>NC_135239.1:62350897-65023397 GCF_051348905.1 Ranitomeya variabilis | reverse complement strand
ATAGTTCTGGCTCACCTCTAGAGAAATTTCCCCGAAAGGCAGACAGAGGCCCCCACAAATATTGGCGGTGATTTTAGATGAAATGACAAACGTAGTATGAAAATAGGTTTAGCAAAATTGAGGTCCGCTTACTAGATAGCAGGAAGACAGAAAGGGCACTTTCATGGTCAGCTGAAAACCCTATCAAAATACCATCCTGAAATTACTTTAAGACTCTAGTATTAACTCATAACATCAGAGTGGCAATTTCAGATCACAAGAGCTTTCCAGACACAGAAACAAAACTACAGCTGTGAACTGGAACAAAATGCAAAAACAAACAAGGACAAGTCCAACTTAGCTGGGAGTTGTCTAGCAGCAGGAACATGCACAGAAAGGCTTCTGATTACAATGTTGACCGGCATGGAAGTGACAGAGGAGCAAGGCTAAATAGCGACTCCCACATCCTGATGGAAACAGGTGAACAGAGAGGATGATGCACACCAGTTCAATTCCACCAGTGGCCACCGGGGGAGCCCAAAATCCAATTTCACAACAGTACCCCCCCCTCAAGGAGGGGGCACCGAACCCTCACCAGAACCACCAGGGCGATCAGGATGAGCCCTATGAAAGGCACGGACCAAATCGGAGGCATGAACATCAGAGGCAGTCACCCAAGAATTATCCTCCTGACCGTATCCCTTCCATTTGACCAGATACTGGAGTTTCCGTCTGGAAACACGGGAGTCCAAGATTTTTTCCACAACGTACTCCAACTCGCCCTCAACCAACACCAGAGCAGGAGGCTCAACGGAAGGCACAACCGGTACCTCATACCTGCGCAATAATGACCGATGAAAAACATTATGAATAGAAAAAGATGCAGGGAGGTCCAAACGGAAGGACACAGGGTTAAGAATCTCCAATATCTTGTACGGGCCGATGAACCGAGGCTTAAACTTGGGAGAAGAAACCCTCATAGGGACAAAACGAGAAGACAACCACACCAAGTCCCCAACACAAAGCCGAGGACCAACCCGACGCCGGCGGTTGGCAAAAAGCTGAGTCTTCTCCTGGGACAACTTCAAATTGTCCACTACCTGCCCCCAAATCTGATGCAACCTCTCCACCACAGCATCCACTCCAGGACAATCCGAAGATTCCACCTGACCAGAAGAAAATCGAGGATGAAACCCCGAATTACAGAAAAAGGGAGACACCAAGGTGGCAGAACTGGCCCGATTATTGAGGGCAAACTCCGCTAAAGGCAAAAAAGCAACCCAATCATCCTGATCCGCAGACACAAAACACCTCAAATATGTCTCCAAGGTCTGATTCGTCCGCTCGGTCTGACCATTAGTCTGAGGATGGAAAGCAGACGAGAAAGACAAATCTATGCCCATCCTAGCACAGAATGCTCGCCAAAATCTAGACACGAATTGGGTACCTCTGTCAGAAACGATATTCTCCGGAATACCATGCAAACGGACCACCTTTTGAAAAAACAGAGGAACCAACTCGGAAGAAGAAGGCAACTTAGGCAGGGGAACCAAATGGACCATCTTAGAGAAACGATCACACACCACCCAGATGACAGACATCTTCTGAGAAACAGGAAGATCCGAAATAAAATCCATCGAGATGTGCGTCCAGGGCCTCTTCGGGATAGGCAAGGGCAACAACAATCCACTAGCCCGAGAACAACAAGGCTTGGCCCGAGCACAAACGTCACAAGACTGCACGAAGCCTCGCACATCTCGAGACAGGGAAGGCCACCAGAAGGACCTTGCCACCAAATCCCTGGTACCAAAGATTCCAGGATGACCTGCCAACGCAGAAGAATGAACCTCAGAAATGACTTTACTGGTCCAATCATCAGGAACAAACAGTCTACCAGGTGGGCAACGATCAGGTCTATCCGCCTGAAACTCCTGCAAGGCCCGCCGCAGGTCTGGAGAAACGGCAGACAATATCACTCCATCCTTAAGGATACCTGTAGGTTCAGAATTACCAGGGGAGTCAGGCTCAAAACTCCTAGAAAGGGCATCCGCCTTAACATTCTTAGAACCCGGCAGGTAGGACACCACAAAATTAAACCGAGAGAAAAACAACGACCAGCGCGCCTGTCTAGGATTCAGGCGTCTGGCGGACTCAAGATAAATTAGATTTTTGTGGTCAGTCAATACCACCACCTGATGTCTAGCCCCCTCAAGCCAATGACGCCACTCCTCAAAAGCCCACTTCATGGCCAAAAGCTCCCGATTCCCAACATCATAATTCCGCTCGGCGGGCGAAAATTTACGCGAGAAAAAAGCACAAGGTCTCATCACGGAGCAATCGGAACTTCTCTGCGACAAAACCGCCCCAGCTCCGATTTCAGAAGCGTCGACCTCAACCTGAAAAGGAAGAGCAACATCAGGCTGACGCAACACAGGGGCGGAAGAAAAGCGGCGCTTAAGCTCCCGAAAGGCCTCCACAGCAGCAGGGGACCAATCAGCAACATCAGCACCCTTCTTAGTCAAATCAGTCAATGGTTTAACAACATCAGAAAAACCAGCAATAAATCGACGATAAAAGTTAGCAAAGCCCAAAAATTTCTGAAGACTCTTAAGAGAAGAGGGTTGCGTCCAATCACAAATAGCATGAACCTTGACAGGATCCATCTCGATGGAAGAGGGGGAAAAAATATATCCCAAAAAGGAAATCTTTTGAACCCCAAAAACGCACTTAGAACCCTTCACACACAAGGAATTAGACCGCAAAACCTGAAAAACCCTCCTGACCTGCTGGACATGAGAGTCCCAGTCATCCGAAAAAATCAAAATATCATCCAGATACACAATCATAAATTTATCCAAATAATCACGGAAAATGTCATGCATAAAGGACTGAAAGACTGAAGGGGCATTTGAAAGACCAAAAGGCATCACCAAATACTCAAAGTGGCCCTCGGGCGTATTAAATGCGGTTTTCCACTCATCCCCCTGCTTAATTCGCACCAAATTATACGCCCCACGAAGATCTATCTTAGAGAACCACTTGGCCCCCTTTATGCGAGCAAACAAATCAGTCAGCAGTGGCAACGGATATTGATATTTAACCGTGATTTTATTCAAAAGCCGATAATCAATGCACGGCCTCAAAGAGCCATCTTTCTTAGCCACAAAGAAAAAAACGGCTCCTAAGGGAGATGACGAAGGACGAATATGTCCCTTTTCCAAGGACTCCTTTATATATTCTCGCATAGCAGCATGTTCAGGCACAGACAGATTAAATAAACGACCCTTAGGGTATTTACTACCCGGAATCAAATCTATGGCACAATCGCACTCCCGGTGCGGAGGTAATGAACCAAGCTTAGGTTCTTCAAAAACGTCACGATATTCAGTCAAGAATTCAGGAATCTCAGAGGGAATAGATGATGAAATGGAAACCACAGGTACGTCCCCATGCGTCCCCTTACATCCCCAGCTTAACACAGACATAGCTTTCCAGTCAAGGACTGGGTTATGAGATTGCAGCCATGGCAATCCAAGCACCAACACATCATGTAGGTTATACAGCACAAGAAAGCGAATAATCTCCTGGTGATCCGGATTAATCCGCATAGTTACTTGTGTCCAGTATTGTGGTTTATTGCTAGCCAATGGGGTGGAGTCAATCCCCTTCAGGGGTATAGGAGTTTCAAGAGGCTCCAAATCATACCCACAGCGTTTGGCAAAGGACCAATCCATAAGACTCAAAGCGGCGCCAGAGTCGACATAGGCATCCGCGGTAATAGATGATAAAGAACAAATCAGGGTCACAGATAGAATAAACTTAGACTGTAAAGTGCCAATTGAAACAGACTTATCAAGCTTCTTAGTACGCTTAGAGCATGCTGATATAACATGAGTTGAATCACCGCAATAGAAGCACAACCCATTTTTTCGTCTAAAATTCTGCCGTTCACTTCTGGACAGAATTCTATCACATTGCATATTCTCTGGCGTCTTCTCAGTAGACACCGCCAAATGGTGCACAGGTTTGCGCTCCCGCAGACGCCTATCGATCTGGATAGCCATTGTCATGGACTCATTCAGACCCGCAGGCACAGGGAACCCCACCATAACATCCTTAATGGCATCAGAGAGACCCTCTCTGAAATTCGCCGCCAGGGCGCACTCATTCCACTGAGTAAGCACAGCCCATTTACGGAATTTCTGGCAGTATATTTCAGCTTCGTCTTGCCCCTGAGATAGGGACATCAAGGCCTTTTCCGCCTGAAGTTCTAACTGAGGTTCCTCATAAAGCAACCCCAAGGCCAGAAAAAACGCATCCACATTGAGCAACGCAGGATCCCCTGGAGCCAATGCAAAAGCCCAATCCTGAGGGTCGCCCCGAAGGAAATCACAATCCTGACCTGCTGAGCAGGATCTCCAGCAGAGCGAGATTTCAGGGACAAAAACAACTTGCAATTATTTTTGAAATTTTGAAAGCAAGATCTATTCCCCGAGAAAAATTCAGGCAAAGGAATTCTAGGTTCAGATATAGGAACATGAACAACAAAATCTTGTAAGTTTTGAACTTTCGTGGTGAGATTATTCAAACCTGCAGCTAAACTCTGAATATCCATTTTAAACAGGTGAACACAGAGCCATTCCAGGATTAGAAGGAGAGAGAGAGAGAAAGGCTGCAATATAGGCAGACTTGCAAGAGATTCAATTACAAGCACACTCAGAACTGAGAAGAAAAAAAAAAAAAAAAAAAAAAAATCTTCAGCAGACTTCTCTTATCTCTCCTTTCTCTGTCAATTAATTTAACCCTTTAGGCCGGTCAAACTGTTATGGTTCTCAATGGCAAGAGAACATAGCCCAGCAAACATACGAACTAGCTCTTGGAAGGATGGAAACTAAACTGACCATGAACTAAACCTGCCGCACAACTAACAGTAGCCGGGTAGCGTAGCCTGCGTTTTATCCCTAGATGCCCAGCGCCGGCCGGAGGACTAACTAATCCTGACAGAGGAAAATATAGTCCTGGCTCACCTCTAGAGAAATTTCCCCGAAAGGCAGACAGAGGCCCCCACAAATATTGGCGGTGATTTTAGATGAAATGACAAACGTAGTATGAAAATAGGTTTAGCAAAATTGAGGTCCGCTTACTAGATAGCAGGAAGACAGAAAGGGCACTTTCATGGTCAGCTGAAAACCCTATCAAAATACCATCCTGAAATTACTTTAAGACTCTAGTATTAACTCATAACATCAGAGTGGCAATTTCAGATCACAAGAGCTTTCCAGACACAGAAACGAAACTACAGCTGTGAACTGGAACAAAATGCAAAAACAAACAAGGACAAGTCCAACTTAGCTGGGAGTTGTCTAGCAGCAGGAACATGCACAGAAAGGCTTCTGATTACAATGTTGACCGGCATGGAAGTGACAGAGGAGCAAGGCTAAATAGCGACTCCCACATCCTGATGGAAACAGGTGAACAGAGAGGATGATGCACACCAGTTCAATTCCACCAGTGGCCACCGGGGGAGCCCAAAATCCAATTTCACAACACTGCCCTCTCTCTGTTGGAGTCCCTCAAGGCTCTTTCCTGGGGCCCCTACTTTTTTCCATCTATTCCCTTGGCCTAGGACAACTCATAAAGTCCCATGGCTTCTAGTACCACTTGTATGCGGATGACACTCAGATCTATCTCTCTGGCCCAGATGTCACCTCTCTGCTGTCCAGAATCCCGGAGTGTCTATCAGCCATATCCTCCTTCTTCACCTCTTGCTTCCTAAAGCTCAATGTAGACAAAACTGAACTCATCATCTTTCCTCCACCTCACGTATCTCCCCTACCTGGCCTATCTATTATGGTAAATGGCATCATGCTCTCTCCCTCACCTGAAATCCGATGCCTTGGCGTAACTCTCGATTCTGTCCTGTCCTTCAAACCGCACGTTCAAACTCTTGCCACCTCCTGTCGCCTCCAACTCAAAAATATTTCCAGAATCCGTCCCTTCCTCAGCCCTCAATCTACTAAAACTCTTGTGTATGCCCTCATCATCTCCCGCCTCGATTACTGCAACACTCCTCTGTGGCCTCCTAGCTACCTCTCTTGCACCACTCCAGTCTGTTCTTAACTCTGCTGTCCGACTAATCCACCTCTCTCCTCTCTACTCCCCTGTTTCTCCCCTCTTTGCAAATCCCTCCACTGGCTCCCAATTCCCCAACGAATCCAGTTCAAACTACTAACACTGATCTACAAAGCCATCCACAACCTGTCCCCTCCCTATATCTCTGAACTAATCTCCCAGTATCTTCCCTCACATAATCTTCAATCCTCACAAGACTTCCTACTCTCCTCCACACTTATTCTTTCCTCACACAACCGCCTCCAAGATTTCTCCCGATTATCCCCCATCCTCTGAAATTCCACGCCTCAACACGTCCAATTATCCATCACCCTCAGATCCTGCAGACGGAACCTGAAAACCCATCTCTTCAGGAAAGCTTACAGCCTGCAATAACCATTCTGCCACCTCACCCCCACCCAAGCTGCTGCACCCCCCATCTTCTTGTCTCTTCCTCATTATCCCGTAGAATGTAAGTCCGCAAGGACAAGGTCCTCTCCCCTCTGTACCAGTCTGTCATTGTACATTTGTTTACTGTAAACGATATGTATAACTCTGTATGTAACCCCTTCTCATGTACAGCACCATGGAATTAATGGTGCTATATAAATAAATAATAATATTAATATATGCTACACGATTATTGAGAGCCAAGTGTTCCTAGTAATACTCATTCCCAAGAATCATGCAGTGCAAATACACCATTAGCTTTTTGAAACTTTTTCTTTTCATTTTAAACAAACAGATGAATCTCTATAGTAACATCTAATCATGTGGGAGTTATATTAAAGCAAGTCATATAGATCTTTCACAAGGAGGATGTTGGTTGCAAATGCACAAAAAGGGAGGGGGAAGTAAAGGGGAAGAATTTAAAGAAGGTGTAAAAAGGCGGGCGTTGCTATATTAGAACTATAAAGTGAGAAAAAAAATAACTTCTTCCTTGAGCTAAATCTGTAGCACATGAAGATTAAACATGCATCAGCAGAACCTAAGATATGCACAGGAACCTGTTTTTTGGATGAACCAGCATGAAAGACCTGTAATTCTGACCCATGCAACAATGCAGCCGACGCCACCTCTACCAACTTTTCCAGATTTCAGGAAAAAGCGACGCAAAGATGGAACTTGTGCTTATCTTGTGTTTATATTTCTCCTGGTCCTTTTGGCACTGGCAGGAGTTGGCCTGGGAACTTATAAAATCATAGAATTACAGAAGAAGCTGGAAGAGATCAAACAGGTATACGCACTTACTGTATGTTTCCTTGTCATTGCTCCATATATGCAACATGTACGAAAGGGTTTACGCAATTTGCATTTAATACAAAGCAATTTCAGCTGTCTACTCTTTACTATTTATACTATTTGGGGTCACCTTTTATAGACCTACAAGAATTTCACAGCTATGGCAGTGAATCAGTAATATACAAGCAAAACTGTATGGAACTTCAACTTGTTTGGTGCTGCCATGTAAATCTGTCAGCAGAATGCAAGTCATAGGAGAGGACAGGGTATGAAGTCCAGCAGCTACTGGTGCTCTGGTTATGCGGGTTATCCTTGGTTATCAGTATCACATATCATCAGCATTAGTTCAGTGATGGTCGTCCGGCACTCCCAACAATCGGCTGCTGGAAGGGGCTATGGTGCTTGTGCGATTACTGTGGTATCCTTGCTCACATCCGGTGTCACACTAGTTCGTAATTGCACTTGTAATACTTCTTCGTTGCAGCTTTGCTTGGTATTGCAGTACAGTTCCATTCGCTTGATTGAAAAGTAACTATGGAACGTAATCCCTCCCTAGTGGTGGATGGATGCAGTCAGAATTTCAGAATTTACCTCTTTATACCTAAAGGCTTTTAAATCTCTATTTTACAAGAGTTTCAACCACTGTAAAGAATTGTTAAGCAATTGATCACAGATTTTTAGTATTCATTATTTACATACGGTAAATTAAATTATAATAATGCCCCAGAGTGGAAATTCACTTTTATAAAGCAAATACAGTATCAACATTACTATTAAATTTCTGTTTAGTTAATTCTATAATACGCACTTGTAGAATCATCAATGGACAAACCGAGCTTTAATGACTAGCACAAAACAATGGTGCAATGCAGGAATTATAGCCTGGAATCCACTCTGTGTGTTCTCTAGTCCTGCAAAACATGCAAACGTATCCAATAGAAGTCCTACTGTAAGAAACTGATCCTACTGTTCACCAACCAATATTATACTGTGCCGGGAAACTATCCAGTAGGTGTTATACTATATTCCCTGGATACGAGATACCATACACTAATATTAACCTTTTCTTCTATGCTCATTCTGAGATTCTCCGTGTGCAAGATGTCATTTATCTATTTCTGAACGTGCACAACATGAATGGTCCAAGTGCTTCCTGCTATTTATCATTCTGCCGTCATTCCAATTTGTCTTTTTAATTTCATTTTGTCTGTACTTTTATCCTTTCAATGAGTTTAAATTAGTAAAATTACTTCAATTAATAGACTCATACATTAATTATCAGGGTGTAACTACAATAGGCGCAGAGGTTGAAATTGCACCTGGGCCCTGGAGCATAAAGGGCCCAAAAAGTCCCTTTACCCTATATGAAAAGACCAATTTTATTAAAGATTTACAATAATTCGGGGCCCTGTTGAAGGTTTTGCATGGGGCCCATGAGCTTCCAGTTACGCCACTACCGGTTCCATCATTATTTATGGCTGATCATTAACTCACTTCTAGTCTGCAGAGAACTATCCAAAGTACACAACATAGATGTGTTTTATGGATATTTCAGATAGAAAACCATACTGATGCTTATGAAGGCTAAATACTATATTCTGCTGTAATGGAAAATACATAGTTTCTAACATTGTTAATAAAGTTCCACACCTGCCTAATGGACAGTAGAATTCATGTGACTACGGTCCTATAATATATATCTGCATATATATATATATATATATATATATATATATATACGGTATATACGGTATGCATATATATATGTGTGTGTGTAATTTATATGTATTTGATATATTTATAAATTTGTGGTTCTAATTTATAATCTTATGTATTTTATATATTGTATAATTTAATAAAATATAAATGTATTTTAATTGCAACAAAGTCACAATGTTATACCCAAGTTTGGGAACTATGCACTTTTCTTTACAGCAGGGTATAGGACAGAATATATATAAAATATAATAAAGCGTGATGAAGCAAACTTATAGTGTAACTGTAATTTTATATATTATAGCTAGGTGATGCACAGCATTGCTGATCAGTAGGTGACCAGATCCTGAGACCCCCACCGATCAGTCAAACACAACTCTAAGTGCGCAGTCCCTGTATGAGGTGTGCAGGCCCAATAGTAAGTCTGTGGGTCCATACACAGCTCTATGAGAGCTGTGGAACTTCAGAGTTGTGTTTTGGCAGATCGGCAGGGATTTCAGTATCCGGACCATCACCAATCAGCCACACTATGTAGCGCTTGTAAAATATAAAAACTTTTCCAAAATGTTGGTTACACTTTGAAGAGCGCCATAAATAAACTTCAATAAGTCTGAAAAATCATTGCTCATGCCGGGGTCTCATATCCTCCAACATAAAAAGTATCACAAAACTTTGATCTCCACTGACACATTTATGCTCATTATTACGTTGTTAGATAATGAAATTAAAAAGTAGGATATAGGACAACATTCAAACTCACTAAAACATGGCTAAATTATAGCATTAATATTTTTCCCATGCAAGTGGAAGAGCTGGGGTCTAATCATTCCCGTCACTATAAGAGCATGGGAAAGTTTGACCTTTATGTGTGTCATTGAGCATTTGTGTAACCCATGTGTTATAAACTATAAAGCTGCTCTTCATCTCTTTAATATTTCACATATGATATATATGTAAGCTCTATTGTTATGGGTCCAAGGTCTTTTAAGTGTCTTCTTCACAACTAGGAAATGTACAGACAAATATTGGAAATTAATGTAAAAGGAAGGTGTCAAAGACAACCTGTTGGTTTATATATTAATTTAGGAAACAAACTTTCTTCTTTTTAATGAGCGCCTATAAGAGTTTATATACAATTGCGGCAATATATATTTTTGACAAATGTTGCAAAACCTTTTGACATGTGTTCATCAAGATCCATTCTTACTTAAATTGTCAGTAAATTAATCTTTTTAAAAGGATATTCCTAGAAAGACAAGTTATCCCCTATTCACGGGATAGGGTAGAATTTACTGATCACGGGGGTCAAGCGGTCAGATCTCCAAATGATCAGAAAGTTATCCCTAATCTCTCATGGACAGGTAATAACTTGCTTTTTTTGGGCAAGTGGAGTAATCCTTTAATAGTTTAATAAGAGGTTTTTTTTTATCACATGTTTAGATATTTGAGTGCTTAAGAATTAAGTTCTAATTAAATAACATTAACTGCAAATTGCTCCTCCATGAGAAGGGTGAAAAATATCATAAGTATACGAAAGAGTCCTGCCGCCCCCTGAACTCCATGCTTCAAGCTATTACCATACAACATGATACATATACAATGCCCCATGTTCTGGTAATGGGGAGAGCAAACGACCGTTGTGTTGGCAGTCTCTACTGCACATTGACGGGTTTACAGATGCTTTCATTAATGTCTGTATTCTGCCCAAGTCCCAGGAGAGAATCTAACTGAGAAGTGGATTAGATAATAAGTCTATTAAAAGTTTTGATGGTTGTGTAATTTGGAAAATGAATTAATAAATAATATAATAAAAAATAAATCTAGTAGGGTAAAGGAAATAATTAGATAAATTCATGAGTTCAGAAATGGGCTAAAAAGATTATCTGTCTCTTTGGAGGACCCAGACACAAGCAGCGCATTGTAATACTTACTTTCCCCTGTGGAGGCACTGCTAGAGGGCACTGCTAGAGATCTGATCACTGACTTTAGTATTCCCCAATGAGAATTTGAATTGGAGAGAATGGGACTGAATATGACGAATCATTACATATATTCCTCCAGAGAATTGCCTGATGTTATCTCTGTTTTCTTGCAGTCCAGTGATGCAGATTTATCTCCTTCGTCTGCAAAGCTAACAGGTAAATTACACTCCTTTAATATTTTTTTCAATTCCATATATGAAATCCTCCAGAATTCATGGAGGTTACTTTTTGGCCATTGTGTTTTGCAGGGCTGGAAAAACACCCAGAGAAAAAAGAAGGCAGGTTAGCTGCACATGTCACAGGTAAATCACTACTGAATTTTAAATGGCAGGTCGGAAAAAAATGGTATTTACTTGCAACCGTAGGGGAAATCTGCAGGTCAACAGCATTCTAAAAATGTGCTTAGTCCAAGAGTCCTTCTCATGCGCCAGTGGCAGCTCCGTGCTGACTCGGTTAGACCACCCACAAAGTCCAAAGCCATCAAAAATTCAAGATTCCAAAGCACCAGAGAAAAAGGGGATAAAACATAACCTTTATTTCAATATTCCATTCTTAAAAAATCAAATAGTGAAATACAATTGAGTTAGACAAGTGAAGCCACGTTTTGGCCCAAAATGACTTTTTTCAAGCCAGAGATACAATAATAATAATAGCTGTAATTTTTATTGTAGTTCTGACTTGGAAAAGGCCCTTTTGGGCCGAAAGTTGGTTTCACTTGTCTACCTCAATTGTATTTCACCATGTGATTTGTAAGGATGGAATATTGGAATGAAGGTTATGTTTAATCCCTATTTTCTCTGGTGCTTGGAATCTTGGATGTTCTAAAAATGTGTCTAATTGTAAGTGCAGCTGCAGAGTCAACATGAAGTTACATTCTCCCTAAAGCCGCTCGCTTCCAGTAATTGGAGCAGTACAAGTGGCACAGTGAGAACACTGCAATCACTCCCCTGATCTTTAACTAACATCCTGCTCTGCACACACACTGCACACGTTGCAGAGCAGGCTGTCAGTCAAGGAGCAGAGGGCATGATTACAGTTTTGCTGACAGTTTCATCTAATATCCAAATATTTTTCTTTTTCACACAAGTGTCTGACTTTGTTGATCAATGTACATTCATTGTAGACCAGATGACCTGCCAATCGCTAAAGAATTGAGAATTGCAAAGGCACAAGTTTAATACATTCTTCGAAGATGAGCATCTGGCTGCTTTAAATGATATGCATTTATTTATGTAGTGGAAAAAAATATCCTACTCTAGACGGTGTACACACTACATCTAGGAATTCCATTCTTTTCAGATCTGGAATTGTTTTGTATCCCTTTTCTTGAGTAAAGGAGTAGTCCAGCTTTAGGAGAGAGCTCTGATAATTATACTGTATCAACCATGTACTGTATCAGGGCATCTTGTCATCTTCTGTAGGGATAGGTTCAAAGAAAAGATTCAAAACTAATGTGTATTGTGTAATTTCCACCGCTAACCCTTAGATTCCTGCCATGGATATGTCAAGGATTTGCAATCTGTGCTGCCATGGATCCACATGATGGTTAATGCCATTGTCACTCTATAGATTGTTTTTGCACTTCCTGTGTGGAATCCTTAGCAAGAAATAGCAAGCTACTTATTCCCGTGGCAGCTAAGCATCTGCTCACAAAATTTCCATTGCATATTATTGGGCAGCATGTTTGCTCAGTGGGCAGCATTGTGGCTCAGTGAGTAGCACTGTAACCTTGTAAACCTGGGTTTGTATTCCATCTAGGATCTCACTTAGGACAACGACTGCAAAGAGTTTGCATCTTTTTCCTGTGTATGCGTAGAGGCACTCCGGTTTCCTCCCATACTCCAAAGACATACTGATAGGGAATTGAGATTGTGAGCCCCAATGAGGAAAGTGATGATAATGTCTGTAAAGCTCCGTGGAATTAATGGTTCTATGTAAGCTAGTAAAATAAATAAAAGTCATGTGACTGTGGTGGCAGGAATTCCATTTATATCCATTGCATACAGATTTAATTTGGACTTAGGAACTGAATCCAAAAAGAAATCCATATGAAAAATACTCTGTGTAAAGATACCCTATGAATTAATGTTTATACATATAGAGCTCGAAAACCATATAGGGTCCATCCTTAGAGAATATCAAAAAGTTGCATCATTTTTTGGGTTACATCAAACTCTTTAGACTTATTAGAGATCTAGAATGTCACTTTAAACAAAATATTTTCTATAACAACTCAATACTTTGATCTTACAGGAAAGAACAGTCAAAATTTGCCACTCATTTGGGAAGATCAAATTGGGCGTGCATTTACCGCAGGCATTCGATACAAAAACAGAGGCCTAATAGTGAATAAAACAGGCCTTCATTTCCTCTATTCCTCCATCTACTTCCGGGGGACAGATTGTTCTAAGAAAGAATTGACTCATGTTGTCTACAAGAAGTCCTCAAGGTATCTAGGAGAAATCAAACTGCTGGAAAATAAAGAGGATCACAACTGCATCCCATCTTTTATATGGGGAAAACAGAGTTACGTAGGAGCTGTATTCAACCTCACCAGTTATGATGAATTGTATGTAAATGTTTCCAATGTCAAATTAGTAAGTTTTGATGAAACCAAAACATTTTTCGGCCTTTACCAATTATGATTTGAACTTTACAAGTCCCAAATATATTAGAAAATTGTGATTTTGATATTTTGAAGGTGGTCTCCATCTCATACATTCCCTATGTAATGGGGGACTCCTGCCGTCATGATGTAATATCTTGTTTTTTCAATCTTGCGCACGTCATCAGATGGAAGGTGTGCAATAGTAATATTTTTGAAGTTGCTATTTCCTAGAAATTTATTTTAGGATCCATGTTTTAATGGATATGTGTCATATTTCTCTTTTCTGAAGTCAAGTGATGTTGAGTTTTCGTCTTTGGACTGTTTCATTTTTCTTTCATTTTATCATATTCGTCAATCAGTTGAAAAACTGGTTGATGTGTATAAAAAGCATTTTTAAGGGAACATGAAATTTTAGGTTTATGTGAGCTACATCTATAAGGACAAAGAAATTGTGTAATTGCATCAATCCCAACAAGATCCCAATGGAGCTGATGCAAGGTTAGGGATCAGTCCTTTAATCCCAAAGATTAAATGAGTAAAATTACAAACCAACCACTATGCTACTATAATGGGCAGAAATGGGAGAGAGCTCACCACCTAATACAGATAAAGGATAATGTCAACAGTCCTTGATTTCCAACTAATCAGTCCAATAGAAAATCTGTAGTGAAACTGCAGGAACCCTTGTAAAAGTCACGATTTAGATGAAGTAAAGTGGATAAATCCAGGTAAAAGGAACATAAACTGATAAAATGCAATATAGTTTAGTGGATTTTAGTGGAATATAGTCTAATGGATTATTAAACTAAACTAGTAATTTAGTAATAATGAATATAGTAATAATTAATCTAGTAATTTAGTGGAATATAGTCTAGTGGATCTTCATTAGACAGGATAAGCAGTGAAAGGTATTTATTACACTCACAAAAGTAATTAAAACAGCTCTAAAAAACAAATAAATGGAGCAGTCCACCCCATGGCAAGTTTGTAGCCCGACCCAGTGTTTCGCCCTACAAATGACGACTTCTTCCATCACTGTGTAAGAATCATTGTTCTTATAGTCTAAATATTACAGTAAAATAAAGAAAAATAAAAGCAATAATGCAGGTCAGCCATATCTATGGTTCACCAATATTTGATGAAAGACTTCATCAAGATAACACTTTAAAGATTAAAATCCGCTTGGCGATTACATGATTATATTGTAGAAACCTCAAGATATTAGATATTATCACTAAGGGAGCTTTGGCCAGACCTACATAGCAGGGGATATAGAAAATCTGAAAAGTACCAAGAGTGAGAATTGCCGTATTAGTGTGGCTCCATGCCTTGACTTACAGAGTCGGGTGCTCACCTGTCTAGAATCCTTGTGCCCTAATAGAAGAATGGAAAGCCCCCTTCAAAGAATTGCAAATTTCTAATTTTGATTCAAGATCCTCCAATGAAGAGTCTATTAGACAACAGTAAATATTCACATTTATAGTTGTTAATTGAAGACATCTTCTGACTTTATAACACCAATAATCTTCCATCACTATACAAATCTTTAAGTAGCGCAGCATACATGTAAATTTCCTATCAATAATTTATTTCCAGTCACTCTTGTGACATTTTTACTTGCACAAAATTGTAAGCTAAGGAGCTACACAAAGCATTTTAAGTGGAGTATATAGGTATGGAGAAATGTAATTACTAAGTAATTACAGTTATGCAGATTGGTTTAAAGAGAACCGGACCTATGAACATGACGTCTTTTCTGTGGGCAGTATGTTATGAAGCACGAGGATCTGAGCAGATAGAATAGCCGGTTAATCAATATATCTCAAATATAAAAATCTCCTTTGTATTTTGGTTAAAAAAAAACTATTGCCATCTTTTAAATTTAAAAAATGACAAAAAAGAAAATGGGACAATACAAAAGTTTGGGCCCCTTGCATGGTTAGTACCTAGTAGCATCCACTGTTGAAAGTATCAGAGCATGTAAATGCTTTTTGTAGCCAGCCAAGAGTCTTTCAATTCTTGTTTGAAGGATTTTCATCCATTCTTACTTGGATAATTCTTCCAGTTCTGTGAGATTCCTGGGTCATCTTGCATGCACTACTATTTTGAGTTCTAGCCACAGATTTTCAATGATGTTCAGATCAGGGGACTGTGATCGCCATTGTAAAACCTTCACCTTGCGCCTTTTGAGGTAGTTTATTGTGGATTTTGATGTGTGTTTAGGATCATTATCCATTTGTTGGAGCCATCCTCTTTTCAACTTCAGCTTTTTCACAGATGGTGTTATGTTTTCATCAAAAATTTGTTGAAATTTCATTGAATCCATACTTCCTTCTACCCGTGAAATGTTCCCGTACCATTGGCCGTGACACAACCCCAAAACATGATTGATCCACCCCCATCCTTAATGGTTGGTGAGATGTTCTTTTCTGAAATTCTGTGCCTTTTTTTCTCCACACATACCTTTGTATGTTTGTATTGTGGTCAAAAAGTTCTATTTTAACATCATCAGTCAACGGTACTTGTTTCTAAAATGCATCAGGCTTGTTTAGATATTCTTTTGCATACTTCTGATGATGAATTTTATGGTGAAGACACAGGAGAGGTTTTCTTCTGATGACTGTTCCATGAAGGCCATATTTATGCAGGTGTTTCTGAACAGTAGAACGATATACCACAACTGCAGAGTCTGCTAATTCTTTTTAAAAGTCTTTTGCAGTCAATCGGGGATTCTGATTTGCCTCTCTAGCAATCCTACAAGCAACTTTTACTGATATTTTGCTTGGTCTTCCAGACCTTATTTTGATCTCCGCTATTCATGTTAACTACCATTTCTTAATTAAATTTTGAACTGAGGAAGGGCAACTTGAAAATGCTTTGCTATCTTCTTATAGCCTTCTCCTGCTTTGTGGGCCTCCACAATTTTCATTATCAGAGTGCTGGGCAGCTGCTTAGAAGAACCCATGGCAGCTGTTTTTGGTACAAGGCTGGAGGAGGTTGGATTTTTATAAAGCTGGGAAATGTGCAACACCTAGCCTTTCTTAACAATGATAGAAAACAAGTCATAACATTAACAGGCTAATTAAGATCTGAAACCTTAGGCAAAGTTATCTGAGCATCCAAAGCTCCAAGGGTGCCCAAACTTTTACATTGGCTCACTTTCCTTTTTGTAATTTTAAAAATGTAAAATATGTATGCATATGTATATATATATATATATATATATATATATATATATATATATATATATATACAGTACAGACCAAAAGTTTGGACACACCTTCTCATTTAAAGATTTTTCTGTATTTTCATGGCTATGAAAATTGTACATTCACACTGAAGGCATCAAAACTATGAATTAACACATGTGGAATTATATACTTAACAAAAAAGTGTGAAACAACTGAAAATATGTCTTATATTCTAGGTTCTTCAAAGTAGCCACGTTTTGCTTTGATGACTGCTTTGCACAATTTTGGCATTCTCTTGATGAGCTTCAAGAGGTAGTCACTGGGAATGGCCTTCCAACAATCTTGAAGGTGTTCCCAGAGATGCTTAGCACTTGTTGGCCCTTTTGCCTTCACTCTGCGGTCCTGCTCACCCCAAACCATCTCAATTGGGTTTAGGTCTGATGACTGTGAAGACCAGGTCATCTAGCGTAGCACCCTATCACTCTCCTTCTTGGTCAAATAGCCCTTACAGAGCCTGGAGGTGTGTTTGGGGTCATTGTCCTGTTGAAAAATAAATGATGGTCCAACTAAACGCAAACCGGATGGAATAGCATGCCGCTACAAGATGCTGTGGTAGCCATGCTGGTTCAGTATGCCTTCAATTTTGAATAAATCCCCAAGAGTGTCACCAGCAAAGCACCCCCACACCATCACACCTCCTCCTTCATGCTTCACGGTGGGAACCAGGCATGTAGAGTCCATCCGTTCACCTTTTCTGCGTCGCACAAAGATGCTGTGGTTGGAACCAAAGATCTCAAATTTGGACTCATCAGACCAAAGCACAGATTTCCACTGGTCTAATGTCCATTCCTTGTGTTCTTTAGCCCAAACAAGTCTCTTCACTGCTAAGGACAGGCAACAAGCAGGTTTCCTAGCAGCTATTTTACCATGAAGGCCTGCTGCACAAAGTCTCCTCTTAACAGTTGTTGTAGAGATGTGTCTGCTGCTAGAACTCTGTGTGGCATTGACCTGGTCTCTAATCTGAGCTGCTGTTAACCTGCGATTTCTGAGGCTGGTGACTTGGATAAACTTATCCTCAGAAGCAGAGGTGACTCTTGGTCTTCCTTTCCTGGGGCGGTCCTCATGTGAGCCAGTTTCTTTGTAGTGCTTGATGGTTTTTGCCACTGCACTTGGGGACACTTTCAAAGTTTTCCCAATTTTTCGGACTGACTGACCTTCATTTCTTAAAGTAATGATGGCCACTCATTTTTCTTTACTTAGCTGCTTTTTTCTTGCCATAATACAAATTCTAACAGTCTATTCAGTAGGACTATCAGCAGTGTATCCACCAGACTTCTGCACAACACAACTGATGGTCCCAACCCCATTTATAAGGCAAGAAATCCCACTTATTAAACCTGACAGGGCACACCTGTGAAGTGAAAACCATTCCCGGTGACTACCTCTTGAAGCTCATCAAGAGAATGCCAAGAGTGTGCAAAGCAGTCATCAAAGCAAAAGGTGGCTACTTTGAAGAACCTAGAATATAAGACATAATTTCAGTTTTTTCACACTTTTTTGTTAAGTATATAATTCCACATGTGTTAATTCATAGTTTTGATGCCTTCAGTGTGAATGTACTATTTTCATAGTCATGAAAATACAGAAAAATCTTTAAATGAGAAGGTGTGTCCAAACTTTTGGTTTGTACTGTATATATATATACATTTTTGCCTAAAATACGCAAGAAATGTGTCATCTTTAACTTTAGTCTTTTTAGAATTTATTTAATGTTCAACTTGCTTAAATATTCCCAGTAACAGTAATTTTGACCAAAGGTGCCCAAATTTTTACATGCCACTTTGTATACACACTTAGACATTAACCATACATGTTTTTAAAAATACATATTTACATGCAAATATAACTTGTTATTTAGTCATGTAACTCCCCCTCATTCTGACATGTTAGTCCAGTGGCCACTCTTTTTAGTTCTTTGGTGATTGACAGCTATCTCTATATGTATAAATATAATTGGTAGGCCGTCAGTCACTGATTAAGATCACATACTTTACTACTAAATGCATAACGAGCTGCGGATTAAACCATGAAGTGTAAGTAATTCTGAATCCTCTTCTCACAAAGTTACATATACCAATACCCTGGGATCCTTCTTCTCTAGAACATACTGTCCAAAGACTGAACCCCATGTTCAGCATGTCATTTTCCCTTTGAAGCAGAGCACTGTGTGTTTTTTTATCATTGAAATGAATGTAGCCAATGATTGAATATGTAATGTTGTACAACCTGATGTAAATAGATTATTTATTCTAGCATTGTATTGTATGTCATTTGTCATTTTTAACAGCTTCTTAACCAATTTCCTCAAAACCTCTATCTTGTGAAAAGTGTTTGATTTACAAGGTTTATAACTAAAGAAAAACAAATAACACTGTGGGGGTATTCTCAAGTTTATAAATTGCTTTAGTTAGAACTTAGAAGGCATTGAAAATAAGCAAGTTTACAATTTACTTGCTTTAACTATCTGCTGTTATTCTCCTGCAATGAAAACTTTTATCTTTTATAGTGTACAGCTGGTTTCCATGGAACCTGTGCTCTAGTGCCTGGCTGAGAGTGCACAGTAGTTACATTCCTGTAGAGGCGGTAACACTTAACTTCCCAGTCAGCTTTCTCCAGTTCATTGGTTTCTATACAATAACTAGCTGCTCACCTTCCTCTCCTTTTCTCCTCTTCCTCTAATCTTCTGAAGAGATACAGCTATAAATCCCAAGCCTCCATCTTTCACAGCAGGTCTCCTAATCAAGGCTTTCTTCTGTTGCTGTCTGGACATGTGTCCTTGTTCAAATGCCCTGTTTTCTCTGTTTAAATATAGTGATATCAGCATAGACTCCAGAACAATCCACTGATTGCTGAATGTGTTATAGCAGAACTTGTGCTGGGATTTATAGTTCTACTAACTACTACTACTACTCACCAGAGCTGTCTCTCAAGGAGGAGAGTACGCCCTGCCCGAAACCAGGAAGAAAGGAAACTGTAAGGAGATTGCAATGCTCCAAACTTCTCAAGAGACAATTCAAGAATACCCCTTTAAGCTGATCATCCACATCAGATAGCTGTTGGCCAAAGGAAGCTTTGACTGATCGTTTAGCCAACAGCCATCTCAGCCATTTCTTCCATACCCAGGAACACTCATTTGGCAAAGTGCTCCTGTGCTCTCTGTGATAGTCATCACCAGACATCTATGCTGGTGGCTTATGTTTGGGAAAACACAGTAATTGGCAGTCTGAAATCGGATTTGCCTGATCAAGATCTCCCCCACCAATCAGCTGTTTGGGCCCCCCATACATAACAGGTTGTGGCTGAACCCATCGATATATGTTTTAATAATTTTCTATACTACTGCGGATGCTGGAACCTTACATCGATATGTTGTTAATAAGAAAAACACAAGAAAATATTAGAGTAATATGAAAAGGTTCCCACCATAGTAAGTATAGCTAGCAACACTCATGTAACAAATATATGAAAGTATCCTGAGCTCTTGTTTTAATAGTACGGTTGTCTGTGCTGCTTAGGCGGTTTTTATACTTGGAAAGCTTCTGGCAGATACAAGGGTAGTTGATGGAGAAGCATGCTCACATGGTAACATTCTGGAACATCTGTACATAAAATGACCTGCCAGAATACGTGAAAGTCAACAGTGAATAAATCAGCACTATAAGGAATTAATTGGAGTAATGCATTGATAAGTGGGGATTTTAACCCTGGGCCCCTGCAAAACAAAAAAAAACCAGAATAAGGGCTCTAACTGAATGGGGAACAACTGCAGTGCTGTGCACATCTGCCCATCTGCTTCATTCTGCTTATTGGGACCAGGTTAGGCCATCAATGTTTGAATATTTCCTTCCTGATCAAGCATCCCAAGGATAGGGAATCAATGTGTTGCTCCAAGGAAGTTCTTTTAAGAGGGAAGATGGAGAGGAAAAGCGCACTCCTAGTTTTTTTAAGGATTGTTGACTAACCCTAAGAAAAAACCACTGAAAATCAGTGGCACAACTATAAGGGTCACAGTTGCAACTATGCTCCTAAACCAGGG
This sequence comes from Ranitomeya variabilis, assembly GCF_051348905.1. Taxonomy (NCBI): domain Eukaryota; kingdom Metazoa; phylum Chordata; class Amphibia; order Anura; family Dendrobatidae; genus Ranitomeya; species Ranitomeya variabilis. The sequence continues at coordinate 65,002,472 of NC_135239.1, read as the reverse complement.
GGACACTAACAAAGACTGCAGATTGCTGCAGGGAAGATTTACTCATGGTCCAAGCACTAAAAGGATGAATGAGTTGCCCAGCAGCAACCAATCCTGAAGATACTGGCAAGAGTGTAACCCTGGAGCCAGAAGTTGTTAGTGGCCAAGAATCTGCAAAAATATCAGTCGGCAGGTCGTGCGTTAGGGTGAGGAACCAGCTGAGTGTGGCCAGAAGGAAAGGGGATTTGGAGATTTCTGTATATTTCCAGGAAATATTTTACAATTTGTGATGGAACTTGCCTAAGGCTCTGTTCACATTGTATCAGATGCTGGTGTTAGAGCCTTGGTTGCAGATTCTACATTTAAATTGCAGCATTCAGTGCTTTTCTTCCTGTCAAATAAAACAAGCACCACAACAAAACTATACTGACCCCTTTTATATATGGGTAGACTGCAGGTGATGGCTGTGCAGCGAAGAAGCAGGAGAAGGGGGCCTTGTCAGCCGAATAATGGTTTGGGCGGCAACTATCTCTCCTGACTTCTCCATATACAATCTCCTAGGTTCGCTATTGGACAGCTGCTACCAGACTCCTCTGGAGGCACCTTATCTCAGAGAGAATAAAAGCCTTGACAATATAAAATTGGACATACCGGATCCTTATGTCTGCTTACATCATCTCTCATGGAAGGGTTTGGAGGCCTACATACACATTGGACTCTCGGCTGAGCTCGAGTTGGGTCAATATGTATGGAGAGCCCTAAGGTTGATAAGACTTTAACTACGCTAATGATTAGATATACAGCTTTGGCAAAAATTAAGAGACCACCACATCAAAACCGTGTCATGGGCAGCCCAATCTCCAGACCTGAACCCCTCTGAAAACTTCTGGAATGTAATCAAGAGGATGATGGATAGTCACAAGCCATTAAACAAAGAAGAACTGCTTAAATTTTTGAGCCAGAAGCAGTGTGAAGGACTGGTGGAAAGCATGCCAAGATGCATGAAAGCTGTGACTAAAAATCATGGTTATTCCACAAAATATTGATTTCTGATCTCTTCCTGAGTTAAAACATTAGTATTGTTGCTTCTAAATGATTATGAACTTGTTTTCTTTTCATTATTTGAGGTCTGAAAGCACTGGGGTTTATTTATTTTGACCATTTTTGTTTGTCAGAAAAAAAATACAACATTTATTGCATGGAAATTCGGAGACATGTTGTCAGAAATTTATAGAATAAAAGAACAATTACAATTTACATTTTACTCAAAAATATACCTATAAAGAGATCAGACAAACTGAACATTTTGCAGTGGTCTCTTAATTTTTGCCAGAGCTGTAAGGCTATAAAATGAGTATAATTGCCATATTCAAATTATGTGTCTGTGTAGGATTTTTTTTATGTAGAGAATAGGGAAAATAGGAAACTGGCTACCTAAGATTCTGATGATAAATTTACATATACTGACAACATTCTAATTCTCCCATCATATATAACAAGAACTTATTTTCTTTTACCATTTTATTTTTCTTTAATAAGGTTTTACAAATGACAAACTTTGCATCATTTTGGTCATTTTTGTGCCTTGTGGCTTTATAAAGGTTAATCTAAGTGATTAATGCTTAGTTGTGTTCTGTGTGCAGTATGTTAGACTGATGTCCATGCACGCTATGCATTGAGGATGTGGTCATCAAGGTTGTCACATATTTAAATAGCAGTCTTACAATGCGAATAGCATTTCCTTCCTTAGTACAAACAGTTTCCATTGCTAGTTAAATGTCTTTCATTTTTTGCACAGAAAAGTTCATTACCTATGTATGTATCTATCTAATATATATGATGTTCTAAATCCACGTTTTCCCCATTTCCAATTGTAAACTTTGTTTAAAGAAAGTTCTAATGGCAACAGGTAATTAGAGTTGGGCGAATCCATTAGCCAGACTTTGGCCCCTCGGCTAGGTGAGTAGTGTCTGGCTGTTGGACACGAGACTCATGACTCTCTTACCTTCAAGGATTCATAATCAAATGCCATCCCAGGGATCTTGGATGATAACAAATTTGTTAGAAATATTGGTCTTGTAGAAAATCTTGTTTTCCTCCATCCAGGGTAATATTAGTAATATAATCCATATAGTGATTGGGGACGGGGACAGCATGGGCCTGTGTGATTTTAAATGCCACTTCTGAATTTCAGTCTCAGTCCATACCCGCTTTTGACTCATGTAGGGAAAATAGACTTCCTATTTCTCTACAGAGATTAGAAGGATTCAGCTAGTCATTTCTTAACCCCTTAATGACCAGAGCTTTTTCGGTTTTGCGTTTTTGTTTTCCGCTCCCCTCCTTCCCAGAGCCATAACTTTTTTTTATTTTTCCGTCAATATGGCCATGTGAGAGCTTATTTTTTGCGGGCCGAGTTGTACTTTTGAACGACACCATTTGTTTTACCATGTTGTGTACTAGAAAACGGGAAAAAAAATTCCAAGTGTGGTGAAATTGCAAAAAAAGTGCAATCCCATGCTAGTTTTTTGTTTGGCTTTTTTGCTAGGTTCATTAAATGCTAAAACTGACCTGCCAATATGATTCTCCAGGGCATTACGAGTTCATAGACACCAAACATGTCTAGGTTGTTTTTTATCTAAGTAGTGAAAAAAAATTCCAAACTTTGTTTAAAAATAAAAATAGTGCAATTTTCCGATACTCGTAGCGTCTCCATTTTTCATGATCTTGGGTTGGGTGAGGGCTTATTTTTTGCACGCCGAGCTGAGGTTTTTAATGATATCATTTGAGTGCAGATACGTTCTTTTGCTCGCCCGTTATTGCATTTTAATTCAATGTTGCGGCGACCAAAAAACGTAATTCTGGTGTTTTGAATTTTTTTATCACTATGCCGTTTAGCGATCAGGTTAATCCTATTTTGATTGATAGATCGGGCGATTCTGAGCTCGGCAATACCAAATATGTGTATGTTTGATTTTTATTATATTATATTTATTATATTATTTTTATAATATTGTTTTATTTTGAATGGGGCGAAAGGGGGGTGATTTGAACTTTTATATATTTTTTAATTTTTTCAGATTTTTAAAAACATTTTTTTTTTTACTTTAGCCATGCTTTAATAGCCTCCATGGGAGGCTAAAAGCTGGCATGGCCTGATTGGCACTGCTACATAGAGGCGATGCTCAGATCGCCTCTATGTACCAAAATTACTGCATTGCTATGAGCGCCGACCACTCTGGGTGGCGCTCATAGCAATCTGGTATCAACAACCATAGAGGTCTGCTGGAGACCTCTGGTTGTTATGCTGATCACGTGATGAGGGTCAGTGGTGCACACATTTCTGGATGGATGGCCGGAAGTGCTTGTTAAATGCCACTGTCAGAGTTTGACAACAGCATTTAGCTAGTTAATAGGTGCGGGTGGATCGTGATTCTGCCTGCACCTATTGCGGGCAGATGTCAGCTGTTCAAAACAGCTGACATATCCCGGCTTTGATGCAGGCTCACCGCCAGAGCCCACATCAAAGTGGGGGTTCTGCCATCAGACATACTATTCCGTCCGATGGCAGAAAGGGGTTAATCAAGTGAGTCATAGACCTAATGGAAAACAGAAGAATTAGCTGGGTAGAAGAGCAAAATGAGCAATTGTAGGGACACATTGTTATATAATATGATGATTGCAATATATTAAGACAATAAAACATTTGATGGGAGGAGTGCTTTTTTAGCGAAGGCTCCACTGATTGAACATCAGCCTCCACTAGATTCCTAACTGAAACTACACCTCCTCAACACCTCTACCAAAACATGTATCAAGACTTTTATCATCATTTCTGCATCTCCCACTGAAATCAATCAGTTCTTCACCTTCTCCCACTAAGATCTATTCAAATCTGCAACGGTACTATAGTTACATATTTGTTTTATAAGACAGTATATGTAGAGAATACCTTGGAAAGTCTGATTGGTATATCATTTTTTTTCCTACTAAATTCCCTATCTACAAAGGCAAATGTTGTGTGCATGTGTCTTCCATGTAGAATATGCATTGGTGAAGTACTAACCATGTCCAGAAAGCAATGACATAAGAAGCCATTCACATTGAGTTTGACCCCTTCCACAGGTGGTCCGCCTTAATCTATCAAAAGTGAGATTCAAATGAAACCATTGATGAAGCCAAAGAGTACAACAAAGAAAACTGAGTTGAAATTGACTATGTTTCTATATTTTCTGGTGGTATTCTTTTATTCTGGTTGAGCAAAAGAACATAAGTAGACTACATTCTTCTAAACATCTGAAAAAGATGTACATTCCTGGAAAAAAACCAGAACAGTCCATTGGAGCTCTGTGAGTGCTTAGGAAAAATGGGACAACAAAATGAGATGTGAATGTCATCTAGACCTTTTAACCACATATTGGATAATTTACAAATTACATATCAGTAACATTTCATTAAGACAACTATGGCCTACTAATGGACGTTTGCGTTCCCTCACATACATGACACCAAAAGGTCGTATTGTATGTATAAATACATAGTCAATTATTTTCTTGGCACCTTATTTAGGGACACATTTAACTTTTCCCTGTTACCACTTTCTGAATTTTCCTCAGAATCTGGTGCCTCCCATTCAGCTCTCTCCACATCTTACTTACACCCAGAAGAAATTGGTAACTGTACTTAGTCAGATGCTGGCCGATGATCGGATCATGCAGCTTATTTGAGAACCCCTATTTATTTTAATGATGATTGCACCATACAAGACAAGCACTTTCTACCTACAGTATTTTTCCCACCTACTGTATTTCCTTGAAGATTTCAAGCTTGCGAGGGCCCTCACTCCTCCTGTAATGCTGCACAATTTTTTTGTGCTAAATAAATACATTTATTATTATTATTATTTATTATTTCCAGAGTCAGTGGGTAACTATCTTTCCTGTAGAGTGTAAGCTATATTGTCTGCGGGGTCCTTTCTATTTCCTGTAGAGTGTAAGTTCTTATGGTCAGCAGGGTCCTCTCTCTCCTGTAGAGAGTAAGTTCTTATGGTCAGCGGGGTCCTCTCTCTCCTATAGTGTGTAAGTTCTGATGGTCAGCGGGGTCCTCTCTCTCCTATAGAGTGTAAGTTCTTATGGTCAGCAGGGTCCTCTCTCTTCTGTACAGTGTAAGCTCTTATGGTCAGCGGGGTCCTCTCTCTCCTATAGAGTGTAAGTTCTTATGGTCAGCAGGGTCCTCTCTCTCCTGTAGAGTGTAAGCTCTTATGGTCAGCAGGGTCCTCTCTCTCTCCTGTAGTGTCAGTTCTTATGGTCAGCAGGGTCCTCTCTCTCCTGTAGAGTGTGAGCTTTTATGGTTAGAAAGGTCCTCTCTCTTTCCCATATAGTGTAAGCTCTTATGGTCAGTGTGGTCCTCTCTTCTGTAGAGTGTAAGCTCTTATGGTCAGCGGAGTCCTCTCTCTCTTTCCTGTATAGTGTAAAATGTTATGATCAGCGTGGTCCTCTTTCTTTTCTGTACAGTGGAAGCTCTTATGATCAGCTGGATTCTCTTTCTCTCTTGTAGAGTGTAAGCTCTCATGATCAGCAGAGCCCTCTCCCTTATAGAGTAAGCATTCATGGTCAGTGGGGTCCTCTCTCTCGCCTGTAGAGTATAAGTTCTTATGGTCAGTGAGGTTGTCAATCTCCACTATGTGTATTTTCTGGGCAATAAAAAGTTTTCTAGTATAATCACCTGATTTTATTCACGGTGAATCAAACTTTTTTCCCGAAAATCTAAGATGTTTTGATTTGAAGCAAAAAAATTGTTTTGAGTAATGCAGCATAGAAGACACAGAGATTTTTGTTCATGTATATATATATATGCAGTATATATATATATATATATATATATATATATATACACAGTTGTGCTAAAAAGTTTACATACCCTGTCAAAATGTTTGCTTTTTTGGCCTTTTTTCAGAGAATATGAATGATGACACCAAAACTTTTTCTCCACTCATGGTTAGTGGTTGGGTGAAGCCATTTATTGTCAAACTACTGTGTTTTCTCTGATCAAAAGTTCACATACCCTGGTGATTTTAGCCTGATGATAACATGCACAGCAGTTGACACAAATGGGTTTGAATGGCTATTAAAGGCAACATCCTCACCTGTTACCTGTTTGCTTGTAATCAGTGTATGTGCATAAAAGCCAAGTGCGTTTCTCTGATCCAGGCAGACTCTTGTATCATTCATCCAGCCACTGACATTTCTGGATAATGAGTCATGGGGAAAGCAAAATAATTTTCAATGGATCTATGGGAAAAGGTAGCTGAACTGTATAAAACAGGAAAGGGATACAAAAAGATATCCAAGGAATTGATAATGTCAGTCAGCAGCGTTGAAACTGTGATTAACAAATGGAAAATCAGTGGCTCTGTAAAAACAAAACCATGGCCAGGTAGACCAACAAAAATGTTGTGCACAACTGCCAGGAAAATTGTTCAGGATGCAAAGAAAAACCCACAAATAACATCAGCTGAAATACTGGACTCTCTGAAAACTAGCGGTGTGGCTGTTTCAAGATGCACAATAATGAGGCACATGAGCAAAAATGGGCTGCATGGTCGTGAATAGTGTTGAGCGATACCTTCCGATATGCAAAGGTATCGGTATCGGATTGGATCGGCCGATACCCAAAAAATATCGGATATCGCCGATACCGATACCCAATACCAATGCATATCAATGGGACACAAAATATCGGAATGGTTTCCAGGGTCTGAAGGAGAGGAAACTCTCCTTCAGGCCCTGGGATCCATGTTCATGTATAAAATAAAGAATAAAAATAAAAAATATTGATATACTCACCCCTCGGACGGCCCCTGGCTCTCACCGGTCCAAGCGTCTGCCTCCGTTCCTAAGAATGCAGAGTGAAGGACCTTCAATGACGTCGCGGCTTGTGATTGGTCGTGTGACCGCTCATGTGACCGCTGACGCGACCAATCACAAGCCGCGACATCATAGCAGGTCCTACACTCACTGCATTCTTAGGTACGGAGGCTGCCGGTTACATCGCTAAGGTCCAGGGTCTGCCGGAGGGGTGAGTATATCCATATTTTTATTTTTATCCTTTATTTTTTACATGAATATGGATCCCAGGGCCTGAAGGAGAGTCTCCTCTCCTCCAGACCCTGGGAACCATACACTGGGAACTTACGATTCCGATTCCGATATCACAAAAATATCGGAACTCGGTATCGGAATTCCGATACAGCAAATATCGGCCGATACCCGATACTTGCGGTATCGGAATGCTCAACACTAGTCGTGAAGAAGGTCGTGAAGAAAGCCATTACTGTGCAAATGCCACAAAGTATCTCTCCTAAAATATGCAAAACAGCATAGAGATAAGCCTCAAAACTTCCGGAACAAGGTAATTTGGAGTGATTAGGCCAAAATTGAACTTTTTGCCCACAACAATAAATGTTACATTTGGAGAGAGGTCAACAAGGCCTATGATGAATGGAACACCATTCCTACTGTAAAGCACAGAGGTGGATCGCTGATGTTTTGGTGACGTGTGAGCTACAAAGGCACAGGAAACATGGTCAAAGTTGAAGGAAAGATGAATGCAGCATGTTATCATCAACTACAGTAGACAAAGTTGCACTCATCAGCCCGGAAGCTGTGCCTAGGACGTACTTTGATGTTCCAACATGACAATTATCCAAAACACAAGGCCAAGTCGACCTGTCATTGGCTGCAGCAGAACAAAGTGAAGGTTCTGGAGTGGCCATTTCAGTCTCCTGACCTCAATATCATTGAGCCACTCTGGGGAGATCTCAAGCGCGCAGTTCATGCTAGACAGCCCAGGAATTTACAGGAACTGGAGGCTTTTTGCTAACAAGAGTGGGCAGCTTTACCATCTGAGAAAATAAAGAACCTCATCCACAACTACTACAAAAGATTTCAAGCTGTCATTGATGCTAGAGGGAGCAATACACGGTATTAAGAAATGGGGTATGTGAATTTTTGATCAGAGTCATTTGGATGTTTTGGGTTGTCATTATAGTTTAAAAAGAGAAAACACAGTAGTTTGACAATAAATGTCTTCACCCAACCACTAACCACAGGTGGAGAAAAAGTTTTGGTATTATCATTCATATTCTCTAAAAAATGCCAAGAAAGCAAAAATTCTGCCAGGGTATGTAAACTTTTGAGCACAACTGTATATACTGTATATAATGTAAGTAAGTAATAAAAATGCCTTAAAACATTGTCCCTCTCTCATTATTCTTGCATTTGGCAAATATTAATAATTATGGTAATCCCAATTGACCTAAAACGGAAAAGGTTTATTCTGATTTCATGTCAGATATTGAGAAAAACATGTCCAATCTACATATAATGATAGAATATTTATTTTACTTTCTGTGTATAGCACCATTAATTGCACAGCACTATGCAGAGCTCATCATCACTGTCCCCATTGGGGGGATTCCTTATCAGTATGTCTTTGGAGCATGGGAGGAAACAGGAGAACTCAGAAGAAATCCACATAATCACGGGGAGAACATACAAACACCTTGCAGATTTTGTCCTTTGTGGGATTTGAACCCAGGACTAGAGATGGGCGAACCCGAACAGTAAAGTTCGGCGTCCGTACTGGAAACCTACTGTCTGGACACGGACGCCGAACACGGACTTCACCAGGAAGACCATGTTACTGTTCAGGTTTGGCCCCCAAACACCAGGTGTTTGTCACGCTGTTATGTGCATGACAATGCGGCAAACACCGCTTCTGATTGGTGGTAAAATCATCACCGCCGGTCAGACAGTCGCAGTTCCCACTCTGTCAAGTGACAGCGTGAGTCAGCAGCTATGGTCAGAGGATTAAAGTTTACCTTTGCTCATTGGTGTTGGCTTATGGGACTACTTCTCCCATCAGCCAACAACTGCTGCCGCTAATAACAGTGAGAGCAGGAGCAGCCGGCACTGTAAATAAATAATTTAAAAAAAACGGCTTGGGTCCCCCTGTATTTTTGATAACCAGCCAGGCAAAACTGACAGCTAGCACAGTGAGAAAGTCTCATGGTGCAGCACTGAGCTCAGAGAGTTGACCGCAGTTAACTGTGAGAAATTTTTCACAGTGAACTGCAGTGAACTCTCTGAGCTCAGCGCTGCACCATGAGACTTTCTCACTGAGCTAGCGGGGATCTCACTGAAGTCACTGTGATTCAGCCTGGCTGGGAACGCAGCCTCAGTGACAGGCAGTAACCTTGATGAGGTCCCCGCTAGTCACTGATGTTGCACTTGCAGTAGCTCATTCCCCAGTAGTTCTCAGCTTGAACAGTTGCCTCTTGGTGCCATCCAGGTTGAAACCTGTTTATCCCCCAGACATGGATTATGGCGTGGGAGAAATGGCGGACAGGTGAGGAATATTGTTGCTTTTTTGTTTTTTGGTTTTATTACACTAGATGAAGTATTAAATGGAATGGGGGGACCCATGCCGTTTTTTTTAAATTATTTATTTAAATAATTAAAAAAATTGGAGTGGGGACCCATCTATTCTTCATAATCAGTCTTGCTAACCCTGACAGCTGAGGGTTGCAGCCCCATGCTGTCAGTTGTTCCTAGCTGGTTATCAGAAATACAGGGGAACATACGCCTTTTTTTAATCATTCATTTACAGCGCAGGGCTGATAAATACTCCCATCAACCATCTTCTGATGGGAGCAGTATTCCCATCAGCTGACATCAGTGACTGGAGGTAAACTTTATATCTCCAATCACAGCTTCGCCTCTACACTGTCACTTGACAGCATGGTGTTAGGTTGGTCTGTAAGTCAGACCCTCAGGGATATTGGATGGCAGTCAAATGTGTGGATTCCCCGGAGAAGGATGGACAGAGACAGGTGTGAATCTGATCAAAAGCCATAAAGTTTTAACCCCTTAATGACCGCCAATACGTCTTTTAACTGACCTGAGATTTTAGAGAATATCCTCCCCATACAGGTGACAATCCAACAGCTGTCGGCTGTACAACTATAGCTGACAACTTGCTTTATCAGCCACGGTCAGTGTTTGCAACTTCCAAATCTGTTTAACCCCTTAGATGCTGCTGTCAATAGTGACTACATCATATAAATGGTTAACAGAGTGTGAGGGCCTCCTCTTTATCTAAACTGGTGCCCTCAGATCATGATTGTGTAGTCCTGATGTTTGCCATGGCAATTCACATCCAAATAGCGGCCTTAGAGTCTGATGGCTGTAGTAATCTGTTCAGAAGTTAGAGGCATTTAGGTGGTAAAAATACACATTTTAATTTCTGTCATACCACTTTGCATTAATTCCTGTAAAGCACCTGAAGGGTTAATAAACTACCTGACAGCAGTTTTCAATTTGTCAGGGGGTGCTGTTTTTAAAATGGTATCATGTTTGGGGGTTTCCCAATATATGAGACCCCTAAAGTCACTTCAAACATGGATAAGTCCCTAAAAAAATAAATTTAGCAAATTTCCTTGAAAAAATGAAAAATTGCTGCTACATTTTTAAACCTCCTAAAATGCTAACAAAATAAAAGAACATTTTACAAATGGTGCTGATGTAAAGCCGACATGTGGGAAATGTTATTTATTAATGGTTTGCTGTGGCATGACCATCTGGATTAAAGGGATAATCATTCAAAATTTGAAAATTGCTAATTTTTTAACATTTTTCTCAAATTTTTGATAGTTTTTTTTAAATAAACACAAAACATATTGACCTAAATCTATCATTATTATAAAGTATAATGTGTCACGAAAAAACAATCTCAAAATCACTGGGATTTGTTGAAGCATTGCAGAGTTATTACCACATAAAGTGACACTGGTCAGATTTAAAAAAATTTGGCTCTGTCACTAAGGGGTTAATGAGGACATCCAGTTATATACACTTTTGAGTAGGCGTACACATTATGTCCAAGCGCCAATCAGCTGTTTATTACATATGAAATCATCCTTAATTCATCAGGTGATTCTTACATAAGGGGTAACTTGGGTTTATCCACGTAAGGGGCTAAAGGTCCATCTAATTAGCCCTACCCTGTCAGCAATTCTAAGTGATAATGAATAGTCAGCAGGAATGATCTAGCAAAGCTAAACATGTCCAGGCATATTCTGTCAGACCTAGAGACATGTATAAGGATTATAGGAATATATCAAGGTGGTCCCTGATTTCCCCATCAATGGGAACCACGGTTGTCTGACCAGCGGTGATGATTGAACAGCTGATCAGAAGTGATGTTTGCCGTGCTGTCATGTACATGACAGCGTGGCAAGCACTGGATGTTCGGGCCCCCCATTCAAGTGACTGGGGTCCGGGTTTTGGTTCGGGTCTGGGTTCTGTTCTGGTACCCAAATCCAAACTTTTTGTAACTGTTCGGCCGAACCCTCCGGACCTGACCATCCAGGTGTCCACCCATCTCTATCCAGGACACCAGCGCAGTAAGGTAAGAGTGCTAACCACTGAGCTACCTGCCTGCTACAGTGCTAATCACTGAGCCAGAGTGTAAGTAAAGCATGAGTGTAACATGTCAACACTGTACAAGGAGATAGAGAGAGATCATAACGTACAATGGCTGAAAAAGGTCATGACATAACACATTATGAATTGGGATAATACATTAATTTATAATGAAATGTATTTTTCCCTGTATCCTAAAGTTATGAAGTCTTTTGAATGCATTTACTTTGGCTAAAGTGAAACAGTTAATGTATTTTACATTGAGCTTCCTGGAAGTCTTTGTGGTCACTTAGAGCTTTGCTAAGAAGTACATGGCTGTTTCACACCCCTCAAGCGAAGTTTTTTGGTGGTCTGATATTAGTCTATGAGGTAGAACTGAGTTGAGGCTCTTTCATTTCTAAAACAGTTTATGGAAGAGCTGATTCATCTCGATTCTTAGACAGCTAGGTAGAAGAATTAGATAACCCTCCTATTTATTGTCGCGATTCCATTATGGCTGCATTTCTACTGAATATTTATCAGACATTTGTGTCTACATAAATATTTATTTCTATATAATACAACTATATCAATGGAAATACAGTGACGTTCTGTTCAAGTATAGACAATTTTCCAGTATTGCCCAGATGAATATTAAGGCACAATCAGGAAAGCTGGCAGCATAGACAGTTTTTCGCAAAACAGTTTCTCCCTAAATACACTTTTAGAAACACACAGTACCTATGTGAATATTGTCATACAGTGCCTCTATAAAAAGACTTGTAGAGTGTCTCTTATACATTGATGCGTACTTAATCTCTTAAGTGTAATTTCTTTTGCTGTTTAGTAGTGTTGAGCGATACCTTCCGATATGCAAAGGTATCGGTATCGGATTGGATCGGCCGATACCCAAAAAATATCGGATATCGCCGATACCGATACCCGATACCAATGCATATCAATGGGACACAAAATATCGGAATGGTTCCCAGGGTCTGAAGGAGAGGAAACTCTCCTTCAGGCCCTGGGATCCATATTCATGTATAAAATAAAGAATAAAAATAAAAAATATTGATATACTCACCCCTCGGACGGCCCCTGGCTCTCACCGGTCCAAGCGTCTGCTGTTGTGAACTCTGTTCTCGAACTCCCTCCTGTGGTCAGGAATGGTATTTCTGTGAGTTCTGCCCGTGGGTTCCCTCTGGTGGCTGAAAGTGGAGCTGCTGGTCTGGAAGTGGCTTCCTCAGCTGCATCGTTTAGGACTGGGCTGGTTCCTCTATTTAACTCTGCTCAGATCGTTACTTGATACTAGCTGTCAATGTATCAGTGCTGGTTCAGATCTCACTTGGATCTCCTGATGACCTGTATACTGCAACAGAAGCTAAGTCCCTGCTAAGCTCATTTTGTTGTTCATTTGTGTGCTGAATATATTTCTGAGTACCTGCTATGTTCTGTCCAGCTGGCTATTATGATATTGTCTCGCTAGCTGGAAGCTCTGGGTTGCAGAGTTGCACCTACCGCACCGTGAGTCGGTGCGGTGGTTTTTTGCTCACTCTGTGTGGCTTTTTGTAGTTTTTTTGTGCTGACCGCAAAGATCCCTTTATCTATCTTCTGTCTATTTAGTCAGTCTGGCCTCCTTTGCTGAAACCTGTCTCATTCCTATGTTTGTACCTTCCTCTTAACTCACAGTCAATATATGTGGGGGGCTGCCCTTTTCCTTTGGGGAATTTCTCTGAGGCAAGGTGAGGCTATATTTCTCTTTAGGGGTAGTTACCTCTCAGGCTGTGAAGAGTCGTCTAGGCAGAGTCAGGCATGATCCACGGCTAATTCTAGTGTGTGTGATAATAGGATCAGGGTTGCGGTCAGCAGAGCTCCCACTTCCCAGAGCTCGCTCTATTTTTGCAGTTTGACTATCAGGTCATTTCAGGTGCTCCTAACCACCAGGTCCATAACAGTCTGCCTCCGTTCCTAAGAATGCAGAGTGAAGGACCTTCGATGACGTCGCGGCTTGTGATTGGTCGCGTGGCCGCTCATGTGACCGCTCACGCGACCAATCACAAGCCGCGACGTCATCGCAGGTCCTACACTCACTGCATTCTTAGGAACGGAGGCTGCCAGTTACATCGCTAAGGTCCAGGGTCCGCCGGAGGGGTGAGTATATCCATATTTTTTATTTTTATTCTTTATTTTTTACATGAATATGGATCCCAGGGCCTGAAGGAGAGTCTCCTCTCCTCCAGACCCTGGGAACCATACACTGGGAACTTCTGATTCCGATTTCCGATATCACAAATATATCGGAACTCAGTATCGGAATTCCGATACAGCAAATATCGGCCGATACCCGATACTTGCGGTATCGGAATGCTCAACACTACTGTTTAGGTTACCTGTACTGAGTCTGGACCAAGCTCGGACAGGCAAATCCCCTGGTAGGAGCCAGTGCAGGAGTGGGCACTCACCCCACGATATGAGCAGTAGTTGGCACACTACACTTGATTCACTATGTACAGACAGAAGCAGCATCTCATTATTCATCTAATAAGCTGCCTAGCTAATTATTATTTAGAACCATAGATAAACTTGTGAAATAAGGTAATGTAATATTTGCCTGTAAATAAACAGCATACCCATAGAGTCCATGTTACTGGAAGGCTCTTGGCACCCCAGTCCGACACTGGTCTGGACACAAAAGCCTCTTCTGATCTTTGGTTTTTGACTGCTGCTTACTAACAGTGATGATTGAGTACTAAAATGCTCGAGTGCTTGGTACTCGAATCAAGCACGTCGGACGCTTGGATGGGTTCGATTTGAGTAACGAGTATAATGGAAGTCAATGGGAAACTCTAGGATTCCTGGGGTGGCAGGAAAATTACTGATATGGATAGAAACAACTCTCAGATAGAATGGGAACACCATGTGGAAGATGCCTGGACGCATCTCTGATTATAATATTATGCAGCATAAAAAGCACAGTAGGCATGGGATTTTTATTAATCCTAATGACTGTGCTTGTTCTGTACAACACAGCATTTTGGATGCAGCGAAACTACACTGCATCCAGAGCACTAGCATTCTTCATCGTAGGCATGCAGCCTATCAGCTGTGAAACATGCGGAAGGGAGACTTGAGCAGGGCACTCGAGCACCCAGGATACTCAATCGAGAAATAACCCAAGCACACCGTTGCTCAATCGAGTATTGAGCAGTGGTAAGCACCCTCGTTCATCACTACTTACTAATACAAGCTATCCCCATGACACCATCTAGAAACACAGGCTATGTTCAGACAACTGTACAGACCACAGGCCAAAAATAGGCAAGCAGTGTCACTGTGGTGACTGATAGGTTCCCTGGAATGTACCAAAAGGAAAACCTGGAATTTCCCCCAACCACCTTATCTACTGGGTAATAGATAATTGGCATAAATAGATTTTTTTTTCATTTACATATGTGTTAAAAATAATAACAATTATAACCCCTGCAAAAATAAAAAGATTCAGCAGTCACATTGGAGAAGACTAGGTTTTATAGACACCTACAGGGCACCATTAAAGGAATTGCTAAGTCATAAGTGTTAAGTGTCGAGTTCCTGCCACTGCACAGGGAGAATCTCGAACGATGTCATCTGCGGTCTCCCATTCTTCCCCAGCCGCAGTGGAGTCTGCTCAGTAGAGATGTCGATCCCAGTATCTGGCTCAAGCTGAAACTGTGTGTCTGGTTATAGCTGCCATCCCAGGTTCAGCCTTTGTAACCAGCATTGATCAGTCCTGCTTTTCATCTACTGAGCATGCCCATGGGACGACCTCTCATTGGAGGTCGGGGGTCACATGCTCAGGTCCTGTAGTGGCTCCGATTGGACCACTAGGAAGGTCCCGGAAGGTTACGTCTATAAAAGGCTCGCATGGCCGAGCGGCCATGCGCTAGTATAAAACTGAAATCGTGTGTGTGTCCATGAGTGTCTGAATCTGGTGAAAGCTCATTCATTGGAAAGAAGCTCGCAGAGTCAACGTGGATGCTGTCTGGCCTCCCATCTTGGCAATATTCATCAGAGAAACTGTATATGTCAGAAAAAGATGAGTATTGCCAAGGACGGAGGCCAGACAGTGACCATAGTGACTCTATTGGCTTCATTCAAGAGAATGGCTCTAACGGGGTTCCCACCAGAAAACAATTGTTTGCAGATTCTATGCTCAGCGGAGAGCACTGTATAAGTGTGAACATAACCTAAGCCTGATTCTCAACTCCTTTATAGGTTATAAGGTGCTTCAGCTAAAGATGTGGACGTATGGAGCAATGCATGCTAGAGAAACATTATTGCAATGCTATTTCTACATGTCTACTGGTGGGAACAACAGATTTTCTGACATTTCTGTTTTTTCCGCTTCAATGGAATGGAAGTGCTTCCTTTCTTTTAAATTTATCTATCTATCTATCTATCTATCTATCTATCTATCTATCTATCTATCTATCTATCTATCTATCTATCTATCTATCTATCTATCCTTTGTTTTGCTATTATATTTTGTAGCATTTTCCTAAGGACTCATCCAATTTGTAAATCACATAGGAAATATTGTACATCATCTGTCCTTGCATGGGATTTGCATGTCTGTTATGTTTGGAATAATTGAATCATAAACTTCAAACTGCAGCATTAAAATATTTTGCTTCTGTAAGGGGAATCTTCAATTTTCACTTATTTTTGTAGAGATCGAGACATTTTTTCTGAAACTCAATAGTGGGTGGAGGGAGTCCCTGAGAGTATCCGGCATTGTACTAAAAATATATATCTTGGTTTTAGATATTTAGCAAAAGTGAAGAAGATACAGTATTCTTGGAGTAGTAATACTGTAGAATATGTGATTTAAAAAATTCTATTAAATATATTGTACTGTTTTGAAATGATTAATACTCATATTTGTATATATATATATATATAAGTTATATACAGTTGTGTTAAAAAGTGTTTGCTCCCTTCTTGATTTCCTATAATTTTGCATATTTGTCACACTTAATTGCTTCAGATCACCAAACAAATTTAAATATTAGACAAAGATAATATTTGCTCAATCATCTTTGCAGAGTTGTTGCAATTCAGCCACATTGGAGGGTTTCCATGCATGCCACAGCTTCTCAATTGGATTAAGCTCAGGACTTTGACTAGGCCACTCCAAAGTCTTAATATTGCTATTCTTAAGTCATTCAGAGGTAGTCTTACTGGTGTGTTTTAGATCATTGTCCTTCTGCGTAACACAAGTGCAATTCAGCAGATGGCCGGACATTCTACTTCAGGATTTTTTGGTAGACAGCGGTATTCATGATTGTAACAACTCTGCTGGCATCACGGCATGGCCTCGCATTTCTCACACTATCTTACCCACTGCTCCAGGCCATGATGTGGTTTCTGTTTCTTGCCAGCTCCATGTTCTGTGTCTCTGCTCTCTGCATGCTTCATAGTTCTGTGTATAGAGGGGCGGCGCCTGAACTCTCTGGTTCTTATAGGAATCAGGTGCATCTGTCCAATCTGTTCCTGACCAATTGCCAGGAGACCTCCAGTATTTAGTTCAGCTCCAACCAGTGGTCTGGGCCTGTGCAATGTGTTAGCTCAGTTAGTGTCTTGCTTCTGAGTTTGCCTGGCCTTTCTCTGAGTTACTCCCTCTCTGGAGGATTCTCTGTGTTATTTCCTTGGTCTTGTTGTCCGCCCACCAGGAGGCAGTATATCCTGGTCCCAGTGTCTTTGTCCTTGTGTCTTGTTCCATTGCCTAGTCTGTACTTAGTCTTATTTCTGTCTCCTAGTCTTTGGCTTCCTTCCCTGTTGTCTTTCCTTGTATTCTCAGTCTGCTTTCACTCCGCACTCTTGCAGCTCTGCCTGCTCTGAACCTTTGTTACTTTACCTCTGCTCCTCACTTCTGCGTTTCTGCTCCTTTCTACTCAGCTTATCTTCTGCTGTTGCAGTTATCCCTTGCTGCAGCTTCTCTCCACATTCTTTGTGGCTCTGCTCAGCTTTGCTGCAGAGACCCCTCCCGCAGCACCGCTCCGCTCCTTGCGGTTCTACCTGGCTCCGCTCCTTGCGGTTCTACCTGGCTCCGCTCCTTGCGGTTCTACCTGGCTCCGCTCCTTGCGGTTCTACCTGGCTCCGCTCCTTGCGGTTCTACCTGGCTCCGCTCCTTGCGGTTCTACCTGGCTCCGCTCCTTGCGGTTCTACCTGGCTCCGCTCCTTGCGGTTCTACCTGGCTCCGCTCCTTGCGGTTCTACCTGGCTCCGCTCCTTGCGGTTCTACCTGGCTCCGCTCCTTGCGGTTCTACCTGGCTCCGCTCCTTGCGGTTCTACCTGGCTCCGCTCCTTGCGGTTCTACCTGGCTCCGCTCCTTGCGGTTCTACCTGGCTCCGCTCCTTGCGGTTCTACTTCTCCTGCACTTGGCTCCGCCACCAGCTCTTGGCTCCGCCTCCTGCATTTCTGTTCTTGGCTCTAGCTCCTGTGCTTTCGCTCTGCATCCGCTCTTGCGGTCTTTATCTACTTATTCCTAGGTCCTCGTGTCTGAACAGGTTCTTACCCGTTCTACATACCTGCCTGCAGACCGGTCCCTACCGGTTCTTCCAGTGTACCAGTCTTGTCCACCAGTCCTGCCAGAGAGCCAGCCGTGCCCGCCTGCCTACCAGAGAGCCAGCCGTGCCCGCCTGCCTGACAGTGTTCCTGTTGTACCCGTCTGCCAGCCTATGTGCCAGCCGTGCCCGCTTGCTTGTCTATGTTCCGTTCCCCGATGGGATCAGCAGCCACAACCAGACTCCTCCCTGGAGTGGTACCTGGTAGCTTCCTATTGCACAAGTCTGACCTCACCATCAGAGGCTCCAGCGAACACCTAGGAAGCTACTTAGTTACGCCCCTTCCAGGGAGGTTTGGTCTGTGGTCCAGTGGGGCCACAACCCCGCACACCCGTGCCAACCAATCTGGGCGCGAGCATGACAGTTTGCACAGGCCATGGCCTCCGCTGTATCCCATGT
The DNA here is from genome assembly GCF_051348905.1 of Ranitomeya variabilis. Taxonomy (NCBI): domain Eukaryota; kingdom Metazoa; phylum Chordata; class Amphibia; order Anura; family Dendrobatidae; genus Ranitomeya; species Ranitomeya variabilis. The sequence continues at coordinate 64,984,031 of NC_135239.1, read as the reverse complement.
CCTACCGCTCGCAGAGCATGATGAACTTTTTTCCTGCCCGTATGAGCAACCTGAAAAATTTGTTCCACCAAGGGTGGTTCAGATTGAAGAGACCTCTGACCCAATTATTGTCTCTAATGCTCTCTTCAAGCAACTTCAGGCCTATGAGGAGGAGCACTACCCAGCTGACCCACCTAGGTTCTATGGGAATCCTGAAGAATGCCAGGGGTTCCTGAAGCAGTGCTTGCGCTACATCCTGCAGAATGCAGCTTGTTTCCCCTCTGACTGGGTCAAGGTGGGTTACATCATGTCCTACCTGGCCGAAGATGCTCTAATATGGATAACTCCCCTCTGGGAAGCAGGGGATCCTATTGTCATGAACCTGGGGGCCTTCCTGGTGGCCTTCCGTAAAGTCTTTGACAAGCCTTGTCCTGCTGCTCCTGTTAAGTCTTCCCCATCTAGATCCGAGAGGCGCTCCAGATGGGCGAAACCCGTGAAGAAACCCCCACGTCAAGCCATGACCGTCTGTGACCCTCCTGTTCCTCTACCCGTTAAAGCAGCAACCTGTGTGAAGCCTAAGAAGGTTGATGAGAGTGGGCTGGCAAAGCAGCAGCCTGAAATCAGCCATAAGAAGGGCATACAATGTCGCTGCTGTTGTGAGGAACACCTGGATGGCCTCTGTCCAGGGGATCTTAAGCTCCAAAACCTCGGGCCAGTTGGAGAGGCTGCCCCTGGCGAGAGTACTTCCTCTCCATCTAAGTTAATGACTGTTTCTCTGCCTTCTGGGAGCTTTGGTGTGTCTAAGCCGCCTGTCATACGGAGTCGGTGTATGGTCTCCGTTCTTCAGCTCCAGAACCCAGTGTGGGCGTTGCCTGATAATGGCCAAACCCTGCTAAAGAGCAGTCTAGTCCTGCAAGGACAACTACAGCTCCAAGTTGGAGCCTTATACACGAAGAAGTTTGTTTTCCGTATGCTGTCTGTTATGCCCATGGGTCATTCTAAGCCAAGGACTCTACCACCCGCTCTGGTCAAGAGTTGCAGTAAGGTGCTTCGTTTGAACTTACCCAGTCTTGAGAAGTGTCTGGTTCCCATGCGTTAAAGACACTCAGCAGTGACATCTTCTTCTGCTGGTCTGCTAGTCGTCGCGTCAAGCTGTGCTGACGTCACCGAAGATGGGGAAACGGTGACTATGTCTCCACACATCTCCAGCGACTATACCAGTAAACACTTAGTCGTCGAGTCAAGATGTGCTAATGTCACCGAAGATGGGGAAGCGGTGACTATCTCTCCACACATCTCCAACGACTTTACCTGTATTCCGTTCCTAGGAACATCCCCGCCGCTTGGACTATTTCTTCTGGATAACGGGCAGAAGATGGTTCCTATGTTTATACCTTCTGCGTCCTTGTGGCCGGCTGGTGAAGATTTCAAAACAGAAGTTTGTTCACCTCAAATTTTCTCTGACCCGGTGGAGCTGATGCTCTCCACACTCATCTCTAGTGACTTTTCCTGTGTTCAGTATCCGGGAGCTTCTCTACTACCTGTTGGGCAAAATTTGAATCCTATGAGATGGTTTCCAATTTCCAAGTGTCTGGCTGGTGAAGATATTAAGACGGCAGCATTTAAGTCCCTGTTACCTATGTACCTGGAGGAGGTGGTCCTGCTCATTGTGGAAGCTAACCCTGTTGAGTACCAAAAGACTTTGTTTTCTGAGATACCTGGTGACCCTCCTGCCGCCTTCTACCCTGAAGATGTCATGTTGGCCTGGACTATGTGTGCTCCCATCCTTCTTCTACAAGTTATTCTGGCGGGCTTGAAGAAGAGGGGCCGTAAAGGGGGGGTACTGTAACAACTCTGCTGGCATCACGGCATGGCCTCGCATTTATCACACTATCTTACCCACTGCTCCAGGCCATGATGTGGTTTCTGTTTCTTGCCAGCTCCATGTTCTGTGTCTCTGCTCTCTGCATGCTTCATAGTTCTGTGTATAGAGGGGCGGCGCCTGAACTCTCTGGTTCTTATAGGAATCAGGTGCATCTGTCCAATCTGTTCCTGACCAATTGCCAGGAGACCTCCAGTATTTAGTTCAGCTCCACCCAGTGGTCTGGGCCTGTGCAATGTGTTAGCTCAGTTAGTGTCTTGCTTCTGAGTTTGCCTGGCCTTTCTCTGAGTTACTCCCTCTCTGGAGGATTCTCTGTGTTATTTCCTTGGTCTTGTTGTCCGCCCACCAGGAGGCAGTATATCCTGGTCCCAGTGTCTTTTTCCTTGTGTCTTGTTCCATTGCCTAGTCTGTACTTAGTCTTATTTCTGTCTCCTAGTCTTTGGCTTCCTTCCCTGTTGTCTTTCCTTGTATTCTCAGTCTGCTTTCACTCCGCACTCTTGCAGCTCTGCCTGCTCTGAACCTTTGTTACTTTACCTCTGCTCCTCACTTCTGCGTTTCTGCTCCTTTCTACTCAGCTTATCTTCTGCTGTTGCAGTTATCCCTTGCTGCAGCTTCTCTCCACATTCTTTGTGGCTCTGCTCAGCTTTGCTGCAGAGACCCCTCCCGCAGCACCGCTCCGCTCCTTGCGGTTCTACCTGGCTCCGCTCCTTGCGGTTCTACCTGGCTCCGCTCCTTGCGGTTCTACCTGGCTCCGCTCCTTGCGGTTCTACCTGGCTCCGCTCCTTGCGGTTCTACCTGGCTCCGCTCCTTGCGGTTCTACCTGGCTCCGCTCCTTGCGGTTCTACCTGGCTCCGCTCCTTGCGGTTCTACCTGGCTCCGCTCTTTGCGGTTCTACTTCTCCTGCACTTGGCTCCGCCGCCAGCTCTTGGCTCCGCCTCCTGCATTTCTGTTCTTGGCTCTAGCTCCTGTGCTTTCGCTCTGCATCCGCTCTTGCGGTCTTTATCTACTTATTCCTAGGTCCTCGTGTCTGAACAGGTTCTTACCCGTTCTACATACCTGCCTGCAGACCGGTCCCTACCGGTTCTTCCAGTGTACCAGTCTTGTCCACCAGTCCTGCCAGAGAGCCAGCCGTGCCCGCCTGCCTACCAGAGAGCCAGCCGTGCCCGCCTGCCTGACAGTGTTCCTGTTGTACCCGTCTGCCTGCCTATGTGCCAGCCGTGCCCGCTTGCTTGTCTATGTTCCGTTCCCCGGTGGGATCAGCAGCCATAACCAGACTCCTCCCTGGAGTGGTACCTGGTAGCTTCCTATTGCACAAGTCTGACCTCACCATCAGAGGCTCCAGCGAACACCTAGGAAGCTACTTAGTTACGCCCCTTCCAGGGAGGTTTGGTCTGTGGTCCAGTGGGGCCACTCCCCCGCACGCCCGCGCCAACCAGTCTGGGCGCGAGCATGACAATGATTCTATTTACCACAGCAAGTCTTCCAGGTCCTGAAGCAGCAAACAGCCAAAGACCATCACAATACCACCACCATATATTACTGTTGGTATAATGTTCCTTTTCTGAAATGCTGTGTTACATCTATGCCAGATGTAATGGGACATACACATTCCAAAAAAATTCAACTTTTGTCTTGTTAGTCCACAGAGTATTCTCCTCAAAGTTTTGGGAATCATCAAGATGTTTTCTGGCAAAACTGAGACAAACCTTTATGTTCTTATTGCTTAGCAGTCGTTTTCATCTTGGATCTCTGCCATGCAGGCCATTTTTACCCATTTTTTTTCTTATGGTGGCATCATGAACACTTACCTTAATTGAGGCAAGAGAGGCCTGCAGTTCTTTGGATGTTGTTGTGGGGTCTTTTGTGACCTCTTGGATGAGTTGTCTTTGCACACTTGAGGTAATTTTGGTCAGCAAGCCACTCTTGGGAAGGTTCACCACTGTTCCATGTTTTTGCCAGTTGTGGTTAATTGCTCTTACTATGGTTCACTGGAGTCCCAAAGCTTTATATATGGCTTTATAGCATTTTCCTGACTGATAGATCTCAATTACTTTGTTTCTCATGTGTTCCAGAATTTCTTTGGATTGCAGCATGACGTCTAGCTTTTAATGAGCCTTTGGTCTGCTTAACTTTGTCAGGCAGGTCCTATTTAAGTGATTTCTTGATTGAGAACAGATGTGGCAGTAATCAGGCCTGGGTGTGGCTAGGGAATTTGAACTCAGCTACCAAAAGATGTCATAAACCACAGTTAATTTATGTTTTAAGGGGGGAGGCAATCACTTTTTCACACAGGTCCCGGTAGGTTTGGATTTCTTTTTCCCTTAATAAAAACATTCATTTAAAAACTGCATTTTGTGTTTACTTGTGTTATCTTTGATTAATATTTAAATTTGTTTGCTGATCTGAAACATTTAAATGTGACAAACATGCAAAAGAATAGGCAATCAGGAAGGGGGCAAACACTTTTTCACACGGCTGTATATATTTGTAAGATGCTAAAACACATAGTAAACCTTAGTAAGCATATAATCAAATGTTAGGACATACAGCCTGTGGCATTGTTAATGCTTAAAAACAGATATGTTTTTATCCCAGACCCCAAATGTTTCCAGAATAACTTTTCTTTTTCAATTCATGTATTATTGTATATTGCTAATGTGGGCCCCTAGGGGTATTTGCCACAAAAATAGTTATTGACACCAAATACAAATATTAAAATAGCAAGACTGCACTACCATCTCCGACCAGAAGGGGGAGTTCCAGAGACTCCCCTTGATCTATTCTGGTCTGAGAAAAGGACTGGCAGTTGGGTTGAGGAGCTGAAAGTGAGAGGTCGTATAACTGGACTCCTAACAGCCCTATAACGGATTATAGGCCCGTAATACCCATAGTAGGAAAAGAGGAATAGAAAAAAAGGACATTGTGAGAACCGGGTAGCAATAACCTCTACCCAGAATAGGTGCAGAGACGGATACCGGATCCGTGGCTATATTCATTATATATAATACAGCAACCGGAAGGAAGTGAGGTGATATCAGCTTCACCAGGGTAAGACGCAGCAACAGACACAGAGTTCAGCGGTACTCCCAGAGGGGGTAAGCCGACAAAAAAGGACTCGGGTTGTCCGTCGAACCAGAGTACAGAAGAGACAGATTGGGTCGGCAGCCAGTTCACAAACAGCAGCAGGGCCATATAGAAACTGCGCATAATAAGAGGTGGAAATCCTGACAGGGTCAAAGTAATTAAGTGTTCTTAAACAGACTCCGGTGACAGTATTGGTTGCAAATCCCTCTTTGTTGAAGTAAACTGGTTAAATGTTTCAGCGCCTCAGTCTTTCATTTGGACAATAGCCATCAATCCAGGATCGGGGTCATCACAGCTGAGAGGACCTGCTGCTGATCAAGTAAGTGTCTGTTCCTTCATGATATCCCTTACATTGTGCATCGCCTGAGGCCACAGCACCGGGTCAAGCCACTAGTGACATCCCCCTCAAGAGACGGACCTCTTTGATCTGGTGCTGGGTACCTCGGTCTCCCGGGCGTCACAACTGGTGTCACGAACAGGATTGGGCCAGCCCGTACACCGGGTATTGTGTGCCGTAATTGGAGTCTGAAACTGTGAAAATTTGGATGAAAAATCTTGGAAATTGACTTTATTAAAGAAAATCCCGTTCCCCATTGAAAACTATTGAAAGTTACTTTTCTCCATTGGTTATAATGGGGTAAAAATGGCCGCCATCCCCTGATGTAATCATCTCATAACCGTTAGGCACAAAACTGTTAATCGAGCTACGTCATTACCCAAGCCCCAGTCTAACTGAAAAACTTCAAAATCCACCATCACAGAGCGTGCGGCAGTTAGAGGCAGCAGGGGGCGTGTCATTGTCATCCTGCTGCACAGAGGAACAAATCTACATTATCTAGACGGAAGCTGGGACCGGAGGGGTCTGGATTAACTAAGGGGGTACAGTATGTCGCAGCACGGAGACGCCGCAGCACCCAGCGACGCTAATGCAGCTGAAAGACAGAGTGTCGATAGAGAGCCTGGCAGCGCAGCAGTGCAAGGAATGGCGCCCATCATGCCGGTGTTGATGCCATATACCCCGGGTGGCCCGTGGCTTCCAATGTATGAAGGTGAACCTAATACCCTTAACGGTTTCAGGGAAAAGATGCTGGCTCATTTTGATATGTTCCCCGTGGGTGAAGCTCAGCGTGTTAGTCTCCTGATGATGCAGTTAAGTGGCCATGCTAAGCGAGAAGTCACGGCATGGGCAACTGATCTAAAAGGTACTGTTGAACGCATATTTACTGGATTAAAAGCTACATTTGAAACCACTACCAGCAGTAAAGCTAAAGTACGATTCTTTAATTGCAAACAAAAAGCTAATGAGGGCGTGAGAGATTTTGCCTTAAACCTGCAGGAAGCCCTTAAATCACTTACACTGGCTGAGCCCATTTTTAACACAGGAGCCGATAAACTGCTAAGAGACCAATTTATTGAGGGACTCTACACCCCTTCTCACCGGGGGCATGTGAGCATGCTTGTTTTTAAGAACCCTGAATTGACATTTGCCCAATTAAAGGAGAGCGCTATACGTCTCCAGCTGGCAGAGGCACCTCGGGATCAGGATCTCACACAACCCATGGCAGATGTACTTCAACAACGGGGAATGCCAGTGACATCAGCTACGTCCGGTGCCAGTGCTAAGTCCCTGGGGCCCATTACTAATGAGGCTCTTCAGCAAAACCTTGACTCTTTAACTGATGTTGTTGCTTCAATGGCTAAAACCATGCAGGAGATGAGAGAACCCAAGATGGAGTTGGCAAACCGTAGAGAGGATGTTCCATGGATGAGGTCCCGGAGATACCCGACATGGAGAGGACGACCCCGTGACTGCTACCAACCGGATGGACAGCCCATTTGCCGCTGTTGCCAGCAGCCAGGCCACTTTGCACGAAATTGTGATTTAAACGGGAATCCCCTGGGAATGCGGGCCGCTTCGCAGGAATGAATTTTCAAGGCCCAACACCCTGGCACGACAGGTACATCGGAGGACGACCCATCATCCCTATCGTGCTGGACGGAATTCCCCTCAACGCTTTGCTGGATACAGGTTCCCAGATTTCATCCATAACGTATATCCTTTATAAGAGGTACTGGGCTGAGATAGATTGATAAAGGACCCTCTGATGTTGATCTAGATATATGGGCCAGTAATGGTAAGTTGGTACCGAAACTAGGATTCAGGGAGATGACCATAAAGATTGGTAAAGCAGAATTGAAGAAACAGGGTATAATTGTCGTTGATGTTGACCGACAGAACTGTGAACAAACTGTATTGAAAGGAATGAATGTGTTAGAGAACTGCTTTTCCAAAGTTATTTCTGTCTTACAACAAATTGCTGAAACTGCCTGATCCTGCCAGCAGAGAGTTCTCTGGAGGGAAATAAAAGTATTAATGTTAAGGCAACAGATAGAAGTTGCAGGTGGAGAAATCGGCAGTGTGAGGGTGAGTGATCCAACGTCTATTGTAATCCCACCAAAAACAGAAATGCTGTTATGGTGTAGAGCGGCCATTGGTACTAAAGGACGAGACTATCAAGCCGTAATAGAACCAGCGTACACCGACAGCAGGCCCACTATACTCATGGCATGAGGGGTGGTCGAGGTACACCGGGGATGGGTGCCGGTACGACTTTTGAACTGTGGAGAGGAAGAGGTCACTTTGCCAAGGTACGCTACAGTGGCAAAGTTATATACTGTTGACAACAATGCCATCACAACCGTTGAGCCCTTAGAATCGACCTGTCAGGTGGAAAATAACGGCTCAGATGGAGAATCGGAGGATTGGTGTCAACAGCTAGACGTGGGTGTAGATTCAACACCTACCCTTCAAAGACAAGGGGTGTATAGATTAGTGACGGAATATGAACAGGTCTTCGGTAAACACCCATTGGACTTCGGACGGATAGAAGGGGTGGAACATACAATCCCCACCGGTGACCATCCCCCGATAAAAGAAAGATATAGACCCATACCGCCCGCTCACTATCAATGCGCGAAGGACATGCTGAGAGAGATGAAAAAGGCCGGGGTAATAAGAGAGCCCTTGGGCGGCCCCTCTGGTGATTGTCAAAAAAAAGGACGGAACCATGAGAATGTGCGTAGACTACCGACGGATTAATAACATCACACACAAAGACGCCTATCCCTTGCCTAGGATAGAAGAGTCCTTGACTGCTTTGAAATCTGCTAATTATTTTTCCACCTTAGACTTAACAAGCGGGTATTGGCAAGTCCCTGTGGCTGAGAGAGATAAAGAAAAAACGGCATTCACCACACCAATGAGTCTAAGCGAATTTAATCGCATGCCGTTCGGACTCTGCAACGCATCCGGTACTTTCCAGCGACTGATGGAATGTTGCCTCGGACACAAGAACTTCGAGACCGTCCTCCTGTACCTAGATGATGTGATCGTCTACTCAAAGACTTATGAACAGCACTTAAGAGACCTGGCAGAGGTGTTCGAAGCCTTATCCAAGTATGGTATGAAAAGCAAACCTGTTATGGATCTGGTGGTTAGGAACACTTGGAATGACCTGATAGGTAAACCAGAAATATAGGACAAGCTCTGGGGATGTGGGAGCTTTACTGACCGCATCCCTGATCCTATCGCACACACTATAGGCAGCCGTGGAGCGTACCTAACTCTCCCTAGACGCCTCTTCACAGCCTGAGAGCTAGCTACCCCTAGAGAGAAACAAAGCCTCACTTGCCTCAGAGAAATTTCCCCAAAGTAATAGCAGCCCCCCACAAATAATGACGGTGAGTTAAGAGGAAAATACAAACATAGGAATGAAAACAAGTTTTAGCAAAAGAGGCCCACTAATACTAAATAGGAAGAAGATAGCAAGGTAACTGTGCGGTCAGTATAAAATACTACAAAAATATCCACGCAGAGAATACAAAAAGACCCTCACATCGACTCACGATGTGAGGGAGCAACTCTGCACCCCAGAACTTCCAGCTAGCAAGAAAATAGCATATAAGCAAGCTGGACTGAATTAATCATATACTGAGAAACATTTTCCAAAAGCATTGAGCAAAATGAACTAGCATGAACTTAGCTTCTCCAGGAGGAGACAGGTCACAAGGGAAGTCCCAGAGAGATCTGAACCAATACTGAATAAAACGACAGCTGGCAACAAGTAAAGATCTAGGTGGAGTTAAATAGGCAGCCAGCATAGCAGAAAACGAGGCAGCTGGGAGCCCAGCTAAAGACCAGCAGTATCACTCAAAGCCACCAGAGGGAGCCCACGAACAGAACTCAACAAAGTACCATTCACGACCACAGGAGGGAGCCCGGGAACGGAATTCACAACAGTACCCCCCCTTGAGGAGGGGTCACCGAACCCTCACCAGAGCCCCCAGGCCGATCAGGACGAGCCAAATGAAAGGCACGAACGAAATCGGCAGCATGGACATCAGAGGCAACAACCCAGGAATTATCCTCCTGACCATAGCCCTTCCATTTAACCAAGTACTGAAGCTTCCGTCTCGAAATACGAGAATCCAAGATCTTCTCCACCACATACTCCAATTCTCCCTCGACCAACACCGGACCAGGGGGTTCAACAGAAGGAACCACAGGCACCACATACCTCCGCAACAATGACCTATGGAACACATTATGGATGGCAAAAGATGCTGGGAGGTCCAAACGAAATGACACAGGATTGAGGATTTCAGAGATCTTATAAGGACCGATGAAACGAGGCTTAAACTTAGGAGAGGAAACCTTCATAGGGACATAACGAGAAGACAACCAAACCAAATCCCCCACACGAAGTCGGGGACCCACACAGCGATGGCGGTTAGCAAAGCGCTGAGCCTTCTCCTGTGACAGCGTCAAATTGTCCACTACGTGGTTCCAAATCTGCTGCAACCTATCCACCACAGAATCCACACCAGGACAGTCAGAAGGCTCAACCTGCCCTGAGGAAAAACGAGGATGAAAACCAGAATTACAAAAAAAAGGTGAAACCAAAGTAGCCGAACTAGCCCGATTATTGAGGGCGAACTCAGCCAATGGCAAAAAGGTCACCCAATCATCCTGATCAGCAGAAACAAAACATCTCAGATAAGTTTCTAAGGTCTGATTAGTTCGTTCAGTTTGGCCATTTGTCTGAGGATGGAAAGCCGAAGAAAAAGACAATTCAATGCCCATCTTAGCACAAAAGGACCGCCAAAATCTGGACACAAACTGGGACCCTCTGTCAGACACAATGTTCTCCGGAATACCATGCAAACGAACCACATTCTGAAAAAACAGCGGAACTAAATCAGAGGAGGAAGGCAATTTAGGCAAGGGCACCAAATGGACCATCTTAGAAAAACGGTCACACACGACCCAGATGACAGACATCCTCTGAGAGACCGGAAGATCTGAAATAAAATCCATGGAGATATGCGTCTAGGGCCTCTTTGGGACAGGCAAAGGCAAAAGCAATCCACTGGCACGAGAACAGCAAGGCTTGGCCCGAGCACAAATCCCACAGGACTGCACAAAAGAACGCACATCCCGCGACAAGGAAGGCCACCAAAAGGACCTAGCCACCAAATCTCTGGTACCAAAAATCCCAGGATGACCTGCCAACACTGAACAATGAACCTCGGAAATAACTCTACTGGTCCATCTATCAGGGACAAACAGTCTCTCCGGTGGACAACGGTCAGGTCTATCGACCTGAAACTCCTGCAGCACCCGCCGCAAATCAGGGGAGATGGCAGACAGAATCACCCCCTCTCTGAGGATACCAGCCGGTTCAGGAACTCCCGGAGAGTCAGGCACAAAACTCCTAGAAAGGGCATCAGCTTTCACATTCTTAGAGCCCGGAAGGTACGAAACCACGAAATCAAAACGAGAGAAAAACAGTGACCATCGAGCCTGTCTAGGATTTAGCCGCTTGGCCGACTCGAGATAAATCAAATTCTTGTGATCCGTCAAGACCACCACACGATGTTTGGCTCCCTCAAGCCAATGATGCCACTCCTCAAATGCCCACTTCATTGCCAACAACTCCCGATTACCAACATCATAATTACGCTCGGCAGGCGAAAACTTTCTCGAAAAGAAAGCACATGGCTTCATCACAGAGCCATCAGAGCTTCTCTGAGACAAGACAGCTCCTGCTCCAATCTCAGAGGCATCAACCTCGACCTGAAAAGGGAGAGAAACATCCGGCTGACGCAAGACAGGAGCCGAAGAAAACCGACGTTTCAGCTCCTGAAAGGCCTCAACGGCCGCAGAAGACCAATTCGTCACATCAGCACCCTTTTTGGTCAGATCAGTCAAAGGCTTAACAACACTAGAAAAATTAGTGATGAAGCGACGGTAAAAATTAGCAAAGCCCAGGAACTTCTGAAGACTCTTCACAGATGTAGGTTGAGTCCAATCATAAATGGCCTGGACTTTAACTGGATCCATCTCGATAGTAGAAGGGGAAAAAATAAAGCCCAAAAAAGAAACCTTCTGGACTCCGAAGAGACATTTAGAGCCCTTCACAAACAAGGCATTAGCACGCAGGACCTGAAATACCATCCTGACCTGCTTCACATGAGATTCCCAATCATCAGAAAAGACCAGAATATCGTCCAGGTATACAATCATGAATCTATCCAGATACTCTCGGAAGATGTCGTGCATAAAGGACTGAAACACAGAAGGGGCATTAGAAAGCCCAAATGGCATCACCAAGTACTCAAAATGGCCTTCGGGCGTATTAAATGCTGTTTTCCATTCATCGCCCTGTTTTATACGCACAAGATTACACGCTCCTCGAAGATCTATCTTGGTGAACCAACTAGCCCCCTTAATCCGAGCAAACAGATCAGACAGCAGAGGCAGAGGGTACTGAAATTTGACCGTGATTTTATTAAGAAGGCGATAATCTATACAGGGTCTCAGAGAACCATCCTTCTTGGCCACAAAAAAGAACCCTGGTCCCAAGGGTGACGAGGACGGGCGAATATGCCCTTTCTCCAAGGACTCCTTTATATAACTCCGCATAGCGGCATGCTCTGGCACAGACAAATTAAAAAGTCGACCCTTAGGGAACTTACTACCAGGAATCAAATTTATAGCACAATCACAATCCCTATGAGGAGGTAGGGCACTGGATTTGGGCTCATCAAATACATCCTGGTAATCCGACAAAAACTCAGGGACTTCAGAAGGAGTAGAAGACGCAATTGACACCAAAGGAGCATCGACATGTCCCCCTTGACAACCCCAACTAGACACAGACATTGATTTCCAATCCAATACTGGATTATGAACCTGCAGCCATGGCAACCCCAAGATGACAACATCATGCAAATTATGTAATACCAGAAAGCGAATATCCTCATGATGAGCAGGAGTCATGCACATGGTCACTTGAGTCCAGTACTGAGGCTTATTCTTGGCCAATGGCGTAGCATCAATTCCCCTCAGTGGAATAGGGAACTGTAAAGGCTCCAAGAAAAAACCACAGCGACTGGCAAAATCCAAATCCATCAAATTCAGGGCAGCGCCTGAATCCACAAAAGCCATAACTGAGTAGGATGACAGAGAGCAAATCAAAGTAACAGGCAAAACAAATTTAGGCTGTACAGTGCCAATGGTGACAGACTTAGCGAACCCTTTAGTGCGCTTAGGACAATCAGAGATAGCATGAGTGGAGTCACCACAGTAAAAACACAGCCCATTCTGACGTCTGTGATTTTGCCGTTCAATTCAACACATGAATTGGTTTGGCAGATTATCGTGCCTAAACAAGATGTGAGGATGGTCCTCGAGGCTTACCACAATGGTACTGGTCACTTTGGTTGGAAAAAGCTAGAAGTACTTCTGAGAGAAAGATTTTATTGGGTCGGGATGAGAAAATCAATGGAACAGTGGTGTAGAAACTGTGGCCCGTGCAACCTCAGAAGGAACGATCAAAAGAGCCAAAGAGCACCACTGCAGCCCATAATCACCAAACAACCACTTGAACTGGTAGCCATGGACCACATGAAGTTGACACCGAGCCGGTCCGGTTACGTCTATGCCTTGACCATAGTGGATCATTATTCGCGCTTCTTGGTAGTAGTACCTGTAAAAGATCTGACTGCAAAAACAGCAGCCAAAGCGTTCCAAACGTACTTTTGTAGACCCCATGGATATCCGGAACAGGTTCTCACTGACCAGGGTACAGCCTTTGAATCAGAGATCTTCAGAGAATTCTGTAATATGTATGGTTGCAAAAAGATCCGGACGATGGCCTATCATCCGCAAACAAACGGCTTATGTGAGAAGATGAACCATATTGTGATAGACCTACTAAAGACTTTACCTGAAACGGAAAGGAATCAATGGCCAGAGAAATTGCCTGACTTGGTGGATCTGTATGATCATGTCCCGGTGAGCTCTACCAACTGCACCCCAGCTTATCTTATGCGTGCAAGACCCGGCCAATTGCCAATCGATCTAGAAATGGGAATTCTGAAACCAGACGCAGAAGTTCAAGACTCCAATTGGGATGTCGTACGGCAAAAGCAGTATCGCCAAGTGCAAGAGAGTGTGGAAAGAAGCCTCCAGCAAACGAGAGAAAGACAAGAGCGAACTTTCAACCAGAATGCTCTAGCAACTCCATTAAGACCGGGTGAACAAGTACTCAAGAGGAATCGTCGAACCAATAAACTGGATAATCAATGGGAAGCCGTACCCTACACAGTTTTACCAACAAGAATGGATAATCCTAAAATGTGTCTCATTAGCAAAAACAGAGGTTTAACATCTGTACTAGTGTCAAGAGACAATCTTAAATTATGTCCGGAAACGTTGAAAGAGCCAGAAGTTGTCCAGCCAGAATCAGAAGTTATTCAACCTATACAGGTTCAACCAGTAAAGGAAAAAGAGGAGGAAATGTATCACACTTGTATAGGAGACTTTCCCAAAACCCTACTAACATACCATGGTGCAGTAGTGGTTCCCATGGTGGCCTTTTATCCAACACCGAATCCAATATTAGAAGTCCCAAGACAGGAAGAGGCTGACCCCGTACTACAAGAGGTTCCAGGTCAGGAAGAACAGATTCCTGATCAGAGTGATCCCATTCACGGTGGACTTGCCAACCCCATAGTGGTGGAATTATCTTTAGCAGAGAGGGCAGATACTATATCTGCAGTAGACAGTAGTACACCACATAAAGAGACATCCCCTATTACGTAGATCCCAGCGTAGTACCCAGGGTCAATTACCGGCCAGGTATGCGGATTACCAACTATAAGACTATAGTCATTGTTATCGTTCTGTAACGTTTAAGCCCAGTACCTACAGAGACTTACCTGTATGAACTTGTTGCATATTCTTGAACTTTTTATCAGCCCGGAAACACTAAATCAAAGCTCCGGAAAGACTGCTTTGTGAACTTTGCTTCCTAGTACCTTCAAGGATAGAACTGTATTAATGGACGCTATTTGAAGTGACTTACTTTTTACAGAATTCCATTTTTTTTTTGTTTCTTTGAGTGGTTTTTGTAACTTTTCATTTTTAAGACTCTGTACATATCAATTGTTATTTCAAAATGTTATCGTCCCACAGTCCCGGAGTACTGTTCTTAACTAAGGGGGAATGTGGCGCCCCTAGGGGTATTTGCCACAAAAATAGTTATTGACACCAAATACAAATATTAAAATAGCAAGACTGCACTACCATCTCCGACCAGAAGGGGGAGTTCCAGAGACTCCCCTTGATCTATTCTGGTCTGAGAAAAGGACTGGCAGTTGGGTTGAGGAGCTGAAAGTGAGAGGTCGTATAACTATTGTGAGAACCGGGTAGCAATATCCTTTACCCAGAATAGGCGCAGAGACGGATACCGGATCCGTGGCTATATTCATTATATATAATACAGCAACCGGAAGGAAGTGAGGTGATATCAGCTTCACCAGGGTAAGATGCAGCAACAGACACAGAGTTCAGCGGTACTCCCAGAGGGGGTAAGCCGACAAAAAAGGACTCGGGTTGTCCGTCGAACCAGAGCACAGAAGAGACAGATTGGGTTGGCAGCCAGTTCACATACAGCAGCAGGGCCATACAGAAACTGCGCATAATAAGAGGTGGAAATCCTGACAGGGTCAAAGTAATTAAGAGTTCTTAAACAGACTCCGGTGACAGTATTGGTTGCAAATCCCTCTTTGTTGAAGTAAACTGGTTAAACGTTTCAGCGCCTCAGTCTTTCATTTGGACAATAGCCATCGATCCAGGATCGGGGTCATCACAGCTGAGAGGACCTGCTGCTGATCAAGTAAGTGTCTGTTCCTTCATGATATCCCTTACATTGTGCATCGCCTGAGGCCACAGCACCGGGTCAAGCCACTAGTGACATCCCCCTCAAGAGACAGACCTCTTTGATCTGGTGCTGGGTACCTCGGTCTCCCGGGCATCACACTAATATTATATATAACTGAATGGGCAATGGTCAGGATTCTCTAGAAACGAAAGTCAGGTTGCTACTTTTACTTTTTTTTAATACATTTCTGGTCTAATACTATTTTTTTGAATTAAAGTTACTTCATATGACTTTTACTCATGTTGATGGTGTATGAAAAGTTTGAACTTATCGTCTAGCATTTGTCACTTGGGAGTTATAAAAAGAGAATTAAAGCAATCATTAGCAATGAACAGCAGAGTGTACTCAAAATCAAAATGGTAACCAACATTAGATCAAATTTGAAAACATTTTTGTATATAATACTAATATAAATAGTAAGGATTACCCCCAAAATACAATTTTATTAGATCACAAAAAGAATTAAAATTATTTAAAACTACTACAAGGTACAATGTGCAAACAGTGAATGGTCATGATAGACTAAATAAAATACTTATTGTTCCATCTAAATAAACAGTGACTAGGAGCGATGCAAATATTAGGACTAGTCCAAGAGCAATTGCTCTGTCAGCTTCTCTGAGAAATGGTTGTCCAAGTAGTGGACAACCCGTTTAATATCTGTGTACTTTTCAGAGACCCCAATAACACTGTTAGCTCAAACAGTCTCATGCCAGTCTTTACCATGGTTCAGTCAACATTCTCACAAACAGACTCTAGTATCTAGGGCTTTGAGTTTTTAAGCCTTGAACCTAGACTCTGTCCGTGCCTGTATTCTTTTTTTGTCTCTGTGCAGTGGGAAGTCTTATTATGGGATAATCAGGCCATATTTCAGGCCCACTTACATTAGGACAGAGTTCCCTCTTTGGCCATGAATATAAAGAAATTCCACTATGCCATCTCTCCCACTGTTTACCTCTCCTGATACATGGCTGTACTACTGGGTCACACCTTGAAGGGGTTATCCACTTTCAGATAGTGGGCCCAAACCCTGTAAAACACTTAAAATAAAAAATATTGTCAGGTGCTCACCCATCCTTGGCTCCCTACCACTGCTACAATCTTGGTTTTCTGGCTGATGACTTGTCAACAGCACACGTCACTACTCTAGCCAGGAAGAGCGTTCAGAAGCATGTGACATCTGTTATGGTTCTCAATGGCAAGAGAACATAGCCAAGCAAACATAAGTACTAGCTCTTGGAAGGATGGAAACTAAACTGACCATGAACTAAACCTGCCGCACAACTAACAGTAGCCGGGTAGCGTTGCCTACGTTTTTTATCCCTAGACGCCCAGCGCCGGCCGGAGGACTAACTAATCCTGGCAGAGGAAAATATAGTCCTGGCTCACCTCTAGAGAAATTTCCCCGATAGGCAGACAGAGGCCCCCACATATATTGGCGGTGATTTTAGATGAAATGACAAACGTAGTATGAAAATAGGTTTAGCAAAATTGAGGTCCGCTTACTAGATAGCAGGAAGACAGAAAGGGCACTTTCATGGTCAGCTGAAAACCCTATCAAAATACCATCCTGAAATTACTTTAAGACTCTAGTATTAACTCATAACATCAGAGTGGCAATTTCAGATCACAAGAGCTTTCCAGACACAGAAACGAAACTACAGCTGTGAACTGGAACAAAATGCAAAAACAAACGAGGACTAAAGTCCAACTTAGCTGGGAGTTGTCTAGCAGCAGGAACATGCACAGAAAGGCTTCTGATTACAATGTTGACCGGCATGGAAGTGACAGAGGAGCAAGGTTAAATAGCGACTCCCACATCCTGATGGAAACAGGTGAACAGAGGGGATGATGCACACCAGTTCAATTCCACCAGTGGCCACCGGGGGAGCCCAAAATCCAATTTCACAACAGTACCCCCCCTCAAGGAGGGGGCACCGAACCCTCACCAGAACCACCAGGGCGATCAGGATGAGCCCTATGAAAGGCACGGACCAGATCGGAGGCATGAACATCAGAGGCCGTCACCCAAGAATTATCCTCCTGACCGTATCCCTTCCATTTGACCAGATACTGGAGTTTCCGTCTGGAAACACGGGAGTCCAAGATTTTTTCCACAACGTACTCCAACTCGCCCTCAACCAACACCGGAGCAGGAGGCTCAACGGAAGGCACAACCGGTACCTCATACCTGCGCAACAATGACCGATGAAAAACATTATGAATAGAAAAAGATGCAGGGAGGTCCAAACGGAAGGACACAGGGTTAAGAATCTCCAATATCTTGTACGGGCCGATGAACCGAGGCTTAAACTTAGGAGAAGAAACCCTCATAGGGACAAAACGAGAAGACAACCACACCAAGTCCCCAACACAAAGCCGAGGACCAACCCGACGCCGGCGGTTGGCAAAAAGCTGAGTCTTCTCCTGGGACAACTTCAAATTGTCCACTACCTGCCCCCAAATCTGATGCAACCTCTCCACCACAGCATCCACTCCAGGACAATCCGAAGATTCCACCTGACCAGAAGAAAATCGAGGATGAAACCCCGAATTACAGAAAAAAGGAGACACCAAGGTGGCAGAGCTGGCCCGATTATTGAGGGCAAACTCCGCTAAAGGCAAAAAAGCAACCCAATCATCCTGATCTGCAGACACAAAACACCTCAAATATGTCTCCAAGGTCTGATTCATCCGCTCGGTCTGGCCATTAGTCTGAGGATGGAAAGCAGATGAGAAAGACAAATCTATGCCCATCCTAGCACAGAATGCTCGCCAAAATCTAGACACGAATTGGGTTCCTCTGTCAGAAACGATATTCTCCGGAATACCATGCAAACGGACCACATTTTGAAAAAACAGAGGAACCAACTCGGAAGAAGAAGGCAACTTAGGCAGGGGAACCAAATGGACCATCTTAGAGAAACGGTCACACACCACCCAGATGACAGACATCTTCTGAGAAACAGGAAGATCCGAAATAAAATCCATCGAGATGTGCGTCCAGGGCCTCTTCGGGATAGGCAAGGGCAACAACAATCCACTAGCCCGAGAACAACAAGGCTTGGCCCGAGCACAAACGTCACAAGACTGCACAAAGCCTCGCACATCTCGAGACAGGGAAGGCCACCAGAAGGACCTTGCCACCAAATCCCTGGTACCAAAGATTCCAGGATGACCTGTCAACGCAGAAGAATGAACCTCAGAAATGACTTTACTGGTCCAATCATCAGGAACAAACAGTCTACCAGGTGGGCAACGATCAGGTCTATCCGCCTGAAACTCCTGCAAGGCCCGCCGCAGGTCTGGAGAAACGGCAGACAATATCACTCCATCCTTAAGGATACCTGTAGGTTCAGAGTTACCAGGGGAGTCAGGCTCAAAACTCCTAGAAAGGGCATCCGCCTTAACATTCTTAGAACCCGGCAGGTAGGACACCACAAAATTAAACCGAGAGAAAAACAACGACCAGCGCGCCTGTCTAGGATTCAGGCGTCTGGCGGACTCAAGATAAATTAGATTTTTGTGGTCAGTCAATACCACCACCTGATGTCTAGCCCCCTCAAGCCAATGACGCCACTCCTCAAAAGCCCACTTCATGGCCAAAAGCTCCCGATTCCCAACATCATAATTCCGCTCGGCGGGCGAAAATTTACGCGAGAAAAAGGCACAAGGTCTCATCACGGAACAATCGGAACTTCTCTGCGACAAAACTGCCCCAGCTCCGATTTCAGAAGCGTCGACCTCAACCTGAAAAGGAAGAGCAACATCAGGCTGACGCAACACAGGGGCGGAAGAAAAGCGGCGCTTAAGCTCCCGAAAGGCCTCCACAGCAGCAGGGGACCAATCAGCAACATCAGCACCCTTCTTAGTCAGATCAGTCAATGGTTTAACAACATCAGAAAAACCAGCAATAAATCGACGATAAAAGTTAGCAAAGCCCAAAAATTTCTGAAGACTCTTAAGAGAAGAGGGTTGCGTCCAATCACAAATAGCCTGAACCTTGACAGGATCCATCTCGATGGAAGAGGGGGAAAAAATATATCCCAAAAAGGAAATCTTTTGAACCCCAAAAACGCACTTAGAACCCTTCACACACAAGGAATTAGACCGCAAAACCTGAAAAACCCTCCTGACCTGCTGGACATGAGAGTCCCAGTCATCCGAAAAAATCAAAATATCATCCAGATACACAATCAAAAATGTATCCAAATAATCACGGAAAATGTCATGCATAAAGGACTGAAAGACTGAAGGGGCATTTGAAAGACCAAAAGGCATCACCAAATACTCAAAGTGGCCCTCTCTGAAATTCGCCGCCAGGGCGCACTCATTCCACTGAGTAAGCACAGCCCATTTACGGAATTTCTGGCAGTATATTTCAGCTTCGTCTTGCCCCTGAGATAGGGACATCAAGGCCTTTTCCGCCTGAAGCTCTAACTGAGGTTCCTCATAAAGCAACCCCAAGGCCAGAAAAAACGCATCCACATTGAGCAACGCAGGATCCCCTGGAGCCAATGCAAAAGCCCAATCCTGAGGGTCGCCCCGGAGCAAGGAAATCACAATCCTGACCTGCTGAGCAGGATCTCCAGCAGAGCGAGATTTCAGGGACAAAAACAACTTGCAATTATTTTTGAAATTTTGAAAGCAAGATCTATTCCCCGAGAAAAATTCAGGCAAAGGAATTCTAGGTTCAGATATAGGAACATGAACAACAAAATCTTGTAAATTTTGAACTTTCGTGGTGAGATTATTCAAACCTGCAGCTAAACTCTGAATATCCATTTTAAACAGGTGAACACAGAGCCATTCCAGGATTAGAAGGAGAGAGAGAGAGAGAAAGGCTGCAATATAGGCAGACTTGCAAGAGATTCAATTACAAGCACACTCAGAACTGAAGGGAAGGGGAAAAAAAAAAAAAAAAAAATCTTCAGCAGACTTCTCTTTTCTCTCCTTTCTCTGTCAATTAATTTAACCCTTTTGAGGCCGGTCAAACTGTTATGGTTCTCAATGGCAAGAGAACATAGCCAAGCAAACATAAGTACTAGCTCTTGGAAGGATGGAAACTAAACTGACCATGAACTAAACCTGCCGCACAACTAACAGTAGCCGGGTAGCGTTGCCTACGTTTTTTATCCCTAGACGCCCAGCGCCGGCCGGAGGACTAACTAATCCTGGCAGAGGAAAATATAGTCCTGGCTCACCTCTAGAGAAATTTCCCCGATAGGCAGACAGAGGCCCCCACATATATTGGCGGTGATTTTAGATGAAATGACAAACGTAGTATGAAAATAGGTTTAGCAAAATTGAGGTCCGCTTACTAGATAGCAGGAAGACAGAAAGGGCACTTTCATGGTCAGCTGAAAACCCTATCAAAATACCATCCTGAAATTACTTTAAGACTCTAGTATTAACTCATAACATCAGAGTGGCAATTTCAGATCACAAGAGCTTTCCAGACACAGAAACGAAACTACAGCTGTGAACTGGAACAAAATGCAAAAACAAACGAGGACTAAAGTCCAACTTAGCTGGGAGTTGTCTAGCAGCAGGAACATGCACAGAAAGGCTTCTGATTACAATGTTGACAGGCATGGAAGTGACAGAGGAGCAAGGTTAAATAGCGACTCCCACATCCTGATGGAAACAGGTGAACAGAGGGGATGATGCACACCAGTTCAATTCCACCAGTGGCCACCGGGGGAGCCCAAAATCCAATTTCACAACAGACATCCACTCTTGCCAGTCACAGAGCTCATCAGCTTGTGATCTGGGCTCAGTGGCGGTGCCAAGGTTGAGGCACATGCCACTGAGCTTGCGGACCAGTAGAGTAGTGACGTGAACTGTTGATGTGACATCACTGCTGCAGCCCTAAACACTAAGCAGCATGGAACTGGCACTGGACCCAGTGATGATGAGTATCTGCTGCTGCTTGTTATTTTAGGTATTTTGTAGAGTGTGGTGTTTAGAGGACAACCAGACCTCACTGTAGTTTCTACTGGCCAACATCTATTATCTTAACCACATTTCCAGGATTCAACTACAGCCTCTCTAGGTTTAGAGCACGGCAATGTTTTCCAGCAGAAAAAAACAGTTCTAGCAGACTATATGAGTTAGGCTACTTTCACACTAGCATCGTGCACTGCACGTCGCAATGTGTCGTTTTGTAGAAAAAACGTATCCTGCAAACTTGCTTGCAGGATGTGTTTTTTCTCCTTAGACTTTCATTAGTGACACATTGCGACGGGTTGCCACACGTCGCAACCGTCGTGCGACGGTTGCGTCGTGTTGCATCGGACCGTTGGCACAAAAAAAAGTTACATGTAACGTTTTTTGGTGCGTCATGTCCACCATTTCCGACCGTGCATGCGCGGCCGGAACTCTGCCCCCACCTCCCCGGACATCACAATGGTGCAGCGGATGCGTTGTAAAACTGCATCCGCTGCCACCGTTGTGTTTTCTACTCGAAGTGCGTCGTACGACGCTAGTGTGAAAGTAGCCTTAATGACTCAGCTTGATGATACACTTCAGTTATTACCATTTAGGTGGTGGACTACTTGTAACACTCACAGGCCGCCCACTTCCTATACGGCCTAACTTTATCAACCCCAGAACAACACTGCTTATTACATTAGCTCATCGTCTGTTCTGTGAAACTCTTTCAAGGCCAAGGTTGGCAAGGTAATGCCCCAATCTAATACCAGGCTCCTCCTGTGTCTTGTCAGTCCTATAGGGCCAGACTGGCCATCTGGCAATTCTGGCAAATGCCAGGAGGGCCTGTCTGGTTGTGGGCCACCTTGTCTGCTACGTTGTTAACAGAATCTGTGTTCTCAAGACACTCATACTGTTAAGCGTTGGGATGGAGGTATCATTAGAAATAGTGGTCTTGTAGTAAATCTTGCTTTCCTCCACGCAGGGTAATATTAGTAATATATACCCATCTGGTGCTTGGGGCGGGACACCGTGGGCCTGTGTGATTTCAAATGCCAGGGCTGAATTTCAGCCCCAGTCCTTACCTGCAGTCCTATATATGTCTCCAGTAAAAGTTACCCAGAGGTTTCTGCATATTCCCTCAGGGGAGACACTAGACGAGACACCAGGTCAGGTGATAGCTGTGTCACAGTTAGGAATTATAAAAGGCACAGAAGGGCAGAGATGGGGAAGAGTCGATGCCTGAGCCTATATCAGGGCAGACATATAGAAGCAGCTGAGCTGATAGAAGACACAATTACCAGGACGGGACAAACCAGTGAAGTGAAGCCTCAGCGCTGAGTGAGGAAGAGTGATCCCAATAAAAGAGAGTGGAGTTAGTGGACCCAGAGCTGAGTGAGCGGAATCAAAGGCAACTGATCGGAAACAGAGATGAGTGAGTGGAAGCAGAACCATGAGAGACAACCGTAGAGAGGAATACGGATAATTGTGTGAGCTGTAAATTACAGTACAGAGGAGACAGGGTTCCAGGAGATGGACGCGGCCATAGTAAATCCATCGCTGAAGTGACTGATTGATAAGTGACTTGCGACCTAATGGAGAAGTTCCACTGACTCCCATTAGGGATTGTAGTCTTATTGTTACTGTGACATACTGACAAGTAGGAAACTGACTGTGACGCACTAGAAGCTAAAGGATCATGACAGAGAAATCATTATGTATTGTGACTGTTTGTCTTTTACGATAGAATTCAATCGTTAGAATTGTTATAGTAACTCAAACTCCCAAAGGTGGTACCCATTCCAATTGTAAAATATTTCACTGCATTTCATTTGTCAGTCCTTCTGAATTCTATTTCCTAGTTAACGAATCTGTAGTGTTAGAAAAAATGAATATTATTTGGTGAGGTTACCACTGTGTCTTCATCTTCTGTGCTGTTGCATTCACGCACCTATTTACATAGCCACAAATACAGATATATCAATCTGTCTTGACAAATGTGTAATAATTATAATAATAATTATAAAAAGAGTTGGAAAACAAAATTATCAAAGTGCTTTTCCATGTTATATATTCAGGGCAAATTGGTAGAAAATGGCATCTCTTTATGATCAGTGGGTTTGACCTTGCACAATGTTGGTTTAGTTGTACATATATTTGTTAGTTTGTAATAGGGTGTTCCAACACAGTACGGCTTTCGTGGCAAACAGTGCTTCTTACACAACAGCGCATGTGAACTGAAAAAATTCTCAGGATCATTGGGAGTCCCAGTCTATTGCATACTCTTTCTGCAAATACTATAAAACTGGCAAGTAATTGCAAGTCAGTAGTTAAAGGGTTATTCTCATAACTGACCGAGAAAAGAATAACCCTGTCTAGGTACAGGAGAAAGGATTACATAAGGTGAGCAATACGACTTCTTGTGATTTCCACAGAAGACATGTTATGGAAAGGGATCTAATAAAAGATAATTGGAATCAGATCAGTTAGGAAACATGTAAGTTAAAAAGGTGATGCTTAAGAAAAAGTTGCAGCATCTTACTGTGAGGTACTAGCAGGAACGCCGGATGCAGTGATGAGCAGGAGGCAGAGCACGAGTTAACATATTTTATATAGGAATATGTCTCAACAGTAAATACTCCACACAGTAAGGGGGTATAAACATACAGGCCCACAATGTGGATATAACAAAAAGGTAACGATAAAGGGTGAAATAACGGATTAACTTATCAGTCGCTAGTTCCTGGATGATGGTGGCTGGAAAATCCCACGATGGTGGCGTGTGACGTCTCTGAGCCATTCCTGCAGAAGGGTGCAGCACTGTCTCTGTACAGCAATGAAGTATCCTGATCTTTTTACACATGGTCTTGTGATCCTGGAACGAGGTGCAGAATGGGGAAAGGTCTGCTGCACAGCCAAAGAAGTACAAAGTCATGGAGTGAAGGCAATACTTGCCCAAATCCATAAATGAAAAAAAGGAAGGGAGCACTCCAAAAATTTCAAATAGAAATGGATAAATCCACTTTCTATTTGAAATTTTTGGAGTGCTACATTCCTTTTTTCATCTATCTATCTATCTATCTATCTATCTATCTATCTATCTATCTATTTATCTATCTATCTATCTATCTACCTACTCTATCTATATGTATATCTTAAAATTGGTATATGTGTTCATACCAGTATTATTGGCTGTGGCTAATTGTATAATTATGTACATAATTATACATAGCCAGCATTACTGGTATGAACACATAGACTCCCAGACGTCAGACCCTCACCTTTCACCAAGTATTATACCATAACTTTACAAGATGGAATACCCCATTACCCAGACAACCATAACATTCATGCACATGCTGGTCAATGCCTCATAATATAAGACTTCCTGCAGGAACATCGGTAAATCCCCTTCTAGACCTAAATGTTTTTTGATCTATGTGACCACACAAAATTTTGCATTTCAGAACCAATTATTTATTTTTTCATTGTTAGCATCAACGCAGCAATATAATATTTAATTTGGAGGTTATATAAATATTATATTTTCATTTTTACTATTTTAAAGGAGTTGCCTGGCATTAAGATATTGATGAATTATCCGGTGGGAGTCCAACACGTTAGTGATCCACTGATATCAGCTCTGGCAGAGTAAGGATTAGGCTTATGTATGGAGCAGAACACCATTTTGTTTATCCCCACATTTACTTGAGGTACATTGTGCATATGGGTCACCAATGCTCTGATGAGTCTGACAGCCAAACCTCCTCTGGCATAGAACCGTGCATTGGGAGTCTCGTGGCTTGGGTTTCCATTTATCTGAAAGCGAGTCTCACATCACTAAGCTCAATGCCAAGCGTCGGATGGAATGGGGTGAAGCACAGGACCACTAGACTCTGCAGCAGTTGAAATGTGTTTAATTGCGCTTCTCTACTTGGTATCTTATGTAAGAGTCTGTATTTGCCGAATCCAAGGAGAACATTACCTGTTTGTCTGCAGTGTTCTTGCTTTAAAGTTTGGTGAAGGAAGGGTAAAACTATGGGGTTGGGTTTCAGAGTTTGGCCTCCTAGTTCCAGTGAAGGGTCATCATACTGCTTCAGCATGCCAAAACATTTTGGAGCGTTGTATGTTTTCAACTCTGTAGAAACAGTTTTGATAATGCCCTTTTCTGTTTTTAGGATTCTCCCGTAAAAAAAACAAGAACTGGCTCACACAAATCCCTGCCTTCAACCACATCGAACACTTCTGGGATGAACTAGAATGGAGATTTCCCATTCATCCATCATCAGAGTCCGCATCAAAATCATGTAGAAAGGCTTCCTACAAGTATGAAAGCTGTTAAGGCTTCAAAGTGGGGGACCAACTCCATATTAATGCCTCATGATGTAGAATGGGATGCCCTAAAAGCTCCTGTTAATGTAATGTGTAGGTGTGGTGTCCTAACATTTTTTCACATATGGTGTATATAATGTCCTAAGTGTAACTGAGAGTGTAATCTAAATTCAAAAGCTAGGGTTAATGTATTAGGTATGGACACTTGTGTCTCGCTTTTCTTTTTTCCATTTTTGAGGGGGGAAAATGTAATATTAGCTCTAACATCGGCTGATACTGCCGCCTCTTATTACATTGACAGGGATGTTCCATAAGTGTAGGCGACCGCTCACAACCACATGTGCACAGACTCCTCAGTACCATTACCACTGCAATCACACCCACAGCCGAGAGCTGTTTAGATTCTCCCTGTGTGCACATCTTGCTAAAAGACAACAGTTCACTGATAAATAAGGGCTTAATTTCCTTTCTGCAAAACCCACACGGAGACATTTATGAGAAAATGTTATCATGAGACCCATCTTTAACATTTTATATTGCACAATACAAGAATATATTAGTATGAAAATAGTCAAACTTTATTTGTCTTTAAGAAAACAATTTAAAAGGGAATTGACGATCTGTCTCTAGCTCAGGGTGGTCCTATCAAAGATGTTGTCCTATGGAGTGGTTTCAAGGTTGTAGAGCAGTTAGATATTCCTCTGGGGCAAACACAATTGAGGGCGGAATTATGTATTGATCATTCCATCCCACAATGACTGGAGATGGAAAATGCATCACAGATACTCTGAAAGTTCCATGCTATGCTAAAATGGAATCTCAGCATATATATATATTTTTTGGATTGGGTGTGGAGGGGTTACAATGATTAAAAACAGCAATTCTGCTATAGTTTATATCTTTTATTGTTCTTTACTCCATTGATTGTGCAACAAAATAACATGGTGATTTCATTCTTTGAGCTATTACCAACTTTATATAGCTTTTTATGTTTTAATACCGTAATTTATTATTCAGTAATTTATATTTTACTGAAGAAAGAAAAATTCTGGGGCGCCACTTTCCAAGAGCTGTAGCTTTTTAATTTTTTTCATTAATAAAGCTATATAAGGACTTTTTCCCAGTACTGGCTGTATAGTTTTTTTCTGAAACTTTTCTATGATGAGTTTTTTCCAGTGTTGGCTTTATATTTTACACATACAATATCCAAATCAAATATATAAAATTAAAAGCTTTGTCTGCCTAAACTCAAACAAATGAAACTTAGGTTGTCACTGACCTCTCAAAGGTTTTATTCTGATGGTGAGGTGATAGCTATTGTGCAAGAGGATGCAGGAAACAGCAACAGTGAGCTGTTTGTGGCAAATTAGTAGTCGCTGGTCTGTGAACTATTATTATGACATGAATGCATTCTGCTTTTTGCAACCTGAACATATATATTTTATATATGCAGTCATCAGGAATGCACAGTTACCCTCTTTGAATTTGATGACTTTATGTATCAGAACGTAATAAAAACATTAGTTGTTAATTAGAATGGTGCAGTGCAGCCAATTAACAAGCTTTTAAACTGTGGGCACCTCTGGAGCCATTACAGCTGTGATTGGCTGGCGCCTCCTCTGAAGGAAACCAAGAAAAGCAGTGTGCATACAATGGTCAGGATCACCCACATATGACACGCACAAAAAATATACAATGAATACACTTATTAATGAAAAACACACAACAAGGCAACATGTATGTTAAAAACAATTTAAAAAGCCACAAAATGGCCATACAATAAACCACTTAAGGTGCGTATAGGGTCGAATAACTGACCTCCTCCAATGTGCTAGCTTGCAGGTTAAATGTACATAAATCATATGCATATATGGTAAGCCTTATGTTGTTGCATGACAAAGGACACAATGGCCAACTGGTGATCTTAATCCATTATGAAGCAAAATATGGAACATACAAGAAATGCTCAAAGAAGAGAATATTTATATGACAAATCAAAAAATGAAATTGAGCCTACTAATTCCTTATTAAAACCTACCGTACTTAATTTAGACTGCATGAGACTTGGTTTAATAAAAATATTGAAGGAAATATAGTTAAATATGAAAAAATTATCAATTCAAAAGCTAAAGAATTAAAGACATGCAGAGAAAATTTAGAAAAACATACTGAGGGTTAAAGCGGTAAAAGGGAAAACCAGGTCAAAGGCAAGGAAAGCCTCATATTAGTATGGAGGCAATATGACAACCTGCTGCTGGCATTATAGTAGAAAAGAGGGCCCCATGCGTATCGCTACCTTAGGGCTTGTTTCCATTTGCGAGAATCACGTCCGAGTCTCGCATGTGGAAACCAAGCTCTGGCGCCGGCACTCCAGAGCAGAGCGTGCGGCCGCATAGGAACACATGGAGCCGCACGCTCCGCTCTGGAGTGCCGGCGCCAGAGCTTGGTTTCCACATGCGAGACACGGCCGTGTTTCTCGCAAGTGGAAACAAGCCCTTATAGCGTGGCTTCCTCAGGGGAAAGAAAGAATGGAAAAAGCTGGCGCCACCCCTGACCCAGTCTGTATAACTGTCAGATCACGGGTGGCGATGCTGCTTGAGTGAGACACAGTGTAAAATAAATAAATAATAAAATAAACAATGTGGGGTCCACCCTATTTTTAATAACCAGCCAATGGAAAACAGGCAGCTGTGAGCTGGTCTTATTATACTAGGATGGGGCTGATATCGATAGACCTTCCCAGCCTATTAATATTAGTCCCTAGCTGTCTGTTTTGCCTTTACTATCTATTAAAAATCGGGGAACCCTAAAAAAAACCAAGTGTGGTTCCCCCTATTTTTAATAACCAGCTAAGGCAAAGCAGACAGCTGAGGGTTGACATTAATAGGCTGGAGAACGAGGCCCCATAGGTCACTTATGGTCATGTCACAGCTCTTAATTTCACCTTTCACCCTGTATTCTGTGAGACCCAGTGGAGTACAGCATGAGACCCAGTAGTGGCTGCTGCTGCAGTCTAATGAACCCCTTTCTCTGAATGGGACTACATACACTGCCAAATTGAGACAAGGATAGTCATGGGACCTCCATGTGGACTACGGGGGACTGGTGTGTTTTTTAATAAATGGGTGAAAGAGGGAAATTGTTGGGGAGTTTTATTCAAATAAAGATTTTTTGTGGCTGTTTATTTTTTTTGACTACTGGGTTAGTATTGGAGATGTGTGACAGATGGCTCTCCATTACTAACCCGTAGAATTGATATCAGCACCAGCTGCTGAGATCAATCCCACAATCCCATTACCCCAATTGCCACCGCACCAAGGCAATCGGGAAGAGATGAGGCTAAGCGCCAGAACTGGGGAATCTAAGGAATCACCATTTCTTGGGCGTCCCTTCCCAGTCTATTACTATCAGACCCCAGCTAGCTGACTGCTTTGCCTTAGCTGGTAATTAAAAAAAGGGGGATCCCACATGATTTTTTGGGGGCCTCCTCATTTTTAATAACTAGCATAGGCAAAGCAGACAGCTGGGGGCTGATATTAATAAGTTGTAATAAGTTGGGAAGGTCCATGAATATTGGCTCCTTCCCAGCACAATAAGACAAGCCCTCAGCTGCACCAGAAACGGTACATCCCCAGTGGTTTTTATTTATTTATTTATTTATTTATTTATTTATTAACAAGTACAGTAAAATACACATGCAAGGTGCTGCTCCACGCCTCCACTTGTTCAAGATTATTATATGCTATGTTAAGTATTTTTTCTATCCCATCAAGAACAACATCTGCAAGGAGTTTGTTTGTTCTCCCCGTGTTTGCATGGGTTTCCTCGAAGTACTCCAGTTTCCTCCCACATTACAAAGACATACTGATAGGGAATTCAGATTGTGAGCAACATCGGGGACACTGATGATAATGTGTGCAAAACTGTAAAGCGTTGCGGAATATGTTAGCGCTATATAAAAATAAAGATTATTATTATTATCATCAACATTTGTTTGCAGGGCAATTGTCCTGCTCTTACCCCAATTTTGCTTCTTTTTTCATACTCATAACCCTTATTATGACCACTTTTACAGTACCAACGTTCGGGTCTCCATTGACTTATATGGGCTTCAGGTTCGGGTCCAGGGTCAATTTGAGTCAAGTTCTCGTACACGAACCAAACTTTGGACTAATGATTGGCAGAACCCAATAAACCCGAACTTCCACATGTCCGCTTAACCCTAGTGACCACCTCTATACCTGCAGATGTTTTGACAGTTTGCTGGTCTGGTAAATGTGTCTTTGCATTTGTGATGTGGTGAAATAGCACCCATTGTCCATAAACAAAGATATGTACCTGCTCAGTTTGGTATAGAGGTGATTATCTGTGTCCTCATAACTATAAACATTGTACGTGTTGTTTATAAGCTTAATTATCTGCTTGCTGTCAGTAATAATGTGGTACTGCTTTCCAATGATTGAACATGCCAAAGAAGGATCTAGTGAACATCTCCATGCAGAAGCATCCCACCGGGGTCAAAGCCACCATGGTGCGAAGCTGAACTGGCTTATTACCAGATCCTAATCAGATTGGTGGAGATTGTCGGGGTCACTGATGGGTATCCAGGAAAAGACGCATATTTATGTGAGTAATAAGGCACATGAGCTGGGGAAGATAGTTAATGTTTAGTGAACTAGATTTTTTGCACTAGACACTTACCCAATAATTAGCTGCATGCAAGAATGAGGGCCATGCCTGCAAGCTTACAATCTATGAGGAAATAGGGGAGACATGAATGGTGGATGGTAACAATTGCTTTCAATGTTCTAACCAGCCATATTGTAAGAAATCATGTGTTCATGTAATGTTGCATGAAACGGTTTTCAACTAGAATATGCAAAAGTACAGACACAGAGGGCTATTAAATGCATAAAGTGTATGAGAACATGATACGAGGAACCTGGTTATCGTGAAAGTTTTGAATGGGCAACACAGGGATCTTTAAATAAATGTGTTGAGGCGGTAGGCCAGTCTGAAGAAATGCGTTTTTAGGGAACTCTTAAAACTGTGGGTATTGGTGAGTAATCGAATTATCCTGGGTAGTGCATTCCAAAGAATTGGCGCAGCACGTGAGAAGTCTTGTAGACGGTAGTGGGAGGTTCTGATTATTGAGGATGTTAACCTCAGGTCATTAGCAGAATGGAGGGCATGGGTAGGGTGGTAGACTGAGACCAGGGAGGAGATGTAGGGTGGTGCTGAACCATGGAGTGCTTTGTGGGTGAGAGTGATAAGTTTATATTGAATTCTGGAGTGGATGAGTAACCAGTGCAATGACTGGCACAAGGTAGAGGCATCGGTATAACAGTTGTTGAGGAATATGATCCTTGCTGCAGAATTCAAGACAGATTGGAGGGGAGAGAGTTTGGTAAGAGGGAGACCGATTGGTAGAGAGTTTCAATAATCCAGACGAGAATGAATAATAGCAACAGTAAGAGTTTTTGCAGAGTCGAAAGTAAGAAAAGGTTTAATTCTAGAAATGTTTTTGAGGTGCAGATGACAAGAGCGATCTAGTGATCGGATGTGGGGGGTAAATGAAAGCTCTGGATCAAATATGACCCTAAGACAGCGGGCATGTTGCTGGGGAGTAATGATGGAACCGCACACGGAAATGGCAATGTCGGGCAAAGGTAGGTTAGTAGAGGGAGAAATCACAAGAAGTTCAGTTTTTGACAGGTTCAGTTTCAGATAGAGGGTGGGCATGATATTGGAGATGGCGGTAAGACAATCACTGGTGTTTTCTAGTAATGCAGGCGTGATGTCAGGAGAAGAGGTGTATAGTTGGGTGTCATCAACATTGAGATGGTATTGAAAACCAAATCTACTGATTGTTTGTCCAAAAGGCGCAGTATACAAGAAGAAAAGGAGGGTGCTTTAGACTGATCCTTGAAGAACCCCAACAGTAAGGGGATGATGAGAAGAGGAGGAGCCAGCAAAAGATACAGTGAAGAAGCGGTCAGAGAGGTAGGAGGAGAACCAGGAGAGAACGGTGTCCTTGAGGCCGATGGAGCGGAGCATAGAGAGGCGGAGCTGATGATCCACAGTGTCGAATGCTGCAGAGAGATCCAGGAGAATTAGCATGGAGTAGTGACCATTAGATTTAGCTGTTAGTAGAAAGATTGTAAGCTGTTGTGCTGTACCGCAGGTGAGCCCTGACTACACACCCATTCAATTTGTTCCTCATTTTAAGGTATTAATAGGTAATTGGTGGTTGTCTTATCTAGGTCTGCCTGCAAGCAAATATATAGTGAGTATAGTTGGCACATATAACAAGCACCACAATATACAGCACAAGAGTCTCGGCCTCTCAGCTGAGTGTCTGTGAATTTCTTTGAATATCCCCCCTCTTTTTGGTTATGTTCATCCAAACACTCAAGTAAAATACTTTTGGTGAATGAATGGGTGTTGGATTACCGTATATACTCGAGTATAAGCGGACCCGAGTATAAGCTGACCCCCCTAATTTTGCCACAAAAAAACTGGGAAAACTTAATGACTCGAGTATAAGCCTAGGGTGGAAAATGCAGCAGCCACCGGTAAATGTCAAAAATAAAAATAGATACCAATAAAAGTAAAATGGATTGAGACATCAGTAGGTTAAGTGTTTTTGAATATCCATATTGAATCAGGAGCCCCATATAATGCTCCATACAGTTCATGATGGCCTCATAAGATGCTCCATATTAAAATATGCCCCATATAATGCTGCACAAATGTTGATTATGACCCCATAAGATGCTCCATACGGACATTTGCCCCGTATAATGCTCCAAAAATGTGGATTATGGCCCCATAAGATGCTCCATACAGATATTTGCCCCCATATAATGCTGCACATGGCCCCAAATAATGCTGCACATGGCCCCATACAGATGCCCCATACAGATATTTGCCCCCATATCATGCTGCACATGGCCACGTACAGATGCCCCATACAGATATTGGCCCCCATATCATGCTGCACATGGCCCCATACAGATATTTGCCCCCATATAACGCTGCACATGGCCACATAAGATGCCCCATACAGATATTTGCCCCCATATCATGCTGCACATGGCCACATAAGATACCCCATACAGATATTTGCCCCCATATCATGCTGCACATGGCCACATGAGATGCCCCATACAGATATTTGTCCCCATATCATGCTGCACATGGCCCCATACAGATGCCCCATAAAGATATTTGCCCCCATATCATGCTGCACATGGCCACATAAGATGCCTCATACACAGTGGTGGGATTCAGCCGGTACGACCCGGTACGCGGCAGCCGTTTACTAAAATTTCTATCTGCCAGCGTTCCGGTAATTGAAAATGGTTACCACGCCCCCGGACCGCCTCCGGACCGCCCCCGGACGGGTTGCTGTGCTGCTGGTGGGGATTGTTCACCCCGGGAGGGTGTAAACTACAATCCCCATAATGCAGTTCGCTCACACCGGATGCGCCTCTACTGCAGGGCACGGGTAGAGTGGCGGTTAATGTGAGTGGCCGAGATAACTAGTAAACACAGTGGCATGGTGGGAGGAGACTGGGAGCTATCGGCTGCCATGGTAACAGTGAGACGCCCCGTGCTGTGCAGCAGCTGCGGTTCCGGCCTGAGCGCGGCTTTGTTATGAGTCCCACTCCCAGCAGGAGCCGTGTATGAGGCGGCCCGGCGCTGCGCTATGGTGAGTGAGCCCATCATCTGGGGTCCTCCAGGGTCATGTGACCGGCGCCTGGGATTCACTGCTGACTTCTGTATTTCAGGCTGCCAGGAATAAGGCTGGATTTAAGGGTGAGTGCGCCGCTGTGTACTTGTCACTTAAGGTGCCGTTACACTGAGCAACTTACCAGCGATCGCGACCAGCGACGTGATCGCTGGTAAGTTGCTGTGTGGTCGCTGGGGAGCTGTCACACAGACAGCTCTCTCCAGCGACCAAGCGACTTCGGCATCGCTGAAACTGTCTTCAGCGATGCCGAAGTCCCCATGTAAAAAAAAAAAACACACTACATACGCACCTTCTGTCGTCCTTCATGTCCCTCGGCGCTTGCCGCACTGACTGTGTCTCAGCGCCGGCCGGCCGTAACAGCGGTGCCCAGCGGTGAACCGCTGTTACTGCAGGTTCACCGCTGGGCTCTGCTTTACGGACGGACGGCGCTGAGACAGTCAGTACGGCAAGCTCCAGGGGACGTGACGGACAACAGACGGTGAGTATGTAGTGTTTTTTTTTTACTTTTACCATGGTATCCATGGTAAATATCGGGTTACTAAGCGCGGCCCTGCACTTAGTAACCCGATGTTTACCATGGATACCAGTGAAGACATCGCTGGATCGGCGTCACACACGGCGATCCAGCGATGTCAGCGGGAGAGTTGCGACGAAAGAAAGTTCGTCCACTCTCCCTGCAACCAGCGATATCCCAGCAGGATCCAGATCGCTGCTGCGTGCCAAACATAGCGATATCGCTATGCAGGACGCTGCAACGTCACGGATCGCTGGCGATATCGCTGCAACCTCGCCTAGTGTGATGGTACCTTTAGGGATTTGCAATATTTCCTATGAATTATGTGAAGGACTGGTGCAGTAATTACCCAAACATACCTCTCCGGACGTTATAGTCCCCAGCATGAATCTGCCAGGGCATGCTTGGAGTTGTAGTTCTACAACTGGACACTGCATAACTTACAAGGTTTTGTCAAATTTAGCAATTTTCGAACTCAATTTTTGTGCCCTTAAGGCCGGGATCACACACAGGGCCGTATTTGCCACTAGGCACGCGAGGGCACGTGCCTAGGGCGGTGACATTGCGGGGGGGGGGGGCGGCACCTGAGCAAGGTTTTTTGGTTTTTTTTAGTCCCGGGTCACAAACGCGACCGACCGCCCCCGCCCGCCTCCGAGTCCCACCTTCCCTCCTTGAAGACGATACTCACCCTGCTCCAGCGATGCCTGGTCTCAGCGTCTGTAGCGCGTCCAGAGTGAGCGGTCACGTGGTACCGCTCATTAAAGGTCATGAATATGCGCATATTCATGACCTTAATCAGCCGTACCACATGACCGCTCACTCAGGAAGAAGGCGCTGCGGCGGGACAGAGCCAGAGGGAGGATGTCGGCGCAGCCGTGCGGTGTGTGGGACAGCTGACAGGTGAGTATGGGGGGTGGAGGGATGAAGGAGGAAGGTAAGCCGCCCGAGCCATGCAAGATGGGAGAAGGAGCGGGGGAGGGGGTGGAGAGATGAGCCATGCATACCGGGGAGTATGAGCCATCAGCCATGCATATGGGGGGGGGGGAATATGAGCCATCAGCCATGCATACAGGGGGGGGGAATTATGAGCCATCAGCCATGCATACAGGGGGGGGGAATTATGAGCCATTAGCCATGCATACAGGGGGGGGGGGAATTATGAGCCATGCATACGGGAATATGAGCCATCAGCCATACATACGGGGGGGGGGGGAATTATGAGCCATGCATACAGGGGGGGGGTGGAGAGATGAGCCATGCATACAGGGGGTGGAGGGGTGGAGAGATGAGCCATGCATACAGGGGGGAGGTGGAATATGAGCCATGCATACAGGGGGGAGTGAATATGAGCCATGCATACGGGGGGGGAGTATGAGCCATGCATACAGGGGGGGGGTCATTATACAGTATGGAGAACTGTGTGTGGCCATTATACAGTATGGAGCATCATGTGTGGCCATTATACAGTATGGAGCATCATGTGTGGCCATTATACAGTATTGAGCATCATGTGTGGCCGTTATACAGTATGGAGCATCATGTGTGGCCATTATATAGTATGGAGCATCGTGTGGCCGTTATACAGTATGGAGCATCGTGTGGCCGTTATACAGTATGGAGCATCATGTGTGGCCATTATACAGTATGGAGCATCATGTGTGGTCATTATACAGTATTGAGCATCATGTGTGGCCGTTATACAGTATTGAGCATCATGTGTGGCCGTTATACAGTATGGAGCATCATGTGTGGCCATTATACAGTATGGAGCATCGTGTGGCCGTTATACAGTATGGTCCATGACTTTAATACCGTATGTCACAACGTATTCTTGTCATTAAGGGAGACAAACTGCTTCCAAAAATATGAATCGTGCCACTGGGCGTGGCTTATTAGTATGGGCGGGGTTATTGAAAATGGGCGTGGCCAAAATTCCGGCCGCCGCGACTTAGAGGACCTGTTGTTAAAAATTTGAATCCCACCCCTGCCCATACAGATATTTGCGCCCATATCATGCTGCACATGGCCACATGAGATGCCCCATACAGATATTTGCCCCCATATCATGCTGCACATGGCCCCATACAGATGCTCCATACAGATATTTGCCCCCATATCATGCTGCACATGGCCACATAAGATGCCCCATATGGATATTTGCCCCATATGCTGTTGCTACGATTAATAAAAATAAAAAAATCACATACTCACCTCTCCGGCCCCCGGCACGTGCTATAGTCACCTGCTCCCCGTTCTACCTCTGACCGCCGCTGTGTCTTCACATCCTCTGCACCGACATTCAGGAAGAGGGCGGCGCGCACTAATCGCATCACCCCGCCCTCTGACCTGAGCGTCACTGCGGAAGACAGCGGCGCTGACGGTGGAACGAGGAGCAGGTGACTATCGCGCACTGCCCCCAGTCATACTCACCTGCTCCTGGCGCGGTCCCCTATGGGAGGTGGAGCCGCATATTCATTACTGTAATGAGCGGTACCATGTGACCGCTCACTACAGGAAGAAACTGCAGCGCCAGGAAGCAGGGATGTGCAGGGACCGCGCCAGGAGCAGGTGAGTATTATTAGACAGCCCCCGCTCCCCCTCCCCTGCTGACTCCTGGGTATGACTCGAGTATAAGCTGAGAGGGGGACTTTCAGCCCAAAAAAGTGGGCTGAAAATCTCGGCTTATACTCGAGTATATAAGGTAATTTTCCTTTTTCGTGACTTCACTGTATCTTGGGAGACCACCCCAGTACGGCTTACATATTAACACAATGCCAATGAGGAAAGATATCAAGCAGTGTTTTTAGCAATGCAATTCTTGCTAACCATCAATCTGAGGAGGGATATTAGACCATTGACAAACAATTGGAGGTTTATCATTCTACAGTGAGAAAGTGGAAAAATTTTAGACAGTTGACAATCTTCCCAGCACTAAGCTTCAAAGGAAATTCACCCCAAGGTAAGAACGTGCACTGCGCAGAAATATTGCAAAAAATCTAAGAGCTAAAGCTTGGCTCTAAAGATATTAGTTAGCATGTTAAATGTTCAAGTTCATGACAGTACAATGACAAAAAGATTGAACAAGAATGACTTGTTTGGAAGGGCTGCTAGGAGAAAACTTTATTTTAAAAAAAAGGAAAACAGCAGCATTGCTAAAGTTTGCAAAGCTGTATCTGAACAAACTGCAAGACTTCTAGAAGAATCTCTTTTGGACAGATGGGATAAAAGTGGAAATGTTTGGCTAGAATGCCCTGCACCACATTTGGTTTAAATCTTCTTTCCTTTTGGACCATCGGGGGTTAATGTCATTTTCTTTCTCCAGCTGGCAATCTGATGTTGCTGCAGTGCTGCTGGGTCAAGGATTAAAAGTTGACCAGCGATTTCTAATTTTTCCAACAAAATTTACAAAACTATTTTTTAGGGACCACCGCACATCTGAAATTTTTTTTGGGGTCAATATTACAGAAAATACCCTAAAGTGACACCAGTCTAAAAACTTCACCCCTCAAGGTTTGCAAAACCACATTCAAGAAGTTTATTAACCCTTCAGGTGCTTCACGAGAACTAAAGCAGTGTGGAAGTAAAAAAATAACATTAAACTTTTTTCACAAATAAATGTACTTTAGACCCAAACCTTTTTATCTTCACAAGGGTATCAAGAGAAAATTAACCACCAAATTTATTTTGCAATTTCTCCCGAGTACGCCGATACCCCGTATGTAGGGGAAAGCCACTGTGTGGGCACATGGCAGGGCTCAGAAGAGAGGAAGCACCATTTGACTTTTAGAGATCAAAATTGGCTGGAATCGCTGGTGGACACAATGTCACATTTGGAGACACCCTGATGTACATAAACAGTGGAAACCCCCAAATCTAATTCCAACCCTAACACAGCCCTAACCCCAACCCTAACCCCAACACATCCCTGACCCAATACCAACCCTAACCCTAACCACAACCCTAACCCCAACACCACCCTAACCCCAACACCACAACCATAACCCCAACACAACTGTAACCCCAACACAACTGGAACTCCAACCCTAATCCCTAACCCCAGCAAAACTTTAACCTCAAACCAAGCCTCACCCCAACACAACCCTAACTCCAACACAACCCTAGCCCTAACACAACCCTAAACACAGCTCCAACCCCAACCCAAACCACAACCCTAATCCCAACCCTAACGCTAACTGCAAAGAAAGGAAAACATGTAAAAAAAAATATTTTATTATTTTTATCTAACTAAGTGGTAAACAAAGGGGAGTTTTATTTACTATTTTTTTTATTTTGCTCACTGTGATAGGAGCTATCACAGTGATCAAAATGAACCGATAGGAAAAATATCCTATTGTTGTTGGATACCGCTTGGCAGATCTCAGCGGGTGCAATGCATATGTGCCCGCCATTTTCTTCCAGGAAGATGACGCGGAGGGCCGGGGGAAAGAGCAGGAGGATCCATGGATGGCGGAGGTATCGGGAGGGCTCTGGGATCCCACTTCTCTCTACTCTCATCTGCAAGATCATATCAGAGGAGAGAGAAATGAATGGAAAATCTGACCTTTTTGTGATCACCGTTATTTGGTGAATAACGGTGATCACATGACTGGGGACGGTAAAAACCGACCCGAATCATGTTCTTTAGGGTCTCAGCTACCCCTCGTAGCCGAGACCTCGGAGATTTTCTGACGCTGGGGGGGCGCTATACACTTATTTCTCAGCACTGTTAAAAAGCGGTGCAGAGGAATAAGTACCCTTAACTGCCACCGTATATCGTCAGTTGTTAAGGGGTTAAAGATAGTTCTGCAAGCTATTTATTAATGTCGTTTAGTTTATTTTTCACACTTCTGTATTTTGGCCTATCTATCGTTAAATATAAGGACATGGTGTAACTTTTCACGTGTTGTTCATCTTAGTTTATATTTGTCTGATTTAAAACCTTTTAAGAACCATATGATTTTTTTATTATATCCTGATACATTAAATCATATAATTCCAATAGGTTATTTATTTTTTCCATATGGCTGTATACATACACTGCTAAAAAAATTAAGGGTGTACTTAGGCCATTTTCACAAGTTCATATTTGGTCAGTATTTTAAATCAGTATTTGTATCAGTATTATTCAGTACATTTCCTCTGATTATTATACTCCTGATTTTGGCTTACAAATACTGATGTAAAATACTGCCAAATATTGAATGTGTAAACGTGGCCTGAATGTGTAACTGTAAATTTACTATATACAGTAGTGGAAATATATATACAAAATACTGTGCAAGAGTTTTATGCAGGTGTGGAAAAATGCTGCAAAGTAAAAATAATTTCAACATAGGTTTCTTTCTACCAATTAACAAAATTCATAATGAATGACCAAAAAAAGAAATGATTATCATTTTCATATACAGATTTAAAAATATTCATTAACTGTAACAGCTGTGTAGGCTGCTTAAAACTGGGTGAGGAACAGCAAAACTATGGTACAAAGGTGAGGTTGTGGAAGACACTTGGGATTTGTTCAGGATTACGTGTGTACTCAATACTGAGAAATACAGGCAGATACTTAACCATCATCTAATACCATTAGGGAGGCATCTGATTGGTCCAAATTTATTCTGCAGTCAGATAACGACCCCAAGCATACAGCCAATGTCATTAGGAACTATTGTCAGTGTAAAGAAGAATCAGAAATTGTGAAAGTGATGATATGGCCTCCACAGAGTCCTGACCTCAACATCATTGAGTCTGTTTGGGATTACATGAAAAGACCGAAGGATTTTACCAAGCCTCCACCCACAGAAGATCTGTGGTTAGTTCTCCAAGATATTTGGAACAACCTCCCAGCCTTGTTCCTTTATAAACTGCGTGCAAGTGAACTGATGCTTCAAGGCTGCTCTGAAGGCAAAGTGTGGTCACACCAAATATTGATTTGATTTACATTTCTATTTTTTTCATAAAACTTTGCAATTTTTTTTTATTGATAAAAACTATTAACACTTCTATTTTTGAAGGCATTCTTATTTTGCAGCACGTTTTCCACACTTGCATTACACCGATTGCTCAAAATGCTGGTGTGAAATATGCTGCCTTTGTAAGCCGCACACAGAGGAGCATAGGCTCAAAGTATGTCTATACTGTATACACAATTATTAGTCAATTAGTATTTTTGATGATTAACTTTATTATTGAATAACTACAATCCAAAAGCTCAAAACCTGAATATTTATGAAAAAAGTGAGATTTTGTCAAAGGAGAATATCTATGTGTGCACATTTATTGGAATACTATTAAGTGCGCAGAATTAGTATACAACTAAATGAAAAATGTACATTTTCCCATCTCAATTGGTTATTTTTATTTGTTAAAGTCAGAAGTCAAAATGTACAAAAATATATTTCTGACATAAAAAAATGAATCAGTGACCAGTATCATCGCCCTTCTTTTCAATAAAAGTCATAAGCTCTATCCATGGAATCTGTCAGTTTCTTAATCTTTTGATATTCAAGTTTTTGGGCAGCATCAACCACAGCTTCCCAGACAGTGTTCAGAGAGGTGACTATTTTTCTTCACCAGTAAATTGGACTGGACCTCACACTTTCCCAAAGCTGAATCCAATGGAGAACCTTTGCAACATTATGCATCAATGCATGTGATTCTGCCAGGTCATGCTACAAACTTCCAGGAAGGCTTCCGGGTCTCCTATCTCTATGTAATACATAATAATAAGCAGCAGCATGAGGACATCATACAGCAGTAGTGACCATGGGACAAACCCTTTATTACACCCTATTCAAATGAGAATTGCCATTTTCAATAGAATAGAGTGCTATAAGTACGGTATATACATCACTTTAGTTTATTTTAGGTATATAATTGCTTTGAAGTGTATTGATCAAAGCTTTTCTTACCCAGGGCTGCTGGTGATTCCTTGCTTAGATATTGTGATGTAACTTATCTTAGTTTCTGTTCTCTACATTTGTAAAGTAATTTGACAGGATGTAAGTGAATGACTTTAATGTGTTACTGAAGGCCCTCGTCTGCGGCTTAACCAACCCAGTGTAAGATGCAAATCTTTATAACCATTATTTCCTTCTTACTTTAGAATTTCTCAAAACATGAAATTTTGTATTTTCCTTATTGGTTGATGATTACATTGCACAGTAGTTAAACAAGGAATTGATTGACTTAAGGAATTATTAGTCTGATTAAAGGTGTTTCACATTTGTCTTAGTTTGGGTAAGGCGCAGATTCCATCACATTTGTACACATCGAATCGTATCCATTAGGCTTCACCCAACATAGGTCTTATTCTTATTGGCCCCCATTGGGTGCTATACTTGCGTAAACTTTTTATTTAGCAAAATGAAATAGCATTAGACTCCGCAATTCCATTACTGTGTGTCATACAGTATGATTTTTTTTACAGTGAGAGCCACTCAGTAATGTATCCTACTGTATGCCTATACCCTGGTGCATGCTGAAGATTAAAATAGAAGGGTTACGTTAGCTGGGCTGACATCAAAATGTGATGTGGGCAGAGATCTACAACATATGAAGCTTTTAACTTTTCTTAAGGCCATGTGGGTAAGTTGTTACAGTAGATACCTGCTTGCCTAAATGATGTTAGCAGACTAGTTACACCTACTTATGCCCAATTATGCCCTACATGTATGGTCACCATGGGCTTTCTAGACCTCCCAGCCTCCAACAGCTAGGCAGCCTTCCACTTAGCCCCTCACAAAGGCTCTCGCTAGGCCACTCTTTACACTGTCTACACCCAACAGTCCAAAATAATCATGCACTTGACCTCCAGGTCACTTCTTAGGCTTATGAGGCAATCAAGACTCTACTTCAGTGCTATTAGCCCAAAATCATTCTCTCAACCCTGCCACAGCCCCTGACAACAGCCCCTAACATCTCCCCACCATCACCAACACTCATTCCTCATGGGTGGATAGTTTCCGCAGCCTCCACCAAACCAAACTGCAAGAGTTCATATGGAGCACTCGCAGGCCCATTTCTTACACAGCATTATTCTGTAAGCTCTAGTCCACTGCTGGCCCATTAGCTCACCGTTATACATTTATTCTTGGATCAGTCTTCTGCTTCAAGGTCAACACTTACTTCAACAGACGACTTCTTTCTGCAGTTCCTCACAGGCCTTTCCTTCACCTTTTCTGGCCTCTACTCCACACTCCAATCCAGACACTCTCTGCTTCACCGAAGAGTCACAAGACGCTCATTATGTGTTGAGGGTTTTGGTTGATTAATTGGTCAGTCCAAATGAATTATTGCACTCCCTGTGCAATATATAAACAATAAACATAGACAAATATAAGTCTTGGTCACTCTCGGTACTGATAGACATTTTGCCATGCATTTTTAATGGAACCTGTCAGCTAATTCATACTGAGCAAACCACAGGCATCATGAATCACAGCCTGGCTACACAATTGCAGTTAGGTATGTATTTTTTTTAAACACTCCGGGGGGGTTAAGAAAAAGCATAAATTATGTCTCTATGACCTGTGATGTCTTCTAACTATCCAGATTCCCCACAAAATGACTGCTCTATTTGTTGTTTCTGATCATAGATTAAGTTCCAACAATGAGAATTTGGTGCATTTTTTATGCTCTGTATTTTTGCTGAGAATATAATGCAGTATCTTACAACTCCAGCAAAGTGGATGGAGATTTATAAAAAAAATCTCATGCCCACTGTGGGTTTTTTAATTTTTTTAATGCAGTGTAAACTGACCTGAGGTGCATTTTTTAAATCCACAACATATCAGTCTCTCCTGTAGTAAATAAGTTTTATTTATTTTGACTTACAAATACTGAGGTAAAAAATTCATCAAATACTCATTATGTGCACGTTGCGTAAAGTGTGACAAGAGCATACAGGATTAAATCATCCAGTCTCACCCTCCACAGCTGTAAAGACATTAAAAATGGTGACCCTTTCAAGCGGAAACTGATTCAGGAAAGGCCATGTTTATAGGTAGTGTTTTTTTTTTCATGAAAAATAGACTATGTCCAAAAATCCAAAGTGCAACTTGACGTGACGTGTGTTTTTTCATGTTTTAGCTCTAAGCCATTTTGATCTCAAGGGAAAAACTGCATTAAAAATACTGAACAGGCCACATTGAACTTGTTGAGTATTTGGAGACTTTTTTACCTCATCATTTGTAAGACAAAATTAGGAGTGGAACAATGAGAGGAAATGTATAATAGAAACAAGTGCATTACTGATATATTTTTTTTACCCACTCCTGGATTTGGCTTACACATGCTGAGGTAAAAAACGCACGTGGTCTTATTTAAATGAGGTAATTTTCTTTTTGTATTGTACAACACACAGGCATTAGTGGAAGGCTACTGATTTCCACCTGGATAAGGGGACTCTGGATTTGCCTTCAGACCGGCCGGACTCTGCCTGCCCTGTGGTCTGTACCCTGGACTGTGGATGCTGAAGCCTTCAGTAAAGGTAAAGAGACTGCAACCTTGTGTCCTCGTTCTTCACTGCGCCTTACACCATCCACCATCTACACTCTGGGAAGCCCTGGGGATACACTTCACCTGTGGGAAGGCATACCACCTTGCTGCCATAACATCACCCCAGCGGACCCCTAAGCAGCGTCGGTCACCCTGACCGAATACCACAGGTGGTGTCACGAACATTTCCCCTTTAAAGACCTTTCCCAAAACCATAAAAACTATTCCTGTTACAGGACGCCCCTCGAAGGGCCACGGACCGGGTCGGGCCACCGTGACATCCCCGCAGAACACCGGCAGACCCAGTGCCGAGTACCCCATTGCCCTTAACGTGGGGGCGCTCCATATATGTGTTGTGTTAAAATCTGTACATGCTAGTCATTAAGAAGCCACCTTGTAGTGTATATTGTGCTCTGTATCCTTATAATGCTCTTTGCACTGTATACAGATAGATGCATTTCTGTGTAGAATAGAGTAGTGCTAGCAGCATGAACCCTGCCATGATAACTGCATTTCTGTGTTGCACTGTTACTGTGCAGCCTCTATAATGTCCCAGTTACTGATGTAATTGCACCCTGTATCATGCTGTTTGTGTGATGTGCTAGTACTGATACACTGTTTAGTTCTTTGTAGGTTTAACGAATACCATCCACTATGATTGTCATCCATTATCATCCGTTACCATTCACATTATCATCTCAATAAATATAGACTTAAAGGGGTTGTCCACTACTTTCAATTAACCCCCCAATGTATTCCCCGGGCCCCTAATGAATTTTGTAAATATATTCTGTTGAAGTTTTAGCCTGTGAGCGGCGCCATGCCGGCAGGTGAGTCCGGGTCACATGACCCCAGGCTGCAGCAGCCGCTAATTTCCGCCGACGTGACGTCATTTTCCA
This sequence comes from Ranitomeya variabilis, assembly GCF_051348905.1. NCBI lineage: Eukaryota > Metazoa > Chordata > Amphibia > Anura > Dendrobatidae > Ranitomeya > Ranitomeya variabilis. Next base: position 64,939,870 of record NC_135239.1, on the reverse strand, counting down.
GACTCTAAAAATTGACGTGACATCATCAGTAGGAGTGACCCAGCCTCCACAGACAGCGATCACTCATCAAGAGTGACTGGGCTGTGGGTGGTCCTGGGGTCTGCAGGCGGGGCTAGGCTGGGATGTGCAGGCTGGGATGTTCGGGCGGGGCTGTGCTGGGATGGGCGGGGCTGCGCTGGGATGGGCGGGCGCCGGGCGGTGCGGGGGGGGGGCTGTGTTGGGATGTGCGGGCGCCAGGATGTGTGGGGGGGGGTGTCTGTGGGGCTGCACTGGGATGTGCGGGCGCTGGGCCGTGCTGGGGTCTGCGGGCGTGTGCGGTGGGTCCGCTGGCCATGCTGGGGTCTGCTTCGGGTGGGGGGGTCATTGGTGTGTGTGTCACAGTGAGTGACACATTAGCCAATGATGGGACAGTAGTAGTCCCATCATCCGGCTAATGTGTTGAATGTAAACAAACAAACAGAAAAAACACATACACACATATACAGACATACAACATACATACAACATACATACAACATACATACACCATGCGACATACGACATGTGACATACGTCATGCAGCATGCGACATGCAACGTGTGACACGAAGGCAACATGCGGCATGCAACATATGGCATGCAACATGCAACATAAGACATGCAACATGCAACTTGCAATATGCGACATGCAACATGCGACATGCAACATACGACATGTGGCATGCGACATGCAACATACGACATGCAACATACAGTACATACAATACATACATATAGACATACAGTACATATAACATAGAGTACATACTCACCATCACCTTGTTACCTTGATCCCCAAAGCCAGTGTCACCTGTAACAAATATAAAAATAATAAATAAACACTATACTCCCTGATCCGCAGATATCCAATTAAAACGAGTGTCCCACAGCGATCTCCTGTGGAGAGCAGCAGCATCAGCTGATGCGACCGCTCTCCAGGGGCTCCAGGAATACAATGACGGAAGGTATCCTTCCGCACTGTATTCCTCAGCCCCTATGAGAAATAGACCCTAGTCTCACTTGTGGCACTGCTGTGTGGGAAAATTCCCACGCAGCAATGCCATAAAGTGAGACCCTGAACTCAGGTAACCTCAGTGACACACAGCAGGAACCATTGTCTCCTGTCAGTGTGTCACTGTAGATCCTATAGAGCAGTGACATCACCCGATGTCACTGTTCTATAGAGGAGATCGTCGTGGGACACTCGTTATTAATTGGACTACGGCGGACAGGTAGTATATGGTTGGTTTATTATTTTTAATTTTTTGCATGCGATCGAGTATGGTAAGCATGGTGAAATTAAGAATATTAAAATACTTTTTTCTGGCTGTGTCTTTTTTTTTAACCCTTTCACTACTCTAGGATTAATAATGGATAGGCATCTTATTGACGCCTCTCCATTATTAACCTCGGCTTAATGTCACCTTACAATAGCAAGGTGACATTAACACCTTATTACCCCATATCCCACCGCTACACGGGAGTGGGAAGAGAGGGGCTAAGTGCCGGAATTGGTGCATCTTAAGGATGCGCCATTTCTGGGGCGGCTGCGGGCTGGTATTTGTAGCCGGGGGAGCCAATATCCATGGCCCCTCTCTAGGCTATGAATATGAGTCAGCAGCTGTCTGCGTAGCCTTTCTGGCTATAAAATATAGGGGGACCCCACGTCTTTTTTTGGGGGTCCCCCTATTTAACTAGCCAGTAAAGGCTACGCAGACAGCTGCGGGCTGATATTCATAGCCTGGGAGGGGCCATGGGTATTACCCTCTTCCCAGACTACAAATATTGGCCCCCGGCCATCAGCTTTCCCCCTCTGGCGCAGAAAATCGCGAGGGAGCCCACGCAATTTTTTTTTCCTTTTTTTTAACTGAAACATATTGTTCATTAACCCCACCGCTTTGAAGTGGGCTCCGGCGGTGAGCCCAATTCAAAGTCGAATATGTCAGCTGTTTATCAATAAAAAAAAAGAATTAACCTGATCTCGAAACGGCATAGCGAGAAAAAAAAATCAAAAGCCAAAATTATGGTTTTTTGGTCGCCGTGACATTTCATTAAAATGCAATAATGGGCGATCAAAAGAACATATCTGCACAAAAGTGGTGTCATTAAAAATGTCATCTCAGTGCGCAAAAAATTAGCCCTCACCCGACCCCAGATCACGAAAAATGGAGACGCTGCGGGTATTGGAAAATGGCGCAATTATTATTTTTTTTAGCAAAGTTTGGAATTTTTTGACATCACTTACATAAAAAAGAACCTAGACATGTTTGGTGTCTATGAACTCGTAATGACCTGGAGAATCATAATGGCTGGTCAGTTTTAGTATTTAGTGAACCTAGCAAAAAGCCAAGCAAAAAACAAGTGTGGGATTTGCACTTTTTTGCAATTTCATCACACTTTGAATTTTTTTCCTGTTTTCTGTTACACGACATGGTAAAACCAATGGTATCGTTCAAAAGTACAACTCGTCCCACAAAAAATAAGCCCCCACATGGCCATAATGATGGAAAAATGAAGGCTCTGGAAAGAAGGGGAGTGAAAAACGAAAACAGCTCCAGGGGTGAAGGGGTTAAGAAACATGGATATGGACATATCTATGGAAATATCTATCTATCTATCTATCTATCTATCTATCTATCTATCTATCTATCTATCTATCTGCGTAGGAAGGGGGGGGGGGCGGGCCGCCCCGGGCGGCACAATGCCGGGGGCGGCACAATGCCAGGGGCGGGTCCGACCCAGAGAGGAGGAGGAGGAAGAAGAAAAAAAAAAAGAGAGACGCGGGCCCTTTAAATCTTCGGGCCGCCACGACCAGGGCCCCCCCGATACCAGCGCTGGCATTGGGCCCCCCGTTCTACTACTCACCTCTCCTGGTTCTTGCGGCAGCTGCAGCGTCTTCGGCACCCTCTGACTCTGCGACGTCTCAGGGCAGAGGGTGCGATGACGTCATCACTGCGTGCTCAGCCTCTCTGTCCTGAGCGTTGCAGAGCCGGAGAGACGCTGAGTGCACCGGACCTGCGCTGGGAACGGGAGAGGTGAGGATTTTACTTTTTTTTTTTTCTTTATGTCTGACACACTGGGGGCAATGCTGGACACTGGGGCAGATTGCTGGACACACTGGGGGCAATGCTGGACACTGGGGCAGATTGCTAGACACACTGGGGGCAATGCTGGACACTGGGGCAGATTGCTGGACACACTGGGGGCAATGCTGGACACTGGGGCAGATTGCTAGACACACTGGGGGCAATGCTGGACACTGGGGCAGATTGCTAGACACACTGGGGGCAATGCTGGACACTGGGGGCAATGCTGGACACTGGGGGCAATGCTGGACACTGGGGCAGATTGCTAGACACACTGGGGCAATGCTGGACACTGGGGCAGATTGCTGGACACCACGGGGGGCAATGCTGGACACTGGGGCAGATTGCTAGACAGACTGGGGGCAATGCTGGGCACTGGGGCAGATTGCTAGACACACTGGGGGCAATGCTGGACACTGGGGCAGATTGCTGGACACACTGGGGGCAATGCTGGACACTGGGGCAGATTGCTAGACACACTGGGGGCAATGCTGGACACTGGGGCAGATTGCTTTACAAACTGGGGGCAATGCTGGACACTGGGGCAGATTGCTGGACACACTGGGGGTAATGCTGGACACTGGGGCAGATTGCTGGACACACTGGGGCAATGCTGGACACTGCGCCTGTGCGGCCGCCCTGCTTGTGAATCCCAGCCCCGAACTCTGCATAATGCATAACACACTGCGGGGCTGGGATTACCAAGGTGGGTGGCCGCACAGGCACAGTCTGCAAGCCTGGCTGTGACGTCAGACGGCCAGAGCTCTCTGCGCCTGCACCAAACAGCGATACACAGCGCAGGCGCCGGATTTCATGGGTAAACAGCGCTGAGGGGGCGGCGCCCTGCGTTGAGTGACGGCAATGGGGGGCGCCAAACTCGGGAACAGCCCCGGGCGGCAAAAGCTCTAGCTACGCCAGTGTATCTATCTATCTATCTGTGTGCAATGGAGTGTGGGTTGGACAAATGTAAAAGAGGAGGTTGGACAGAAATGACATCACAAATCTTTTTGAAGATAGAGGGAGGGGTTGGGGTGTGTTTTGGAGTGGGTGTGATAGATTCGGGCTTAGAGGCCAGTGCAATGCATCATGGAACTTGTAGTATTAGAGCACAATAAGTCAGGAGAAAGGAAGTTTTCGATTAACCCCATGAGAGCTGGATCCAGCTCTGAGGATGTGCTGCTGCAGAATGATAAAAGGTAATATTACTAAAATTAACACAGTGGATGTTTTCAGTGGCACATAAGAGCAAGATTTATGAAAAAAAAAAGTTATAGTAGTCGACAAATTCTTTAAGAATCCATACAGTCTGTTTAGGAGTGGATGAAGAGTTTAACTGTATGCTGGAATCCACACAGCATCATATGTGGAGGAAGGCAGAACACAGGTCAAACCACAAGGAAAAGAAAAAGCATCATGTGAATAAGATTTTGTAAACCTCATTCATTTTGCTGTTGCTGTAAAATGCTCCGTCTTTTTATGCATGTAAAGCAAATACATAAAAATCGCTATGTGTAAGCAAGCCCAAAATTTCCTTTTCCTTTGGGCTTTTTAACATGTTTTTTTCTTTTACTAAAGCATTTTTGAAGCTTTTTTTTTTCTCTAAAGTGTTTTTCTGCAGCCTTTTGATTGGATGGTGCCTAGTTTGGAAATGTTTCCTGTTTTTTAAAGAAGCAATATCCTTTATTTGTATTCAGTCATTTAAAAAAAATAAATTTAACCCCTTTCTGCCAGCTGACAGAATAGTACGTCAGCTGGCAGTATCCCCTGCTTTGATGCGGGCTCCGGCGGTGAGGCCACCTCAAAGCCGCGACATGTCAGTTGTTGAAAACAGCTGACATGTGTGCGCAATGGACGCGAGCGGAATCGCGATCCGCCCGTGCCCATTAACTAGTTAAATGCCGCTGTCAAACTCTGACAGCGGCTTTTAACAAGTGCTGTCGGCCGCACGGCCGGGAGCGCTCATACTGATGACCCCCTTCACGTGTTCGGGGTCATCGGTGCGCTGCCATCATAACCAGAGGTCTCCTCAAAACCTCTATGGTTGTTGATGGCAGATTGCTATGAGCACCACCCTGTGGTCGGCGCTCATATCAAGCCTGTAATTCAGCTGAATAGAGGTGATCTGTGCATCACCTCTATGAAGCAGAGGCAATCGAGTAGTGGATGCTTCTAGCCTCCTATGGAGGCTATTGAAGCATGCCAAAATTTAGAAAAAAAAGTGTTTAAAAATATAAAAATAAATAAATCTAAAAGTTCAAATCACCCCCCTTTCGCCCCAATCAAAATAAAACAATAAAAAAATCAAACCTACACATATTTGGTATCACCAAGTCCAGAATCGCCCGATCTATCAATAAAAAAAAAGGATTAACCTGATCGCTAAATGGCGTAGTGAGGAAAAAAAATCAGAACGCCCAAATTACGTTTTTTTGGTCACTGCGACATTGCATTAAAATGCAATAACGGGCAATCAAAAGAACATATCTGCACAAAAGTTGTATAATTAAAAACATCAGCTAAGCACGCAAAAAATAAGCCCTCACCCGACCCCAGATCATGAAAAATGGAGACGCTACGAGTATTGGAAAATTGCCCTTTTTTTTAGTAAAGTTTGGATTTTTTTTTACCACTTAGATAAAAGAGAACCTAGACATGTTTGGTGTCTGTGTACTCGTACTGACCTGGAAAATCATAATGGTAGGTCAGTTTTAGCATTTAATGAATCTAGCAAAAAAGCCAAACAAAAAAACAAGTGTGGGATTGTCATTTTTTTGCAATTTCATCGCACTTGGAATTTTTTTTCCCGTTTTCTGTTACATGACATGGTAAAACAAATGGTGTCATTCAAAAGTACAACTTGTCCCGCAAAAAATAAGCCCTCACATGGCCATATTGACAGAAAAATAAAAAAAAGTTATGGCTCTGGAAAGAAGGGGAGCGAAAAACGAAAAAAGCTCCGGGGGTTAAGGGGTTAAATAAGTTTTTGGAGATGATCCAATCGAAAAAAATCCTTAGTCTCCACACAGAAATGCATATTAACTTGCCCAAAGTTCACACCAGCCGGCTTACACTGCAACCAGCTGCTTACTTGTGCCTGTTGTCCTCCTGCGACATGCTCTCCATCTCCTTAGGTACATTCCTAGGCTTCTGCAATCAGTCCACCCACATCATGTCCCTCTGCCACTGCCTCACTTTCTGCAAGTACCTGAGGCTCGCCCTATGGGTTGTTGCACATGACCATATCTCTGATCCAACAAAACAATCGATTTGCAACTCAGACCAATGTTATTCTTTGTAGCTGTGCACATCTGATTTTTTTCCTCTGATCAAGTCTGGCCAAAGGAAAAATTAGAGCATGCCCCAGTTCGATATTCAGATCACACTTGGTCATGCTAAACATTGGACTGCACTTGAATGATATCTGAGTGCAGTCCAATTGGAGAAAATGGAGAATTTTTTTTTCCATTTCCTCATCTGAGAAAATCGCATCACACTGTGATCAAACTCTGATCAGGGTGTGATTATCATAATAGGTGCAATTCTCTTGGATGAGAGAAAATACACTGGTGGGCACCTAGCCAAAGGCAGGAAATTGCACCATTCTTGCAGCATGATTCTATGGACTTCTGTATCTCATGTGATCTCAACCACAGGTTAACACACATTCATCCTAAAGCCTCATTCCCACACTGCAGATTTATTCAGTATTTTTTGGCAGTATTTACGATACGATACACTTTATTGATCCCGAGGGAAATTACGGTATTACAGCAGCAATACAAACAGCAGTACATAAAATATTAGGACACAAATATTGCACAAGTATATCAACATTACATAACAAATGAATGTGGGTAGTTCAGGTATATAAGTCCCTGTTAATTGACATTAGTACACCTGCAATCAGTCATTGTTGTCTACCACCTTTAGGAAATTATTATACATCCCCATAGCAGTAGGTACAAATGATTTCCCGAATTTCTCCTTCTTGCACTTTAATAGGATTAGACGGCTGCTGAATGTGCTCTTCTGCTTCAAGAACAGCTCGTATAGTGGGTGTGTATTAGTGATCATTATAGCCCTACACTTCTTCTGAATTCTATCCTCCAATACCTCCTTAGGCCAGTCTCACACGTCCAGATAATTCCGGTACCTCTATGGGAGGTGGAGCCGCATATTCAGCACTGTAATGAGCGGTGCCACGTGACCGCTCACACAGGACAAGCTGCCGGCGCTGAGAGGAGGCATCGCGGGAGCTGGGTGAGTATTTCTCTGCTAGCGGGAGGGCGCACAAGGGGTGGGGAGGGGTGGGAGGTGACCCCAAACTTTATTTTTAACAAAAAAAAACTTGATCTTTCATCCCTCCTGTCCTGCAAGCGCTGCTTTCAGCCGAGCAGGACAGAAGGGATGAATGCCAGCTTAAGCACTACACGCAGGGGACAGCACTTAACTAGCGCTTTTTCTCCTGCGGCAGTACGTGCACATGGAGGAGAGTGCACACTGTTCTCTGTGTGCACATGTGCGGGACGCTTTGCAGCCCGTGCTGCCAGAGAAACGCGGACATGTCTCCGTGTTTTGCACACTGACACACGGTCCGTGAAAATACGGAGACATGTGCATAGACCCATTCATTTGAATTGGTCTACGTGTGTCAGTGTCTCCGGTACGTGAGAAAACAGTCACTACACGTACCGGAGCCATTGACGTGTGAAACCGGCCTTAAAAGAGTCCAGATGGAGGCCAACAGCCGCTCTTGCCGTCTTTATAAGTTTGTTGAGCCTATTAGCATCAGACACTCGCACACTACTGCCCCAGCATATGATAGCAAAAAAAAAATGGCGCTTGCCACAATGGACTGGTAGAACATTTCCAGCATTTTACTGCACACATTGAATGACCTGAGCTTCCGAAGAAAGTACAGTCTGCTCATCCCCTTCTTGTAAACCTTTTCTGACACCTCCAATCGAGTTTACTGTCAAGGTGAACCCCCAAATATTTGAAGCTCTCAACAACCTCAACCTCCTGGCCAGCAATATTGATGGGTAAGTAATCCTCCTTTTTCCTTCTATAACTCACCACCAACTCCTTGGTTTTCTTTACATTTATTTCTTGACAGTTAGTCCGGCACCAATCCACAAAGTCAGAAACCACCCTTCTATATTCCTCCTCCCCCCGGCCCCCCACAATGCTCCCTACAATCACTGAGTCATCTGAGAATTTTTGGAGGTGACAAAAATCTGATTTATACTGAAAGTCAGCTGTATACAATGTGAAGAGGAAGGGCGACAGCACTGTACCCTGAGGGGCTCCAACATTTCTCCGTACGCTGCCAGATACCACCTCCCCCATCCTGTCTGTCGGGTAGTCGTTTATCCAGTTCATCATCCCCTCATCTGCCACCATATCAGTCAACTTATTAGTAAGTGCGGCTGTAAGGTATTGAAGGCAATTGAGAAGTCAAAGAACTTGGCGTGAACTACAGATCCATCATTGTTCAAGAATGAATGTACTGTATGTAGCAGAGACAGTACAGCATCATCCACCCCTAATCTCTGCTGGTACACAAACTGTGGGGGGTCAGTAAAAGCCCTCACCCTCGGACACAAGTAGGCGAGTATTATTCTCTGCAAGGACTTCATAGCATGTGATGTTAAGGCCACTGGACGATAGTCTTGTAGGGAAGTTGGAAAAGTGGTCTTCGGAACCGGCACCAGGCAGGTGGTCTTCCACAGTTCTGGTACACCCTGTGATTGAAGGCTCCAGTTCAACAGGTGCTGGAAGACAGTACACAGTTGGTTTGCACACGCTCTGAGGACACGTGGGCTGAGGCCATCAGGCCCAGCTGCTTTGCCAATAACAAGTCTACTAAACTATCTTCTCACGTCGCTTTGGGAGACAGAGAAAGCAGACAGCTTATCCCCCAATGTCAATGCTGCAGATCGTTTCCCAGCTCCATCCCCCATTCCTGATGACGCTGTGCTTGTGATGGTGAATCTGTTGAAAAACTCATTCATTTCATTAGCCAAGGGCAGATCCATTTCCCCACGCTCCAGCTTTGCCTTAAACCCAGTTAGCTGTTTCATGCCCTACCACACCTCCATGGAATTGTTGTGTGACAATTTATTTTCTAATTTAATTCGGAACGCCTCACGGGCATTCTTAATTTTCCCCTTTAAATCCCTTTGCATCAATTTCAGTTTCTTTGTATCCTTCATTTTAAATGCCAGTTTTTCTTGTTTAGTGTTTCAATTCTATTGTAATCCAAGGCTTGTTATTTGTGGAGCATCAAATCTTTTTAAGCTATTTGTAAACTAAAGCCAAGACAGGATTGCAATAATAGGGGAATATAATGGAAAGATTTATACTTCTTTTCATCTTTGCACCTGTTTATGATTTTTGCTCAAAATGCTAATGTAAAATAATGATCAAATCTGCAATTTGTGAATGAGGTGAAACTGCTTTTATTATTTATGCTACTATAGGGACATCTAGTGGCACCAGATAATATTGCAGGCATTTAATATTTAGAATCACATTTAAGTTACAAGAAAAATATATATACTGTATATTTATACCATGTTAGGCTACTTTCACACTAGCGTCGTGCACTACACGTCGCTATGCGTCGTTTTGTAGAAAAAACACATCCTGCAAAAGTGCTTGCAGGATGCGTTTTTTTTTCCATAGACTTGTATTAGCGACGCATTGCCACACGTCGCAACCGTCATGCGACGGTTGCATCGTGTGTGTCGGACCGTCGCCACCAAAAAAGTTACATGTAACTTTTTTGGTGCGTCGTCAGCGTGTTTTCCGACCGCGCCCCCGACTCCGCCCCCGTCTCCCCGCACATCACAATGGGGCAGCGGATGCGTTGGAAAACTGCATCCGCTGCCACCGTTGTGCGGCGCTTTCACAGCTAGCGTCGGTGCGCCGCAACGTCGCATAGCGACGTGCAGTGCACGACGCTAGTGTGAAAGAGGCCTTAGCCACAGGATAGAAAAAATTAGAAAAATTGACAGATCTCAGTGGTTGATATATTTTAATAGCTAACTATAAAAAGCCATTAAAAACATGGAGGACTCTCAATCTTATTATTTATTTTTTATTATACCTTTACTTTTGTACAGATATTTAGGAGAATAACATTTCAACTACTATGATATGATCTGTGATATTGATCCCCCCGACCAGCTCCAGCAGCAGTGGGATGTAAACAGTATACTGAGCAGCAAACATCCGTAATGGCAGACCATGCGTGTGCACGTCCCTGCACTGGAGCTCTGTTTAGTGGCTGCTTCCGGGTACTGAAGATTAGAGATGAGCAAACTTATTCGGAAAACAGTTGCCAATCTCAAATTCAGCACAAATGTAGCACATTCGGATTCATTTTTGGTTTCCTGAGCATTTTTACTCTAAGTCGATAAAATTCGGTCACAGTTCGGTAAATCATCACGTTTCCATTAATACTTTTGTTTTCACTTTGTTGAGGATAGTGGTGCTGTATGATGAGTGGGGGTGACAGGAGAAGGTGTTTGATGAGGGGAGGGGGGTGTTGTGAATTCTGCTTTTGGGTTCCCTCCGGTGGTAGTAGGTGGTAATGCAGTTGTCCCTGGGTTGCAGTCCTGGTCAGGTGTGTCTGCTGATTGCAGTTCTGACTGGGGTATTTGGGTGTGCAGGATTCATTAGTCCTTGCCAGTTGTCAATTGTTGTTGGGAGGTGTTGGACCTCTGCCTGGTTCCTCCTGCCTTTCTGCCAAATCAGCAAAGATAAGTGTCTGTTTTTTTTTTCTGTGGCACACATGCTGTGTGCTTCATAATTCAGTGCTATTCTTTTGTGTTTTCTTGTCCAGCTTAGATTGTGTCAGTATTTTCTCAGTCTTGTTGGATTCTCTGGGGTTGCAGATATTCATTCCACGTCTTTAGTTAGATTGTGGAATTTTTTGTATTATCTGCGGTGGATATTTTTGGAAGGGTTTTATTACTGACCGCCTAGTATTCTGTCCTATCCTTTCCTATTTAGCTAGAGTGGCCTCTTTTGCTAAATCCTGTTTTCTACCTGTGTGTGTCTTTTCTTCTCCTACTCACAGTCATTATTCGTGGGGGGCTGCCTATCCTTTGGGGTTCTGCTCTGAGGCAAGGTAGTATTCCTATTTCCATCTATAGGGGTATTTAGTCCTCCGGCTGTGTCGAGGTGTCTAGGGTTTGTTAGGCACACCCCACAGCTACTTCTAGTTGCGGTGTTAGTTCAGGATTTGCGGTCAGTACAGGTTCCACCGACTCCAGAGAAAGTTTCATGCGGCTCCAAGGTCACCGGATCACAACAGTACAACTGGCCAATAATGAGTTAAATGCATCTCAGAAGAAGGGAAGAAAGGTGTTGAGCCATTTTTTTTTCTGCAGTCTGCTTTGTCTTTTTTTCCCTCTTTATCTATGGGTGGCTGAGGAGTTTTGTGCCAGCATGGATGTTCAGGAATTAGCTTCTCGTGTAGACCAGCTTGCTGCTAGGGTACAGGGTATTTCTGATTATATTGTTCAGACTCCTGTTTTAGAGCGGAAGATTCCTACTCCTGATTTGTTTTTTGGTGACAGGTCCAAATTTTTGAGTTTTAAAAACAATTGTAAACTGTTTTTTGCTCTGAGACCGCGATCCTCTGGTGATTCCATTCAGCAGGTTAAAATTGTCATCTCCCTGCTGCGTGGCGATCCACAGGATTGGGCATTTTCCCTGGAATCTGGGAATCCGGCCTTGCTTAATGTAGACTCCTTTTTTCAGGCTTTAGGATTATTACATGATGAACCGAATTCTGTGGATCAAGCGGAGAAGACCTTGTTGGCCCTGTCTCAGGGTGAAGAGGTGGCAGAATTGTATTGTCAGAAATTTAGAAAATGGTCTGTATTGACTAAATGGAATGATGATGCTTTGGCGGCAATTTTCAGAAAGGGTCTTTCTGAATCCGTTAAAGATGTTACGGTGGGGTTTCCCACGCCTTCCGGTCTGAGTGATTCTATGTCTCTGGCCATTCAGATTGATCGGCGCTTGCGGGAGCGTCGAAGTGTGCGCGCTGTGGCGTCGTCCTTAGAGCAAAGTCCTGAGCCAATGCAGTGTGATAGGATTTTGTCTAGAACGGAACGACAAGGATTCAGACGTCAGAATAGGTTGTGTCATTATTGTGGCGACGCTTCTCATGTCATTTCAGTCTGCCCTAAGAGGACAAAAAGGATCGCTAGTTCATTTACCATCAGTACAGTACAACCTAAATTTCTGTTATCGGTGTCCTTGATCTGCTCATTGTCATCATTTTCTGTCATGGCGTTTGTGGATTCAGGCGCCGCCTTGAACTTAATGGATTTTGAGTTTGCCAGGCGTTGTGGTTTTCCCTTGCAGCCTTTGCAGAACCCTATTCCTTTAAGGGGGATTGATGCTACATCTTTGGCTAAAAATAAGCCCCAGTTTTGGACACAGGTGACCATGCATATGGCGCCAGCCCATCAGGAAGATTGTCGATTTCTGGTGTTGCATAATTTGCATGATGTTATCGTGCTGGGTTTTCCGTGGTTGCAGGTACATAATCCTGTGTTGGATTGGAAGTCTATGTCTGTGACTAGTTGGGGTTGTCAGGGGGTTCATAATGATGTTCCTTTGATGTCAATCTCCTCTTCTTCCTCTTCTGAAATTCCAGAGTTTTTGTCTGATTTTCAGGATGTATTCGATGAGCCCAAGTCCAGTTCCCTTCCACCGCACAGGGACTGTGATTGTGCGATTGACTTGATTCCAGGCAGTAAGTTTCCTAAGGGCCGACTTTTCAACCTGTCTGTGCCTGAACATACCGCCATGCGGAGTTATGTTAAGGAGTCTTTGGAGAAAGGGCATATTCGGCCATCTTCTTCACCGTTGGGAGCAGGTTTTTTTTTGTTGCTAAGAAGGATGGTTCCTTGAGACCTTGTATTGATTATCGCCTCTTGAATAAGATCACGGTCAAGTTTCAATACCCTTTACCTTTGCTTTCCGATTTGTTTGCTAGGATTAAGGGGGCTAGTTGGTTTACGAAGATTGACCTTCGGGGGGCATATAATCTTGTTCGTATTAAGCAGGGTGATGAATGTAAAACTGCGTTTAATATGCCCGAAGGCCATTTTGAATACCTTGTGATGCCATTCGGGCTCACTAATGCTCCATCTGTTTTTCAATCCTTCATGCATGATATCTTTCGGACTTATATTGATAAATTCTTGATTGTATATTTGGACGATATTTTGATTTTTTCCGATGATTGGGAGTCTCATGTGGAACAGGTCAGGATGGTATTTCAGATCCTTCGTGACAATGCTTTGTTTGTGAAGGGGTCTAAGTGTCTCTTTGGGGTGCAGAAGGTTTCTTTTTGGGGCTTTATTTTTTCTCCCTCATCTATGGAGATGGATCCGGTTAAGGTTCAGGCCATTCATGATTGGATTCAACCCACATCCGTGAAGAGCCTTCAGAAATTTTGGGGTTTTGCAAATTTTTATCACCGTTTCATTGCTAACTTCTCCAGTGTGGTTAAACCCTTGACCAATTTGACGAAGAAAGGCACTGATGTGGCGAATTGGTCCTCTGCGGCTGTCTCTGCCTTTCAGGAGCTTAAACGTCGATTTACTTCTGCTCCGGTGTTGCGCCAACTGGATGTTTCTCTTCCGTTTCAGGTTGAGATTGACGCTTCTGAGATTTGAGCAGGGGCCGTTTTGTCTCAGAGGGATTCTGTTGGTTCCTTGATGAAACCGTGTGCCTTCTTCTCCCGCAAGTTTTCGCCTGCTGAACGCAATTATGATGTCGGCAATCGGGAGTTGTTGGCTATGAAGTGGGCATTTGAGGAGTGGCGACATTGGCTTGAGGGAGCTAAGCACCGTATTGTGGTCCTGACCGATCATAAGAATCTGATTTACCTCGAGTCTGCTAAACGGCTGAGTCCTAGACAGGCTCGATGGTCCTTGTTATTTTCCCATTTTGATTTCGTGGTTTCGTATCTTCCGGGTTCTAAGAATATTAAGGCTGACGCCCTTTCTAGGAGTTTTTTGCCTGATTCTCCTGAGGTCCTTGAACCGGTCAGCATTCTGAAAGAAGGGGTGGTCCTTTCTGCCATTTCCCCTGATTTACAGCGGGTTCTTCAGGAATTTCAGGCTGATAGACCTGACCGCTGTCCTGTGGGGAAATTGTTTGTTCCTGACAGATGGACTAGTAGAGTGATTTCTGAGGTTCACTGTTCTGTGTTGGCTGGTCATCCTGGTATTTTTGGTACCAGAGATTTGGTTGGTAGGTCCTTTTGGTGGCCTTCTTTGTCACGGGATGTGCGTTCTTTTGTGCAGTCCTGTGGGACTTGTGCGCGGGCCAAGCCTTGTTGTTCCCGTGCTAGTGGGTTACTTTTGCCATTGCCGGTCCCTGAGAGGCCCTGGACGCATATTTCTATGGATTTTATTTCTGATCTTCCGGTTTCCCAGAGGATGTCGGTTATCTGGGTTGTTTGTGACCGGTTTTCTAAGATGGTTCATTTGGTGCCTTTGCCTAAATTGCCTTCCTCTTCAGAGTTGGTTCCATTGTTTTTTCAGCATGTGGTTTGTTTGCATGGTATTCCGGAGAATATTGTGTCCGACAGAGGTTCCCAGTTTGTTTCTAGGTTTTGGCGGGCCTTTTGTGCTAGGCTGGGCATTGATTTGTCTTTTTCTTCTGCATTTCATCCTCAGACAAATGGCCAGACCGAGCGAACTAATCAGACTTTGGAGACTTATTTGAGATGCTTTGTGTCTGCTGATCAGGATGATTGGGTGGCCTTTTTGCCATTGGCCGAGTTTGCCCTTAATAATCGGGCTAGTTCGGCTACTTTGGTTTCGCCTTTTTTTTGTAATTTTGGTTTTCATCCTCGTTTTTCTTCTGGGCAGGTTGAGCCTTCTGACTGTCCTGGTGTGAATTCTGTGGTTGACAGGTTGCAGCAGATTTGGGCTCATGTGGTGGACAATTTGGTGTTGTCTCAGGAGGAGGCTCAACGTTTTGCTAACCGTCGTCGGTGTGTTGGTTCCCGGCTTCGGGTTGGGGATCTGGTTTGGTTGTCTTCCCGTCATGTTCCTATGAAGGTTTCTTCCCCTAAGTTTAAGCCTCGGTTTATTGGTCCTTATAGGATTTCTGGGATTATTAATCCGGTGTCTTTTCGATTGGCGCTTCCGGCCTCTTTTGCTATCCATAATGTCTTCCATAGATCTTTATTGCGGAATATGTGGTGCCCGTTGTTCCCTCTGTTGATCCTCCGGCCCCTGTGTTGGTTGATGGGGAGTTGGAGTATGTGGTTGAGAAGATTTTGGATTCTCGTTTTTCGAGGCGGAGGCTTTAGTACCTTGTCAAATGGAAGGGTTATGGCCAGGAGGATAATTCTTGGGTTTTTGCTTCTGATGTCCATGCTGCTGATTTGGTCCGTGCCTTTCATCTGGCTCGTCCTGATCGGCCTGGGGGTGCTGGTGAGGGTTCGGTGACCCCTCCTCAAGGGGGGGTACTGTTGTGAATTCTGCTTTTGGGTTCCCTCCGGTGGTAGTAGGTTATAATGCAGTTGTCCCTGGGTTGCAGTCCTAGTCAGGTGTGTCTGCTGATTGCAGTTCTGACTGGGGTATTTAGGTGTGCAGGATTCATTGTCCTTGCCAGTTGTCAATTGTTGTTGGGAGGTGTTGGACCTCTGCCTGGTTCCTCCTGCCTTTCTGCCAAATCAGCAAAGATAAGTGTCTGTTTTTTTTTTCTGTGGCACACATGCTGTGTGCTTCATAATTCAGTGCTATTCTTTTGTGTTTTCTTGTCCAGCTTAGATTGTGTCAGTATTTTCTCAGTCTTGTTGGATTCTCTGGGGTTGCAGATATTCATTCCACGTCTTTAGTTAGATTGTGGAATTTTTTGTATTATCTGCGGTGGATATTTTTGGAAGGGTTTTATTACTGACCGCCTAGTATTCTGTCCTATCCTTTCCTATTTAGCTAGAGTGGCCTCTTTTGCTAAATCCTGTTTTCTACCTGCGTGTGTCTTTTCTTCTCCTACTCACAGTCATTATTCGTCAGGGGCTGCCTATCCTTTGGGGTTCTGCTCTGAGGCAAGGTAGTATTCCTATTTCCATCTATAGGGGTATTTAGTCCTCCGGCTGTGTCGAGGTGTCTAGGGTTTGTTAGGCACACCCCACGGCTACTTCTAGTTGCGGTGTTAGTTCAGGATTTGCGGTCAGTACAGGTTCCACCGACTCCAGAGAAAGTTTCATGCGGCTCCAAGGTCACCGGATCACAAAAGGGGGGTATGGAGAGGTTCGAGGAGCGGCGGACTGTTTTTATATTTTTCTTATCTTAATGTGTATACATTCCGGTCTTCTGTGATTTTGTAAGGTGTAAGCTATTGTAAGGTGACATTAAGCCAGATTAATAATGGAGAGGCGTCAATTATGTCACCTATCCATTATTAATCCAATTGTATGAAAGGGTTAAAAAAAACACACACACATTATTAAAAAGTATTTTAGTGAAATAAACACACAGGTTGTTTTAATATTTTATTGCTCTCTCAATCCACCTGAAGACCCTCGCTCTGCAAAATAATAAACCAACAATATACATACCTTCTGTTGATCTGTCACGTCCCACGAAGTAAATCCATCTGAAGGGGTTAAATCATTTTACAGGCAGGAGCTGTGCTAAAGCACTCTGTTGTGAATTTGGATTCTGGGCTCCCCCGGTGGCCGCTTGTGGAATTGGACTTGTCATCCTCTTTCCTGTTTCACCTGGTTCCATCAGTAGTGGGTGTCGCTATTTAAGCTCATTTCTATGGTGGTTTCTTGCCGGTCAACAATGTTATCTGATGCCTCTCAGTGCTTGTTCCTGCTTCTAGACTACTACTAGATAAGTTGGACTTTTGTCCATGTTTTGTTTTGCCTATTTGTTCCAGTTCACAGCTGAAGTTTTGTTACTGTGTCTGGAAAGCTCTCGTTGATCAGGGATTGCTACTCTGGCGTTATGAGTTAATGCCAGAGTTTAAGGTAATCTCTGGATGGTGTTTTGTTAGTGTTTTTCTGCTGACCATGAAAGTATACTATCTGTCTTCTGCTATCTAGTAAGCGGACCTCAAATTTGCTAAGACTATTTTCCTGCTGCGTTTGTTGTTTCATCTGAACTCACCGTCATTATATGTGGGGGGCTACTGTCTTCTTTGGAATATTTCTCTAGAGGTGAGCCAGGTCTTATATTTCCCTCTGCTAGCTATTTAGGTCTTAGGCCAGAGCTGGGCATCTAGCGATAAATAGGAAATGCTACCTGGCTATTTCTAGTTGCGCGGCAGGCTTAGTTCATGGTCAGTATAGTTCCATCTTCCGAGAGCTTGTCCCTCTATAGGCTTGCTATGATCTCTGCCTGCAGAGATCATGACAGTTTGACCGGCCAATAAAGTGTTAAAGACCCAGGTTGAGAAAGGAGAGTTATAAGAAGTCTGCTGGAATTTTTTTTTTTTTTTTTTTTTTTCCTCCAGTCTGCCTTGCTGCAGTCTTTTTTCTCTCTCTCCTCCTAATCTCTGTATGCTCTGTGTGCACCTGACAATAATGGATCTCCAGAGTGTAACTGCGGGTTTGAATAATCTCATCACGAAAGTACAAAATTTACAAGATTTTGTGATACATGCTCCGGTATCTGAGCCGAGAATTCCTTTGCCGGAGTTCTTCACAGGGAATAGAGCTAGCTTCCAGAATTTCCGAAATAATTGTAAGCTTTATTTGTCCCTGAAGTCTCGTTCAGCTGGAGACCCTGCTCAGCAGGTTAGGATTGTGATTTCCTTGCTCAGGGGTGACCCTCAAGATTGGGCCTTCTCATTGCCAGCAGGGGATCCTGCGTTACGCGATGTGGATGCGTTTTTTCTGGCCTTGGGCTTGCTTTATGAGGAACCTCATTTGGAACTTCAGGCAGAAAAAACTTTGATGGCACTATCTCAGGGGCAAGACGAAGCTGAAGTTTTCTGCCAAAAATTCCGTAAATGGTCTGTGCTTACTCAGTGGAATGAGTGCGCCTTGGCGGCAACTTTCAGAGAAGGTCTCTCTGATGCCGTTAAGGATGTTATGGTGGGGTTCCCTTTGCCTGCAGGTCTGAATGAGTCCATGACAATGGCTATTCAGATTGATAGGCGTCTGCGGGAGCGCAAACCGGTGCACCATCTGGCGGTGTCTATGGAAAAGACGCCAGAAAGTATGCAGTGTGATAGAATTCTGTCCAGGAGCGAGCGACAGAATTTTAGACGGAAGAATGGATTGTGTTTCTATTGTGGGGATTCTACTCATGTTATATCAGCATGCTCTAGGCGTACAAAGAAGCTTGATAAGTCTGTTTCCATTGGCACCATTCAGTCTAAGTTTATTTTGTCTGTAACCCTGATTTGTTCTTTGTCATCCATTGCCACGGACGCCTATGTTGACTCTGGCGCCGCTCTGAGTCTTATGGATTGGTCCTTTGCCAATCGTTGTGGTTTTGATTTAGAGCCTTTGGAGACTCTTATTCCTCTGAAGGGGATTGACTCCACCCCATTGGCTAATAATAAACCACAATACTGGACACAAGTAACCATGCGTATCAATCCGGATCACCAGGAGATTATTCGTTTCCTGGTGCTGTATAATTTACATGACGATTTGGTACTGGGATTGCCATGGTTGCAGTCTCACAACCCAGTCTTGGACTGGAGAGCAATGTCTGTGTTGAGCTGGGGATGTAAGGGTATTCATGGGGACGTACCTTTGGTTTCTATTTCGTCGTCCATTCCCTCTGAAGTCCCTGAGTTCCTCTCTGATTATCAAGACGTCTTTGACGAACCCAAGCTTGGGTCGTTACCTCCGCACCGTGAGTGCGATTGTGCCATAGATTTGATACCGGGTTGTAAATATCCAAAGGGTCGTTTGTTTAATTTGTCTGTGCCGGAACATGCTGCTATGCGGGAATATATAAAGGAGTCTTTGGAAAAGGGACATATTCGTCCATCTTCTTCTCCCTTGGGAGCTGGGTTTTTCTTTGTCTCAAAAAAAGACGGCTCTTTGAGACCATGTATTGATTATCGGCTTCTGAATAAGATCACTGTTAAGTATCAATACCCATTGCCATTGCTTACTGATTTGTTTGCTCGTATAGAGGGTGCTAAGTGGTTCTCTAAAATTGATCTTCGTGGGGCGTATAATTTGGTGCGGATCAGGCAGGGGGATGAGTGGAAGACCGCATTTAATACGCCCGAGGGCCACTTTGAGTATTTGGTCATGCCTTTTGGTCTTTCTAATGCCCCTTCAGTTTTCCAGTCTTTTATGCATGATATTTTCCGCGATTTTCTGGATAAATTTATGATAATATATCTGGATGATATTCTGATTTTTTCTGATGACTGGGACTCTCATGTCCAGCAGGTCAGGAGAGTTTTTCAGGTTCTGCGGTCTAATTCTTTATGTGTGAAGGGGTCTAAGTGCGTTTTTGGGGTCCAGAAAATTTCCTTTTTGGGGTATATTTTTTCTCCCTCTTCCATTGAGATGGATCCCGTCAAGGTGCAAGCTATTTGTGACTGGACTCAGCCCTCCTCTCTTAAGGGTCTTCAGAGATTTTTGGGCTTTGCCAACTTTTACCGCCGATTTATTGCTGGTTTTTCGGATGTCGTTAAACCACTGACTGATTTGACCAGACAAGGCGCTGATGTTGCTAATTGGTCCCCTCATGCTGTAGAGGCCTTTCAGGAGCTTAAGCGCCGTTTTGCCTCTGCCCCTGTGTTGCGTCAGCCTGATGTGAATCTGCCTTTTCAGGTTGAGGTTGACGCTTCGGAGATCGGAGCTGGGGCAGTGTTGTCGCAGAAAGGTTCCGACTGCTCCGTCATTAGGCCTTGTGCCTTCTTTTCTCGCAAATTTTCGCCCGCAGAGCGGAATTATGATGTTGGGAATCGGGAGCTTTTGGCCATGAAGTGGGCGTTTGAGGAGTGGCGCCATTGGCTCGAGGGGGCTAGGCATCAGGTGGTGGTATTGACTGACCACAAAAATTTGATTTATCTTGAGACTGCCAGACGCCTGAATCCTAGACAGGCGCGCTGGTCTTTATTTTTTTCTCGCTTTAATTTTGTGGTGTCATACCTACCGGGTTCTAAGAATGTTAAGGCAGATGCCCTTTCTAGGAGTTTTGACCCGGACTCTCCTGGTAATTCTGAACCCACAGGTATCCTTAGGGAGGGAGTAATTTTGTCGGCCGTTTCTCCTGATCTGCGGCGGTCCTTGCAAGAGTTTCAGGCGGATAGACCGGATCGTTGTCCGCCTGATAGACTGTTTGTTCCGGATGATTGGACCAGCAGAGTCATCTCTGAGGTACATTCTTCTGCATTGGCAGGTCATCCCGGAATTTTTGGTACCAGGGATTTGGTGGCAAGATCCTTCTGGTGGCCTTCCCTGTCACGAGATGTGCGAGTCTTTGTGCAGTCATGTGACGTTTGTGCTCGGGCCAAGTCTTGTAGTTCTCGGGCTAGCGGACTGCTGTTGCCCTTGCCTATTCCTAAGAGGCCTTGGACACACATCTCGATGGATTTTATTTCAGATCTGCCTGTTTCCCAGAAGATGTCTGTCATCTGGGTGGTCTGTGACCGTTTCTCTAAAATGGTCCATTTGGTTCCTCTGCCCAAGTTGCCTTCTTCTTCTGAGTTGGTTCCTCTGTTTTTTCAGAATGTTGTCCGATTGCACGGTATTCCTGAGAATATTGTTTCTGACAGAGGTACCCAATTTGTGTCTAGATTTTGGCGGGCATTCTGTGCTAGGATGGGCATAGATTTGTCTTTTTCATCTGCTTTTCACCCTCAGACTAATGGCCAGACCGAGCGGACTAATCAGACCCTTGAGACATATCTGAGGTGTTTTGTCTCTGCTGACCAGGATGATTGGGTTGCTTTTTTGCCATTGGCAGAGTTCGCCCTCAATAATCGGGCCAGTTCTTCCACCTTGGTGTCCCCGTTTTTCTGTAATTCGGGGTTTCACCCTCGATTTTCCTCCGGTCAGGTGGAATCCTCGGATTGTCCTGGAGTGGATGCGGTGGTGGAGAGATTGCATCACATCTGGGGGCAGGTTATGGACAATTTGAAGTTGTCCCAGGAGAAGACTCAGCGTTTTGCCAACCGTCATCGTCGTGTTGGTTCTCGGCTTTGTGTTGGAGATTTAGTGTGGTTGTCTTCTCGTTTTGTCCCTATGAGGGTCTCTTCTCCTAAGTTTAAACCTCGGTTCATCGGCCCTTATAGAATATTGGAGATTCTTAATCCTGTTTCTTTCCGTTTGGACCTCCCTGCGTCCTTTTCCATTCATAACGTTTTTCATCGGTCGTTATTGCGCAGGTATGAGGTACCTGTTGTACCTTCAGTTGAGCCTCCTGCTCCGGTGTTGGTTGAGGGTGAGTTGGAGTACGTTGTGGAGAAAATTTTGGACTCTCGTGTTTCCAGACGGAAACTCCAGTATCTGGTCAACTGGAAGGGTTACGGCCAGGAGGATAATTCTTGGGTCAATGCATCTGATGTTCATGCTTCTGATCTTGTTCGTGCCTTCCATAGGGCTCATCCTGGTCGCCCTGGTGGATCTGGTGAGGGTTCGGTGCCCCCTCCTTGAGGGGGGGGGTACTGTTGTGAATTTGGATTCTGGGCTCCCCCGGTGGCCGCTTGTGGAATTGGACTTGTCATCCTCTTTCCTGTTTCACCTGGTTCCATCAGTAGTGGGTGTCGCTATTTAAGCTCATTTCTATGGTGGTTTCTTGCCGGTCAACAATGTTATCTGATGCCTCTCAGTGCTTGTTCCTGCTTCTAGACTACTACTAGATAAGTTGGACTTTTGTCCATGTTTTGTTTTGCCTATTTGTTCCAGTTCACAGCTGAAGTTTTGTTACTGTGTCTGGAAAGCTCTCGTTGATCAGGGATTGCTACTCTGGCGTTATGAGTTAATGCCAGAGTTTAAGGTAATCTCTGGATGGTGTTTTGTTAGTGTTTTTCTGCTGACCATGAAAGTATACTATCTGTCTTCTGCTATCTAGTAAGCGGACCTCAAATTTGCTAAGACTATTTTCCTGCTGCGTTTGTTGTTTCATCTGAACTCACCGTCATTATATGTGGGGGGCTACTGTCTTCTTTGGAATATTTCTCTAGAGGTGAGCCAGGTCTTATATTTCCCTCTGCTAGCTATTTAGGTCTTAGGCCAGAGCTGGGCATCTAGCGATAAATAGGAAATGCTACCTGGCTATTTCTAGTTGCGCGGCAGGCTTAGTTCATGGTCAGTATAGTTCCATCTTCCGAGAGCTTGTCCCTCTATAGGCTTGCTATGATCTCTGCCTGCAGAGATCATGACAGCACTCGCTCGTGCCTGTAAACCCCGGGTGCTGAAAGGAAAGCTGGGTGATCTGTACTTACATTGAGTCGTGGTGAGGCGCCCTCTGCTGGATGAACTCATATGAACTCGAGCGTGGGAACTTTTCCAAGGCTCCAGTTCATGAGGACATGAACTAGCGCCACCTGTTGAAAGTAGAGATCCTACAAATCACAATTAACCCTTTAAAGACTCATTACAGGGTTGATTGTGACTTGTAGGATTGCTACTTCCAACAGGTGGCGCTATCGAGTTCAAGTCCTTTTTCTCTCTGAAGAGGCAATTTGCTTGTAAATAGCAGATTTTAACTCCTTCACCCCAAAAACTCCTTCCTCAAAACCACATTCAAGAAGTTTATTAGTCCTTCAGGTGCTTCACAGGAACTGAAGCAATGTGGAAGGAAAAAAATGAACATTTAACTTTTTTTTCACAAAAAATGTAATTTAGACCCAATTTTTTTTATTTTAACACAGGTAACATGAGAACATGAACCTCAAAATTTGTTGGTAAATTTCTCCTAACCACGCCGATACCCCACACGTGGGGGGAAAACTACTGTTTGGGCACACGGCAGGGCTCGGAAGGGAAGGAGCATAATTTGACTTTTTGAATGCAAATTTACTGGAATCATTAGCGGATGCCATGTCACGTTTGGAGAGCCCCTGATGTGTCTAAGCAGTGGACTCCTTCCACGGGAGGGTGTTGTCATTAGTAACAGACTTGCAGACAGGGGTTATGCCAGGCACAGCATTAAACGGGAATTTAATCATGTCAAGCGTAAAATCTAGACATGATCACACATGCGAGATATACTGTATACAGCCGAGTCTCGCATGTTAATGCACGGCATTGCCACCGGCACTTGGGAGCAGAGCGTGCAGCTCCATGTATTGCTATGTGGCCGCACGCTCCGCTCTGGAGTTCCGGCGGCAGAGCCGAGTTTTAACCTGCGAGACTCGACCGTATTTCACGCAAGTGAGAATGAGCCCTTATTCTAACAATCACGAAACTGGTTCGTAATATGAATGCCATCCTGTTACTTTCTCTATACCATATAGTCCCAAGATCAATCAGATCAAACATATTATTTTAAAATGTCTACCTATTATCAACTAGGATTATATCATTAAGAAATTGTGGACAGGGGCTACAGATGTTGCGCCATAGGAGGTTGTTCGCTAGGCAATATGCTTTCTCCCAGCTTGATACGGTCTCTGCAGCCACCACCCTCTTGGCTTTCAGACAGGAGATTCTATAAATGTTCAGGGAGTCACTGCAATGTGTGCACTTTTGCAACGGACAGGAAAAAAAATCCTTTTATTCAGTCGCCATGACAGCACAACGAGAGAGGGGATCCGCCCTTCAGGGACAGGAAACCTACAGACATAAAAGGGCGGTACCTCTCCCTCGCATCAGTTGGTTTCCTGTCCCTGACAGCGGAACCTCTTCAGGCAGGCCTTATGAAGAAGGTCAAAGATTAGGAGGAATCCCACTCCTGACAGGCCGATACAGGTGGCGGGGGTCCCCCACCTCGGCTTAGTCAGGAGGCTGGTAGCACCACACAGCAGGGGAACTGTTTGTGTTGGTGGCGGCAGGAATAAGCAGCCTACATGTCGGGGCTAGCTTCTATGGTGGTCTACAGAGCCGGGTACCTGGTGAGTATGGGGGCTCCTCCTGGGTAACTGCGCCTGCCGGGACTCTGCCGTCTGTCCGCGTCTTCGGGAGGCGTGTGCATCGGTCAGGGACTCCGCTCGCATCCTCGGTCGCGTCTCGCTGTGCTGGCTGCAGCCGTGGCCGGAAGTGACGCGGCTGGGCGGCGCGATGTGATGACGCGACGGGGCATGCGCAGTTGCGTCCTTCCGGCCAATGGCGACGCTCCGGCGTTTTGTCCGGTTACATCCCAGGGGAAGCGGCGATTGTGGCGGTCGACGGCGGGGGCGGAGCCCAGGGGTAGAGCGGACCCTGTTGGTGGTGCCGGTCTCGCCACTTCCTCTCCCTGCTGACCCCCATCCGGGGGTGGTACCTTTTCGGGGGCATTATTTAAGCTCTGCATGTAAGCCACAAGGTGTTCCTTGCCATATCCCTGCATAATGGAATCGCCAGACGGAACTTCACAACAGCAGCAGCAGCAGCAGCGCAATATGGAATCGGAGGAGCCTGCGGTGATCTCCCAGCGCCGATCCAGTGGCAGCAGTCGCACTGGTACAGCCAGTAAGGCTCAGAAGTCGGATAAGTCCTCAGGCCGTAAAGAAAACCCGGCTAGGAAGGACCCCCCGTCTACGGTACCATTCACTGCAGGGCTGGGTAAGTGATCTACGTGAAAGTTCGCTTACTGATTGTCCTCCCTTGTATCCCCTCTCTCCTTACTAGGGGAGGAAATGCTTAACTAAATCCAGGCATAGACAGTGTGCCGAGTGTACTGAACCACTTCCTGATGGCCATAAAAAAACACTGTGTAGATCCTGTATACAGCGCCTGGTGGAGGAGGAAGCCCCTAACCTCACTTCTACACTAAGACAATTGGTTAGGCAAGAAGTGAGAGGCTCCATGAAGTCGCATAAAAAGGAGGCCAAAAAGAAAAAAGAAGAGTTATCCCCAATCTCGGTGTCAGATTCGGACTCGAATGGACAGAGTTCTGACTCTCTCCCATCATCGGTCTCATCAGAGGACATAGAGTCCAGTCGAGCCTGTCTATCGCTCGACAGAATAAATAACTTAGTAAAAGCTGTCAACAACACGATGGGGATTGAGGAACCTCAGTCAGAATGTTCCATTCAGGATATCATGTTCAGGGGTCTGGATCGGAAATCCCGGAGGTCCTTTCCTGTAGTGGAAAAGATCAAATCATTGATTTCAAGGGAATGGAAGAAGCCCGAAAGTAAAGGGTCACTTCCTCCAGCCTTCAAAAGGAGGTATCCCTTTGAGGAGGAAGCATCATCCTCATGGGACAAAGTTCCGAAGCTGGATGCGGCAGTAGCCAGAGCATGCAAGAAAACGTCTCTTCCATTTGAGGACTTGGGGAGTCTGAAGGACCCTTTAGATAGGAAAGCTGACGTGTTCCTTAAGGGTGCTTGGGAAACATCAGCAGGTTCCCTGAGACCAGCAGTCGCAGCCACTTGCACAGCTCAGTCGCTGATGGTGTGGCTCGGACACTTGGAAGATCAACTCAAGAACAAGGTCCCCAGGAATGAGATCTTAGCCTCTATGCCCATTATACAGGACGCTGCTGCTTTCCTTTCGTCGGCGGATTCGGTTAAACTTGCCGCCAGATCTTCTGCCTTGTCCAACGCAGCCCGAAGAGCGCTGTGGATTAAGTGTTGGCCGGGAGATTTACAGGCCAGGTCGAAGCTCTGTAACATTCCCTGCGAAGGATCACATTTGTTTAGGCCAGTGCTGGACGATCTACTGGATAAGGCCGGGGATAATAAGAAACGGTTTCCTTTCCTAAAGAGACCCTTCTTTAGACGGGACTATAATAGAGGCTGGTCTAACCGTAGAAGATCTAACCGAGAATCAAATAGAGAAAGTACCAGATTTGACAACACCAGGAGAAGAGGTAGAGGATACATGTTTAATTCCTCCCGAGACTATAAAAAGCCCCAATGACTGGCGGACCAGGTGGGGGGTAGGCTTTTGGCCTTCTACCCTGCCTGGATACAAATCACTAATAGTCCTTGGATTCTGAGCATCATAGAAGCAGGTCTAAGATTCGAATTCCATCAAGTCCCTCGAGATAAATTCAAGCTGACACCCATTCGTTCTTCTCCTGCAGAACAATTGGCTTTGGAATCAGAGGTTAAGGAGCTTCTACAGAAAAGGGTCCTAATCAAGGTGCCTGTAGAAGAAAGAGGTAAAGGGTTCTATTCCCCTTTGTTCCTGGTCAGAAAACCTGACGGATCCTTTCGCACCATTATTAACTTGAAAGGCCTCAACAATTTTCTGTTAATACCGTCTTTCAAGATGGAATCTGTGAAGACGGCAATAAAGCTTCTTTTTGAAAACTGCTTCATGGTTGTCTTGGACCTTAAAGACGCCTACTACCATGTCCCAATACATGTAGATCATCAAAGATTCCTTAGGGTGGCGGTTTCACTTGCTGGCACAGTAGAGCACTTTCAATATCGGGCACTTCCCTTTGGTGTCGCAGTCGCACCCCGTGTATTTACCAAGATCATGATAGAGGTTATGGCGCACCTACATGAGCAGAACATATTAATTGTTCCTTATCTGGATGACTTATTGATTGTGGGTCATTCAGAATCTCATTGTAAAGTCCAACTAGAAAGGGTGATCGCAGAATTGCACGATTTAGGATGGATTATTAACTATAAAAAATCCCGGTTACAGCCCTTAAAAACGCAGGAATTTCTGGGTCTAGTTATAGATTCAAAGGTGGTTAGCATATGTCCGCTGGTCACGAGGGTGATTAACGCTCCTTTAATTTCTGTCAGAAATGCCATGTCACTCTTAGGTTCTCTTACATCCTGCATCCCGGCGGTTCTTTGGGCCCAATACCACACCAGAACACTACAGTGGGATATCCTACATAACTCGCGCCATCTGGGGGTCCAGCTTGACAGCAAATTCTCGTTGTCCGTCGAATCCATTCATTCACTAAGTTGGTGGACTCGTGTTTCAAACTTATGTAGAGGAGTTCCTTGGACTAACCATGTTACTAGAATAATAACTACTGATGCTAGCCCCAAGGGTTGGGGGGCGCACTTGGAAAGTAATTGGGCCCAGGGGCTATGGTCCCAATCAGAACAAGACTCGTCCTCCAACCTAAAAGAACTTTTAGCAGTGGAACGCGCTTTAAACAGTTTTCTTATACCTCTACAGGGTTGTCACGTCAGGCTGTTCTCGGACAACCAGGTAACCGTGGCCTACATTAATCACCAAGGGGGTACGCGGTCCAGTTCATTAATGGAGGTCGCGGATCGTATATTTCAGGTGGCCGAGAATCACCTACTATCCCTCACGGCACTTCATATAAAAGGAAAGCTCAACACCATGGCCGACTATCTAAGCCGCAACAAGCTCAGACAGGGGGATTGGTCTTTAAACCCAACCATCTTCAATCAGATCATTCACTTATGGGGATATCCAGAAATAGACCTTTTTGCCAGCCAAGAAAACAAAAAACTACACCGATTCTGCTCCCTAAATCCAAGAGACAACCCGTATGCAGTGGACGCTCTCTTAATACCATGGCGCTTCAGTCTCGCATATGCTTTTCCCCCTCTAAACCTGATACCGATAGTTCTGAGGAAGATTCGGGAAGACGGGGCCCGTGTAATCTTAATAGCCCCGTTCTGGCCCAGGAGGTCATGGTTTCCTTGGCTGAGGAAGATGTCAGTCACTCAGCCATGGATTCTCCCAGAATTACCAAATCTCCTCTTTCAGGGTCCAATATTCCATCCACGAGTAGCCAACTTACACCTAGCAGCGTGGAATTTGAGAGGTCGCTGCTAAGGGGGAAGGGGTTCTCTAGGCATTTGGTTAACACACTTCTTAAAAGTAGAAAAGCCTCTACTACTAACATCTATGTCAGAATTTGGAAAAAGTTCTTGTCAGTTTCAGGGGCACAAATTGACCAAGAACCTTGTATTAATCAAATTCTAGAATTTCTACAAAAAGGTTTAGAATTAGGCTTAGCCACTAGCACTCTTAGAGTCCAAGTGTCTGCTCTGGGAGCGCTGTACAATTCTAACCTAGCCAGTAATTACTGGATTTCTAGATTCTTCAATGCGGTTACTAGATCTAGGCCTGTTATTAAGCAAAACATAGTTCCATGGGATCTAAATCTGGTTCTTTCAGCTCTAACACAAACTCCTTTTGAGCCTATTGATACTATTTCAGTAAAAATCCTGTCGATTAAAACAGCCCTTTTAGTTGCTCTCACGTCTGCAAGAAGGGTTAGTGATCTGCAGGCCTTATCTAGACAACCGCCATACATGCAGTTTAGAGAGGATAGAGTTATTATGAAACCTGATCCCCTCTATCTTCCTAAAGTAGCTACAAAATTCCATAGGTTACAGGAAGTGGTTTTGCCATCATTCTGTTCCAATCCCACTAATGATAAAGAACGTAATTTTCATTCCCTAGATGTGAGAAGATGCCTCCTTAAGTACATTTCAGTTACAGATCCCTGGAAGAAAGATAATTCCCTTTTTATATCTTATCAGGGTGTTAGAAAGGGTTGTAGAGTATCCAAAAACACTTTAGCCAGATGGATCAGGGAGGCGATATCTCTCGCTTATACTGCAGGTGGCGTTGAAATCCCAGAAGGTATAAAAGCTCACTCCACTCGAGCTGTATCAACATCCTGGGCTGAGAGGTCCGAGGTGTCGATTGAAGTCATATGTAAGGCGGCCACATGGTCTTCTCCTTCTACCTTTCTAAGACACTATAGATTGGACCTGGGTAGCTCCTCTGACCTCACGTTTGGGAGAAGGGTGCTTGAGGCTGTTATCCCTCCCTAATGTTTCTTATTTCTCTGAAAGTCTCTCGTTGTGCTGTCATGGCGACTGAATAAATACGTACGCTACTTACCTGGTAGCAGTGTTTTTTCAGGAGCCATGACAGCACCCTTATATTCCCTACCCTATTCTTTCTCGGATGGCTCAACACTTTCGTTATTTTCCTCTTTTGAAAAGATATGTTCACTTAATTAATAAATTGTATCAAAGTTTATGCTGTTTCTGTGTTACTAACCAAGGTGGTCCTCTCATGCTCTGGAACTAACTGATGCGAGGGAGAGGTACCGCCCTTTTATGTCTGTAGGTTTCCTGTCCCTGAAGGGCGGATCCCCTCTCTTGTTGTGCTGTCATGGCTCCTGAAAAAACACTGCTACCAGGTAAGTAGCGTACGTATTTTCCTAACACATATGAAAAACAAAAAGGGATGGTAAATGGGAAAAGTCAGCACACCATTAGCAGTCTCTATCCAAGAATGAGTTCCTAGAAAATTAAGAAAAAAGGCACTCCAGCGTAGAAACATAACATTTTGTTTTCAATGAAAAAAATTCATAAAAACAGGCACGATGTGGACAACATGTGGATCCCAGAGGGCATTTTAAGGCCCTTGAGTGGCAGAGCCAGTCTCCAGACCTGAACCCAATAGAAAATCTTTGGAAGAAGCTAAAACTCAATGTTGTCCTTGGAGAAGATCTGCAAACTTGGTCAAGAACTACAGGAAACATCTGACGTTTGTAATGGCAAACAAAGTTTTCTGTACCAAATTTTTCTTTTATGCAATAAAATAAAAATTAAATATGTAAAAATCATTCAATATGATTTTCTGGATTGTTTTTTAGATTCTATCTCTCACAGTTGAAGTGTACCTATGATGTAAATGATAGACTTCTCCATTCTTTGTAGGTGGGAAAACTTGCAAAATCGGCAGTGTATCAAGTACAGTACGTACTGTTTTTTCTCTCTCTGGAATTACCAGCCAATCAATGGTTAATCAGTGTAGCACACAGCTATTGTTTCTAAATGCAATTATCATTCCTTTTGCACATGATTGGTATTTACCGGTATATATATATATCCTGTGTATATTGCAAACCTATATCCTATGACTTAGAGCGAGTGGTTTTGCACAATTTCCTTAGATCCTTATTTTTAATGGCTTATTAGTAAACTGGATTTTAATGTTGAATGGTTGTGTCAGATTTCATCCTCCCTCCTCCTCCTCATGTGCCTAACCATCAGAAGCTGCTCCCTCCACGTATATGGTATTTCGATCCTGGACATTGATTACTTTGCAGCGTTATGACCCCCATCCATTTTCCCCTTTTCCCTTTTCTTACTAAATAGGGTGAGTGATGGGTATTACTTCTGAAATGACCAACACTTCCTAACTAGTGTGTACATGTCCATGTGTGATCACATGCTCTTGGCCATGATCACAATGAAATGAATATAGCTGCTTCACTTAAGGTACCGTCACACTAAACGATATCGCTAGCGATCCGTGACGTTGCAGCGTCCTAGCTAGCGATATCGTTTAGTTTGACACGCAGCAGCGATCAGGATCCTGCTGTGATGTCGCTGGTCGCTGAATAAAGTTCAGAACTTTATTTGGTCGTCCGATCGCCGTGTATCGTTGTGTTTGACACCAAAAGCAACGATACCAGCGATGTTTTACACTGGTAACCAGGGTAAACATCGGGTTACCAAGCGCAGGGCCGCGCTTAGTAACCCGATGTTTACCCTGGTTACCAGCGTAAAAGTAAAAAAAACAAACAGTACATGCTCACCTGCGCGTCTCCCAGCGTCTGCTTCCTGCTCTGACTGAGATCCGGCCCTAAAGAGAAAGTGAAAGCACAGCGGTGACGTCACCGCTGTGCTGTTAGGGCCGGAGCTCAGTCAGTGTCAGGAAGCAGACGCTGGGAGACGCGCAGGTGAGTATGTACTGTTTGTTTTTTTTACTTTTAAGCTGGTAACCAGGGTAAACATCGGGTTACTAAGCGCGGCCCTGCGCTTAGCAACCCGATGTTTACCCTGGTTACCCGGGGACCTCGGCATCGTTGGTCGCTGGAGAGCGGTCTGTGTGACAGCTCTCCAGCGATCAAACAGCGACGCTGCAGCGATCGACATCGTTGTCGCTATCGCTGCAGCGTCGCTTAATGTGACGGTACCTCTACTGTAAAAGTTCTGCTTACTCACTAACAGAATCTGGCTCAACATTGTTCTCTGTGCTGTCTGATGTGTTAACAATAACCCCGTACACCCATTCCATTACAAATTCTTCATGTCTAGCATCTCAGACTGAGGGTATGCTTTCTCATTACCAGAAGTGACATACAGAGGTCTTAAGGCCCCGTCTCACATAGCGAGATCGCTAGCGAGATCGCTGCTGAGTCACAAGTTTTGTGACGCAACAGCGACCTCCATAGCGATCTCGCTATGTGTGACACGTACCAGCGATCAGGCCCCTGCTGCGAGATCGCTGGTCGTGTCGGAATGGCCTGGACCTTTTTTTGGTCGTTGAGGCCCCGCTGACATCGCTGAATCGGTGTGTGTGACACCGATCCAGCGATGTCTTCACTGGTAACCAGGGTAAACATCGGGTTACTAAGCGCAGGGCCGCGCTTAGTAACCCGATGTTTACCCTGGTTACCAAAAAAAACAAACAGTACATACTCGCCTTTCGGTGTCCAGGTCCCTTGCCGTCTGCTTCCTGCTCTGACTGAGTCTCGCCGTACACTGAGAGCAGAGCGCAGCGGTGACGTCACTGCTGTGCTCTCACTTCTCACTGTACGGCCGGCAGTCAGTGAGAGAGCAGGAAGCAGACGGCAAGGGACCTGGACACCGAAAGGCGAGTATGTACTGTTTGTTTTTTTTGGTAACCAGGGTAAACATCGGGTTACTAAGCGCGGCCCTGCGCTTAGTAACCCGATATTTACCCTGGTTACCCGGGTGCTGCAGGGGGACTTCGGCATCGTTGAAGACAGTTTCAACGATGCCGAAGTCGTTCCCCTGATCATTGGTCGCTGGAGAGAGCTGTCTGTGTGACAGCTCCCCAGCGACCACACAGCGACTTACCAACGATCACGGCCAGGTCGTATCGCTGGTCGTGATCGTTGGTAAATCGCTTAGTGAGACGGGGCCTTTAAACTTCCAGTCTGATGGGACAGATATACTTTTGGAGCCTGGTGGGGACTGCTCTGTTTAACAGGGTGAGGCCATGTGGGTTATAAAACATTTGTCAGACAGCAGCCAATGTCTCAATATAAGGGTTCTCTTGGGAAATTCAAAAAAGCAGATTGACTATCGCTAATTTTTTTTTACTGTCTGAAAATGTAAAACAGTCTAAAACAGTTCCGTTTTATATTTGATCTCCTTCCGTCATCGATTATAGCTTATTCCATTAAACATGTGGTGTGGATTTTGCGTTTTGGACATGATTCACTGTCTAGTCTGTCAATTCCTCTAAGTGTCCTTAAGGTTTTCTAAAACATTTTTTATAGACTTGGCTTGTAATGTAAGTTAAAAATATGCAAGTTTTATATTTGTTAAAGGGGTATTGTAAAGTTTGAAAAATAATTTCAAGATCACGGGGGGTCCAAGAACATGGGCTTCCACAGATTCCGACAACAGTGGCTCTGAAGCAGTGGTGTACCGCTAATAGTGGCTGACCATGCAGGCCACTATGGGGTCCATGAGTTGGAGGGGCACTGAGCCCCCTTGCTGTCCAGCATCACACTTTCAACTGTATCCGCATCCTGAATGCAGATACAGTTGGAAGTAATCATGGAAGGTGGAAGAGGGAGTATCAGCTGATGTTCACTCCTTCGTTATTCTCCCTGTGCTTCTGACATATCAGCGCAGCTCGTGCAATGACGTCACTACATTGTGCCTGCTGTGCCGAGCTGTGTAGAGGATCAGTCCACACGTTGCAGAGACTGGAGCAGTGAGGGAGCGAGGAGAGGTGAGTTTTTTTAAATCAACTATATTTTGATGCCCGTCATACTGTTTTGAGGGCAACTTAAGGGGCAATCATACTATTTGGTGGGCCATTGTACTATTTGGAGGGCCATAATACTATTTGGAGGGCTAAGTAGGGGGCATAATGCTACTTGGAGGGCTATATGGGACCATTATACTATTTGGGGGGCATCATTGTTTATAGAGGACTATGTGGGGACCATTATATTATTTTGAGGGCTGTCTGGGAGAAAATTATTCTATTTACAAGGCTGTGTAGGGGCCATTATACTATCTGGAGGGCTGTGTGGGGGCAGTCATATTGCTTGGGGGCTATTATACTGTTTAGAAGGCTGTGTGGGGGGCATTATTCTGTTTGAAGGGCTAGTGGGGGCCATTATACAGTGTGGAGGTTTGTGGGGGCCACCATACTGTATGAAAAAACACTATTCTGTATGAAGGGCTGTGTGGGGGCCATCAATGTGAGGGCTCGCTCCCACTTGTAATTAAATCAGGCGCATGCAATCCGATTAAAAATAAGATTGCATTCATACCAATTTAATCCTATGGTTCTGTTCTCAATTGTGTTTTATTTCCTCTCAAATTGGATCGCGATCGGACAGGAAAAAAATGCTGTGATTCGAATCCCAGACAACAAGAAAAAGGTAGACTAATTACGGTATGCACAACCACAACCTATATAAAAGTATCAAAACACCTTTATTAACACCTCACAATATACATGAAAACATGTAAAACACAGTACAAAATTCAGTACAAAAATCACACCCCAAAACACGAGCCCCCTATAATTGCGGAATAAACATAACAAATAATATTGTATATGCATTGAACCCCGTGTACACAAAGATACCAACCCTACTTGTAATCTATGTTTGGTCCAAAACCCACAATCTATATATCACAAGTGAACGGATGTTTAAATAGCCCTGTTACTGAAAACCAATAGATAAATATCCTTTAGGGTAAATACAAAAAACCCAAAGGAAAGGAAATGTATGTAATCCAAGTGGATACAACCTGATTTATCGCGGGTAGCAAGGTCAAAATCCAAAGTCCCTTATTCCTCAGGTCATTGAATAAGCAGGATAGACTGTGAGAGTACACCGGAGATATATGTAAAACAGGGCTCCGAGAAATCAATTCCCTAACAAAGGGGAATAGCCGGGTATAATAACCCTAGAGTAAGGGGGGGTGAGGAAAGCAGGCCCCACACATATCGCTACCGCAGCAGCTTCGTCAGGGGAAGTGGCCTGGAGGTGAATGTAACCAGGTTAAATATCAAAGCAAATCAAAATAATCACATACTGCTGTGTCTGGAACTGGATTACCAGGAGGGGAGAAAGGCGCCGCGCCATTAGAACAAGCATGGTGGCAGAAGTAGGCCTAGCGTCCATAATATGAACTGCGCGTGCGCACACCGCGATTCCGGATAGGACCGTGTTGCTGTGTTATATACTGCATGGGCTGTGTTATATACTACGTGGCTGTGCTATATGCTACGTGGCTATGCAATATACTATGTGGCTGTGCTATATACTACGTGGCTGTGCAATATACTACGTGGGCTGTGCAATATACTACGTGGCTGTGCAATATACTATGTGGCTGTGCAATATACTATGTGGCTGTGCAATATACTATGTGGCTGTGCAATATACTATGTGGCTGTGCAATATACTACGTGGGCTGTGCTACATACTACGTGGGCTGTTCAACATACTACGTGGGCTGTTATACACTACGTGGCTGTGTTATACACTACGTGGGCTGTGTTATACACTACGTGGGCTGTTATATACTACGTGAGCTGTGTTATACACTACGTGGCTATGTTATATGCTATGTGGGCTGCTATATACTACGTGGATGTGCTATATACTACGTGGATGTGCTATATACTACGTGGCCGGCTGCGAACAATCAGCGACTGGCGCACTCCAGCCGTGAATTGGCGCAGGATTTGAACCACGCTTCGCTAATTGGTCACGCCCGGCCAGCCGAATTCTGTGTATTCATTGTATTATTCTAAAATCTTCATAAATAAACTACATACATATTCTAGAATACCCAACTACCATCTAGTGTTTCATAATCATCTACAAAGGAAAAATTTGTCTGTAGAATTCCCCAAAAATATGTTATAGTTTACCAATAAACTTGTGACATTTATTGGAAAAATGTTTAATGTTTTTTCTGATCTGTGAAAGATGTATGCAGATGGTATCTGTAGTAACATTTATGACTTACAAAGCTATGTTTGGAATTATTTGTGGAGTTCTTTATGCAGTTTTTGGAGCCAAATCCATAACTGAATTGTATGGAAATGGCAGAAATGGAAAGAAATATGAGAACTGCAGCAAAGTCCTTGGTGATGTTCACCTACAGTGCGACTGATCCTAGCTTGTTAAACTGCTCAGGTATTCGGACTTCTAGGATGCTCGTGGCTGACACTCATGGGAGTTTCCTCATCGTGGCAGTGTGTGTTGGACAGTAAAATGATGCTAAATTTTTCTACACTGTGTGCACAATTATTAGGCAATTTGTATTTTTCATGATTCATTTTAACCCCTTTCCGACATTGGGCATAATAATACGCCGATGTCGGACTCCCTCCCTTTAATGTGGGCTTCGGTGGTAAGCCCACATCTTTCCGGGGACATGTCAGCTGTTTTGAACAGCTGACATGTGTCTGCAATAGCCGCGGGTGGAATCACGATCCACCTGTGTCTATTAACCAGTTAAATGCCGCTGTCAAACTCTGACAGTGGCATTTAAATCGCTCTTCTGGCAATCGCACCGGAAATACGCACACTGGTGACCCCCGTCATGTGATCGCAGGTCAGCGGTGCATTGGCATGACAACATGAGGTCTCCTGGAGACTTCTATGGTTGTCAGTGCCGGCTTGAGGTGAGCGCCACCCAGTGTTCGGCGCTCATAGCAAGTGAGTGAATCTGCTATATAGAGGCGATTTGAACATCGCCTCTATGTAGCAGAGCCAATCAGGTTGTGGCAGCTTCTAGTCTCCTATTGAGACTATTAAAGCATGCCAAAAGTAAAAAAAAAGTTTTAAAAAATATAAAAAAATGTATAAAAGTTCAAATCACCCCCCTTTTGCCTCATTCAAAATAAAACAATAAAAGTAAAATCAAACATACACATATTTGGTATCGCCACGTTCAGAATCGCCCGATATATTCATAAATAAAAGGATTAACCTGATCGCTAAAAAGCGTAGCGCGAAAAGTCAAAACGCCAGAATTATGTTTTTTGGTCGCTGCGACATTGCATTAAAATGCAATAACAGGTGAACAAAAGATCGTATCTGCACCTAAATGGTATCAATAAAAACGCCAGCTCGGCATGCAAAAAATAATACAGTATATCAAAAAGCAAAACCGAAAAAAGCTCTGGGGGTTAAGGGGTTAATTAAACACAGCTGGATTCCAATGAAGGAGTAGAACCATCTCAAGGAGGATCACAAGGAAATGGACAGCATGTGACTTTAAATATAAGTGTCCGAGCAAAGGGTCTGAATACTTATGACCGTGTGATATTTCAGTTTTTCTTTCTTAACTCCTTTCTGACCTCGGACGGGATAGTACGTCCGAGGTCAGATCCCCTGCTTTGAGGTGGGCTCCGGCGCTGAGCCCGCATCAAAGCTGGGACATGTCAGCTGTTTTGAACAGCTGACATGTGCACGCAATAGCGGCAAGTGGAATCGCGATCCACTATCCGCTATTAACTAGTTAAATGCCAATGTCAAACGCTGACAGCGGCATTTAACTACCGCTTCTGGCCGCGCGGCCGGAAATGCACTCATCGCCGACCCCGTCACATGATTGGGAGTCAGCGATGCATCGGCATAGTAACCAGAGGTCTCATTGAGACCTCTATGGTTACTGATGCAGGCCTGTTGTGAGCGCCACCCTGTGGTCGGCGTTCATAGCAAGCCTGTAATTCAATTATATAGGAGCGATCTAATGATCGCTGCTATGTAGCTGAGCCGATCCAGTTGTGCCAGCTTCTAGCCTCCCATGGAGGCTATTGAGGCATGGCAAAAGTAAAAAAAAATGTTTAAAAAAATATGAAATAAATGAAAAAAAAATATGAAAGTTTAAATAACCCTCCTTTCGCCCCATTCAAATTAAAACAATAAAAATAAAATCAAATATACACATATTTGGTATTGCCGCTTTCAGAATTGCCCAATCTATCAATAAAAAAAGGATTAAACTGATCGCTAAACAGCGTAGCGAGAAAAAAATTCAAAACGCCAAAATTACGTTTTTTTGGTCGCTGCGACATTGCATTAAAATGCAATAATGGGCGATTAAAAGAGCATATCTGTACCAAAATGGTAACACTAAATACGACAGCTCGGCACACAAAAAATAAGCCCTCACCTGACCCCAGATCACGAAAAATGGAGACGCTACGGGTATCGGAAAATGGCACAATTTTTTTTTAGCAAAGTTTGGAATTTTTTTTTACCACTTAGATAAAAAATAACCTACACATGTTTGGTGTCTATGAACGCACAATGACATGGAGAATCATGATGGCAGGTCAGTTTTTCAATTTAGAGAACCTAGCAAAAAAGCCAAGCAAAAAAACCAGCATGGGATTGCACTTCTTTTTGCAATTTCATCTCACTTGGATTTTTTCTAGTACACGACATGGTAAAACCAATGATGTCGTTCAAAAGTACAATTTGTCCCGAAAAAATAAGCCCCTCATATGGCCATATTGATGGAAAAATAAAAAAGTTATGGCTCTGGGAAGGAGGGGAGCGAAAAACGAACACGGAAAAGCGGAAAATCCCAAGGTCATGAAGGGGCTAATAAATTTGCAAAAATTTCTACATTTCTGTTTTTTTTTCCAATCAATATGGGGTGCAGTGTACATTAATGAGAAAAAAATGAACTTTTTTGAATTTACCAAATGGCTGCAATGAAACAGAGAGTGAAAATTTTAAAGGGATCTGAATATTTTCCGTTCCCACTGTATATCACAGAGCATAAGGTTTATTGTCCATCATAAACTTTATAGCTCCAATACGAAAACAGCCTTCTTTCTTTCAGTACAAATGCATAACAGAAATAGACTTTTCTTCAGGTACAATACAGTAAATTAAAATAATTAACAAAAAACACCTGCAAAGGCTTCCTAAGCATTTAAAAAGGTCCCTTAGTCTGTTTTAGTAGGCTCCACAATCATGGGGAAGACAGATGTCCAGAAGGCAGTCATTGACAAACTCCACAAGCACGGTAAGCCACAAAAGGTCGTTGCTAAAGAAGCTGGCTGTTCAGAGTGCTATATCCAAGCATATTAATGGAAAGTTGAGTGGAAGGACAAAGTGTGATAGAGAAAGGTGCACAAGCAACCGAGATAACCGCAGCCTTGAAAGGATAGTTAAGAAAAGTCCATTCAAAAATTTGGGGGAGATTCAAAAGGAGTAGACTGCTGCTGGAGTCATTGGAGACGTATCCAGGACATGGGCTACAAGTGTCGCAAATAAATAAATAATTAAATAGACAAAGTCAGAAGTATCTTACCTTGGGTCAAGGAGCAATAGAACTGGACTGTTGCTCAGTGGTCCAAGTTGTTGTTTTCAGATGAAAGTAAATTTTGCATTTCACTTTGAAATCAAGGGCCCAGAGTCTGGAGGAAGAGTGGAGAGGCCACAATCTAAGCTGCTTGAGGTCTAGTGTGAAGTTTCCACAGTCAGTGATGGTTTGGGGAGCCATGTCATCTGCTGGTGTAGGTCCACTGTGTTTTATCAAGACCAAAGTCAGCGCAGCCGTCTACCAGGAAATTTTAGAGCACTTCATGCTTCCCTCTGCCAACAAGCTTTTCATAGATTGAATTTTCACTCTCCAGCAGGACTTGGCACCTGTCCACAATGCCAAAAGTACCAATACCTGGTTTAAAAACAACAGTATCACTGTGCTTGATTGGCAGCAAACTCGCCTGACCTTAACCACATAGAGAATCTATGGGGTCTTTTAAAGAGGAAGATGGGAGACACCAGACCCAACAATGCAGACGAGCTGAAGTCCACTATCAAACCAACCTGGGCTTCCATAACACAACAGCAGTAGCACAGGCTGATTGCCTCCATGCCACGCCTCTTTGATGCAGTAATTGATGTAAAAGGAGCCCCGACCAAGTATTGATTGCATTTACTAAACATACATTTCAGCAGGCCAACATTTCAGATTTTTAAATAATTTTTCAAGCTGGTATTATAAAATATTCTAATTTATTGAGATAATGACTCTTGGGTTTCCATTGACTGTAAGCCATAATCATCAACATTAACAGAAATAAACACTTGAAATAGATCAATCTATTTGTAATGACTCTTGCTGATCGATGGAACATTTACTATCACAGAGTATTTCATGATGAATTGATAACCAATTTTTGCTAGCATTTACAATTGCGGCTTGGCAGCACAATTGACCCTTCTTTTCAGTGATCTTTTTACTGATACTGTTATTTGCCCTCTGTATCCAGTCACTAGGACTAATTTTTTCATGTTTTTAATATGTACTAAATGAAATTGATATTTTAATAGTAGCATCGACTCTTGTTCTCTTCTCATACATATTAACTAATTGTGGATACACATAGATGGGTACTATTGATTAATTAGCAATATGTTAAACTAGATGTGAAGAATATTGGAGACATAATTCCATGTCAATCATCTGTATACAGGGGCGGATTATAATAGGGTCAATCTGGGCAGTAGCCCAGGGCCCAGTGGTGTGGGGAGGCCCTGGGCTACTGCTCAGATTGCCCGCCGCCATCAGGGCATTACTGCCCTGACTGGCGTATGGGCCCGGTGGGCAGAGGGGGCCCGCATTGGGCCCCATCTCATCTGCTCACCGGGCCCCCCTACAGGCGCTGCGGCAGTAAGGCTATTGACGTGCGGGCGGGTGCGGGCCCGCACGTCAATAGTTAACAGCCGCCAGCCAATCGGAGTCTGGCAGCTGACGTGTGCCGCAGGGCGCACGTCATCGGCGTCTGACATCATTGTCAGCCGCCGGCGAGTGCACGCTTCACCTTAGTGGAGGGAGGAAGCTTCGCCCGCCAGCCGCCGCAGGAGCGCGGCTTGGTAAGTATGAACTCGTTTTTTTTTTTTGTTTGTTTGGTTTTTTTTAGAGCGGCGATCCCGGGGAAGAATGCTGGAGACGCTGGGGGCAATATGCTGGACACGCTGGGGGCAATATGCTGGAGACACTGGAGGCAGGATGCTGGACAGTGAACACACTGGGGCAGATTGCTGGGCACACTGGGGCAGATTGCTGGACACACTGGGGGCAGGATGCTGGACACACTGGGGCAGAATGCTGGAGACACTGGAGCAGATTGCTGGACACACTGGGGGCAGGATGCTGGACACATTGGGGGCAGGATGCTGGGCACATTGGGGGCAGAGATGCTGGACACACTGGGGGCAGAGATGCTAGACACCGGGGGCAGAGATGCTGGACACATTGGGGCAGAGATGCTGGACACATTGGGAGCAGAGATGCTGGTCACATTTGGAGCAGAGATGCTGGACACTGGGGGCAGAGATGCTGGACACTGAGGGCAGAGATGCTGGACATATTGGGGGCAGAGATGCTGGACACATTGGGGGCAGAGATGCTGGACACTGGGGGCAGAGATGCTGGACACTGGGGGCAGAGATGCTAGACACCAGGGGCAGAGATGCTGGACACACTGGGGGCAGAGATGCTGGAGACATGGGAAGAATGTAGATACTGGGCATGATTGGAGACACGGGGCAGAATGAAAGACATGGGGCAGGATTGGAGACAGATCGTGCAGGATCATGGGGCAGGATGGATACGATGGAGACTGATGGGGCAGGATGGGGAGATCATATGGGGCAGAATGGATACTCATGATGACAGGATGGGAGAACATATGGCTGGAGCCAGGAATGAGATACACGGGGCCAGGATGGGGGATATTATTAGTGCAATGGGATACTATGGTTCCCAGGGTCTGAAGGAGAGGAAACTCTCCTTCAGGCCCTGGGATCCATATTCATGTGTAAAATAAAGAATTAAAATAAAAAATATTGATATACTCACCTCTCCGACGCAGCCTGGACCTTACCGCTGGTAACCGGCAGCCTTCTTTGCTTAAAATGAGCGCGTTCAGGGCCTTAGATGACGTCACGGCTTGTGATTGGTCGCGTGGCGGTCACATGGGCGGCCGCGACCAATCAGAAGCCGTGACGTCATGGAAGGCCCTGAATGCGCTCATTTTAAGCAAAGAAGGCTGCCGGTTACCAGCGGCGATGTCCAGGTGCCTCTGGAGAGGTGAGTATATCAATATTTTTTATTTTAATTCTTTATTTTACACTTAAATGTGGATTCCGATACTGATTTCCGATATCGCAAACATATCGAAACTCGGTATCGGAATTCCGATACCAGATTCAGAAGATCGCCGACCTCATGGCCGACCCCACACAGGGGTCGGGTTTCATGAAACCCGACTTTGCCAAAAGTCTGCGACTTCTGAAAATGGCCGACCCGTTTCGCTCAACCCTAGTGTAATGTAGAAGATGGGAAAAATTAAGTAATGTGTTCTGCAAGCGGAGCTCGAGATAACTGTGTTATTTCCTGCAGAGATGAATCCTGGCTGAATGAAATGATGGCAGTCTGTGCTAGAAGAAAGATGAAGGACTTCACCTAGAGACGTCACTGGTGAGTCAGTGTTACCGATACACTGACACTATACACTCTATGCTATATACTGAACTGAAGGGTAAATTGACTACATAAATGATTGTTTGACAGGTTATAGTTTCACACAGCAACTATTTTTCTGGAATAATCTGGTTCAGGTATATAATTACCCCGTCGCATGTCCCCGTCACATGACCCATCACATGACCTCGTCACATGACCGGGGGGCCCACAGTGTCTGAACAGCCCGGGGCCCTGGCTACCCTTAATCCACCCTGTGTCTGTATACTATCTGGCATGGAATTATTAAAAAAACCTTCAGCACACGCTGTGGTAACATGACGCCTGACCAGCTTCAACAAAGGATTCACACACCCCTAGCTAGCTAGTATGCAACCTTCTAAATGAAGACCCCCTGTGGATCCAAGCCACGCGGCCTAAGTCCTTTGTTCAACCCGCTAGGATTGCATAAAGGAGTTATGGAATTACTATACTTCCTAGCTGTACATCATATATGTTTACGAGATCCCCAGACCAGGGTAGGCGCCTGTCTGGTTCTCAAGTGATTCTAACACACATGAGAATGAAGATACATAGAACAGCCACTAGCAGCTAGGTAGCAAAATTGTGTTTAGTGAGTAGCAGGTGCCTGCTTGGATCTGATGCCCTAGGGCTGCCCAAAAAGGAGTTATGAACTTGCATGTGTTTTGGGAGGTTTATCTCCAAACTTCCAGGGGAGGTGATTTAGGTTCAGCCCAGAATTCAGAAGGGGTGACCAAGAGGGTTAAATGCTTGTGTGCAGCAATTCCTATTGCTTTTTCTCTGGGAGGTCACAAGGACATTATGTGAATACATGAGTCGCCCGCCAGGGCAGTGGGGTACTCGGTACCTGGTCTGGTCGCAATTAAAGGGGTGTTCACGGTTGCAGTGACCCGGTCCATGGCCCTTGGTGCCCAAGTAAAAGGGATAGTTTTTAAAGGGAGTTGTAAGATGGTAAAAGTTCTTGACGTCACCTGTGGTTTTCGGCCTGAGGTGACCGACGCTGCTTAAAAGGGTCCTCTGGGGGTGATGG
Organism: Ranitomeya variabilis; assembly: GCF_051348905.1. NCBI lineage: Eukaryota > Metazoa > Chordata > Amphibia > Anura > Dendrobatidae > Ranitomeya > Ranitomeya variabilis. Next base: position 64,897,145 of record NC_135239.1, on the reverse strand, counting down.
TGTTGCAGCAAAGATGATTTAGCTTCCCACAGGTGAAGTAGGGTCCCCAGGGCTCCCAATGTGTATGACAAAAGAGGTGAATGCCGGCAAATAAATGGAGGACACCGGGTTGCAGTCTTTACCCGGTTTACTGGTGTTAGATCGCCACAGTCTAGGGTACCGACAACAGGTGTTGATGAAGGCCAGGTAGCCTGAAGACAAGTGGAAATCCCTTTGCCAGGTCAGTTTGGGAGCCTTCCACTATGCGCTGGTCTCTAGTGCCTTGCTGCCTGTGTTGTCTAACAAGGTCCTCAGTTAATCCCTGTCCTGGGACAGTCCCTGCATGGTAGGCAACTTGAGCCATATTTTGGGGTCTCTGTACACGGTAACTCCGGGCTCTAATTGTTGCTGTACCTCAGGTAATATGTGGGAAAGTCACTTTTAGCTTCCTGCCCTTCCTGCGCTCTAGCTTAGAGGGGCCCAATTGCAGCCCTTCTCTTGCTCTCAAGTTCCTCTGTGCTCCTTCACTGTCTGCTACCAACTGCCAACTAACTCTACCTACCTAGCAACTGACTCCTCCTCCTGACCAGAGAGAGAGAGCAGCTCCCCTGAAGTCAGGTGTAGAGCTCCCCCTTCTGGCCTGGAGTCAGAAAATGTTGCATGTAAGATTACCTGCCAAAGGTATCCCTCCTGTCTCCAGGCATAGAATTACCCTCCCGAGAAGAAGGCCGCACCACTGTGGTACCCGAACTCCTGGGGTGCCACAGACACGTCACACCCAGACCAGAGGGGACCTCAAACCTCCCATGTGGCAGCCCTTCCCCGCAAGCCAGGTATTTCATATAACTGGTAACTGACTATATGTTCTGTTTATACCCATTATTAGAGTTGAGCAACTTTTACTTTTTTCGGATCGAGTCAGGTTTCGCGAAACCCGACTTTGTCAAAAGTTGGGTCGGGTGAAATCGGCCGATTATTGCAAAAAGTCGGGGGCCGGCTGAAACATGAAACCCAGTGCAAGTCAATGGGGAATCAAAGTCGGCAGTGAGTGGAGGACAGGAAAACACCTACAGTGCCCATTTTAATGCCAAAAACATCAATTCTTATTACTTAAGCTTGTCAATTTTAATTTACTTTATAATAATAGTTAGGCATTGAAAACTGGGGGTCATTTGGCTAAAGTTGTGGGGGTGGGGGCTGGCTCAAGATTTTCGTGGGCCCAGGAAACGCGGAATACGTCACGGCAGTGGAGCAGGGAGAGGTAAGTATTTCAACTTTGCAAGTGCTGTGATCCTGAGCAAGCAGGGGGGGGGCCCACTCGTTGGCATTGGCACAGGGCCCCTCATAGTAAGGTGGTGTGTTTGACGGCGGGTGGCGCCTCCCACTGGCAGAGACACTTTTGCGTACTATGAGGGGCCCTGTGCCAGTGACGTCGCCAACGAGTATGCCCCCCCACCTGATGAAGGAACCTGCACTTTCATCTGCACCTTCCTCTTTGTCCCCGTGTAAGTTGGTATAGTATGCGGGAAGGGGAACCTGACTTTCAGCAGGGTCAGATTCTGGCTGTGTAGAGTGCAAGGGGAATGTAGTGGTTTGGGTCAATGTACCAGCAGACTCATCTAGCAGTGGCTGGGCAATGGGCAGGATGAGGAGGAAACACAGGTACAGTGGGGCAAAAAAGTATTTAGTCAGTCAGCAATAGTGCAAGTTCCACCACTTAAAAAGATGAGAGGCGTCTGTAATTTACATCATAGGTAGACCTCAACTATGGGAGACAAACTGAGAAAAAAAATCCAGAAAATCACATTGTCTGTTTTTTTTATCATTTTATTTGCATATTATGGTGGAAAATAAGTATTTGGTCAGAAACAAAATTTCAAGATTTCTGGCTCTCACAGACCTGTAACTTCTTCTTTAAGAGTCTCCTCTTTCCTCCACTCATTACCTGTAGTAATGGCACCTGTTTAAACTTGTTATCAGTATAAAAAGACACCTGTGCACACCCTCAAACAGTCTGACTCCAAACTCCACTATGGTGAAGACCAAAGAGCTGTCAAAGGACACCAGAAACAAAATTGTAGCCCTGCACCAGGCTGGGAAGACTGAATCTGCAATAGCCAACCAGCTTGGAGTGAAGAAATCAACAGTGGGAGCAATAATTAGAAAATGGAAGACATTCAAGACCACTGATAATCTCCCTCGATCTGGGGCTCCACGCAAAATCCCACCCCATGGGGTCAGAATGATCACAAGAACGGTGAGCAAAAATCCCAGAACCACGCGGGGGGACCTAGTGAATGAACTGCAGAGAGCTGGGACCAATGTAACAAGGCCTACCATAAGTAACACACTACGCCACCATGGACTCAGATCCTGCAGTGCCAGACGTGTCCCACTGCTTAAGCCAGTACATGTCCGGGCCCGTCTGAAGTTTGCTAGAGAGCATTTGGATGATCCAGAGGAGTTTTGGGAGAATGTCCTATGGTCTGATGAAACCAAACTGGAACTGTTTGGTAGAAACACAACTTGTCGTGTTTGGAGGAAAAAGAATACTGAGTTGCATCCATCAAACACCATACCTACTGTAAAGCATGGTGGTGGAAACATCATGCTTTGGGGCTGTTTCTCTGCAAAGGGGCCAGGACGACTGATCCGGGTACATGAAAGAATGAATGGGGCCATGTATCGTGAGATTTTGAGTGCAAACCTCCTTCCATCAGCAAGAGCATTGAAGATGAAACGTGGCTGGGTCTTTCAACATGACAATGATCCAAAGCACACCGCCAGGGCAACGAAGGAGTGGCTTTGTAAGAAGCATTTCAAGGTCCTGGAGTGGCCTAGCCAGTCTCCAGATCTTAACCCTATAGAAAACCTTTGGAGGGAGTTGAAAGTCCGTGTTGCCAAGCAAAAAGCCAAAAACATCACTGCTCTAGAGGAGATCTGCATGGAGGAATGGGCCAACATACCAACATCAGTGTGTGGCAACCTTGTGAAGACTTACAGAAAACGTTTGACCTCTGTCATTGCCAACAAAGGATATATTACAAAGTATTGAGATGAAATTTTGTTTCTGACCAAATACTTATTTTCCACCATAATATGCAAATAAAATGATAAAAAAAACAGACAATGTGATTTTCTGGATTTTTTTTTCTCAGTTTATCTCCCATAGTTGAGGTCTACCTATGATGTAAATTACAGACGCCTCTCATCTTTTTAAGTGGTGAAACTTGCACTATTGCTGAATGACTAAATACTTTTTTGCCCCACTGTATAGGCCCAAATAATAAAGTAGGCTAAATGCAGTTCAAATGTGGTAACAGGACTAAACAGGCGGCATTGCTTTGTTCAGTGGAGGAAAACTGTAATGAGTGGCAGACACAGTTAGTAGGCCCAAATAATAAAGTAGGCTAAATACAGTTCAAATGTGGTAACAGGACTAAACAGGCAGCATTGCTTTGTTCAGTGGAGGAAAACTGTAATGAGTGGCAGACACAATTAGTAGGCCCAAATAATAAAGTGGGCTAAATGTCTGCCAAAAAATTGTTCATAAATGAACAGGTGACATTGCTTTGCTCAGTGTCGGAAAATTGTAATGAGTAGCAGACTAAGTTAGTAGGCCCAAATAATAAAGTGGGCTAAATATCTGCCAAAAAATTGTTCATAAATAAACAGGTGGCATAGCTAGGTACAGGGGTGGGCTCCTCTGCTGAGTAGCAGACAGTGGTAGTAGGCGCAAAGTATTAACTGGTCTAAATGGAGGCCAGGGCCCCTGTATATTTTAACTATCATCTATCATTTCAACAAATTTGTATTGGCAGTGCCATTGAAGGATTTAACAGCACAGACTACACAGTGGTGGAGCAGGGAGAGGTAAGTATTGAAAGTGGTAGAGCACTGTTCGAGATTGGGGGAACACTCTCTCGTGGGCGGCGGTACTGGCACAGAGCCCCTCATATTACGACGGTGTGTCTGACGTTGGTTGTGCACCACCACCGTCAGAAACACTTCATTGTACTATGAGGGACGCTGTGCCAGTGCCGTCGCCGAAGAGTGGGCCCACCCACCTAATACAAAAATGAACAGCGCTCCACCCAGGTGTAGAAATCTTCAATCAACGCTTTATTAAGTCATAGAATACACAGCCTGTGTATTCTATGGCTTAATAAAGCGTTCATTGAAGATTTCTACATCTGGGTGGAGCGCTGTTCATTTTTGTATTGGATGGTCTTGGAATATCCAGGAAGGTTTCCTGGATGTGGAATGGGCGCCCCAGAGAAGTGAGTGCTGTCAGCCCCTCTGTACTCTTTGTGGGCCCACCCACCTGTCCAGGCAAACGGCACTCACACAGGTGCTTGCGCTAGGTGGTGACCACGGCCCTGTGGGGGGAGTCAGCCCATTTAGGGAGGTATAAAAATGGCCTATGGTGGACATTCAGCAGCTGCAAATGGAGGAATTGGAGAAGTCAGTAAGAGGAGGCCAAAAGCAAGCAGTTTGGGGGTTAATCTTCCCTCCCTAACTATATCCCTTCTTCTGATGAAGCTGCAGTAACCTCTCCCTATGCTAAGATCGGCAGAAGTAAGATGGCGGTCGGCGTGCACACCCCTTTATAGCCCCTGTGACGCCGCAGAAAGCAAGCCAATCACTGTCATGCCCTTCTCTAAGATGGTGGGGACCGAGATCTATGTCATCACGCTGCCCACACTCTGCGTCCTCCTTCATTGGCTGAAAAATGGCGCTGAAAGCGTCATATGAAACGCAACTTTTGCGCGCAGATCGCCGACCTCATGGCCGATCCCACACTAGGATCGGGTCGGGTTTCATGAAACCCGACTTTGCCGAAAGTCAGTGATTTTTTAATTTGTTCCATCCGTTTCGCTCAACCCTACCCTTTATCCTACCACTATTGTATTTGCATATGTGGCCATTATATACAACTCTGGCAAAAATTAAGAGACCACTGCAAAATGTTCAGTTTGTCTGATTTTTCTCTTTATAGGTATATTTTTGAGTAAAATGTAAATTGTTCTTTTATTCTATAAATTTCTGACAACATGTCTCCGAATTTCCAAGCAATAAAAAAGAAAACTGGTCAAAATAAAAAAAACAACCCAGGGCTTTCAGACCTCAAATAATGCAAAGAAAACAAGTTCATTATCATTTAGAAACAACAATACTAATGTTTTAACTCAGGAAGAGATCAGAAATCAATATTTTGTGGAATAACCATGATTTTTAATCACAGCTTACATGCGTCTTGGCATGCTTTCCACCAGTCTTTCACACTGCTCATGGCACAAAAATGTAAGCAGTTCTTCTCTGATGGCTTGTGACTATCCATCATCCTCTTGATTACATTCCAGAGGTTTTCAATGGGGTTCAGGTCTGGAGATTGGGCTGCCCATGACAGGGTTTTGATGTGGTGGTCTCTTCATTTTTGCCAGAGCTGTATGTATAATCATTATGTATATATATTGTATTGTCTAGCTTGGCCTTAAGGCAGTTAAAATATATATTTTAACATTGGGCTGCTCTTTTATCTTGATCCACGAATCCACACTGGGCTGATAAGGTTCTGTTTCACTGGGGCTAGTGAAAGGGGCCTTGCAGCCTGTCAGAGTTGTGGCGAGTGTGGTGCCACGTCATTGACAGAGTGGGCCACCTTCTCTCTCCCCGTACCTCCCAGGGCTCCATGTAGACAGGGAAGAGGGTCTGTGCAAAACTGTGCCAAGCTAAACTTACGTGACCCTAGGGGATGCGGAGCATCACATTGGTACAAATGGGGAGACCTTACCACGTGATTCCGCTGTCATAATATTGACGCCCGACGTGTGTTTTGGCACATCGGGAGCTCTGCAAACACGACATGGCATCCTCTATCTATTCTAGCCAATATTGCACTACAAAAGTCAAAAGGTGCTCCTTTGCTTCCAAGTCCTACTGTCCACCCAAACAGTAATTTTCCACCACATATCTAGTATTGGTGTACTCAGGAGAAACTGCTAAACAAATTTGGGGGTTCATGTTTTTCTTGTTATCCTTGTGAAAATGCTAAATTTTGGGCTAAAGCAACTTTTTTTGTGAGGAAAAGGTAAAATTTTCATTTTTTTCCTTCCAAATTGCTTTAATTCCTGTGAAGCACCTGAAGGGTTAATAAACTTATTGAATGTGGTTTTGAGCACTTTGAAGGGCCCAATTTTTAAAATGGCATTACTTTTAGAAATTTTCTGTCACATAGGCCCTGAAAGCCACTACAAATTGGATGTAGTCATTAAAAAAAGTGTATTGTAAATTTTGTTGGAAAAAGGACAAATAGCTGATCACATTTTAATCATTCTAACATGTGGGAAATGTTATTTATTATCTATTTTGTGTGATATATAACAATCTGGTTTAAGGGCATAAAAAGTAAGTTTTAAAATTGCAAAAGTTTCGAAATTTTTGCCTAAATTCCAATATTTTCACAAAGAAGTGCAAAAAATATCAACCTAAATTTACCACTAACATAAAGTACAATGTGTCACAAAAAACAGTCTCAGATTCACTGGGATCTGTTGAAGCATTCCAGAGCTATTACCACATAAAGTGACATTGGTCATAATTGTAAAATTTGGCCTTTTCAGGAAGGTGAAAACAGGCTTGTCAAGATAGAACACTACATGTGCTTGACTATTTCTAAATATATATTACGTGTAGCCTATATATAACAGTATACATTTTTGTTAATTTAGGAATTAATTTATCGCTAACTACACATTGTCAACAATATACTTCATCCCCTATTTTCCTTAGAACTTTATGGTATCTTAAAACCAGAGTAGAAGAAACCTGAAAGGTGCTACTAACAATTTGCATAGTTAATTTTTCAGAGGAGCATTGCATGACCTATAACTCTCCTTATGCTGGTATGTCAATATCCATAAGAGGAAATATTACCTCTTAGACCTCAGTCAGAAGCCTCTCATACAGCCAAATTGGATCACATACTTTGCACTGAGGAGGGTGAACTCCCTGAAACACGTGTCAGCAAATTGAGATTCTGGTTTGGCTTTTATCTTAAGTCATGTGGCAAGGTTCTTTAAAGGGTCGATATTGAGTTCTAGGAAGACAACTTCCAATATATGACTCAAAAGTCAAGTCCTCTTCCTCTCTGAAGGGACAATTTTGCATATTTAAACAAAAAGCACATTCTAAAAAATGTTTTTATGCAATGAGAAACAATCCAATGAGTTCTAGTAAAATATTTTATTACAAAAAAAGTAAGGAAACTTATGAAATAAATGGAAATGTTGTACAGTTAGTGCATTTAAAAAAGGAATAATCTCTTATCATTAACTTCCCAGTCCTTTTCTTTGCCCAGTACACTTAACATGAAAAATAATGCAACCTTGCAAGCAGTCTTCCTTAAAGCATAACTGTTGTTTTCATTTTTATTTCATAATTCAATAGTACAATTGAAAATAAGCAACTTTGTAATATATGTTATCACAGAGATCTGCTCTTTTCTCTCCTGGGCTAATCATGCATTCTCAATTTATGAGTAAAATCTATATTCAGTAAAGTCAGATTTTCCAATTACTAAGATAGATGACAGTTGGTGCTTTCAAAATTCTATGTAGAAGGAAGAGGGAGGAGCTACAGGCAGACAGTTACAGTTCTCCATAGAACTTTATGAGCACTAACTGACATGTCCAATCTAAGTTCTAGAAAAAAAAATCTGTATTTACTGTAGATAGATGTTACATATATTCACCGTAGTCAGATGTTACCTGTAGGCTGAGAATTTTGAGAATGGACAGATGAATGACAGAAGATTTGTTTGCCGCATGTTACAATGGAGATATAGTTCTCCATAGGAGTTTTAGACAAAGTCCAAAAATGCATTCATACCTGTTGCAAAGTTGCTTTATTTTTTATTTTTGTTACATTGAGACAATCAAAAAGTGGAAAAACCATTAACATACAGTGTGCTTAGAAAACACACCCTATACACAAGCAGTAGGAAAAAGAAACAAATTGATCAACTAGCTAATCAGGCCACTTCAAGGGTTTGCACAATGGGTTGTTTGGAATTTTTCTGTATGTAGTATTTTTGCTTTTTTTCAGCTTGAAAAATACACTATGCTATTTGTGAGCTGAAATATATAATATTTCTTTTGACATATTGCACATTTTATTTTAACAATGATTTTGCATGTGCTCATCATCTTCCTAGGGTTTTGTTGTTATAAAAGTGGAAGCCCCTCAATCCCATCTCACCGCCATTGTGAAAACCAAGCCTTTGTTATGAGGATCTAAACTACTTGGCTCAGACTTTTTTTTTTTTTATATATTAGACTTTACATAGCTGGAATTAAATAAACAAATATATAATATTTTATCAATACATTCATTAAGGTCATATTATTTTTACAAAATTGTACTTTTCGGTTTTGTTTTTTTATTAAAAAATATTTGAACTATAAAGCTATCCAAAAGTTTTCCAAAATCAAAATAAATTTACAATAATTTATTTCCAAATAACCATACCTGCATAAAAGTAAATATTACAAATATTATAAAACCCTTTAAATACATATTTACTAAATAAAGCACCAACAATATACAGTAGCTGCACGTAAAAAGTACAGAATTGATTGATTTAATATGTACAAATCACCAAAAAGTAGGAATTAATAGAAAATGAATATTTCACCACAAGAAAGCCTGAAAATATAATGCCCAAGTCGAACTTCTCTGTAATCTAAAATATACAAGTAGTAGGGTAAATACAAAACATTTTTTTATTTAGCTATAAAAAGTATCAATTTGTTATATCCCGAAAAATAAATTTATCACCGATTCCATGTATTCTTTGTGCCAAATGTAAGCAAGTATTTTGAATTTTATATAGTAACTAAAAGAGGTTCTTTGAAAATACACTAGCGGGTATAAGTTTTACTATACTTTAAAGGGAATTTGTCAGCAGGTTTTTGCTATTTAATCTGAGAATAACATAATGTAGGAGCAGAGAACAACATAATGTAGGGGAAGAGAGCCTGATGCATGACTTGTGTCACTTGCCAAGAATGTGTCACTTGCTCAGCAACTTGCTGCAGTTTCAATACAATCAGTGATTTATCAGCAGGAGATTATAACTGCAGGACTAGATCTCCAGTGCCAGGAAGTCCAGCGTACCTCTGCAACCCCACCCCCACCACTGATTGGTAGCTTGCTGACAATTCACAGTGTACACAGGAAGTTGACAATCAGTGGTGTGGGTGGGATTATACACAGCTCAGCATTCATAGCACTGCTACATCTAAAGCAGGTAAAACAGGGACTTTATCACAACTATACCAAGCAGTCCAGTAAGTGATACATTGATGGAATGAGGCTTTCTGCCCCTTCATCATGCTGCTCTCACATTCCATAGAAAAACCTGCTGAGAGATTCCCTTTAAGTGCATGTACATAAAAGCACAAATAAGCAATGCATTATGATTCATTGAAAGTAAGAAAGGGTTTGGTGCTTCCTTAAGTTACTATATTACAGCGGTATATCCCCCTTTATACAATGCTTCTGGGGTACAATAGTTCTGCAATATCTAATTTCCTTTTTTCCTGAAAAATACAGAAAAAAGACTCTGCATTCCTTCATACAAAATCTGAGCAATGTTCAAGTATAATATTGCTCACATCACATCTAGACCGTTCTATGGCTTCCTACAACTTGCACAAAGGTTTTCTACACTGGCTTCCCGCCTCTGCTTTGGAATTTGTTCACTGTCTGCAGCGGTAATCACCTGTGCAGCCAATCACTGAGCACAGTGGCTCGTGCTGCCTGCATCAGAAGAGCCCCTGAGATTGGTGATTGGCTGCAGCGGGTATGTTGACTGTAGTCCTGACGTCACAACTGCAGCCAGTAAACAAAGACAGAAGAAGCAAGGAAATGCCGGGCCTGGACCTGGGTGTGTAGAAAGTAACAGCTGCGTACAAGCTTTTGCCCAGATTAAAGTTTATCCAGGAAAACCCCTTTTCATTGAAACTTAAACTATTTCACGAAGCAAGACAATTAATGTTCTGGAATGCTTTTCACAGTCTCAAGACAGTGAAAGTATGCGAATGGATGGAAAATATGCACTGAATGCAAGACGACCAAAGAATCTAAGCTGGAGGCTGTTAGAGAGGGAATACAGCAGGAATTCAAAGAAGGTGAGCCGGCAACATGAACGATGACAGGCTGTGATTACCACCGAAGAAGGGTTTGGTAACTGGTCATACTTCTCACATGTCAAATGGAATGTTTAATTATTCCCTTCTGTGATAACTCCAGCATCAGCAAGTGAAGGATAATGGTGCCTTAACGCAAAAATATGGCCATGACACTGATTTCAAAGCAAATATGTCAGTACTGCAAATGTTAGACCGTAAAAAATTAAGTTAAGAAACTTTTTAAAAAAGTTGGAGAAACCTCCTGTCGAAAACAAGATCAATGTTGTTGCAAAGAAAACTTCCTAAAGAGATTATCTCAATTTAATGAATGGGTTTAATTGCAAAATGTTTGTAAAATCGAGCAACACTGCAATTTAATGCCTATTAAAAATCCTCTTAAGAATGAAGGGGGGGAAGGAATTTTTAATTCTATAATTTATTGACCACTGGTTAGGTTACCGACCACGTTTGCAGACGTGGTCGGTTTCTTAGGTAAGAAGCATGTGATTTGCTTTAGAACAGCTGTTCTGAAGCTGGCCGAATTAATTAGATCCCACTTGCTTTTTTACCGTACCCCTGTGTCCCTCCATTGTTGCACATGCAAAACTGCCTCTGCTTACCCAGCATGGGAGGACACACAATTTGGGCCAGTGATGTAACCATGGTGGTGGTCTGAACTGCCAAACTTTGGTTTGGCACAACATGAGACAACCCTTTTAAGTTTCTTTGAATGTTTTTTCTCTTTAGCTAACTGTATCCTCTGCTGGTGGTCCCCACACTTATTTATGTTTTTACATAAACAGATTAGAATATCATGATGCAGGAACCATAATGTGGCATTTTCCGCAACTTCTGCTCTATTAAATTGCAAGTTAAGGTTTGCTACATGCAAACTGCTACATGTCAAGTTATCGCTTGTTAAATCTCTAGCATTAACCGTAAGGGCAGGTGCAGACAGCCATAGATTCTCTCATCCGAGAGAATGGGGTTGGATATGCAAATCACACTCTGATCAAACTGTGATCAGTGTCTGAGTGATTATAGCATGCTCCAATTCTCTCGGAAGAGGAGAGAAAAATGTCTCCATCTTCTCCATTCTGTGAGGCCATGTGCAGTTTGATCTTTTTTCCACCCACTCAATGACTTGCATGATCAACTGCTATCCAAATATCAGCTCAAACTTGGGCATGCAGTCTCTGTCTGAGGAAAAAATTGGACATGTGCACAGCCCCATAGCATAACATTGATCCTCGCTCAATCCGATGTTATGTCAGGTCGCACTCCAACTCAAAATACGCTCATATGCACCTACTGTAAGGCTGACCAATTCATCATAGCTCTGAAAAGTGAATAATCCTATATTCTTCCCCAGATCATATGGAATGATGGAGCATCTGTCAAAATTTGGACACTATTTCTGTTCCATTTTTTTCGAAAAAAAGATAACGTAGCAGAAAAGTTGTGTCGGAGAGACTTCAGGTCGGTTTTTATGGACTGCCATACACACATTCTTTTTTCAACAGATCTCTGTGGAATTAAGTCTGTACATGCAGAATCTGACCATAACCAACCTATCTGACCTTGAATTTTCACACTAATTATTAGGGATGAGTGAATCAATTCGAAGCAAATCAAACTCGTGTTTAAATCTTAGGAATCCGATGAAACAGGCAAACGTGAACAATTTGAGATTCATTTCGAGCAAATCCTCCAAATTGCAGAAGATTTCATCAGTAAAAGAAGGATCATGACCTTACATAGGCTTTCCTGTAAAGTCTTGAAGCTAACACATCACATGGTACAGCACAGTCAATCAGGAGGTTCTATCATAGCCTGTATAAAAGCAGAAACAGGAAATGCAGCAGCCGCTCTGTGGTGAATCTGGATAATCAGATGTCATCACACAGCTTAGTCACAGAGATAGGGAATGTAAGCCATAACACACTGAACAAATTGTACAGCTAGTGTGAAATCCACATAAAATAAAATCCTGAGAGTGTATTCCTAAACTGGCATTACTCAAAAACCTAAATAAAACCAAAGAAGATTTTTTTGTTGCAAGACATGAATTGAACATGAGGCACAAATTACTATTGAAAACAGATTCGTTTTATATGAAATCACATCACTGTTACAATGTATAATGAAAATATAGAGAGAAGACAGAGGTAACATACGTACCTACAGAGGTGGCGTGACCAGATGGAAATGGGGCATTTACTGTCTCTGAATTCCGCTAGCCTCCCTTTCCATCTGGTCGCTCCACCTCTGTGTCTACGTATTATACCTCGATCTTCTCTCTATACTTGTATTATACAGCGATAAAACCAATCTCGTTTTAATTTGCGCCTTCATTCAGTTTGTGTCCTGCACCAAAATAAATCTTCCTGCGTTTTATGTGCACCATGTGCATGATATATGTGTAATTGCGTCATATTTTCATATATTTCTGTTCTTAAATATCCTCCAGAAAGTTGTTTTTTCTTCGGTTGAGAAGTATTGTTTATTACCATTCAATGTCAACTTCAGTCCATCTCCCTTATTTAGCTTAAAAGTTTGACTCATGATGGCATAATATGAGTTTCCACCTGAACCGTTGAACGAGCCTCCAACAAATGTTCTTTTGCTGGGAATTATCTGTAGCACAATATCAGCAAATGCACGTGAAGCAAATGCTTGGATTTCTATTGTATACAGTCCAGAGCTGGATATTTCCACCAACGTTCCATTGGACTTTATTTGCTTAGCTTTACAACTCGACAAGTCCCAGATCCATTCTGTTCTGTTGGTACCTGTAATAAATTAAAACAAACATTATACAGTTATGTGACTTCAGGCTGCGAATAACTTCTCAAAGGAATTTCAAGTCACATTTGTACTAGTGTTAATAGAAGTATAGAGTAAAATGGTTGTCCTACTAAACAGGATGCGGCTATGCTATTACTGTTTGTAATGAGAATAACCATTTCATCCTCATGGACGCAGAGTCATGTGCAAAGATGGAGGCGCAAGAAGTCCTTGGGACAACCTTCTACCGAGCCGTAGGCACTCCATGTGCAGCCGTATGGCGCCCTGTACAACACCCAACACAGACATACTAAAAAACAATACTTTGAGGGAAGACTACTCTTGTAATATGGAATTTAATGAATCATGATCACATTTTTTTTCAATCACTTTAATGCAGCTATTCTGTAGTTGCTTTTTTAGGCCATCTTCACACAATGTGTTTGTATCTGCATTTTTGACCAATTGAGATCTTCAAAAAGCGTGATAAAAACCCAGAATTTTCACAGTGACTGCAGAAAATAATCTCTAAAGCCTCACAGCTAGGGTTGAGCGAAACGGGTCGTGCATTTTCATAAGTCGCCGACTTTTGGCAAAGTCGGCGTCTCATGAAACCCGACACCGATCCCTGTGCGGGGTCGGCCATGCGGTACGCGATCTTGGCGCCAAAGTCGCGTTTCGTATGACGCGTTTAGCGCCATTTTTTCAGCCAATGAATGAGCGTGGGCAGAGTGATGACATAGGTCTTAGGGGAGTGAACGCCTATCGTCATGTTATCGCTTGTGCGCAGTAGGGATTTGGAATGTGCAATACGAAATTTTCTGTGCTGGGACGGAGGGGGGAGAGAGAGAGAGAGAGAGAGAGAGAGAGAGAAAAAAAATAAAAAAAATAAAAATAAATAATAATTTCCTTCATTGGGTTTTCGTGTTTCGGCCGAAACCCGACTTTTAACGGTGGTCGGCCGATTTCACTCGACTCGACTTTTAAGACAGTCGGGTTTCACAAAACCCGCCTCGACCCTAAAAAACTAAAGATCCCTCAACCCTACTCACAGCTTTTTTTTTTACCATCGGCTGCTGTAAATTGTCTCATTAGCAACATTTATCACCTATCTATATGATAAGTCATAAATGTTTAGGTGATCGAACATCCTTGGTATAAACGGAGCAGTAGTGAGCATGTGCAATCAGTAGAGATGATCGAATCTGCCAAGATTTGAATTTACCAAATCAGTGCATCTTCTTACCACCATCAAGCTCTGAAACCATGGGCCTCTTCACTCTAGACTGTAAACAGGTGATAGGTACATACCTCTGCATCTATGTAAGTTTGCACCACACATCGACCACGCAGCTTTGGTAAACAAGCACACCGAGGACTTGACAGGGTGCAGCGAGTAGTGGGGAGATCCAGAAGGGCAAGTGGTAAGGTTTTGTTTGTTTGTTTTTTAACCTTTTGCCCGGCCTTTACAGTCAAGCAAAACAGTGACCAGTTCAATTTTTCTGAATTTGTATGCAGTGAATTACAAGTATCAGTATTCTGGAATACTGATTTTTGTAAAATATGAGTAGAATTCAATTCCACTCAAATAAATTCACCCAACTGTAGCAATTACCACAACTATTAATAATGACTGAATTGAGCAGTGGTCACACCACGCCATTTACTCAAGAGTCTTTGGGACCTCTTGTCACCATGAACTTTGGGGTCAGACACTTAACAATCATACAATATCCGCCCAGGCTGTGGACAAAACAGACAATCCATAGTACAGCACATCTTGTTACTTTTGCAAAAAATGCCCCTATGGCAAAAAAACTGACAGCATCTCTATAAAAGAAACACAAGTTTATCTTATTGCAGAGACTGGTTTACCAAAATGTAGTCAATTTTAAGTTATGAGCGGAAACTCTGTTTAAAATATACAGTATTTCCTTCAAGAACATTACGTATTGCTACTTTAGCAATCAGGACACAGACGCCTACAGTTCATCACTCAACTATCAGGCATTTGGGTACTTCACAGTCTGGCAAAGCAAAATATGTAAGAATCTGCCTTTTGTAACTAGGGTTGGAATGGCCCGCCATAGTTCTAGATAATTCAAGTGGGCCCTACCCTCAATTGTCACTAGGGTTATTGGAAGTTCTCTTTATTATTGAAGTGATGCCAGCATAAGCTATTTGACCTTAATTATGACATATAAATGGAAGGGGGGACATTAGAGTCAATATATTGGGTTTTCCCAGTCTTAACACTAGAAGTCCCAGAGAGGGGTCATTTAACATTTCTACCTTTGGAACCCAGAGACGGGTCGAAAGACCTGAAGGATTTTAGCTAACATCCTCTAATCACCGTCTTTTGTTCTGAAATTAAGGCCATTACTGTCGCACCACAGGAGGTTGTTGTTTTCCATTGAGTTTAGCCATTTAGTTTCTAGTTAGTTCTGTTCAGTTTATTATATTTGATAATATAAAGACTATACATATTGTATTTAGTTTAGTTTTATTTGAGCAAAAAAGCACTGAAGCAATGAATCATTTTTTATATATTTTAAATAGAGAATTAGAAATTTTAGAGAAAGGTACAGCTGTGAGTAAAGACTAGAAGCATTTGTGTCTAAGGCCTCAAGCACACTAGCGAAAAAAAATTGTGTGAAAATCCCACAAGAGGACTGAAATTTCAGTGTGAAAAATATACAAAAGAACAACTTTTATTTGTTTCCATGCTTTTTATTTTTGTTATAAAAATAATAAAAAAAATACAAGGAATAAAACAAATTCCACACATATTTACAATAGGCTGCAGTGGGGGGCTGCGTCTGTGTGTGTGAGTGGCATGTCCTTCTTGTGTGACTAGCATTTCAGCACTCACTCAGCAGTCTGTCTGCCCTGTCGGAACATACCTGGCACTGCCTGGGTATGTCCCTGGTACATTTGCCACATGTGTATTTGTAGCAGTCAACACATCTCTCAATTGCACAATTGTTCGTGCATCGATGGTTGACCTGACACTTTGCCCTTTTGCCAGGGCTGGGTGTGAAAGGTTGTTGCGGAAGGAGTTTCTCCTTGCGTGCCGTCTTTTCAGTCACACGAGAGCCACCTAACTCTTTTGCAAGCTCAACCAGGAAGTCCACCCGTCTCTCCTCCACCCCAGTGCATGCCTGATAAAGAACATGAGCATTCAGTGCTGCCATGTCAATCATGTTGTAGAACACGGCGACTGGCCATCTCCGTGTTCCTGCACGCACGCTGTACTCTCGCACCATTTGATCCATTACATCCACACCTCACTTTGTGTGGTTGTATTGTGTGATCGTGTTTGGCTTCCTTTTGTTGGTATCCTCAGTCTCAACCACGCTGTGCATGCTGCTGAGAATGTAGACGGCCTTCTTTCGTTTGGGTGCATACACTGTCAGTGAGGCACCAGTGGTTGAAAACACCTGAGTGGTGAATTCAGTGCGGTCCATCTGTCTAGCGGATTGAGGCATTTCCCGGCGACTTGTTGACTGTGCCAAGGATTGTGGTTTTCCGGCTAAGCAGTCGTTGTGCATGTGACAATGATGTAAAGAAATTGTCCATGGTTACGGATCTGCCCTTGTCCATGAATGGTTCCATCAGTCTGATCACTACAGTTACCATCGTAAATGTAAAAAAAAACAAACAGTACATACTTACATTCCGGTGTCACGTCCCTCGCCGTCTGCTTCCCGCACTGACTGTGAGTGCCGGCCGTAAGGCACAGCACAGCGGTGACGTCACTGCTGTGCTCTGCTTTCACTTTACGGCCGGCGCTCACAGTCAGTGCGGGAAGCAAACGGCGAGGGACGTGACACCGGAATGTGAGTATGTACTGTTTTTTTTTTTTTTACATTTACGATGGTAACCAGGGTAAACATCGGGTTACTAAGCGCGGCCCTGCGCTTAGTAACCCGATGTTTACCCTGGTTGCAAGCGAACACATCGCTGGATCGGTGTCACACACACTGATCCAGCGATGACAGCGGGAGATCCAGCGACGAAATAAAGTTCCAAACGATCTGCTATGACGTACGATTCTCAGCGGGGTCCCTGATCGCTGCTGCGTGTCAGACACAGCGATATAGTATGGATATTGCTGGAACGTCACGGATCGTGCCGTCGTAGCAATCAAAGTGCCACTGTGAGACGGTACCCTAAGAGTACCGTCACACTCAGCGACGCTGCAGCGATATAGACAATGAGCCGATCGCTACAGCGTCGCTGTTTAGGTCGCTGGGGAGCTGTCACACAGACAGCTCTCTCCAGCGACCAATGATCAGGGGAACGACTTCAGCATCGTTGAAACTGTCTTCAACGATGCCAAAGTCCCCCTGCAGCACCCGGGTAACCAGGGTAAACATCGGGTTACTAAGTGCAGGGCCGCGCTTAGTAACCCGATATTTACCCTGGTTACCAATGTAAAAGTAAAAAAAAAACCTACATACTCACCTTCTGATGTCTGTCACGTCCCCCGGCGTCCGCGCTGCTGCTCAGAGCTTCCTTCACTGAATGTGTCAGGGCCGGCAGAGCACATCAGTGACGTCACCGCTGTGCTCGGCTTTACGGCCGGCACTGACACATTCAGTGCAGGAAGCTCTGAGCAGCAGCGCGGACGCCGGGGGACGTGACAGACATCAGAAGGTGAGTATGTAGTGTTTTTTTTTTACTTTTACATTGGTAACCAGGGTAAATATCGGGTTACTAAGCGCGGCCCTGCGCTTAGTAACCCGATATTTACCCTGGTTACCATTGTAAAACATTGCTGGCATCGTTGCTTTTGCTGTCAAACACGACGATACACACCGACCTAACGACGAAATAAGGTGCTGGCCTTCTAGCTCCGACCAACGATATCACAGCGGGATCCTGATCGCTGCTGCATGTCAAACACAACGATATCGCTATCCAGGACGCTGCAACGTCATGGATCGTTGTCGTTCTCGTTGGAAAGTTGTTAAGTGTGAAGGTACCTTAAGGGTCATTTGACTCTCTTTCAGGACTTCAGGGGGGAGCTCGAAATTTCTGGGACTTCTAGTGTTGAAAGCTGGTTATTAATAGAAATAAACAAAGGTTCAGTTCGGCTGGGATTGGCAAACTTCCCGATGTTTGCAGAACTTATCCGACCACATTGAATTCAATGGGAGGCAAAATTGAACGCATAGACAACACCTTGAGAGGAGCCCAAAAGCTGCCAAAACAGCTCAAATTTCTCATGCAGCGGTGGTGCCATAAGTGAGATTTCTGGTGCTCATTGGCTGATGAACTCCGGTGAACTTTCTCACTGCAGCTCTGCGCTAAACACTTCAGGAGTGATAACAGACTCCTGTCAGTGTGTTGCTGGCTGCTGGGTAGAGCAATTGCATCAGCTCATGTGACTGCTCTACAAGTGATCTGAATTTTCGTGGGACAATATGGATTACGGTGGATAGGTAGGGGATATGGTGGCTTAATAATTTTTCTCTTTTCCAGGTGACATGGGCATCGGGGATTAGGCGTTGGAGTGAGTGTATGGTGTTTTTTCATTTTTCATTTTTTACAGGAGACAAAGGCATCAGGGATTAGATGTAAGGTAGATTGCGAACATTTTCCGAACAAGTTTGCTCATCTCTCGTTATTAACCTTTATATGAATGGGCTGAGGCCATCCAACTCTCCATCTCCTGCAAAGAGGTAATTAAAGTCGGAATCTGATGCATAATAGATCCTCCAGCTTGCCAAAAAATGCAGAAGGTGATAGATTTATGGCCCATGCCCGCTTGTGTCTCAGAACTGCAAGCAGACTGACGTTTGCTTCTTTGTTGCTTTCTAATTATTTATATCATATTTAGGAGGGCACCACCTACGGAACAAAAAAGGATTAACTGCTACATATAAATTCAAGTATCAGAAAAAGTCTGTTTATACCTGAACTTATCTAACAATGGTTGCTATGTGAACACTCCATGTAGAGATGCAATAGGATGGTGCAGAGCTATGTACAATTCATTCCAACATATTCCTCAAATAGATACACAATACCAGTGTGACCAAGATGTTTTGAGATGGATATCAAAAATAGGGATCCTATCTGAAATAACAAGGGCATAGGACAGTTCCCGAACACGTATCGCCGCTACCAATGAGGCTTCTTCAGGGGAAATTGTAGCAATATGTCTGAATGAATTGTACATAGCTCTACACCATATAATGACACTGCAAGTGTTTTACATCTGCCTATTGCATCTCTACATGGAGTGTCCACATAGCAACCATCATTAGATAAGTTCACTTATAAACAGACTTGTTGAAGATTGGCTTAATGCAAACCTTGCTTTTTGTGTCCTATGCATTTTAAATCTGAGGTTATGACGATTCTGTTTACAATATGTCCATGTTTTGAGTTTAATATACATGGGGTTATGGTTGCACAATGCACTTTATTTTGTGTATCTAGTGCACTTAATGGTAATAAATCAAATTGATTAGCCACGTATTAATACATTTTTTGTTTATCTAGAACCATAAGATAGGATCTCCTGGCCTATGCCTAGACCAAATCGGGTGCTTGTGTACATATAAACATGAGCTTTTTATATGTTTTTAAATATTCTTTGTGGCTGGTTCTTGTTGCTATTTGGTATTTATAAGTAATTGATAAAAAATTGACTGAGCTGTTCACTATCATCTACACATATCCTTTCTTTTTTCTGCATTCAAATTATTATGAATATTGGGGTTTTTATGAATGTCATAGATACAATAAATATGATAGTCATGTTTTTGGAGTTGTCAGATGGATGATGCTATCTATGCCATGTTTCCTATTAATATGAAGATAAAATTGTGGTAGTAAACATGACAGTAATATCTCCTGCCTGGGACCTCCAGGGGCGAAGATATCATATAATTTGGGAATCTCATAATTTTATAAGACTGAGCCACATACCAAGGTTTTCTGAAGACCAGCCCTGTTGTGAGTCAATGGAGAGGAGGTACGTGGCGTAACTACAAATTTTAGTAAAGCTTATACCATGACTATGAATCTGGACTACAAAGTGAAACAAAAGTTGCATATGGATCACTTTTTTATATGTACAAGGGGCGTTCATTAAAGATATTCCCTGACCCACTTCTATTTATCACAGGACACTGAAACTGCACATGTGCAATGTTACAAATCTCTATAGAGTATGTGCCAATTTGCAACTTAGAACTGATAATGGTCTTGATATTACAGGTGCTGAAGTGGTGTGAGGTTTGATAATGGACCCAGTGGAATGCAGAGCAGTCATCAAGTTCCTTTACTTGAAAGGCCGCACAACAAAGGAGATGTTCGATGAGATGAAAGAGCTTTATGGTGATGATTCCCCATCCTAATATGTAGTCAAGAATTGGTATCGTCAATTCAAATGTGGTCGAACTTTGGTGCAAACAGCTCCAATTCCAGGGCAACTCCACTCTGCTATTGATGAACACATCATCCAGCAAGTGAAGGTCACCATTTTGGAAAATCACCACGTAACCATTTGCCACCTAGCCCAAAATGTCAAAGTTATTGTGGGGTCCGTGGAAAAAATTATCCAAGACCATCTTCACATGCATAAGGTATCCTCTCGCTGAGTTCCCCAGCGGCTCTATTGATGATGTGCCATGAAGACTACAGTGGTACCGTATCATAAAGCTATGGCTGCATTACAGTGGTTTTAAAAGAGCTATAGCAATTAAACTAGATACCTACAGATATATTTGTGGCCGGTTGTGTTTTGTTTATTAAAGCACATTTTTTTCCCTTTCAATGAGAATTTTAATTACAAGAAAATGGAATGTTGCTAGGTATGAAATTTTCATCTTCATGGGCTAATATCTGTATGGCCTTTTGAAAAAAACAAAACGTTTTTTAAAAATCAGGGTTGATGTGGTGGGACTCTTCTGTTATGACCCCAATGGCGAGGGTCTCAGAGAAACAAGTAAGTCTGCGACGTACAAAAATCCAGCTCATAGGGCAGTGGTAACTGGGTTGACCATATATCTACTCCTAACGCCAACACTAGCAGTAGCCGGGGAACATGCCTACGTTGGTCGCTAGATGTCTCGCGCCAGCCGGAGGACTAACTACCCCTAGAAGAGGAAAACAAAGACCTCTCTTGCCTCCAGAGAATAGACCCCAAAAGTAGGATAGTAGCCCCCCACAAATAATAACGGTGAGGTAAGAGGAAATGACAAACACAGAGATAAACTAGGTTTTAGCAAAGAGAGGCCCACTTACTAATAGCAGAATGTAGTAAGATAACTTATATGGTCAACAAAAACCCTATCAAAATCCACGCTGGAGATTCAAGAACCCCCGAACCATCTAACGGCCCGGGGGGAGAACACCAGCCACCCTAGAGCTTCCAGCAAGGTCAGGAAACAGATTATATACAAGCTGGACAAAAATGCAAACCAAAACAAATAGCAAAAAGCAAGGAAGAAGACTTAGCTTAATCAAGCAGGAACCAGGATCAGTAGACAAGAGCACTACAGATTAGCTCTGATATCAACGTTGCCAGGCATTGAACTGAAGGTCCAGGGAGCTTATATAGCAACACCCCTGACCTAACGACCCAGGTGAGCATACAAGGGATGAATGACATACCCAGAGTCAAATCACTAGTAGCCACTAGAGGGAGCCAAAAGGTAAATTCACAACAGTACCCCCCCTTAGTGAGGGGTCACCGAACCCTCACCAAGACCACCAGGGCGATCAGGATGAGCGGCGTGAAAGGCACGAACTAAATCGGCCGCATGCACATCAGAGGCGACCACCCAGGAATTATCCTCCTGACCATAGCCCTTCCACTTGACCAGGTACTGAAGCCTCCGCCTGGAGAGACGAGAATCTAAGATCTTCTCCACCACGTACTCCAACTCGCCCTCAACCAACACCGGAGCAGGAGGCTCAGCAGAAGGAACCACAGGCACAACGTACCGCCGCAACAAGGACCTATGAAATACGTTGTGGATGGCAAACGACACCGGAAGATCCAGGCGAAAGGATACAGGATTAATGATTTCCAATATCTTGTAAGGACCAATGAAGCGAGGCTTAAATTTGGGAGAGGAGACCTTCATAGGAACAAATCGAGAAGACAGCCATACCAAATCCCCCACGCGAAGTCGGGGACCCACACCGCGGCGGCGGTTGGCAAAACGCTGAGCCTTCTCCTGTGACAACTTCAAGTTGTCCACCACATGCCCCCAGATCCGCTGCAACCTATCCACCACGGAATCCACCCCAGGACAGTCAGAAGGCTCCACATGTCCCGAGGAAAAACGAGGATGGAAACCAGAGTTGCAGAAAAATGGCGAAACCAAGGTGGCGGAACTAGCCCGATTATTAAGGGCAAATTCAGCCAATGGCAAGAAGGTCACCCAATCATCCTGATCAGAAGAGACAAAACACCTCAAATAAGCCTTCAGAGTCTGATTAGTTCGCTCCGTTTGTCCGTTAGTCTGGGGATGGAAAGCGGATGAAAACGACAACTCAATGCCCATCCTACCACAAAAGGATCGCCAGAACCTGGAAACAAACTGGGATCCTCTGTCCGACACAATATTCTCAGGAATGCCGTGCAAACGAACCACGTTCTGGAAGAACACAGGAACCAGATCAGAAGAGGAGGGCAGCTTAGGCAAAGGAACCAAATGGACCATCTTGGAGAAACGATCACATATCACCCAGATGACAGACATGCCCTGAGACACCGGAAGATCAGAAATGAAATCCATAGAGATGTGTGTCCAAGGTCTCTTCGGGACAGGTAAGGGCAAGAGCAACCCGCTGGCACGAGAGCAGCAAGGCTTAGCTCGAGCACAAGTACCACAGGACTGTACAAATGACCGCACATCCCTTGACAAGGAAGGCCACCAAAAGGACCTGGCCACCAGATCTCTGGTGCCAAAAATTCCCGGGTGCCCTGCCAACACCGAGGAATGAACCTCGGAAATGACTCTGCTGGTCCATCTAGCAGGCACAAACAATCTGTCAGGTGGACAAGAGTCAGGCCTACCAGCCTGAAATCTCTGCAACACACGTCGCAAATCTGGAGAAATAGCAGACACGATAACTCCTTCCTTAAGAATACCCACAGGTTCAGCGACTCCAGGAGCATCAGGCACAAAGCTCCTAGACAGAGCATCGGCCTTCACATTCTTAGAACCTGGTAAATACGAGACCACAAAGTCAAAACGGGAGAAAAACAATGACCAGCGGTCTAGGATTCAGGCGTTTAGCAGACTCGAGATACATCAGATTTTTGTGATCAGTCAAGACCACCACACGATGCTTAGCACCCTCGAGCCAATGACGCCACTCCTCAAATGCCCACTTCATGGCCAACAACTCCCGATTGCCCACATCATAATTTCGCTCTGCCGGCGAAAACTTCCTAGAGAAAAAGGCACAAGGTCTCATAGTAGAGCAACCAGGGCCTCTCTGCGACAAAACGGCCCCTGCCCCAATCTCCGAAGCATCCACCTCAACCTGAAAGGGAAGTGAGATGTCAGGCTGGCACAAAACAGGCGCCGAAGTAAACCGGCGTTTTAACTCCTGGAAAGCCTCCACGGCAGCAGGAGCCCAGTTAGCTACATCAGAGCCTTTCTTGGTCATATCCGTCAGCGGTTTAACAACGCAAGAGAAATTTGCAATAAAACGACGGTAGAAGTTAGCAAAACCCAAGAACTTCTGAAGACTCTTAACTGACGAGGGTTGAGTCCAATCATGAATAGCTTGGACCTTGACTGGATCCATCTCCACAGCAGAAGGGGAAAAAATGAACCCCAAAAAGGGAACCTTCTGTACACCAAAGAGACACTTTGAGCCTTTTACAAACAAAGAATTTTCACGCAGAATCTCAAAAACCATCCTGACCTGCTCCACATGCGAGTCCCAATCATCAGAAAAAACCAGAATATCATCCAGATAAACAATCAAAAATTTATCCAGATACTTCCGGAAAATGTCATGCATGAAGGACTGAAAAACTGAAGGTGCATTAGAGAGACCGAATGGCATCACCAAGTACTCAAAATGACCTTCGGGCGTATTGAATGCGGTTTTCCATTCATCGCCCTGCCTAATGCGCACAAGGTTGTACGCACCACGAAGGTCTATCTTGGTGAACCACTTGGCACCTTTAATCCGGGCAAACAAATCTGACAACAGCGGCAAAGGATACTGAAATTTGACAGTGATCTTATTTAAAAGCCGATAGTCAATACAAGGCCTCAAAGATCCGTCCTTTTTGGCCACAAAAAAGAATCCCGCACCAAGAGGGGAAGAAGAAGGACGGATATGCCCCTTCTCAAGAGACTCCTTGATATATGAACGCATCGCGGTATGTTCAGGTACCGACAGATTAAACAGTCTCCCCTTAGGAAACTTACTGCCAGGAATCAAATCTATTGCACAGTCACATTCCCTATGAGGAGGCAGTGCACTGGACTTAGACTCGCTGAAGACATCCTGATAATCAGACAAATACGCCGGAACTTCCGAAGGCGTAGAAGAAGCAATAGACAAGGGCAGGGAATCTCCATGAATTCCATGGCAGCCCCAACTTGACACTGACATAGCCTTCCAGTCCAAGACTGGATTATGGGTCTGTAACCATGGCAAACCCAAAACAACCAAATCATGCATTTTATGCAGAACAAGAAAACGTATTACCTCCCGATGTTCGGGAGTCATGCACATGGTAACCTGTGTCCAAAACTGCGGTTTATTTTTTGCCAATGGCGTAGAATCAATACCCCTAAGAGGGATAGGATTTTCCAATGGCTCAAGAACAAATCCGCAGCGCTTGGCAAATGACAGATCCATAAGGCTCAGGGCAGCACCCGAGTCCACAA
This sequence comes from Ranitomeya variabilis, assembly GCF_051348905.1. Taxonomy (NCBI): domain Eukaryota; kingdom Metazoa; phylum Chordata; class Amphibia; order Anura; family Dendrobatidae; genus Ranitomeya; species Ranitomeya variabilis. The sequence goes on along the minus strand of NC_135239.1, from coordinate 64,872,301 downwards.
ACGCCATGACAGGATACGATGACAGTGAGCAAATCAAAGTTACAGATAGAATAAATTTAGTTTGCAAATTACCAATGGCGACCGGACTAACAACCTTAGTAAGACGTTTAGAGCATGCTGAGATAACATGTGTAGAATCACCACAGTAGTAACACAAGCCATTCTGGCGTCTATGAATTTTCCGCTCATTTCTAGTCAGGATTCTATCACATTGCATTAAATCAGGTGTCTGTTCAGACAACACCATGAGGGAATTAGCGGTTTTGCGCTCCCGCAACCGCCGGTCGATTTGAATAGCCAGGGCCATAGAATCATTCAGACCTGTGGGAATGGGAAAACCCACCATCACATTCTTAATGGCTTCAGAAAGGCCATTTCTAAAATTAGCAGCCAATGCACACTCGTTCCACTGGGTCAGCACGGACCATTTCCGAAATTTTTGGCAATACACTTCAGCCTCGTCCTGGCCCTGAGACATAGCCAGCAAGGCCTTTTCTGCCTGAATCTCAAGATTGGGTTCCTCATAAAGCAAACCGAGCGCCAGAAAAAACGCATCAATGTCAGCCAATGCCGGATCTCCTGGCGCCAGCGAGAAGGCCCAATCCTGAGGGTCGCCCCGTAAAAAAGAAATAACAATTTTTACTTGCTGAGCGGAGTCTCCAGATGAACAGGGTTTCAGGGACAAAAACAATTTACAATTATTCCTGAAATTTCTAAATTTAAATCGGTCTCTGGAAAACGGTTCAGGAATCGGTATCTTAGGTTCTGACATAGGACTTCTGATAACATAATCTTGTATGCCCTGCACACGAGCAGCAAGCTGGTCCACACTTGTAATCAAGGTCTGGACATTCATGTCTGCAGCAAACACAAGCCACTCAGAGGTAAAGGGGAAAAGAAAAAAAAAATGAGAGAGAGAGAGAAAAAAAAAACTCAGAGCTTTCTTTCTTATAATCCCGCTTCTGCAATGCATTTAACATTTAATACTGGGCCTGGCAAACTGTTATGACCCCAATGGCGAGGGTCTCAGAGAAACAAGTAAGTCTGCGACGTACAAAAATCCAGCTCATAGGGCAGTGGTAACTGGGTTGACCATATATCTACTCCTAACGCCAACACTAGCAGTAGCCGGGGAACATGCCTACGTTGGTCGCTAGATGTCTCGCGCCAGCCGGAGGACTAACTACCCCTAGAAGAGGAAAACAAAGACCTCTCTTGCCTCCAGAGAATAGACCCCAAAAGTAGGATAGTAGCCCCCCACAATAATAATGGTGAGGTAAGAGGAAATGACAAACACAGAGATGAACTAGGTTTTAGCAAAGAGAGGCCCACTTACTAATAGCAGAATGTAGTAAGATAACTTATATGGTCAACAAAAACCCTATCAAAATCCACGTTGGAGATTCAAGAACCCCCGAACCGTCTAACGGCCCGGGGGGAGAACACCAGCCACCCTAGAGCTTCCAGCAAGGTCAGGAAACAGATTATATACAAGCTGGACAAAAATGCAAACCAAAACAAATAGCAAAAAGCAAGGAAGCAGACTTAGCTTAATCAAGCAGGAACCAGGATCAGTAGACAAGAGCACTACAGATTAGCTCTGATATCAACGTTGCCAGGCATTGAACTGAAGGTCCAGGGAGCTTATATAGCAACACCCCTGACCTAACGACCCAGGTGAGCATACAAGGGATGAATGACATACCCAGAGTCAAATCACTAGTAGCCACTAGAGGGAGCCAAAAGGTAAATTCACAACACTCTTCTGTATTTGGTGCAGCACTTCATGTTGTATCTTAACTCCCACTATATGGATTTGAAATTCATTTACACCCATAGTTCCTCCACTGTTTCATTTCTTGACTTACAACTAAAAGCCAATCATGCAGGTTGCACTGTGGTGTCCACCATACTCCATAAGGAAACAACAAGAAAGTCCATTCTCTATGCCCACTAATGCCATGTTTCCCATGTCATCAAGGGCATCCCTGTTGGAGAACTTTTCAGAGTTAAGAGAAATTGTTTCCAAGTGATTACCTTTTGAAGAGGAATATAAAAGCATCTGTTCGATACGCCAAAATCGGGGCTACCCTTTATGAGGGTTAAATCAGGTGACAACCATACCTACAGTTGGAGTAAAACCAGAAATCAGCTGCTATTAAATCATGATAATAACAGCTGTGGTTTTGAAAATAAAACTTCATCCCCTAACTTTTTTTACCAAATTTTCTATGAAATATACTAAGATATGAATCACTGGTAACCCCTTCATGACCTTTGGCATACATCAATAGTCGTGTCCCTGCCTTTGTCCCTGCTGCTTGTGAGCTCACATCTATCCCAGCAAACAATGGCTTATTTAATCAGCCATCATGTGTCTTTAGGAACCGCAGGTGGTGTGGAGCTCTGCCCATGGCTGTTAACCTGTTAAATGGCATGGCATTTAACAAGCACCGGCCGGAAGCGTGTCGTTCCATGCGCCCATCGGTGTGCCAGTGATACAATTGCGGGGCGAAGATGGGTTGCCATGACCTCCGAAGCTTTTCAGTATGTTTTTGGAATGTGGAAGGAAACCGGAGTATCCGGAGGAAACCCAAGCAAACACGGGGAGAACATACAAACTCCTTGCAGATGCCTTGGTGGGATTTGAACCCAGGACCCCAGCGCTGCTATCCACTGAATAAACATCTTGAATGTGGTTTTGCGCACCTTGAGGGGTGCAGTTTTTAGAATGGTGTCACTTTTGGGTCACGTTTGGGTATTTTCTATCATATAGACCCCTCAAAGTGGCTTCAAATGTGAGGTGGTCCCTAAAAAAAAAATGGTGTTGTAAAAATGAGAAATCGCTGTTGTACCTTTTAACTCTTACAACTTCCTAACAAAAAAAATGTTGGTTCCAAAATTGTGCTGATGTAAAGTAGACATATGGGAAATGTTACTTATTAAGTATTTTGTGTGACATATCTCTGTGAATTAAGGGCATGAAAATTCAAAGTTGGAAAATTGGAAAATTTTCTCCAAATTTCCATTTTTTCCACAAATGATTGCAAATCATATCAAAGAACTTTTGCCACTAACATGAAGTACCATATGTCACAAAAAAACAATGTCAGAATCACCGGGATCCATTGAAGCGTTCCCGAGTTATTACCTCATAAACCGACAGTGGTCAGAATTGTAAAAATTGGCTTGGTCATTAACATGCAAATCATCCTCGGGGGTAAAGGGGTTAAAATAACAAACGGTTCTGCACTCACCACCTCCAGGTCCAGTGCTTAGTTTCTGGTATGAGTTGTGGCGCTGGCATCACATCAACATGGTGGCAGCCAAACAGTGAGCTCAGAAGTGCTGCTGGCGTAAACAGAACACCATGCAGAAGATCCATTAGAGAGACTGAGCCAAAGAGATGTCAATGCCACAACCAATGTCAAACACTGGGATCAGCAGTGGAGGACTGTCAAACCTCAGATAGGGCTGAACATTTTCTGAAAATGGACAACCCTTTTTACCTCGTATCGCTTATGGGCATAACTGTGCATCCTGCTCTGAGGTGACCATTAAATTACATCATAGACTGTGTGCGCATGCGCCAACTCCCATCCCTCCTCTGTGATGTGATAGTGGGGTGCCTATGGGTCATTATGCCATCTTGATACTCCCAAGAAGCTCACCTATAGGCTAACTTTACACTGACAGCGCTGCAGCCGCTCACTGAGCCCAGTGGTTTTGCCAATATAGACGGCACGAGCCGATGAGCTTGGCTGCTACCTGCAGTGTTGTAAACATACTCTCTAGGATGTTATATAGAAACAGGGGCGCATGAAAATGAAATACATCAACCCTGTGGATACAACCTGTGCATGGATAAGATGGATCCTGAAATGTGCTGCAGAAAAATATGAGGCAGAAGTCCAAAAATAGCAAGTAAATAAACTCCCTATGAATGAACAGGGGAGACGGGCAGAATAGCCCAGAAATGGAGGAGTGTGGTGGAAGCAGGCCCCACGCGTATCGCTGCCGCAGCAGCTTCGTCAGGGGAAACATACTCTCTAAACACCAGAGACTGAGGCAACAGCAGACAGCCGGCGCTAGTCCTGCGGAGGGTAAGTAATTGTTTTTTTTAATAATTACTGCATCTTATAGCAGAAAGTTTTCTGAAAGGTGACAAGTTTAACCCCTTTAACATGTAACAACTCGAATAGGAAGGCTGTGGCATATAAACTCTCGAATGTCCTAGCAATACAATACTTACCAAGTGTGGCATTTGCATAACACAGGTCTTCTACCTACAATGAAAGAAAATCAAGACTTAATATCGTAGATTATCAGTCTTCATAGAGGTGTAGATATAGTAGAGAATCGTTTTACAAATGTTATCAGTATTTTTTACCTCTAGACAATTGACATATATTCAATTTTAACATATTGGATTAAAGTATACAATTTAGATTTTTGCTCAACTTGAAAAAGGCAGTCTTAACAACAGTTATACTATAAACTAATAACTCTTTCCTCTATTCATCAAGCAGTTTTCACCTGTTTTCTGTCGTAAAAATGCTTGGCATATTGAAATTGTTTTGCACCACTCATAGTTGTGTAAGAAATCTGTGACTTTTGGTGTTTTTACACCAGTCCCACCCAGCTCCATCAACTTCATGAAAAGTGGAAAAAGCTCTGTTGCGATGGGATGGGCAACTTAATGAAGCCCTTCCATTAAACAAGCTCCAGTGCTTATTTTAAATGACTGGTGGTGTAATCAGTATGAGACATGTAAATCAAGAGAGCGGACTGTCAGTCATTACATGCCTCACACTGGTAACGTCCCCCCCTTTCAGAATAATCTCTGGAGGCAGATTCTCAGGGAGATCTATGTTCGGCTCATAGATCTTTACAGCTAATTTAGTTATTGATAAGATAGTGGATTTCTGTGGAATAAGACATTGTATTGGAGATATCAAGTTATCATTCCATTCAGCTTCCCTTGACCTGCATGCCCATATAGACTGCTCTTGAGGATTCATCCTACTGACAGATTTCATTTAAAGATGCACCTCTTAATTAATTTGGTGCAGTCCGTTGTTGATCAAGACTGGTGCACATTAGTGTTCATGAATTTGGGCCAAAAAACTGGTACTTTAAAAGAGTAAAATATGAGGAATATCAGTAATTAAAAAGTAAACAAATATTTAAAATTACGGTAGTTTTAAATTTTAGCATTAGGTCCCAATCAAATTACATTATGTAGTCATGTTACATACAGGACATACAATATTATGGCTGTAATACTCAGACACACACAGTTTTACTAAGTGAAACTTCCAAAACTGTAGAAATCTATACAGGGATACAATACACCAGTCTGAACGACACAATTATGAACGTTGTGCATGCAATATTGTAAGTCCCTAAATGAAGATAATGGGGGCTGACTAGCTAAAAATATCCCACTTATCACATTTATTAGGCATTTTAGGCATCATGATGAGACAAGACCAAGTCTGCCATCAGACAATGCATTAAAGGGGATTTTCCATGAACAAAATACATTTTAATCAATAGATCTTGGAATAATTATTATTATTATTATTATTTATTGTTATAGCGCCATTTATTCCATGGCGCTTTACAAGTGAGGAGGGGTATACATAATAAAAACAAGTACAATAATCTTGAACAATACAAGTCATAACTGGTACAGTAGGAGAGAGGACCCTGCCCGCGAAGGCTCACAATCTACAAGGGATGGGTGAGAATACAGTAGGTGAGGGTAGAGCTGGTCATGCAGCGGTTTGGTCGTTCGGTGGTTACTGCAGGTTGTAGGCTTGTCGGAAGAGGTGGGTCTTCAGATTCTTTTTGAAGGTTTCAATGGTGGGCGAGAGTCTGATGTGTTGTGGTAGACGGTTCCAGAGTAGGGGTGATACGTGAGAGAAATCTTGTATACGATTGTGGGAAGAGGAGATAAGAGGGGAGTAGAGAAGAAGATCTTGTGAGGATCGGAGGTTGCGTGTAGGAAAGTACCGGGAGATGAGGTCACAGATGTAAGGAGGAGACAGGTTGTGGATGGCTTTGTACGTCATGGTTAGGGTTTTGTACTGGAGTCTCTGGGCAATGGGGAGCCAGTGAAGGGATTGACAGAGGGGAGAGGCCGGAGAATAGCGGGGGGACAGGTGGATTAGCCGGGCAGCAGAGTTTAGAATAGATTGGAGGGGTGCGAGAGTGTTTGAGGGGAGGCCACAGAGCAGGAGGTTGCAGTAGTCAAGGCGAGAGATGATGAGGGCATGGACTAGGGTTTTTGCAGATTCTTGGTTGAGGAATGAACGGATTTGTGCAATATTTTTGAGTTGAAGTCGGCAGGAAGTGGAAAGGGCTTGGATATGTGGTTTGAAGGAGAGATCAGCGTCAAGGATAACCCCGAGGCAGCAAGCTTGTGGGACTGGGGACAGTGGGCAGCCATTTACTGTAATGGATAGGTTTGTTGGGGGGGTCACGTGAGATGGGGGAAAGACGATTAATTCTGTTTTGTCCATGTTAAGTTTTAGAAATCTAGCAGAGAAGAAGGATGAAATAGCGGACAGACATTGAGGGATTCTGGTTAGTAGGGTGGTGATATCTGGTCCAGAGATGTAGATCTGCGTGTCATCAGCATAGAGATGATACTGAAAACCATGAGATTCTATGAGCTGTCCCAGGCCAAAGGTGTAAATGGAGAAGAGCAGGGGCCCTAAAACTGAACCTTGTAGGACTTCAACAGATAGGGGGCAAGGTAAGGAGGTGGTGTGTGAGTGGAAGACGCTGAATGTCCGGTCTGTTAGGTATGATGAGATCCAGGATAGGGCCAAGTCTGTGATGCCAAGGGATGAGAGGGTCTGTAATAATAGGGAATGGTCCACTGTGTCAAAGGCAGCCAACAGGTCGAGGAGGAGGAGAACAGAGTAGTGTCGCTTGCTCTTGGCGGTTAAGAGGTCATTGGTGACCTTAGTTAGGGCAGTTTCAGTGGAATGGTGTGACCGGAAGCCAGATTGTAAGCGGTCAAAGAGGGAGCAAGAAGAGAGATGGGAGGACAGTTCAAGGTAGACGTGTTGTTCCAGTAGTTTTGAGGCATAGGGGAGAAGTGATATAGGGCGATAGCTAGATACAGAGGATGGGTCAAGAGAGGGCTTTTTGAGGATAGGTGTGATGGAGGCATGTTTAAAGCTTGAGGGGAAAACACCAGTTGTTAGTGATAGGTTGAAGAGATGGGTTAGGGTTGGGATGAAGATTGTGGTGAGGTTTGGGATGAGGTGGGATGGGAGCGGGTCAAGTGCACAGGTGGTGAGATGCGATCTTGAGAGTAGAGTGGCGAGTTGATCTTCTGTAATGGTGGAGTAGTTGGTTTTGGAGGTGGAGGGTAGGGAAGTTGGGAGGAAGGGCTCTGGGGCTTGTTGACCAAAACTGTCTCTGATGTTATCAATCTTCTGCTTGAAGAATGAGGCAAAGTCTTCAGCAGAGATAAGTAGGGAGGGAGGAGGTGCTGGGGGACGGAGGAGAGAATTGAAGGTGTTGAATAACTGTTTAGGGTTGTGAGACAGGGAGGATATGAGAGATGAGAAGTAGGTTTGTTTAGCTGTGGCGAGTGCGGTCTTGAAAGTAGTGAGGGACTGTTTGAATGCGATTAAGTGGTCGTTGGAGTGGGATCTTTTCCATCTGCGCTCAGCAGCCCTGGAAGCTCGCCTCAGTTCTTTGGTCAGGCTGGTGTGCCAGGGCTGTCTGTTGATTTTGCGAGCTTTGGTATGTGTAAGTGGGGCAGCAGATTCCAAAGCTACAGCTATTGTGGTGTTATATAGAGCGGCAGCGTCATCCGCATTGTGTATGGAACTTATGTCTGTGAGAGGGAGGAGGGATTCAGAGAATGAATGTAGGTCAAGATGTTTAAGATTTCTGCGAGGGTGTGAAAGTTTGTGGGGTGGGGACTCTAGACATGGAGTGGAGAGAGATGAGAATGTGAGAAGGTTGTGGTCAGAGAGTGGAAGAGGTGAGTTAGAGAGGTTAGATAGGGAGAAGAGGCGGGTGAAGATGAGGTCCAGTGTGTGACCATCTTTGTGAGTGGCTGCAGAAGACCATTGAGTGAGGCCGAAGAAGGAAGAGAGAGATAGAAGTTTAGTGGCAGCTGAGAGGGAAGTGTCAATGGGGATGTTGAAATCGCCCATGATGATAGTGGGGATGTCTGCAGAAAGGAAATGAAGTAGCCAGGTGGTGAAGTGGTCAAAGAAGATGGTGGCTGGCCCTGGGGGGCGGTAAATGACAGCCAGTTGGAGGTTGGAGGGGGAGTAGATGCGCACAGAGTGCACCTCAAAGGAAGGGAGGGTAACAGAGGGTGGCAGTGGGATTGGGGTGAAGGAGCAGTTATCTGACAGGAGAAAACCAACTCCTCCACCATGCTTGCTGTTGGGGCGGGGTGTGTGAGAGAATAATAATAATTTCCACGATTGGATGTAATAAAATTTTTTTTTTCCTGTGCCGAGATAGTCTTATAAATGTGCCCCTGCTGTGTACTGTGTAATAGCTGTGTCTGACCATGCAGGAACATGGTCTGATCATACCATAGCTCCTGGGCAGGGGAGGAAGAGAAAATAGAATATACAGACAGGAGATTAGGGATCAGGGATCACAGCGGATTAATTCTGTGATGTGTTATGGATCCCAATGGCTAGGGGATCGCACTGGACAAGCAAAAAATAACTCAAATAACGGACGAGCTCTAGGGTGATGGAACCTGGGCTGACCGCTGCCCTACTCCTGACAAACACAACTAGAAATAGCCAGGGAGCGTGCCCACGTTGATTCTAGACGCCTCGCGCCAGCCTAAGAGCCAACCAGCACTGCAGAGAAAATAAAGACCTAACTTGCCTCCAGAGAAATAAACCCCAAAGGTATAGTTGCCCCCCACATGTATTGATGGTGAAAATGAGAGGAAGGCACGCACATAGATATGAAAATAGAGTTAGCAAAACGAGGCCCGCTATAACTAGAAAGCAGAAGGATACAAAAGGGGTCTGAGCAGTCAGCAAAAAACCCTAATCAAAAACCATCCTGAGATTACAAGCACCCATGTGCCAACTCATGGCACATGGGGAGCACCTCAGCCCACTAGAGCTTCCAACTAGCATAGAGTAATATTTAGCAAGCTGGACAAAAAACAAAACAACTGAAAAACATAACTTAGCTTATCCTGAGAGATCTGGAAGCAGGTAGTCAGAACCAAACTGAGCACATCTGAATACATTGATAGCCGGCAAGGGAATGACAGGAAAGCCAGGTTAAATAGGAAACACCCAGCCTCAGATGGACAGGTGGAAACCAGAGACCGCAACCCACCAAAGTCACCCAGTACCAGTTGTAACCACCAGAGGGAGCCCAAAAACAGAATCCACAACAGTGATGTAAAACATGTTTAAAGACAGGCAGAACATATTATTCCAAGATCTATTGATCAAAATGTACTTTGCTCATAGAAAAACCTCTCTAAGGCTATATTCACACACAATCTTGCTGCACCTTCATGCTGAAGCAGCTCTGTGCCACTGTGGGCTTTCCACTGTTTCCCTAATGAAGAACGTAAAGGGAATCTGTCACCAGGTTTTAGCTACCCATCTGAGAGAGCAATATAACGTAGGAGCAGAGATCCTAACTCCAGCCATGTGGCACTTACTGGGCTGCTTACTGTTGCTTTGATAAAACCACTGTTTTATCTGCTGTGGATCTACCCGCTCTCTTACTGCTGAGCTCTGTATAATGTATTGATTGTATCAAGTCATCGGGATGCTGGTTTTCTTCTTCATCTTGTTCCTTCTAATCTTCCGACCATGATGTCCTTCTCCAGTGATTGCTCTCTTCGTATGAAGTGTCCAAAGAAAGCAAGTTGTAGCTTGGTGATACTTGCTTCAAATGACATGTCTGGCTTGAGTTCTTCCAAAATTGATTTGCTTGTTCTTCTTGCCATCCATGGTATTGATAGCATCCTTTTCAGCTCCATATTTCGGAGACGTTGATTCTTCTTCTGTCTTGTTTCTATATCATCCAGGTCGCGCATCCATATGTTACTACAGAAAAGAGCAGACTATTACGAGCTCTGACTTTGTTGTCAGTGAAATGTTCCTCAATTTGAAGACCTTGTTCAGTGATTTCATTGTTGATTTGCCCATCGATATCAAATTCATTTTGAGGTTTCTGGACTCAAAGGGGTTGGCCACTACTAGTGTTGAGCGATACCGTCCGATACTTGAAAGTATCGGTATCGGAAAGTATCGGCCGATACCGGCAAAGTATCGGATCCAATCCGATACCGATACCCGATACCAATACAAGTCAATGGGACTCAAGTATCGGACGGTATTCCTGATGGTTCCCAGGGTCTGAAGGAGAGGAAACTCTCCTTCAGGCCCTGGGAACCATATTAATGTGTAAAAGAAAGAATTAAAATAAAAAATATTGCTATACTCACCTCTGCGAGGGATCCGGCAGCGTTGTTTGCTTAAAATTCGCGCTTTTCTTTCCTTACGTGAAGTCCCGGCTTTGTGATTGGTTGCGTCGCAGTCACATGGGCGACGCAACCAATCACAGCAAGCCGTGACGTAATTTCAGGTCCTTAAGGATTTTAAAATTACGTCCCGGCTTTGTGATTGGTTGCGTCGCAGTCACATGGGCGACGCAACCAATCACAGCAAGCCGTGACGTAATTTCAGGCCCTTAAGGATTTTAAAATTACGTCCCGGCTTTGTGATTGGTTGCGTCGCAGTCACATGGGCGACGCAACCAATCACAAGCCGTGACGTCACGGGAGGCTGGACACGCGCGCATTTTAAAATGCGCGCTTGTCCAGCCTCCCGTGACGTCCCGGCTTGTGATTGGTTGCATCGCGGTCAACCAATCACAAGCCGGGAGGCTGGACACGCGCGCATTTTAAAATGCGCGCGTGTCCAGCCTCCCGTGACGTCCCGGCTTGTGATTGGTTGACCGCGATGCAACCAATCACAAGCCGGGACGTCACGGGAGGCTGGACAAGCGCGCATTTTAAAATGCGCGCGTGTCCAGCCTCCCGGCTTGTGATTGGTTGACCGCGATGCAACCAATCACAAGCCGGGACGTCACGGGAGGCTGGACAAGCGCGCATTTTAAAATGCGCGCGTGTCCAGCCTCCCGTGACGTCACGGCTTGTGATTGGTTGCGTCGCCCATGTGACTAGGACGCAACCAATCAAAAAGCCGGGACGTAATTTTAAAATCCTTAAGGGCCTGAAATTACGTCACGGCTTGCTGTGATTGGTTGCGTCGCCCATGTGACTGCGACGCAACCAATCACAAAGCCGGGACGTAATTTTAAAATCCTTAAGGACCTGAAATTACGTCACGGCTTGCTGTGATTGGTTGCGTCGCCCATGTGACTGCGACGCAACCAATCACAAGCCGGGACTTCACGTAAAGGAAAGAAAAGCGCGAATTTTAAACAAAGAACGCTGCCACTTCCCTCAGTAAGGTGCAGGCTGCGTCGGAGAGGTGAGTATAGCAATATTTTTTATTTTAATTCTCTCTTTTACACATTTTTACATTAATGTTGTTTCGATACCGATACCCGATACCACAAAAGTATCGGATCTCGGTATCGGAATTCCGATACCCGCAAGTATCGGCCGATACCCGATACTTGCGGTATCGGAATGCTCAACACTAGCCACTACCCCAATGAACTGTTACTTTGATTCTGCTGAAGAACAGTTACTCATCAGTTGTATTCTATAGTGATCATTGCCGGGTAATGTACGTCTACTCAAATAAATAGGGGGTGGTTCTGCAGCACCTGGCAGGAGCAAGTATAGTTTTTATGGAGCAGCTGGAAACTTATGGAAGACACTAGTGATGAGCGAACGCGCTCAGATAACGTCTTAGGCTACTTTCACACTAGCGTTTTTGGCTGTACGTCTCAATGCGTCGTTTAGGAGAAAAAACGCATCCTGCAAAGTTGTTTGCAGGATGCGTTTTTTCCCCATAGACTAACATTAGCGACGCATTGCGACGTATGGCCACACGTCGCAACCGTCGTGCGACGGTTGCGTCGTGTTTTGGCGGGCCGTTGACACAGAAAAGTTACATGTAACGTTTTTTTTCGTGCCGTGTCTGCCATTTTCGACTGCGCATGCGCGGCCGAAACTCCGCCCCCTCCTCCCCGGACCTTACAATGGGGCAGCGGAAGCGTTTTTACAGGATGTGTTTGCTTCATCTTTTTACAGCAGAAATTCTGTATCAAATAAGCCTCGGGAATATCCGCACTAAATTGTGCAGTGATCACTATGGTTTCTGCTGTGAATAAAAATCTTATCCACAACAGTGATTCAGTAATGCACTACATATTTTAAGTTGAAAACATATCTGATCCATGTGAACAATCCCACAAGGCTTTCTTCATGTGCTCTTTACACAGTGGAAGTTTATCAATGAACTGCACCCCATCCATTGTGCAGATGTCTCTGAACAGTAGAACAATGTACAACTCCAGAGCCTGCTAAATCTTTCTGAAGGTCTTTTGCAGTCAAGCAAATATATATATATATATATATATATATATATATATATATATATATATATATACTGTAGATATATATACAGTACAGACCAAAAGTTTGGACACACCTTCTCATTTAAAGATTTTTCTGTATTTTCATGACTATGAAAATTGCACATTCACACTGAAGGCATCAAAACTATGAATTAACACATGTGGAATTATATACTTAACAAAAGAGTGTGAAACAACTGAAATTATGTCTTATATTCTAGGTTCTTCAAAGTAGCCACCTTTTGCTTTCATGACTGTTTTGCACACTCTTGGCATTCTCTTGATGAGCTTCAAGAGGTAGTCACCGGGACGCCTCAGTCACTCCAGCTCTATTCCCTACCCATTGATGCCTTCTTTTGATGGAATGACAGCTCCATTGCCTGAAATTAAACAGCATAGAGCTTTACATACCTTTACATGTCCAATCGATTCCCCATCACTGAAATATCAGTGTTTGAATTGATATGCAAATGAGGTTGAAGAGCTATTGCAAATGTCATGCCTCTATCACTCCAGATCTATTCTCCTCCCAGGGTCTCCTCCTCCTGCTTGAATTCTATGTTTTGTAACTTCAGGTAAAGGGGTCATCAGTCAAGCAGGAGGAGGCTGTGCTGTGTAGGGAATAGAGCTGGAGTGACAGAGGCATGAGACTTACAAATAGTGCTTCGGCCTCTTTTGCACAAGAATTCAGACATTGAGTTCTCAGTAATGGAGGAATGGACTGGCCATGTAAAATTATTGTAGAACTTGTCTTCGAAAGAGCTACATGCGTAAGTTAATTATTTTGGGATTTGTTATTATATTGAAAGATTCCCTTAAAAAAAATAAAAAGTAACTGAATCTTTTTCCGGAATAAAATTTGATTTTATCCAAAAGAAGAGACAGATATCACTTTTACATGTTGGTGCTGATTCCCACTTTAGCAAAAAAAAAAAAAAGTGCAAATTATAAAAAACAAAAAGTTTAAAAACAGAATTGTGAAAATAATTAGCAACTTACCAATAGATGGTTAAAAAAGCAGAAAGAAAATATTGCAGTAGTAAACGCTGAAATTAGGATAAAACAGATCATCCAAATTCTAGTGTTGCTTCTTGTGGCTGAACTATTAGATTCAGTCACATTGATCCCAAGTTCTTCTTCTCCATGTACCTGATGAAAACTCATGTTTCTGATGAAAAATGGAATGTTTCTCATGAGTTTGTAAGAAGTGAGATAGATTTGACCAGTGATGCTTATTTATAATTCCAGGCGAGGAGAGGAGGAGCCATCTGTGGGATTCCCTTTCTCTACGTATCTGTCATAAAGCTGTTGAAGATAAGACGTTGCCTCTGAAACTCAGCTGAGCTGGAATGGAGCCAATGTCTGTTTCCTTCTGTAAATGCCCGGCACTTACGCAATACATAATTGTTTCACTCTGCAAGAAAGAAAAAAAAAAGAGCACAAACAATCTTTTTTTTTTGTCTTTACAAGTCATAAACTTATGGTCGGTGTAGTAAATTAATAAATGACATTTTCTAATGGAGATATTGCATACTCTTTCTGCAAATACAATAAAACCGGCAAGTGCTTTCAAGACAGTAGTTAATCATAACTGACCGAGAAAAGAATAACCCTGTCTAGGCACAGGAGAAAGGATTACTTAAGGTGAACAATACGACTTCTTGTGGTTTCCCCAGAAGACTTATGTTATACAAAAGGATCTAATAATAGGTAATTGGAATCAAATCAGTTAGGAAACATGTAAGTAAAAAAGTTAATGCTTAAGTAAAAGTTGCAACATCTTAGAGGTGTGTAATTAGAAATTAATTGCAAATTGCTTTATTATTGTTATGGCGGCAATTAGCAAGGTTTTGCTGTAGCAGTGCAGCCATTAAAGGGGTTGTCCAGTCTTATTCTAGTCACTGTATGTGACTGTAGAGTTCTGAATCCTTACAGTGTGCGCACTGTGCGCTGTCAGGATTCTTCGGTGTCAGCAGCGAGAATGGGCAGTCACTTGACTGCAAATTAGTGATGAGCGAACGTGCGGGGATAATGTCTTATCTGAGCACACACGGGTGTTATCCGAGCATCTGGGCGTGCTCGTATATTATGTTCGAGTCCCTGCGGCTGCATGATTTGGGGCTGTTAGACTGTCTCAACACATGTGGGGATTGCCTGTTTGTTACACAATCCTCGCATGTGTTGTGTCTGTCTAACATGCAGCTGCGGGGACTCAAACATAATATACGAGCGCTCCCAGATGCTCAGATAACACCCAAGTGTGCTCAGATAAGACATTAACCGAGCACGTTCACTCATCACTAACAAAAGTGACTTGAGCGAGGCTAAGCAAGTCTAGTCAGACTGTAGCTGGATGTGTGAAAATCGCATGCAGTCACGTGAACACCCGGTCTCACTGTCAACACTAGAGAATCCTGACAGCTTGCTGTGTGCACGCTGTCAGTAAATTCCATTTGTTTCAAATTAAAATGTTGTAACATCCACTCATCTCTACATGTAGCCACAAGTCTCCACAGAGGGTAGAATGGTTTCCTAAATGTAAGTGATGCTCACAGTAAACAATCGTGTTATAAAAAAGCTGGTGTATGGGTAAACTCATGAAGAAAACCCTCAGTTCTGCCATATTTGCTGAGATTTTTACAATGTTCAATTTGTATTAAAAATCACTTGGCAACTTTATTCTGCAGATAATTTTTTTTAGTTTTTTTTCAGCTTTCTTTATTTTGATATTTATTTTTTATTTGTTCAGTTTTGTCTTTTTTTAGAGACCCATAACTTTTCTTTTTTTTTTTTTTTTTGGACAATGGACATTTGTGAGGGCTCATGTTTGTTTTTGTTTTTTTGTTTTCTTATATAGAGTAGGCTCCTATAACACCCATCATGTGATCAGGGTTTCAAAGCTGATTTTTTACTTTTATCTCGGCAATTAAACAAAAAATTATGGACAGCTTACACTTTTTTATGATCAGATTGGAAACTATGGTAGATTGTACAATTCTAAGATATACATGAATCTATCTATCTATCTATCTATCTATCTATCTATCTATCTATCTATCTATCTATCTATCTATCTATCATCTATCTATTATCTATATATTATCTATCTATTATCTATCTGTCCATCTGTTATCTATCTATCTATCTATCTATCTATCTATCTATCTATTATCTATCTACCATCTATCTATTATCTATCTACAATATATCTATTATCTATCTATATATTATCTATCTATTATTTATCTATCTATTATCTATCTATCTAACTATCTCATATCTATCATAATCTATCATTATCTATCTATGTAATATCTATCTATCTATCTATCTATCTATCTATCTATCTATCTATCTATCTATCTATCTATCTATCTATCTATCTATCTATGTATCTATCTAATAGAAGAACATTTGACAGCACTACCAAAAAGAAACGGGGTGCAATAAAACCTATTAAGGTAATGTCGAAATCTCTAAAATCAATAATTTAAAAAAATCTATAAAAAACTAAAAAAAAACAGGCAGCACTCCAAAAATAAAGTGAGAAACTATGGCTTTACTGATCCTTTAGCAGCAACATTTCGGCAGACTTCTCTGCCTTTTTTTGATTATCTATCTATCTATCTATCTATCTATCTATCTATCTATCTATCTATCTATCTATCTATCTATTCTCTATCTATCTTCATATATATCTTAAAATTGCTATATGTGTTCATACCAGTATTATTGGCTGTGGCTAATTGTATAATTATGTACATAATTATACACAGTCAGCATTACTGGTATGAACACATACAGCAGAATTCACTTTGAAATGTAAAATAATGATAATTAGTCTTGATAATCTGTACCAGTTTCTACAGCTTCTAAAAATTGCAAACATTTTTTTACTGACTTTCGAGGAGTTACTGAACAGGTGGCAAATGACGCATATGTGGGCAGACAGAACAAGAAAAAAACACCATATAACCAAAGGGATTGTCCCACAAATATATGCACACAACAAATACACACACGTATAGAAAAAGTTTCTACAGATTGGTGTTTTACTTGGTGTAATACTAGCTTTAAGACATAGGTGGAACTGAGGAGACCATTAATGAGGATTTTCTCACTATCCCAGACTGGATTATGTTTGACTCTGAGGTAAAAAAGATAATTATGTAGATGATTAAGTGTGGTTATAAGTAATTGCTATTAGTAACAGTAGCATCTGCTAGGATAAATACTGTACATCGCTTTAATAATTTTTTTCCTCCTATAAACGGACAGGCTGATAAACTAATAATTCTGGTGAGAATACACTGACTGACTGTTGACGTTACAATATGTCTCAGATTGCCCAAACACACGCAGGGTCCTGGAACAAAAGGCATAAAGAATTGGCAGGTAAGACGCCCAACGCGTGTCACCGCACACTGTGGCTTCCTCTGGACCATGTTGTAGTAGGCTTTATCTTGACTGTATCACAAACACTCATTATCAGCGTGTGGTGAGATCTTTGCACAAATCTGCTACTTCAGTTATCGCAGCTCCACATGCATTTTTTTCAGATGTTTGCATGTCAGTTGTAGTTGGCTGTTCTATTTTTTGTGCTATGGATATCAATCCATACTAACTGGGTGTGGCATGTGAATCCCTCATGTTTATATTACCTTTCAGATACCTTGGATTATGTTGCTTGCGTAGGGCATACCACTTGTTATTTTCATTTTTGGGATTTCCATGCATTGAGGTATTGTCACGGGGTTACCACGACAGTGTGGAGCCAGAAGTCTGCAGCATCTGATTGCTTCTACTCCGGTGCTGAGAAGAAGCACTTCTCCTTCATTTTAAATGTATTTATTTCTTCTGACAGAACAGGGGTTAATCAGCCATGTTGGAAATTCCTCTGTTCACAGCTGAGCTCGGTTAGCCACTCCTTTCCCCTTTATAATCTGGGCTCTGCTCTGATACTAATTCTTGTCAGAGATAGCTTTATTGCTGCATGGCTAACGGAGAGAGGGGAGTTCATATGAGAAGGAGAGTTGAAGGAGTTATTAGTGACTTGCTTGGTTTGTATTTGTGGTAATTCCCTATCCTTCTCTATTTTTCTTTATTCCACTAACTCAACGCCCTGGTGAATTCCTCTGTTATATGTGAGTGAATATTTTGTATGCCTGAAGTTTTCTGTTAACTCTTGCTTGTGTTGCCTTGTTTGTTGGGTTGGTGTACTACTGGGCACAGTAGTGCCCCCTCTTCACTGGGTGGGGGAAGAGAACAAACGGAGGGCTAACTCAAGAGATAAGGCAAGGGCAGAGGCCCTGGCATCTTCACCTTCAGAAGTATCCCAGTGAGTAGGGCGAGATAGGGTGTCCCCTAATGTTAGTGACACGAAAGGAGCCCCTGGTCCCGGGTCACCCGACAGCTGTGTCATGACAGGTATGACTACCAGGGGTTTCTACCCATTGTGTTTATACTATTACCCGTCTAGCACTGTATTGTTCATATGGATTTATGGTCAGCATTTCATATGGCTGACTACCTATGCAAATACTATAGCTGAAGTTCTTCGATTTGTTATTGTGTATTCTGTTAAAGGGTATATCTAGGACTTTATGCCTATGCCATCTGGGTTCTCTCCCTTTTTTATGGACTGTTTGGAGAAGCTGGAGAAGGTATTTTTTTCCATTTTTGAAAAATTTACGAAACTTTGTCCAAACTCTGATCAAATGCTAAAGAAAATCTGATGAAACTCTGATAAGAAAACCCTGATGGAACTTAGGCAGGTTTTCTCCTATGAGAAAATAGCTGACATCTGAATGAGCTCTTAGGCTGGCCATAAACCTACACCACCAGAAAAGGTACACTTTGAAATTGTTAAGCACAAACTTTAACCACCCTACAAATACTGGTATAAGAGAAAAAAGTTTTTTTTAACCTCGTCATCATTAGTCAGTGGGTGGGTGCTACCTGCTATCTCTGTACTACCTGTAACTGCAGAACATCCCTGATTCTGAAAGCCCATCATACAGCTGTAATTAGAAAGTATTTACAGATGTATGGTGGGGTGGAACATGCAAGTAGATAGCAACTGCTAATCTATTAGTTCTTAGGCCCATAGTAAAGGAATAAAATATTCTCGGATGACCCCTTTAAACATTTATTTTGACGTAAACACTTTTATTTGGGAAACTAGGAGATGCCATATGCAGGAGCTTTTTATTTTGCCCAGCTATGTAAATAAATGGATATTGTAGGGATTCATGCTATTTGGCAGCCACAAGTGTACCTACAAGCAATACGTTCTTGTCCTACTATGTGATAATTATTGCTCTCATAAACTTTGGAGGACTCAAAACAACAAACCGCCTCTTCTTGGCACAAAGGTATAACAAAGTAAACAAAACAGTTCATACTACAAATACGGGCTCGCCTGCTCAGTCCAGCTCTCTCAGTCTCTAGCAGAAACTAACCAACTGTAGAGTCTCTTCCTCCTACCACACACAATTTTGAGATAGCTCAGCTTCCTTAAATCTTTTTTCCTTATGATGTTTTTAAATGAATTTCCAATAATAAAAAGATTAATTTTATAGATGAAAGTGCCCGAAAATCTTTTTTTCTTAATTGGGCCTTAAAGGGGACCTGCAAAGCCTCACCTGGAGGTATGAGACCGACCAGTCCCACCCAAGCTCTTCTGGTTACTCCTAAAACCCGGCCCCAAATCTAGTACCAATAAAAACCTCTTAGCAACCTACTGTTGCTGGAGCCTTTACCTCCGAGACTTACATAACTGAGGCTCGGTACCTCGGTGACACATACCTCCTATCCAAGATTTTACCTCCTATTTTCCTACAATACATTTTTCCCTTCCGTTGCTACATGCTTTTAGCAGAAATGGAAAAATTATTTAGCTTCCAGAGTTGTTTTTCTGGTTTTAGTTTTAATTCCATTTTTTGCCTACAATTTCGCATTAGAATTTGCTTTCTCTGATAGTAAAAGCTACGGCTATTGATTTTCTTGCTGACAATATATACAAATGTCTTTTTACTTTATGTCAGCAAACAATTATTTGTTTTTCCTCTTGTCATTTTTGCAAAAAAGGTCTGCCATAATAAAACACAACTGCCCAAATTTGTACATCTGCTCTCACATCTCTTTTACTAAGATTGTGTAATAGATTTTTTTTACCTTTAAGAGTAAAACCATCATTTGAATTTTAATTTTATAAATCAATAGTCCACATGGAAATAAGAAACTTTGTAACACAGTTTCTTTCTCCTTGTGGTTTGTTCTTTCACTCTCAATTCTTGATGAGGGACTTTCCATTACTGAGATAGGAATTGACAGTTGGTGCTTTTAAAATTTTATGGAGGAGGGAGAAGCTAAACACAGAAAAAGACATTCTGCTGTATGCTTACCTGAGAACTTCATAACCATCAACTGTCATCTCAGTAATGGAGAAATCTGTATTCACTGAAGACACATTTTACACCTGAATTGAGAATATTGAGAAGGAAAATCAGTTCAGTGGTTAAAGAAGTGGATTTCTCTAATAAGATTTATTACAAAGTTTCTTATTTTCAGGTATACTATTGAGTTATGAAAAAAAAATTAAACAATGGTTACTCTATAATGTTTTATTACTTGATAACTACATTAACCCCTACACGACATGTGCCGTACTATTACCACGCATGTCGAGTCTCCCCCTTTGATGTGGGCTCCGGCAACATGTCAGCTGTTTTGTACAGCTGACATGTGCGCGCAATAGCGGCGGGTGAAATCGCGATTCATCCACCGCTATTAACCTGTTAAATGCCGCTGTCAAACGCTGACGGCGGCATTTAACTGCCACTTCCGGCCACGCGGCTGAAAATGAGCGCATCGCCAACCCCTGTCACAAGATCTGGGGTCGGCGATGCATCAGGATGGTAACCATAGAGGTCCTTGAGACCTCTATGGTTACTGTTCCCAGATAGCTGTGAGCACCACCCTGTGGTTGGCGCTCATAGCAAGCCTGCATTTCAGCTACATAGCAGCGATCTGATGATCGCTGCTATGGAGCTGAGCCGATCGAGTGGTGCCAGCTTCTAGCCTCCTATGGAGGCTATTGAAGCATGGCAAAAGTAAAAAAAAAATGTTTTTAAAAATATGAAAAAAATAAAAATATAAAAGTTTAAATCACCCTCCTTTCGCCCCATCCAAAATAAAACAATTAAAAAAAATCAAGCCTACACATATTTGATATCGCCGAGTTCAGAATTGCCCGATCTATCAATCAAATATCAAATATCAAATATCAAAGCATTAACCTGATCAGTAAACAGTGTAGCGAGAAAAAAATTAGAAACGCCAGAATTACTTTTTTTGGTCGCCGCGACATTGAATTAAAATGCAATAACGGGCGATCAAAGGAACGTATCTGCACAAAAGTGGTGTCATTAAAAACGTCAGCTCGACACGCAAAAAATAAGCCCTCACCCGACCCCAGATCACGAAAAATGGAGACGCTACAGGTATCGGAAAATGGCGCATTTCTTTTTTTTAGCAAAGTTTTGCATTTTTTTCACCACTTATTTAAAAAATAACCTAGACATGTTTGGTGTCTATGAACTCGTACTGACCTGAGGAATCATAATATCAGGTCAGTTTTAGCAATTAGTGAACCTAGCAAAAAAGTCAAACAAAAAACAAGTGTGGGATTGCACTTTTTTTGCAATTTCACCACACTTGGAATTTTGTTCCTGTTTTCTAGTACAAGACATGGTAAAACCAATCGTGTCGTTCAAAAGTACAACTCATCCCGCAAAAAATAAGCCCCTCACATGGCCATATTAACAGAAAAATAAAAAAGTTATGGCTCTGGGAAAGAGGGGAGCGAAAAACGAAAAACGCAAAAACGAAAAAGGCCCGCGGCGTGAAAGGGATAAGGAGAAAAAGTCAAGCATCATCTAATTTACAAGTCCTACAAGTCCATATGCAGACATACAGTATATCAAAAAGTTCCCTAACTGGCTGAGCCAGATTCAGTAAGTTCTGGACTTTGCAGTTTGATAATGCACAAGGCTTCTTCTTGTTCCTTATATTTTCTTTTGGTATACAAATATTTTTAAAGAATGACGTATTGAAATGAAAACAGTTTCAGGGCAAAGACATTCTGGTGCTTTCCCCCATGTAGCTCAGCTTACACTGTGGGCATAATTATTAGGCAATTTGTATTTTTTATGATTTATTTTATTATTGAATAACTACAGTGCTGTCAGTCGATCTAAAATGTTAATAAACCTGAAACCTGAATATTTAAGAAAGTAAAAGTGAAGTTTTGTCTTTCTTACGATAACTTCTGTGTGTCCAGCACTATTGGGAGACTATAAATGTGAAGAATTATTGTGCAACTAAATGAAAAACTTTAATTTTTCCATCTTGTTTATTTTCATCTGTTAAAGTGGGAATAATAACCTAACAGTACAACTAAAGTGTACAAAATACATTTCTAAGATAAAAAACACACGAGAGATCTAATGTAGACATCCTTCTATTCAATAACAGTAACAAGCCTTCTATCTTCTCTAGAGTTTGTCAGTTGCCTAATCTGTTGTCAAACAATTTTTTGAGCAGCATCTACCACAGCCTCCCAGACACTGTTCGGACATTGTGTAACGTTTTCACTGTAAACTCACATTTAATAAGAGCACACAAGTTCTCAATAGGATTTAGGTCAGGTAAGAAAGGGGCCATGTCATTATTCTTTCATCTTTAAGTCCTGTACTGGAAGCTGAGCAGTGGAGTCTATGATGGATGAGATAGAGCATTGTCCTGCAAAAAAATTATAGCAGAATTTCTCCAGTATCACTGCTTGAAGAAAGGGTCTTCTAGAAACTGACAGTAGGTTTGAAAGTTGATTTTGAGTCCATCTTCAACTAGAAAAGGTCCATTTAGCTCAACCCTAACAATACAAGCCCATAAGAGTACCCCACCTTTACCTAGCTGGCATCTCAGTCAAAGTGGAGGTCTGTGCCGGTTACTGATCCAACCATAGCCCCATTCAGATGGTCAACAGTCACTCTCATTTCATCAGTCCATAAAACCTTTGAAAAAATATGTCTTCAGATATTTCTTGGCCCAGTCTTGACATATTCAGTCGTGGTTGGTTTCAGCCTTTCTCACTTCGGCCAAATCTCAGAGCACTGAGCACCTTGCATGTCTTGTCCTCCAGAGAGGTTACAGTTCTGGAATATGCCAGCACTGGAGGATAAAGGCTTTCTGGTCGCTTCACTATTGACTCTTCTCAAATCTTCGGCAGACAATCTACATCTTTTCTACTTAACTTGTTTATTGCGACCTTGTTGACTATTTTCAATAAAAAATGTTATGGTTCTGTGATCGCACCCCAATATCTTAGCAATCTCAAGAGTGGTGCAACCTTCTGTAAGATTTGTAGCAACTTTTTACTTTTCAAAGTCAGTAAAATTTCTTTTTTGGACTATTTTTCCTGAAGAAAAAAAGCTGGATGATAAAATTCTGCACACCTTGATAAAGGCACCAAGAAAAAATGGAGTAAGCCATAAACCACCAATTAATAATATAAAAGGCCAAATTTTTTAAGAGTTTCTAACATATAGATTACATACTTGAATACAAACCATACAAAACATCAACATATGTGCAGGAGACATGGAAACATACAAGTAGAGGGTCGAGGTCAAAATAGGACACAGGAGAGCAGATAGGAAAATCACCAAACTTGCAACCGTAATAGAATGAAGGCAATCAGATCAATGCTATGCCTCTAATAATAAAGAATAAACCATGCACAATGAATTCATGAGCTGGTGCAGTCTAGCAATTGCTTACCCACCACCGAAGCCATCCTTGCGGCCCCTGACGCGTGATTCCTGTACCTGCTTTCTCAAAGGGGTTATGCCAATTGTCCTGCCTCAGATGTTTATATGTGTACACTTGACAAAGGGTGTTGTATCCTTAGGCCGCATCCCCCCTCATTACACCAATACAAATCACTTGATCTGCTTCATCCAATAAGTATTCAAGTTTACACAGCTTGTAGATGGAAAATCTACATAAAAATGATGATATGGTCAAAATAATCACCTGCCTAATAATTCTCCACACAGTGTAGGATTAAGTATGGAATTAACATATTGCATGCTAATGTAAAGGGAAGCCACATTATCATTTTCTGGCATGAGGGGGAATTGAGCCCCAATGAGTTTAACTAAATCAGGGAGAAGGTTTGCATTTTCAATAATGGTGGATTCCATGAACCATTTCCCCGCTTAAT
Source organism: Ranitomeya variabilis (assembly GCF_051348905.1). Classification (NCBI taxonomy): domain Eukaryota; kingdom Metazoa; phylum Chordata; class Amphibia; order Anura; family Dendrobatidae; genus Ranitomeya; species Ranitomeya variabilis. The sequence continues at coordinate 64,848,426 of NC_135239.1, read as the reverse complement.
TGTAAAGTGCTGCGGAATATGTTGGCGCTATATAAATAAAAATTATTATAATTATTATTATTATTTACTTGAGGCAGTATTGGATCTATGTAACTTGCATGTAATTCAGGTTTCTCACCATAAGGTTAGAATATGAAGAAAGTCAGGAATTTCCCTTCTCAGAAAGTTCCAATGCTTGTTATTGACTAGCAAACTACGAACATGAATCCTTTCTATTTGTGTTCCCACAATTTTCTTCTTTTTATTGCTGTTCCCAGACTTGGCTGCTGATCTTTAATAGGCACCTATCCAGACCTGAATTTGCAGCCATAATCATTTAAAAGACTTATGTAGTATTGCAAAACTTTGAGTTTTACCTGCTTGACTAACCCATTGAACTATGTTCTGTAACCTATGATGTATTTCATTTGTGTGGTCATTCATGGAGATAGACATCCTTTGTATTATCACTTTTTTCATAACTTACTGTTACTGATACTAATATTTAGAATTTTATTATTGCATTAAATGGGAACTAAAATTCCCCATCTAAAAGAGAAAAAAAAATATTTGAACTTGGCCAATTGAAAGTCCATTGTTGGAAACAAGAGTTCACAATCTGCTAAAATAAATGTGCTTTAATTCTCCAAAGTTAAGAGCTGGTCCAAGACCTCCAAGGGTTAAGATCTGGTCTGAAGCTCTGAACATGCGCATTGTATGGATAAAGCAAAGATAAAAAATGGGAAGAGTGATACCACTCACCAGTCTATCAGATTATGGACTATGATCCCAGTATCAAGTGCACAGAAGCTTCTGGGCGAAAGATCAGGGGTATTAAATCTGAAAAGTTCCAGCACATGTTGTAAAAATGTGATTTCTTTATTCACTTATGAATGAAAAACATTTATAGTCATGTTTCACAGTCATAATTAGAGCCTATGCATTTTGGGTGTGTCCACCCTTAGTCATAGATGTAGGATGTAAAAGTAAAAGTTATGGAGAATTCAATGAAAACTGCATGCAAGTACTCAATATAGTGCATTTGGAGAAAGGTATAGATTTTTGTGGCTTTTCATAAGCAGAAAACTTCTGCTGTATTGTATATAATGCTATTTTTTGTGGTTATACTTACTGAAGGGCTTACGGAAGGAAATGAGTCAAGTACCAGGTGTCCAGAAACACGTACATGGTCAGATTATAAAATTTTTAAATTTGTTCCATTCTTTGCAGGTTAGGGTTGTGGCTGGGGTTAGGGTTGTGTTAGGGTTGGGGTTAGGATTAGGGTTGGGGTTAGAGCTGTGGTTAGGGTTGTGTTAGGGTTAGGGTTGTGTTAAGGTTGGGGTTAGGGTTAGAGTTAGGGTTAGTGTTGTGTTGGGGTAGGGTTGTGTTAGGGAAAGGGTTGTGTTGGAGTTAGGGTTGTGGTTAGGGTTAGTGTTGGGGTTAAGGTTAGGCTTAAGGGTGTTTTGGGGTTAGGGTTGGGGTTAGGGCTGTGTTAGGGTTGGAGTTAGAATTAGGGGGTTTTCAAAAGTGAAAAAATGATGGCGAAGTGATGGTTAGTGTTGAGCACAAGTGCATGCTACTCAAGTTTGCATTGGGTGCTCGGGTATGCACCAAGTATCGCAGATAACCTCATGTTTATTTTGGGGTGTCTAACAGCCACAAAACATGTGGGGCAGGGACTCAAGCATGTTACTTGAGCACCTGCGATATTCGGTGCATATCCGAGCACCCGATGCAAACTGCAGTAGTGAGCACTTGCGCTCAACACTAATGATGATGACATATTTAATATGATGACCTAATGTTATCAAATTTTGTGATGCAACTTTGGGTTCAAAATGCTCACTATACCCCTGGATAAACTTCATTAGGGGTGTAGTTTTCAAAATGGCATCACTTGTGGGGGGGTTTCCACTATTAAGGCACATTAGAGGTCTCCAAATGCAACATGGTACCCATCATCGATTCCAGACAATTTTGAGTTCAAAACGTCAAACTGTGCTCTCTCCATTTTGAGCCCTGCCATGAACCCAAACAGTGGATGTACCCCACATATGGTGTATCAGTGTACTCAGGAGAATTTGCACATCAAATGCTGGTGTCCATTTTCTACTGTTTCCCTTGTGAAAATAAAAAAGTTTGGGTCTAAATTTGCACTAAAGCAAATTTAGTGTGAAAAAAGTTAAATGTTAATTTTTTCCTTCAACATTGCTTTAATTCTCGTGAAGCACTTTAAGGGTTCATCAACTTCTTGAATGTGTTTTTGAGCACCTTGAGCGATGCAGTTTTTAGAATGGTGTCACTTTTGGGTACTTTCTGTCATATTGACCCCTCAAAGTCACTTCAAATGTGATGCGATCCCTAAAAAAAGGTTTTGTTAATTTTGTTGGAAAAATGAGAAATAGCTGTTCAACTTTTAACCCTTATAACATCCTAACAACAAAATAATGTTTCCAAAATTGTGCTGATGTAAAGTTGACATGTGGGAAATGTTATTCATTAACTATTTTGTGTGATATAACTCCCTGATTTAAGGGCACAAAAATTAAAAGTTTTGAAATTGCTAAATTTTCTAATTTTTTTCCAAATTTCCACTTTTTTCATAAAAAAGCAAGTCAAATTGAAGAAATTTTACCACTAACATGAAGTACAATATGTCACAAAAAAAACAATTTCAGAATCAGTGGGATCCATTGAAGCATTCCAGAGTTATAACCACATAAATTGACACTGGTCAGAATTGTAAAAATTGGCCTTGTCATTAAGGTCAAAATTGGCTTGGTCAGTAAGGGGTAAAACTATTTCTTGTGAAGTAGGAGTCTTTATAAGGCTAGCTTCACACTAGCATTCGGCAGAGCTATGGAGGACTACGTATTTCCTCCGTAAAGTCTCTCCCACTGCCGCGCCTCTTCCTTCAGCTCCACCTATGTCTGCACGCTTCCTGCATACCCATCTTTAACATTGGGTATGCAGGCCATGCGGATCTATGCAGATGCCTCCACATGCGTCGTTATGATGCTGTGCCGACCTGCATCAAATGCAACATGTTGCATTTTGTTGTGGTCAGCACAGCGTCAAAATGATGCATCCGCATACATCCGCATGGCCTGTGTAATCAATGTTAAAGATGGGGTACGCAGGACGCATGCAGACAAAGGAGGAGCTGAAGAGGCACGGCAGTGGGCGGGGCTTCACGGAGGAAATACGCAGACCTCTGCAGTTCTGCAGAACGCTAGTGTGAAACTAGCCTAACTTTTCCCTCTCCAAAAAAGAGATTCCACTATCCAGGATGTTATTATAATGTATTATCATAATTTATTACAGATATCAGATACTGCCCAAACAATCCAAGTCTTCCAGACATTAGCAATTACAGTGAATAGTATCATATGTCAGCTATCAATACAGCTTTAAACAAACACAGGCAGCAGAGTTTTATTTGGTTGGAAGGCATATACTGGCAGGAAATGCAATGCTAATTAGGTGTCAGTGCCCTAAACCACATCCAAAACTGAAATGAAAGTAGGCAATCAACAAGGAGACTTGGCAGGGATTTTGCATACCTTTTAATATTAACTAGCCCTCATGACCATGTTACATCAGTTACATAGCAATAGATATGCATCTTTTGACGTATCAATTGATGTTACAATTTTTTTTTTACTTTTCAGCAAACCAATTAGTTTGAACACTATATGGTCATCTTAAACGAAAGTGACTGGAACCAGGGGCATCCAGGAGGAGGCCCACTGGTGCCAGCAGAAACTGTGCATCACAATACACTTCAACTGGATCCGAGCACACACATCCAGTTGAAGTGTATTGTGATGCACAGACCCATTGAGTCCGTGCACGGCAATAAATGATGCCGGCCAATCACAGGCCAGCAGCTGACTTTGGCCTTCCTGTGACTGGGGCGCATGGCAGTGACATCATGCTCTCTTATCGTTTGCATGCTGAATTCATCTGCTGGCTTCAGAAGAGGACACTATACGGCGGAGGAGTGGAGGGAAGGTGAGTATAAGGTTTTATTTTTTTCTATGGATTAAAGAACAGCGGCAGAATGGGGGACATATTACCAGGATAAGAGACATCTTACTAGGATGGGGCACAGGATAAGGGACGTATACCAGGATAAGGGACATATTACCAGGATGGGGGATATATACCGGGGTGAGGCTCAGGATAAGTAACATATACTAGGATGGGGGATATTTATACCAGGATGGGAGATACATACCATGATGGTGCCCAGGATAGGGAACATATACCAAGATGGGGAACATATATACCAGGATGGTGCCCAGGCAGAATAATATATATCTATATATCAGGATGAAGGAAATATATATATATAATTACAGTGGGTACGGAAAGTATTCAGACCCCTTTAAATTTTTCACTCTTGGTTTCATTGCAGCCATTTGGTAGATTCAAAAAAGTTAATTTTCTTTCACATTAATGTACATTCTGCACCTCATCTTCACTGAAAAAACTGAAATGTAGAAATTTTTGCAAATTTAATAAAAAAGAAAAACTGAAATATCGCATGGTCATAAGTATCCAGACCCTTTGCTAAGACACTCATATTTAAGTCAAATGCTATCTATTTCCTTGTGATCATCCTTGAGATGGTTCCTCTCCTTCATTGGAGGCCAGCTGTGTTTAATTAAACTGATAGGACTTGATTTGGAAAGGCACACACCTGTCTATATAAGACCTCACAGCTCACAGTGCATGTCAGACCAAATGAGAATCATGAGGTCACAGCAACTGGCCAAGGAGCTCAGAGACAGAATTTTGGCAAGGCACAGACCTGGCCAAGATTAAAACTGAATTTCTGCAGTACTCAAGGTTCCTAAGAGCACAGTGGCCTCCATAGTCCTTAAATGGAAGACGTTTGGGACCACCAGAAGTCTTCCTCGACCTGGCCATCCAGCCAAACTCAGCCATCATGGGAGAAGAGCCTTGGTGAGAGAGTTAAAGAAAAACCCCAAGATTACTGTGGCTGAGCTCCTATCACTGCAACTCTCCACCAGTCGGGCCTTTATGGCAGAGTGGCCCGACGGAAGCCTCTTCTGAGTGCCAGACATATGATAGCCCGCATAGAGTTTGCTAAAAAACACATGAAGGACTCCCAGACTATGAGAAATAAGATTATCTGGTGATGAGATGAAGATAGACCTTTCTGGTAATAATTCTAAATGGTATGTGTGGAGAAAACCAGGCACTGCTCATCACCTGCCCAATACAATCCCAACAGTGAAACATGGTGGTGGCAGCATCATGCTATGGGGTGTTTTTCAGCTGCAGGGACAGGACGATTGGTTGTTATTGAAGGAAACATGAGTGCGGCCAAGTATAGAGATATCCTGGATAAAAACCTCTTCCAAAGTGCTCTGGACCTCAGACTTGGCCGAGGTTCACCTTCCAACAAGACGATGACCCTAAACACACAGATAAAATAACAAAGGAATGGCTTCAGAACAACTCTGTGACCATTCTTGAATGGCCCAGCCAGAGCCCTGACCTAAACCCAATTGAGCATCTCTGGAGAGACCTGAAAATGGCTGGCCACCAACGTTCATCATCCAACCTGACGGATCTGGAGAGGATCTGCAAGGGAGGATGACAGAGGATCCCCAAATCCAGGTGTGAAAAACTTGCATCATTCCCAAGAAAACTCATGGCTGTACTAGCTCAAAAGGGTGCTTCTACTCAATACTGAGCAAAGGGTCTGAATACTTATGTTATGACCATGTGATATTTCAGTTTTTCTTTTTTAATAAATTTGCAAAAATTACTACATTTCTGTATTTTTTTCAGGCAAGATGGGGTGCAGAGTGTACATTAATGAGAAAAAAATGAACTTTTTTGAATTTACCAAAAGGCTGCAATGAAACAAAGAGTGAAAAATTTAAAGGGGTAAGAATACTTTCCGTACCCACTGCATACACTGAAATCTGAGCGGATCTTTAGTAGAAGTTGCTATGATTAACAGCATGTGTAAGGGTAATTCTGGACTAATCTATTAGCGTTGTAATAGACTTCCATAATAAACCTTTAACCCTGAACTGAAACCAACACCCAGAGACAAGCTATTATCACCATCCAAGCTTTGCTTCCGATAATTTATGCCTAAGATAATTATTTGCCAGTGCCTGTGTGCAGATAAAATGTTGTGCTGTGTGCTTTCTCGAAGTAATACGTAATATATTATTACACACAGTGGACTGGAAGTGATGCAGTGCACCTTGTAGGCATTGTAATTGATAATGCTGTAAAATCAAAGCGTAAAATTTTCATTAGATTCTCAGCATAGATATATTTGGAATAACATTATTTTATAGTTATTCAGTTGCATTTTTTCTTATTTTTTATGGCTGGATTCAAACATTGTATTTGTTGTGGAATTTAATTTGTCATAACATTTTAGTGCTGTTTTTAAAATAGCACAGTAAAAATTCTCCAGCGGAATAATTGTAGCCATGTGTACTGTGCACTGGAAAACAGGAAAAAAAATTACAAGGGTTATGAAATTGCAAAAAAAGTGCAATTCCATAATTTTTTGGGGGATATTTTATTTACCATGTTCACTACATGGTAAAACTGACCTAGCAAAATGATTCCCCAGGTCAGTTCATGTATACAAATGCCAAACATGTATAATATTTTTATTAATTTAGGTGGTGAAAAAAGTATTCCGAAATCTGAGAAAAAAAAAGTTTGCTCCTCTGAGACCCGTAACGGTTTCATTTTTCGGAATCTGGAGCTGTGTGAGGGCTTATTTTTTGTACCCTAAGAAGACGTTTTTAAGTATACCATTTAAATACCACTTAAATAAAAAAGAACCTAGCCATGTTTGGTGTCTATGAACTCGTAATGACCTGGAGAATCATAACGGCAGGTCAGTTTTAGCATTTGGTGAACATGGTAAAAAAAAATCCCAAAAAACATTGTGGAATTGCACTTTTTTGCGATTTCACTGCACTTGGAATTTTTCCCCGTTTTTAAGCACATGATATGGTAAAACCAATGGTGTGGTTGAAAAGTACAACTTTGTCTTGCAAAAAAAGGCCCTCATATGGCCATATTGACAGAAAAATAAAAAAGTGATGGCTCTTGGAAGAAAGTGAGCGAAAAACAAAAATGCAAAAATGAGAAAGAGCTTAGTCTCAAAGGGGTTAATATGTAGCTGCCTCTTTTTCAAGGTACCATATGTAACTGGACAACTATCTCAAAAGCTCTTTAATGGGCTTCAAGGGTTTTTACCTCATTAGCCATCATCAATTAAGCAAGTAAAAGGTCTGAATATGATTCCAAGTGTAGCATTTGCATTTTGAAGAAGTTTCTGTGAACTCAAAACATGCAGTCAAATGAGCTCCCCACCAGAAATCCAGCAAATTCTGCACTCCTAGATTCAGATAGCTCCACAGTGTGCCTAGAGTAAATTTAGCCTTTACATGTTTGGCATTTCTAGAGCGATGAGAACTCACTTAATTTATGGGTGCATGTCTCCATGCCGTATTTGAAATTTTCAATTGGCAACATCTATTGTTGCTTGTTTCTGGAAAACACCCATGGAGTCAAAATAGTCACTACTTCAGTACATAGATTTCTGAAGGGGTATAATCTCCAAAATGTGGTCACTAGAAAGGGGATTCTGCTCTTCTGGTACCTGAGTGCTCCTTCCGTCCCGAGTCTTGCTGTATGGCTAAGCAGTACTGTACAGCCACATATGGGGTATTTCAATGTTCAGCAGAAATTGTGTGACAAATTTTGGTGCCACTTTTACCCATTTTTATATGTGAAAATGTAAAATTTGAAGCTAAAACAAAATTTTTGTGGTAACAATGTAATTATTTATTCTTCACTGTTAGAAAATTCTAGGACAAATTTGTGGTGTTAATATGTTCACTGAACCCTGAGATGAATTTGTTGAGAGGTGGAAACACTGATAGTATGTGCACACGTCAGGATTTCTTGCACAAATTTTCCTGACAAAAAACGGACATTTCTACCGGTTTTTGACGCGTTTTTTTGTGCTTTTTTTTGCGTTTTTTCCCAATTCATAGAATACTGGGAAAAACGCGGAAAATCCGCAAAATTATTGAACATGCTGCTTTTTTTACCGCGATGCGTTTTTTTCGCGGAAAAAACGCATCATGTGCACAAAACATGCAGAATGCATTCTAAATGATAGGATGCATAATGTATGCATTTTTAATGAGTTTTTATAGCGTTTTTATTGCAAAAAAACTGCGAAAAAAACGGAAAAAAAACTGAACGTGTGCACATAGCATTAGGGTATGTGCACACGTTCAGGAATTTTCGCATTTTTTGCGTGTTTTTTCACGATAAAAACACTATGAAAACTCATAAAAAATGCTTAGATATGCATCCTATCATTTAGAATGCATTCCGCATTTTTTGTGCACATCATGCGTTTTTGTCCGCAAAAAAAACGCATTGCGGGAAAAAAAGCATCATGTTCATTCTTTTTGCGGATTTTTTGCGGATTTCCCATTGTTTTGGAGTGTCAGGGAAAAAACGCAAAAAATTCGCAAAAAAACGCAAAAAAAAACACAAAAAGAATGCATGCAGAATTCCTGCGGAAAACCTCAGGTTTATCTCAGGAAAATTCTGCATGCATTCCGGACATGTGCACATACCCTTATAGTATGATTCTGCTGTTCCGGTACTTCAGGGTCTCTTCTAATGGATCATGGCACCCAGAAACCATAACAACAAAATCTGCACTATAATATGGCACTCCTCCCACTGTGCCTGAAAAGTATTTCTCGATTAAATGTATGGTATTGGCGCACTCGGGAGAAATTGCACAACAAACTGTGATGTCAATTTTGTGCTAAAACAACATTTTAGTGATGAAAATAAAATTAGTCTTTCTTCGTTGCCCAATGGTATAAAATTCTGTGAAGAACATTGTGTCAACATGCTCTCTGCACCCATGGATGAGTTTATTGGGGGCGTAGTTTGCAAAATGGAGGAGTTGGGCTATTCTGGTACTTCATGACATGGCACCCTCAAAACATTCCAGCAAAATCTAAACTCCAATATGGTGTTTCTTCACGTCTTAGCTTTGCAATGTTCCTCCAAAGTAGTTTTTGACCATATATTGTGTTTTGGCGTAATCAGGAGAAATTCAGTAACAAATTTACCATTCATTTTCTCCTATTATCCCTTTTGAAAAGTAAAAACTTGAAGCCAAAGCAACATTTTAGTGGAAAACATGGTAATTTTCCATTTACTCAGCCTAATGATATTCAATTCTGTGAATTACCTGGAGGTTAAAAATGCTAACTATACTCCTAGATGAATTCCTCGAGAGGTGAATTTTCCAAAATTGGTCACTTGTGAGGGTTTCTGCTGTTTTGGCATGTCATGTGCTTTTCAAATGTGACATGCAATGCGAATCTATTCCACTAAAATTGAGCTCCAGAATTCAGTTGGCGCTCCTTCCCTTCTGAGCCCTGCTGTGTGCCCAAACTGTAGTTTTCCACCACACATGGGGTATTAGGGTTACTCAGGAGAAATTGCACAACAAATGGTATAGTACATTCTCTCCTGTGAAAATAAAACAGTTGGGGCAAAACCAACATTTTTGCTGGAAAAATTAATTTTTAAATTTTCACCTCTGGGTTCAAAGTGCTTGCACACCTCTAGATAAATTCTGTAAGGGGTTTAGTTTCCAAAATAGGGTCACTTTTAAGAGTTTTCCAATGTTTAGGCACATCAGGGGTTCTGCAAATGTGACATGGCGTCAGCTATCTATTCCAGCTAATTTTACAAAAGGCAAACCCTGTCGTGCCCCCAAACAATAGATTTCCACAAAATTTTGATTACTGGCGTTCTCAAAAGAAATTGCAGAACAAATTATAACATTATATGGTCTAATTTGTTCTATTACTCCTGCGAAAATGCTAAATTTGGGGCTAAATCGACATTTTTTTTGGGAAAAAAGTAACATTTTTATTTTTTTCTTCTACATTTCTTTAACTACTGTGAAACACCTGAAGGGTTAATAAACTTATTGAATGTGGTTTTGAGCACTTTGAATGGTGCAGTTTTTAAAATGGTGTCACTTTTGGTATTTTCTGTCATATAGGACCCTCAAAGTCACTTCAAATATGATCCCTACAAAAATAGGCTTTCTAAATTTTGTCAGAAAATTGAGAAATTGCTGATCAAATTTTTGCCCGTCTAATTTCTTAGCAAAAAAAATTATATTTAACAATGATGCTTATGTAAAGTAAACATGAGGTAAATGCTATTTATTAACTATTTTGATATAACTATCTGGTTTATTAAGGGCAGAAGAATGAAAAAATTAAAATTGTGAAGCTGTGAGACTCAGATCAGCAGAGCCATGGTAAGTCCATGCATTGCCATCTGAGATCACACTGATCTACATAGACGTCTAAATGAGCCCTAAGAACTTTATTTTTTTTCTGTATTATTATTTTTGGGGTATGGGTGGGCAGAGCAAAAGCTATTCCTCTATTATTATGTTTATGTATATCAAGTATACAATTCTTTGTATTATTCATACTTTTGCACAATAAACACAAAAGCAAAGCTTCAATCTTCTCTTTTTTCTCCTCACACACATTAAGTACCGTATATACCCGAGTATAAGCCGACCCCCTAATTTTGCAACAAAAAACTGGGAAAACTTATTGACTCAAGTATAAGCCTAGGGTGGAAAATGCAGCAGCTGCTCGTAAATGAAAATAGATACCAATAAAAGTAAAATTAATTGAGACATCAGTAGGTTAAGTGTTTTTGAATATCCATATTGAATCAGGAGCCCCATATAATGCTCCATACAAAATAGGCCCCATATAATGCTCCATACAGTTTATTATGGCCCCATAAGATGCTTCATATACAAATATGCCCATATAATGTTCCATGCAGTTCTTTATGGCTCCATAGATGCTCCATATAATGCTCCATGCAGTTCTTTATGGCCCCATAGATGCCCCATATAATGCTCCATACAGTTCTTTATGGCCCCATAGACGCTCCATTTAGCATTGTGCCACATGTAATGCTGCTGCTGCTGCAATAAAAAAAAAAATGACATACTCACCTCTCGTCACTGCTCCTCAGCATCCTGTCTCTCCGCACTGACTGTTCAGGCAGAGGGCAGCGCACACACTAATACGTCATTGCGCGCTCTGACCTGAACAGTCACTGCAGAGGACGTGGAAGACGAGGCGGTGGTGGAACGAAGGAAGGTGAATATGACATACTTACCTACTCCCGGCGCTCCTGGCACTGTCCCTGCATGTCCCACATCTCCGGGAGCGGCAGCTTCTTTCTGTAGTGAGCGGTCACATGGTACCACTCATTACAGTAATGAATATGCAGCTCTACCCCTATGGGAGTGGAGTCCATATTCATAACTTTAATGAGCGGTACCATGTGACCGCTGAACAGAGGAAGAAGCTGCTGCTCCCGAAGACCGTGGGACATGCGGGCACAGCGCTGGGAGCAGGTGAGTATTTGACAGGAGTCGCGCCCCCTCACCCGCCGACCCCCCCGCCTTCCATGACTCGAGTATAAGTCAAGAGGGGCACTTTCAGCCCATTTTTGGGGGCTGAAAATCTCGGCTTATACTCGAGTATATACGGTATTTGTTGCAGATATTTCTGCATCAAAAATGTGTCTCTTGGCAGTAGAAATGTTACTTACTGACATGTTTTATTAATGACTATTTTCTCAGACATTCAAATGGGGGAAAGACGCTGCAAAAACAGCAAAATAATTCAAATGCTGTAGATTTGAAACTACTTCAAATCTGCAATGAAAAAATAAGCAGCATGTGGATGAGATTTCAGAAACCACATTTAGGTTGCAGTAAAATTGTGCATTTTTTAACCCCTTAACCCCCAGAGCTTTTTTCGTTTTCATTTTTCTCTCCCCTTCTTTCCAGAGCCATAACTTTATAATTTTTCAGTCAATATGGCCATATGAGGGCTTATTTTTTGTGGGACGAGCTGTACTTTTGAACGATACCATTGGTTTTACCATGTCTTGTAACAGAAAACAGTAAAAAAATTCCAAGTGCGATTAAATTGCAAAAAAAGTGCAATCCCACACTTGTTTTTTGTTTGGCTTTTTTGCTAGGTTCACTAAATGCTAAAACTGACCTGCCATTATGATTCTCCAGGTCATTATGAGTTCATGAACACCAAACATGTCTAGGTTCTTTTTTATCTAAGTGGTGAAAAACAATTAAAAAATTTGCTAAAAAACAAAATTGCTCAATTTTCCGATATCCGTAGTGTCTCCATTTTTTGTGATCTGGGGTTGAGTGAGGGCTTTTTTTTGTGTTCTGAGCTGACGTTTTTAATTATACCACTTTTGTGCAGATGTGTTTTTTTGATCACCCGTTACTGCATTTTAATGCAATGTCACGGCAACCAAAAAACCGTAATTTTGGAGTTTTCTTTTTTTTTCTCTCGCTACGCCGTTTAACGATCAGGTTAATGCTTTTTTTATTGATAGATCGGGCGATTCTGAACTCGGCAATACCAAATATGTGTAGGTTTGATTTTTTTTAATTGTTTTATTTTGATTGGGGCGAAAGGGGGGTAATTTGAACTTATATATATATATTTATATTTTTAAACACTTTTTTTTTTTGCATGCTTCAATAGCCTCCATAGGAGGGTAGAAGCATGCACTACATGATCGCCTCTGCTACATAGAGGTGAAGCACAAATCACCTCTATGTAGCAGAAATGCAGCATTGCTATGAGTGCCGACCACAGGGTGGCGCTCATAGCAATCGGCCATCAACAACCATAGAGGTCTCAAGGAGACCTCAGGTTGTTATGGCAATGCACCGAAGACCCCCGATCATGTGACGGGGGTCAGCAATGCGAGTGCTTCTGAACGTGGGCCGGCAGCGCTTGTTAAATGCCGCTGTCAGAGTTTGACAGCGGCATTTAATTAGTTAATGGGTGTGGGTGGATCGCAAATTCCGCTCACGCCCATTGCGGCCACATGTCAGCTGTTTATAAAAGCTGACATGTCACGGCTTTGAGGTGGGCTCACCGCCGGAGTCCACCTCAATGTGAGGGATACTGCTAGCTGACGTACTATCCCGTCAGCTGGCAGAAAGGGGTTAAAGCAAAAAGGCTTGTAAAAAATGCTTGAAAATTGCCACTTGTGAATATACTCTTATTGAGGTTTTTTTTTTTAAAAAAAAAAAACAATGTATAATGCTTTAAAATAATAACTGATCTTTATTCTACCAACTGGGAAATCATGGGTGCATTGTGTAACTTATTCTGCCATGCCTGAAATACAAATACCATATAATAGACCAGAGTGCCATTGTCTGTCTGCTGCACGATCATGTGGTCATATTGTGATGTTCTGATAGAGAGGCAGAGGGAGTCCTCTCCCCACATCAAACACATTTCCTTCCATAGCACTATTGACTGAGGCATAAAAGAGGCTAAACTGCTGGGATTAGCTATAATTTTGTATTCCAGCTCCTAACATGTAAGTACTTTGCGCAATACCCATGATCCAAAGTATGATGAAGGTACAAGTATGCAGTTTACCTTTAATATACCTTAAATATTTTACATACAGGTCATAGAAAGTAGAATAGAATGATACCTTGATTACTGCAAGAGGTTTGCCGTGACGTGGCAGTGGACTTCATACAGTTTGATCAGAATGTTAAACTGAGAACCTCATGTTCAATAATATATAATTTGCAGAGCGGCATTAGATCAACGTATGAACTTTTGGAGGTGTGGTCCATATATATATATTTTTTGGCTCTCCAAATTTTGTAGGTGGGAAAACTTGCAAAATTGGCAGTGTATCAAATATTTATTTTCCTTGCTGTGTATATACACTCACCGGCCACTTTATTAGGTACACCATGCTAGTAACGGGTTGGACCCCCTTTTGCCTTCAGAACTGCCTCAATTCTTTGTGGCATAGATTCAACAAGGTGCTGGAAGCATTCCTCAGAGATTTTGGTCCATATTGACATGATGGCATCACACAGTTGCCGCAGATTTGTCGGCTGCACATCCCAAAGATGCTCCATACAAGGCAGGATGGATCCATGCTTTCATGTTGTTTACGCCAAATTCTGACCCTACCATCCGAATGTCGCAGCAGAAATCGAGACTCATCAGACCAAGCAACGTTTTTCCAATCTTCTACTGTCCAATTTCGATGAGCTTGTACAAATTGTAGCCTCAGTTTCCTGTTCTTAGCTGAAAGGAGTGGTACCCGGTGTGGTCTTTTGCTGCTGTAGCCCATCTGCCTCAAAGTTCGACGCACTGTGCGTTCAGAGATGCTCTAAGGCTACGTTCACATTTGCGTTGTGTGCCGCAGCGTCGGCGCCGCAGCGCACAACGCAAACGAAAACGCGGCAAAACGCACGCTAAAACGCTGCGTTTTGCGCCGCATGCGTCCTTTTTGGCCGAAAGTTGGACGCAAAAAAAAATGCAACTTGAAGCGTTTCTTGCGTCCAACGCTTGCGGCCATGCGGCGCAAAACGCAGCACAACGCATGTCCATGCGCCCCCATGTTAAGTATAGGGGTGCATGACGCATGCGGCGCCGCTGCGGCGCCCGACGCTGCGGCGCTGACCGCAAATGTGAACGTAGCCTTAGGCCTACCTTGGTTGTAACGGGTGGCGATTTGAGTCACTGTTGCCTTTCTATCAGCTCGAACCAGTCTGCCCATTCTCCTCTGACCTCTGGCATCAACAAGGCATTTCCGCCCACAGAACTGCCGCTCACTGGATTTTTTTTCTTTTTCGGACCATTCTCTGTAAACCCTAGAGATGGTTGTGCGTGAAAATCCCAGTAGATCAGCAGTTTCTGAAATACTCAGACCAGCCCTTCTGGCACCAACAACCATGCCACGTTCAAAGGCACTCAAATCACCTTTCTTCCCCATACTGATGCTCGGTTTGAACTGCAGGAGATTGTCTTGACCATGTCTACATGCCTAAATGCACTGAGTTGCCGCCATGTGATTGGCTGATTAGAAATTAAGTGTTAACAAGAAGTTGGACAGGTGTACCTAATAAAGTGGCCAGTGAGTGTATATATATATATATATATACTAGATGGTGGCCCGACTCTAACGCATCGGGTATTCTAGAATATGTATGTATGCATGTACGTCGCGCTGTGAGTGGGGGTTAAATTCCACGCCAATATCGCTGATTGGTCATGCCCGGCTGGCGCCAAATCACGCCCGGACTACGCCTGTCGCTGATTGGTCGCGGCCGGGCATGACCAATGACCGAAGCGGTGTTTAAATACCACGCCAATATCGCTGATTGGTCGCGGCCGGCCGTGAGCTACCAATCACTGAAGCGGTGTTTAAATCTTGTGCCAATATCGCTGATTGGTCGTGGCCAGCCGGGCGCGACCAATCAGCGAAGTGTGGTTTAAATCCTGCGTCAATTCGTAGCTGGACTGCGTCTGTCACTGATTGGTCGCAGGATGTCGGGGGTTCGGGGTGCAGGATATAGTACAGCCACGTAGTATATAACACAGCCATGTAGTATATAGCACAGCCACGTAGTATATAGCAGCCACGTAGTATATAGCAGCCACATAGTATATAGCAGCCACATAGTTTATAGCACAGCCACGTAGTATATAGCAGCCACTTAGTATATAGCACAGCCCACGGAGTGTATAGCACAGCCCGTAGTATATAGTACAGCCACGTAGTATATAGCACAGCCACGTAGTATATAGCACAGCCACGTAGTATATAGCACAGCCACATAGTATATAGCAGCCACGTAGTATATAGCAGCCACATAGTTTATAGCACAGCCACGTAGTATATAGCAGCCACGTAGTATATAGCAGCCATGTAGTATATAGCACAGCCACGTAATATATAGCACAGGCACATAGTATATAGCACAGCCACGTAGTATATAACACAGCCCACGTATTATATAACACAGACAGCCACATAGTATATAGCAGCCATGTAGTATATAGCACAGCCTGTAGTATATAGCATAGCCACATAGTATATAGCACAGCAATGTAGTATATAACAGCCACGTAGTATATAGCACAGCCACATAGTATGTAGCAGCCACATAGTATGTAGCAGCCACATAATATATAGCAGCCACGCAGTATATAGCAGCCACATAGTATATAGCAGTCACATAGTATACAGCACAGCAACGTAGTATATAGCAGCCACATAGTATATAGGAGCCACATAGTATACAGCACAGCCACGTAGTATATAGCAGCTACGTAGTATTGTTAACAAAAATGCCAGATTCATTATGGTGACTGATGTCAGTCACCCCACAATAGCATATACTTCCATACACATGCAATGCTAGTCAGGAGAAACACAGGAAGCTTGTTTAAAAGATTCAAATACAAACTTTATTGGAAAAATCACACTTAAAAACCAAGCACTTATCACAATAGTGATAGTGCAATACAAAAATAGACAAATGACAAAAAGACACCAGTCACGTGAAGGGTTTACCGCACAATAAGTAGTAAATACTAGGGAAATATCCCGTATTAAAAGAAGAGGCATAAATATTTCCAATTAAGACCTTAAAAAGACCCATGCATAATAGTTCTCAGGGATACACCATAAATCCCATCTATAGGTTGCTACAGGGCCCAGATCCATATTGGGCACCCTTTATCCAATGCATGGGAATAAACAAGGACGAAAATAACAATGAATGCCTCACCTAAGTGCAGGTAGACCTCTGTATGCACCCCGACGCGCGTTTCGCCGCCATTATGGCCTTGCTTCTTCAAGGGGAAGTGTGTTACTAACTGCCTACAGGACCTTAAATAGTGACAAAAAGCTACCACCTGACCGATCACATGGTGGCGCTGTGTGCGTTTTGCGCATGCGCGCGACGCCGTCCGGATCCGCCCACCCCCGCCCGGACGTATCCCACCACGGGACCGGCGAGAACAGTGCTGTTCTCGCCTGCACCCGCCGCAGGATGTTGCCGGAAGTGAGGAGGCGGAGCCAAGAAGGAGACGCGCGCACGCGCACCACAGCGCCATCCAGAGCAGGTATCGTATCCACCCCTTGGGCCGCTACAACCAATAGGAGAAATATATATCTGGAAGAGAAGGGGGGGAGGAGCACATCCATGACATCGTGATTAATAGTATTACAATAATATGCTTGCGTATAATATATAAAATATACAAAATGAAGAAAGGAGCAAAAAAGAAAGGAAAACTCTCCCAAATGTCATTTAGCAACACTGGTATTACATCCCATATGTCTTCAAAACGCATAATCTGCTCCAATTGTAAGCGGTTCTCAGTTCTTTATTTGGGGAGAAATCTCATTTCTTGAAACAGGGGGAAAACTCATCGGATCCAGGTCAGAAATGACATCTAAATACAATGTGAAGACAAGTTAAAAAACAGACTTATATACAATTAAAAACCAGGGTCAGGAAAAATATAAGGGAAAAAGGGAGAGAAATAACAGAACAAACAACAAGTCAGCATAACTTTTATAAATATGGACCAAAATTAAGCGATTCGTTTAATCCAGCAGGTTTCATGGTCCCAAGTGTGACAATCCATTTTAATTCACGTTGTGCTAATAGTTTTTTTACGTTGCCACCCCTAGTACCCACATGTACCACGTCAATGCCTCTAACTTTAAACCCTCTGGGGTCACTGTTGTGTACTAATCGAAAATGACGTGGAATTGTCTTAAGGGTTGATATATCCTCCACTGTTTTGGCTGCACCAATATCTCTAACGTGTTCTCTAACACGAATCCTCAGCTCTCGCGATGTGAGTCCCACATATATGAGGGGACAACTACATGTAGCGTAGTAGATCACGTTTTTCGTGCTACAAGAGATATATTCTCTGATGTCAAATGTTTTTCGATCTACTGAGCTGAATGTGGATGTTTGAGAGGCATTGGCGCATGCCAAACAGTGGCCACATTTAAAAAAACCCTTTCTGGGTTGTGTGGTACCAAAAAAGTTAGGGCTAGGAGCTACATAATGACTTTTAATAAGTAAATCGTTCAAATTTTTGGAACGACGAGGAGTCATCAGTGGTCTATCAGTCAAAAAAGGTCTCAGGGAGGGCTCTGCACTCAGAACGGGCCAGTATTTTGTCATAACATTACGCATAGTGTCCCACTCATGGTTGAACACTGAAATAAAGCGTATCTTCTCATCATTTTTCTCCCGAGTTTTCTTGTTGTATAACAGCGAGTCCCGAGACACCGACTTAGCTCGGTTATACCCATTTTTAATACATCTTTTACTATAACCACGTTGTTCAAACCTTTTTCTCAAGTCTGTGGCTTGGGCTTCAAATTTTTGATCCGTAGAGCAGATCCGCCTCATCCTTAGAAACTGTCCAACCGGGACGGCCCTAACTGTGGAATGGCTATGTGCAGTAGTAGCATGTATTAATGAATTAACCGATGTCTCCTTTCGGAAGACATCGGTCTGGACAGCAGAAGAGGGGTCAACCTCTAAACTGATGTCCAAAAAATCAATTTTAGTTGTATAATACCGATATGTAAGTTTAATGTTGTAATTGTTGTTATTTAACATAGCCATGAACTCATCGAGCTGCCGCACCGTCCCCTGCCAAAAAAATAAAACATCATCAATATAACGTAGCCAGCACAGCACATGGTCAGCGGCCCCCGCCCCCGAAACACCAAACACCAACCTCTCCCAGAAACCCAGGAAGAGGTTGGCGTACGCGGGGGCACAGGCCGCACCCATGGCTGCGCCGCGCTTCTGATGATAAAATTGGTTTTTAAAGGTAAAAAAATTATGGGTGAGGACGAAGTGCAGCAGCTCTAAAATGAGCTCTTTTAAACAAGCTTCCTGTGTTTCTCCTGACTAGCATTGCATGTGTATGGAAGTATATGCTATTGTGGGGTGACTGACATCAGTCACCATAATGAATCTGGCATTTTTGTTAACAATATCGCTTTCTGTGTTTTTCACAGTGGATTCCAATACCATTATAATGGATTTCAGAGCCCGCGATGGTGCATGGCTCTCGCAGTTGAATGATGTATGTAAAGACACCAGTCTCACAGGTGTTGAGGGGATTGATAAGGGATTGGGAGACATGACAAGTAAATTTAAGGATCTCACAAGAAAAAGGACTAAAATCTGGTGGAATCGTGCATTCCTTGATAAATATTTGCAGACAGGATTAATCCCAAGGGGATTAAGAGTCCAGGTTTTCCCCTCATTCCCTGTTGAAAATTTACAAATACGGGAGAAATGGGAAAACCATGCTAATGTATGTTCATTTGGCTTCATGGAGACATTGAAACAGATGAACACTGAATCTCTCCAAACTATTGAAAAAGAAATGGAAGAATTACAAATTAATATTAAAAAAGAGATGCCAGCTGAATCTTTAAAAAAATTCAATAATGAAATACAGGATGAGACACAAAAACTGGCTGATGAAATACAGCAAATGAAGTCAAAAAAATTCCAAAGGGATATCAATGACAAACAACAGAATCGGATGTACAAATGGAGAAATCCAGGTGAAAGATCACGCCCGTTTTACAGGAATGAGTCCCATTCACGGTCTCGATCAGCATCAGCAAAATCGGGACGGGGAGAAACACAGCAGCAAACTATGAGTAAAAATCGGTCTGATATGGACAATGAAGGCCCCTCGATAAGTGGGAGTTATAATAATAATAAAAAAATGAATACCAGACAAAATGCTAAAAAAGGATCAGATGGGAAACAGTCGGAGATTAAGTCTCAGGGAGGGTTGCAGGTAATTAATTTATCTAATCACGTGCTAACTGACATTCAATTAGAAGTGCTGAGTAAGGGTCTTTCTTTTTCTCCTACTAACGGTTTCAATTATTTCACAGCGCTGAAAGACCTTCACCTTTTTTCACGCAAGTTGATTTTAAAGAAACTGCATTGCAAGGGTACCAATGACTTGGAAGGTTGGAGTGCAACAGAGAAAGACACCATCCGTATATTGGAGGAACTTCTTGATGAGCAAACAGTTAATGATGAAGGTGGGTTCCCCAAGTCCATCCTTCCCAGATCCACGAGGTTCCCTCCCTTGTCACTGTGTCCTGCAATTGAGGTATTTACCAAATTGGTATCTAATGAATTCAAAATGTTATCCTCACATCGCCGCTTTGACAACTTGA
Source organism: Ranitomeya variabilis (assembly GCF_051348905.1). Lineage (NCBI taxonomy): Eukaryota > Metazoa > Chordata > Amphibia > Anura > Dendrobatidae > Ranitomeya > Ranitomeya variabilis. Next base: position 64,828,218 of record NC_135239.1, on the reverse strand, counting down.
CTGGGAGTCAAAGAACAGCTATACGACAGTTACAAACATTGGATGATGTGGTATTCAAGGCAGCTGACAAGGGGGGGAACATCGTGGTCTGGCCTACAACCAAATATGAACGTGAAGCGTTCCGACAATTGCGAGATAGTCAAGTATACACAAAATTGGGGTACAATCCGGTGGTGACTTTCTCTGTGCAACTCCCAAAAATCCTAATGAAAGCGTTTGACTTGGGGACCATTAGTAAAAAGGTTCTTGATGGGTTGACAGTGCAGTTCCCGAAGACACCGACTTTCTACTTGCTTCCTAAAATACACAAGGATGCCGTCAACCCTCCCGGACGCCCGATCGTGTCAGGGATAGATGGTTTGTGTGATCCCATCTGCAGATTCATTGATTATTATCTGAAACCCATTGTAGAAACATTACCTTCGTATGTAAGGGACACGATGGACGTCCTGGCAAGGGTTGACGGCCTCCTTGTTGATGAACAGACCATCCTCGTGACCGCTGACGTGGAAACGTTATATACATGTATCGATCACGACGATGGGATCCGAGCGGTCCGCTTCTTCTTGGAGACCTCCAACCTGGGCGGCCCACTGTGTGAGCTCATTTTAGAGCTGCTGCACTTCGTCCTCACCCATAATTTTTTTACCTTTAAAAACCAATTTTATCATCAGAAGCGCGGCGCAGCCATGGGTGCGGCCTGTGCCCCCGCGTACGCCAACCTCTTCCTGGGTTTCTGGGAGAGGTTGGTGTTTGGTGTTTCGGGGGCGGGGGCCGCTGACCATGTGCTGTGCTGGCTACGTTATATTGATGATGTTTTATTTTTTTGGCAGGGGACGGTGCGGCAGCTCGATGAGTTCATGGCTATGTTAAATAACAACAATTACAACATTAAACTTACATATCGGTATCATACAACTAAAATTGATTTTTTGGACATCAGTTTAGAGGTTGACCCCTCTTCTGCTGTCCAGACCGATGTCTTCCGAAAGGAGACATCGGTTAATTCATTAATACATGCTACTACTGCACATAGCCATTCCACAGTTAGGGCCGTCCCGGTTGGACAGTTTCTAAGGATGAGGCGGATCTGCTCCTACGGATCAAAAATTTGAAGCCCAAGCCACAGACTTGAGAAAAAGGTTTGAACAACGTGGTTATAGTAAAAGATGTATTAAAAATGGGTATAACCGAGCTAAGTCGGTGTCTCGGGACTCGCTGTTATACAACAAGAAAACTCGGGAGAAAAATGATGAGAAGATACGCTTTATTTCAGTGTTCAACCATGAGTGGGACACTATGCGTAATGTTATGACAAAATACTGGCCCGTTCTGAGTGCAGAGCCCTCCCTGAGACCTTTTTTGACTGATAGACCACTGATGACTCCTCGTCGTTCCAAAAATTTGAACGATTTACTTATTAAAAGTCATTATGTAGCTCCTAGCCCTAACTTTTTTGGTACCACACAACCCAGAAAGGGTTTTTTTAAATGTGGCCACTGTTTGGCATGCGCCAATGCCTCTCAAACATCCACATTCAGCTCAGTAGATCGAAAAACATTTGACATCAGAGAATATATCTCTTGTAGCACGAAAAACGTGATCTACTACGCTACATGTAGTTGTCCCCTCATATATGTGGGACTCACATCGCGAGAGCTGAGGATTCGTGTTAGAGAACACGTTAGAGATATTGGTGCAGCCAAAACAGTGGAGGATATATCAACCCTTAAGACAATTCCACGTCATTTTCGATTAGTACACAACAGTGACCCCAGAGGGTTTAAAGTTAGAGGCATTGACGTGGTACATGTGGGTACTAGGGGTGGCAACGTAAAAAAACTATTAGCACAACGTGAATTAAAATGGATTGTCACACTTGGGACCATGAAACCTGCTGGATTAAACGAATCGCTTAATTTTGGTCCATATTTATAAAAGTTATGCTGATTTGTTGTTTGTTCTGTTATTTCTCTCCCTTTTTCCCTTATATTTTTCCTGACCCTGGTTTTTAATTGTATATAAGTCTGTTTTTTAACTTGTCTTCACATTGTATTTAGATGTCATTTCTGACCTGGATCCGATAAGTTTTCCCCCTGTTTCAAGAAATGAGATTTCTCCCCAAATAAAGAACTGAGAACCGCTTACAATTGGAGCAGATTATGCGTTTTGAAGACATATGGGATGTAATACCAGTGTTGCTAAATGACATTTGGGAGAGTTTTCCTTTCTTTTTTGCTCCTTTCTTCATTTTGTATATTTTATATATTATACGCAAGCATATTATTGTAATACTATTAATCACGATGTCATGGATGTGCTCCTCCCCCCCTTCTCTTCCAGATATATATTTCTCCTATTGGTTGTAGCGGCCCAAGGGGTGGATACGATACCTGCTCTGGATGGCGCTGTGGTGCGCGTGCGCGCGTCTCCGTCTTGGCTCCGCCTCCTCACTTCCGGCAACATCCTGCGGCGGGTGCAGGCGAGAACAGCACTGTTCTCGCCGGTCCCGTGGTGGGATACGTCCGGGCGGGGGTGGGCGGATCCGGACGGCGTCGCGCGCATGCGCAAAACGCACACAGCGCCACCATGTGATCGGTCAGGTGGTAGCTTTTTGTCACTATTTAAGGTCCTGTAGGCAGTTAGTAACACACTTCCCCTTGAAGAAGCAAGGCCATAATGGCGGCGAAACGCGCGTCGGGGTGCATACAGAGGTCTACCTGCACTTAGGTGAGGCATTCATTGTTATTTTCGTCCTTGTTTATTCCCATGCATTGGATAAAGGGTGCCCAATATGGATCTGGGCCCTGTAGCAACCTATAGATGGGATTTATGGTGTATCCCTGAGAACTATTACGCATGGGTCTTTTTAAGGTCTTAATTGGAAATATTTATGCCTCTTCTTTTAATACGGGATATTTCCCTAGTATTTACTACTTATTGTGCGGTAAACCCTTCACGTGACTGGTGTCTTTTTGTCATTTGTCTATTTTTGTATTGCACTATCACTATTGTGATAAGTGCTTGGTTTTTAAGTGTGATTTTTCCAATAAAGTTTGTATTTGAATCTTTTAAACAAGCTTCATGTGTTTCTCCTGACTAGCATTGCATGTGTATGGAAGTATATGCTATTGTGGGGTGACTGACATCAGTCACCATAATGAATCTGGCATTTTTGTTAACAATATCGCTTTCTGTGTTTTTCACAGTGGATTCCAATACCATTATAATGGATTTCAGAGCCCGCGATGGTGCATGGCTCTCGCAGTTGAATGATGTATGTAAAGACACCAGTCTCACAGGTGTTGAGGGGATTGATAAGGGATTGGGAGACATGACAAGTAAATTTAAGGATCTCACAAGAAAAAGGACTAAAATCTGGTGGAATCGTGCATTCCTTGATAAATATTTGCAGACAGGATTAATCCCAAGGGGATTAAGAGTCCAGGTTTTCCCCTCATTCCCTGTTGAAAATTTACAAATACGGGAGAAATGGGAAAACCATGCTAATGTATGTTCATTTGGCTTCATGGAGACATTGAAACAGATGAACACTGAATCTCTCCAAACTATTGAAAAAGAAATGGAAGAATTACAAATTAATATTAAAAAAGAGATGCCAGCTGAATCTTTAAAAAAATTCAATAATGAAATACAGGATGAGACACAAAAACTGGCTGATGAAATACAGCAAATGAAGTCAAAAAAATTCCAAAGGGATATCAATGACAAACAACAGAATCGGATGTACAAATGGAGAAATCCAGGTGAAAGATCACGCCCGTTTTACAGGAATGAGTCCCATTCACGGTCTCGATCAGCATCAGCAAAATCGGGACAGGGAAAAACACAGCAGCAAACTATGAGTAAAAATCGGTCTGATATGGACAATGAAGGCCCCTCGATAAGTGGGAGTTATAATAATAATAAAAAAATGAATACTAGACAAAATGCTAAAAAAGGATCAGATGGGAAACAGTCGGAGATTAAGTCTCAGGGAGGGTTGCAGGTAATTAATTTATCTAATCACGTGCTAACTGACATTCAATTAGAAGTGCTGAGTAAGGGTCTTTCTTTTTCTCCTACTAACGGTTTCAATTATTTCACAGCGCTGAAAGACCTTCACCTTTTTTCACGCAAGTTGATTTTAAAGAAACTGCATTGCAAGGGTACCAATGACTTGGAAGGTTGGAGTGCAACAGAGAAAGACACCATCCGTATATTGGAGGAACTTCTTGATGAGCAAACAGTTAATGATGAAGGTGGGTTCCCCAAGTCCATCCTTCCCAGATCCACGAGGTTCCCTCCCTTGTCACTGTGTCCTGCAATTGAGGTATTTACCAAATTGGTATCTAATGAATTCAAAATGTTATCCTCACATCGCCGCTTTGACAACTTGACTGGGAGTCAAAGAACAGCTATACGACAGTTACAAACATTGGATGATGTGGTATTCAAGGCAGCTGACAAGGGGGGGAACATCGTGGTCTGGCCTACAACCAAATATGAACGTGAAGCGTTCCGACAATTGCGAGATAGTCAAGTATACACAAAATTGGGGTACAATCCGGTGGTGACTTTCTCTGTGCAACTCCAAAAAATCCTAATGAAAGCGTTTGACTTGGGGACCATTAGTAAAAAGGTTCTTGATGGGTTGACAGTGCAGTTCCCGAAGACACCGACTTTCTACTTGCTTCCTAAAATACACAAGGATGCCGTCAACCCTCCCGGACGCCCGATCGTGTCAGGGATAGATGGTTTGTGTGATCCCATCTGCAGATTCATTGATTATTATCTGAAACCCATTGTAGAAACATTACCTTCGTATGTAAGGGACACGACGGACGTCCTGGCAAGGGTTGACGGCCTCCTTGTTGATGAACAGACCATCCTCGTGACCGCTGACGTGGAAACGTTATATACATGTATCGATCACGACGATGGGATCCGAGCGGTCCGCTTCTTCTTGGAGACCTCCAACCTGGGCGGCCCACTGTGTGAGCTCATTTTAGAGCTGCTGCACTTCGTCCTCACCCATAATTTTTTTACCTTTAAAAACCAATTTTATCATCAGAAGCGCGGCGCAGCCATGGGTGCGGCCTGTGCCCCCGCGTACGCCAACCTCTTCCTGGGTTTCTGGGAGAGGTTGGTGTTTGGTGTTTCGGGGGCGGGGGCCGCTGACCATGTGCTGTGCTGGCTACGTTATATTGATGATGTTTTATTTTTTTGGCAGGGGACGGTGCGGCAGCTCGATGAGTTCATGGCTATGTTAAATAACAACAATTACAACATTAAACTTACATATCGGTATTATACAACTAAAATTGATTTTTTGGACATCAGTTTAGAGGTTGACCCCTCTTCTGCTGTCCAGACCGATGTCTTCCGAAAGGAGACATCGGTTAATTCATTAATACATGCTACTACTGCACATAGCCATTCCACAGTTAGGGCCGTCCCGGTTGGACAGTTTCTAAGGATGAGGCGGATCTGCTCTACGGATCAAAAATTTGAAGCCCAAGCCACAGACTTGAGAAAAAGGTTTGAACAACGTGGTTATAGTAAAAGATGTATTAAAAATGGGTATAACCGAGCTAAGTCGGTGTCTCGGGACTCGCTGTTATACAACAAGAAAACTCGGGAGAAAAATGATGAGAAGATACGCTTTATTTCAGTGTTCAACCATGAGTGGGACACTATGCGTAATGTTATGACAAAATACTGGCCCGTTCTGAGTGCAGAGCCCTCCCTGAGACCTTTTTTGACTGATAGACCACTGATGACTCCTCGTCGTTCCAAAAATTTGAACGATTTACTTATTAAAAGTCATTATGTAGCTCCTAGCCCTAACTTTTTTGGTACCACACAACCCAGAAAGGGTTTTTTTAAATGTGGCCACTGTTTGGCATGCGCCAATGCCTCTCAAACATCCACATTCAGCTCAGTAGATCGAAAAACATTTGACATCAGAGAATATATCTCTTGTAGCACGAAAAACGTGATCTACTACGCTACATGTAGTTGTCCCCTCATATATGTGGGACTCACATCGCGAGAGCTGAGGATTCGTGTTAGAGAACACGTTAGAGATATTGGTGCAGCCAAAACAGTGGAGGATATATCAACCCTTAAGACAATTCCACGTCATTTTCGATTAGTACACAACAGTGACCCCAGAGGGTTTAAAGTTAGAGGCATTGACGTGGTATATGTGGGTACTAGGGGTGGCAACGTAAAAAAACTATTAGCACAACGTGAATTAAAATGGATTGTCACACTTGGGACCATGAAACCTGCTGGATTAAACGAATCGCTTAATTTTGGTCCATATTTATAAAAGTTATGCTGATTTGTTGTTTGTTCTGTTATTTCTCTCCCTTTTTCCCTTATATTTTTCCTGACCCTGGTTTTTAATTGTATATAAGTCTGTTTTTTAACTTGTCTTCACATTGTATTTAGATGTCATTTCTGACCTGGATCCGATGAGTTTTCCCCCTGTTTCAAGAAATGAGATTTCCCCCCAAATAAAGAACTGAGAACCGCTTACAATTGGAGCAGATTATGCGTTTTGAAGACATATGGGATGTAATACCAGTGTTGCTAAATGACATTTGGGAGAGTTTTCCTTTCTTTTTTGCTCCTTTCTTCATTTTGTATATTTTATATATTATACGCAAGCATATTATTGTAATACTATTAATCACGATGTCATGGATGTGCTCCTCCCCCCCTTCTCTTCCAGATATATATTTCTCCTATTGGTTGTAGCGGCCCAAGGGGTGGATACGATACCTGCTCTGGAAGGCGCTGTGGTGCGCGTGCGCGCGTCTCCGTCTTGGCTCCGCCTCCTCACTTCCGGCAACATCCTGCGGCGGGTGCAGGCGAGAACAGCACTGTTCTCGCCGGTCCCGTGGTGGGATACGTCCGGGCGGGGGTGGGCGGATCCGGACGGCGTCGCGCGCATGCGCAAAACGCACACAGCGCCACCATGTGATCGGTCAGGTGGTAGCTTTTTGTCACTATTTAAGGTCCTGTAGGCAGTTAGTAACACACTTCCCCTTGAAGAAGCAAGGCCATAATGGCGGCGAAACGCGCGTCGGGGTGCATACAGAGGTCTACCTGCACTTAGGTGAGGCATTCATTGTTATTTTCGTCCTTGTTTATTCCCATGCATTGGATAAAGGGTGCCCAATATGGATCTGGGCCCTGTAGCAACCTATAGATGGGATTTATGGTGTATCCCTGAGAACTATTATGCATGGGTCTTTTTAAGGTCTTAATTGGAAATATTTATGCCTCTTCTTTTAATACGGGATATTTCCCTAGTATTTACTACTTATTGTGCGGTAAACCCTTCACGTGACTGGTGTCTTTTTGTCATTTGTCTATTTTTGTATTGCACTATCACTATTGTGATAAGTGCTTGGTTTTTAAGTGTGATTTTTCCAATAAAGTTTGTATTTGAATCTTTTAAACAAGCTTCCTGTGTTTCTCCTGACTAGCAGCTACGTAGTATATAGCACAGCCACATAGTATATAGCACAGCCACATAGTATATAGCAGCTACGTAGTATATAGCACAGCCACGTGGTATATAGCAGCCACGTAGTATATAGTAGCCACGTAGTATATAGCAGCGACGTAGTATATAACACTGCCCATGTAATATATAGCACAGCCCACGTAGTATATACACAGCCCACACAGTATATAACACTGCCCACGTAGTATATATCAGTCACGTAGTATATAACATAGCCCACGTAGTATACAGCAGTGTGGGCACCATATCTCTATTAAAAAAAGAATTAAAATAAAAAATGGTGCTATTCTCACCCTTCGGCGTCCACCGATGCGCGCGAGCGGCGAGGCTGCCGCCAGCTTCCGTTCCCAGAGATGTATTGCGAAATTACCCAGATGACTTAGCGGTCTGGCAAGACCACTAAGTCATCTGGGTAATTTCACAATGCATCTCTGGGAACGGAAGCTGGCGGCAGCTTCGCCGCTCGCGCGCATCGGTGGACGCCGGAGGTTGAGAATAGCACCATTTTTTTTTAAATTATTTTTAACATTATATCTTTTTACTATTGATGCTGCATAGGCAGCATCAATAGTAAAAAGTTCGTCACACAGTGTTAATAGCAGCGTTAACAGACTGCGTTACACCGCGTTATGCCGCGGTGTAACACAGTCTGTTTAATGGACTGCTAAAACGTGGGTGGCGGGCGCTGACTGGGGGAGAGTATGGACTGCACGGGAGTAGGGAGCGGCCATTTCGCAGCTGGACTGTGCCCGTCGCTGATTGGTCGCGGCCGCTGACTTGGGATTTCCGTGACAGACAGACAAACAGACGGAAGTGCCCCTTAGACGATTATATATAGATATATATATATATATATACACATACATATACACTGAAATCTGAGCCAATCCTTAGTAGAAGCTGCTATGATTAACAAAGGGTAATTCTGGGCTAATCTATTAGCATTGTAACAGACTTCCACAATAAACCTTTAACCCTGAACTGAAACCAACACCCAAAGACAAGCTATTATCACCATCCAAGCTTTGCTTCCGATAATTTATGCCTAAGATAATTATTTGCCAGTGCCTGTGTGCAGATAAAAAGTTGTGTTGTTTGCTTTCTCAAAGTGACACATAATATATGATTAAATACAGTTTACTGAAAGCGATACAGGGCACCTTGTAGGCATAGTAATTGATTATGCTGTAAAATCAAAGTGTAAAATTTTCATTAGATTCTCAGCATAGATACATTTGGACTACATTCTATAAAAAATGTACTAACGTTATTTCACAGTCATTCAGTTGCTTTTTTCTTATTTTTTAAGGCTGGATTCACACATGGTATTTGTTGTGAAATTTAATTTGTCATAACATTTTGGGGCTGTTTTTAAAATAGTACAGTAAAAATTATTCAGTGGAATAATTGTAGCCATGTACCATGCTTCACCAATTATTGCAGATTTAGATGTGGAGTTTATGGCTTTTTCCACTTTGCATCTTTTAACCTTTTCACTATCTGTTGATTTTTCCATTTTTTCATTTTGGTTTTTCCTCCGCTTCTTCTAAGGCCTGTTTCACACGTCAGTGGCTCCGGTACGTGTGGTGACAGTTTTCTCACGTACCGGAGACACTGACTTACGTAGACACATTAAAATCAATGTGTCTCTGCACATGTCAGCGTGTTTTCACGGACCGTGTGTCCGTTTGAAAAACACGGAGACATGTCAGTGTTCGTGGGAGCGCACGGATCACACGGACCCATTAAAGTCAATGGGTCTGTGTAAAACACGTACCGCACACGGATGCTGTCCGTGTGCTGTGCAGGAGACAGCGCTACAGTAAGCGCAGTCCCCCCAGCATGGTGCTGAAGCCGCCATTCATCCCCATAGGGGTGGAGCCACATATTCATCACTGTAATGAGCGGCACCACGTGACCGCTCATACAGGACAAGCTGCGGCGCTGAGAGGAAGCAATGAGGGAGCTGGGTGAGTATTTTATTTCCAGCGGGTGGGCACACAGGGGGTGGGAGGGGGGAGGTTGCCGGGAAGTTTATTTTAACCACAAAAAAAATAAAAAAACATTGATTTTTCATTCCTTCTCTCCAGCAAACACTACTGGAGAGAAGGGATGAATGGCGGCTTCAGCACCACACTGTGGACAGCGCTTACTGTAGCGCTGTCTCCTGCAGGTCCGCGTGGTACTCAGTCGGCAAAAGGGGCGGCACACGGCTGCCGCACATGTGCCACACTGATGTGCCATGTGCGCTCACGGACACACGGACATGGATAACTCCGGTACCGGAATTATCTGGACGTGTGAGACTGGCCTAAGGCTGCCGTCACACTAGCAGTATGTGGTCAGTATTTTACATCAGTATTTGTAAGCCAAAACCAGGAGTGGAACAATTAGAGGAAAAGTATAATAGAAACATATGCACCACTTCTGCATTTATCACCCACTCCTGGTTTTGGCTTGCAAATACTGATGTAAAATACTGACCGCATACTGATAGTGTGACGGCAGCCTAAGGCTGGAGTCACACTTGGCGTAAGACAATACGCCACGTATTATACGTCCGTACTACGGCCGTAATACGGAGAAATGTTCCCAAAATATTGATCCGTAGTCAGGGTGTTTCAGCGTATTTTGCGCATGGCATCCTCCGTATGTAATCCGTATGGCATCCGTACTGCGAGATTTTCGCGCAGGCTTGCAAAACCGACATCTAATGGATTTATGTGCTCAAATGTTCGGAAAAACATATATACAGTATATATATATATATATATATATATATATATATGTCATTGAGACACATATATATATATTCTGTATTTAGATTTCATTCAGCGCGATATCTGTGAAAAGTCGGTAATTCAATTGCCGGCTTTTCATTTCTCCTGCACAAACCCGACAGGATATGAGACATGGTTTACATACAGTAAACCATCTCATATCCCATTTTTTTTTGCATATTCCACACTACTAATGTTAGTAGTGTGTATGTGCAAAATTTCAGCGCTGTAGCTGCTAAAATAAAGGGTTAAATGGCGGAAAAAATTGGCGTGGGCTCCCGCGCAATTTTCTCCGCCAGAATGGTAAAGCCAGTGACTGAGGGCAGATATTAATAGCCAGGAGAGGGTCCATGGTTATTGGCCCCCCCGTGGCTAAAAACATCTGCCCCCAGCCACCCCAGAAAAGGCACATCTGGAAGATGCGCCTATTCTGGCACTTGGCCACTCTCTTCCCACTCCCGTGTAGCGGTGGGATATGGGGTAATGAAGGGTTAATGCCACCTTGCTATTGTAAGGTGACATTAAGCCAGATTAATAATGGAGAGGCGTCAATTATGTCACCTATCCATTATTAATCCAATTGTTTGAAAGGGTTAAAAAACACACACACACATGATTAAAAAGTATTTTAATGAAATAAACACAGCGGTTGTTGTAATAATTTATTGCTCTCTCAATCCATTTCCAGGCCCTCGCTTGGCAAAATAATAAACGCACAAGATACATACCTTCTGATGTCAGATCACGTCCAACGAGGTAATCCATCTGAAGGGGTTAACTAATATTACAGGCACGAGCTGCGATAAACCACTCGCTCGTGCCTGTAATCCCCCGGGTGCTGAAAGGAAAGCTGGATCTGTACTTACATTGAGTCGCGGTGATGCGCCCTCTGGTGGATGTTCTCATGAACTGCAGCCTGGGAACTTTTTCCCACACTCCAGGTCATATGAGGACATCCACCAGGGGGCGCATCACCGCGACTGAAGGAAATGTAGGTCAATGACCTACATTTCATTCATTCGCCGGGGAATTACAGGCACGAGCGAGTGCATTAGCAGGGCTCGTGCCTGTAAAATAATTAACCCCTTCAGATGGATTACATCGTGGGAAGTGATCTGACATCAGAAGGTATGTATCTTGTGCGTTTATTATTTTGCCAAGCGAGGGCCTGGAAATGGATTGCGAGAGCAATAAATTATTACAACAACCGCTGTGTTTATTTCATTAAAATACTTTAAAATCATGTGTGTGTGTGTGTTTTTTAACCCTTTCAAACAATTGGATTAATAATGGATAGGTGTCATAATTGACGCCTCTCCATTATTAATCCGGCTTAATGTCACCTTACAATAGCAAGGTGGCATTAACCCTTCATTACCCCATATCCCACCGCTACACGGGAGTGGGAAGAGAGTGGCCAAGTGCCAGAATAGGCGCATCTTCCAGATGTGCCTTTTCTGGGGTGGCTGGGGGCAGATGTTTTTAGCCACGGGGGGGCCAATAACCATGGACCCTCTCCTGGCTATTAATATCTGCCCTCAGTCACTAGATAAATTCTGTAAGGGGTCTAGTTTCCAAAATGGTGTCACTTGTGAGGGTTTTCCATTGCTTAGGCACATCAGGGGCTCTGCAAATGTGACATGGCGTCAGCTATATATTCCAGCTAATTTAAAGGAACTGTTTAAGGCCTCGTTTAGACATCAGTGAGTCTTCTAGTGTTAAAAAGCATCAGAATTTTGGATCAGATTTTCTTCAGTAATTGGTAAGTGTGTATGTTTTTTATCATCAGAGTTTAAAGGTTTTGTCAAGCTTTACCTATTAAAAAAATACAAAAATCAGACCACAGTAGGGAGGCACATGGATCACTGAGCCAAAGACTTGCATTTGAGAGTTAGATCCATGACTCAGATCAAAATGGGACATGTTTTGGTGAACAGAACCATAGACTATAATAGGTATAAGTCCTAAATGTGAAAAAAATGGTTAGAATTCATATGTGAAAAATTTAAGTCTGATTTAGTCTCTTAACCTCTTAACTCACAGCCAATTTTCTTTTTTGCATTTTCATTTATTTTACTCTCCTTTTTAAATAGCCAACTTTTTTATTTTGCACTAATATACTCGTGAGACTTATTTTCTTCTGGACAAGATTTAGTTTTGAATTGCATAATTCATTCGATTCATCATTCCAAATAGAGTAATAAAAAATGGCAAAAAAAATTTCCATATGCAGTGAGGTGGTGAAAAAAACACAATTCCGCTACTGTAATTTGTGTTTTATTTCTTTGGCTTTCATTATACAGTAAAATGATTTGGAAAGTTGATTCTCATGATCACTATGATTACAGATAAAACAAACTTTTTTACTATTTTACTGGCTTAAAAATTCAGAAATTTTCAAAAAAAAAAATAAAGTGGTTTGTGTCATCAACTTTTTTATGTTACAATCAGTGAAGCTCTGTGGGGGCTTGTTTTTAGAGAGGCCAACTGCATTTTAACTTATTAAATTTTGTGGAGGACACTATGTTCACTTCTAGCTACATTTTTTAGCATTATTGTGATGACAAAAACAGCACAATTCTGCTGTTTTGATTTTTTTTATTATGGCAGATAGCAATTTACTGAATTCATTTCACATTTTGACAAATCAGATTTTTGTGAATGCGGCAATACCAAATATGTATTTTTTATAAATGTTATATAAAATAGCCACAAGACAGGTCCGCGAGAAGAGATATGTATCATCAAGGTTGGTAGCCTCGGTAATATAAAGCGGGAAAAGCAGGCTCCAACTAAAGGACTTCAATCTACAAATAAGGTTATAATATTCAAGAACTAGCAAGAACCTTATATCACTAGGATAATAATAGATAAAATCTTCAATTTTTATTAAACATTTATTAAAACCTTTAACCACACAACATATGATACACACAACCGTGCTCACTGCAGCTGACCCTCACACTGTGAATACTCACTTACCCTGCCTATACAGCGGAGGTTGGCACCCTAAACAATATCGAGAGAGGCGCCCCCGCTCCTCGACGACTGATCCTAAAGCTCCTAATAAATTCACTGGGAAAAAGTGATACAACTACACCCCAGTCTCACGCGGCAGGAAAGTAGAGAATAGGCATAGTAATTGCTTGATGGAGCGTATCATGAACAGTGTGAATTAAAGTGATGCCGTTCCTTAAAGTGCAGACATACAGTGCATAAAAAACAAAACAAAAACCTGACTAAAACTGACCCCTGTTCTGTAACAACCTACCTGACTGTGGAGGTTGGCACCCTACTGTACAGCGGAAGTGGCGCCCCCACTCAACGAGGGCTCTCCCTAGCAATAGCCCTACAAATCTCTAGATGTAGCTATTGATAATATAGCCCATATAGATAATAGAAAACAGATATGTAGGTTCCAAATAACAATTTAGATGTAATATACAAAGGGGTACCACACCGCCAAAATATAGCCACCAGACTTTTCAGATATATACAAACAACGGGAGCCACACCAGTTGATAGTCATTGATAAAGGTAGGAAGGGTTTAAAGTTGTAATGCAGTGTAGATCAAGCTGCACACCCAGGGTATGATACCAAGAACCAGTGTCAGTTAAAGTCACAGGATACTCATCATAGATGGATGATGTTCTTGAGGACCCATGCCTCTCGCCTCAACGCGTTTCACCAATCTGGATCATCAGGAGGCCTGGATAAACGATGCTGCATGGTGAACACCCATATCCCTAATATATATATAGATTATAATGATAGGCCCTGCCAATCAGGCACCTATCCCCTGATCACTGGAGGTCGATTGCACTCCATTCCAAAGAGGGGACCACTGTTTAATTAAAGCCGCCCATTTTTACACTCACTTAGACCCTCTTCTGAGAGATATATGGTAACTCACCAGGCTCAGACTGCCAGTAGATAGATAGGTATATGCTTGGCTCTGCTAATAGTAGATCCGGCAAAAAAAGAAAAGCAGGCTCCAGCACATACAGTGATGAGAGAGTTAATAGAGTGTGTCAGGGCTGAATTTCTGAGCAGTCATAGAGATGGTTGGGACTGGATGCTTACATATCCCCACCCCGCGGTATGGTATGGTACATAAAAAGGAGACCAGTTATCTCATTCGGGATCTGTGAGTGGAGGTGTGCAGACTTCCAGTGTTGTTTGTCTTTGCTAAAGATTAGAAGCTGGATATTAGCCAAAAGCTGGTGAACCCACCCTACTGTATGGACTACTTACTTTATATGTTCACTTTGTGCTGGAAAAGGCTGTTTTTGTTTAGCTGAGTGGTTTATGAAGTTTTAATAAACCAGCTTGGAAGTTTTACTGAAACAACTTCCAATGCCTACCTCAAAATGAGTGAGTGAAACCCTATAATTGGTGCTAGAAGTGCAGGCAAGAGTCCCAAGGAGCACTGGTGACTGCTGCAGGGAAACCCCATGTCTTGGGTGAAGGCAATCGTAAGAGTATGTTTCCACATTCAGGAAATGCTGCATGTTTGACGCTGCGTAGAGCCGCAGCGTCAAACACACAGCGTCCAGATGTTACAGCATAGTGGAGGGGATTTTATGAAATCCCATCTCCACAATGCGTGGTAACACGCATCCAGCGGCCCTGTGATTCCGGACATGCAGCGCGTCTTTTTAGATCGCAGCATGTCAGTTTACCTTGTGGCGATGCTGCGCCACCGTAAGGTAAAACACAGGGCCCTATGTGTGGGGTGCGATGATTCCAGATGTGTGCAATGAACACATCCGGCATCATCGCGCCTACAGAAGGGGTGGAGCTTTGGGCGAGTGGGTTTTCCGCTCTGTCCAAAGCGCCGGCCATCCTGAACGTGGACATGTATCCTAAGAGTGAAAGGGTGGTCAGACAAAATGGAGGAGGTGGTCAACCAATTGGTCCTACAGCAACAGACACAGCAGAAGAACAAAAAGCTCTTTATCCAGCAGACCCAGCAAAAGCAGCAGCAGCAGCAACAGCAATACCAGTTACAGTGGCAGAAACAGCAACAGCAGCAGGAGCTTTAGTAGAAAATGGAACTCCTAGCAGAGGGAATCCGTGGCAGGGCAACTGCTCCACCCTCAAGTCAAGGTGATATTTCACAAGTGAGGAAAACGGCAAGGAGTACTTTGCAAATGATGACCTCAGGTGATGATGTTAAGGCGTTCTTGACTGTGTTCAAAAGGGTGGCAAAAAGGGAAGTTCTGACACCATTTCTATCGGGAGACCCACAGAAGGCCTAATATGAACTGGCCTTGCAGAACACAAAACAGTATGACAAGTTGACAATGGAGATCTTGGTGCGCCTAGGAGTAACTCTGACTGACTGGGCACAGTGGGTTCATCACTGGAACCCATCATGTTGACAAATCTCCCTGGTCCCAAACCTATTATACCTGGTTCAAAAGTAGTTGCAACTTGAATCTTCCTCAACAGCACGGATGGTGGAGCGGCTTGACGTGAACAGGTTCATATACTCCCGTCCGAAGCTGATGCAGTCCAAGGTTGCATACCTCAAAATGCAACCGAGTGAGTAGAAACCCTACAATATCTTTACTTTTAACTGGGGAGAAATGGGTGATTCCAATTTTTTTTTTTATATTTGTAAAAACTTTTTTTTCTACTTTTTGTTAGGCCCCTTATTTAATCACTTGTGCCATATACAGCAATACTGTCTTGAAGTCAAAGAAGAGATTGGTACAGGGACATTCCAGTTCGCAACGGGTTGTCATAACAAGCCATCAACTCCCTGCGATCGCATTGCAGAGGGGCTGATGGGCACGCAAACTATTGTATTTGCTGGAACAGTGATCGACAGAAGTATTTAAGAGGTTACCAGCAGTGATTGGTGCACACGGTATTACAGGCAGATATCAGCTATAGATTATATCTGGCATATGCCCAGAGTGGGCTCTGCTTCTGAGCCTATCCAAAGTGCCTGACACTCCATTACGTAATAGTATGTCATGATGTGAAAGATTAATGAAGACCTGCCACTTTGTCGAAAAAGTGAAGGAAATATCTAGCGAAAATCCCTGAGCTCCCCTGATTCCGATTTCATTTCACTCTGTGTCACTCTATTGCAAAAATATCCACATTTATTGCTTTAGTAATGCACTATCTCTTCTTACAGACCAACTGTGCATTTTTCAGCGATTTTCTCTTCCAGAGGCTGCTAATCACAGCTGTTCTGAGCTGTGATTGACAGCCTTTTGGAAGGAAGAAGTGAAAGCACACACCCCCAGAGAAAATGCTAAAGAAATGCCCATTTGAGCAATCTAAAGCCAACAAAGGTGAATATTTCTGCAAAGCAGTGTAAAATGGAATAGAGCAGAATCAGGAGAGCTAAGGGATTTTTACAAATTATTTAACTATTTTTTAGCAAATGACAAGTCCTCTTTAAATGTAGCTAACCTTAAGTAATTCTGCATAATAAACACAAGTTTTAAAAAAGTGGTTTGACATTTTTATTTTTCACATTCTTGATTTCCCTCTAATGCATATAAAATATTATCAAAATTATGGAATACTGAAAGGCTGATTGTTAAATTTCAATATTGGAATCCCTCATTCCAGGCTTCCAATATTGATGACTTATTAGATTGGTGGGGTCTGACTCCATGCATCCTCACCAATCAGCTGTTATTAGAGGATTAGGTAAATGTGATAATTTTTTTATTGGCGCACAGGAGATCGTACTTATGCTTTTGTGACACACAGCAACTTACCAGTGACCAGAAGTTAATGCAGGAAATAGAAAAAAATCCAGCTCAACGAGGTGGTGAAAAAGCAAAGTCTTGGTACTTTATTCACTTCATATCAAAAAATAGAGGATAAAACAACAGCACAATATAATTAAAAACACTATCTACGCGTTTCTGGTGACATAGCACCCTTAGTCATGACTAAGGGTGCTATGTCACCAGAAACGCGTAGATAGTGTTTTTAATTATATTGTGCTGTTGTTTTATCCTCTATTTTTTGATATGAAGTGAATAAAGTACCAAGACTTTGCTTTTTCACCACCTCGTTGAGCTGGATTTTTTTCTATTTCCTGCATTCCTCGCGCCTTGACACGGTGTTTCCGTGCTCCGAGCCTCCAGGGACTACAACTATGGTGAGCTGGATTTTTTCTTTTGTCTTCACATTTACCAGAAGTTAATGCCTATAATACTGTTCTGACACCTTTCATGCAGGCTTATAGAAAAATTGCATCTTTATTATTTCATCCTCATTATTGCATTGTTAATAGCTAGTCTATTACATAATCTATTTTGTCTATTGAGCCTTGATTATTGCATCATCTTAGGGTGACGAAACAAAAAATGACAACTAAGCTCCGATTACGTAATCCTAATTACAATTGCATCAACTACTTTTAATGCTCCCTGCGTAAGATACACAGTTTTAGGACTTCTTAGCATAGTTTATTAGCATATTGACATGTTGCTATATGTTTTATTAAATATGCAGATAGTTTTTGCAACATATGTGAAGAAGTCACTTTTACGTCACAAAGGCAAAGCTTGACTACCATGATAAGGAAAGCCAAGAACCTGTATTTTGGCTTCAGAACAGGAGATCAGGACAAGAGTTGGGCTCCACACATATGCTGCAATAGCTGTGCATCACATCTTACCCAGTGATTGCTTGGGAAGAGGCAATGTATGCCTTTAGTAGTTTCAATGATCTAGAGAGGGCAACCGATCACACTACCAATTGCTATTTCTGCATGGTGCCTCTCATTAGGAAAGGAGTTTCAAAGAAGAAGTGAACTTCACAGTAACCAAACATTCCATCTGCAATATGCCCAGTACCACATACGGAAGAACTGCCGGTTCCAAAAGCACCAGAAACATTTTCAGTCTAGTCAAAAGAGGAAGAAGAGAGCACTTGGTGTCATGAAGCATCTTCCACTCATGACCCAGACTTTCTGTCAGCAACCTCAACTGTTCAATGAAAATTCACCTCACACTCTGTATTTTTGTGGTGATGCCAAAAAATATTTATTTGCAGAGACTATATTTGAGTGACATTTCGACCTGTCCCAGGTCTTATTCAATATATCGTTAGTAATTCCTTAGTCATGGAGATAGATGCAGTTTGTATGGGGCGATTTTCCTGATCAGGGTATTGTGCAAAGTGAGCTGTAGAGTCCCCAAGATGAGAAAAATATGGCACTATGCTTTAAATCACATTACTGACGGCACTCCCGCATCTTGTCTGGCCTCCTGCTGCTGGTCCAGGAAATAGCCCAATACAAACTGCATCTATCTCCATGACTACGGAATTACCAATGATGTATTGAATAAGACCTGGGACAGGTCAAAACGTCTCTCAAATATAGTTGCTTTAGAATTTTCTCCTCCGCTTTACCTATTTCTATTTTTTCTGTTCCCACGAACTGCAAATAAATATTATTTTTTGGCATCACCACAAAAATACAGAATGTCGGAGAGGACAGTCTCTTTTATTGTAGTGATATTCTCTTGCACAACTATCCCGCTCACACAGAAAGGAGCAGTAATTTGTGTATCCACCCTGGAGACCAAGTTAGAGGGCAACCACCTTTAAGTCACCACAGAGGGGCCAAAAATATTGGTCATAGTTCAGGCCCCTCAACAGCTGCTTCATGTTGTCATAGGTTTCTTTCATGAGGACTACACAACCAACTGGAATTGAAGGCAGCACATTGCCATTATTATATTATTGCCATTGCTAGATGTCTTCTAGGCCTGTTTTGGACAAATCGATGTAAAGCCTCCATTCCTCTGGATTATAACTTATCTTCAGAGTTTCCATTAAACTGCTGATGTTGTTGTATGCCACAAGATTGCCCTCTATGAAGAAGTATCTGACAAGATCTTTATCACGGTCACAGAACAAAGAAAATCAAACATTGCTCTTTAGGAGATTCCACTGCTGTAGCCTGGAACCTAAGAGCTCAGCCTTAGGGTACCGTTACACTAAACGATTTACCAATGATCACGACCAGCGATAGACCTGGCCGTGATTGTTGGTAAGTCGTTGTGTGGTCACTGGAGAGCTGTCACACAGACAGCTCTCCAGCGACCAACGATGCCGAAGTCCCCGGGTAACCAGGGTAAACATCGGGTTACTAAGCGCAGGGCCGCGCTTAGTAACCCGATGTTTACCCTGGTTACCATTGTAAATGTAAAAAACAAAAAAACAGTACATACTCACCTTCTGATGTCCGTCACGTCCCCCGCCGTCTGCTTCCCGCATTGACTGTGTCAGTACCGGCCGTAAAGCACAGCACAGCGGTGACGTCACCGCTGTGCTCTGCTTTTACTTTACGGCCGGCGCTCACAGTCAGTGCGGGAAGCAGACGGCGAGGGACGTGACAGACATCAGAAGGTGAGTATGTACTGTTTTTTTTTTTTTACATTTACAATGGTAACCAGGGTAAACATCGGGTTACTAAGCACGGCCCTGCGCTTAGTAACCCGATGTTTACCCTGGTTACAAGCGAACACATCGCTGGATCGGTGTCACACACACCGATCCAGCGATGACAGCGGGAGATCCAGCGACGAAAGAAAGTTTCAAACGATCTGCTACGATGTACGATTCTCAGCGGGGTCCCTGATCGCAGTAGCGTGTCAGACACAGCGAGATCGTATGGATATCGCTGGAACGTCACGGATCATGCCGTCGTAGCGACCAAAGTGCCACTGTGAGATGGTACCCTTACTCTTGGGCAATATCCAAATCTCTAACAAGATTGTTCAGTTCACTTTGTGTTACAAGGTGTGGTCCAGTTGAGGTTGCTGTAGTAAATGTATTGGCCTGCACTCTGTCGTATGGCGAGGTGCTGGTGTAACAGGCCAAATGACCCTTAGTCCAGTCAATGAAAATTCATCACACATTCATTTCAGCCAGGGAGTAAAAATGTCCTGCATCCAGCACTAGTTGACCCATATAAGATTTTGTTACCACCATTGCATATCATGTTGGGCCTAATGAGGAACTTTGTAAATGAAATGGATAAAAATGCAAAAGCATTTAAGTATTTTATTGATACATTTCCCAGATTGAGTGAAACAAATATAGGAAGGAATCTTTATTGGACCTCAGAATCATAAGCTTTTTCAAGAAGAGGAGTTTCTACGATTGTTGCAGGTCAAGGAAAAGGTTATTTGAATTGTTGCTATGTTCCCTAAAGGTAAATATTAGAAAATTGGCATAACGAAATATTTTGCATCTTTATATTTGCAAAAATAATAATGTTTCAAAGAACTGAAACTTTTATGCATTAATTATATGTAGCAGTAAACAGAAATCTCTTTGATATAGAAACAAGAGTCGACTAAAATTTTAATTATCGGATTTGAATTCAGGAGGTCAGAATCAGTAAGAAATGGCTATTTTCATACCTGAACCTGACAAGTTCTTCAAATAAGTTGAACAGTGTAATCAATGATTTGTAAAGTTTTTAGTTTGCTGAATATATTTCAGGCATTAGTCCAGATGCCATCTACTGATCTATAGCACAGTATATTAGCAGTAGGGGTGTAAAGTATGTGTTCTTCTATGTGCACAGTCAGGCCCGAAGGGCAGGAGAGTGGGGGTGGCATTTCCCAGTAAAATTATAATTATTTTTATTACATGAAGCACAATGCAGAACTTCATAAAAAGGCTCCCATTGGCAGGAGATGTGCTCAGCAGGAAGGAGGGGGTGGATGTTGGCACAGTTAGGTAAATATTTTTAATTCCAGCTACATCACGGGAAGGAGAGCTTGGCACACAAGACGAATTATGCCTTTGGTAAAGTATCAGTACGTTCCAAGAAAAAAAATGAGGATTAAACATTTTGTAAATTATTGGATAAATAGAAAATTAAAGTATTGTTTTGTAAATTAAGACAGATAATAGAGGTTTTTAAATAAATATTCTTGTTAATAAATAGAAATCTAATATATAAAGCTGAATGTGTGTGTGTGTGTATGTATGTATGTATGTATGTATGTCCGGGATTGGCATCTGAACCGTAGCAGCTACAGCCACAAAATTTTGCACAGTCACACGTCTGGACCCCGAGAGCGTCATAGGCTATGTTGTGAGGTGAAATTTTAACCCCGCGCTTTCCAATTCACCAAACAATTTTGCCCCTATCTACATAATGGGGAAAAAGTGAAAGGAAAAGTGTTGGAGGCGTCGCAGCTACAGGCACAAAATTTTGCACAGTCACACGTCTGGACCCTGAGAGCGTCAAAGCTATATTGTGAGGTGAAATTTTAACCCCGCGCTTTCCAATTCACCAAACAACTTTGCCCCTATCTACATAATGGGGAAAAAATGAAAGGAAAAGTGTTGGAGGCAAATTAACAGCTGCCAGATGTGAACAAGGGGGACTTAAAGAATGACAGCGATGGCACCAAAGAGTATATACTGTACAGTTGCTAAGGTGGGGCCCCAACATGGGATAATCACACCACCACGGGGATATGAACACACACACAAAATGCGCCACACACTACCACGTGCTCGAACACATATACCACCCTCAGTGCACATTTCACCACACATACACCAACCTCGCCACATAAAAGTAGAAACACAAAAGTCGCCGCTCAAAACTCGCCACGCGCAAAACTCTCCACATGCAAAACTCGCCACACGTGCAAAACTCGCCACACGCAAAACTTGCACACGCAGAAAAATTGCCACACGCAGAAAAATTGCCACATGCACAAAAGTTGCAACACATGCAAAAGTTGCCTCACACAAAACTTGCACATACTCAAAAGGCACCACACATAAAACTCGCCACGCGCAAAACTCGCCATGCGCAAAACTTGCTGCACACAACTTGCTACACTAACCTGTCACATGCAACTCGACACACAAAAAGTTGCTACACGCATGTCGCCACACAAAACTCATCTCACAAAAGTCCCTACATGCATGTCGCCACACGCAACTCAACACACACAACTTGACACACGAAACTCGCCCTAAAACACACACAAGTCTGGTATCCTTCAAAAATAAAAATCTGATTAATAAGCAGACAAACTACAAGAGCAACAAATGTACCATATAGGAATCCGGCAGCTGTCAGTCACATGACCAGTCTATTATGTGTATGTGTGAGCTAATATATACTGCCAGGGGGTGGGCTTACTGTTGGCTGGGGATTTATCAGGCTGCCATTTTAGCTTACAAATACTGAGGTAAAAATACTGACCAAATAACGTGTGAACGAGGGCTAATACAGGAGGAGATGACATACAGCTATATACTATATACAGGAGATGACACACAGGTATATACTATTTACAGGGGAGATGACACACAGGTATATACTATATACAGGAGGAGATGACACACAGATATATACTATATACAGGAGAGATGACACACAGGTATATACTATATAGAGGAGGAGATGACATACAGGTACATACTACATACAGGAGGAGATGACATACAGGTATATACTATATACAGGAGGAGATGACACACAGGTATATACTATATACAGGAGCAGATTACCTACAGGTATATAGTATATACAGGAGGAGATGACACAGGTATATGCTATGTATAGGAGGAGATGACATACAGGTATATACTATATACAGGAGATGACACACAGATATATACTATATATAGGTGAGATGACACACAGGTATATACTATATACAGGAGATTACATACAGGTATATCTAATATATAAAGCTGAATGTGTGTATGTATGTATGTGTGTATGTCCGGGATTGGCATCTGTACCGTCGCAGCTACAGCCACAAAATTTTGCACAGTCACACGTCTGGACCCCGAGAGCGTCATAGGCTATGTTGTGAGGTGAAATTTTAACCCCGCGCGTTCCAATTCACCAAACAATTTTGCTCCTATCTACATAATGGGGAAAAAGTGAAGGGAAAAGTGTTGGAGGAAAATTGACAGCTGCCAGATGTGAACAATGAGGACTTAAAGAATGAGAGCGATGGCGACAAAGAGTATATACCGTACAGTTGCTAAGGTGGGGCCCCGACATGGGATACTCACCACACACGGGGATATGAACACAAACACAAAATGCGCCACACACTACCACGTGCTTGAACACATATACCACCCTCAGCACACATTTCACCACACACACACACCAACCTCGCCACATAAAAGTCAAAACACAAAAGTCACCACTCAAAACTCGCTACATGCAAAACTCGCCATATGCAAAACTAGGCTCACGCAAAACTCGCCACACGTGCAAAACTCACCTCATGGAAAACTCACCTCATTCAAAACTTGCACACACAGAAAAATTGCCACATGTACAAAAGTTGCACCACATGCAAAAGTTGCCTCACACAAAACTTGCACATACTCAAAATGCACCACACATAAAACTCGCCACGCGCAAAACTCGCCATGCACAAATCTTGCTGCACACAACTTGCTACACTAACCTGTCACATGCAACTCAACACACAAAATGTTGCTACACGCATGTCGCCACACAAAACTCATCTCACAAAAGTCGCTACATGCATGTCGCCACACGCAACTCAACACACACAACTTGACACATAAAACTCGCCCTAAAACACACACAAGTCTGGTATTGTCCTTCAAAAATAAAAATCTGATTAATAAGCAAACTACAAGAGCAACAAATGTACCATATAGGAAATACGGCAGCTGTCAGTCACATGACCTGTCTATTATGTGTATGTGTGAGCTAATATATACTGCCAGGGGGGAGGGCTTCCTGTTGGCTGGGGATTTATCAGGCTGCCAATAGCAACCAATCACAGCTCAGCTTCTATTTTGCTACAGTTAATTAACCTGAGCTCTGATTGGTTAATATAGGCAACAAAGACATTCTCAGTATAACAAAGCTAATATATGTTGTGAAATGCTTCTATTTGCTTAGTTTTTGCCTTTTAATAATTACATTTCTATCTATTTGTTTTGTGGTTTTTGTGTGCAGAATAAATTTTTGTTAACACATTCTATTTTGCTAACAGCAGTCATTAACCCGGGCGAAGCCGGGTAGTACAGCTAGTAAGTAATAAAACTGCACATATTACATATCCCCATGCTAACTATCATGCAATAAAATTAGAAATCTGACTGTTATGTGCCTACAAAATCCTGCACCTCACGAGCTTACGACGATCTGGTGGAGTCACTTGAGCACTTACTCTGCCAATCACGGTACTGCGATCGCAGTTAACAGTCCTGAAGCTTCACTTTTAGATGAGGCTTCTGTAGTTCCCGCAGGCACCAAAAAGACAGTAGACTTCTTGTATTTATTTGGGCTGGGTTTCTATGAGCTAAAGTTTTATAGTTTATTAATGCCCCACATGATCATCGTTTAAAGGTATGACTGACCATTAATTTATATTTTAAAACAGCGCTCTCCTGCCCCAGCGTACCTCTTGGTGAAGCAGGGCAAAACGTGCATATGAGACCATACAGCAACCTCATGCAAGTCGTTGCTCTGTATAAATATCTAGGAGAGATGAGCGGATCAGGCAAAATTTTAATTCAACTGAACAGTGTGAAATTTCAGTGGAAATTCGATTTACAGGGAGTTATTTTTCACAATCTGAATGTCCCTTATTCAAGCAAATATGTAAAAAACAAAAAAGTATTAATATTCGCCTTACTGCTCTCATCTTGTTGCATCTTCTGTTCACCCCCGCGATCGCTGAATCCCCAGGCCTCTTTGCGCTAGGGACTATATATACATTACATAGTCTTCTCTCGCTATGTATATTGCCGTCCCTTATTACACAGTTCCCTCTCTTGATATGTACAGCACCGTCCCTTACATATCGGATTCTCTTGTTATTTTTGTTATATGTAGCGCCCAGTTCTTTATTACGTACCGTTTCCCTTCTTTGATATAAACTGAAATGATTGTTGGTGGAGCATGTGAAAGCTTTTTTTCTGATGGATGAAGTTGATGGACCGGTCTTCTACTCAGATGCTGATCTATCTGTAGTCATTTTATTTTATATGTAACAAGAGAAGACTTTATGTAATAAAGAGAGGGCGATGTGAATGCAAAAATAAATATTGAGAATACGCTATGTAAGGGACTGTGATATATATATCAATGCATGATGCTATGTAAAAATGGGACAGCACTGTACGTAACATAACATAATAAGGGACCAACCCATACATAATTAGAGAGGATGATACATAATACGTATGTATATGCGTAATATTGTACAACATACTGGGCCCATTCCTGGGATTATACATCCCAACCTGGCCTCCTTCTTAGTATAACATACCCCTATCCAGGTCCCCTTCTTGAAATAATGTGCCCCATCCTGGTATAATGTGCCTGAACCTGATATATATGCCCCACATTCTGGTATAATGTTCCCCATCCAGGTATATATGTCCCCCACCCTGATATAATGTGCTTCATCCAGGTGCATATGTCCACTATCATAGTATACATCTCATCCAACCTGGTATACATGAACCCACTGCTGGTATACATGTCCCCCAATCTCCAGACCTGAACCACATTGAAAACATCTGGAATGTAATGAAGAGGAAGATGGATAGTCACAAGACATCAAACAAAGAAGAACTGCTTAAATTTTTGTACCATGACCGCGTATCGCCAATGAAGGATCATTTCCGTCAGAAATCCTCATCCCCAACTACCCTGCTCCCTTTAAACCATACCCTTTAACTACCCAAGAAATTGACACGAAGACATAAATTTCTTTTGGATAATTTGGCCACAGCGGCCATTTTATTAACAAACAAATACATGAATAACAACATGTAAACATTGTAAATATAAAAAACCTCGAGGGGAGGGTTCTTGGAGCTAAAAATCTGGCTCATAATAGGCCGAAAGCCTACCACAAAATTTAACCAAAAACACGTATTTACCCTCAGCCGTAACCACCAGCTCGAGGGCACCATGTAACCCATTTCGGGCAAACCAACCACAAAGCTCCCGAGGTAAACACCCCGTCCAGAGCCCGTAACAAAAGCCAGATCAACCCTATAAGCATCATCACCAACTCCAAGAACCCCACCCCCCGCCACACACGAACAGCCCTGACCACCTCAGGCTCGTGAGTGCCCCACCATCGCCAAAGCTCTTTCTACTCCTTCCTGTAGACCGAGCGCCCATAAATCCATACCAATCTCGTTAAGATGCACTCCGTCATCCCTCCAAAAATTGCCGATCCCTGCCTCTAGTTCGAAATGTCTCACGGCAATACCCCCGTTCCGAGACACAAAGCTCGCCACCGCCCTATTCAGTTTCACCCTGGCCCTATTAATCCCCTTAAGGGAACGGGCCTCCCGCCACGTCCGCCGTGGCACAATGTCTGACCACACCATCAGTATACCAGGAAAAGAAACCCACAATCTCAACAAATCAAAACGGATATCCCGAATCAGTTCTCTCACCGGCTTCGCCCCCAAGTCATTACCCCCCAGGTGAACCACTAAGATGTCCGGGGGGCGATCCAAACGGGCGGCGCGGGAGAATTCCGACAACAAATTACGCCACAACATAAAACGACGACCCATCCAGCGAATAACCACTGCCTCCCGGCCAAAACCCAGTTGCCTACCATTCGACCTAGCGTCAGCCCGGAGGGCACTCCAGTAAACAAAAGAGTGTCCAACAATCCAAGCCAAAGAGGGAGGCCGACCTGAAAAACATAACCACAATTAACAAACGCCAAAAAACACACACCCCAGCAACGCCGAATCAATGTCGCACATAAGACAGGTAACGATTAGAACTCCATCTGCCTATTTTCTTAATCACATCCGGCCCCAAGCCTAAACCATCAGCCTCGGACGCGGCCCCAATCCGAAAAGAGTGCGAACCGAAATTATCCGGGTTAACACCCAGATATTCCAAGCCCTTCTTCAAAATAGCCACAAACTGGAAGTGTGACAGAAAATCCCTTTCTTGATGTTGTAACAAAGGGCCTGACCTGACCAGGCACAAACCCCAATATGCTGCCAAACAGTGCTGCGGGCACTTCCCGCTACCATCCACACTTCCTAACACTACTTTCTTTCCCCTGCCCAGCTGGTCCGTCTTTGACCGCCTTATCCAAAAAGCGATACCCCCATCCCAAAAAACCACATCCTCCGCTAAAAGACCACCCGACCTGCCCCTGCTCGGGGAAACCAATTCTCCCAAACGCAAAGCACCAAAAAATGCTAAAGAAAAAGCCAACCGAAACAATACCACTTCGAACTGAGAAGAACAAACAAAAACTAAGGCCTCACCTAACCGCTGCAACATCTCAAAAGAAATGGGCCTACGCTTATCAAAAGTTACATTACCTTTGCGAAAACCTTTCAACGCCTGCCGTATTACAAAGTCCTTTGTAACGTCCCTGGACCCTTGCAGCAGGAAACCGAAAACCAAACCTGCTATAAACTTATTTAACCTAGACACAGACCAACCCCATTCCACCACCTTACCAATCAGGGCCAATAACGCCATAGTCCTATCACCATCGGACACCGCCGGGCCACATTGAGCTAACCAACCTTCCCACATAGGCCACGACGCCGTATAATCTAACCACGTCCTGTTTGACACTGAAGCTTGAATCAGTCGGCCTCCCCTTCCATAACAACCTGCCACAGATGCAAAGGACATGCCGCTCCTGTCGCCTCGGAATCTGGAGCCAATTCCCGGAAACGGTCCCACTGCAAACGAGACAAAGCGTCAGCTATATTGTTTTGAACGCCTGGCACGTGCACCACCGAAATCCATGCATTCAACTCTAGGCATCTCAACACCAATTCCCTGACCAGCCTGATTACCGGGGGAGAAGAAGAAGATAAGCTGTTAATCACGGACACCACGCTCGAGTTGTCACAATGAAAACGCACCCGCCGGTCCCTGAAATTGTCGCCCCAAATAAACACTGACACCACAATTGGAAACAGTTCCAACAATGTCAAATTCTTGGTAAGCCCCTTCTTTTGCCAATCTTCAAGCCAAACCTCCACACTCCATTTTCCTCCACAATAGGCCCCATAGCCAACTCCACCCGCTGCGTCCGTGTAGATCTCGCAGTCAAATGCATTGAGATCCTCCCGCTGAATAAGCGACCTGCCGTTATAGCTGTCCAAAAAAGTTGCCAAACAAGAAGGTCGTCTTTATGCTCCCTACCCATAAAATGATGGGCTGACCGGACTCCCGCCGTCGCCCTGGACAATCTGCGGCAAAAAATCCTGCCCATCGGCATGATACGGCAAGCAAAATTCAGGCGGCCCAGCAACGACTGCAACTCCTTCAGGGTTGCCTTCTGCAATTTTCCGATCCTGCCCACCTCCTGCTTAAGCAACAGCAATTTATCATCCGGCAACCTACATTCCATTTTTTCCGAATCAATGAGAATCCCTAGAAAACTCAAAACCTTACAGGGGCCCTCCATTTTATCCTGCGCCAAAGGAACACCAAACTGTCCAGCCACCCATTCCATGGTAGCAAGTAGATGACCACACACCGCAGAATCCGGTGGACCAACAAACAAAAAGTCATCCAAGTAGTGAATGACCGAAGGAACAGCCGAAACGTCTCTCACTACCCATTCCAAAAAGGTACTGAAAGTCTCAAACAATGCACAAGAAATCGAACATCCCATAGGCAAACACCTATCCAAGTAAAAACCCCCCTCCCACCAACAACCTAAAAAGGAATGCTCTGCGGGCGCACAGGTAAAAGCCGAAAAGACGATTCAATGTGTGTTTTTGCTAACAAGGCCCCAGGCCCGTACCTGTGCACCCACTGGACAGCCGCATCGAAAGAGGTATAAACAACGGAGCACAACTCTTCCGCAATCCCATCATTAACCGAGGATCCCTTGGGATAAGACAGGTGCTGAATTAGCCGAAACTTATTCGGCTCCTTCTTGGGCACCACCCCAAGCGGGGAAACAATTACGTCAGCCATAGGGAGCGAACTAAACAGCCCCGCCATTCTTCCCAATTCGACCTCCTTCGCCAATTTATCCGAAACAACCTCCGAATGCAAACTAGCCGATCTCAAGTTCTTTGTAGAAAAGGGGACAACATGCGTCGGATGAGGGATCTTAAACCCCTCAAGAAAACCATCCCTAATAACTTCCGCCTTTTGATAATCCGGGTATCTATTTAGATAGGGGGCCATCTTTTGAAGCCTCACCGGAGTCTCCCCCTTGACCGCCACCCACGGATGGCTTACCGCGCGATTTCTTGAAACACTTAGCAGCCCCATGTGAGGCCCCATTGCAATGGGAGCACACGTGTTTAAACTTACAGGTGGCGCCATACTTACACTGGCCGTCGTTAAACTGCCAGCATGTCCCCGTTCTTTCTTTTGCCCCGTGACCCCTGTCCTGCTCCACCTTGCCCTGACTGCTGACTGCTACCCCCCCGCCCCCTTGAAAGGACTGCCCATATCGCACCGGGGCCATCACCTTCAACCACAATCCGATGTCCTTTTGCTCCCATCTTATCTCGGGCCTCACCGCTTTGCGCTGCCTGAACTGTTCATCGTATCTCAGCCAAGCCTGGCCCCCGTAGGTACGATGTGCTTCCCCAATGGCGTCAAAATAGAAAAACAGTCCTGAGCAATTCTCTGGGAATTTCTCCCCTATAACACTCGCCAGAATGGCAAATGCCTGCTGCCAGTTAACGAACGTCTGAGGAATAAGGCGCCAACGCCTCTTTTCTTCCTCCTCCTTTTTACTATCATCTTTCTTTCCTTTATCCAAATTAAATTTTTCTAAAGGAAGGAGAGAGAAAATCTCTACGTATTCGTCTTTCCAAATCTTTTCCTTCACCTCCTTCTTCAAATGGGCCCCCAGCGGGCCCTCAAAACACATGTATACCTCGCCTTTTGCTCTATCGTCTAGCTTAACGGTATCCCCCTTTTCCGTTTCCGTTTGCACCGACACCGACAGCCCAGCTGCTGAAGACGTCAGACCGCTACCCGAACTCGCAAACTCGCTCGAACCCCCCACTCCATGACCTGATGCTCATTCTCGGAGTCGTCACTGCCACTCATTTGCCCCAGGCCCGTGCCCCTGGCCTCCACGTCACCAGGGGGGACTGAGACTGGCGAAGGTGACTGTTCCCTTGACCTCCTGCTGGACCTGGATCTGGCAGCTTGTATAGGTCCCCTGGGTGCCGCAGCCGAACCGTCTCCTCTGGACGCCGCTCCTGCGGCGCGACCTGCTCCCTGCCGCAATGATGCCACTGGCCTGGCTGACATCCTGCTGTGCCGTCCTGTCCCAGAGCCAGGTGCACCGTGCGGCTGAGGTCCCGGTGCACCCGTCGCAGTACTTCCCGGCTCCCGGCAGATGCCGCCGCTGTTGCGCACCTCCCACGCTCCGTCCCTGGTGTCGCCGCCGCCGCTGGAGCAGCTCCCCAGCGGGTCTGTGCTGAAGATCTCGGTGCTGCGGCGCTCCCGCACCCACTGCTAGGCCGAACCGGAAGTGCGGCCATAACATCCTCTGCAGCGCCGGCGTCCTGCCGCGCCTGCACAGCTCCCGCAGCACCTCGTCGCCTCGCGCCGGCAGGGCCGCCGGGTGGATTCCTGCCGGAGGGGGGGCGGGCGGTGTGGCTGCGCCGCATCCCCCAGCCCCCGCAGGGTCCCCGGAGAGGCTCCGCGGCCTGCGCCTGCCGCGCGGTGTGATATCCGGGGACAGCCTCTCGGGCGGCCTCGACCTCCTGGAACTCCTGCCCCGGCTCCCGCTGTCCTGGCTCCTGCTGCCTCCTAGCAGCCCAGTGAGCTGTTCTTCCAGCCATCCGGCCCTCCTGGATCTTGCCTGCCTGCGAAATTGAGCTACCAAGCTGTCCACGGTGGCCATGGTGAGTAGCTTGTGGCAGCAGGTACACTCACTTCGCCTGTCTCTGACCGACTGACCCCTTTCCCGCACTTTTCCCAAGCCCCCTCCTACCATTCCCATAGAATCCCCGCCCAAATCCTATCCTACCAATCCTGAGCCCCCAGTTTAATTTTCAAAAAAAATACTGCACTGCTCCCCATGGCAACGCAGTCATGTGGGGGCTTCCTTTTAGCTGCGCCCCATACAGTCCCCCCTCTGGAGTGGCACAAGGTCACCCAAAAGCAGTGTGAAAGACTGGTGGAAAGCATGCAAAGACATATGAAAGCTGTGATTAAAAATCATGGTTATTCCACAAAATATTGATTTCTGAACTCTTCCTGAGTTAAAACATTAGTATTGTTGTTTGTAAATTATTATGAACTTGTTTTCTTTGCATTATTTGAGGTCTGAAAGCACTAGGTTTTTTAAAATTTTGACCATTTCTCCTTTTCAGAAAAAAATACAAAATTTATTGCTTGGAAATTTGGAGACATGTCAGGAGTTTATAGACTAAAAGAACAATTTACATTTTACTCAAAAATATACTTGATAAAAATCAGACAAACTGAACATTTTGTAGTGGTCTCTTAATTTTGCCAGAGCTGTATATGTAAAAAAAAAATGGAAAGTCGAGCGGGCACCACTAGAATATCCCTTGAAATATAAGCCAGGTGCTACCAATGCGCCTATAACAGCATGCAAGAAAAAAAAGAAGAAAGAAGCGCAATAAAGGTGCACACACAGCCACAGTACTACATTATACCAAAGCTTTATTGAGACCAAGTTAAAGTGCATGTGAACATAAAAACATTTTAAAAAGCATAAAATACATGCCAAAACACATTTATTCAATATCCTCTGAATAGGGGGACATGAAAAATAGCAGGCTCCCAAAGGAAAAATAATCCTTGTGTGTTTTGGCATGTATTTTATGCTTTTTTAAATGTTTTTATGTTCACATGCACTTTAACCCCTTCATGCCGCGGCCCTTTTTCGTTTTTGTGTTTTCGTTTTTCGCTCCCCTCCTTCCCAGAGCCATAACTTTTTTATTTTTCTGTCAATATGGCCATGTGAGGGCTTATTTTTTGTGGGACGAGTTGTACTTTTGAACGACATCATTGGTTTTAGCATGTCGTGTACTAGAAAACGGGAAAAAAATTCCAAGTGCGGTGAAATTGCAAAAAAAGTGCAATCCCACACTTGTTTTTTGCTTGGCTATTTTGCTAGGTTCACTAAATGCTAAAACTGACCTGCCATTATGATTCTCTAGGTCATTACGAGTTCATAGACACCTAACATGACCAGGTTATTTTTTATTCAAGTGGTGAAAAAAAATTCCAAACTTTGCTTAAAAAAAAAAAAAAAAAAAAAGTGCCATTTTCCAATACCCGTAGCGTCTCCATTTTTCGTGATCTGGGGTCGGGTGAGGGCTTATTTTTTGCGTGCTGAGCTGGCGTTTTTAATGATACCATTTTGGCGCAGATATGTTCTTTTGATCGCCCGTTATTGCATTTTAACGCAATGTCGCGGCGACCAAAAAAAACGTAATTCTGGCGTTTCGGATTTTTTTCTCGCTACGCTGTTTAGCGATCAGGTTAATGCTTTTTTTTAATTGATAGATCGGGCGATTCTGAACACGGCTATACCAAATATGTGTAGGTTTTTTTTTTTTTTTATTGTTTTATTTAGGATGGGGCGAAAGGGGGGTGATTTAAACTTTTATATTTTTAATATTTTTTTCACATTTTTAAAAACTTTTTTTTCCCACTTTTGCCATGCTTCTATAGCCTCCATAGGAGGCTAGAAGCAGGCACAGCCCGATCGGCTCTGCTACATAACAGCGATCATCAGATCGCTGTTATGTAGCTCAAATGCAGGTGTGCTGTGAGCGCCGACCACAGGGGGGCGCTCACAGCCACCGGCGATCAGTAACCATAGAGGTCTCAAGGACCTCTATGGTTACCTTCCTGACTCATCGCCGACCCCCGATCATGTGACGGGGGTCGGCGATGACGTCATATCCGGCCGCCCGGCCGGATGCGGTAGTTAAATGCCGCTGTCTGAGTTTGACAGCGGCATTTAACAGGTTAATAGCGGCGGGTGAATAGCGATTTCACCCGCCGCTATTGCGCGCACATGTCAGCTGTTCAAAACAGCTGACATGTCGCGACTTTGATGTGCGCTCACCGCCGGAGCGCACATCAAAGCAGGGGATGCGACATGCGCAGTACATGTACGGCGCATGTCGCGAAGGGGTTAACTTGGTCTCAATAAAGCTTTGGTATAATGTAGTACTGTGGCTGTGTGTGCACCTTTATTGCGCTTCTTTCTTCTTTTTTTCTTGCAGAGCTGTATATGTCTTATTGTTAAAATTAGGTTTATAAGGCACTGTCTTTTTGATGTTATTGTATGCTGTCTTTATAACACTTGTCACTTTTTACACTTTTTCTTATGCCAGGTAATGGTGTCTATTTCTATTATCGGTTGATTTTGTCCATATCCTAAAGATATAATGTATTATTATTGGTTTTATTCTCTTACATCAACCTCTGTTCATTGTGGCATTGGTTCATCTGTATTTCTACTATGGATAATTACAGGTCCTTCTCAAAAAATTAGCATATAGTGTTAAATTTCATTATTTACCATAATGTAATGATTACAATTAAACTTTCATATATTATAGATTCATTATCCACCAACTGAAATTTGTCAGGTCTTTTATTGTTTTAATACTGATGATTTTGGCCTACAACTCCTGATAACCCAAAAACCCTGTCTCAATAAATTAGCATATTAAGAAAAGGTTCTCTAAACGACCTATTACCCTAATCTTCTGAATCAACTAATTAACTCTAAACACATGCAAAAGATACCTGAGGCTTTTAAAAACTCCCTGCCTGGTTCATTACTCAAAACCCCCATCATGGGTAAGACTAGCGACCTGACAGATGTCAAGAAGGCCATCATTGACACCCTCAACCAAGAGGGTAAGACCCAGAAAGAAATTTCTCAACAAATAGGCTGTTCCCAGAGTGCTGTATCAAGGCACCTCAATGGTAAGTCTGTTGGAAGGAAACAATGTGGCAGAAAACGCTGTACAACGAGAAGAGGTGACCGGACCCTGAGGAAGATTGTGGAGAAGGACCGATTCCAGACCTTGGGGAACCTGAGGAAGCAGTGGACTGAGTCTGGTGTGGAAACATCCAGAGCCACCGTGCACAGGCGTGTGCAGGAAATGGGCTACAGGTGCCGCATTCCCCAGGTAAAGCCACTTTTGAACCAGAAACAGCGGCAGAAGCGCCTGACCTGGGCTACAGAGAAGCAGCACTGGACTGTTGCTAAGTGGTCCCAAGTACTTTTTTCTGATGAAAGCAAATTTTGCATGTCATTCGGAAATCAAGGTGCCAGAGTCTGGAGGAAGACTGGGGAGAAGGAAATGCCAAAATGCCTGAAGTCCACTGTCAAGTACCCACAGTCAGTGATGGTGTGGGGTGCCATGTCAGCTGCTGGTGTTGGTCCACTGTGTTTCATCAAGGGCAGGGTCAATGCAGCTAGCTATCAGGAGATTTTGGAGCACTTCATGCTTCCATCGGCTGAAATGCTTTATGGAGATGAAGATTTCATTTTTCAGCACGACCTGGCACCTGCTCACAGTGCCAAAACCACTGGTAAATGGTTTACTGACCATGGTATTACTGTGCTCAATTGGCCTGCCAACTCTCCTGACCTGAACCCCATAGAGAATCTGTGGGATATTGTGAAGAGAAAGTTGAGAGACGCAAGACCCAACACTCTGGATGAGCTTAAGGCCGCTATTGAAGCATCCTGGGCCTCCATAACATCTCAGCAGTGTCACAGGCTGATTGCCTCCATGCCACGCCGCATTGAAGCAGTCATTTCTGCCAAAGGATTCCCGACCAAGTATTGAGTGCATAACTGAACATTATCATTTGATGGTTTTTTTGTTTGTTATTAAAAAACACTTTTATTTGATTGGACGGGTGAAATATGCTAATTTATTGAGACAGGTTTTTTGGGTTATCAGGAGTTGTAGGCCAAAATCATCAGTATTAAAACAATAAAAGACCTGACAAATTTCAGTTGGTGGATAATGAATCTATAATATATGAAAGTTTAATTGTAATCATTACATTATGGTAAATAATGAAATTTAACACTATATGCTAATTTTTTGAGAAGGACCTGTATATGATGTGATAGGATCATCTTTGATCTGTTGAGATCTTGTACCTTATTTTTCTATGTAGTATAATATCCATCTTTACTGGCCTTAAAATTCTCTTTCATTGTTGGGTTTGGTCTGTGTTCATTTTAGACCAAAAGGCTTTATTCCCATATTAGGATGGTGAAGGTGATATGTAATTAGTTTTATGGTTTTGCACCAGGTACGGACTGGGGCTGAAATTCAGCCCTGGCATTTGAAATCACACAGGCCCATGCTGTCCCCGTCACCCAAGCACCAGATGGAATGTATTACTAATATTTCCCTGGATGGAGGAAAGAAAAAGTTACTACAAGACCAATATACTAATGATACCCATGGTCTGCTGGGGTAAGAGATGGAGTCAGCGACTTTGTGCTCCATCACAATTCTCAACAGTATGGGTGTCTTGAGAACACTGATTCTGTTAACAATGCTGCAGACAAGGCAGCCCATGACCAGACAGGCCCTTCTGGCATTTGCCAGAATTGCCAAATGGCCAGTCCGGCCCTGTTTTGCACTGTCACTTTATTCACTTTTTAGTTAATAAAACATTCATTATAGTCACCAACTAATTCAGGTTACTATGAGACTTTAAAGACAATTATAAATAGTCATGCTGTATTTGCCCTTTACTTTGGCCCTTATCTAAAATGGAATCCGGCTAGTGTGTGTGCATGTGATGTGGTGCGCTGGGTAACATTGCCGACGGCGCCCTATGTTCTAACGCATGGGTGAATGAAGTCACAGGGCATTTCTCCTTAACCCACTGCATCAGGCTGGATGCCAGAAGCAATGCTCCCTCCGATGCACACAATATCAATCATGCGCTGCTAACAGCCCAGGAAAGATGCACACCTACAGTGTAATCAATATAAAGACTGCCCTGACACACAGTATGTTACCGCCCTCCGAGGAAACCCATGCGAAACGTGCATTGGGGCTGCAGGCATGACACACCACAGGGGGTAAATATGGGTGAGAGTTTACTATCTGTTTCTCTGGCTAACTGCATAGCGCATTAAGCAGTTGTAACTTTACATGTAATACTGGTGTTTATTACTTGTACTACTATGTACTAATGACTATTATTTTCTATATACTGGCCTCTTTCTTATTTGGGCAGTTGCATGCAGCATTCTCTGTGACCTGACACTTTGTGAGCACTACATTAAAAATTAGTGATACTACTCACCTCCCCATGCTCCCACGAGGTCGTCTACAGCCTGCGCGGGAGCTGACTTCGGCATCCCTGGCACGGCGTATGACATCACTTCCATTGCACCCCCAATAACAGGCATGCTGACGTCAGCTGCCGGCCTCTGATTGGTCAACGGCATGTATTGCAGGGCAGAGAGAAGTTGGGTTTCCTGTGCCGCTATACATTTCAGCTGAATGTCCTCGGGCCACCATCTAGCTGAAGTAGTTGCTGGTGGTGGTGGGCCCTCCTCCACCGGCTACACCGGCGATATGTCATGACATCAGGACATATTCTGTGGCCTTGTGCGTGCATGTGTAGGACTGTCACAACCTTGTGATGGCCATGTAAGGTTCAACAAAATGGCATCTAGTGGCCGTTATTTTGCTAAATCTGAGCAAAAACGTCTTACAAATAATCTGTGTTTTGGCAAATGCAAATTTTTGAAATATTCATTTAGAATTCAATTCCGCTTGAATATATTTACTCATTTCCAAAATATTTAGTTACCGGGTTCTTTTTAATCTTTGTTATTCTTAATCTTCTAAACTGAGCCATCTCTGTTAGTTTAAGAGGATAGAGGTAGATGATTCCAAGCAGATTTTCTCATCTTAAAGACATGTAGCTTCTTATACATACCTGCTGTCGAAATACTGTAGTAGATGATTTCTCAATGTGGACAGGCATGCTCAGGTTTCTGTAGGCATGAATCCAGGTTACGGCTTATTATCTTTACTGGCAATAAGCTTGCATTTGTTCAATGTCCACTGTTAGATACACGTTATGATAAGGAATCTGTGGGTAGGTGCCTAGACTGGCAAGAAGGAGGGGTGGCATTTTAAATTCAAATTGGTTTACACATGCATATCAGGGCAGTATTTCTAAAAAACATGGCACCATGGGCAGGAGATAAGGGGTCGATGATGGTACAGGTGGATAAATATTTCAAAATCTATCAGGGTTGATGGTTAGGAAATCTTGGCACATAAGACTGCAAGAACACTAAGTAGCTGCTACATCAATAGCTCACTTATTATGAACTGCTGTATTTTAACCCCTTAACCCCCGGAGCTTTTTTCGTTTTTGTTTTTCGCTCCCCTTCTTTCCAGAGCCATAAGTTTTTTATTTTTCCGTCAATTTGGCCATGTGGGGCTTATTTTTTGCAGGACGAGTTGTACTTTTGAACAATACCATAGGTTTTACCATATTGTGTGACAGAAAACGGGAAAAAATTCCAAGTGCGATAAAATTGCAAAAAAAAGTGTCTAGGTTCTTTTTTATCTAAGTAGTGGAAAAAAAATCCAAATTTTGCCAAACACAAAAATTGCGCCATTTTCCGATACCCGTAGCGTCTCCATTTTTCGTGATCTGGGGTCGGGTGAGGGCTTATTTTTTACGTGCCGAGCTGACGTTTTTAATTATTCCACTTTTGTGCAGATTTTTTTTTGATCGCCTGTTATTGCATTTTAATGCAATGTCGAGGCGACCAAAAAAACGTAATTTTGGCGGTTTGATTTTTTTCTCGCTACACCGTTTAGCGATCAGGTTAATCCTTTTTTTATTGATAGATCGGGCGATTCTGAATGCGGCAATACCAAATATGTGTAGGTTTGATTTTTTTCTTATTGTTTTATTTTGATTGGGGCAAAATGGAGGTGATTTGAACTTTAATATTTTTTTAATTTTTTTTATATTTTTAAACACTTTTTTTTTTTTTGGCATGCTTCAATAGCCTCTATCGGAGGGTAGAAGCATGCACTACACGATCGCCTCTGCTACATAGAGGTGAAGCACAGATCACCTCTATGTAGCAGAAATGCAGCATTGCTTTGAGGGTGGCGCTCACAGCAATCTGCCATCTACAACCATAGAGGTCTCAAGGAGACCTCAGGTTGTTATGGCAATGCACCAATGACCCCCGATCATGTGACGGGGGTCAGCGGTGTGAGCGCTTCCAGACGCGCGGCCGGCGCCACTTGTTAAATGCCGCTGTCAGAGTTTGACAGCGGCTTTTAACTAGTTAATGGGCGTGGGCGGATCGCGATTCCATTCGCGCCCATTGCGGCCACATGTCAGCTGTTGATAACTGCTGATATGTTGCGGCTTTGAGGTGGGCTCACTGCCAGAGCCCACCTCAAAGCGGAGGAGTCTGCCAGCTGACGTACTATCCCGTCAGCTGGCAGAAATGGGTTAAAGTTTGGTTTTATGTGGAGAAAAGGAAAACTGTTATCTTCTTATTTGGGATGTTGGAGTGGTCATCCTGAGTTTGTGGGACTCTATCAGCACCGAATGACTGTTGAAACCAATTGCATGCTCTCGGTGCATCATGGAGTAGCCAAATATCTAAGTATACCTGCCTGTTATGATCCTAGTGGCAAGCATCGCAGGTAGGACTAGCTAAGTAACTGAACAGACTACTAGCTCTGGGGAAGTGGTAACTAGATTGACCGCAACCTGATCCTATCCGCAAACAACTATAGGCAGCCGTGGAACGTTACCTAAAAAATCCTAGACGTCTCGTCACGGCCTGAGAAACTGACTATTCCTGAAGGGAAAGTAAGTCCTCACTTGCCTCAGTGGAAGACCCCAAAGATATAGAATAGCCCCCCACAAATATTAACGGTGAGTTAAGGGGAAAGCACAAACGCAGAGATGAAATCAGATTTAGCAAATGAGGCCCGCTAATACTAGATAGCAGAAAATAGGAAGGAAACTGTGCGGTCAATAAAAAACCCTATTCAAAATATCCACGCAGAGATTGCTCGAGCCCCCGCACCAACTAACGGTGCGGGGGAAGCAACTCCATACCCCAGAGCTTACCAGCAAAAAGAAATCACGTTAGCAAACTGGACTAGACTCATCATACACAGAAATCATATTGCAGGCAGATGAGCAAAAAATATTCAAACAGAACTTAGCTTATCCTGAAGAGGCAGAAAACGAGATAATCAGGAGTAATCAGAATGGCACTGAATACATTGACAGCCGGCCACAAGTGGAAGTGAAGCAGAGCTAAATAGGAGCCTCCCTGGTGAATAACGAGGCAGCTGATCCAGCAGACCCGCAGGATAATAAACCAAACCACCAGGGGGAGCCAAAAAACCAAAGTCACACAATACCATCTGTGACCACAAGAGGGAGCCTGAAAACGGAGTTCACAACAGTACCCCCCCCTTGAGGAGGGGTCACCGAACCCTCATCAAAACCCCCGGGGTGATCAGGGTGAGCCACATGGAAGGCACGAACCAAATCGGCCGCATGAACATCAGAGGCGACAACCCAGGAATTATCCTCCTGACCATAGCCCTTCCACTTAACCAAATACTTAAGCCTCCGTCTAGAAATACGAGAATCCAAGATCTTCTCCACCACGTATTCCAATTCACCCTCAACCAGCACAGGGGCAGGAGGCTCAACCGAAGGAACCACAGGCACCACATACCTCCGCAACAACGACCGATGGAACACATTATGAATAGCAAACGATGCCGGGAGGTCCAAACGAAATGACACAGGGTTAAGGACTTCCAAAATCTTATAAGGACCGATTAACCGAGGCTTAAACTTAGGAGAGGAGACCTTCATAGGAACAAAGCGAGAAGACAACCACACCAAATCCCCAACGCGAAGTCGGGGACCCACACAGCGACGGCGGTTGGCAAAGCGCTGAGCCTTCTCTTGTGACAGCTTCAAATTGTCCACCACATGGTTCCAAATCTGATGCAATCTATACACCACAACATCCACTCCAGGACAGTCAGAAGACTCCACCTGACCCGAGGAAAAACGAGGATGAAACCCTGAATTACAAAAAAAAGGCGAAACCAAAGTAGCAGAACTAGCCCGATTATTAAGGGCAAACTCGGCCAATGGCAAAAAAGTCACCCAGTCGTCCTGATCAGCAGAAACAAAACATCTTAAATAGGTTTCCAAAGTCTGATTAGTGCGCTCGGTTTGGCCATTCGTCTGAGGATGGAAGGCCGACGAAAAAGACAAATTAATGCCCATCTTAGCACAAAAGGTCCGCCAAAACCTAGACACAAACTGGGATCCTCTGTCGGAAACAATATTTTCAGGGATCCTGTGCAAACGAACCACATTTTGAAAAAACAGAGGAACCAACTCGGAGGAAGAAGGCAACTTAGGCAAGGGCACCAAATGGACCATTTTAGAAAAACGATCACACACCACCCAAATGACCGACATTCTCTGAGAGACAGGGAGATCTGAAATAAAATCCATGGAAATGTGCATCCAAGGCCTCTTCGGGACAGGCAAAGGCAACAACAAGCCACTGGCACGAGAACAGCAAGGCTTAGCCCGAGCACAAATTCCACAAGACTGCACAAAGGAACGCACATCCCGCGACAAGGAAGGCCACCAGAAGGACCTAGCCACCAAATCTCTGGTACCAAAAATCCCAGGATGGCCTGCCAACACCAAAGAATGAACCTCGGAAATAACTCTGCTGGTCCATCTATCCGGGACAAACAGTCTCTCCGGTGGACAACGGTCAGGTCTATCCACCTGAAACTCCTGCAGCACTCCTCGCAAATCTGGGGAGATGGCAGACAAAATCACCCCTTCTCTGAGGATACCAGCTGGCTCTGAATCACCAGGAGAGTCAGGCACAAAACTCCTAGAAAGAGCATCAGCCTTCACATTCTTCGAACCAGGC
Organism: Ranitomeya variabilis; assembly: GCF_051348905.1. Lineage (NCBI taxonomy): Eukaryota > Metazoa > Chordata > Amphibia > Anura > Dendrobatidae > Ranitomeya > Ranitomeya variabilis. The sequence continues at coordinate 64,786,905 of NC_135239.1, read as the reverse complement.
AGGTATGAGACCACAAAATCAAAACGAGAGAAAAACAATGACCAACGAGCCTGTCTAGGATTCAGCCGCTTGGCCAACTCGAGATAAATCAAATTCTTGTGATCAGTCAAGACCACCACACGATGCTTAGCTCCCTCGAGCCAATGTCGCCACTCCTCAAATGCCCACTTCATAGCCAACAACTCCCGATTACCAACATCATAATTACGCTCGGCAGGCGAAAACTTTCTTGAAAAGAAAGCACATGGCTTCATCACAGAGCCATCAGAGCTTCTCTGCGACAAAACAGCCCCCGCTCCAATCTCAGAAGCATCAACCTCGACCTGGAAAGGAAGGGAGACGTCTGGCTGACATAAGACCGGAGCCGAAGAAAACCGGCGCTTCAGCTCCCGAAAGGCCTCCACAGCCGCAGGAGACCAATTAGTAACATCAGAACCCTTCTTGGTCAAATCCGTCAAAGGCTTAACAACACCAGAAAAATTAGCGATGAAGCGACGGTAAAAATTAGCAAAACCCAAGAACTTCTGAAGACTCTTAACAGATGTAGGCTGAGTCCAGTCATGAATAGCCTGAACCTTGACTGGGTCCATCTCAATAGCAGAAGGAGAAAAAATGAAACCCAAAAAAGAGACCTTCTGGACTCCAAAAAGACATTTTGAGCCCTTCACAAATAAAGCATTGGCACGCAGGACCTGAAACACCATCCTGACCTGCTTAACATGGGACTCCCAATCATCCGAAAAAAACAGAATATCATCCAGATACACAATCATAAATTTATCCAGATATTCGCGGAAGATGTCGTGCATAAAGGACTGAAAGACAGAAGGAGCGTTAGAAAGTCCAAAAGGCATCACCAAGTACTCAAAATGGCCTTCGGGCGTATTAAATGCAGTTTTCCATTCATCACCCTGCTTAATACGCACAAGGTTATATGCACCACGAAGATCTATCTTGGTGAACCAACTAGACCCCTTAATGCGAGCAAACAGATCAGAAAACAATGGCAAAGGATACTGAAATTTGACCGTGATTTTGTTTAGAAGGCGATAATCAATACAAGATCTCAAGGAACCATCCTTCTTAGCCACAAAAAAGAACCCCGCACCAAGAGGGGAGGAGGAGGGGCGAATAAGTCCTTTCTCCAAAGACTCCTTTATATAACTCCGCATAGCAGCATGCTCCGGCACTGACAAATTGAAAAGTCGTCCCTTAGGAAACTTACTACCAGGAATCAAATTTATAGCACAATCACAATCCCTATGAGGAGGTAAAGAACTGAGTTTGGGCTCATCAAATACATCCTGGTAATCTGACAAAAACGCAGGGACCTCAGAAGGAGTGGATGAAGCAATTGACACCACAGGAGCGTCGCCATGAATTCCCTGACAACCCCAACTTGACACAGACATTGCTTTCCAATCCAGGACTGGATTATGAGTCTGCAACCATGGCAGGCCCAACACGACAACATCATGCAAATTATGCAATACAAGAAAGCGAATCACCTCCTGATGAACAGGAGTCATGCACATGGTCACTTGTGTCCAGTACTGAGGTTTATTCGTAGCTCCCGCAAACGCCGATCAATCTGAATGGCCAGAGTCATTGACTCGTTCAGACCTGCAGGCGTAGGGAACCCCACCATGACATTCTTAATGGCTTCAGAAAGACCTTTTCTGAATTTTGCAGCCAGGGCACACTCATTCCATTGAGTAAGCACCGACCATTTCCGAAATTTCTGGCAGTACACCTCTGCATCATCTTGCCCCTGAGAGAGGGCCAACAACGCTTTTTCAGCCTGGTTCTCAAGATTAGGTTCCTCATAGAGCAATCCAAGGGCCAGAAAAAACGCATCCACACTGAGCAACGCAGGATCCCCTGGAGCCAATGCGAAAGCCCAATCTTGAGGATCGCCACGCAAGAAAGAAATAATAATCTTAACTTGCTGAACAGAATCCCCAGAGGAACGAGGTTTCAAAGAAAGAAACAACTTGCAATTGTTCTTAAACTTCAAGAACCTAGATCTATCTCCAGAAAACAACTCCGGAATAGGTATTCTAGGCTCTGACATAGGACAGTGCACAACAAAATCCTGAATACTTTGTACCCTTGCAGCAAGATGATCTACACTGGAGGCTAAACTCTGGATATCCATATCAGCAGCTGAACTCAGAGCCACACCAAGATTAAGAGGAGGAGAGAAGCCAGACACACAGCAGCTAGACACACGGCAGCAAAAAAAAAAAAAAAATATCTCCAAGCTTCTTTTCTCCTGCTTCTGACATGCAATTAACACCTTATAGGCCGGCTGTACTGTTATGATCCTAGTGGCAAGGATCGCAGGTAGGACTAGCTAAGTAACTGAACAGACTACTAGCTCTGGGGAAGTGGTAACTAGAAGGACCGCAACCTGATCCTATCCGCAAACAACTATAGGCAGCCGTGGAACGTTACCTAAAAAATCCTAGACGTCTCGTCACGGCCTGAGAAACTGACTATTCCTGAAGGGAAAGTAAGTCCTCACTTGCCTCAGTGGAAGACCCCAAAGATATAGAATAGCCCCCCACAAATATTAACGGTGAGTTAAGGGGAAAGCACAAACGCAGAGATGAAATCAGATTTAGCAAATGAGGCCCGCTAATACTAGATAGCAGAAAATAGGAAGGAAACTGTGCGGTCAATAAAAAACCCTATTCAAAATATCCACGCAGAGATTGCTCGAGCCCCCGCACCAACTAACGGTGCGGGGGAAGCAACTCCATACCCCAGAGCTTACCAGCAAAAATAAATCACATGTTAGCAAGCTGGACTAGACTCATCATACACAGAAATCATATTGCAGGCAGATGAGCAAAAAATATTCAAACAGAACTTAGCTTATCCCGAAGAGGCAGAAAACGAGATAATCAGGAGTAATCAGAATAGCACTGAATACATTGACAGCCGGCCACAAGTGGAAGTGAAGCAGAGCTAAATAGGAGCCTCCTTGGTGAATAACGAGGCAGCTGATCCAGCAGACCCGCAGGATAATAAACCAAACCACCAGGGGGAGCCAAAAAACCAAAGTCACACAATACCATCTGTGACCACAAGAGGGAGCCTGAAAACGGAGTTCACAACACCTGCCCATCTACTTGTTTTACATCTATCTCTTCCCTTCTATTGCTCTTTAAAGCCAGAGCTGTCAATCAAAGAAGAGAGGACATGGTGTTAGAGGAAAAACAAGTAATTGGGAAGGTGATCGTAACTGCTTGGCATCGTCATGAAACACAGAGCGTCTGCACTTGGTTTGAACAGTCATTTGATGCTGATAGAGTCCCTTGAACATTGTTGGTCACTTTTTCTTATTAGTGCAGTTTTCCTCACATAATGACCAGCACTGTTCTGCCCATACAGTGGCTGCCAGCGAAGTAGCGTGTGATCAGAACTGTCCACTGTGTTTTACAATTGGAAGAGGTTAATTGACAGGTCTGGTCACATGTTCCTCCACAGGCAGCCTTCGTATTGGCACAAATGCTGGTCAGTGTGTGAGGAAAGCTGCAATAACAAGAGAAAGTTGCCGACCCCTTTAAGGGGTCAGTTTGGTACGTAATATTATCGGTGCATTTTTTTGCCAGACAATATTTTAATTTTTGGACTCTGTACATGTAAGATGACCTCTCCACCCTGTCAATGAAGAGTGACTATACATTGCACATGTATAATCACCCTTTCTGGTTCCCTTTATTTCCTTCTCACTGACTCCTCTGCTCAGATCACTGAACGTTCCTCCTTTTTCCAAGATGCAAGGGATGGCAGACATAAATCTCGTTTTCCATCTCTTTCGTGTACTGTGTGATAAGAAAGCAAGAGAAGATGTGGTTTAGGCTTATCACTTCACTACCCTTGACATGGTGGCGGCCATTTGGAATCAGGACAAAATGAACGCCAGTCTGAACAGAGGAGGCACTGTAAGGTGGTTACAAAGACTGATGTGTGCCTCTATCCCTTTAAGTAAATGTGAACTATAATTATTGTATACATACTGTTGTTTAGCACTGTGGATGTTGTATGTGATTAGTGTATTTATGTAAAGAATTCTAACTGCTGCTGTACCATGTGTATTGTTTTATTATAGCGAAAGTGCAGTGCTTAGTTCAGCCACAAGATGGGGCACAGAGATACTGTATATAGTATAATAGGGAAAACCACATGGGAGTTTCAGATAGTGAATAGATAAACATAGGAGGGGCATGGTGGATAAGACAGGAAGGACTTCCTGATAGATCTCAGTTGGAGCCAGAGCGCCCATGCAGCTCACTGGGGCCAGCCAGCCTGAGCAACACCATGCCACGCAACGTTAAAGAACAATAGGGCTCAGCCATAAAGCATCCCTGGTCTGGACCACATCAGGAGAAGCAACAACAACAGCGCTAGCGGTGCAGTATTAGTGGGACTGCAGTTGCTAGAAGAAGCTAAGCAGTGCGGGCAGGTCGCTCAACATGTGGCAGCTTATTGCATGGGCTAACGCCCTCAGAACTGGGCGAAACAGCTGAGGGAGTCCCCAAACAAAGTAAGGCGGAGCAGAGAGGACGCTGAGGGATCGAAAGGTACGGTCCGTCCTGGAAGCGAGCTTAGTGGCAGAGAGAAAAGGACAGCGATAGAAGAGGAATTTCCATTGTTAAACTTGATGTGGATGCTGGAAATAACTTGGATGTGCTGTGTAAAGAACCAAGTAAAGCAATATAAAATCTTTAAAATAAAATAGTGGCGCAAAGTATCACAGCTATTATAGATTCCTGCAGCGATACCAACAAACCTCCACAAATAGTTTGTAAATGAATAAATATGCAGCAATATACACCTGGATGTATACAGGTCCGCGCTGGAAAAATAGCAAAAAAAGATGAAAACTACAAATGTACTTTTAGACTGAATGACTACTTATATATGTCCCATTAGGTTGAAGTCTGATAACTAGATGGATACAAGTATATCCGCGGTGTGCTAACTTCATATAACCAAGGAGTTAATGCAATAGAAGTCTTCCTACCTCCACTGATGATTAGAAGACTGTAGTGTTACTCCTGTAGTTCCCAACGTTCTCCGGTAGAAAGGATATATTGAGCAGTTGGCTGCCCCGGCCGGCAGCAAGCCACCACTAACTAATCTCCGGGTGAAGACGAGATCCTGCAGAGCCGACGCCGCATGTGTTCTCAGCGGTGAGTACGGACGGTGCGCAGGACCTGTGTGACGTAGTAGGTCACGTGACCGTTATCCCCGGAAAGTGTGTACGATGTGCAGCTAGGACCCAACAACCAACGCGTTTCGGAGACACCTGTCTCCTTCTTCAGGGTTGTTAAAGTTGGGCTGGACTGTCTCTCTTTTTGTGTGATACTGTCCATGTCCTCAAGGGCAGAGGGAATCCCTTACCGCTCCCCAAAGGAGGAAGAAGATAACGACCACAATGGTCATCAAAATGTATATACAACCATAAAAAAATAGTAGTATGCCTTGGACAGTTGTTCTTATTGACCTGGAGGACTGGGAGCCAGGCTTTTTCATTTAGAGCATTGACTCTTTTTTTCTTTTTTGCGCTCGTTGCGCCCCTTCTACTGGAAAGCAGGACTAAATACTATAGTACCATATTCAAAGGAAGGGGGACGACTTCCTTTGGAGCCTCATGAACTTGGCTCATATTGAGTCCACCATTTTTACCTCTGCTTTACCAAATTCCTGAAATCAACAAAGAGAAATAAAGCCAGCTCACCACCTTCCAGGTGCACGGAATCTCCGTCCTGATGAGACGATGTGCAACATAAGAGAAAAAAAAGGTCTTTGTTCTAGCTTCTTGAGTAAAATCTTCAAATTTATTTCACGAATTAAAAATAACAAGAAATGCTCCAAGACCGCACCAGACGTGCACACAGAAACAGCAGGGACGCGTTTCGATCACAACAGCGATCTTTATCAAAGCTGCTATATGCTCCAAATGGCAAATATTTAAATACAAGCCAGACCAATCAATTCATGGTAAAAAATGACATGACATGTAAGGTCCTACAATATAGAGTGTGATCAAACAAATAAGAACAATCATGAAAAGAGAAAAAAAAGGAAAAAAATATATATGCATATGTACAATAAAGGAAAAACATACCAAAAATATATACAATAAGCATTCAATGATAATGAAACATGATTTCATTGCGTCTATTTAGTCCATCTGGAAATCTAGTGCCTAAGTAATAAATCCAGTACGCTTCTCGGGTTAGCAGTCGGCGTCTGACATCTCCACCACGTAATGAACTGTTCACCTTCTCCAATCCACAGACTTGCAAGGAAGAAATATTGCAGGCATGTCGCTGAACAAAATGTTTAGCTACTGAAGATATACTATGAGAGAAATTAAAAATTGTTAATTTCTCTCGTAGTATATCTTCAGTAGCTAAACATTTTGCTCACCTTCTCCAATAGGGCCCAGCCATAAAGCATCCCTGGTCTGGACCACATCAGGAGAAGCAACAACAACTGTGCTAGCGGTGCAGTATTAGTGGGACTGCAGTTGCTACAAGAGGCTAAGCAGTATGAGCAGGTCGCTCAACATGTGGCAGCTTATTGCATGGGCTAACGCCCTCAGAACCAGTGCGAAAAGGCTGAGGGAGTCCCCAAACGGAGTAAGGCTGAGCAGAGAGGACGCTAAGGGATCGAAAGGTACGGTCCGTCCTGGAAGCGAGCTTAGTGACAGAGAGAAAAGGACAGGGACAGAAGAGGAATTGTCCGTTGTTAAACTTGATGTGGATGCTGGAAATAACTTGGATGTGCTGTGAAAAGAACCAAGTAAAGCAGGTGTTGTTAAAGTTATAGGAGGGGCACGGTGGATAAGACAGGAAGGACTTCCTGATAGATCTCAGTTTGGGCCAGGATGCCCGTGCAGCTGACTGGGGCTAGCCAGCCCAGGTAACACAATGCCACACAACGTTAAAGAAGAATAGGTCCCAGCCGTAAAGCATCCCTGGTCTGGACCACATCAGGAGAAGTAACAGCGCTAGTGGTGCAGTATTAGTGGGACTGCAGTTGCTAGTAAAGGCTAAGCAGTACGGGCAGGTCGCTCAACATGTGGCAGCTTATTGCATGGGCTAACACCCTGAGAACCAGGGCGAAAAGGCTGAGGGAGTCCCAAACGGAGTAAGGCTGAGCAGAGAGGACGCTGATGTATCAAAAGGTATGGTCCGTCCTGGAAGCGAGCTTAGTGACAGAGAGAAAAGGACAGGGAAAGAAGAGGAATTGTCCGTTGTTAAACTTGATGTGGATGCTGGAAATAACTTGGATGTGTTGTGTAAAGAACCAAGTAAAGCAGTTGTTGTTAAAGTTGAGCTGCTGGACTGACTCTCTCTTTGCGCGATACCGACGACAAGAAGCCTTCAGCAGCCCAGATAGGAACCTGATGGTCCAGAGACCCAGAACGCAGCTATGCTGAAGGGAATGCACTATTGTATTGTGAGGAGAGGCCAGGGTGTGATACAGGGATTACTCTCAGCCATGACTACTGCCCTGGCCCACCCCCACAGCACAGTGAGATAAACGGAGGGCACCACATAAGGTGACTATACATAGGAAATGCACCATCACTTTTTAGTCCAACGGGGGAGTGCTAATTTAACTATTGGTAGTCTAATGCCATTCTCTGACCAGCTTTTGTTATGTTGTGCATGTGATGATTTCATACTGCTTTTCTTTTTCATGCATCGTTAACCTTGACTACCACCTTCTTTATTCCAAATATTTTTCATCATGCTCCAAAATGAATTGCCTTCAATATTTTTGTACCATTAATTTTTCCATAAAGTTTTCTTAATAGTGATAATGCTGATATATTTTGTGTAAGAGCTCCATGCTTTCCACTCTAGTCTCTGTCTTGGTATTCTTGATTGCGGTTACTTTTGACGCCAGAAAATCAGAAGAACAATATTATAACAGCTCAGCTAACAATGCAGGGGTGATCTTGTAAATGGCTATGAAATTTAGCAACGGTCTTCTGTATTATTATAATAGACTTCTTTCAAATTAGAATATATTAGTTAGAAAACTTTCTGGATAAAATTCACAAAGCTTGAAAAATAGTATGGCATGGGAGTCTTAACCCCTTTCTCACATTTGTCATAATAATATGTCCCTGTGCCCTGGGCCTATCTGATCAGGGACATACTATTACTGCCTGGCATTCGCCCGCGCACACAGAGGTGCGCAGGCAATCGCAGCATGGTGTCAGCTGATTCTGGCAGCTGACACCCGGCACTAAGTGCCAGGAGTGGTCACACACTGCTCCCGGCACTTTAATCCCGTAAATACTGCAATCGAAAATCGATCGCAGCATTCCGGGAGTCGGCAGAGGGCTAACAGCCCCCTGCCATTGCATTGGAGATCCCGAGGCGTGACATAGTGACCCGATGTCGTCATGTGATGTGTAATGGTTACCAGTGTTGCCACAGTGATGTTTAACCTCTTCACCCCTGGGCATATTTTATGTTTTTGCATTTCTTCTTCTCAGAGCCATCATTTTTTTAAGTTTTCCATCAAAATGGCCATGTGAGGGCTTGTTTTTTTGGGACGAGTTGTACATTTGAATGACACCATTGGTTTTACCATATCATGTAATGAAAAACAGGGAAAAAATTCAAAGTGCGGTGAAATTGCAAAAAATGTGCAATTCCACAATTGTTTTTTTTTCTTTATTTATTATGTTCACGAAATGCTAAAACTGACCTGCCATTATGATTCTCCATGTCATTAGGGGTTCGTAGATCCCAAACAAGTAAAAGTTCTTTTTTATTTAACCCCTTAGTGACAGAGCCAATTTGGTACTTAATGACCGAGCCAATTTTTACAATTCTGACCAGTGTCACTTTATGAGGTTATAACTCTGGAACGCTTTATCGGATCCCGCTGATTCTGAGATTGTTTTTTCGTGACATGTTGTACTTCAAGTTAGTGGTAACATTTCTTCAATATTACTTGCGATTATTTATGAAAAAAATGGAAATATGGCGAAAATTTTTAAAATTTTGCAATTTTCAAACTTTGTATTTTTATGCCCTTAAATCAGAGAGATATGTCACAAAAAATAGTTAATAAATAACATTTCTCACATGTCTACTTTACATCAGCACAATTTTGGAAACAATTTTTTTTTTTGTTAGGGAGTTATAAGGGTTAAAAGTTGACCAGCAATTTCTCATTTTTACAACACCATGTTTTTTTTAGGGACCACATCACCTTTGAAGTGATTTTGAGGGGTCTATATGATAGAAAATAACCAAGTGTGACACCATTCTAAAAACTGCACCCCTCAAGCTGCTCAAAACCACATTCAAGAAGTTTATTAACCCTTTACGTACTTCACAGGAACTAAAACAATGTGGAAGAAAAAAATTAACATTTTACTTTTTTTTGCAAACATTTTACTTCAGAACCATTTTTTTTAATTTTCACAAGTGTAAAAACAGAAATTTAACCACAAATTTTGTTGTGCAATTTTTCCTGAGTACGCCGATACCCCATATGTGGAGGTAAACCACTGTTTGGGCGCACCGCAGAGCTTGGAAGTGAAGGAGCACCGTTTGACTGTTTCAATGCAGAATTGGCTGGAATTGAGATCGGACGCCATGTCGCGTTTGGAGAGCCCCTAATGTGCCTAAACAGTGGAAACCCCCCACAAGTGACACCATTTTGGAAACTAGACCCCCCAAGGAACTTATCTAGATGTGTGGTGAGCACTTTGAACCCCCAAGTGCTTCACAGAAGTTTATAACGTAGAGCCGTGAAAATAAAAAATCGCATTTGTTTTCACAAAAATGATTTTTTCGCCCACAAATTCTTATTTTCACAAGGGTAACAGGAGAAATTAGACCACAAAAGTTGTTGTGCAATTTCTCCTGAGTACGTCGATACCCCATATGTGGAGGTAAACCACTGTTTGGGCGCACCGCAGAGCTTGGAAGTGAAGGAGCACCGTTTGACTTTTTCAATGCAGAATTGGCTGGAATTGAGATCGGATGCCATGTCGCGTTTGGAGAGTCCCTGATGTGCCTAAACAGTGGAAACCCCCCACAAGTGATACCATTTTGGAAACTAGACCCCCCAAGGAACTTATCTAGATGTGTGGTGAGCACTTTGAACCCCCAAGTGCTTCACAGAAGTTTATAACGTAGAGCCGTGAAAATAAAAAATCTCATTTTTTCTACAAAAATGATCTTTTTGCCCCAAAATTTTTATTTTCACAAGGGTAACAGGAGAAATTAGACCACAAAAGTTGTTGTGCAATTTCTCCTGAGTACGTCGATACCCCATATGTGGAGGTAAACCACTGTTTGGGCGCACCGCAGAGCTTGGAAGTGAAGGAGCACCGTTTGACTTTTTCAATGCAGAATTGGCTGGAATTGAGATCGGATGCCATGTCGCGTTTGGAGAGTCCCTGATGTGCCTAAACAGTGGAAACCCCCCACAAGTGATACCATTTTGGAAACTAGACCCCCCAAGGAACTTATCTAGATGTGTGGTGAGCACTTTGAACCCCCAAGTGCTTCACAGAAGTTTATAACGTAGAGCCGTGAAAATAAAAAATCTCATTTTTTCTACAAAAATGATCTTTTTGCCCCAAAATTTTTATTTTCACAAGGGTAACAGGAGAAATTAGACCACAAAAGTTGTTGTGCAATTTCTCCTGAGTACGTCGATACCCCATATGTGGAGGTAAACCACTGTTTGGGCGCACCGCAGAGCTTGGAAGTGAAGGAGCACGGTTTGACTTTTTCAATGCAGAATTGGCTGGAATTGAGATCGGATGCCATGTCGCGTTTGGAGAGTCCCTGATGTGCCTAAACAGTGGAAACCCCCCACAAGTGATACCATTTTGGAAACTAGACCCCCCAAGGAACTTATCTAGATGTGTGGTGAGCACTTTGAACCCCCAAGTGCTTCACAGAAGTTTATAACGTAGAGCCGTGAAAATAAAAAATCTCATTTTTTCTACAAAAATGATCTTTTTGCCCCCAAATTTTTATTTTCACAAGGGTAACAGGAGAAATTAGACCACAAAACTTGTTGTGCAATTTCTCCTGAGTACGTCGATACCCCATATATGGGGGTAAACCACTGTTTGGGCGCACCGCAGAGCTTGGAAGAGAAGGAGTGTCGTTTTACTTTTTCAATGTAGAATTGGCTGGAATTGAGATCGGACGCCATGTCACGTTTGGAGAGCCGCTGATGTGCCTAAACAGTAGAGACCCCCCACATATGACACCATTTTGGAAACTAGACCCCTTTAGGAACTTATCTAGATGTGTGGTGAGCACTTTAAACCCCCAGGTGCTTCACAGAAGTTTATAACGTAGAGCCGTGAAAATAAAAAAATCGCATTTTTTCTACAAAAATGATCTTTTTGCCTCCAAATTTTTATTTTACCAAGGGTAACAGGAGAAAATGGACCCCAGAAGCTGTTGTACAATTTGTCTTGAGTACGCCGACACCCCATATGTGGGGGTAAACCACTGTTTGGGCGCATGGCTGAGCTCGGAAGCAAAGGAGCGCCATTTGACTTTTCAATGCAAAATTGACTGGAATTGAGATCGGACGCCATGTCGCGTTTGGAGAGCCCCTGATGTGCCTAAACAGCAGAAACCCCCCAAAAGTGACCCCATTTTGGAAACTAGACCCCCCATGGAACTTATCTAGATGTGTAGTGAGAACTTTGAATGCCCAAGTGCATCACAGAAGTTTATAATGCAGAGTCGTGAAAATAAAAAATATATATTTTTTAACAATAAAGATTTTTTAGCCCCCAAGTTTTTATTTTCACAAGGGTAACAAGAGAAATTGGACCCCAAAAGTTGTCCAATTTGTCCTGAGTATGCTGGTACCCCATATGTGGGGGTAAACCACTGTTTGGGCGCATGGCAGAGCTCGGAAGGGAAGGAGTGCCATTTTGGAATGCAGACTTTGATAGAATTGTCTGCGGGCATTATGTTGCCTTTGCAGACCCCTAATGTACCTAAACAGTAGAAACCCCCAACAAGTGACCCCATTTTGGAAAATAGACCCCCCAAGGAACTTATCTAGATATGTGGTGAGAACTTTGAATGCCCAAGTGCTTCACAGAAGTTTATAATGCAGAGTAGTGAAAATAAAAAATATTTTTTTTCCCACAAAAAAGATTTTTTTAGCCCCCAAATTTTTATTTTCACAAGGGTAACAAGAGAAATTGGACCCCAAAAGTTGTTGTCCAATTTGTCCTGAGTATGCTGGTACCCCATATGTGGGGGTAAACCACTGTTTGGGCGCACGGCAGAGCTCGGAAGGGAAGGAGCGCCATTTTGCAATGCAGACTTTGATAGAATTGTCTGCGGGCGTTATGTTGCATTTGCAGACCCCTAATGTACCTAAACAGTAGAAACCCCCACAAGTGACCAAATTTTGGAAACTAGACCCCCTAAGGAACTTATCTAGATATGTGGTGAGAACTTTGAAAGCTCAAGTGCTTCACAGAAATTTATAATGCAGAGTAGTGAAAATAAAAAAATATATTTTTTTCCAACAAAAAAGATTTTTAGCCCCCAAGTTTTTATTTTCACAAGGGTAACAGGAGAAATTGGACCCCAAAAGTTGTTGTCCAATTTATCCCGAGTACGCTGATGCCCCATATGTGGGGGTAAACCACTGTTTGGGCGCACGGCAGAGCTCAGAAGGGAGGGAGTACCATTTGACTTTTTTAGCGCAAAATTGGCTGTCGTGTTTGGAGACCCCCTGATGTACCTAAACAGTGGAAACCCCCCAATTCTAACTCCAACCCTAACCCCAACACAGCCCTAACCCTAATCTCAACCCGATCCATAATCCTAATCACAACCCTAACGATAATCACAACCCTAACCCCAAAACAGCCCTAATCTCAACCCTAACCATAACCCTAATCAAAACCCTAAATCCAACACACCCCTAACCCTAATCCCAACCCTAACCCTAATCCCAACCCTAATCCCAAACGTAACACTAATCCCAACCCTAATCCAAACCCTAACCCTAATCCCAACTCTAACCCTAACTTTAGCCCCAACCCTAACTTTAGCCCCAACCCTAACCATAACTTTAGCCCCCGTCGTCACAAAAAAAGTTCAATGTAACCTTTTTTTTGTACGTCGCGTCCGCCATTTCCGCGGATGCGTGGCCGTAACTCTGCCCCCTCCTCCCCAGGACATAGACTGGGCAGCGGATGCGTTGAAAAACTGCATCCGCTGCCCACGTTGTGCACAATTTTCACAACGTGCGTCGGTACATCGGGCCGACGCATTGCGACCGCCCCGTACCGACGCAAGTGTGAAAGAAGCCTTAGGCTACTTTCAGACATAGCGCATTTTTGAGCGCTATTTTGCGGGCGCTTTTCAAAAATGCGCAATGTCATTTTCGTCTGCCGGCAAAGTGAATGAGAAATTCACTTTGCCGTTCAGACACACCGCAAAAAAACGCGGCGCTTTTGTCTGCAAACACGCCGGCGTAAAAAGAATTGACATGTCAATTCTTTACGCAGCGGCGTGTCTGCGTATCCCCCTAGGGCCCCATATTACCTTCCACACACAGCGCCTTTGTCCTGGGTGTCGGCGTCTTTGTACGGAGGGGTTGACACCCAGGACCGGACGTGACGTCGGACAGGAAGAGGGAAGCCCCTGCCCCCCAGTGAAGCAGCATGGAGTCCTTCTGTGTGTGTGTGTGTGCGTGTGTGTGCGTGTGTGTGCGTGTGTGTGTCCCCATGCGACGCTAGTGCCACCATTGTGCTAAGTCGCCGTATGGGACTACTACTCCCATCCGGTATTAGGATGGGAGAGTTGTCCCTGTGTCCGGCGACTTAGCACAATTGTAAAGTTACACAAAACACCTACACACAATACACATACATGACACACAGTACATACAACATATAACACAGAGTATATACTCACCAACAGCACACTTGTAGGCGAAGCCCTCGATCCTCCAGGAAAAAATCCAAAAATAATAAACCAAATTCATACTCCCTGTCCGCAGAATCCATAAAACGAGTGTCCCACGCCGATCGGCTGCTCTCCGGCGATACACTGCCAGGAGCGAAGCTCCTAGCAGTGTATCGCGTACTGTTCCGGAGTTCAATGACTCCGGCGTCTCGGTTAACAGCAGTACAGCTGCGTTGAACTTTCCCACGCAGCACTGCCGTTAAGCGAGAGTGCCGGGGTCAATGACCGCCGGTAAACTCGCTCGCGCATGCGCAGTGACACACCGACAGGAACTATGGCTCCTGTCAGTGTGTTGCTGCAGCCGTGGAGAGCAGACATATCTCTGGATGTGTCTGTTCTCCATGGAAAATCTTGATACGTGGCACTTAAATATGTGGCAATTAAATACGTGACACGTGGCACTTATACGTGATACGTGTCACTTAAATACGTGGCACTGAAATACGTGATACGTGGCACTTTGATACGTGGCACGTGTCACTTAAATACGTGGCACGTGGCACTGAAAGATGTGGCACGTGGCACTTTGATACGTGGCACGTGGCACTTTGATACGTGGCACGTGGCACTGAAATATGTGGCACGTGGCACTTTGATACGTGGCACGTGGCACTTTGATACGTGGCACTGAAATATGTGGCACGTGGCACTTTGATACGTGGCACGTGTCACTTAAATACGTGGCACGTGGCACTGAAATATGTGGGACACGTCGCACAAAAAAGTTACATGTAGTTTTTTTTGTGTCGACGGTCCGCCGAAGCACGACGCATCCGTCGCACGACGGATGCGACATGTGGCAATCCGTCGCAATGCGTCGCTAATGCAAGCCAATGGAGAAAAAACGCATCCTGCAAGCACTTTTGCAGGATGCGTTTTTTCTCCAACGACGCATTGCGACGGAAGCCAAAAAACGCTAGTGTGAAAGTAGCCTAACCCTAACCCTAGCCCTAACCCTAAATTTAGCCCCAACCCTAACCCTAACTCTAACCCTAACCCTAACTCTAACCCTAACCCTAACCCTAATTTTAGCCCCAACTTGTCTTCTCCTGCCGGCCGGCAGATGGCAGCAGATGGCGGGCGCACTGCGCATGCGCCCGCCATGATGAAAAAGCCGGCTGGCAGGAGAAGACAGAAGAGGACCCAGGGACCCCGGGTGAGTATGATAGGGTCCCCGAATCCCCCTATTTCTCTGTCCTCTGATGTGCGATCACATCAGAGGACAGAGAAATAACTGATCGCTTTTTTTTTTTTTTTTTTTGCGGTCGCCGGTAAACTGTTAATTACCGGCGATCGCAAAGCAGGGGTCGGTGCAAATCGACCCCGATCATGTTCTTTGGGGTCTCGGCTACCCCCGGCAGCCGAGACCCCAAAGAACATCCGGGTGCCGGGCGGCGGGCGCACTGCGCGTGCGCCCGCCATTTTTTCCCGGAAAAAAGATGGCGGCGCCCATGGGGAGACACGAGGAGCACCGGGGGAGGTAGGTAAGTATTGGGGGGCTATTGGGGGCCATCGGGGACCACATTTCTCTGTCCTCCGATGTGCGATCACATCGGAGGACAGAGAAATTAAACGGCAAATCGCGTTTTTTTTTTTTTTGTTGCGACCGCCGGTAAACGGTTAATTACCGGCGATCGCAACTCGGGGGTCGGTAAAAAACCCCCGAATCATGTTCTCTGGGGTCTCGGCTACCCTCGGCAACCGAGACCCCAGAGAAAATCCGACTCTGGGGGGCGCTATTCACTTTTTCCACAGCGCCGTTAATTAACGGCGCTGTGGTTTAAGTACCCTTAGCGGCCGCCGTTAAAAGGCGTATCGGCGGTCGTTAAGGGGTTAAGTTGGGGAAAAAAAATCCAAAGTTTGTAAACAAAAAATTGCGTCTCCATTTTTCATGATCTGGGACTGGGGGAGGGCTTTTTTTTGTGCTCCAGGCTTTTATTGATACCATCTTGGTGTAGGTACAATCTTTTGATTGCTCATTATTGCATTGTAATTCTGGCGTTTTATCTTTGACAGTCCCGCCCCGGAGCATGGGCATTCCTTTAACTCGAAAACAGCAATATATAATAGTTTAAATGTATCACATGATCCTACCAAAATCTTGAGAACATAGCATTCCATTAACTGAAAACTTCTAACACTGATAACACAAGAACTACAAGATGGGTTTTGTCTCCTCAGGTATTTTAATCAGTATAGCAGCGGCAACATGACAATGTCTGTAGTTTACTAAGCAAAATCCTGCTGACAGGTTCACTTTAAGCTTTTCAATGAAAACTGATCCAAATACAGATGAAAAACCATTTTTCCACTTTTACTGTCCAGAGAAGAAACAATATCACACTCTAGAAAGATTGACAGTAGATATTGGGGTTATTGTACAATATAAATAAAACAATCCATTTTCATCCTATGACGACACGGCACATAATAAGAGAGAATACCCGCAATCTGACCATGAGTTTGTATCTAAGGCAGGGGTCAGACTAGCGTATGGCATCTGATGCGATATGCTAATGACCCTCGGCTCCTGCACTGCTGCCAGCGGGAGCCAAGTGTCATGCATCTGTGCTCCGAGCCTCTCGCACAGGGAGGATCGGAGCACAGCAGTGGAGGAGGTGGAGAAATTAATTTCTCCATCTCCTCCATTGCCGGGGTCAGCATATAACGCACATCACTTGGATGTTATCCGAGTGATGTGCGTTGTCTCACTCACACCCATAGACTTATATGGGTGCGTGTGCGCTGAGACTTGGCCGAGTGTCGGTGACAATCGCAGCATGCTGCGATTTCACTCACACATATAATACGGCCGAGCAAAAAAAATGGTGATGGGAGCTGCCCCATAGATGAATACTGGTCCGAGTGCTATGCGATGTTTTATCACATAGCACTCGTCCGTATTATACAGTAGTGTGACTCCGGCCTAAGTTTGTTTTCCTGAAGAAGTTATTCCGTTTTAACCGCATTGTCTAAAGAAACGAGTGTGAATTTATTTTGGCAAATGTTTTACTTAAATTTTAGCAATTCAGAAACGAATACCTGATGATGTATTGTACTCAATTATGGAGTATAACAGTCTACAAAGATAAAGCCCAACGTGAAAATACTATGCCTATGTTATCGCAAAGACAACAGCAAATTGTGAGATATATTAGTTGGATAAACTACTTGTGTTTATTGAGTTTTGTTTAACCTCTTCTTGCAGGAAGACATTGTAGTGAACTACTAGTGGTGGTAACAAACATTTTGGTAAACAGTTGGACTAAACACACATGTACGATTGTAGTCAACGTTATTGGTACCCTTGATTGCTAATTTTAAAAAGCCAATGTCTTCAGAATTAAGTGGATATGTACCAGCTATGTATTATTAGAACATGTCGTCCCCGGTTCATCAAGGCCAGTGTTTTTGATGAGGAGGCGGTGTGGAGTGCAAGTTGTAGCATTTTCTGCTGATATGCAAAATATGCTGATGATATCTACATGGCTTCACTGATAGTATTAATTCACAGACCTTAAATCATCTAGAAGAATAAAGTTGTATGACTTGATTATAATAAATTATTGTTTTTACTTAAATTTCATAAAAATATCTAAAAACCACACATAACAAAAAAACAGAATTCGCTCTTGATGCAGCATTTACAAAGTAAGACAGGCCAGGCCTGGCATGTCAAAGTGAGAAGACTTATATGCCATGCATGCTCCTCTGGGAAATTAAATATGCAAAATTCCTCTTCAGCGAGCAAGAGGACTTGAACTCTACTGCCACCTATTGGAAGTAGAATTTCTAAAATATACCCCTTAGATCCCAATCTTAAGCTTCTCACCTAACCAAATCAGATCGTATACTTTGCACTGATGATGGGCAACACCTTGAAACACTGTTGAAAACAGAGTCAACACTATCTAAGCATCTGTTGGAATATCCACTTATGACTTCCAGAAGAAGCAGAAATGTAGGTGACATTGGTGCACAGTCACTATGTCCCCACTAATAAAAACCCATTCAACTTTCATGGTCTTCCACAGGGATGTTTTCCCTGCGGCAACTGCATTGCTTGCAAAAATATCCAATGGCCTTTTCTTTTGATTCAGCAGATGGTACCCAAACTATCCTAGACCATTAGACAAGTAATTTATTATGCCACTTGCAGCTGTTCCAAAATCTACATCGGACTAACATCACACCAGCTTAAAAATCGCACAAGGGAACATGTGCGTGATATAATAGCCTCCGAAACAGCAACTGACCTTTCCCATTTAAAAACAGCGAACGCCAATAGTTGCTATTGCACAGTCAGCGCCATCTTGCAGGAGGATTATTTTTTCCTCTCTAGCAAGATGGCGCCGCCGGTGCCTGCGCAGTAGTAGCTATCAGATCAGATTTTTTGGGGGGAATATCAGGATAACCTCAACCATATTAATTATACTCACAGTTCATATACAATTATGCTGCAGTGCAGGTGCCATGACTGGCACCTGCCTGCAGATGTTTGTTTTTTTTCCCTATGTATATTTAATATTCATTATGTTAACTAGGGGGCAAGTTACTGTTTGATCACTGACTTGTCTTCATTATGAATCAGAGCACCACATGAAGATCCCTCCATAGGTCGCCCCTGGGCATGAGCATATCTTTAACTCAAGACAAAATGAAAATTAAGCAACAGCCACAAGACGGATTTCATCAACTAAGGTATCAATTTAATCAGTTTAACAGCACCAACCTGACACTGTCTGTAGGTTACTGTGCACAATCCTGCTGACAGGTTTCCTTTATGTGGTGAAAAAAATCCAAGGTTTGTAAAAAAAATAAAATGGCGCCATTTTCCAAAACCATTTTTGTGATCTTGGGCTTGGTGATGGCTTATTTTTTGTGCATAAAGCTGTTATTTTTATTGATTCCATTTTGGAATAAATACGATGTTTTGATTGCCTGTTATTGCATTTTATTGCAATGTTGCGGAGACAAAAAAAAAATATAATTCTGGAAGGATAAGTAGGAGTCGTAGTTGGGATATAGCCAGAGGTCAGTACACAGAACAGCAGTAGGATCTTGATGATAAATGGGAATCATAGTCAGGATATAGCCAGAGGTCGGTACACAGAACAGCAGTAGGATCTTGAGGATAAGTGGGAATCATAGAATATAGCCAGAGGTCGGTACACAGAACAGCAGTAGGATCTTGATGATAAATGGGAATCATAGTCAGGATATAGCCAGAGGTCGGTACACAGAACAGCAGTAGGATCTTGAGGATAAATGGGAATCATAGTCAGGATATAGCCAGAGGTCGGTACACAGAACAGCAGTAGGATCTTGAGGATAAGTGGGAATCATAGAATATAGCCAGAGGTCGGTACACAGAACAGCAGTAGGATCTTGAGGATAAGCAGCAGGTGGGAAGAAGCTAGACTAAAGGCTGCGAGTTCAATAATCTTGCAATGAAGGAAGTGCTGTGCCAGGTTTAAGTAGGGTTTAAGAAGGGTGCTCAATCCGGGGACCACAGGGTAAGCCAATCAGAAACTTGGGGTGGAGACATCAGGAACTCAGGTTGGAGACATCATGAACAACACAGGTACTAGTATCTGATTTAACAAGGAACTGTCCAGTGAGCTGAATAGCTCACATTGAAGAGCTGCTGCCTGGTGCACAAGAGCTGCTGGGTTTGAATCCTGACACTTATACCAGTCAAGCAATAACGACAGGGTGCCTCATGATAATGTGACAGGTCTTATGACAGTCCAGCACCTTCAGCTCCTGACCCAGCTGCTCCACTCCTCCGCCATGCCAGGAACTTTGCAGTGATGTAGAATTGTAGTTTTAATGTGAGGAAATTCACCTCCTGTTTCTACATAGAGCTTAGAAGGATTCATGATTTCAGATCATGACTAAGACGCACGTCGAAATTGGTTGATCTTTCCACACATCATTTTAAATAACTAAAATAAAAGCTATTTTTTATATAAAGAAAACCCATAGCTTCTTCACTGTATCAAACCCCTTTATTTCTTTGCTTGTTTCTGCTACGGCTGCTTCACCATGATCCATGAGTGGCTTTGTACTACATCGGGGAGAACACACTAATGCTGGTAAGCTGACATCCATTATTTCAACTTAAAGAGGTTGTCCACTAATTTAGCACTGATGGCCTATACTTATCATAGGTCATCAATGTCTGATCAGTGGAGGTGCGACATCTAGCGACCCCGCCAATCAGTTGTTCTTAGTGTCGTCCAGAACTGACCAGTTACAGAGTTGGACAGCACTGCTCCGTCTTCTGTATAGTGCCTGTGGCCGTGTACTGCACATCCACCCACTATTCAAATCAGTAGGGGGCAGATGTACAGTACCTGGCCGCGGCCATTATACAATAAACAGATCTGTGCAGTAACTGGTCAGTTCAGGTCACTGCCAACACCAAGAACAGCTGATAACCGTGAGTACCGGGTATAGCACCCTAACCAATCAAACATTGATGACCTAGCCTAAGGATAGGCAATCAATGTTAAAGTAGTGGACAACTTCTTAAATAAATATGGCCCATGATCTGTATGGATCTTGTTCTTTAACAAGACAGAAATAAGGAGTATGCATTATTTTTAATGCTCATTATAGTTTTTTGTATCCTGATACATCTTGTTTTAATAGAAAAAAAGAAACAAAAAAACAATACTTTTAAACAAGATGCAGTGATATTGTATGAATCTAGCATAACATAACATGTTTCATCATCGTTACACATTTCTACTCTTGTCTGCAAAGGCTGGATTTCTTAGGATATTTGCTGTATAGCAGAAATATTGTTCAGTGCAGTAAATTGTTCTATAATTAGTTTTTGCAGAAACTGAAATCTATGTTGCAGAGGAGATTTTTCTATACTATGATGAAAGTTGACATTTGCAGCAAAACCTGAAGGTGAACGGAAACCGAAAGTAACGTGCCCACGTGAAAGTTTCTGCCTTGGACAGATCCCGCCAAACAGGAAGTTTCACTACAGCAAAAGACTAAACTGCAATTCCAAGTCTAGGAAAACACAAGTCTGTTCGGTGTGAATGTTTAGTGCTACAGTACAAAGGTTAAAGAACTCAGAAAACTAGTAAAAATCCACAGCATAAAATAAAGAGTTGCACAATAGCATTGATTAAAGATGATCGAATAAATTCTAGTGGAATTGAATTATACTCGAATTTTCCAGAAATCTGCATTTCCAAAAATGTAGATTTTTTGTAACTTGCTTTCATTTGTATGCTGCAGACAATCATAAACGGCCATCAAATGGATACAAACATTAAAAATTCCTTTCATTCACCACACTGCTCCGGATCCCCTGGTCCTCACCGTCACCTATCAGGTCTTCGTTGCATCTTCTGGTCCCTGGCCTCTGACTCTGAGGTGGACCAGGATGGTTCTGTACATGCGTACAAGGTCACAGCACAGAACCGTCCCAGACCGCTTCATAGTGGGAAGTCCCGGCTCAGTGTGAGAGGCCTGGGGATTTCAGTGCTCTTGGCTGGGATCAGAAGATGCTATGAGGACTGGACTGGTGACGGTAAAGAGTCAAGAGGGACCTAATATTTATTTGATTTTTTTTTTGCATATTACATTTATTATGCTCTGGGGTCTAGAGAGACCCCAGAGCACAATAAGGGTCATTAAATTTGCAGAGACTAACTTGTCTACTAATCTAATGTTGTCTACTAATCTAATGTTCTGAGACAAATAATCCTTGCGAACAGACAAATTTTAATTTTGCTGTAGTTATATTTTATCTTTCTTAAGATTATCTGAGTTGAACAGTTGGCTACTAGTAGAGCTACATTTAGGCCGGGGTCACATTTGCGTGTGCAATGCAAGAAACTCGCATCAATACCCGGCAGAGCCGCCGCCACTTGAGACCGGAGCGTGCGGCTTCATGTATTTCTATGCAGCTGAACACTCCGGTCCCGAGTGCCGGCGGCAGTGCCGGGTATTGATGCTGGAGACTCGCGCGAGCTTTTCGCATTGCACATGCAAGTGTGACCCCGGCCTTACACTGAAAGATTATCATGAACGCTAAAGATAATTTTTCGGTGTACACAGACTTTCGATCAACTGAAGAATGAGAAAATGGCTATACATTTAGAGAAATGATCTTCTGTGCATAGAACAGTTAGAAAAATAGGACAGAAAAACATTGTCAGAATTGAAAATAAAATAAGTGAACCAAAAGTCGCAAGCCGCCCAAAAAGTTACCGATAAAACTTACTCGTTACGCCAAACACAAGGCCTTATACAGTGCTGTAAATAAATAGCAAAAATAAAAGTTACAGCTCTCAGTATATAGTGAAAATCCCCCTAAAACAATAAAAAAAGAAATACAAAAATTGTTATAAAATGATATTTTTCACTGCAGGCTTAGTAAATGATAAAAAAAATCTATAATTTGGGTATCAAGATAACATGTTAATTTTACTGCATTGTGAACACACCATAGAAATATAAATAAAAAACAATTCTAGATCTATTGCTTTTTATTCATTCATTTTTATTAATTCTTGAAACAAACAGCTGGACTAAAAGGTGATCAAAAAATTGTGAGTTTGTCCCACAAAAAAAACAAGCCCTAAAACAGCCCCTTATTTAAAAAAAAGGTACTGGTCAAAAAATATGGTGACCAGCAAAAAATGATTTTTTTTAAAGTGTTTTTCCGTGCAAAAGTAGTAAAACATAAAAAAGAAAACAATATAAATCTGGAAACATTGTAATTGTATTGACACGCAGAATACAAATTATATTTCATTTATTCCGAAAAGTGATTGGGTAAATGTATATACAGTATAGGTGATACATAATTGTGTGTTTTTGCTCATTCAGCCTCACAAAAAAGTTAATAAAAAATACTAAACAGTATTGCACATACCAACCAATGGTACCGGTGAAAACTATATATTGCCTTGAAAAAAAAAAAGACGTCACACAAGGTTGGTTGATGAAAAAGTGTTAAATGTGTGGCTTTCAAAATATGGTTACCCGGAAATTAACAATATTTATTGTACAGTGTATTTAACGTATAGATGTAATAAAACATAAATAAAACAACATAAATTTGGGATCACCATAATCGTACAAATACCTTAATAGTGCACCACAATGAATGTTGTAAAATGTGAATAGTAAAAAAAATCACTAGAATTGCTATTCTTTTTTATGTCTTCTGATGAAGAGTTAATGACAGTTAGTTAATAAGTTTTATGGATCCCAAAACACAGATAAATAAAGCTCATCCTGCACAAAATCAAGCCCCATATGGGGAAAATAATTGAGAATAATTGAAAATAGAAAAGTTACGATTCTTTGAATCAAGACTGAAAGTTGGTCAGTCCTGCAGGGGTTAATTTATGCTTACTAATTTATTTTCCATTGAGTTTGATCACTGCTTCTTTTAACTTCCCTAATGTGGTTCAGCACAAGCAAAGTTCATAGCCCAAGAGCCTGTTTGTGTGATAAAATGCTACCTTTCAGTGTCAATAAAAAAAGGATTGCATCAGTGTTCGGTTTGTGTTTAGCAGCTTCATGTCAAAGGCGCATGTTGTGACAGCTCTATTATTACAACTTCCTTCAGAAGGATAAGCACACACAAGTCTTTCTTACACATTCTCCACCCCAAGTATCAAAAATAGTGTTGAGCATTCCGATACTGCAAGTATCGGGTATCGGCCGATACTTGCTGTATCGGAATTCCGATACCGAGATCCGATATTTTTGTGATATCGGGTATCGGTATCGAAACAACATTAATGTAAAAATGTGTAAAAGAGAGAATTAAAATAAAAAATATTGCTATACTCACCTCTCCGACGCAGCCTGCACCTTACCGAGGGAAGCGGCAGCGTTCTTTGTTTAAAATTTGCGCTTTTCTTTCCTTTACGTGAGTCCCGGCTTGTGATTGGTTGCGTGCCGCCCATGTGACCGGGACGCAACCAATCACAGCAAGCCGTGACGTAATTTCAGGTCCTTCAGGATTTTAAAATTACGTTCCGGCGTTGTGATTGGTTGCGTCGCAGTCACATGGGCGACGCAACCAATCACAGCAAGCCGTGACGTAATTTCAGGTCCTTAAGGATTTTAAAATTACGTCCCGGCTTTGTGATTGGTTGCGTCGCAGTCACATGGGAGACGCAACCAATCACAAGCCGTGACGTCACGGGAGGCTGGACACGAGCGCATTTTAAAATGGGCGCGTGTCCAGCCTCCCGTGACGTCCCGGCTTGTGATTGGTTGCGCCGCGATCAACCAATCACAAGCCGGGAGGCTGGACACACGCGCATTTTAAAATTTTAAAATTTTAAAATGCGCGCGTGTCCAGCCTCCCGGCTTGTGATTGGTTGACCGCGGCGCAACCAATCACAAGCCGGGACGTCACGGGAGGCTGGACACGCGCCCATTTTAAAATGCGCGCGTGTCCAGCCTCCCGTGACGTCACGGCTTGTGATTGGTTAATGGCGGCCATGTTGCCGGGACGCGGACCAATCACAGCAAGCCGTGACGTAATTTCGTCACGGCTTGCTGTGATTGGTCCGCGTCCCGGCAACATGGCGCCGTGACCAATCATAAGCCGGGACGTCACTGGAGGCTGGACACGCGCGCTTTTTAAAAAGCGCGCGTGTTCAGCCTCCCGTGACGTCACGGCTTGTGATTGGTTAATGGCGGCCATGTTGCCGGGACGCGGACCAATCACAGCAAGCCGTGACGTAATTTCGTCACGGCTTGCTGTGATTGGTCCGCGTCCCGGCAACATGGCCGCCCTGACCAATCACAAGCCGGGACTTCACGTAACCAAGTAAAAGCGCGAATTTTAAACAAACAACGCTGCCGGTTCCCTCGCTGAGGTCCAGGCTGCGTCGGACAGGTGAGTATAGCGATATTTTTTATTTTAATTCTTTCTTTTACACATTTATATGGATCCCAGGGCCTGAAGGAGAGTTTCCTCTCCTTCAGACCCTGGGAACCATCAGGAATACCGTCCGATACTTGAGTCCCATTGACTTGTATTGGTATCGGGTATCGGTATCGGATTGGATCCGATACTTTGCCGGTATCGGCCGATACTTTCCGATACCGATACTTTCAAGTATCGGACGGTATCGCTCAACACTAATCACCAAGCGCAGCTTATGTAACATACCATTTATTTCGGAAGTACAGAATCTTTACAAAACAATGTTATTGCAAGCTTAAACGAGTTTTTAAGATTCAGACTATTAATGGCTGATGCTTTTGCCCTGTTTACCTGCCACCCTGGGGACACTTCTAAAGTGGTCCCACACTACCTCAGCAGTGATGTCATAATGATTAATTAATCAAATGAATGCACATGGCACCCACTTGCGACAGTGATTAGCTGCCCTGGTCATGTGAATGATAGATGAGATTTGAAAATGTGCAAATCGAAGTCTTGTCAAATTTTACAAATTTACAATTTAGTTTGCATGATTCATCAAAAAATGCTCGTTGTCATTTTACACATTTAAGAATATTTCATGCTTTCCCACAGTCATGCAGCTATCACATCACAGGTTATAGCTCAGACAATCCAGAGGGACTGTCATAACCTGTATAAAAGCTGAAGCAGAGAATGCAGCAGCCATTTTAGGACGATTAAGAATAGTGAGAGAACATTAGAACTCACAAACTCATTCTTATTGCAATAAAAAACAACAACAAGCCCAGCAAATGGAGTCTGAAATCACTGTCAGTCAGAAATGGTGTTCTAGCTAGTCACAAGCAATTGTACTGAAATTTTTCATTTTTTATGCGATCATTTTTGTGAAGGGGGTGGGGTAATAAAAATAAAACAACAAAGAAAGTTCCCCAAAATTCAGACTGTAAACTGTCCCTCTACTCCTGAAATGTTCCCCGTGTCATAGGCTGCAGCAGGACCCCAAGACATGATTGATCCACCCTCATGCTTACCCCCTTCACGACATATGTTGTGCCTCCCCCTTTAATGCACCTATTTGGCATCGCCACTTTCAGAAATGCCTGATCTATCAAATATAAAAAGAATTAATCTGATTGATAAACGACGTAACAAGAAAAAAATAAAAACTCCAGAATTATTTATTTTTGATCGCTGCAACATTGAAATAAAATGCAATAACAGGAGATCAAAAAATCATATCTACCCCAAAATGGTATCAATAAAAATCGTCAGCTCGGCAGGCAGAAAAACAAACCCTCACACAGCATCCGATCCCGAAAAATGGACATTCTACTGGTGCTGGAAAATGGTGCAATTTTTTTTAACAAACCTTGGATTTATTTTTCACCACTTAAATAAAAAAGAACCTATACATGTTTATTATCTGCAAACTTGTAATGACCTGTAGAATCATAATTTTAGCATTTAGTGAACATAGTAAAAAAACTAAAAAAATTGTGGAATTGCACCCTTTTTGCAATTTTACCGCACTTGGAATTTTTTCCCATTTTCCAGTGTGTTACATTGTAAAATCAATGGAGTCATTCAAAAGTGCAATTTGTCCCGCAAAAAAAACAAGGCTTCACAAGGGTGAAGGGGTTAATGGTTGGCAAAATGTTCTTTTAATTAAATCCTGTGCACTTTTTTGTCCAAACATACCTTTGATTATTGTGGCCAAAGAGTTCTATTTTAACTTTGTCGGTTCACAGGACTTGTTTAGATGTTCTTTTGCATACTTCTGATGCTGAATTTTATGATGAGGACGCAGGTGAGTTTTTCTTCTAATGAAGGCCATATTTGAGCTGGTATCTCACCATTGTCAAACAATGTACCAAAACTCCAGAGTTTGCTAAATCTTTCTGAAAATCTTTTGCAATCAAGCAGGGGATTCTTATTTGCCCCTCTTGAAATCCAACGGCAGCTCTCACTGAATTTTAGCTTGGTCTTCCATATTTTATCTTGACCTCTACTGTAAGCTGTAATTTCTTAATAACATTTCAAACTGAGGAAAGGGCATCTTGAAAGCAATTCGCTATCTTCTTAAAGCCTGCTTCTGCTTTGTGGGCCTTCACCATTTTCATTTTCAGAGTGTAGGCAGCTGCTTAGAAGAACCATTGGCTGCTGTTTTTTGGCACAAGGTTAGTGGAGGCTGGGACTTTATAAAGCAGGGAAATTTGCATCACTTGACTTTCCTAATGATAGTGAACAAGCCACAACTCTAAAGGTACCTTCACACGAAGCGACGCTGCAGCGATAGCGACAACGATGTCGATCGCTGCAGCGTCGCTGTTTGGTCGCTGGAGAGCTGTCACACAGACCGCTCTCCAGCGATCAACTATGCCGAGGTCCCCTGGTAACCAGGGTAAACATCGGGTAACTAAGCGCAGGGCCGCGCTTAGTAACCCGATGTTTACCCTGGTTACCAGCGTAAAATCTAAAAAAAAACAAACAGCACATACTTACATTCACGTCCCCCTGCGTCCACTTCCTGACTGACTGAGCGCCGTACAGTGAGAGCAGAGCGGTGACGTCACCGCTGTGCTGCTTTCACTTTCACTTTGCGGCGCTGAGTCAGAGGAGGAAGCAGACTGCAGGGGACGCAATGTGAGTATGTGCTGTTTGTTTTTTTTACATTTTACGCTAGTAACCAGGGTAAACATCGGGTAACTAAGCGCGGCCCTGCGCTTAGTAACCCGATGTTTACCCTGGTTACCAGTGTAAAATATCGCTGGTATCGTTGCTTTTGCTTTCAAACACAACGATACACAGCGATCGGACGACCAAATAAAGTTCTGGACTTTATTCAGCGACCAGCGACATCACAGCAGGATCCTGATCGCTGCTGCGTGTCAAACGAAACGATATCGCTAGCGAGGACGCTGCAACGTCACGGATTGCTAGCGATATCGTTATAATGTCGTTTCGTGTGAAGGTACCTTAACAATCTATTTATGATCTGAGTAAGGTCAAAGTTATCTGAGCACTAGGGATAAGCAAGCACTAAAATGCTCAGGTGCTCATTGCTCAAACCAAGCAATTCATAATACTTGCATGCTCGTTTCAAGTAACTAGTATAATGGGAGTCAAAGAGGTCTGGGTCGCAGTAAAAATGTTCAAATGGATGGGAAAAGTGCTAAATGGAAGAAGAACAGCATGAGGAAAACCCCTGGAAGCATCTCTGACTCCCACATCGCTGCTGAGAACAATGGTGTGACATTTTTATTCCACTTCAATGACTGACAATTAAACATTCCAAACTGATAAGAAATTGTATTTTACAGGAAAAAAAAGTTAAGAAATATTTTGCTGTATAATGATTTGTATATCAGGAAAAATGTAGAAAAGATTTTAAAAATACGTAAATTAAGTGGACCAAAATCTAAAATAAATAAATAAATAAATAGGAAACTACAGTGTAAGTTATGAAGGAAGCTAGAACTACTAAATATAAGGGACTCAGATACAAACTGTAAGAGACATAAAGGAGACCGTCATTTGTTCAAATTGTGATGTATTGATAGTCCTAGACTCATAAATAGTGATGGGCGAGTATACTCGTTGCTTGGGTTTTCCCGAACACGCTCCGGTGGTCTCCGAGTATTTGTGACTAGTGTTGAGCGATACCTTCCGATATTTGAAAGTATCGGTATTGGATTGGATCGGCCGATATCCAAAAATTATCGGATATCGCCGATACCGATACCCGATACCAATACAAGTCAATGGGACACAAATATCGGAAGTGATCCTGGATGGTTCCCAGGGTCTGAAGGAGGGGAAACTCTCCTTCAGGCCCTGGGATCCATATTCATGTAAAAAATAAAGAATAAAAATACAAAATATGGATATACTCACCCTCGGACGGTCCCTGGCTGTCACCGATGCAAGCGTCTGCCTCCGTTCCTAAGAATGTAGAGTGAAGGACCTTCGATGATGTCGCGGCTTGTGATTGGTCGCGTAACCGCTCATGTGACCGCTCACGCGACCAATCACAAGCCGCGACGTCATCACAGGTCCTACACTCACTGCATTCTTAGGAACGGAGGCTGCCAGTTGCACGGCTGAGGTCCGGGTCCGTCGGAGGGGTGAGTATATCCATATTTTTTATTTTTATTCTTTATTTTTTACATGAATATGGATCCCAGGGCCTGAAGGAGAGTCTCCTCTCCTCCAGACCCTGGGAACCATACGCACCGCACATGCCTGGGAACTTATAGAAACTTCCGATTCCGATATCACAAAAATATCGGAACTCGGTATCGGAATTCCGATACAGCGAATATCGGCCGATACCCGATATTTGTAGTTTCGGAATGCTCAACACTATTTGTGACTGCTCGGAGATTTAGTTTTTGTTGACACAGCTGCATGATTTATGGCTGCTAGCCAGCCTGAGTACATGTGGGGGTTGCCTGGTTCCCCACATGTAATCAAGCTGTCTAGTAGCCGCAAATCATGCAACTGCGGCAAGGAAAACTAAATCTCCGAGCAGTCACAAATAGGGTTGAGCGAAACGGGTCGTTCATTTTCAAAAGTCGCCGACTTTTGGCAAAGTCGGCGTCTCATGAAACCGAGCCGATCCCAGCGTTGCATCGGCCATGCGGTACGCGACTTTCGCGCCAAAGTCGCGTTTCAATGACGCAAAAAGCGCCATTTCTCAGCCAATGAAGGTGAACGCAGAGTGTGGGCAGCGTGATGACATAGGTCCTGGTCCCCACCATCTTAGAGAAGGGCATTGCAGTGATTGGATTGCTGTCTGCGGCGTCACAGGGGCTATAAAGGGGCGTTCCCGCCGACCGCCATCTCACTGCTGCTAATCTGAGCTTAGGGAGAGGTTGCTGCCGCTTCATCAGAAGCAGGGAGAGCGTTAGGCAGGGTCCATTAACCACCAAACCGCTTGTGCTGTAGCGATTTCCACTGTCCAACACCACCTTCGGTGAGCAGGGACAGTGGAAGCTCCTTTTTTTTTTTTATTTCTCTCAGCGCTGTAGCTCATTGGGCCGCCCTAGAAGGCTCCCTGATGTGCAAACCAACTGCTTTTTTCAAAGCACTTGTTCCTTCCTTTCTGCACAGCTGTCTTTTTTGTTTGTCCACACTTTTTATTTAATTTGTGCATCAGTCCACTCCTTATTGCTGCCTGCCATACCTGGCTGAGATTACTGCAGGGAGATAGTAATTGTAGGACAGTCCCTGTTTTTTTTTTTTTTTTTGTGGGAGATTAAGATTGGCATTTCTGCTAGAGTGCCATCCCTGTGTGTGCCATCCCTGTGTGTGCCATCTCTCACTCAGTGGGCCATAGAAAGCCTATTTATTTTTTTGCTTGATTTGGGTTCTAAAATCTACCTGAAAAAAAAAAAAACATCAATCAGTGGGAGATTAATATTGGCCTCAGGGCTTGTGTGCCACTCCTGACTCCTGTGTGTGCCATCTCTCACTCAGTGGGCCATAGAAAGCCTATTTATTTTTTTGCTTGATTTGGGTTCTAAAATCTACCTGAAAAAAAAAAAAACATCAATCAGTGGGAGATTAATATTGGCCTCAGGGCTTGTGTGCCACTCCTGACTCCTGTGTGTGCCATCTCTCACTCAGTGGGCCATAGAAAGCCTATTTATTTTTTTGCTTGATTTGGGTTCTAAAATCTACCTGAAAAAAAAAAAACATCAATCAGTGGGAGATTAATATTGCCCTTTCTGCTTGTGTGCCACTCCTGACTCCTGTGTGTGCCATCTCTCACTCAGTGGGCCATAGAAAGCCTATTTATTTTTTTGCTTGATTTGGGTTCTAAAATCTACCTGAAAAAAACAAAAACATCAATCAGTGGGAGATTAATATTGGCCTCAGGGCTAGTGTCCCACTCCTGACTCCTGTGTGTGCCATCTCTCACTCAGTGGGCCATAGAAAGCCTATTTATTTTTTTGCTTGATTTGGGTTCTAAAATCTACCTGAAAAAAACAAACAAAACATCAATCAGTGGGAGATTAATATTGCCCTTTCTGCTTGTGTGCCACTCCTGACTCCTGTGTGTGCCATCTCTCACTCAGTGGGCCATAGAAAGCCTATTTATTTTTTTGCTTGATTTGGGTTCTAAAATCTACCTGAAAAAAAAAAAACATCAATCAGTGGGAGATTAATATTGGCCTCAGGGCTTGTGTGCCACTCCTGACTCCTGTGTGTGCCATCTCTCACTCAGTGGGCCATAGAAAGCCTATTTATTTTTTTGCTTGATTTGGGTTCTAAAATCTACCTGAAAAAAAAAACATCAATCAGTGGGAGATTAATATTGCCCTTTCTGCTTGTGTGCCACTCCTGACTCCTGTGTGTGCCATCTCTCACTCAGTGGGCCATAGAAAGCCTATTTATTTTTTTGCTTGATTTGGGTTCTAAAATCTACCTGAAAAAAACAAAAACATCAATCAGTGGGAGATTAATATTGGCCTCAGGGCTAGTGTCCCACTCCTGACTCCTGTGTGTGCCATCTCTCACTCAGTGGGCCATAGAAAGCCTATTTATTTTTTTGCTTGATTTGGGTTCTAAAATCTACCTGAAAAAACAAAACAAAACATCAATCAGTGGGAGATTAATATTGCCCTTTCTGCTTGTGTGCCACTCCTGACTCCTGTGTGTGCCATCTCTCACTCAGTGGGCCATAGAAAGCCTATTTATTTTTTTGCTTGATTTGGGTTCTAAAATCTACCTGAAAAAAAAAAAACATCAATCAGTGGGAGATTAATATTGGCCTCAGGGCTTGTGTGCCACTCCTGACTCCTGTGTGTGCCATCTCTCACTCAGTGGGCCATAGAAAGCCTATTTATTTTTTTGCTTGATTTGGGTTCTAAAATCTACTTGAAAAAAAAAAAAAATCATCAATCAGTGGGAGATTAATATTGGCCTCAGGGCTTGTGTGCCACTCCTGACTCCTGTGTGTGCCATCTCTCACTCAGTGGGCCATAGAAAGCCTATTTATTTTTTTGCTTGATTTGGGTTCTAAAATCTACCTGAAAAAAAAAAAACATCAATCAGTGGGAGATTAATATTGGCCTCAGGGCTTGTGTGCCACTCCTGACTCCTGTGTGTGCCATCTCTCACTCAGTGGGCCATAGAAAGCCTATTTATTTTTTTGCTTGATTTGGGTTCTAAAATCTACCTGAAAAAAAAAAAACATCAATCAGTGGGAGATTAATATTGCCCTTTCTGCTTGTGTGCCACTCCTGACTCCTGTGTGTGCCATCTCTCACTCAGTGGGCCATAGAAAGCCTATTTATTTTTTTGCTTGATTTGGGTTCTAAAATCTACCTGAAAAAAAAAACAAAACATCAATCAGTGGGAGATTAATATTGGCCTCAGGGCTAGTGTCCCACTCCTGACTCCTGTGTGTGCCATCTCTCACTCAGTGGGCCATAGAAAGCCTATTTATTTTTTTGCTTGATTTGGGTTCTAAAATCTACCTGAAAAAAAAACAAAACATCAATCAGTGGGAGATTAATATTGGGCTCAGGGCTTGTGTGCCACTCCTGACTCCTGTGTGTGCCATCTCTCACACAGTGGGCCATAGAAAGCCTATTTATTTTTTTGCTTGATTTGGGTTCTAAAATCTACCTGAAAAAAAAACCAAAACATCAATCAGTGGGAGATTAATATTGCCCTTTCTGCTTGTGTGCCACTCCTGACTCCTGTGTGTGCCATCTCTCACTCAGTGGGCCATAGAAAGCCTATTTATTTTTTTGCTTGATTTGGGTTCTAAAATCTACCTGAAAAAAAAACAAAAACATCAATCAGTGGGAGATTAATATTGGCCTCAGGGGTTGTGTGCCACTCCTGACTCCTGTGTGCGCCATCTCTCACTCAGTGGGCCATAGAAAGCCTATTTATTTTTTTGCTTGATTTGGGTTCTAAAATCTACCTGAAAAAAAAAAAAAAACATCAATCAGTGGGAGATTAATATTGGCCTCAGGGCTTGTGTGCCACTCCTGACTCCTGTGTGTGCCATCTCTCACTCAGTGGGCCCTAGAAAGTCTTTTTATTTTTTTAGTATTTGGTTTCTAAATTGTCCCTGAAAGAAATCATTTGATCTTATTTGGTTTCTAAAGTCTCACTGAGAAAAAAAAAAAAAAGGTGTGAGATTAATATTGACATTTGTGCTTGAGTGACAGTCCTGCGTGTGTGGCATCTCTGTGATTTGGTGCCACAGAAAACAGAGTGTGTAACATTGTGCCTGATTTTCCTTGTGGTCTCACCAACCTGTTAAGGGATATTGAAATCATACTGAAGTTATAGCTCACCGTGTAAGTTGTTTGACAGCAACAAATAAAGTTACTTTGGTTAATTTTTTAAAACAATGAGGAAGTCTGGTGCAAGAGGTCGTCGTGGCCGTGGGCGTTCATTGTCAGCTGGTAATGATGGTAGTGGTAGTGGAGCACCAGGTGGTCGTGGGGATAAAAATATTCCACCTAAGTCTGGAGGAGCCAGTTTCGTCGTCTGGCTACACAAGGCCTCGAACGCTCTCTTTTCTGGGAGTCGGAAAACCGCTTTTAAAGGCGGAGCAGCAACAGCAAGTTTTGGCTTACATTGCAGACTCAGCCTCTAGCTCTTTTGCCTCCTCTTCTGAAACTGGCAAATGTAAAAGCAGCGCGTCGCTTGTGGATGTTCACGGTCAGGGACAAGTCGCTTCCTTGTCCTCTTCAGCAAAAACTACAACAAGAGAGAAGGATGCAGCAGGCGACACAACGGGTTACTCCATGGAGCTCTTTACACATACCGTCCCTGGCTTAGAAAGTGAAACACTTAACAGGCCATGCCCATTACAAGTAGATTCTGACATGGAGTGCACTGATGCACAGCCACAGCCAGAGTACTATGCTGCTCCTTTGACTCAGACCACCACATTGCCCTCTCAGGGTACTGCTCCACAATCAGACCCTGATGAGACTATGTTGCCCCGCCACGAACGCTATACCACCGACCGACACAGTGACACAGACGAAGTTGCACACGAGCTCGAAGAGGAGGTAATAGATGACCCAGTTGTTGACCCCGATTGGCAGCCATTGGGGGAACTGGGTGCAGGCGGCAGTAGTTCAGAAGCGGAGGTGGAGGAGGGGCCGCAGCAGGCATCAACATCGCAACAGGTTCCATCTGCCGTGCCCGTATCTGGCCCAAAACGCGTGTCAAAGCCAAAACCTGTTGGAGGACAGCGTGGCCATCCGGTTAAAGCTCAGTCTGCAATCCCTGAAAAGGGATCCGATGCTAGGAAGAGTGCAGTCTGGCATTTTTTTAAACAACATCCAATTGATCAGCGCAAAGTCATCTGTCAAAAATGTTCAACTATCTTAAGCAGAGGTCAGAATCTGAAAAGTCTAAATACTAGTTGCATGCATAGACACACTTAACCACCATGCATTTTCAAGCCTGGACTAACTACCAAACGTCCCTTAAGGTTGTAGCACCCTCGGCCAATGAAGCTAGTCAGCAACGCAACATCCCTTCCATCACTGTAAGGCCACCATTTTCCGCACCACCGGCAGTATCTGTGCAGGTTTCTTTGCCAGCCAAAAGCAGTCAGGGTCAGGGAATCACCAGTTTTGTAGGAGGAAATATTGCATCTA
Organism: Ranitomeya variabilis; assembly: GCF_051348905.1. Lineage (NCBI taxonomy): Eukaryota > Metazoa > Chordata > Amphibia > Anura > Dendrobatidae > Ranitomeya > Ranitomeya variabilis. Next base: position 64,752,310 of record NC_135239.1, on the reverse strand, counting down.
GGTCACCGGCGGAAACAATACCGTCTCCAACCGTCTCTCAGTCTGCCATGTACACCGGCACACCCGAAAGTTCCACGATCTCCAGCTCTCCAGTCCAGCTCACCCTACATGAGACTCTGGTTAGAAAAAGGAAGTACTTATCCTTGCATCCGCGTACACAGGGTTTTAACGCCCACATAGCTAGACTAATCTCGTTAGAGATGATGCCCTACCGGTTAGTTGAAAGCGAAGCTTTCAAAGCCCTGATGGAGTACGCTGAACCACGATACCAGCTACCCAGTCAACACTTTTTTTCCAGAAAAGCCATCCCAGCCCTGCACCAGCATGTTAAACAGCGCATCGTCCATGCACTCAGGCAATCTGTGAGTACAAAGGTGCACCTGACTACAGATGCATGGACCAGTAGGCATGGCCAGGGACGTTATGTGTCCATCACGGCACACTGGGTGAATGTGGTGGATGCAGGGTCCACAGGGGACATAAATTTCGGGACAGTTGTGCCTAGCCCACGGTGTAGGAAACAGTTGGCTGTAGGCGTTCGCACCCCCTCCTCCTCGTCCTCCTGCAGAAGCTACAGCTCTTCCACAGACCGCAGTCGGCCAACCACTCCATCGGCAGATGACACTGTTGCACACCAGTTGTCCCATTATGGGCCAGCTACTGGCAAGCGTCAGCAGGCTGTATTGGCTATGAAGTGTTTGGGCGACAACAGACACACCGCGGAAGTTCTGTCCGAGTTCTTGCAACAAGAAACGCAGTCGTGGCTGGGCACAGTAGATCTTGAGGCAGGCAAGGTAGTGAGTGATAACGGAAGGAATTTCATGGCTGCCATCTCCCTTTCCCAACTGAAACACATTCCTTGCCTGGCTCACACCTTAAACCTGGTGGTGCAGTGCTTATTGAAAACTTATCCTGGGTTCTCCGACCTGCTCCTCAAAGTGCGTGGACTTTGCTCACATATCCGACGTTCACCTGTACACTCCAGCCGTATGCAGACCTATCAGCAGTCTTTGAACCTTCCCCAGCATCGCCTAATCATAGACGTTGCAACAAGGTGGAACTCAACACTGCACATGCTTCAGAGACTGTGCCAACAGAGGCGGGCTGTTATGTTTTTGTGGGAGGATACACATACACGGGCAGGCAGTAGGATGGCAGACATGGAGTTGTCAGGTGTGCAGTGGTCGAAGATACAAGACATGTGTCAAGTCCTTCAGTGTTTTGAGGAATGCACACGGCTGGTTAGTGCAGACAACGCCGTAATAAGCATGAGCATCCCCCTAATGCGTCTGCTGATGCAAAGTTTGACGCACATAAAGGATCAGGCGTCTTCACCAGAGGAAGAGGAAAGCCTTGATGACAGTCAGCCATTGTCTGGTCAGGGCAGTGTACAGGACGAGGTAGCGGGCGAAGAGGAGGTGGAGGACGAGGAGGATGATGGGGATGAGTATATTTTTAATGCGGAAGCTTTCCCGGGGGCACTGGAAATTGGTTGCGTGGCAAGGCCGGGTTCTGGTTTTTTGAGGGACACAAGTGACGTAGATTTGCCTGAAACTGCCCCACAACCAATCACAACCGGAGATTTGACAACTGGAACTTTGGCCCACATGGCGGATTATGCCTTACGTATCCTAAAAAGGGACACACGCATTATGAAAATGATGAACGATGACGATTACTGGTTGGCCTGCCTCCTTGATCCACGCTATAAAGGCAAATTGCAAAATATTATGCCACATGAGAACTTGGAACTAATATTAGCAACCAAACAATCAACTCTTGTTGACCGTTTGCTTCAGGCATTCCCAGCACACAGCGCACGTGATCGTTCTCACACGAGCTCCAGGGGGCAACAGACTAGGAGTGTTAGGGGTGCACACATCAGAAGTGGCGTTGGACAGAGGGGTTTTCTGACCAGGTTGTGGAGTGATTTTGCTATGACCGCAGACAGGACAGGTACTGCTGCATCAATTGAAAGTGACAGGAGACAACATTTGTCCAGTATGGTTACTAACTATTTTTCATCCCTTATCGATGTTCTCCCTCAACCGTCATTCCCATTTGATTACTGGGCATCAAAATTAAACACCTGGCCAGAATTGGCAGAATATGCATTGCAGGAGCTTGCTTGCCCGGCAGCAAGTGTCCTATCAGAAAGAGTATTCAGTGCTGCAGGTTCAATATTAACCGAAAAAAGGACTCGTCTGGCTACCCAAAATGTTGACGATCTAACATTCATTAAAATGAACCACAACTGGATTTCGAAATCTTTTGCCCCACCTTGCCCGGCCGACACCTAGCTTTCCTATGAAAAGCTCTTGCCTGTGGACTACTGTGAATTACTTTTCTAATGTCTAATTTGCTGCAGCTGATTGTCCAGCATACGACATGTTTACACCTCCCTAAATGGCCAAACTCCCCACACGGGGCCGTGGTATCGCGACTTGGCGCAAGCACCCGTGAGACTGCTGTTTGTCTGAAGAGGTGGGTGTGCTCGCTTTTGGTCGACGGCATTGCTACTGGGTCCCTCATAGTACAATAAAGTGTCTCTGGCGGTGGTGGTGCGCACCCAACGTCAGACACACTGTTGTAACATGAGGGGCCCTGGGCCTGTACCGCCGGCCACAAGAGAGTTCACCCACCCCCAGGTCAAACATTGCTCTACCACTTCCACAGTTATCTCTCACACTTCCACCAATGTTTAGTCTATGCGCTGACATCCTTCCATACCTGCCACTGACAATACCATTGTGTTGACATGTATGATGGTACTTAACATAGTCAGGGGCAGTGTCCTCTATTTACCACAGTAAATACTTTGCGCTAAATTAGTATATCTGAAACAACGCAGAGGATCCCACCCCTGAACCTAATGATTGCACCCTTTAGTGTTTTTGTTTTGTTTTAATGCGAGACATTCACATTTATTTTTTGTTTTTGACTACTAACTGGCAGCAGGGGCGTAGCTAGAGCTTTTGCCGCCCGGGGCTGTTCCCGAGTTTGGCGCCCCCCCCCCCCCCCCAGAATGTATGCGATTTGCACACTTAGGCTACTTTCACACTAGCGTTAACTGCAATACGTCGCAAATGCGTCGTTTTGCCGAAAATACGCATCCAGCAAAAGTTCTTGCTGGATACGTTTTTTCGTCATAGACTAACATTAGCGACGCATTTGCGATGCATTGCCAAACGTCGCGTCCGTTTTGCGACGCTTGGGCGTGTGGTAGCGGACCGTCGTGAGAAAAAAAACGTTACATGTAACGTTTTTTGCTCACGACGGTCCGCTTTTTCCGACCGCGCATGCGCGGCCGGAACTCCGCCCCCACCTCCCCGCACCTCACAATGGGGCAGCGGATGCGTTGGAAAAATACATCCGCTGCCCCCGTTGTGCGGCGGAGACCACGCTAGCGTCGGGAACGTCGGCCCGACGCACAGCGACGGGTCTTTCCCGACGCTAGTGTGAAAGTAGCCTTAGTCATGTACCGACGAGCTCCTCTCCCTTAAGCTCCCAATGTTCAGTAAAAACTGAGAGAAGCAGAAGAGAAGCTTGTTGTTACAGGACCATGAGTATGAAAGCCGCATATGAGTGAAGTGTCCATGTGTCGACTACTGGAACCTGCAGAGCTGAATCCTGACATCGCAGCTTCTGAATTCTCACATCGAATGCACTGCATACTTTTAGGATTCTCCCTTGCCGGTGGACGGTCATGTCAGCACAAGTATGTGATTTGTATACTTCTGACCACATTCCGACTAGACGTGCCCGGCCTCGCTCAGTTCGTTTTCATTGAGTGAGGCCACACATGTCTAGTCAGCACGTGACTGCATGTATGTAAATCGCCGGCACGAGAGAATCCTGACAGTGTGCAGGGCGCACTGGGAGAATTCAGAAGTCTGCAGTCACAAAGAATGACTGCAGACTCATCACAAACCTGGACATCCCCTTTAATGCTCCTAACATAAATAAAAACATGAGTTAGTCAGTATCACACATAACCTTTACATCCAGGTACCTTATAGATGATGTCGTCTCTGGAGTCGTTCTCCTTCTTTTCTTCATCTTGTCCAGACCCCATGATGAGTTTTCTCATCCACGGCCGTCTCTGCAGACTTCCATCTTCTCCGCTCTTTTGCAGAAAATCTCCACATGACGCCCTTAAAGATACAAGTGTCATTATAATGCTCCTGAATAAAAAATTGCCCCTCACTATATTGTCTGCATAAAATATGACCCCCACACTGTCCCTCTTATGGTACATGCTCTTCACACTGACCTCCCCTTTCTATACCGGACCCCTCTTCACACTGTCCTCTCACACTGAGTCCCCCCTATAGGGCCCAGTATTTAAACTGTACTCTCTCATCACACTCCCCCTCCTTGGTATACTGTCCCCTCCTGGCTGTGCCCTTACACTGTCCCCCATGCTACGCATGCACACATCCCAACACCCTCACTCCCCGTACTCTGTCCACATAAGTTTTTCACATCGCTACTCATACTGTGTCCGCATACATTCCCCCGTTTGACCCCAAACTGTCTGCACCCATCCCCCCATACTGTTTCCTCATATATGCCCCCCCATCTCCCCCTTTGCTCTTCATTTTGTGTCCTTAGATCTCCCCCACACATTAAATCCCCCCATCCCCATGACAAATCTCCTCCCACACACATTCAATCCCCCATCTCCACTCCAATTCTCCCCACACACAATAAATACCCCCATCTCCACTCACATTAAATCTCCCCCCACAATAAATCCCCCCATCTCCACTCATATTAAATCTCCCCCCAACAATAAATCCCCCCTCCCTACTCACATTAAATCTCCCCCCACAATAAATCCCATCTCCACCCATATTAAATATCCCCCATCCAATAATATATCCCACCATCCCCACTCACATTAAATCCCCCCACCCCCACTCACATTAAATCCCCCCACAATATATCCCCCATCCCCACTCACATTAAATCCCCCCACAATATATGCCCCCCATCCCCACTCACATTAAATCCCCCCAATATATGCCCCCATCCCCACTCACAGTAAATCCCCCCACAATATATGCCCCCCATCCCCACTCACAGTAAATCCCCCCACAATATATGCCCCCCATCCCCACTCACAGTAAATCCCCCCACAATATATCCCCCCCATTCCCACTCACAGTAAATCCCCCCCACAATATATGCCCCCCATCCCCACTCACATAAAATCCCCCCACAATATATCCCCCCCATCCCCACTCACAGTAAATCCCCCCCATCCCCACTCAGTAAATCCCCCCACAATATATGCCCCCCATTCCCACTCACAGTAAATCCCCCCACAATATATCCCCCCCATCCCCACTCACAGTAAATCCCCCCACAATATATGCCCCCCATTCCCACTCACAGTAAATCCCCCCACAATATATCCCCCCATCCCCACTCACAGTAAATCCCCCCATCCCCACTCACAGTAAATCCCCCCACAATATATCCCCCCCATTCCCACTCACAGTAAATCCCCCCACAATATATGCCCCCCATCCCCACTCACATAAAATCCCCCCCATTCCCACTCACAGTAAATCCCCCCACAATATATGCCCCCCATCCCCACTCACATAAAATCCCCCCCACAATATATCCCCCCCATCCCCACTCACAGTAAATCCCCCCCCATCCCCACTCACAGTAAATCCCCCCACAATATATCCCCCCCCCCATCCCCACTCACAGTAAATCCCCCCCCTGCACCTTCGGTGTCTTCAGCTCCACTGGAGCACTTAGCACCGCTCTGTGTCTCCTGGTCTGCCGCGCAGGTGAGTGACGTCAGCAGCGTGATCACATGACCTGATCACGTTGCTGGCGTCGCTCTGACCCGGCAGTCAGAGCTTCAATTGTACTCGCATCTCAGATGCAGTACAATTGAACACTGGGAGCCGGCGCGCCGCAGCTTCTCTGTGCCGGCTGTCAGCTTGACAGTCGGCACAGCGAACAGCTGACTCCCAGTGCGGGGGGTGACAGAATGCAGCCGCCGGGGGGGACACTGCGGACCGCCGCTTTAGGCGGCCCGACCGCGCCCCCCTGCCGGCTGCGCCCGGCCGGGGCGCATGCCCCGGCTGCCCCCCCCCTAGATACGCCAGACTGACGACCTCACCCCCGCATTGTGCCGCCCGGGGCGGCCCGCCCCCCCCGCACCCCCCTTCCTACGCCACTGACTGGCAGACACTCATTACAATCGGCCTCCACTGACCAGACCACTGCTGCCCGTGTACCCCTGGAACCTATTTTACAGTGCCTACAGCCAGCCCATTTTATTGTATTAGGCCTTCGAAGCCTGTCTGCGGTCCCTCCTTCCACTAGGCCTCCACTGACCTGACCACTGCTGCCCGTGTACCCCTGGAACCTATTTTATAGTGCCTACAGACAGCCCATTTTATTGTGTTAGGCCTTCGAAGCCTGTCTGCGGTCCCTCCTTCCACTAGGCCACCACTGACCTGACCACTGCTGCCCGTGTACCCCTGGAACCTATTTTACAGTGCCTACAGCCAGCCCATTTTATTGTGTTAGGCCTTCGAAGCCTGTCTGCGGTCCCGCCTTCCACTAGGCCTCCACTGACCAGACCACTGCTGCCCATGTACCCCTGGAACCTATTTTACAGTGCATAGAGCCTATTTTTTTATTTTATTTAATATTAATAAAGCAAGGATGGACTACGATGTACCACGCTATGAGCTACCAAGTTGACAATTCTTTTGCGAGAAAAGCCATCCCACCCCTCCACCAGCATGTTAAAGACCGCATTGTCCTTGCATTCTGTCAATCTGTGAGTCCAAAGGTACACCTGACAACAGACACATGGACCTGTAGGCATGGCCACGGAAGGTTACGTGTCCTTTGTGGCTCGATGGGTTAATGTATTGGATGCATGGTCCACACAGGGGACAGCCTGCTAAGTCTGTCTGCAGTCCCTAATTGAAGTTGTCCTCAACTGAATAAAGCTGAGCTTCTACCTTCTGGCTCTGATTAACTGCTGTTTTTAAAAAAATTGGTGGTTCCGGCCTACTAACGGTGTCTGCCCCTGCCTGGTGTTTGTCCTCAACTGAATAAAGCTGAGCTTCTACCTTCTGGTTCTTATTAAGCTTTTTTTTTTTTTTTTAATTGCTGGATGGGGCCTAATACCTCTGTTTGCTGCTCCCTGGTGTTTGTCCTCAACTGAATACAGCTGAGCTTCTACCTTCTGGCTCTCATTAAGTGCTGTGTTTTTAAAAAATGGTGTTTAGGGCCTACTAACGGTGTCTGCCCCTGCCTGGTGTTTGTCCTCAACTGAATACAGCTGAGCTTCAACCTTCTGGCTCTCATTAAGTGCTGTTTTTAAATAAAAAAAATTGGTGTTTAGGGCCTACTAACGGTGTCTGCCCCTGCCTGGTGTTGTCCTCAACTGACTAAAGCTGAGCTTCTACCTTCTGGCTCTGATTAACTGCTGTTTTTTAAAAAATTGGTGGTTCCGGCCTACTAACGGTGTCTGCCTCTCCCTGGTGTTGTCCTCAACTGAATACAGCTGTGCTTCAACCTTTTGGCTATCATTAAGTGCTGTGTTTTTAAAAAATGGTGTTTAGGGCCTACTAACGGTGTCTGCCCCTGCCTGGTGTTGTCCTCAACTGAATAAAGCTGAGTTTCTACCTTCTGGCTCTGATTAACTGCTGTTTTTTAAAAAATTGGTGGTTCCGGCCTACTAACAGTGTCTCCCCTGCCTGGTGTTGTCCTCAACTGAATAAAGCTGAGCTTCTACCTTCTGGCTCTGATTAACTGCTGTTTTTAAAAAAATTGGTGGTTCCGGCCTACTAACGGTGTCTGCCCCTGCCTGGTGTTGTCCTCAACTGAATAAAGCTGAGCTTCTACCTTCTGGTTCTTATTAAGCTTTTTTTTTTTTTTTTAATTGCTGGATGGGGCCCAATACCTCTGTGTGCTGCTCCCTGGTGTTTGTCCTCAACTGAATACAGCTGAGCTTCTACCTTCTGGCTCTCATTAAGTGCTGTGTTTTTAAAAAATGGTGTTTAGGGCCTACTAACGGTGTCTGCCCCTGCCTGGTGTTTGTCCTCAACTGAATACAGCTGAGCTTCAACCTTCTGGCTCTCATTAAGTGCTGTTTTTAAATAAAAAAAAATGGTGTTTAGGGCCTACTAACGGTGTCTGCCCCTGCCTGGTGTTGTCCTCAACTGAATAAAGCTGAGCTTCTACCTTCTGGCTTTTGGCCTATAGTATCAGATATTAAACTGCATTTGGCCTACTGGTGTGGTTGGGCCCTTGAAAAAGTGTTTGCTGCTCTTGGGTTTGCTACTCCACTGAACAAAGCAATGCCGCCTGTTTAGTCCTGTTACCAATTTTGAACTGCATTTAGCCTAATTTATTCTTTGGCCCTATATCTGTTTCCTCCTCATCCTGCCCATTGCCCAGCCACTGCTAGATGAGTCTGCGGGTACATTGACCTAGACCACTACATTCCCCTTGCACTCTACACAGCCAGAATCTGACCCTGCTGAAAGTAAGGTTCCCCATCCCGTATGTTATACCACCTTACACAGGGACAAAGAGGAAGGTGCAGATGAAAGTGCAGGTTCCTTCATCAGGTGGGGGGGGGGCATACTCGTTGGCGACGTCACTGGCACAGTGCCCCTCAGAGTACGCAAAAGTGTCGCTGCTGGTGGGAGGCGCCCCCGCCATGCAAACACACCGCCATACTTTGAGGGGCCCTGTGCCAGTGCCAATGCGAACGAGTGGGCCCCCCCCTGCTTGCTCAGGATCACAGCACTTGCAACGTTGAAATACTTACCTCTCCCTGCTCCCCCGCCGTGACGTAGTCCACGTTTCCTGGGCCCATTAAAACCTTGAACCAGCCCTACCCCCAACAACTTTTGCCAAATGACCCCCAAGTTCCAATGCCCAACTATTATTATAAAGTTAATTAAGATTGACAAGCTTCAGAAACAAGAATGGATGTTTTGGGCATTAAAATGGGCACTGTAGGTGTTTTCCTGGCCTCCACTCACTGCCGACTATGCTTCCCCATTGACTTGCATTGGGTTTCGTGTTTCGGTCGATCCCCGACTTTTAGCGACAATCGGCCGACTGCACTCAACTCGACTCTGGACAAAATCGGGTTTCCCAAAACCCGACTCGATCTTAAAAAAATGAAAGTCGCTCAACTCTAGTCACAAATACTCAGAGACCACCCGAGTGTGCTCGGGAAAACCCGAGCAACGAGTATACTCGCTCATCACTACTCATAAAGGCTATGCACGTTTTAGGGTTATTTACCAAGGAATGTACTCTAGACCATGGAATAGTCTATGGGTGAGCAATATAATACCAATAAAGGTTTAAACACATATTGAATAAAATTTCTGCATCTCTTAGGCTAGGTTCACATTGCGTTAGTGGGTGGTCGCTAACGGACAGCGTTGCACGGCGAAAATGTCACAATTAACGCCGTGCAACGGGTCCGTTAGCGCACCCTTTGACAGCAATGTAAATTTCGCCAGCAGCGCATCAATAGTGCCTTTTTCGGCTCGCGCTAGTGATGTGCCGTTCTTCTGTGACGCGCCTCAGACGCTGCTTGCAGCGTCCGCGGCGCGCCCGAGGTCCGTTCCCCGCTCTCGCAGATCGGGGATCTGTGAGAGCGGGGACGTTAACGCAACCCCCAAACGCGATCCCTAAAAATACATTGCGTTAGCGCAATCCGCTAGCGCTAGCGCTAAACGGATTGCCCTAACGCAATGTGAACCTAGCCTTAGCAGCAAAAACACAGCAGCAAAGACGCAGCTGCAAAAACGCACTTTTTTAATGCGTTTTTGGCATCAATTCTGCAAAAATACTCAACGTCTGCATGACATTTCAAATTTCTCATTCACTTTGCTGGCATCAGGCTTTGCTTTAGAACTTTTCACAAATTCATGCATAAAAAAATGAGACAAAAACGCACCAAATCTGCAACGTTTGCACATAGCCTAAATTTTTTAACACATTTTTGAGGGTTATATACTAGTGAAATGTACACAATAATGTGTAATACCAGGGCTGTATTTGTCACTAGGCACTTGAGGGCAGGTGCCTGGGGCGGCAGGTTGCGTGGGTGCAGCACCTGAGCAAGGTTTTTTTTTTATTATAAGGACCGGGGTAACCACCTGCCGCCCGCCTACCTCCCCGCCCCCCCCCGCTTCCCCGCCTCCTTGAACTCCTCATACTCACCCTCCTTGGCTCCTGCAGTGCCTGCAACTCCAATGGTCTCAGTACCGGCAGCTTCTTCCTGTGCTGAGCGGTCACATGGTACCGCTCATTAAAGTCATGAATATGGATGCATATTCATGACCTTAATGAGCGGTACCACGTGATTGCTCACTCAGGGAGAAGCTGCAGTGCCAGGACCAAGATGCAGGGACTTTCGGCGCGGTGCACCGGTGTGAGAAAGGTGAGTATGACAGGGGAGGAGGATGAGGGAGGACGGGGGCTGCAGAGACATACATACAAGATGGGGGGGGGTGCAGAGCCACGCATACAAAATGGGAGGGGGGCTGCAGAGCCACACATACAAGATGGGAGAGGGGGGCTGCATAGCCACACATACAATATGGGAGGGGGGGCTGCAGAGCCACACATATAATATGGGAGGGGGGGCTGCAGAGCCACTCATACAAGATGGGAGGGGGGCTGCAGAGCCACGCATACAAGATGGGAGAGGGGGGCTGCAGAGCCACACAAACAATATGGGAGAGGGGGGCTGCAGAGCCACGCATACAAAATGGGAGAGGGGGGCTGCAGAGGCACACATGCAATATGGAAGAGGGGGGCTGCAGAGCCACACATACAATATGGGAGAGGGGGGCTGCAGAGCCACGCATACAAGATGGGAGGGGGGCTGCAGAGCCACGCATACAAGATGGGAGAGGGGGGCTGCAGAGCCATGCATACAAGATGGGAGGGGGACTGCAGAGCCATGCATACAAGATGGGAGAGGGTGGCTGCAGAGCCACGCATACAGATGGGAGGGGGGCTGCAGAGCCACACATACAAGATGGGAGAGGTGGGGCTGCAGAGGCACACATACAAGATGGGGGAGCTGCAGAGCCACGCATACAAGATGGGAGAGGGGGGGCTGCAGAGCCATGCATACAAGATGGGAGGGGGCTGCAGAGCCACGCATACAAGATGGGAGGGGGCTGCAGAGCCACGCATACAAGATGGGAGAGGGGGGCTGCAGAGCCATGCATACAATATGGGAGAGGGGGGCTGCAGAGCCACGCATACAAGATGGGAGGGGGGCTGCAGGGCCATGCATAGAAGATGGGAGAAGGGGGCTGCAGAGCCATTCATCCAAGAAGGGAGAGGAGGGGAAGCAGAGCCATGCATACAAGATGGGAGGGGGGAGCAGAGCCACACATACAAGATGGGAGGGGGAAGCAGAGCCATGCATACAAGAAGGGAGAGGGGGAAGCAGAGCCATGTATACAAGATGGGGGGGAAGCAGAGCCAGTGTCCGCCCCTGCCCAGGGATCAATTGTAGTCACATCTTACAGAAGTGAGTACAATTGAGGCTCTGACTGCCAGGTCAGAGTGATGTGAGCAGCGTGATCAGATCATGTGATCACGCTGCCGACGTCACTCACTCGCACTGCAGAGGCGAACACTGGTGGTAAGTGCTCCAGTGGAGCTGAAGACACCGAAGATTAATTGCACGGGGGGACAATTGGAGTGGGGATGGAGGGATTTATTGTGTGTGGGGACAATTTTAGTGAGGATAGGGGATTTATTATGTGTGGGGAGAATTGGAGTGGGGATGGGGGGATTTAATGTGTGAGGGGAGATTTGTAGTGGGGATGGGGGGATTTAATGTGTGCGGGAGATTTGAGGACACAAAATGAAGAGCAAAGGGGGAGATAGGGAAACAATACAGGGGAATGAGGGCCATGTATGAGGAAACAGTACTGGGGAATGGGGGGCATGTATGAGGAAACAATACAGGGGAATGAGGGCCATGTATGAGGAAACAGTACTGGGGAATGGGGGCATGTATGAGGAAACAGTACTGGGGAATGAGGGCCATGTATGAGGAAACAGTACTGGGGAATAAGGGGCATGTATGAGGAACCAGTACTGGGGAATGGGGGGCATGTATGAGGAAACAATACAGGGGAATGAGAGCCATGTATGAGGAAACAGTAGTGGGGAATGGGGGCATGTATGAGGAAACAGTACTGGGGAATGAGGGCTATGTATGAGGAAACAGTACTGAGGAATGGGGGGCATGTATGAGGAAACAGTACAGGGGAATGGTGGGCATGTATGAGGAAACAGTAATGGGGAATGGGGGGCATGTATGAGGAAACAGTACTGGGGAATGAGGGCTATGTATGAAGAAACAGTACTGAGGAATGGTGGGCATGTATGAGGAAACAGTAATGGGGAATGGGGGGCATGTATGAGGAAACAGTACTGGGGAATGAGGGCTATGTATGACGAAACAGTACTGAGGAATGGTGGGCATGTATGAGGAAACAGTACTGGGGAATGGTGGGCATGTATGAGGAAACAGTAATGGGGAATGGGGGGCATGTATGAGGAAACAGTAATGGGGAATGGGTGGCACATATGAGGAAACAGTAAAGGGGAATGGGGGCATGTATGAGGAAACAGTACTGGGGAATGAGGGGCATGTATGAGGAAACAGTACTGGGGAATGGGGGGCATGTATGAGGAAACAGTACTGGGGAATGGGGGGCATGTATGAGGAAACAGTATGGGTGATGGGTGCAGACAGTATAGGGAGCGACAGGGGAATATATGTGGACACAGTATGAGTAGCGATGTGAAAAATGTATGTGGACAGAGTACGGGGAGTGAGGGTGATGGGATGTGAAGGTGGACCCGTAGAAGCGCATCGGCGTGAAACGGCCGTCGTCCCTTTTCTTTCCTCCGCACACCTTCTCCCGCTCCCAGCCGCCTCTCCACATGATGTTCGTTCATTTTTAAGATGAATAAAGGTTTCTAATACAGCAGTGCCCGTGGGGTGAGTGCCACATTTCTTTTTCATTTGTTATGGACATTGTTTTTCGCTTCTATGTTGAGCACCCCCGCTGATGCCTGCATTTTTTATGCATATGTGATAAATGAACTTTGGTGGCAAAGAAGAAATTGTATTAGTACAGCCTGGTGCCGTCCGTACATCTTACTAAGTTGATGGGATGTGTGCAGACACAGAATGGGGAGTCAGGTGAGCAGACAGTATAGAAAGTGAGGGGGTAAATACACTATATGAGGAGACAGTATGGTGAACAGGAGGGATGTGAGAGGAGACAGGATGAGGAGGGAGGGGAATAGTGTGAGGAGACAGTATGGGGGAGAAAAGTGAGTGGGCACAGAATAGAAACTGAGTAGTGGGTTCGTAGCATGGGGGGACAGTGTAAGGGCACAGCCAGGAGGGGACAGTATACCAAGAAGGGAGAGTGTGATGAGAGAGTACAATATAAATACTGAGCCCTATATGGGGGACAGTGTGAGAGGACAGTGTGAAGAGGGGGCCGGTATGGAAAGGAGAGGTCAGTGTAAAGAGCATGTACCATAAGAGGGACAATGTGGTGGTCATCTTTTGTGCAGACAATACAGTGAGGGGCAATTTTTTATTCAGGAGCATTATAATGACAGTTGTATCTTTAAGGGCGTCATGTGGAAATTTTCTGCAAAAAAGTGGAGAAGATGGAAGTCTGCAGAGACAGCTGTGGATGACAAAACTTATCATGGGGTCTGGACAAGATGAAGAACAAAAGGAGAACAACTGCAGAGACGACGTCTTCTATAAGGTACCTGGATGTAAATGTTATTTGTGATACTGACTAATTCTCATGCTTTTATTTATGTTAGGAACATTAAAGGGAATGTCCAGATTTGTAATGAGCCTGCAGTCATTCTTTGTGACTGCAGACTTCTGAGTCCTCACAGTGCGCACTGCACGCTGTCAGAATTCTGTCGTGCCGGCGATTTACATACATGCGGTCACGTGCTGACTAGACATGTGGGGCCTCACTCAATGAAAATGAACTGAGTGAGGCCGGGCACGCCTAGTCGGAATGTGGTCAAAAGTATACAAATCGCATGCTTGTGCTGACATGACTGTTCACCGGCAAGGGAGAATCCTAAAAGTGTGCCGTGCATTAGTTGTGAGAATTCAGAAACTGCGATGTCAGGATTCAGCTCTGCAGGTTCCAGTAGTCGTCACATGGACACTTCACTCATATGTGACTTTCATACTTGTGGTCCTGTGACAACGAGCTTCTCTTCTGCTTCGCTCTGTTTTTCACTGAACATTTAGAGCATTAGGGAGAGGAGCTCGTGGTACATGACTGAGTGTGCAAATCGCATATCTCCTTGGTAGGGGGCACCAAAAGGAATTCTTGCCCCGGGTGCCAGAAGCCCTAGACACACATCTGCCGGTATGCTACTGCGAGCGATGATTACCGGGTCCTGTGGAGGGATGTCTGTGCATAGTGCAGCACAGTAATAATCACTGCACTCGTATATTGAAAGTTGCTTGATAAAGTGGAAAGTTTATCCACAAGTGAAGTTTCATGTTGAAGCGATAGGCACAAAAACGTTTCAGCCAACCCGTGGCCTTGTTCACAATATCGCTGTATTGGACCGAAAAAACAAACAAAGAAACATAATCAGACAAAAATTATATACATATGTACAATTGCCAGGTCATATATACATTTTTACGAATACATGTAGAGAGGGTTTGCCAAAATGAGGTCCATTTGCCAAAATGAAGACAATGTTCAATTAAATTGGTAAGGTAAAGGGAAGGGTTTATACATCATGTGAACCTAAGACGAAGAGACGGGTTTAGTGGAGGCAGAGTGTATAACATACCGACGGATAAGAGCGTTAAACATACCCAGAGAGTAAATTTGTTGAGTACAAGTTTGTATGGCTAGAACAATTTGATAAGAGACCCAAACGGATGCACCTGTAAAGAATAATATTATATAAGGTACGGTAAATCAAAGCTAGTGCATGCAGGCGGTATAACAGTGTAAGACAATGAAATAGTGCTTGTACTGTCTAAAATGTATATGCATGTTCAATAAATGCTGGAGTAAGGGAGCCCAAAGTCTGCCCCTTATATCTGGTTTTGGATCATATAGATACAATGTACTGTAGTCCCTGCTTGGGATAGAGCTATAGCGTAGCTGCGTGTGGCTGTAGAGAAAGTGGCAAACATAGTGTAAAATGCCAGGCACCAGCACACTCTGTGTTCCTACAGAACCCACTTCACATATACTGCGCAAGCGCGAGTAGCAATTTCCAGTGCGCAGGTGCCGCTGTCAGGACACAGTGCGCAGACGCCGCCCCTCTGTGCCTCTATAGAGCCCCCTCCATACTGCGCAAGCGTGGGCAGCGATATCCACCACGCAGACGCCGCTGTCTGGGCACAGTGCGCAGGCGCCGCCCCTCATCTGGCCACAATGAGTTCCACTTTCACTTTCGGTTTCCCACAAATGCGCTCTGCGCATGCGCCCGTGGGCACCTCACATCCAGTCATATGACCGGCTGGAGCTAGATTTAAGCAGGATGGGGGACATTATCAGTAGTCCTCCCACTGCGTAGACACGGACCGTGTCGGCATATCCCACTCATCCACCAACGCTGGCTCGGCATTCCAGGATATGTAACCGCATGAAAGTAAGATATCATCGCTCCAACAGATAAGTAATGTATTTAACTATATTGAGTCTCAATCTCACTCTCTTCTTTTTAGCGCTATTCTCCCGTAGTCTCCCTGGGATCTTGAGTACCACACAGGGACTCAGCCACCTGACCTCTCAGTCCTTTTATTTAGACAAGACAGGTACTATACTCGCTTTCTTAATTTGCATATGAACATGTGTTGACATCCTATTCCTGGCATCTTACACTGTTTTCCACTTTCTCTACAGCCACACGCAGCTACACTATAACTCTATCCCGAGCAGGGACCACACAGGGACTCAGCCACCTGACCTCTCAGTCCTATTATTTAGACAAAACAGGTACTATACTCGCTTGCTTAATTTGCATATGGACATCTGTTGACATACTATTCCTGGCATCTTACACTATGTTTGCCACTTTCTCTACAGCCACACGCAGCTACGCTATAGCTCTATCCCAAGCAGGGACTACAGTACATTGGCAAGTAATGGATTAAAATTACGCTGTTCATACTAAATATACTACATAACTATGGTTACCCACTATATCTATATGATCCAAAACCAGATATAAGGGGCAGACTTTGGGCTCCCTTACTCCAGCATTTATTGAACATGCATATACATTTTAGCCAGTACAAGCACTATTTCATTGTCTTACACTGTTATACCGCCTGCATGCACTAGCTTTGATTTACCGTACCTTATATAATATTATTCTTTACAGGTGCATCCGTTTGGGTCTTTTATCAAATTGTTCTAGCCATACAAACTTGTACTCAACAAATTTACTCTCTGGGTATGTTTAACGCTCTTATCCGTCGGTATGTTATACACTTTGCCTCCACTAAACCCGTCTCTTCGTCTTAGGTCCACATGATGTATAAATCCTCCCCTTACCTTACCAATCTAATTGAACATTGTCTTCATTTTGGCAAATGGACCTCATTTTGGCAAACCCTCTCGACATGTATTCGTAAAAATGTATATATGACCTGGCAATTGTACATATGTATATAATTTTTGTCTGATTATGTTTCTTTGTTTGTTTTTTCGGTCCAATACAGCGATATTGTGAACAAGGCCACGGGTTGGCCGAAACGTTTTTGTGCCTATCGCTTCAACATGAAACTTCACTTGTGAATAAACTTTCCACTTTATCAAGCAACTTTCAATATACGAGTGCAGTGATTATTTTATACTACAATTTATGGGACTTTGAGGCCCCGTTCACTAGCACCGTGATTCACATTCGTCGAGTGCTAGCTTTCGTTTTTTACAAGTGTTTGCTTTCTAAGCTTCAAGCACCGACCGAGTCCATGTCAGCCGAGACATATGTCTATGATGAAGCTACTGGCTCCACCATCCTATCCAAAGTAAAGACAAAGTTCGATTTTCTTCATCTACCAAGCAAGGACGTGAAATCAAGGGATTGGGAGAAGGAGAGAAAGAAACTCATTGGATATGAACTACACTGTGCAACCTTAGGAGAGTATCATCGGCAAGCCAAAATACCACGAGGCTTACGTTGCAACTTACGTCCAACTCTATTTTCGCACAATGAAAAGTACTGTGCCAAATTTCAAAAAATCTTGAACAAATGCTCATTTGACATTATACTATTATCTATAGAGTATTTACAGGAAGCCATAAAAGACACCGAGGAGAAAATTTAAAGTATCGAAACTCAACTCTCATCCACCTTGGACAATACGGAATTCACTACACTCAAGAGTAAAGTGGACTCCATATTGACAACACACCAAAGAACTCTAGAGGAACGGAAACGTACAAAATTTCAAAGGGACATTGAGGACTACCAAACCAATAAAGTGTACAAATGGGAAGACCCATTTCCCCGCCAAACAAGATCAAGATATCGATGCACACCAGGGGGAAACTATCCCTCAGGAGGCTCTTCGCCAGCCGGAGGCTCTTCTGCTGGTTCTGGAAGCGAAACAGGGGGAGCCCCAAAAACAGGACCGCGTTTTTTAGGACAAACCGCATGCCCACGAGGAGGGCAAGGAAGAAGAGACGGGGATCATCACATGACGTTGAGGTCACAGGTAGGAGTCCAAACACTGTCATAAACATCTCTGACTATACCCTTTCTCCTCTAGAACTGAAGGTATTAAACATGGGCTTATCTTTATGCCCAACCGCTAAATGGGATTCATTCCAATTAGAGAGGGACCTTCAGCGTTTCTACAGAAACGTGAGATTGAAAGTACATTTTGAGGACAAAACTAATCCTGTAATCAACAGACTAGGCACACCATCTGACCTGGGGCATGAACCCAGGATCACTATAGGAGCATTGGGCCTAAGGAACCCTAGCACTTTTGTCCCATCAAAAACCAACCATGCAGTTGAAACCTTTGTCAATCTTCTTGACAGGGATATCAAAAAGTCATACATGAACAACGTCTTGGCCTCCTCCCTGTCCGACATAACCTTAACTCTTTGGAGAAACAAGCCCTTGACTCACTTAGTGAGAACAAGAATTAATTAGAAGAAGAAGTAATTAAACCGGTGGACAAGGGGGGAGCCATCGTTGTAATGAACAAACATCAATACACCACAGAGGTTAGAAGACAGCTCTCCGATACCAACACCTACAGGAAATTACAGGGGGATCCCACATTTGCCATACGTCAAAAAATCAATACTGTGGTCAACAAGTACGTTGACTCCAAAACCATTGACACCAAAACCAGAACTTATCTTATCAACCACCATCTGGTAACCCCGGTGCTGTACATTTTACCCAAAATCCACAAAGACCTCCAGAATCCACCGGGTCGCCCGATTGTGGCATCCACAGATTCGATGCTTAACCCCCTTTCCATATTTCTTGAAAAACTGCTTACACCATACACCAAGTTAACCAAATCATTTATACAAGACACAAGTGATTTTCTTGCCAAAATCCACAACGTCTACTATATTTCACCTGATAGTCTTCTATGCACATTAGATGTTAATAGTCTTTATACCTCAATCACACACGATAAAGGCATTGAAGCTGTCTCATTAATGTTACAAGAAGCCAACATTGACAAGGATTCCCAGGGTCTCTGTCTAGACCTACTCAACCTAGTGCTCAGGGAAAATGTTTACCTCTTTGAAGATGATTTTTTTGTACAGACTTGCGGGACCGCCATGGGGTCAAATGTGGCCCCGGCTTACGCCAACTTGTACATGGATCGGTTTGAACAAGAGTATGTATACCCTAATCTCCAATTTCAAGAACACGCAAAAACCTGGTACAGGTACATTGATGATATTTTTTGTGTCTGGCAGGGTGACCATACTAGCCTCCAAGAATTCCACAATAGCATCAATACTGTCAGACCTAAATTATCATTCACACTGCTCTACCACAGTCATGAGATTACGTTTCTAGACACCAAAATACTCAGATTCCCTGGGGAACCTTAACACTGACATTTATACCAAGCCAACGGACTGCAACAGCCTCCTGCTTTATAGTAGTTGCCACCCTAAGTCTACTAAGGATAGCCTCCCTAGATCTCAATTTAAAAGAGTATCCAGAATCATTTCAAATCCAGTAGTTAGAACAAATAGGATACATGAGATGTCCAACAAGTTTAAGGCCTGACATTATCCCATTAATCTCCTTAACACTGAGGCCATTCGGGTACTCAATGGAACCGAAAATACAACAATCAATCCACAAAAAACCCAAGACTTCCCTTTGTGCACAGTCACCACCCTACAATGCAGAGGATACACAACCTCATTCGGGGACACTGGCCATTACTTAGTAAGGCTTACCCAACCATTCCCATTTTCAAAGATCCCCCACTTATGTGCACCAGTAGACCCAAAAACATCAGGGACAGGGTGGTACGGGCTGATTTGGGCACAACAAAGACATCAACCACAATGACACTCACTGGACACAAACGTACAGGGACCTTCCCCTGCCTAAATTGCATGTGTTGTTCAAATGTAATAAAGGGCAATGAAGTAGTGCACCCCCGGACTGGTAAGTCATATCATATCAAGGATTATTACACTTGCAACACCAACTTTGTGATCTACATTATCAAATGTCCCTGTGGGCTACTATATGTAGGGGAAACAACCCAAGCAATTCGAGAGCGTATATCTAGCCACAAATCCACAATTCGGTGTGAGAAGTTGTGGCTTCCCCTCCCTCTTCACTTTAGAGAGGCTAAACACAGTGTGGCCCAACTGCGCTTTCAGGTTGTGGAGAAGGTTCCCCGCCCTAGGAGAGGGGGTAACCACGTGAAATTGCTTAAACAACGTGAAACGTTCTGGATCTATACTCTAGATACTTTACATCCACGTGGTCTAAACCGTGAAATGGATTGGCTAACCTGACTTTATTTTTTATATAGATGATCTGACCTTATGCACATATAACATCCGCAACTTGTACATCTATGACAGTAAGACACATACCCCACTTAAACCAAAAAATTTTTTCAAAACTTTTTTTCTTTTTTCCCTTTTTCATTTTTTTCATTTGTTTTCATTTTTCTTTTTTTCATTTTTTAATCTTTCATTTTTTAATTAATTTTTTTTCATTTTTTTATTTTTATTTTTTTTCATTTTTTTCATTTTCTTCATTTTTTCATTGTATTCATCATCATTCTTTTCAGTTATCCAAATTTTCAGTTATTTCATTTAGCTTCTATTTCCATTTCTTTTCAGTTTTTCATTTATTCCCATCTCTCATTTCCTTTATATTATTTTTTCATTATTTTCTATTTATTTTCATAGATCTATATTTCATAATATCCTTAATATTACTAACTGCTTTTCTCCTTCCTCTATACATATGGTTTGGACTCCTACCGTTTATCTGTTTATCTATGGCTTATAATATGTATTTTCCCGGAGGGGTCACTACACCATTGTATTAAATACTGGGTCATTTCCATTGTATATACTCACTACATCGTTAAGCCCCTGCCATATGTGACCATATGGAGGCTGGCACACTCAGCACCTAAAACTCCCTGCCACATGCCATCCCGCAGGTGCCGACGTTCCCTACATTACATCGTAGCCCTCAGCCTTGGCCATAATTTACTGCGCAGGCGCCAGCACACTCTGTGTTCCTACAGAACCCCCTTCACATATACTGTGCAAGTGCGAGTAGCAATTTCCAGTGCGCAGGTGCCGCTGTCAGGACACAGTGCGCAGGCGCCGCCCCTCTGTGCCTCTACAGAGCCCCCTCTGTTGTGAATTCTGCTCTTGGGCTCCCTCCGGTGGTCGTTAGTGGTAGTGCAGTTGTCTTGGGGTTGTAATCTAGGGCAGGTGTTTCAGCTTATGGCAGCTCTACTAGGTATTTAGGTTTGCAGGATCCATTACTCCTGGCCAGTTGTCCATTGTTCTTGGAGGGATTGCATCTCTCTCTGGTTCCTCATGCTCTGCTGCCAATTCAGCTAAGATAAGTGTCTGTTTTTTTGTCTCTGTGCACACATGCAGTGTGCTTGTAATTCATTGCAATTCATTTGTGTTTTTGTCCAGCTTAGACTTTGTTTGGATTTTTCAGTCATGCTGGATTCTCAGGAGTTGCAGATATACTTGCTATGTCTTTAGTTAGATGTAGTATATTTGTATTTTCTGCTGTGGATATTTTTAGGATTTTAATACTGACCGCTTAGAATTCTGTCCTATCCTTTTCTATTTAGCTAGAAGTGCCTCTTTTGCTAAATTCTGTTTTTCTGCCTGTGTGTGTCTTTCCTCTTATACTCACAGTCAATATTTGTGGGGGGCTGCCTATCCTTTGGGGCTCTGCTCTGAGGCAAGATAGAATTCCCATTTCCACCTATAGGGGTATTTAGTCCTCCGGCTGTGTCGAGGTGTCTAGGACGGGTTAGGCACACCCCACGGCTACTTCTAGTTGCGGTGTCAGTTTAGGGTTTGCGGTCAGTACAGATACCACTTACTCCTGAGAAAGTCTCTCATGCGGCTCTTAGGTCACCGGATCATAACACCCCTCCATACTGCGCAAGCGTGGGCAGCGATATCCACCACGCAGACGCCACTGTCAGGGAACAGTGCGCAGGTGCCGCTCCTCATCTGGCCACAATGAGTTCCACTTTCACTCTCGGTTTCCCACAAATGCGCTCTGCGCATGCGCCTGTGGGCACCTCACATCCGGTCATATGACCGGCTGGAGCTAGATTTAAGCAGGATGGGGGACATTATCAGTAGTCCTCCCACTGCCTAGACACGGACCGTGTCGGCATATCCCACTCATCCACCAACGCTGGCTCGGCATTCCAGGATATGTAACCGCATGAAAGTAAGATATCATCGCTCCAACAGATAAGTAATGTATTTAACTATATTGAGTCTCAATCTCACTCTCTTCTTTTTAGCGCTATTCTCACATAGTCTCCCTGGGATCTTGAGTACCACACAGGGACTCAGCCACCTGACCTCTCAGTCCTTTTATTTAGACAAGACAGGTACTATACTCGCTCTCTTAATTTGCATATGAACATGTGTTGACATCCTATTCCTGGCATCTTACACTATGTTTTCCACTTTCTCTACAGCCACACGCAGCTACACTATAACTCTATCCCGAGCAGGGACCACACAGGGACTCAGCCACCTGACCTCTCAGTCCTATTATTTAGACAAAGCAGGTACTATACTCGCTTGCTTAATTTGCATATGGACATCTGTTGACATCCTATTCCTGGCATCTTACACTATGTTTGCCACTTTCTCTACAGCCACACGCAGCTACGCTATAGCTCTATCCCAAGCAGGGACTACAGTACATTGGCAAGTAATGGATTAAAATTACGCTGTTCATACTAAATATACTACATAACTATGGTTACCCACTATATCTATATGATCCAAAACCAGATATAAGGGGCAGACTTTGGGCTCCCTTATTCCAGCATTTATTGAACATGCATATACATTTTAGCCAGTACAAGCACTATTTCATTGTCTTACACTGTTATACCGCCTGCATGCACTAGCTTTGATTTACCGTACCTTATATAATATTATTCTTTACAGGTGCATCCGTTTGGGTCTTTTATCAAATTGTTCTAGCCATACAAACTTGTACTCAACAAATTTACTCTCTGGGTATGTTTAACGCTCTTATCCGTCGGTATGTTATACACTTTGCCTCCACTAAACCCGTCTCTTCGTCTTAGGTCCACATGATGTATAAACCCTCCCCTCACCTTACCAATCTAATTGAACATTGTCTTCATTTTGGCAAATGGACCTCATTTTGGCAAACCCTCTCGACATGTATTCGTAAAAATGTATATATGACCTGGCAATTGTACATATGTATATAATTTTTGTCTGATTATGTTTCTTTGTTTGTTTTTTCGGTCCAATACAGCGATATTGTGAACAAGGCCACGGGTTGGCCGAAACGTTTTTGTGCCTATTGCTTCAACATGAAACTTCACTTGTTAATAAACTTTCCACTTTATCAAGCAACTTTCAATATACGAGTGCAGTGATTATTTTATTCTACGATTTATGGGACTTTGAGGCCCCGTTCACTAGCACTGTGATTCACATTCGTCGAGTGCTAGCTTTCGTTTTTTACAAGCATAGTGCAGCACAGGCACTGAAGCAGGGACTGAGGGTTTGGCACAGAGAGACAATGGAGACCCGGAGACTGCCTGTCCCTGTCTATGCCGTAGCCTGGAGTCCTCATTATCAGAGGAATATGTCAGGTAATAAATTGTTTTTCGAAAGCTTTATAGTGTAGTTTTAGGTCATAAGGATGGTTAGGGATGAGCTAGCAAGGTGCAGGGACAGGTAGTGATGGCTACTTGCACACATGTGCGGCACTTGTGGTTTTGCACTTGCGGTGAAATAAAAAAACTCTGCTAGCAGTGTTTTTTTCCATTGCTGTAAGTACCGCATTTGCCAGATTGCTGCAATACCGCAAGTGCTGCACATGTCCGCAAGTCCCATAGGGAATGAATGAAGCCGAATGCAGTGTTGCCGTAAGTGATTCGTTATGTGGCAGATGCTGAAAAACTGCCGAATCTGCTGCAAAAGGCTACTTTCACCTCAGCGATTATTGCCAAAGTCACTGCCGATAGTGTCATACTCACCAAAGGGGGAGGCAGGGCAGCAGAAACTCTAAATACGGCCCTGTGTAATACCCTATGGATGAGAAATATAATACCAATAAATTTTGAACAAGTTTTTTGAGACTTTTATAGCAACAAAATGTAACAAAAAAGATGTAATAGCCTGTGGGTGAGCAGTAAGATACAGATAAATTTTGAACAAGTATTTGGAGGTTTTTATTGCACCAAAATGTACCAAAAAAGAGGTAATACCCTATGGGTGAGCAATTTGGTAAAACAGAAACACAGAAAAGGGAAAAGGATTATTCAGCTCACCAAGTATGGACATGTAGCCTCCATCACGCTATGCGGTACATTGACTCCAAGGTCCCAGAGTCCTCAGGACTAAGAGCGTTCAGCTCGAAACGCGTTGTCATCTGTCCTTTTTGCCCTCCCCATTCCAATCCCCTCTCCTTTCCGTTTTTAATTATTTAATTTAATTATTTACCATGTTCCTATCTTAAAGTTATTATTAAAAGTAATTTTTTAACTTTATTACTCAAAGCTGTAACCTTCTTACATCATTAAGCTATTTAATACCGATAAATTTTTAACACGATTTTTGACACTTTTATAGCAACAAAGTGAGCTCCAGACTGGAGATGAGCGAATCCTTGGATGTTTGTGTTCGGCAGGTTTGGTGAACAGTTTAAATAAAATAGGTTTAGTTCTAGTACCAGAGCAGTACCTGTGCACCTGTGTAATCTATTCCGCCATCCCCCTCTTATCTCAGCTAAGGAAGAAGTAAAGGGTCTGGTGAGACCCTTTCATAACATGTCATCTAATAAATATCTGGGTCAGACCTCAGGAGAATCAACGTGTATTGCAGATCTGTCCATATTTCGCTCAGTGAAGAAGGGGCCATAAGAGCCCTGAAATGCATTGAATAAACCACTATTTTAATTCTACTATCAACTGGAACCTCATCATTATTGCGGCAACGCGGATTTAATCCACACTTCCTATAGTATACTGCACGTTTCACATGCTCACTTTATCAAAGGGTGAGTGGAGTGTAAGACACGTGTGTAGCGAGTGATTGATGTTCATGACAAATTTATGGCAAGTTGTTTGTTGTTCACGGCAAATTGGTGATAGCGCTAGTGGTGTTGTTGACAAATTGGTGGCAGTGGTGGGATATTCATGACAGTAAATATTATGCAAATTATTGACTATTCGGAAGATGGAAAAATTCTGAAGATGACAAAATAATTGCATATGTGGAGAAAGATCAAAATAATTAATTTCATATTATTTTTTCCAGAAACTAACACCTGAATGTACTTTCTGTTGAGATCTACCCAAGCAATGACGAAATAATGATTGCATGATCATGTAGTGTTAATCTTTCTGCAGACAGCTGCCAGAAATTTCTATGTTCACCTTTGGAGCCTTAGGGTGAAAAACAAACATCAATTTAACTGAAGAGGGAAATACCAATACATATGCTTTCACTTTCCAGAAGAAAGAATAGCCAAGTCAGGAGCATCTGGTTCGACAGGATACATTTATTATGACTTTATTGCTATGACATAGGCTAGACCATGTTAATAATTGCAGTTTGTAGAACTGACATGTAGCATACATTGCAGTTTATCTGATTTAACAACTTGACAGTAATATAAACTGCTGATATACATGATTAATAAAAGAATACCAATACATTGACGTAATTCACCCTTTAGTGACCGAGCCAATCTTGACCTTAAGGACCAGGCCAATTTTTACAATTCTGACCACTGTCACTTTATGTGGTAATAACTATGGAACTCTTCAACGTATCACACTGATTCTCTAGATTGTCTTTTGTGACATATGTTATTTCATCAAAGTGGTAAAACTTCTTTGATATGACTTGCTTTTATTTATGGAAGAAACGGAAATTTGGCAAAAATTTTTGAAAATTTTGCAATTTTTAAACTTTTAATTTTGTGCCCTTAAATCAAAGAGTCATGTCACGCAAAATAATTAATAAATAACATTTCCCACATATCTACTTTACATCAGCACAATTTTGGAAACATTTTTTTTTATAGGACGTTATAAGGGTTAAAAGTTAATCAGCGATTTCTCATTTTTCCAACAAAATTTATAAAACCATTATTTTTAGCGACCACATCATGTTTGAAGTGACTTTAGGGGGCCTATATAATAGAGATCACCCAAAAATGACACCATTATAACATCTGCACCCCACAAGGTGCTCAAAACTACATTCAAGAAGTTTATTACACCCTTCAATTGCTTCACGAGAGCAGAGGCAACGTGGAAGGAAAAAATTAACATTTCACTTTTTTTTCACAAAAAATGTACTTTAGACCCAAACTTTTTTTTATTTTCACAAAGGTAACAAGAGAAAATGGACCACAAAATTTATTCTGCAATTTCTCCTGGCTGAGTTCACCTATACCCCATTTGTGGGGGAAATACACTGTTTAAGTTCATGGCAGGGCACGGAAGGGAAGGAGCGCCCTTTGACTTTTTGAACACAAAAGTGTCTGGAATTGATTAGATTCTCTTATTGAATATGCCATCATTAGTGTTGAGCGCAAATGCTTGCTACTCCAGTTTGCATCGGGTTTTCTGGTATGCACTGAATATTGTGGGTGCTCGAGTGACATGCTTGAGTCCCTTCCCTGCACGTTTTGTGGCTGTTAGACACCAAAAAAAAACATGTGGGGATCCACGATACTCTGAGCATACCTGACCACCCGATGCAAACTCGAGTAGCGTCAAAACTAGCAGTCATATCGTCATCATATTTTTTACCCAATCCTAACCCAAATCCTAACACAACTTTAACCCTAACTCTAACCCTAATACAATCGTAACCACAGCCCTAACCCCAACACTAACCCCAACCCTATCCCTATTCCTAACTGCAAAGAATGGAAAACATTTTTATGATTTTATCTGACAAAGGGGGATTTGAGTTACTATTTATTTTATTTTGATCACTCTGATATAGTCTATCACAGTGATCAAAAGGAATCAATAGGAAAAATTCTCTATTATTGCCAAAATCTCGGCGGGCACATTTTTTTTCCATGAAGATGACATGGAGGGCCAGGGAACAGAGCAAGAGGGTCCTGGGATGGTAGAGGTACTGAGGGAGCTCGGGGAACCCAAATTCTTTCTTTTCTGATATGCTAGATCATATCAGAGGAGAAAGAAATGAATTTTAAATCGTACTTTTTTTTCGTGATCACAGTTGGTGAATAATGGCGATCACATGACAGGGGACTGTAAAAAAAAGGCCCTGATCATGTTCTCCAAGGTCTCAACTACTCCCGGTAACCGGAACCCTGGAGATTTTCTGACACTGGGGGGGGGGCCTATACCTTACTTCTCAATGCCATTAAAAAGCAGCACTTAGGAATAAGTACCCTTAACTGCCACCGTTTAAAAGGCATATCGGCGGTCATTAAGGGGTTAAAAGTAGGTAGTTGAATATTTAGATTATTTTCATACACTTTTCAAAAAATTCCTGCAAAAATGAATGGGATTAATATCTGAGCATACACT
This sequence comes from Ranitomeya variabilis, assembly GCF_051348905.1. Classification (NCBI taxonomy): domain Eukaryota; kingdom Metazoa; phylum Chordata; class Amphibia; order Anura; family Dendrobatidae; genus Ranitomeya; species Ranitomeya variabilis. Next base: position 64,724,919 of record NC_135239.1, on the reverse strand, counting down.
CTTAAAAACCAATACTAAAAATGGAAAAGTCGTGGAATTATGGATATAATAGAATTGATTGACATGTTAATGATATGCAAATGATGAAAAGCGAAAACAACATTTTCAAAACATCTCACTTAATTCATTATCAAGTATGGGTGCCATGTGCTGAAACACACACTAGTATGCATCTTGACCTATTATGAATGAGGTTAAAGGGAACTTGTCAGCATGATTGTGCACAATAACCTACAGACACTGCCAGATGGGCACCGTTATACTGATTAAAATTATACTTGAGTTGATGAAATCCATCTTGTGGTTGTTGTTTAATCTTCATTTTCAATTTTGAGTTCATGATATGCTCATGCTCTGGAGCGGACTGAGGGGGGTCTTTATTAGAGATGAGCGAATATTTCAATTTTTGGTTCGGCTCATGATTGTGGAATTTGCAATATTTGCAGATTTAATAGCCAAATATAGCCAAACATACACAGCACAAAAGCCGGTGTTTCTCACGCTCGCGGTGATGTCAGACAGGTCCTACGAGTTCACCGTGAGATACTGGGCAGAAGTAGCAGACGCAGCTCAGTGTCTCTGCTGGGTGGCAGGCTGTATGGTCACATCATGCAGCCTGCCATCTAGATGTAGCAGAGCTAGACCCGTCGTGGGACAAATGGATTAGTAGCATCTCTGCGGAAAGGTGAGGAATATGGTTGTTTTTTATTAAAGGAGTCTGTTTCATTCTTTCAATTAAAGGACTTTATTCTGGGTGTCTGTGTTTTCATACAATGTGACTGTGGGGTTAGTAATGGGGCATCTTATGTTAGGTGTCGAGTTCCTGCCTCTGTACAGGGGGAATCTCGAACCATCTCCTCTGCGGTCTCCCATTCTTCTCCAGCCACAGTGGAGCCTTCTCAGCGGAGACGTTGGTCCCAGCGTCTGGCTCAGGCTGATACTGTGCGACTGGTTACTGCTGCCCTTCCAGTCTCTGCCTTTGTAGCCAGCACTGATCAGCAGCGAGCAGGTCTTTCTGGGACTAAGTCCTGCTTTTCCCATACTGAGCATGCCCACGGGATGACCTCCCATTGAAGGTCGGGGGTCACATGCTCAGGTCCTGTTTCGGCTCTTATTGGACCATCTGGAAGGTCCCATAGCACTGCTGCTATAAAAGGTTTGCATGGCCCCTCGGCCACTTGAAAACGTGTGTGTGTAGATGTGTGAAAGTCACTCATTAATCATCCCCCTTCCTAGTGTTGTTGACTGCTCGTGAATGGTGGATGCTTGCTATCTAGCGCCCGACTATGCTCTCTGCACCTAGCACACGATACTGCGTCCTATTGCAGTGACCGCCAGTACGGTCTGACCCAAGTCTGGGTGATTAGTGGCGTCCCCCAGAGCAGCACTGCACGCACTCTTGTGCATTTAATTATTGTTTCCATTTACTCTGACACCCCAGTAGCAGTGTCGAGCACAAGAGGTCTAGAGGAACTCTTTCCCTGAGTCTTGGGATAGAGTTCTGTGACTCTCTGCCTGCGCTCTTTCTGCGGTACTGCGGCCCTGTGACGCAACAGGGTTCGCTTCTTTCACACCGGGTGAAGCTAACCCCTGTGTGTATCCACATTATACCGCCATATAGTCTGTCATTACTCAGCAGCAGGTTCCATCTCTGCACGGTGGACCCCGGGCTATGAACGCACCTTATACCATCTTCCTAATTATTTGATGTGTTCCGCTAGCCCTAACATCTTATTGACGCCTCTTCGTGACTAACATCGGGGCTTGATATCACCTGACAATACAAAAGTGACATCAACCTTCCAACTATAACCTCACTTTCCAAGGCTACAGGGCAAGTGGGAAGAGCAAGGCTAAGTGCCAGAATTGGCACTTCTTAGAGATGCTCTTTTTATGGGGTGGCTGAGAGCTGATGTTTTTAGCCTGGGGGACAGTATCCATGGCCCCTTCCTAGGCTATTAATATCTGCCCGCAGCTGTCTGTATAGCCTTTGCTGGTTAATAATTATAGAGGGACCCTACATCATTTTTTTAGGGTCCCCCATTTTAATAGCTAGTAAAGGCTAAGTATACAGTTGTGAGCTGATATTGATAGCCTCAATCTTCATGGGTATTACCCTCTTCCCAGGCTATAAACATCAGCCCCCAGCCGTCAGCTTTCCCTCTGCTGGTTACAAAAATTACACTTGAGCCCACGCCATTTTCTTCAGAAAAATTATCTTTTATTAGTTAAATACATGTACAGTAAGCTGCACACATACACTGTACTAATTGTATATGTCACTGACATCTGTATATCCACCTATTTTACTGAAAAAGGTTCACATCTATTTGCACCGAAATGTTGCTGAGATGGGCTAATAAAAGTAGCTCCTGCTTTTTCACTGAGAATGGTGTGCTGCCTCCATTTTTTGGATTCCTATAATTGAGGTTTGGTTTATGCCAAGGGGGCTCTGCACCCGATTTTTCTTTCTTTTCTTTTGTATTTTTGTGCTGCTTGAAATTTTCTCTTTTTATCTATCTATCTATCTATCTATCTATCTATCTATCTATCTATGGGGAAATAAGTATTTGATCCCTTGCTGATTGTGTAAGTTTGCCCACTGACAAAGACATGAACAGTCTATAATTTTAAGGGTAGGTTAATTTTAACATTGAGAGCTAGAATATCAAAAACAAAATCCAGAAAATCACATTGTATAAATTATATTTTTTTTTGCATTTTGCAGTGAGAAATAAGTATTTGATCCCCTACCAACCATTATGAGTTCTGGCTTCTACAGACCAGTTAGACGTGCCTAATCAACTCATTACCTGCATTAAAGATAGCTGTCTTACATAGTCACCTTTATAGAAGACTCCTGTCCACAGACTCAATGAATCAGTCAGACTCTAACCTCTACAACACGGGCAAAGCCAAAGAGCTTTATAAGGATGTCAGGGACAAGATCATAGACCTGCACAAAGCTGGAATGGGCTACAAAATCATAAGTAAGATGCTGGGTGAAAAAGAGAAAACTGTTGGTGCAACACTAAGTAAATAGAAAGAATAAAAAATGACTGTCAATCAACATCGATCTGTGGCATCATGCAAAATCTCACCTCATGGGGTGTCCTTGATCGTGAGGAAGGTTAGAGATCAGCATAAAACTACATGGGGGAACTAGTTAATGATCTCAAGGCAGCTGGGACCACAGTCACCAAGAAAACCATTGGTAGCACATTTCGTCGTAAAGGTTTAAAATCCTGCAGGGCCCACAAGGTCCCTCTGCTCAAGAAGGCACATTAGCAGGCCCATCTGAAGTTTGAAAATGAACATCTGGATGATTCAGTGAGTGATTGGGAGAAGGTGCGGGGATCGCCTGGTACATAGTCTATATCAGAGGCCGGTCAAGCCAGGGACCTGGTTAGATAGAAGACCAATTGGCTTTTTTAGATGTGGGAACTGTACCAAATGTGAATTTATGATGCAGGGAAAGACTTTTAGAAGTTCAGCGAATGGTAGAGTCTTTACATTAAGAGATTTTGGGAACTGTAAATCTACTGGTATGGTATATAAGGCTACTTGTGTGTGCCCAGTGGACTATATAGGTAAGACCCTGAGGGAACTCAGAGTAAGGGTAGGCGAGCACTTAGGGGATATAAGGCATAAACGTGACACACCGTTGGCTCGCCACATGAACAGCTGCCATGGAGGGAACCCCAGAGATATCACCTTCAGTATGATCGAATTGATTCGGCCAAAAACTAGAGGGGGGGACCTAGATAAGATCGTACAGAGACGAGAGACTGAATGGATCTTTCGTATGCAATCATTGTCCCCAAGGGGCCTCAATGAGAACCTTTCCTATACGTGCTTCCTATAGCTATTTAAAAATTTAGTTTTGTGATACTTTGTAGAGGTTTGCACCTGGAATGTCCGATTAGTCTATTTACTGTATGTAGAATTTTGAAGGGAATCTGCCGTTTAAACTCCATATCCATACATGTTTGAACATGTTCCTTATTTGAGGGTGTCTATTTAATATCGTATACACTTAGTGTATTTATTAATTTAGAGGTCTATTCTATCCCCAAGATAATCCCCCTTCCCCTATTTTTGGTTATACTATAATAAGATTAAAAATATATGCACTAGCTTACCATTCCCTTGTATATAACTGGGCCCATGTTACTGAGGATCCCCTGCCTTTTTGTTTAAGTAACTTATATATGAGAATAATCAGACTTTTGAATAGTATATTGAATATATTGTCATAGTCAGTAATCTGAATTAGGATATCATTGGATACTTTTGTCTGAACATTTATGTTACAGGGTCCCAATAAAACAAAAGTATGCACATTTTCTGTGATATATAGATTCCCAACACGGTATAGGTACCTTTCATTTAGTTTGGGGATTTCGGACATGCGCTGAAGCGATGTACAATAAGATAAGGACTTTAGAAGTCCGGGTCTGCGCACTGGTTAGGGAATGCCCTGTGAGCGAGTGCGCGTGCTCCCTGTGACGCGCATGTCCTCAACAAGATGGAGGTGCCTTGCATCTGGCCCGGGGTTCGAGACATGCGCAGAGCGGTTGGGAATGCTCAGCTAGCAAGAGCGCGTGCTCCCCGGGACACACATGTCCTCAACAAGATGGAGACGCTTTAATCCGGTCTGGGGGATGAGGACATGCGCAGAGGTTATTCTTAAAAAAGAGCAGCCGATATTAACCGGGACTCCGGCGAGGTATTGATTGTTGTTTGGCCAGAATATGGGGTTTGTAGTCCCATCTGGATAAGACCTGAATAGTGGGGAATTGTTATTAATCTTGTGTGGGTATGATACACCCTTTTGACCCGAATGGGATTCCGTTGGACTATTGAGGGGGCGTGGCCTATTCAGGCGCGCACATTTTGAAGTGGGCTACTTAAGCTCACACATGGTCACCGCCGCCTATGCCCTACATCTATGGAGCATCCGGCATCATTTCCCTCCTGATGAACCGTGTAAAACGGGGAAACGCGTCGGGGAGACACCGACACACGCTAAGTGACCCTAATTATCTGTTCTGAGATTTCTTGTCTGGCATAGTTTTGACAGTTTATCTATCTGTCCAATATATTGTCAATTGATTTTTGGACCATTACGGCCATTATCTCAGATTGTTGTTTATTTAATATAGGTGATCGCAGTGTATCTAATGCGGTGTGTTTGGGCACGTTATTATACTATGTAGAGGTACCTATATAGGTCCAAGATATCATACATCTGGTCATTTACTGTTTTTTTCACCACTGCTCTTTATTACATTGTTTTCCCACCTGTAAGGTGAGGGATATCATAGGGGAGAGAGGGCTAGCCGACGTGGAGTGGGGGCGCCAAAAAATCGTATCTTAGGGTGCCAACCCCCACAGTAAGGCAGGCGTGAGCAGTAGGTGTATATAGGACCAGAATAGGTACATATGATAGTGACCTATTGTTCATATTTGTGATATCTAAATTAGTTTTTTATGGGTCAGGGTTTTATATTTATTGAAATAAAATTTTGTTTTAAGGGATTATATGTACGCAATTCTGATTTTGATTCCTGGATAGATTATATGCTTTTGAGTATTGAGAAGGTGCTGTGGTCAGATGAGACAAAAATTGAGGCCTTAACTCAAATCGCTGTGTTTGGAGGAAGAGAAATGCTGCCTATGACCCAAAGAACACTGTCCCCACTGTCAAGAATGGAGATGGAAACATTATGTTTTGGGGGTGTTTCTCTGCTAAGGGCACAGGACTACTTCACTGCATCAATGGGAGAATGGATTGAGCCATATACCGTAAAATCCTGAGTGACCACCTCCTTCCCTCCGCCAGGACATTAAAAATGGGTTGTGGCTGGGTCTTCCAGCAAGACAATGACCCAAAACATACAGACAAGGCTACTAAGGAGTGGCTCATAAAGAAGCACATCAAGGTAATGGAGTGGCCTAACCAGCCTCCAGACCTTAATCCCATAGAAAACTTATGGAGGGAGTTGAAGCTCCGAGTTGCCAAGCGACTGCCTGAAAATCTTAATGATTTAAAGATGATCTGCAAAGAGGAGTGGACCAAAATTCCTCCTGACATGTGTGCAAACTTCATCATCAACTACAAACAACGTCTGACTGCTGTGCTTGCCAACAAGGGTTTTGCCACCAAGTATTAAGTCTTGTTTGCCAGAGGGATCAAATACTTATTTCTCACTGCAACATGCTAATAAATTTATATAATTTATACAATGTGATTTTCTGGATATTATTTTTATATTCTATCTCTCAATGTTAAAATTAACCTACCCTTAAAATTATAGACTGTTCATGTCTTTGTCAGTGGGCAAACTTACAAAATCAGCAAGGGATCAAATAATTATTTCCCCCACTGTATATACATACATATATACTAGATGGTGGCCTGATTCTAACGCATCGGGTATTCTAGAATATGTATGTGTAGTGTATAGCACAGCCCACGCAGTACATTGCGCAGCCCATGCAGTACATTGCGCAGCCCACACAGTACACGTTGTATATTGCGCAGCCCACGACATTGTATATTGCGCAGCCCACGTAGTATATTGCCCAGCCCACATTGTATATTGCGCAGCCCACGTTGTATATTGCCCAGCCCACGTTGTATATTGCCCAGCCCACGTTGTATATTGCGCAGCCCACGTAGTATATTGCGCAGCCCACGTAGTATATTGCACAGCCCACATAGTATATTGTCCAGCCAGGTAGTATATTGCGCAGCCCACGTAGTATATTGCGCAGCCCACATAGTATATTGTCCAGCCACATAGTATATTGCCCAGCCCATGTAGTATATTGCGCAGCCCACGTAATATATTGCCCAGCCCACATTGTATATTGCGCAGCCCACGTTGTATATTGCCCAGCCCACGTTGTATATTGCGTAGCCCACGTAGTATATTGCGCAGCCCACGTAGTATATTGCACAGCCCACGTAGTATATTGTCCAGCCACGTAGTATATTGCCCAGTCCACATAGTACATTGCGCAGCGCATGTTGTATGTTGCGCAGCCCACGTAGTATATTGCGCAGCCCACGATGTTTATTGCGCAGCCCACGACATTGTATATTGCGCAGCCCACGTAGTAAATTGCCCAGCCCACATTGTATATTGCGCAGCCCATGCAGTACATTGCGCAGCCCACACAGTACACATTGTATTTTGCGCAGCCCACATAGTATATTGTGCAGCCCACGTAGTATATTGCCCAGTCCACATAGTACATTGCGCAGCGCATGTTGTATATTGCGCAGCCCACGTAGTATATTGCGCAGCCCACGTTGTTTATTGCGCAGCCCACGACATTGTATATTGTGCAGCCCACGTAGTATATTGCCCAGCCCACATTGTATATTGCACAGCCCACGGTGTATATTGCCCAGCCCACGTTGTATATTGCGCAGCCCACGTTGTATATTGCGCAGCCCACGTAGTATATTGCACAGCCCACATAGTATATTGTCCAGCCACGTAGTATATTGCGCAGCCCACATAGTATATTACGCAGCCCACATAGTATATTGTCCAGCCACATAGTATATTGCCCAGCCCATGTAGTATATTGCGCAGCCCACGTAGTATATTGCCCAGCCCACATTGTATATTGCGCAGCCCACGTTGTATATTGCCCAGCCCATGTTGTATATTGCGTAGCCCACGTAGTATATTGTGCAGCCCACGTAGTATATTGCACAGCTCACGTAGTATATTGTCCAGCCACGTAGTATATTGCGCAGCCAACGTAGTATATTGCGCAGCCAACGTAGTATATTGCGCAGCCCACGTAGTATATTGTCCAGCCACATAGTATATTGCCCAGCCCACGTTGTATATTGCGCAGCTCACATAGTATATTGCGCAGCCCACGTACTATATTGCGCAGCCCACGTAGTATATTGCGCAGCCCACGTTGTATATTGTGCAGCCCACGTAGTATATTGCCCAGCTCACGTTGTATATTGCGCAGCCCACGTTGTATATTGCCCAGCCCACGTTGTATATTGCGCAGCCCACATAGTATATTGCGCAGCCCACGTAGTATACAGTATTGCACAGCCCACGTAGTATATTGTCCAGCCACGTAGTATATTGCGCAGCCCACGTAGTATATTGCGCAGCCCACGTAGTATATTGTCCAGCCACATAGTATATTGCCCAGCCCACGTAGTATATTGCGCAGCCCACGTAGTATATTGCCCAGCCACGTACTATATTGTGCAGCCCACATAGCATATTGCCCAGTCACGTAGTATATTGGCTAGTCACGTAGTATGCACCATATCCCTGTCAAAAAAAGAATTAAAATAAAAAATAGTTACATACTCACCTTCTGGAGCCTCCGGATCGAAGCGTTTGGTTACCGATGCTTCTCGCGTGCTCTGGTCTGAAGATTGCATTGCGGTCTCGCGAGATGATGACGTAGCGGTCTCACGAGACCGCACGTCATCATCTCGTGAGACCGCACTGCATGCAGCGGTCACCGGGGCGTCACGAGGAGCATCGGTAACCGGCCTCTTCGATCCAGGGGGCCACCGGAGGGTGAGTATGTAACTATTTTTTATTTTTTTATTATTTTTAACATTAGATATTTTTACTATTCATGCTGCATAGGCAGCATGAATAGTAAAAAGTTGGTCACACAGGGTTAATAGCAGCGTTAACCGAGTGCGTTACACCGCGGTCAATGCTGCCATTAACCCTGTGTGAGCGCTGACCAGAGGGGAGAACGGAGCTGGCGCTGTGACCGGAGGGGAGTACGGAGTGGGCGCTGTGACCGGAGGGGAGTACGGAGCGGGCGCTGTGACCGGAGGGGAGTATGGAGCGGGCGCTGTGACCGGAAGGGAGTACGGAGCGGGCGATGTGACCGGAGGGGAGTACGGAGTGGGCGCTGTGACTGGAGGGGAGTACGGAGCGGGCGCTGTGACCGGAGGGGAGTACGGAGCGGGCACTGACTGCGGGGAGGAAGGAGCGGCCATTTTCTTCCAGACTGTGCCCGTCGCTGATTGGTCGAGGCTGTTTTGACACGCCCAATCAGCGACTTGGATTTCCATGACTGACAGAGGCCGCGACCAATGAATATCCGTGACAGACAGAAAGACAGACAGACAGACAGAAGGGCAGACAGAAAGACGGAAGTGACCCTTAGACAATTATATAGTAGATATATATATATATGTGTGTGTGTGTCACTGTCATCTCTATATATATGTATTCTATCTATTCTATTCTAACCTGTCTCGCTGTGATTTTACTGTAAGCGGCACATGAATTGCCAGCTTTTAGTCTATCTATCTATCTATCTATCTATCTATCTATCTATCTATCTATCTATCTATCATCTACTTTAAAATACTTTAGTGGCAACGCAATTATTTTCCTGCACTTTTACCAAATGTTACCAACTTTTTCAGATTTTAAGAAAAATGCTCATGTTACCCATCACGAATCCAGATGTACCATATTTGTGCTGTTTGGCGATCCTTTTCCAAACAAATTCGCTCATCTCTAGTGGTAATGGGGTCCTCAGCTTGTAAGGGAAAGCATTGCCCCTCAGCTACAGGGATTAAGATTTAAGAGAATATTAGGAAAAGGTTTTATAAAATTAGGAGGTGTATTTGTTCAGGCCTGGGAAAATGTATCAATTTATGTCCCTTAATTGGGGAGAGTTGATAATATGTGATTAATTCAATCTGCTGCTGTTGTTAGTGCTGGTTTTGTTGCTTGCATTGATCGATCTGTTGCTGGAACTGTTGCTGGTGCTGCTGCTGGAGCTGTTTTATAAACAGCTTATTTGACTCCTGTTGTGCCAGCTGTTGTTATTCCTGCTCCAGCTGTTGCTGGTGCTGCTGTTGTATAAGTAGCTTACTTTTCTCCTGCTGAGCTTGCACCAGGTATGTAATCAGGTCCTCCAATGCTTTCTGATGTTGCTCCCTGTTGCCTTCACCCACAACATGTATTACTTCTATAGCAGTCACACGTGTTCCCTGGGAACGCTACCTGCACTTCTAACACCAAATTTAACAATACTACTCACGGGAGCAATATGAGGTATCACAGGAACCATTTTTATCTAAAGTACAGATTGTTTATTTCAGGCCTCATAAACCACATCACAGGAAACTAAAATACAGCCCTTGTCAGGCACTAAGTACAACATAAAGCAAAAAGTCCATACAATAGTGTTGGTTAGCCCACCTGATTTCGAGTACAGCTCCTTAGTCCTTTTGCAAAGGCACTCAGTCCAGGAGATGTATATACCTTCATATACCCAGCCAATTGTGAGACTAAACAGATCTCATTTAACAAAGTAAAGCATAACCAGAGGTGGAGATAAGGTGAGCAGCAAATCTTAATCAACCTGTTATGCCCAACTAACCCCTATTATTCCTATATGTGCTACAGATTAGTCCAGGCTTATCTCCCATCCACTATGTGTCTAACAGCCACCTTACAGGTCCTCTAAATAAGAGTCATCCAATGTGATTTTAAAAGTTATGTTTTTCTCATCGCTGATCCAAACATACATTGTAACTTTTAAAATAATATTGGATGGTTCCTATTTTAACTGCTACTTAATTTTAAATAATAGGATTTATTTTAGATAATAAACAGTTGAAATAATGATAAAGCAACTATTAACATTTTCAGTATACTCTCTACACCATCTCACGTGCAAATTCTGCAATAGTAAAAATAATACATTCCAAGTTAATAACATTGTTTACTTGTTCCTTGGTTGAAACAGTTAACTATGCTGTGGTTGGCTGAATGGCCTTCATGACTCCTGGTAGGAACACAATGTATAGAACTTGTATCACAATCCTGTCATGACTGTTTGTTCTATTAGGAACCTAAAAGGTTTGACTTATCTGCATGACTTCGGCCTCGCTTAATGGTGTCCTGCAGCCAATCACAAAGATGGCCACACACTGGACCTCATCTTCACCCTCCTCTGCTCCCTATTTAACCTCTCTAACTCACCTCTACCTCTTTCTGACCACAACCTGCTTACATCCTCTCCAGGTCCACAATCCCCACCCCACAAACTTGCGCACCCTCGCAGAAATCTTAAATATCTCAATCTACACTCACTCTCTGAATCCCTTCTCCCTCTTACAGAAATAAGTTCCCTACACAATGCGGATGCTGCTGCCACTTTATATAACACCACAATAGCTGCAGCTCTTGAATCAGTCGCCCCTCTCACACATACCAAAGCTTGCAAAATCAACAGACATCCCTGCCACACCAGCCTGACCAAAGAACTGAGGCAGGCTTCCAGGGTTGCTGAGCGGAGATGGAAAAGATCCCACTCCAACAAGCAATTCATTGCATTCAAACAGTCCCTTACTACTTTCAAGGCCACACTCGCTGCAGCAAAACAGACCTACTTCTCATGTCTCATATCCTCCATGTCTCACAGCCCTAAACAGCTATTCAACACTTTCACTTCTCCACCATCCCCCAGAACCTCTTCTCTCACCACTCAGTTGAAGACTTTGCCTCATTCTTCAAACAGAAAATTGATAACATCAGAGAAAGCTTTGGCCTACAACCCCCACGATCTATCTTCCTAACTACTCAGCCCTCCTCCTCCAAAACCAGCTTCTCCACCATTACAGAAGACCAACTTTCTGCCCTACTCTCGAGATCACATCTCACCACCTGTGCACTTGACCCGATCCAATCCCACTTCATCCCAAACCTCACCACCTTCATGCTTTAAACATCCCTCAATCACATCCATCCTCAAAAAGCCCTCTCTTGACACATCCGCTGTATCTAGCTATTGCCCCATATCACTTCTCCCCTTTGCCTTAAAAACTACTGGAACAACATATCCATTTTGAAATGTCCTCCCACCTCTCTTCCTGCTCCCGCTTCGACCACTTACAATCTGGCTTCCGACCGCGTCACTCCACTGAAACTGCCCTAACTAAAGTCACCAATGACCTACTGATTGCCAAAGCCAAGCGACACTACTCTGCCCTCCTTCTCCTAGACCTGTCCTCTGCCTTTGACACAGTGGACCACTCCCTATTACTACAGACCTTCTCATTTCTTGGCATCACAGACTTGGCCCTATCTTGGATCACATCATACCTAACAGACCGGACGTTCAGTGTCTCCCACTCGTACACCACCCCCTTACCTCACCCCCTATCTGTTGGAGTCCCGCAAGGTTCAATCCTAGGATCCCTGCTCTTCTCCATTTCAACTTTCGACCTGGGACAGCTCATAGAATCTCACATTTTGCAGTATCACCTCTATGCTGATGACACACAGATCTACCTCTCTGGAACAGATATCACCTCCCTACTAACCAAAATCCCACAATGTCTGTTGGTTATTCCATCCTTCTTCTCCTCTAGATTTCTAAAAATTAACATGGACAAAACAGAATTCATCATCTTTCCACCATCTCACTTGACTCCCCCAACAGACTTATTCATTAAAATAAATGGCTGCTCACTCTCCCCAGTCCCACAAGCTCGCTGCCCCAGGGTAATCCTTGACTCTGATCTCTGCTTCAAATCACATATCCAAGCCCTTTCCACTTCCTGCCGACTTCAACTCAAAAACATCTTCCGGATTCGTACATTCCTCAACCTAGAATCTGCAAAAACTCTAGTGCATGCCCTCATCATCTCCCGCCTTGACTACTGCAACCTCCTGCTCTGAGGCCTAACCACTCTCGCACCCCTCCACTCTATCCTAAACTCTGCTGCCCGACTAATCCACCTATCCCCCTGCTATTCCCTGGCCTCTCCTCTCTGTCAATCCTTTCACTTGCTCCCCATTACCCAAAGACTCCAGTTCAAAACCCTAACCATGACATACAAAGCCATCCACAACTTGTCTCCTCCATACATCTGTGACCCCGTCTCCCAGTACTTACCTACACTCAACCTCCGATCCTCACAAGATCTCCTTCTCTACTCCCCTCTTATCTCTTCTTTCCACAATCGCATACAAGCTTTCTCCCGTGCATCCACCATAATCTGGAACTCTCTATCCCAACATATAAGACTCTCATCTATGTGGAAACCTTCAAAAGGAACCTGAAGACCCACCACTTCTGACAAGCCTACAACCACCAGTAACCACCGATCCACCAAACTGCTGCACGACCAGCTCTGCCCTCACCTATTGTATCCTCACCCATCCCTTGTAGATTGTGAGCCCTCGCAGGCAGGGTCTTCTCTCCTCCTGTACCAGTCGTGACTTGTATTGATTAAGATTATTGTACTTGTTTTTTATTATGTATACCCCTTTTCACGTGTAAAGCGTCATGGAATAAATGACGCTATAATAATAAATAATAATAAAAAGAGCTTTTAAAGAATCTACTTTCAGGTATGGAGTAGCGGTAAAGAGTGGTTCAAGAGGTACTGGGACAAGGCAGGTGGCTCCAGAAGTAGACTGTAGAGCATCAAAAAGATGTAACATGACCGACAGACTAGAAAGAGAAGGCTGCAGAACAAGGAACCTCTATTTTAAGCTTCAAATTTCAGGGTTGAGGAGCTGGGAAACAGCCATACAACTGTCCATGGTGCTGAAGAAAAGAGAGGAGAAAGAGTTAACAGGAATAGAAAGCAGGGGAGAAAGCAGGGCAGCAGCAGTATGCAGTTTTCTGGAATGAGAAAGCTCACAGATTTAGCCCTGCTTCACACATCCTTGTTTCACGGTTCTAGTACTGCAAAGTATGGAATGGATTGGCTGCGGGGCTTGTGACCTAAACCCTACAACTTCATATATGCTTCCGACTGACCAAGGCTGATGAGTTCATTGTATGAAGACCCATGATCAGCCCTTACATCATGGTATGCATTCTGATTGTGAAACACTTATGTGTGAAACTGACCTTAGGGACTGGTTAAGAATCCAACCAGCTACAATCCGTTGCCTGTTTCTTCTCATCTTTTACTTCTGCTTAAAGTAAAACTGTCATATTCCCAAATAATATTACCTTCCAGATGTGAAGTTGATGTGTAGGTTAAAAGCATTACGATGCTGTAAGGCCGCCGTACTGAAAGGGTGACAGCCCGGAGGTACCAAACTGTATTCCTCTTGGTAGCCTTTGGCTTACAGTTATAGAGACGTGTCAGGAGCAGCTACAATCACCCCTCAGTATACAGTGAGCTACAGCTGTAAGCATGCCCCAACACTTTGACAGATTCTTCAGCAGTGCTTCTGTGCAAAGTAAGCTGTCAATTAAAGTGTCGGAGTATGCTTACAGTCATGCTCAATATGTACTGAAGTCCCTCCTGACACACCTCTATGACTGATAGCCAGTGGCTCTAGGGAGATGTAAAGTTAATTTTCCATTGGTAGCCACACGTTCAGGAAGGTGGCTGGACAGCATTGTAATGTTATTAACCAGCTGATTAATTAAAAGTCTGCAGGTTAATAGTGTTTGAGAACATGATAGGTTCCCTTTAAGGCTAGATTCACACTGGCGTTGATTCTTTCATGCGAGAGAATTGGATCAATTATAGTAATAACACTCAAATCAAACTCTGATCTGGGTTTGATTAGAGTGTCAGGTTTGTGTGATCTGATTCTCTCAGATGAGAGAATCGTAGCACAGGTGAAAAAGTAGATGGAGAACTTAATTTCTCCAACCTCTCCATTGTCTGAGCACCAATAGAGAACCATGAAGACTCAGGATCATGAAGTAAATATTAAAATCACAATCTTTATTACAAACCTTCTAAAAATACATATGAATCAAACAACATAATGGTGAGGCATTACAATGAACAAATACAAGGTCAATGACAGAAACAGAAGCTCCAGACAAGTAAGACCCCTATAACCAGTCATAAATCAAGTAGCAGATAATCATGACCTACCATGGCCTTGATGTATTCTCAATTTAATAGTACTGCCACATGTATAGTTACCCTAGTTAATATGTAACACCGCTGTACTCCAACATATTATAAAGAACCTATTGGTCCACCGCTAGATAATAAATAAATAAATATCATTTAGGAGCAGTAGTTACCTGTAGTCATGTTGAATTAGGGGGTCAGGGGTCATACAGGTTGGGCGCACCTCGACGCGCGTTTCACTGCGTCAGCAGCTTCGTCAGGAGGTAGAGGACTGCTAAGATTTGAGTGTATATATAGTAGACCTAATAATTAAACGTCCCGCACCTGTACAGCGGCGCATCGCCGCCATGTTGCCGCGTCACCAAGGGGACCGCGCTCAACCTGCACGTCACTCGGTCACGTGCTCCGGTCACATGACCGGGCCCGTAACCAAGGCGACGCAACAAGGATACAGAGCGCTTCACCATGGAGGCGCAGCAGCGCATGCGTGGCGTGCGTACACAGGTACCCATCAACTATAATATAAATACTAAAACAAATAATGAAACCACCATGATACCACCCACCAGACTAACAAATTAAAAATAACAATAGCGCTAACCTAACTCCCCATTGTGAAGAGTAACACGTAAATACATAAACAATGCTAGACAGACTCTACCCTACATCCATATCTACATAGGTACATAAAAGCATGACAGATGTATCCTAATATATGGAAAATGTCCTGCATGAAAAATCATACTGGTCTATTATTACTGCTAAGCTGAAAAAGCTATCCCAAGGATTTCAACAGTCTTGCTCATAAAATAGCCTATATGACATCATACAATCAAAAATCATACAGCCTATATAAAGGGGTGTAACATGTCATAATATAGTCATAAAGTGCTACATCTGTCCTCCTTCAGGGTACTTTTGATCTTCCCAAAGCAGCCATACTGCAGTCAGCATTTATAGAAGACTCTCTGATCAGATGAATATTGGTCAATGGCAGCGGGATACATCAGAGGGGTAACAGCAAAAGACATCAGAGGAAGAAATTTCCAAGGAGTGGACCTATAGAGGACTCTAGGGGGAGAATGTTAATTAGTCACACATCATAACTATATATAACGCCTACAGGCTAAAAACTTAAAGGCCATCAGGGTAATGGGAGTAGGAACACAGGGAGAGGGACTCAAGCCGGGTATAAAAGACAAACAAACAAACCTCTCAAATAAAACAAAATAAAATTCGCGCTAGCCTAGGAAGGATTTGAAGCTAATATATTCATTTAGTCCTTTTGGGGCCACAGTGTCCAACACAACCATCCATTTGGTCTCTTTTTTGAGTAGTTCCTTCATGTAATTGCCTCCCCTAATCCCTAACTGAACCCGGTCAATCCCTCTTACTTTAAAATATTTTGGGTTACTGCTATGGTATTTCCGAAAATGCTTGGGTATAGTTTTCAAAAGCTCCACATTCTCTGCCGTAGCCCCATTTTTTATATCAAAAATGGGGCCACGGCAGAGAATGTGGAGCTTTTGAAAACTAAGTAAGCTTTTTAAAGTAAGAGGGATTGACCGGGTTCAGTTAGGGATTAGGGGAGGCAATTACATGAAGGAACTACTCAAAAAAGAGACCAAATGGATGGTTGTGTTGGACACTGTGGCCCCAAAAGGACTAAATGAATATATTAGCTTCAAATCCTTCCTAGGCTAGCGCGAATTTTATTTCGTTTTATTTGAGAGGTTTGTTTGTTTGTCTTTTATACCCGGCTTGAGTCCCACCCCCCACTTCTTCCCCCTGTATCCCCCTCTCCCTGTGTTCCTACTCCCATTACCCTGATGGCCTTTAAGTTTTTAGCCTGTAGGCGTTATATATAGTTATGATGTGTGACTAATTAACATTCTCCCCCTAGAGTCCTCTATAGGTCCACTCCTTGGAAATTTCTTCCTCTGATGTCTTTTGCTGTTACCCCTCTGATGTATCCCGCTGCCATTGACCAATATTCATCTGATCAGAGAGTCTTCTATAAATGCTGACTGCAGTATGGCTGCTTTGGGAAGATCAAAAGTACCCTGAAGGAGGACAGATGTAGCACTTTATGACTATATTATGACATGTTACACCCCTTTATATAGGCTGTATGATTTTTGATTGTATGATGTCATATAGGCTATTTTATGAGCAAGACTGTTGAAATCCTTGGGATAGCTTTTTCAGCTTAGCAGTAATAATAGACCAGTATGATTTTTCATGCAGGACATTTTCCATATATTAGGATACATCTGTCATGCTTTTATGTACCTATGTAGATATGGATGTAGGGTAGAGTTTGTCTAGCATTGTTTATGTATTTACGTGTTACTCTTCACAATGGGGAGTTAGGTTAGCGCTATTGTTATTTTTAATTTGTTAGTCTGGTGGGTGGTATCATGGTGGTTTCATTATTTGTTTTAGTATTTATATTATAGTTGATGGGTACCTGTGTACGCACGCCACGCATGCGCTGCTGCGCCTCCATGGTGAAGCGCTCTGTATCCTTGTTGCGTCGCCTTGGTTACGGGCCCGGTCATGTGACCGGAGCACGTGACCGAGTGACGTGCAGGTTGAGCGCGGTCCCCTTGGTGACGCGGCAACATGGCGGCGATGCGCCGCTGTACAGTCCCGTTTAATTATTAGGTCTACTATATATACACTCAAATCTTAGCAGTCCTCTACCTCCTGACGAAGCTGCTGACGCAGTGAAACGCGCGTCGAGGTGCGCCCAACCTGTATGACCCCTGACCCCCTAATTCAACATGACTACAGGTAACTACTGCTCCTAAATGATATTTATTTATTTATTATCTAGCGGTGGACCAATAGGTTCTTTATAATATGTTGGAGTACAGCGGTGTTACATATTGACTAGGGTAACTATACATGTGGCAGTACTATTAAGTTGAGAATACATCAAGGCCATGGTAGGTCATGATTATCTGCTACTTGATTTATGACTGGTTATAGGGGTCTTACTTGTCTGGAGCTTCTGTTTCTGTCATTGACCTTGTATTTGTTCATTGTAATGCCTCACCATTATGTTGTTTGATTCATATGTATTTTTAGAAGGTTTGTAATAAAGATTGTGATTTTAATATTTACTTCATGATCCTGAGTCTTCATGGTTCTCTATTGGTGCTTAGTATTTATTAGTGAAGGGATCCCATCATTTGATATGAGGGTGTTGTGTGCTGCTCTCCATTGTCTGAGTCTGCAGAAATCGGACTGCACTCGGGATGGAATCTTAGTCCGATGTTTTTCACACACCCATAGACTTGAATGGCTGCAAGTCATCCAATTTGCACAGCAAATCGCAGCATGAATCGGTCTGTGAAAGAAAAACGCAGATCTGCACTGCCCCGTTATATAGCATTAGTCTTAGTGCTATCCATGTGAGCGAGCCCTAACAAAGATATCCAGGTCTGAGTTTCAATAGTCAATGTACTGTATATTTGTTTATTTCAGTAATATAAAATCAGTTTAAAATAGGACTAATACAAACAAAAAGTGGGCATCACAAAACAGGGGAAATAATACATAATGTAACAGAAAAAGTCACTCATTAGTCAAAGTGCATTAGAAAAAGTGCAGTGGTTAAAATATTATCTGTCCTAAAGTGTAATCGCCATTTTAATAAATCATTAGTGCACGTAAAAATAAGCATGTTTGTAATATATCTTTTCAGAGAAATTTGCTTCTTTTTCCATTAGGACTAATCATTCATTCTCAAAATTCTCAATTTACAAACAAATTCTGTTTTTAGTGAAGACAGATTTTCCCATTACGGAGATATGAGATGGCAGTTGTCTACATCTGTAGTCTTGGGCATGTCTTAGTTCCGTAAACTTAACCCAGTTATTGACTAGCACTAAGGCGATATTGTACGCTGGAACCCTAGGTGTCAGAAGAAACTTATGTTTTCATCTCTGAATTTGTCAAAACCCTTACCCAGTGGTTTATCGAAAATATTTAGATTTTTTGCTGATGTCTTCTTTGTGACTCAATCTGAAAAACTACCTCTAAACAGGTCATCCAAAAAAGCAACAGAAAAGCAATGTAGCCATAAAATAACAAGATTTTATTGAAGTACATATAAATACAGAAAAATGTTAAAAATTTATGATAACAGTATGGGGGTAGAAACTATACAATGAGGTTACCACCAAGAGGTAAAGTATAATATGTATATAGAATAGTACATTACTCAAGTAACATGTTCATGCGCATAGCGTATACAAAAAGCCAAAATATATGTAGTATAATTATGGTATAGTTATATAGGGCAAAAGTACAAGGCATGTAATGCGCATAAAGAGAAACAATAACATGGGAAAATAATAGGCTTGCTAGTTGTAATGCCAAAACACTTGCTTATGAACAGACGTGTGGAAAAGAACCATGCTTATGTGGATGAATGTTAGTAGAAGATGCAGGCCTATATTAACAATGTATATGGTGGCAGCACCTATAGCATTTACGCCTATTTCTATATAAAGACCAAGTGGTTTTGGTGAAACAGAACATGTAACCAGTTGGAAGAAGTAGCGGTTATAGCCTACCGATAGCCAGATTCCACAAGCATTAGAAATTATAGCATGGCTAATATAAAGCAGCGGCCTAGATTATTACCTCGTGGTGGTGACAGCAACCCGACGCGCGTTTCGCGTGATGCTTCGTCCGGGGACTTTTCCCCGGACGAAGCATCACGCCAAACGCGCGTCGGGTTGCTGTCACCACCACGAGGTAATAATCTAGGCCGCTGCTTTATATTAGCCATGCTATAATTTCTAATGCTTGTGGAATCTGGCTATCGGTAGGCTATAACCGCTACTTCTTCCAACTGGTTACATGTTCTGTTTCACCAAAACCACTTGGTCTTTATATAGAAATAGGCGTAAATGCTATAGGTGCTGCCACCATATACATTGTTAATATAGGCCTGTGTTATGACCCCAATGGCGAGGGTCTCAGAGGAACGTGGAAGTCTGCAGAATACAAAAATCCAGCTCATAGGGCAGTGGTAACTGGGTTGACCATATATCTACTCCTAACGCCAACACTAGAAGTAGCCGGGGATCATTCCTACGTTGATTCTAGATGACACGCGCCAGCCGGAGAATCTAGCTACCCCTAGTAGAGGAAAACAAAGACCTTTCTTGCCTCCAGAGAAGGGGACCCCAAAGCTGGATAGAAGCCCCCCACAAATAATGACGGTGAGGTAAGAAGAAATGACAAACACAGAAATGAACCAGTTTTAGCACAGAGAGGCCCGCTTACTGATAGCAGAATAAAGAAAGGTAACTTATATGGTCAACAAAAATCCTATCAAAATCCACACTGGAAATTCAAGAACCCCCGAACCGTCTAACGGTCCGGGGGGAGAACACCAGCCCCTAGAGCTTCCAGCAAAGGTCAGGATATAGATTTGGAACAAGCTGGACAAAAATACAAAACCAAAACAAATAGCAAAAAGCAAAAGGCAGACTTAGCTGATATAACTGGAACCAGGATCAGTAGACAAGAGCACAGCAGACTAGCTCTGATAACTACGTTGCCAGGCATTGAACTGAAGGTCCAGGGAGCTTATATAGCAACACCCCTAACTAACGACCCAGGTGCGGATAAAAGGAATGACAGAAAATCCAGAGTCAAAAAACTAGTAACCACTAGAGGGAGCAAAAAGCAAATTCACAACAGTACCCCCCCCTTAGTGAGGGGTCACCGAACCCTCACCACGACCACCAGGGCGATCAGGATGAGCGGCATGAAAGGCACGAACTAAATCGGCCGCATGAACATCAGAGGCGACCACCCAGGAATTATCCTCCTGACCATAGCCCTTCCACTTGACCAGGTACTGAAGCCTCCGCCTGGAGAGGCGAGAATCCAAGATCTTCTCCACCACGTACTCCAACTCGCCCTCAACCAACACCGGAGCAGGAGGCTCAGCAGAAGGAACTACAGGCACAATGTACCGCCGCAACAAGGACCTATGAAATACATTGTGAATAGCAAACGACACAGGAAGATCCAGACGAAAAGATACAGGATTAAGGATTTCCAATATCTTGTAAGGCCCAATAAAACGAGGTTTAAATTTGGGAGAGGAGACCTTCATAGGAACAAAGCGGGAAGAAAGCCACACCAAATCCCCAACGCGTAGTCGGGGACCCACACCGCGGCGGCGGTTGGCAAAGCGCTGAGCCTTCTCCTGTGACAACTTCAAGTTGTCCACCACATGATTCCAGATCCGCTGCAACCTATCCACCACAGAATCCACCCCAGGGCAGTCAGAAGGCTCCACATGACCCGAAGAAAAGCGAGGATGGAAACCAGAGTTGCAGAAAAAAGGCGAAACCAAGGTGGCGGAACTAGCCCGATTATTAAGGGCAAACTCAGCCAACGGCAAGAATGTCACCCAATCGTCCTGATCAGCAGAGACAAAACACCTCAAATAAGCCTCCAAAGTCTGATTGGTTCGCTCCGTCTGTCCATTAGTCTGAGGATGGAAAGCAGACGAAAACGACAAATCAATGCCCATCCTACTACAAAAGGATCGCCAGAACCTGGAAACGAACTGGGATCCTCTGTCTGACACAATATTCTCAGGGATGCCGTGCAAACGAACCACGTTCTGGAAAAACACAGGAACCAGATCGGAAGAGGAAGGCAGCTTAGGCAAAGGAACCAAATGGACCATCTTGGAGAAGCGATCACATATCACCCAGATAACGGACATGCCCTGAGATAGCGGAAGATCAGAAATGAAATCCATGGAGATATGTGTCCAAGGTCTCTTCGGGACAGGCAAGGGCAAGAGCAAACCGCTGGCACGAGAACAGCAAGGCTTAGCTCGAGCACAAGTCCCACAGGACTGCACAAATGACCGCACATCCCTTGACAAGGAAGGCCACCAAAAGGACCTGGCCACCAGATCTCTGGTGCCAAAAATTCCCGGGTGACCTGCCAACACCGAGGAATGAACCTCGGAAATGACTCTGCTGGTCCACTTATCCGGGACAAACAGTCTGTCAGGTGGACAAGACTCAGGCCTATCAGCCTGAAATCTCTGCAACACACGTCGCAGATCCGGAGAAATAGCTGACAAGATAACTCCATCTTTAAGAATACCAACAGGATCAGCGACTCCAGGAGCATCAGGCACAAAGCTCCTAGAAAGAGCATCGGCCTTCACATTCTTTGAACCTGGTAAATACGAGACAACAAAATCAAAGCGGGAGAAAAACAATGACCAGCGGGCCTGTCTCGGATTAAGGCGTTTAGCAGACTCGAGATACATCAGATTTTTGTGATCAGTCAAGACCACCACACGATGCTTAGCACCCTCGAGCCAATGACGCCACTCCTCAAATGCCCATTTCATGGCCAACAACTCCCGATTGCCCACATCATAATTTCGCTCGGCAGGCGAAAACTTCCTAGAGAAAAAGGCACAAGGTTTCATAACAGAGCAACCAGGGCCTCTCTGCGACAAAACGGCCCCTGCCCCAATCTCCGAAGCATCCACCTCAACCTGAAAGGGAAGTGAGACGTCAGGCTGGCACAAAACAGGCGCCGAAGTAAACCGGCGTTTCAACTCCTGGAAAGCCTCCACGGCAGCAGGAGCCCAGTTAGCTACATCGGAGCCCTTCTTGGTCATATCCGTCAAAGGTTTCACAATGCTAGAAAAATTAGCGATAAAACGACGGTAGAAGTTAGCGAAGCCCAAGAACTTCTGAAGACTCTTAACTGACGAGGGCTGAGTCCAATCAAGAATAGCTCGGACCTTGACTGGGTCCATCTCCACAGCAGAAGGGGAAAAAATGAACCCCAAAAAGGGAACCTTCTGTACACCAAAGAGACACTTTGAGCCCTTGACAAACAAAGAATTTTCACGCAAAATTTCAAAGACCAACCTGACCTGCTCCACATGCGAATCCCAATCATCAGAAAAAACCAAAATATCATCCAGATAAACAATCAAAAATTTATCCAGATACTTCCGGAAAATGTCATGCATAAAGGACTGAAAAACTGAAGGCGCATTGGAGAGCCCAAAAGGCATCACCAAGTACTCAAAATGACCTTCGGGCGTATTGAATGCGGTTTTCCATTCATCACCTTGCTTAATGCGCACAAGGTTGTACGCACCACGAAGGTCTATCTTGGTGAACCACTTGGCACCCTTAATCCGGGCAAACAAGTCAGACAACAGCGGTAAAGGATACTGAAATTTGACAGTGATCTTATTTAAAAGCCGATAATCAATACAAGGTCTCAAAGATCCGTCCTTTTTTGCCACAAAAAAGAATCCCGCACCAAGAGGGGAAGAAGACGGACGAATATGTCCTTTTTCCAGAGACTCCTTGATATATGAACGCATAGCGGTATGTTCAGGTACCGACAGATTAAACAGTCTTCCCTTAGGAAATTTACTGCCTGGGATCAAATCTATAGCACAGTCAC
This sequence comes from Ranitomeya variabilis, assembly GCF_051348905.1. Classification (NCBI taxonomy): domain Eukaryota; kingdom Metazoa; phylum Chordata; class Amphibia; order Anura; family Dendrobatidae; genus Ranitomeya; species Ranitomeya variabilis. The sequence continues at coordinate 64,701,548 of NC_135239.1, read as the reverse complement.
AGTCCCTATGAGGAGGCAGTGCACTGGACTCAGACTCACTGAAGACATCCTGATAATCAGACAAATACTCCGGAACTTCCGAAGGCGTAGAAGAAGCAATAGACACAGGCAGGGAATCCTCATGAATACCACGACAGCCCCAACTTGAGACTGACATAGCCTTCCAGTCCAGGACTGGATTATGGGTCTGTAACCATGGCAGCCCTAAAACGACCAAATCATGCATTTTATGTAAAACCAGGAAACGTATCACCTCGCGGTGTTCAGGAGTCATGCACATGGTAACCTGAGTCCAATACAGCGGTTTATTTGCTGCCAATGGTGTAGCATCAATACCCCTAAGAGGAATAGGATTTTCTAATGGTTCAAGAGTAAAACCACAGCGCTTAGCAAATGAGAGATCCATGAGACTCAGGGCAGCACCTGAATCTACAAACGCCATGACAGGATAAGATGACAGTGAGCAAATCAAAGTTACAGACAGAATAAATTTAGGCTGCAAATTACCAACGGTGACAGGACTAACAACCTTAGCTATACGTTTAGAGCATGCTGAGATAACATGTGTAGAATCACCACAGTAGTAGCACAAGCCATTCCGGCGTCTATGAATTTTCCGCTCATTTCTAGTCAGGATTCTCTCACATTGCATTAAATCAGGTGTCTGTTCAGACAACACCATGAGGGAATTTGCGGTTTTTCTATCACATTGCACCGAATTAGGTGTCTGTTCAGACAACACCATGAGGGAATTTGCGGTTTTGCGCTCCCGCAACCGCCGGTCAATTTGAATAGCCAGTGCCATAGTATCATTCAGACCTGTGGGAATGGGAAAACCCACCATAACATTCTTAATGGCTTCAGAAAGGCCATTTCTAAAATTAGCGGCCAGTGCACACTCGTTCCAATGTGTCAGCACGGACCATTTCCGAAATTTTTGGCAATACACTTCAGCCTCGTCCTGCCCCTGAGACATAGACAGCAAGGCCTTTTCTGCCTGAATCTCAAGATTGGGTTCCTCATAAAGTAAACCGAGCGCCAGAAAAAACGCATCAAGATCAGCCAATGCCGGATCTCCTGGCGCCAGCGAAAAAGCCCAATCCTGAGGGTCGCCCCGTAAGAACGAAATAACAATTTTTACTTGCTGAGCAGAATCTCCTGATGAACAGGGTCTCAGGGACAAAAACAATTTACAATTATTCACGAAATTCCTAAACTTAAACCTGTCTCCGGAAAACAGTTCAGGAATCGGTATTTTAGGTTCTGACCTAGGATTTCTGATAACATAGTCTTGTATGCCCTGCACACGAGTAGCCAGCTGGTCCACACTTGTAATCAAGGTCTGGACATTCATGTCTGCAGCAAGCATAGCCACTCTGAGGTAAAGGGGAAGGAGAAAAAAAAAAACTCAGAATCTTCTTTCTTATAATCCCTCTTCTGCAATGCATTAAACATTTAATACTGGCCTGGCAAACTGTTATGACCCCAATGGCGAGGGTCTCAGAGGAACGTGGAAGTCTGCAGAATACAAAAATCCAGCTCATAGGGCAGTGGTAACTGGGTTGACCATATATCTACTCCTAACGCCAACACTAGAAGTAGCCGGGGATCATTCCTACGTTGATTCTAGATGACACGCGCCAGCCGGAGAATCTAGCTACCCCTAGTAGAGGAAAACAAAGACCTTTCTTGCCTCCAGAGAAGGGGACCCCAAAGCTGGATAGAAGCCCCCCACAAATAATGACGGTGAGGTAAGAAGAAATGACAAACACAGAAATGAACCAGTTTTAGCACAGAGAGGCCCGCTTACTGATAGCAGAATAAAGAAAGGTAACTTATATGGTCAACAAAAATCCTATCAAAATCCACACTGGAAATTCAAGAACCCCCGAACCGTCTAACGGTCCGGGGGGAGAACACCAGCCCCTAGAGCTTCCAGCAAAGGTCAGGATATAGATTTGGAACAAGCTGGACAAAAATACAAAACCAAAACAAATAGCAAAAAGCAAAAGGCAGACTTAGCTGATATAACTGGAACCAGGATCAGTAGACAAGAGCACAGCAGACTAGCTCTGATAACTACGTTGCCAGGCATTGAACTGAAGGTCCAGGGAGCTTATATAGCAACACCCCTAACTAACGACCCAGGTGCGGATAAAAGGAATGACAGAAAATCCAGAGTCAAAAAACTAGTAACCACTAGAGGGAGCAAAAAGCAAATTCACAACAGGCCTGCATCTTCTACTAACATTCATCCACATAAGCATGGTTCTTTTCCACACGTCTGTTCATAAGCAAGTGTTTTGGCATTACAACTAGCAAGCCTATTATTTTCCCATGTTATTGTTTCTCTTTATGCGCATTACATGCCTTGAACTTTTGCCCTATATAACTATACCATAATTATACTACATATATTTTGGCTTTTTGTATACGCTATGCGCATGAACATGTTACTTGAGTAATGTACTATTCTATATACATATTATACTTTACCTCTTGGTGGTAACCTCATTGTATAGTTTCTACCCCCATACTGTTATCATAAATTTTTAACATTTTTCTGTATTTATATGTACTTCAATAAAATCTTGTTATTTTATGGCTACATTGCTTTTCTGTTGCTTTTTTGGATGATCATATTATTTTGGAGCTTTGCCATTAAACTAGGCAGATACTTTTTCTCCTTTTGATGTATTATACCTCTAAACAGGGTTTGTGATTGCCCCACTGATCTGGTGCCAAACTCACCTTTTACCAAGGGTAAAAGAAATATAATCTTTTGGATACAGAATGCAGAGCTAACTTGATTCGCGAAGAGAAGATGAGTGGAAAACAGCATTTAACACACCTGAGGGTCAGTATGAAGATCTTAAGATGCCTTTTTAGCTAAGTAATGCCCAGCTGTTTGCAAAATATAGTTCAGAGATATCAGTGGTCAATATGCAGCAGTGTATGTTGATGAATTCTTGGTTTATTCACCTGATTTCAAGGCAAGCATCTGACATGTATGTGCTATACTTCAAAAACTCAAGACCATTCGTTATTTGTTAAACTTGAAAAACTGTTATTTCTCTGGTCCAAGAAGTAAACTTCTTGGAGCATATGCAGCGCCCCAGAGTCCTGGTCGTTGCAGTACTGTGGCTCCGCCACTAAGGGGAGCTACGGTGCGTCTGATGGCACTGAAGGAGTTCATCTGATCAGGTATCACAGACACCAATACATTTCACAGCTGGGCCTCCGGGGGGAGCTAAGGGTTCTATTCATTAGGCCACTCCCCACCATAGTGGGTAAACTGGGGGTCAGGCAGGAAGTTAGATCAGAAAGCTGACTGGATTGGACGAAGCAACACCTGGTGGCAGAGGGTGTTGTGGAGGAAGAGACAGTAGGGTCTCTGTCAGGGGTGGGATCCTGACAGAGGCTTGGCAACTTGAAAGAACGTAACGGGTCCGCGCCAGCTCCGGGAAGCGGCGGGACCCAAGAAAGGACTAGAAGCGAGATAGATTGGGCTGAGTGAGAAACGAGATCAAGCAATAGGAGAATACCAGTAGGGGTCATGCTGTAAGACCGGAGCAACACCCTACTGAGGCGCATTACCGGTGGCCGAAACGCCGAGGGAGTGGAATAACATTCAGCTTCAAGCAATACTCCAAACAGCGGCAGGGCAGTCAGTCTCAGGCGGGCTGTCTCACCTAAATCACCTATGAAGTCTTGGGAGGCAATTGCGGGAGAGGGGCGACTCTAGGGTCCCGGAAGAACTCCAGGCCTACCCGACAAACGGGTGCCGTTCTAACTGTGACATCAGGAAGGGACGGATGATTAGCAGAAGATCAGTTAATCGAGTTGTTGTGAGGGAACTTAAGAAACAGACACAACAGTTGTGGAGTACTTTCCGTAAGCATAGCAGGGAAGGACTACAACACATAGCGCTAAGAAGGAAGGCACCGATTTCCACCTGTGAAGAGAACTCTGGAGGTGCCATTGGACCGGCCGGACTTGCGCAGCCTGGTGAACCGTATTCTGGACTGAGGACCCAGAGATCTTCAGTAAAGAGGTAAAGAGACTGCAACCTGGTGTCCTCGTTATTTACCGCGACCTGCACCCCACAACTGCACCGTTACAACACCACTTATTGCACCGGACGTCCCCCACTGACAGACAGGGCCACGGACCAGGTCTAGCCACCGTGACAACCCCAGAACTGATAACTCAGAGGCCCGGCTCCGGGTACCCCTCGGCCCTGCGGCGGTGTGGGGGCGCTCCAACTTGGCGTCACGAACAGGATCTACTTAAGCCTGAAGAATCAGGTCATGTGTGCCTTGGAACTGTGATTTACTGTGCTTGGACTGTACTTTATTGCAAAGACTGTGTGCTGCGCCATTTGCCGCCAAAATCCGCCGCCATTGCAGCGCTGAGGAGAGCGCAGGAAGAGAAGAGGGGCGTGAAGTGGGCGTAGGCGAGCTGGAGAGCGCGAACAGCAATGGCCGCCCAGTCCAAATATTTCTGTGTCCTGAGGACGTGTCCGTCAACAGCTGAGGTCCGCCTCCTGATCCTGTTTGGAGGGTGGAGACCATGGAGACGGGGCCGCCCACGAAAGAGACCGCGGGAAGAAGACATTGGAGGAAAGGCAAAGATGGCGACACCAGGAGCACCGCGTGGGGCTGACCCGATCCGGCCTGAGGCTGCACAACCTGACACAGCCCCAGAAGCGCCAACGCTGCGGGGTCTGACCCTCACGGAACCACCGATGGGCCGACCCCCTTTTCCGCTGGCTGAGGAGTGTGTGGCTGCAGCCGAGGCCCGACAGCTAGCCCGCCGGCTGAAGGCTGATGCCCGCGTGCTTGCTCGGCTGGGCCAGCCCACGGAGGTCCGGTTGTCCCCAGTGTCCCCTGTTCCGTCCCACCTGGCCGCGGCTGGAGGTACGTTACAGACGCCGGACCTGAAGATCATGCCGGACGCCGAACATTTACGGCGTCTGATGGCAGCGTGGCGGAGCCGGCCCCAGCCTGCAGCGCCGATTGACTTGGTCAGAGCTCCAGAGATCCCGCCGTCGCACTGGGGTGTGGTAGTGTCTTTTAACTCCCGGCACGGAAGAGGAGTTATCCAGGAGATTGGAGAGCCGCTGCAGGTCCGTGTCGATCGGGAGGAGGTGGAGCCCTGCAGCATGAGGTTCGCTCGTGATCTGGAGCCGGGCGACACTGTGACCTACACGAGGTGGAGGAGGGAAGCTGGTGAGACGGGCTGGATAGCCCGAGGCGTACAGCGATGCATTGCCCTCCAGGCTGCTGCCGGAACACCGGAAGAAGAAGATCCCGTGAAGGAGGCAGCAGAGCCCGGCCCTGCGGAACCTCGAGAAGCCCGGCCTCGCCGTGCCCCGGAGGGACGTGTGCACCTGCCAGTGAGAAGGGCCTCCCGGCGAGGGATCTTATCGCTGCTGGGACCGGAACCGCGTCCTGGCTCACCAGTGCGATCCGTTGGCCTGGTGAGGCCAGATCGGAGACCATCCGGTTCCACAAAGAACGAGTAAGCATAATTGCTTTATTAATATGTATATAGTTACTGTTTTATTGCTTTTATGTTGCTGCCAAAACCCGTTCAGGGTTAACTTTTAAGGGGATCCTTCTATGGACCTGGGATCCCTATTGTTTTGTTTTCTTGTTTGTTTTCCAAGTTTTTGCACAAAGTTTACAGAACTGCGGTAATCATGGACCGTGCATGATACGAACTTTTCCTTGTAAATAGTTCGCACCTTATTAAAGGCGCTCCCTACTGGTTTTACTTAAAGAAAGACTCTTTGCGAAGATACCGTACTGGAACCTTTGCTGAGTATGGACTGGTAGCTTGAGAAAACACGCTACCTCACAGAGACTTGGTCCCCTCTTAAAGGGGATGTTCATTTGCCGATATTGCTTAAGACAAGTAGCAATAATGTTGATGAGAGAAAAATGATGATAATGTTTGTACGAGACAGTTATATGTGTTTAATTAGTTAAATGTGAAGAAATACTGAAAGATAGAAGAAGGATGCAGTGGACCCGTAGGGATAGACGTGGTGTCCAGCATGCATGAAAGGAAGAAAGATAATGAGAAGGCTTAATGTTTGATAGAAAATGTTTTGATAATGCTGATAGGAAGTTAGGATAGAAGGTAAACCCTGAGTCCTGATAGGAGTCAAGTAGAGATGACTCAGTGCTCTTAAAAACTGAAAGCAATGTTATGTTCTATACTGTGTATAGTAGTTGAAAAGGCAGTAGGCCCTGGCTGAACGGGGCGGTCCCGTAACTGAAAGGAGAGGTAGTAGGTCTGGTGCCGATAGGACAGGCGGTCCTGCAGATTTAAAGAAGGAGAATGAAAAAGTTAAAATACCTTATAATGTGATTATAGGAAGGTCTTTAGTGGACTAAGAGTGTATGTCCTTAAAGGCGATGTTAAATTATTGTCCAACAATTTTGCACTTAGTAGAATACCCGGTTGGGTAACAGGAGTTATTTATAGCCTGTAATTTATAATGTTAACCATGTTTGTAACGTTCAAGTGTCCTCACCTCCCATAAAGGGAAGCCTGTTCAAATATGCTTATTGTTATTGCACTCAACAAAATTGTATGTCTTTTTGCTAACCTGTATTGTTGTTTTCTTCCCAGTCCCGGAGTACTGTGTTTAACCAGGGGGGAGTGCAGCGCCCCAGAGTCCTGGTCGTTGCAGTACTGTGGCTCCGCCACTAAGGGGAGCTACGGTGCATCCGATGGCACTGAAGGAGTTCATCTGATCAGGTATCACAGACACCAATACATTTCACAGCTGGGCCTCCGGGGGGAGCTAAGGGTTCTATTCATTAGGCCACTCCCCACCATAGTGGGTAAACTGGGGGTCAGGCAGGAAGTTAGATCAGAAAGCTGACTGGATTGGATGAAGCAACACCTGGTGGCAGAGGGTGTTGTGGAGGAAGAGACAGTAGGGTCTCTGTCAGGGGTGGGATCCTGACAGAGGCTTGGCAACTTGAAAGAACGTAACGGGTCCGCGCCAGCTTTGGGAAGCAGCGGGACCCAAGAAAGGACTAGAAGCGAGATAGATTGGGCTGAGTGAGAAACGAGATCAAGCAATAGGAGAATACTAGTAGGGGTCATGCTGTAAGACCGGAGCAACACCCTACTGAGGCGCATTACCGGTGGCCGGAACGCCGAGGGAGTGGAATAACATTCAGCTTCAAGCAATACTCCAAACAGCGGCAGGGCAGTCAGTCTCAGGCGGGCTGTCTCACCTAAATCACCTATGAAGTCTTGGGAGGCAATTGCGGGAGAGGGGCGACTCTAGGGTCCCGGAAGAACTCCAGGCCTACCCGACAAACGGGTGCCGTTCTAACTGTGACATCAGGAAGGGATGGATGATTAGCAGAAGATCAGTTAATCGAGTTGTTGTGAGGGAACTTAAGAAACAGACACAACAGTTGTGGGGTACTTTCCGTAAGCATAGCAGGGAAGGACTACAACACATAGCGCTAAGAAGGAAGGCACCGATTTCCACCTGTGAAGAGAACTCTGGAGGTGCCATTGGACCGGCCGGACTTGCGCAGCCTGGTGAACCGTATTCTGGACTGAGGACCCAGAGATCTTCAGTAAAGAGGTAAAGAGACTGCAACCTGGTGTCCTCGTTATTTACCGCGACCTGCACCCCACAACTGCACCGTTACAACACCACTTATTGCACCGGACGTCCCCCACTGACAGACAGGGCCACGGACCGGGTCTAGCCACCGTGACAACCCCAGAACTGATAACTCAGAGGCCCGGGTCCGGGTACCCCTCGGCCCTGCGGCGGTGTGGGGGCGCTCCACATATCTTTCACGTCAAAGGTTTCTGATTGAACGCATCAAAGGTCCAAGCTATTAAGAATTGAATGCAACCCAAATCTCTGCAAACTTTGCAATGTTGTTATTTAAGGGTTTACAAACTACTATTACAAATATATTCATGTTTCTCTTTCCAAATTTACCAAACCATTGATTTGACTTGACTAAAATGGGGTCTGATGTGGGTAATTGTAAACCTAGGCAGTCTGTGCCTTCACTGAGCAAAAGCAACATTTCTCTTTGTTGTTTCAGTCTCTTACTTCGCTTTGTTCATAAGCTTACTTTTAGCAAAAATTTTATTCTGTCGAGAGAGACTATGATATTGGTAATTATGAATTGTTGGCAATAATGTGGGTCTTTGAACAGTGGCATAAGCATAAAATAACAGTCATCACAGACCACAAAAAATTGACTTATTTAGATTCAGTCAAAAGACTAAATCCTAGGCAGAAGTGTTGGACTGTGGTGCCTAGGGCCCAAATATAGGACTAATTTTAGAGGCACACACTATGGCTACATGCAAAGGCCTGTTAGGCAATATACCAGTTAGAGTGGAGTGTGGACTGTAAAATACGGATGGCTCCTGCACATCTACTGTTCTCACACCATAACTGATAAACAATTGCAATGGTTTGTATTAAATGGAGTTCATCAGTAAAATTAAATACATAGTATAGGTGATAACTTATTGTACAAGCCATGTCCAGATCATATGATCATATCAGATCAGGAAACATGGCTTATACAGGAGTGAGTCGCAACATATATTTGCAGCTTCTTTATGACAAGTCCAGGAGTGTGGACAGTCATAAAGAAGGTATACAGACGTAGTTACTTTAGTGCAACGGCCGGTTCCACTGCATGGTTTCTCCTTCTCCCTCCATGCAGGGACACTGGCCTACTCACTGTCAATAGCTGGGAGGCATCTTGTACATAATGGAGGTGCTTCAGCAACCCCTATAGTAACTACCAGGTGGTTTAGTGTGTGCAACTGTATGTTGTCAGGTGCTCCGTCCCTAGTCTATTAATGTATTCCTTATCCAGTATAGTTCGTCTTTGTTCCTGTGTCCGCATTGGCAGTATCTGTACCCTAAAACCACATCAGCGGTACCTGAACTGTTTCCTAAGACCAGTTTGTCTAAACCTGTCCCTCTGACCATCCTGTCGGCACAGTCTGAATGTATCCCATCATAACCCTACGGCTGTTCCATCTGCTATCCGGAGACTGCACAGTCAGAACCTGTCCCTGTGGCCATCCCATCTGCTATCTGATGACTGCATGTCCCAAGTGGCCATCATTACTCTGACCCCTCCAGGGTACACTGATTCTGCACCTCCTCCTCCTTACCCTCCATCTCACAAACGTCAAAATCAGCCACAAGCAGGAAGCACTGCAGTACTGCCTCGGCCAAGCGGCAACAAGCTGAAGCTAATCTGCTTAGGTGACAAACCGCATGAGTTTTTGTTGAAAGGTCTAACAAACCAGACTGATCTGTGACTCTTGCCCCTGAATCTACAACCAGACATGGTTGTGCGTGACAATGGCCGTAACCTGGTGGCAGCTCTGAAGCTTGGCAACCTCACACATGTAATATGCCTGGCCCGCATGCTCAACTTAGTGGTTCTGCGGTATAAAAAAACCTACCCAGATCTACAGTACCTGAGCTACTTGTGAAAGTATGCCACTTGTGTGCCAATTTCCGCAAGTCAGGTAAAGCTGCCGCCTCCCTGGCAGTGCTGCAGCATTGCTTGAAACTTCCAGCTCACTGACTGGTTTGAGATGTCACCACTCATTGGAACTCAATATTACATACATTGGCAAGGCTTTGTGAGCATTAGAGGGCAGTAGTTGAATACCAGCTACACCATGCACGTAGGTATTCCGGTAAGCCTCCGCACATAGGAGCAGATGAGTGGGCATGGATGTCTGACATCTGTGTGGTTCTGCAAAACTTTGAGGACTCAACCAAGATGGTGAGTTGGCAATGGCGCCATAATCAGCGTACCCATCCCGCTTCTCTATCTCCTGAAACGTTCGCTGCTCACTAGGGTTCAGCGAAACGGGTCGTTCATTTTCAAAAGTCGCCGACTTTTGGCTAAGTCGGCGTCTCATGAAACCCGATCCGACCCCTGTGGTTGTCGGCCATGCGGTACGCGACTTTCGCGCCAAAGTCGCGTTTCAATGACGCGAAAAGCGCCATTTCTCAGCCAATGAAGGTGAACGCAGAGTGTGGGCAGCGTGATGACATAGGTCCTGGTCCCCACCATCTTAGAGAAGGGCATTGCAGTGATTGGCTTGCTGTCTGCAGCGTCACAGGGGCTATAAAGGGGCGTTCCCGCCGACCGCCATCTCACTGCTGCTGATCTGAGCTTAGGGAGAGGTTGCTGCCGCTTCGTCACAAGCAGGGAGAGCGTTAGGCAGGGTCCATAAACCACCAAACCACTTGTGCTGTAGCGATTTCCACTGTCCAACACCACCTTCGGTGTGCAGGGACAGTGGAAGCTAATTTTTTTTTTTTTTTCTCAGCGCTGTAGCTCATTGGGCTGCCCTAGAAGGCTCCGTGATAGCTGTATTGCTGTGTGTACGCCACTGTGGAAACCAACTGCTTTTTTCAAAGCACATATCCTCTTGTTCCTTCCTTTCTGCACAGCTATCTTTATTGTTTGTCCACACTTTTTATTTAATTTGTGCATCAGTCCACTCCTATTGCTGCCTGCCATACCTGGCTGAGATTACTGCAGGGAGATAGTAATTGTAGGACAGTCCCTGTTTTTTTTTTTTTTTTTGTGGGAGATTAAGATTGGCATTTCTGCTAGAGTGCCATCTCTCACTCAGTGGGCCATAGAAAGCCTTTTTTTTTATTTTATTTTATTATTTGGTTTCTAAAGTCTCCCTGAAAAAAAAACAATAAAAAAAAACAGTGGGAGATTAATATTGCCCTTTCAGCTTGTGTGCCAGTCTTGACTCCTGGGTGTGCCACCTCTCTCTCTCAAATTGTGGGCCATAGAAAGCCTAATTATTTTTTGCTTGATTTTGGTTCTAAAATCTACCTTTAAAAAAATCACTACATCAATCAGTGGGAGAAAAATATTGGCCTCAGTCAGGGCTTGTGTGCCACTCCTGTGTATGCCATCTCTCATTCAGTGGGCCATAGAAAGCCTTTTTTTATTTTATTTTATTATTTGGTTTCTAAAGTCTCCCTGAAAAAAATAAAAATAAAAAAAAAACAGTGGGAGATTAATATTGCCCTTTCAGCTTGTGTGCCAGTCTTGACTCCTGGGTGTGCCACCTCTCTCTCTCAAATTGTGGGCCATAGAAAGCCTATTTATTTTTTTCCTTGATTTGGGTTCGAAAATCTACCTTTAAAAAAATCACTACATCAATCAGTGGGAGAAAAATATTGGCCTCAGTCAGGGCTTGTGTGCCACTCCTGTGTGTGCCATCTCTCATTCAGTGGGCCATAGAAAGCCTTTTTTTTATTTTATTTTATTATTTGGTTTCTAAAGTCTCCCTGAAAAAAATAAAAATAAAAAAAAAAACAGTGGGAGATTAATATTGCCCTTTCAGCTTGTGTGCCAGTCTTGACTCCTGGGTGTGCCACCTCTCTCTCTCAAATTGTGGGCCATAGGAAGCCTATTTATTTTTTGCTTGATTTGGGTTCTAAAATCTACCTTTAAAAAAATCACTACATCAATCAGTGGGAGAAAAATATTGGCCTCAGTCAGGGCTTGTGTGCCACTCCTGTGTGTGCCATCTCTCATTCAGTGGGCCATAGAAAGCCTTTTTTTTATTTTATTTTATTATTTGGTTTCTAAAGTCTCCCTGAAAAAAAAAAAATAAAAAAAAAAACAGTGGGAGATTAATATTGCACTTTCAGCTTGTGTGCCAGTCTTGACTCCTGGGTGTGCCACCTCTCTCTCTCAAATTGTGGGCCATAGAAAGCCTATTTATTTTTTGCTTGATTTTGGTTCTAAAATCTACCTTTAAAAAAATCACTACATCAATCAGTGGGAGAAAAATATTGCCCTCAGTCAGGGCTTGTGTGCCACTCCTGTGTGTGCCATCTCTCATTCAGTGGGCCACAGGAAGCCTTTTTTTTTATTTTATTTTATTATTTGGTTTCTAAAGTCTCCCTGAAAAAAATAAAAATAAAAAAAAAAACAGTGGGAGATTAATATTGCCCTTTCAGCTTGTGTGCCAGTCTTGACTCCTGGGTGTGCCACCTCTCTCTCTCAAATTGTGGGCCATAGAAAGCCTATTTATTTTTTTCCTTGATTTGGGTTCGAAAATCTACCTTTAAAAAAATCACTACATCAATCAGTGGGAGAAAAATATTGGCCTCAGTCAGGGCTTGTGTGCCACTCCTGTGTGTGCCATCTCTCATTCAGTGGGCCATAGAAAGCCTTTTTTTATTTTATTTTATTATTTGGTTTCTAAAGTCTCCCTGAAAAAAAACAAATAAAAAAAAAAACAGTGGGAGATTAATATTGCCCTTTCAGCTTGTATGCCAGTCTTGACTCCTGGGTGTGCCACCTCTCTCTCTCAAATTGTGGGCCATAGAAAGCCTATTTATTTTTTGCTTGATTTGGGTTCTAAAATCTACCTTTAAAAAAAACACTACATCAATCAGTGGGAGAAAAATATTGGCCTCAGTCAGGGCTTGTGTGCCACTCCTGTGTGTGCCATCTCTCACTCAGTGGGCCATAGAAAGCCTATATATTTTTTGCTTGATTTGGGTTCTAAAATCTACCTTTAAAAAAACACTACATCAATCAGTGGGAGAAAAATATTGGCCTCAGTCAGGGCTTGTGTGCCACTCCTGTGTGTGCCATCTCTCACTCAGTGGGCCATAGAAAGCCTATTTATTTTTTGCTTGATTTGGGTTCTAAAATCTACCTTTAAAAAAAACACTACATCAATCAGTGGGAGAAAAATATTGGCCTCAGTCAGGGCTTGTGTGCCACTCCTGTGTGTGCCATCTCTCACTCAGTGGGCCATAGAAAGCCTATTTATTTTTTGCTTGATTTGGGTTCTAAAATCTACCTTTAAAAAAAACACTACATCAATCAGTGGGAGAAAAATATTGGCCTCAGTCAGGGCTTGTGTGCCACTCCTGTGTGTGCCATCTCTCACTCAGTGGGCCATAGAAAGCCTATTTATTTTTTGCTTGATTTGGGTTCTAAAATCTACCTTTAAAAAAAACACTACATCAATCAGTGGGAGAAAAATATTGGCCTCAGTCAGGGCTTGTGTGCCACTCCTGTGTGTGCCATCTCTCACTCAGTGGGCCATAGAAAGCCTATTTATTTTTTGCTTGATTTGGGTTCTAAAATCTACCTTTAAAAAAAACACTACATCAATCAGTGGGAGAAAAATATTGGCCTCAGTCAGGGCTTGTGTGCCACTCCTGTGTGTGCCATCTCTCACTCAGTGGGCCATAGAAAGCCTTTTTTTTTTTTTGCTTGATTTGGGTTCTAAAATCTACCTTTAAAAAAAACACTACATCAATCAGTGGGAGAAAAATATTGGCCTCAGTCAGGGCTTGTGTGCCACTCCTGACTCCTGTGTGTGCCATCTCTCAATCAGTGGGCCATAGAAAGCCTATTTATTTTTTTGCTTGATTTGGGTTCTAAAATCTACCTTTAAAAAAAACACTACATCAATCAGTGGGAGAAAAATATTGGCCTCAGTCAGGGCTTGTGTGCCACTCCTGTGTGTGCCATCTCTCACTCAGTGGGCCATAGAAAGCCTATTTATTTTTTGCTTGATTTGGGTTCTAAAATCTACCTTTAAAAAAAACACTACATCAATCAGTGGGAGAAAAATATTGGCCTCAGTCAGGGCTTGTGTGCCACTCCTGTGTGTGCCATCTCTCACTCAGTGGGCCATAGAAAGCCTTTTTTTTTTTAATTTTATTATTTGGTTTCTAAAGTCTCCCTGAAAAAAACATTTTATCTTATTTGGTTTCTAAAGTTTCCCTGAGAAAAAAAAAAAAAAATAGGTGGGAGATTAATATTGACATTTGTGCTTGAGTGACAGTCCTGCGTGTGTGTCATCTCTGTGATTTTGTGCCACAGAAAACAGAGTGTGTAACATTGTGCCTGATTTTCCTTGTGGTCTCACCAACCTGTTAAGGGATATTGAAATCATACTGAAGTTATAGCTCAACGTGTAAGTTGTTTGACAGCAACAAATAAAGTTAATTTGGTTAAGTTTTTCAAACAATGAGGAAGTCTGGTGCAAGAGGTCGTGGCCGTGGGCGTTCATTGTCAGCTGGTAATGATGGTAGTGGTAGTGGAGCATCAGGTGGTCGTGGGGATAAAAATATTCCACCTAAGTCTGGAGCTGTGGAGGCTGTTTCGTCGTCTGGCTACACAAGGCCTCGAAAGCTTTCTTTTCTGGGAGTAGGAAAACCTCTTTTAAAGCCGGAGCAGCAACAGCAAGTTTTGGCTTACATTGCAGACTCAGCCTCTAGCTCTTTTGCCTCCTCTTCTGAAACTGGTAAATGTAAAAGCAGCGCGTCGCTTGTGGATGTTCACGGTCAGGGACAAGTCGCTTCCTTGTCCTCCTCAGCAAAAACAACAACAAGAGAGAAGGATGCAGCAGGCGACACAACGGGTTACTCCATGGAGCTCTTTACACATACCGTCCCTGGCTTAGAAAGTGAAACACTTAACAGGCCATGCCCATTACAAGTAGATTCTGACATGGAGTGCACTGATGCACAGCCACAGCCAGAGTACTATGCTGCTCCTTTGACTGAGACCACAACATTGCCCTCTCAGGGTACTGATCCGCAATCAGACCCTGATGAGACTATGTTGCCCCGCCACGAACGTTATACCACCGACCGACACAGTGACACAGACGAAGTTGCACACGAGCTCGAAGAGGAGGTAATAGATGACCCAGTTGTTGACCCCGATTGGCAGCCATTGGGGGAACAGGGTGCAGGTGGCAGTAGTTCAGAAGCAGAGGTGGAGGAGGGGCCGCAGCAGGCATCAACATCGCAACAGGTTCCATCTGCCGGGCCCGTATCTGGCCCAAAACGCGTGTCAAAGCCAAAACCTGTTGGAGGACAGCGTGGCCATCCGGTTAAAGCTCAGTCTGCAATCCCTGAAAAGGGATCCGATGCTAGGAAGAGTGCAGTCTGGCATTTTTTTAAACAACATCCAATTGATCAGCGCAAAGTCATCTGTCAAAAATGTTCAACTAGCTTAAGCAGAGGTCAGAATCTGAAAGTCTCAATACTAGTTGCATGCATAGACACTTAACCACCATGCATTTTCAAGCCTGGACTAACTACCAAACGTCCCTTAAGGTTGTAGCACCCTCGGCCAATGAAGCTAGTCAGCAACGCAACATCCCTTCCGTCACTGTAAGGCCACCATTTTCCGCACCACCGGCAGTATCTGTGCAGGTTTCTTTGACAGCCAAAAGCAGTCAGGGTCAGGGAATCACCAGTTTTGTAGGAGGAAATATTGCATCTAGGGCACCGGCGGAAACAATACCGTCTCCAACCGTCTCTCAGTCTGCCAGGTCCACCGGCACACCTGCAAGTTCCACGATCTCCATCTCTCCAGTTCAGCTCACACTACATGAGACTCTGGTTAGAAAAAGGAAGTACTTATCCTCGCATTCGCGTACACAGGGTTTTAACGCCCACATAGCTAGACTAATCTCGTTAGAGATGATGCCCTACCGGTTAGTTGAAAGCGAAGCTTTCAAAGCCCTGATGGAGTACGCTGAACCACGATACGAGCTACCCAGTCGACACTTTTTTTCAAGAAAAGCCATCCTAGCCCTGCACCAGCACGTTAAACAGCGCATCGTCCATGCACTCAGGCAATCTGTCAGTACAAAGGTGCACCTGACTACAGATGCATGGACCAGTAGGCATGGCCAGGGACGTTATGTGTCCATCACGGCACACTGGGTGAATGTGGTGGATGCAGGGTCCACAGGGGACATCAATTTCGGGACAGTTGTGCCTAGCCCACGGTCTAGGAAACAGTTGGCTGTAGGCGTTCGCACCCCCTCCTCCTCCTCCTCCTCGTCCTCCTGCAGAAGCTACAGCTCTTCCACAGACCGCAGTCGGCCAACCACTCCATCGGCAGATGACACTGTTGCACACCAGTTGTCCCATTATGGGCCAGCTACTGGCAAGCGTCAGCAGGCTGTATTGGCTATGAAGTGTTTGGGCGACAACAGACACACCGCGGAAGTTCTGTCCGAGTTCTTGCAACAAGAAACGCAGTCGTGGCTGGGCACAGTAGATCTTGAGGCAGGCAAGGTAGTGAGTGATAACGGAAGGAATTTCATGGCTGCCATCTCCCTTTCCCAACTGAAACACATTCCTTGCCTGGCTCACACCTTAAACCTGGTGGTGCAGTGCTTATTGAAAACTTATCCTGGGTTCTCCGACCTGCTCCTCAAAGTGCGTGGACTTTGCTCACATATCCGACGTTCGCCTGTACACGCCAGCCGTATGCAGACCTATCAGCGGTCTTTGAACCTTCCCCAGCATCGCCTAATCATCGACGTTGCCACAAGGTGGAACTCCACACTGCACATGCTTCAGAGACTGTGCGAACAGAGGCGTGCTGTTATGTTTTTGTGGGAGGATACACATACACGGGCAGGCAGTTGGATGGCAGACATGGAGTTGTCAGGTGTGCAGTGGTCGAAGCTACAAGACCTGTGTCAAGTCCTTCAGTGTTTTGAGGAATGCACACGGCTGGTTAGTGCAGACAACGCCGTAATAAGCATGAGCATCCCCCTAATGCGTCTGCTGATGCAAAGTTTGACGCACATAAAGGAGCAGGCGTCTGCACCAGAGGAAGAGGAAAGCCTTGATGACAGTCAGCCATTGTCTGGTCAGGGCAGTGTACAGGACGAGGTAGCGGGCGAAGAGGAGGTGGAGGACGAGGAGGATGATGGGGATGAGTATATTTGTAATGCGGAAGCTTTCCCGGGGGCACTGGAAATTGGTTGCGTGGCAAGGCCGGGTTCTGGTTTTTTGAGGGACACAAGTGACGTAGATTTGCCTGAAACTGCCCCTCAACCAATCACAACCGGAGATTTGACAACTGGAACTTTGGCCCACATGGCGGATTATGCCTTACTTATCCTAAAAAGGGACACACGCATAACGAAAATGATGAACGATGACGATTACTGGTTGGCCTGCCTCCTTGATCCACGCTATAAAGGCAAATTGCAAAATATTATGCCACATGAGAACTTGGAACTAATATTAGCAACCAAACAATCAACTCTTGTTGACCGTTTGCTTCAGGCATTCCCAGCACACAGCGCACGTGATCGTTCTCACACGAGCTCCAGGGGGCAGCAGACTAGGAGTGTTAGGGGTGCACACATCAGAAGTGGCGTTGGACAGAGGGGTTTTCTGACCAGGTTGTGGAGTGATTTTGCTATGACCGCAGACAGGACAGGTACTGCTGCATCAATTGAAAGTGACAGGAGACAACATTTGTCCAGTATGGTTACTAACTATTTTTCATCCCTTATCGATGTTCTCCCTCAACCGTCATTCCCATTTGATTACTGGGCATCAAAATTAGACACCTGGCCAGAATTGGCAGAATATGCATTGCAGGAGCTTGCTTGCCCGGCAGCAAGTGTCCTATCAGAAAGAGTATTCAGTGCTGCAGGTTCAATATTAACCGAAAAAAGGACTCGTCTGGCTACCCAAAATGTTGACGATCTAACATTCATTAAAATGAACCACAACTGGATTTCGAAATCTTTTGCCCCACCTTGCCCGGCCGACACCTAACTTTCCTATGAAAAGCTCTTGCCTGTGAATTACTTTTCTAATGTCTAATTTGCTGCAGCTGATTGTACAGCATACGACATGTTTACACCTCCCTAAATGGCCAAACTCCCCACACGGGGCCGTGGTATCGCGACTTGGCGCAAGCACCCGTGAGACTGCTGTTTGTCTGAAGAGGTGGGTGTGCTCGCTTTTGGTTGACGGCATTGCTACTGGGTCCCTCATAGTACAATGTAGTGTCTCTGGCGGTGGTGGTGCGCACCCAACGTCAGACACACCGTTGTAACATGAGGGGCCCTGGGGCGGTCCCGCCGGCCTCAAGAGAGTTCCCCCCTCCCCCAGCTCAAACTGTGCTCTACCACGTGCAAAATTATGTCGCACAGCTCCACCAATCTTTAGTCTATTCGCTGACATCATTCAATGTCTGGCACTGACAATACAAATTTGTAGACATCTATGATGCAACTTAAAGTAGTCTGTGTCTGTGTCCTATATTGGCACCATTAAATAGTTACTGCCAAATTACTATGTCAGAAACTCAGCAGATGAGCCCACCCCTGTACCTAAGTATGCCACCTTTTTTTTTTTTTGGTTGTTTTGCGAGACATTAACATCTATTTATATTTTGGGAGTACTGGGACAGACACTCCTTGCAATACTCCTCCACTGACCACAATGCTGCCTGTGTATCCATGTAACCGATGTAAAACTGCCATGAGCCTATTGTTTGTTATTTTAGGCCTTTGATAGCCTGTCTGCGGTCCCTACTTTAAATACTCCTCCACTGACCACCACGCTGCCTGCCCGTGTATCCATGTAACCGATGTTAAACAGCCATGAGCCTATTGTTTGTTATTTTAGGCCTTTGATAGCCTGTCTGCGGTCCCTGCTTTAAATACTCCTCCACTGACCACCAAGCTGCCTGCCCGTGTATCCATGTAACCGATGTAAAACTGCCATGAGCCTATTGTTTGTTATTTTAGGCCTTTGATAGCCTGTCTGCGGTCCCTACTTTAAATACTCCTCCACTGACCACCAAGCTGCCTGCCCGTGTATCCATGTAACCGATGTTAAACTGCCATGAGCCTATTGTTTGTTATTTTAGGCCTTTGATAGCCTGTCTGCGGTCCCTACTTTAAATACTCCTCCACTGACCACCACGCTGCCTGCCCGTGTATCCATGTAACCGATGTAAAACTGCCATGAGCCTATTGTTTGTTATTTTAGGCCTTTGATAGCCTGTCTGCGGTCCCTACTTTAAATACTCCTCCACTGACCACCACGCTTCCTGCCCGTGTATCCATGTAACCGATGTTAAACTGCCATGAGCCTATTGTTTGTTATTTTAGGCCTTTGATAGCCTGTCTGCGGTCCCTACTTTAAATACTCCTCCACTGACCACCACGCTGCCTGCCCGTGTATCCATGTAACCGATGTAAAACTGCCATGAGCCTATTGTTTGTTATTTTAGGCCTTTGATAGCCTGTCGCGGTCCCTACTTTAAATACTCCTCCACTGACCACCAAGCTGCCTGCCCGTGTATCCATGTAACCGATGTAAAACTGCAGTATTTTGCCTATAAAAAAGAAAATACTGGAGAGATATCAAATGCAGACATTTTAACATTAAAAACAAAAACACATACAACAAAAACCTGGTACAGTACAAAAATTGGCCACCAGCTACAAAAACTTTCTCCTACAAGTAGTTAACTGAAAGGTTTTTTTCCATTGAAAACACAGATATGGCATCCACCGAGTGTTGTCCTGTCGCGTCTTCTTTATATTATTGCCAAGAAGCTGCAACTGCATAAAGCTGAGCTTCTACCTTCTGCCTCTTATTAACTGCTTTTTTTAAAAAAAATTGGCCACCAGCTACAAAAACTTTCTCCTACAAGTAGTTAACTGAAAGGTTTTTTTCCATTGAAAACACAGATATGGCATCCACCGAGTGTTGTCCTGTCGCGTCTTCTTTATATTATTGCCAAGAAGCTGCAACTGCATAAAGCTGAGCTTCTACCTTCTGCCTCTTATTAACTGCTTTTTTAAAAAAAAATTGGCCACCAGCTACAAAAACTTTCTCCTACAAGTAGTTAACTGAAAGGTTTTTTTCCATTGAAAACACAGATATGGCATCCACCGAGTGTTGTCCTGTCGCGTCTTCTTTATATTATTGCCAAGAAGCTGCAACTGCATAAAGCTGAGCTTCTACCTTCTGCCTCTTATTAACTGCTTTTTTTAAAAAAAAATGGCCACCAGCTACAAAAACTTTCTCCTACAAGTAGTTAACTGAAAGGTTTTTTTCCATTGAAAACACAGATATGGCATCCACCGAGTGTTGTCCTGTCGCGTCTTCTTTATATTATTGCCAAGAAGCTGCAACTGCATAAAGCTGAGCTTCTACCTTCTGCCTCTTATTAACTGCTGTTTTTTTTTAAAATTGGCTGTTCCGGCCTACTAAAGGTGTCTGCCCCTGCCTGGTGTTGTCCTCAACTGAATAAAGCTGAGCTTCTACCTTTGGCCTCTTATTAGCTGCTGTTTTTTTAAAAAATTGGCTGTTCCAGCCTACTAAAGGTGTCTGCCCCTGCCTGGTGTTGTCCTCAACTGAATAAAGCTGAGCTTCTACCTTTGGCCTCTTATTAACTGCTGTTTTTTTAAAAAATTGGCTGTTCCGGCCTACTAAAGGTGTCTGCCCCTGCCTGGTGTTGTCCTCAACTGAATAAAGCTGTGCTTCAACCTTTGGCCTCTTATTAACTGCTGTTTTTTTAAAAAATTGGCTGTTCCGGCCTACTAAAGGTGTCTGCCCCTGCCTGGTGTTGTCCTCAACTGAATAAAGCTGTGCTTCAACCTTCTGTTCCAAATTACGATTTTTAAAAATAAAATTGGCTGTTCCGGCCTACTAAAGGTGTCTGCCCCTGCCTGGTGTTGTCCTCAACTGAATAAAGCTGTGCTTCAACCTTCTGTTCCAAATTACGATTTTTAAAAATAAAATTGGCTGTTCCGGCCTACTAAAGGTGTCTGCCCCTGCCTGGTGTTGTCCTCAACTGAATAAAGCTGAGCTTCCACATTCTGGCTTTCGGCCTATACTATCAGATATTAAACTGCATTTGGCCTACTAGTGTGGTTAGGCCCTTGAAACAGTGTCTGCTGCTCTTGGGTTTGCTACTCCACTGAACAAAGCAATGCCGCCTGTTTAGTCCTGTTACCAATTTTGAACTGCATTTAGCCTACTTTATTCTTTGGCCCTATATCTGTTTCCTCCTCATCCTGCCCATTGCCCAGCCACTGCTAGATGAGTCTGCTGGTACATTGACCTAGACCACTACATTCCCCTTGTACTCTACACAGCCAGAATCTGACCCTGCTGAAAGTAAGGTTCCCCTTCCCGCATGTTATACAACCTTACACAGGGACAAAGAGGAAGGTGCAGATGAAAGTGCAGGTTCCTTCATCAGGTGGGGGGGCATACTCGTTGGCGACGTCACTGGCACAGGGCCCCTCAGAGTACGCAAAAGTGTCGCTGCTGGTGGGAGGCGCCCCCGCCATGCAAACACACCGCTGTACTTTGAGGGGCCCTGTGCCAGTGCCAATGCGAATGAGTGGGCCCCCCCTGCTTGCTCAGGATCACAGCACTTGCAACGTTGAAATACTTACCTCTCCCTGCAACACCACCGTGACGTAGTCCGCATTTCCTGGGCCCACGAAAAACTTGAGCCAGCCCTACTCCCCCCACAACTTTTGCCAAATGACCCCCAAGTTCCATTGAACAACTATTATTATAAAGTTAATTAAGATTGACAAGCTTCAGAAACAAGAATGGATCTTTTTGGCATTAAAATGGGCACTGTAGGTGTTTTCCTGGCCTCCACTCACTGCCGACTATGCTTCCCCATTGACTTGCATTGGGTTTCGTGTTTCGGTCGATCCCCGACTTTTAGCGATAATCGGCCGACTGCACTCGACTCGACTCTGGACAAAGTCGGGTTTCACAAAACCCGACTCGATCTTAAAAAAATGAAAGTCGCTCAACCCTACTGCTCACAATTAAAGAGGAGGCTTTGCAGAAAGAGCAAGTTGAGATGGAGCAAGAAACTATACTGGGTGATACTACTCAGCCCAGCCTCATCTCATCTTCTCAATGCAGATTGGGTGATAATGAGGAGGAGGAAGAACAGGAGCTGTTGCCTGTGCTATAGACGGTAGTACCCACACCACCTTCATCCTTTCTGTTCAGCGTAGATGGCCTGAAGAGGAGGACGAAAACAAGCAGGAGAATGAGGAGGACTACATGGACAGTCGCCCTCTTGATGGGGAAAGGGAAGTCATGGCTGTTGGCAGTCTGGCACACATGGCTGAGTTTATGTTCTGCTGCTTTTCCTGTGACCCTCGCGTTGCACACATTATGGCCAACACTTCTAGACCCACACTGCAAGGAGAACTTTACACCTCTCCTTCCCATGTCAGAGAAGGCTAATAAAATGTTGCAGTACCAGAAGGTCCTAGTAGAGGAATTATTTTAAAAAATCCCATCTGACAAAGATGGCAGCCGAGGTCACAGTTTCCTGGACAACCAAGGAGTGCAGATTAGGGAGACACACATCAGATGCAGCAGAGGAAGTGGAACACTCTTAAAGATCTGGAACAGTTTTCTCAGACCCTCCCAGTACCCAGGCCCATATGCACGGGGTACTCTGGCAAGGAGGGAAATGTTTTGGAAGATGCTGAAGGAGTACCTTGCCAAACATACCAGTGTCCTCCGTGATTCCTCTGTGTCTTACAACTATTGGATATCCAAGCTAGACATATGGCATGAACTGTCTCTCTACGCCTTGGAGGTCCTGGCCTGCCCTGCCATTAGCCTTTCGTCAGAGGGGGGATTTAGTGCTGCATCGGGTCAACTGAAAATGCTCACAGGCTAACTCTTATCAAAACGAACAAGGGCTGGATTGGACCAGACTTCTGTCCACCACCGGATGCCAGCAGTGGAACGAACTCAAATCCAGTGGGGGGGTTGTCTTTTTTTGTCTGGCCTATTCGCATGCACCCCTTCCCACCCAAACATGGGTATAGGCTTCAGGATTTCATCTTTGTTGTGTCGTCCTCCTCTTCTTCCACCACCATATCAACAGGGTGATCATGTTACCCTTCTATAAATTTTTTGAGGGTGTTTATGATGTTGGCATTAACAATATTTAGAGCCCTACTTCAAACATTCTTTTATATACAGTATATATATATATATATATATATATATACAGTATATATATATACATATGTGTATACCCCAAAGGGTAAATGTTTATCAGCCCATGCACTTAGTGAATGGTCATAACCGGTCTAGAATACCCACTGCCTCATAATGGGAAAAAAATGCTTTCTGAGGCCCTCCACTACGTCTTTTCAAAGAGGTATTGGAGTGCCTCCTTCTAATTTTTGGCATCCATTGCACTTAGTGCATACGCTTTACCAGTGTAGGAGACCCACTCCTTAGTAATGGGAAAAATTGCATTTCTGTGGATCCACCTTCTAGTTGAGGGAAAAATTTTTGAAACCAAAAGAGCTGATGGGTTCTATTAGTATATGATCCAGTGCCTTGTTGTGGGCTGTCAGGTAGGCATCACACAGGGAGTTCTCACACTGCATACACTATTTTACAGCCGGGAGAGGAGAGTTTGTACAGTAAGTACAGAAAATCCTGTTATCTTCCATATCAGGCTACGTAGATGGGAAACACTCTACTTTATTCCCCAGCAGGGTTGATGAAATAACAGTCCTTTATGCTGCTACATTAAACTAATTGCTTTTTTCAGAGCTAATTCACATAGATTCTATTCGGTTATAATAATATCGCTCTTATCTGCAATTCACGTAGGGTGAGGTGTGGCAGTAGGTATAGTGTTATGATCCTTAGTGGCGGAGGATCACGAATAGACCAGCAAGTGAATAAACTAAGGACAAGCTCTAGGGAGATGGTAACTGGACTGATCGCAAATCTGAACCCATCCAACACAACTAGAGGTAGCCGGTGAACGTGCCCAAAAAATTCCCAGACGTCTCGAGCCAGCCTGAGGAACTAGCTACCCCTAAAGAGAAAGAAAGACCTCGCTTGCCTCCAGAGAAACAATCCCCAAAGACACAGAAGCCCCCAACAAATACCAACGGTGAAGCAAGAAGAAGGCACATATACGCAGGAATGAAATCAGATTCAGCAAAAGAGGCCCACCAGTACTAGAAAGCAGAAAATAGAGCAGGGGTCTATGCGATCAATAAAAAACCCTTACAAAATATCCACCCTGAGACTCCAAGAACCCACGCACCAACCAATGGTGTGTGGGGAGAAACTCAGTCCACTAGAGCATCCAGCAAGCGAGGGAATCACACCCTAGCAAGCTGGACAAGAAAACATGATAAACACTGCTGATCAGAAAATGAGCAAACAAAACCTAGCTTGTCCTGGATGGACTGGGAGCAAGGTAGTCAGAAGGAATCTGAGTAGCACTGATTACATCGACAGCCAGCAACAAGTGAAAGCAAAACAGAGCTATATAGGAACCTCCCAGAGGATAATGAACCAGCTGATAGCCAGAGACCAGCAGATTAACAAACAAAGCCACCAGGGGGAGCCCAAAGCAAGAGTCACACCATACCACCAGTGACCACAAGAGGGAGCCTGAAAACAGAAGTTCACAACAGTATAGCATATGACAGGCATCTAGTTATGGATTATTGCCTTATAAATTCTAAGCCTTCCTGATGCTGCTTTTTTCATGGACTTCATGATTGTTATGATAATCTGTTCTCTGAAATGTATCCAAGTTGCCAGTGTTACTTGCAATCCTCCAGACTTTGTTACTGCCATGTACAAGAAAAAAATCTTTTCAGGGCCGGCTTAAATCCCTTCTATATTTTACAATAATACCTCTCTTATCTGCAATTCATCTAGGGTGAGCTGTTGCAGTTGGGATAGCATATGACAGGCATCTAGTCAATGATTATTGCTTTATAAATTGGTGTGTGGTGGGTCCCCGGGTTCCTCCTCTTGGTAACTATATTTATATTTGACATTCATGCAGTATTTACATGTCTATTGTTAGACTGGTTAGCTGATTTTACCTTTTACTATTTGTGCTATGTGGATGCTCGTATATATACTCACATGTTATGTTTAACTTGATTATGTATTTTGACCTTGTACATGTTCTACTATTTTATTGCTTCCTAGTTGTACACATCTAGTATTAAGCAATATATTACTCTCATGTTACTGCTGTATATACTTTTACATAAGAGGCTGTTCCTGTGTGGGTCCCACCTTTGCTGCTGCACTTGTGGTTACTGCCCAGTTTTTATGTATTGTTTTATGTGTGTTTCAATAAAGTTTATATATTTTTATTATATCTTGGTCTAGTGTGAAGGTGTTCTCTTTTTGGTATTTCAGGCATATATTTAGTAGACCCAACATTGTTCAATTGCCATACATCTCTGTCCTCCAAAAATAGCAACACAATAAATTGTAGGAACTGATATAATAGGTAAACAGCAGCCATTCAACAATTCAACTATTCACAAACATCAATTCAATCTACAACAAGAGTCAATGTTCAGACTCACATGAACAATAACTCATGTCTCTGGGCCCACAAACTATATGTCTGGCATAATTAAGAATAAATTCTGTGTTGTGACACCATGCCTGGTTGTAGGTTTAGCGGCGAGAGGCACAGATCTGTATGGTCTGTTATACCTTTCCATAACTGTGGCAATGTGCTGTTTGTCACCTAAACAAGTTCTTTTCAGAAGAGCTTGTTGCCACTTCACCGAAGCATTGCTATAGTGCTTCCAACTTGCAACTGATATGGATGACAACTCGGAGATGGAGGATGAGGCAGAGGAGGTGCAGAAACTTGTGTAGGAGGTGGAGGAAACCCAGATTGAACTATGGCCATCAATTCTCGTCGTTGGTAGCACATGAGCCATCCAAGGGTCCAACCCAATCCCGGCCTCCACTAAGTTTATTCCATGTCGGTTGTTATGTGGACCTTCCCAGCAACTGCATTGGTAAGGGCACGGTGATGTTACGGGACATGTGCTAGTGTAAGTGGGGACGACTCATTTTCAAAAATAGTGGTGGCTGGAAACCGAGTACCAAGGGACAGCTGTATCCATGAGGTTATGGAAAGCCTCAGTATACACAAGCTTAAATGGCATTTCCAGGGAGAGCAGTCTGGAAATGTGCCATTTTAGTGTTTGTGCCTGTGGGTGTGTGGCTGTGTATTTATGCTTGGGTTCCAAGGCCTGGGGTAGGGACCGCTGAGTGCTGCACTTGGACAAGGAATTGGATGTGGTTTCTGATGGTACTTGCGAATGGGCAAAGAAAGGTGCAGAGTGGGAAGCATCCACGCGTGTGTCATGGACAGAGCATAGGCAAGCATGTAGCACTGGGGAAGAGGCAGTGGTGTCACCCGCAGACACTGATTGTAGACCCAGGCGTTCTCCCACCTAGTCGAGTGCTTTGATGACAGGTGCCTGAGCATTCTGGTGGTGGTTAGGCTGGAAGTGGTCAGGCCACTGCAGATCTTGTTACAGCAGATGCAAATAACCAATCGTTTATTGTGTGCAATTTCTTTAAAAAAGCACCAGACTAGGGAGCACCTAATCCTTGACCTGGGAACTTGATGTGTGTTGTTGTTCTTTGGAACAGTTGCCCGCCTTCTCCCTCTCGCCACACTACTGCCTTTTCCTGCCTTTTGCGATGCTGTGGAACTCTCCCCCTCTGCACTGCTGGCCTTACTTAGTTTTGGTCAGTGATTTAATCGTCCATCACTTTGTCTTCCTCTTCCACACTCTGCTCCTCCTGACTTGTTGACTTAACAACATCACTAGTTGGCAACTGTGTCTCATGATCATCTACCTCTTGAGACATTAAATGCTGTTCCCCATCGTCGTCTTCTATTGACCATGGGTGCTCAAATGTTTGGGCATCACAGCACACAAGGTCCTCATACCCCTCTTGAAATATGCAGGGTGAGAGGCAAGAGTCAATAAATTGAAATGTAAAGAGCTCCTCGGGGAGTCTGAGTTTGGGATCACTTGTCTCCTGGGACTCACCATGGTGGAAGGAAGGAGGATCAGGTTAGGGTTATGTGGTCCACACACTTGGCTAGAGAGACTGGACCGTGTGGACAGGGTGGTGCTCGGTGGTACTTGAAAACATACTGGAAGCAATATCTGCCATCCAACCGACCACCTGTTTGCAATGTTCTGACTTCAAGAGTAGTGTCCTGTGCCCCCCTGCAAAGTGGAACACGGTGCTTGGGCTTGTGGATGAGCATGTTTGTTGTGCAACCGCAGAAGGCACATTTTCACCTGGCCCATGGCCTCGTCCTCTGCGTGAACCATCAGAAGCACGTCCACTTCTCCATCTGTATACACACTGTGAAGAAACCAGATTGTATCTTAATTTCCCAGACAACCATGTTTTTGCAAGCCAAAAGAACTGGCTTTTTATCTGTATATTGGCTTGTGAATTTAAGTGTTTATGTCTGGTGGGTCAAGAAGACAGACTTGCCAACTGATATATTATCTAACATACTGTGTAAGGGTACTGTCACACAGTCACACTTTGATCGCTACGACGGTACGATCCGTGACGTTCCAGCGATATCCATACGATATCGCTGTGTCTGACACGCAGCAGCGATCAGGGATCCTGCTGAGAATCGTACGTCGTAGCAGATCGTTTGGAACTTTCTTTCGTCGCTTGATCACCCGCTGACATCGCTGGATCGTTGTGTGTGACACCGATCCAGCGATGTGTTCGCTTGTAACCAGGGTAAACATCGGGTAACTAAGCGCAGGGCCGCGCTTAGTAACCCGATGTTTACCGTGGTTACCAGCGTAAAAGTAAAAAAAAACAAAACGTACATACTCACATTCCGGTGTCTGTCCTCCGGCGTCTCAGCTTCTCTGCACTGTGAGCGCCTGCCAGCCGGAAAGCGAGCACAGCGGTGACGTCACCGCTGTGCTTTCCGGCTCTGCTGCTTACACAGTGGAGAGAAGCAGAACGCCGGGGGACAGACACCGGAATGTGAGTATGTACGGTTTGTTTTTTTTACGTTTACGCTGGTAACCAGGTTAAACATCGGGTTACTAAGCGCGGCCCTGCGCTTAGTAACCCGATGTTTACCCTGGTTACCCGGGGACTTCGGCATCGCTCCAGCGCCGTGATTGCAACGTGTGACCGCAGTCTACGACGCTGGAGCGATACTCATACGACGCTGCGACGTCACGGATCGTGCCATCGTAGCGTCCAAAGTGTGACTGTGTGACAGTACCCTAAGTCTGTAATAGTGACTGTACATAGAGTGTGTTAAGCTTTGTTTATTGATGTGTGCTGATATGCTAATAGTGCTACCTTGATCCCATCACCATTGTTTACCTTATCTTTGTGTTGGACTGAAGGACCCTGGGTAATTCTAAAAATAGCTTACATGCCTTGGGTATAAAAAGACTCAGAGATCACATCCTGGGAGACTGAAGTAACACAGAGCTATCATCCAGACATTCTGCAAACCACCCAACAGACAAGAGAAAGGACTGCAGCCAATTCATCATGGCACTATCAGGAGGGACACTGATCTATGATTCTATAGGAAACAACCCAGGGGTTTTCGGCTCCGGTTGGAAGGACACAGATCTGACCCAGTGACCATCTCTGAATTATGGATATGTTTGGAGAAAGCCAGGGTTGGGACCCGATGGTCGCCTGGTTCCATGGAGATGGTCAGATAAGCCAGGTGGTGACTCTCTTTTTTCACCACTTACAAAAAACATTTCACAAGTTTGGTATCTTACAGACTGAGGCCACATTCACACATTCGGTATTTGGTCAGTATTTTACCTCAGTATTTGTAAGACAAAATCAGGAGTGGAACAATCAGAGGAAAAGTATAATAGAAACACCTCACCTCTTCTGTTTTTATCACCCACTCCTGATTTTGACTTACAAAGACTGATGTAAAATACTGACCAAATACTGAACATGTAAATGTGGCCTTAGAGAATCCTGTTTCCTGGTAATTTTTACCACACAGTGAGCGCCGTAAATGCATAGCCCAAAATATGGTAAATTCATTTTTTTTCCTTTTCTCTGCCTCTTGGAATTATTTCCCATTTTTGAGCACATCATATGGTAAAAAGAATTGTCATTTAAAATTACAACTCGCAATCTTATGGTTATGTTGATGGAATAATAACAAAGTTAGGGCTCTCAGAAGGAAAAGAGGGAAAAATAAATGCACAAAAAATTGAGACTCGTCCAGACATTAAGTGTTAATTGATGGATTCCATTTGCATTGTGAATTCTAATAATAAGTGTCATAAAAATAAAATTATGATAAAGTAACAACTAAATCGCACTTAAAATAAACTTTTGTAATTCAAGGCTATAGGTGCTGCAGATGGCAAGGCGGTCGTCAGCTGTAAGTTCTTGTTGAATGCCAGAATATATAACACTATCGCAAGATAGAAATGGCGAATCTTCTGTCTATGACAAATCATTGAAAGCCCTTAGTACTTCAGAACTATTTTTAAGAAAAATAGGTATTTTACGAATTAATGGCTGTAATAGGTTATCTACGCAAGTACTGAGGCCTTCACAAAGTGAGCAAATGCCATAGGTAAGGAGCCTTAACCACTTCAGCCCTCAAGCCCGTTTTCATCTTCATGACAAGGACAAATTTTACAATACTGACCAGTGTCACTTTATGTGGTAATAACTCTGGAACGCTTCAACGGATCCCACTTATTCTAAGACGTTTTTGTTGTGACATATTGTAATTCATGACAGTGGTAAAATTTATTCGCTATGAGTTGCGTTTATTTGTGAAAAAAAGGATTTTGGTGAAAATTTTGCAATTTTCAAACTTTTAATTTTTATGCCCTTATATCAGAGAGTTATGTCATATAAAATAGTTAATAAACATCATTTCCCACATGTCTACTTCTTTACATCAGCACAATTTTTTTAAACAACATTTTTTTGGGGTGCAACGTTATAAGGGTTAAAAGTTAACCAGCGATTTCTCATTTTTTCAACAAAATTTGCAAAAACATTTTTTTTAGGGACAACATTACATTTGAAGTGACTTTGAGAGGTTTATATGACAGAAAATACTCAAAAGTGATATCATTCTAAAACCTGCACTCGTCAAGGTGCTCAAAACCACATTCAAGAAGTTTATTAATGCTTAAGGTGCTCCATGGAATGTGGAAGGAAAAAATGAACTTAACTTTTTTTAACAAAAAAATTATTTTAGACCCAAATTTTTTTATTTCCAACAAATGAACCCCAAAATTTGTTGTGTTATTTTTTATGAGCAAGCTAATGCCCCATATGTGGGGGTAAACCACTTTTTCGGTGCATGGCAGGAATCAGAAGGGTGAAGGAGCGCTATTTGACATTTTAAATGTAAAATTTGCTGGAATAATTAGCAGATGCCATGTTGCGATGTGCCTAAACAGTGGAACCCCCCCACAAGCGACACGATTTTGTAAACAGGAGAAATTGCACCATACAATTTGTTGTGCAATTTCTCTTGGGTACACAGATACCCCGTATGTGGTGAAAAACTACTGTTTGGGATTTTGGCAGGGTTCAGGAAGGAAGGAGTGATGTTTTGGAATGCATATTTTGATGGAATGGTCTGTAGGTGTCATGTCGCGTTTGGAGAGCCCCTGATGTACCTAAACAGTAAAAAAAGAAACAAAAGTGACCCCATTTTGGAAACTAGACCCCTAAAAGAATGCATTTAAATATGTGGTGAGCACCTTGAACCCCAGGTCCTTCACGAAAATTTAAAACGGAGAGCTGTGAAAAAAAATAATTACATTTTCCCCGCAAAAATGTTATTTTAGCCCCAATTTTTTTAATTTGACAAGGCTAACAGGAGAAAATGGTGAACAAAATTTGTTCTGCAATTTCTCGTGAGTATGCTGATACTCCATATGTGGTCGAAGACTACTTTTGAGGCACAGTTCAAAGCTTAGAAGGGAAGAAGCGCCATATTGGACTTCAGATTTTGCTGGGCTGGTTTGAGTCACTGAGGTGCCAGAACAGCAGTAACCCCATAATAGACACCATTTTACAAATTACACCTCAATGAATTCATCTAGGGGTGCAGTGATCATATTGACACCACAGGTGGGCCACAGAATTTTATACCAGTGAGCAGTGAAGAAAAAAATAATTACACTTTACCACCAAAATTTTGTTTAGCCCCAGATTTTACATTTTCACACTTGGAAAAGCGTAAAAACGGCAGCAACATTTTCCCCACATTTTCTGCTGAATGTATAAATGACTCATATATGGCTATCCAGTACTGCTTAGCCACACAGAAGGCACCGCTCCTGCACCGAGTGCCAGGTGTCAGCTGTCAGGATCAGCTGACACCCGGCGGCGATCGCCTGCGGACAGCCCCTGTGCATGACCCTGATGTATCCACATGTCATAGCTTGGTTAGTACCAGCCGGCCATGATGTATGAATGTGTCCAATGTCAGGAAGGGTTTAAAGGGAAGGTACCGCGGTTATAGATCATTAATAAATCAATGTAATGTGGCATGACATGCTGTTATAACCAAGTTTTGATTGCATTTGAAACATATTTCGTGTGTTATAGGAGTTTAAAAAGGCATTGGGGCTGACATCTTGCTTTCACAGTAGCAGCACAACACTTTCAGTGTCATAATATGGCACCACATGGTCATAGGAGATAACAGACGGATGATGACCCTATCTATTATAATGGAGATGCCACTGCTGTGAACTAGGCACACCTCTGTGGGCTGCACAATTCACAGTAGTGGGAGTGTTCTGCTGCCATTTTCATGGAACTACGGCATACTATATATGTCTCTCTCTCCCATCAGTCTCTATGTCTCTCTCAGCCAGACTACATGTGTCTCTCACCCCCTCCACAATGCGGCCATTCACTGCAGACATTAGGCTCCTTATCTTATCTTACTGGAGGATGAATCACAGCTCCTGTGGACAGCTCTGCTCTGTAATGCTGCTCCATACACACCAGATGTCTTCGCTTTTCCTCCGGTCCACTGTCTTCTGCTCCTCTGCTAAAAAGCTGTGCTTCCGATGCAGTAACTGCTGGTATAGGAGATCAAAGGTTGATACAAAAAATGAGAATAATGGGGATAGGGGAAAATATGTGTAAGTGGGATAAGAGTTGGCTCAGGGATAGGAAACAAAGGGTGGTTATTAATGGAGCACACTCGGACTGGGTCGCGGTTAGCAGTGGGGTACCACAGGGGTCAGCATTGGGCCCTCTTCTTTTTAACATATTTATTAATGACCTTGTAGGGGGCATTCAGAGCAGAATTTCAATATTTGCAGATGACACTAAACTCTGCAGGGTAATCAATACAGAGGAGGACAATTTTATATTACAGGATTATTTATGTAAACTTGAAGCTTGGGCTGATAAATGGCAAATGAGCTTTAATGGGGATAAATGTAAGGTCATGCACTTGGGTAGAAGTAATAAGATGAATAACTATGTGCTTAATTCTAAAACTCTGGGCAAAATCGTCAATGAAAAAGACCTGGGTGTATGGGTGGATGACAAACTCATCTTCAGTGGCCAGTGTCAGGCAGCTGCTACAAAGGCAAATAAAATAATGGGATGCATTAAAAGAGGCATAGATGCTCATGAGGAGAACATAATTTTACCTCTATACAAGTCACTAGTTCGACCACACTTAGAATACTGTGCACAGTTCTGGTCTATAAGAAAGACATAGCTGAACTAGAGCGGGTGCAGAGAAGAGCGACCAAGGTTATTAGAGGACGGGGGGTCTGCAATACCAAGATAGGTTATTACACTTGGGGGTATTTAGTTTGGAAAAATGAAGACAAAGGGGTGATCTTATTTTAATGTATAAATATATGAGGGGACAGTACAAAGACCTTTCTGATGATCTTTTTAATCATAGACCGGTGACAGGGACAAGGGGGCATCCTCTACGTCTGGAGGAAAGAAAGTTTAAGCATAATAACAGACGCGGGTTCTTTACTGTAAGTGCAGTGAGACTATGGAACTCTCTGCCGTATGATGTTGTAATGAGTGATTCATTACTTAAATTTAAGAGGGGACTGGATGCCTTTCTTGAAACGTATAATGTTACAAGTAGGGTTGAGCGAAACGGGTCGATCATTTTCAAAAGTCGCCGACTTTTGGCTAAGTCGGCGTCTCATGAAACCCGATCCGACCCCTGTGCTTGTCGGCCATGCGGTACGCGACTTTCGCGCCAAAGTCGCGTTTCAATGACGCGAAAAGCGCCATTTCTCAGCCAATGAAGGTGAACGCAGAGTGTGGGCAGCGTGATGACATAGATCCTGGTCCCCACCATCTTAGAGAAGGGCATTGCAGTGATTGGCTTGCTGTCTGCGGCGTCACAGGGGCTATAAAGGGGCGTTCCCGCCGACCGCCATCTTACTGCTGCTGATCTGAGCT
This sequence comes from Ranitomeya variabilis, assembly GCF_051348905.1. Classification (NCBI taxonomy): domain Eukaryota; kingdom Metazoa; phylum Chordata; class Amphibia; order Anura; family Dendrobatidae; genus Ranitomeya; species Ranitomeya variabilis. The sequence goes on along the minus strand of NC_135239.1, from coordinate 64,668,376 downwards.
TAGGGAGAGGTTGCTGCCGCTTCGTCAGAAGCAGGGAGAGCGTTAGGCAGGGTCCACTAACCACCAAACCGCTTGTGCTGTAGCGATTTCCACTGTCCAACACCACCTTCGGTGTGCAGGAACAGTGGAAGCTATTTTTTTTTTTTTTTCCTCAGCGCTGTAGCTCATTGGGCTGCCCTAGAAGGCTCCGTGATAGCTGTATTGCTGTGTGTACGCCACTGTGGAAACCAACTGCTTTTTTCAAAGCACATATCCTCTTGTTCCTTTCTGCACAGCTATCTTTTTTGTTTGTCCACACTTTTTATTTAATTTGTGCATCAGTCCACTCCTATTGCTGCCTGCCATACCTGGCTTAGATTACGGCAGGGAGATAGTAATTGTAGGACAGTCCCTGTTTTTTTTTTTTTTTTTGTGGGAGATTAAGATTGGCATTTCTGCTACAGTGCCATCCCTGTGTGTGCCATCTCTCACTGAGTGGGCCATAGAAAGCCTATTTATTTTTTCCGTGATTTGTGTTCTAAATTCTACCTCAACACAAAAACACTACATCAATCAGTGGTAGAAAAATATTGGCCTCAGTCAGGGCTTGTGTGCCACTGCTGTGTGTGCTATCTCTTATTCAGTGGGCTATAGAAAGCCTATTTATTTATTTATTTTTTTTCTTATTATCTGGTTTCTAAAGTCTCCCTGAAAAAAAAAAAATAAATAAAAAAACAGTGGGAGAGTAATATTGCCCTTTCAGCTTGTGTGCCAGTCTTGACTCCTGGGTGTGCCACCTCTCTCTCTAATTGTGGGCCATAGAAAGCCTTTTTTTTTTTGTTTTTTTTTTAATATTATTTGGTTTCTAAAGTCTCCCTTAAAAAACAAAAAATACATAAAAAAACAGTGGGAGAGTAATATTGCCCTTTCAGCTTGTGTGCCAGTCTTGACTCCTGGGTGTGCCACCTCTCTCTCTCATTCAGTGGGCCATAGAAAGGCTATTTATTTTTTTGGTTTTTTTAATATTATTTGGTTTCTAAAGTCTCCCTGAAAATAAAAAAAAAAAACTTAAAAAAACAGTGGGAGAGTAATATTGCCCTTTCAGCTTGTGCGCCAGTCTTGACTCCTGGGTGTGCCACCTCTCTCTCTCTCATTCAGTGGGCCATAGAAAGCCTTTTTTTTTTTTTTTTTTTTTTTTTAATATTATTTGGTTTCTAAAGTCTCCCTTAAAAAACAAAAAATACATAAAAAAACAGTGGGAGAGTAATATTGCCCTTTCAGCTTGTGTGCCAGTCTTGACTCCTGGGTGTGCCACCTCTCTCTCTCATTCAGTGGGCCATAGAAAGGCTATTTATTTTTTTGGTTTTTTTAATATTATTTGGTTTCTAAAGTCTCCCTGAAAATAAAAAAAAAAAACTTAAAAAAACAGTGGGAGAGTAATATTGCCCTTTCAGCTTGTGCGCCAGTCTTGACTCCTGGGTGTGCCACCTCTCTCTCTCATTCAGTGGGCCATAGAAAGCCTTTTTTTTTTTTTTTTTTTTTTTAATATTATTTGGTTTCTAAAGTCTCCCTTAAAAAACAAAAAATACATAAAAAAACAGTGGGAGAGTAATATTGCCCTTTCAGCTTGTGTGCCAGTCTTGACTCCTGGGTGTGCCACCTCTCTCTCTCATTCAGTGGGCCATAGAAAGGCTATTTATTTTTTTGGTTTTTTTAATATTATTTGGTTTCTAAAGTCTCCCTGAAAATAATAAAAAAAAAACTTAAAAAAACAGTGGGAGAGTAATATTGCCCTTTCAGCTTGTGCGCCAGTCTTGACTCCTGGGTGTGCCACCTCTCTCTCTCATTCAGTGGGCCATAGAAAGGCTATTTATTTTTTTGGGTTTTTTAATATTATTTGGTTTCTAAAGTCTCCCTGAAAATAAAAAAAAAAAAACTTAAAAAAACAGTGGGAGAGTAATATTGCCCTTTCAGCTTGTGCGCCAGTCTTGACTCCTGGGTGTGCCACCTCTCTCTCTCATTCAGTGGGCCATAGAAAGGCTATTTATTTTTTTGTTTTTTTTAATATTATTTGGTTTCTAAAGTCTCCCTGAAAATAAAAAAAAAAAAACTTAAAAAAACAGTGGGAGAGTAATATTGCCCTTTCAGCTTGTGTGCCAGTCTTGACTCCTGGGTGTGCCACCTCTCTCTCTCATTCAGTGGGCCATAGAAAGGCTATTTATTTTTTTGGTTTTTTTAATATTATTTGGTTTCTAAAGTCTCCCTGAAAATAAAAAAAAAAAAACTTAAAAAAACAGTGGGAGAGTAATATTGCCCTTTCAGCTTGTGTGCCAGTCTTGACTCCTGGGTGTGCCACCTCTCTCTCTAATTGTGGGCCATAGAAAGCCTTTTTTTTTTTGTTTTTTTTTTAATATTATTTGGTTTCTAAAGTCTCCCTTAAAAAACAAAAAATACATAAAAAAACAGTGGGAGAGTAATATTGCCCTTTCAGCTTGTGTGCCAGTCTTGACTCCTGGGTGTGCCACCTCTCTCTCTCATTCAGTGGGCCATAGAAAGGCTATTTATTTTTTTGGTTTTTTTAATATTATTTGGTTTCTAAAGTCTCCCTGAAAATAAAAAAAAAAAAACTTAAAAAAACAGTGGGAGAGTAATATTGCCCTTTCAGCTTGTGCGCCAGTCTTGACTCCTGGGTGTGCCACCTCTCTCTCTCTAATTGTGGGCCATAGAAAGCCTTTTTTTTTTTTGTTTTTTTTTTAATATTATTTGGTTTCTAAAGTCTCCCTAAAAAAACAAAAAATACATAAAAAAACAGTGGGAGAGTAATATTGCCCTTTCAGCTTGTGTGCCAGTCTTGACTCCTGGGTGTGCCACCTCTCTCTCTCATTCAGTGGGCCATAGAAAGGCTATTTATTTTTTTGGTTTTTTTAATATTATTTGGTTTCTAAAGTCTCCCTGAAAATAAAAAAAAAAAAACTTAAAAAAACAGTGGGAGAGTAATATTGCCCTTTCAGCTTGTGTGCCAGTCTTGACTCCTGGGTGTGCCACCTCTCTCTCTAATTGTGGGCCATAGAAAGCCTGTTTTTTTTTTTTTTTTTTTTAATATTATTTGGTTTCTAAAGTCTACCTTAAAAAACAAAAAATACATAAAAAAACAGTGGGAGAGTAATATTGCCCTTTCAGCTTGTGTGCCAGTCTTGACTCCTGGGTGTGCCACCTCTCTCTCTCATTCAGTGGGCCATAGAAAGGCTTTTTATTTTTTTGGTTTTTTTAATATTATTTGGTTTCTAAAGTCTCCCTGAGAAAAAAAAATAAATAAATTAGGTGGGAGATTAATATTGACATTAGTGCTTGAGTGACAGTCCTGCGTGTGTGTCATCTCTGTGATTTTGTGCCACAGAAAACAGAGTGTGTAACATTGTGCCTGATTTTCCTTGTGGTCTCACCAACCTGTTAAGGGATATTGAAATCATACTGAAGTTATAGCTCACCGTGTAAGTTGTTTGACAGCAACAAATAAAGTTACTTTGGTTAAGATTTTAAAACAATGAGGAAGTCTGGTGCAAGAGGTCGTCGTGGGCGTTCATTGTCAGCTGGTAATGATGGTAGTGGTAGTGGAGCATCAGGTGGTCGTGGGGATAAAAATATTCCACCTAAGTCTGGAGCTGTGGAGCCAGTTTCGTCGTCAGGCTACACAAGGCCTCGAACGCTCTCTTTTCTGGGAGTAGGAAAACCGCTTTTAAAGGCGGAGCAGCAACAGCAAGTTTTGGCTTACATTGCAGACTCAGCCTCTAGCTCTTTTGCCTCCTCTTCCGAAACTGGTAAATGTAAAAGCAGCGCGTCGCTTGTGGATGTTCACGGTCAGGGACAAGTCGCTTCCTTGTCCTCCTCAGCAAAAACTACAACAAGAGAGAAGGATGCAGCAGGCGACACAACGGGTCACTCCATGGAGCTCTTTACACATACCGTCCCTGGCTTAGAAAGTGAAACATTTAACAGGCCATGCCCATTACAAGTAGATTCTGACATGGAGTGCACTGATGCACAGCCACAGCCAGAGTACTATGCTGCTCCTTTGACTCAGACCACCACATTGCCCTCTCAGGGTACAGATCCACAATCAGACCCTGATGAGACTATGTTGCCCCGCCACGAACGCTATACCACCGACCGACACAGTGACACAGACGAAGTTGCACACGAGCTCGAAGAGGAGGTAATAGATGACCCAGTTATTGACCCCGATTGGCAGCCATTGGGGGAACAGGGTGCAGGTGGCAGTAGTTCAGAAGCGGAGGTGGAGGAGGGGCCGCAGCAGGCATCAACATCGCAACAGGTTCCATCTGCCGGGCCCGTATCTGGCCCAAAACGCGTGTCAAAGCCAAAACCTGTTGGAGGACAGCGTGGCCATCCGGTTAAAGCTCAGTCTGCAATCCCTGAAAAGGGATCCGAGTCTAGGAAGAGTGCAGTCTGGCATTTTTTTAAACAACATCCAACTGATCAGCGCAAAGTCATCTGTCAAAAATGTTCAACTAGCTTAAGCAGAGGTCAGAATCTGAAAAGTCTAAATACTAGTTGCATGCATAGACACTTAACCACCATGCATTTTCAAGCCTGGACTAACTACCAAACGTCCCTTAAGGTTGTAGCACCCTCGGCCAATGAAGCTAGTCAGCAACGCAACATCCCTTCCGTCACTGTAAGGCCACCATTTTCCGCACCACCGGCAGTATCTGTGCAGGTTTCTTTGCCAGCCAAAAGCAGTCAGGGTCAGGGAACCACCAGTTTTGTAGGAGGAAATATTGCATCTAGGGCACCGGCGGAAACAATACCGTCTCCAACCGTCTCTCAGTCTGCCATGTACACCGGCACACCCGAAAGTTCCACGATCTCCAGCTCTCCAGTCCAGCTCACCCTACATGAGACTCTGGTTAGAAAAAGGAAGTACTTATCCTCGCATCCGCGTACACAGGGTTTTAACGCCCACATAGCTAGACTAATCTCGTTAGAGATGATGCCCTACCGGTTAGTTGAAAGCGAAGCTTTCAAAGCCCTGATGGAGTACGCTGAACCACGATACGAGCTACCCAGTCGACACTTTTTTTCCAGAAAAGCCATCCCAGCCCTGCACCAGCATGTTAAACAGCGCATCGTCCATGCACTCAGGCAATCTGTGAGTACAAAGGTGCACCTGACTACAGATGCATGGACCAGTAGGCATGGCCAGGGACGTTATGTGTCCATCACGGCACACTGGGTGAATGTGGTGGATGCAGGGTCCACAGGCGACATCAATTTAGGGACAGTTGTGCCTAGCCCACGGTCTAGGAAACAGTTGGCTGTAGGCGTTCGCACCCCCTCCTCCTCCTCCTCCTCGTCCTCCTGCAGAAGCTACAGCTCTTCCACAGAACGCAGTCTGCCAACCACTCCATCGGCAGATGACACTGTTGCACACCAGTTGTCCCATTATGGGCCAGCTACTGCCAAGCGTCAGCAGGCTGTATTGGCTATGAAGTGTTTGGGCGACAACAGACACACCGCGGAAGTTCTGTCCGAGTTCTTGCAACAAGAAACGCAGTCGTGGCTGGGCACAGTAGATCTTGAGGCAGGCAAGGTAGTGAGTGATAACGGAAGGAATTTCATGGCTGCCATCTCCCTTTCCCAACTGAAACACATTCCTTGCCTGGCTCACACCTTAAACCTGGTGGTGCAGTGCTTATTGAAAACTTATCCTGGGTTCTCCGACCTGCTCCTCAAAGTGCGTGCACTTTGCTCACATATCCGACGTTCGCCTGTACACGCCAGCCGTATGCAGACCTATCAGCGGTCTTTGAACCTTCCCCAGCATCGCCTAATCATAGACGTTGCAACAAGGTGGAACTCAACACTGCACATGCTTCAGAGACTGTGCGAACAGAGGCGTGCTGTTATTTATTTGTGGGAGGATACACGGGCAGGCAGTAGGATGGCAGACATGGAGTTGTCAGGTGTGCAGTGGTCTAAGATACAAGACATGTGTCAAGTCCTTCAGTGTTTTGAGGAATGCACACGGCTGGTTAGTGCAGACAACGCCGTAATAAGCATGAGCATCCCCCTAATGCGTCTGCTGATGCAAAGTTTGACGCACATAAAGGAGCAGGCGTCTGCACCAGAGGAAGAGGAAAGCCTTGATGACAGTCAGCCATTGTCTGGTCAGGGCAGTATACAGGATGAGGTAGCGGGCGAAGAGGAGGTGGAGGACGAGGAGGATGATGGGGATGAGTATATTTTTAATGCCGAACCTTTCCCGGGGGCACAGGAAATTGGTTGCGTGTCACGGCCGGGTTCTGGTTTTTTGAGGGACACAAGTGACGTAGATTTGCCTGCAACTGCCCCTCAACCAATCACAACCGGAGATTTGACAACTGGAACTTTGGCCCACATGGCGGATTATGCCTTACGTATCCTAAAAAGGGACACACGCATTACGAAAATGATGAACGATGACGATTACTGGTTGGCCTGCCTCCTTGATCCACGCTATAAAGGCAAATTGCAAAATATTATGCCACATGAGAACTTGGAACTAATATTAGCAACCAAACAATCAACTCTTGTTGACCGTTTGCTTCAGGCATTCCCAGCACACAGCGCACGTGATCGTTCTCACACGAGCTCCAGGGGGCAGCAGACTAGGAGTGTTAGGGGTGCACACATCAGAAGTGGCGTTGGACAGAGGGGTTTTCTGACCAGGTTGTGGAGTGATTTTGCTATGACCGCAGACAGGACAGGTACTGCTGCATCAATTGAAAGTGACAGGAGACAACATTTGTCCAGTATGGTTACTAACTATTTTTCATCCCTTATCGATGTTCTCCCTCAACCGTCATTCCCATTTGATTACTGGGCCTCCAAATTAGACACCTGGCCAGAATTGGCAGAATATGCATTGCAGGAGCTTGCTTGCCCGGCAGCAAGTGTCCTATCAGAAAGAGTATTCAGTGCTGCAGGTTCAATATTAACCGAAAAAAGGACTCGTCTGGCTACCCAAAATGTTGACGATCTAACATTCATTAAAATGAACCACAACTGGATTTCGAAATCTTTTGCCCCACCTTGCCCGGCCGACACCTAGCTTTCCTATGAAAAGCTCTTGCCTGTGAATTACTTTTCTAATGTCTAATTTGCTGCAGCTGATTGTACAGCATACGACATGTTTACACCTCCCTAAATGGCAAAACTCCCCACACGGGGCCGTGGTATCGCGACTTGGCGCAAGCACCCGTGAGACTGCTGTTTGTCTGAAGAGGTGGGTGTGCTCGCTTTTGGTTGACGGCATTGCTACTGGGTCCCTCATAGTACAATGTAGTGTCTCTGGCGGTGGTGGTGCGCACCCAACGTCAGACACACCGTTGTAACATGAGGGGCCCTGGGGCGGTCCCGCCGGCCTCAAGAGAGTTCCCCCCTACCCCAGCTCAAAATGTGCTCTACCACGTGCAAAATTATGTCGCACAGCTCCACCAATCTTTAGTCTATTCGCTGACATCATTCAATGTCTGGCACTGACAATACAAATTTGTAGACATCTATGATGCAACTTAAAGTACTCTGTGTCTGTGTCCTATATTGGCACCATTAAATAGTTACTGCCAAATTACAATGTCAGAAACTCAGTAGATGAGCCCACCCCTGTACCTAAGTATGCCACCTTTTTTTTTGTTTTGGTTGTTTTGCGAGACATTAACATCTATTTATATTTTGGGAGTACTGGGACAGACACTCCTTGCACTACTCCTCCACTCACCACCAAGCTGCCTGTGTATCCATGTAACCGCTGTAAAGCTGCCATGAGCCTATTGTTTGTTATTTTAGGCCTTTGATAGCCTGTCTGCGGTCCCTACTTTAAATACTCCTCCACTCACCACCAAGCTGCCTGCCCGTGTATCCATGTAACCGCTGTAAAACTGCCATGAGCCTATTGTTTGTTATTTTAGGCCTTTGATAGCCTGTCTGCGGTCCCTACTTTAAATACTCCTCCACTCACCACCAAGCTGCCTGCCCGTGTATCCATGTAACCGCTGTAAAACTGCCATGAGCCTATTGTTTGTTATTTTAGGCCTTTGATAGCCTGTCTGCGGTCCCTACTTTAAATACTCCTCCACTCACCACCAAGCTGCCTGCCCGTGTATCCATGTAACCGCTGTAAAACTGCCATGAGCCTATTGTTTGTTATTTTAGGCCTTTGATAGCCTGTCTGCGGTCCCTACTTTAAATACTCCTCCACTCACCACCAAGCTGCCTGCCCGTGTATCCATGTAACCGCTGTAAAACTGCCATGAGCCTATTGTTTGTTATTTTAGGCCTTTGATAGCCTGTCTGCGGTCCCTACTTTAAATACTCCTCCACTCACCACCAAGCTGCCTGCCCGTGTATCCATGTAACCGCTGTAAAACTGCCATGAGCCTATTGTTTGTTATTTTAGGCCTTTGATAGCCTGTCTGCGGTCCCTACTTTAAATACTCCTCCACTCACCACCAAGCTGCCTGCCCGTGTATCCATGTAACCGCTGTAAAACTGCCATGAGCCTATTGTTTGTTATTTTAGGCCTTTGATAGCCTGTCTGCGGTCCCTACTTTAAATACTCCTCCACTCACCACCAAGCTGCCTGCCCGTGTATCCATGTAACCGCTGTAAAACTGCCATGAGCCTATTGTTTGTTATTTTAGGCCTTTGATAGCCTGTCTGCGGTCCCTACTTTAAATACTCCTCCACTCACCACCAAGCTGCCTGCCCGTGTATCCATGTAACCGCTGTAAAACTGCCATGAGCCTATTGTTTGTTGTTTTAGGCCTTTGATAGCCTGTCTGCGGTCCCTACTTTAAATACTCCTCCACTCACCACCAAGCTGCCTGCCCGTGTATCCATGTAACCGCTGTAAAACTGCCATGAGCCTATTGTTTGTTATTTTAGGCCTTTGATAGCCTGTCTGCGGTCCCTACTTTAAATACTCCTCCACTCACCACCAAGCTGCCTGCCCGTGTATCCATGTAACCGCTGTAAAACTGCCATGAGCCTATTGTTTGTTATTTTAGGCCTTTGATAGCCTGTCTGCGGTCCCTACTTTAAATACTCCTCCACTCACCACCAAGCTGCCTGCCCGTGTATCCATGTAACCGCTGTAAAACTGCCATGAGCCTATTGTTTGTTATTTTAGGCCTTTGATAGCCTGTCTGCGGTCCCTACTTTAAATACTCCTCCACTCACCACCAAGCTGCCTGCCCGTGTATCCATGTAACCGCTGTAAAACTGCCATGAGCCTATTGTTTGTTATTTTAGGCCTTTGATAGCCTGTCTGCGGTCCCTACTTTAAATACTCCTCCACTCACCACCAAGCTGCCTGCCCGTGTATCCATGTAACCGCTGTAAAACTGCCATGAGCCTATTGTTTGTTATTTTAGGCCTTTGATAGCCTGTCTGCGGTCCCTACTTTAAATACTCCTCCACTCACCACCAAGCTGCCTGCCCGTGTATCCATGTAACCGCTGTAAAACTTCCATGAGCCTATTGTTTGTTATTTTAGGCCTTTGATAGCCTGTCTGCGGTCCCTCCTTCCACTAGGCCTCCACTGACCAGACCACTGCTGCCCGTGTACCCCTGGAACCAATTTAAAAGTGCCTACAGCCAGCCAATTTTATTGTGTTAGGCCTTCGAAGCCTGTCTGCGGTCCCTCCTTCCAATAGGCCTACACTGACAAAGGTACACCTGACAACAGACACATGGACCTGTAGGCATGGCCACGGAAGGTTACGTGTCCTTTGTGGCTCAATGGGTTAATGTATTGGATGCATGGTCCACACAGGGGACAGCCTCCTAAGTCTGTATGCAGTCCCTAATTCAAGTTGTCCTCAACTGAATAAAGCTGAGCTTCTACCTTCTGGCTCTCATTAAGTGTTTTTTAAAAAACAAAATGGTGGTTAGGGCCTACTAACGGCTTCTGCCCCTCCCTGGTGTTGCCCTCAACTGAATAAAGCTGAGCTTCTACCTTCCGGCTCTGATTAACTGCTGTTTTTAAACACATTGCTGGTTCCGGCCTACTAACGGTGTCTGCCCCTCCCTGGTGTTGCCCTCAACTGAATAAAGCTGAGCTTCTACCTTCCGGCTCTGATTAACTGCTGTTTTTAAACACATTGCTGGTTCCGGCCTACTAACGGTGTCTGCCCCTGCCTGGTGTTGCCCTCAACTGAATAAAGCTGAGCTTCAACCTTCTGGCTCTGATTAACTGCTGTTTTTAAACACATTGCTGGTTCCGGCCTACTAACGGTGTCTGCCCCTCCCTGGTGTTGCCCTCAACTGAATAAAGCTGAGCTTCTACCTTCCGGCTCTGATTAACTGCTGTTTTTAAACACATTGCTGGTTCCGGCCTACTAACGGTGTCTGCCCCTCCCTGGTGTTGCCCTCAACTGAATAAAGCTGAGCTTCTACCTTCCGGCTCTGATTAACTGCTGTTTTTAAACACATTGCTGGTTCCGGCCTACTAACGGTGTCTGCCCCTGCCTGGTGTTGCCCTCAACTGAATAAAGCTGAGCTTCAACCTTCTGGCTCTGATTAACTGCTGTTTTTAAACACATTGCTGGTTCCGGCCTACTAACGGTGTCTGCCCCTCCCTGGTGTTGCCCTCAACTGAATAAAGCTGAGCTTCTACCTTCCGGCTCTGATTAACTGCTGTTTTTAAACACATTGCTGGTTCCGGCCTACTAACGGTGTCTGCCCCTCCCTGGTGTTGCCCTCAACTGAATAAAGCTGAGCTTCTACCTTCCGGCTCTGATTAACTGCTGTTTTTAAACACATTGCTGGTTCCGGCCTACTAACGGTGTCTGCCCCTGCCTGGTGTTGCCCTCAACTGAATAAAGCTGAGCTTCAACCTTCTGGCTCTGATTAACTGCTGTTTTTAAACACATTGCTGGTTCCGGCCTACTAACGGTGTCTGCCCCTCCCTGGTGTTGCCCTCAACTGAATAAAGCTGAGCTTCTACCTTCCGGCTCTGATTAACTGCTGTTTTTAAACACATTGCTGGTTCCGGCCTACTAACGGTGTCTGCCCCTCCCTGGTGTTGCCCTCAACTGAATAAAGCTGAGCTTCAACCTTCCGGCTCTGATTAACTGCTGTTTTTAAACACATTGCTGGTTCCGGCCTACTAACGGTGTCTGCCCCTGCCTGGTGTTGCCCTCAACTGAATAAAGCTGAGCTTCTACCTTCCGGCTCTGATTAACTGCTGTTTTTAAACACATTGCTGGTTCCGGCCTACTAACGGTGTCTGCCCCTGCCTGGTGTTGCCCTCAACTGAATAAAGCTGAGCTTCAACCTTCTGGCTCTGATTAACTGCTGTTTTTAAACACATTGCTGGTTCCGGCCTACTAACGGTGTCTGCCCCTCCCTGGTGTTGCCCTCAACTGAATAAAGCTGAGCTTCTACCTTCCGGCTCTGATTAACTGCTGTTTTTAAACACATTGCTGGTTCCGGCCTACTAACGGTGTCTGCCCCTGCCTGGTGTTGCCCTCAACTGAATAAAGCTGAGCTTCAACCTTCTGGCTCTCATTAAGTGTTTTTTAAAAAACAAAATGGTGGTTAGGGCCTACTAACGGCTTCTGCCCCTCCCTGGTGTTGCCCTCAACTGAATAAAGCTGAGCTTCTACCTTCCGGCTCTGATTAACTGCTGTTTTTAAACACATTGCTGGTTCCGGCCTACTAACGGTGTCTGCCCCTGCCTGGTGTTGCCCTCAACTGAATAAAGCTGAGCTTCAACCTTCTGGCTCTCATTAAGTGTTTTTTAAAAAACAAAATGGTGGTTAGGGCCTACTAACGGCTTCTGCCCCTCCCTGGTGTTGCCCTCAACTGAATAAAGCTGAGCTTCTACCTTCCGGCTCTGATTAACTGCTGTTTTTAAACACATTGCTGGTTCCGGCCTACTAACGGTGTCTGCCCCTGCCTGGTGTTGCCCTCAACTGAATAAAGCTGAGCTTCAACCTTCTGGCTCTGATTAACTGCTGTTTTTAAACACATTGCTGGTTCCGGCCTACTAACGGTGTCTGCCCCTCCCTGGTGTTGCCCTCAACTGAATAAAGCTGAGCTTCTACCTTCCGGCTCTGATTAACTGCTGTTTTTAAACACATTGCTGGTTCCGGCCTACTAACGGTGTCTGCCCCTGCCTGGTGTTGCCCTCAACTGAATAAAGCTGAGCTTCAACCTTCTGGCTCTGATTAACTGCTGTTTTTAAACACATTGCTGGTTCCGGCCTACTAACGGTGTCTGCCCCTCCCTGGTGTTGCCCTCAACTGAATAAAGCTGAGCTTCTACCTTCCGGCTCTGATTAACTGCTGTTTTTAAACACATTGCTGGTTCCGGCCTACTAACGGTGTCTGCCCCTGCCTGGTGTTGCCCTCAACTGAATAAAGCTGAGCTTCAACCTTCTGGCTCTCATTAAGTGTTTTTTAAAAAACAAAATGGTGGTTCCGGCCTACTAACGGTGTCTGCCCCTGCCTGGTGTTGCCCTCAACTGAATAAAGCTGAGCTTCAACCTTCTGGCTCTCATTAAGTGTTTTTTAAAAAACAAAATGGTGTTTAGGGCCTACTAACGGTGTCTGCCCCTCCCTGGTGTTGCCCTCAACTGAATAAAGCTGAGCTTCAACCTTCTGGCTCTCATTAAGTGTTTTTTAAAAAACAAAATGGTGGTTAGGTCCTACTAACGGTGTCTGCCCCTCCCTGGTGTTGTCCTCAACTGAACAAAGCTGAGCTTCCACATTCTGGCTTTCGGCCTATACTATCAGATATTAAACTGCATTTGGCCTACTAGTGTGGTTAGGCCCTTGAAACAGTGTCTGCTGCTCTTGGGTTTGCTACTCCACTGAACAAAGCAATGCCGCCTGTTTAGTCCTGTTACCAATTTTGATCTGCATTTAGCCTACTTTATTCTTTGGCCCTATATCTGTTTCCTCATCATCCTGCCCATTGCCCAGCCACTGCTAGATGAGTCTGCTGGTACATTGACCTAGACCACTACATTCCCCTTGTACTCTACACAGCCAGAATCTGACCCTGCTGAAAGTAAGGTTCCCCTTCCCGCATATTATACCACCTTACACAGGGACAAAGAGGAAGGTGCAGATGAAAGTGCAGGTTCCTTCATCAGGTGGGGGGGCATACTCGTTGGCGACATCACTGGCACAGGGCCACTCAGAGTACGCAAAAGTGTCGCTGCTGGTGGGAGGCGCCCCCGCCATGCAAACACACCGCCGTACTTTGAGGGGCCCTGTGCCAGTGCCAATGCGAACGAGTGGGCCCCCCCTGCTTGCTCAGGATCACAGCACTTGCAACGTTGAAATACTTACCTCTCCCTGCTCCACCGCCATGACGTAGTCCATGTTTCCTGGGCCCACTAAAACCTTGAACCAGCCCTACCCCCACAACTTTTGCCAAATGACCCCCAATTTCCAGTGCCCAACTATTATTATAAAGTTAATTAAGATTGACAAGCTTCAGAAAACAAGAATGGATGTTTTTGGCAGTAAAATGTGCACTGTAGGTGTTTTCCTGGCCTCCACTCACTGCCGGCTATGCTTCCCCATTGACTTGCATTGGGTTTCGTGTTTCGGTCGATCCCCGACTTTTAGCGATAATCGGCCGACTTCACTCGACTCGACTCTGGACTAAATCGGGTTTCACAAAACCAGACTCGATCTTAAAAAAATGAAAGTCGCTCAACCCTAGTTACAAGGTATATACACTAGATTCCTTGATAGGGCGTTGATCCAGGGAACTAGTCTGATTGCCGTATGTGGAGTCGGGAAGGAATTTTTTTCCCCAAAGTGGAGCTTACTCTTTGCCACCTGGTTTTTTTTGCCTTCCCCTGGATCAACATGTTAGGGCATGTTAGGTTAGGCTATGGGTTGAACTAGATGGACTTAAAGTCTTCCTTCAACCTTAATAACTATGTTACTATGTTACTCTTCATTCTGCCCCAGGAATATTAGAGCACACAAAAAGGCAAGGGAAATGTTGATGTCAGCAGTTACTGCCCAAATTTTCCAGCTAACAGTAAAGCTGGTAAGTCTTACTATAGCTGCTTGAGGTCTAAAAGTAAAATGCTCCCCCTAGTGGTAATTATATATATTTGTAAAAAAATATATAATATTTTTCATATAGAAATGTTTGCAAACATTGCATTAATACATTTCAAGCTTAATTTCACACAAAAAAAAAACTACAAGAAAACTGATGGCACCTTCCCTTTAAGGGAGAGGGAAAAACATCCTTGTGTGTTTAGGTAGGCCATAAAAGTGGCTGTGATAGGATGTTTGGTTGTTAAAATTGTTTGGTAGAAATAACACCCATAACTAAACCTTCATTGAGTAATTTTTCTATTCCTAATTTAAATGCCACAGTTGGATCCAAGGAGAGAATACAATATGTACTATTATCATCTAATACATCCAACACCATTTTTTGTATGTCACTATCCCAAAAACAAAATTCAGTGTCCTTTATGAGAAGCTTAAATTATAATCTCTTTATTATTTTTTAGTTGAATAAGAGTATCAAATTGGGAAGAATTCAGAATGTGCTTCTTTTGGGAGTATCCAATTTGGTTGCATTGGATAAGTGTGACAATTCCATTTCAACAAGTGTATAGGATAGAGCGTTCAATTAAGCGTTTTTAATGGATCAATGTGAACTATGTCATACTTAGTCATACCACTTAAATATTTTAAGTACTGTAAGGTAGATAATGCTATTTGTTCCCTGAAGGACAAATCACTACAATCATTAGTAGCAATAGTAGTTTCAGGGTGGTCACCGTTCACACTGTCCATTTCACATGTATTTTCTGCTTTAAAATGACATTTTACTGCTAATAAGCATGCAAAGTAGTTGACATCAGGCAAAGTTTCGCTCATTTTTAATGGATAGAGAACTAGAACTCATCATTTCTGGTTTGCGAAATTGTTAATCTATATTCTTACATTCTGCACGCACTTTGCCTTATGGCAGTTGAATACCACCTTGCTACAGGGGGATTCTGTTTCATTAAAAATAACCATCACCATTTGTTGTAGACCTAATTCAGCATCAATATTTTGTAAGCGACTAGCTTCCATCCCAGGCATACCATTCAGTCAATTTCATTGGGTGAAATGACCATAGCCAAATGCATTTGATCAAATGATCAATTATTTAATGAACAATGCACAAATATTAAGAATAGGCTTTACAACAGGGGTTATAATAAATGTTTTTTACAAAATGATGAACAAAAATAAAAACAACAACAAATAACCCTCTTAAAATAAAAAAGTAACAATAAAAACAAAAATTGTAATAAGTGTAATAAATACTTAACATTTCTTTCTATGGATTACAGTATTCAATATAACAAAATTAAAATAATTATTTTAAAATATTTACCCATTCTTGATCAGGATGTGTCACTCAAAAAATTCTTCTAAATGGCATTAAATGTGCTTCAAAAAGGGCGGTTTCTATTGGTGAAACTCTGGCTCCTAGCTACTTCTCCTCAAATGTTGCCAAATCTAACAACCATCAGTACATGAATACATCAGCAAAACCACCATCAGTACATGAATATGGCACCAGAACCATCATCAGTAGATAAATATATCACCAGAAACACCATCAGTACATGAACACATCACCAGAACCTCCATCAGTACATGAATACATCAAAAGAACCAAAATCAGAACATGAATACATCCGGAGAACCGCTGTGAGTGAATAAATACAACACCAATACCATCATCAGTACATGTATTTGCCACCAAAACCACAATCAGTGCATGAATACATCATCGTATCACCATCAGTACATGAATACACCACCAGAACCAATATCAGTACATGAATGCATATCCAGAATCACCAAAAGTACATGACTACATCATAAAGCTTAGTATAACAATTCATTGCAATGCGAGTCCCATGCACGTTTGTATAGTATGAATCTACAACTCCCAACATCTTTAACAATTTAAAGGGGATGCTGGGAGTTATTAGTCATTGTCAGACTGCGGACCAAACAGAACCACCGTACTGATGAGATGTAGTCAGTATCAACAGGTACACATTCATTACATTCAGATACCTTATAAGTGGCATCTTCTCTGATTGAGTCATTTCTTTCTTTTCATTTCAATACGGTCTTCTGTAGCACATCCCCACACGATGCCCTTAAAAATAAGAATGTTATTAAAATTCCCTCTGCATAACAATATCTGTCCATATTATGACTAAACAAGCCTCCTATGGTGTAGGGCATCCAGACGGTCTGCCCGTATGAGCTACACCCACCCCACTGTTTATCTTAATAACCTATAACCACCACACTGTCTGCCATTATCAACCATAACTGCTAAACTGTCCACCCTTATGAGCCATAACCTATACCATGGCTGTCTCCTGTCCACTCTTTTCCCTTATTCTCTCTATATCTAGACACTGTCCCCCTACCATGCTAACCTCTCTCCATACTTTGCTCCCATTTCATGTTCCCTCTGCCCCTTTCTATATTCATTGTGTTCCCTCTTCACACTATGCACTTTTCCACTATGTTGACCTCTGTCCCCCTACACAGTATTATGGTTATCACAGTCTTCTATACAGTATGATATCCATCCCCACAATATACACTATGATGTCCACCACACCCCTCCATGCAGTATGATGTCCAGCACAGCCCCCATTATACAGTTTAATGGCCCCCACAGCACCCAATACACTATTATGTCCCCAGTCTCCAAAACAAGGTAATAGCCACACAGCCCCTTATATATGCAGTATTATGTCCCCAGCAGTACCTCACACAGTATGATATCCACCACAGACCCACCAATATGCATTATGATGTCTGCCACAGCCCCCATGCAGTATGATGTCCACCACAGCCCCCCCCCATTATATACTGTAGTATGATGGCCAGTACAGAACCTCATACATTATTATGGCTCCTCAGTCTCCAAAACATTATAATAGCCCAACAGACCCTTAAATACAGTACAATGTCCCCAATAGTACCCCACACAGTATGATATCCACCACTGACCCCAATATATAGTATGATGTCCACCACAGCTCCCAATAAAAAGTCATCATTAATCCCCAATAAAGTATTGTCACCACATGTCTCCATAGTCCCCAGCATAATGTCCCCCATGGCTCCTATACAGTATGATGATCCCATAACCAAGGTATAATGTCCCTCACATCCATCAGTATAATTGTCCCTCACATTCTCCCATATAACATGATGTCCAAACAGCCCCTCTCATGACATCCCCCACAGTCCCTTTTGTAATATCCTTACAGCCAGCCCCTCTTGTGATGTCCCCACAGACAGCCCCTCTTATGACATCCCCACAGCCGTTTTGTGATGTCCCCACAGTCAGCCCCTCTTGCAATATTCCAACAACCATCTTTGTGATAGCCCTCCCTCTTATCCTCACTTGAAATCTCCTCACAGCCAGCCCCTCTTGTAATGCCCCTACAGCCAGCTCTTCTTGTGATAGCCCCCATTCATTAGGAAAATAATATAAAAAAGGAAAAGTTTATATTCACATAATCCATGCTCCTTGTCCAGTGCATCTGCCATCTCTTCTTCTATCTAGTATAGCAATCTCCAACAGGGTGTGTAATAGAGTGCAGGGTTGAGTATGTCACCACGGAACAGACAGACCAACTGTTGAGGGGGATTTATTAACAGGAGTAAGATTCTCCTCGCAGGGAGAAAACAGGGGGTTAGTAAAGATAAAGCAAACAGTATAACAATACACAGCAAGCTAACTGAAGCTATGAAACAGTTAAGCGGAATAGAAATGGTTAACGAGTGCTCTTGCAACTTATCAGTCCAGCGAGGTCCTGACTGGAGGGTCCTTATTCCAACGGGGGTACAGTCACCAGCAGCACTTGAAGATTCTGAAGTCTCTCCTCTGTCTCCTGGGAACTGGAGACTCCGGGGTTAAATCTTTGCTGTCTTTTTCTCAGAGTGAAACTGGAAGCAGGAAGTAGCACAGTCACACTGCTGCACGAGTCTCTGTATGTTGGGCTGGCAGTCTCTCTCTGCAGTAGCAATGCTACACACACACTGGGCAGTTTACTTATCACACTCAGGGGTCTTGGCTTGTCACTGCGGTCACCGGGGCTGCTCGCTCGGGTCACTGTCTCTGCACTGTCAGGGGAAAAGTATTCTCTGATTACGGAGGCTTCCGAGTCCACACCCTCACATGCAGCCTTCACTATGGTGGGTATCTCAGCCTCAGTGCCCTCACGGGGAGCACTCTCTCGTGGGGAGCGCGGCGCTGCAGCCTGCTTTCTCTCTCGCATGCTGTCCCCTCTGTCCCGCGTGCTCTGCTTTCCCGCTCTTTTCTGACCACACTCCTCTCTCTTCCTCTCCGCCCCCAGCAGTCACATGGTCTCCTCTGTCCAGGGCAGAAAGTCCTCCCCCCAACAACCCAGCTGTACGACTAAGTGGTTCCAAGTAAGGAGCAGGGAAAGCAACCTCCTTTGGGCTCATCTTCCTCTTCACCCCCTTACAGGTGCAGGCAAGAAGTAGCCTGTGTTCAGATGGATGTTCCGGCGGAGCAGTGAGATGATTACAGCTCCTCTGCTCTAATCCCGGGCAGTGCTCACATCAATTGTACTGGCATCTGATAGATATGAATAGAATTGAGTGGTGCAGGGAGGGAATGATGGGCGGAGTACAATGCTCAGCACGGTGAGCAGTATCAGTGACTTCCTGACACTGCTCACTTTTGTGCCTGTGCCCCAGCCATCAGTGTGCTTAATACCTGCGGCTGGAGGAAGGTGCTGATTGGTAAAGGCATTCAGCAATGTCAATTTTTTTTCCCCAATATGCATCCCCCTCGGGGAAGCAAGAGGTAGCTCCCTAGGCGGGTGCCTACCCTGCCTACCCATCATCCCGGCCCTGAGTTTAATAAACCATTTTATCCTTGATACAAGCTTAGCAGGTTTTATGTTTTTTGGATTTGTTCAGCTCCATCTGTTTGTTATAGTGTAAAGATTTCTACACTTATTAAACGACCTACCCTGAAGAAGAACCTAGTCTAACCTTCTATGATACTTGCATCATTTCTGGAACTACCCTATCTACATAATGTGTAATTCATTGACACGTGTTGACTGGTAATAGGGTGAGTTAGGCAATAAAGTTGTGGTTAACTTTCCCATATTTATAAAAATCTTTTCTGTAGGAACAATATCATCAACGTCATCAAGATCACAGGATGCGAGACAAAAAGGTGTATCCCACAGAGTGAGTATTAGAGACGATGACTGAGATGACAGAAATTAATGAATAAACTTAGAAGATTTTGTGCCAACTGTGAAGCTTTCCAGCTTCTCGGAATTAAAAACTGCTTTAGGGGAAATTTTTATATACATTGTTAAAACACGAGCAGCATATGACACGTTGTGAAGATGCAACACCACGGAATAAATTAATATTTTCTTATTAATGGCAACATTGTGGATTTGTTATGTAATTGTATTTTAATATATATTTTTGCTTATGATTTAAATGTACCTTTGTAGTTAATTTTTTGTATCTCCCATATTCCAATTATAGTTCTTTTAAGACACTAGTTAACAAAAATTTAAAATGATAGCTTAATAATACATTTTTAAAAATCTGTACTCATTTAAACCTTCCTGAAAAATACTAGATATAATATAGTAAAGTACAAACTGGAGTGTGATTCGTTTCAAGACCATGATTATCATTAAAGCCTGTCTGATGTTAATTAACCCAAAAAGATATACATCCGCCAAAATAGTCAGCACACACATACGGTAAATATAAAGGATATATCTTTAGATATAAATGAACTTTATTTTACAGCAAAATTGAAACACAATGAAAACCAACTTATATGCCAACTTTATATATATATACAGTGCCTACAAGTAGTATTCAACCCCCTGCAGATTTAGCAGGTTTACACATTTGGAATTAACTTGGCATTGTGACATTTGGACTGTTGATCAGCCTGGAAGTGTGAAATGCACTGCAGCAAAAAAGAATGTTATTTCTTTGTTTATTTTTTTTTTAAATTGTGAAAAGTTCTTTCAGAGGGTCATTTATTATTCAACCCCTCAACCCACCAGAATTCTGTTTGGTTCCCCTAAAGTATTAAGAAGTAGTGCAGGCACAAAGAACAATGAGCTTCACATGTTTGGATTAATTATCTCTTTTTCCAGCCTTTTCTGACTATTTAAGACCCTCCCCAAACTTGTGAACAGCACTCATACATGGTCAACATGGGAAAGACAAAGGAGCATTCCAAGGCCATCAGAGACAAGATCGTGGAGGGTCACAAGGCTGGCAAGGGGTACAAAACCCTTTCCAAGGAGTTGGGCCTACCTGTCTCCACTGTTGGGAGCATCATCCGGAAGTGGAAGGCTTATGGAACTACTGTTAGCCTTCCACGGCCTGGACAGCCTTTGAAAGTTTCCTCCCGTGCCAAGGCCAGGCTTGTCCAAAGAGTCAAGGCTAACCCAAGGACAACAAGGAAGGAGCTCCGGGAAGATCTCATGGCAGTGGGGACATTGGTTTCAGTCAATACCATAAGTAACGTACTCCACCGCAATGGTCTCCGTTCCAGACAAGCCCGTAAGGTACCTTTACTTTCAAAGCGTCATGTCAAGGCTCGTCTACAGTTTGCTCATGATCACTTGGAGGACTCTGAGACTGACTGGTTCAAGGTTCTCTGGTCTGATGAGACCAAGATCGAGATCTTTGGTGCCAACCACACACGTGACGTTTGGAGACTGGATGGCACTGCATACGACCCCAAGAATACCATCCCCACAGTCAAGCATGGTGGTGGCAGCATCATGCTGTGGGGCTGTTTCTCAGCCAAGGGGCCTGGCCATCTGGTCCGCATCCATGGGAAGATGGATAGCACGGCCTACCTGGAGATTTTGGCCAAGAACCTCCGCTCCTCCATCAAGGATCTTAAGATGGGTCGTCATTTCATCTTCCAACAAGACAACGACCCAAAGCACACAGCCAAGAAAACCAAGGCCTGGTTCAAGAGGCAAAAAATCAAGGTGTTGCAGTGGCCTAGTCCGTCTCCTGACCTTAACCCAATTGAAAACTTGTGGAAGGAGCTCAAGATTAAAGTCCACATGAGACACCCAAAGAACCTAGATAACTTGGAGAAGATCTGCATGGAGGAGTGGGCCAAGATGACTCCAGAGACCTGTGCCGGCCTGATCAGGTCTTAGAAAAGACGATTATTAGCTGTAATTGCAAACAAAGGTTATTCCACAAAATATTAAACCTAGGGGTTGAATAATAATTGACCCACACTTTTATGTTTAAAATTTATAAAAATTTAACTGAGCAACAAAACTTTTTGGTTTGTAAGATTTACGCATCTGTTAATAAATCCTGCTCTTGTTTGAAGTTTGAAGGCTCTAACTTATTTGCATCTTATTAAACCTGCTAAATCTGCAGGGGGTTGAATACTACTTGTAGGCACTGTATATATACAGTTATATGAAAAAGTTTGGGCACCCCTATTAATCTTAAGCTTAATGTTTTATAAAAATTGTTTTTTTTGCAACAGCTATTTCAGTTTCATATATGTAATAACTGTTGGACACAGTAATGTTTCTGCCTTGAAATGAGGTTTATTGTACTAACAGAAAATGTGCAATCTGCATTCAAACAAAATTTGACAGGTGCAAAGTATGAGCACCCTTATCATTTTCTTGTTTTAAATACTCCTACCTACTTTTTACTGACTTACTAAAGCACTTTTTTTGGTTTTGTAACCTCATTGAGCTTTGAACTTCATAGCCAGGTGTATGCAATCATGAGAACAGCTACTTAAAGTGGCCACTTGCAAGTTGTTCGCCTGTTTGAATCTCCTCTGAAGAGTGGCATTGTGGGCTCCTCAAAACAACTGTCAAATGATCTGAAAACAAAGATTATTCAACATAGTTGTTCAGGGGAAGGAAATGGAAGAACACAGGTACAGTTCTTGTTAAGGCCAGAAGTGGCAGGCTGTCATGGTTCCCAATGGCAAGGGAACGTAAAAAACACATAAGTAACGAACGAGCTCTCGGGTGATGGAAACTCGAGTTGACCGTGAGCTAAATCTACCACACAACTAACAGTAGCCAGGGAGCATACCTACGGCTTCCTATATGCCACGCGCCAGCTGGAGGACTAACTACGCCTGGTAGAGGAAGAAACAGACCTGGCTTACCTCTAGGGAAATACCCCAAAAGATGATAGCAGCCCCCCACATGTAATAACGGTGAATTAAGAGGAAAAGACATACACAGTATGAAAGTAGATTTAGCAAAGAGAGGTCCACTTACTAGATAGCAGAAGGATACAAAAGAGGACTTCACGGTCAACTGAAAACCCTTTCAAAAACCATCCTGAAATTACTTTAAGACTCCTGTGTCAACTCATGACACAGGAGTGGCAATTTCAGCCCGCAAGAGCTTCCAGCTACAGAGAATTACAAAAACTGCAAACTGGACAAAAGGTACAAAACAAAAGGACAAAGTCCACTTAGCTGATCAGCAGACTAGTAGCAGGAACATGCAACCGAAGGCTCTGGTTACAATGATGACCGGCAAGGAAATGACTGGAGAGCAAGGCTAAATAGGAAACTCCCAAACACTGATGGAAGCAGGTGAACAGAAGAAGCAAAGTGTAAACAAGTCACCAGTACCACCAGCAACCACCAGGGGAGCCCAAAAAGCGGATACACAACAGTACCCTCCCCTTAAGGAGGGGGCACCGAACCCTCACAAGAACCGCCAGGGCGATCTGGATGAGCCCTATGAAAGGCACGAACCAAATCCGAGGCATGAACATCAGAGGCAGTTACCCAAGAATTATCTTCCTGACCATAGCCTTTCCACCTAACCAGATATTGAAGTCTCCGTCTGGAAATACGGGAGTCCAAGATCTTCTCCACGACGTACTCCAATTCACCCTCCACCAGCACAGGAGCAGGAGGTTCAGTAGAAGGAACCACCGGTACCTCATATCTCCGCAACAACGACCGATGGAACACATTATGGATAGCGAAAGATGCCGGGAGGTCCAAATATTCCCGGAAAATATCATGCATTAAGGACTGAAAGACAGAAGGTGCATTAGAAAGGCCGAAAGGCATTACCAAATACTCAAAATGGCCCTCAGGCGTATTAAATGCGGTCTTCCACTCATCCCCCTGCTTAATTCGCACCAAATTATACGCCCCACGAAGATCAATCTTAGAGAACCACTTAGCCCCCCTTATGCGAGCAAACAAATCAGTCAGCAAAGGCAACGGATACTGATATTTGACTGTAATTTTATTCAGGAGACGATAATCAATACAAGGCCTCAGAGAGCCATCCTTTTTAGAGACAAAGAAAAAAACGGCTCCTAAAGGTGATGAAGAAGGACGAATATGTCCCTTTTCCAGGGACTCCTTAATATACTCGCGCATAGCAGCATGTTCAGGTACAGATAGGTTAAACAAACGACCCTTTGGAAATTTACTGCCAGGAATCAGATCTATGGCGCAATCACAATCCCTGTGAGGAGGGAGTGAACCAATCTTAGGCTCTTCAAAAATATCACAATAATCAGACAAAAATGCCGGAATCTCAGATGGAATAGATGACGAAATGGACAACATAGGAGTGTCCCCATGAGCCCCCCGACATCCCCAGCTTAACACAGACATAGCCTTCCAGTCAAGGACTGGGTTATGAGACTGTAACCATGGTAATCCAAGCACCAAAACATCATGTAAATTGTACAACACAAGGAAGCGAATCACCTCCTGATGGTCTGGAGTCATACGCATAGTCACTTGCGTCCAGAACTGTGGTTTATTACAAGCCAAAGGTGTAGAATCAATACCCTTCAGAGGTATAGGGACTTCCAGAGGCTCTAAATCAAACCCACAGCGCCTGGCAAAGGACCAGTCCATAAGACTCAGAGCGGCGCCCGAGTCCACATAGGCATCCACGGTAATAACTGATAATGAACAAATCAAGGTTACAGACAAAATAAATTTGGACTGTAAAGTGCCAATTGAAATGGACTTGTCAACCTTCCTAGTACGCTTAGAGCATGCCGATATAACATGAGCAGAATCACCACAATAGAAGCATAACCCATTTTTACGCCTATAATTCTGCCGCTCGCTTCTGGACATAACTCTGTCACATTGCATTTTCTCTGGCGTCTCTTCAGAAGATACCGCCAAATGGTGCACGGGTTTGCGCTCCCGCAAACGCCGATCAATCTGAATTGCCATTGTCATGGACTCATTCAGACCTGTAGGCGCAGGGAACCCGACCATAACATCTTTAACGGCATCAGAAAGACCCTCTCTGAAATTTGCCGCTAAGGCGCACTCATTCCACTGAGTAAGCACAGACCACCTATGAAATTTTTGGCAGTATATCTCCGCTTCATCTTGCCCTTGAGATAGGGCTATCAAAGCTTTTTCAGCTTGAATCTCCAAATTAGGTTCCTCATAAAGCAACCCTAAAGCCAGGAAAAACGCATCCACATTGAGCAACGCAGGATCCCCTGGTGCCAATGAAAATGCCCAATTTTGAGGGTCACCTCGCAGCAAAGAGATTACAATCTTAACCTGCTGGACAGGATCTCCTGAGGAGTGAGGTCTGAGAGAAAGGAATAATTTACAATTATATTTGAAATTCAAAAACCGAGATCTATCTCCGGAAAACACCTCTGGTGTAGGGATTTTAGGTTCAGAAATAGGAGCATGTATAACAAAATCTTGTAAATTTTGAACCTTCGTAGCAAGATTATTTAAACCTGCAGCCAAACTCTGGACATCCATGTTAAACAGCTAAGGTCAGAGCCATTCAAGGGTTAAGAGGAGGTAAGAAGCAGCTAGACAGCAATTAAGGGCTAGGCAGCAAAACTCTGAGGGAAAGAAAAAAAAAAAATTTCCCTTCAACACTTCTTTTTCTCCTGCTTCAGCCCAAACAATTAACACTTTGTGGGCCGGTCATACTGTCATGGTTCCCAATGGCAAGGGAACGTAAAAAACACATAAGTAACGAACGAGCTCTCGGGTGATGGAAACTCGAGTTGACCGTGAGCTAAATCTACCACACAACTAACAGTAGCCAGAGAGCATACCTACGGCTTCCTATATGCCACGCGCCAGCCGGAGGACTAACTACGCCTGGTAGAGGAAGAAACAGACCTGGCTTACCTCTAGGGAAATACCCCAAAAGATGATAGCAGCCCCCCACATGTAATAACGGTGAATTAAGAGGAAAAGACATACACAGTATGAAAGTAGATTTAGCAAAGAGAGGTCCACTTACTAGATAGCAGAAGGATACAAAAGAGGACTTCACGGTCAACTGAAAACCCTTTCAAAAACCATCCTGAAATTACTTTAAGACTCCTGTGTCAACTCATGACACAGGAGTGGCAATTTCAGCCCGCAAGAGCTTCCAGCTACAGAGAATTACAAAAACTGCAAACTGGACAAAAGGTACAAAACAAAAGGACAAAGTCCACTTAGCTGATCAGCAGACTAGTAGCAGGAACATGCAACCGAAGGCTCTGGTTACAATGATGACCGGCAAGGAAATGACTGGAGAGCAAGGCTAAATAGGAAACTCCCAAACACTGATGGAAGCAGGTGAACAGAAGAAGCAAAGTGTAAACAAGTCACCAGTACCACCAGCAACCACCAGGGGAGCCCAAAAAGCGGATACACAACAGCAGGCCAAGAAAAACATCAGAAAGGCAGAGAAGAAGAATGGTGAGATCCGTCAAGGACAATCCTCAGATCACCTCCAGAGAGCTGCAGCATCAACTTGCTGCAGATGGTGTCACTGTGCATCGGTCAACTATACAATGCACTTTGCACAAGGAGAAGCTGTATGGGAGAGTGATGCGAAAGAAGCCGTTTCTGCAAGCACGCCACAAACAGAGTTGGCTGAGGTATGCAAAAGCACATTTGGAGAAGCCAATTTCTTTTTGGAAGAAGGTCCTGTGGACTGATGAAACCAAGATTGAGTTGTTTGGTCATACAAAAAGGCGTTATGCATTCCGGCAAAAAAACACAGTATTCCAAGAAAAACACTTGCTACCCACAGTAAAATTTGGTGGAGGTTCCATCATGCTTTGGGGCTGTGTGGCCAATGCCGGCACCGAGAATCTTGTTAAAGTTGAGGGACGCATGGATTCCTCTCAGTATCAGCAGATTCTTGACAATAATGTTCATGAATCAGTGACAAAGTTGAAGTTACGCAGGGGATGGATCTTTCAGCAAGACAATGATCCAAAACACCGCTCCAAATCTACTCAGGCATTCATGCAGAGGAACAATTACAATGTTCTGGAATGGCCATCCCAGTCCCCAGACCTGAATATTATTGAACATCTGTGGGATCATTTGAAGAGGGCTGTCCATGCTCGGCAACCATCAAACTTAACTGAACTGGAATTGTTTTGTAAAGAGGAATGGTCAAAAATACCTTCATCCAGGATCCAGGAACTCATTAAAAGCTACAGGAAGCGACTAGAGGCTGTTATTTTTGCAAAAGGAGGATCTACTTAATATTAATGTCACTTTTCTGGTGAGGTGCCCATACTTATGCGCCTGTCAAATTTTGTTTGAATGCAGATTGCACATTTTCTGTTAGTACAATAAACCTCATTTCAAGGCAGAAACATTACTGTGTCCAACAGTTATTAAATATATGAAACTGAAATAGCTGTTGCAAAAAAAACAATTTTTATAAGACATTAAGCTTAAGATTAATAGGGGTGCCCAAACTTTTTCATATAACTGTATATATATATATATATATATATATATATATATATATATATATATATATATATATATACAGTGGGGCAAAAAAGTATTTAGTCAGTCAGCAATAGTGCAAGTTCCACCACTTAAAAAGATGAGAGGCGTCTGTAATTTACATCATAGGTAGACCTCAACTATGGGAGACAAACTGAGAAAAAAAAATCCAGAAAATCACATTGTCTGTTTTTTTATCATTTTACTTGCATTTTATGGTGGAAAATAAGTATTTGGTCAGAAACAAACAATCAAGATTTCTGGCTCTCACAGACCTGTAACTTCTTCTTTAAGAGGCTCCTCTGTCCTCCACTCATTACCTGTAGTAATGGCACCTGTTTAAATTTGTTATCAGTATAAAAAGACACCTGTGCACACCCTCAAACAGTCTGACTCCAAACTCCACTATGGTGAAGAGCAAAGAGCTGTCAAAGGACACCAGAAACAAAATTGTAGCCCTGCACCAGGCTGGGAAGACTGAATCTGTAATAGCCAACCAGCTTGGAGTGAAGAAATCAACAGTGGGAGCAATAATTAGAAAATGGAAGACATACAAGACCACTGATAATCTCCCTCGATCTGGGGCTCCACGCAAAATCCCACCCCGTGGGGTCAGAATGATCACAAGAACGGTGAGCAAAAATCCCAGAACCACGCGGGGGGACCTAGTGAATGAACTGCAGAGAGCTGGGACCAATGTAACAAGGCCTACCATAAGTAACACACTACGCCACCATGGACTCAGATCCTGCAGTGCCAGACGTGTCCCACTGCTTAAGCCAGTACATGTCCGTGCCCGTCTGAAGTTTGCTAGAGAGCATTTGGATGATCCAGAGGAGTTTTGGGAGAATGTCCTATGGTCTGATGAAACCAAACTGGAACTGTTTGGTAGAAACACAACTTGTCGTGTTTGGAGGAAAAAGAATACTGAGTTGCATCCATCAAACACCATACCTACTGTAAAGCATGGTGGTGGAAACATCATGCTTTGGGGCTGTTTCTCTGCTAAGGGGCCAGGACGACTGATCCGGGTACATGAAAGAATGAATGGGGCCATGTATCGTGAGATTTTGAGTGCAAACCTCCTTCCATCAGCAAGGGCATTGAAGTTGAAACGTGGCTGGGTCTTTCAACATGACAATGATCCAAAGCACACCACCAGGGCAACGAAGGAGTGGCTTCGTAAGAAGCATTTCAAGGTCCTGGAGTGGCCTAGCCAGTCTCCAGATCTCAACCCTATAGAAAACCTTTGGAGGGAGTTGAAAGTCCGTGTTGCCAAGCGAAAAGCCAAAAACATCACTGCTCTAGAGGAGATCTGCATGGAGGAATGGGCCAAAATACCAACAACAGTGTGTGGCAACCTTGTGAAGACTTACAGAAAACGTTTGACCTCTGTCATTGCCAACAAAGGAGATATTACAAAGTATTGAGATGAAATTTTGTTTCTGACCAAATACTTATTTTCCACCATAAAATGCAAATAAAATGAAAAAAAAACAGACAATGTGATTTTCTGGATTTTTTTTTCTCAGTTTGTCTCCCATAGTTGAGGTCTACCTATGATGTAAATTACAGACGCCTCTCATCTTTTTAAGTGGTGGAACTTGCACTATTGCTGACTGACTAAATACTTTTTTGCCCCACTGTATATATATATATATATAATAGATGCTGACTTGTGAAACAGTCTCAAACTGCCCCTAATTGCAGTGAAATAGATTTACAATCAATATAAATGTCATAAAAATCACAATGAAACCAGAATGTGATACCAAATAAGCTGCACTAGGAAGCGCTGGGTTCTTCCTCCAGTCCTTTGCCCCAACACTACACCCACACACCACTTTTTCCACTTATTTCCGCTACTTTATAGGCTTTCCATACTAGTTAATTGGTTTACTAGTACATATAGCTTTGTATACTTGAATACTTGGATTTCATTCGTTGCATAATGTGCAAAGCCTTATTTAGTATCACATTCTGATTTAGTTATTATGATTTATGTGGAACTTATAATGTTTATTTAATATTGTGTGCAGCTTTTGTTTTCACTGTGATTAGGGGGAGTTTGGAACCTTGATTCAGCATTTCTTCTTTTATTACCATGGGGCAGCATAGTGTATATTATTCTTTGATGGCGTGCTTGATGTTTTAATTATATGTCCCCGTTTACTCAGGTAAAATACTTTTTTTATACAGCTCTTGCAAAAATTAAGAGACCACTGCAAAATGTTCAGTTTGTCTGATTTTTCTCTTTATAGGTACTGTATATTTTTGAGTAAAATGTAAATTGTTCTTTTATTCTATAAACTGCTGACAATGACAAAATGTCTCCGAAGTTCCAAGCAGCAAATGTTGTATTTATTTTCTGAAAATGAGAAATGGTCAAAACAAGAAAAAAAGTTCATAATCATTTAGAATCAACAATACTAATGTTTTAAGTCAGGTAGAGTTGAGAAATCAATATTTTGTGGAATAACCATGATTTTTAATCACAGCTTTCATGCGTCTTGTCATGCTTTCCACCAGTCTTTCACACTGCTTTTGGGTGACCTTATGCCACTCTTGGTACAAAAATGTAAGCAGTTCTTCTTTGTTTCATGGCTTGTGACTATCCATCTTCCTCTTGATTGCATTCCAGAGGTTTTCAGTGGGGTTCAGGTCTGAAGATTGGGATGGCCATGACAGGGATTTTATGTGGTGGTCCTTCATCCACACCTTGATTGACCTAGCTGTGTGGCATGGTGCATTGTCCTTCTGGAAAAAAACAGTCCTCAGAGTTGGCGAACATTGCCTGAGCAGAAAGAATCAACTGTTTTTCCAGGATAACCTTGTATGCAGCTTGATTCATACGTCCTTCACAAAGATTAACCTGCCCAATTCCAGCCTTGCTAAAGCATCCCCAGATCATCACCGATCCTCCACCAAATTTCACAGTGGGTGCAAGACTCTGTGGCTTGTACGCCTCTCCAGGTCTTTGTCTAACCATTAGATGACCAGTTGTTGGCCAAAGCTGAAATTAGACTCATCAGAGAAGATTACCTTACTCCAGTCCTCCATGGTCCAATCCTTATGGTCTTTGGCAAACTTCAGCCTGGCTCTCCTTTGCTTCTCATTGATGAAAGGCTTTTTTCTAGCTTTATTTGACTTTAGCCCTGCCTCTAGGAGGCTGTTACGAACTGTTCTTGCCATGCACTTCACCACAGCTGCCATTTGCCATTCCTTTTGTAGGTCACTTGATGTCATCCTGCGGTTGCTGAGTGACATTCGAATAAGATGACGATCATCCCGGTCACTGGAGAGTCATTTATGCCCTCTGCTGTTCTGTAGCTTTGTTGTCCCCAATGTCGGCTGCTTGACCTTGTTGTAATGGACTGCCATCTTAGAAATTTTAAGGATGGAGGCAACATGACGCTCACTGTATCCCTCTGCTAGTAAAGCCAGAATTGAGCTCTTCTTTTCTTCACTCAATACTTTTCTTCTCAACTCCTTTGGCATGGTTAAAAGTTATTTTTACATTCCTATTACTTTTGGGATATTACTAGCACTTGTTTTGCCATCCAGCTTGTCCTATTGCAGGAGGATTGTGAACACCACAGCAGTGTTTTTTATACTTTCCTTCGTTAAATAAGATTTGGTTCAGGTGATCACCTAATCAGAACATTAAATAGAATGAGGTGTACTCTGGTTGGAATTCAACTGACACTGGGTTGGAATGGCTGTCAGACATGTAGAGAAGCTTATTTTTATAAAATTTTGCAGTGGTCTCTTAGTTTTTGCCAGGGCTGTATTTGGGTGCACTGGCTATTTTGGCTGATGTATGTGTTACATTTCTCCAGCACGACATTTTTTTGTATTTGTGGTACCAGTTCTTTTTTATTTATTTAAAGCATGTTTGATGTCACATTCATTTGATGTCACATTCATTGAATTTTTTATTTCATTAATCAATAGTGCACATGAAAGTAAGCAACTTTGTGATATATCTTATTAGAGAAGTTTTCTGCTTCTTAGTTTTTTGTGTATTCTGCATGCTTTCCATAAATCTCAATTTTTTTTTCCAGAAAGAGAAGTGTAGAAGGAAAAAACAAACGAGAAGATTCCTGGGTTAGGAAACCACTAGAATCAGAACAGGAAGGCAAAGGGTCTTCCCTGAGACGAGTTTTTTGCTTTAGAGATGTCACATAAATGATGGACAGGATGTTTTAATCTTAGATATAGGAATACCAAAGCAACATAGCTCAAGCAGTGGGGGTTTCACATGATAAGTAATTGTTATTTACTTTATACTACTCGTTTCTCTTTGAAAAATCTTGGAAATCTCCTTTAGCCCCATAAAGACATCATCCATATATTTACATTGTGACTAGCTAGCTCAGCGTGCACCACTTTAACCTCTTAGATGCCATTGTCAATCATGACAGTGGCATTGAAGAGGTTAAAAATGAGAGGGGTTGCTTCAATTGCCAATGTGAAATACCAGTGGGTTATGAAGGCAGCCAGTAGCCCTCTAAAAATTAGAATGAACTTGGCACTCGAGACTGGATGATGAGTAGGTAAATTTTAATGCAGACCACAGATAGCACAAAACAGACATTTCAGTCAATAAAGACCTTCCTCAGTGAACTACAAATAAAGTAAAACAAATTTTAAAAGGTAACAAAGGTATATTGATTGAAGTGATAAAGAAGAGGTGATGGGACTCGGTGTCCTGTATGGATATATTCTGTGGAACAAGACAAAGTCAGAGTAAGTAGGTGCTTAGATAAAATCTGTGGCACCTCTATAGGTTGTGCCTACCAATGGGGAAATGATGACTGAGTAATCTTAAATCAAACGTGGCATCCACTGTTGGTTCAGGGTGATATTCATGTTCATATAGTGCCGAGTAGAGAAAGACCAGTGCGGAACATATAAAGCCATAGTCAGTAAATACTTAGGGGAGGTTTGGTATATCTCTAGAGACAGTGCCTACCCGTGTATAAATGAGGTTACGGTGATCCAGGCCGAACAAGGCATCCACCTCTAGTTCCAAGGAATGTCTGTGTCTGTGAAACCGGATGCTGGCCTGGATGCTGATACAGTTGAAAGTAGTGATGGAGGAGGGAGCATCAGCTGGTACTTTCTCCTCCATCGTTCT
This sequence comes from Ranitomeya variabilis, assembly GCF_051348905.1. Lineage (NCBI taxonomy): Eukaryota > Metazoa > Chordata > Amphibia > Anura > Dendrobatidae > Ranitomeya > Ranitomeya variabilis. The sequence continues at coordinate 64,636,368 of NC_135239.1, read as the reverse complement.
TTCTCAGTGTCAGATGTCTCTGCGAAGAAGTGATGTCACTACATGGCGCTGAGGCATGCAGCTCTTCAGAATGCTTGCTGTAGAGAACGAGGAGGAGAGGTATTTTTTAAAAAATTATGGTGGCCATAATACTGTATATGGGGCCCAGTTTACTATATGGAGAGCAATGTGAGGACCATTATAATATATGAAAAGTTATGTAGGAGCTATTATAATATTTGGAGGGCTACATGGAAGACTTTATACTTTATGAAGGGCTATGTGGATGATTATAGTGTATGTAAGCAGTTATACAGTGTCAAGGTTTGTGTAGGGTTTGTGTGGGGTCCATCACATTGTGCTGAGGGCTGTGTGGGGGCAAATACACTTTTGGAAGTATGGTGTGGGTCATTATACAGTGTGGAGAGGTGTAGGGCCATTGTACTGCATGTAGGTCCATCATACTGAATAGAGGTCACAGTTGGGGGATCATACTGTGTTGGGGTCACCATACTTTACCAGGGGAGATAAGGTGGGGTACAGTAGGGTCATCAAACTGTACATGTAGAGGGTACTTTGGAGGAACTCACTGTGGGAGTATCATATAGCATTTGTGGGGTACTTTTGTTGGCATCGTACTTTATGGGTGCAATGAAAGGGGAATTTAGGGCTTCAGTAGGAGGAAAACTACTTTGTAAAGGTTTCTCTTCTGTGATCCCGCCAAATATGGGGCCCCATGATTTCTATGTATGCCCCTTGCACCATGTAAAGTGCTAAACTGCTGGGATTGCACATAGCAATCCTGACTGTTACAATGGGATCCCAGTTGTTTGTAAATTATTGATTAGTCTAGAGTAAAGACAGGCCACTGATCAATGTAATTGAATAAAGTTTTTCAGTTGACAGTTTTTTCACATAGACCAAGTGTTCATGTGAAAAAAAAATCTCAGAATGTACTATTCTCTTGTCTTATTATTAGATGAGACGAAAATGGACCCCATATGGGTCAACCATATATCATCTAATTTTCATGGATGTGTCACTATTCATTAAGATTGGAAACTATTAGTTAATGATAACTGATGATGTATAAAAATGGATGCCATACAGATGACAATACAGATGAAAAATGATCTGATTTTTCATGCGTTGGTCTTAACCCAACCTACCAGCCAGCTGCCACTACATATGACCCACTCTATCCTTGTGTTTTACAAGCACGGCATGGTGTGGTATATAACACTGTACTATGACACACAGGTGCATGTCACAAAATTAGAATATCATCAAAAAGTTAATTTATTTCAGTTCTTCAATACAAAAAGTGAAACTCATATATTATATAGAGTCATTTCAAAAAGAGTGATCTATTTCAAGTGTTTATTTCTGCTAATGTTGATGATTATGGCTTACAGCCAATGAAAACCCAAAAGTCATTATCTCATTAAATTAAAATACTTTATAACACCAGCTTGAAAAAATGATTTTAAAATCTGAAATGTTGGCCTACTGAAAGGTATGTTCAGTAAATGCGCTCAATACTTGGTCAGGGCTCCTATTGCATAAATTACTGCATCAATATGGCCTGGCATGGAGGCGATCACCCTGTGGCACTGCTGAGGTGTTATGGAAGCCCAGGTTGCTTTGATAGCAGCATTCAGCTCATCTGCATTTTTAGGTCTGGTGTCTCTCATCTTCCTCTTGACAATACCCCGTAGATTCTCTATGGGGTTAAGGTCAGGCGAGTTTGCTGGCCAATCAAGCACAGTGATACTGCAGTTTGTAAACCAGGTATTGGTACTTTTGGCAGTGCGGACAGGTGCCAAATCCTGCTGGAGAATGAAATTCCCATCTCCAGAAACCTTGTCGGCAGAGGGAAGCATTAAGTCCTCTATGATTTCCTGGTAGACGGCTGTGCTGACTTTGGTCTTCATAAAACACAGTGGACCTACACCAGCAGATGACATGGCCCCCAAACCATCACTGAATGTGGAAGCTTCACACGCCTGCACAGGAGCGCGGTGCAGAGGAGACGCATCATCCACACGAAGCAAGCAGGAGGGCGACATCGCAAGACGAAAGGAGGCGCCGGACCAAGAAGAGCGACACCCCTTGGACCGGACCGCCCCTCAGGTGAGTTTAATAAAAGTTATATTTCTTCTCTTGCAGGTCGGATTGGGGCCAGATATACAGCATTATAGAATGGTGTATATCAGCCATGAAAGATGATGGCAGTATCCCTTATCGGCCAAACCTGGTGACAGGTCCCCTTTAAAGGGTATCATGGTGCACAGCAAGATGACAATGGAGGCTCCAATGGAAGTCTATCCTGTTCAGCGATCAGTCATGTTTTTATTGTCTTGGATGCCAGAGATTGGTCATGTTACTCGTCCTACTATGAGCAGCCTGCGTGGCTCAAATGTACAGCAGTGTCTCCGCATATTTCTTCAATGTTTGAAAATGTATTAAGAAGCACACTACAATGTTTGTACTTTTAGCATCTCTGCCATTATTTTCAAATGCTCAATGCTCTAAGGTGTATTTTTTTCTGATGATCTTAAAGGGAACCTGTCACCACGTTTTTGGAAGATGGGATAAAAATAGCGTTAAATAGGGGCAGAGGTGGGCGTTACATTAGTGTGTGTGTTATGCGTTTATTACCCACCTAAGTTGCCGAAATAACTTTGCAAAGTCTCCGTTTTCGCCTGTCAATCAGGCTGGTCAGGTCGCATGGGCGTTGTCTTCCCCCAGATTTGGCGTAGTTTTCCGTTGGTGGCGTAGTGGTGTGCGCATGCCCAAAGTCCGGAATCCTCTTCCAGGGGATTTAAAATAGCGCGGTGTTCGTTATTGCATTGGTGATCGGTGGGCGCGGCCATCTTCCTTTGGCCGCGCGTGCGCAGAAGCGGCGCTCTGCTGGCCGCGGCTTCAGGAAAATGGCCGCCGCGATATCCATCTGCGCACGCGCGGCATCCCGCGGCCATTTTCCTGAAGCCGCGGCCAGCAGAGCGCCGCTTCTGCGCACGCGCGGCCAAAGGAAGATGGCCGCGCCCACCGATCACCAATGCAATAACGAACACCGCGCTATTTTAAATCCCCTGGAAGAGGATTCCGGACTTTGGGCATGCGCACACCACTACGCCACCAACGGAAAACTACGCCAAATCTGGGTGAAGACACCACGCCCATGTGACCTGACCAGCCTGATTGACAGGCGAAAACGGAGACTTTGCAAAGTTATTTCGGCAACTTAGGTGGGTAATAAACGCATAACACACACACTAATGTAACGCCCACCTCTGCCCCTATTTAACGCTATTTTTATCCCATCTTCCAAAAACGTGGTGACAGGTTCCCTTTAATATGAATTGAAAAGTTCCAAAAACAAGTTTAAAATGTTAAAACAAAACTACATCAAAAAATGCTTCTTTAGAAACAAGAGAAAAAAACAACAAAAAGTGTTTCAAAAGCTAAAAATACAAATTGTCTGTTCAGAGAGGAATAGGATTTGAACTCTAGTGCCACTTATTGAAAGTGGCAATTCTAACTGTCAATATCGACCCTTTAATGAGCCTTGCCACATGACTTAGGATAAAAGCAAAATTAAAGCTAAAAAATACTTGTCTTTTTATTCCAAAAAATAATGAGTAAAGAAAACCGTAAAAACAAATATATTTAAGTTTTAGGCATTGCTGACATCTAGTGGCCGAACTGTCTGCACCTTTTTATTAATTGGTATATTTTTATATTGGTTACATTATATGTGCATGTATTTTCTTACATCTTCTGTGCTAAAAATAACTGAGATAGTTTTATACTTACCCCATACCTACCCTGCATATGTTTTTTGCCACCGGTTGGTTGTCTTCCTTGACATTTTCCTGCTTGTAATTATATGTATTTTATGAATAAAATACATATTTAGTGTCAGAAATTCTGATAACTCCTTCTCTTCACTGTTTTGCTTTTTAACCCCTCTCTGACCTTAGACGTACTATCCCTTCGAGGTTACCTGGGCCTATCTGACCCTCGACGGGATAGTACGTCATAGCGATCGGCCGCGCTCACGGGGGAAGCGCGGCTGATCGCGGCCGGTTGTCAGCTGACTATCGCAGCTGACATCTGGCACTATTTGCCAGGAGCGGTCACGGACCACCCCCGGCACATTAACCCCGGCACACTGCGATCAAACATGATCGCAGTGTTCCGGCGGAATAGGGAAGCATCGCGCAGGGAGGGGGCTCCCTGCGTGCTTCCCTGAGACCATCGGAGCAACGCGATGTGATCGCGTTGCTCCAAGCGTCTCTTACCTCCTATCCCTGCAGGCCCCGGATCCAAAATGGCCGCGGGGCTGCATCTGGGTCCTGCAGGGACTACTTCTGGGTCCTGCAGGGACTACTTCCGGGTCCAGAGCAGGCACTGGTAAGCCTGCAGCGCTGTAAGTCAGATCGCTGATCTGACAGAGTACTGTGCAAACTGTCAGATCAGCGATCTGTGATGTCCCCCCTGGGACAAAGTAAAAAAGTTTTTAAAAAAAATTCTACATGTGTAAAAAAAAAAAAAAAAATCCTAAATAAATAAAAATAAATAAAAATATTATCCCATAAATACATTTCTTTATCTAAATTTAAAAAAAAACAATAAAAGTACACATATTTAGTATCGCCGCGTCCGGAACGACCCAACCTATAAAACTTTCCCACTAGTTAACCCCTTCGGTGAACACCGTAAGAAAAAAAAAAAACGAGGCAAAAAACAACGCTTTATTATCATACCGCCAAACAAAAAGTGGAATAACACACGATCAAAAAGACAGATATAAATAACCATGGTACCGCTGAAAACATCATCTTGTCCCGCAAAAAACGAGCTGCCATACAGCATCATAAGCAAAAAAATAACAAAGTTATAGTCCTCAGAATAAAGCGATGCCAAAATAATTATTTTTTCTATAAAATAGCTTTTATCGTATAAAAGCGCCAAAACATAAAAAAATGATATAAATGAGATATCGCTGTAATCGTACTGACCTGAAGAATAAAACTGCTTTGTCAATTTTACCAAACGTGGAACGGTATAAACGCCTCCCCCAAAAGAAATTCATGAATAGCTGGTTTTTGGTCATTCTGCCTCACGAAAATTGGAATAAAAGCGATCAAAAACTGTCACGTGTCCGAAAATGTTACCAATAAAAACGTCAACTCGTCCCGCAAAAAACAAGACCTCATATGACTCTGTGGACCAAAATATGGAAAAATTATAGGTCTCAAAATGTGGAGACGCAAAAACTTTTTTGCTATAAAAAGCGTCTTTTAGTGTGTGACAGCTGCCAATCATAAAAATCCGCTATAAAAAATGCTATAAAAGTAAATCAAACCCCCCTTCATCACCCCCTTAGTTAGGGAAAAATAATAAAATTAAAAAAATGTATTTATTACCATTTTCCCATTAGGGTTAGGGCTAGGGTTAGGGTTAGGGCTAGGGTTAGGGCTAGGGTTAGGGCTAGGGTTAGGGTTAGGGCTAAGGTTAGGGTTGGAGCTAAAGTTAGGGTTAGGGTTGGGTCTAAAGTTAGGGTTAGGGTTGGCGCTAAAGTTAGGGTTAGGGTTGGGGCTAAAGTTAGGGTTTGGATTACATTTACGGTTGGGATTTGGGTTGGGATTAGAGTTAGGGGTGTGTCAGGGTTAGGGGTGTGGTTAGGGTTACCGTTGGGATTAGGGTTGGGGGTGTGTTTGGATTAGGGTTTCAGGTAAAATTTGGAGAGTTTCCACTATTCAGGCACATCAGGGGCTCTCCAAACGCGACATGGCATCCAATCTCAATTCCAGCCAATTCTGCGTTGAAAAAGTAAAACAGTGCTCCTTCCCTTCCGAGCTCTCCTATGCGCCCAAACAGGGGTTTACCCCAACATATGGGGTATCAGCGTACTCTGGACAAATTGGACAACAACTTTTGGGGTCCAAGTTCTCTTGTTATCTTTGGGAAAATAAAAATTTGGGGGGCTAAAAATCATTTTTGTGGGAAAAAAAGATTTTTTATTTTCACGGCTCTGCGTTATAAACTGTAGTGAAACACTTGGGGGTTCAAAGTTCTCACAACACATCTAGATAAGTTCCTTGGGAGGTCTAGTTTCCAATATGGGGTCACTTGTGGGGGGTTTGTACTGTTTGGGTATATCAGGGGCTCTGCAAATGCAACGTGACGCCTGCAGACTAATCCATCTAAGTCTGCATTCCAAATGGCGCTCCTTCCCTTCCGAGCTCTGCCATGCACCCAAACAGTGGTTCCCACCCACATACGGGGTATCAGCGTACTCAGGACAAATTGGACAACAACTTTTGGGGTCCAATTTCTCCTGTTACCCTTGGGAAAATACAAAACTGGGGGCTAAAAAATAATTTTTGTGGAAAAAAATATATTTTTTATTTTCACGGCTCTGCGTTATAAACTGTAGTGAAACACTTGGGGGTTCAAAGTTCTCACAACACCTCTAGATAAGTTCCTTGGGAGGTCTAGTTTCCAATATTGGGTCACTTGTTGGGGGTTTCTACTGTTTGGGTACATCAGGGGCTCTGCAAATGCAACGTGACGCCTGCAGACCAATCCATCTAAATCTGCATTCCAAATGGCACTCCTTCCCTTCCGAGCTCTGCCATGCGCCCAAACAGTGGTTCCCCCCACATATGGGGTATCAGCGTACTCAGGCCAAATTGGACAACAACTGTTGGGGTCCAATTTATCTTGTTACCCTTGTGAAAATACAAAACTGGGGGCTAAAAAATCATTTTTGTGAAAAAATAAATAAATTTATTTTCACGGCTCTGCGTTATAAACTGTAGTGAAACACTTGGGGGTTCAAAGCTCTCAAAACACATCTAGATAAGTTCCTTAGGGGGTCTACTTTCCAAAATGGTGTCACTTGTGGGGGTTTTAATGTTTAAGCACATCAGGGGCTCTCCAAACGTGACATGGTGTCCCATCTCAATTCCAGTCAATTTTACATTGAAAAGTCAAACGGCGCTCCTTCCCTTCCGAGCTCTGCCATGCGCCCAAACAGTCGTTTACCGCCACATATGGGGTATCAGCGTACTCAGAACAAATTGCACAACAACTTTTGATGTCCAATTTCTTCTCTTACCCTTGGGAAAATAAAAAATTGCAGGCGAAAAGATCATTTTTGTGAAAATATATGATTTTTTATTTTTACGGCTCTGCATTATAAACTTCTGTGAAGCACTTGTTGTGTTAAAGTGCTCACCACACATCTAGATAAGTTCCTTAAGGGGTCTACTTTCCAAAATGGTGTCACTTGTGGGGGGTTTCAATGTTTAGGCACATCAGGGGCTCTTGAAACGCAATATGGCGTCCCATCTCAATTCCAGTCAATTTTGCATTGAAAAGTAAAATGGCGCTCCTTTCCTTCCGAGCTCTGCCATGCGCCAAAACAGTGGTTTACCCCCACATATGGGTATCAGCGTACTCAGGACAAATTGTACAACAATTTTTGGGGTCCAATTTCTCCTGTTACCCTTGGTAAAATAACACAAATTGGAGCTGAAATAAATTTTGTGTGAAAAAAAGTTAAATGTTCATTTTTATTTAAACATTCCAAAAATTCCTGCGAAACACCTAGAGGGTTAATAAACTTCTTGAATGTGGTTTTGAGCACCTTGAGGGGTGCAGTTTTTAGAATGGTGTCACACTTGGGTATTTTCTATCATATAGACCCCTCAAAATGACTTCAAATGAGATGTGGTCCCTAAAAAAAATGGTGTTGTAAAAATGAGAAATTTCTGGTCAACTTTTAACCCTTATAACTCCCTAACAAAAAAAATTTTGGTTCCAAAATTGTGCTGATGTAAAGTAGGCATGTGGGAAATGTTACTTATTAAGTATTTTGCTTGACCTATCTCTGTGATTTAAGGGCATAAAAATTCAAAGTTCGAAAATTGCAAAATTGTCAAAATTTTCGCCAAATTTCTGTTTTTTTCACAAATAATCGCAAGTTATATCGAATAAATATAACCACTATCATGAAGTACAATATGTCATGAGAAAACAATGTCAGAATCGCTAAGATCTGTTTAAGCGTTCCAGAGTTATAACCTCATAAAGGGACAGTGGTCAGAATTGTAAAAATTGGCCTGGTCATTAACGTGCAAACCACCCTTGGGGGTAAAGGGTTTAAAAATTGTGAGAACTGGATCCAAAGTGAATAGAACTTTCCTTAAGCATATTTTTGAAAGTTTTTGATGATTTTAATTTAATTTTCATTGTCTAGATCAGGGGATGTTAACCTGTAGCTCAGGAGTCACCTGTGACTTGTTGACCCATGATGTATGGCTCATGGCTGTCTGCCAGCTTGGTACATTAGCACAAGGTCTAAATAATATCTATAAGGAGCAAGTCTCCAGATAATGACTTTTTTGAGTAGCCACACAAAGAAAAGACATTTACTAGCTCAGGGGTGTAGGAGATACCTTAAGAGGTTGTCCACTATTTGATTGATGACCTATTCTTAGGAGAGGCCATCAATGTCTGTTCGGCCGGGGTCCAACACCCGGGACATCCGCCGATCAGCTGTTTATCAGTGACGGCTGAAAGCACTCACTTGCAGTGCTGGCCATCTTCTGATAGTGTCCGAGGCTTTGTATTGCACATCCACCTCCTGTTCAAATCAATAGGAGTTGGATGTATAGTAGTACCTTGTTGCAGCCACTGTCAGAAGATGGCTGCTCCGCGCAAGTGAGTACTTCCAGCCATGAGAGATGACAACGACACCAATAATAGCTGATCGGTGGGGAAAACTCCCACTGAAGGGTAGCCTATTAGATACACAAAAATGGAGTACTAATTTCAGAGTATATACCAAGGAATGTATCATTTTTTACTGGTGATACAAAATATATAAAAATTACACATTATAAAAAGAGGTGTACAAAATAAATCCCAGGGATTAGCCAGCAACAGACATAGCAACTCGTTAGTACTCCATTTTGTGTGTATCTAATGTGGTAGCAGTGCCTGATAAGAGAATACCAAATGGGGCTAAGGTGGGAAACCCTGGAAGTAAGTATGGTAGGCACGGTACTGTATAAGGAACGTGCCTCTGACTGCGGAGCCCTTAAGGGATAGCTAGAGGGGAAAACTGTGCAGTGCCCAATTCCCCCCTCCCACTACTTTCCCAGGTGATGTCATGATTGGGACGCCCAGCGGACCAACCGGGGAGAGGAGGGAAGTCTGGCCACACCCTCAGGGGTTAAATTCTAGTGCCGGGCCCGGATTCTCCCTCTTTCTCCCCGGCTGGCCCTCGGAAGCTGTTGTCCCGGACATCCTGACCGCGGTGGCTGCCCCTGCGATCGAGGCCCTACAGCAGGGAGCTGCACAGGAAGGTGAGCAATGGTCGCGATCCCTTAATTCTGGCCTGGGTGCTCACCTTCCTGTGCCCTCTCCTCACCCCCCAGCCTCTCCATCGTCCCCCAGGGCTCCGTCCCTGGCACACCCCCCCCTCCTGGGGCCTCGTCCTCGCCCTCGCCTGTCGCCCCTGCGCTGCTAACCCCCACTCACCTGCCCATGTTATCGGTCCCGTCCACTGCAGACCCCGGGGCTCCCGCTCCCAGCCCCCGGCACTCCTGCTGACCACGGCGCAGCGGCGCCGCCAGGTAGACGCTCGGGGCGTTCCTCCCGTCCTCCCGAGCGCCTGCGTGTCGGAGCAGAGCCGGCGCTACCAAGCCGCCGTGCTTCTGCCCCTCGCACGGCTCCGGGTGGCGCGGCGGGCGTCGCGACGCTTGCCCCAGGTTCCGCTCCCTGCCGGTCCCAGGCGCCCGCGCCATACTACGAGTACGCCCGGGCCCCGGTCACTTCCGGTCACCGCTCTGAAGCCCGGGGCCCGGCGCGCTTAGTGGATGCCTCCCCCTCTCACACAGTCCAGGCCCGCCCTGCCTCCCAGGGTGCAGTGCGGGCCGCGTGGGACACGCCCACTTCCTCCCTGCAGCCCCACAGCTTTTCTGGGGCAGGCAGGGGGCCGCCCGCCGCCCCAGTGTCATCGGCTGTGCACCAGCTGCTCTGGAGGACCGGGGTGCAGCGCGGGCAATCAGCTCGGGCGCAGCGCCGGTCCCCTGCAGCGGCGGGGAGTCTCCCCTCCCTGATGCCGGCCGGGGACCATCAAGCCCCGCACACATACGCCCCTGCGCGCGCTGTTAGCACAGCGATAGCCTGTGGGCCCCCAGCCCGCCAAATCGTTCGGGGGGGCGCCTCATATGCAGCGCCCCCTAACCCCCTGAGCCAGTTCCCGCCACGCAGCGCCGCACCGACCCCTGCTACACCCGGGCTGCACCACGGGGGACCCCTGGCCAGCCCACTCCTGGCCTGCCATGTCCCCCCAGCAGGCACATCACCGTTGCCTGTGCAGGGGGCGGGCGGTCAGGGGCCAGAGCCACAGATACGGCTGCAGAGCGTGGTTGACCGGTCTAAACGTACCGGCCAGCACGCTCTGCGGCCAGAAGTGTACGCACCAAGCACGCACACAGTCGCACTAAGCACAAACACAGCTACAATAAATTGTGCTCCTCCAACACCCCCATGGTCACAAACGCAAATCGCAGACAGTTTCCTATCAGCCCCCCCCCCTTTTAAGCTCACCCCGCAGTGCAAGCCTAACAGTCGCTGTGCCTTCCCCGGCTCTACGCCCTGCACCGCCACTCACGCCCCATAACCAAATTTACGTCCCCCCCAATCCCGGATTAAATGTCCCCAACACAACCCCTAGACACGGCAATCACAGGCATAGATGCCGCAGATCGTCCTCACCCTCATCAGTAGACTCCCACCACCGTCCCCGCTGTCCCTCTAGCTGTTGGCATTCCAACTCCAGTCGCCGACACCACTTATACAGGAGCCACCATAGATCCCGCTCCTCCAGATGGCGCTCGCCATCCACAACCGGCTCAGAGACATCGGGGAGTTACAACGGGTGGTACCGGTCGCATGCCGAAAGACGGCGGTCTCACCGGACACCCAGAGCGGGTACCCGTTGGGAACAGACACTGACACCCCCCGTTACGGACCAGGCAGAGATCGGAGCCCCAATAGCCTCTCATCCTCGAGCACACGACAGATGTCATCCGTCACGTGCTCCATCCTGGGCTGACGCACGGGGAGACATGCCATACGTACCTCCCCGGTCCACCAGCCAGCACCGATCCATCGAAACAATAGAAGCCGGAGCACCTCCCTCTCCAGGGGACGCTCGGCACCAGACACAATGCAGCAGAAGACATCCCCGTGCCACGGCGCTGGCCGCTGGCATGCCATCTTCGTCCTCCAGGGCGGGCGGCCAGCATCAGGACAGCGCCACGGCAGGAGCCAGAGTACCTCCGTCCGGAGACACTCGGCCTGCATCTGACAGCGGTGAGTTCTTTGATATCGGTGAGCACTCTACAATACAAAATGTGGGAGAAAGCGAGCTGGCAGCCGCTATTAAGACCCTAGTTCAGCAGTTGACACGCCCAGGCGTACCAACTGACACTAGCACCACCCAAGCAGCTAGTCTGCACAAGGATGCATTTTTCTGTGGAGTTAGCCCGCTAGGAGCGCACGTTGAGTTGGAGACAAAGCAAAAAATTTGGGATAATGCTTACGTAAATATATGGTCACTGTTATCGGCCGACCAACAGTCCGTGGACAAGGATAGGAGAATAGGCGAGCGGTTTCAAGATAGGAGCAAACCAAAAATAGCTCAAACGATGAATAACTGGCTCCAGGCCTTCGCGGTTCTCGGCTGCATCATGGGCCAAAAGCACCCAGAGCGCTGTTCTGAATTATTTACCAAGATCTAATCTATAATTCATATAAGTGTCAGGGTCTGCATGGAAACGGTACGACGAGGAGTTCCGCAGGCGGTTGGCCATGCAGCCTGATTTGGGCTGGGGGGTAAAAGCGACGGACGTTTTGGCTACGACTGATGCTGTCCCAAAAACAGCCCCCCCTTTTCGGCAGCGACCACTTATCACTCAACAGCAGCAGGCCAGAATACAGTGGTCGTACGCGGACCTGGGGCCTGCTTACTGTTTAACGATGGATACTGCCGTTTCCAAGGGTCCTGTAAATATAGACACGAATGCTCCCCCTGCGGAGGTGGACACCCTGCATCCAGGTGTACCCGCCAAGCAAACAGAGCGCCTGCGAGGTTTTCACCCCGGCGAACATAACCGCAATGGGCCCATGGCAAAACCGTTACCCCAATAAAAAGCGGCGCAACAGCCACATTTCTGCTTTAAATACGGCTTCTATATCCCCTTCGAACCCAGTCCCAAGTTAAAATCAGCACGCGAATTCCCCAAGATTTTACAAAAGTAGAACTAGGCTCGATGGCGGGCCCATTAAAATCATTGTGTGCTCCATCGCTGCCTGACAGCCTGAGTGAATCTTCACCCAGGGCTACCAGCCAGTCCAACCTACAGGAGCCGGTTTTTCATCCTTCAACTGAAGGGTTTACAAATGAGCTACACAGGAGTCGGAGCACACAATCGGTGTGCATGGTATGATCAATAATGAATTAATGCCGAAAAGGTGGTTACTTGAATCGATGCCGAAAAAGGCGGTTACTACGACTATGACGAATCAATGATAAATCAATGCCGAACGAGGCTTTTACTGGCAAATGAGAATAAACTACACTGGAGCAGGAGTTCCTCCATCAATGGGAGTCACTCTGCCAGAATCAGATAGCGGTGAGTGTTTTTCATTTGGCGAACTCAATGGTCTGGGGCTCAGCGGATGGTGGAACAAGGGTCCCTGTGGTGGACTTTGAGAACGGGTGAAATAAGGTTTCATAATGAGGGCAATGAATACAGGTCCCGGGGAATGTGCTCAGAGGACAGTAAATGAGATTATTGATGGGCTTGACACACCAATCATTAATTAAACCCCAGCTTTACATACGGTTTCTTCAACATACTAGAAATTAGACTCAACCGCTCCCTGAAGGCAGACTTGCTGGTCTGGAGGACATTCCGGAAGTCCTACAAGTTTATGGCGCGGGGCATATATGCATTATGGCGCGGGAGACGCCAAACAAAGATTTAGGCCTAATGGTCGGTGGAAATATTACAGATGGTTTTCGCGGCAATCTACAAGGACCAGTGGTGAAAAGGCCAATGGCCTGAACTATGGACCACGGCCACATGGGGCCGTGACCCAGCACTGGTAGAAATTTTGGCAATAGTAACATCAGTCGAGCTATGGGTGGCCCAATTGAAAAATACGAACATCAGATTTCTAACCAAACAGCTGAGAACAGCAAAAGCCCTAAACAGCATGCCCTCTTCTTCTCAGCCAGCACTCGCGCTGTTGCGACGCCTAGCACTACTATGCCTGAAACACAACATCTGGTGCCGGGCTACATGTACGGCGAATGTAGATGAAAGAATTGTTTAACTTTTGTTATCTTCCGATTGGCAGGCATTCAAACTCTCCAGGGAGCAAACGTCGGGCCTACGATGTCCTCCTTCCCTCTGGGACATGGTGGCCAATCACTGATGCCCTTGATCCGCGCTTCAGTGACACCGGCGACTTGGCAGGTTTACGGTAAGGCGTGGGAGGAGTGGTGCTCGCTAACGCAAGGAAGACCAGTCGATAGGTGCGACCGGGCGAGATGCGACGTCTCAGTAGAACTCTTACAACGGCTCGGGCGGAGAGGTGCGTCAGGGACATTAGCGCAACGTTATCTATCGGAAATAGCCTCATTCGTTCAGCTGCTGGGGTGGGTGGACGTAACCAAATAATTTTCATCAAACAAGCCGTTAAAGGCTGGAGAAGGCTTCAACCTAGCCAGGAATGCCGTCGCCCAGTTTCCTTATGGCTACTGCATGACATAATTGCAATATCTTCATCAGTGTGCAAGTCACAATACGAGGCAACGCTGATATCTGCGGCGTACACAATCGCCTTCTTCGGGGCGCTTCGCGTCAGTGAATTAGTGCCGCAGTCAAAAAACAGCATCAGTAGGCGGTTTAATCAACGAAGACCTCGTCATATGCAGCAAAGCTCTGCGCATTAGGGTACGGAGATCCAAATGCGACCCCACCGGGAAGGGGACATGGGTATTGGGCAAGGCGTCAGACGGCCCTATATGCCCTGTAAAAATAGTTAAACGCTATGCAGTAGTAAGACATTCGGGTAGATTTTTTCTTTCACACACCGACGGGTCCCCTCTTACAAAATATCAATTTCAAGCGATTTTAGACAGTGCCTAGAGGCAGTCGGCGTGGCTCCGAGAGAATATGGGACACATTCCTTCCGAATAGGGGCGGCTACCGAAGCAGCTAGAGCGGGGGTATCGGAAGTCGAGGTGCAGAGAATGGGCCGCTGGAAATCCGCATGCTTTGCCAGATACATAAGACCAGACCTGCTTTAACACTTTTGTCTCTTACAGGCAGCTTTAAGCCCACAGTTTGGGTAGTGGGGCATTCTTTTGTCTACTGGGCGTACGAAAGAGCCAAACTGCGGCCGGGCGGAACAAATGTTGGCTTCCCGAAGCTGGAAGTCAGCTGGAGAGGCATCAAAGGGCTCCGGTGGCGTCAGATCTTCCTGGAGATGGTCGACATCGCCAAGAGGGCCAAGGGGCCGGTGGTGCTGGTGCTACATGCCGGAGGCAATGATTTGGGCAAACGAAAAGGGGCCGAGCTGTACACAGTAAGATCAACAGATGTCGAACGGTTTGTTGGTTTATTACCGGATATGGTGGTGGTGTGGTCTGAGATAATACCTCGAGCGGTTTGGCACGGAGCCAAGGACGTGAAAGCCATCGAAAACTCAAGAAAAAGGATTAACACAAAGACGTCGAAGTTGGTGAGAGAAAATTATGGCATTGTGGTACGCCACCAAGAGCTAGAAGGGAACAATGTAGCTTCACTAAGACCGGATGGCATCCACCTCACGGACGTCGGGCTCGACATATTTTTGGAGGGTTTACGGGATGGTGTTGAACAGGCTCTAACGAGGTTGTGTGGGGGGTCGGAGTCCTGTGTAGGTAATACACATGATCCTCCGTGGCGGTAGGTAGAGGGGGGCAAAGGTTCGTAACCTCTCATCGGCTTGCTGGCCCAGCGGTCGTCGGCTGGGGCCTTCAGCAATGAGTCCGTCGCGAAATGTAATTGCCCTTCTCTACTTTGCAAAATAAACTGTGACCGACCTGTTCAACCCATCCAGGTTTCTTGGTATCTTTTATTACGGAGTGGTGGGACGGGGGAAGGCACGGTTTACGACACACGGGTGTCTGCAGTCTGGTAGGCACGGTACTGTATAAGGAACGTGCCTCTGACTGCGGAGCCCTTAAGGGATAGCTAGAGGGGAAAACTGTGCAGTGCCCAATTCCCCCCTCCCACTACTTTCCCAGGTGATGTCATGATTGGGACGCCCAGCGGACCAACCGGGGAGAGGAGGGAAGTCTGGCCACACCCTCAGGGGTTAAATTCTAGTGCCGGGCCCGGATTCTCCCTCTTTCTCCCCGGCTGGCCCTCGGAAGCTGTTGTCCCACCCTCCCTCCCTTATAAAGGGCTGAATGTACTGTGCTATTATTGTTAAAATGTTTTAAATTATTTAAAAAAAAAAAAAAATTTTGACGTTCTTTTTATATATGTCACAGCGGTAGGTAGAGGTGGGCAAAGGTTCGTAACCTCTCATCGGCTTGCTGGCCCAGCGGTCGTCGGCTGGGGCCTTCAGCAATGAGTCCGTCGCGAAATGTAATTGCCCTTCTCTACTTTGCAAAATAAACTGTGACCGACCTGTTCAACCCATCCAGGTTTCTTGGTATCTTTTATTACGGAGTGGTGGGACGGGGGAAGGCACGGTTTACGACACACGGGTCTCTGCAGTCTACTGCCTCAGTGTGATTTATGTGTGGACATTTTAGGTGTTATTCTGCTATTATTGGGGGTTATCGCTGTTACTTTTGTGGAGGTTTGGAGCTTGATCTGAATGTTTCTACTCAGGGGGCTCTGGATACGGCTCGCAACCCTCTCTCAGAGCTGATTGAGTCTTTTGCAACCCTACTATTCAATCCTCCTTCCAAAACACATAATCCACATTAACATCTATTAACCTGCCCGTAGACAGTTTCAACAAAACAATGTGTTCTGTTTTTTCTAGACTGTATATACAGGTCCTTCTCAAAAAATTAGCATATAGTGTTAAATTTCATTATTTACCATAATGTAATGATTACAATTAAACTTTCATATACTATAGATTCATTATCCACCAACTGAAATTTGTCAGGTCTTTTATTGTTTTAATACTGATGATTTTGGCATACAACTCCTGATAACCCAAAAAACCTGTCTCAATAAATTAGCATATCAAGAAAAGGTTCTCTAAATGACCTATTACCCTAATCTTCTGAATCAACTAATTAACTCTAAACACATGCAAAAGATACCTGAGGCTTTTAAAAACTCCCTGCCTGGTTCATTACTCAAAACCCCCATCATGGGTAAGACTAGCGACCTGACAGATGTCAAGAAGGCCATCATTGACACCCTCAAGCAAGAGGGTAAGACCCAGAAAGAAATTTCTCAACAAATAGGCTGTTCCCAGAGTGCTGTATCAAGGCACCTCAATGGTAAGTCTGTTGGAAGGAAACAATGTGGCAGAAAACGCTGTACAACGAGAAGAGGTGACCGGACCCTGAGGAAGATTGTGGAGAAGGACCGATTCCAGACCTTGGGGAACCTGAGGAAGCAGTGGACTGAGTCTGGTGTGGAAACATCCAGAGCCACCGTGCACAGGCGTGTGCAGGAAATGGGCTACAGGTGCCGCATTCCCCAGGTAAAGCCACTTTTGAACCATAAACAGCGGCAGAAGCGCCTGACCTGGGCTACAGAGAAGCAGCACTGGACTGTTGCTAAGTGGTCCCAAGTACTTTTTTCTGATGAAAGCAAATTTTGCATGTCATTCGGAAATCAAGGTGCCAGAGTCTGGAGGAAGACTGGGGAGAAGGAAATGCCAAAATGCCTGAAGTCCAGTGTCAAGTACCCACAGTCAGTGATGGTGTGAGGTGCCATGTCAGCTGCTGGTGTTGGTCCACTGTGTTTCATCAAGGGCAGGGTCAATGCAGCTAGCTATCAGGAGATTTTGGAGCACTTCATGCTTCCATCGGCTGAAATGCTTTATGGAGATGAAGATTTCATTTTTCAGCACGACCTGGCACCTGCTCACAGTGCCAAAACCACTGGTAAATGGGTTACTGACCATGGTATTACTGTGCTCAATTGGCCTGCCAACTCTCTTGACCTGAACCCCATAGAGAATCTGTGGGATATTGTGAAGAGAAAGTTGAGAGACGCAAGACCCAACACTCTGGATGAGCTTAAGGCCGCTATTGAAGCATCCTGGGCCTCCATAACATCTCAGCAGTGTCACAGGCTGATTGCCTCCATGCCACGCCGCATTGAAGCAGTCATTTCTGCCAAAGGATTCCCGACCAAGTATTGAGTGCATAACTGAACATTATTATTTGATGGTTTTTTTGTTTGGTATTAAAAAACACTTTTATTTGATTGGTCGGGTGAAATATGCTAATTTATTGAGACAGGTTTTTTGGGTTATCAGGAGTTGTATGCCAAAATCATCAGTATTAAAACAATAAAAGACCTGACAAATTTCAGTTGGTGGATAATGAATCTATAGTATATGAAAGTTTAATTGTAATCATTACATTATGGTAAATAATGAAATTTAACACTATATGCTAATTTTTTGAGAAGGACCTGTATATTAGTTAATCCATACCTCCCAACTTTTGAAGATGGGAAAGAGGGACAAAGTTTGCGGCGTGCAAATTTTAGGCCACGCCTCTGACCACACCCATTCATAATTAGTCACACCCATATCCACGTCCCAAGCACACCCATTTAGCACTGCTGATCACACTGTTTCATATACAATAGTTATAAACAAAAAAATATGGCCACACAGTGCTCCATACTGTATAATGGCCACACATGAGGCTCCATACTGTATAATGAACACACATGACGCTCCATACTGTATAATGACCGCATGCATACTGTATAATGGCCGCACATGATGCTCCATACTGTATAATGGCCGCACATGATGCTCCATACTGTATAATGACCGCACATGATGCTCCATACTGTATAATGACCGCATGCATACTGTATAATGGCCGCACATGATGCTCCATACTGTATAATGAACGCACATGATGCTCCATACTGTATAATGACCGCACATGATGCTCCATATTGTATAATGACCGCACATGATGCTCCATACTGTATACTGGCTGCACATGATGCTCCATACTGTATAATGACCGCACATGATGCTCCATATTGTATAATGACCGCACATGATGCTCCATACTGTATACTGGCTGCACATGATGCTCCATACTGTATAATGAACACACATGATGCTCCATACTGTATAATGGCCACACATGATGCTCCATATTGTATAATGACCGCACATGATGCTCCATACTGTATAATGACCGCACATGATGCTCCATACTGTATAATGACCGCACATGATGCTCCATACTGTATAATGACCGCACATGATGCTCCATATTGTATAATGACCGCACATGATGCTCCATACTGTATAATGACCGCACATGATGCTCCATACTGTATAATGACCGCACATGATGCTCCATACTGTATAATGAACGCACATGATGCTCCATACTGTATAATGACCGCACATGATGCTCCATATTGTATAATGACCGCACATGATGCTCCATACTGTATACTGGCTGCACATGATGCTCCATACTGTATAATGACCGCACATGATGCTCCATATTGTATAATGACCGCACATGATGCTCCATACTGTATACTGGCTGCACATGATGCTCCATACTGTATAATGAACACACATGATGCTCCATACTGTATAATGGCCACACATGATGCTCCATATTGTATAATGACCGCACATGATGCTCCATACTGTATAATGACCGCACATGATGCTCCATACTGTATAATGACCGCACATGATGCTCCATACTGTATAATGACCGCACATGATGCTCCATATTGTATAATGACCGCACATGATGCTCCATACTGTATAATGACTGCACATGATGCTCCATATTGTATAATGACCACACATGATGCTCCATACTGTATACTGGCTGCACATGATGCTCCATATTGTATAATGACCGCACATGATGCTCCATACTGTATTATGACTGCACATGATGCTCCATACTGTATAATGACCCCACATGATGCTCCATACTGTATTATGGCCACAGTTCTCCATACTGTATAATGACATACAGGCACGCAGCTCACACACATGCAGCATCACACACACAGTATCACACATACACACGCAGCATCACAAACGCAGCTCACAAACACATGCAGCTTTGACACAAATGCATCACACATGCAGCCATCACACACACACACAGCCATCACACACACACGCAGTCATCACACACACACACGCAGCCATCACACACACACACACAGCCATCACACACACACGCAGTCATCACACACACACGCAGTCATCACACACACACGCAGTCATCACACACACGCAGCCATCACACACACACACGCAGCCATCACACACACACACGCAGCCATCACACACACACACGCAGCCATCACACACACACGCAGCCATCACACACACACACGCAGCCATCACACACACACGCAGCCATCACACACACACGCAGCCATCACACACACACACACGCAGCCATCACACACATGCAGCCATCACACACACACGCAGCCATCACACACACACGCAGCCATCACACACACACACACACGCAGCCATCACACACACACGCAGCCATCACACACATGCAGCCATCACACACACCCAGCCATCACACACACCCAGCCATCACACACACACACACCCAGCCATCACACACACACACACACCCAGCCATCACACACACACACTCAGCCATCACACACACACACACCCAGCCATCACACACACACACTCAGCCATCACACACACACACCCAGCCATCACACACACACACCCAGCCATCACACACACACACCCAGCCATCACACACACCAGATACCTCATACACACATGACACACACACAAATGCAGCATCACACATCACACACACACACACACACACACACACACACACACAATCTCCTCTGTGGTGCAGGGGCGGCTGATCTGTCCATGTGCAGCTCTTCAGTTTCTCCGGCTGCTCACAGCTCTGCACTGTCCCGGCACCTCCCCCATCTCTCCTTCTCTGCCGGGATAGCAGCTAAGAGCAGGAGACGCCAGAGCTCTGTGCACACACCTCAGGTAGTGAGTCGCTGACCTCTCATCTTGATCGCTGCTGGCTCTCTTCCTCAGCGTGGCAGCGCCGCACACACAGGGGGCGGGGGCGGGGGCGGGGGAGGGATCGGTCGGGAGGAGACCCAGCATGTATAAGAAAAAAAAAACAGCCACAAACCTAATCGGGCTCTCTCTATGTCCTGGAAGTGGGCGGGGCTTCACCGGCGGCCGCAAATTCGGGATTTTAAATGCCCGAAGCGGGACAGCGGGACCCCGGTGCCAAAGCGGGACTGTCACGCTGAAATCGGGACGGTTGGGAGGTATGGTTAATCCTTTAAGGACAGAGCCACTTTTGGTCTTAATCACCAAGCCCCATTTTTCAATTCTAACATGTCATTTCATGTGGTACTAACTCTAGAATGCTTAAAAGGGGTTGTCCAGGCTTTCTGTAAAATTTGTGTGTGTGCCTAGGATGCAAAATGCTGACAATTTGTAATATACTCCCTGTCAGCATTCTGTATGGTGTCTTGGATATTGTATCGCACTTAGTTCGGGGAGCAGCTGTCTCCTGATTCTGGAAGAACTGCTCAGTCACCAACTAGAGTTTTCATGTCTGGCAGAGACTGGTCATAACTGGCCCCAGTCTCTGCCAGACCTTAACCCTCCTGTCTCCTGCTCCAGCCTCCCAGTGCAGCACACAGTGTGAGGCAGCAGGAAGGACAAACCAGGAAGGGAAAGGCTTCTAAATAGGTGAGTATAATGCACTGTGTTCATCCATTGTTCCATTCCTCCCTCCACCCACACACACACACACACCCATCCATCCCCCCACACAAACACACACACATCCATCCATCCAGACACACACACTACACACATCCATCCATCCTGACACACACATCCATCCACACACATCCATCCATCCATCCAAACACACACAGACACACCACACACACTCACCCATCCAAATTTGGGGCCAAAATAAGGCATTTTCATAAGGGTAACAGGAGAAATAGCACCATAAAATTTGTTGTGTAATTTCTCCTGATTACGCTGATACCCCATATGTGGAATACTACTTTTGAGGCACACTGCAAAGCTCAGAAGGGAAGAAGCACCATACTGAAATTCCAATTTTGCTGGAATGATTTGAGGGTGCCATGTCACACTGGCAGAGCCCCTGAGGTGCCAAAACAACAGAATCCCCCTATATGTGAACTCATTTGACAAACTACACCCCCCCCAATGAATTCATCTAGGGGTGCAGTGATCATATTGACACCACATGTGCATCACAGAATTTTATACCACTGAGCAATAAAGAAAGAATACATTACATTTTTATCACTAAAATGTTGTTTTAGCCCCAAGTTTTTAATTTATCTAAGGGTTAGTAGGACTTTTTTTTTTTTACAATAAACTGAGGTCCATTTTTTCCCGAGTACGCCAATACCCTACATATAATCAGGAAATATTTTTCAGGCACAGTGCAAAGCTCAGAAGGCAAGGAGCACCAGATTTTACTGTTATGGTTTGAAAGTGCCACCATGACCCACTGGGAGAGCCCATGAGGTGCCAGAACAGCAGAACCCCCCCATAAGTGACCCCGTTTTACAAACTACACCTCTCAGTAAATTCATCTAGGGGTGTAGTGATCATATTGACACCACAGGTGTGTCACAGAATTTTATACCATTGGGTAGTGAAGAAAAAATAACTACATTTTTACCACCAAAATTTTGTCTTAGCCCCAGATTTTACATTTTCACACAAGAAATAGGTAAAAATGGCACCAAAATTTGTACCACAATTACTACTGAACGGTAATACTCCATATATGGCTGTACAGTACTGCTTAGCCATACGGAGAGACTCGGGAGGAAAGGAGCGTTATTTGCCTTCTGGAGCGCAGATTTTCCTAGAACAGTTTGTGGACTCCATATACAGAGCCCCCAATTGTTCGAAGAGCAGAATCCTCCCTCAAGTGACCCCATTTTGGAAACTATACCCCTTGGGGAATTTATCTTCTGGTGTAGTGACAATTTTGACTCCATGGGTATTTTAAACAGCAATAGCACAAAGAGAGGACTTGAAAATCCTCCCCCCCAAAAAAAAAATACAGCAAAAAGGCAGAGATCCTTACTTGCCCAGGCCTCCAAACAAATGCACTAACAGGATGCAGTGGACCCTAAGGGTATGTTTCCACGTGCCGGATTACAGCCGGATTAGCTGCGGATTGAACGCTGCATGCAGTCACAGCGTTCAACCCGCCGCGTCCAGATGCTACTGCATAGTGGAGGGGATTTTATGAAATCCCGTCTCCACCATGCGTGCGAACACGCATTCGGCCCTGCGCTTATGGACATGTGGCGCGTCTTTTTAGAACGCAGCATGTCTGTTTACCTTGCGGCGACGCTCCATCGCCACAAGGTAAATCACCGGGTACTATGTATGGGGTGCGGAGATTCCGAATGTGTGCAATGAACACAATCGGAATCACCGCGCATTCAGAAGGGGGCGGCGCTTTGGGTGGAGAGGGTTTTCCGCTCCGTCCAAAGCACCGTCATTGAGGACTGTGGACACACCCATATAGTTAAGGAGGCAGTAACACAGGTGCAAGAATACTGATGAGGCAACCGCTCACAGCCTATCAATTCATGGAGGGGGCGGTTGCTTGGCATATTAATGTGCAAAAAGCACATATAAAAATGTTAGGTACTAGTTAATATTTTGGCCAAAATGTAAGCTCGTAACCCCCGTCACGGGTCCTCACACTAACTATATGGGTTCACTGCATTCTGTTAGTGTATTTGTTTGGAGGCCTCGGCAGGTAAGGATCTCTGCCTTTTTGCTGTATTTTTCATGGGTATTTTCCAGAAACAAGCAGCAATGAATGTTGCCAAGTGAAAATTGCAAACTGCAGTTTTAGTGACCAGTACGTTGCAGTCACTAGTATGTTATGCCCAGCCCGTGCTTCTGGAGACATGCACCCGTAAGTTAGACGGGCTGTCATCGCTTCAGAAATGCCAAACCTGGACAATATATGTGGTTTAGGTACACTGTGGGGCTCAGAAGGGAGAGGCATTTGGATTTTGGAGCACAGAATTTGCTGAATTTCTTCTGGCGGGTGAAGAGCCATTTCACTTTTCCAAAGCCTTTGTATTTCCAGGAACATGAAAGCCCCCTATATTTCCGTTAACAAATGTCAGACCTGAGTGGGGTCTTGCTTTTTTTGTGAGTTGAAGCTTTTATTGGGAACATTTTACATAACATTTGGGATCATTTATCCGGCGCTCTACGCTGAGCACTTTGGGGTTTACATCTAAATCTCTGAGTGACATGATTCAGATGAAATCCCTGAGGGATCCATTCACTATAATGAAGCAGCAGAGTTACTCTGGACTCCATTTGGCCTCTGTTCAGTGGTGTTCTTTTCAGAAGTTCAGAAATCTGTGGCCGACAGCACTTTTATGCAATCCTAATAAGACGGACTCCGCCTGATAACAGTTAAGACGGCATCCACAGTGCCTTTATCTGCCTCATTACAGGGAATCTTCCACCAGAGGTTTTGTCTGAATGACATATTTCAAAGATTTACATGGAAATCCCGATGCAAGTGCTCAGCGCAGAGCACAGGATAAATGTGCACCAAGCCATACTTTGGGAGACAGAATGGTTTAATTTATTTTTTACATCATTCCTCATGTGGTATAAGTCATTAGGTGGCTTTATTCTTCGGGTTGTGTGATTACAGCGATAGCAGATTTATATCGGGTTTTTATGTTTGGCTGCTGTCACACAAAGATGCTTTTTATTGCAAAAAATAGTTTTTGCATCACCACATTTTAAGAGCTATAATTTTTCCATATTTTGGCCCACAGAGTCATGTGAGGGCTTGTTATTTTTGGGACGAGTTGACGTTTTTATTGGTACCATTTTCAGACATGACATTTTTTGATCGCTACCTGTTCCGATTTTTGTGAGACAGAATGAACAAAAAACAGCAATTCAGGATTTTTTTGGAGGGGGGGGTTTATGCCATTTTGGGTGTGGTAAAACTGATTTTTCGGGTCAGTACGATTACAGTGATACCTCATTTATATCTTTTTAGTGCTTTGGCGCTTTTACACAATAAAAACAATTTTATAGAAAAAATTATTTTTGCATCGCTTTATTCTGAGAGCTATAATTTATTTATTTTTCCGCTGATGGAGCTGTATGGTGATTTGTTTTTGCGGGGCAAGATGACAATTTCAGTGGTACAATGTTTATTTATATTCATCTTTTTTATAGCATTTTATTCCACTTTTTGTTCGATGGTATGATGATAAAGCATTGTTTTTGCCTTGTTTTTTATTTATTTTTTATTGTGTTCACTAAAGGGGTTAACTAGTGGGACTGTTTCATAGGTCGGGTCATTAAAGATGCGGTAATACCAAATATGCATACTTTAATTGTTAATATTTTTTCATGCAAATATTTATTTATAGATACAATACCTTTTGTTTTTTTTATTTTATTTTATATTTTAAAATATTTTTACAATTATTTAAAAATAATGTTTTACTTTTTTACGTTTTCCCAATATGGGAATATGATTTTTTGCAGGCTGATCACTACTGCATCCCCATGCTGTAGAAACTGTCAGCTCTGCACTGATCAGCAACTTTACTAGCTCTGGTGAACCGGATGTCGTCATGATGACATCAGGTCACCATGGCAATGATCGGGACCCCGCATCATGCCGCGGGGTCTCCTATCCAAAGGCAGAGGGGCTGTAATCCCTCTGCCGGCCACTGGAATGCTGCGATTGCTTTTAATCACAGTATTTCTAGGGTTAAAGTGCCAGGAGTGGTGCATTACCACTCCTGGCACTTAGTGCTGGGTGTCTGCTGTCAGAATCAGCTGAATCAGCTGACACCCGGCGGCGATCGCCCACGCACAGCACAGCACATGTGCATGCAACACGTCTCTGGTCAGATATTATTACGATAAATGTCAGAAAGGGCTTAAAACTGTTGTCAGAAATTTTGGTAACCCTTCAGGTGCTTCACAAGACTAAATACAATGTGGAATACAAAAAGGAAAAATAATATTTTTTCCACTAAAATATTGCTCCAGCCTTAATTTTTCACTATCACAAGGGTTAATAGGAAAAAATCTGACCAGTGTCACTTTATGTGGGAATAGCTCTGGAACATTTCAACAGATTCCACTGATTCTGAGTCAGTTTTTTCATTACATATTGTATTTCATTATAGTGGTAATATTTGTTCGATATTACTTGCTTTTATTTGAGAAAAAATTGGAAATTTGGTGAAAATGTCAAAAATTTCGCAATTTTCAAACTTTTAGTTCTCTTGCCCTTAAATCAGAAGGTTGTGTCACACAAAATAGTTAATAAATAACATTTCCCACATGTCTACTTTAGATTTGCATCATCATCAACTTTTTTTTTTTTTGCTAGAAACTTTGAAAGGTAAAAAGTTGATCAGCAATTTCAAATTTTTCCAACAAAATTTACAAAACCATTTTTTATGGACCGCATTGCATCATATTTGAAGTGACTTTGGGGGGTTTATATGACAGAAAATACCCAAAATTGGCACCATTCTAATAGCTACACACTGCAAAGTACTCAAAACCACATTCAAGAAGTTTATTAATCCATTCGGTGCGTCACAGGAACTAAAGCAATGTGGAAGGAAAAAATGAACATTTAACTTTTTTTCACAAAATTTTTACTTTAGCTCCAAATTTGTTATTTTAACAAGGGTTATAGGAGAAAATGGACCCTAAACTTTGTTGTGCATTTTCTCCATTTTCTGTAGAGAAAATCCACTGCTTGAGTGCATGGAAGGTCACAGAAAGTAAGTAGCACTGTTTGACTTTTTGAGCGCAAAAATGGTTTGAATCGAGATTGACACCATGTCGCGTTTGGAGAACCCCAAATGTTCCTGAACAGTGGAAACCCCCCACAAGTGTCCCCATTTTGGAAACTAGACCCCTCAAGGAATGTATCTAGATGTGTGGTGTGCTTCAAAGAAATTTATAACGTAGCAGTGTGAAAATAAAAAATCACATTTAACCCACAAAAAAATGTACTTTTAGCCCCAATTTTTTTATTTACACAATAATTACAGGAGAAATTAGACCACAAACTGTGTATTGCAATTTCTCCTGAGTACACCAATACCCCATATGTGGAGGGAAGCTACTTTTTGGGCACACGTCAGGGCTTGGAAGAGAAGGGGTGACGTTTTGGAACGCAGACTTTGATGGAATGGTCTGCTGGCGTCATGTCGCGTTTGGAGAGCACCTGATGTGCCTAAACAGTGAAAACCTCCCATAATTTATCCCATTTTGGAACCACACCCCTTGAGGGGTCTAGTTTCCAAAATGGCATTACTTGTAGGGGGTTTCTGCTGTTTTCATATGTCAGGGGCTCTTCAAATGCGACATGGCATTCACAATCTATCCCAGGCAAATAGCGCTTTTTCCTTTCTTAACCCTTCCATGTGCCCAAGCAGAAATTTTTTACCACATATGGGGTGCAGTTGCATTCGAGACAAATTGCTCAAGAAATTACTCCTATTATCCATTGGGAAAATTACAAATATGGGGCGAAAAAAACATTTTTGTTAAAAAAAATGAACATTTTCAATATGACGACCTAATGTTATCAAATTCTGTGTAGTACCTGTAGTTCAAAATGCTCACTATACCCCTGGATAAAGTCCTTGAGGAATTTTTCTAGGGGTGAAGTGAGTATTTTGAACCCATAGGTACCTCACAGGATTTTATAACATTGAGATGTGGAAGAATGACATTTTATTGGTAAAAATGTAATTTTATATTTGCTGGAAATTTGTCAGTTACACAAGGGTTAATAGGTGATACTAGACACCCCAATTAATTGCGCAATTTTTTGCGAACACGTTGCTGCCCCATTTGTTGTCAGAAATTACTGTTAGGCCACATGTCCGGGCTGAGAAGTAAGGAGCACCATTTGGCTTTTGGAGCACAGATTTTGCTAGAATAGTTTTTGGGTGACATTTGCAGAGCCCAAAGGTGCCAGAACAGCAGAAGAACCCCAGAAGTGATCCCATTTTAGACATTGTACCTCTCAATGAATTCATTTATGGCTGCAGTGACTATTTTGTAACATTCTAGTCAGGCTTTTTTTTCTGGAGAATGACAAGTCTGCCAGTCTGAATCACAGTTTAGTGGAATGTACATGGAAACTGCGATGTAAGAGCTCAGCGGAGAGCGCAGGATAAATGTAAGCTGAGCCTTAGGCTGCCATCACACTAGCAGTATTTGGTCAGTATATTACATCAGTATTTGTAAGCCAAAACCAGGAATGGAACAATCAGAGGAAAAGTATAATAGAAACATATGCACCACTTCTACATTTATCACCCACTCCTGGTTTTCGCTTACAAATTCTGATGTAAAATACTGACCAAATACTGCTAGTGTGACGGCGGCCTTATTCCGATTTTTTGGAGGCGGAATGCACAAATAGACAGTAGTACAAGAGTAGTTCTTATTTTAATTTTGCGCTGTATAAATGATAAGGCGGATTTATTCTTCAGGTCGGTGTAATTACAGCGATACCAGATTTTTATTTTTTTTTAGATTTTGCTGCTATCACACAGTAAAAATGCTTATTTATAAAAAGTAGTGTTTTTCGTTGTCATATTCTAAGAGCTGTAACTTTTTTACTTTTTGGCAAACAGAGCTGTATGAGGGCTTATTTTTTGCGGGACAAGTTGCAGATTTGTTTGGCACCATTTTGGGGTACATAATATTTTTTGATCGCTTTTTATTCACATTTTACAGACACAGAATGAACAAAAACCAGCGATTCAGTATTT
The DNA here is from genome assembly GCF_051348905.1 of Ranitomeya variabilis. NCBI lineage: Eukaryota > Metazoa > Chordata > Amphibia > Anura > Dendrobatidae > Ranitomeya > Ranitomeya variabilis. The sequence goes on along the minus strand of NC_135239.1, from coordinate 64,608,187 downwards.
TTTGTGAGACGGTTCAGCGTTTTTATTTACACCATTAGTTTTACATATGACTGATAGCTTTTATTCACTTTTTTGTGAGTCAGTATGATGAATAAGCAACATTTTTGGCATGTTTTTTTAAAAGGAAAAGTAAAAACATCAAAACCGATAAGTCTATATAAAAAATATGAAGAATAATATATCTCATACCTATGCTGGCACATAGAGAGGTTTTACATTAGAGATAGGAACATCCTGAATGAGTATTTTGTTTTTATCATAGGTTATGCTTGTTTATGGTCACAGTGTGAATGTGCACCTACTCATTGTACTTAAACCAACATGTGTTTCATTTCTTTGGTTTTGATTTAGTTTTCTGTACTTTTACATAGAGGGACATGGCTCCCCTTTTTGGGCTGTGGAATTAGTTTATGTAGCTTTACATGAGCACTTGTTTAGACAGTAAGGTCTGGGTCCTACTCTGCTCCCCATCTATTGAGACCTGCTGCCACAAAGAGAGGTTTTACATTAGAGTTAGAACCATTCTGATTGAATACACCTTATGAGATGGCTTTTATGCTATTTTTAACAAAAAAGAAGTGTCAATTAAGTACCCTATATTATTTATATGTACTTTTAGGCTATGTGCACACGTCAGGATTTCTTGCAGAAATTTCCTGAACAAAACCGGACATTTTCTGCAAGAAATCCGCATGCGTTTTTTTCTCGCGTTTTTTGTGCGGATTTTTTGCAGATTTTTCCGGAGGTTCCAAATGCAATAATATAGTGGGAAATCCGCAAATAATCCGCAAAATTAACGAACATGCTGCGTTTTTTACCACAATGCATTTTTTCCCCGGAAAAAAACGCAACATATGCACAAAAATTGCGGAATGCATTCTAAATGATGGGATGCATGTGTATGCATTTTATAGCGTTTTTATAGTGAAAAAACGCAAAAAAAAAGCGAAAAAAACGCAACGTGTGCACACAGCTTTACTATTTACTTATTTTAGCGTATTTGCTCATTTTGTCAATATCCTAGACATCATATACTGTCCTCATACACGTTAGCAGGGTGTGCAATGATACGTAGATAAACCCCCAGTCTTCTTTAAGAAAAAAAGGCTGTAAAGTTGTAACCTTCTTTTATTGCTTGAATATGTGACAGGAAAGGGTGAAACTATGAGATGCAATAACAGGAGCATTTCAGAATATATAACTGCACAATGCATAAAACACAAATAGTCTGCAATACACAGTAACATGAGGTAATACATAGGTAACATGAGGTAATACACAGGTAACATGAGGTAATACAAACTGATGATTACCTACTTAGTACAGCAAATATATTGATAAACACAGGACTGTAACACACAGATAGTGGCTTACCAACTATGCTTAGAGCAGGCAGTTTAAGGCCAGTCTCACACGTCCAGATAATTTCGGTACCGGAAAAATCGGTACCGGAGTTATCCGTGTCCGTGTGTCCGTGTGCTCAAGTGGCAGATCAGTGTGGCACATGTGCGGCAGCCGTATGCCGCCCATGTGCCGACTGGGTACCACACGGACCGTACACGAGACAGCGCTAGAGATAAGCGCTGTCCCCTGCATCTGGTGCTAAAGCCAGAATTCATTCCTTCCCCCCAGCAGCGTTCGCTGGAGAGAAGGAATGAAAAATCATTGTTTTTTTATTTTTTGTGTGTTTAAAATAAAGATCCCGGTCACCGCCCGTCTCCCACCCCCTGTGCGCCCGCCCGCTGGAAATCAAATACTCACCCGGCTCCCTCGATGCTTCCTCTCAGCGCCGCAGCTTCTTCCTGTATGAGCGGTCATGTGGTACCGCCCATTACAGTGATGAATATGCGGCTCCACCCCTATGGGAGGTGGAGCTGCATATTCATCACTGTAATGAGCGGTACCACGTGACCGCTCATACAGGAGAAGCTGCGGCGCTGAGAGGACGCATCGAAGGAGCTGGGTGAGTATTTTATTTCCAGCGGGCGGGCGTACAGGGGGTGGGAAGGGGGTGGTGACAAAGATCTTTATTTCAACCGCAAAAAAAAAAAAGATTTTTCATTTCTTCTCTCCAGCGAACACTGCTGGAGAGAAGAAATGAATGGCGGCTTCAGCACCACAAGCTGGGGGGACAGCGCTTACTGTAACGCTGTCTCCTGCACGGCACACGGACGGCACACAGACAGCATCCGTGTGCGGTACGTGTTTACACGGACCCATTGACTTTAATGAGTCCATGTGATCCGTGCGCTCCCACGAACACTGACATGTCTCCGTGTTTTCCAAACGGACACACGGTCCGTGAAAACACGCTGACATGTGCAGAGACACATTGATTTTAATGTGTCTACGTGAGACAGTGTCTCCGGTACGTGAGAAAACTGTCACCACACGTACCGGAGCCACTGATGTGTGAAACCGGCCTAAGGAGCATGAAGAAAACAAATGGTGTGGTTTCTCCTCAGACGCATGGAGGAACAATGGCTGCTGTTCCCTTCACAGTGTCATATTAAGACCACAATGCAACAGCAACAATCCCACAATGCCCTAGGAGCTTCCCATAATACATTGCAAATTAAACTAGAATCTATGCATTAAACCGCCAGCAGATGGTGCTGTTACCTTACAATATGCCAGTTGTGCCAGTCATTACACTGGCTACCGATCCACTCCAGAATCCAGTACAAAACTACTACCCTCATCCACAAAGCACTCCATGGCTCAGCACCACCCTCTCTGGTCTCAGTCTACCACCCTACCCGTGCCCTCCGCTCCGCTAATGACCTCAGGTTAGCATCCTCAATAATCAGAACCTCCCACTCCCGTCTCCAAGACTTTACACGTGCTGCGCCGATTCTTTGGAATGCACTACCTAGGTAAATACGATTAATCCCCAATCCCCACAGTTTTAAGCGTGCCCTAAAAACGCATTTGTTCAGACTGGCCTACCGCCTCAACGCATTAACCTAACTATCCCTGTGTGGCCTATTAAAAATAGAAAAAAACAAAAACAAAACACATAATCAGGTTCCTTGCATCGTGTTCTCATACACTTTATGCAGTTAATAGCACTCTGTGTCTGTACTGCTACATACTTAGGCTGTTAACTGGTTCATGCAGCTTTACATGAACACCCGAGCCTTACACTATGGCTAGTCCAAATAACTAAAGCAATTGTTACCATCCACCTCTCGTGTCTCCCCTTTTCCTCATAGTTTGTAAGCTTGCGAGCAGGGCCCTCATTCCTCCTGGTATCTGTTTTGAACTGTCATTTCTGTTATGCTGTAATGTCTATTGTCTGTACAAGTCCTCTCTATAAGTTGTAAAGCGCTGCGGAATATGTTGGCGCTATATAAATAAAAATTATTATTATTATTATATTATTAATATGAAATATAGGAAGGATTAAGGCCGGCCTCACACTCAGCGTATGTAAATACGGTCCGTTTTTTATGGCCGTAATATGCAGAAAAGTCCCCAAAATAGTGGTCCGTATGTCATCCGTAGGCAGGGTGTGTCAGCGTATTTTGTGCATGGCATCCTCCGTATGTAATCCGTATGGCATCCGTACTGCGATATTTTCTCGCAGGCTTGCAAAACCGACATCTAATGGATTTATGTGCTCAAATGTTCGTTAAAACATATATACAGTATATATATATATATATATATATATATATATATATATGTCATTGAGACACATATATATATATTCTGTATTTATATTTAATTCAGCGCGATATATGTGAAAAGCTGGTAAATCAATTGCCGGCTTCTCATTTCTCCTTCCCAAACCCGACAGGATATGAGACATGGTTTACATACAGTAAACCATCTCATATCCCCTTTTTTTTTTTGCATATTCCACACTACTAATGTTAGTAGTGTGTATGTGCAAAATTTGGGTGCTGTAGCTGCTAAAATAAAGGGTTAAATGGCGGAAAAAATTGGCGTGGGCTCCCGCGCAATTTTCTCCACCAGAGTGGTAAAGCCAGTGACTGAGGGCAGATATTAATAGCCAGGAGAGGGTCCATGGTTATTGGCCCCCCTGGCTACAAACATCTGCCCCCAGCCACCCCAGAAAAGGCACATCTGGAAGATGCGCCTATTCTGGCACTTGGCCACTCTCTTCCCACTCCCATGTAGCGGTGGGATATGGGGTAATGAAGGGTTAATGTCACCTTGCTATTGTAAGGTGACATTAAGCCAGATTAATAATGGAGAGGCGTCAATTATGTCACCTATCCATTATTAATCCAATTGTATGAAAGGGTTAAAAAAACACACACACATTATTAAAAAGTATTTTAATGAAATTAACACACAGGTTGTTTTAATATTTTATTGCTCTCTCAATCCACATGAAGACCCTCGCTCTGCAAAATAATAAACCAACAATATACATACCTTCTGTTGATCTGTCACGTCGAAGTAAATCCATCTGAAGGGGTTAAATCATTTTACAGGCAGGAGCTGTGCTAAAGCACTCGCTCGTGCCTGTAAACCCCGGGTACTGAAAGGAAAGCTGGGTGATCTGTACTTACATTGAGTCGCGGTGAGGCGCCCTCTGCTGGATGAACTCATATGAACTCGAGCGTGGGAACTTTTCCAAGACTCCAGTTCATGAGGACATCCAGCAGAGGGCGCCTCACCGCGACTCAATGTAAGTACAGATCACCCAGCTTTCCTTTCAGTACCCGGGGTTTACAGGCACGAGCGAGTGCTTTAGCACAGCTCCTGCCTGTAAAATGATTTAACCCCTTCAGATGGATTTACTTCGTGGGACGTGACAGATCAACAGAAGGTATGTATATTGTTGGTTTATTATTTTTCAGAGCGAGGGTCTTCAGGTGGATTGAGAGAGCAATAAAATATTAAAACAACCTGTGTGTTAATTTCATTAAAATACTTTTTAATAATGTGTGTGTGTTTTTTTAACCCTTTCATACAATTGGATTAATAATGGATAGGTGACATAATTGATGCCTCTCCATTATTAATCTGGCTTAATGTCACCTTACAATAGCAAGGTGACATTAACCCTTCATTACCCCATATCCCACCGCTACAGGGAGTGGGAAGAGAGTGGCCAAGTGCCAGAATAGGCGCATCGTCCAGATGTGCCTTTTCTGGGGTGGCTGGGGGCAGATGTTTGTAGCCGGGGGGGCCAATAACCATGGACCCTCTCCTGGCTATTAATATCTGCCCTCAGTCACTGGCTTTACCACTCTGGTGGAGAAAATTGCGCGGGAGCCCACGCCAATTTTTTCTGCCATTTAACCCTTTATTTTAGCAGCTACAGCACCCAAATTTTGCACATACACACTACTAACATTAGTAGTGTGGAATATGCAAAAAAAAAGGGGATATGAGATGGTTTACTGTATGTAAACCATGTCTCATATCCTGTTGGGTTTGTGAAGGAGAAATGAAAAGCCAGCAATTGAATTACCGGCTTTTCACTAACACCGCTGCGTATTTCTCGCAAGTCACACTGCTGGTCCGTGTGGAATCCGTATTTTTCTCGCCCCCATAGACTTTCATTGGCGATTTTTTTGCGCAATACGGTGACAAACGCAGCATCCTGCGATTTTCTACGGCCGTACAAGACCGTATATTACGGATGCGTAATATACGGCAGATATGAGCTGGGCCATAGAGATTCATTGGGCCGTGTGTAATGCGAATTTTACGGACGTAGTTTATGCGCTCATACGTCCGTAAAACTCGCTAGTGTGAGGCCGGCCTAATACACACAAAAATACAATGTCTGTAATAACAGAGACATAAAAAATATGACTAAACTTTATAGACAGCAATTATATAGCTGGACAGAACAAATTGCTTCTGTTGATAATGGAGCCATGGCTAGCTAAAATGAAAACTTCACTTTAAATTGTTATATCCCTATAAAGTCAGATGACAAATGTCTCCACAACATGAAAAATATCAACAATGAATCACATTCTCCTGTGGTATACCACACTGAAAAGTATATAAGGTGGAAATCACCTTGGAAACTCTATTAGAAATCATTATATGCTCGTGCATTTTTCAAAACAAGCTCAATGCAGGACAAAAAAAACCTCTTTTATGTATAGCATGTTCCCCGCCAGCACAGATAATAGCTATCAACTCACATAAAGCATCAAACAGGATGTCCATTGCCAAGTATAAGTGAGAACACATTTTTTTTTAATTTTTGGTGCTGGCAAGCACATAGAGAATTTTACATTGCACCACACAATTAGTTTTCTGTAAAGTTTCTCAATTTCTCCATGAGGTTGTTCAATATAGAAAAGTCCATTGTTCAGAATTAAAGTAACAAATTCTTTAAATGCTTTGAAAATTAACCCCTTATCGCGAAAGCCTGTTTTCACCTTGCAGAGAGAGACCCATTTTTCAAATCTGACGTGTCACTTTAGGGTATGTGCACACGCTGCGGATTTCTGCATTTCTGCAGCTGCCGATCCGCAGCGGTTTCCCATGCATTTACAGTACCATGTAAAGCTATGGGAAATGAAATCCGCAGTGCACATGCTGCGGAAAAAAACACACGGAAACGCAGCAGTTTATTTTCCACAGCATGTCAATTCTTTGTGCGGAATCCGCAGCGGTTTTTCACCTGCTCCAATAGGAAAATGCAGGTGAAAACCCGCGGCGTAAACCGCAATAAAAACTGCGATAAATCCGCAGTAAAACCTCAGCGGTTTTGCACTGCAGATTTATCAAAACCGCTGCAGAAAATTCCGTGTGCACATGGCCTTACATGCTAAAAACTTTGGAATGCTTCTTCAAGTTCCAATGATTCTGAGCATAATTTTTGTTGCGCATTGTACTTCACGTTAGTGGTAAATTTAGGACAATAAGATTTGCATTTATATCAGAAATTTGCCAAAAATTCAGAAATATCAGCAATTTTCAAACTTTACATTTTTAAGTCCTTAAAACAGATAGTCACAATCATGGTCGAGGCGAAGGGTAGGCAGAGAAGCCACCTGCCTAGGGTGCTACTTCCTGCCTACCGAGGAGGGCACACTGTGCTGAATTCTTGCACCCACCCACTGCCTTCCCCCTGCCTCAGGCATTCAGCACAGTGGTAGCAAGACCTTAGGCACTCATGTGAGCTGTGTCATTGACTGACACTGTTCACCCCTCTCTCTGTCTCCTCCCCAGCCATTGCTCCTTCGCCGCACTCAAATGTATTAACATCTGTAAGACGCAAAATACAATTTACCGTATATACTCGAGTATAAGCCGATCCGGAGTATAAGCCGAGACCCCTAACTTTGCCACAAAAAACTGGGAAAACTTAATGACTCGAGTATAAGCCTAGGTGATGGACCTTGAGGAAGACGCCTCTAGCGTCGATACGCGTGGGTCACACATTGCTTGAGTCGTGACCTGCTTTATGGTGGGGGGTAAGATATTGGGTCCCTGGGTGCCTTTCACTTGGCAGCTGCTTCATATTAGGCCCCTTTAGATATTTTTTGCAATCCCCTTGAGTTTATATTGGAGATTGCTTGATAGGTAGGCTAGCTGGTCACCTATTGGGGTATTTGGATATGTTAGAAGTGATAGAAGACACAGCATGCTTATAAGGCTTTACCTACACCACTTTTTGTATGGTCATGTCCAAACATTGGTACTTACAATTGTTATATGACTCTGCAATGTTCTTTAAGTATTGAAATTTTGTATTATATGGACCCTTATCTCCCATTGTTTTGGGGAGTTTTTAATTGTTTTTATTATAGTTTTCTGTGTGGTGTTGTTTAAATAAAATCTGTTATATTTGAATTATTGGTGTGGTGATCCCATTCATATGATGCTGGTTCTTTTCTTTGTGTAGTGGTGGTTTACATTTACAAGCATCAGGTGATCCCCCTTTTTGCATTAGTGTTGGATGGTGCTCGCTCAACCTGTGGTTTTAAGCCTAGGGTGGAAAATGCAGCAGCTACCGGTAAATATCAAAAATACAAATAGATACCAATAACAGTAAAATTAATTGAGGCATCAGTAGGTTAAGTGTTTTTGAATATCCATATTGAATTAGGAGCCCCATATAATGCTCCATAAAGTTTATGATGGGCCCCATAAGATGCTCCATACAAAATGCGGCCCATATAATGCTCCATACAGTTTATGATGGGCTCCATAAGATGCTCCATATTAAAATATGCCCCATATAATGCTGCACAAATGCTGATTATGGCCCCATAAGATGCTCCATACAGACATTTGCCCCATATAATGCTGTACAAATGCTAATTATGGCCCCATAGGATGCTCTATAAAGATATATGCCCCATGTAATGCTCCACAATTGTTGCTTATGGCCCCATAAGATGCTCCATACAGTCATTTGCCCCCTATATTGCTCCACAAACGTTGCTTATGTCCCCATAAGATGCTCTATACAGTCATTTGCCCCATGTAATGCTCCCCAAACGTTGCTTATGGCCCCATAAGATGCTCCATACACTCATTTGCCCCATGTAATTCTCCACAAACGTTGCTTATGGCCCCATAAGATGCTCCATACAGTCATTTGCCCCATATGCTGTTGCTGCGATAAAAAAAATCACATATTCACCTCTCAGGCCCCCGGCACTTGCTATATTCACCTGCTCCTCATTCCACCGCCACCGAGCGCCGCTGTGTCTTCCATCCTCTGCACTGACGATCAGGCAGAGGGTGCACACTAATCGCGTCATTGCGCCCTCTGACCTGAGCGTCAGTGCAGAGGATGGGGAAGACGCGGCGGTTGGCGGCGGTGGCGGCGTTGGACTGACTAGCAGGTGAATATCACGCACTGCGTTATACTCACCTGCTCCTGGCACGGTTCCTGGTTCTCCTGGTGCCACAGCTTCTTCCTGTAGTGAGCGGTCACATGGTACCGCTCATTACAGTAATGAATATGCGGCTCCACCCCTATGGGAGTAGAGTGGGGTCCATATTCATTACTGTAATGAGCGGTACCATGTGACCACTCACTACAAGAAGAAGTTGCGGCGTCGGGGGAACCAGGGGCTGTGCCAGGAGCAGGTGAGTAATATTACACAGCTACTGCTTCCCCTCCCCTGCCGACCCCTGGGTGTGACTCGATTATAAGCCGAGAGGGGCAATTTCAGCCTAAAAAAATGGGCTGAAATTCTCGGCTTATACTCGAGTATATACAGTAAGTGAGCGGCGCCCAAAGACAGGAGCAGAGGAGCTTTCATCAGCCCCCTGCTCCGCTGGTGACTTTAGAATCTTATAGTTAAGGAAAAAAACACTACTGCACATATTAAAGTGTTCATCGCTGCATTCTGGAAGTATGTTAACCATTCAAACTTCACAGAAGCGAAACGGCATCTGTCAGTAGGATCAACCCTCTTAAGCCGTCTATATGGGCAAATAGGTCACATGAAGTTGAATAAAATTATACCTTGATATTTGCGATATGATGTTTTATTTTAGAGTAGTCCACATTTTTCTTAATATGTAAATGAGCTGTTAAGATCTATGACCCGAACACAGATCTCTCTGATAGAGATGAGTGAATATGTTCGTCTCCCTCCTTATTCGGCAAGCTATAGCGCTTACTGAATAGCTGCATCGAGAATCCAGATACCTGGAGCGCTCCTGATAATCAGCTGTCCAACGTCGCAGCTGTATCCGGCAGACTTTCAGACCATTATTTGGCAGTGAATTGCCATGGCAAACATCAGGGCCACACAATCATGATCTCAGGGTGCCGATGGAGTTAAAGAGGAAGCCCACACATTGTTAACCATTTATATCATGTAGTCACTATTGACAGCAGTATCTAAGGGGTTAAAGAGATATGGATGGTGCCAGTGCAACGCCCCCACAGCTGCAGGGCCGAGGGGTACCCGGTACCGGGCCTCTGAGTCTCTGCTCTAGGGTTGTCACGGTGGCTAGGCCCGGTCCGTGACCCTGCCGAGGGGCGTACAGTGATAGGTATAACGGATGATGGTGGTGGTGAGGCTGTAGTGGTGCGGTGCAGTAAATAACGAGGACACCAGGTTGCAATCTCTTTACCTCTTTACTGAAGATCTCTGGGTCCTCAGTCCGGAATACGGTTCACCAGGCTGCGCAAGTCCGGCTGGTCCAATGGCACCTCCAGAGTTCTCTTCACAGGTGGAAATCGGTGCCTTCCTTCTAGCGCTATGTGTTGCGGTCCTTCCCTGCTGTGCTTACGGAAAGTCCCCACAACTGTTGTGTCTGTTAAGTTCCCTCACAACTCGATTAGATGATGTTCTGCTAATCCTCCGTCCCTCCCTGATGTTACGGTTAGAACGGCACCCGTTTGACGGGTAGGCTCGGAGCTCTTCCGGGACCCTAGAGTCGCCCCTCTCCACAAGTTGCCCCCCAAGACTACATAGGTGATTTAAGTGAGACAGCCCGCCTTAGACTGACTGTCCTGCCGCTGTTTAGAGTATTGCTTGAAGCTGAATGATATAATACTCCCTCGGCGTTCCGGCCACCGGTTTTGCGCCTCAGTAGGATGTTGCCTTGGTCTTACAGCACGACTCCTACTGGTATTCTCCTTATTGCTTGATCTCGTTTCTCACTCAGCACAATCTATCTCGCTTCTGATCCTTCCTTGGGCACCGCCGCTATCCTGAGCAGGCACGGTCCCGTTACGTTCGCTCTAGTTGCCAAGCCTCTGTCAGGATCCCACCCCTGACAGAGACCCTACTGTATCTTCCCCCACAACACCCTCTGCCACGAGGTGTTGCCTGGTTCCAACTCAGTCAGCTTTCTGATCTAACTTCCTGCCTGACCCCCAGTTTACCCACTATGGTGGGGAGTGGCCTAGTGAATAGAACCCTTAGCTCCCCCCGGAGGCCCGACTGTGAAATGTATTGGTGTCTGTGATACCTGATCAGATGAACTCCTTCAGTGCCATCAAACGTACCATAGCTCCCCATAGTGGCGGAGCCACAGTACTGCAACGACCAGGACTCTGGGGCGCTGCACTCCCCCCTGGTTAAACACAGTACTCCGGGACTGAGAAGAAAACAACAATACAAGTTAGCAAAAAGACATACAGTTTTGTTGAGTGCAATAACAATAAGTATATTTAAACAGAGCTTCCCTTTATGGGAGGTGAGGACACTTGAACGTTACAAACATGGTTAACATTATAAATTACAGGCTATAAACAACTCCTGTTACCCAACCGGGTATTCTACTTAGTGCAAACTTTTGAATAATAAGTTAATGTTGTCCTTAAGGATGTACACTCTGAATCCGCTAAAGACCTTCTTATAATCACATTATAAGGCAATTTAACTTCTACATTCTCCTTCTTTAAATCTGCAGGACCGCCTGTCCTAACGGCACCAGACCTACTGCCTCTCCTTTCTCACAGGACCGCTCCTTTCAGCCCGAGCCTTCTGTCTTTTCAACTTCTATACACAGTATAGAACATAACACTACTTTCAGTTTAAGAGCACTGAGCCATCTCTATATGGCTCCTAGGAGGACTCAGGGTTCACCTTCTGTCCTCGTTGTCTATCAACATTATCAAACATTTTCTATATAACATTAAACCTTCTCATTACTTTCTTGTTAACACGTATGCTGGTCACTACGTCCACCCCTACGGGCCCACTGCATCCTTCTTCTAGCTTTCACTTTCTTTCAGGGAACATCATCAGCATTTCTTTACAATTAACTAGTTGGTTACATATAACTTTCTCACATAAACATTATCATCACGTTCTCTTTATCAAAACATCATTGCTATCTATCAGTCTTAAAGCAATACTATTCTCTAAGTGCAACAAATGAACATCCCCTTTAAGAGGGGACCAAGTCTCTATGAGGTAGCACATCTTCTCAAGCTACCAGTCCGTACTCAGCAAAGGTTCCAGTGTGGTATCTTCACAAAGAGTTCTTTTTGAAGTAAAAACCAGTAGGGAGCACCTTTAATAAGGTGCAAACTATTTACAAAAAGTTTGTATCATGCACTGTTCATGATTGCGGCAGTTCTTGATAATGTAGAAAAATAGAAAAAACAAACAAAACAATAGGGATCCCGGGTCAACAAAGGGATCCCTTTAAGAGTTAACCCTGGACGGGTTTAGCAGCAACATAGCAGAGAAACAGTCAACTATTTACATTTTATAAAGCATTTATGCTTACTCAGTCTTCTTGTGCAGGGAACGGTCTCCTTCCAGGCCTCACCCGGCCAACGGGTCGCTTTGGTGTAGCAAGGGCCGGTTCTGGCTCCAGCAGAGACAGAATCCCACGTCGGGATGCCCTCCTTACTTGTGGGCGAGCGCGACCCAGAGGCACGCGGTGAACCCGGACCTCCTGAGGTTCCTCGGGGGCTGGTGCCGGCACCTTCTCTGCAGGAGGCTCATCCTCCATCGTTCCGGTAGCAGCCTGCAGGGCGATGCACCGCTGGACGCCTCGGGCTATCCAGCCCGTTCCACCCGTTTCCCTCTTCCACCAGGTGTAGGTTACAGCGTCACCTGGCTCTAGGTCGCGAGCGAACCTTCCTCCGCAGGGCTCCACCTCCTCCCGATCTACACGGACTTGTAGCGGCTCCCCGATCTCCTGTATAACCCCTCTTCCATGTCGGGGGTTAAAGGACACCACTACACCCCAGTGTGACGTCGGGATTTCTTCCACGCTGGTCAGGTCAATCCGGGCTGCAGGCTGGGGCCGGTTCCGCCACGCTGTCATCAGGCGCCGCAGGTGTTCGGCCTCCGGCAGAAGTCTCATGCCCTGCGCCCGCAGCATACCTTCAGCCGCGGCCGGGTTGGGAGGAGCAGGGGACACCGGAGTCAAACGGACCTCCGTGGGCTGGCCCAGCCGAGCGAGCACACGGGCATCAGCCTCCAAGCGGCGTGCTATCTGGTGGGCCTCGGCTGCAGCTACACACTCCTCAGACGGTGGCAAGGGGGGTCGGCCCATCGGTAGCTCCGTGAGGGTCAGTCCCCGCAACGTTGGCGCATCTGGGGCTGTGTCGGGTGGCGCAGCCTCAGGCTGGATCGGGTCAGTCCCACGCGGTGTTCCCGGCGTCGCCATCTTTTCTCCTTCTCCAGTGTCCTCTTCCCGCGGTCTCTTTCGTGGGCGGCCCCGTCTCCATGGTCTCCACCCTCCAAACAGGATAAGGAGGCGGACCTCAGCTGTTGACGGACACGTCCTCAGGACACAAAAATATTTAGACTGGGCGGCCATTGTTTTTCCGCGCTCTTCGGCTTGTCTACGCCTACTCCACGCCCCTCTTCTCTTCCTGCGCTCTCCTCAGCGCTGTAATGGCGGCGGATTTTGGCGGCAAATGGCGCAGCACAGTCTTTACAATAAAGTACAATAAATCACAGTTTCAAGGCACACATGACCTGATTCTTCAGGCTTAAGTAGATCCTGTTCGTGACGCCAAAATTGCAACGCCCCCACAGCCGCAGGGCCGAGGGGTACCCGGTACCGGGCCTCTGAGTCTCTGCTCTGGGGTTGTCACGGTTAGGGTTGAGCGACTTTCATTTTTTTAAGATCGAGTAGGGTTTTGGGAAACCCGATTTTGTCCAGAGTCGAGTCGAGTGCAGTCGGCCGATTATCGCTAAAAGTCGGGGATCGACCGAAACACGAAACCCAATGCAAGTCAATGGGGAAGCATAGTCGGCAGTGAGTGGAGGCCAGGAAAACACCTACAGTGCCCATTTTAATGCCAAAAACATCCATTCTTGTTTCTGAAGCTTGCCAATCTTAATTAACTGTATAATAATAGTTGGGCATAGGGAATTGGGGGAAAGTTGTGGGGGGAGTAGGGCTGGCTCAAGTTTTTCGTGGGCCCAGGAAATGCGGACTACGTCACGGCGGTGTTGCAGGGAAAGGTAAGTATTTAAAAGTTGCAAGTGCTGTGATCCTGAGCAAGCAGGGGGGGGGCCCACTCGTTCGCATTGCCACTGGCACAGGGCCCCTCAAAGTACGGCGGTGTGTTTGCATGGCGGGGGCGCCTCCCACCAGCAGCGACACTTTTGCGTACTCTGAGGGGCCCTGTGCCAGTGACGTCGCCAACGAGTATGCCCCCCCACCTGATGAAGGAACCTGCACTTTCATCTGCACCTTCCTCTTTGTCCCTGTGTAAGGTGGTATAACATGCGGGAAGGGGAACCTTACTTTCAGCAGGGACAGATTCTGGCTGTGTAGAGTACAAGGGGAATGTAGTGGTCTAGGTCAATGTACCAGCAGACTCATTTAGCAGTGGCTGGGCAATGGGCAGGATGAGGAGGAAACAGATATAGGGCCAAAGAATAAAGTAGGCTACATGCAGTTCAAAATTGGTAACAGGACTAAACAGGCGGCATTGCTTTGTTCAGTGGAGTAGCAAACCCAAGAGCAGCAGACACTGTTTCAAGGGCCTAACCACACTAGTAGGCCAAATGCAGTTTAATATCTGATAGTATAGGGCGAAAGCCAGAATGTGGAAGCTCAGCTTTGTTCAGTTGAGGACAACACCAGGGAGGGGCAGACACCTTTAGTAGGCCGGAAAAGCCTATTGCATTTTTTAAAATGGTAATTTGGAGCAGAAGGTTGAAGCTCAGCTTTATTTAGTTGAGGGCAACACCAGGCAGGGGCACACAGACAGACACCTTTAGTAGGCCGGAAAAGCCTATTGCATTTTTCAAAATGGTAATTTGGAGCAGAAGGTTGAAGCTCAGCTTTATTTAGTTGAGGGCAACACCAGGGAGGGGCAGAAGCCGTTAGTAGGCCCTAACCACCATTTTTTTTTTAAAACCACTTAATGAGAGCCGGAAGGTTGAAGCTCAGCTTTATTTAGTTGAGGACAACACCAGGGAGGGGCAGAAGCCGTTAGTAGGCCCTAACCACCATTTTTTTTTTTTAAAACCACTTAATGAGAGCCGGAAGGTTGAAGCTCAGCTTTATTTAGTTGAGGACAACACCAGGGAGGGGCAGAAGCCGTTAGTAGGCCCTAACCACCATTTTTTTTTTTAAAACCACATAATGAGAGCCGGAAGGTTGAAGCTCAGCTTTATTTAGTTGAGGACAACACCAGGGAGGGGCACACAGACAGACACCTTTTGTAGGCCTGAAAAGCCTATTGCATTTTTCAAAATGGTAATTTGGAGCAGAAGGTTGAAGCTCAGCTTTATTTAGTTGAGGGCAACACCAGGGAGGGGCAGAAGCCGTTAGTAGGCCCTAACCACCATTTTTTTTTTTAAAACCACATAATGAGAGCCGGAAGGTTGAAGCTCAGCTTTATTTAGTTGAGGACAACACCAGGGAGGGGCAGAAGCCGTTAGTAGGCCCTAACCACCATTTTTTTTTTTAAAACCACATAATGAGAGCCGGAAGGTTGAAGCTCAGCTTTATTTAGTTGAGGACAACACCAGGGAGGGGCACACAGACAGACACCTTTAGTAGGCCTGAAAAGCCTATTGCATTTTTCAAAATGGTAATTTGGAGCAGAAGGTTGAAGCTCAGCTTTATTTAGTTGAGGGCAACACCAGGGAGGGGCAGAAGCCGTTAGTAGGCCCTAACCACCATTTTTTTTTTTAAAACCACATAATGAGAGCCGGAAGGTTGAAGCTCAGCTTTATTTAGTTGAGGACAACACCAGGGAGGGGCACACAGACAGACACCTTTAGTAGGCCTGAAAAGCCTATTGCATTTTTCAAAATGGTAATTTGGAGCAGAAGGTTGAAGCTCAGCTTTATTTAGTTGAGGGCAACACCAGGGAGGGGCAGAAGCCGTTAGTAGGCCCTAACCAAAGTTGAAGGCCAAATGCAGTTTAATTTCTGATACTATAGGCCGAAAGCCAGAAGGTGGAAGTTCCGATTTAGACAGTGGAGGACAATTTGAATTAGGGACTGCAGACAGACTTAGTAGGCTGTCCCCTGTGGACCATGCATCCACCACATTAACCCATTGCGCCGTAATGGACACGTAATCTTCCGTGGCCATGCCTACAGGTCCATGCGTCTGTTGTCAGGTGCACCTTTGTACTCACAGATTGCCAGAGTGCATGGACAATGCGGTCTTCTACATGCTGGTGGAGGGTTGGGATGGCTTTTCTCGCAAAAGAAGTGTCGACTGGTTAGCTTGTAGCGTGGTACAGCGTAGTCCATCATGGCCTTATTAATAGTAAATAAAATATATAACTAGGCTCTATGAACTTTTAAATAGGTTCCAGGGGTACACGGGCAGCATTGGTGTGGTCAGTGGAGGAGTATTGCAAGTAGGGGCTGCAGACAGGCTATCAAAGGCCTAAAATAACAAACAGTAGGCAGTCATGGCAGTTTTACATCGGTTACATGGATACACAGGCAGGCACTCCAGGCAGCACTGTGGTCAGTGGAGGAGTATTGCAAGTAGGGGCCGCAGACAGGCTATCAAAGGCCTAAAATAACAAACAATAGGCTCATGGCAGTTTTACAGCGGTTACATGGATACACGGGCAGGCAGCTTGGTGGTCAGTGGAGGAGTATTTAAAGTAGGGACCGCAGACAGGCTATCAAAGGCCTAACATAACAAACAATAGGCTCATGGCAGTTTCACAGCGGTTACATGGATACACGGGCAGGCAGCTTGGTGGTGGTGAGTGGAGGAGTATTTAAAGTAGGGACCGCAGACAGGCTTCAAAGGCCTAACATAAGAAAATGGGCTGGCTGTAGGCACTTTATAATTGGTTCCAGGGGTACACGGGCAGCAGTGGTCTGGTCAGTGGAGGAGTATTTAAAGTAGGGACCGCAGACAGGCTTCAAAGGCCTAACATAAGAAAATGGGCTGGCTGTAGGCACTTTATAATTGGTTCCAGGGGTACACGGGCAGCAGTGGTCTGGTCAGTGGAGGAGTATTTAAAGTAGGGACCGCAGACAGGCTATCAAAGGCCTAACATAACAAACAATAGGCTCATGGCAGTTTCACAGCGGTTACATGGATACACGGGCAGGCAGCTTGGTGGTCAGTGGAGGAGTATTTAAAGTAGGGACCGCAGACAGGCTATCAAAGGCCTAAAATAACAAACAATAGGCTCATGGCAGTTTTACAGCGGTTACATGGATACACGGGCAGGCAGCTTGGTGGTCAGTGGAGGAGTATTGCAAGTAGGGGCCGCAGACAGGCTATCAAAGGCCTAAAATAACAAACAATAGGCTCATGGCAGTTTTACAGCGGTTACATGGATACACAGGCAGCTTGGTGGTGAGTGGAGGAGTAGTGCAAGGAGTGTCTGTCCCAGTACTCCCAAAATATAAATAGATGTTAATGTCTCGCAAAACAACCAAAACAAAAAAAAAAGGTGGCATACTTAGGTACAGGGGTGGGCTCATCTACTGAGTTTCTGACATAGTAATTTGGCAGTAACTATTTAATGGTGCCAATATAGGACACAGACACAGACTACTTTAAGTTGCATCATAGATGTCTACAAATTTGTATTGTCAGTGCCAGACATTGAATGATGTCAGCGAATAGACTAAAGATTGGTGGAGCTGTGCGACATAATTTTGCACGTGGTAGAGCACATTTTGAGCTGGGGTAGGGGGGAACTCTCTTGAGGCCGGCGGGACCGCCCCAGGGCCCCTCATGTTACAACGGTGTGTCTGACGTTGGGTGCGCACCACCACCGCCAGAGACACTACATTGTACTATGAGGGACCCAGTAGCAATGCCGTCAACCAAAAGCGAGCACACCCACCTCTTCAGACAAACAGCAGTCTCACGGGTGCTTGCGCCAAGTCGCGATACCACGGCCCCGTGTGGGGAGTTTTGCCATTTAGGGAGGTGTAAACATGTCGTATGCTGTACAATCAGCTGCAGCAAATTAGACATTAGAAAAGTAATTCACAGGCAAGAGCTTTTCATAGGAAAGCTAGGTGTCGGCCGGGCAAGGTGGGGCAAAAGATTTCGAAATCCAGTTGTGGTTCATTTTAATGAATGTTAGATCGTCAACATTTTGGGTAGCCAGACGAGTCCTTTTTTCGGTTAATATTGAACCTGCAGCACTGAATACTCTTTCTGATAGGACACTTGCTGCCGGGCAAGCAAGCTCCTGCAATGCATATTCTGCCAATTCTGGCCAGGTGTCTAATTTGGAGGCCCAGTAATCAAATGGGAATGACGGTTGAGGGAGAACATCGATAAGGGATGAAAAATAGTTAGTAACCATACTGGACAAATGTTGTCTCCTGTCACTTTCAATTGATGCAGCAGTACCTGTCCTGTCTGCGGTCATAGCAAAATCACTCCACAACCTGGTCAGAAAACCCCTCTGTCCAACGCCACTTCTGATGTGTGCACCCCTAACACTCCTAGTCTGCTGCCCCCTGGAGCTCGTGTGAGAACGATCACGTGCGCTGTGTGCTGGGAATGCCTGAAGCAAACGGTCAACAAGAGTTGATTGTTTGGTTGCTAATATTAGTTCCAAGTTCTCATGTGGCATAATATTTTGCAATTTGCCTTTATAGCGTGGATCAAGGAGGCAGGCCAACCAGTAATCGTCATCGTTCATCATTTTCGTAATGCGTGTGTCCCTTTTTAGGATACGTAAGGCATAATCCGCCATGTGGGCCAAAGTTCCAGTTGTCAAATCTCCGGTTGTGATTGGTTGAGGGGCAGTTGCAGGCAAATCTACGTCACTTGTGTCCCTCAAAAAACCAGAACCCGGCCGTGACACGCAACCAAATTCCTGTGCCCCCGGGAAAGGTTCGGCATTAAAAATATACTCATCCCCATCATCCTCCTCGTCCTCCACCTCCTCTTCGCCCGCTACCTCGTCCTGTACACTGCCCTGACCAGACAATGGCTGACTGTCATCAAGGCTTTCCTCTTCCTCTGGTGCAGACGCCTGCTCCTTTATGTGCGTCAAACTTTGCATCAGCAGACGCATTAGGGGGATGCTCATGCTTATTACGGCGTTGTCTGCACTAACCAGCCGTGTGCATTCCTCAAAGCACTGAAGGACTTGACACATGTCTTGTATCTTAGACCACTGCACACCTGACAACTCCATGTCTGCCATCCTACTGCCTGCCCGTGTATCCTCCCACAAATAAATAACAGCACGCCTCTGTTCGCACAGTCTCTGAAGCATGTGCAGTGTTGAGTTCCACCTTGTTGCAACGTCTATGATTAGGCGATGCTGGGGAAGGTTCAAAGACCGCTGATAGGTCTGCATACGGCTGGCGTGTACAGGCGAACGTCGGATATGTGAGCAAAGTGCACGCACTTTGAGGAGCAGGTCGGAGAACCCAGGATAAGTTTTCAATAAGCACTGCACCACCAGGTTTAAGGTGTGAGCCAGGCAAGGAATGTGTTTCAGTTGGGAAAGGGAGATGGCAGCCATGAAATTCCTTCCGTTATCACTCACTACCTTGCCTGCCTCAAGATCTACTGTGCCCAGCCACGACTGCGTTTCTTGTTGCAAGAACTCGGACAGAACTTCCGCGGTGTGTCTATTGTCGCCCAAGCACTTCATAGCCAATACAGCCTGCTGACGCTTGGCAGTAGCTGGCCCATAATGGGACAACTGGTGTGCAACAGTGTCATCTGCCGATGGAGTGGTTGGCAGACTGCGTTCTGTGGAAGAGCTGTAGCTTCTGCAGGAGGACGAGGAGGAGGAGGAGGAGGGGGTGCGAACGCCTACAGCCAACTGTTTCCTAGACCGTGGGCTAGGCACAACTGTCCCTAAATTGATGTCGCCTGTGGACCCTGCATCCACCACATTCACCCAGTGTGCCGTGATGGACACATAACGTCCCTGGCCATGCCTACTGGTCCATGCATCTGTAGTCAGGTGCACCTTTGTACTCACAGATTGCCTGAGTGCATGGACGATGCGCTGTTTAACATGCTGGTGCAGGGCTGGGATGGCTTTTCTGGAAAAAAAGTGTCGACTGGGTAGCTCGTATCGTGGTTCAGCGTACTCCATCAGGGCTTTGAAAGCTTCGCTTTCAACTAACCGGTAGGGCATCATCTCTAACGAGATTAGTCTAGCTATGTGGGCGTTAAAACCCTGTGTACGCGGATGCGAGGATAAGTACTTCCTTTTTCTAACCAGAGTCTCATGTAGGGTGAGCTGGACTGGAGAGCTGGAGATCGTGGAACTTTCGGGTGTGCCGGTGTACATGGCAGACTGAGAGACGGTTGGAGACGGTATTGTTTCCGCCGGTGCCCTAGATGCAATATTTCCTCCTACAAAACTGGTGATTCCCTGACCCTGACTGCTTTTGGCTGGCAAAGAAACCTGCACAGATACTGCCGGTGGTGCGGAAAATGGTGGCCTTACAGTGACGGAAGGGATGTTGCGTTGCTGACTAGCTTCATTGGCCGAGGGTGCTACAACCTTGAGGGACGTTTGGTAGTTAGTCCAGGCTTGAAAATGCATGGTGGTTAAGTGTCTATGCATGCAACTAGTATTTAGACTTTTCAGATTCTGACCTCTGCTTAAGCTAGTTGAACATTTTTGACAGATGACTTTGCGCTGATCAGTTGGATGTTGTTTAAAAAAATGCCAGACTGCACTCTTCCTAGACTCGGATCCCTTTTCAGGGATTGCAGACTGAGCTTTAACCGGATGGCAACGCTGTGCTCCAACAGGTTTTGGCTTTGACACGCGTTTTGGTCCAGATACGGGCCCGGCAGATGGAACCTGTTGCGATGTTGATGCCTGCTGCGGCCCCTCCTCCACCTCCGCTTCTGAACTACTGCCGCCTGCACCCTGTTCCCCCAATGGCTGCCAATCGGGGTCAATAACTGGGTCATCTATTACCTCCTCTTCGAGCTCGTGTGCAACTTCGTCTGTGTCACTGTGTCGGTCGGTGGTATAGCGTTCGTGGCGGGGCAACATAGTCTCATCAGGGTCTGATTGTGGATCTGTACCCTGAGAGGGCAATGTGGTGGTCTGAGTCAAAGGAGCAGCATAGTACTCTGGCTGTGGCTGTGCATCAGTGCACTCCATGTCAGAATATACTTGTAATGGGCATGGCCTGTTAAATGTTTCACTTTCTAAGCCAGGGACGGTATGTGTAAAGAGCTCCATGGAGTGACCCGTTGTGTCGCCTGCTGCATCCTTCTCTCTTGTTGTAGTTTTTGCTGAGGAGGACAAGGAAGCGACTTGTCCCTGACCGTGAACATCCACAAGCGACGCGCTGCTTTTACATTTACCAGTTTCGGAAGAGGAGGCAAAAGAGCTAGAGGCTGAGTCTGCAATGTAAGCCAAAACTTGCTGTTGCTGCTCCGCCTTTAAAAGCGGTTTTCCTACTCCCAGAAAAGAGAGCGTTCGAGGCCTTGTGTAGCCTGACGACGAAACTGGCTCCACAGCTCCAGACTTAGGTGGAATATTTTTATCCCCACGACCACCTGATGCTCCACTACCACTACCATCATTACCAGCTGACAATGAACGCCCACGACGACCTCTTGCACCAGACTTCCTCATTGTTTTAAAATCTTAACCAAAGTAACTTTATTTGTTGCTGTCAAACAACTTACACGGTGAGCTATAACTTCAGTATGATTTCAATATCCCTTAACAGGTTGGTGAGACCACAAGGAAAATCAGGCACAATGTTACACACTCTGTTTTCTGTGGCACAAAATCACAGAGATGACACACACGCAGGACTGTCACTCAAGCACTAATGTCAATATTAATCTCCCACCTAATTTATTTATTTTTTTTTCTCAGGGAGACTTTAGAAACCAAATAATATTAAAAAAAAAAAAAAAAAAGGCTTTCTATGGCCCACAATTAGAGAGAGAGAGGTGGCACAACCAGGAGTCAAGACTGGCGCACAAGCTGAAAGGGCAATATTACTCTCCCACTGTTTTTTATGTTTTTTTTGTTTTTTTCAGGGAGACTTTAGAAACCAAATAATATTAAAAAAACCAAAAAAAAAAAAGGCTTTCTATGGCCCACTGAATGAGAGGGAGAGAGGTGGCACACCCAGGAGTCAAGACTGGCACACAAGCTGAAAGGGCAATATTACTCTCCCACTGTTTTTTTAGGTTTTTTTTTTTTTTTCAGGGAGACTTTAGAAACCAAATAATATTAAAAAAAAAAAAAAAAAAAAAAAATAGGCTTGCTATAGCCCACTGAATGAGAGATAGCACACACAGCAGTGGCACACAAGCCCTGACTGAGGCCAATATTTTTCTCCCACTGATTGATGTAGTGTTTTTGTGTTGAGGTAGAATTTAGAACACAAATCACGGAAAAAATAAATAGGCTTTCTATGGCCCACTGAATGAAAGGGAGAGAGGTGGCACACCCAGGAGTCAAGACTGGCACACAAGCTGAAAGGGCAATATTACTCTCCCACTGTTTTTTTATGTATTTTTTGTTTTTTCAGGGAGACTTTAGAAACCCAATAATATTTAAAAAAAAAAATAAATAGGCTTTCTATGGCCCACTGAATGAGAGGGAGAGAGGTGGCACACCCAGGAGTCAAGACTGGCACACAAGCTGAAAGGGCAATATTATTCTCCCACTGTTTTTTTAGGTTTTTTTTTTTTTTTTCAGGGAGAATTAGAAACCAAATAATATTAAAAAAAAAAAATAAATAGGCTTTCTATGGCCCA
Organism: Ranitomeya variabilis; assembly: GCF_051348905.1. Lineage (NCBI taxonomy): Eukaryota > Metazoa > Chordata > Amphibia > Anura > Dendrobatidae > Ranitomeya > Ranitomeya variabilis. The sequence goes on along the minus strand of NC_135239.1, from coordinate 64,585,621 downwards.
CTGAATGAGAGGGAGAGAGGTGGCACACCCAGGAGTCAAGACTGGCACACAAGCTGAAAGGGCAATATTACTCTCCCACTGTTTTTTTAGGTTTTTTTTTTTTTTCAGGGAGACTTTAGAAACCAAATAATATTAAAAAAAAAAAAAAAAAAAAAAAAAATAGGCTTGCTATAGCCCACTGAATGAGAGATAGCACACACAGCAGTGGCACACAAGCCCTGACTGAGGCCAATATTTTTCTCCCACTGATTGATGTAGTGTTTTTGTGTTGAGGTAGAATTTAGAACACAAATCACGGAAAAAATAAATAGGCTTTCTATGGCCCACTGAATGAAAGGGAGAGAGGTGGCACACCCAGGAGTCAAGACTGGCACACAAGCTGAAAGGGCAATATTACTCTCCCACTGTTTTTTTATGTATTTTTTGTTTTTTCAGGGAGACTTTAGAAACCCAATAATATTTAAAAAAAAAAATAAATAGGCTTTCTATGGCCCACTGAATGAGAGGGAGAGAGGTGGCACACCCAGGAGTCAAGACTGGCACACAAGCTGAAAGGGCAATATTACTCTCCCACTGTTTTTTTAGGTTTTTTTTTTTTTTCAGGGAGACTTTAGAAACCAAATAATATTAAAAAAAAAAAAAAAAAAATAGGCTTGCTATAGCCCACTGAATGAGAGATAGCACACACAGCAGTGGCACACAAGCCCTGACTGAGGCCAATATTTTTCTCCCACTGATTGATGTAGTGTTTTTGTGTTGAGGTAGATTTTAGAACACAAATCACGGAAAAAATAAATAGGCTTTCTATGGCCCACTCAGTGAGAGATGGCACACACAGGGATGGCACTGTAGCAGAAATGCCAATCTTAATCTCCCACAAAAAAAAAACAAAAAAAAAAAAAAAACTGTCCTACAATTACTATCTCCCTGCAGTAATGTAAGCCAGGTATGGCAGGCAGCAATAGGAGTGGACTGATGCACAAATTAAATAAAAAGTGTGGACAAACAAAAAAGATAGCTGTGCAGAAAGGAAGGAACAAGAGGATATGTGCTTTGAAAAAAGCAGTTGGTTTCCACAGTGGCGTACACACAGCAATACAGCTATCACGGAGCCTTCTAGGGCAGCCCAATGAGCTACAGCGCTGAGGGGAAAAAAAAAAAAAAATAGCTTCCACAGTCCCTGCACACCGAAGGTGGTGTTGGACAGTGGAAATCGCTGCAGCACAAGCGGTTTGGTGGTTAGTGGACCCTGCCTAACGCTCTCCCTGCTTCTGACGAAGCGGCAGCAACCTGTCCCTAAGCTCAGATCAGCAGCAGTAAGATGGCGGTCGGCGGGAACGCCCCTTTATAGCCCCTGTGACGCCGCAGACAGCAAGCCAATCACTGCAATGCCCTTCTCTAAGATGGTGGGGACCAGGATCTATGTCATCACGCTGCCCACACTCTGCGTTCACCTTCATTGGCTGAGAAATGGCGCTTTTCGCGTCATTGAAACGCGACTTTGGCGCGAAAGTCGCGTACCGCATGGCCGACAAGCACAGGGGTCGGATCGGGTTTCATGAGACGCCGACTTAGCCAAAAGTCGGCGACTTTTGAAAATGATCGACCCGTTTCGCTCAACCCTAGTCACGGTGGCTAGGCCCGGTCCGTGACCCTGCCGAGGGGCGTACAGTGATAGGTATAACGGATGATGGTGGTGGTGAGGCTGTAGTGGTGCGGTGCAGTAAATAACGAGGACACCAGGTTGCAGTCTCTTTACCTCTTTACTGAAGATCTCTGGGTCCTCAGTCCGGAATACGGTTCACCAGGCTGCGCAAGTCCGGCCGGTCCAATGGCACCTCCAGAGTTCTCTTCACAGGTGGAAATCTGTGCCTTCCCTCTAGCGCTATGTGTTGCGGTCCTTCCCTGCTGTGCTTACGGAAAGTCCCCACAACTGTTGTGTCTGTTTCTTAAGTTCCCTCACAACTCGATTAGATGATGTTCTGCTAATCCTCTGTCCCTCCCTGATGTTACGGTTAGGACGGCACCCGTTTGACGGGTAGGCTCGGAGCTCTTCCGGGACCCTAGAGTCGCGCCTCTCCACAAGTTGCCCCCCAAGACTACATAGGTGATTTAAGTGAGACAGCCCGCCTTAGACTGACTGTCCTGCCGCTGTTTAGAGTATTGCTTGAAGCTGAATGATATAATACTCCCTCGGCGTTCCGGCCACCGGTTTTGCGCCTCAGTAGGATGTTGCCTTGGTCTTACAGCACGACTCCTACTGGTATTCTCCTTATTGCTTGATCTCGTTTCTCACTCAGCACAATCTATCTCGCTTCTGATCCTTCCTTGGGCACCGCCGCTATCCTGAGCAGGCACGGTCCCGTTACGTTCGCTCTAGTTGCCAAGCCTCTGTCAGGATCCCACCCCTGACAGAGACCCTACTGTATCTTCCCCCACAACACCCTCTGCCACGAGGTGTTGCCTGGTTCCAACCCAGTCAGCTTTCTGATCTAACTTCCTGCCTGACCCCCAGTTTACCCACTATGGTGGGGAGTGGCCTAGTGAATAGAACCCTTAGCTCCCCCCGGAGGCCCGACTGTGAAATGTATTGGTGTCTGTGATACCTGATCAGATGAACTCCTTCAGTGCCATCAAACGTACCATAGCTCCCCATAGTGGCGGAGCCACAGTACTGCAACGACCAGGACTCTGGGGCGCTGCACCAGCACTGATTGTGGCTAATGCAGCAAGTTTTCAGCTATTGTGTACAGCCGACAGCTGCTGGATTGTCATCTGTATGGGGATTCTAGTCTCATATCTCAGGTCAGTAAAAAAATGTATTGGCAGTCATTAAAGGGTTAAATAAAAAGGGGGACTTACCATTATGAGACATGTAATGACTGACAGCCTGCTCTCCTACATGTCTAATTTAAAATATGGAAGATTCTCAGAGAGATCTATGTCAGGCCCATAGATCTTAACAGCTAATTTACATATTAAGGGAAATTTTGAATTTCTCTGTAAATTAGACATTGGAAAGCAGATATCAAGGTATGATTTTATTCCACTTTGTTTTACCTACATGCCCATGTAGACGCTTAGGAGGGTTGATCCTTTTGAAAGATTCTGTTTAATGTGATGTGAAATTAAAAAGTGAAACTTGAGTTCTTTCAACTAAAATGTTGTAATAGGCTAAAAAAAATTCAGGAGAAAAATGTACCCCAAAACTTGTTATGCAATTTCTTCTAACCATGGCAAAACCCGACATGTTGGTTGGAATCTACTATTTCGCTTTTTTAATGCAAATTTGACCGAAATAGAATGTAAAAGCCTTGTTACATTTGCAGAACCCAAGGTGCCGAAACAGCAGAAAATCCTTTACAAATGACTATTTTGGACTACATCCCTTAGATGAATTCATCTAGGCCATTTGAACCAACTGGTGTTTCAAAAAACTGTTAGATTTGAAAATGAAAATGAAATATCACTTTTTTCCCACTATAACATTATTTAGCCCCCAATTTTTTATTTTTGCTAAGACAGCAAGGTTGGCATTATGGGGGTGGGATCCGGCAAACTAGCAATTGTCCAGGGTCCCCACATCCTGAAAGGGGACCTCGCTAGTGCTATATATGTAGTACAAGCAATGAAGGAAACTTTTACATGGCCATAAGTCATGAAAATAAAGTTGACACAGCTACCTTTTTGTTGCCTCCTGAGGCAGCTGTATTTCCTGCTCGTGCTAACTTTATAATCCTCTCTGGTCTTCCTTGAAGGGGTTGTCCAAAAACTAACAGTTAATTTAATATTCATGGCTAGCAATTTAAATTTAAAAACAAATCACTTTTTCAATGTACTTCAGATAAAAATTCCCTACCATTCCCTCTGTACTCTAGGTTACCATCTGCATTTTTTAAATTTTTAACATTGAATGATGTTTTGTTTGAGTCTCCCAGTATGCACTGGGAATTCTCAAATGGGACGTCATGAGGGAACGGCACTACGGAACCTGCTGCAGCTGCGGTCCCCATCCTGAACCAGGATGTCATCCTAATGGTAAAGTTTGGGGCCCGTAGTCACCACCTTGTGTCTGTGCACAGACCCTGAACAAGGACGTCTCCAGAAAGTCCGTGCTACTGCTCAGGTTCTGCAGCCCAATTAAAGTTTGTTGAAAGACTGCAGTGCAGCCAATCAACAAGCTTTGCCAGTGTGGGCACTTCCAGCTCAATCACAGCCATGACAAGTGACAACTTTTGGCATGGCTGTGATTGGTCGAAGCACACTGTATAAAAAATATTGTCTTGCAGTCCACTCTACTTGGGCTAACCAGCGCAAGTAAGCTGACAGCTGCAGGCTGAAGCCCCTAGCTGTCAAAGCTGTCAGATTTATATTGGTTGGTTATCAAAAATAGAAGGGGCCACATGCCTTTTTAAAATTATTTCAATAAATGATTAAAAAAAATGGCATGGGGTCCACTCTATTTTTGACAACTAGCCAAGCTAAAGCAGACAGCTGGGGGCTGATATTTTCAGATTGGGAATGGGCTATGGATGTTGGCCCTCCCCAGCCTAAAAATAGCAGTCTGCAGTTGCCCAAGGAAAGTTGCATCTATTAGATGCACCAATTCTGGCACTTTGCCTGGCTCTTCCCACTTGCCCTGGTACAGTGGCAAGTGGGGTAATATTTGTGGGGTTGATGTCAGCTGACAGCAAGCCCAGGGGTTATAATGGAGAAGCGTTCATAAGACGCCCCCATTGCTAACCCCATAGTCATATTGTAATAAAGATACAGCCATAATAAAGTGTTTTATTTGAAAAAAAACCACTCCCCAACCCTCTTTTACCTATTTATTACTGTAAAATTAAAAATAATAAAACACCATATTCTTCACCTGTCCGATGATAATCCATTTGCCCCATGACGTGCTCCAACTCTACTACATCTGGATTGCATGGCTGAGGGGGGCATGAATTCAGGAAAAATGAGCTGAGCCTGAGAACTGAGCTAGAAGTGCTGAGTGGTGACATCCATAAGGTAAGCAGAGTTACCTCACTGACATCATCGCTCACTTTGTGAGAACTTTCTCATGAGTGTTGATGTCAATGAGGTGACCAGAGTTCTGGTAGCCAAACCAAACTTTTTTAAAAAGTTCAGCAGAACCCACTGGACCTGAACATCTACGGGTTCACCAATCAATAGTTGATATGTGTTTGTGAGTGATGACATGTGTGTATATAAGTGCGCACATGTAATATGTGTATGCCTGCTGTGTGTGCAGATATGCATGTGTATACACGTAAGGAGTATATGCCAACTATGTGTAATGTATGTGTTTTTGTTTTTGTTTGGTGTGCGTGTTTTGTACTTACAGCTCTGGCAAAAATTAAGAGACCACCACATCTAAACCCTGTCATGGGCAGCCCAATCTCCCGACCTGAACCCCATTTAAAACCTGTGTAATATAATCAAGAGGATGATGGATAGTCACAAGTCATCAAACAAAGAAGAACTGCTTATTTTTTGCGCCAGAAGTAGTGTGAAAGACTGGTGAAAAGCATGCCAAGATGCATGAAAGCTGTAAATAAAAATCATGGTTATTCCACAAAATATTGATTTCTGAACTCTTCCTGAGTTAAAACATCAGTATTTTTGTTTCTAAATGATTATGAACTTGTTTTCTTTGCATTATTTGATGTCTGAACGCACTGTTGTTTTTTTTTTTTAATTTGACAATTTTTCTTTTTCAGAAAAAAAATACAATATTTATTGCTTGGAAATTCGGAGACATGTTGTCTGAAGTTTATAGAATAAAAGAACAATTTACATTTTACTCAAAAATATACCTAGAAAGAGAAAAACTGAACATTTTGCAGTGGTCTCTTAATTATTGCAAGAGCTGTATATGGGTGAATAAGCATGTGTTGTATACTGATGTGTGTAATATAATAAAGGTGAGCGAACGTGCTTGGTGATACTCGGATATCACTCAAGTATCTGGGTGCTTGTTACTCACTGAGTATTGGCTGGTGCTCAGATATATTGCTCAAATCTTCACCCCACTTGTTTGTTGCCTGTTACACAGTGAATAAACATACGTGGATTGCCTGCCAGTCATTTTAATTCCATAGCCATCTTGGTAGTGACATTACTGTGATTGCCTGGCCGCATTAGAGGTTATAAAAGGACCAGCCCTCGCGCACTAATGCCATTGCTGACCTCAGGGTCAGTTGCGATTGAAGGGAGAGAGGAGTTGTCTAGGCCTGTGTGTACAGTTTCATGAATCAGAGTCCACTAATGGTGATACTGTTGCTGAGCCACCATACAGAGTCCTTTTCAGAGCTAACCTTGTGCTTTGCCATTTCTATGAGATACATTCTGCATTTAGCATAGGGACAGCTGCTGGAGGAGGGATAGTGGCTGAATATAGCCTAAAGGCAGGGCTTAGGGCTTTGCAGTCAGTTTCTAAATATATAGCTGATGCAGGTGACCTTTTTTTCACTGAAATAATTGACTGTATTGTCAACCACACAGTATAATCTTCTTTGTTTAAAACTACATTGGCTTTAAATAAAGTAAAAATGCTTGGCCTGCTACAAGTGACCAAATTTTGTTGTCCAAAAATTGCCTATTGTCATCCATACAATATAACCTGCTTTGTATGAAATTATGCTATTTTTAAATGAAGTTGACGATTGTCTTTGTGGAGATATGGGGGGTTAGTGGATGCTCTTGTCTGCTGAACAAAGACCACATGGACCAGGGCTCATCCCACCGAACGACCACTCTCCTTTACTCATGGGCAAAATACTCCTCAGACAACACAAGATGAGAGTAAAACAGAGTGACAATATGTTATTGAACCACCAAACAGACAGTAATATACAGCCCCAGCAAAATACCCAAGATGAAGCAAAATTACAGAGTCTCACCCTTCCGCTGACTCACCGGGATTAGATCAGCTGTGACTTCGAGACTTCCAGGGCCAATTACCCCAACCTGTGGCACCCCACTTTTTGTGGGCACCCACAGAGAGGAGGTAACAACAAGCTTAGGAAGCTGACAATCCATTGAGATACATGGGCAGGTGACCAGATGGTCACAATCTGGCTTCTCTTAACATCTCCATGGAGCCAGGTGACTGGTGGGTCCCAGTCCTGACTTCCCCAAATGTATCTGTGGGACTCAGATGACCAGTGGGTTCAAATCCTGGCTTCCCCAAACGTATCCATGGATTCAGTGATGGTCAATGGAGCAGATCTGTATACTTTCAGCTGGAACTGTGGTCCCCTAAGCGAACATCCTATAGAATGTCAAATCTATGTCCCTCTTGATGGAGCCATGTTGTCCTGGTAAAGTGTTCTTTTATGGAATTATTGTGTACTGGCTGTTGTTCTGTTAAGTTACTTGATTCACTGTGCAGAACAATATAAATCTCTTTTTATACCCACATCTGTTGCTCATTTCATCATCCACAGGCCAGGGAGGAGATGGGATGAGTTTAACTCTGATTGAGTATTTAATCAATCTGCATAGTTTGTCCTTCTCTGATTTGCAGATTAACAATCTAGCTAGCCTTGTGCAATGTGTATTCAATATACTAACAAACATCTATTGTTCCATGACCCTGCATCACTGTCCTCCAGAGTTAACAGACAATAAGTTACAACAAACATCAACTCAATTGTTAACATTCAGATAATATGACAATAGTCCATGTTTCTTGACTATCCAAAGGAAAACACATAAATTCAAAAGTCAACATATAGATAATAGCATATGTCTCTAGGCTTACTGAATTTACTTCTGGATAATTAAGATTAAATGCTGTATCATCACTGTCATCCATACAGTTTAACCTTCTTTGTGTGAAACTGTGTTGGTTTTCAATTTAAAACAAGGTTTGCCTGCTACAGGTGACCAAATTCTGTTATCCAAAAATTGACTATTGTCATCCATACAGTTTAACCTGCTTTGTGTGAAATTACTGTGGTTTGAAATAAAAAAAACAACACTTTGCCTGATGTAGGTGGCCACTTTCTTCTATTCCGAAATTGCATTTTCAATTAATCAAGGAAACTTGGTTTCCAGACACCTAGCAAAAATGCTTAACTTGTGCGTTAATGGATGGGGAAGTGTAAGTGCTGATAATGGTGCATCAATAAACCACATGTCATCCTGTCCCTATTGGAACATGCAGGGCGAGAGGCCATAATGAAGAAATGATAATGTAAAGAGCTCCTCTGAGTGTCATAATGTGGGATCACTGGTCTCCTTGGAAAATGAACAAATTCCAGCAGTATCCGTGGGAACTGTTTTCATTAAAAAGTAGCTTTTATTTCGCCATATAAAAATTTGGACATTCGGGACAAATACTCCACCATTATCAGTAAAACCTCACAGCAGAATACACACTAAACAGCGTTTATGACCACATAAACTGCATAGTGTGTATTCTGCTGGGATGTCTTTATTGATAATGGTGGAGGATTTGTCCCGAATGTCCAAATTTTTACATGGCGAAATAAAACCTACTTTTTAATGAAAACAGTTCCCACTTATACTGCTGGAATTTGTTCATTTTCCAAGGAGACCAGTGATCCCACACTATGACACTCCGAGGAACTCTTTACATTATCATTTCTTCATTGTGGTCTCTGGCCCTGCATGTTTCAATGCTGTTCCACGTATGGTAAAATTGATAAGGCAGTTTTATTCTTCGGGGCAGTATGATTACAGCGATACCACATTTATATCTTTTTTTTATGTTTTGGCGCTTTTACACGATAAAAACTATTTTATGAAAAAAATAATTATTTTTGCATCACGTTATTCTGACAGCTATGACTTTTTATTTTTCTGCTGATGGAGCTGTGTGGCAGCTTTTTTTTGCGGGACAAGCTGACGTTTTCAGCGGTACCGTTTTTATTTACATTCATCTTTTTGATCGCGTTTTATTCCACTTTTTGTTAAGTGGTTTGATGATAAAGCATAATTTTTTGACTTGTTTTTTAGCAATTTTTTATAGTGTTCACTAAAGGGGTTGACTAATGGGATAGTTCTATAGGTCGGGTCGTTCCAGACATGGCAATACCAAATATGTGTACTTTTATTGCTTTTTTTACAATAATATTTATTTATGGGTACAATCTATTTCTATTTTTGTATTATTTTGTGATTTTTTTAAAAAAAATATTTGTTAAACTTTTTTTACACTTTTTTTACTTAGTCCCATTATGGGACTTTCACTTTCTGCACTCTTATCGCAGTTATAAGGTATAAGGTATAATAAAACAGGAACATTGCTATACCTTATAGCCTGTCAGCCCTGCAGACACAAGTTAGTTAGAACATGCACTGCGCATGATCTAACTAACTTCCTAGTGCCTGGTGACCGGGATGCCCTCATGACGACATCGGGTCAATATGACAACGTTCGTCCAAGGGCAAAGGGGTTTTCTTCCCTCTTCCCACTTACTAAATGCTGCAATCGAGTTCGATCACAGCATTTAGGGGGTTAAAGTTCCGTGACTAGTATGGGACCGCTTCCGGCACTGAGACACGGGTGTCAGCTGTCAGTATCAGTTGACACCAGATGGCGATCACCAGCGCACAGCCCTCTGTACGTGGGTGTTTGCCATGACGTACATGTACTGCAGCAGTCAGGAAGTCCTTCCCCATCATCACGTACATACATGTACTGCAACTGTCAGAAGGGGTTAAAATGTAATAGTATCTGAGATATGACAATAAAAATATATTGGAGGGTTGTAACTGATAAACTGTAAAAGCATGGTGGATTTGAATTAGATTTTTTTAAGTAATGCTAATAAAGGTTTCATTTTATTGTTTGTCCACCTTAGTCAGTGATTCCACTAATACTCTTGCCAGACGCTGATTGTGGTTGTTTGATAGTTTTACTTCTGGTACTGCTGGTCCCAGTGGTTGTGAAGGTGGTGATGCTGTTAGTAGCACCAACGTTCTTAGCCATGGTATTGTTTTACCTTTTTTTTACACTATCACATCCATTGCCATTACCACATTTTCTCTTAAACATTTTGTACAACAAAATGATACTATATGACAATATGACAATATTTTTAACCTCAACTTTTCAACCGTTGCTAAAAAATGATAGGTAGGTAAGTAAATGTACAGAAAGCTAAAAGAAACAGCATGCCTCAGTATATGTGTGTTTTGTATGCTTACGTGTCAAATAAGACTTGAACAAAAGTCAGACATGAGTAGTTAAATTTCTAAAAACAATTTTTATTTTTTTAAGCAAAATTTAGACAAAATAAGAAGTGCTAGATAGGTAGATGACCTAAGAGCAAAGGGATATTCTATTAGTGTGGCTTATATTATATTTCACATTTTATTTTGAAACATTTTTTAGAAAAGCTTGAAAAAAAAAGTTGAAAGAAGAGTTTCTCATGTTCAATTATTTTATTAAGTGACAAACAACTATAAACCTGGAGTTTTCACATTACCATGAACTTGAGGATCATAAAGATCTAAGTAAAAAATAATCATAAGTATTTAAGTTTAAAACAATATAACATGGATATAAAATATTGTAAACATTAAATCTGTAGCAAAAAAAATGATAAAAAAATTACTCCATACAATACATTATAATAAATACAAAAGCTATAAAATACATTAGCAATGTCAATCTGTCAGTATTGATTCACTGATCATTCAATATATAAACATATAAACACACAATATTATCCTTTAAGTTAAAAATATAAAAAATATTCCTACTATAAACTTTTTGAATTATTGGTTTGGAAAAAATAAAAAATATTATACTTAAACAGTGAAAGCAATGTAAGGCCATTAAAATTAGAATAACCAACACCAGAATTATTTACTCTTATCTAGTTTTATCACTTACATTTTAATTTTGCATTCTAGAAAATGTAACCCTTTCCCACCACAGTCTTTGTAGTTTGTTTTACTAGAACTTCTTCATTGATACAGTTGATGAGACATCTTTTTTTTATTTTTAGATTGAAGATGTATGAGGCTACAGCTTAATTTATGATATAACGTATTAAAAAAAATGGCCAAGAATACCATGTCACAAAAGTACGATTTTCACTAGTGCTACTCATAATGTTTAAGTCAAAGGACATTGGTTCCAAATGCTGACCCTTGACTTCAAAATCACTACTATTTTAGAGCATTTATTAATGAAAACAAGTTATCACCTATCCATAGGATAGGTCAATATTTATTGATCAGTGGAGGTCCATCAGTTTGGTCCCTTATCAATCGAGAGAAATGGCGAATTTTATCTCAATTGGAATGGATTGACAGTGCGCATGCTTGACCTATACTCCATCCATTCCCCATGGCGCTGCTGATGGCTGTTTCTGCTTTTTCCTGCAATCCCATAGAGAATTAATTGCCAGACAATTGATCAACCACTCCATTTTGTAACTATCGTGGATAAAAATTCCCCGTTCTGTCAATTGGTGCATCTCCCGGTGGTTGGACACTTACCAATTAGTAAGTTAATCCCTATCCTGTAGATTATAACTATTTCACTGGCTAACCTCTTTCTTTATATTGAACTTTATGCAATCTGCAGGAGATCTACATATATTTATGTCCAAGTAATCCATTGATTTCATTGATTTTAATGAACATTTTGAAATAGTATGCATAAGTGACAAAGGTCACAAAATGTAATTTATTGAAATTGATCTGGTGCCTTGCAAGCTTTCATACATGTAAAAAAATGCAATCAAAAAATGTAATAAATCCAAGCCAGCCTTGTCATTATTCATGTTAAAAAATTCACAAATTCACCAATGTATTTCTGATTAGGAGACTCAGACAGTTATTTTGTTCCAAGTATTTTGTATTGTGCATATTAATTAGCGATGAGCGAATATACTCGTTACTCGAGATTTCTCGAGCATGCTTGGGGGTCCTCCGAGTATTTGTTAGTGCTCGGAGATTTAGTTTTTCTTGCTGCAGCTGAATGATTTACATCTGTTAGCCAGCATAAGTACATGTGGGGGTTGCCTGGTTGCTAGGGAATCCCCACATGTACTTATGCTGGCTAACAGATGTAAATCATTCAGCTTTAGAAAAATTAAATCTCCGAGCACTAACAAATGCTTGGAGGACCCCAAGCATGCTCGAGAAATCTCGAGTAACGAGTATATTCACTCATCACTAATATTAATGTTTCGTATGCTTATGTTGGTTAAAAAAATGCTTTGTTATTATCTCACTTGGAAATTCCAAATAGGTGACATGACATAAGCTAAAACTAGGCCCTAAAAACTGTGACATGAGCAGGACCGAGAGGGCTTTGAGGAGGTCTAGCTGGGATCTTTATAAAATCTCATATCAAGAGAAACACAATGACAGACATTGGAAATGCAACCCAAATTGCAGTTTTGTAGACAATTTAGCCCTTCTCTATGTTAGGTCTGAATTAATTAATTAATTTAAAAAGTCAAAATATTTGATACACGAGAGTGTGCTTGTGTGTACTTGTACTTGTCTGCTACCAAAAAGAAGGCACCTTGTCAGCCTAAATATAGCAATATATGGAAGTCAGAAGTTTTCTAGGTGTAAATTGTCTGGTTTTGGTGTATGTTTAACTAATTTTTGGCTCTATAATATTACTGAGTATACAAGTATGGAAGACGACTTAACCCATTATGGTCATATCCGTTGCGACTAGAGATGAGAGAACTCAAACTGTAAAGTTTGGGGTTCATACCATACACCTTGTGTTTTGTGCTGAACTCCGAACTCTGACTTCTTCCAGATGTTCGGGAGAAGTCCGACTTACTTTTCGGAGTTCGGTTGCTTAATAAAGCTTGGTAAAAGGCTACACCTGAAAAGACAAAGCAGACAGCTGGGGGCTGGTGCTAATAGCCTAGAAGGTCCATGGATATTGGCTTTTGTCTCAGCATAATAAGACCAGCTCACAGGAAGCAGAATTGGGCAAGGAGAAGCTGGAATGGACCTGCCTCTGGGACTAGTCTTCCTAGTTACCTTGTCACTCACATCCATTTTCAACTATGCTTTCTCAGAAATGCCACAGTGTTTTAGAGTAAAACAAATGCTTGCAATGAAGACGCAGATCTCTGATTCATGTTGCCTACATTTTGGGAAGCATAAATAATGTGACAGATTCCATTTAACAGACTCACTTTTAAGTCAATGTGATCCATTATGCTGGCCAATGGGACCACCTGAAAATGGATCCATCACAACTAAGTTATAACTCAACAAAACCTTACTTGCTCAACAAGTTCTTCTGTTATCACCAAAAAGTCTATAACTCAGTTAAACTGTCCATAAACAATAGGTAGTAAATACAATGAAGAAAGGCAATCACCAGATGATAGCATCTGTATAATTAGACTCATTGTGCATTAATAAATAAATATATTACCATTGGGACATCATTATTATATTCAGCAAAGCTAACAAAAATTCTAATAATTTATGTAATTTCAGATCTACATTTACAGTCATGACATTAACTCATTAATCCTCTTTAGATTCAATTGTATTGCAAACTTGAGTTAAATATGTATACATTATGTTGAAGATACTCCACCACCATTTGTGAAGATAAGTTTTATGGCACTTACTTTACACCCTCAGAACGTCATCATAACTCTTTGCAGTGGTGTAGAATTGAAGTTCTAATGGTGACTCATGCAGGGATTACAGACTTTCTGTTTCTACATAGAACTTTGAAGATTTATCTAGTCTATTTTTTAATGGTGTGATGTCATACACTTAATGGAAAAGAGAAGAATTAACTGGGGTAGAAGGGCAAAATAAGCAATTGTAAGTACACAATGCTATATAATATGATGTCTGCAATAATATATGAGGATAAAAATCTTTGATGGGAGTGCTTATTTAAGAAATTCTCACAAGTTTGTAAACCATCAACATCTCAATCTCCACATTTGGATTCTCAGCAAAATGCCCTGACCCAAAAAAAATTCAATGCAATTCTTAATTATTAAATGAACATTCTCAAATTATCAAAAGTTTTCCAAATGCTCCAAACAAATTAATTGAGTCCCTTTGTTGTAACCCATTCTGAATTGCACCCCAAATCATAAACTTATTTTCCACATCAACATAAAGTACCTAAATGATATTTATCTACTGTATATTGAAGAAAAGTATATAATGATTTGATGCCATTCAGCCCGTAGACTATTGATTACTTTGGTGAAATCCCTGCAAAATATGTCAACTCCGATGGAACCTCAACCCTAGATCATACTTGCGAATCATTAATTCTTTCTCTTGATGACAAGTCTTGACTATGACATTAGCTGTGCGAAGACAGGATATTCATCTCATCATTCGTGTACAGAACATTAATAATACTAATAATTGCATGGGATTCATAGTATATAGTATAGTATAGTATAAATAATAAAAAAGTCATTTGTTCTTCAAGTGTTGAGGAAAAAGGTGACAAAATATTGAATCATTGATTGAAATTCTGTATCTCCGATTTGGACTGTTACAATTTCCTTCATTCCTTTATTAACAGTCCACTGTCCATGATTCTTGCCAAGTTGTTGGGATATTTTTCTCGACATTTTTTAAACAGAAAGGTATCCCATTGCTTTTAGCTTCCAGGCTGTCCTCCACATTGATAAGGTCAATTGCCTGAAATATTTACTGGGAATTTGCTTCCTCTGATAATAGTCACAATCACACAAGAAATACAATTAATTGCAGTGTGTCAACAGTGACAGTGTGTGACGTAAGGTAAACTTGCGACTCTTGAAAGAACTCTTTTAGCAGGATAGCTCTCACTCTGCCGTTATGAATATACTCTGTCCATGTTTCCGGCTCACCTTCGCCTCGATGCTTAATATGGAAGGTGATTTCTCCTTCTTTTTTATTGTCATTCCCTAAGGCCTCCAAATACACAAGGTAGAATCCAGATGAAGGAATAATAATAGAGCTATTTTCTACACGCATGTCCCCTCTTTTTTTCTTCAGCTGAATTGTGCAGTTTGCACATGCAGAAGACTCTAAAATCATAAACGAAAATGTTAATTAGCACAGATTCCCTTCCACATTGTTCCCTTTCATGTATAAGCACACTAGCACATCACAGAAATCAACGTATAAGATTTCTATTACATTTAATTTTATTGTACAGCTCATTACAACTATATCAATATTAGATATTCAAATCTTTTTTTAAAATATTAGACTTTGAAAAATATTTTTTTTTAATGGAAAATGTTTGTTTTTTGGCATTTTCACATTACTAGAGCCATAAGTTTTTGTTTTTTAATAATTTTCATAGTTAGATATTGCGGCTTCACGAAGACTTTGAGAGTTGTGGAAGGAGTTATATTTTTCATTCACATCATTTTGGGGGTTTAATTTCTTTAAGGGTATTACCAAATAAAACCGCAGCTCCACTATTGTTTTTAGAAATATTCTTTACGTTGATCACCCCTTGCTGTAAATAAAATTTCAGCCTTATAATTTTAATCATTATGAATGCTGTATTATAAGCAATATTTTTGTCCTAAACTTGTAACTTTAAACCTTTTTAATTTTTAACCTAATGTTTTTTTCAGTAACCTTATAGGAGGACTCGTCTGTGTGTTTCTCTGTCTATTCAATAATGCACTGGGGTACTCCTGCCATTGGCTCTTGAGGCACTGTCATCGCAGTTATGGGTGCTCTGTGACTCGTACTTCAAAGACAGGTATCATGGATATCCATAATATGGGGACATTGTGTATGGAATTGGCATAAAGATATTTTAATTGCTTAAGTCAATACTTTTGGTGCATTTAGATAAGTAGATAATTGGCAGACAATCTTTGTAGGAACTGATTGTTTTGCCAAATAAACAAGTTGGTGATCACCATACAAATGTGCAAAATGTTTGTTCTTTGTATGACTGAATTGTTTATTTTGGCAAAAACCTCATTGCTATTGGCAGCATATCAACCGCTGTAAACTGGTGATGAGTGAGCAGGCTCGGATATCGGGTTATCCCAATATGCTCGGGTGATATCCTAGTGTCTTCAGCGCGCTCGAGTCATAAGCTCCAGTCCTGCATATGTCACGGCTGTTAGACAGCTGCAACATATGCAGGAATTGCCTAACAAACAGCCAATCCCCGCATGTGTCACGGCTGTCTATCACCTGTGACACACAGCTGCGGGGACTCGAGATAGCAGGACTCAGATAGCAGCCGAGCATGCTCAGATAACCCGATATTCGAGCATGCTCGCTCATCACTACGGTAAACATGATATAGTTTGGGATAAATTAATCATATTAGCTATCGCTCTGTTCCCATCATTTCCAGTCGACTGTAAACATTTGAGATTTACTACTTAATGTTGTATTGATAGACTGAAATTGTCACATCTAAATGTAATATTACTGCATAGTGAAGATACATGTTTTGCTAATTTTATGGCTCAAATGTTGCATTTAGTTCCATGATTGATCACCTGCATGAGATTTGCATGAGCTGGCTGGCCATGACGTCAGCTTATGCAAGTTATGTTACCACATAGGCGTGATAACATGGAAAGAGGGCCTAGTAGATTCTCAGAAACCAATGCCCCATTGACTAGTCAAAGTCCTAATTAGCATTCAAAAAGCGGAGGTTCTAGCTACTTTATTTAAACATGGATTTCAGTGAAAATGTTTATGCAGGGCTGGTTAGGCAGGGAATTTAGACATATATATTAATGCTGCTTGGTTTGAGGGCATGGGGAAGCTGACAGGATCACCTTAAGTGCTGCTGTGTTTCAGAAGAAACATATTCTGTTGTGTTTGTTTTAATATATTAGATTAGTGTTTCCCAACTAGAAGTACCTGGAATGTTGGGGTACCTCAGCACTTGTCGAGAGATTGACCAATAAAATCCATAGGCTAAGTAATAGCTTGTTGATCGCTAATGGTGCCACAGCTGGAAAACATGTCAACTCTGCTCTGAATGAAGTGGTGTCGCACATGCCCACCACAACTCTATTCATTGTCTATGGGACTGCAGCAGATTTGTGGTGGAATTGCACCATACTACATAAAAAGAGGTGAAATCCGTGGTAAAAATCCACACCAACTTATGTTCAGAAATGTTCTACAAATTTCTACGTTCTCAACTGAGTCTAACATCTATAAGGTAAAGAAAAAAGCTCCCTCTCTAACAGAATAGATGAAATCATTCATGTAATGCTCCTAATACTTCATTATTGGAAATTAATGGCTGCACAAAAGTAACGGATCTCCAGGGTTTAGAGATGCCAGCCAAGCTGAACCATAGCTATACCTTCTTTCACATGGGCAAAGAACCCTGTTTTTCATTTAACTACCTGCCTGTTGGCCAGCCAGAAACTAACTGCAACCAAGACAACCTCTTTAAAGACAAAAAAAAGTTCTTAATTGAATAATTATTGTAATAATCGTTATTTATAATATAGTATAAAAATGTCTAAACTCATAAAATACTTACCACGATCATACTCTGCATCCACATAGAGATCTGGAGTCTGTGTGACCTTAAAAAAAATAAAGACATGTGTTAATGTATTCTGTTCAACTATTCTACATAGGGATTAGTTCAGAAACACAGATACAAGCATAGTTTTTATATTAGGTTAAGATCAATAACACCTACTTAAGGTACAAGTACTCATTTATGTATTTTAGATATGATGCTGCTTTTATTGCCATTATTGGTCACTGTTATTTCAACAAATTTTGCACATATTAATGTTATTGGCCAATAAAACAAATGTCGGTTGTAATATACAGTAAATTATTATAGAATTCTGCTTCTTGCCCTACCAAAAAGTCACTTCTTCCACCTGCCTCAGGAATTCACTATCCATTGTGAAAAAACTGCTCAAATCCATTTTTATCAAATCAAAACAGAAAAACAGCTAAGTGAGATGTCCGATTACTTTTCCTATTATGTCCGTCTGAACTGAAAATGTGGCACTCACCATCCCTTTTAAAAAGAAAAAAACTTTATTCACATCATGTTAAAAGCGTGGGAGCAGAAGGATGTGGGCAAAAAAAAGTGTTTAAAAATATATAAAAAAAATATATATATATAAAAGTTTAAATCACCCCCCTTTCGCCCCATTCAAAATAAAACAATAAAAATAAAATCAAACATGCACATATTTGGTAGTGCCGCTTACAGAATCGCCCGATCAATAAAAAAAAGCATTAACCTGATCGCTAAACAGCGTAGCGAGAAAAAAAGTCAAAATGCCAAAAATTACATTTAATTGGTCTCCGTGACATTGCATTAATATATATATATATATATATATATATATATATATATATATATACAGGTCCTTCTCAAAAAATTAGCATATAGTGTTAAATTTCATTATTTACCATAATGTAATGATTACAATTAAACTTTCATATATTATAGATTCATTATCCACCAACTGAAATTTGTCAGGTCTTTTATTGTTTTAATACTGATGATTTTGGCATACAACTCCTGAAACCCCCAAAAACCTGTCTCAATAAATTAGCATATCAAGAAAAGGTTCTCTAAACGACCTATTACCCTAATCTTCTGAATCAACTAATTAACTCTAAACACATGCAAAAGATACCTGAGGCTTTTAAAAACTCCCTGCCTGGTTCATTACTCAAAACCCCCATCATGGGTAAGACTAGCGACCTGACAGATGTCAAGAAGGCCATCATTGACACCCTCAAGCAAGAGGGTAAGACCCAGAAAGAAATTTCTCAACAAATAGGCTGTTCCCAGAGTGCTGTATCAAGGCACCTCAATGGTAAGTCTGTTGGAAGGAAACAATGTGGCAGAAAACGCTGTACAACGAGAAGAGGTGACCGGACCCTGAGGAAGATTGTGGAGAAGGACCGATTCCAGACCTTGGGGAACCTGAGGAAGCAGTGGACTGAGTCTGGTGTGGAAACATCCAGAGCCACCGTGCACAGGCGTGTGCAGGAAATGGGCTACAGGTGCCGCATTCCCCAGGTAAAGCCACTTTTGAACCATAAACAGCGGCAGAAGCGCCTGACCTGGGCTACAGAGAAGCAGCACTGGACTGTTGCTAAGTGGTCCCAAGTACTTTTTTCTGATGAAAGCAAATTTTGCATGTCATTCGGAAATCAAGGTGCCAGAGTCTGGAGGAAGACTGGGGAGAAGGAAATGCCAAAATGCCTGAAGTCCAGTGTCAAGTACCCACAGTCAGTGATGGTGTGGGGTGCCATGTCAGCTGCTGGTGTTGGTCCACTGTGTTTCATCAAGGGCAGGGTCAATGCAGCTAGCTATCAGGAGATTTTGGAGCACTTCATGCTTCCATCGGCTGAAATGCTTTATGGAGATGAAGATTTCATTTTTCAGCACGACCTGGCACCTGCTCACAGTGCCAAAACCACTGGTAAATGGTTTACTGACCATGGTATTACTGTGCTCAATTGGCCAGCCAACTCTCCTGACCTGAACCCCATAGAGAATCTGTGGGATATTGTGAAGAGAAAGTTGAGAGACGCAAGACCCAACACTCTGGATGAGCTTAAGGCCGCTATTGAAGCATCCTGGGCCTCCATAACATCTCAGCAGTGTCACAGGCTGATTGCCTCCATGCCACGCCGCATTGAAGCAGTCATTTCTGCCAAAGGATTCCCGACCAAGTATTGAGTGCATAACTGAACATTATTATTTGATGGTTTTTTTGTTTGTTATTAAAAAACACTTTTATTTGATTGGACGGGTGAAATATGCTAATTTATTGAGACAGGTTTTTTGGGTTTTCAGGAGTTGTATGCCAAAATCATCAGTATTAAAACAATAAAAGACCTGACAAATTTCAGTTGGTGGATAATGAATCTATAATATATGAAAGTTTAATTGTAATCATTACATTATGGTAAATAATGAAATTTAACACTATATGCTAATTTTTTGAGAAGGACCTGTATATATATATACCGTATATATATATATATATATATATATATATATATATATATATATATATATATATATATCCTTCTGCTGCTTTGTGGGCCTCAACCGTTTTCATTTTCAGAGAGTTAGGCAGCTGCTTAGAAGAACCCATGGCTGCTGTTTTTGGACTAAGGATAGAGGAGGCTGGGTTTTTATAAGGCTGGGAAATTTGCATCACCTGGAATTTCGACGATAGTAAACAAACCATAAAACTATCAGGCTAATTAACTCCTTTCTGATATCGGGCGTACATTTACACCGATGTTGGACTCTTTCCCTTCGATGTGGGCTCCGGCGGTGAGCCCACATCTTTCTCGGCACATGTCAGCTATTTTGAACAGCTCACATGTGCCCGCAATAGCGTCGGGTGGAATCGTGATCCACCCGCAGATATTAACCCATTAAATGCCGCTGTCAAATTCTGACAGCGGGATTTAACATCAGAATCGCATCGGAAATGCGCCCACCGGTGACTAGCGTCACTTGATTGCGAGACACTGGTGTTTTGGCATGACAATCTTCTGGAGACCTCTTTTGTTGTCAGTGCCGGCTTGCTGTGAGCACCACCCAGTGGTCGGTGATCATAGCAAGTGAGTAATTCTGCTATGTAGAGCGATCTGATCATCGCCTCTTTATGTAGCAGAGCCGATTGGATTGTGGCAGCTTCTAGTCTCCCATGGAAACTATTGAGGCATGCCATAAATAAAAAAATTGTTTTTAAAAATATAAAAAAATGTAAACAATATAAAAGTTCAAATCACCCCCCTTCTCCCCATTCAAATTAAAACAATGAAAAACAAACATACACATATTTGGTATCACCGCTTTCAGAATCGCCCGATCTATCAATAAAAAGAAGGATTAACCTGATCGCTATATGGCGTAGCAAGAAAAAAGTCAAAATGCCAAAATTACGTTTCTTTGGTTGCCACAACATTGCATTAAAATGAAATAACGGGCGATCAAAAGAACATATCTGCACCAAAATGGTTTCATTAAAAACGTCAGCTTGGTGCGCAAAAAATAAGCCATCATCTAACCCCAGATAATGAAAAGTGGAGATGCTATAGGTATCGGAAAATGGGGCAATTTTCTTTTTTTGAGCAAACTCTGGAATTTTTTTTTTTTCACCACTTAGATAAAAAAAAACTAGACATGTTTGATGTCTGTGAACTCGAAATGACCTGGAGAATCATAATGGCAGGTCAGTTTTAGCATTTAGTGAAGCTAGCAAAAAACCCAAACAAAAAACAAGTGTGGGATTGCACTTTTTTTGCAATTTCACCACACTTGGAATTTCCTAGTACACGACATGGTAAAACCAATGGTATTGTTCAAAAGTACAACTCGTCCCACAAAAAATAAGCCCTCACATGGCCATATTAACGGAAAAATAAAAAATGGCTCTGGGAAGGAGGGGAGCAAAAAACAAAAACGCAAAAACGAGAAAGGGCTGCGTCCTGAAGGGGTTATAGAATTGATAATTAACTATGATTTTATCAACTTATCACAATTTAAATGTCCCTTAATATTGGTATCATGACTGTTATTTTAAAGATTTCCCATCGTAGACATGTTAGAAGACTATTCCATAGAGTCTTCTGGGACTCCCACCCATTGGGAGCTTGTCAATTTGTGCAATTCGCCTAGACATGAAAGCCAAATCTCTCCAATTACGGTAAATTTCACCTGGATACTGCAACCACTCCATGTGATAAGACCATGTGCAGCGACCACCAATCAGACATTTATGTGAATAGGCAATCAAAGTTTGTTATAAACCAACCCATTTAATTTTTTTTTTTTGTGATTATTTGGGATATGGATGTCATTGATGGTCATACCCGGAATCTACCCATAAGATTTCAACCCCCCAAACTATCTATGTAGCTCTTTCAAAGACAGGTCCAAAAATACATTAACTTGGACAGGCCGTTCCTCCATTACTGAAAAATCAGCGTTTGAATTGATATGCAAATGATACATTACAGACATTACTGATATATATAAAAATGAAGTAAAAAAGAGAACTCCTTGTAACCGCAAAACAATGACTTATCACCCATCTCATTTCCTTCACTAAGTTATATCATTGGGATTACTCACTTTTCGTTTCATTATGTCTTTTAGTGTTTGTGACACTTTGGTTCGTACATTCCGTTTTTCCCAAACCGACATTAATGCTGATTTAGTTGTCGCCTTCATCATTACATAAAAGAGAAAAATATACAAAGCGATAGATTTTTGTAGACCAATATCTGGGTCACACATAGCATTGTAGGTCGTTGTTTTTACAAATATAGCCAGTAACAGCTTTCAAGATTAACACATTTTTCCTCACAACATGACCAGCATAACAAGAATATGAAGGTGTTAATGTGATGATCACAAAAGTCTAAAAAACAAAATCTTGTCTGACTTTGTAACCAGAGAACAATAGTTCAATCAGTGGTTTTCAAGACAAGCCACATGTGACTCATGACTCCCTGATGTTTTGATCTCCATTTCAACCAAGGGTTTTGACTAGAGGTACGTGACTCTGAGTATAATTGAATTAAACTTGAATTTTTCAAAAATCCACAACAGCTAAAATGATGATTTTTTTTAGGACTTCACTTCCGTGCAGATTCAATAAAATGATGGCCGCCAATTTGCTGAACTGTAAAGGACTATCAAAAGGTAAAAAAAAAATAAAAATACTTATACTCACCTTACCACTAACCTCTCCTCTCCCTCCGCTTCTCAATGTCCTCCAGTCTGGTCTTTATTGTATCTTCTTACTGTCACTGAAATCCTGGGTCTCTTCACACTAGTCCATGTCTTCTAGCTCTGATGAGGCCTGGGAAAGTTCTGCACATGCGTTCATAAAGCACAGAACCATCCCAGGCCTCAACAGAGCAAGAGGTCCTGGCCTCTCCTTTCCCTCCGCTCCTCACTGTCCTCCAGTCTGGTCTTTTTTGTATCTTACTGTCACTGAAATCCTGGGTCTCTTCACACTAGTCCATGTCTTCTAGCTCTGATGAGGCCTGGGAAGGTTCTGCACATGCAGTCATAAGGCACAGAACCATCCCAGGCCTCAACAGAGCCAGAAGTCCTGACCTCTCCTTTCCCTCCGCTCCTCACTGTCCTCCAGTCTGGTCTTTATTGTATCTTACTGTCACTGAAATCCTGGGTCTCTTCACACTAGTCCATGTCTTCCAGCTCTGATGAGGTCTGGGAAGGTTCTGCACATGCAGTAATAAGGCACAGAACCATCCCAGGCCTCAACAGAGCCAGAAGTCCTGACCTCTCCTTTCCCTCCGCTCCTCACTGTCTTCCAGTCTGGTCTTTAATGTATCTTCTTAATATCACTGAAATCCTTGGTTAATTCACACTAGTCCAGGACTTCCAGCTCTGTTGAGGCCTGTGAAGGTTCTGCGCTTGCGGTCATAAGGCACATAACCATCCCGGGCCTTGTCAGAGTCAGAAGTCCCAACCTTGTTTCAATAGGTCAGAGATTTCAGCACTCACAGAAGTGATAAATAAATATAATAAAAGTCCAGGAAATACATAACACTTGGACATTCAAGGTTGAGGGTATATAGAACAATTAAATTCACAGTATCTTAACCCCTTCACCCCCAAGGGTGGTTTGCACGTTAATGACCGGGCCAATTTTTACAATTCTGACCACTGTCCCTTTATGAGGTTATAACTCTGGAACGCTTCAACGGATCTTGGCGATTCTGACATTGTTTTCTCGTGACATATTGTACTTCATGATAGTGGTAAAATTTCTTCGATATAACTTGCGTTTATTTGTGAAAAAAACGAATATTTGGCGAAAATTTTGAAAATTTCGCAATTTTCCAACTTTGAATTTTTATGCCCTTAAATCACAGACATATGTCATGCAAAATACTTAATAAGTAACATTTCCCACATGTCTACTTTACATCAGCACAATTTTGGAACCAAAATTTTTTTGGGTGACGGAGTTATAAGGGTTAAAAGTTGACCAGCAATTTCTCATTTTTACAACACCATTTTTTTTTAGGGACCACATCTCATTTGAAGTCATTTTGAGGGGTCTATATGATAGAAAATACCCAAGTGTGACACCATTCTAAAAACTGCACCCCTCAAGGTACTCAAAACCACTTTCAAGAAGTTTATTAACCCTTCAGGTGTTTCACAGGAATTTTTGGAATGTTTAAATAAAATTAAACATTTAACTTTTTTTCACTCAAAATTTGTTTCAGCTCCAATTTGTTTTATTTTACCAAGGGTAACAGGAGAAAATAGACCCCAAAATTTGTTGTACAATTCGTCCTGAGTACGCTGATACCCCATATGTGGGTGTAAACCATTGTTTGGGCGCAGGGCAGAGCTCGGAAGGAAAGGAGCGCCATTTGACTTTTCAATGCAAAATTGACTGGAATTGAGATGGGACGCCATGTTGCATTTGGAGAGCCCCTGATGTGCGTAAACATTGAAACCCCCCACAAGTGACACCATTTTGGAAAGTAGACCCCCTAAGGATCTTATCTAGATGTGTGTTGAGCACTTTGACCCAACAAGTGCTTCACAGAAGTTTATAATGCAGAGCCGTAAAAATAAAAATCATATTTTTTCACAAAAATGATCTTTTCGCCCCCATTTTTTTATTTCCCCAAGGATAAGAGAAGAAATTAGACCACAAAAGTTGTTGTGCAATTTGTCCTGAGTACGACGATACCCCATATGTGGGGATAAACCACTGTTTGGGCACATAGCAGAGCTCGGAAGGGAAGGAGCGCTATTTTACTTTTCAATGCAAAATTGACTGGAATTAAGATGGGATGCCATGTTGCGTTTGGAGAGCCCCTGATGTGCCTAAACATTAAAAACCCCCACAAGTGACACCATTTTGGAAAGTAGACCCCTTAAGGAACTTATCTAGATGTGTGTTGAGCACTTTGACCCAACAAGTGCTTCACAGAAGTTTATAATGCAGAGCCGTAAAAATAAAAATCATATTTTTTCACAAAAATGATCTTTTCGCCCCCATTTTTTTATTTCCCCAAGGGTAAGAGAAGAAATTAGACCACAAAAGTTGTTGAGCAATTTGTCCTGAGTACGACGATACCCCATATGTGGGGGTAAACCACTGTTTGGGCGCATAGCAGAGCTCGGAAGGGAAGGAGCGCTATTTTACTTTTCAATGCAAAATTGACTGGAATTAAGATGGGATGCCATGTTGCGTTTGGAGAGCCCCTGATGTGCCTAAACATTAAAAACCCCCACAAGTGACACCATTTTGGAAAGTAGACCCCCTAAGGAACTTATCTAGATGTGTTTTGATAGCTTTGAACCCCCAAGTGTTTCACTACAGTTTATAACGCAGAGCCGTGAAAATAAAAATTCCTTTTTTTTTTTCACAAAAATGATTTTTAGCCCCCAGTTTTGTATTTTCACAAGGGTATCAGGATAAATTGGACCCCAAACTTTGTTGTTCAATTTGTCCTGAGTACGCTGATACCCCATATGTGGGGGGAACCACTGTTTGGGCGCATGACAGAGCTCGGAAGGGAAGGAGCGCCATTTGGAATGCAGACTTAAATGGATTGGTCTGCAGGCGTCACGTTGCATTTGCAGAGCCCCTGATGTACCCAAACAGTACAAACCCCCCACAATTGACCCCATATTGGAAACTAGACCCCCCAAGGAACTTATCTAGATGTGTTGTGAGAACTTTGAACCCCCAAGTGTTTCACTACAGTTTATAACGCAGAGCCGTGAAAATAAAAATTCTTTTTTTTTTCACAAAAATGATTTTTTAGCCCCCAGTTTTGTATTTTCACAAAGGTATCAGGATAAATTGGACCCCAAAAGTTGTTGATCAATTTGTCCTGAGTACGCTGATACCCCATATGTGGGGGGGAACCACTGTTTGGGCGCATGACAGAGCTCGGAAGGGAAGGAGCGCCATTTGGAATGCAGACTTAAATGGATTGGTCTGCAGGCGTCATGTTGCATTTGCAGAGCCCCTGATGTACCCAAACAGTACAAACCCCCCACAAGTGACCCCATATCGGAAACTAGACCCCCCAAGGAACTTATCTAGATGTGTTGTGAGAACTTTGAACCCCCAAGTGTTTCACTACAGTTTACAACGCAGAGCCGTGAAAATAAAAAATCTTTTTTTTCCCACAAAACTTATTTTTTGGCCCCCAGTTTTGTATTTTCCCAAGGGTAGCAGGAGAAATTGGACCCCAAAAGATGATGTCCAATTTGTCCTGAGTACGCTGATACCCCATATGTTGGGGTAAACCCCTGTTTGGGCACACGGGAGAGCTCTGAAGGGAAGGAGCACTGTTTTCCTTTTTCAACGCAGAATTGGCTGGAATTCAGATCGGATGCCATGTCCCGTTTGGAGAGCCCCTGATGTGCCTAAACAGTGGAAACCCCCCAATTATAACTGAAACCCTAATCCAAACACATCCCTAACCCTAATCCCAACGGTAACCCTAACCACTCCTCTAACCCAGACACACCCAACCCTATTCCCAACCGTAAATGTAATCCAAACCCTAACCCTATCTTTAGCCCCAACCCTAACTGTAGCTCCAACCCTAGCCCCAACCCTAACCCTAACCCTAGCCCTAACCCTAGCAATAACCCTAGCCCTATCACTAGCCCTAACACTAGCCGTAACACTAGCCCTAACCCTAGCCCTAACCCTAGCCCTAACCCTATCCCCAACCCTAGCCCTAACCCTAGCCCTAACCCTAGCCCCAACCCTAGCCCTAACCCTAGTCCTAACCCTTGCCCTAACCCTAGCCCTAACTCTAGTCCTAACTCTAGCCCTAACCCTAGCCCCAACCCTAGCCCTAACCCTAACCCTAGCCCTAACCCTTGCCCTAACCCTAGCCCTAACTCTAGTCCTAACTCTAGCCCTAACCCTAACCCTAATGGGAAAATGGAAATAAATACATTTTTTAATTTTTTTATTTTTCCCTAACTAAGGGGGTGATGAAGGGGGGTTTGATTTACTTTTATAGTGGGTTTTTTAGCAGATTTTTATGATTGGCAGCTGTCACACACTGAAAGACGCTTTTCATTGCAAAAAATATTTTTTGCGTTACCACATTTTGAGAGCTGTAATTTTTCCATATTTGAGTCCACAGAGTTATGTGAGATCTTGTTTTTTTGCGGGACGCGTTGACGTTTTTATTGGTAACATTTTCGGACACGTGACATTTTTTGATCGCTTTTTATTCCGATTTTTGTGAGGCAGAGTGATCAAAAACCAGCTATTCATGAATTTATTTTGGGGGAGGCGTTTATACCGTTCCGCGTTTGGTAAAATTGATAAAGCAGTTTTATTCGTCGGGTCAGTACGATTACAGCGATATCTCATTTATATCATTTTTTTATGTTTTGGCGCTTTTAAAAACTATTTTATAGAAAAAAATAATTATTTTGGTATCGCTTTATTCTCAGGACTATAACTTTTTTATTTTTTTGCTGATGATGCTGTATGGCGGCTCTTTTTTTGCGGGACAAGATGACGTTTTCAGCGGTACCATGGTTATTTATATCAGTCTTTTTGATCGCGTGTTATTCCACTTTTTGTTCGGCAGTATGGTAATAAAGCGTTGTCTTTTGCCTCGTTTTTTTTTTTTTTTTCTTACGGTGTTTACTGAAGGGGTTAACTAGTGGGGCAGTTTTATAGGTTGGGTCGTTACGGACGCGGCGATACTAAATATGTGTACTTTTATTGTTTTTTTTATTTTATTTAGCTAAAGAAATGTATTTATGGGAATAATTTTTTTTTTCTTTTCTTTATTTAGGATATTTTTTTTATTTTTTTTTTACACACATGTGGGGAATTTTTTTTTAACTTTTTTACTTTGTCCCAGGGGGGGACATCACAGATCATTGATCTGGCAGTGTGCACAGCACTCTGCCAGATCTGTGATCTGCTGTGCAGGGCTGCAGGCTTACCAAGCGTCTGCTCTGAGCAGACACTCGGTAAGCCACCTCCCTCCCTGCAGGACCCGGATGCCGCGGCCATCTTGGATCCGGGACCTGCGGCGAGGAGGGAGGTAGGAGACCCTCAGAGCAACGCGATCACATCGCGTTGCTCCGGGGGTCTCAGGGAAGCCCGCAGGGAGCCCCCTCCCTGCGCGATGCTTCCCTATACCGCCGGTACACCGCGATCATGTTTGATCGCGGTGTGCCGGGGGTTAATGTGCCGGGGGTGGTCCGTGACCGCTCCTGGCACATAGTGCCGGATGTCAGCTGCGATATGCAGCTGACACCCGGCCGCGATCGGCCGCGCTCCCCCCGTGATCGCGGCCGATCTGCTATGACGTACTATCCCGTCGAGGGTCAGATAGGCCCAGGTCACCTCGACGGGATAGTACGTCAAAGGTCACAGAGGGGTTAATGGGTATAGCTGGCACATCATTGTGGTTTTGTGAGTAAGGATATCCTTTTGTTACTGTTATTATTATTACTTTAATAGAATTATGTCCTAGTATTACATGGCTACAATGGGTTTATAATTGAGCAAAATATTGTAATAACTGATTGAGATGCAGATATATAAATAATTGTTTACATATATTTCCCTCTATTCCCATTGACTATTAGACTCATAAGATACTGTAAATTTGGTTTTTCTATATACCCTCAACCATGATTGTCCATGTTTTATGTATTTCCCAGACTTTTATTATGTGATTTATGTAATGTATTTTAATTACCGTATATACTCGAGTATAAGCCGAGATTTTCAGCCCAAATTTTTGGGCTGAAAGTGCCCCCTCGGCTTATACTCGAGTCATGATCGGTGGTGGGGTCGGCGGGTGAGCACTGTCATATACTTACCTGCTCCCGGCGTCCCGCTCCTTCCCCCTGCCTGTCTTCGGTGCCGCAGCCTCTTCCCCTGAGCGGTCACGTGGGACCGCTCATTAGAGAAATGAATAGGCTGCTCCACCTCCCATAGGGGCGGAGCCGCATATTCATTTCTCTAATGAAGCGGTGCCGGTGACCGCTGATAGAGAAAGAGGCTGCGGCACCGAAGACAGGCAGGGGGAAGGAGCGGGACGCCGGGAGCAGGTAAGTATCGCATATTCACCTGTCCTCGTTCCACACGCCGGGCGCTGTCTCCATCTTCCCGGCGTCTCTCTGCACTGACTGCAGGCAGAGGGCGCGATGACGCATATAGTGTGCGCGCCGCCCTCTGCCTGATCAGTCAGTGCGGAGAGACGCCGGGACGGGACGCTGGGGAGCTGCAAGCAAGAGAGGTGAGTATGTGGTTTTTTTTTTTTTCTTATTGCAGCAGCAGCAGCACAGATTTAATACGTTCTCTATATGCACTATATGGCACAGCTATGGGGCAACAGTGCAGAGCACTATATGGCACAGCTATGGGGCAACGGTGCAGAGCACTATATGGCACAGCTATGGGGCAACAGTGCAGAGCACTATATGGCACAGCTATGGGGCAACGGTGCAGAGCACTATATGGCACAGCTATGGGGCAACAGTGCAGAGCACTATATGGCACAGCTATGGGGCAACGGTGCAGAGCACTATATGGCACAGCTATGGGGCAACAGTGCAGAGCACTATATGGCAGAGCTATGGGGCAACGGTGCAGAGCACTATATGGCAGAGCTATGGGGCAACAGTGCAGAGCACTATATGGCACAGCTATGGGGCAACGGTGCAGAGCACTATATGGCACAGCTATGGGGCAACGGTGCAGAGCACTATATGGCAGAGCTATGGGGCAACAGTGCAGAGCACTATATGGCACAGCTATGGGGCAACGGTGCAGAGCACTATATGGCAGAGCTATGGGGCAACAGTGCAGAGCACTATATGGCACAGCTATGGGGCAACGGTGCAGAGCACTATATGGCAGAGCTATGGGGCAACGGTGCAGAGCATTATATATATGGCACAGCTATCTATGGGGCAACGGTGCAGAGCATTGTATATATGGCACAGCTTTATGTGGAGTATCTATGGGGCCATAATGAACGGTGCAGAGCATTATATATGGCACAGCTTTATGTGGAGCATCTATGGGGCCATAATGAATGGTATGGAGTATCTATTTCTAATTTTGAAATTCACCGGTACCTGCTGCATTTTCCACCCTAGGCTTATACTCGAGTCAATAAGTTTTCCCAGTTTTTTGTGGCATAATTAGGGGGGTCGGCTTATACTCGGGTCGGCTTATACTCGAGTATATACGGTAATTCAATAGAATTAGAGTATACAATTTATTATACATTTTTTAGGTAGTGACACTTTTCTTTGTAGGTTATATAGTTATGTGTCTTGAATGTACGCACCTTACAATTTATATAGGTAATTATGAACATTGCCTCGTGGAGCAGCAGTCAGTTTGGGCTACTGCTACACTAACCAGCACACAGAGTGCACTGCACTACAAGATAGAAGATGGCAATGGGTCAGTCACTTCTCAGGGCCCGGTAAGGGGGTTATGCAATGTTTCTAAAATGACAGTGCACCTTATAGTACTAAAAAAAGATATAAAATGTGGGAACCTTTGCTCTACAACTTGTAATTATTTTTCAATTCTTACTATATTGTTTTTTTCTGTCTCAAAACACTGTGACGACAGCAAATTATACCAAAAGGAAAAACATGAAAAACGTTGTAGTGTCTTTGAAACACCCTGCTATGTCTTCATAAAAAAGGTGCCATATGCTTATCCAGCTTGGCTTTCTCTCTCTCGCTCTCAGACATGTACAGTTGGTATGGAAAGTATTCGGACCCCTTTAAATTTTTCACTCTTTGTTTCATTGCAGCCATTTGGCAAATTCAAAAAAGTTCATTTTTTTCTCATTAATGTACACTCTGCACCCCATCTTGACTGAAAAAAAAACAGAAATGTAGTAATTTTTGCAAATTTATTAATAAAGATAAACTGAAACATCACATGGTCATAAGTATTCAGACCCTTTGCTCGGTATTGAGTAGAAGCACCTTTTGAGCTAGTACAGCCATGAGTCTCATTGCGAATGATGCAACAAGTTTTTCACACCTGGATTTGGGGATCCTCTGCCATTCTTCTTTGCAGATCCTCTCCAGTTCCATCAGGTTGGATGGTGAATGTTGGTGGACGCCATTTTCATGTCTCTCCAGAGATGCTCAATTGGGTTTAGGTCAGGGCTCTGGCTGGACCAGTCAAGAAAGGTCACAGAGTTGTTCTGAAGCCACTCCTTTGTTATTTTAGCTGTGTGTTTAGGGTCATTGTCTTGTTGGAAGGTGAACCTTTGGCCAAGTCTGAGGTCCAGAGCACTCTGGAAGAGGTTTTCATCCAAGATATCTCTGTACTTGGCCGCATTCATGTTTTCTTCAATGGCAACCAGTCATTCTGTCCCTGCAGCTGAAAAACACCCCCATAGCATGATGCTGCCACCACCATGTTACACTGTTGGGATTGTATTGGGCAGGTGATGAGCAGTGCCTGGTTTTCTCCACACATACCGCTTAGAATTATCTCCAAAAAGGTCTATCTTTGTCTCATCAGACCAGAGAATCTTATTTCTCACAGTCTGTGAGTCCTTCATGTGTTTTTTAGCAAACTCTATGCGGGCTTTCATATGTCTTGCACTGAGGAGAGGCTTCCGTCGGACCACTCTGCCATAAAGGCCCGACTGGTGGAGGGCTGCAGTAATAGTTGACTTTGTGGAACTTTCTCCCATCTTCCTCCTGCATTTCTGGAGCTCAGCCACAACGATCTTGGGGTTCTTCTTTACCTCACTCACCAAGGCTCTTCTCCCCCGATTGCTCAGTTTGGCTGGATGGCCAGGTCTAGGAAGACTTCTGGTGGTCCCAAACATCTTCCATTCCATTTAAGGATTATGGAGGCCACTGTGCTCTTAGGAACCTTGAGTACTGCAGAAATTCTTTTGTAACCTTGGTCAGATCTGTGCCTTGCCACAATTCTGTCTCTGAGCTCCTTGGACAGTTCCTTTGACCTCATGATTCTCATTTGGTCTGACATGCACTGTGAGCTATGAAACTCAGAAATGCATTGAATAAAGACCACTTTTTAACAATACCTTTGGACTGCATGATTGAGCAGCGCAGAATTTGACCACGTTCTCCTACATTGTATTCTCATGCACTGTGAGCTGTGAGGTCTTATATAGACAGGTGTGCGCCTTTCCAAATCAAGTCCTATCAGTTTAATTAAACACAGCTGGACTCCAATAAAGAAGTAGAACAATCTCAAGGAGGATCACAAGGAAATGGACAGCATGTGACTTAAATATGAGTGTCTGAGCAAAGGGTCTGAATACTTATGACCATGTGATATTTCAGTTTAATAAATTTGCAAACATTTCTACATTTCAGTTTTTTTCAGTCAAGATGGGGTGCAGAGTGTACATTAATGAGAAAAAAAAGAAATTTTTTGAATTTACCAAATGGCTGCAATGAAACAAAGAGTGAAAAATTTAAAGGGGTCTGAATACTTTACGTACCCACTGTATATGTATTCCTTAAAGGGGTGTCAAGGTTTGTGATGAAAGTCTGCAGTCACTCTGCAGTCTTCTGAGTCCTCACAGTGTGCACACCACACACAGTCAAGATTCTACAGTGCTGGCAGCGAGAGCAGGTGGTCATGTGATCACAAGTATACAACCTGCATACTTCTAAACACTGTCTTACTAGACATGTGTCGCCTTGCTCAATGCAAGTGAAATGAGTGAGGCTTTGCATGTCTAGTCGACATGTGACTATATGTGACCATGCTTTCTTGCCACAGGCTCCTGAGAATCCTGACAGTCTGATGAGTGCACACTATAAGAATTCAAAAGTCTGCAGTCACCTAGCATGGCTGCAGACTTTCGTCACAAACCTTGACAAACCTTTTAGCATAATGTACAAGTGCCGACGGCTGTCTAATAGGGCTCTTAAGACCACAAACAGAAATACTTCTACAGCATAAGTGTAACCACTGTCCATGGTCCTGTCACATGTTTTCTCTGTAACCACCTACAGACTGGAAACTAATTCAGTACACATACGTAAATGAAAATAAACTTCCCAAAACGGAAAGAAAAGTTACTAGTTATCTTGTTCGATCTGCAGTAAATAAATTACTGGCCACAATTTCTTTTGTTGTGTATAAAAATAAGTAATAATTACATGAAGCCCCTGTGGGTTTTTACGGTGTTCATCACACCTCTAGATAAGTTCCCTGGGGGGTCTAGTTTCCAAAATGGGGTCACTTGTGGGGGGTTTCCACTGTTTAGGCACATCAGGGGCCCTGCAAGCACGACGTGGCTTCTGCTGTCTATTCCAGTCAATTTTTCACTCCAATAGTCAATTGGTGCTCCTTCCATTCCGATCCCTGCCATGCAATGAAATAGTAGTTTTCCACCACAAATGGAGTATCGATGTACTCGGGAGAAATTGCACAAAAATTTTATCATCCATTTTCTCCTTTTACTCTTGTTAAAATGCTAATGTCACTGTTCCACCCCTCAGTGTGTCTGGGATGCAGTAACTGACAGCTTGACCATCAAATCTGTTACATGGGGGTGCTGAAGCTGTCAGTCTGTTGAGTGACAGCTCGATTATCCAATCTGACACGGGGAGGCGTTAGCTGTCTCCAATTGCTCATTATCTCCTTTGATTGCCATGCTATTTAACTGAGCGGTTTTTCCCAGACCTCTACCTGATGTACAGTCATCTAGTGAGCTTTGTGCTCCTTGTGCCTTGTGTTTTGTATGCTTGATCTTTTGTTGCCTGACCTTGGACTTCGTTCTGAAAATCTGTCTCTTTAACCCCTTTTGCTCTAATCCATTATCCTCTTGTTATTCTGACCTCAGAACCTTACCTGACTATGCTTTTGTCTCTTCCCTTCTGCTTATAATGTACCCTCCTGGCTTCTGACCTTGGATTCCTTGACTATCCTGACTCATGGCTTGGCCATTTGAAGTGACTAGTGTCACAGCAAAATTTTGGGATAAATGCAACATTTTTGTGGGAAAAAGCAAAATTTGATTTTTTTTCTTCCACATTGCTTTAATTCCTGTGAAGAACTTGAAGGGTTGACAAACTTCTTGAATGTGTTTTTCAGGGGTGCCATTTTTAAAATGGTGTCACTTTTGGCTGTTTTCTATCATATAGGCCCCTCAAAGTCAATTCAAATGTCATGTGGTCCCTACAAAAACTGGTTTTGTAAGTTTTGTTGGAAAATGAAGAAGTCGTTGGTAAACTTTTAAGGGTGTGTGCACACGTTGCGGATTTGGCTGCGGATCCGCAGCTGATTTGGCCCTGTGGATCCGCAGCAGTTTTCCATGCGCTGTACAGTACCATGTAGACCTATGGAAAACCAAATCCGCTGTGCACATGCTGTGGAATATTCTGCAGAATCCGCGCTGAAAAATCTGCAATGGAATCTGCAACATGTGCACATACCCTCACTTTTCTATCTTCCTAACAAAAAAAATCAAAAATGGATCAAAAATGATACTGATGTAAAGTAGACATGTGTTAATTGTTATTTTGTGTGAAGTAACTATCTGGTTTAGGGGCATAAAAATTAAAAATTGCAACATTTTCAAAATTGACACCAAAATGTTAATATTTTAACAAATAAATGCAACAAATATCTGCTTAAATTTTCCTCTACCATAAAGCACAATGTGTCAAGATCAAGATAAAACAATCTCAGACCCACTGGTATATGTAGAAGAGTTGTTGCCTTATAAAATGACACTGGTCAGAATTGTAAAATTTGGCCTGGTCAGGAAGGTTAAAACAGGCGTGGGGATCAAGAGGTTAAACTTTATTTCAGTAGAACTTACAGCACAATATCTGTGTCAACTTCTAGCTTCTCCTTCCCCCTTCCCACACACAGAATTTTATGAGAAGTGACCGTCATCCTATCTCAATAATGAGAAAATCTGTGTTCCCAAAAACAGGTTTTACAGAGCTTTTACCGATTCATTTGAGAGTATAAGATCAATCAAGAAAGAATCATATTTTTCTGATTAGATATATTGCAAAGCTGCTTATTTTCATGCATACTATTTATCTATGAAACAAGAATTAAACAGGCACTTGCTAAAGTAAAAAAAAATCTTTTTTTAAACATAATTTTTATAATCTAAATATTTTGTTATTTCTTTTTAATATACAATATATATTACTAGATACCAAGGACCAAATTCCTTACAAAGACAAATAGTTAAAGGGAATCTGTCACTTACTCAGACTCTTTCATGCTATTACTATAGGGATACAGGTAATAGAATGGTTAAATTAGTCTTACCTGCATGACTCATAGTTGCTGTCTTAAAGGGCACCTGTCACCCCGTTTTTTCCGTATGAGATAAAAATACTGTTAAATAGGGCCTGAGCTGTGCATTACAATAGTGTATTTTGTGGACCCCGATTCCCCACCTATGCTGCCAAAATACGTTACCAAAGTAGCCGTTTTCGCCTGTCAATCAGGCTGGTCTGGTCAGATGGGCGTGGTGTCTTCCCCCAGATCTTGCTTAGTTTTCCGTTGGTGGCGTAGTGGTTTGCGCATGCCCAAGTCCAGAATCCACTGCACAGGGGAGGGAAAAGAGCGCGATCTGCGCTATTCCCCTGGTGATCGGTGGGGGCGGCCATCTTCCTGTGGCCACGCGTGCACAGATTGAGCGCTCTGCTGCCCGGGGCTTCAGGAAAATGGCCGCGGGATGCCGCGCGTGCGCAGATGGAGATCGCGGCGGCCATTTTCCTGAAGCAGAGATGCGAACTTCCTGTGAAGAACTCTGCTTCAGGAAAATGGCTGCCACGATCTCCATCTGCGCACGCGCGGCATCCCACGGCAATTTTCCTGAAGCCCCGGGCAGCAGAGCGCTCAATCTGCGCACGCGTGGCCACAGGAAGATGGCCGCCCCCACGATCACCAGGGGAATAGCGCAGATCGCGCTCTTTTTCCCTCCCCTGTGCAGTGGATCCTGGACTTGGGCATGCGCAAACCACTACGCCACCAACAGAAAACTAAGCAAGATCTGGGGGAAGACACCACGCCCATCTGACCAGACCAGCCTGATTGACAGGTGAAAACGGCTACTTTGGTAACGTATTTCGGCAGCATAGGTGGGGAATCGGGGTCCACAAAATACACTATTGTAATGCACAGCTCAGGCCCTATTTAACAGTATTTTTATCTCATACGGAAAAAACGGGGTGACAGGTTCCCTTTAATGTTGAGAAACGCACTTTTAATCTTTTATGTTAATAGTTTTTCCAGTATCTGGGGTGTGAGGGGCCTGAAATAAATCTTAACATCTAGACTACAGTTATGAGGTACACAGGTAGGACAAGTTTATTATTATTAATAATAATAATAATAATAATTTAACCACTCTATTACCTATATGCCCATAGTAATAGCTTAATAGTGTCCCAGGGGGTGACAGATTCCCTTTAAATGAATGGCCAAGGCATTGGATAATAGCCGGTACAATGTATGATTGTGTAGGAGGAGGAAGCACTGTAAGTGTCTCCTAATCTATGCACAGCACTGATTCAGTGCTGTGTATATTAGTAGAAGGGAAAATAACCAGCCCACACAGACTCTGGCATCCTGGAGCACTGAACTAAAGGGACCACTTGCAGCAAATAGTGATGAAAGGAAAGGCTTCCGGCTTCTTGAATTTGCAAAAAGTTTTATTTCAGTAAAAATGATTCCATGATCACAGTGGACACAGCAACGCGTTTCGAATGCAAACCTGCGTTCTTTATCAGTGCTGCACATAAACTGACACTAGGTTCATTTATATGGGGAACCACCAATTATAATGCTGAATCTAATCACAAAACGTTGTTTAAAATACTGCAGAAAAAAACAAAGGAAAATAATAATAACATTACAATGCAAAGCAAACAGTTGGAGATAAAATTCCACAAAGAAAAATATAGATTATTATCATGAAATACTTACTTAAGAAGTGATGTTATCCAAAATTTTGAGTCCAGGGTGTCTGGTGGTGGCTAAAAGAGCTGAAACACTAGGAAATATTTTATTCCTGAGTTTCCACAATCTTTTAGAACAGCGCCACACCTGGCTGAACTGTATAGGTTTTCATAGGTGTGGCTTTAACCGTTGTGGCATGTGTCTGTTTGTCACAGTTACAACATTTTTTTTTAGTACAGATGGATTGCAACACTTTAATATTAAGCAATACTGTATATGATCTGCAACAGTGATCATGTTGTATATATAATTAAATGAGCCATCTGCAATAAATTGTACATGGA
This sequence comes from Ranitomeya variabilis, assembly GCF_051348905.1. Taxonomy (NCBI): domain Eukaryota; kingdom Metazoa; phylum Chordata; class Amphibia; order Anura; family Dendrobatidae; genus Ranitomeya; species Ranitomeya variabilis. Next base: position 64,548,360 of record NC_135239.1, on the reverse strand, counting down.
TTGTACCACCCTCAAAAAAACACCTATATGTAACTTGTCTGATACTAACCGGATTATTTCTCATGCTTCCAGACATTTTATTCAGCATCACAATAGAGACACTAATTCTCTCCAGATTTATGGCATAGAAAGTGTGCTCGCTAATCCTAGAGGTGGAGACTAGTGATGAGCGAGTGCGCCCGTTACTCGAGATTTCCGAGCATGCTCCGGGGTTCTCTGAGTATCTTGGCCATGCTCGTAGATTATGTTTGTGTCACCGCAGCTGCATGATTGGTGGCTGTTAGACAACCTGAACACATGCTGGGTTGCATGCTCGGAAATCTCGAGTAACGAGCACATTCGCCCATCACTAGTGGAGACACCGGGAGATGTCTATTAGATCGGGAAGCATTCTGGATGTATAATTTAAACACAAGCCATCCATATGGACTGAACATGCGCTGTGAACTAATGTTTCATTATTGATCTATTACTTTCATGTTCACAAGGAATTTTATCTCCAATTGTTTGTCTTGCATTGTAATGTTATTATTAATTTCCTTGTTGTTTTTATGCACTATTTTAAACAACATATCGTGATTAGATTCAGCATCCTAATTGGTGGTTATCCATATAAATGAACCTAGTGTCAGCTTATCTGCAGCTCTGATAAAGATTGCATGTTTTTTAAGAATAATCCATTAAGATAATTCCATTCATTTTATTTCTAAAGAATTGTAGGGCGGTAAACTATTTTATTTTATTTATAACGTTTTTATATATTCTCCAATGAAAGTAAGATATGACTTGCAGAGACGGGGATTTCCACTTTTGCATCAGCCTGATATCATCTTCAATCAAATAAGTCTTGTCCTGGTCATGTGGTGCAATACTAAATCTAACCACAGATTAATGTGCAATATCAGTAACAGATTAATGTCTGCTTCACACAAATAGCTGTATCGTACAGAAAGGGACTTAAATAGTAAGAGAACATAATTAATAATTTTACAGAACCTTTACAATTGCTACAATGTCCTGATGAAAATATATAATGCAAATAGCTAAAATACACCATGAATAATTTACAACATAATATGTGAATTATTGCAACTTTTGTGGTGTTACTTCAATGCAAAAAAATGAACTTATAAATAAAAAGGAGAAACAAGAAGTCAAGAAAAAAATCCCCAAAAGAGGTGAATTTTATTTGTTACTATAGGAAACAATCTATTTCTAGAGAACCATTATCGGTTCTTAACAGCTACAGATGGTACCACAGCAAGGTATAATCTAAGGAGCCATCTGATCAGGATCTCTGCCCTACATCATTCTCCTTATCCTCAATTAAAGTGATAACTTATTCCATGAAAAGTTTTTTGCAGACCCCTGTCTGTATTCAGCAGAGTTGTGCATTCCCGATTTTCTTTTATGATCATTAACACACAGATGGGTAACCGAGGAGGGAAATATCTACCAAAGAGAGAAGCCACACCTTTACTCAACTGGTTCCTGTACAGACTAGAAAAGGCCCTAGCCGCACAACTATATACACCCCCTCGAACATGGCTCCCTAAAAGGGAGCCGCTGGGTTTATCGTACCTCCTGAGGAACCAGAGGGAAGGCCGTAACACTTAGCCAACAAAGGTAGATGAAAGCATAAAGGAAGGCATGAGAACCCAGAGTGAGAAACTAAAACATGTTCACAAAGGATAGACAGGGATAATGAAAACCAAATGACAGCATAAGTGAAATCTCCCAGACCCCCAAACATAAATAGGAAGGGAAAGGTGCTGGGGAGGAAAACTCACAGATTCACAGAAAAAACAACTGTGGCTAACCGGATAAGGTAACCCCCTAGCTGAGGAGTTGGAACTCCAAACACCAATCTATATGGAAGTATAAACAGCAAGTGAGTAAGTGACAAGTGACTATATAAAGCCTATCCCAAAATGTAATAGGACAGAGCCAAAAGGGAAAATAGAAAAGACCTGGAGAGATGCCAACCAAGAAAGGAAAACCAAGACAAAAGAAACCATCAGCATTTGAGCAGAGATGAAAAGGGCTGTAGCCCAATACAGAGGGAAACTAACATGCAGTAAGAGGTCACCGTTTCGAACCCTGAAACAGATCCAGGACACCGCCACTCTATTCCTCGTCTCTGTGACTACTAGAATCAGCTGAGTGCTGTGCTTAACTCTCCCAAGGATGACTTTCAATTATGGGAAAACGCCTTCACCACCAAGGTTACTCCTAGAATAGTGATTCACTAGTCATGTAAACAATCGGTGCTGTAAATTTCTGACTCATTAAACAGCAATGTGCATAGTAGCCTGAGCTCCTGCGGCTATGCGGCTATGCTTCACAAGACTCACATACATATCCTGTACTTAATCATATAATGAACACTCTCTAGAGAAAAGAATGGTTAGATAGCTTCCATAAAACTTGGCTTTAGTAGCACAAATGTATTCAATGTCCCCATTATTACACCTTTTAAACAGCATGACAGGATTCTAAACTGGTTATATCAATATTATTTTACCTTTATTATACTATATGCAAATGTTTTAATTTGCAGAACTGAAAACATGTAACACAAAAGTTAGAATTTCGGGGATCATATCTTTATTTTCTGCAGTAATCCAGTGGTATAGCGTTACAGTTATTTTTTTTGCTCTGTAGTGATGACCTATAACAGGAATCGAGATTGGACTCAACTTTAGAACAAATAAGGGTTAATCACTGTATGTATGTGCTAGTGTACTCAGTTCAAATTATAGTATACTATTGGCTGATTTCCGCATGGTTTCACGATCTCTTTTTCCTGTTATGCAGCTTATGGGGCTGCAGGTTCTAAGCTCACTGGACATTTCCTGTGTAATGCTGGTGGGTGTGGACCAACTGCGCCACGGGCCTGGTTATCGCAGAGAGGCATTACTAATCAACTTCCTGGTTTTCTCCAGGGCATCTGGTGGTGAAGTTAAGATTGGCCGTAGGTGGTCACCAGGTACCATTCAAGGGCAGTCCCCGGGACGGCAGCAGCTTCAGGGGCACAGGTACGCGGTACAGGAGGGATAAGATAAGACTTGGTCAGACAGTATGAGGTCAGAAAAGACAGCACATGGTCAGTAAGGATAGCCGATGTCAGGAGCAGAGAGGTCAGGCAGGACGGTAAAACTACTTGGGTCGGTAATAGGTAGCGGAACTCAGATGCAAACATAAATGTGGACTAACAGGGTAGGAACCAAGGTTTGGGTGGGGAATGGAATAAAGGCCCTGCTTGCACAGAATAGGTCAGGAAACCTAATCTCTACAGGAGACAGCAGGGTTAAATTCCTGCAGAGACCGACCACGTCCCCTTATGGTTAAATGAATGAAGCAAGCAGATGCAGCAGTGCTGCATGAGGCAGATTAGCGGAATGGCCTAACACGGGGAGATGTCGCTTGGTAAGTAGCGTGACCCTGGAGAGGTGTGCAAGTTACCGCAGTGACCTCCTGCAAATCATTCTTTCTCCCCATATTATTTTTCTTAATTCTTTGGTTTGGAATCACTTTCATACTTTCTTTAGACAAGGAAAAAACACATATAGCATGATACCATTTATGTAAGAGAATAGGAATCTGCAGCATGATAGTAGTTGTTATTCTGAGTCACAAGCACTATTGCTGTTTCAAAGGGGTTATGAGGGACTTTTTATTTTTTTTACTATGGTCCTAAGAACAGGCAGCTAGTGTCCTGTTGTGCCTGGCGTTGATCTCTACTTGTACACAGCAGTCACACACTGCTCCTGATGGCATTTCAGTGGTTTCGCTCATGTTTTAACAGAGCAACAGCTTAACTTCTGCTTTGCCCTATTGACGGGATGACACCAACAATATGCTCAGCAACTCCATAAGGAATGAAAGGAGCGCAGGTTGCATATGCTTAAAAGTCTACTCACCTTGGCATGCCAGGCTTGACATGTCACTCTCCGCAAAGAGAAACATTACGCCTTGGATCCCGGTCGCATATGTGAGCCAATAAGGGTCTCAGCTGTTGGACAGATCTGCAAGTTAACACCTATCATTGTACAAGCTATTGACCAATGACAAGTTAGGTGTAGTTTTAAACTTTTTTCGTGCTGTAATATCCCAGTGCTCTATTATCTGAGTCATGATAACCTTTACTGTAAAGAGATCAGGTCCTATACTAAAAAAATGTGTAGCTACACTGATACTACCTTTTGTGTCCTGAACAGACACACAGCAATTGTTGTTGAAATTAATCTAAACCACAGGAATGGTGATGACACTGGTTATATTTCTGGGGACTTTCTTATTGAAGCATATATAAGATATCATCACATAGTTTGAATCTAAACTAGAACAAATTAGATGATTCAGTCGCTGCTTTTCGGTTTTACTATGTGAACGTCTGAATACTAAAGATAAGTCTCAATGATAAAGTTATCTCAGTAAATTTAAAAAGATATACTATACTTTACTGAATAGTAAAAAAGGATTGCAGAAAAAGCTGAAGTACAGACACACAAACACAAACAATGGTGGGTGAGAGGCTGAGCGGACCCCACAATAAATAGAAGCTGAATGAAAGACTTATTAGATAGTGTATTTGTATTAATAATGCATACCGTATTCAGCTAAGGTAAGTAGTATACCCCAGTTTAGAGAGCATAAGATCATCATGTAAACGACATATTCAAGTTGCTTACTCACCCACCAAGGACCCAATGTGCATTTCGCAAATGCTACTGCAGCGCCCCAGAGTCCTGGTCGTTGCAGTAATGTCGCTCTGCCGCTAAGGGGAGTGATGTTACGTCTGACTGCACTAAAGGAGTTCACCTGATCAGGTAACACTCACATTACACTTCACACTCCGGCCACCAGGGGGGGTGGTTCTATCTAGTAGGCCACTCCTCACACTCTGGTAAAACTGGGGGTTGGACAGGAAGACTGGGAGAGAAGTAACTGGGAAGAGCTAGTGAGAGGACCTGTCAGGGATGGGATCCTGGCAGACTCCTAAGAATAGCACAAACCAGTGAGTAACGGAGATACAGCAAAGAAGTGATAGAACCAGAAGGAGTCGTGCTGTAAGATCGAGGCAACATCCTTCTGAGGGGCAACAGTCGGTGGCCGGAACGCCGAGCAAGTAAGAGACTACAAGCATTACTTCAAACCACGGCCGGACAGCCAATTATAGGTTGGTTGTCTCACTAAAACACCTAAGCAGACAACGGAGGCAGCTGTGGGAGAGGGGCGACTCTAGAGTTCCGGAAGAACTCCAGGCCTACCCCGTCATACGGGTGCGTCCTAGCCATATCATCTGGGGGACAGAGAGAACGAGCATCAGAGACAGACAGAAGCAGTTGTGAGGATTATCCCGGGGTGCTCAGCAGGGAAGGACTACAACACACAGGCGCTAGAAGGTAGACGCTGATTCCCACCTGTGAAGGGGACTCCTGATGTGCCTTCGGAACGGCCGGTCTCAGACAGCCCGGTTAACAGTGCCCTGGATTGGACACCTGAAGCCTTCAGTAAACAGGTAAAGAGACTGCAACCTGGTGTCCTCGTTATTTACTGCACCGCACCACCACCACCATCCACATCTATTATCGTACGCCCCTCAGCAGGGTCACGGACCGGGTCTAGCCACCGTGACAACCCCAGAGCAGAGACTCACAGGCCCGGTACCGGGTACCCCTCGGCCCTGCAGCAGTGGGGGCGCTACAATTTGGCGTCACGAACAGGATCTACTTAAGCCTGAAGAATCAGGTCATGTGTGCCTTGGAACTACTGTGATTACTGTGCTAGGACTGTGTATTGTCATTTACCGCCAAAATTCGCCACTGCCGTGCACGGAAGGAGGAGCCTTAGCTTCGTGGGCGGAACCGGCCAAAAGAAGCGTGGAACGGAAAAGCGCGGTAAGGCGCCAATCCCGGAAGAGGAACTCCGACCTCCAGCAGGTTAGTGAGAGGAAGGGACAGCCATGTCCGAGTCGGGAGGAGAGGAGGTGGCGGCCGCAGCCGTGGACGTAGGGGCATGTCATGATCTCCATGGCCAGAGAACTAGCATAAGCCTCAATAGGAACAAGCTCTTGGAAGATGTAACTGTACTGACCATGAACTAAACCTACCGCATCATCTAGAAGTAGCCAGGTAGCATGTCCTACTTTTTATCCCTATATGCCCAGCGCCGGCCGGAGAACTAAATAATGCTAGCAGAGGGAAATATAAGACCTGACTCACCTCTAGAGAAATGCCCAAAAAGGAGACAGATGCCCCCCACATATATTGGCGGTGATATGAGATGAAACAACAAACGCAGCAGGAAAATAGTTTTAGCAAATTTGAGGTCCGCTTTCTAGATAGCAGAAGACAGAAAGCATACTTTCATGGTCAGTAGAAAACCCTAACAAAACACATCCAGAAATTACTTTAGGACTCTGGCATTAACTCATAATACCAGAGTGGCAATTCCTGATCAACAAGAGCTTTCCAGACACAGTAACGAAACTGCAGCTGTGAACTGGAACCAAAATACAAAAACAAAACATGGACGAATGTCCAACTTATCTAGTAGATGTCTGGGAGCAGGAACAAGCACAGAGAGGCTTCTGATAACATTGTTGACCGGCAAGCATCTAACAGAGAAGCCAGGTTATATAGCGACACCCAGATCTAATCAGAACAGGTGAACAGGGAAGATGATGTCACAAGTTCAATTCCACCAGTAGCCACCGGGGGAGCCCAGAATCCAAATTCACAACAGTACCCCCCCCTCAAGGAGGGGGCACCGAACCCTCACCAGAACCACCAGGGCGATCAGGATGGGCCCTATGAAAGGCACGAACCAGATCAGAGGCATGAACATCAGATGCAGTGACCCAAGAATTATCCTCCTGGCCGTATACCTTCCACTTGACCAGATACTGGAGTCTCCGTCTGGAAACACGGGAGTCTAGGATTTTTTCCACAACGTACTCCAACTCACCCTCAACCAACACCGGAGCAGGAGGCTCAACGGAAGGCACAACCGGTGCCTCATACCTGCGCAATAACGACCGATGAAAAACGTTATGAATAGAAAAGGATGCAGGGAGGTCCAAACGGAAGGAAACAGGGTTAAGAATCTCCAATATTTTATACGGACCGATGAACCGAGGCTTAAACTTAGGAGATGAGACCCTCATAGGGACAAAACGAGAAGACAACCACACCAAATCTCCAACACAAAGCCGAGGACCAACACGACGGTGACGGTTGGCAAAAAGCTGAGTCTTCTCCTGGGACAACTTTAAATTGTCCATCACCTGCCCCCAGATATGATGCAATCTCTCCACCACCGCATCCACTCCAGGACAATCCGAGGATTCCATCTGACCGGAGGAAAATCGAGGGTGGAACCCCGAATTACAGAAAAACGGGGACACCAAAGTGGCAGAGCTGGCCCGATTATTGAGGGCGAACTCCGCCAATGGCAAAAAAGCAACCCAATCATCCTGGTCAGCAGACACAAAACACCTCAGATATGTCTCCAGGGTCTGATTAGTCCGCTCGGTCTGGCCATTAGTCTGAGGGTGAAAAGCAGACGAAAAAGACAAATCTATGCCCATCCTAGCACAGAATGCCCGCCAAAATCTAGACACAAATTGGGTTCCTCTGTCAGAAACGATATTCTCAGGAATACCATGCAAACGAACAACATTTTGAAAAAACAGGGGCACCAACTCGGAAGAAGAAGGCAATTTGGGCAGGGGAACCAAATGGACCATCTTAGAAAAACGGTCACACACCACCCAGATGACAGACATCTTCTGAGAAACAGGCAGATCTGAAATAAAATCCATCGAGATGTGTGTCCAAGGCCTCTTAGGAATAGGCAAGGGCAACAATAATCCACTAGCCCGAGAACAACAAGGCTTGGCCCGAGCACAAACGTCACAAGACTGCACAAAGCCTCGCACATCTCGTGACAGGGAAGGCCACCAGAAGGATCTTGCCACCAAATCCCTGGTACCAAAAATTCCAGGATGACCTGCCAATGCAGAAGAATGTACCTCAGAGATGACTCTACTGGTCCAATCATCAGGAACAAACAACCTATCAGGCGGACAACGATCCGGTCTATCCGCCTGAAACTCCTGCAAGGCCCGCCGCAGGTCTGGAGAAACGGCTGACAAGATAACTCCCTCCTTAAGAATACCTGTGGGGTCAGAGTTGCCGGGTGAATCAGGCTCAAAACTCCTAGAAAGGGCATCCGCCTTAACATTCTTAGAACCCGGTAGGTACGATACCACAAAATTAAACCGAGAGAAAAATAATGACCAGCGCGCCTGTCTAGGATTCAGGCGCCTGGCGGTCTCAAGATAGATCAAATTTTTGTGGTCAGTCAATACCACCACCTGATGTCTGGCCCCCTCGAGCCAATGGCGCCACTCCTCAAACGCCCACTTCATGGCCAAAAGCTCCCGATTCCCAACATCATAATTCCGCTCAGCGGGCGAAAATTTACGGGAAAAGAAGGCACAAGGCCTCATCACGGCGCAGTCCGAACTTTTCTGCGACAACACTGCCCCAGCCCCGATCTCAGAAGCGTCGACCTCAACCTGAAAAGGAAGAGTCACATCAGGCTGACGCAACACAGGGGCAGAAGAAAAACGGCGCTTAAGCTCCTGAAAGGCCTCCACAGCATCAGGGGACCAATTAGCAACATCAGCACCCTGTCTAGTCAAATCGGTCAATGGCTTAACGACATCCGAAAAACCAGAAATAAATCGACGATAAAAGTTGGCAAAGCCCAAAAATTTCTGAAGACTTTTAAGAGAAGAGGGCTGCGTCCAATCACAAATAGCTTGAACCTTGACAGGATCCATCTCAATGGAAGAGGGAGAAAAAATATATCCCAAAAAGGAAATTCTCTGAACCCCAAAAACGCACTTAGAACCCTTGACACACAGAGAATTAGACCGCAAAACCTGAAAAACCCTCTTAACTTGCCGGACATGAGAGTCCCAGTCATCCGAAAAAATCAGAATATCATCCAGATACACTATCATAAATTTATCCAAAAAATCGCGGAAAATATCATGCATAAAGGACTGGAAGACTGAAGGGGCATTAGAAAGACCAAAAGGCATCACCAAATACTCAAAGTGGCCCTCGGGCGTATTAAATGCGGTTTTCCACTCATCCCCCTGCCTGATCCGCACCAAATTATACGCCCCACGGAGATCAATCTTAGAGAACCACTTGGCCCCCTTTATGCGAGCAAACAAATCAGTCAGCAACGGCAATGGGTATTGATATTTAACCGTGATTTTATTCAAAAGCCGATAATCAATACATGGTCTCAAAGAGCCGTCTTTTTTTGACACAAAGAAAAAACCGGCTCCTAAGGGAGATGACGATGGACGAATATGTCCCTTTTCCAAGGACTCCTTTATATATTCTCGCATAGCAGTATGTTCAGGCACAGACAGATTAAATAAACGACCCTTAGGGTATTTACTACCCGGAATTAAATCTATAGCACAATCGCACTCCCGGTGCGGAGGTAATGAACCCAGCTTGGGTTCTTCAAAGACGTCACGATAATCAGACAGGAACTCAGGGATTTCAGAGGGAATAGATGATGAAATGGACACCAAAGGTACGTCCCCATGAGTCCCCTTACATCCCCAGCTCAACACAGACATAGCTCTCCAGTCAAGGACTGGGTTGTGAGACTGCAGCCATGGCAATCCCAGCACCAAATCATCATGTAGATTATACAGCACCAGAAAACGAATAGTCTCCTGGTGATCCGGATTAATACACATAGTCACTTGTGTCCAGAATTGTGGTTTATTATTAGCCAATGGGGTGGAGTCAATCCCCTTCAGAGGAATAAGAGTCTCCAAAGGCTCTAAATCATACCCACAACGATTGGCAAAGGACCAATCCATAAGACTCAACGCGGCGCCAGAGTCGATATAGGCGTCCGTAGTAATAGATGACAAAGAGCAAATCAGGGTCACAGACAAAATAAATTTAGACTGTAAAGTGCCAATGGGAACGGATTTATCAAGCTTTTTAGTACGCTTAGAGCATGCTGATATAACATGAGTAGAATCCCCACAATAGAAACACAACCCATTTTTCCGTCTAAAATTCTGCCGCTCGCTTCTGGACAGAATTCTATCACACTGCATGTTTTCTGGCGTCTTCTCAGTGGACACCGCCAGATGGTGCACTGGTTTGCGCTCCCGCAGACGCCTATCGATCTGAATGGCCATTGTCATGGACTCATTCAGACTTGCAGGCACAGGGAACCCCACCATAACATCCTTAATGGCATCAGAAAGACCCTCTCTGAAAGTAGCCGCCAAGGCGCACTCATTCCACTGAGTAAGCACAGACCATTTACGGAATCTTTGGCAGTAAATTTCAGCTTCATCTTGCCCCTGCGATAGGGACATCAAAGTTTTTTCTGCCTGAAGTTCCAAATGAGGTTCCTCATAAAGCAAGCCCAAGGCCAGAAAAAACGCATCCACATTGCGCAACGCAGGATCCCCTGGTGCCAATGCAAAAGCCCAATCTTGAGGGTCGCCGCGGAGCAAGGAAATCACAATCCCAACCTGCTGTGCAGGGTCTCCAGCAGAACGAGATTTCAGGGACAAAAATAACTTACAATTATTTCTAAAATTCTGAAAGCTAGATCTATTCCCTGAGAAGAATTCCGGCAAAGGAATTCTCGGCTCTGATACCGGAGCATGAACAACAAAATCTTGCAAACTTTGTACTTTCGTGGCGAGATTATTCAAACCTGCAGTTACACTCTGTAGATCCATTATAGACAGGTGAACATAGAGCCATTCAAAGATTAGAAGGAGAGAGAAAAAAAAGAAAGACTGCAGCATAGACAGACTGGCAAGTGATCCAATTAAGAGCACACTCACAACTAGAGAAAAAAAAAAAAAAAAAATTCTCAGCAGACTTCTTATTTCTCTCCTTTCTCAGCCAAGGATTTTAACCCTTTAGTGGGCCGGTCAAACTGTCATGATCTCCATGGCCAGAGAACTAGCATAAGCCTCAATAGGAACAAGCTCTTGGAAGATGTAACTGTACTGACCATGAACTAAACCTACCGCATCATCTAGAAGTAGCCAGGTAGCATGTCCTACTTTTTATCCCTATATGCCCAGCGCCGGCCGGAGAACTAAATAATGCTAGCAGAGGGAAATATAAGACCTGACTCACCTCTAGAGAAATGCCCAAAAAGGAGACAGATGCCCCCCACATATATTGGCGGTGATATGAGATGAAACAACAAACGCAGCAGGAAAATAGTTTTAGCAAATTTGAGGTCCGCTTTCTAGATAGCAGAAGACAGAAAGCATACTTTCATGGTCAGTAGAAAACCCTAACAAAACACATCCAGAAATTACTTTAGGACTCTGGCATTAACTCATAATACCAGAGTGGCAATTCCTGATCAACAAGAGCTTTCCAGACACAGTAACGAAACTGCAGCTGTGAACTGGAACCAAAATACAAAAACAAAACATGGACGAATGTCCAACTTATCTAGTAGATGTCTGGGAGCAGGAACAAGCACAGAGAGGCTTCTGATAACATTGTTGACCGGCAAGCATCTAACAGAGAAGCCAGGTTATATAGCGACACCCAGATCTAATCAGAACAGGTGAACAGGGAAGATGATGTCACAAGTTCAATTCCACCAGTAGCCACCGGGGGAGCCCAGAATCCAAATTCACAACAGGGGCACCTCCGGTCCCCGCAGCGGGCGAAGCCGCGGCCCTAATACCACCACTGGCAGCCCCGGAGCCCGCTGCCCCCATCAGCCAGTCGGACACCACCGCAAAGGCTATAATGCCCTTCTCCATGCCATACCTGCCCGGGGCGGCCTGGCTCCCACGATACTCCGGGGATTCGCATACATTCACTGACTTTAAAGAAGGGATCTGCAGCCTGCTCGAGTTCTATCCCCTGACAGAGCCTCAGAAGGTTCATCTGATAACAAACCAACTCTTTGGGGCGGCTCTGAGAGAAATGAAATCCTGGCCCGCCGCGGATAAGGGAACTGCACAGCAGGTTTTTGCAAAGCTTAAAGCCACATTTGATACCCGCACTGCTACCAAAATTAAACTGACTTTCTATGGGTGCAAGCAGAGGCCGCAGGATAGCTTACGGGATTATGCCCTTAATCTTCAGGAGGTGATGCGGGCCATTAAGCAGAGTGACCCTGACAGCATGCAGGATGAGGATAAACTCCTGAAGGAGCGGTTAATTGAGGGGCTCCTGTGCAGCCACCAAAGGGGTCAACTGCACTTCCTGGCCATGCAAAATCCAGACTTGACTTTTGCGCAATTCAAGGATAAAGCTATCCAGGCATGGCAGGAGCGACAGCCTAGCCGTGCAGCACCTCCCAGGCGTCCCGCTCTCACATACCACCAGGAGGTAGCGTCGGATGTTCCAGTCGCTGCCGAGGCTGATGCCCAGAGCCTAGAAGACGACTCCCCTGCAGGACTCCGCCTCCAGATGCAGGAGCTGACCAAGAGCGTTGCTGCCCTGGCCCGGATGGTGCGGTCCCTACAGGAGGCCCCCAAGGAGAAGATCCAGCTGGCCACCAGACCGGAGGATGTTCCTTGGATGCGACAGAGGAGGACCCCGCCGACCAGAGGCCGGTCCGACGATCGCTTCCATGAGGATGGACGACCCATCTGCCGCCGCTGTCATCAGGTGGGCCACCTGGCAAGGTACTGTCCTTTAAACGAGCAACCCCTGGGGCAAAGGGCCAACCCCCAGGAATAGGACGGTCAGGCCCACAGCATTGGAGAGCCAAATACATTGGAGGGCGACCAGTTCTTCCTGTAGTGGTTGACGGCATCCCCCTGAATGCTTTGCTGGACACCGGTTCTCAGGTGACGACTATGCCTTATGTACTCTATAAACGGTATTGGGAGGACACCGATATTACTCGTGGCCCCGATGACGATTTCACCATAATAGCCAGTAATGGTCAGCCATTGCCACAAGTGGGGTATAAAGAGGCCACTATCAAAGTGGGGCGGGTAGAGTTGAAAGCCCAGGGGATTGTGATTGTTGATATTGACCGCCGAGAATGTAATCCCATGATGACTATCGGTACCAATGTTATAGAAAATTGTCTTGCAGAAGTTATTGTTTTGTTGCAACAGGTAGCCGAGACCGCTGGCCACAGCGAACAACGTGCCCTGCAAAAAGAAATCAAAGCTCTGATGCAGAGGCAGCAGGTAGAGCTGACTGGTGGTGAGATTGGCCGTGTCACTGTGAGTGATTCAAACCCCATTGCGATACCCCCCAGGAGTGAAATGTTAATATGGTGTCGGGCAGCCATAGGCCTCAGGGGAAAGGACTACCAGGCCTTGGGAGAACCCGTGTATTCAGACAATAGGCCTACTATTCTGACAGCCCGGGGGGTGGTCGATGTGCGCCAGGGGAGGGTGCCCGTACGTGTCCTCAATTGTGGGGAGGAAGAGGTTCATCTCACCAAGTATGCCACGCTCGCCAAACTGTTCACTGTCAACAATAGTGTGATACGGACACCAGAACCCTTGGTCCCGTCAGACGTGACGGAGGACAATGGTTCTGCAGGGAACACGAAAGATTGGTGTCGGGAATTGCATGTGGGCACTGACTCCACCCCATCCCATCAGAAACAGGGGGCCTACAGGGTGGTTCACGAGTACGAGCGGGTATTTAGCAAACACCCCTTAGATTTTGGACAAGTGAAGGGGATCCAACATCACATCCCCACGGGAGATCATCGGCCCATAAAAGAGAGGTATCGCCCTGTACCCCCAGCTCATTACCAGTGTGCCAAGGACATGTTGCGAGAAATGAAGGAGGCTGGGGTGGTGAGAGACAGTTGTAGCCCCTGGGCAGCTCCATTAGTCCTGGTTAAAAAGAAGGATGGTACAATGAGGATGTGTGTTGATTACAGGCAGTTGAATCGTATTACACATAAGGACGCATACCCACTGCCCAGGATAGAGGAGTCTCTGGCTGCCTTAAAATCTGCTAACTACTTCTCTACCTTAGATCTCACCAGTGGGTACTGGCAGGTTCCCGTGGCGGAGGCGGACAAAGAGAAGATGGCCTTCACGACACCGATGGGTCTCTGCGAATTCAACTACATGCCCTTTGGATTGTGCAATGCCCCGGGGACGTTCCAGAGGATGATGGAGTGCTGTCTGGGGCACAAGAACTTTGAAACCGTACTGCTGTATTTGGATGATGTCATTGTCTTCTCCAAGACCTACGAAGACCATTTGAAACACCTGGCTGAGGTGTTTGAAGCCCTGTCCAACTTTGGCTTAAAGGTGAAGCCGTCCAAATGTCATCTGCTGAAACGTAAAGTGCAGTACCTGGGCCATGTGGTGAGCGCTGAAGGAGTGGCCCCAGACCCCGACAAGGTCACGGTGATCCAGGATTGGCCGAAGCCCAGCAACCTCCACGAAGTCCGGCAATTCCTCGGGCTGGTAGGCTATTACCGGAGGTTCATTAAGGACTTCACCAAGAAGGCCGTGCCCTTGCAAGACCTGTTGGTGGGCCAATCGAAGAAGACCAAGGGGAAGAACACCCCATTTGATTGGAACGAGGGGCTGGAAGGATCGTTCACTTGCTTGAAGTCGGCACTGACGGGAGAAGAGGTACTGGCCTACCCCGAATACGACCAACCGTTTGTGCTGTACACGGATGCCAGCAATGTAGGATTGGGAGCCGTGCTGTCCCAGGTCCAGAAGGGCAAGGAGAGGGTAATCGCTTACGCCAGCAGGAAACTTCGTCCCACGGAAAGGAACCCTGACAACTACAGTTCCTTTAAGCTGGAATTCCTTGCCATCGTCTGGGCCGTGACAGAGAGGTTCAAACACTACCTGGCCTCAGTGAAATTCACTGTCTTCACGGATAACAATCCGTTAACACATCTGGACACCGCCAAGCTCGGGGCCTTGGAACAGCGATGGATGGCCCGGCTGTCCAACTACAACTTCACCATCAAGTACCGGGCAGGACACAAGAATGCAAATGCTGATGCCTTGTCCTGAATGCCCAATTTGCCGGAAGCAGAGGAAGACCCGGAGGCACTTGAAGAGGTGGAGCTACCTGCATTCCATCGCCCTAAAGCCACTCAGAACTGCCATCATGTGAGGAACAGGCACAAAAACCAACTGGGTGCCACGCTGAACCCCCTGCCCCACCACGGGTGGGCGGAAACCCAGGATGGTGACCCCGCGGTCCGTCGGGTGAAAGAGCTCTTGACGCAGGCAGGGTTGCATCCCGGCCCAGATGATCCACAGGAGACCCAACAGCTGTGGCGGGGGAGAAGCAAACTGTTTATCCATGATGGCAAGCTGTGCTGGAGGAGCATCGACCCACGTACTCATGAATTGGTGTGGCAGATAGTGGTACCGAGGCGGGATGCGCCCATGGTTCTGGGAGCCTACCACGATGGAGCCGGACACTTCGTATGGAGGAAGCTAGAGAGGCTGCTCCGAGGGAGGTTCTATTGGATTGGCATGAAGAGAGCCATTGAGAAGTGGTGTCGGGAGTGCGGTCCATGTAGCCTACGCCGGAAGGACCGTGACAGCCAACGGGCTCCCCTGCGGCCTATCACCACCAAACGACCGCTCGAACTGGTCACGCTGGATCATGTGAAGCTGACACCTAGCCGGTCAGGCTATATCTACGCTCTTACCATCGTAGATCACTACTCAAGATTTTTGGTGGCTGTACCTGTCAAGGATCTAACGGCCAGGACTGCCGCCAAGGCCTTCCAGCAGTACTTTTGTAGGCCCCATGGCTACCCAGAGAAGGTACTGACCGATCAGGGACCAGCCTTCGAAGCAGAAGTGTTCCAAGAGTTCTGCCAACTGTACGGGTGTAAGAAGATCAGAACCACACCGTACCATCCTCAAACCAATGGGATGTGCGAAAAGATGAACCAAGTGGTGATTGACTTATTGAAGACCTTGCCCGTAGAGGAACGGAACCTGTGGCCGACAAAGTTGCCTGACTTGGTGGATATATACAATCACATCCCAGTAAATTCTACCAACTGCACTCCAGCGTACCTGATGCGAGGAAGGTCTAGCCAGTTACCCGTTGATCTGGACATGGGGGTCCTAGTCCCTGAAGATACCTCACCGGATGCCAATTGGGATGTAGAGAGGCAGCAAAGGTACCGCAAAGTACAGGAGTGCGTAGAAAGAAGTCTCGCCCAGGCTTGGCAAAAACAAGAAAGGGACTACAACCAGCACGCTCCTGCGATTCCCCTGTCACCTGGTGAGCAAGTACTCAAACGAAAGAGGAGACTACACCAGCTCGATTACCAATGGGAAGCGGAACCGTATACCATCCTGCCATCTGATTTCGACAACACGAAGGTCTGTCTCATCAGCAAGGACGGAGGGGAGACCTCGACAGCGATATCCAGGGATCACCTTAAGATCTGCCCTGATAAATTGAGAGAGGGGGAAACGGCTCCAGGAATCTCCCCGCCTGTGGAAGAGGAGAAGATGATCCACATTGTCCTTGGTGATTTTCCCCAGTCCTGGACTCAGATAAATCAGGCCATCGTGGTACCTGTTCTAATGTTCCAACAGCCGGACCCACCAGAAACAATGGTGGTACCAGATCATCCGGTCCCGCAGCCTCAGCAAGCTCAGCAGATCCGACCTGAAGATGCCATGCCAACTGTTGAACCGGCAAGTCCTCCCTCTGCTATCGGCGAATCTGTCGTACCCACTGTTGGTAACAGCAGCCCTGAGAGCTCTAGCCTGCCAGTGCTACCCAGACTCACTAGAAGTGTAGCCAGAAGACAGTGCACTACACCAGCGGTAGCAAGCATAGCGGGCCCTGTTAGGCCAGTAGTAACCCCTGCGCTGCGAAGGTCTACGCGCAGCACTCAGAATCAAACTCCCCTCCGCTACAAAACGTGGAGGTATTAATGAGGGCTGCTATTTAGTTGAAAATGTTTGTGTGCATATCTTCTGTTACAGGTTTTAAAAATGGACCACGGAGTAATGGACAGTGAATTGCTCCAAAAACTTCTAAAAGGGGACCCCTTTGTTTACCCGGGGTCCCCGCTGTTTCAACCACTGAACTGAGAGTCATAAACTGTGCATGACCTAACTTTCGTAACGTTCAAGAAGTCCTCACCTCCCATAAAGGGAAGCACTGTTATGTTTAATTGTTTATAATCTTTCAAATTGTTGTGTGTTTCCTGTTAACATGTATTGTTGTTCTTGTTTTCCCAGCAGGGTCACGGACCGGGTCTAGCCACCGTGACAACCCCAGAGCAGAGACTCACAGGCCCGGTACCGGGTACCCCTCGGCCCTGCGGCAGTGGGGGCGCTACACTACCCCTGATGGAAATGGAGAGCCATGGACAGTTATGACACTAGTTAAAATCTATCAGTAATTAGAAAGCAATCCTGACACCGTATCACAGATATCAAATATCACTTTATTCTACTTCTTATGGCCTACTTGCTGATATAGTTGGATATGGAGGGTTGATCCTACTGACAGATTCCCTTTAATACTCATATGGGCTTGTGCACATTGCGTCTTTATTTTTTTACAGAGATTTTCCTAGGTAAAGCTACTTTAGTAAAATGCAGGCACTCATTGTCCTGAAGCGGCTTTACGGGTGGTTTTGGTAGTGCTTATTGCAGCAGCTCCAACATCGCCTTCTTTTTCCTTTAGTTTATGAAGAGTGCGCAGCCTCCAAACCAAGCCACTTGACTAATGAACATGTTATTTCTTTTAAACATTTCAAGGTTTCTGAACCCTGAATTGGCTAAAATAAGAAAGAAAAGAATGAACTTGTGAACAGCAATGTTGTTTTTATATTGCTGCGCATTATGTTCATTTTTGTGGCGCTTTTTTAGGCATATTCTAGAGCACATTATGTGCACATACCCCTAAATGACAAGTTATCCAAATGGGGCATTTTGAGTCAAACTAGCCATTGTTAGGTCTTTGGATCTATATGTCTTTAAAGGGAATGTGTCATAAAAAATGATCTATTGTTTAAATCTCGTTTTATGTTAAACTTTTTTTTTTATTTTTTTTTTAAAGCTTCATGGTATATTTTTATATTTTCCCGTAGTTTAAAAAAAAAATTGAAATCTTGCAAATTTTCACACTGACCACTGAGTCTATTAGGCTCATACTTCTTTTGGAGATCACTTGTCAGCATTCATTTCATTATTATCACTCGCAGGATTGCTATACAATCTAACACTTCCTGTATTTGTATGTATCACACTGTACACAATAGAAAATGCCTCCGATCGCTTCCTCCCACTGCCTGCAGAATGACCTTTTCCTCGAAAATCATCCCATCAATAACAATAAACATCTGTTAAAAGCATATGTCTAAATGTGGTTAATAGCAGCCCAGGCAAGATTTATGTTCCCTTAATCATGCATAGAAAATATAATAAAAAAAGCTACAATCAGCAAATACAAACAAATGATAAAAAAAGAATATGTATCACTAGGAAGGAAGCAGAAGCTTAGGGAGTTATAGAAGTGGCTTAGATATTGGTGATGGAAGGAAGGGTTTGGGGTTCATGGACGCCTGGGCTGACATCTCTGTCCGCTTGAGGCTTTATAGTTTAGGACAGGCTTCACCTTAATTTAAAGGGTGCAACTGTGCTGAGGGAAAGAATGGTAAGACGGATGGAGGAGCTTAAAACTAGAATTAGGGAGGCATATTGTGCTAGAAAGGGGATAGAAAGAGGTAACAGAGCGTGGGAAACAGTAGGCAGCTCCGTCTTCTGTGCAGAGGTCATTCTGCAGGCAGTGGGAGGAAGTGATTCATGCTATTTTCTATTGTGCATAGTGTGATACATATGGTTACAGGATGTGTTAGATTTTAGTGTAATCCTGCCAGTGATGATATTGAAATAAATTCAGAAAAGTAATCTTAATAAGAGGAGCAAGTGCTTCTCACTAAATTAGAATATAATCATAAAGTTAATTTATTTCAGTTCTTCAATACAAAAAGTGAAACTCATATATTATATAGAGTCATTACAGATTGATCTATTTCAAGTGGTTATTTCTGTTAATGTTGAGGATTATGGTTTACAGCCAATGAAAACTCCAAAGTCATTATCTCATTAAATTAGAATACTTTATAACATCAGCTTGAAAAATGATTTTAAAATCTGAAATGTTGGCCTACTGAAATGTATGTTCCGTAAATGCTCTCAATACTTGGTTGGGGCTCCTTTTGCCTCAATTACAGCATCAATGCCGCGTGGCATGGAGGCGATCAGCCTGTGGCACTGCTGAGGTGTTATGGAAGCCCAGATTGTTTTGATAGCAGCCTTCAGCTCGTTGGCATTGTTGGGTCTGGTGTCTCTCATCTTCCTCTTGACAATAGATTCTCTATGGGGTTAAGGGCAGGCGAGTTTTCTGGCCAATCAAGCACAGTGATACTGTTGTTTGTAAACCAGGTATTGGCACTTTTGGCAGTGTGGACAGGTGCCAAGTCCTGCTGGAGAATGAAATTTCCATCTCCAAAAAGCTTGTCGGCAGAGGGAAGCATGAAGGGCTCTAAAATGTCCTGGTAGACGGCTGCGCTGACTTTGGTCTTGATAAAACACAGTGGACCTACACCAGCAGATAACATGGCAGGTTCCAGTCTCACTAAATGGAGACGCTAAGGATCTCGGAAAATGGTGCCATTTTTTTTATTGACAAATTTTGGATTTTTTTCACCACTTAAATAAAAAAGAACCTACATATGTTTGGTATCTGCAAACTCGTAATGACATGGAGAACCATAATGGCAGGTCAGTTTTACCATTTAGTGAACATGGTAAAAAAAGAAAAAAAAAAACAACAAACAATTGTGGAATTGTGGAATTGCGCTTTTTTTGCAATTTCACCACACATTTTTTTCCTGTTTTCCAGCACATTATATAGCAAAACCAATTGTGTATTTCAAAAGTACAACTCGTTCCACAAAAAACAAGCCCTCACATGGCTATATTGATGGGAAAAATAAAAAAAAGTTATGGCACTGGGAAGAACGGGAGCAAAAAACGAAATTGCAAAAATGGAAAAACCAAAGCTGGTGAAGGGGTTAATTTCACCCCACTTTGAACTTATTTTCCATTTTCCAGTACATGGAACATGGTAAAATGAAAAGTATCATTCAAAAGTACAACTTGTCTAACAAAAAACAAGCCCTCGTATGCAAAATTGGAAATTGGACATGGGAAGGGGTTAAAGGAAAGCAGCAATACTGGCAATTTGAAAGAGAGGGTGCACCCTCTATGGACTTGATCCAACAGTAACTAAGGGTGCGTGTCCACGCTCAGGATGGCCGGCGGTATCGCCGCAGCGGCGAAGCCGCTCGGCGCTAAGCCCCGCCCCCTTTCTGGGACGCGATGGTGTACATGTGTACAGTACACATCCGGGATCATCGCACCCCTCACCATAGGGCCCTGTGATATGCCTTGCGGGGATGCTGCGTCCCCGCAAGGTGTACGGACATGCTGCGATCTGAAAAGACGCGCAGCATGTCCGGAGTCGCAGGGCCGCCGCGTGCGGGTTTCCACGCATAGTGGACATGGGATTTCAACAAATCCCCTCCACTATGCTGGAACATCTGGACGCTGCGTGTTTGACGCTGCAGCGTCAAACAAGCAGCGTTTCCTGACAGTGGACACTCACCCTAACAGTCAATAAATATGGAAAGTGAGGTGGCACATGCAGTGAAATGAACCTTTTAATAACTCATGAAATCTTTCAGCTCCATTGAGCTTTTCTGAAGCGTGACAATGAAGTAGCAGTAATATCTATACTGTGTGTACATGTGCTACGAATACGTGATTACATCATGATTGTGCCATTAAGCAGTAAAAGTGTTATAACACTGCAATCGATCATTATATCAGCGCTTTGTGTCATGTATCACTTCAAAATATATAGTGCAAAACAACTCATGACTAGTGACTCCATTCATGATAAACATATCACTTTGTTAGTTATGTTATTCGATAAAATTTTTGCTCACTGAGTATTCATGGTGTCCACAATGTGCTCAAAATGCTAAGCAAAACTTCTGATGATCGTTTGGCCGGCACCCATCTCAACCGGTTCTCCCATACACAGGAGCGCTCAATCAGCAAAACACTTCTGTGTTCTTTGTGGGACAGTTGGTACCAGACATGCATGACAGTGGTTATCTCAGAGAGAAGAAAAAGATTGGCAGTCAGACATCTGAAAAACATCACATCTGGGGCTCCCACACACATTAGACATTCAGACCGACATCGAAGGAAATGATATGATTCCAGCATCCATCAAAAAAAAAATTGTACGTAGAATTAAAACATTTCATTTGTTTGTACAATTAAGAGCCAGGGAAAATTAAAACTGCCATGAAAAAATGTTGAGGAGGAGAAATCGGGAGACAATGGGTCTACGCGTTTTGAGCTAAGCGCTCTTAGTTCAGACTCCTGTTAGATGCGCTTACCCAGAAGCCGGTCTGGAATCTGCGTTCACCGCATCCTACTCACAGTATTTTCCCGTACCTGGTGAGCTGATATCTGTGCTTTTTTCCTTCTCTCATTCAGCCAGACACAACACATTGTTAACAAACATCAAAGAACAGGAGAACCAGGAGCCAGAAGTACAAATATATAAAAAGAAACTTTATTAATGCACAATATTAAAATCAGGACATAGGTACTAATGCCAAGCATTCCACAGCACTCCACGAAAGGGGAAAGAAAAGAACCCTAAACCAATCCACCCCAATGCTATGCAAAATGGAGACACAAATAGTAATGGGCAATTAGCCCTATGTTGTAACCCCTAAGACTAAGGGTTCCACACAGCGGTATAAACAGTGAACATTACATAGCAGAAAGTGGTAATGGCATGGAAAATACAAGGCACAAAAGTAAAATGACTGTGTCGATGGCCGGTCAGAAAAAGTCTAAGGCAAGTGCACTAATACATCATATTACACCAGCCTAAGACACAGCCGCAATAAGTATGAGCGCCATGCTTACCCATGCAGGGGGGGGGGGGGAAGGAGAAGGGATCCCACTGGTGGATAGCCCCGACGCGCGTTTCACGGCGTACACGCGCCGCTTCCTCAACACATTGTTATCAGAGGGTTCGGCCGACATTAGTCTACTGTGTATGGAGACCTTTACGCAAACCACATAGCTGGAAATTACAAGCTGACATTCAGCTACATACCCCAGATCACTAGAAAATTAATTTTTAACCCTTTTGTTACTTTATTTTTTCAGTACTCTACGCAACCAAGGCTGTTATTATTCAATTGGTTTGCTGCCATCAAAAATATATTCAGCATTGATTTTACAACGTACTTTGTAATTTGCTTGTGCTATGAAAGATGCGCTGCTCCACTGTTCCATTTGGTACATGAAGTTCTGTCATTTGTTCAGGGCAGTGCCACGTCACAGAGGGCAGCCTCAACCTCCCATTTGTTCCAACATGTCACCAATCACGTGAAGGCAAAGGACTTAACCATAAAATGGTGACCAGCTCCCTGTGGTCACAAAATTGTTGACGTACTGACATGAGTGGGAGTGGGAAGCAGTTGGCTACTGGATCATGGAAGAATTGGGCTTCACGACTGAGAAGTAGGGTGGTTGGGTTGAGTTTGTAGGCTTAAAGGGAATCTGTCACCAGATTTTTGCTACCTAATCTTGGTGCAGCATAATGTAATCACAGAGACTCCCGATTCCAGCGATATATCATTTACTCATCTGCATAGTGACTTTTTAATAAAATCACTGTTTTATCAGCATGGGATTATCACTACTGAACTACTTAGCCTATTGCAAGGTAGTCCAGCCATGTCCTCACCACTGATTTGCAGCTTTCTGCCTAAGCACAGTGTACACAGAAAGCAGCCAATCAGTGGTGTGGGCGGGGTTATACAGAGCTCAACATTCAGAGAACTGGTAGATCAAAACCGCACCCAGTAAAGTAAATGAGACACACCGTTGGAATATCGGAACTCTGCTCCTACATCATTTTGCAACCTGATGATAGATTCCCTTTAAAGTGAACCTGACAGCTGATGCCCAATCCATGGGCAGCATGTATCAGCCACAGGCTGTATGAACTCAGCCAGGTATGTTTCAATCTCATACACTGTGGTGTGCACTTATAGGAAGAGACCTGTCACTCCAGGGTAGCGAGCAGGGAGAAGCTGCTGAGGACCTGCCTGTCTGACTAATCTACAGTGTGACTTGGTCCCCAGCAGCTATGAAAGCACTGCTCCATCATTTTTCTCATTTCAGTGCTGGAGAGGTGCTCCTAATCTACGTTCCCTGACCCTAGTATTCTATTTACCATTCACCATCTTCAGCACTTCCCAACACCATCTTGTGACTGCAACTGTGACCGCAACTTCGAACTGACCGGAAGTCAGAGGTAACGGTCACAAGCTCTCAGTGTAAGTCTATTAGTGTCTAAGAACCTTGTTTTGGCTCTCATAGACTTACATTAAATTGTGACTTCCAGATTAACCAGCAAACACTGGAACAATACAGAAGGTCACAATCTGCAGGAAACGACCTGAGCAGCGCCAATGAAAAATAAAGTTGGGAGCTGACAGTGTTGGACTGGGCTACTAATGGCCCACCAGTAACCAACTCAAGGACCCCACTTTCAACTATATGCAAATGTGACATTATCCTCAATCACAAATTTACATAACAATGAACTGCTTAGTTTGCTAATTGAATTACAGTCATATGAAAAAGTTTGGGCACCCCTATAAATCTTAAGCTTAATGTTTCATAAAAATTTTTTTTTTTGCAACAGCTATTTCAGTTTCATATATCTAATAACTGTTGGACACAGTGAGGTTTCTGCCTTGAAATGAGGTTTATTGTACTAACAGAAAATGTGCAATCTGCATTCAAACAAAATTTGACAGGTGCATAAGTATGGGCACCCTTATCATTTTCTTGTTTTAAATACTCCTACCTACTTTTTACTCACTTATTAAAGCATTTTTTTTGTTTTGTAACCTCATTGAGCTTTGAACTTCATAGCTAGGTGTATGCAATCGTGAGAAAAGCTACTTAAAGTGGCCACTTGCAAGTTGTTCTCCTGTTTGAATTTCCTCTGAAGAGTGGCATCATCGGCTCCTCAAAGCAACTGTCAAATGATCTGAAAACAAAGATTATTCAACATAGTTGTTCAGGGGAAGGATACAAAAAGCTGTCTCAGAGATTTAACCTGTCAATTTCCACTGTGAGGAACATAGTAAGGAAATGGAAGAACACAGGTACAGTTCTTGTTAAGGCCAGAAGTGGCAGGCCAAGAAAAACATCAGAAAGGCAGAGAAGAAGAATGGTGAGATCAGTCAAGGACAATCCTCAGACCATCTCCAGAGAGCTGCAGCATCAACTTGCTGCAGATGGTGTCACTGTGCATCGGTCAACTATACAACGCACTGTGTTTTTTTGCTGCCATGCATAACGCCTTTTTGCATTACCAAACAACTCAATCTTGGTTTCATCAGTCCACAGGACCTTCTTCCAAAAAGAAATTGGCTTCTCCAAATGTGCTTTTGCATACCTCAGCCGACTCTGTTTGTGGCGTGCTTGCAGAAACGGCTTCTTTCCCATCACTCTCCCATACAGCTTCTCCTTGTGCAAAGTGCGTTGTATAGTTGACCGATGTCTGTACATATTAGCACAGTATGCTCCTATAAGAGGGTGGTGGCCGACTCTTGCCAAGGGGCCCACCTGAGGTTTTTCCTGCTCTCCTGTCCTCCAGTTCAAGCCTGGCAGCTGCTAAGTATAAGAGGGGGACAGGGAACTTAGATTAGCGGTACTACATCACCGCTGCAAGTTGTGCTTTAAAGTCTGTTTTTCTCTGAAACATCACAGCATTGTAGAGTCAAACACATCAAGATCAGGGTTCATAACAAAAAAAAATTAGCAAGGCAAATTGCAAGTATTCTTTTGCAAAATGTATAAAAAATCAATTGCTGTATATACTCGTGTATAAGCTGAGTTTTTCAGCACATTTTTTTGAGCTGAAAACGCCACCCTCGGTTTATACACAAGTCATTGTCCCAAAAGAAGGCGGGGAGGGGGAGCGGCGGAGCAGCGGGTCACAGGAGGCAGAAGCCGGTGGCTGCAGCTAAAGCCTTTGAAGAGAAATGAATATTCACTGCACTGGCAGTGAATATTCATTTCTATTATAGCATGCACAGTGTCAGCCGCAGCCACAGCCTTCCAGCAGCGGCTGGGCTATCACGGGTGCCAATTCATTATGGTAATGAATATTCACCTCTCTCCACTACCATAAGCATGGAGAGAGTTGAATATTCATTACCTTAATGAGTAGAGACACATGATCGCTTGGCCGGAAGAGCTGCTGGCATCAGAGCGAGATGCAGCGAGGGTGCGCAAAGAAGGTAAGTAGGATGTTTTTCTTTTTTTTTGTTTTCTTTTATAAGGATGAGGAACCATGCATACAAGGACAGGGATGGGGACCCATGCATACGAGGACAGAGATGGGGAGCCATGCATACAAGGACAGGGATGGGGAGCCATGCATAAAAGGACAGGGATGGGGAGCCATGCTTACAAGGATAGGGATGAGGAGGAATACACACAAGGATGGGGAGCCATGCTTACAAGGATAGGGATGAGGAGGAATACACACAAGGATGGGGAGCCATGCAGACAAGGATAGGGATGAGGAGCCATGCATACAAGGGCAGGGATGGAGAGCCATGCAGACAAGGATAGGGATGGGGAGCCATGCATACAAGGACAGGGATGAGAAGCCATGAAGACAAGGGTAGAGATGGGGAGCCATGCATACAAGGACAGGGATGAGGAGCCATGCTTACAAGGACAGGGATGAGGAGCCATGCATACAAGGACACAGATGGGAAGCCATGCTTACAAGGACAGGGATGGAGAGCCATGCATACAAGGACAGGGATGGGGAGCCATGGATACAAGGACAGGGATGGAGAGCCATGCATACAAGGACAGGGATGGGGAGCCATGGATAAAAGGACAGGGATGGGGAGCCATGCATACACGGAGAAGGATGGGGAGCCATGGATACAAGGACAGGGATGGGGAGCCATGCAGACAAGGATGGGGATAAGAAACCATGCATACCAGGATTGGGATGAGGGGACAATGCATACCGACTCATACTCGAGTCAATAAGCTTTCCCAGTTTTTCGTGGCAAAATTAGGTGCCTCAGCTATACTCAGGTCGGCTTATACACGAGTATATACAGTAGACTTTATATTTGTGCTGTTAGAAATTAGTCTAAATTGGTCTGAAATCTTTGTGCTCCAATCTTCTTTGAAAATATTAATCTTTGTGCACATCTTATCTAAAAATAACTACACAATCATATTTCATATTTTTATAACTTACAATGAAATAGGTTATTTTTTATGAATCTACATATGTTTGAAAGGGAAAAAAAATGAATATTTTTTATCACACCTTTTCATTGCTTTACCTACAATATAAATAGTATGTAAATACTTGTGCCCAAATTAAACCTGGTCTTAAGGGGAAAGCTAATTTTCTTCAGATCGAAACCAGCGTAGGCATCAGAGCTATGAGGAACGACGCTTCATGGTCCTCAATTGATTAAAGCCAAGAAAAATGAAAGTGACTTCATAAGTAGTTGCAACATACTGTATATTACAAGCCAAATTCTCAAATGTAACATTAATGATGAATAATGACTCTTTAATAATGTTGTGGCTTTTCATAGCGAATTTATTATGTGTGCTGGCTGCAATATGAAAAATAATAATAATAATGTCTGAAAAAGCATTGAGTTTGTTTCTACCACAGTTGAAAACTGTGTTAGTAATGAAACTGAACCATTCATCTGTATCTAGGGGAAAACCGAACAAAATTATATAGTGCCACGATGAAAGAGAGAACTAATACTTTTATTAATGCCAAGTGACCAAATGTTAAATTACGGTACTGCATATACCATGTACTGTATTACACAAAAATATACATTTTCTGAAATTATTGCTTAATCCATTAAATAATGTTCCTAGCAAAAAAATGGACTGCCCATACTAATTGCAAAGAAAGGGCTCGCTCCCACTTGCAATTAAATCGGACGAATGCAATTGGATTGCATTTGTGCCAATTGAATGCTATGGTTCTATTCTCTCAATTGTGTTTTTTTCCTACTCCAATCAGATCATGATTGGACACGATTAAAATCCCTGCATGCTGCGAATGAATGCTGAATTTGGATCGCACTCACCCATATAAGTCTGTGGATGCGTTTGAAACTGAGATATCACCCAAGTGCAGTGCGATTCTCCTTCTCCCCCGCAGCTCATGCGAGAGGATCAGAGCAATGACACTCGGCTCCCACTCACAGCAGCACAGTGGCCAAGTGTCATTAGCATATCAAATCGGATGTGATTCACTAGTGGAACCCGGCCAAGAAATGCCGACTCTCTCACCACCGCGGTCCCTCGCTTCTCCCTCCTCCTCCTCTTACTGCTGCTGTGGTGCTGGCGTCTCTGCACATGCATTCCTCACCAAGTAGCGCTACAGGCGCTTGATTTTCATTTACGGCGCTACAGCCTATATTCACATGATTTGTGCGGCTACATTCTGGATTTGGTTCTTTTTCTTGATGACACACAATTTTTTCTTGTAGGACAAGCAATATTATTTACAATGCAAGGGAGTTTCTATGGGAGCTAAGTTCTCCCCGTCCCTTGCTAATTTGGTCATGTCCTATTGGGAATTAAATTACTTGTTTGTTTGTAATAATCCTTTTTCATCAAATCTCTTTTGGTATGGGAGGTTCATTGATGATCTACTGTTTATTTGAAGGGGTGACATGTCATTAATACATGATTTTGAACAATATGTCAATGATAATCATTAAAATTTATCCTTTACATCGGTTTCCCACAAATCCTTGATTTCTTTTTTAGATCTTCAATTAAGTGGTTTGAACAACAAAATTACCACTTGTACATTCTCTAAACCTTTGTCTGTCAACAGTATACTACATGCGTCCAGTAGTCACCCCAAGCACACAGTAAGATCAATACCTGTGGGTGAGTACACCTGCATTAAACAAAATTGTAGTGAGGATGATAAATTAAAGGGTGAGTTTCTAGACTGTGGGAATACATTGAGAAATAGAGGTTACCCTGCCTGGATGCTAAACAGGGTGAAAAAAATTGTGGGACAGAAAAATCGTCATGATTTATTAGATATCACTTTATGCAAGGCAAAATAATGGGACAATAAACCGTTCTTTCTCTACAATATAGTCCCCAATTTTTGGATATCAAGATAATTTTTTACAAATATCTTACAATTGTGGAAGAGGACAGTATTTTGTCCAATGTACTAAGTTTGGGTTGTGCGGTTGTTGCAAAAAGAGCCCAGACTACAGGTAACATTCTCTCTAACCCACGTTCTGCCAACCAGGATAGACATCAGGTATGGACTGGGGCTGAAATTCAGTCCTGGCATTTGAAATCACACAGGCCCATGCTGTCCCCGTCCCCATGAACAAGATGGGATATATTACTAATATTACCCTGGATGGAGGAAAGCAAGATTTACTACAAGACCAATATTTCTAACGATACCCGTGGCCTGCTGGGGTAAATGACGGAGTCAGCGACTATGTGCTCCATCACAACTGTTAACAGTATGGGTATCTTGAGAACATGGATTCTGTTAACAACATAGCAGACAAGGCGGCCCACAACCAGACAGGCCCTTCTGGCATTTGCCAGAATTGCCAGATGGCCAGTCCAGCCCTGATAGACATACATAGCTGAATTGTAAGAGGTTTTTTAAATGTGGTGAAAACCGATGCAGGATGTGCAAATTTGTATCTGTAACAAAAACCTTCAGTCACTCTAATGCATCTAAGCACTTTGATATTAAACAATATCTGAATTGCAATACTGAGAATGTAGTATACATCATTCACTGTTCCACAGTTGCGATAAAATGTACGTCGGATGCAATATTAGGACTTTCAGAATCATTTCGTACAATGTCATAGGCTTCCAGACGTTTTGTACAGGTCCATGGGCGGAATACATCATCCTTTCAAGTTTGAGAAAACCCATTTGACACTGAGGGGAGGAGACATCAGGAAACTCCTTCGTGACCGGGAAGCCTATTGGATATTTGATCTGAACACTTGTTGTCCAGCAGGATTGAATCTCCGCAAGGAATTATTATTCCATTACTAGTTTACGTTCTTTACTTATGTGCTGTTTGCATTTATTTGCGTTGTTGCATCGTTGCGATTTTAAACAATTTCCGTTGTTGGTTTTATATCACTTGATCCCTTTTTTAGTTGTTGTGGGAGGTGTGGTTTATTGACCATTGTATAAATTGCGGGTTAGTTGTGTGCATTGCAGCTTTGACACAGAACACAGCTCGTGTTCGAAATGCGTAGCTGCACATATGGGTGCCATGTCACTATTTTATACGAATTTGGAATAAAGACAAGCTTTTTTTATCAGCTGGACTCATCCTGCTCTTTTTTTTTCATTCAACACTCAAGTGGTCCGCTTGGAGTCCGTGCGTTACACACAGAGGTGGTAAGCTGGCTGTTTCTTTCTCGTCTCTGCACTCTGCCTCTGTCCCCAGCAGAGACGCAGTCACACTCATTGCCTCAGGCCTGCACTTCTCTTCTTCTCTTCTCCCTCATCCTCCTGCTGCTGCCCTGGGTCTGCACATATGTTGCAGATCCCGGGGCACTGTGCTTAGGTCTCGTGATCCCACCCTCTTAAAGGGACAGCACATGCCATCCTAAAGTGTCCCCACTCAATGGCTGGGAGACACTTATTATTTAAGGCACCTCCGCCAGGTCTGGGATAGGTTCTAGAAGTGTAAAACAAGTCTGCCAGAGCAAGAGACACTTTTTGTTAGCAGAAAAATGCTCAGGGGGTCCCGATCAAGACTCCCATTATTATGTATCAGACACAGTTACGTAAATTTGACTGAAACTGCAGCATTTCAAAGAAGAATTAACTTTATGAACTGGCAGGAGACTGAGTAAAATGGATCCCTGGCATCTTCTGCCAGCTCTTTCTCCTCAATTGATAGTTCTCCTTCCGCGTATGTGTATAGGGAGAGACCTGTCAGTCATCAGCAGTGGGCACAGAGAAACAACAAATGGCTGAAATCATACAAAGCGTGTGTGATCCATCCTGCCCGTCTATTGGGTAGCATGTATCAGCTGTCATACATATGAAAATAGGTCGTCCAAAAGACGCAACCCATTTAATAACCTGAATTACTAATATATTATCAGCATTTCTCATGCACAGTGTAAAACTGTTTTATCTCTGTTCTTGCAATTTACACACGGATCACTGTGCAGAAAAGAAAACAATTTGTTGGCAAATTCTCTGCATTTCTTTTGCTTATCTAATTGAGAATGTGTTTGCTCATCTGGTTCATGAAAATGCTAACATGCCAAGTAAGTAATCAAGCTGAGAATAGAATGAAAAGACATAGCTATAAGTTTTTCACAAACCACGTACTGTATGTTACAGGCCATAATTGCCTTTCTCATTCCTAAACTACTTTTAACCCCTTAGTGACAGAGCCAATTTTGTACTCAATGACCAAGCCAATTTTTACAATTCTGACCACTGTCACTTTATGAGGCTATAGCTCTGGAACGCTTCAATGTATCCTACTAATTCTGACATTGTTTTTTGTGACATATTTTACTTCATGTTTGTGGTAAAAATTTCTTCTATATGACTTGCGTTTATTTATGAAAAAAATGGAAATTTGGCAAAAATGTAGAAAATTTTGCAATTTTCAAACTTTAAATTTTTATGCCCTTAAATCAGAGATTCATAGCGCACAAAAAAAAAAAACAACATTTCCCACATGTCTACATTACATAAACACAATTTTGGAAACACAATTTATTTTGTTAGGATGTTATAAGGGTTAAAAGTTGACCAGCGATTTCTCATTGTTTCAACAAAATTTACAAAACCATTTTTTTTAGGAACCACCTTACATTTGAAGTGATTTTGGGGGGTCAATATAACAGAAAATACCCAAAAGTGACACCATTCTAAAAACTGCACCCCTCAAGATGTGGAAAACCACATTTAAGAAGTTTATTAACCCTTCAGGTGGTTCACGAGAACTAAAGCAATGTGGAAGGAAAAAATAAACATTTTACTTTTTTCACAAAAAAAATTAATTTGGAGGCAAACTTTTTTATTTTCACAAGGGTATCAAGAGAAAATGGACCACAAAACTTGTTGTACGATTTCTCCTGAGTATGCAGATACCCCGTATATGGGGGAAAGCCACTGTTTGGGCGCATGGCAGAGCTCAGAAGGGAGGGAGCACCGTTTGACTTTTTGAATGCAAAATTGGCTGGAATCAATGGTGGGCGCCATATCGCATTTGGAGACCCCCTGATGTACCTAAACAGTGAAAACGCCCCAATTCTAACTCCAACCCAAACCCACCACTAACCCTAATCCCAACTCTAACCATAACCCTAACCCCGACACCACAACTCTAACCCCAAAACAACCCTAACCCCAGCCCCAACAAACCCTAATGCTAGCTCTAACCTCAATCCTAACCCCAACCCTAACCCTAGCTCTAACCTCAACCCTAACCCTAGCCACAACTCTAACCCTAATGGAAAAATGAAAAAAAAAATACATTTTTTTACATTATTTTATTATTTTTACCTAACGAAGGGGGTGATAAAGGGGGTTGATTTACTATTTCTTTTATTTTGATCACTGTTATAGGGTCTATCACAGTGATCAAAATGAACCAATAGGAAAAATATCCCATTGTTGCCAGGTGCCGGCCGGCAGCTCTTGACGGGTGTACTGCGCATGAGCCCGCCATTTTCTTCCAGGAAAAAGATGCAGTGGGCTGGGGGACAGAGCTGGAGGGATCAGGGGACACCAGAGGAACCGGGGAGTTCGAGGGACCACATTTCTCTAAAAAAACACCATTGGAGGAAAACCTCCACTAAACTCAAAAAAAACAGTAAAGATAGCAAACAACACAGGTGCAAATAATACCGATGCAGCCAACCTACAATCAGGAATTATGTTTTTGGTGCACTGTACATTTTTCCAGGGTGCGCCTGGGCCCTAGATGGCTCTGTACACTGTGGCCTCTGTTCACACAGGATGCATCATGGTTAGCCCGCTATATTTATGGCGTCATTAATAGGCTTTTCACCATATACTTTGCAGTCCTGTGTGAACATGCCACATACAGACTATTTTTTTGCATGGGTGCTCCAAGCAGCCAATTCCTGATTGTAGGTTGGCTGCATCGGTATTATTTGCACCTGTGTTGTTTGCTATCTTTACTTGGGCCTGGTGCACCCTGGGTAGTGCAATTGTTGGAGGCCTTGAACAGGTAAGCATGCCTGTGTTCTGGTGTTTTTTTTGAGTTTAGTGGAGGTTTTCCTCCAATGGTGTTTTTTTAGATTAGGACTGCCAAGTTACAAGGACCCTTGACGTGGGTTGGCAGCTTCAATATTGTGGCCATAATATCAACCAATACCTTGCATACATTGTTATGTTTTTGGTGCACTGTACATTTTTCCAGGGTGCGCCTGGGCCCTAGATGGCTCTGTACACTGTGGCCTCTGTTCACACAGGATGCATCATGGTTAGCCCGCTATATTTATGGCGTCATTAATAGGCTTTTCACCATATACTTTGCAGTCCTGTGTGAACATGCCACATACAGACTATTTTTTTGCATGGGTGCTCCAAGCAGCCAATTCCTGATTGTAGGTTGGCTGCATCGGTATTATTTGCACCTGTGTTGTTTGCTATCTTTACTTGGGCCTGGTGCACCACATTTCTCTCTCAGATGTGCTAGATCATATCAGAGGAGAGAGAAAAAAATCGAAATAGGACTTTTTTTTGCGGTCGCCATTATTCAGTGAATATGGCGATTGCAACACTGGGGATGGTAAAAACAAACCCTAATCATGTTCTCCGGGGTCTCAACTACACCCAGACATAGAATTTCTGATGGATAATGTCATCAACTGTATCCACACTTATGCCATTCTAGTCAAACATGCATTTCTTTTTGAGCATTACTGGGTTTCCATTTTCAGTCTTTTTGTGTTTAAGGCATTGACCACTACTCAAAATTGCTGGTAGGGTACCAACACTAGTGGTGAGTATAGCTGGTATTATTTTACTAACGGGAAACATATTGATTGAGAAGAGGTTGTCCGACTAGTGGACACTGACAGTAGAAGGAAGTGCCCCAAAATGTACAGGTATGCGGATACTGTATATATATTTTCACATTTGCCCATTCATGCAAATATATACAGTATATATATATATATATATATATATATATATATATATATATATATATATATATATGTGCCTCTCACAAAATTAGAATATCATCAAAAAGTTAATTTATTTCAGTTCTTCAATACAAAAAGTGATAGAGTCATTTCAAAAAGAGTGATCTATTTCAAGTGTTTATTTCTGTTAATGTTGATTATTATCATTATTATTATGTATTTATATAGCACCATTAATTCCATGGTGCTGTACATGAGAAAGGGGTTACGTCCAAAGTTATAGATTATGGCTTACAGCCAATGAAAACCCAAAAGTCATTATCTCAGGAAATTAGAATAATTAACAAAAAACACCTGCAAAGGCTGCCTAAGAATTTAAAAAGGTCTTAGTCTGTTTCAGTAGTCTCCACCATCATGGGGAAAACTGCTGACTGTACAGAAGTCCAGAAAGCAGTCATTGACACACTCCACAAGGAGGGTAAGCCACAAAACAGCATTGCTAAAGAAGCTGACTGTTAGCACAGTGCTGCCTCCAAGCATATTAATGGAAAGTTGAGTGGAAGGAAAAAGTGTGGTAGAAAAAGGTGCACAAGCTATTGGGATAACCGCAGCCTTGAAAGGATTGTTAAGAAAAGACCATTTAAACATTTTGGGGAGATTCACAAGGAGTGGACTGCTGCTGGAGTCACTGCTTCAAGAGCCACCACACATCGATTTATCCAGGACATGGACTACAAGTATCGCATTGCTTGTGTCAAGCCACTCATGACCAAAGACAATGCCAGAAGGGTCTTACCTGGGCCAAGGAGAAAAAGAACTGGACTGTTGCTCAGTGGTCCAAGGTGTTGTTTTCATATGAAAGTAAATTTTGCATTTCATTTGGAAATCAAGGTCCCAGAGTCTGAGGAAGAGTGGAGAGGCCACAATCCAAGCTGCTTGAGGCCTAGTATGAAGTTTCCGCACTTATTGAAGGTTTGGGGAGCCATGTCATCTGCTGGTGTAGGTCCACTGTCCAAATCAGCGCAGCCATCTACCAGGAAATTTTAGAGCACTTCATGCTTCCCTCTGCCAACAAGCTTTTTGGAGATGGAAATTTCATTCTCCAGCAGGACTTGGCACCTGTCCACACTGCCAAAAGTACAAATACCTGGTTTAAAAACAACACTATCACTGTGCTTGATAGGCCAGCAAACTCGCCTGACCTTAACCCCATAGAGAATCTATGGCGTATTGTCAATAAGAAGATGAGAGACACCAGATCCAACAATGCCGACGAGCTGAAGGCTGCTATCAAAGCAACCTGGGCTTCCATAACACCTCAGCAGTGCCACAGGCTGAACACCTCCATGCCACGCCGCATTGATGCAGTAGTTGATGAAAAGGAGCCCCGACCAAGTGTTGAGTGCATTTACTGAATATAGATTTCAGTAGGCCAACATTACAAATTTTAAAATCAATTTTCAAGCTGGTGTTATAAAGTATTCTAAATTATTGAGACAATGACTTTGGGGTTTTCGCTGGCTGTAAGACATAATGATCAGCATTAATAGAAATAAACACTTGGAATAGATCACTCTGTTTGTAATGACTCAATATAACTTGTGTTTCACTTTTTGTATTGAAGAACTGAAATAAATTAACTTTATATATAGCATAAGGAACAGAAAGCGTTGAGGTGTCACTTAATAAGTTGTATAGCAATTATTTATAGTCAAGGCTGACATTAATAATGATATCGGAGCCAGCTTCAATATTGGCTTCAGAGCTCCCCCCCTTCCCCCTTTAACATAGACAAGCACTTTAATTTCCTAAATTTTCCCTTTGCGTTGATTTAGCTTGCCATATTATTCTGATTTATACCATTCTACTACCTATATCAAACATTACAATATTTTTCAACTTATTCTGACATCGTCATCCATCTACGTCTCACAGCAGTTAGTTATAGGCTGTAGAAAGTTATGGTACATTAGAACTCTATTTCATAAGCAATATTTTCACTTCCCCATTTAAAAGGAAAATTGGATTTACCGTACTTTGAAATATGTCTCGCCATGATTATCACAGGATATCATCTGCGTAGAATTAAAATAGCTTCATGTTGCTTCACCCAAAATACTTTTACTTGGAACAGTAGAAAAGTGTAATGAAAAAATAAATTATGAACATGAATATGGGCGCAATAGTGCAAATAGAGACCAAAAGGAACCACGATGGTGGTAAAAATGAAGATTGGTTATTTGCTTATTATCTACATATAACTCATTTCTGGGTTTGCCAGCCCTCAGTGTTCCCGAAAATGAGGCTCTGAAGAGCAATGTCTGAATGGAGCAGAGTTAAAGTGTGCGCTCCTTGGCTCTCAATATTCTAAATTGCAATGCCGACATACATACCAAAGATCAATATGTTATTATGTTTTGTATTGATACCTTAAATAGTACAAAACCCTTTAAACTCCTTACAATTTTCCCGTAAATACATACTATGTATATACTCCAGCAATTTTGGTTTCCATATGAAATAGTCCTTGTTTTCATACCATTGCAGTGGTGGAAGTTTTCATGTAGATGTGCATCGTTATGCAGGACTTTGGTATTATATTGAGTGTGGGCTTACGTCCGTATATATTAAGAAATGTATAGATAATACATATTTACATGTCATATTATAGTTGTCATCTGGTAAATGATTTGTATATGGTGAATAAATCACTTACAATACTGTAAATATGGAATTGGATAGCCAGTTTTAACTTTTGCAGTTTCATTTTTCCTTTCCTTCTTCCAATAGACACCACTTTTTTCATCCACATAGCGCCATATGAGCGCTTGTTTTTTGCAAAACAAGTTGAAGCATTGGATGACATCACCCCATTTACCTTTACCATTTTACCTTTAAACAAAGTAGAAAAACGGTGAAAAAATTCCAAGTGCGGGGAAATTGGCAAAACACAAAATTTGGCAATAACTTTTGATATTTTGACAGCGTTCCTTGGCTGGTAAATATGAGCTAGTATTGTGATTCAGCACATCACTTCGATTATGGTTATATCACGCTTCTAGAATTTTTTAATTTTCTTAGTGGTGTAAAACATTTTGGTGTTTGTCACCATTTTTCTGAGATCTGTAACTTTTTTATATTTTAATTGAGCCATGAGATGGCTTGGTTTTTTTTGCGTGTAATGCTGACATTATTAGTGATGCTATCTTGGGTTACATATGATGTTTTGATTGATTCTTATTGTATATATTTCTGCAGTTTCAATAATTGAAAACTGAATTTCAGGTGTTTTGATTTTTTGCCTTACTATCGCATTTACTGATTGAGTTAATTCATTTTATATTTTGATAGACCAGACTATTACGTACGTGGTGATCCCGAATATGTTTTTTATATACTTTTTAATATGTGGGGTCTTTTTTACTTTCTTTTGTTAGTCCCCTTAGGGGGATGGAATCTGCGGTCATCTGAGCTTACGCTATATTCTGCAATATCAACGGTTTGCGGAAAAATAAAAAAATGTAAAAATAAAAAAGCTATAGCTCTGAGAATATGGGGATGCAAAAACAATAATTTTTTTATAAAATTCATTTTATTGTGTAAAAGCAGCAAAATATGAAACAAATTAGACAAATATGGTATTGTTGTAATCGAAATGACTCGAAGAATAAAGTTGTCTTATCACTATTACCATACGGTGAATGGCATAAAAAAAGAACAATTGCTGAACTGCTGGTTTTTGCTAATTTTGCCTCCCAAAAATCAGAATAGAAAGCGATCAAAAATGTTATGTGCCTGAAAATGGTACTAATAAAACTGTCAACTCATCCCGCAAAAAACAAATTCCCACATGTCTCTGTCGACAAAAATATAGAAAAATTATAGCTCTCTAAATATGCCGATGCAAAAAATTTGTATTGCAAAAAAATAGTTTTCTAGTGTTTGATAGCAGCCAAACATATAAAACTGATATAAACCTGGTATCGCTGTAATTGCACTGATCCATAGAATATAGTAATCTAATCAGTTATACCACATAAGGAACGGCATAAAAAATAAAACCAATTCTTCACCTGCTGTTGATTTGTTCATTCTGCATCTCAAAGTTTGCAGTAAGACTTGGTTCTTATTTATCCTGCTCTCTACGCAGAACACATACTCCGGGGTTTCCATGTAAATCTCTGAAATACATGACTCAGATGGAACCCCCAGCGGAAGATGCCCTATAATGAGGCAGATACACTGTGGATGCCTCTGGCCTATGATCCAGCATTGTCCATCTTTTTAGGTGTGCACAAAAGTGCGGTCAGCCACAGTTTTGTGTACTTCTAAAAATAAGAACTCCACTGAACAGAGGCCAGACAGGGTCCAGAGTAACTTTGCTGCCTCATTATAGTGAAAGTATACACCGAGGGTTTCATCTAAATCATGTCATTCAAAGATTTAGATGGAAACCCTGATGCAAGTGGTCAGCATAAAATGCAGGATAAATGTGATCCAAAATATTCTCGGTGAGCTGCTATCATTGATTCGTAAAGTTGAGTATATTGCTTCATTTGATGTTATCTCCTTTCTCAGCTCAGGTACTATTTTGTGCAGGATCCACCCTTGATGACACCTTTAATATTTGTCCCTGCCTGAAGCACGCTGGGACCGAAAAGGATGAACACACCTTGCTGCTGTATACTACTCAGCCATTGCCCTGACACCCAGGATGTATATACCACCAGACTCCAACACCACCTACACCTCCCCATACTTGCGGCTTTTGTCATGGAACGTAGCGACCTTAACACCCCTCTTAAACGTAAAAACGTTTTAATCCACCTGAGACGATTCTTGCCAGATGCTGTTTTTCTTCAAGAGACACACCCTACCCTGGATAGGCGAGTGTTATGCTGCCTTGCACACTTCATCATCACACGGAGTAGCAGTAAACATTAATAAATAGCATATCCCCTATGCCTGCTTAGCATGAGCACCATTTGTAAAATATTATTTTATTTTGTTAGCATTTTAGGAGGTTTAAAATGTAGCAGCAGTTTTTCATTTTTTCATGGAAATTTAAAAAATTTGTTTTTAAGGACCTATCCAGGTTTGAAGTGACTTTAGGTTTCCTATATATTGGAAAACCCCCCAAAATGATACCATTTAAAAACAGCACCCCCTGACATACTGAAAACTGCTGTCAGGTAGTTTGTTTATCCTTCTTGTGATTTTCAGGAATTAATACAAAGTGGCACAAGAAAATGTGTATTTATACCACCTAAATCTCGCTAGCTTTTGAACAGGCCACTGTAGCCGGCGAACTCTAAGGCCACTATTTGGCCGTGAATTGCCAAGGCAAACATCAAAACCACACAATCAAGATCTCAGAGTGCTAATGGGGATAAAGAGTGAGCCCTAACACTCTTTTAACCATTTATATAATATAGTCATTAATGACAGCAGCATCTAAGGAGGTAAACAGATATGGACGGTGCCAACACTGATCGTGGCTGATGCAGCAAGTTGTCAGCTATAGTGTACAGCCGACAACTCTATGGGGATGCTATTCTCTTATATCTCAGGTCAGTGAAAAGTCAGTCATTAAGGGGTTAAATAGACACATGATGCATCAGCTGACTTTTTTTGACAGAGTTTTTCTCTGGAGACCAGCCGATGAGGTGGGAGCTCTCAGGTGTCAGCGTGTGTCAGCTGCCTGAGGTCCTGGTTCCCAATCCTCTGCTGTGTAGAGCTTGCAGCAGAAGCTTGAAAGATAAGTTTCCTTATTCCCTGTCTTTGTCTGTATAGTGCTAGTCACTACGCCCTCTGTTTACACCATCTGCAGTGGTGAAGCTAGTGTCCTTGATGGCCAGTGCACTAGCCAGGGTATAGTGAGGTGACAGCTAGGGATGAGGCATGTGATGGGGTGGGGGAATGACCCACATAGAGCATTAGGGGAGTTTAGGGATAGGCACTGGCTGATTTAGTAGGTGCCCCATCCCGCCTTCCCTATTGTGAGGGCCTTCCTCCCCCTTTCTCGATCCCTGTAGTGGTGTTCGTTGTGCCGTCCACTGGACCAACCCTTGGGGGTTGTGACATTTCCCTTGTGGGTCATGACAAATTATTCATTTCCACACAACTATTTACCCAATATCATAATTCCCGCATCCACCCAATGCGGATCTCAGATCATGCTCCTATTTCACTATTCTTGACTTTAAAGGTACCGTCACACTAAGCGACGCTGCAGCGATAGCGACAGAGATGCCGATCGCTGCAGCGTCGCTGTTTGGTCGCTGGAGAGCTGTCACACAGACCGCTCTCCAGCGACCAACGATGCCGAGGTCCCCGGGTAACCAGGGTAAACATCGGGTTGCTAAGCGCAGGGCCGCGCTTAGTAACCCGATGTTTACCCTGGTTACCAGCGTAAAATGTAAAAAAAACAAACAGTACATACTTACATGCGTCCCCCGGCGTCCGCTTCCTGCAATGACTGAGCGCCGGCAGTAGCAGGGCACAGCGGTGACGTGTGCTTTCACTTTCACTTTACTGCGCTCAGTCAGTGTGGGAAGCGGACGCCGGGGGACGCATGTAAGTATGTACTGTTTGTTTTTTTTACATTTTACGCTGGTAACCAGGGTAAACATCGGGTTACTAAGCGCGGCCCTGCGCTTAGTAACCCGATGTTTACCCTGGTTACCAGTGTAAAATATCGCTGGTATCATTGCTTTTGCTGTCAAACACGGCGATACACGGCGACCTAGCGACCAAATAAAGTTCAGACCTTCTAGCAGCGACCAGCAATTTCACAGCGGGATCCAGATCGCTGCTGCGTGTCAAATACAGCGATATCGCTACCTAGGACGCTGCAACGTCACAGATCGCTGGCTATATCGCTGCGACGTTGCTTAGTGTGACGGTACCTTAACTGTTCTAAGCCCCCGGATGTGACATTGGAAGTTTCCGTCCTACCTTGGAGAATCAGATGATTTCAAAGCCTTTTCTAAATTACACTGGAATGACTTCCTAGAGGACAATATAATCCACACTGATAATATCCCTTTGTTTTGGGCCACTTATAAGGCCTCTATGAGAGGCCATATCATCGGTTATCTGTCATGTAGAAGGAAAGCACACAGAAAGAAATTTGACACTTTACATATGTCCCTCCTTCAGACTCAGACGATGCCTGCCCTGACCTCATACCCTGAAGCACATCAAGCTTAGGGTACCGTCACACATTGAAATTTCCATCGCTACGACGTTACGATTCGTGACGTTCTAGCGATATCGTTACGATATCGCAGTGTCTGACACGCAGCAGCGATCAGGGATCCTGCTGAGAATCGTACGTCGTAGCAGATCGTATGGAACTTTCTTTCGTCGCTTGATCACCCGCTGACATCACTGGATCGTTGTGTGTGACAGCGATCCAGCGATGTCTTCGCTTGTAACCAGGGTAAACATCGGGTAACTAAGCGCAGGGCCGCGCTTAGTAACCCGATGTTTACCCTGGTTACAAGCGTAAACGTAAAAAAACAAACCGTACATGCTCACCCGTCGGTGTCCTTCAGGTCCCTTGCCGTCTGCTTCCTGCTCTGAGTGCCGGCCGGAAAGTGAGAGCAGATCACAGCGGTGCTGCGATCTGCTCTCACTGTACGGCTGCACTCAGAGCAGGAAGCAGACGGCAAGGGACCTGAAGGACACCGACGGGTGAGTACGTACGGTTTGTTTTTTTACGTTTACGCTGGTAACCAGGGTAAACATCGGGTTACTAAGCGCGGCCCTGCGCTTAGTTACCCGATGTTTACCCTGGTTACCCGGGGACTTCGGCATCGCTCCAGCGCCGTGATTGCAACGTGTGACCGCAGTCTACGACGCTGGAGCGATATTCATACGATCGCTGCGACGTCACGGATCGTGCCGTCGCAGCGATGAAAATTTCAATGTGTGACGGTACCCTTAGTCTATGGCCAAACATCTCCTGGACTCTTTTATGCTTTCCCAATCACACTGGCAGGTCCAATTAATCCGAAATAAGATGGGCAAATTATTAGCTACCCTAACTAAATACAAGCAACCATACAAGTCAGTTATTAACCTGCAGAACCCTTTAATGGTTTCGCAGATGAGTAACCATGATGAGATCATGCACATTTTCAGTAATTACTATGAGAATCTATACAGAACCTTCACTGCCAACTGCCTGGTGATTAACTCCTTTTTAAACTTGATTAATCTCCCATCCTTGACCACTGAACAACAAGTGATGTTAGACTCAATGATAACGGACGACGAAATAAGACAACCTATAACAGATGCATCCGGGCTCTGATATTCTCTATGCAGAAAATTATAAGATTCTATCCCCTTATCTAGTACTGGTTTTGACAAATCTTTTCAATGCAGCTTTCCTTCAAAGGGCTTCTATTGCTAGATACACTGACTCACGCTCCCTAAATCTAATAGAGTCCCATTATTGCCCCAATCATACCGCCCAATCTCATTCCTCAACCATGATTATAAACTTATTTCGAAGATTTTAGCAAACCCTCTACAAATGTTACTGCCTGGCCTTCTGTATGAGGTTCAGATGGTTTTTACCCAGAGATGGTGAGGTATGGCAAATATATGCCTGGCGGTCTTGGTCCAATACGCATCTTGGCCATCCAGAATGTTAATGCCTTTACATGTCGAAAAGGCCTTTGACAAGGTGGTATGGCCTTTTTTATATGAAGTTCTGCGCAGGGGAAATTTTGGACTGAGATTCCTGCTATATATT
The DNA here is from genome assembly GCF_051348905.1 of Ranitomeya variabilis. NCBI lineage: Eukaryota > Metazoa > Chordata > Amphibia > Anura > Dendrobatidae > Ranitomeya > Ranitomeya variabilis. Next base: position 64,506,191 of record NC_135239.1, on the reverse strand, counting down.
CAATACCTTAATATAACTGCTAATACTTGTGTGGTGCTTAATGGATGTAGTGCACCAGCAATAGCTCTCTTTTGGGGAGCCAAATAGGGTTGCCCTTTGTCACCCCTTTTATTTAACCTCTCTATAGACCCCTTACTTCGCCATCAATTGCAGACCCCTACTTTTTGGTGGGTTCTAGAGGGTTGAGGGTTGCTGCATTTGCGGATGATATTTTGGTGGTAGTAACTAACCCAAACAGATCTTGCATTCCCTTATACAGTTTAGAGGAATGTCGTATGTACTCAATTGAGGAAATGCAGCTAAATACCTTGCCATCATATTCCCTTCTTTCCAATACCTAAAAGCTAAGAGTTACATAACAAAAATACTAGCACATCTTCCTGAATAGGAGGGGAGACCATGCCTGCTTAGATGGTTCACGAAAGGTATATATATCTTTTTACCTGTTGCATAGTTTGGTCGCAGAAGAAACTTGTGAGAGTAGATTATATGGGGTAATTCAACTTTAATCTACACAGAACATGAAGTACATGCATCAGCTTCTTAATACAGCATAACAGGAAGTCCAAATGACCTTTTACCAGAGAGAAAGTGAAACCAGAGTACAACATGTATTTGCATTACATTCAACTAAGCTATAACATTAACAACATTGCCATCTACTGTCAGAAAAGTGTAATCTCCCCCTGCCCACAAATAAGTCTGTATCTGTTGCATATCTGCCAACAGTACTGTGTTAATCAGTAGGAGGAGCTTTCAAGACTACTCAGGTCTCTTCATCATAGACTAATGACTAATTCTTCAGATTTTATATTAGTCTATGACTGTTGAAGAGACCTAAGTCGTCTTGAAAGCTTGCAGTTTGTTACCATCTTTTGAGTTAGCCATTAAAAGATATCAACCACTGAGTACTCTCAATTGTAAATATTTTTAGATGGTTCCCTAAATCTAATTCCTTGTCTGGCCGAATAGCTACCAATTACAAATTCATCCATGTTGCTCTAGATAATGAGCAATCCCAAACAAAATGTCAGATTGATGACTCCACCTTGTCCTGCAGCACCATTCTGAAAGCTCTAGATCAAGCCCACAAATTCCTCCCTTCAGCCCATTTTCTAGAAATGAGACAAAAAATCTGTCTTGATCTTATTTAACTCCCCAAAAAGTTCATAGAATGGGGCTGTACACAACCTCCATGTGTTTTAAGTGCCACTCCTCAGTTTGTTTCATTGCCTGTGGACATGCCCGGCTACTTGACCCCTCTGGTCAGAGTGCAACAGTTCATGACCAAGCATCTGACAAAGTTTGCTCCTCATGAGCCTTTATGGGTCATCTTTGGTTATTTAAAGCCAGATAAATATACATGCTCTCCAGGGGCCCATAAACTACTACATTTGGTGGCGGAAGACAGTATTAAAGCCATTCTGCAGGTATGGATCCATTGCCAAGATCCTCCTTTCAAGATTTTTCTATACAAACTGTTGTTCCTGCTTCAAATGGATTGGGCTGAAGGAAGGGTGCAGTCCTTTTTGAAACTTGGGAAAGTTCAACCAACATTGTGGTATCAAGAATAACTACTGCTAGGAGAAGCTCCTATATAGAAATATTTTAGAAGATCAGCTGTGTAGAGATGCTTCAGGGTGCTAGGTGTTGTGAACTCTATTTTTGGGCCCCCTCTGGTGGTCACAAGTGGTACTGTGTGAGTGCTGTCTTTGGGCTCCCTCTGGTGGCTCTTTGTGTTTTTCTGCAGGTTTGTGGCTGGATCAGCTGTCTCGTTATCTGGTAGTTGTTTCCTATTTAGCTCACCTGGACTTTCAGTGGTTGCCTGCTGTCAATGTCTTCAGTGCTATTTTGGAGCTCTCCTGCATGCCTTCGTTATCAGTCTCTTCAAGAGAAGCTAAGTTTTTCTTTGTTCATTTTTTGATCATCAGGGTCATATGTTTCTTGGTTTATTTTTGTTTCTTGTCCAGCTTGCTAATATGTGATTTCCTTGCTTGCTTGTAGCTCTAGGGGGCTGAGTTTCTACCCTCACACCGTTAGTTGGTGTGGGGGTTCTTGTATTCTCAGCGTGGATATTTTGCATAGGGTTTTTTACTGACCGCACAGTTCCCTATCTGTCTTCTGCTATCTAGTATTAGTGGGCCTCATTTGCTGAATCTGTTTTCATTTCTACGTTTGTATTTTCCCCTTACCTCACCGTTATTATTTGTTGGGGGTTTCCTATATCTTTGGGGTGATTTCTCTGAGGCAAGTGAGGTCTTACTTTCCCTCTAGGAGTAGATAGTTTCTCAGGCTGCGTCGAGACGTCCAGGATTTTAGGCACGTTCACCGGCTATCTTTAGTGTGTTTGGTTAGGATCAGGTTTGCGGTCAGTCCAGTTACCACCTCCCTAGAGCTCGTGTCTATGATCATTAACTTAGCTAGTCCGTTTTTGCGATCCTCAGCCACTAGGATCATAACAGCTAGGGGTCTACATCGGTCCTGCACAACTCTCAAAGAGAGTTTAAGGTTACGCACCAATGTTGGGTGATCAATATGTAAGTGATTTACCAATTTCAGACATATTGTTCTCTCTCCTCCTTCCCTTCATCTTCCCAGTTTTTGGTTTAATTCCTTTTGAATCATTGTAATTACGCCTGAAATAGGTATTTTTCTACCTACCATCTCATAACAGTATGGCACAAATATGATAGTGGGCTTTGGTTAACCTTTGTCTTTAGTATGTATGCTTCATTTGCATTAATGTATGTAAAATATTTTTTTCTTTTACTCATTAAAAACAAGGTTAAAAAAAATGTGATCCAAAGTGTTATCTAAAATATTCCTCATTAAAGCTTCAACTCAATCCACAAAAAAAGAAGCATGTCCACTTCAGGTCCATCATCTGTCAATGGAAATATATGGGGTTAGTGTGTTACTGGTAGCACAAAGGCTCTAGAAAAGCATTATGGCTCCTCATCCCAAAGAAGAAATCCAGTGGATTTTGTGCTCCATAATACAAATGCTCCCTCCATTCTGAGCCCCATTGTGCCTAAACAACATTTAGCAAACCACATGTTTGGCATCTCTGTAGTGATAAGAACCCGCTTCATTTACTGGGTCCATGTCCAGTTAGACACTAACTGTGTACAATGTACAGACACTACAATGTACATGTGCGGCGCCCCAGGGTCCTGGTCGTCGCAGTGGTATTGCTTTCCTCTCGGGGAGAGTGATGCTACGTTTGGAGGCAAAGAAGGATAACTGCATCCAGGTATCACAAACATGCAACACATTTCACACTCCAGGCCACCAGGGGGAGCATTTGCTCCTATTTATTAGGTCACTCCCCACATAGGTAAAACTGGTCACCTGTTGGGAAAGTTAGTTAGTTGCTGGCTGAGCTCAGCTCAGTTAGTTGGTCCCTGACAGGGGTGGGATCCTGTCAGTGAACAAAGGAGAAAGGACACGGAGCTGTGCATGCCCTCAGCGCTGCAGCTCTTAGGAAGAGACACACAGAAGGCAGAATTGTATTGCAGCCAGCGTGTAAAGGAGAGGAAGCAAAGGAGAGGATACCAGAAGGGGACCAGCCCTACACAGGCTGCCTCCTTCTGAGATGCAGAAGCCCAGTCCCAGCCCAAGTAGCAGAAACACCGAGGGAGTAAGGACCTTTATGCTTTGCTCCAGAGACCAGCAGGACAGCTAATTTCAATTTACCTGTCCATCCCTACACCCAGCAGACACGGTGGCACCCCTTAGAGGCTGGGGCATGCTAGAGGCCCTATAAACCACCTCAAGCCACCAGTCATACAGGTTTGTCCTATCCTATCTGGGGGACAGAGAAAGACAGAACATCTACAACAGTTGTGAGGACCTTATGAGAAGCTTAGCAGTAAGGGATTATAACACCACGGCGCTAGAGGAAGGCTTTTATTTTCACCTGGACAAGGGGACTCTGGACTTGCCTCCAAACCAGCTGGACTCTGCCTGCCCTGTGATCTGGTGCCCTGGACTGTGGATGCTGAAGTCTTCAGTAAAGGTAAAGAGACTGCAACCTTGTGTTCTTGTTCTTCTCTGCACCTCTCACCATACCACCATCTACACACTGGGAAGCCCTGGGGATACACTTCACCTGTGGGAAGGTATACCATCTAGCTGCCATAACATCACCCCAGCGGACCCCTTAAAGCAGCGTCGGTCACCCTGACCGAATACCACAGGTGGCATCATGAACATAAACTTTATCCCTTTAAAGACCTTTCCCTTTTATACGGACATCCCAGGGCCATGGACCAGGTCAGCCACCGTGACATCCCCCTGTGAACCGAAGGACCCGGTACCGAGTACCCCACGGCCCCATGGGGGTGATCCACATGCACTACAGTGGCAGAATTGCAATTTTCACTCATCAACATCCACTGCTGTTTATTTCTGGCAAAAACTCATGGAGTCAAAATAGTCTATACACATGGAGATAAATTTCCAGAGGGGTGTGAATTCGAAATATTGGGTAACTTGAGGGGGAATTCTGCTCTTCTGGCACTTTTAGGCATTGCATATGGAGTCTGCAAACTATTTTGTGGTAATTTGTTCTCCAAGAGTCGAATAGGGCCCCTTCCCTCCCAAGTCTTGCCATGTGGCTAAGCAATGGTGTACAGCTACAATGTACTCAAGCCACTTTTGCAGTCCAAAAGTCACATAGCGTTCCATCCCTTCCGAGCCCTGCTGTGCCCCCAAACAGTAGTTTTCAACCACATAGGGGTATCAGCGTACTCATGAGAAGCTTCACAACAAATTGTATGGTCCATTTTCTCCTGTTACCCTTATGAAAATGAAGTATTTGGGGCTAGAGCAATAAATATCTTTGTGGGGGAAAATGTATTTTTTCATTTTCACAGCACAAAGTTATAAAATTCTGTCATGCACCTGTGGTTTCAAGGCGTTAACACCACCACACCTGTAGATAAATTCTTTGAGTGCTGTAGTTTCCAAAATGGGGTCACATTTGGAAGGTTTCTACTGTTTAGGCATACTAGGAGCTCTGCAATTTTGAATTCCAAAAGTCAAATGGTGCTCCTTGCCTTCCAAGTCCTCCAGTGACCTCAAACAGTAGTTTTTCACCATATCGGCATACTCAATAGAAATTGCACAACACATTTTTTCATCCATTTTCCCCTGTTACCCTTGTGAAAATGCTAAATTTGTGGCTAAAGCAGTATTTTTGAGAGGAAAAGTAATTTTTTATTTTTTTTTGCCTCAACATTGCTTTAACCCCTTCATGACCTTGGGATTTTCCGTTTTTCCGTGTACGTTTTTTGCTCCCCTTCTTCCCAGAGCCATAACTTTTTTATTTTTCCGTCAACATGGCCATGTGATGGCTTATTTTTTGTGAAACAAGTTGTACTTTTGAACGACATAATTGGTTTTAGCATGTCGTGTACTAGAAAACGGGAAAAAAATCCAAGTGCGGTGAAATTGCAAAAAAAGTGCAATCACACACTTGTTTTTTGATTGGCTTTTTTACTAGGTTCACTAAATGCTAAAACTGACCAGCCATTATGATTCTCCAGGTCAGTACGAGTTCATAAACACCAAACATGTCTAGGTTCTCTTTTATCTTTGTGGTGAAAAAAAATCCAAACTTTGCTAAAAAAAAAAAAAAAAAATTGCTCCATTTTCCGATACCCGTAGCGTCTCCATTTTTCATGATCTGGGGTCGGGTGAGGGCTCATTTTTTTGTGTGCTGAGCTGGCGTTTTTTATGATAGCATTTTGGTGCAGATACGTGCTTTTGATCGCCCATTATTGCATTTTAATTCAATGTCGCGGCGACCAACAAAAACGTAATTCTGGCATTTCAAAATTTTTTCTCGCTACGCCGTTTAGCGATCAGGTTAATCCTTTTTATTATTGATAGATCGGGCGATTCTGAATGCGGCGATACCAAATATGTGTTGGTTTGATTTTTTTTTTTTATTATTTTGAATGGGGCGAAAGGGGGTGATTTCAACTTTTATATTTTTTTATTTTTTTCACATTTTTTTTAACTTTTTTTTAACTTTTGCCATGCTTCAATAGCCTCCATGGGAGGCTAGAAGCTGGCACAATGCGATCGGCTCTGCTACATAGCAGCAATCATCAGATCGCTGCTATGCAGCAGAATTGCAGGTGTGCTGTGAGGGCCGACCACAGGGTGGCGCTCACAGCAGGCCAGCATCAGTAACCATAGAGGTCTCAAGGACCTCTGGTTAGAATGCAGAAGCATCGCTGACCTCCGATCATGTGACAGGGGTCGGCGATGCGCTCATTTCCGGCCGGAAGAGCCAGTTAAATGCCACTGTCAGCGTTTGACAGCGGCATTTAACTAGTTAATAGCGGCGGGTGAATCGCAATTTCACCAGCCGCTATTGCGGGCACATGTCAGCTGTAAAAAACACCTGACATGTCCCGGCTTTGATGCGGGCTCACCGCCGGAGCCCTGCATCAAAGCGCGGTATCTGACCTCGGACGTACTATCCCGTCCGAGTTCAGAAAGTGGTTCATTCCTGGGAAGCTCGTATGGGGTATCAGTGTATTCAGGATAAAGTGCACCACAATTTGTACAGTTCATTTTGTCCTGTTACCCTAGTAAAAAATGCTACATTTTGAGCTGAAAGAACATTTTTGTGGTAAAAATTAAAATGTTCATTTTTTCTTTACACATTTCATTAATTCCTGTAAAGCACCTAGAGGGTTAATAAACTTTTGAATATGATATTGAGCACTTTGAGGGGTACAGTCTTTAAAAAATTTTCATTTTGGGGTATTTTCTGCCACATAGGCCCCTCAAAGTCATTTCAAACTTGATGTGATCCCTAAAATGATGGATTTGTAAATTATGTTGGAAAAATGCAAAATTGCAGATAAACTTTTAACCCTTGAGTTGTAACAGAAAAATTGTTTAACAAATGATACAGATGTAAAGTAGACATTTGCCAAATGCTAATTATAAATTATTTTGTACAGCATGACTAATTACTAGTTTAAGGATATAAAAATTGAAAATTGATTTTTTCCGAAATTCAGATATTTTTCCAAATAAACGTAACAATTTTCACCAGACTTTATCACCAATATAAAGTACATTGTGTCACAAAGAAACATTCTCAGAATCATTGAGATTCATTGAATCTTTCTAGAGTTATTACCTCATAAAGTGACACTTGTCAGAATTGTAAAATTTGCCTCGTGAGGAAGGTTAAAACACGTTTTGGAGCGAAGGGGTTAAAATTCCCTTTGTTCTCGAGAGCGGAGAGTATTTTTAAAGGTTGCTTGTTTTTACAAGCACTTTGAAATATTAACTATTTATGATGTTGAGACATCACTCTAATGGGGTTTTCCAGTAATATCCCTATCGGTCATCAATATCAGATCACTCGCAATTCACCCCCAGGTTCATCTGTACGCAAGACTTGTGAAAGTTGGAAATGAAAAGCATGTGGCGATGGGACACCAAAGCGCTGTTCACTGTGTGGTGGTCGCTCTCAGGTCCTGCAGATCACATTCATTCCAATGATAGCTGATAACAACCTCTATGCAGTGTATGGAGCTGCACTCTTCTGGTCCACATACTGTTAACAGGCAGCAAGGACTAAAAACAGCTGATAGTGAGTGTTGCAGTGTGTTGGACCCCCATTAAGGGTAAGCCATAAAAGAATACCCTATAAAAGAGGCAGTCTGGTCATTCGAAAAGCTGAACAGGCACCATGCATGGGTTAAAAATAGCAAAAATGTGCACACACGTGTCCTGAATAAAAGAAAAAGCAAGAAAAAGGGGTGTGAGCACCAAACAGCAATTTTGCATAGTGCACAAATCAGCCTAAGGTCAGTTTTGCATGTACATGACAGCTTATTCTGAAAAGTTAGCTGAAATGACAGCTATGCATTAAGTATTAACACCCCCTTCCTGCTGCACAACCCATCCTAGTCAAAGTATGCTGACTGTAATCTGTTATCCAGGATTGGGAATATATCCAAAAGTCCACATTCCGGAATCATCAGCCAAGTAACATCTGCGTTCCTCATGAGAAATAGATTTCTACGCAGGAACAGACACAGAAGTAAATGACAGTAATGTAAAGCGAGCTCTTACCTTGTTATTGCCCTCCTGACTAAGCATTGCTATATACACAATGCAGACTAGGATCAGCACCCACTGTAGTGCAGCAGAGATTATGAGCATCAGGCTCCTCCGATCAGACCTGTGGAGTTTTTCTGTGGCCTCACCCACGGGAGCTGTTCTATTCTCCTCCATGCTCTTCTCTGTTCTTCCAAAAAAATCAGATCAGGATTACAGTGGTGTGACTCCCGTCTCGCCTATTAACAAGCTGTGGTATGATGGCAATGCATCTTTAGTGTACACTGGAGGTTCTTTTCATACATAAGGCGGGGAAGTTCTCTGAGTAATCTAAATTTCCCTTTCATCTTGCTCTCCGCTCTCCTGTGGTTTTCAAATGTCATGTGTGTTGTGAGAGCGCTAGTTGGGACACGTTATTATGGTACCTGTCCTCTGCTTGATTTAAAGGCACTCTTTTGGAACAGATTTCTACTTTTAAAAAAAAATTGGGGTTCCCTTTATGTCTAGACATTTACAGTGAATATTTCTAGTGATCAGAATGATAGTGATGCTTCTAATGCTGCTAATATTTCACCAACCATATGTAGGGGAAGCTTCATTTCCAGGACACTTCTAGTTAACGTAAGGGTGAGCAGCTTCTATTAAGGGTTCTAGCACCTTTGGCAGCAAAAATATCAGCGCGTGCAGTGCAGTCTTAACCGACCAAAACCTCAATAAACCGCATCATAAGTCAATGGGATCTGAGAGTAGTTATTTGCATCTCTCCATTATAATTTTCACCTTTACGCCAGATTAAACTGGAGCAGTGGGCAGCAAATAACAGAATGATTTTTAACAGGGAAAAATGCAAAGTATTACATCTGGGCAATAAAAATGAAAAAAGCATATACAGAATGGGAGGAATAGGGCTAAGCAACAGCACATGTGATAAAGACTTGGGTATACTAATAGATCACAGACTGAACATGAGTCAACGGTGTGATGCAGCAGCAAAAAGGGCAAATACAATTCTGGGATGTATAAACAGAAGCATTCAGTCTAGATCATGTGAAGTCATTATTGCCCTCTACTCCTCTTTGGTCAGACCTCATCTGGAATACTGTGTCCAGTTTTGGGCACCACATTTTAAAAAAGACATCGACAAACTGGAGTAAGTTCAGAGAAGAGCAACCAGAATGGTGACTGGTCTGCAAACCATGTCCTATGAGGAATGTTTACAGGATTTGGGAATGTTTAGCTTGCAAAAAAGAAGACTGAGAGGAGACTTAATAGCTGTCCACAAATATCTCAAGGGCTGTCACATTGTAGAAGGATCATCTTTATTCTCATTTGCACAAGGAAAGACTAGAAGCAATGGGATGAAACGGAATCTGAATTGGAGGAGACACAGATTAGATATTAGAAACACCTTTTTGACAGTTAGGGTGGTCAATGAATGGAACAGGCTGCCACAAGAGGTGGTGAGTTGTCCTTCAATGGAAGTCATCAAACAGAGGCTGGACAGACACCTGTCTAGGATGATTTAGTGAATCCTGCTTTAAACAGGGGGTTGGACCAGATGACCCAGGAGGTCCCTTCCATCTCTAACATTCTGTGATTCTATGATTCTAAGGGGGCATTTACACTAAAGAAAAACCAAAGAAATTAGCCAGAACAAATATTGGTATAAGCAGATCCACACTGTGGCCAGACAAAACCTAAGCTAAAAACAAAATGAGCCTATACAGCCTATACCCTGTAGAAGGTAAATAAATAGTATATATAAAATGGGTACTTAGTTGACATTGTTTTGATCAAATTAGTGTAAAAACCATCAAACCACGACAAGGTGTACCCAATTGGGACGGACTCTAACTCTTGTAGTTTACCTACACACGTGGTCAAAATTGTTGGTACCCCTCGTTTAATGACAGAAAAACCCACAATGGTCACAGAAGTAACTTAAATCTGACAAAAGCAATAATAAATAAAAGATCTATGAAAATGAACATGTGAAAGTCAGACATTGCTTTTCAACCATGCTTCCACAGAATTAAAAGAAAAATAACACTCATGAAATAGGCCTGGACAGAAATGATGGTACCCCTGAAAATAATGTGACAAAAGGGACATGTTAAATCAAAGTGTGTCCACTAGCTAGCATCACAGGTATCTACAATCTTGGAATCATTGAGTGAGCCTGTGGATAGGGCTACAGATACTCACTGTGCTGCTTGGTGACATGGTGTGTATGAAACTCAACATTGACCAGAGGAAGTGAAGGAAAGAGTTGTCTCAGGAGATTCGAAAGAAAGTTATAGACAAACATGTTAAAGGTAAAGTTATAAGATCATTTCCAAGCAACTTGATGTTCCTGTGACTACAGTTGCACATATTATTAAGAAATTTAAGATCCATGGGACTGTAGCCAACATCCCTGGACATGGCCGCAGGAGGAAAATTGATGACAAATCAAAAGAAATAGATAATACGAATGGTAACAAAAGAGCCCAGAAAAAACTTCTAAACAGATTAAAAGTGAACTCCAAGCTCAAGGAACATCAGTGTCAGACTGCACCATCCGTCGTTGTATGAGCTAAAGTGGACTTCATGGGAGACGACCAAGGAGGACAACATTGTTGAAAAAAATCATAAAAAAAGGAAAACAGGAATTTGCCAAACTACATGATGACATGCCACAAAGCTTCTGGGAGAATGTCCTATGGACAGATGAGACAAAAATTGAACTTTTGGCCAGGCAGATCAGCTCTATGTTCACAGACGGAAAATGAAGCATATCAAGGAAAGAACACTGTCCCTACTGTGAAACAAGGAGGAGGCTACGTTATGTTCTGGGGCTGCTTTGCTGCATCTGGCACAGGGCATCTAGAATCTGGGCAGGGTGCAATGAAATCTCAAGACTATCAAGGGATTCTAGAGAGAAATGTGCTGCCAATTGTCAGAAAGCTTGGTCTCAGTCGCAGGTCATGGGTCTTGCAACAGGATAATGACCCAAAACACACAACTAGAAACACCCAAGAATGGCTAAGAGGAAAAATTGGACTATTCTGAAGTGGCCTTCAATGAGCCCTGACCTAAATCCTATTGAGCATCTTTGGAAAGAGCTGAAACATGCCGTCTTTAAAAGGCAACATTCAAACACAAAACAACTGGAGCAGTTTGCTCTTGAGGAGTCGGCCAAAATACCTGTCGAGAGGTGCAGAAGTCTCATTGACAGTTACAGGAATCGTTTGATTGCAGTGATTGCCTCTTCCATGAGTTTTTTTTTTTTTTAATCCTTTGGAAGCATGGTTGAAAAGCAATGTCTGACTTTCATTTGTTCATTTTCTGAGATTTTTTATTTATTATTACCTTTGTCAGATTCAATTTATTTCTGTGACCATTGTGGGTTTTGTCTTTCATTAAGTGAAGGGTACCAACAATTTTGACCACGTGTGTGTCAACCAACCTCAAGGTAGATGGATGATGAGCAGGACCTAGACTCGACTTTTCAGACACCTGCTGATGGAAAGTTATATAAACAAAATGCACATCAGAAAAAGGAAACAAAAGCAAGACACAGTCCCTCTTCACCCATTTATTAGAAAGCAAAGTTCCCCCACAGGTCTGTGCAGTATGTTATATATTTTTAAATGATTTCAACACTCCAATTATTTAATACGAATTATAGAGATATTGATATGGTTTATATATACCGTAATTCCACCACATGTGCTCAGAGGCCCATCCTCCAACTGCTGAATTTCTGCCATGTGTCCCACACGGAGCCCCCTCCTCCAGCTGCGGAATGGTGGTAAATCAGGTTTCATTGAGGATTGAGGTGATGTACCTTTGCCAGTGGACAATAGACTTGTGACATCATTCCCCACACGTGGGGCTGGACACACCTCTTGTAGCTGGAGAGATAAAACAGTGGAGACATGTGCTTGGGGTCTCTCTTGCTTCCTGGACGATCAGTGATGAACTCCTACCATGCTAATGTAATGTATGACTTTATTGATTATGTGCTATTTTGAGTGACTGTTTATATTTATTATCTTTTATTAAGTAAATTCGTTTTTGCTTATTAAATTTTCGTGTGAACATTTATTTATTCATCACAATTCCTTGAACCTTAACAAAACAAGGTCCAGTGTAGTCGAGCTCTTACCCCGATGTTCCCTGATTTCGTTGATCAAAGTCTATGGTCCTCGTTCTGATGCTCCAAAGGCTTTCAGCAGCGGCCACTCCCAGCTCACACTGCGCTCTATGAGACCCGTCAACTATGAAGAGCAGAACAAGGCTCCATAGGCTTTGATCGCCGGAACTGAGGAATGTTGGGATATGCACTGGACTAGCTTTTGGACAAATTACAGCAAATATCAACCTCAACTACCATTACTCCAATTGCCACTGCATTAGGGCAATCGGGAAGAATGAATGCGAAGTGCCAGACTTGGAGCATCTCATGTGATGCTCCACTTCTGGGGTGGTTGCGGGCTGGTATTTTTAGGCTTGAAAGGGCTCAATAACCATGGACCTTCCCAACCTGATATCAGCTCTCAGCTGTCAGCTTTATCTTTGCTGGTTTCATAAAATAGGGGGGACCCTACATAGTTTTTTTCATTTACTTATTTATTAGATTAAACAAACATAAAAAGCTGAAAAGCTGAAGAATAAACTCCACATGAAAGGCACTAAAGAGTGCAATTTTTAAATATGTAGGTGGGCTGGGAAATTATATATCTGCAGGATATCTATCCATCTATCTAATATGTTTCTTTCATCTATCTATCTATCTATCTATCTATCTATATCTAGATTTTGTTCTATTTTTCAACTAGCTTTAAGTTACATGGAGTATTATAATATGCCCAGCCACACATGTTGGCTATAGACATTCGTAATCCTTATGACATCACATTTTGGAACTTGTTGGCCTTTATATTTTATCAACAGAGTGACAATCTCCCTGTTATGACCCTCATGTTGCTTAGTCTTAAGTGATGTTTATTTCTTCCCCTTATAAATATATGTTAATGTCACCTATCCCAAGTGTGCATGTGGTGATGAGACAAAGGATGAGTAGGAGGGAAGAGGGGTACAGTAGGGTAAGATTGGTGCAGACAGAGGAGGCCCATAGTTTCCAGCATAATAATAAAGTGGCTCCTGTTGAGGATACCTGCCCAAAGGTGCTGCTATTTCCCCACAGAGAAGCCATGGCTCAAGGAGGCTGCTCCACAGCTGATCACAAATTGAGGTGGCACTCTAGTGATCTCTCTGGCCGGCTGGTGTTGACTGTGGTCCTGGTTGTTGTTGTGGTGGTGGTGTTGGTTGGGACTGTTGGGCCAGTGGCAGCGTCTTGCTGAGTTGGTTTATGGCAGACTGCTGCAACCTTTCCAGGAACTCATATACCATCTGTGGAACATTGAGTGCGGTGGATGCATCTATGATAATTTGGATTGCGGCCCTTGCACGGAGCTTCATAGGGCTGGGAATGTCGCGCAAACATCTTGTCAGGCTCCAGCTAAATGCTTTGTCCCTACCATCATCCTCCTGAGCAATGGGTTGTTGGCAGGGGCGTAACTACCGCGGTCGCAGCGGTCGCCATTGCGACCGGGCCCCGCAGGTCAGGGGCCCCGGGCCGGCAGGTCTGAGCAGGGCCGGGCTGGCCATCGGGCACTTCTGGCAAATGCCAGAAGAGCCGATGCCAGTAGTGGGCCGCTGCACTGTTCCTCCCCCGGAACCCCCCCCAGTGCCGCCGCCGCCGCCGCATTTAACTATACCGGCGTCTATGACACCGGTATAGTTCAATGCAATGATGAAAGAGAGAGCGTCACCTGACGCTCAGTCTCCCATCATTCCCCGCTCTGCCTCTGACAGTACACTGCGGGTGCGCGATGACGTCACATCATCGCGCACCTGCAGTGTCCTGGGCAGACTTCAGCCGCCGGGAGCAGCGCGGGCAAAAGGAAAGGTGAGGAGAGTTTTTTTTTTTCTTTTTAACCGGACTGTGGGGCCATTATCGGGGGGGAGAGATGAGATGTGGGCTGTTCTCTATATACCCCTGTGCTGGCTGTACTGTATATACCCCTGTGCTGGCTGTGCTGTATATACCCCTGTGCTGGCTGTGCTGTATATACCCCTGTGCGGGCTGTACTGTATATACCCCTGTGCTGGCTGTGCTGTATATACCCCTGTGCTGGCTGTGCTGTATATACCCCTGTGCGGGCTGTACTGTATATACCCCTGTGCTGGCTGTGCTGTATATACCCCTGTGCTGGCTGTGCTGTATATACCCCTGTGCGGGCTGTGCTGTATATACCCCTGTGCTGGCTGTGCTGTATATACCCATGTGCGGGCTGTGCTGTATATACCACTGTGCGGGCTGTGCTGTATATACCCCTGTGCGGGCTCTGCTGGATATACCCCTGTGCGGGCTGTACTGTATATACCCCTGTGCTGGCTGTGCTGTGTATACCCCTGTGCGGGCTGTGCTGTGTATACCCCTGTGCTGGCTGTGCTGTATATACCCCTGTGCTGGCTGTGCTGTATATACCCCTGTGCGGGCTGTACTGTATATACCCCTGTGCTGGCTGTGCTGTATATACCCCTGTGCGGGCTGTGCTGTATATACCACTGTGCGGGCTGTGCTGTATATACCCCTGTGCGGGCTCTGCTGGATATACCCCTGTGCGGGCTGTACTGTATATACCCCTGTGCTGGCTGTGCTGTATATACCCCTGTGCGGGCTGTGCTGTATATACCCCTGTGCTGGCTGTGCTGTGTATACCCCTGTGCTGGCTGTGCTGTATATACCCCTGTGCGGGCTCTGCTGGATATACCCCTGTGCGGGCTGTGCTCTATATACCCCTGTGCGGGCTGTGCTGTATATACCACTGTGCGGGCTGTGCTGTATATACCCCTGTGCGGGCTCTGCTGGATATACCCCTGTGCTGGCTGTGCTGTATATACCCCTGTGCTGGCTGTGCTGTATATACCCCTGTGCGGGCTGTACTGTATATACCCCTGTGCTGGCTGTGCTGTATATACCCCTGTGCGGGCTCTGCTGGATATACCCCTGTGCGGGCTCTGCTGGATATACCCCTGTGCGGGCTGTGCTGTATATACCACTGTGCGGGCTGTGCTGTATATACCCCTGTGCGGGCTCTGCTGGATATACCCCTGTGCGGGCTGTACTGTATATACCCCTGTGCTGGCTGTGCTGTATATACCCCTGTGCGGGCTGTGCTGTATATACCCCTGTGCGGGCTGTGCTGTATATATCACTGTGCGGGCTCTGCTGGATATACCCCTGTGCGGGCTGTGCTGTATATATCCCTGTGCGGGCTGTGCTGTATATACCACTGTGCGGGCTGTGCTGTATATACCCCTGTGCGGGCTCTGCTGGATATACCCCTGTGCGGGCTGTGCTGTATATACCCCTGTGCGGGCTCTGCTGGATATACCCCTGTGCGGGCTCTGCTGGATATACCCCTGTGCGGGCTGTGCTGTATATACCCCTGTGCGGGCTCTGCTGGATATACCCCTGTGCGGGCTGTGCTGTATATACCCCTGTGCGGGCTCTGCTGGATATACCCCTGTGCGGGCTGTGCTGTATATACCCCTGTGCGGGCTGTGCTGTATATACCCCTGTGCTGGATATACCACTGTGAGGGCTGTGCTGGATATACCACTGTGAGGGCTGTGCTGGATATACCACTGTGCGGGCTGTGCTGGATATACCACTGTGCGGGCTGTGCTGGATATACCACTGTGCGGGCTGTGCTGGATATACCACTGTGCGGGCTGTGCTAGCACCCAACACCATGTTGCAGTGCAGGAGATTCCTGCAACAGTCCGAGGTGTATCTAGGGGAAGGTGGGGGGGGAGTAGGGTGGGGAGGGGGGGAAGGGTGGGGCGGGGGTAGGGGGGGCCCCATTTGGAAGTTCGCACCGGGGCCCATAACTTTGTAGTTACGCCACTGGTTGTTGGTGTCCCCATTACTACCCTAATGCCTGCTAAGGGGCTTGCTGACAATCCTCCTTCATTTGCTTCTTGGTGTAATTTGGGCTGCTTGGGGGGAGGTGTCCAAAGGCTGGGTAGTACTGCTGCTTCAAACTTGCTCCTCATGATGAGGTTGATCCGATGTCTTAGATGGTGCTGCTACTGCCTCCTCTGGGTCTTTCCCAACAGGATCCAAGACCTCAGAATCTGAAGCTGTGTCCCTTCTGTTGGTTTTTGATCTAAAAGGGACAAGAATAATCACAATGCATACACTCTACACAATTAAACAATATGTTAAATATACGGCATATAAATAGACTTAAGGCCGCAGGTCTATAACTGGGGCCAGAAAATAAAGCCTTTTTTTGTGGGCTGCAGATCCCAGGTTTGCATGTTGCTGCTGTTCACACAGGTTTCTGCCTCAGCAGCTAAGCTAGAATTTTTTTACATCGCTCACTGCAACGAAACGGTGTGTAAAATGTTAAAAGCACAACATATTAAAAGAAAGAAATTGTTCAACAGGCTATCTGTTTAACACAAAATGTATTTGTCATGCTGCAGCTTCGCAGGTAACTGCAGACTCCACTAGATGGCAGCAGAGTGGAGAGAGGGCTGAAATCCTACTCAGAGCAGACCAGCAGAACTGCAGCGAGGGTACCACCAGGTGGCAGCAGAATGGTCAGAAAAACCGGGTAGATACCAGAGAGAAGCATAGTACCAAGGGAAATTCCAAATGCAAAGTCAAAGGAGCGCCAAAAGGTCAGTACCAGTCTGTAGCAGAAGTATCAGATGGGAAAGACAGAAACAGGTCAAAGCCAAAGCAGAGTCGAGTACCAGGGAATCCAAACACACAGGGACAAACAGAGTCAGCGGCGGGAAGAGAGGTGCGAACAGACACGAGCAAAGTAAGCTAAATGCAGCATGACAAATCAAGGTTTCACCAGAGCCAGCTACGCATTCCGTTAGCAGGAAATATAACTGACACTGCCTGCAGGATGCAGCGCAGCTAAATAGCAGACCCTAACCAGAATGAGGAAGAGAAAATTAACCCCTGACATGACCAGACTGGGAAAGGAGAGACTAGTCCCAAAACCCGGTCTGGATCATGACAGTATTTTGTCCAGTAGCCCAAATTGTGAAGCCAGTGAACAAATCCACTCTATTCAAAGTTTTTAACAAATACATACATAACTATATTGTTGCTATGCTTTCTATGTGGCCGATTAATCTCAATTGCCAAATGAAAAACATTACACAGTACCGTAATAAAAACTACTAAGAGAATATTTAACCTCTCGTGGGCTCGCAACATATTGTGAGTACATGCTGCAGCATATCTCAGTCCAGAATGCATCTCTTCTTGTCCAGTTCCCAGGGTCAGGGTGCGTCCTGCAGTTCAGTCTTGTCCTGGACCAGGACAATTAGCAGCTCCGCGTTTATGCTCAACGCTATGGTGTGTTTCTTATATTCGTAGAGGCTTGTAACTTTTTTTTTCTTGGTTGTGACCAGCGGTGACGTCAGTAAAGTTATCACTGGTCAAAACCACTGTTTCCCACACTGTCACACAGCGGCACTCACCAGCAGTAAGTGGTAACATTACTGACGTCACCGCCAGTCCCAGACGCTGCCTGGTATCATAGACCGCTGCGAGAAACAACAAAGTCTACTGCAGTTACTATCTATTAACCGTTCTCTGAATATGGGGCTCCATATGCTGGAATTTTAATTGGGGCTTGTCGTGAGACCTCGATGTGGACTATAGCAGATCCCTCCGACTATGGCGGACCAACATGGGAGTTTATTCTTTAATAAATTGGTGAAAGAGGGTAATTATTGGGGCATGTTTTTAACAAATAAAATACTTTTCTGTGTGTGTGTGTTTATTAATTTCTACTATTGGGTTAGAAATGGGGTTGTCTAACTGACACTTCTCCATTATTAAACCCTTGGCTTGGTGTCAGCCACTCTCATCTTCTTGCAGTTTTTCTACATATTACTGATTGGAGTATTTTTTCAATGCTTTAGGGATGCTCTGCCTATCTATATTGATGAGCTGGGAGCTTTAATTTCTTTTCACTAGCCTAAATTCACCTTAAAATGACTATGTTAGTTCTTGCTGAGTGGCTGCACTGTACAATGTGATGAGATAGCCGCAAGGCATTAGAGGGAGGGTGGGCTGCGCAGTCCCATCTGTGATCATCTCAGCTTTCTGCGACTAATGCAATCTTCTGCAATATTAGATCAGATTTAGATGGCAATGCACAGTGTCAGTGAATGACAGACACATATGCCCATGAAGGGGACCAAATTAAAGAGTTCAATGCATAAAGATATATAAACCTTATAAAGGAAAAGATGCACATAAGAGAACAAAAGGGTCAATAAAAAAATAATACTTTATTGGAAAAACCATATAAAAAAATATTCAATATACAGTACAGACCAAAAGTTTGGACACACCTTCTCATTTAAAGATTTTTCTGTATTTTCATGACTATGAAAATTGTACATTCACACTGAATGATATACTTAGCAAAAAAGTGTGAAACAACTGAAATTATGTCTTATATTCTAGGTTCATCAAAGTAGCCACCTTTTGCTTTGATGACTGCTTTGCACACTCTTGACATTCTCTTGATGAGCTTCAAGAGGTAGTCTCCGGGAATGGTTTTCACTTCACAAGTGTGCCCTGTCAGGTTTAATAAGTGGGATTTCTTGCCTTATAAATGGGGTTGGGACCATCAGTTGTGTTGTGCAGAAGTCTGGTGGATACACAGCTGATAGTCTGTTGTGAATTGAACTTTTTGGCTCCCTCTTGTGGTCACTAGCGACATGACACTTTGATTTTCTTTCCCCAGCTTGGTACCCACCTGGTTCGTTAGTCCAGGGGTGTTGCTATTTAAACTCCCTGGATTCTCAGTCTGGTGCCTGGCATCGTTGTAATCAGTTCCTTTCTGTTTGCTCCTGTCTGCTGGTCCTGGTTCTTTGCAAAATAAGCTAAGTCCTGCTTCCTTATTTTTTGGTTATTTGCATTGCTCTTATTTTTGTCCAGCTTGTACTAAATGTGATTCCTGATATTGCTGGAAGCTCTAGGGGGCTGATATTCTCCCCCCGTGCCGTTAGACGGTTCGGGGGTTCTTGAATATTCAGCGTGGAAATTTTGATAGGGTTTTTGCTGACCGTATAAGTCATCTTCCTATATTCTGCTATTAGTCAGTGGGCCTCTCTTTGCTAAAACCTAGTTCATGTTTACGTTTGTCTTTTCTTCTTACCTCACCGTTATTATTTGTTGGGGGCTTGTATCCAACTTTTGGGGTCTTTTCTCTGGAGGCAAGAAAGGTCTATTGTTTCCCTTTTATGGTTAGTTAGTTCTCTGGCTGGCGCGAGACGTCTAGAACCAATGTAGGTACGTTCCCCGGCTACTGCTATTTGTTGTGCTAGGATCAGTTATACGGTCAGCCTAGTTACCACTGCCCTATGAGCTGGTTTTTTGTGTGTGCAGACTTGGTAATAACCTCTGAGACCCTCTGCCATTGGGGTCATAACAGTATGCCAGGCCAAAAGTAATACTTAATGCATTGCAGAAGTGGGATTATAAGAAAGGAAATTCTGAGTTTTTTTTTTTTTTTCTTTCTTCCTCCCCTTTATCTCTGAGTGGCTTGAGCTTGCTGCAGACATGAATGTCCAGACTTTGATTACTAGTGTGGATCAGCTTGCTGCTCGTGTGCAGGGCATTCAAGATTTTGTTACTTGTAGTCCTATGTCAGAACCTAAAATACCTATTCCTGAACTGTTCTCTGGAGACCAATTTAAGTTTAGGAATTTCAGGAATAATTGTAAATTGTTTCTATCTCTGAGACCTCGTTCGTCTGGAGACTCAGCTCAGCAAGTAAAAATTGTTATCTCCTTCTTGCGGGGCGACCCTCAGGATTGGGCCTTCTCGTTAGCGCCAGGAGATCCGGCATTGGCAAATATTGATGCGTTTTTTCTGGCGCTCAGGTTGCTTTACGAGGAGCCCAATCTTGAAATTCAGGCAGAAAAAGCTTTGCTGGCTATCTCTCAGGGTCAGGATGAAGCTGAAGTGTATTGCCAAAAATTTCGGAAATGGTCCGTGCTTACTCAGTGGAATGAGTGTGCTCTGGCCGCAAATTTCAGAAATGGCCTTTCTGAAGCCATTAAGAATGTGATGGTGGGTTTCTCCATTCCTACAAGTCTGAATGATTCCATGGCGCTGGCTATTCAAATTGACCGGCGTTTGCGGGAGCGCAAAGCCGCTAATCCTCTGGTGGTGTTGTCTGAACAAACACCTGATTTAATGCAATGTGGTAGAATTCAGACTAGAAATGAACGGAAAAATCATAGACGTCAGAATGGGTTGTGTTTTTACTGTGGTGATCCTACACATGTTATATAAGCATGCTCTAAACGCTTAACAAAGGTGGTTAGTCCTGTCGCCATTGGTAATTTGCAACCTAAATTTATTTTGTCTGTGACTTTAATTTGCTTATTGTCTTCCTACCCTGTTATGGCGTTTGTGGATTCAGGTGCTGCCCTGAGTCTTATGGATTTTTCATTTGCCAAACGCTGTGGTTTTGTTCTTGAGCCGTTGGTAAATCCTATCCCTCTTAGAGGTATTGATGCTACGCCATTGGCGGAAAATAAGCCGCAGTTTTGGACACAGGTAACCATGTGTATGACTCCTGAACATCGGGAGGTGATTCATTTTCTGGTTCTGCATAAAATGCATGATTTGGTCGTTTTGGGTCTACCAAGGTTACAGACCCATAATCCAGTTTTGGATTGGAAGACAATGTCCGTGTCAAGTTGCTGCTGTCAGGGAATTCATGGCGATTCCCCGCCGGTGTCTATTGCGTCCTCTATTACTTCGGAAGTTCCTGAGAATTTGTCTGATTATCAGGATGTATTCAGCGAGTCCAGGTCCAGTGCTCTTCCTCCTCATAGGGACTGTGACTGTGCTATAGATTTGATTCCGGGTAGTAAATTTCCTAAGGGAAGATTATTTAATCTGTCTGTACCTGAGCATACCGCAATGCGTTCGTATATCAAGGAGTCTCTGGAGAAGGGGCATATTCGTCCATCCTCTTCCCCTCTTGGTGCGGGATTCTTTTTTGTGGCCAAGAAGGACGGATCTTTGAGACCTTGTATAGACTATCGGCTTCTGAATAAAATCACTGTTAAATTTCAGTATCCTTTGCCTCTGTTGTCGGACTTGTTTGCCCGGATTAAAGGTGCCAAGTGGTTCACCAAGATAGATCTTCGTGGTGCGTACAACCTTGTGCGCATTAAGCAGGGAGATGAATGGAAAACTGCATTTAATACGCCCGAAGGTCATTTTGAGTACTTGGTGATGCCTTTTGGGCTCTCTAATGCCCCTTCAGTGTTTCAGTCCTTTATGCATTGATATTTTCCGGAAGTACCTGGATAAATTTATGATCGTTTATCTGGATGATATTCTGTTTTTTTCTGATGATTGGGACTCCCATGTAAAGCAGGTCAGGATGGTGTTTCAGGTTTTGCGTGAGAATGCTTTGTTTGTCAAGGGCTCAAAGTGTCTCTTTGGAGTGCAGAAGGTTCCCTTTTTGGGTTTTATTTTCTCCCCTTCTGCGGTGGAGATGGACCCAGTCAAGGTCCGAGCTATTCATGATTGGACTCAACCCACGTCAGTTAAGAGTCTTCAGAAGTTCTTGGGTTTTGCTAACTTCTACCGTCGTTTTATCGCTAACTTTTCTAGCGTTGTTAAACCTTTGACGGATATGACCAAGAAAGGTTCTGATGTTGCTAACTGGGCTCCTGCAGCCGTGGAAGCTTTCCAAGAGCTGAAGCGCCGGTTTACTTCGGCGCCTGTTTTGTGTCAGCCTGATGTCTCACTTCCCTTTCAGGTTGAAGTGGATGCTTCTGAGATCGGTGCAGGGGCCGTTTTGTCGCAGAGAGACCCTGGTTGCTCTATAATGAGACCATGTGCTTTTTTTTCTAGGAAGTTTTCGCCTGCTGAGCGGAACTATGATGTTGGCAATCGGGAGTTGTTGGCCATGAAGTGGGCATTTGAGGAGTGGCGTCATTGGCTCGAGGGTGCTAAGCATCGTGTGGTGGTCTTGACTGATCACAAAAATCTGATGTATCTCGAGTCTGCTAAACGCCTGAATCCTAGACAGGCCCGTTGGTCATTGTTTTTCTCCCGTTTTGACTTTGTGGTCTCGTACCTACCGGGTTCAAAGAATGTGAAGGCTGATGCTCTTTCTAGGAGCTTTGTGCCTGACTCTCCTGGAGTCTCAGAGCCAGCTGGTATTCTTAAAGAGGGAGTTATCTTGTCGGCCATTTCTCCGGATTTGCGACGTGTGTTGCAGAGATTTCAGGCTGGTAGACCTGACTCTTGTCCACCTGACAGACTGTTTGTTCCTGATAAATGGACCAGCAGAGTCATTTCCGAGGTTCATTCCTCTGTGTTGGCAGGGCATCCGGGGATTTTTGGCACCAGAGATTTGGTGGCTAGGTCCTTTTGGTGGCCTTCCTTGTCACGGGATGTGCGGTCGTTTGTGCAGTCCTGTGGGACTTGTGCTCGAGCTAAGCCTTGCTGTTCTCGTGCCAGCGGGTTGCTCTTGCCCTTGCCTGTCCCGAAGAGGCCTTGGACACACATTTCCATGGATTTCATTTCAGATCTTCCGGTGTCTCAGGGCATATCTGTCATCTGGGTGGTATGTGATAATTTTTCCAAGATGGTCCATTTGGTGTCCTTGCCTAAGCTGCCTTCCTCTTCCGATCTGGTTCCTCTATTCTTTCAGAATGTGGTTCGTTTGCACGGCATTCCTGAGAATATCGTGTCTGACAGAGGATCCCAGTTTGTTTCCAGGTTCTGGCGATCCTTTTGTGCTAAGATGGGCATTGATTTGTCGTTTTCATCTGCCTTTCATCCTCAGACTAATGGCCAAACTGAGCGAACAAATCAGACTCTAGAGGCTTATTTGAGGTGTTTTGTTTCTGCAGATCAGGATGATTGGGTGACCTTCTTGCCATTGGCTGAGTTTGCCCTTAATAATCGGGCTAGTTCCGCTACTTTGGTTTTGCCATTTTTCTGCAACTCTGGTTTTCATCTTCGTTTTTCCTCGGGACATGTTGAGCCCTCTGACTGTCCTGGGGTAGATTCTGTGGTGGATAGGTTGCAGCGGATTTGGAATCATGTGGTGGACAACTTAAAGTTGTCACAGGAGAAGGCTCAGCGTTTTGCCAACCGCCGCCGCGGTGTGGGTCCCCGATTTCGCGTTGGGGATTTGGTGTGGCTGTCTTCTCGGTTTGTTCCTATGAAGGTCTCCTCTCCTAAATTTAAGCCTCGCTTCATCGGTCCTTATAAGATTTTGGAAATCCTTAATCCAGTGTCCTTTCGCTTGGATCTTCCGGTGTCGTTTGCCATTCACAACGTGTTACATAGGTCTTTGTTGCGGCGGTACGTTGTGCCGGTGGTTCCTTCTGTTGAGCCTCCTGCTCCGGTGTTGGTTGAGGGCGAGTTGGAGTACGTGGTGGAGAAGATCTTGGATTCTCGTCTCTCCAGACGGAGGCTTCAGTATCTGGTCAAGTGGAAGGGCTATGGTCAGGAGGATAATTCCTGGGTGGTCGCCTCTGATGTTCATGCGGCCGATTTGGTTCGTGCCTTTCACGCTGCTCATCCTGATCACCCTGGTGGTCTTGGTGAGGGTTCGGTGACCCCTCCTTAAGGGGGGGGTACTGTTGTGAATTGAACTTTTTGGCTCCCTCTTGTGGTCACTAGCGACATGACACTTTGATTTTCTTTCCCCAGCTTGGTACCCACCTGGTTCGTTAGTCCAGGGGTGTTGCTATTTAAACTCCCTGGATTCTCAGTCTGGTGCCTGGCATCGTTGTAATCAGTTCCTTTCTGTTTGCTCCTGTCTGCTGGTCCTGGTTCTTTGCAAAATAAGCTAAGTCCTGCTTCCTTATTTTTTGGTTATTTGCATTGCTCTTATTTTTGTCCAGCTTGTACTAAATGTGATTCCTGATATTGCTGGAAGCTCTAGGGGGCTGATATTCTCCCCCCGTGCCGTTAGACGGTTCGGGGGTTCTTGAATATTCAGCGTGGAAATTTTGATAGGGTTTTTGCTGACCGTATAAGTCATCTTCCTATATTCTGCTATTAGTCAGTGGGCCTCTCTTTGCTAAAACCTAGTTCATGTTTACGTTTGTCTTTTCTTCTTACCTCACCGTTATTATTTGTTGGGGGCTTGTATCCAACTTTTGGGGTCTTTTCTCTGGAGGCAAGAAAGGTCTATTGTTTCCCTTTAGGGTTAGTTAGTTCTCCGGCTGGCGCGAGACGTCTAGAACCAATGTAGGTACGTTCCCCGGCTACTGCTATTTGTTGTGCTAGGATCAGTTATACGGTCAGCCTAGTTACCACTGCCCTATGAGCTGGTTTTTTGTGTGTGCAGACTTGGTAATAACCTCTGAGACCCTCTGCCATTGGGGTCATAACAATAGTCCTACTGAATAGACTGTTAGAATTTGTATTATGCCAAGACAAAAGCAGCTAAGTAAAGAAAAATGAGTGGCCATCATTACTTTAAGAAATGAATGTCAGTCAGTCGAAAAAATTGGGCAAACTTTGAAAGTGTCCCCAAGTGCATTGGCAAAAACCATCAAGCGCTACAAAGAAACTGGCTCACATGAGGACTGCCCCAGGAAAGGAAGACCAAGAGTCACCTCTGCTTCTGAGGATAAGTTTATCCGAGTCACCAGCATCAGAAATCGCAGGTTAACAGCAGCTCAGATTAGAGTCCAAGTCAATGCCACACAGAGATTTAGAAGCAGACACATCTCTACAACAACTGTTAAGAGGAGACTTTGTGTAGCAGGCCTTCATGGTAAAATAGCTGCTAGGAAACCACTGCTAAGGACAGGCAACAAGCAGAAGAGACTTGTTTGGGCTAAAGAACACAAGGAATGGACATTAGACCAGTGGAAATCTGTGCTTTGGTCTGATGAGTCCAAATTTGAGATCTTTGGTTCCAACCACCGTGTCTTTGTGTGACGCACAAAAGGTGAACGGATGGACTCTACATGCCTGGTTCCCACCGTGAAGCATGGAGGAGGAGGTGTGATGGTGTGGGGGTGCTTTGTTGGTGACACTGTTGGGGATTTATTCAAAATTGAAGGCATACTGAACCAGCATGGCTACCACAGCATCTTGCAGCGGCATGCTATTCCATCCGTTTTGTGTTTAGTTGGACCATCATTTATTTTTCAACAGGACAATGACCCCAAACACACCTTCAGGCTGTGTAAGGGCTATTTGACCACAGTCACCAGACCTGAATCCAATCGAGATGGTTTGGGGTGAGCTGGACCGCAGAGTGAAGGCAAAAGGGCCAACAAGTGCTAAGCATCTCTGGGAACTCCTTCAAGAATGTCGAAGACTACTCCCAGTGACTACCTCTTGAAGCTCATCAAGAGAATGCCAAGAGTGTGCAAAGCAGTCATCAAAGCAAAAGGTGGCTACTTTGGAGAACCTAGAATATAAGACATAATTTCAGTTGTTTCACACTTTTTGTTAAGTATATAATTCCACATGTGTTAATTCATAGTTTTGATGCCTTCAGTGTGAATGTACAATTTTCATAGTCATGAAAATACAGAAAAATCTTTAAATGAGAAGGTGTGTCCATACTTTTGGTTTGTACTGTACATGTAATACAAAGGGATGGTGAGACAGTGAAAAATACCAGACTAATGGAACCGCAGGTCAGAGGAATATAGATAAATTCAAGACGCCCAAAACACAATCACATTTATAAATATGTGTGTCAGGTATGTACCAAGTATGAAAGAGGAATAAAGCCGCAAGTGAACATCACCAAAAGGTGGTAGATCTATGGGCAAAAAGAACACATTGATGGTAAATACTTACCTCGGACCTGAGGTACCACGGCCCCTATGTGTGTTTCGGCTTGAGTGCCTTCTTCCGGGGGAGTCTCACTATTCCTTTGTATTACATGTATCTTGAATATCTTTTTATATGGTTTTTCCAATAAAGTATTCTTTTTTAGTGACCCTTTTGTTCTTTTATGTGCATCTCTTCCTTTATATGGTTTACAATCTCCTGCAATATGTAAAATGGAAATCACTTTTTTTTTTTGCGATTTGCATAAAGTGAATTGCAAGTTGTTCAAATTCCCCAGGATATGTGTATTTCATGAAAATCGACTTGGAAGTTGAGGTGCAGAGGATTGATGGGATCATCTCTATCTTGAAACAAAAAAGGAACAGAAGAAGTACATGAGAAAACAAACCATGAATACACCAGCAATCACAACAGGATTGTGGCAGGTTTTTAATGATTAGGTTTTAACAGTGCAAGGCGGTAAAGTCTTTGCCTCATATTTGTCACTTGTTCCTTCATCTCTTCATTCCTGATATATTGCCCCTTCATCCCTTGTATAATTCTAGTCTTATTTTGAACATGACGTGTTCCTCGGGAAGTCACCGACACAAAACTGGAGACTACGCCCCCTTGGATAAAGAGTCCAGATTTACCTACAGGAATGAGGAGGCAATATCTCAGTGACTGAGAGGAACAAGAACAAAATAATAAACAATGCCAGAATGAGGAAAATAGTAATATTTAGACAACGTAAGAGAGATTTCATATTTGTCGCAAGGGACAGGTTAACTATAAGGCAACTGAAGCTGAAGTTGTCACATCCTTTATTCAGCTGATTTTCTTATAGAGTTCAGCTAATGGATCGAGTTACCATTACAAGGGAAGTTTATTAAAAAAAAATGTCCTAATAGTTTGCTAACTAGTGTTGAGCGATACCGTCCGATACTTGAAAGTATCGGTATCGGAAAGTATCGGCCAATACCGGCAAAGTATCGGATCCAATCCGATACCGATACCCGATACCAATACAAGTCAATGGGACTCAAGTATCGGACGGTATTCCTGATGGTTCCCAGGGTCTGAAGGAGAGGAAACTCTCCTTCAGGCCCTGGGAACCATATTAATGTGTAAAAGAAAGAATTAAAATAAAAAATATTGCTATACTCACCTCTCCGAGGGAACCGGCAGCGTTGTTTGCTTAAAATTCGCGCTTTTCTTTCCTTACGTGAAGTCCCGGCTTTGTGATTGGTTGCGTCGCAGTCACATGGGCGACGCAACCAATCACAGCAAGCCGTGACGTAATTTCAGGTCCTTAAGGATTTTAAAATTACGTCCCGGCTTTGTGATTGGTTGCGTCGCAGTCACATGGGCGACGCAACCAATCACAGCAAGCCGTGACGTAATTTCAGGCCCTTAAGGATTTTAAAATTACGTCCCGGCTTTGTGATTGGTTGCGTCGCAGTCACATGGGCGACGCAACCAATCACAAGCCGTGACGTCACGGGAGGCTGGACACGCGCGCATTTTAAAATGCGCGCGTGTCCAGCCTCCCGGCTTGTGATTGGTTGACCGCGACGCAACCAATCACAAGCCGGGACGTCACGGGAGGCTGGACAAGCGCGCATTTTAAAATGCGCGCGTGTCCAGCCTCCCGGCTTGTGATTGGTTGACCGCGACGCAACCAATCACAAGCCGGGACGTCACGGGAGGCTGGACAAGCGCGCATTTTAAAATGCGCGCGTGTCCAGCCTCCCGTGACGTCACGGCTTGTGATTGGTTGCGTCGCCCATGTGACTGCGACGCAACCAATCACAAAGCCGGGACGTAATTTTAAAATCCTTAAGGACCTGAAATTACGTCACGGCTTGCTGTGATTGGTTGCGTCGCCCATGTGACTGCGACGCAACCAATCACAAGCCGGGACTTCACGTAAGGGAAAGAAAAGCGCGAATTTTAAACAAAGAACGCTGCCGCTTCCCTCGGTAAGGTGCAGGCTGCGTCGGAGAGGTGAGTATAGCAATATTTTTTATTTTAATTCTCTCTTTTACACATTTTTACATTAATGTTGTTTCGATACCGATACCCGATACCACAAAAGTATCGGATCTCGGTATCGGAATTCCGATACCCGCAAGTATCGGCCGATACCCGATACTTGCGGTATCGGAATGCTCAACACTATTGCTAACCAATTCAAAACCACTAAGCAAGCAACTGATGAAACTCAGATGGTGAAAACTCACACAAAGATCCAACACTCATAAAAATCTCTTCCAAACCACAGATGAAAATCAGTCTTTTTTATGAGAAAAATCACTGATGTTTGACTAAAACCTTGAAATAAATTTCACCAATCAGGCAAGTGCGGGGATGACCTTACTTAGACCAGAAGTTAAGTCCAGGAAAAAGGGTATGTTTATTTCCTGAAGCAGTGTAAACTCATGATTTTTTATTTCAAGAGAAATTAATTCTGTCAATAAAACATTTTAAAATGTAAAAACTGGGGTCCAGCAAAACAATTGGCATGAGGTTACTTGGCAACTGAGGTGACACTGCAATGTGGCTGCTTCGTAAAAGTTAATATTTATTCATTAGAAATTCTTTGCAAGTTGCTTATTTATATCTACAACCATACACAGATTAACAACAAGCAAACAATTTACAATGATTCTCTAATACAGCTAAAAGCATCTGCAACTTTTATACAGCTGCCATATTGTAATTGCATCTTGGTCAAGTGGTAGTAGCCATTACGACTGCTTTGTGGGTTTCTAGCAAAAAAAGTGACAAATGCATAGCTGGGATTGCTTGGTAAAGTCAAAACAGGAGTCAGTTTCCCTAATACAACTGTTACACACCTGTCCAGGGTCTGTGCTCTACTCCCCTCACCTCGGTCTGCCATCTTTTGTTGTGCTCCACTACGGGCTGCCCGGCATGTGACATAATCTCTAGAGGTAGGCGAACCCGAATAGTAAAGTTGGGTCCGTACTGAACACCCAGTGTTCAGGCATGGACCCCCGAACATTGACTTCTCCAGGAAGTCGATGTTACTGTATGAGCTAAGCAGCCCGAACACGGTGTTTCAGCTGCATGACAGCACTAGAAACACTGGAAGCTCTGAATGGCGGTAAGATCATTACCACTGGTCAGAGAGCTTCAGTTTTCACACTGTCAGATGACAGAGTGAGCCAGCAGCTGTGACTGGCAGTAAAAAGTTTACCTCCGGTCACAGGTGTCGGCTGATAAGAAAGTACTACTTCCATCAGCCTATGCCTGCTGTCGCTGATAACAGCAAGAGCAGGTGCCGCTAATGGGAGTATTTATCAGCCAGCGCCTGTGCTACAAATAAATGTAAAAAATGACTTGGGGTCTGTTCTATTTTTAATGACCAGAGCAAGCAAAACTGATAGGCAAAATAATTTTTAAAAATGGTATGGGGTCACCCCATTTTTGCCAAGCTAAAGCAGACAGGTGGGAGCTGGTATTTTCAGGTTGATAAGGGGCTAAAGACATTGCCCCCCAGACTAAAAATAGCAGCTAGCAGCCACCCCAGAAAAGGAGGATCTACTAGATGCGCAAATTGTCGCACTCCTCTTCCCACTTGCCCAGGTGCGGTGGCAAGTGGGGTAATATTTATGGTGCATTGGCCACTGACATCAAGCCCACAGGTTAGTAATGGAGAGGTGTCTAGGAGATGCCTCTCCATTACTAATTTCATAGTTTGATTGTAAAAAAGATACAGCCAGAATAAAATCATTTATTTGAAAGAAAGACAGACTCCTTTATTTGAAAGAAAAATTTTAAAACATAGTTATACTCTCCTTACACCTATTCCATTTAAACCCTTGGTTCCTGTAAAAAACAGAAAATAATAAACAACATGATACTCACCTTACGCCCATTGCATTGAAGCTCTTGTCCCCTGTGAAAGAAAGAAAAATAATAAGAACAATATTCCTCACCTGTCCAACGTGAAGATAGTCCAAAATGTCCCACGATGATCCTGATGATGTGTAGAGCGATCACATCAGTGACCGCTTTCCCCATCATCCAGCTTACACTGACTGGAGTGTAATCGTTCCTGCAGTGTACAGCACAGAGCTCCCATGGGAATGTTCACTGGACTTCATAGCTGAACCCTGGTGAACTCAAGTATGAAAAAAACAAGTGGAGACTGTCACGGGAGACCTAGGTAGGAAAGAGCTAATAACCCAGGCCCCTGCGATTTCCCTCAGACTAGGGAAACCCTGACTGACCCTCTCCCAGAGTTTACACTGATGGTGTGCATGTCTGGGCCTCCACCCTCACCCTATCTCCTGTTTCAACCCTAGGCTGAAACCACCACCCAGTGAAGAGACCACACTCCAATACCCACAGTTAGCACAGACAAGGATAACGGAAAAATAAGCACCACCCCGCAGTCACTCAGGAATACACTATAAGTGTAAAGGGCAAAACAAATACAAATATGGGAAGGAG
The DNA here is from genome assembly GCF_051348905.1 of Ranitomeya variabilis. NCBI lineage: Eukaryota > Metazoa > Chordata > Amphibia > Anura > Dendrobatidae > Ranitomeya > Ranitomeya variabilis. The sequence goes on along the minus strand of NC_135239.1, from coordinate 64,475,731 downwards.
AAAATAAGACAAAGGGAAATACACCACCAGCAACGATACTCCAACTACTAGCTCACCACTCCAGACCTAGATAACCACGCACAAGACAGAAGCTATAATCGGCGACGCCCAATGTTCAGGAGAACTATTTAAAGGCAGTGGGCATGGCCCAGCTTCCAATCCGAGCACCAGGTAAATTAACCCCGGAGCAGCTAGATAAAATCTAGCCGACGCCAATGAGCGCATAGTGGACAAAAGCGGAATTACCACTGTCTGTCAAACGACCTGGTCTGAACAGCGTCCGACATGACAGTACCCCACCTTCTACGAGGGACCCCAGGGCCCTCACGGCTTATAGGACCCGACTTGTCCAGATGGCGGCGGTGAAAAAACCTGACCAGCCGATCCGCATGAACGTCAGAGGCTGGTACCCAGGACCTCTCCTCAGGCCCATAACCATGCCAGTGTACCAAGTACTGTAAAGTGCGGCGCACTACACGAGAGTCAACCACCTTGGAGACTTCAAATTCCAAATTACCATCCACCAAGACTGGAGAAGGCATTGGTGTCGTGTCCACAAGACCCACCACCTTCTTTAACAACGATCTGTGGAACACGTTGTGTATTTTATACACCGTAGGAAGCTCCAACCGGTACGCTACTGGGTTAATGACAGCGGCGACCCTAAATGGACCAATAAACCGTGGACCCAATTTAAGGGATGGTATTTTGAGTCTTATGTTTTTTGTGGATAACCACACCCAGTCATCCACACTCAGGTCCGGACCTGGCACACGCCTACTGTCAGCCACACGATTGTACCTAGCACCCACACTAAACAGGCGCTGTTTAACTCTCCTCCAGACTGATGATAATTGTGCTCCTAACTGGTCTTCCTCCGGGATGCCGGAAGAGCCCCCCTGACTCTAAGTACAAAATTGAGGATGAAGCCCGTAAACACAAAAAAACGGAGATTCCCCAGACGACTCCTGGCGGTGATTATTGATGGCAAACTCAGCCAAAGGAAGAAACTTCGACCACTCCTCCTGGTTATCCAAAACAAAGCAGCGTAAGTACTGTTCCAAATTTTGGTTCATACGCTCGGTCTGACCATTTGACTGAGGATGAAACGCCGAAGAATGAGACAACTTGATCCCCAGCCGTGAACAAAATGCTTTCCAAAATTTTGCCACAAACTGAGAACCCCTATCAGAAATGATGTCAGACGGAACTCCATGAAGTCTGACCACCTCCTGCACAAATACCTGAGCCAGAGTCTTAGCGTTAGGCAACGAAGGCAAAGACACAAAGTGCGACATTTTTGAGAACCGATCAACAATCACCAAGATGACCATGTTCCCAGCTGAGGAGGGCAAGTCAGTGATAAAATCCATGGAGATTTCCGTCCATGGCTTACTAGGTACCTCGAGAGGAAGTAGTGTGCCAACAGGACGGGAGCGGGGCGTCTTAGTCCTAGCGCACATGGTGCAAGCTGACACGTATGAGACCACGTCCTGTCGGATCTTGGGCCACCAAAACCGACGTGACACCAACTCCAAGGTACCCCTAACCCCTGGATGGCCAGCCAGGACAGCATCATGATGCTCCGCCAAAACCTTTAAGCGGAGATGAAGCGGTACAAACGTTTTGTTGATGGGAAGCTCAGATGGTACCTCCTCCTGGGCCTCGGCAATCTCAGCCTCAACCTCGGTAGTGAGAGCCGAAACCACAACACCCTTTTGGAGGATGGGTACTGGATCTTCCCGAGGCTCTCCCCCAGGAAAACACCTGGACAAAGCATCCGCCTTAGTGATTTTAGACCCAGGTCTGTAAGTGACAACAAAGTTGAACCGCGTGAAAAACAATGCCCAGCGAGCCTGCCTGGGATGGAAATAATGTTGGCCGATTATAATGTCACGGGAGACCTAGGTAGGAAAGAGCTAATAACCCGGGCCCCTGCGATTTCCCTCAGATTAGGGAAACCCTGACTGACCCTCTCCCAGAGTTTACACTGATGGTGTGCATGTCTGGGCCTCCACCCTCGCCCTATCTCCTGTTTCAACCCTAGGCTGAAACTACCACCCACCACCCAGTGAAGAGACCACACTCCAATACCCACAGTTAGAACAGACAAGGATAACGGAAAAATAAGCACCACGCCGCAGTCACTCAGGAATACACTATAAGTGCAAAGGGCAAAACAAATACAAATATGGGAAGGAGAAAATAAGACAAAGGGAAATACACCACCAGCAACAATACTCCAACTACTAGCTCACCACTCCAGACCTAGATAACCACGCACAAGACAGAAGCTATAATCGGCAACGCCCAATGTTCAGGAGAACTATTTAAAAGCAGTGGGCATGGCCCAGCTTCCAATCCGAGCACCAGGTAAATTAACCCCAGAGCAGCTAGATAAAATCTAGCCGACGCCAATGAGCACATAGTGGACAAAAGCAGAATTACCGCTGTCTGTCGAATGACCTGATCTGAACAGCGTCCGACATGACAGGGACTCCTCTAATCTTGATAACTATACATGATAAAACTGACAGATGAGGTTGCAGCCCACAGCTGTCAATTTTGCCTGAGCTGGTTATCAAAAATAGAACAGACTCCACATCATTGTTTTAAATGTATATATAGCACAGATGCTGGCTGATGAATACTCCCATCAGTGGTGCCTGCTTTTGATGTTATCAGCGACAGCAGGTGTAGGCTGATCGGAGTAGTACTCTCATCAGCCATCGCCTCTGTGATCGGTGGTAATCTTACTGCCGATCATAGCCCGTGTTTGCAGCTCTGTCATGCAGATGACAGCATGGCAAACAATGAATGTTCATGCTCCCAATCATCTGAATGGGGTCCGGGTTTGGATTTGAGTACTATTCTAGTACCCGAACCAAACTTATTTTATATGTTAAGTCGAAACCATTCGACTCAAACATCCAGGGGTTTGCCTATCATCTCCCTAGACATTTTAAGGCTCACTAGGACACACACCTCTGTCTTTGGATTTCTATTTAAGACTTCAAGATATACGGTTTGTGACCTGAGGAAGGAGTCTTGATTGAATGACTTTAAAACATGTTGACTAAAAAAAACTGACATAAAAAATAATTTATTATACATCCATTTGCATCTTCATTGCCTACCAGCAGCGCAGTTAGACCACATTTGGCTCTTGTTTTTAAATCTTTTCTGGTCATAAGACCCGTTTATCTGCAGCAGCTCTTTCAATGCGTATTCATGGTTACGTGTGTCATGATCTCAATGGCAAGAGAACATAGCATCAGCATATATAGGAACTAGCTCTTGGAAGATGGGAACTGAGCTGACCATGAACTAAACCTAACGCACAACTAGCAGTGGCCGGGTAGCATGCCTACGTTGATTCTAGATGCCCAGCACCAGCCGGAGGACTAAATAAAACTAGCAGAGGAAAATATTAGTCCTAGCTCACCTCTAGAGAAATACCCCGAAAGGAGACAGAGGCCCCCCACATGTATTGGCGGTGAGTTGAGATGAAATAACAAACGTAGTATGAAAATAGGTTTAGCAAATTTGAGGTCCACTTACTACATAGCAGAAGAGAGAAAGGACACTTTCATGGTCAGCTGAAAACCCTATCAAAAACACCATCCAGAAATTACTTTAAAACTCTGGCATTAACTCATAACACCAGAGTGGCAATTCCTGTTCACAAGAGCTTTCCAGACACAGTAACGAAACTACAGCTGTGAACTGGAACAAAAATGCAAAAACAAACATGGACAAGAGTCCAACTTATCTAGTAGTTGTCTAGGAGCAGGAACAAGCACAGAGAGGCTTCTGATAACATTGTTGACCGGCAAGCAACTAACAGAGCAGCAAGGTTATATAGCGACTCCCACATCTTGATGGGAACAGGTGAACAGAGAAGATGAAGACACCAGTTCAATTCCACCAGTAGCCACCGGGGGAGCCCAGAATCCAAATTCACAACAGTACCCCCCCCTCAAGGAGGGGGCACCGAACCCTCACCAGAACCACCAGGGCGATCAGGATGGGCCCTATGAAAGGCACGAACCAGATCGGAGGCATGAACATCAGATGCATTCACCCAAGAATTATCCTCCTGGCCGTATCCCTTCCACTTGACCAGATACTGGAGTCTCCGTCTGGAAACACGAGAGTCTAAGATTTTCTCCACAACGTACTCCAACTCACCCTCAACCAACACCGGAGCAGGAGGCTCAACGGAAGGCACAACCGGTACCTCATACCTGCGCAATAATGACCGATGAAAAACGTTATGAATAGAAAAGGATGCAGGGAGGTCCAAACGGAAGGAAACAGGGTTAAGAATCTCCAATATCTTATACGGGCCGATAAACCGAGGCTTAAACTTAGGAGAAGAGACCCTCATAGGGACAAAACGAGAAGACAACCACACCAAATCCCCAACAGAAAGCCGAGGACCAACACGACGGTGGCGGTTGGCAAAAAGCTGAGTCTTCTCCTGGGACAACCTCAAATTGTCCACCACCTGCCCCCAGATCTGATGCAATCTCTCCACCACAGCATCCACTCCAGGACAATCCGAAGATTCCACCTGACCAGAGGAAAATCGAGGATGAAACCCCGAATTACAGAAAAACGGGGACACCAAAGTGGCAGAGCTGGCCCGATTATTGAGAGCGAACTCCGCCAATGGCAAAAAAGCAACCCAATCATCCTGGTCAGCAGACACAAAACACCTCAGATATGTCTCCAGGGTCTGATTAATCCGCTCGGTCTGGCCATTCGTCTGAGGATGGAAAGCGGACGAGAAAGATAAATCTATGCCCATCCTAGCACAGAATGCCCGCCAAAATCTAGACACGAATTGGGTCCCTCTGTCAGAAACGATATTCTCAGGAATACCATGCAAACGAACAACATTTTGAAAAAACAGAGGAACCAACTCGGAAGAAGAAGGTAACTTGGGCAGAGGAACCAAATGGACCATCTTAGAAAAACGGTCACACACCACCCAGATGACAGACATCTTCTGAGAAACAGGCAGATCTGAAATAAAATCCATCGAGATGTGCGTCCAAGGCCTCTTAGGAATAGGCAAGGGCAACAATAATCCACTAGCCCGAGAACAACAAGGCTTGGCCCGAGCACAAACGTCACAAGACTGCACAAAGCCTCGCACATCTCGTGACAGGGAAGGCCACCAGAAGGACCTTGCCACCAAATCCCTGGTACCAAAAATGCCAGGATGACCTGCCAACGCAGAAGAATGAACCTCAGAGATGACTCTACTGGTCCAATCATCAGGAACAAACAGTTTATCAGGTGGGCAACGATCAGGTCTATCCGCCTGAAACTCCTGCAAGGCCCGCCGCAGGTCTGGAGAAACGGCTGACAATACCACTCCATCCTTAAGGATACCTGTGGGCTCAGAGTTACCAGGCGAGTCAGGCTCAAAACTCCTAGAAAGGGCATCCGCCTTAACATTCTTAGAACCCGGTAGGTATGACACCACAAAATTAAACCGAGAGAAAAATAATGACCAGCGCGCCTGTCTAGGATTCAGGCGCCTGGCGGTCTCAAGATAAATCAAATTTTTGTGGTCAGTCAATACCACCACCTGATGTCTGGCCCCCTCAAGCCAATGGCGCCACTCCTCAAAAGCCCACTTCATGGCCAAAAGCTCCCGATTCCCAACATCATAATTCCGCTCAGCGGGCGAAAATTTACGGGAAAAGAAGGCACAAGGCCTCATCACGGAGCAGTCAGAACTTTTCTGCGACAACACTGCCCCAGCTCCGATCTCAGAAGCGTCGACCTCAACCTGAAAAGGTAGAGCAACATCAGGCTGACGCAACACAGGGGCAGAGGAAAAACGGCGCTTAAGCTCCCGAAAGGCCTCCACAGCATCAGGGGACCAATCAGCAACATCAGCACCCTTCTTAGTCAAATCGGTCAATGGTTTAGCAATATCCGAAAAACCAGCAATAAATCGACGATAAAAGTTAGCAAAGCCCAAAAATTTCTGAAGACTCTTAAGAGAAGAGGGCTGCGTCCAATCACAAATAGCTTGAACCTTGACAGGATCCATTTCAATGGAAGAGGGGGAAAAAATATATCCCAAAAAGGAAATCCTCTGTACCCCAAAAACACACTTAGAACCCTTCACACACAAAGAATTAGACCGCAAAACCTGAAAAACACTCCTGACTTGCTGGACATGAGAGTCCCAGTCATCCGAAAAAATCAGAATATCATCCAGATACACAATCATAAATTTATCCAAATAATCGCGAAAAATATCATGCATAAAGGACTGGAAAACTGACGGAGCATTAGAAAGACCAAAAGGCATCACTAAATACTCAAAGTGGCCCTCGGGCGTATTAAATGCGGTTTTCCACTCATCCCCCTGCCTGATTCGCACCAAATTATACGCCCCACGAAGGTCAATCTTAGAGAACCACTTGGCCCCCTTTATGCGAGCAAACAAATCAGTCAGCAACGGCAATGGGTATTGATATTTAACAGTGATTTTATTCAAAAGCCGATAATCAATACATGGTCTCAAAGAGCCGTCTTTTTTTGACACAAAGAAAAAAACGGCTCCTAAGGGAGATGACGATGGACGAATATGTCCCTTTTCCAAGGACTCCTTTATATATTCTCGCATAGCAGCATGTTCAGGCACAGACAGATTAAATAAACGACCCTTTGGGTATTTACTACCCGGGATTAAATCTATGGCACAATCGCACTCTCGGTGCGGAGGTAACGAACCAAGCTTGGATTCTTCAAAGACGTCACGATAGTCAGACAGGAACTCAGGAATTTCAGAGGGAATGGATGATGAAATGGAAACCACAGGTACATCCCCATGAGCCCCCTTACATCCCCAGCTCAACACAGACATAGCTCTCCAGTCGAGGACTGGGTTGTGAGATTGCAGCCAAGGCAATCCTAGCACCAAATCATCATGTAGATTATACAGCACCAGAAAGCGAATAATCTCCTGGTGATCCGGATTAATACGCATAGTTACTTGTGTCCAGTATTGTGGTTTATTATTAGCCAATGGGGTGGAGTCAATCCCCTTCAGAGGAATAGGAGTCTCCAAAGGCTCTAAATCATACCCACAGCGTTTGGCAAAGGACCAATCCATAAGACTCAAAGCGGCGCCAGAGTCGACATAGGCGTCCGTGGTAATAGATGACAAAGAGCAAATCAGGGTCACAGATAGAATAAATTTAGACGGTAAGGTGCAAATGGAAACAGATTTACCAAGCTTTTTAGTGCGCTTAGAGCATGCTGATATAACATGAGTAGAATCACCACAATAGAAACACAACCCATTTTTCCGTCTAAAATTCTGCCGCTCGCTTCGGGACAGAATTCTATCACACTGCATATTCTCTGGCGACTTCTCAGTGGACACCGCCAGATGGTGCACTGGTTTGCGCTCCCGCAAATGCCTATCGATCTGAATAGCCATTGTCATGGACTCATTCAGACCCGCAGGCACAGGGAACCCCACCATAACATCCTTAATGGCATCAGAGAGACCCTCTCTGAAAGTCGCCGCCAGGGCGCACTCATTCCACTGAGTAAGCACAGACCATTTACGGAATCTTTGGCAGTAAATTTCCGCTTCATCTTGCCCCTGAGATAGGGACATCAAAGTTTTTTCTGCCTGAAGCTCCAAATGAGGTTCGTCATAAAGCAACCCCAAGGCCAGAAAAAACGCATCCACATTGAGCAATGCAGGATCCCCTGGTGTCAATGAAAAAGCCCAGTCTTGAGGGTCGCCCCGGAGCAAGGAAATCACAATCCTGACCTGCTGTGCAGGGTCTCCGGCAGAGCGAGATTTCAGGGACAAAAATAATTTGCAATTATTTCGAAAATTCTGAAACCCGGATCTATTCCCCGAGAAAAATTCCGGCAAAGGAATTCTCGGCTCAGATACAGGTGCATGACAAACAAAATCTTGCAAATTTTGTACCTTCGTGGCGAGATTATTCAAACCTGCAGTTACACTCTGAAGATCCATTACAAACAGGTGGACACAGAGCCATTCAAGGGTTAAGAGGAGGTAAGAAGCAGCTAGACAGCAATTAAGGGCTAGGCAGCAAAACTCTGAGGGGAAAAAAAAAAAAAATTTCCCTTCAACACTTCTTTTTCTCCTGCTTCAGCCCAAACAATTAACACTTTGTGGGCCGGTCAAACTGTCATGATCTCAATGGCAAGAGAACATAGCATCAGCATATATAGGAACTAGCTCTTGGAAGATGGGAACTGAGCTGACCATGAACTAAACCTAACGCACAGCTAGCAGTGGCCGGGTAGCATGCCTACGTTGATTCTAGATGCCCAGCACCAGCCGGAGGACTAAATAAAACTAGCAGAGGAAAATATTAGTCCTAGCTCACCTCTAGAGAAATACCCCGAAAGGAGACAGAGGCCCCCCACATGTATTGGCGGTGAGTTGAGATGAAATAACAAACGTAGTATGAAAATAGGTTTAGCAAATTTGAGGTCCACTTACTACACAGCAGAAGACAGAAAGGACACTTTCATGGTCAGCTGAAAACCCTATCAAAAACACCATCCAGAAATTACTTTAAAACTCTGGCATTAACTCATAACACCAGAGTGGCAATTCCTGTTCACAAGAGCTTTCCAGACACAGTAACGAAACTACAGCTGTGAACTGGAACAAAAATGCAAAAACAAACATGGACAAGAGTCCAACTTATCTAGTAGTTGTCTAGGAGCAGGAACAAGCACAGAGAGGCTTCTGATAACATTGTTGACCGGCAAGCAACTAACAGAGCAGCAAGGTTATATAGCGACTCCCACATCTTGATGGGAACAGGTGAACAGAGAAGATGAAGACACCAGTTCAATTCCACCAGTAGCCACCGGGGGAGCCCAGAATCCAAATTCACAACATACGTGTCACTGAGCATCACCAGGAAGTACGTCATTAGGAGGAGGTTAGATGTGGTATTCGCTGAAAAGACAAGCAGGCTTTCTCCTTTCCCCTAGCGAGCACTGATTGGAGGACGCTTATATTTATATGCGGCCACCCCCCACCCTGACATGCCCCTGGAAGAAGCTGGCGGCAAAATGCACTTCGGGGTGAGGGGACACCTGGGCATATCTCCAGAGGCAGTTTTACTCTCAGGTAACAATTATTGTCCACACTTTCATCTTTTATGTCTGGCTAACAGGATTGTGTTAGTGGCCATTGCTGCATTTACCTAGGATTGTGCCAGCATACACTTAGGTCATTATTTAGGCTATAGTGTGACTATCATGGCTGCACTCCAGCCACGAAAGAGTGGCCATATGGGTGTAATCTAGTGATGAGCGAGTGTGCTCGGTACTCGGGTTTTCCTGAACATACTCGGGTGTTCTCCTAGTATTTGGCCGTGCTTGGAGACTTAGCTTGTGTCATCGCAGCTGCATGCTGCTTACATGATTTGCGGCTGCTGGACAGCCTGAATACATGTGGGGAATGCCTGTTTGTTAGTAAATCCCCACATTTATTTAGACAGACAGCAGCAAATCATGCAGCTGCGGCGACACAAACTAAATCTCCGTGTACACCCAAATACTTGGAGAACACCTGAGCATGCACGGGGAAACCTGAGACCCAAGCATACTCGCTCATCACTAGTGTAATCTCTTATGTAATATCTTATGGGTTTAACTTCTATGGAAGGGAAGACACTGTACTATTAATTATCCTCCTTGACCTCCAATTGTTATCCCTCCATAGAATCCCCCATTTACTCTCTCCCCTTTTTTGCTCAGCGTCCCCTACGGTGTTTCTGCTTTTTTACATCCTGTGTTTTTATCATTATCGTTGAATTGCATGAAGTGCCTCCCCTATATAGGACATTGTTTTGATTAGTTAACCTTATCAGGTTAGTGGAGCGCCCCCACACCGCCGCAGGGCCGAGGGGTACCCGGAGCCGGGCCTCTAGGTCTCAGTCCTGGGGTTGTCACGGTGGCTAGACCCGGTCCGTGGCCCTGTCCGTCAGTGGGGGGACGTCCGGTGAAGTAGGTGGTGTTAACGGTGGTGTAGCGGTGCAGTTGTGGGGTGCAGGTCGCGGTAAATAACGAGGACACCAGGTTGCAGTCTCTTTACCTCTTTACTGGAGATCTCTCGGTCCTCAGTCCGGAATCCGGCCCACCAGGCTGCGCAAGTCCGGCCGGTCCAATGGCACCTCCAGAGTTCTCCTCACAGGTGGAAATCAGTGCCTTCCTTCTTAGCGCTTTGTGTTGTAGTCCTTCCCTGCTGTGCTTACGGAAAGTACCCCACAACTGTTGTGTCTGTTTCTTAAGTTCCCTCACAACTCGATTAACTGATCTTCTGCTAATCTTCCGTCCCTTCCTGATGTTACAGTAAGAACGGCACCCGTTTGTCAGGTAGGCCTGGAGTTCTTCCGGGACCCTAGAGACGCCCCTCTCCCACAATTGCCCCCCAAGACTTCATAGGTGATATGTGGTAGACAGCCCGCCTGAGACTGACTGTCCTGCCGCTGTTTGGAGTATGGCTTAAAGCTGTATATTATTCCACTCCCTCGGCGTTCCGGCCACCGGTAATGCGCCTCAGCAAGGTGCTGCCTCTTTCAACAAAACCCCTGCTGGTATTCTCCGTCTGCTTGATCTCGTTTCTCACTCAGCACAATCTATCTCGCTTCTAGTCCTTTCTTGGGCACCGCCGCTATGCTGAGCAGGCACGGTCCCGTTACGTTCTTTCCAATGCCAAGCCTCTGCCAGGATCCCACCCCTGGCAGAGACCCTACTGTCTCTTCCTCCACAACACCCTCTCTCACTAGGTGTTGCTTCGTTCAATCCAGTCAGCGTTCTCTTTTTAACTTCCTGCCTGACCCCCAGTTTACCCACTATGGTGGGGAGTGGCCTAATGAATAGCACCCTTAGCTCCCCCCGGAGGCCCAGCTGTGAAACATATTGGTGTCTGTGATACCTGATCAGAGGAACTCCTTCAGTGCCATCGAACGCACCATGGCTCCCCTTAGTGGCGAAGCCACAGTACTGCAACGACCAGGACTCTGGGGCGCTGCACTCCCCCCTGGTTAAACACAGTACTCCGGGACTGGGAAGAAAAACAACAATACAGATTAGCAAAAAGACATACAATTTTGTTGAGTGCAAAACAATAAGTATACTTGAACAGGCTTCCCTTTATGGGAGGTGAGGACACTTTAACGTTACAAAACATAATCAAATATCATAGCAACAGGCTACAATTTACTCTCATTACCCAACCGGGTATTCTACTAAGTGCAAATGCTGGAACAATAAATTAACATTGCCTTTAAGAAACATACACTCTTAGTTTATCAAAGGCCTTCCTATAATCACATTACAGGGCAAAGTAACTCTTCATTCTCCTACTTTTGAACCTGCAGGACCGCCTGTCCCTATGGCACCAGACCTACTGCCTCTCCTTTCTTTTACAGGACCGCCCCGTTCAGCCAGGGCCTACTGCCTTTCTCTACTATACATAGTATAGACATAACATTCCTTTCAGTTTGAGAACATGGAACCCACTCTGCCTGGCTCCTATAAGGACTCACTCACTAACCCCTACGGGTCTACTTTCTGTCCTTAGTAACGAACTAACTTTCTATGGGGACGCAGGGTTTACCTTCTATCCTCACCTTCATTATTACTTTCTTACGTTTCTATCCATGCAGAACTCTAGTCTACCTCAACAGGCTTTCTGCATCTTTCCTTTTGAAGAACATTATTCAAGCTTCACATTTCAAACATATTAAACACATATAACTTTTCATGTAAAACGGTTACATTTCTTGCAAAGCATCATCATGACATTACTGTTCCAAGACAGTATCACTTTCAGGTTCAATTCCCACCTCCCCTTTAAGAGGAGATCAAGTCTTTCTGAGGTAGCTCTTCTTCTCAGCCTACCAGTCCATACCAGAGCTCCGGAATGGCATCTTCGCAAAGTGTCTTTAACTAAAACCAGTAGGAAGCACCTTTAAGAAGGTGCAAACTATTTACAGGAAAGTTTGAATCATGCACAGTCCATGATTTCTGCAGTTCGTGTAACTTTGTGCAAAACTTCTGGAAAACGACAATAGTGACCCTGGGTCAACAAAGGGGTCACCTTTTAAAGTTTTCCCTGAACGGGTTTAGCAGCAACTTAAAGAACAAACAGTAACTATTTACATTTTAGAAGCAATAAAATCTTACTGGGGTTCTGCAGAAGGCGACCTCTTATCCGGCCTCACCAGGCCAACAGATCGCACCGGTGAGCCAGGACGCCGTTCCGGTCCCAGTAATGATAAAATCCCTCGCCGGGAGGTCCTCCTTGTCGGCAGGTGCACCCGTCCCTCCGGGGCACGGCAAGGCTGGGCTTCTCGGGGTTCCGCGGGGCCGGGCTCTGCTGCTTTCCCCACTGAATCAGCTCCTTCTGGTGTTCCAGCAGCAGCCTGGAGGGCAATGCATCGCTGCACGCCCCGCGCCATCCAGCCAGCCTCTCCCGTAGCCCTCCTCCAACGAGTGTAGGTGACGGCATCACCTGGCTCCAGATCGCGAGCGATCCTCCCGCTGCAAGGCTCCACCTCCTCCCGGTCTACGCGGACCTGTATCGGCTCCCCGATCTCTTGGATTACTCCCCTTCCGCACTGGGGATTAAAGGCCACCACCACACCCCAGTGTGATGGCGGGATCTCCGGAGCACTAACTAGGTCGACCGGTTCTGTAGGATGGGACCGGCTCCGCCATGCTGCTATCAGACGCCGTAAGTGCTCAGCATCCGGCAGGATTTTCAGGCCCGGTGCGGGTAGCGTACCTTCCGCCGCGGCCGGGTAAGCAGCAGCAGGCGACAACTTGATCTCGGTGGGCTGGCCCACCCGGGTGAGGGCACGGGCATCAGCCTTCAGGCGGCGGGCCAGCTGTCGGGCCTCGGCTGCAGCCACACGTTCTGCAGACAGCGGCAAAGGAGGTCGACCCATTGGTGGCTCTGCGAGGGTCAGGCCCCGCAGCGTTGGCGTCTCGGAGGCTGTCTCGGGTTGCGCAGCCTCGGGCCGGGCCGGGTCAGCTCCGCGTGGTGCCCCTGGTGTCGCCATCTTTATTTGTCCTCCAATGTCCTCTTTTCGCGGTCTCTTTCGTGGGCGGCCCCGTCCCCATGGCCTCCACCCTCCAACCAGGATCAGGAGGCGGACCTCGGCTGTTGACGGGCACGTCCTCAGGGCACAGAAATACTTAGACTGGGCGGCCATTACTGTTCGCGCTCTCCAGCTTGCCTACGCCCACTTCACGCCCCTCTTCTCTTCCTGCACTCTCCTTAGCGCTGCAATGGCGGCGGATTTTGGCGGCAACTGGCGCAGCACAGTCTTTTCAATAAAGTACAGTTCAAGCACAGTAAATCACAGTCTCTAGGCACACATGACCTGATTCTTCAGGCTTAAGTAGATCCTGTTCGTGACGCCAAGTTTGGAGCGCCCCCACACCGCCGCAGGGCCGAGGGGTACCCGGAGCCGGGCCTCTAGGTCTCAGTCCTGGGGTTGTCACGGTGGCTAGACCCGGTCCGTGGCCCTGTCCGTCAGTGGGGGGACGTCCGGTGAAGTAGGTGGTGTTAACGGTGGTGTAGCGGTGCAGTTGTGGGGTGCAGGTCGCGGTAAATAACGAGGACACCAGGTTGCAGTCTCTTTACCTCTTTACTGGAGATCTCTCGGTCCTCAGTCCGGAATCCGGCCCACCAGGCTGCGCAAGTCCGGCCGGTCCAATGGCACCTCCAGAGTTCTCCTCACAGGTGGAAATCAGTGCCTTCCTTCTTAGCGCTTTGTGTTGTAGTCCTTCCCTGCTGTGCTTACGGAAAGTACCCCACAACTGTTGTGTCTGTTTCTTAAGTTCCCTCACAACTCGATTAACTGATCTTCTGCTAATCTTCCGTCCCTTCCTGATGTTACAGTAAGAACGGCACCCGTTTGTCAGGTAGGCCTGGAGTTCTTCCGGGACCCTAGAGACGCCCCTCTCCCGCAATTGCCCCCCAAGACTTCATAGGTGATATGTGGTAGACAGCCCGCCTGAGACTGACTGTCCTGCCGCTGTTTGGAGTATGGCTTAAAGCTGTATATTATTCCACTCCCTCGGCGTTCCGGCCACCGGTAATGCGCCTCAGCAAGGTGCTGCCTCTTTCAACAAAACCCCTGCTGGTATTCTCCGTCTGCTTGATCTCGTTTCTCACTCAGCACAATCTATCTCGCTTCTAGTCCTTTCTTGGGCACCGCCGCTATGCTGAGCAGGCACGGTCCCATTACATTCTTTCCAATGCCAAGCCTCTGCCAGGATCCCACCCCTGGCAGAGACCCTACTGTCTCTTCCTCCACAACACCCTCTCTCACTAGGTGTTGCTTCGTTCAATCCAGTCAGCGTTCTTTTTAACTTCCTGCCTGACCCCCAGTTTACCCACTATGGTGGGGAGTGGCCTAATGAATAGCACCCTTAGCTCCCCCCGGAGGCCCAGCTGTGAAACATATTGGTGTCTGTGATACCTGATCAGAGGAACTCCTTCAGTGCCATCGAACGCACCATGGCTCCCCTTAGTGGCGAAGCCACAGTACTGCAACGACCAGGACTCTGGGGCGCTGCATTAGCATATCCTTTATTGCATAATTATTAATCTCAGATAAGACCCTATTTGCGCTTTTTTTGCTCCTAGTTTCTACTTTAAAAGTGTAGCACTTCATACTGTATAGTTCTCTCTAATGTGATAATGCTATACTGAAAGTTTTTCTTATTACCAGGGAGAGCCCCTTGAGGCTTCTGGGTTTATTTTTTTTACGTGATTTACTGAAGAAAAAAAAACAATGAGTCAGTTAAAGAATTAGAACTCTACAATTTCCCTCCAAAATTTTCCAAACACGATATCATGGTTAATGGTCAGTGTTTGCATCTTTCCAGGCAATTTTAATCAAAGTCCGAGATGACCAAGACACTTTCTTTGAAGTTTGCAGTTGAGGTTAACCACCGAACTCGGTGTTAATTAAAGGAGACCTGTTTTCTAGTTACATTAAGAGTGAACAGAAGAACATTTTTTAGTTTAGGTGTAATAAATAATTAATCCTCTGTAAAGTTATTAAGGATGAAAAATGTGACATCTTAAAAATCAAAGATACTTTTATTGCTCTACTTAGACCCTTCATTTCCATCCCTTTCTTATGGCATGCATAGTTTCATGACTATGCACTGTTAATATGTAATTATAATGAAAGTAAATTAAATATGTTTACCCATGTAGTAGCCTGTTATAACTCTCCATCCTTTAGTTTTCACACAAGAGAAATCAGATCCTGTATCAGGAAATCACAGTACCCTTGTGGGTTTCTGCCCTCCACGATTTTACCTTTCACCGGGTAAAGAAATAAATCCCACATTACTGGTGTTCCGTTTGCCCATTAGCTATATGCTATGTATGCTATGGCCACAAAGCTTTTCATGTATCCTCAGTAGTTCATTAATTCCCCAAAATTGTGGCAACATGACTATTTCATGCAGGTGGCAGGAGATGGAGCCTGAAATATGTAAATAGATCAATGAATGCAGGGTTATATAGTAATGCAACTGTCACCTGGTGAAATGAATCTTCAAAGCCCAAGGTCCAAGTGGTTACATGGGCCACAGGCATTGGTGCAGCAGGCTGGTGAGGCACGTGTGAATTAGGTAGCAGAGGTCATGGAGACTGCAGGCGAACAGGAGATCGAGAACAGGTAGCAGAGCTCATGGAGACCAACGGAGGGCAGGAGACCAGGAACATGTAGCAGAGGTCTTGAATATGGATGAGCAGACTCGTGGAAGTTTAGGTTCGTCAGGTTCAGACGTACTTGAGTCCAAAGTTCTGTTATTAGGACTTGACCCAAACTTGACACTCATGGGAAATAACCTCGAGAAGGAGGCTGCACAGGTCACTCGTGATCATGTCTTATGGGTGATGATGCTACTTTTCTACTGGTTTTTGTAGACCGACTTGTGTTCTTTGGGTCATTGTCTTACTGTGTGACACATTCTCTTGAGGTTGAGTTCATGGACAGATGTCCTGACATTTTTCTTTAGAATTTTCTGGTAGAATTCATAATTAATAGATCCATCAATGGTGGCAATCATATTAGCCCAGAAGCAGCAAAACAGGCATAAACCTTTATACTTCCACTACCATGTTTCACAGGTAGTATAGGGTTTTCATGCTGTTATAGAAAAATATTTAGAATTGAGAGTCCTCAGTAGTTGATACCTTTTAATGGCTAACTGAAAAGATGGTAACAAATTGCAAGCTTTCAAGATTACACAGGTCTCTTCATCAGGCATAGACTAAAACATATTCTGGAGAACACAATATATATGTGATTCTCCAGAATATGTTTTAGTCTATGCCTGATGAAGAGACCTGTGTAGTCTCGAAACCTTGCAATTTGTTACCATCTTTTCAGTTAGCCATTAAAAGATATCAACTACTGAGGACTCTCAATTCTAAATATTTTTCTTTCCACTGGATAACACGGTACCAAGATATATATCTTTCCTGTATCATGCTGTTATACAGTGTTATTCTTTTTCTAAAATTAATGTTTCTCATTTGAACCAAAAAGCTAAATTTTTGTCTCATCTGTCCACAAAGCATTGTTCCAGTAGCCTTCTGGCTTATATAGGTAGTCTTTAGCAAACTACAAAAGGTCAGTGTATTTCTCTTTGAAATCTTGCCATGCTCACCATTGTTGTTCAGTGTTCACTTGATGGTAGATTCATAAACATTAACATTAGCTAATGTGAGAGGGGCCTTTAGTGCTTAGAGGTTACTTAGGTTCCTTTGTGATTTTCTGACTATTATACGTATTGCTCTTGGAGTGATCTTTGCTCGTCGATCACTCCTAGGGAGGGTAATCATTTTTTCCATTTGTACACAATCACTCACACATGATTGTTATCCCACTGATCTAAAATACCAAACTCTTATTTCGGCTTCAAATTATATGCTAATCTTAAAGGATCACGTAGTTTTGCCACTCAAGGACATATAATGTTGTATAATTTTCCTCAATAAAAATGACAATTGTTCCCAAACTCACATAGGAAATAAACATGTGTATAACAAAAGATGTGTAATTGCAATAAGTTTTTTGAGAAATACTTCATTTTCTGAAACAATTTCAAGGGTGCCAACACTTTCGGCTATGACTGCGCATACAAAACTCTCCTTGCAATAATTTTTATTTTGGAAAGTGGGCGTAAACATTAGAGATGAGCGAATATGTTCGGAAAACAATCACCAAACATTAATTCAGCACGAATATAGCACATTCAGATTTGTGATCGGAAACACAAGCAGTTTTCTTAAAGTCGGAAAATGTCCGTAAAATTCAGTGAAAGTGCAGGAAAATATAGCCATAAAGGTTTCCAGGTTATTAACCCCTTCAAGATCCAGCCTGTTTTCACCTTTCTGACCCTGCCAATTTTTACACTTCTGACCACTGTCACTTTATGAGGTAATATCTTTGGAATACTTGAACGGATCCTGGTGATTCTGATATTGTTTTCTCGTGACATATTGTACTTTATGATAACGGTAAAATTTCTTTGATATGACTTGCGTTTATTTGTGGAAATATGGCAAAAAGTTTGAAAATTTTGCAATTTTCAAATTTTAATTTTTACGTCCTTAAATCAGAGAATCATATCACACAAAATAGTTAATAAATAACATTTCCCACATGTCTACTTTACATCAGCACAATTTTGGAAACCACATTTTTTTTTTTGTTAGAAAGTTATAAGGGTTAAAAGTTGACCAGCGATTTCTCATTTTTTCAACAAATTTTACAACACCATTCTTTTTAGGGACAACATCACATTTGAAGTCACTTTGAGGGGTCTATATGAAAGAAAGTACCCAAAAGTGACACCTTTCTAAAAACTGCACCCCTCAAGCTGATCATAACCACATTCAAGAAGTTTATTAACCCTTCAGGTGCCTCACAGCAGCTAAAGGAAAGTGGAAGGAAAAAATGAACATTTAACTTTTTAGTCACAAAAATTATCTTTCAGCAACAATTTTTTTATTTTTGCAAGTGTAAAAAGAGAAAATGGACCACAAAAGTTGTGCAATTTCTCCTGAGTACGCTGATACCCCATATGTGGGGGAAAACCACTGTTTGGACACACGACAGGGCTCAGAATGGAAGGAGCACCTTTTGACTTTTTGAGCGCAAAATTGGTTGGAATTGATAGATAGCGGACGCCATGTTGCGTTTGAAGAGCCCCTGATATGCTTAAACATTGGAAACAACCAACAAGCGACCCCATTTTGGAAACTAGACCCTTCAAGGAACTTATCTAGCTGTGTGGTGGTGAGCACTTTGGACCCCCAGGTGCTTCACAGAAGTTTAGAACGTAGAGCCATGAAAATAAAAAAATCAAATTTTTTCCACAAAAATTATATTTCAGCAATGATGTTTTTATTTTTACAAGAGTAAAAGGAGAAAATGGACCACAAAAGTTGTTGTGGAATTTCTCCTGAGTACACCGATATCCCAAATGTGGGGGAAAACCACTATTCGGGCGCACGGCAGGTCTCGGAATGGAAGGAGTGACGTTTTGGATTGCAGATTTTGATGGAATGGTCTGCAGATGCCATGTTACGTTTGAAGAGCCCCTGATGTCCTAAACATTGGAAAGCCCCAGCAAGTGACCCCATTTTAGAAACTAGACCCTTTAAGGAATGTGGCTAGCTGTGTGGTGAGCACTTTGAACCCCCAGGTGCTCCACAGAAGTTTAGAACGTACAGCCGTGAAAATAAAAAATCACATTTTTTCCACATCAATGATTTTTCAGCAACAATTTTTTTATTTTCAAAAGTGTAAAAGGAGAAAATGGACCACAAAAGTTGTGCAATTTCTTCTGAGTATGCTGATATCCCATATGTGGGGGAAAACCACTGTTTGGGCGCACAGCAGGGCTCGGAATAGAAGGAGTGACGTTTTCAATGGCAGATTTTGATGGAATGGTCTGCAGGCATCATGTTGCGTTTGCAGAGCCCCTGATGTGCCTAAACAGTGGATACCCCTGACAAGTGACCCCATTTTGGAAACTACACCCCTGAAGGAATTTATCTAGAGGCATAGTTTTAAAGTATTGATTATAACGCTTTTTGTTTTACTGGTGTATGAATTTATAATGTGGTGTTATATGTAAGATGTGCGGGGTACATCAGATTTATAAAAGTTTGTCGTGTCAAGAGGGTATAAACAAATGTTATTAATTTGTGGAAGTGTGGTATTCTTTGAAACAATCCTTAATGCAAAGGCCAGGTTTCTCAGGGCAGGTTTCACAATGGAAAGTTGTGTCCTTTCGGATTTCCCTCTTGGAGCATACTCTGCACCGTTTTTGTGATCGGCCAGTCCTCGCTGTTTTGGGAATCTGTCCTGGGAAATGTTGACCTGGGACAATACAGGCGCTATCAGATTCAGAAGTACTGGGACCGTCACCTCCCCAAGTGCCAAACATTAGGGCATTGATGACTCCTCCTGAAACTGAAGGAAGGTCCCCGTATTGCCTGCAGATCTGAACACCACAAAAGCATTGTACAGTGCCATCTGTGCAATGTGCATGGCCAATTTTTTGTACCATACTTTGGCTTTTCGCATGGCACTGTATGGTTGGAGGACCTGATCTGAGAGATCTATGCCCCCCATGTACCGATTGTAATCCAGGATACAATCTGGCTTTGGGACTTGTGTTGTGGTCCCACGAACAGTGACAAGGGTGCTGTTGTCACGGTGTATGGTGGTCAGGATAAGAACATCCCTTTTGTCCTTATACTTGACCACCAGCATGTTGTCGCTGCATTGGCCTCTGCTTTCCCCTTTTCTCAGCGTTTGCCCAATTAGCGGCTTAGGGAGGCCTCGCTGATTTTTTCGCATGGTGCCACTTGCAACTGTACCTCTGGCAGAGGGCCTTGAAGAGTGGGACGCTGGTGTAAAAGTTATCAATGTAGAGGTGATAACTCTTATCCAGCAGTGGGTGCAGCAATTCCCACACAATTTTCCCACTCACCCCCAGGACGCGGGGCATTCAGGGGGGTTAATTTGGGTGTCCTTCCCCTCATAGACTCTAAATCTGTGGGTGTACCCTGAGGTACTCTCGCACAATTTGTACAGCTTTATTCCGTACCTGGACATCTTACTGGGCAGGTATTGTCGGAATTTTAGCCTCCCTTTGAAGTGAACGAGAGATTCATCAATAGCGATGTCCCTCTGGGGTGTGTACACCTCAGCAAATTTTCTGCTGAAGTGTTCAACCACTGGCCGAATTTTATATAGACGATCAAATTTAGGATTGTCTCGGGGAGAACACTGCACATCATCATTATAATGCAAAAATTTATGGATCCCTTCAAAACGTTTCCCTGTCATGGCCATGCGGAATACCGGTGTACTGTAGAGAATATCAGTACTCCAGTATTGACAAATCTCTGTTTTTTTTATTATGCCCATATGCAGCAAAATTCCCCAAAATGTCATCATCTCTGCTGCATTTATGGGGGTCCATCTGGCGTATGATGACGTGGGATTTTGGGTGAAAAATTGTTGGGCATACAAGTTCGTCTGGAATACCATAAGATTTATTATTTCCTCACTGAAAAATAATTTGAAGAAGTCAATTTCAGTGAGGACAGTGGTGTCAAACTGGATTCCTGAGCTGCTGCTGAAATCCGGAATGATGGGCTGAAAATTTTCAGGGTGTGCAATCCATATGGGATCGATTGCTGCAGGAGTTGCCTGGGTCCTAGGGCGCCTTGTTAGGGGTCCTTCCTCACCAGATGAGGAGGAGGAGGAGGAATAGAGGAATGTGGGATCTTCCTCATTGGCTGAATCTGTGTCAGACGCAATAATGGCGTAAGCCTCCTCTGGTGAATAGCGCCTTGTTGACGAATGGGCTATTTATTTTTTTTTCCCAAACCTCGGGGATGTGTATGTAAGTGGTGCTTTTACACGTGTAATGTGTGGGGCTTGTGTAATAGGGTACAATTTATTATAAAAAACAGAGAAAAAAAAGTAGAGAGATAAAATGTAGAAAAGAAAAAAATTGAAAAGAAAAATCAGATGTAAAAAAAAGAAGTTTGTATGAAAAAAATTAGACGTTCACTACACTAATGCCCTCTCTATAAATTTACTCGCCACAAATAATTATTTTTTACAAAAGAAAAACGGACATCAGCAGCAATGTGACGTACGCTCCCCTAATGCACTCGATAAAAATTTACTCGGCGCAACTAATTATATTTTTACAAAACAAAAACGGACGTCACAAACAATGTGGCGTACGCTCCCCTAATGCACTAGAAATTATCTAGAAATCGGACGTCACTTAGACTGTGATGTGCGCTACACTAACTAGCTAAAAAGAGAAAAATTCCTGTGGCGCAGTCTTTGATCAGCAGCGATACTGATCAGAGCGCTGCAGACACAGGAAGCGCACAAATACTCTGCGCAGGACGCAGCGGACACAAAAAAAGCGCAAAAAAGTGCACTAAAAATTCAATTGGAGGGGGAACTGGAACAGGGATGGGGGACTGGGAAAGGGGATGTCACCAAACACTGACTCCGACTAGGCTACCTTGCTACGTCTAAAACTACACTGTGCTAACTACTATTATTATTTTTTTCTAAAAAAAAAATAGGATGTCACTTAGACTGTGATGTCCGCTACGCTAACTAGCTAAAAAGAGAAAAATTCCTGAGGCACAGTCCTTAATCAGCAGCGATACTGATCAGAGTGCTGCGGACACAGGAAGCCCACAAATACTCTGCGCAGGACGCCGCGGACACAAAAAAAGCGCAAAAAAAGTGCGCTAAAAATTCAATTGGAGGTGGTACTGGAACAGGGATGGGGGACTGGGAAAGGGGACGTCACCAAACACTGACGCCAACTACACTACCTTGCTACATCTAAAACTAGATTGTACTAACTACTATTATTTTTTTCTAAAAAAAAAAAAATTGGACGTCGCTTAGCCTACGATGTCCGCTACACTATCTAAAAAAAGAAAAAATCCCGTGGCGCAGTCTCTGAACAGCAGCGATACTGGTCAGAGCGCTGCGGTCATGGGAAGAGCACGAATGCTCTGCGCAGGATGCCGCGCACAGGAAAAAAGCGCAAAAAAGTGCGTTAAAAAATCAATTTCAGGTGGGGGAGGGGGTACTGGAACAGGGATGGGGGATGGGAAAGGGATGGGGGAGGTGCTGCTGCTCTGCTGTGATCACAGGAGTCACACAGCAGGCAGATCGCAACAAAAAGCAGAGAGCACAACAGGAAGCTGGAGCTGGACGCTGCATATGGAGGCAGGAGATCGTCGGGTTGATCACACTGGTCACCATTGGATTCTTTTCTCAGGTGAGACACAGAGGGGCTTGGACAACCACTCTGCATGCCAAATCTGAGGTAAAGATGGTGTGCAGGACGGTGATCGCTATTTAAAATTAACCCCTTTGGCACTGATTGGCTAGAAGTTATTGTTCAGCCAATCAGTGCCATAGGGGTTAATCTGGTGAGGTCACGTGGGGATCACCCCACCCACTGTGATGGCTGTGATTGGTGCTACGTCACTCAGCACAGATCACAGCCGGTCATACAGCTGTGGCCAAAAGTATTGACACCCCTGCAATTCTGTCAGATAATACTCAGTTTCTTCCTGAAAATGATTGCAAACACAAATTCTTTGGTATTATTATCTTCATTTAATTTGTCTTAAATGAAAAAACACAAAAAGAATTGTCCTAAAGCCAAATTGGATATAATTCCACACCAAACACAAAAAAGGGGGTGGACAAAAGTATTGGCACTGTTCGAAAAATCATGTGATGCTTCTCTAATTTGTGTAATTAACAGCACCTGTAACTTACCTGTGGCACCTAACAGGTGTTGGCAATAACTAAATCACACTTGCAGCCAGTTAACATGGATTAAAGTTGACTCAACCTCTGTCCTGTATCCTTGTGTGTCCCACATTGAGCATGGAGAAAAGAAAGAAGACCAAAGAACTGTCTGAGGACTTGAGAAACCAAATTGTGAGGAAGCATGAGCAATCTCAAGGCTACAAGTCCATCTCCAAAGACCTGAATGTTCCTGTGTCTACTGTGCGCAGTGTCATCAAGAAGTTTAAAGCCCCTGGCACTGTGGCTAACCTCCCTAGATGTGGACGGAAAAGAAAAATTGACAAGAGATTTCAACGCAAGATTGTGCGGATGTTGGATAAAGAACCTCGACTAACATCCAAACAAGTTCAAGCTGCCCTGCAGTCCGAGGGTACAACAGTGTCAACCCGTACTATCCGTCGGCATCTGAATGAAAAGGGACTGTTTGGTAGGAGACCCAGGAAGACCCCACTTCTTACCCCGAGACATAAAAAAGCCAGGCTGGAGTTTGCCAAAACTTACCTGAAAAAGCCTAAAACATTTTGGAAGAATGTTCTCTGGTCAGATGAGACAAAAGTAGAGCTTTTTGGGCAAAGGCATCAACATAGAGTTTACAAGAGAAAAAAAGAGGCATTCAAAGAAAAGAACACGGTCCCTACAGTCAAACATGGCGGAGGTTCCCTGATGTTTTGGGGTTGTGTTGTGAATTTGCTTTTTGCTCCCTCTAGTGGTTACTAGTTTTTTGACTCTGGTTTTTCTGTCATTCCTTTTATCCGCACCTGGGTCGTTACTTAGGGGTGTTGCTATATAAGCTCCCTGGACCTTCAGTTCAATGCCTGGCAACGTAGTTATCAGAGCTAGTCTGCTGTGCTCTTGTCTACTGATCCTGGTTCCAGTTATATCAGCTAAGTCTGCCTTTTGCTTTTTGCTATTTGTTTTGGTTTTGTATTTTTGTCCAGCTTGTTCCAAATCTATATCCTGACCTTTGCTGGAAGCTCTAGGGGGGCTGGTGTTCTCCCCCCGGACCGTTAGACGGTTCGGGGGTTCTTGAATTTCCAGTGTGGATTTTAATAGGGTTTTTGTTGACCATATAAGTTACCTTTCTTTATTCTGCTATCAGTAAGCGGGCCTCTCTGTGCTAAACCTGGTTCATTTCTGTGTTTGTCATTTCCTCTTACCTCACCGTCATTATTTGTGGGGGGCTTCTATCCAGCTTTGGGGTCCCCTTCTCTGGAGGCAAGAAAGGTCTTTGTTTTCCTCTACTAGGGGTAGCTAGATTCTCCGGCTGGCGCGTGTCATCTAGAATCAACGTAGGAATGATCCCCGGCTACTTCTAGTGTTGGCGTTAGGAGTAGATATATGGTCAACCCAGTTACCACTGCCCTATGAGCTGGATTTTTGTATTCTGCAGATTTCCACGTTCCTCTGAGACCCTCGCCATTGGGGTCATAACAGTTTGCCAGGCCAGTATTAAATGTTTAATGCATTGCAGAAGAGGGATTATAAGAAAGAAGATTCTGAGTTTTTTTTTTTTTTCTTCTTCCCCTTTACCTCAGAGTGGCTATGCTTGCTGCAGACATGAATGTCCAGACCTTGATTACAAGTGTGGACCAGCTGGCTACTCGTGTGCAGGGCATACAAGACTATGTTATCAGAAATCCTAGGTCAGAACCTAAAATACCGATTCCTGAACTGTTTTCCGGAGACAGGTTTAAGTTTAGGAATTTCGTGAATAATTGTAAATTGTTTTTGTCCCTGAGACCCTGTTCATCTGGAGATTCTGCTCAGCAAGTAAAAATTGTTATTTCGTTCTTACGGGGCGACCCTCAGGATTGGGCTTTTTCGCTGGCGCCAGGAGATCCGGCATTGGCTGATCTTGATGCGTTTTTTCTGGCGCTCGGTTTACTTTATGAGGAACCCAATCTTGAGATTCAGGCAGAAAAGGCCTTGCTGGCTATGTCTCAGGGGCAGGACGAGGCTGAAGTGTATTGCCAAAAATTTCGGAAATGGTCCGTGCTGACACATTGGAACGAGTGTGCACTGGCCGCTAATTTTAGAAATGGCCTTTCTGAAGCCATTAAGAATGTTATGGTGGGTTTTCCCATTCCCACAGGTCTGAATGATACTATGGCACTGGCTATTCAAATTGACCGGCGGTTGCGGGAGCGCAAAACCGCAAATTCCCTCATGGTGTTGTCTGAACAGACACCTAATTCGGTGCAATGTGATAGAAAAACCGCAAATTCCCTCATGGTGTTGTCTGAACAGACACCTGATTTAATGCAATGTGATAGAATCCTGACTAGAAATGAGCGGAAAATTCATAGACGCCGGAATGGCTTGTGCTACTACTGTGGTGATTCTACACATGTTATCTCAGCATGCTCTAAACGTATAGCTAAGGTTGTTAGTCCTGTCACCGTTGGTAATTTGCAACCTAAATTTATTCTGTCTGTAACTTTGATTTGCTCACTGTCATCTTATCCTGTCATGGCGTTTGTAGATTCAGGTGCTGCCCTGAGTCTCATGGATCTCTCATTTGCTAAGCACTGTGGTTTTACTCTTGAACCATTAGAAAATCCTATTCCTCTTAGGGGTATTGATGCTACGCCATTGGCAGCAAATAAACCGCAGTATTGGACACAGGTTATCATGTGCATGACTCCTGAACACCGCGAGGTGATACGTTTCCTGGTTTTACATAAAATGCATGATTTGGTTGTTTTAGGGCTGCCATGGTTACAGACCCATAATCCAGTCCTGGACTGGAAGGCTATGTCAGTCTCAAGTTGGGGCTGTCGTGGTATTCATGGGGATTCCCTGCCTGTGTCTATTGCTTCTTCTACGCCTTCGGAAGTTCCGGAGTATTTGTCTGATTATCAGGATGTCTTCAGTGAGTCTGAGTCCAGTGCACTGCCTCCTCATAGGGACTGTGACTGTGCTATAGATTTGATCCCAGGCAGTAAATTTCCTAAGGGTAGACTGTTTAATCTGTCGGTACCTGAACATACCGCTATGCGTTCATATATCAAGGAGTCTCTGGAGAAAGGACATATTCGTCCGTCTTCTTCCCCTCTTGGTGCGGGATTCTTTTTTGTGGCAAAAAAGGACGGATCTTTGAGACCTTGTATTGATTATCGACTTTTAAATAAGATCACTGTCAAATTTCAGTATCCTTTACCGCTGTTGTCTGACTTGTTTGCCCGGATTAAGGGTGCCAAGTGGTTCACCAAGATAGACCTTCGTGGTGCGTACAACCTTGTGCGCATTAAGCAAGGTGATGAATGGAAAACCGCATTCAATACGCCCGAAGGTCATTTTGAGTACTTGGTGATGCCTTTTGGGCTCTCCAATGCGCCTTCAGTTTTTCAGTCCTTTATGCATGACATTTTCCGGAAGTATCTGGATAAATTTTTGATTGTTTATCTGGATGATATTTTGGTTTTTTCTGATAATTGGGATTCGCATGTGGAGCAGGTCAGGTTGGTCTTTAAAATTTTGCGTGAAAATTCTTTGTTTGTCAAGGGCTCAAAGTGTCTCTTTGGTGTACAGAAGGTTCCCTTTTTGGGGTTCATTTTTTCCCCTTCTGCTGTGGAGATGGACCCAGTCAAGGTCCGAGCTATTCTTGATTGGACTCAGCCCTCGTCAGTTAAGAGTCTTCAGAAGTTCTTGGGCTTCGCTAACTTCTACCGTCGTTTTATCGCTAATTTTTCTAGCATTGTGAAACCTTTGACGGATATGACCAAGAAGGGCTCCGATGTAGCTAACTGGGCTCCTGCTGCCGTGGAGGCTTTCCAGGAGTTGAAACGCCGGTTTACTTCGGCGCCTGTTTTGTGCCAGCCTGACGTCTCACTTCCCTTTCAGGTTGAGGTGGATGCTTCGGAGATTGGGGCAGGGGCCGTTTTGTCGCAGAGAGGCCCTGGTTGCTCTGTTATGAAACCTTGTGCCTTTTTCTCTAGGAAGTTTTCGCCTGCCGAGCGAAATTATGATGTGGGCAATCGGGAGTTGTTGGCCATGAAATGGGCATTTGAGGAGTGGCGTCATTGGCTCGAGGGTGCTAAGCATCATGTGGTGGTCTTGACTGATCACAAAAATCTGATGTATCTCGAGTCTGCTAAACGCCTTAATCTGAGACAGGCCCGCTGGTCATTGTTTTTCTCCCGCTTTGATTTTGTTGTCTCGTATTTACCAGGTTCAAAGAATGTGAAGGCCGATGCTCTTTCTAGGAGCTTTGTGCCTGATGCTCCTGGAGTCGCTGATCCTGTTGGTATTCTTAAAGATGGAGTTATCTTGTCAGCTATTTCTCCGGATCTGCGACGTGTGTTGCAGAGATTTCAGGCTGATAGGCCTGAGTCTTGTCCACCTGACAGACTGTTTGTCCCGGATAAGTGGACCAGCAGAGTCATTTCCGAGGTTCATTCCTCGGTGTTGGCAGGTCACCCGGGAATTTTTGGCACCAGAGATCTGGTGGCCAGGTCCTTTTGGTGGCCTTCCTTGTCAAGGGATGTGCGGTCATTTGTGCAGTCTTGTGGGACTTGTGCTCGAGCTAAGCCTTGCTGTTCTCGTGCCAGCGGTTTGCTCTTGCCCTTGCCTGTCCCGAAGAGACCTTGGACACATATCTCCATGGATTTCATTTCTGATCTTCCGCTATCTCAGGGCATGTCTGTTATCTGGGTGATATGTGATCGCTTCTCCAAGATGGTCCATTTGGTTCCTTTGCCTAAGCTGCCTTCCTCTTCCGATCTGGTTCCTGTGTTTTTCCAGAACGTGGTTCGTTTGCACGGCATCCCTGAGAATATTGTGTCAGACAGAGGATCCCAGTTCGTTTCCAGGTTCTGGCGATCCTTTTGTAGTAGGATGGGCATTGATTTGTCGTTTTCGTCTGCTTTCCATCCTCAGACTAATGGACAGACGGAGCGAACCAATCAGACTTTGGAGGCTTATTTGAGGTGTTTTGTCTCTGCTGATCAGGACGATTGGGTGACATTCTTGCCGTTGGCTGAGTTTGCCCTTAATAATCGGGCTAGTTCCGCCACCTTGGTTTCGCCTTTTTTCTGCAACTCTGGTTTCCATCCTCGCTTTTCTTCGGGTCATGTGGAGCCTTCTGACTGTCCTGGGGTGGATTCTGTGGTGGATAGGTTGCAGCAGATCTGGAATCATGTGGTGGACAACTTGAAGTTGTCACAGGAGAAGGCTCAGCGCTTTGCCAACCGCCGCCGCGATGTGGGTCCCCGACTACGCGTTGGGGATTTGGTATGGCTTTCTTCCCGCTTTGTTCCTATGAAGGTCTCCTCTCCCAAATTTAAACCTCGTTTTATTGGGCCTTACAAGATATTGGAAATCCTTAATCCTGTATCTTTTCGTCTGGATCTTCCTGTGTCGTTTGCTATTCACAATGTATTTCATAGGTCCTTGTTGCGGCGGTACATTGTGCCTGTAGTTCCTTCTGCTGAGCCTCCTGCTCCGGTGTTGGTTGAGGGCGAGTTGGAGTACGTGGTGGAGAAGATCTTGGATTCTCGCCTCTCCAGGCGGAGGCTTCAGTACCTGGTCAAGTGGAAGGGCTATGGTCAGGAGGATAATTCCTGGGTGGTCGCCTCTGATGTTCATGCGGCCGATTTAGTTCGTGCCTTTCATGCCGCTCATCCTGATCGCCCTGGTGGTCGTGGTGAGGGTTCGGTGACCCCTCACTAAGGGGGGGGTACTGTTGTGAATTTGCTTTTTGCTCCCTCTAGTGGTTACTAGTTTTTTGACTCTGGTTTTTCTGTCATTCCTTTTATCCGCACCTGGGTCGTTACTTAGGGGTGTTGCTATATAAGCTCCCTGGACCTTCAGTTCAATGCCTGGCAACGTAGTTATCAGAGCTAGTCTGCTGTGCTCTTGTCTACTGATCCTGGTTCCAGTTATATCAGCTAAGTCTGCCTTTTGCTTTTTGCTATTTGTTTTGGTTTTGTATTTTTGTCCAGCTTGTTCCAAATCTATATCCTGACCTTTGCTGGAAGCTCTAGGGGGGCTGGTGTTCTCCCCCCGGACCGTTAGACGGTTCGGGGGTTCTTGAATTTCCAGTGTGGATTTTAATAGGGTTTTTGTTGACCATATAAGTTACCTTTCTTTATTCTGCTATCAGTAAGCGGGCCTCTCTGTGCTAAACCTGGTTCATTTCTGTGTTTGTCATTTCCTCTTACCTCACCGTCATTATTTGTGGGGGGCTTCTATCCAGCTTTGGGGTCCCCTTCTCTGGAGGCAAGAAAGGTCTTTGTTTTCCTCTACTAGGGGTAGCTAGATTCTCCGGCTGGCGCGTGTCATCTAGAATCAACGTAGGAATGATCCCCGGCTACTTCTAGTGTTGGCGTTAGGAGTAGATATATGGTCAACCCAGTTACCACTGCCCTATGAGCTGGATTTTTGTATTCTGCAGATTTCCACGTTCCTCTGAGACCCTCGCCATTGGGGTCATAACAGGGTTGCTTTGCTGCCTCTGGCACTGGACTGCTTGACCGTGTGCATGGCATTATGAAGTCTGAAGACTACCAACAAATTTTGCAGCATAATGTAGGGCCCAGTGTGAGAAAGCTGGGTCTCCTTCAGAGGTCATGGGTCTTCCAGCAGGAAAATGACCCAAAACACACTTCAAAAAGCACTAGAAAATGGTTTGAGAGAAAGCACTGGAGACTTCTAAGGTGGCCAGCAATGAGTCCAGACCTGAATCCCATAGAACACCTGTGGAGAGATCTAAAAATGGCAGTTTGGAGAAGGCACCCTTCAAATATCAGGGACCTGGAGCAGTTTGCCAAAGAAGAATGGTCTAAAATTCCAGCAGAGCATTGTAAGAAACTCATTGATGGTTACCGGAAGCGGTTGGTCGCAGTTATTTTGGCTAAAGGTTGTGCAACCAAGTATTAGGCTGAGGGTGCTAATACTTTTGTCTGGCCCATTTTTGGAGTTTTGTGTGAAATGATCAATGTTTTGCTTTTTGCTTCATTCTTTTTTGTGTTTTTTCATGTAAGACAAATTAAATGAAGATGATAATACCAAAGAATTTGTGTTTGTAATCATTTTCAGGAAGAATCTGAGTATTATCTGACAGAATTGCAGACGACTCTCATCATTTTCCCCCACTCTATTGATGATCAGCATGAGCAGGGGAGAATGATGAGAGTTGTATTCAAGTGAGAACAATGACAGCAGGTGGGGGCTTTTGGGACTATTACTCCCATCAGCCTTTGTATTGTCAGGTGACATCAAGCCCACAGGTTAGTAATGGAGAGGCATCTATAAGATGCCCCCATTACTAATCCCATAGTGATATTATTAAAAAACACACAGAATAATGACACAGACTCCTTTATTGAATCTAAATTAAATCATTCTCACCGAACGCCTAATCCACTGAAGCCAACATCTCCTGCAACAAAAATAAAATAATAAACCATAATATTACTCACCAGTCCATAGAGAAGATAATCCATAATGTCCCACAACGATCTTGATGACTTTGAAAGCAGTCACTGATATGACTGCACTCAAAGACAACCATATACACTCAAACAAAAGAAAAGAGGATAGGGATGTGCATGAGCAGGACCAGTGGAGAAATAAACTGTGGATGAAGCTGTTTAGCCACTAACCCTAGGAGGTAATGCACCCCTGCATAACCTCGGTGTGTGCATGAAGGATGATGGTGCGTCCAAGGAGTAGATGCTGACAGCTGTGAGTGGTGGCAAGGTGATCCGCTGTGATAGCCAGGCAGGGCTTCAGTGTTCCCTTCTGAAGGGAGATTCTCTGTGCAATGCCTGGATAGACCGTGGTGCACGCTGGGAGTCACATGATCGTAGGTCCTTGTGGTCACGTGATGGAAGGTCCTGATCTGCCAGTGAGGAGCCTGTGAGAGCAGCTCCTGCTGCGCACCCTCAGGGAGGGAGAATAGCAGTCATAGGAAACAAAATCGCAGTCTGGTAAGGAGCGCTGAATTAAAAATGGTGGAAGCAATAAAAAAAATAAAATTATTTTTTAAACGGCATTCTGCCATCTGCCGTGAGAGAGGTCACACTAGTTCATTAGCTGATGAGCTCCGGTGATCTCACTTACGGCATCACTGCTATGCGAGAGAGTTCACCGGAGATTATCATGAACTCGTGTGACCTCGCTCACAGCAGCTCAGCACTTTACACTGCGGGAAGCGATTACCTTATCTCAGTGTATCGCTGCTGGACTGCTGCTGGAGTCATTGCTTCAAGAGCCACCATACACAGATGTACCCAGAACATGGGCTACAAGTGTCGCATTCCTTGTGTCAAGACACTCATGACAAATAGACAACGCCAGAAGCGTCTTACCTGGGCAAAGGAGAAAAAGAACTGGACTGTTGCTAGTGGCCCAAAGTGTTGTTTTCAGATGAAAGTCCATTTTGCATTTCATTTGGAAATCAAGGTCCCAGAGTCTGGAGGAAGAGTGGAGAGGCTACAATCCAAGCTGCTTGAGGTCTAGTGTGAAGTTTTCACAATCAGTGATGGTTTGGGGAGCCATGTCATCTGCAGGTGTAGGTCCACTGTGTTTTATCAAGAGCAAAGTCAGTGCAGCTATCTACCAGGAAATTTTAAAGGACTTCATGCTTTCCTCTTCCAACAATCTTTTTGAAGATGGAAATTTCATTCTCCAGCAGGACTTGGCACTTGTCCACATTGCCAAAAGTACCAGTACCTGGCTTAAAAACAATAGTATCACTGTGCTTGATTGGCCAGCAGACTCTCCTCACCTTCACCCCAGAGAGAATCTATGGGTATTGTCAAGAGCAAGATGAGAGACACCAGACTCAACAATGCAGACGAGCTGAAGGCTGCTATGAAAGCAACCTGGGCTTCCAAAACACCTCAGCAGTGCCACAGGCTGATTGTCTCCATGCCACTCCGCATTGATGCAGTAATTGATGCAAAAGGAGCCCCAACCAAGTAATGAGTGCATTTACTGAATATACATTTTAGTAGGCCAACATTTCAGATTTTAAAATCATTTTTCAAGATGGTGTTATATAGTATTTTAATTTACTGAGATAATGACTTTTAATTTTCATTGGCTATAAGCCATAATCATCAACATTAACAGAAATAAACACTTGTCATAGATCACTCTGTTTGTAGTTACTCTATATAACATATGATTTTTACTTTTTGTATTAAAGAACTGAAATAAATTAACTTTTTGATGATATTCTAATTTTGTGAGAAGCACTTGTATATGTTGTTTTTTTATTTTACAATTCTTATAGGAGACATGGGCATCGGGGATTTGGTGTTAGGTGAGTATAATGTGTTTATTATTTTTATTTGAATATTTATTTTATTAATTTACATGTTACTTTTTTCGTAACTTTGAGCACAGGTGCCTGCTGATGAGAGACTATTTCTCCCATCAGCGGCTCCTACCATCACTGTTATCAGTGACAGCAGACATAGCCTGATGAGAGGAGTAGTCTCTCATCTCATCAGCCAGTGTCTGCTAACTTGCGGTAAGATTTTTACCATGCATCATGGTATCTCTGCGGGGTCAGGCCGACATCTGACACTGTGACCCCACAGGGCTCTACCCATGGTAATATTACCGCCGATCAGAACCGCTGCGCTGGTGTTTCCCATGTTGTAACACAGCGTGAGAAACACCGGCACTTGTTTGTGTATACATTTGTATTTGCCTCCCATTGACTCTAATGATTTTCAGCTATAATCAGCGAATATTTGGCAATTAAATCTGCGAATATTACAAATTCGGCAATGGTGAGCCAAACCGAATATTGAAATATTCACTCATCTATAGTAAGCAGAGTTATTCACCCAACTAATCAGCATGAGTAATATTCAGTTATAGAAATGTGTCTCATTGCATTGCACATCAACACTATCCTGCAATTTTAGATCTGTATACTATTCTTTTTGAGGGTGGAAGGGGAAGGCTTGGAGAGGAATAGAAGGAGGATAACAAAATAAAAATGATGGAGTGGAGAAAAGTCAAGAGAGAAATGCAAGAGGTAGTGAGAGCAGATGGGATGAACCCTATCACCTACCACCGTAGATCATTGAAATTCCTTTCCAATCCTGCAAATAAATTACATTTATATATACAGTATATAGGAATAGAAACATATCAAGTTGTAACCCATTTCTTGAGTAGACTCTTCTCATTTAAGTCCAGCCATTTCAAAGCTTCATTAGGCTCCTCAAAGGAGAGCGTAAGACCCATCAACACAACTCTAATTTTAGCAGGATAAATAAAAGAGTAGATAACTCCTAGGGGTAACGTTTCTCCTTATGGAGAGTGACATACCATCTCTGGCTTGTCAAGGTAAGGAGGCTTATTTGCCGTACAATGCTCCTCTGGGAATTTAAATATGCAAATTGCCTCTTCTGAGAAAAAGAGGACTTAACTCTATAGCGCCACCTGTTGGAAGTAGCGATCCTACAAGTCACAATCAACCCTTTAACGAGTCGTGCAATATGACTTAGGATAAAAGCCAAATCAGTATCTCAATTCGCAGACACGGTGTTTCGGGCTGTTGGCCCTCGTCAGTGCGAAGCATGAGAACTGATTTGGCTAGGTGAGAGGCTCTGGACTGTGGTCTAAGGGGTAACGTTTCTCCTTATGGAGAGTGACATACCATCTCATGCTTGTCAAGGTAAGGAGGCTTATTTGCCCTACAATGCTCCCTTAGACCCCAGTCCAGAGCCTCTCACCTAGCCAAATCAGTTCTCATGCTTCGCACTGACGAGGGCCAACAGCCCGAAACACCGTGTCTGCGAATTGAGATACTGATTTGGCTTTTATCCTAAGTCATATTGCACGACTCGTTAAAGGGTTGATTGTGACTTGTAGGATCGCTACTTCCAACAGGTGGTGCTATAGAGTTAAGTCCTCTTTTTCTCAGAAGAGGCAATTTGCATATTTAGATAACTCCTAAATCTCGTAGATGTTTCTTAATGTCGGTGAATCAAGCTCTTTGTTTTTGGACCTCCATAGAGTATTCCCAGAATATGGATACCTTGCTTCCATTAAAAGCAAGGTCCTGATGATCCTTTGCTTGCCATAAAATGATATCAGTCTCTTTTCCAAAATTTTGAAGCAGCCACGTTTCAATAACTTCAGTAGGTTGAGACTGTTTAGGTACTTCAGTTATGCTGATAATATTGCAATGAAGCCTGTTTTCTACATTGTTCGTTTTAGACCATAGCGCTAAACACAACCTCCTCATGGGATCTCCTAGATTCCTTTCTCACTTTAGTGAAAGTATAATCCTTGTAGAAACTATTTTTAACAGCACTGGTTCTTACTCAAACTTTTTGTAAGTCAAGCCTTATAATGGTACGTTCTTCCCTTGTGCTGCCCACTTGCATGGCTAAGGTATTCAGAGTTACATTACATTGTGAAATGACTGACTTGATGTGTAGCATGGTCGGATATTTAGCTTGTACTGCTGAACCCATGTGAGAGGTTTTCTGATGTCTCGGTGACAATGGCATCATCCTAGTAACATCGTCAGGCTGTTCCTCCAGGCATATCTCTCCAGCCTAGCAGTTATCCAACTGAATAAGTTTTGCTAGTTCTTAAAATGCTATCAGGAACTATACTGGATATTTGGCAGGAGAGTTCTCACACATGTCTTATTGCACGATGCCTTTGTTAGATGTAGTCAACATTATTGGCATTCTTGATTGTTCACTATAAAAATTACAATATAATAAAAAAAGAAGTGGCTATGAACCAACTGTGTCTCATTAGATGATTATATTGACATGTCTAAATTCTTTTAACAAAAAAATTGACGATACACAAAGGCCTCAATTCCTCAAGACAGTGAACTAAAAATTAACTTTTATTTAACAATTTAATAATTAAGTGCAATTATAAAACAACTATGTTTGTGATGTTGGTCAATATATGAATTTCTATTAGGCAATAGTAGGGGGAATTATTGCCTAATAGAAATCCATATATTGACCATTGTGTTTTTATATTGGCATTTAATTATTAGTGATGAACGAGCACTAAAATGCTCGGGTGCTTGTTGCTCGGGTCGAGCAGATTGGAATACTAGGGTACTCGACCCGAGCAACGAGCCCAATGTAAGTCCCTGGGAGACCTGATTATTTTTACCGCGATCCCCCCGGGGGTCCTTTTAAGGTCTAAAAACATCTGAAAATGATGGAAACACTGCTCAAATGACACAGGAACATCATGGGGATTGTCCCTGGAAGCCTTCCTGGATCCAAGTTCACAGCTTTAAACAATTTTTTCTGAGATTCATGCCATTTTTCCCGGTGCCACAAAAAACACACTAAAACGAAACCAAAATGGATTTTGCTGGGAAATATGTTAAGGCACATCCTTTGCAGGTTAATGACTTTCCTGTAAGGCCAACTAATTCACCCCAGACCAAAAATTTCCTCCCCTACCTGGGCTTAGTTCAAATGCAGTGTTTTTGAAGCATTTTTCAACTTTAAAGGGAACCTATCACCCCGTTTTTTTCGGTATGAGATAAAAATACTGTTAAATAGGGCCTGAGCTGTGCATTACAATAGTGTAGTTTGTGGACCCCGATTCCCCACCTATGCTGCCGAAATACGTTACCAAAGTAGTCGTTTTCGCCTGTCAATCAGGCTGGTCAGGTCGGATGGGCGTGGTTTCTTCCCCCAGATATTGCGTAGTTTTCCGTTGGTGGCGTAGTGGTGTGCGCATGTCCAAGGTCCCGAATCCTGCACAGGGGTGTGAAAATAGCAGCGATGTCCGTTATTCCATTGGTGATCGGTGGGCGCGGCCATCTTGCTTTGGCCGCGCGTGCGCAGAAGCGGCGCTCTGCTGGCCGCGGCTTCAGGAAAATGGCCGCCGCGATATCCATCTGCGCACGCGCGGCATCCCGCGGCCATTTTCCTGAAGCCGCGGCCAGCAGAGCGCCGCTTCTGCGCACGCGCGGCCAAAGCAAGATGGCCGCGCCCACCGATCACCAATGGAATAACGGACATCGCTGCTATTTTCACACCCCTGTGCAGGATTCGGGACCATGGACATGCGCACACCACTACGCCACCAACGGAAAACTACGCAATATCTGGGGGAAGAAACCACGCCCATCCGACCTGACCAGCCTGATTGACAGGCGAAAACGACTACTTTGGTAACGTATTTCGGCAGCATAGGTGGGGAATCGGGGTCCACAAACTACACTATTGTAATGCACAGCTCAGGCCCTATTTAACAGTATTTTTATCTCATACCGAAAAAAACGGGGTGATAGGTTCCCTTTAACATTGCTTTCAACCACTACAAATGCATTCACTGGGAAATGTCATTGTAACATTTAACAACCCTAGCTGGCCATGTGGTGTGTGACACATATGCAGACCCATCTTGTTTCATTTATGAAGGAGGGACTCTTAAAGTCTCAGAACCTATTTTTACTGGTGCATCAGGCGGCATTAATCTTCTTAAAGGGCCATTATTAAACAGTGGGTCTCAAACTGTTGTAGCCTACGCTGTGAGTGGATGGGCTGCCAAGAATTACAACGCACCACAATACACCTTTCATAAGATGTCCAGGAGGGCCTCCTGAAAAAATGTTGCAGTGAATGCAAGGCCTGCCCTGCTACCAATTCATATGCACCCCAATAAGCCTTTGAACCCACATACTGGATGGGCCCATGCAAATCCACTTCACAATATGCATTTTGTGATCCCGTACTCCTTTGTTATACACATTGGCAGCAAGGCCAGCCCTGCTGGATAATCATATGCACCCCATTACGCCTTTGAACCTACATACTGGATGGGCCCATGAAAATCCACTTCACAATATGCATTTTGTACTCCCGTACTCCTTTGTTTTACACATTGGCAGCAAGGCCAGCCCTGCTGCCTAGTCATATGCACCCCATTACCTCTTTGAACCCACATACTGGATGGGCCCATGAAAATCCACTTGTATTTTTTAATGGTATGATGGTTCTCTCTTTGCACAATTATTTACAGGAGAATTTGGCAATGTTATTTGCCATGTTTTTAACACTAAGGTTCAGATAGCCTTCTTTAAAAAAGGCTAATACTTGCAATACTACGCAATTTTATTGCAAAGTGCAAAATTCAAGGAATAGTATGATTGAATGGTATGAGTGCATACACTTTTGTATACATGTCCTTCTCAAAAAATTAGCATATAGTGTTAAATTTCATTATTTACCATAATGTAATGATTACAATTAAACTTTCATATATTATAGATTCATTATCCACCAACTGAAATTTGTCAGGTCTTTTATTGTTTTAATACTGATGATTTTGGCATACAACTCCTGAAAACCCAAAAAACCTGTCTCAATAAATTAGCATATTTCACCCGTCCAATCAAATAAAAGTGTTTTTTAATACCAAACAAAAAAACCATCAAATAATAATGTTCAGTTATGCACTCAATACTTGGTCGGGAATCCTTTGGCAGAAATGACTGCTTCAATGCGGCGTGGCATGGAGGCAATCAGCCTGTGACACTGCTGAGATGTTATGGAGGCCCAGGATGCTTCAATAGCGGCCTTAAGCTCATCCAGAGTGTTGGGTCTTGCGTCTCTCAACTTTCTCTTCACAATATCCCACAGATTCTCTATGGGGTTCAGGTCAGGAGAGTTGGCAGGCCAATTGAGCACAGTAATACCATGGTCAGTAAACCATTTACCAGTGGTTTTGGCACTGTGAGCAGGTGCCAGGTCATGCTGAAAAATGAAATCTTCATCTCCATAAAGCATTTCAGCCGATGGAAGCATGAAGTGCTCCAAAATCTCCTGATAGCTAGCTGCATTGACCCTGCCCTTGATGAAACACAGTGGACCAACACCAGCAGCTGACATGGCACCCCGCACCATCACTGACTGTGGGTACTTGACACTGGACTTCAGGCATTTTGGCATTTCCTTCTCCCCAGTCTTCCTCCAGACTCTGGCACCTTGATTTCCGAATGACATGCAAAATTTGCTTTCATCAGAAAAAAGTACTTGGGACCACTTAGCAACAGTCCAGTGCTGCTTCTCTGTAGCCCAGGTCAGGCGCTTCTGCCGCTGTTTATGGTTCAAAAGTGGCTTTACCTGGGGAATGCGGCACCTGTAGCCCATTTCCTGCACACGCCTGTGCACGGTGGCTCTGGATGTTTCCACACCAGACTCAGTCCACTGCTTCCTCAGGTTCCCCAAGGTCTGGAATCGGTCCTTCTCCACAATCTTCCTCAGGGTCCGGTCACCTCTTCTCGTTGTACAGCGTTTTCTGCCACATTGTTTCCTTCCAACAGACTTACCATTGAGGTGCCTTGATACAGCACTCTGGGAACAGCCTATTTGTTGAGAAATTTCTTTCTGGGTCTTACCCTCTTGCTTGAGGGTGTCAATGATGGCCTTCTTGACATCTGTCAGGTCGCTAGTCTTACCCATGATGGGGGTTTTGAGTAATGAACCAGGCAGGGAGTTTTTAAAAGCCTCAGGTATCTTTTGCATGTGTTTAGAGTTAATTAGTTGATTCAGAAGATTAGGGTAATAGGTCGTTTAGAGAACCTTTTCTTGATATGCTAATTTATTGAGACAGGTTTTTTGGGTTTTCAGGAGTTGTATGCCAAAATCATCAGTATTAAAACAATAAAAGACCTGACAAATTTCAGTTGGTGGATAATGAATCTATAATATATGAAAGTTTAATTGTAATCATTACATTATGGTAAATAATGAAATTTAACACTATATGCTAATTTTTTGAGAAGGACCTGTATGTAGTTAACATACAAAGGTTGATAAATACATATAAGGATTACGAAGATCTAAAGATTAAGTACATACAGTATACTTACATAATCAACAAGAGGCTTTTAATCATCATCCGTCTGGAATATCAGAGAAGCAACACCAAGACAGAGAACCCCTGGGAGATTACCTAAACTACATGGGCGTCCCCAATTATGCAGGTATGAGCACACTTTACATGTACAGGTACCCCAGTTTTGGCATCTGTCTTAGTCATGTTTCTCTGGTCTTATATAGTGATTTACACTATGTAGTAACTCTAGTTTCAGCCAGCCCTTCAAGTGGCCAGCTTTCAAGGTTGTATGAAACTGAGATATCATGAAGTTATCAGACGAGGGGCTATAAACCCCTAGAATATAAAAGCCACAAGGATTTAGATCACACCACCACAGGCAGAGTTACAGTAAACCTTAATGTTTTACAATGACAAACAGCAACCATATAGAGGCTTAGAACTTTTTGTGAAGTGAATAAACAAACATTTCTCAAGATTCTATCACTATGAGCATTGTCTGTCACATCTGTAATTTTTTTTACACGAAATGCAATTATGTAATTGTCTGAATGCATTCGGTATACAGTATTTTAATCTGGATTCCAAATCGCCATTTATATATTCGCCATTTGTACATTTGATGCACCCAAAGTTATGGCTCTCAAGGAGAGAAACTAATATAGTGGACAAAGAAATATTTGTAATGAACTACTGAGCCAAACTAACAGCATCGCTTTATCAAATTTATATAAAATGTATTGTGTCCAATATGAGCAACCAGGCAACACAAAAAGGAGCTTTTCAAGCGAGCTCTTTAAGGTACACAAATGTTGTGAAGTCTTTGCCAACAAGGATGTGGTTTCACCAATGGGGGGTACCTTCTTTAAAAACTATACTATACTATACTAGTGCCATCACCGGCCCCTTGCTCAAACTTCACCGGCCTATAACAGTACAGAGCACTTTCACCCTGGTCATATAGTGGCAGTTAAACAAGAGACATTGCAGGAGACAGAGTTAAGAAATAGGCCCAATGTAGTGGTGTTGGTCACTGAGACTTAAAATAGAGTGCATGAGCTGCCAAACAATTCCCCAATGGGGTACCTTTTTTAAAAATATACTAGTGCCATTGCAGCCCCCTTGCTCAAAATTCACCGGCCTATAACAGTACTGAGCACTTTCACCCTGGTCATCTAGTGGCAGCTAAACAAGAGACATTGCAGGAGACAGAGTTAAGAAGTAGGCCCAATGTAGTAGTGTGGGTCTCTGAGACTTGTAATGCAGTGCATGAGCTGACAAACAATTCCCCAATGGGGGTACCTTTATGTAAAAATATACTAGTGCCATCCCAGCCCCCTTGCCCAAACTTCACCGGCCTATAACAGTACAGAGCACGTTCACCCTGGTCATCTAGTGGCAGTTAAACAAGAGACATTGCAGGAGACAGAGTTAAGAAGTAGGCCCAATGTAGTGGTGTGGGTCACTGAGACTTAAAATGGAGTGCATGAGCTGCCAAACAATTCCCCAATGGGGTACCTTTTTAAAATATACTAATGCCATTGCAGCCCCCTTGCCAAAAATTAACCGGCCTATAACAGTACTGAGCACGTTCACCCTGATCATCTAGTAGCAGTTGAACAAGAGACATCGCAGGAGACAGAGTTAAGAAGTAGGCCCAATGTAGTGGTGTGGGTCAATGAGACTCAAAATGGAATGCATGAGCTGCCAAACAATTCCCCAATGGAGGTACCTTTTTAAAAAATATACTAGTGCCATCGCAGCCCCCTTGCCTAAAATTCACTGG
The DNA here is from genome assembly GCF_051348905.1 of Ranitomeya variabilis. Taxonomy (NCBI): domain Eukaryota; kingdom Metazoa; phylum Chordata; class Amphibia; order Anura; family Dendrobatidae; genus Ranitomeya; species Ranitomeya variabilis. The sequence continues at coordinate 64,435,171 of NC_135239.1, read as the reverse complement.
CCTTTAACAGTACAGAGCACGTCATCTGGTCATCTAGTGGTTCTGGATGATGAGGATGAGGATAAGGAGGAAGATAAGAACAAACAGACCAAATCTGGAAGCTTATACCCATGTGTGGTTGTGAAGACGTGCATGAGAATACACCTCCCCAAAACAAAGAATGGATTTGAGGTTATGTTTAGCTGTTTTCACTTGGTGGTGTCCAGAAGTCTTTCCCAACCAAGCCCTTGTTCATTTTTATAAGAGTCAGCCTGTCAACATTTTCAGTTGACAAGCGGATGCGCTTATCTGATATAATTCCACCAACGGCCCTGAAAACCCCCCTGACAGAAGGCTAGCAGCAGGGCTGGCCATGACCTCCAAGGCGTAGAGAGCCAGTTCATGCCATGTTTCCAGCTTGGATACCCAATGATTAAAAGGCAAAGAGGAATCACAGAGGACGTTTGTACGATCTGCAAGGTACTCCCCCACCTTCTTCCCAAACATTGCACTTCTTGTGACAGCAACTCTTGTCTCTGTGCCATCACGATGGGAGGGTCTGAGAAAACTGTCCCAGACCTTTGCCATTGTTCCCCTGCCTGAGCTGGATTGCACTCTGTCTCTTACGCTTGGACTCCTTGGTTGTACAACAAACTCTGACGTCTGCTGCCAGAGTTCGCACATGGGAATTTTCTAAGTAATTCTGCTACAAGAGCCCTCTCATACTGCTACATTTTAGTACACCTCTCTGCCTCTGGCAGAAGGGATTGAAAGTTCTCCTTGTAGCGTGGGTCTAGAAGTGTCACCAACAAGTAATGAGTATCACCCAAAATTTTTATGATGCGAAGGTCACGTGAAACGCAGCGCAACATAAAGTGAGCCATGCGTGCCAGACTGCTAACAGGCAAGACTTCCATGTCCTCCACAACAGGAAGGCTGACCATGCTGTCCATATCTTCCTCATCCTTATCCTCCTCCTCCCTGTCCTCAGGCCATCCCAACTGAATAGATGGTATGACAGCTGTGCTCGTAGTACCGTCTATAGCCCATGAAAGTAGCTCCTATTATTCCTCCTCCTCCTCATTGCCTACCAATCTCTGCTCACAAATCCTTTCCAACATATGCAGCGTAGAATTCCAGCATGTGGGGACATCACACACCAGTCGGTGAGCTGGAAGCTGCAAACGCTGCTGAAGCACGGCAAGGGCGGCTGAAGCTGTAGCTGACTTTCTAAAATGGGCAGACAGATGGTGTACTTTCACTAGCAGATCTTCCAGCTCTGGGTAGCTTTTCAGAAAACGTTGAACCACGAGGTTAAGCACATGAGCCAAGCAAGGTATGTGTGTGAGCTCACCTTGCCTAAGAGCCACCACCAGGTTATGGCCATTGTCACACACAACCATGCCTGGCTGTAGGTTCAGCAGTGTCATCCAAATATTTGATTGCTCTTTCAGCGCTGTCCACAACTCTTCTGCATTGTGCGGTTTGTCAACTATGCAGATTAGCTTCAGCACAGCATGTTGCCTCTTGGCTGAGGCAGTGCTGCAGTGCTTCCAGCTTCGGACTGATGTGTTGATTTCAGAGATGGAGGAAGAAGAGGAGGAGGAGCTTGGGGAGGATGTGTTCCATCCCAAGTCCGACTCGGTCCCGGTTTCCATTATGTTAACCCAGTGTGCCGTCAGTGAGATGTACTGTCCCTGCCCACAAGCACTTGTCCACGTGCCCGTGGTTAGGTGGACCTTCCCTGTAACAGCATTGGTGAGGGCATGGGTAATGTTGTGGGACACATGCTGCTGTAATGCCGGTATGGCACACAGGGAGAAATAGTGTCGACTGGGGACCTAGTACCTTGGACTGCCACCGCCATCAGGTTGCAGAAAGCTTCTGTCTCAACGAGCCTAAATGGCAACATTTCAAGCAGAAGAGAAATATTACAATTTAGGACTGTGGCCTGTGGGGCGTTGGCTGGGTATTTCCACTTGCGTTCCAAAGACTGGGGTATAGACAACTGAAGGCTGTGCTGGGACAAGGACATGGACAGGCTTGATGATGGTGCTGCTTGACTGTGGGAAACAACAGGTGCAGGGCTAGAGGCATCTTCACATGCACGGTGGACTGGGGATTGGATTCTACACAAAACAGTGGAAGAAGCAGTGGTGTCACCTGCAGACAGTGTTCCTGGAGCCTGGGGTTCGGCCCACAAAGTCGAGTGCTTTGCTGCCATGTGCCTGATCATGCTAGTGGTGGTCAGGCTGGTTGTTTTGTTACCCCTGCTGATGCGGGCATGGCAGGTGCTGCAAATGGCCTGTTTGGGGTTATCGGCAGAGTCTTTAAAAAATAACCAGACTCGGGAAAATCGAACAGTTGGAATGGCAACTTCACTCATGTTGTTGTTATGGGGAATGGATGCACGCCTTCTGTCTGTGGCCACCACACTGCTTCTTCCTGCCTGTTGGGGGGATATGCCTCCTTCATCATGTGTGCTGTTGTCCTCGCTATGCATGTCCTCCTGCCAGGATGGGTCAGTCACTATGTCATCCAACACCTCGTCTTCCACATCCGCAACCTGCTCCTCCTCCTAACTTTCTGGCAATTGTGTCTCAACATCGTCCACCTCTTGTGACACTTTCCCATCATCTCCTTCATGTGACCGGGAATGGTCAAAGCTTTGGGCAGCTCTACATGCGATCTCATCTGTCCCCACTTCAAGTTGACCAGCCGAGAGTCCGGAATCTTGAAATGGAAAACTGAACAGCTCTTCAGAGTGTCCAAGTGTGGGATCAATTGTCTCAGGGAACTCGGCATGGTGGGAGGAAGGAGGATCAGGGTGAGGAATATCTGGGCCACACTCACGGCTACTCAGGCTTGACCATGTGGAAGACAAGATGGTTGTGGTGGTGGCTAAGTGACTGGAAGCATTATCCGCTATCCAACCAACAACCATTTTACAGTGCTCTGGCTTCAATAGTGCGCTCCCCTAGAAATTGGGACAGGAAGGTCGAGCTAGAAGATGTGGGTCTTTGTTGTGGCCCACTTTCACGTTGGCCACGGCCTCGTCCTCTGCATGCACCATCAGCATCACGTCCACTTCCCCATCCCTTGCCCCTTGCCTTGCCTATTTTAAATGGACAACTGCACTATTTCAAAAAGTCAACACAAACGTATTTATTTGGAGCTAAATGATATCTGATCAGTATGCCTGCAAAGCTACGATGTCACGGAAATACCACACTTCCAAATATGTTGCCTGTATTTGTTTAAATGCTAAATACTGCTGTATATAAGTAGAGTAACGGACAGAAAAAACTCTGGAAAACCGGCCTAAAATACCCAAACTTGGAGCACACAGACATATGAGGCCTGTCACGGAAATACCACACTGACAAATATGTGGCCCGTTTTAAAAAAAAAAAAAAGCTAAATAGTGCTGTATATAAGTAGAGTAACGGACAGAAAAAACAGTAGCAAACTTGGCTAAAATGCACAAACTTGGAGCACGCAGGTATATCAGGCTTGTCACGGAAATACCACACTGACAAATATGTGGCCATTTTTTTTCCAAAATGCTAAATAGTGCTGTATATAAGTATAGTATCGGACAGAAAAAAAATGTGGAAAACCGGCCTAAAATGCACAAACTTGGAGCACGCAGATTATCAGGCCTGTCCCGGAAATACCACAATGACAAATATGTGGCCTTTTTAAAAAAAATGCTAAATAGTGCTGTATATAAGAAGAGTAATGGACAGAAAAAACTGTGGCAAACCGGCCTAAAATGCCCAAACTTGGAGCACGCAGATATATCAGGCCTGTCACAGAAATACCACACTAAAAAATAAGTGGCCTGTACTTTTTGGGGGGTCTGCAAAATAGTGCTGTATATAACTAGAGCAACAGACAGCAAAAACAGTAGAAAACCAGGCTAAAATGCACAAACTTGGAGCACGCACATATATCAGGCCTGTCGCGGAAATACCATACTGACAAATATGTGGCCTTTTTTTTTCAAAATGCTAAATATTTCTGTATATAAGCAGAGTAAAGGACAGAAAAAACTGTGGAAAACTGGCCTAAAATGCCCAAACTTGGAGCACGCAGATATATCAGGCCTGTCACAGAAATACCACACTGACAAATATGTGGCCTTCTTTTTTTTTTTTTTTTGAAAAAAAAAAGCTAAATAGTGCTGTACATAAGTAACAGACAGCAAAAAATCTGGAAAACCAGCCTAAAATGCCCAAACTTGGAGCACGCAGATATATGAGGCCTGTCACGGAAATACCACACTGACAAATATGTAGCCTTTTTTTTTTTAAAATGCTAAATAGTGCTGTATATAAATAGAGTAACGGACAGAACAAACTGTGGAAAATCGGCCTAAAATGCCCAAACTTGGAGCACGCAGATATATCAGGCCTGACACGAAAATACCACACTGACAAATATGTGGCCTTTTTTTTAAAAAAAAAGTTAAATAGTGCTGTATATAAGTAAAGTAACGGACAGAAAAAACTGTGGAAAACCAGCCTAAAATGCCCAAACTAGGAGCACGCAGATATATCAGGCCTGTCACGAAAATAGCATACTGACAAATTTGTGGCCTGTACTTTCTGGGGGGTCTGCAAAATAGTGCTGTATATAACTAGAGTAACAGACAGCAAAAACAGTGGAAAACCAGGCTAAAATGCACAAACATAGAGCCCGCAGATATATGAAGCCTGTCACGGAAATACTACACTGACAAATATGTAGCCTTCTTTAAAAAAAAATGCAAAATAGTGCTGTATATAAGTAGAGTAACGGACAGAAAAAAAATGTGGAAAACCGGCCTAAAATGCCCAAACTTGGAGCACGCAGATATATGAGGTCTTTTTTGTTTTTGAGTGAATTTTTAGAAAAAAAGAACAAAAAAGAAAACTGCAACTAGGTATATAGCAAATAAGCAGCAGCAGGCATTTATGGAGCTTTGGGAGGGATGCAGTAGGAGCTATGTACGCACATACAGTGCCTGCAGGCCTTGCACTGATGTGGATATGCCGTGCCGTGCCTACCTAGTGCTGCAATATCGGGACCCGCCACGAATTAGCCCTAAAAAGGACTGTTGGTTTCTCAAGAGTTGTGGATTTAACAGTTGCAGACCTACACTAACTATAAAAACCACAATTCTGACCCTATCTCGGCAGCAGTTCTCCCTACTCTCGCTGAATCCGGAACTGAATGCGGCAAGCAGGGCGGCGCCAGGTCTCTTATACTCGCGATGATGCTGTGCGGCCAAGCCAATCACTGCACGACCATAACAAAGATGGCTGCTGCGTTTTATTGCCTGGAAGAAAATCCCTGCACCGTGATTGGGTCTCTAAAGTCCGTCAAAAACGTTGGGTGGAGACACCAGTTACTGCCGAATAATCCCGAAAATGCTCGCTGCTCGTCGAGTACATTGATACTCGGGCGAGTAACGAGTAGTGGCGACACGTTCGCTCAGCACTATTAATTATTAAATTATTAAATAAAAGTTCATTTTTAGTCACATTATACTGTAAGAATCTTTAGTTAGGGATCATTTGTCATTGGAAACCTGGACAATCTGTGGCACTAATTTCTGCATGCCAATAAAGTTAAGTAGGATGGTCTCACCAAGTGAGTGAGTCTGGATCAACTTTCCATCTGCTCCCTTCACCAGTAGCCATGCTAATGGGTCTGGGGCACATGAATATTAGTCAATGGCACCAATCATCGTCATACAGAAACTGTCTGCCCACTTTGGCCAAATGATTTATTAGGCATTATCCTGTACCAGTAGGAACTCAGAGCTCACTGCAGCAGTGTATGGTATGACAGTGGCCCTGAGGACTTCATCTTGATACCTGCTCCATGCTCTTGAGACTGTGATGAGAGATACAGAAAATCTCTTTGTGACAATATATATTGATGTGCCATCCTGGAGGAACTGGACTACTTGTGCCAACTTAATGTGCTGCACGTGTTGCCTTGTGCGACCAGTAGTGACAAGGTCACTGGCAAAACACAAAATTAAAGGATCAGTCAGTAAGGTTAAGGAGAGAGTAATTGTCTGTGACCACCTGCACCATTCTCTTTTTGGGTTTGTCTTGCTGTTGCCTCTCCTGTGCACTTATTGTCATTTTCAATTGCACCAAAGTAGGTGAAATTGATTCACAGTTGTGCATGCATCCTAAGTGGACAGACTGATATTCTTAAATGTTACATATAGAGGGCTCACACAGTGATGTGGATACTCTAAGCCCAAGAACCAGGTGGGCACATGGGCCACTGACATTGGTTCAGCAGCCAGATGGAGCATTTGGAACATGGACACATAAACTGAAAACTAAAAGTTTAGGAAAGTCAAAGAAACCACATACAGATAGCAGAGTTATGGAACACCATGAGCAGATAACAATGTTATTGAACACCTCAGACAGATTGCAGGGTTTCTGTAGAACTCGGACAGATAGCAGGGCTACTGTAGACCTCAAACATGTAGCATGGTTACCATAGACCTCGGACAGGTAGCAGGGTTACTGAAGACTGTGGAAGCCACACACAGCCAGTAATATGTCCTGAAAACTCAGGCAGGCACGTTAATGAGGTCCTAAAAGATGAGGGACAAGTAGTAGCAAAACTCTGAAGTGACAAAGTCTAAGGCCACGAGCACATGTTGAGTATTTTGTGAGTTTTTTCCTCGGTATTAGTAAACCAAAACCAGGAGTGTGTAAAAGAATGCAGAAGTGGTGACGTGTTTCTATTATACTTTTCCTCAGATTGTTCCTTTCCTGATTTTGGCTTACAAATACTGAGGTAAAATACTGACCAGATACTTAATGTGCTCATGTTTCCTAATACATTGGAAGCCACAGACACAGGAGACAGGTTGATACTGGAGACCTTAGGCAAGTAGGATATGATACTGGAAACCGCAGACAAACAGGGAAGGTTCTGCACTGACAGGTAGTAAGGTTACTGGAAACCACAAACAAGTAACTCATGGACTGGGAACCACAGATAGCCATGAGACATCCTGAGGAATGTGGTTTGGAACTGAGCACAGACAAAACTTAGACAATTACTAGCAGTCTTACAGCAATACCAAGACACAGATGTGTCTCTAGGAAGTCTTTATATAGGCCATAGAAATACAATATTCAGTGACATAGAGAAGTGTGGGCATTCTTGGTCAGAATTACTGTTATTGCGCACAGTTAGGCGAGTTACAGATTAAATGATCTGTAAAAGGCCTAAAGTTAAAGATGACACATTTACTTTGCATTTTAGGCAAAAAAAAGTGTTGTTTTTTTTCATTTTAAAAATCCCAAAACGGAAAATGGGCCAATACTAAAGTTTTGGCACCCCTTGGAGAATTGTGCGCTCAGTTAACATTGACCAAGGTTTCAGACCTTAATTAGCCTATCAATTTTATGGCTTGTTTACTATCATCGTTAGGAAATTCCAAGTAATGCGAATTTCCCAGCTTTATAAAAACCCAGCCTCCTCTAACCTTATGCCAAAAAACAGGAGCCATGGGTTCTTTTAAGCAGCTGACTAGCACTCTGAAAAGGAAATGGTGGACGCCCAAAAAGCAGGAGTAGACTATAAGAAAATAGCAAAGCGTTTTCAAGTTGCCCTTTCCTCAGTTCGAAATGTCATTAAGAAATGACAGTTAATAGGATTGGAACAGTGGAGGTCAAGATAAGAGAGAGTGAGTCAACCTCTGCTTGACTGCAAAAGACCTTCAGAAAAATGAAACAGAGTTGTGGTACATTGCTCTACAGTTCAGAGACACCTGCACAAGTACGGCTTTCATGGAAGAGTCATCAGAAGAAAATCTCTCCTGCATCCTGACCATAAAATTCAGTGTCAGAAGTATTCAAAACAGCATCTAAACAAGCCTGGTTCATTTTGGAAACAAGTCCTGTAAACTGATGACGTTAACATAGAACTATTTGGCCACAATGATCAAAGGTATAGGTGGAGAAAAAAGGGCACATAATTTTAGGAAAAGAACAACTCAAGAACCTTAAAGCATGGGAAGTATCAATCATGCTTTGGGGTTGCGTTACAGTCAATCACACGGTGAACATTTCACGGGTAGAGGGAAGAATGGATTCAATTAAATTTCAACAATTTCTTAATGCAAACATAACACCATCTGTAAAAAAGCTGAAGTTGAAAAGAGTATGGCTTCTACAAATGGATAATGATGCTATCACGCATCAAAATCCACGACAGACTACCTCAAAAGGTGCAAGCTGAAGGTTTTAAAATGGCCCTCACAGTCCCCTGATCTGAACATCATTGAAAATCTGTGGCTAGACCTCAGAATAGCAGTGCATGCAAGATGACCCAGGAATCTCACAGAACTGGAAAAATATTCCAAGGAATAATGGATGAAAATCCCTCAAACAAGAATTGAAATATTCTTACCTGGTAACAAAAAGCATTTACATGCTATCATTCTTTCAAAAGGGGGTGCTACTATGTACTAACCATGCAGGGTGTCCAAAAATGTTCCCTTTTTGCAATTTTTAAAATGTAAAAGATGAAAATACATTTTTTTATTGCTAAAATACAAAGGAAATGTGTAATCTTTAACTTTAGGCCTATTAGAGATAATTTCATCTTCAACTTTCTTAACTGTTCACAATAACAGTATTTTGACCAGGGGTGCCCAAACATTTACATGCCACAGTATGGATCACGCCAAGCTACTTTCAAGTCCTAATGTGCAGGACCAGAAAATCAAACAGAACGGCGCATGCATGTAACACTAATATTTAATTGACTTGGGGTTATACTTAAGTTTTCCATAATTTTTGTGAGCAATGTATATGAATCTAACTAGCTCCTCTTGCTCTATAACACACAAATTGGACTCATTTTAATCAAGTTATCCTCAGTAGAGAAATGTGCATAAAAATATGGGGGAATCCAGAGATAGAAGCATAACTTAGAATTTTTGTTCACATTCATTTACAGTGCCTTGCTAAAGTTTTCGGCTCCCTGGAACTTTTCAACCTTTTCCCACATATCATGCTTCAAACATAAAGATACCAAATGTAAATTTTTGGTGAATATTTAACAAAAAGTGGAACACAATTGTGAAGTTGAATGAAATTTATTGGTTATTTTAAATTTTTGTGGAAATTCAAAAACTGAAAAGTGGGGCATGCAATATTATTCGGCCCCTTTACTTTCAGTGCAGCAAACCCACTCCAGAAGTTCATTGTGGATTTCTGAATGATCCAATGTTGTCCTAAATGCCTAATGATGATAAATATAATCCACCTGTGTGTAATCAAGTCTCCGTATAAATGCACCTGCTCTGTGATAGTCTCAGGGTTCTGTTTGAAGCACCGAGAGCATCATGAAGACCAAGGAACACAACAGGCCGGTCCGTGACACTGTTGTGGAGAAGTTTAAAGCCGGATTTGGACACAAAATGATTTCCAAAACTTTTAACATCCCAAGGAGCACTGTGCAAGTGATCATATTGAAATGGAAGTAATATCATACCACTGCAAATCTGCCAAAACTCAGCCGTCCCTCTAAACTTCCATCTCAAACAAGGAGAAGACTGATCAGAGATGCAGCCAAGAGGCCCATGATCAGTTTGGATGAACTGCAGAGACCTACAGCTGAGGTGGGACAGTAGGACAACAATTAGTCGTACACTGCACAAATCTGGCCTTTATGGAAGAGTGGCAAGAAGAAAGCCATTTCTAAAAGATATCCATAAAAAGTGTCATTTAAAGTTTGCACCAAGCCACCTGAGAGACACACCAAACATGTGGAAGAAGGTGCTCTGGTCAGATGGAACCAAAATCGATCTTTTTGGCAACAATGCCAAACGATATGTTTGGCGTAAAGGCAACACAGCTCATCACCCTGAACACACCATCCCCACTGTCAAACATGGTGGTGGCAGCATCATGGTTTCTGCCTGCTTTTCTTAAGTAGGGACAGGGAAGATGGTTAAAATTGTTGGGAAGATGGATGGAGCCAAATACAGGACCATTCTTGAAGAAAACCTGTTGGAGTCTGCAAAAGACCTGAGACTGGGACGGAGACTTGTCTTCCAACAAGACAATGATCCCAAACATAAAGCAAAATCTACAATGGAATGCTTCCCAAATAAATGTATCCAGGTAGGTGTTAGAATGGCCAAGTCAAAGTCCAGACCTCAATCCAATTGAGAATCTGTGGAAATTGCCTAGGAAGAATGGGAAAGAATTTCAGTCTCTCAATGTACAAAACTGATAGAGACATACCCCAAGCGACTTGCAGCGGTAATTGCAGCAAAAGGTGGCGCAACAAAGTATTAAGTTAAAAGGGCCGAATAATATTGCACGCCCCACTTTTCAGTTTTTGAATTTCCAAAAAAATTTAAAATAACCAATAAATTTCATTCAACTCACAATTGTGTTCCACTTGTTGTTGATTCTTCACCAAAAATTTACATTTGGTATCTTTATACTTGAAGCATGATTTGTGGAAAAAGGTTGAAAAGTTCCAGGGAGCTGAATACTTTCACAAGGCACTGTATAGGCATCCTTTATTTTGCAATAATATTTGAGAAATTAGAAGGATGGTGAATCCTTGCATCGTGCGCACTGTGCGCTGTGAGTATTCTCTGTTGCCGAAGCCGGGAGTGGCTAGCATGTGACTACAAGTATATGATTTACATACATGTTGTCACTGTGACGGGGTGTACGGCAGAGCAAGAAGGGACAACAGGCCAAGGGATGATTCCACAGATTTATTATCAAGAACGCTGGAACAACACATGCAGGTAGATCTACAGAGTCCACAATTAGTCCAGCGGAACAGGTTCGGGGGCACCTCCCGATAATCCTTGTGCCAGCAAACAAAGCAATAGTCCACACGAGTCCAAGGGATCCCAAAACAATCTCATGAACGACGAGATATGTCCTCAGCTCAAGTCTCGCCCCGTTCGCTTCCGCAGTCACAGATGGATGTGGGGTCTTGACTCAGCTAAGAATCCCCACTCCTTCTCCTTTTAGGATCAACTCACATCTGATCTCAAAATAAGAATGGATTGTCTGAGCTCCTGGGATCCGCCCATGAAGGGGGGTAGGGGTCACACCTTCTATTCAATGGTTGGGTCCATCAGAAGATTCTACACTGGTTGGCTCCACTTAGTCTAGGTAGTATGTACATATGACTAGCCACCTGCTGTGAGGAAGAATGGCTATTACTTCACTAGTTGACAAAGCTTAATTACATTATAGCTTAGGGCTGCAAGTATTGGGGGAAGGAGACATTGTTACAGGTAAACTCCCAGCACAAGAAAATACATAAACTACAGCTAATAGAAACCAGAGAACAGTTACATACATCAAATGGCATATTATTCAAATACAGGACAGGGGAAAAGTACATATGACAGTCACGTACCCACTAGATGGGCACATCTCACTAAATGCAAGTATATTGAGTGAGGCCCGAACACAGTCTAGTTGGAATGTGGTGGAAATATGCAAATTGCATACTTAAAGGTCACATGACCGCCCGCTCTCGGTATCGGCACCGGAGAATTCTCACAGCTCACAGTGTGTGCAATGTGAAGACTCACAAGTTTGTAGTCACATAGAGTGACTGCAGACATATAGCTTAAGACCAGACAAGCCTTTAAAACTTTTCCATAATTTTCTGGTATATAGTCAAGGCTTAGCAGTATTTTTGTCAAATGATACAATAGATCGTTTCTTCCATCTCACAAACATGAAGAGTTTACACAAATATTAGAGTCGTGATGGAAACATTAAACCTTAAAAATATTCAATTGCTTCCAAGGAAAATATGCAAAATGCCGAGGGGAATTCTATCAAATTATTTTTTATGGAAAATATTAGCAGAACAGCAGCCAAATTCTTTAACTATGCATAAAAAAGTTCCGGTGATGCTAATAGGTATTTACCTCTGCAAAATCTATTTATGAACCAACTAGTTATATCCTTAGTAACAAGAAAGAATTAATAATATCGTCAATGCTTCTGAAGTTTAGAACCCAGCACTTCAGAACTACATTTTACCATTGGGAATGCAGAATTGTAAAGGTGATTTTATTTTTTTTTAAAGATTAATATTATTTTTTAATTCTTTCAAAACGTAGACTATCTTTACATCTTCTATAACCCAAAAAAAGGAATGGATCTCAGAGCAATAAAAATAGGAATTTTATTGATGATTATTTAAAAAAAACAATTTTATCATCATTTCAATAAATAAATACATAAAAAAAACATAAAAAATAAGAAAACAGGGTTCAAGTGACACCAAGTGTCACGTCCAAGGGTGGTCAAATTAATCAAAAGGGCATACTAAAACTACATGCATATAAATATGTGCAAAATAGCAGAATAAACAGCAAAGCTGATAATGATATTAAGTAATATTAAACAGGCCATAAACTACAAAAAAAGCAAAACAAAATGGAAAAAATGGTTATGAATATATAAGATAAAACACATTCAAAGTTGCTGGCTACAAGAGATTCATAAGGGCCTCCTATCCAATATAGTAATATAAACCAGCAAGTGCATTGTATGTATAGGCACCCAAACAAAGATGTCAAACTGTTAAATATTAATTTATTGAATTATTCTTAATCTCAATGCAGTACAGAGCACATTGCTTCTTGCTGACAGTACAAAAGCTATTTATGTATATAGGAGCTCAGAGCATAAGTCAACGCCTTATAAAGGGTAACATGTGGTCTGTAGAAACATATATATACGTCTCTTAGGAGGGTGTGGGGGCCTTTTTTGTCACGTGGGACTGTCACCTCCTACTTCACATCATTTACCATGAACGAGAGATGAAGAAGCAACAGCTGTTAGTTGGCAGCCATGATGATCTTCAAATTTCACACAGACAGACGGGTTCTACCATTCAGAACTTGGGAAAGATGAGTAACAAATGCTGATCTCTACATATGGACAATCTGTTCGTAACTATTTTCATCTGTTTTATGTTTGTGCTGCAAAGTGATTTTTCTGTGGACAGTCAATAAACCACTATACTTTTTATGAGAATATGACGACATTTTTCTTTTAAGAATAACGCACCTGGTTAGGTCCTGATTTAAATAAATGTGCACAATAAGCATATTTAACACAAACCATAACCATAATAGTTTTACAAAAAGAGGCCTGGTAATAAGGGATTAGGTTGTAACCAAGAAAATGCATGCAGATGGTAAAAGAATCACAATACCCATGATAGACCAACCGCCCCCCGAGGAAGCATAGTAGCGAAACGCGCGTTGGGGTTGTTTTCCACGTCCACTCCTAAGGTTGGTCTATCATGGGTATTGTGATTCTTTTACCATCTGCCTGCATTTTCTTGGTTACAACCTAATCCCCTATTACCAGGCCTCTTTTTGTAAAACTATTATGGTTATGGTTTGACATTTTTGTTTGGGTGCCTATACTTACCATGCACTTGCTGGTTTATATAACTATATTGGATAGGAGGCCCTTATGAATCTCTTGTAGCCAGCAACTTTGCATGTGTTATCTTATACGGTATATTCATAACCATTTTGTCAATTTTTTGCTTTTTTTGAAGTTTATGGCCTGTTTAATATTACTTAATATCATTATCAGCTTTGCTGTTTATTCTGCTATTTTGCACATAATTATATGTATGTAGTTTTATTATGCTCTTTTGATTAATTTGACCACCCTTGGACGTGACACTTGGTGTCACTTGAACCCTGTTTTCCTGTTTTTTTATGTTTTTTTATGTATTTATTTATTGAAATGATGATAAAATTGTTTTTTTTAAATAATCATCAATAAAATTCCTATTTTTATTGCTCTGAGATCCATTTCTTTTTTTGGGTTATATTTACCGTATATACTCGAGTATAAGCCGACCCGAGTATAAGCCGACCCCCCTAATTTTGCCACAAAAAACTGGGAAAACTTATTGACTCGAGTATAAGCCTAGGGTGGAAAATGCAGCAGCTACCGGTGAATTTCAAAATTAAAAATAGATGCTCCATACTGTTCATTATGGCCCCATAGATGCTCCACATAAAGCTGTGCCACATATAATGCTCTACACTGTTCATTATGGCCCCATAGATGCTCCACATAAAACTGTGCCATATATAATGCTCTGCACCGTTCAGTATAGCCCCATAGATGCTCCACACAAAGCTGCCCCATATATAATGCTCTGCACAGTTCATTATGGCCCCATAGATGCTCCATAGAAAGCTGTGCCATATACAATGCTCTGCACCTTTGATTATGGCCCCATAGAAAGCTGTGCCATATATAATGCCCTGCACCTTTGATTATGGCCCCATAGATAGCTGTGCCATATATAATGCTCTGCACCTTTGATTATGGCCCCATAGATGGCTGTGCCATATACAATGCTCTGCACCTTTGATTATGGCCCCATAGATAGCTGTGCCATATATATTGCTCTGCACCTTTGATTATGGCCCCATAGATGCTCTACATAAAGCTGTGCCATATATATAATGCTCTGCACCGTTGCCCCATAGATACTCCACATAAATCTGTGCAATATATAATGCTGCTGCTGCTGCAATAAAAAAAAACAAACACATACTCACCTCTCTTGCTACCCGCAGCTCCTCAGCGTCCCATCTCGGCGTCTCTCCGCACTGACTGTTCAGGCAGAGGGCGGCGCGCACACTATATGCGTCATCGCACCCTCTGACCTGAACAGTCAGAGCAAGAGGATGGGAAGACAGAGCGGCGCTCGGCGTGTGGAACGCGGACAGGTGAATATGACATACTTACCTGCTCCCGGCGTCCCTGGCTCCTTCTCCCGGACAGCTGGTCTCCGGGTGCAGCAGCCTCTTCCTCTGTCAGCGGTCACCGTTACCGCGCTGATTAGAGGAATTAATTTGCGGCTCCACCCCTATGGGAGTGGAGTCCATATTCATTTCTCTAATGAGCGGTACCATGTGACCGCTAAACAGGGGACGAGCTGCGGCACCGAAGACCGTGGGATGGGCAGGGGGAGCGCCAGGAGCACCGGGACTAGGTGAGTATGCGACACGCTCTCCCCCTCACCCGCCGACCCCACCGCCGACCGTGACTCGAGTATAAGCCGAGAGGGGCACTTTCAGCCCAAAAATTTGGGCTGAAAATCTCGGCTTATACTTGAGTATATACGGTATGTATTTATGGATGAGCTTATGATTTGAGGCCCTTTGTTTTGGTAAATATCTTTACATCTTGTAAGACAACAATTAGATAACATTTCTTTTACTTCTTTTTTTTACATTCTGATGGTATTGCGTGAGGCTACAAGGCAATTTTGGCTATAACTCAGGTTGCACGGCCAAAGATCGCTTGTATGAGCTCACATACCACAGCATAGTGCAAATGAATGGGGTCGCATTGTGACCCATAAGGTATCACCATCTGTGACACACAAGTCGAAAGAAGTTGAATTTTAGTGACTTGCTTGTTGCAGTATCTGGCTAGGCGCAATGACACCACATTCACTTTTACCATGCTGCAATTTAGCAGAGGCATATATGATAAAGAAACAAGATGGAAGAAGAAATGAAGAGTTTGAAATGTGGTGCTGGTGAAGAATGCTATCAATACCATGGATGGCAAGAAGAACAAACAAATCAATTTTGGAACAAATCAAGCCAGTCATGTCACTCAAAGCAAAGATCATCAAGCTACAACTTGCCTACTTTGGATACAATCGATGTAAATACTTATGCCCAAAAAATGACAAAGGTACCGTATTTTTCGGACTGCAAGACTCACTTTTTCCCCCCCAAAAAAGGGGGGAAAATGGGGGGTGCGTCTAATAGTCGCAATGCAGGGTTACCGTGGCGGCAGAGGTGCGGTGGCAGAGGTGTGGCGGCAGACGTGCGGGGATGAGGAGGCGCAGTGAGCGGGGTCCCTTTCCCCGGTGAGGTGATGCAGCAGCCCGGTAAGCAGCAGAGCCGGGTGAATCCTGTTGTTAGCGGTGGTGGCGGCCATCTTCCGGAGGCCGCGCGTGCGCAGATGGAGCGCTCTGCTTCCCGGGGCTTCAGGAAAATGGCCACGGGATGCCGCACGTGCGCAGATGGGGATCGCGGCGGCCATTTTCCTGAAGTTCTTGGCTTCAGGAAAATGGCCACCGCGATCTCCATCTGCGCACATGTGGCCTCCCGTGGCCATTTTCCTGAAGCCCCGGGAAGCAGAGCGCTTAATCTGCGCACGTGCGGCCTCAGGAAGATGGCCGCCACCACCGCTAACAACAGGATTCACCCGGCTCTGCTGCTTACCGGGCTGCTGCATCACCTCACCAGGGAAAGGGACCCCTCTGGCACCATACCTCTCACTGCGCCTCCTCATCCCAGCACGTCCTCATCCCAGCACGTCCTCATCCCAGCACGCCCTCATCCCAGCACCTCCTCATCCCAGCACCTCCTCATCCCAGCACCTCCTCATCCCAGCACCTCTGCCGGTAACCACTGCTGCAACCCTCCCATGGACACCAGGCCGTGGCGTCGCCCACCTAAGCAGGAAGGGACCCTGCTCAGGTGCACGCCGTACCGCATCACCCCACCTCTGCCGACACCATGCCTCCTGTGACCCTGCTCTGCCACCGCCAGCCCTCAGGTAAGATACTGTAAATTCGGACAATAAGACGGACGCCCATCTTATAAAAAATCTTTTTTTCTGCAATTTTCACCCCAAATTTGGGGTGCGCCTTATGGTCCGGTGCGTCTTATAGTCCGAAAAATACGGTATTCTCAGAGCGATATCTTTTTTGGGTAACCGGAAAATATATGTTTGCAAGCTTTCAGAGCACAGAGGCTCCTTCTTCAGGCAGAATTACAAATAAATTAATAAGACAAGAGCACAACATTTAAGAGATATTTCATCAGGACATTTGTTCATGAGGTAGAAGGAGTGATGCCTCCTAAATATAAGCCAAGGGAAGCAAATTATGTATTTTGAACTGGAGAGGGAGTGGGAATGGAATGTTCCCTTAGATACTTGGAGTCCGTCTGGTGGAGGTCTGAATTGTGCCCATGTAGTGAATCATGAATCCAAGTGTTAAATTAAGTCTTATTGTCAAAGAATTGAACATCCTTGTGAATTTGAATTCCAAAATTCTTCTCTCTCTGTTGTCCTTGAAGTGACTTTTTAGTATTAAGACTTTTAAATCTGTCGTACAATGTTCAGTGTTTCACCTGTATTGTGGTGAAAGTCGCCTTGTAGACCTAACATTAATCATTTATATTTATTCCAAAAATGAACCTTCATATTCAGATACAAAAATCTGTTTTTACTTACCATGTTTTCTTCTAGCATTATGCTTTTTCTTAGGCTATGGGCAACACATTGGCTCAGACAACATCTGCAAAGAGTTTGTATGGTCTCCCTATGTTTGTGTGGCGCCCCTGGGGTCCAGTCGCCACAGAGTACTGCACCTCATCCAGAGATGTGGTATTCCACTCTCAGGTAAGGAGGAGGCACGTCACAAAACCCTAGAGCTGCATCAAACACTAGACACTTCAGTCAGGGCATGTGGGCATACCCTAAGGGAGGAAGGCCTCATTCCAAGCTGGATAGGAAAGGGTGTTGGAGGAGTGGGTGGGGTAGGTAGAGTAGGGGAGGAGTTAATTAGGAGGGAACGTTAGGCAGATTGTGAGAAGAACTGAAAGGAGTAAGACGTGCAGAAAGACTCTCCCTGTCAGAGGGAGTCTGAGAGGAGATTGTGAGAGGAGGGGAGCTGAGCAGACGTGAGGGTCTGCAGCTCCTGACAGCTTGAAGAGAGAAGTGAGAGGGAGAGATTGAAGGAAGCTCCCAGAAGGACAGAAGGGGTCCTAGAGGCACTGGTAGTGAGAAGTCCACCTGTGGGGCTCATATTCACGCTGACCAGAGTCAGGTGGAGGACCAGGTCGCAGGCAAGGAGACCGGACCCATTATAGTGGAGAAACTAAGGACTCAGCTTAATAACTGGAGACTGTGGCTTTTGCAGGAAGCACAATCACATCTGCACACATTCGCTGAAAAGGCAGCCATATAGAATCCAGGGGGACTTAGAGCTCGCCGAGAGACGGCCAGAGAAAGGAACATAGAAAGAGGGTTCTGGAAAGTGCACCCAAATTGCTTGAGAGCTGGCTGGACCACCTACTCGGAGGACACTGCACCCCGGCTGGGGTAACTAAGAATTGTGAGTTTTGGAAACTGCACCGTGCGTTTTACTGACCGGGGTCAGAGAGAGAGACTGTGCTTATTCTATGGGATACCTCTGAGGATAAGAGGCATCCGGGAACCTGTGTGATGGTTGCCAACAGGTAACGGACTGTAATCCGTGTTATGCTGACCGGGGCCAGTGAGGGACTTTGGTTCCACTGTAAAGCTGAATATGTACAGACGGTGTTCAGGCTGTTACAAACTACCAAGTTCATGAGGTTGTGGTTTATGCTGATGTGGAAATAAACCTAAGTTATTGTAAGAAAATCGTGCCTGAGTGCGTTTATCCCGTTGCCAAGTGAGTGTCCCCCAAGACACGTGGATCGCCCCCACATTAAGGGCAATGGGGTACTCGGTACCGGGTCTGTCTCTCGGTTCTGGGGATGTCACAGTGACCCGACCCGGTCCGTGGCCCTTTGAGGGACGTCCAGTAAAAGAGTTTATAAATAAGGAAATGGTTCGTGACGCCACCTGTGGTATTCCGTCAGGGTGACCGACGCTGCTTGGGGTCCGCTGGGGTGATGGAGTGGCAGCTAGATGGTGTACCTTACCACAGGTGAAGTATGTCCCCAGGGCTTCCCAGATGTGTAGGTGGTGATGGTGGACGATGTAAGGCGCAATGAATAACGAGGACACAAAGGTTGCAGTCTCTTTACCTTTTACTGAAGACTTCAGCGTCCACAGTCCAGAGTACTGTTCACAGGGCAGGCAGAGTCCGGCCGGTCTGAAGGCAAATCCAGAGCTCTCTTAACCAGGTGGAAGTCAGTAGCCTTCCTACTAGCGCCTGTGTGTTGTAGTACTTCCCTGCTGAGCACCGCGGGATAGTCCTCACAACTTTCATGGATGTTTCTGATGTTCTCTCTCTCTCTCTGTCCCCCAGATGGTATGGATAGGACAACCCGTATGACTGGGATAGCCTGGAGCTTGTTTGTAGGGACCCTAGAGACGCCCCGACCCCCACAATTTGCCACCGTGTCTTCTTAGGTATTAAGGTCGGGCAGCCAACTTGGAATTGACTGTCCTGCGGTCTCTGAAGTAAAGCGTAGAGTCTATTACTCCCTCGGTGTTCCGGCCACCGGCTACGCGCCTCAGAAGGAGGTTGCCGATCTTGGGGCAGGACTCCTCCCGGTATTATCTCCTTGTGCTGTGACTTCGTTTCTCACTCTCCACAATACAATTCCTTTCTTGTCCTTTCTTAGGATGCTGCCGCATGGGGTGCAGGCGCAGCTCCGTGTCTTTCTGTCTCGTGCTAGGCCTCTGTCAGGATCCCACCCCTGACAGGGACCCTCTGTCTGCAGCTCAGATGTTCCTCCTTTCCCCCTGTCTGCCTGACAGGTGTTGCCTGGGCAAAGCCCAGTCAGCTTCTGACTAACTTCCTATCCAACCCACCAGTTTTACCCTATTGTGAGGAGTGCCCTAATAGATAGGAGCAAGGCTCCCCCTGGTGGACTGGAGTGTGAAGTGTAGTGTGTGACTTTTGATACCTGGCAAGGTGAACTCCTTTAGTGCCATCAGACGTAATATCACTCCCCCTGGTGGAAGAACGACATTACTGCAGCAACCATGACTCTGGGGCGCTGCACACGCAGTAAGCGTTATCTTACAATTGGTGCTAGACTGCGGGCAACGGTCCAGGAAGCACGTGTGGAGGTGATTGCTGTGGCTCGGCAGGGTCACGAAGATTTGATTTTTTTTTTCCTCAAAACAACTTGCTGTGGATCGACGGGTCCACGAAGTTGACAAGCGCCTGGCTGTAACTCGGAGGAGGTTACGAAGAGTTGCTGTGGATCGGCGGGTCCACGAAGTCTGCGGTGCGGAGCCCTGAAGAGCCTTGTGGAGAGGAGCTGCAGTTGCAACAAGATGTGCTGCAGCAGCTGGAGCTGCAGCAGAAGCTGGTGATCGGCAGCTGGAGGTGCTGGTGGTTTGTGGCTGCAGCAGGAGCTGTGGTAGTGCCAGCAGGAGCTGGTGAGGTGTCATAAAAACATTGTTGGTCCAGATTGTGCAAAATCTTAAAGGGCCAGTGAAAGCCCAGGGACATATTGTTGTTCTGTGTGAACTGGGGCCTGAGAGTACCGTGGGGAGTTCACGAGGTGTCCCTAAAAGGGTGGTGTCCCAAAAAAGGGAGCGGAAACCCAAACAGGTATGGTTGTCCAAAAGGGGATGGAGTCCCAAAAGGGGGCGCTATCCCAAAGGGAGTAGTTGCCCGAAAGGGGGCGGTGACCCAAACATGAGTGGTGGCCCAAAGGGGGTGGTGGCCCAAAAAGGGGTGGAGTCTCAAAAGGGGGTGCAGTCCCAAAAGAGGATAGTGGCCCAAAAAGGCAGAGCTTCCAAAAGGGGCAGCACTGGTTACCTCAGTGGTCATGTCTAAGGGACAGCAGTGTTCATGTTTTACCTATTCCGAGTGCGGCACAGACTTCCCATTTGATGACAGGCCACAGGTGTGTACCGTGTTGTTACACCGTGAAGGAGTCTCTGGACTGCTGGACTCAAAGAGTCAGGTCACTCTTATGGGAACCCCTCTCTTTCTATGTGTGACTGAGAAAAAGGTCAGGGTTCGCTGCATCCATGGGGTCACTGTGGACTATATTGTGGACAGACTGATGATTGATATGTCCAAAAGTGTCAAGTGCCAAGATGGCGGTATAACACCGAACTTATTGTACCCCTTTGAGAGGGGCCGGGACTTTGTGTTGTTTGAAGATCTATGGGAAGTTGAAGTGTGGGGTTGCTCAGAGGAGAGACGGAGTGGTCATATGGAAGCCCCACTACAGCAGCAGCAGGCTGTGGGGATTCTTGGTAATAGGATGTATAAGGAGGAAGTAGTGTCACCTAAAGGCGATAGTCCAGAGTTCGGGGTGACCGGAAGAAATTGTAGGTTTGACCAACTCGGGGACTTGGCAGAGGTGACCAAAGGTATGACCGTTGAAGACGGGGAAGCTCCAGGAATGGCGTCTGACACCGTTAGAAATGGGGCCTGCTGTTACCAGTTTGACCGAGTGGGTGGTGGTGACTCCCATCCAGATGTTGATGTAGTAGTTGGACAGAGTGGAGCTGACACCCAGATAGAGAGTGACTTGGGGGTTCACAATACTGTGGGGTGTGACACAGACTCCGGGGGTGACTGTGACCTTGAGAAATTAAGTGAGTACCGTAAAGAAGGGCCTCACAAGAAGGGCAAGACCTCCCATCGCTGGAGAAACAAGGGCCACAAAGAAGTTGTTCAAGTGACTGTTGCTGATAATGGAAGGTCGTGTACTTCTGCCTTCCATATGAGTTCTCTTTCAGACACTGAAGAGATCGGGGAGGAAGGTGTCGTGTCGTTGCCCCTGACAACCGCTAGGGTGGAGTCAGATGACTGGCCAGTTGATGGCGCTGTAGGAGAAGAAAACCTGGAGAGCGCTGGTATACTGAGACTCCACAGAGGTCATGAGGAACTGACCTGTTGTAGACTCATGTCTGTGGTGACAGAGAGGGGTGAAATAGCGGATTGTAGAAATACTCTGAAGTCCCCAAGAATCGGGACGAGGCTAAGGTTGTCACTACTGAAACCCAAGAGAGGGCTGACACTGTTGAGACCCAAGAGAGGGTTGAACCTGTTAATGAAGAAATAGGTAAAACTCTGAAGCGGCAGAGTGTGGGTGAGCAAGTTGGCCCATCTGAAAATATATTTAAAGAAGTGATGGTGCGACACGTGCTAGCCAAAAGAGAACAGGATCACGAAATAGAGGTGATTAAAGAGACAGTGAAAGACCATGTTGAACCAGAAAGGGTTCTGAGGCAAGTGGCTGAGCACAGGGTGGATGAGCTGGAGAAGGAATTCCCTGAGCTCAGAGGTCACCTTTCAACATGGCAGGGTGTGAATAAAGCCTTAAGGGAAGATGTAGAAGTGCTCAGAGAAGCATTAAGAGGTCTTCTGCCAGAGTAGAAGATGGTGGTCGCAGACTTACAGCAGCAGTGCCAGAGTGGTAATGAGGCGGAGCTGCCAATGCCCATCTTGGCGAAGGCTCGTGCAGAAGATAAAGTACAGGAAGAGTTGGCACTAAAAGCCAAACAAGACAGTCACCCGATCGTGGCAGATGTCTTGATGGAAATGTCTGAGGCAAAACGGGAGCCATCCGTCCATGAAGAAAGTGAGACCTCACTCTTCAAGTGTGTGATATAGATACCAGAGGACGGGCAGGATGCATGTGCCAGTGAGGGTGTGCATGAGGCCTTTATAATGGCAGTAGAAGCATGTAGTGTGGACTGGGCACCAGAGACGAACAAGTTGGTGATACTGTCGACTAAGGAAGTCACAGTGAAACGGGTGGCTATCCTGAGGGATATGCACCTCCAGTGCCTCCGCACAAAACAGATGATTATGCTGAAGAACAAGGAAGCCACTCGACGTCTGAAGCAAGCCAGGAAAGCGCAAAGTCGTTTTGGCTTGGTGGAAGACATCATTCTGGTACCCAGAAATTTGGTGGGGAAAGTCATCGGAAGGCTTGGGAGAGTGATGCAGGAGATTGTAAATAGATCCCGGTGTGAAGAGACTGAGGATTCTGGCTGATGACAAGGCCCAGGTCATGGGTGAAGATGGGATGGTTCCATTCCTTGTTGTCGGATCCATGGAGAATCATGGGAATATCTGGATGCTCCTGGGGTATCGCATGGCGTACCTAAAAGAAGTTGAGCAGCTAAGACGCGAGAGGGAGCAGATCAAGAGAGAGATGCAGGAAATGGAAAGAAGATAGCCGCAATCTTCAACTCACGGTATACAGTAGAGAGGCGAAGAGGTTCGCTAAAAATTGGAGGACATAAAGACAAATGGAAGAACTGCTCTTCGGGCCATAAAGACCATGGAAGAAATGGCCAGCAGAGACATAACAGAAGATAGCCTGAAGGAAGAGGTAGAAGTAGTGACGCCTCAGTTAGCTCAGTGCTGAGTGACCTAGGTGGGAGACCCTGTAACGGACGTGTTGAAAAAGTGTCAGACCAGACAGATAGTATGGGTGCAAGGGAATTGCGATGCTGGATTGACTGCCAGGGGTGCGGGTGGTCTGACAGGGGGTCATCTTTATCAATGGACGTGACGAAGATGGATGACGAATGCCTACGAAAGGGTTCAGTAGCAGGGCCTGAATTTGACAGACGGTTTGACTGGCAGTGATGACAGAAAAGGATCTCTGGTCGGGTAATAGAAAGTGCCAAGACTCACGCTTTAGGCAGAGGGGGGAATATGTGGCATAGGAACTGGTCATGTGATTAATGGGCAGTATGCATCGCAGAGGTGGGTGGCCCTGTGATGGAAGCCTGGGTATGTTTTGCTTAGTAGATCTACTGCTGAGGGATTTGTTTTACATTGGGAAGGCTTCCATGTGATTGGAGAGATGGGTGGGTCCAGTCACCTACAAAACCACCCAAAGGGATGGGTCTGAAAACCTAAGATGGTTGTGTGTTTGAGGACCTGCGGTGATGTCACGCTCACCTGACTAGCCATGTGATAGGTACCTGGGTGTGGTTACACCTATGTAATAGAGGTGTGTTTGGCACATGGGAGCGAGTGCTGGCTAGTCTGAGCCAGAGCAAGGAGGCCTGTGAGATGCCTCCGGAGTGGACGGTCTGATAACCGTGTGTGATACTAACTGGTTCAATGAGAGACATCTGTGGGATACCTCTGAGCATAAGAGGTATCCGGGAACCTGTGTGGCACCAACAGGTAACGGAAAGGGATCCATGTTTTACTGACCGGGGTCAGAGAGAGAGACTGTGTTTACTCTATAGGATACCTCTGAGGATAAGAGGCATCCGGGAAGCTGTGTGATGTCGCCAACAGGTAATGGACTGTAATCCGTGTTATGCTGACGGGGGCCAGTGAGGGACTGTGGTTCCACTGTAAAGCTGAATGTGTAAAGACAGTGTTCAGGCTGTTGCAAACTACCAAGTTCATGAAGTTGTGGTTTATGCTGATGTGGAAATAAACCAAAGAGACTGTTATTGTAAGAAAATCGTGCCTGAGTGCGTTTATCCCGTTGCCAAGTGAGAGGCCCCAAGACACGCAGTAAGCGTTATCTTACAGTCAATACAGAAAAAAAAAAAAACATCTGGGAACTATTTATACTTAGTATTAGGGAATTACGTAATATATGTCTCATACAATCATTACTACATATTATGTTTTACGCTCTGTAAAAGATAAATAAGTTAAATAGGATAAATATCAATTATGTGTTAAAATTTGCACATCAGTTTCACAATCTCTAATTTTTCAAAGGGTGATAAAGTCCTTATCATCAGTATGTACTGTCACAAGGCATGATTTCTACCTCTGCGGCTGAGACGAAAACTTCCAGTCACAATATGATTCATTTAACAGATGAGTATATAACTCTCACTTTTACAAGTGTTTCAGTTCAATGACACAGTCATATATGCTTCCGCAGAAACTAACATGAATAAAGCAATTTACGGATATCATACTATCTGAATAAACTGCTTAACGAGTAGCATCAATACCCGACACTGCCGCTGGCGGTTCGGACCGGAGTGTTCAGCTGCACAGAAATACATGCAGCCGCACATTCCGGTCCCGAGTGCTGGCGGCTGTGCTGGGTATTGATGCGAGAGACTCGAGCGAGTTTCTCGCATTGCACACGCAAGTGTGACACCGGCCTTGCGCTGCATCTTCATATTAGATGGAAGTCAGCTGAACCCCAATTTTGGTTTTGGATGGATTAGTCAATGATCTAATGTGTGCGGCAGTCACCCAACATTTCCGTGATTATAGATTTTAATATAATTTATTTGAAAAAGATAAAAAGAGGCCTCATTAAGACATCAGTTTTTTTTATGAGAGTACGAGAAAAACGGACTGAATTTCATCATCGAGTCTCATCAGATTTTTATTAGACTGTCATCAGAGTTTCATCTGGTTTTTTTTCATTGATAAAGGACAAAAAGTTTCTCCACATTCTACTATCAGTCACTGAAAAACGGACAGCACACGGATGCCATCATTTAATTCCCAGCTGGATCCAACACTCAGATCAATACAGAACATGTCTCAGTGATTTTGCACAGACCTCTGTCCGCAAAAAGTCACGGACTGTGACATCGGTATCGGTGCCTGCCCGTCCTGTCTTCAAGTGGTGCCGTGCTCTTGTTGCGAATGATGTGATGCGACAATTCTAGTTCCATGTTCTCAGGTACTTGCAGTTCTCTCCATACTAGGAGACAGGGCCAGACTGGAACTGAAATTCAGCCCTGACATTTGAGGGCACACAGGCCCACCCGGTGCGTAGTGAATGAAATATTTTTATGCACTTGTGAGTTACGGTATGGCTGATTTGGGGTTATGTCACATTTTTCAAATACAAATTGCTGCAAACTGCACTTTATCATTGACAGGCAAAACTGAATTGACATAATGTAGAATATAAATTCCCCTCCAGAAAAATGTTAATTTCTTTCAACTGGAGGGATGGACATATTTGTAATAAAAAGCTCCGTGATCCCAAAACCACTATGTTTGATAGTACCAGAAAAGTGAATGAGATGTCTGACATGTCAAAGAAAAGCAGCTTACTTTTTCCTCGCCGATTTGAAGGAGTTTAATGCTTGCAGCAGCTATACTTTCAGCATTTGCAGCTTTTTTTCACCCATTCTAAAGAAAAAATCTCATAAAAAAGTAGAAGTATCAAGGCGATTTTCTTGCCAAGTATTTTTCCTGTCAAGAAACACGTTTTTGGTGCAGAAAAGTCTGCAGCAAATACTTACCGTATGCACATACCTGCGCCATTTCATTGCAGACTACGGGCTGCTTTCTTTACTAGATACTGACTGCAACAATTATCTTGGACAGGAGAAGGGTGAATTTACACTGCCAGACTGCAGCCATTAACAAGTCACTGCTTTGTCATGTAACTGCAGGTATGTGATTTCCACAGTTGCAGTTTTGTGCTGAATGGATTCTCATCATCTTCATGTCATCTCAATGTTCTGCTGAGTAAAGAAGATGAAAATCTAATCAGAACATGACCACAATTTAGCGCTAATCACATTCCTGTAGTGACGTAACAACAGCTCCAACCGACAAGAACAGCTGAGTCCTAACATTGTGTGTACAGCACTGCATTGTGTGTACTGAAAGTGCCCTTTGGGGTGAAAAACCCCTTTAACGGCTGTGGTCAGCCAGGTTGAATACACCTTAAAGAGAACATGTAAAGTCATGGCTGTAATACTGATTATGTATCACCCCAGGTAACCAGTTGTTACAGTGATGTTGCCTTCCTTTCGGGGAGGGCGATATCATGCTTGGAGGCAAGGAGGATTCTCTTTACCAGGTAAGCACCTACACACAACATTCTGGATCCAGGCCAGAAGGGGGAGCTCAGGACCCGGATTCAGGGGAACTTCCCTAAGCTTTATGTGTTCTGGCCTGGAGGAGGAGTGAGCCAGTCTGAGAGAGACAGTGGACAGAGACAGTTGGTCCAGGGAGAACTAGGAGAAGGGAGTCTGGAGCAGAATATGGAGCTGTGCAGCCAGGACTGAGTTGCGGCTCCTAGGAAGGAAGAGATTCCGAATGGTTGTTGTATGCAGTGAAGCAATTGAGGGAAGGAGCACGGGAGTGGAAAAGGGCTTAGAGGGGAACGTGATTGGGCACCCTCAGAGCTGAAGCGCAGAAACCGGGTACCGGGAGCCCGAGGCTTTTGTGGGACTCTAAGACACATAAACAGAACCAGAGGGCATTAGACTGCACGTTACTTGTCTGCACCACACCTGGAGGTGAAGCAGCATTGTAGCAGCCCAGGTCGTGATAGAGACCCTGAGAACGGCTCAAGCTGCCCATCATACAGTTACCTGTTCCAGGACAGGAGTGCGAGGACTTTGCCAGCAAGCTTCAGGCAGCAGGGACCTCGCATACTAGCACAGTAGGAAGGCTTACAAACCTCACCTGAGAGAGAGATTACCTTTGCCTCCAATCCGGGAGGACCAGATCACCACCTGTGCCTGGTACCCTGGACTGTGGACTACTACCACCAGTAAACCAGGTAAAGACCTTATAACTTGTGTCCTCCACTTATTCGTCGGCATACCCCGTTCCTGCCACACACCTTGGGAGCCCTGGGGACCCCGCTTCACCTGTGGGAAGCATCACCATCTAGCCACCATACCATCACCCCAGAGGACCCCTTTAAGCGGCATCGGTCCCTACTGACTGAGAACAACAGGTGGCATCGCAAAAATAGACTTTACAAATCCCTTCAAAGACTTTCCCCTTTACTTGGGTGCCCAGGGCCACGGACCGGGTCACAGCCACCGTGACATTCCCTTTAAGTACCTGGTCCCGAGTATTTCCACTGCCCAGGCGGGTCACTCAGTTACATGTGCTCAGGGGCCAGACTGCTTATCTAGTCAGTGTTCTATAGCCTTCACTGTAAAACAAAAAACAAAAAAACGGATCCAGTTTAAACCTTTTTTTTTTTTTTTTTTTAGCCAAACAAAACAGTTGTATCTGCAAAACTTTTTTGTTAACGGATTGCTGCTGGATCCATTCTAGCTTGTGATGAGCGAGTGTGCTCGTTACTCGAGATTTCTGAGCATGCTATTTGGCCGTGCTTGTAGTGTATTTTTGTGTCCCCGTGGCTGCATGATTTGCTGCTGTTAGACAACCTGAGCACATGCAGGGATTGCCTGTTTGTTACGGAATCCCCACATGTATTCAGGCTGTCTAGCAGCTGCAAATCGTGCAGATGCAGCGACACAAACATAATCTACGATGTGCCCCCCATTCTTCCCTTTCTTTTTTGCTTATATTTTATGTTACATAGAGTTCCTCAGTATATTTATATGTCAACCCCATTACCTTTTTTCATCTTTCCTTACAAGTAGTGTTGAGCGATACCTTCCGATATCGGAAAGTATCGGTATCGGAAAGTATCGGCCGATACCGTCAAAATATCGGATCCAATCCGATACCGATACCCGATCCCAATGCAAGTCAATGGGACGAAAATATCGGAATTAAAATAAACCCTTTATAAACTTGTAGGTTCATTCTACATGAAGGAAAACAACTAAGAATAATGTAGGATGTATTGGGGGACGTGGCGGAGACATTAAAGGCACAGAGGTTTAGCCCAATGTAATAGAATAGCAGGATTTTGGGGGGTTTTTATGACGTTCGGCGGTAGAAAGATTTTGACTATGTTAATTTTTTTTTTTATTTTGTCAGATATTGATGTTTCACTACTTCCACGCCCTTCACCTTCTTTTTTACTTCTCCCACACTTTCTTCTTCATTATCCTCATCATCAGCTTCTTTGACATCAACTTCTTCACCTTATTCATCTTCTTCATCTTCTACCTATTATTTTTTTGGTTACATTGTTCATATTCTTTTTATTTTACTATTATCTTCATCATATTCTACTTCTTCATCATATTCTTATTTGTGACAGGCATTCCCGTATTTGTTATCTATAAAAGTTTGAAGATTACACCTTCCGTTCTGCCTGTCACAAAACAGTTACATTTGTCCGCGTTCAGTTTGGCCTGCAGCATCAGGCTTTATCCAGGGGCACCACGAGGAGGAACGGACTCACCCCCATACACTGCTTAGTCTTCTTCTGCTTATAATTTAGATAATATTTTTTGCTCTGATATTTAGTGTTATGCTTAATGTTCTTCTGCTCTTTGTTCTGCAGCCTCTTGTTCTTCTGCTTCTCGGTCTTCCAGGTCGTCGTCGTCTCCAGGGTCGTCGTCTCCGGGGTCGTCGTCATCGGGGTGGTCTTCAGGGTCGTCGTCTCCGGGGTCGTCGTCATCGGGGTGGTCTTCGGGGTCATCGTCTCCAGGGTCGTCGTCATCACAGTGGTTGTCGTCTCTGGTGTCGTCGTCATCTTAGGGGTGGTCTTCCGGGTCATCGTGTTTAGTCTCTTGAACTTGGAAATGTAGCAGAAGGTACAAGAAGGCTGAGAAAATGCCGAGAACCAGCTGATGGAACTGGAACTCGGATGGCTACCCGAAGGTCCAAGAGCCAATGGAACTACCGAGGACCAGCTGACGTTACTGGAACCCGGTTACTAAGCAGGAGGTACCCGTGCCTGAAAGCACTACCAAGGACCACCTGACGTTGGTGGAACTCGGATACCCAGAGGGAGGCACCTAAGCCAAAGGCTCTGCCCGGAACCAGCTGACGGTACTGGAACCAGGATGGGGAGCAGAAGGTACAAGAGCAAAAGACACTGCCGAGAACCAGCTGACGGTGCTGGAACCCGGATGGGTAGCCGAAGGTCCAAGAGCCAATGGAACTACCGAGGACCAGCTGACGTTACTGGAACCCGGTTACTAAGCAGGAGGTACCCGTGCCTGAAAGCACTACCAAGGACCACCTGACGTTGGTGGAACTCGGATACCCAGAGGGAGGCACCTAAGCCAAAGGCTCTGCCCGGAACCAGCTGACGGTACTGGAACCAGGATGGGGAGCAGAAGGTACAAGAGCAAGTGTCTGCGTGGCTTTTGCAGGACACGATGCCGGCTGCACAGCAGGGGAACAGCTGGCGGTGCTGAACCCCACTGACACATTGGCTGGTGTTTTTCTCTGTGCAGCTAGCAGTACCGGGCCCCAACTGGCGGTGTTGGAGCCCGGGGTCAGCAGGAGGAGGAGATGGAGCAGAGTGTAGGCCGAAGCCTGCACTGGCGGCAGCTTTTGGGTCTGTTGTGCCTGCGTGGCAGTTGCAGGACACGTTGCCGGCTGCACAGCAGGGGAACAGCTGGCGGTGCTGAACCCCACTGACACATTGGCTAGTGTTTTTCTCTGTGCAGCTAGCAGTACCGGGCCCCAACTGGCGGTGTTGGAGCCCAGGGCTCTGCAGGGGGAGCAGAGTGTAGGCCGAAGCCTAATTGAACCAATTTTAAAGGTAACCTTTAACCCCCCCTCAGGGGTTACAAAGTAGAAGAGCCACAGCTTATGCAGCAGTAGTGCTGCACAAGTCAAAGGTTGCTCTTTTAATTTCGCTCCTTGCACACGCTGAATGAAACACGTATAACATTTAGCCCTTTAAACAGTCAAACTGTGTTGGAGGCGCGAGTTCCCTTTGTAATGAGACGCAGCACAGATGTCAAGAATCCCACCTTGGTGCTGGGTGCAGCCTCCTGAGCGTTGTTATTTGCTGTACAGGAGTCTGCGCTGTCGTGTGATCCCCTGGCCTAGCGCTGTTAGCGCTGCCCATGTTCTGGCATCATTTAATGTCGGCCGGTGCGGTTCGCGATGACCATGAATCCCAGCCCCGCAGTGTCTTAACATTGTTAAAACACTGCGGGGCTGGGATTCAGGGCCTGGCGCAGCACATATGTTCGCCTCTGACACTCGGGTCCTTACACCCGCTTCAGACTGTGCGGCGTCATCTGATCCCTTATCGCATGCCACGGCCATGAAGCCGCACAGTCCGCAGAAGGCGGAAGGAGATGAGGGACAGGCGAACTGATGCACTGATCATGCCCGTCAATCACACCCTCGCAGTCCCAATAAATAAGACAACGAGGGGCGTTGTGTGGGTCAGGGCGGCCGCAGAGGCGCAGGCAGCCAAACAATGATGCCAGAAGACGGGCAGCGCTACCAAGGGGGTTGCAGCGTGTCATTACAAAGGAAAGTCACACCACCGGGACGGTTAAATGGTCACACAGAGGACACATTTTAGACGTGTTTTCAGTTCCACCTGTGCGAGGAGAATACGTTTATGAGCCACCTTGCACACATGCAGCATTACCGCTGTACAAGGTGGCCTTTAAAACGTACAAACGCCTGGGGGAGGGGGGACAGGTTCCCTTCAATTTCAGTTCTTGTGTCTGCGTGGCTTTTGCAGGACACGATGCCGGCTGCACAGCAGGGGAACAGCTGGCGGTGCTGAACCCCACTGACACATTGGCTGGTGTTTTTCTCTGTGCAGCTAGCAGTACCGGGCCCCAACTGGCGGTGTTGGAGCCCGGGGTCAGCAGGAGGAGGAGATGGAGCAGAGTGTAGGCCGAAGCCAACACTGGCGGCAGCTTTTGGGTCTGTTGTGCCTGCGTGGCAGTTGCAGGACACGTTGCCGGCTGCACAGCAGGGGAACAGCTGGCGGTGCTGAACCCCACTGACACATTGGCTGGTGTTTTTCTCTGTGCAGCTAGCAGTACCGGGCCCCAACTGGCGGTGTTGGAGCCCAGGGCTCTGCAGGGGGAGCAGAGTGTAGGCCGAAGCCTAATTGAACCAATTTCAAAGGTAACCTTTAACCCCCCCTCAGGGGTTACAAAGTAGAAGAGCCACAGCTTATGCAGCAGTAGTGCTGCACAAGTCAAAGGTTGCTCTTTTAATTTCGCTCCTTGCACACGCTGAATGAAACACGTATAACATTTAGCCCTTTAAACAGTCAAACTGTGTTGGAGGCGCGAGTTCCCTTTGTAATGAGACGCAGCACAGATGTCAAGAATCCCACCTTGGTGCTGGGTGCAGCCTCCTGAGCGTTGTTATTTGCTGTACAGGAGTCTGCGCTGTCGTGTGATCCCCTGGCCTAGCGCTGTTAGCGCTGCCCATGTTCTGGCATCATTTAATGTCGGCCGGTGCGGTTCGCGATGACCATGAATCCCAGCCCCGCAGTGTCTTAACATTGTTAAAACACTGCGGGGCTGGGATTCAGGGCCTGGCGCAGCACATATGTTCGCCTCTGACACTCGGGTCCTTACACCCGCTTCAGACTGTGCGGCGTCATCTGATCCCTTATCGCATGCCACGGCCATGAAGCCGCACAGTCCGCAGAAGGCGGAAGGAGATGAGGGACAGGCGAACTGATGCACTGATCATGCCCGTCAATCACACCCTCGCAGTCCCAATAAATAAGACAACGAGGGGCGTTGTGTGGGTCAGGGCGGCCGCAGAGGCGCAGGCAGCCAAACAATGATGCCAGAAGACGGGCAGCGCTACCAAGGGGGTTGCAGCGTGTCATTACAAAGGAAAGTCACACCACCGGGACGGTTAAATGGTCACACAGAGGACACATTTTAGACGTGTTTTCAGTTCCACCTGTGCGAGGAGAATACGTTTATGAGCCACCTTGCACACATGCAGCATTACCGCTGTACAAGGTGGCCTTTAAAACGTACAAACGCCTGGGGGAGGGGGGACAGGTTCCCTTCAATTTCAGTTCTTGTGTCTGCGTGGCTTTTGCAGGACACGATGCCGGCTGCACAGCAGGGGAACAGCTGGCGGTGCTGAACCCCACTGACACATTGGCTGGTGTTTTTCTCTGTGCAGCTAGCAGTACCGGGCCTTAACTGGCGGTGTTGGAGCCCGGGGTCAGCAGGAGGAGGAGATGGAGCAGAGTGTAGGCCGAAGCCTGCACTGGCGGCAGCTTTTGGGTCTGTTGTGCCTGCGTGGCAGTTGCAGGACACGTTGCCGGCTGCACAGCAGGGGAACAGCTGGCGGTGCTGAACCCCACTGACACATTGGCTGGTGTTTTTCTCTGTGCAGCTAGCAGTACCGGGCCCCAACTGGCGGTGTTGGAGCCCAGGGCTCTGCACGGGGAGCAGAGTGTAGGCCGAAGCCTAATTGAACCAATTTCAAAGGTAACCTTTAACCCCCCCTCAGGGGTTACAAAGTAGAAGAGCCACAGCTTATGCAGCAGTAGTGCTGCACAAGTCAAAGGTTGCTCTTTTAATTTCGCTCCTTGCACACGCTGAATGAAACACGTATAACATTTAGCCCTTTAAACAGTCAAACTGTGTTGGAGGCGCGAGTTCCCTTTGTAATGAGACGCAGCACAGATGTCAAGAATCCCACCTTGGTGCTGGGTGCAGCCTCCTGAGCGTTGTTATTTGCTGTACAGGAGTCTGCGCTGTCGTGTGATCCCCTGGCCTAGCGCTGTTAGCGCTGCCCATGTTCTGGCATCATTTAATGTCGGCCGGTGCGGTTCGCGATGACCATGAATCCCAGCCCCGCAGTGTCTTAACATTGTTAAAACACTGCGGGGCTGGGATTCAGGGCCTGGCGCAGCACATATGTTCGCCTCTGACACTCGGGTCCTTACACCCGCTTCAGACTGTGCGGCGTCATCTGATCCCTTATCGCATGCCACGGCCATGAAGCCGCACAGTCCGCAGAAGGCGGAAGGAGATGAGGGACAGGCGAACTGATGCACTGATCATGCCCGTCAATCACACCCTCGCAGTCCCAATAAATAAGACAACGAGGGGCGTTGTGTGGGTCAGGGCGGCCGCAGAGGCGCAGGCAGCCAAACAATGATGCCAGAAGATGGGCAGCGCTACCAAGGGGGTTGCAGCGTGTCATTACAAAGGAAAGTCACACCACCGGGACGGTTAAATGGTCACACAGAGGACACATTTTAGACGTGTTTTCAGTTCCACCTGTGCGAGGAGAATACGTTTATGAGCCACCTTGCACACATGCAGCATTACCGCTGTACAAGGTGGCCTTTAAAACGTACAAACGCCTGGGGGAGGGGGGACAGGTTCCCTTCAATTTCAGTTCTTGTGTCTGCGTGGCTTTTGCAGGACACGATGCCGGCTGCACAGCGGGGGAACAGCTGGCGGTGCTGAACCCCACTGACACATTGGCTGGTGTTTATCTCTGTGCAGCTAGCAGTACCGGGCCCCAACTGGCGGTGTTGGAGCCCGGGGTCAGCAGGAGGAGGAGATGGAGCAGAGTGTAGGCCGAAGCCTGCACTGGCGGCAGCTTTTGGGTCTGTTGTGCCTGCGTGGCAGTTGCAGGACACGTTGCCGGCTGCACAGCAGGGGAACAGCTGGCGGTGCTGAACCCCACTGACACATTGGCTGGTGTTTTTCTCTGTGCAGCTAGCAGTACCGGGCCCCAACTGGCGGTGTTGGAGCCCAGGGCTCTGCAGGGGGAGCAGAGTGTAGGCCGAAGCCTAATTGAACCAATTTCAAAGGTAACCTTTAACCCCCCCTCAGGGGTTACAAACTAGAAGAGCCACAGCTTATGCAGCAGTAGTGCTGCACAAGTCAAAGGTTGCTCTTTTAATTTCGCTCCTTGCACACGCTGAATGAAACACGTATAACATTTAGCCCTTTAAACAGTCAAACTGTGTTGGAGGCGCGAGTTCCCTTTGTAATGAGACGCAGCACATATGTCAAGAATCCCACCTTGGTGCTGGGTGCAGCCTCCTGAGCGTTGTTATTTGCTGTACAGGAGTCTGCGCTGTCGTGTGATCCCCTGGCCTAGCGCTGTTAGCGCTGCCCATGTTCTGGCATCATTTAATGTCGGCCGGTGCGGTTCGCGATAACCATGAATCCCAGCCCCGCAGTGTCTTAACATTGTTAAAACACTGTGGGGCTGGGATTCAGGGCCTGGCGCAGCACATATGTTCGCCTCTGACACTCGGGTCCTTACACCCGCTTCAGACTGTGCGGCGTCATCTGATCCCTTATCGCATGCCACGGCCATGAAGCCGCACAGTCCGCAGAAGGCGGAAGGAGATGAGGGACAGGCGAACTGATGCACTGATCATGCCCGTCAATCACACCCTCGCAGTCCCAATAAATAAGACAACGAGGGGCGTTGTGTGGGTCAGGGTGGCCGCAGAGGCGCAGGCAGCCAAACAATGATGCCAGAAGACGGGCAGCGCTACCAAGGGGGTTGCAGCGTGTCATTACAAAGGAAAGTCACACCACCGGGACGGTTAAATGGTCACACAGAGGACACATTTTAGACGTGTTTTCAGTTCCACCTGTGCGAGGAGAATACGTTTATGAGCCACCTTGCACACATGCAGCATTACCGCTGTACAAGGTGGCCTTTAAAACGTACAAACGCCTGGGGGAGGGGGGACAGGTTCCCTTCAATTTCAGTTCTTGTGTCTGCGTGGCTTTTGCAGGACACGATGCCGGCTGCACAGCAGGGGAACAGCTGGCGGTGCTGAACCCCACTGACACATTGGCTGGTGTTTTTCTCTGTGCAGCTAGCAGTACCGGGCCCCAACTGGCGGTGTTGGAGCCCGGGGTCAGCAGGAGGAGGAGATGGAGCAGAGTGTAGGCCGAAGCCTGCACTGGCGGCAGCTTTTGGGTCTGTTGTGCCTGCGTGGCAGTTGCAGGACACGTTGCCGGCTGCACAGCAGGGGAACAGCTGGCGGTGCTGAACCCCACTGACACATTGGCTGGTGTTTTTCTCTGTGCAGCTAGCACATCTGGGCCCCAACTGGCGGTGTTAGAGCCCAGGGTCAGCAGGAGGAGCAGGGGGAGCGGAGTGTAGGCCGAAGCCTGCACTGGAGCAAGTTGAAAGGAAACCTTTAACCCCCCCCCTCCCCCAGGCGTTTGTAGCTGGAAGAGCCATCGTGTACACCACTAATGCTGGAAAAGGTAAACTTAGCTCTTTTAATTATGGTCCCTGCAAATGCTGAACCTAACAATTATGAAATGTGTCCCCTCACAGCGTTCAACCGTCCGGTAGGTGGAACTTTCCTTTGTCATGTGACGCAGCACAGCCGTCATTTTTACCCCCTTGGCGCCGTGCGCCGCCTCCTCAGCGTTGTTTGAATCTGTCCCGGAGCCTGCGCTGTTAGGTTACCCCTTGGCCATGCACACATTTCGCGCTGCCCGTCTTCTGACATCATTTGCTGTCAGGCTGGCTGCGCCTGTGTGGGTGCGCTGTCCGAGATTCAGCCTCGCGGTGTCGTGTAATGTAATCCCACCGCGGGCCTGGGATCCGTGGCCATGCGCAGTGCATATCCTCACCTCTCACTCCCCTCCCTACGGCTTCTTCAGACTGTGCGGTGTCACGGCCGTGGCATGCTATTAGGGATCAGCTGACACCGAACAGTCTTTAGAAGCCGTAGGGAGGGGAGTGAGAGGCGAGGATATGCACTGCGCATGGCCACGGATCCCAGGCCCGCGGTGGGATTACATTACACGACACTGCGAGGCTGAATCTCGGACAGCGCACACACACAGGCGCAGCCAGCCTGACAGCAAATGATGTCAGAAGACAGGCAGCGCAAAATGTGTGCATGGCCAAGGGGTAACCTAACAGCGCAGGCTCCGGGACAGATTCAAACAACGCTGAGGAGACGGCGCACGGCGCCAAGGGGGTAAAAATGACGGCTGTGCTGCGTCACATGACAAAGGAAAGTTCCACCTACCGGACGGTTGAACGCTGTGAGGGGACACATTTCATAAGTGTTAGGTTCAGCATCTGCAAGGAGCACCACGAAAAGAGGCACTTTTTCCCTTTGCATCATTACTGCTGCACAAGGTGGCTCCTTCAGTAACAAACGCCTGGGGGGGGGGGACAGGTTCCCTTAAATTTAACTTGTTGTGCCTGCGTGGCGGTCGCAGTACACGTCGCCGTATACACAGCAGGGGAACAGCTGGCGGTGCTGAACCCCACTAACACATTTGCGAGGTGTTTGGCTCTGTGCGTACAGCACTTCTGGACGGCAACTGGCGGTGTTGGAGCCCAGGGACAGGTGGAGGAGGAGGAGGTTGGAGGAGGTTGGAGGAGGTAGGAGGGATTGCCACACACACAGCAGGGGAACAGCTGACGTTACTGAACCCCAATAACAGAGGAGGGACTGTTGACTGTGCGTACAGCACTTCTGGACGGCAACTGGCGGTGTTGGAGCCCAGGGACAGGTGGAGGAGGAGGAGGTTGGAGGAGGTAGGAGGGATTGCCACACACACAGCAGGGGAACAGCTGACGTTACTGAACCCCAATAACAGAGGAGGGACTGTTGACTGTGCGTACAGCACTTCTGGACGGAAACTGGCGGTGTTGGAGCCCAGGGACAGGTGGAGGAAGAGGAGGTTGGAGGAGGGATTGCCACACACACAGCAGGGGAACAGCTGACGTTACTGAACCCCAATAACAGAGGAGGGACTGTTGACTGTGCGTACAGCACTTCTGGACGGCAACTGGCGGTGTTGGAGCCCAGGGACAGGTGGAGGAGGAGGAGGTTGGAGGAGGTTGGAGGAGGTAGGAGGGATTGCCACACACACAGCAGGGGAACAGCTGACGTTACTGAACCCCAATAACAGAGGAGGGACTGTTGACTGTGCGTACAGCACTTCTGGACGGCAACTGGCGGTGTTGGAGCCCAGGGACAGGTGGAGGAGGAGGAGGTTGG
Organism: Ranitomeya variabilis; assembly: GCF_051348905.1. Lineage (NCBI taxonomy): Eukaryota > Metazoa > Chordata > Amphibia > Anura > Dendrobatidae > Ranitomeya > Ranitomeya variabilis. Next base: position 64,397,847 of record NC_135239.1, on the reverse strand, counting down.
AGGAGGTTGGAGGAGGGATTGCCACACACACAGCAGGGGAACAGCTGACGTTACTGAACCCCAATAACAGAGGAGGGACTGTTGACTGTGCGTACAGCACTTCTGGACGGCAACTGGCGGTGTTGGAGCCCAGGGACAGGTGGAGGAGGAGGAGGTTGGAGGAGGTTGGAGGGATTGCCACACACACAGCAGGGGAACAGCTGACGTTACTGAACCCCAATAACAGAGGAGGGACTGTTGACTGTGCGTACAGCACTTCTGGACGGCAACTGGCGGTGTTGGAGCCCAGGGACAGGTGGAGGAGGAGGAGGTTGGAGGAGGTTGGAGGAGGTAGGAGGGATTGCCACACACACAGCAGGGGAACAGCTGACGTTACTGAACCCCAATAACAGAGGAGGGACTGTTGACTGTGCGTACAGCACTTCTGGACGGCAACTGGCGGTGTTGGAGCCCAGGGACAGGTGGAGGAGGAGGAGGTTGGAGGAGGTTGGAGGGATTGCCACACACACAGCAGGGGAACAGCTGACGTTACTGAACCCCAATAACAGAGGAGGGACTGTTGACTGTGCGTACAGCACTTCTGGACGGCAACTGGCGGTGTTGGAGCCCAGGGACAGGTGGAGGAGGAGGAGGTTGGAGGAGGTTGGAGGAGGGATTGCCACACACACAGCAGGGGAACAGCTGACGTTACTGAACCCCAATAACAGAGGAGGGACTGTTGACTGTGCGTACAGCACTTCTGGACGGCAACTGGCGGTGTTGGAGCCCAGGGACAGGTGGAAAAGCAGAGGAACACAATGTAGGCCGAAGCCTGAGAAAGTCGAAAGGGAACCTTTAACCCCCCCCCAAGGCGTTTGTAGCTGAAAGAGCCAGCTTGTGCAGCACAAAAGATGCAAAAGGAAAAGGTGGCTCTTTTCATCATGCTCCTTGCAAACACAGAACTAAACACTTATAAAATGTGTCCCCTGCAACCGTAAAACCGTCCTGGAGGTGGGACTTTCCTTCGTAATGTGACGCAGCACAGCCGTCATTCCTACCCCCCCCCGGCGACGCGCACTGGCTCCTCAGCGATGTTTGATTCTGTCCCGGAGCCTGCGCTGTTATGTTATCCCGTGGCCAGGCACACTTAGCGCTTCCCGTCTTCTGGCATCATTTGGTGTCAGGATGGCTGCGCCTGTGCGGCCGCGCTGGCAGAGAGCCTGCCTCGCAGTGTCTTCTGATTTAATCCCACCGCGGGCCTGGGATCCATGGACATGCGCAGTGCATATCCTCGCCTCTCACTCCCCTCCCTACGGCTTCTTAAGACTGTGCGGTGTCACGGCCGTGGCATGCTATTAGGGACCAGCTGACACCGAACAGTCTGAAGAAGCCATAGGGAGATAAGTGAGAGGTGGAGGTTCAGATATGCACTGCGCATGTCCATGGATCCCAGGCCCCCAGTGGGATTAAATCAGAAGACACTGCGAGGCGGGCTCTCTGCCAGCGCGGCCGCACAGGCGCAGCCATCCTGACACCAAATGATGCCAGAAGACGGGCAGCGCTAAGTGTGCCTGGCCACGGGATAACATAACAGCGCAGGCTCCGGGACGGAATCAAACAACGCTGAGGAGCGGGTGCGCGGCGCCGGGGGGGTAGGAATGACGGCTGTGCTGCGTCACATTACGAAGGAAAGTCCCACCTCCGGGACGGTGTTACGGTATCAGTGGACACATTTTATAAGTGTTAAGTTCTGCGTGTGCAAGGTGCTAAACAAAAATAGCTACCTTTTCCTTGTGCAGCATTACTGCTGCACAAGGAGGCTCTTTCAGTAACAAACGCCTTGGGGGGGGGGGACAGATTCCCTTACATTTCAGTTGTTGTGTCAGCGTGGCGGTCGCATGACACATTGCCGGCTACACAGCTGGGGATCAGCTGACGTTACTGAAACCCAATAACACTGGGTCGTATGTTTTGACTGTGCAGACGGCACTTCTGAGCCTCAACTGGCGGTGTTGGAGCCCAGGAATTTAAGTTCAGGTGGTAGAAAGATGAACACAACAGGAGACCTGGATAACGTATACAGTGACCTAATTATTTAATCAGGAGGAGGAGTGGCAAATTCCTGCGAGATCCAGGCCTTGTTCATTTTCAGGAAAGTAAGCCGGTCAACGTTATCGGAGGATAGTCGCATGCGACGGTCAGTTAGTACACCACCTGCAGCACTAAAGACACGTTCCGATAATACACTGGCCGCAGGGCAAGACAGCACCTCCAATGCATACTGGCTTAGCTCTGGCCATGTATCCAGCTTTGAGACCCAAAACTTGAAAGGGGAAGAGCCGTCTGGGAGTACAGCAAGAGGGCAAGACATGTAGTCTGTCACCATCTGACGGAACCGTTGCCTCCTGCTGACTGGAGCCGTCTGTGATGGTGTAGACTTTTGTGGGGGGCACAGAAAACTGTGCCACAGTTGGGCCATACTGGTCTTGCCTTGGGCAGAGGCACTGCTTCTGCTCCCTCTTTGTGCAGAGCCTCCACCACTGCCTGGACGCACTGAGCTGCTTTGGAATGCACTAGCAGCACTTCTCTCAGTTGGAATGGAGAAGATGATGGAATTGACCAGTGTGTCTTGGTACTCCCGCATTTTTCGCTCCCGGTTCAACGGTGTGATGAGGCTTTCTACGTTGTCCCGGTAGCGAGGATCGAGGAGGGTGAACACCCAATAATCAGACATGTTGAGAATGTGGGCGATGCGGCGGTCGTTTCTCAGGCACTGCAGCATGTAATCCACCATGTGCTGCAGACTGCCAACTGCCCAAGAAACGCTGTCCCCTGCTGGAGGCGTGATCTCTGCCCGCTCGTCATCACCCCACCCTCGCTGTACACACTGAGTACTGGACAATTCGGTAACTCCCTCCTCTGGACGGACGTCTTCCTCCTCCATTGACTCCTCCTCATCCTCCTCACAAACTGTCCCCTGCCTACGCGTTTGTGAGGAACCACGTGGCGCTGACTGTCCAGAAGATGATGGAAATGGTGAATCCTCATCCTCCACCTCTTCCACAACATCATCCCTTAGCGCTTGCAGTGATTTTTCAAGCAGGCAGATAAGGGGGACAGTCATGCTGACTAGTGCATCATCTGCACTCGCCATCCGCGTGGAATAATCAAAGGGACGCAAAACCTGGCAGACGTCATTCATAGTGGCCCACTCTGTGGTTGTGAAGTCTGTACGGCGCTGACTGCGACTTTTTTGCGCCTGAAGCAGCTGGTACTCCATTACAGCTTGCTGCTGCTCACACAACCGCTCCAACATATGTAACGTGGAATTCCACCTGGTAGGTAGGTCACATATGATGCGATGTTCTGGCAGGCGGTGTCGGCGCTGCAGAGCCGCAATGCGCGCTTTTGCCGTGCTGGAACGCCGCAAGTGAGCACACTCTAGGCGGACCTTGTGCAGCAGTGCATCAAGATCCGGATAGTCCCTCAAAAAGCTCTGCACGACCAAATTGAGCACATGTGCCAGACATGGGATGTGAGTGAGGTTGCCGAGGCCCAGAGCTGCCACCAGATTTCGGCCATTATTACACACTACCATGCCTGGCTGGAGATTCGCTGGCACAAACCACACATCGCTCTCCTGCTTGATGGCATTCCAGAGCTCCTGCGCTGTGTGGCTACGATTCCCCAAAAAAATTAATTTCAACACGGCCTGTTGACGTTTGGCCACGGCTGTGCTCATGTCGGTCGTAACAGGTACACGTTCATCACGGGTCCATGTGGAGGTGGACTGTGACGGCTCCTGCAGCGATGATTCTGAGGAACTGGTGTAAGAGGAGGAGTCAATGCGTACAGAATGGATTCCTGCAATCCTTGGAGTGGGCAGGACACGTCCTGCGCCACTCGCACGGTCTGTACCCGGCTCAACGACATTAACCCAATGGGCAGTGAGGGAAAGGTATCGCCCCTGTCCATGTTGACTGGTCCACGCATCGGTGGTGAGGTGGACCTTGCTACTGACGGCGTTCAGTAGCGCGTGTTTTATGTGTCCCTCCACATGCTTGTGCAGGGCAGGGACGGCTTGCCTGCTGAAGTAAAAGCGGCTGGGCACATTGTACTGTGGGACTGCCAATGACATCAAGTCACGGAAGCTGTCAGTCTCCACCAGCCTGAATGACAGCATTTCCAGTGACAGAAGTTTGGCAATGCCTGCAGTCAGAGCCTGTGCTCGTGGGTGGTTTGACGAGAAAGGCCGCCTTTTCTCCCATGCCTGTACTACCGATGGCTGTAGACTGGGCTGGGAGTGTGTGGATGACTGGGAAAGTGGTGCTGCGGGTGGAATTACAGCGGGTCTCTGGACAACAGGGCCAGAGGTTCTTCCACGGCGATCCTGGGAGGAAGCCGAACCAGCTGCGTGTGAGCTAGAGGAAGAGGCAACACGAGCTGAAGAGGTGGTAGCTGCCGCTGTTGGTTGGCCTACCTCTTCAGTGTGTTTTTCTAACTCCGCCGGGTGCCTGTTGCGCACATGTTTCCACATGTTGGAGGTATTGAGGTTGCTGACATTTTTCCCTCTTTTGACTTTTTGATGACACACGTTGCATCTGACATAGCAAATGTCATCTGCAACTGTGTCAAAAAAGGACCAGGCACTGCAAGTCTTGGGAGCGCCCTTTTTGGCTTTTGGAAGAGACATGCTCCTAACGGGTGCCAAAGCGGAGGCTGCAGGATCCGCAGTCTTCCCCCTCCCTCTCCCTCTTTGGGCCGTACGGGGAATCTCTTCCTCAGAGCTGCTCCCACCACCTTCCTGTCCCTCACGCCAAGATGGGTCGAGGACCTCATCATCTACACTACCCTCTGCCCCCAACTGCTCCTCCTGGGTAGTCTCAGCAGCAGAGCACGCACCAGTAAGTGGCACCTGAGTGTCATCATCAGCTGATGCGGCCTGCGATGTGGTGACCGGAGCCACTGGCCCACCCGCCTCTTCAGAGGAAGACAGAAAAAGCTGTTGGGCATCACTGCACCCTGCCTCTTCTTCCATTTCTCCAATGCTGCTTGGCTGGCCCCCTGTTTCCAAGCCAAGAGATTCAGAGAACAGAAGTAGAGACGGCTCCTGTCCTGGGCTCTCTGTCTGCCTGGGCAATTTGGCAGGTGGTGAAGAGACAGATGGCTGCTCTCCAGTGCTCTGTGTCTGAGAGGATGTGGCACTAATGGAAGTTGATGCATTAGCTGCCATCCATCCGACAACAGCTTCAATTTGTTCTTGACGCAGCAGCGGTGTACGGCGCTCTGACACAAAGCTGCGCATGAACGACTGTTGCCTGGTGAAAGTGGGTGCTGATGAGTCACCGGTGCCCGCAGCAGGCACAGAATGCCCACGTCCCCTCCCTGCTCCGCGCCCACGCCCACGCCCACGTGCCTTACTCACTGCCTTCTTCATCTTGGTTGACTGATAAAGATAAGCAGAAAAGTACTAACGGATTTGTGTGCTTATTCCTGAGCAACTCCTCCTAACAGGTATAAGAAACACTAATTTTCTAAAGTGTGGACTAGACTTTAATATGAGCTAATGTGGCCTACACAAATGTAAAGTGGTGTAACTGGTGTGTTTGGTGAACTTTATTATTTATTTCTTTTTTGGGGGCTGAACTGACAACAGATAGAGCTGCAGTCACACGGAGACCGTGCAGACAGATGTAAACGGCGCTGCAAGGCCCAAAAACCCTCCTCTACTTTATCCTATGTAGTGTTTTTCCACAAGTTAGCTGGAGACGGGTGGAAAGACACTAATAGGATTTTTTTAAATAAATTAGCAGCAACCTACACTACTTGAAAAAAAAAGAAAATTGATTTGGCGGTATGACGCAGTGAACAACCCTGAGCTGGAGACAACCAGGCTATGGCTGCTCACAGACTACAGGGCGAGCTGCAATCACACGGAGACCGTGCAGACAGCCGTAAACGGCGCTGCAAGGCCCAAAAACCCTCCTCTACTTTATCCTATGTAGTGTTTTTCCACAAATTAGCTGGAGACGGGTGGAAAGACACTAATAGGATTTTTTTAAATAAATTAGCAGCAGACTACACTACTTGAAAAAAAATTAAAATTGATTTGGCGGTATGACGCAGTGAACAACCCTGAGCTGGAGACAACCAGGCTATGGCTGCTCACAGACTACAGGGCGAGCTGCAATCACACGGAGACCGTGCAGACAGCCGTAAACGGCGCTGCAAGGCCCAAAAACCCTCCTCTACTTTATCCTATGTAGTGTTTTTCCACAAATTAGCTGGAGACGGGTGGAAAGACACTAATAGGATTTTTTTAAATAAATTAGCAGCAGACTACACTACTTGAAAAAAAATTAAAATTGATTTGGCGGTATGACGCAGTGAACAACCCTGAGCTGGAGACAACCAGGCTATGGCTGCTCACAGACTACAGGGCGAGCTGCAGTCACACGGAGACCGTGCAGACAGCCGTAAACGGCGCTGCAAGGCCCAAAAACCCTCCTCTACTTTATCCTATGTAGTGTTTTTCCACAAATTAGCTGGAGACGGGTGGAAAGACACTAATAGGATTTTTTTAAATAAATTAGCAGCAGACTACACTACTTGAAAAAAAAATAAAATTGATTTGGCGGTATGACGCAGTGAACAACCCTGAGCTGGAGACAACCAGGCTATGGCTGCTCACAGACTACAGGGCGAGCTGCAGTCACACGGAGACCGTGCAGACAGCCGTAAACGGCGCTGCAAGGCCCAAAAACCCTCCTCTACTTTATCCTATGTAGTGTTTTTCCACAAATTAGCTGGAGACGGGTGGAAAGACACTAATAGGATTTTTTTAAATAAATTAGCAGCAGACTACACTACTTGAAAAAAAATTAAAATTGATTTGGCGGTATGACGCAGTGAACAACCCTGAGCTGGAGACAACCAGGCTATGGCTGCTCACAGACTACAGGGCGAGCTGCAGTCACACGGAGACCGTGCAGACAGCCGTAAACGGCGCTGCAAGGCCCAAAAACCCTCCTCTACTTTATCCTATGTAGTGTTTTTCCACAAATTAGCTGGAGACGGGTGGAAAGACACTAATAGGATTTTTTTGAATAAATTAGCAGCAGACTACACTACTTGAAAAAAAAAAAAAAAAAAAAAGAACAGTATGAGGCAATGAACCACCCTCCCTGAACTGAATACAACCAGCTATGGATGGCCTATGTGGCTGCACTCAGACTAGAGAGTGGGCTGCACTCACACACACACACACACACAGACCTTGCAGATCGCTGTGAAAACAGCGCTACAAGGCAAAAGCAAGGTGAATAGTAGGTGAACACAGCGGTTGCTAAATTAGCCTTTGGAAAGCACAAAGAAGCAAATCGCTATCTCTAAACTGTCCCTCAGTCAGCAAACAGCGTCCTGTCACTAACTGAATTCACAGCAGAGTGATCGCAAAATGGCGCCAGCGACTTTTAAACTGCATCATGACATCATTACACCAGCCAATCACAGCCTTGCCAGTAGTTTCATGCCCTCCATGCTAAACAGGATGTGCTCACACTTGGAATCATTCTCATTGGCTGAATTTCTGCATTTTGAATCTTTGAACTTCCGATTCCGGTATCCGATACGCGGCAAGTATCGGAATCCCGGTATCGGAATTCCGATACCGCAAGTATCGGCCGATACCCGATACTTGCGGTATCGGAATGCTCAACACTACTTACAAGTATGAGTATGTCATCTATCATAGCTAAAACATGGTAGTAAATAGCACATTAGACACTTTTATAATGGACAGTGTTTAATCACTGTATATTTCAGAGTTATGGGCTCCTGAAGACTTATTAGTGCTGCCTGCCTGAGGCAAAACCTGTTTGTGACCTCCCATAATATTGGGCTAGGTGATCTCCCCTATCAGTTTGGGTCGCAGACCCTTTCTCTGTTTGCTTTGATGTTTTGCTCATTGTTTACACCCCAAATTACTCCTAATCCTGGAGATCAAACCTATGAAAGAATTTTATAAATGATCATTAACCCTCTATGAAGGTAATAATCATCTCCTTTATATTTGCTTATCTGTTCCCCACACTGCAACATGAGGCACTTAATAGTCTGTCGGGGCTAAAGTAAGCAGCAGAGATGTAAGCATTAAAGGGAATCCGTCAGTAGGCTTTTGCTATGTAATTTGAGGACACCATGAGGTAGGGGTTAAAACACTGAACTCAACCATGTGTCACATATCCAGCTGTGTTCTGATGTTTACTTAGACTGAAGCTTTAATCACCTTGTGATTGAAATTGCTGTGGCTAGCTGGTCTTGTAAGTCCTGGTCCTTCGCCCCCTTCTTTGATAAGCACCTCACTGTTAAGAGCTATGTGCATGAGAGCCTGGTGTGGGTGGGGTTAGCTGTGGTGTGGGCGGAGTTAGCTTTTTCAGCTCTCCTTCCTGCTAAATCTAAAATTCTGACTATGTCAGAATGGCAGCACCCAGTAAACTAAGTGATACATTGTTGGATTCAGGGTCTCTTTTCCTACATTAAGCTGCTCTCAGATGAAACAGCAAAAAACTGCTGACAGATTCTCTTTAAGTTAGAATTATTTTAATTCTGCAGCTGTTCTGAATCTAAAAGTAATGGATCAAGGCAATTAATAAGAGTGATTCAGCGATCACATGTTGAACTAGCCAGAGAATCCTCAGTTTTGATGAAAACCACTCCTGCTTGGTGGTAGCCATAGGAAAAGATAGGGATATCCAGCCATTTTATGGATAAAAAATGTAAAAATATTTTTTTGTGTAGAATTCAGTAAAAAATAGAACATTCACAGTAAATGTGAGACCTTTTCCAAAATGTTCTGTTTTTTTCAAGTCTACTAGTAAAATTGTTTTATTTTTTTTATCCAAAAAACGGCTGCATTTACCTACATTTTCTAATGGAACAAGGCACCTTCTAAACTGCATACAGTATGTTGATTATTAACCTCTGACATGATAATATTACAAAAGGATCTGGAAAAGATTCCTGCAAGGGCAAACACATGGCAGATGAAGTTTAATGTTAATAAAGATAGAGTAACTAGATGGAGGCCCGATGCTATCGCATCAGGAGGGCGGTAATGTCACGATGGGGGCAGGCTTTGCAGCATTGAGAAACTCTCCCCCCCTATGTGCTCACCCACCTATCCACTCTGTCTTTCCCCATGTGCTGACTTCTCCCATCTGTGCTCTCTTCTTTGACCTCTCTACCTTATGTGCTGTCCCCTTTTTTGTGTCTGACCGTGTGCAGGACATACCACAGTTCCTGGGCAGGGGAGGAAGCAAAAGACAATACTGACATTACAGCAGGAGATCGCAGAGGATACATTTTGTGAGGTAAAATATTGTTTAAAAAAGTCAGTGAAATATTTTAACAAAAAAGGGGAGAAGCCAGCACTGCCTATGGTCAGAACGCAATACATAAAGTGCATGTGCACATATTGATTTCTAACTGTATTCAAAATGAGACATTTAGCAAACAATTGATCAATTCTTTGAGCCACCCCGCCACGCCAAGGCACGCCAAGGCATTCTCATAATGGGGCAGTCCTACTCTACGTTTTTTTATATTCGCTGTGCCATTACGGCCTCCTAAATGTATTAAAAGCAAGACCACATAAAATGCAAACTGTACCCGAAGCATTTCTGAATCACTCCCATGGCGCCAGAAAGAGCAAGCGCAGATAAAGGTTGACCTAGTTCGGACACAGACATTTCAGGTCCAATCTCCACACTGCCTAACCAGCACCACAGATGAAGGGTGAGACAGGCTCAGACACAGGTGCACAATCAAACAGAGCCTAAGGCAGGGCAGGGCTGCTGTATGTGTGTACAGCAGCCTAGATCAATCACAATGAACACAGAAAGAATGGCGTGCATGACCCAGCACACACGGCAACAGTGGTGGTCAGCCACAAACCAATGTCAAAACAAAAAAGGGGAGAAGCCAGCGCTGCTTATGGTCAGAACGCAATACATAAAGTGCATATGCTCATATTGATTTCTAACTGTATTTCAAAATGAGACCTTTAGCAAACAATTGATCAATTCTTTGAGCCACCCCGCCATGCCAAGGCATAGTGAAATATTTTACCTGACAAAGGAAATCCTCTGTGATCTCTTGCAGTAATGTCAGTATTGTCTTTTGCTTCCTCCCCTGCCCAGGAGATGTGGTATGTTCTGTACATGGTCAGACACAGACAATGTTTAAAATGAACTTTCGTTCGTGGGAAAACCCCTTTAATGTGACCGACTTCCTCTGCCTGTAGACATGTCGCGCATCTACCGCCGGGATCAGCCAAATGATTAACTGCGCCTGCGTGGAATTTGTGCAGGCGCAGTAAATCAGACCACTGCCATCTTTGTGCAGACAGATAGTGATGGTCACATTAAAACTGCTCATGCTCTCCTCCTGTACAAAGATGGCGGAGGTCAGTGAAACATTCGACTGATCCCGGTGGTGGCGTGTTTGCGACGGTGTTCCGCTGGTGGTATGGCATATACAGTGAGTGTGGTGCGTATGGCGTATACAGTGTGTGGTGCATACGGCATATACAGTGTGTGTTTGTGTATGTGTGTGGTGCGTACGGTGTATACAGTTTGTGTGTTTGGTGCGACGGTGTTCCACTGGTGGTACTGCACAAGAGGCTGAGTACGGCATATACAGTGTGTGGTCCGTAAGGCATATACAGTGTGTGTGTGTGTGGTGCGTACGGTGTATACAGTGTGTTTGGTGCGACGGTGTACCACTGGTGGTACTGCGCAAGAGGTTGGTACCACTAGCAGTTTCCATATTGAGACACCATCACTTGGGTGTCCCAATATGGGGGTCGATGAACTTCCGCCGCTTGGAATTCTGGGATCTGGACACATCTGAATGTGAAGACCTTACAAGGTAAGTATATAATTAGACTAGATGGAGGCCAGATGCTATCGCATCGGGAGGGTGGTAATGTCACGATGGGGGCAGGCTTTGCAGCTTTGAGAATCTCTCCCCCCATGTGCTCACCCACCTATCCACTCTCTCTTTCCCCATGTGCTGACTTCTCCCGTCTGTGCTCTCTTCTTTGACCTGTCTACCCCATGTGCTATCCCCCTTGTCTGCTGTCTCTTTCCTTCCTGTGCTGTGTTCTCCCCTCAAAGACAATACTGACATTACAGCAGGAAATCGCAGAGGATACATTTTGTGAGGTAAAATATTGTTTAAAAACAGTCAGTGAAATATTTTACTTGACAAAAAGAAATCTTCTGTGATCACCTGCTGTAATGTCAGTATTGTCTTTTGCTTCCTTCCCTGCCCAGGAGATGTGGTATGTTCGGTACACAGTCAGATACAGACAATTTTTAAAATAAACTTTTGTTCTAGGGAAAACCCTTTAATGTGACCGGCTTCCACTGACTGTAGACATGTCACGCATCTGCCACCGGGATCAGCCGAATTATTCACTGCACCTGCACAGAATTTGCGCAGATGCAGTAAATCAGACTGCCGCCATCTTTGTGCAGACAGATAGTGGTGGTCACATTAAAACTGTGCATGCGCTCCTCCTGTACAAAGGTGGCGGTGCTCAGCGAATCATTCGGCTGATCCCTGCGGCGTGTTTGCAATGGTGTTCCGCTGGTGGTCCCGCGCAAGAGGCTGCGTACGGCGTATATAGTGTGTGTGTGTGTGTGTAGCGTACGGCATATACAGTGTGTGTGTGTGTGGTGCATATGGTGTATACAGTGTGTGTGGTGCGACGGTGTTCCGCTGGTGGTACCACGCAAGAGGCTGGTACCACCAGCAGTTTCCATATTGAGGCACCCATCACTTGGGTGTCCCAATATGGAGGTTGGTGCACTTCCGCCGCTTAGAATTCTGGGATCCGGAAACATCTGGACGGAACAGGATGTGAAGACATTACAAGGTAAGTATATATTAAGATTTACTGCAACGAGAGTAATCGTTCAGCTACATATAGATTAAATCTAAATATATTAAAGATTAAAGAAAAGAGAAGGACTTGAGTATTCTGGTTACAAGGCCAAGTCGACCTGTCATTGGCTACAGCAGAACAAATTGAAGGTTCTGGAGTGGCCATCTTAGTCTCCTGACCTCAATATCATTGAGCCACTATGGGGAGATCTCAAACGCACAGTTCATGCTAGAAAGACCAGGAATTTACAGGAACAGGAGGCTTTTTACCAAGAAAAGTGGGCAGCTTTACCATCTGAGAAAATAAAGAACCTCATCCACAACTACCACACAAGACTTCAAGCTGTCATTGATGTTAGAGGGAGCAATACACGGTATTAAGAAATGGGGTATGTGAACTTTTGATTAGGGTCATTTGGATGTTTGGGGTTGTCTTTATGATTTAAAAAGAGAAAACACAGTAGTTTGACAATAAAAGTCTTTACCCAACCACTAACCATGAGTGGAGAAAAAGTTTTCTCTGAAAAAAGGCCAAAAAAGCAAAAATTCTGCCGGGGTATGTAAACTTTTGAACAGAACGGTATACCAGGATGCGGAGAGCATATAACAGGAAAGGAATCATATTCCTTTATATCTGCAGTCTGGTACCCGTGCTCCTGTCTGTGGCTGCTCTCTGCTACCCCCATCTGCTCACTGCTGCCCCTGCCTGCTCTCTGTATGAGTTAAATTACCGTGTTGGCCCTTTGCGATAAATAAGTGGATTTTGGGTTGTAGTTTGGGCACTCGGTCTCTAAAAGGTGCGCCACCACTGGTGTAGGCTGTAGAAATTGATGTAATATTGATGCCTGTTGCCAATGTACTTAAAGGGACTCTGTCACCTGAATTTGGAGGGAACAATTTTCAGTCATATGGGTGGGGTTTTCGGGTGTTTGATTCACCCTTTCCTTACTCGCTGGCTGCATGCTGGCTGCAATATTGGATTGAGTTTCATTCTCTGTCCTCCATAGTACATGCCTGCACAAGGCAATCTTGCCTTATGCAGGCGTGTACTATGGAGGACAGAGAATGAACTTCAATCCAATATTGCAGCCAGCATGCAGCCAGCGGGTAAGGAAAGGGTGAATCAAACACCCGAAAACCCCACCCATATGACTGAAAATTGTTTCCTCCAAATTCAGGTGACAGAGTCCCTTTAAAATGTATGAAAAATGCCAAGTTTTTGTTCCCTGGTTTTATTATTCCTGGATTAAATGTTTATAATCTTGAAAAGCTCAATAAAAATAATGTGATGAAAAAAGTCAAGTGTTTGATTTCAACATTGCTGGATCCACATTGCAAACAGGAAACAGACGTCATAGATATACCGTATGTTTTTGCTTTCACTTGCAATGCAATTAAAAGACGACATTTTGATGAGGGTTAATGATTAGCTGATTCTCCTGCAGTTAATTATTTGTCATACATATTGAAATGATTTATTTTATTACATTATGTTTTTGGAGTTTTTCTCCATATTTGTGTCTCTACGTTCTTACTAAGTTTTCTTATAATGCTAATGATGCTAAACTAAATTAAAAAAACTTTTTGAAAAGTCTCCTTGAAAAATCTCTAATGATATTGTGTCCTATGTGGCTCCAATGCAGACTTATGTTTCCACAGTAATAGACAACTTATAGACCCAGTCTAATCGACTAAATTTATCCCAATAGCTCCCAATTTCCACCTCGCTTTAGAAATTGAAATCAATGAACAGATTGGTTAGATGTGTTGGGCAGCTATGTCTATTTTTCCTGACCTTCCCATAGGTGCTGAGAGTCATATTGATGACTTTCCCAGAGTTTAGTTCTCAGGCAGCATGATGGTCCACTGGTTAGCACTACTGGTGCCCTGGGTTTAACTCTGACTGAGGACAATGAGATTTCTCCGCTCAGGTGTATTTTAGAAATTGTAATCAGTGACTGCAAATGGGACCCGCTCTAGTTTTCCCTGACCTTCCCATTGGTGCTGAAAGTCATATAGATGACTTACCCAGAGGTTAACCCTTGGACAGCATGATGGCCCAGTGGTTAGCAAAGCTGCTGCCCTGGGTTCAACTCTAACTGGGGACAATGAGATCCCTCCACTAAGGTGTATTTTAGAAATTGTAATCAGTGACTGCAAATGGGACCTGCTCTAGTTTTTCCTTATCTTCCCAAAGGTGTTGAAAGTCATGTAGATGACTTACCCAGAGGTTAGCACTCAGGCAGCATGATGGCGCAATTGTTAGTACTGTTGCTGTCCAATGCTGGTGGTTCAACTCTGACTGAGGTCAGTGAGTTTCCTCATCTCAGGTGTATTTTAGAAATTGTAGTCAGTGATTGTAATGGTACCTTCCATAGTTTTTTCTGACCTTCCTATAAATCAGTGGTCCCCAACCTTTCCGACCTTGAGAGCCACATTCAGCTCTGCAAGAGGGTCACGAGCCAAATCCAGCTCCTGTCACCCCTCACAGTAGTGGCAAAAAAAACCCCATTACGAGTATAATGATAACCAAAGCTTTTCCACACAAATCACCCCGAAGCAGTATATCAAGATCCAGGGGTTTCCACCACACGCCACCAAATTCAGCATTCTCCCATCACGCACTCCCAACACAGTCACATCCAGCTTCAAGCGCCTCCTCTGACCGGTAGCATCATGCTGTCTCCAGCGTTCCATACCAAAATTATCGCTAAACCCCCAATACCTGTAGATGTGTACCCAGATCTGCTCTTCTGTACAGGGCTACTCACAAAGTTCACCATTTTCAGATGTGCTCTTCATACCGGTTTACTAAATCTGGAGCTAATGCACCAAGCTGGCAGACAGCTGCGAGCCACAATTCGTGGGACCGCGAGCCATATGTGGCTCCAGAGCTACAGGTTGGGGACCACCAATAACATTCAGGAGATCCAAAAATCTACGTGATCTCCTCACTAGGAGTCATTATGAGGATATACCTAGGGTCACATTTTTGAATCGGGGTAATCGTAGGAGTGGATGCGTTCCGTGTGGCCACTGTGTCGTGTGTTGCAATGTTGATAGAAGTGATTCATTTTCAAATTCAAGTGGATCTAAAATTTATAAAATTAAGAAATTTATCACATGCACAACGAGATACGTAATTTATTATGCAGTTTGCCCCTGTGGCCTTATATATGTAGGACTAACATCACGCCTACTTAAGGTAAGGATACGTGAACACGTATTGGGCATACAGGCCGCTGCTGGCCACACGGACGCCTCCACTCTAAAAACGATACCCCGACATTTTTGGGAATTCCATCAATGTAATAGTGATCTCCTGAGAGTGAGGGGGATTGATTCCCTCGACGTTAATATTAGAGGTGGCAATCTGTCGCAACGCCTAGCACAGTCAGAAGCCAGGTGGATCTGGACGTTACAAACAGTCCATCCGCTAGGATTAAATGAAAATCTCCCTTTCTCTTCATTTTTATGATGTATATTCTCTAATATCTGGATATATTTTGCGATCATCTTCGTTGTTGTGGTGAAAATATATATGTTTGTTGTTTTATTTTTTAATTTTTATGCTTATTCTTTCATTCTTTAGGGTTATGTATTACTTGCTTGGTTTTCTACGCATAATCTTCATCAACTCTGGTTGAATTTTGGTTGCCGTCCACCATGGAAGTACACTCTATCAAGCATATTATATGGTCTATTTCTCTATGTATTAGTATTTATGTATATACATATTGTTTTGTATTTATTTATTTTGTTTTGTTGCCATCCAACATGGAAGTAGATTCTACTAAGCAAAATATGTGGTATATGATAGCATTTATTGCTTAATTGCTTCTATATATGCTAATATTGTGTCTTTACCTGTATCTGTAAGTACTATATGCAATATATGATGTGGGTCCACCTCTCCTATATATTTTTTTATGTATTTTGTTTCCCCACTATAATGTATAATGTATATTGCTGATACTGTTTCCATATTTATACTGTTGGGGAAACCTTTGTGGCGACTGCTGCTCTTGTAGTGCTTTGTTACACACCTCCACTTTAGGATGACTATACCAGGCTTTACCTTTTCTCTGAGTGCCGAGATTTCTTTATTACTCTACCCTTCCCGTGGCCAGTACGCATGCGCGCTGCACCTCCGCTTCGCCTGCCGGTTGCCTGTATCTTTATGTGTCCCTGGGCATCGGGTCACGTTGGGTTACGTGTATCCTGATGCCCTGGGTCACATGACGCGGGTGCCGGCCGGCATCGCGGTTGCTGCGGTGACACATGTGTCACTTCCGGTTCGCGGCCAGGGTCACTTCCGGTACGCTTTGGGATATAAAAAACCGGCATTCTGACACTCCTGTATGCCCCCTGACGAAGGTGCCGACTGAAACGTGCGTTGGGGCGGTCTGGCAGATCCTCTGGGCCACTTTTATCACTCTCAATTGCAGGTAATGGGTATATTCTTTATTACTTATTGTACTGGCAGTTTGCAGCGTGGCCAGGGGCGTAACTACCACGGTCGCAGCGGTCGCAGCTGCGACGGGGCCCAAACTACTTAGGGGCCCCATGGACAGGAGTGAAGGAGAATGAAATGACCCATGATTGATGATGATCCACCATTTGTGAGTGACCCGCAGCAAGGAGCCGTCACCACTCTGTAATTATACTTACCTACTCCCGGCACGGTCCCTGGACGTCCCTGCTTCTTCCAGCGCTGCAGATTCTTCCTGCACTGAGCGGTCACATGGTCCCGCTCATTACAGAAATGAATATGCGGCTCCACCTCCCATAGGGGTGGAGCCACATATTCATTTCTGTATTGAACGGTAACTGTGACCGCTCAATACAGGTAGAATCTGCAGTGCTGGAAGAAGCAGGGACGTCCGCCCCCATCCGCCCCCATTCAAAAAAGTTTCCACCTCTTTCCTCCTGTACTAACATTGATATGTTTGTAAAGCTAGTTACTAAAGATCTTTTGAAAATTCCGCACTATGGGCGCTATGATAATTTAACTAAGGAGGAACGTAACCGCCTGAATGTCTTACAGAATATGCCTGATGTAGTAATAAAGTTGGCAGATAAGGGGGGAAACATCGTGATTTGGCCAAAGAACATGTACGAGAAAGAGGCATTTCGCCAACTAAATGACAAAATTTGTTATAGGAAATTGACGTACAACCCCTTATCTGCCTTCTGCTCCAAGCTAGAAGTCATTATTAAAAAGGCTTCTACTAGTGAGATCATTACGAAAGATCTAGCATCGGCATTGGCAGTTCACGAACCTTCTATTTCAACCTTGTACCTCCTCCCTAAGTTGCATAAAACATCAATACCCCTCCAGGACGTCCCATCATATCCGGTAGGGGCAACTATCTTGAAAATGTTGGTCGATGGATAGATTCAGTCCTACAGCCATTAGTGTGCAATTTGCCATCATATCTCAAAGACACTGGTGAGTTCCTTCGGAGAATTGATGGACTGTCCATTGAGCCTGATTCTCAATTTGTAACAATCGATGTTGAATCGTTATATACTAATATCAGGCACATCGATGGTCTTCGGGCCGTGAGATATTTTTTGGACATGTCTACATTTTCCGAGGGTATGAAGAGCTTCATAGTGGAACTTTTAGAGTTCGCACTGACGCACAATTTTTTCATTTTTAAGGGGTCCTTCTTCCTGCAGCTCCAAGGAACAGCCATGGGAGCGGCCTTTGCGCCCTCCTATGCTAATCTGTTCTTGGGGCTGTGGGAAAGGGACCTCTTCCTGTCAGACCAGCAGACGTCGATGGACCGCGTCCTTTTATGGACGCGGTACATCGACGATATTTTCCTGGTCTGGCAGGGTTCTTCTCACACATTAGATGTCTTTTTGTCTGATCTGAATAGCAATGATCTGAATATTCGACTTACACATACCATCAATTTGGATTTTTGAATTTTTGGATGTACAGTGGGGCAAAAAAGTATTTAGTCAGTCAGCAATAGTGCAAGTTCCACCACTTAAAAAGATGAGAGGCATCTGTAATTTACATCATAGGTAGACCTCAACTATGGGAGACAAACTGAGAAAAAAAATCCAGAAAATCACATTGTCTGTTTTTTTATCATTTTATTTGCATATTATGGTGGAAAATAAGTATTTGGTCAGAAACAAAATTTCATCTCAATACTTTGTAATATATCCTTTGTTGGCAATGACAGAGGTCAAACGTTTTCTGTAAGTATTCACAAGGTTGCCACACACTGTTGTTGGTATGTTGGCCCATTCCTCCATGCAGATCTCCTCTAGAGCAGTGATGTTTTTGGCTTTTCGCTTGGCAACACGGACTTTCAACTCCCTCCAAAGGTTTTCTATAGGGTTGAGATCTGGAGACTGGCTAGGCCACTCCAGGACCTTGAAATGCTTCTTACAAAGCCACTCCTTCGTTGCCCTGGCGGTGTGCTTTGGATCATTGTCATGTTGAAAGACCCAGCCACGTTTCATCTTCAATGCCCTTGCTGATGGAAGGAGGTTTGCACTCAAAATCTCACGATACATGGCCCCATTCATTCTTTCATGTACCCGGATCAGTCGTCCTGGCCCCTTTGCAGAGAAACAGCCCCAAAGCATGATGTTTCCACCACCATGCTTTACAGTAGGTATGGTGTTTGATGGATGCAACTCAGTATTCTTTTTCCTCCAAACACGACAAGTTGTGTTTCTACCAAACAGTTCCAGTTTGGTTTCATCAGACCATAGGACATTCTCCCAAAACTCCTCTGGATCATCCAAATGCTCTCTAGCAAACTTCAGACGGGCCCGGACATGTACTGGCTTAAGCAGTGGGACACGTCTGGCACTGCAGGATCTGAGTCCATGGTGGCGTAGTGTGTTACTTATGGTAGGCCTTGTTACATTGGTCCCAGCTCTCTGCAGTTCATTCACTAGGTCCCCCCGCGTGGTTCTGGGATTTTTGCTCACCGTTCTTGTGATCATTCTGACCCCACGGGGTGGGATTTTGCGTGGAGCCCCAGATCGAGGGAGATGATCAGTGGTCTTGAATGTCTTCCATTTTCTAATTATTGCTCCCACTATTGATTTCTTCACTCCAAGCTGGTTGGCTATTGCAGATTCAGTCTTCCCAGCCTGGTGCAGGGCTACAATTTTGTTTCTGGTGTCCTTTGACAGCTCTTTGGTCTTCACCATAGTGGAGTTTGGAGTCAGACTGTTTGAGGGTGTGCACAGGTGTCTTTTTATACTGATAACAAGTTTAAACAGGTGCCATTACTACAGGTAATGAGTGGAGGAAAGAGGAGACTCTTAAAGAAGAAGTTACAGGTCTGTGAGAGCCAGAAATCTTGATTGTTTGTTTCTGACCAAATACTTATTTTCCACCATAATATGCAAATAAAATGATAAAAAAACAGACAATGTGATTTTCTGGATTTTTTTTTCTCAGTTTGTCTCCCATAGTTGAGGTCTACCTATGATGTAAATTACAGACGCCTCTCATCTTTTTAAGTGGTGGAACTTGCACTATTGCTGAATGACTAAATACTTTTTTGCCACACTGTAACTGTGAAAAGAGGCCCCAACGGAGAAATACATTCAGACGTCTATAGGAAGCCTACCTCCACGAACCTATTGCTGCATGCCTCCTCCTCTCATCCACAGCATATGATTAACTCTCTCCCCATCGGACAATTTTTGCGTCTCTGCCGGATATGTTCGTCCGATGCGGATTTTGAAAGGCAGGCGGGAGATTTGAAAAATCGATTCCTTGAGCAGGGATACAGTCGTCGTACCTTGAAGAGGGCCTATAATAGGGCGAAATACTCTTCCCGTAATGATCTACTTTATAAATATACTAATAACAGCAGACACTCAGATAATCAGAGTAGATTTATTACAAATTTCAACTGTCACTCTGCTTCAGTAAGATCGTCCCTTTCTAAATCTTGGCACGTATTACAGGCCGATTCAACTTTGGCTAAATTTCTACCTGACAGACCACCAATAACATTCAGGAGATCCAAAAATCTACGTGATCTCCTCACTAGGAGTCATTATGAGGATATACCTAGGGTCACATTTTTGAATCGGGGTAATCGTAGGAGTGGATGCGTTCCGTGTGGCCACTGTGTCGCGTGTTGCAATGTTGATAGAAGTGATTCATTTTCAAATTCAAGTGGATCTAAAATTTATAAAATTAAGAAATTTATCACATGCACAACGAGATACGTAATTTATTATGCGGTTTACCCCTGTGGCCTTATATATGTAGGACTAACATCACGTCTACTTAAGGTAAGGATACGTGAACACGTATTGGGCATACAGGCCGCTGCTGGCCACACGGACGCCTCCACTCTAAAAACGATACCCCGACATTTTTGGGAATTCCATCAATGTAATAGTGATCTCCTGAGAGTGAGGGGGATTGATTCCCTCGACGTTAATATTAGAGGTGGCAATCTGTCGCAACGCCTAGCACAGTCAGAAGCCAGGTGGATCTGGACGTTACAAACAGTCCATCCGCTAGGATTAAATGAAAATCTCCCTTTCTCTTCATTTTTATGATGTATATTCTCTAATATCTGGATATATTTTGCGATCATCTTCGTTGTTGTGGTGAAAATATATATGTTTGTTGTTTTATTTTTTAATTTTTATGCTTATTCTTTCATTCTTTAGGGTTATGTATTACTTGCTTGGTTTTCTACGCATAATCTTCATCAACTCTGGTTGAATTTTGGTTGCCGTCCACCATGGAAGTACACTCTATCAAGCATATTATATGGTCTATTTCTCTATGTATTAGTATTTATGTATATACATATTGTTTTGTATTTATTTATTTTGTTTTGTTGCCATCCAACATGGAAGTAGATTCTACTAAGCAAAATATGTGGTATATGATAGCATTTATTGCTTAATTGCTTCTATATATGCTAATATTGTGTCTTTACCTGTATCTGTAAGTACTATATGCAATATATGATGTGGGTCCACCTCTCCTATATATTTTTTTATGTATTTTGTTTCCCCACTATAATGTATAATGTATATTGCTGATACTGTTTCCATATTTATACTGTTGGGGAAACCTTTGTGGCGACTGCTGCTCTTGTAGTGCTTTGTTACACACCTCCACTTTAGGATGACTATACCAGGCTTTACCTTTTCTCTGAGTGCCGAGATTTCTTTATTACTCTACCCTTCCCGTGGCCAGTACGCATGCGCGCAGCACCTCCGCTTCGCCTGCCGGTACGTGTATCCTGATGCCCTGGGTCACATGCCGCGGGTGCCGGCCGGCGTCGCGGTTGCTGCGGTGACGCATGCGTCACTTCCGGTTCGCCGCCAGGGTCACTTCCGGTACGCTTTGGGATATAAAAAACCGGCATTCTGACACTCCTGTATGCCCCCTGACGAAGGTGCCAACCGAAACGCACGTTGGGGCGGTCTGGCAGATCCTCTGGGCCACTTTTATCACTCTCAATTGCAGGTAATGGGTATATTCTTTATTACTTATTGTACTGGCTGTTTGCAGCGTGGCTATTGATAAGCTGGTGGTAGGACTATTATGTCCATATTCTATGTACCTCCTTGCTGTCTTTTTTTGTTACACATCGCATGCCCGTATGTTTCCCCCTGCTATCCATAATATAAGGATATAAATATATGGGGTGATTTTGCACTTTAGATACTAGAGCAAATATGTGCTTACCATATTGGGCCCATGTAGCATTCTGCCGACCCTAGCGCGTTTCTTTTTAACCCTTATGTATTTTCATTGTTGTTGCTGTAATCCTTATACCATGTGATTCTCAATAAAATTTATACTTTTTTATATATTTTGGACTGCTTTTTTCGTGGGGCTTTTTAGCCTCTGTCTTTCTATGTCTTGGCGATGATTGTCCATATTTAGTCCATAGATACATTGGTTTATTACTATTCCTATTTTTTCTGATTAGTATTACTATAAGTCTAACCAATGTTTTTCATCAGTTATTGTTAGGTTGGGGACCCCTGCTATAAATGCTGAGAGTCCTATTGATGATCTGGCCAGAAATAAACTCTCAGGCAGCACAGTGGCTCTGTGGTTACCTCCATTCCCATCCTACTCTTGGGTCCTTAGTTCAACTCTGACTGAGGTCAAAGAGATTTCTCCTCTCAGACACATCTTAGAAAATGAAATCAGAGACCTCACATGAAACCTGCATTTCCTTTTCATGACCTGTTGATGGGTACTGATAGGCATATGATGATCTAGCCATAAGGTAATGCTGTGGTGACTCAATGGTTAGCTCCCTTACATTTCAATGCTTGGGTCCTTAGTTCTACTCTGACTGAGGTCGGAATAATTCCTCATCACAGGTCTACTTTAGAAATTGCAAATGGACCTGCACTATTTTTTCCTGATCTTCCTATAGGTGCTGGTAGTAATATCAATGACTTTGCCAAAGGGTATCTTCTAAGCAGCATGGTGGCTCAGTGGAGAGCACTGGTGCTTTGTAGCATGGGAGTCCAGGGTTCCAATCCCACTATGGATGACATCTGCAAGGAGTTTGTATGTTCTCCCTGTGATTGACTGCTTTGCCACCCATGCTCCAAAGACATACAGGTAGGGGCCAGTGATGGAAGTGCTGTGATAAATGATGGTGTCACCTGTATCAAGGAGGTAAACAGCATCTTTTCTGAGGGCTGGAAGAACATTTGGATTTAGGGAAATGAGAGGGATATATGCCTGAAAAATTTTGCTAAGTCCAAAAAAGACTTTTCACAGCTCAGTTGCAACTGAGCTGAATATATAACAATTCAATTCTTGCTACTTGTATTAGGACATTCATCCAATAAGGACTGACACTACTCAGGATACTTGCCAAATGAAGTTGACAGGCAAGCAGCCCTCCTGGATGTTGCACAAGTAACACCATCATTCACTACAGCACTTCCATCACTGGCTCCTACCTGTTTGTCTTTGGAGCACATACAATCTCCTTGCAGATGTCATCCATGGTGGGATTTGAACCCTGGACTCCCATACTGCAAAGCACCAGTGCTTTCCACAGAGCCACCATGCTGCTTGGAAGATAACCTTTGGCAAAATCATTGATATTACTACCAGTACCATTGGGAAAAACTAGAGAAGGTCCAATTGCAATTTCTAAAGTACAACTGAGAGGTAGAATTACTCAGACCTAAGTCAGAATTGAACGAAGGACCCAAGCATTGAAAGGTAATCGAGCTAATCACTGAGCCACCATGCTACCCGAGAATAACCTGATGGCTAGGTCATCAATATGTCTATCAGTACCCACCAACAGGTCATGAAAAACTAGAGTGGGTCCATTTGCAATTTCTAAAGTACAACTGAGAGGTAGAATTACTCCAACCTCACCCAGAATTGAACTAAGGACCCAAGCATTGAAAGATAATTGAGCTAACCACTGAGCCACCATAGAACTACCTGATGGCTAGGTCATTAATATGCCTATCAGAATCCTCCGACAGCTCATCAAAAGGAAGAGCAGGTTCCCTTGTAGTCACTGATTTCATTTTCTGAGATGTGTCTGAGTGGAGGAATCTCATTGTTCTCGGTCAGAGCTGAACCAATCAAAACAGCAACAAGAAAAAGAAAGCGACAGTGTTACCATGCTGCCCCATGGGTGCTTAACCACCAGCAACAGCAGGCTGTGCACCGATCTATGAGATGGGAACAAAAGGCTTTTAGTCTTTGTGTTCTCAGACAAGAGACTGGTGAGGGTGGCCGTTCACTGTGGGACATTTCTGACACGTCCATGTAGCGTCCCCACTTCCGCAGGGCCGAGGGGTACCCGGTACCGGGCCTCTGAGTCTCTGTCCTGGGGTTGTCACGGTGGCTAGACCCGGTCCGTGACCCTGCTGAGGGGCGCCCAATGAAAGGTGTGGGTGGTGATGATGTTATAGTGCGGTGCAGGTCGCAGTAAATAACGAGGACACCAGGTTGCAGTCTCCTTACCTCTTTACTGAAGGCTTCAGGATCCTCAGTCTGGAATATGGTTAACCGGGCTGCGCAAGTCCGGCCGGTCCGATGGCACCTCCAGAGTTCCCTTTGCAGGTGGAAATCTGTGCCTACCTTCTAGCGCTTGTGTGTTGTGGTCCTCCCCTGCTGTGCTTACGGGATAGTCCCCACAACTGTTGTGTCTGTTTCTGAAGTTCCCTCACAACTCGATTCTGATGTTCTTCTTCGTCCCCCAGATGATATGGCTAGGACGCACCCGTATGACGGGTAGGCTCGGAGCTCTTCCTGGACCCTAGTGTCGCCCCTCTCCTGTTGTTGCCCCCTATGTCTTCTTAGGTGATTTGGGTGAGACAGCCAGCCTATAACTGACTGTCCTGCCGTAGGTTTGAAGTTAGGCCTGGAGCTCTATACTTCCTCGGCGTTCCGGCCACCGGCTGCGCGCCTCAGTAGGATGTTGTCTCGTCTTACAGCACGACTCCTACTGGTGTTTCTCCTTGTTGCGTTGATTTCGTTTCTCACTCAGCACAATAAACCTCGCTTCTTGTCCTTTCTTAGGGTACCGCCGCGATCAGGTGCAGGAGCGGTCCCGTAACGTTCTTTCTGTTCGCTAGGCCTCTGTCAGGATCCCACCCATGACAGGGACCCCCCTGAATCTTCCCCTGCAACACCCTCTGCCACAGGATGTTGCCTGGTTCCAACCCAGTCAGCTTTCTCACTAACTTCCTGCCTGACCCCCAGTTTTACCAGATTGTGAGGAGTGGCCTAATACATAGCGCCCTTAGCTCCCCCTGGAGGCCAGACTGTGAAGTGTATTGGTGTCTGTGATACATGGTCAGGTGAACTCCTTCAGTGCCATCAGACGTACCATAGCCCCCCTTAGCGGCGGAGCATCAGTACTGCAACGACCAGGACTCTGGGGCGCTGCATCCACGTACTAGAAAACATCACGTAATAAACTCCATGACACGGTCTCCAGAGCTCGGTGCACAAGTGACCTAGATCCATCCCATTCTTGAATGGAGCAGAGGTGCGTGGGATTATCCTCCACTGCATTCATTGTCTATGGGACTGTCTGGATATAATGGAGCTCTGCGTTCTCAGACGATCCCGTAAACAATGAATGGAGCAGAATATGAGCAGCTCCACTTGCAAAGACATACTGATAGGATATGAGTCCTGACAGGGCAATAATGTCTGCAAAGTGAGACCATTCTTATGAAGCATACTAAATAAGCATATTGATTGTACAGCACTTCACAGACATCACTGCACCCATCAGGGGCCATAACTAGTGTTGAGCATTCCGATACCGCAAGTATCGGGTATCGGCCGATACTTGCGGTATCGGAATTCCGATACCGAGATCCGATACTTTTGTGGTATCGGGAATCGGAATCGGAAGTTCCCAGTGTATGGTTCCCAGGGTCTGAAGGAGAGAAAACTCTCCTTCAGGCCCTGGGATCCATATCCATGTAAAAAATAAAGAATTAAAATAAAAAATAGGGATATACTCACCCTCTGACGTGCCCTGGTAGTAACCGGCAGCCTGCTTTGCTTAAAATGAGCGCGTTCAGCACCTTCCATGACGTCACGGCTTCTGATTGGTCGCGTGCCGCTCATGTGACTGCCACGCGACCAATCACAAGCCGCGACGTCATCCCTCAGGTCCTAAATTCCCTTCTAGGAATTTAGGACCTGAGGGATGATGTCACGGCTTCTGATTGGTCGCGTGGCGGTCACATGAGCGGCACGCGACCAATCAGAAGCCGTGACGTCATGGAAGGTGCTGAACGCGCTCATTTTAAGCAAAGAAGGCTGCCGGTTCACAGCGGTAAGGTCCAGGCTGCGTCAGAGAGGTGAGTATATCAATATTTTTTATTTTAATTCTTTATTTTACACATTCATATGGATCCCAGGGCCTGAAGGAGAGTTTCCTCTCCTTCAGACCCTGGGAACCATCAGGGATACCTTCCAGTACTTGAGTCCCATTGACTTGTATTGGTATCGGGTATCGGTATCGGCGAGATCCGATACTTTGCCGGTATCGGCCGATACTTTCCGATACCGATACTTTCAAGTATCGGACGGTATCGCTCAACACTAGTCATAACTCGTACAGGTCTATCTTCAGAACATGGGAGGAAACCCACACAGTCACACAAAATCAGGGCTGTGGAGTTGGTAAACGTGGTTTCACATTTGCGTCTCTGTGCGCAGCGTATTATCCGCACAGATCTGCAGGCGTCATACATACCTATCTTTAACATGTCGTTAGCAGGGACATGCGTTTATATGCGTGCGCATGGGTCATTTCTTGGTGTGCGGCGGGTTCCGGCGAACGCAACTTGTTGCATTTTTTCAGGTATCAATTATGCGCAGTCATCCACATTACTTTCTGTGGGAACGCAAGCATACACAGGGACATGCGTTCGCCTGCGTTCGATGTGCACTTCACAATGAGAAGGTCCAGGAAATGTTTTCAGCCACTCCCAAAAAAATGTGTATAAAAAGAGGGTGTGGGCACTGCAACACCATTATTATATGGACTCTGGACGAGAGCACAACTCTGGCTATGTAAGTATAGAACCTTTGAAAATGTCTCTCTCACTGCAGTTTGGACTTTGTACTAATTTTTTGTCTTTTTAGACTGGTCAACTCACTGCATTTTATTCAATTTGCATCTCATTTGCAAATTTTTTCTCATCCTAAATCGGACTGAGAAAAAAATCGCAGCATGCTGCGATTCTAGGACGAGACTCGCCAATGTAAGTCAATGGGTTTATCACTCCCCTTCTTTCCAGGGCCATAATTTTTCCGTCAATATGGTCATGTGAGGGCTTATTTTTTGCGGGACAAGTTCTACATTTGATCGACACCTTTGGTTTTACCATGTCGTGTAACAGAAAATGTGAAAAAAAATTCAAAGTGCAATGAAATTGCAAATAAAGTGCAATCCCACACTTGGTTTTTGCTTGGCTTTTTTGCTAGGTTCACTGAATGCTAAGGCTGTGTGCACACGTTGCGGATTTGATTGCAGATCAATCAATCAGCATTTTTTGCTGCACAGAATTGCATCAAATCCGCAGTGTAGTGCACAACCAATGTAAGTTTATGGGAGCCGCAGACTTGTGCACATGCCGCACCGAAACGCAGCTTTTTTTCCCGCAGCATGTCACTTCTTTTGTGCAGAACTGCAGCATTTCTGCACCCTTAGACTTTCATTGAGTTGGGCACATCTGCAGCAAAACCGCAGATGTAAAAAAGATATGCAGTTTTGCTGCGGATGTGGGTCCGAGAAACGCTGCAGTTCGTGAGGAGGGAAGTGTGTGGGCGGAATGTGGGCGGTGACTGTGTGCGTGTATGTGTATGCTGGGTCTGCGGGCTGTTCGGATGTGTGCAGGACTGTTTGTGTGTGTGCGGGGCTGTTCGGGTGTGTGCGGGGCTTTTCGGGTGGGTGCCTGGCTGTTCGGGTGTGTGCGGGACTGTTCGGGTGTGTGTGGGGCTGTGCGGGGGGTCTTTTGGGGTGTGTGTGCAGGCATCATCTGATGGGACTACAAGTACGCAGCATCCAATCTGCAGCTAATTCGGATGTAATCCGGACTGTGGACACACACCCTACGCTATCCATACATCTATCAACAGATATATCTATCCAGATATATCTATAGATAGATATATGAATAGATAGATGTATGCATCTATAGGTCTTTCTACAGTAGATCTGTCTATCCATTTCATCTATCATTTATCTGTCTATCTGTGTGTGTAATGGAGTGTGGGTTGGACAAAAGTAAAAGAGGAAGTTGGACAATAATGACATCACAAATCTATTTTTTTGCTCAATAATACATCTTTAGCTTTCAAAAACACACCAAAAAAGCATAAAAACCATGCAAAAACCGCACCAAAAGCGAATTAAAAAATGAATCAAAACCACGCAAAAAACGCACCAAAAACTGCACCAAAAGCACATCAAAACTGCACAAAAAACTGCATCAAAACTACATCAAAAACGCACAAAAACCACACCAAAAACTGCATTAAAAACGCATCAAAACTGCCCCAAAAACTGCATCAAAACCGCACCAAAAACTGCATCAAAACCGCACCAAAATTGCATCAACACCGTACCAAAACCGCACCAAAAACTGCATCAAACCCGCACTAAAACCGCACCAAAAACTGCATGAAAAACACACAAAAACCGCACCAAGAACTGCATCAAAACCGCACCAAAAACTGAATCAAAAACTGAATCAAAACTGCACCAAAAACTGCATCAAAACTGCACCAAAAACTGCATCAAAACCGCACCAAAAACTGCATCAAAACCGCACCAAAAACTGCATCAAAACCGTACCAAAAACTGCATCAAAACCGCACCAAAAACTGAATCAAAACCGCACCAAAACTGTAAAACTGCACCAGGTTTTGATGCAGTTTTTGGTGCAGTTTTGATGCTGTTTTTGGTGCGGTTTTTGCGCGATTTTGATGCAGTTTTTGGAAATAAATAAGTAAACGGAAAATGTGCATGATTTGAATGGAAACATGCATGAAAAAACAGATTCGGAGGCCAGATTCATCATTTCACATCTCAGTTTCATGCGTTTTTCGCCGGATCCATCGCTGTGGGTTTTTTTGCCGGACAGAAAAACCGTTCCTCTGTATGTGTTTTCCATCCGGCGGAAACAGCTTTTTTGATGGATCTGGCAAAAAACGGATGAAACGTGCGGCCATCAGGTGAAATCCGGCGCTAATACAACTCTATGATAAAAAAAACTGATCCGGCCGAAAAAAAGGATCCATTTTTTTTCAAAACTCGCCGGATTGTGCCTGACGGCAAAAACCTGGATAGATACATCTATGTATCTATAGATATATCTATCTATAAATATATTAATAAAAAAGGAACAGCACAACACTTCTACTTATTTCTGGGTGCAAAGCCTCCAGGTAACCTGTCCACTGGTTATCCGAAGTCCATAAAGTTCAAAAAAGAAGGCAGTACTCCATTTTTCTTAATAAATGTGCAGGATTTAATCAGACCCACATGTCTGTGCAATGTTTCGGCTCTAAATGAGCCTTTCAACTGGAGTGCTGCCTTCTTTTTTTAACTTTATCTATAAATATATCTATAGATAGGTATATTCATAGATATATAATAGAAAGGCTGATGTTTCTAAGCATACTTTCACACTTGCGTATTTAGCAATCCATCGCAATCCGTCTTTTTGGGAAAAAAACGGATCCTGCAAATGTGCTCGCATGATGCATTTTTTACCCATAGACTTGTATTAGTGATGGATCGTGATGGATGGCCACACGTCGTGTCCGTCGTGAAACGGATCCATCGTGTTTTGGTGGACCGTTGGCACGAAAAAACGTTCAAGTGAATGTTTTTTTGTCCGTCGCGTCTGCCATTTTCTACCGCGCATGCGCGGCCAAAACTCCGCCCCCTCCTCCCCGGACTTCAGAATGGGCAGCGGATGTGTTGAAAAACTGCACCCGCTGCCCACATCGTGCACAAATTTCACAACGTGCGTCGGTACGTAGGCCCGACGCATAGCGACGGACCCGTACTGACGCAAGTGTGAAAGAGGCCTTAATGAGCATTTAATTTAATAAAAAAAATGGCATGGGCTTCCACCAATTTTCTGCACCAGAGGGGGAAAGCCGACGGCCGGGGGCCAATATTTGTAGCCTGCTATGAATATCAGCCCGCAGCTGTCTGCGTAGCCTTTACTGGCTATTAAAATACGGGGACCCCCCCAAAAAATGACGTGGGGTCACCCTATATTTTATAGCCAGAAAGGCTACGCAGACAGCTGCAGGCTGATATTCATAGCCTAGAGAGGGGCCATGGATATTGGTCCCCCCCGGCTACAAATACCAGTCTGCAGCTGCCCCAGAAATGGCGCATCTGTAAGATGCACCAATTTCGGCACTTAACCCCTCTCTTCCCACTCCCGTATAGCGGTGGGATATGGGGTAATAAGGGGTTAATGTCACCTTGCTATTGTAAGGTGACATTAAGCCGGGTTAATAACGGAGAGGCGTCAATAAGACGCCTATCCATTATTAATCCAATACTAATAAAGGATTAATAAAACACACACACATTAGGAAAAAAGTATTTTAATATTCTTTATTTAACCATACTTACCATTAGTGTTGAGCGATACTTTCCGATATCGGAAAGTATCGGTATCGGAAAGTATCGGCCGATACCGTCAAAATATCGGATCCAATCCGATACCGATACCCGATCCCAATGCAAGTCAATGGGACGAAAATATCGGAATTAAAATAAACCCTTTATAAACTTGTAGGTTCATTCTACATGAAGGAAAACAACTAAGAATAATGTAGGATGTATTGGGGGACGTGGCGGAGATATTAAAGGGACAGAGGTTTAGCCCAATGTAATAGAATAGCAGGATTTTTAATTTTTTTTTATGAAGTTCGGCGTTAGAAAGAATTTGACTATGTTATTTTTTTTTTTTTTTATGTCAGATATTGATGTTTCACTACTTCCACGCCCTTCACCTTCTTTTTTACTTCTCCCACGCTTTCTTCTTAATTATCCTCATCATCAGCTTCTTTGACATCAACTTCTTCACCTTATTCATCTTCTTCTTCATCTTCTACCTATTATTTTTTGGGTTACATTGTTCATATTCTTTTTATTTTACTATTATCTTCATCATATTCAACTTCTTCATCATATTCTTATTTGTGACAGGCATTCCCGTAGTTGTTATCTATAAAAGTTTGAAGATTACACCTTCCGTTCTGCCTGTCACAAACCAGTTACATTTGTCCGCGTTCAGTTTGGCCTGCAGCATCAGGCTTTATCCAGGGGCACCACGAGGAGGAACGGACTCACCCCCATACACTGCTTAGTCTTCTTCTGCTTATAATTTACATAATATTTTTTTGCTCTGATATTTTGTGTTATGCTTAATGTCCTTCTGCTCTTTGTTCTGCAGCCTCTTGTTCTTCTGCTTCTCGGTCTTCCAGGTCGTCGTCGTCTCCAGGGTCGTCGTCTCCGGGGTCGTCGTCATCGGGGTGGTCTCCGGGGTCGTCGTCATCGGGGTGGTCTTCAGGGTCATCGTCTCCAGGGTCGTCGTCATCACGGTGGTTGTCGTCTCTGGTGTCGTCGTCATCTTAGGGGTGTTCTTCCGGGTCATCGTGTTTAGTCTCTTGAACTTGGAAATGTAGCAGAAGGTACAAGAAGGCTGAGAAAATGCCGAGAACCAGCTGATGGAACTGGAACTCGGATGGCTACCCGAAGGTCCAAGAGCCAATGGAACTACCGAGGACCAGCTGACGTTACTGGAACCCGGTTACTAAGCAGGAGGTACCCGTGCCTGAAAGCACTACCAAGGACCACCTGACGTTGGTGGAACTCGGATACCCAGAGGGAGGCACCTAAGCCAAAGGCTCTGCCCGGAACCAGCTGACGGTACTGGAACCAGGATGGGGAGCAGAAGGTACAAGAGCAAAAGACACTGCCGAGAACCAGCTGACGGTGCTGGAACCCGGATGGGTAGCCGAAGGTCCAAGAGCCAATGGAACTACCGAGGACCAGCTGACGTTACTGGAACCCGGTTACTAAGCAGGAGGTACCCGTGCCTGAAAGCACTACCAAGGACCACCTGACGTTGGTGGAACTCGGATACCCAGAGGGAGGCACCTAAGCCAAAGGCTCTGCCCGGAACCAGCTGACGGTACTGGAACCAGGATGTGGAGCAGAAGGTACAAGAGCAAGTGTCTGCGTGGCTTTTGCAGGACACGTTGCCGGCTGCACAGCAGGGGAACAGCTGGCGGTGCTGGACCCCACTGACACATTGGCGAGGTGTTTGGCTCTGTGCAGCCAGCACTTCCGGACAGCAACGAGCGGTGTTGTAGCCCGGGCTCTGCAGGGGGAGCAGAGTGTAGGCCGAAGCCTACTTGAACCAATTTCAAAGGTAACCTTTAACCCCCCCTCAGGGGTTAGAAAGTAGAAGAGCCACAGCTTATGCAGCAGTAGTGCTGCACAAGTCAAAGGTTGCTCTTTTAATTTCGCTCCTTGCACACGCTGAATGAAACACGTATAACATTTAGCCCTTTATACAGTCAAACTGTGTTGGAGGCGCGAGTTCCCTTTGTAATGAGACGCAGCACAGATGTCAAGAATCCCACCTTGGTGCTGGGTGCAGCCTCCTGAGCGTTGTTATTTGCTGTACAGGAGTCTGCGCTGTCGTGTTATCCCCTGGCCTAGCGCCGTTAGCGCTGCCCATCTTCTGACCTCATTTAATGTTGGCCGGTGCGGTTCGCGATGCCCATGAATCACAGCCCCGCAGTGTATTGACATAGTTTAAACACTGCGGGGCTGGGATTCATGGCCTGGCGCAGTACATATGTTCGCCTCTCACACTCGGGTCCTTACACCCGCTTCAGACTGTGCGGCGTCATCTGATCCCTTATCGCATGCCACGGCCATGAAGCCGCACAGTCCGAAGAAGGCGGAAGGAGAGGAGGGACAGGCGAACTGATGCACTGATCCTGCCCATCAATCACACCCTCGCAGTCCCAATAAATAAGACACCGAGGGGCGTTGTGTGGGTCAGGGCGGCCGCAGAGGCGCAGGCAGCCAAACCATGATGCCAGAAGACGGGCAGCGCTACCAAGGGGGTTGCAGCGTGTCATTACAAAGGAAAGTCACACCACCGGGACGGTTAAATGGTCACACAGAGGACACATTGCAGACGTGTTTTCAGTTCCACATGTGCGAGGAGAATACGTTTCTGAGCCACCTTGCACACATGCAGCATTACCGCTGTACAAGGTGGCTGGATAACGTAAAAACGCCTGGGGGAGGGGGGACAGGTTCCCTTCAATTTCAGTTCTTGTGTCTGCGTGGCTTTTGCAGGACACGTTGCCGGCTGCACAGCAGGGGAACAGCTGGCGGTGCTGGACCCCACTGACACATTGGCTGGTGTTTTTCTCTGTGCAGCTAGCACATCTGGGCAAAAACTGGCGGTGTGTTAGAGCCCAGGGACAGCAGGAGGAGGAGCAGGAGGAGGAGGAGCAGGGGGAGGGGAGTGTAGGCCGAAGCCTGCACAGGCGGCAGCTTTGGGTGTGTTGTGTCTGCGTGACTTTTGCAGGACACGTTGCCGGCTACACAGCAGGGGAACAGCTGGCGGTGCTGGACCCCACTGACACATTGGCGAGGTGTTTGGCTCTGTGCAGCCAGCACTTCCGGACAGCAACTAGCGTTGTTGGAGCCCGGGCTCTGCAGGTGGAGCAGAGTGTAGGCCGAAGCCTAATTGAACCGATTTCAAAAGTCACCTTTAACCCCCCCTCAGGGGTTACAAAGTAGAAGAGCCACAGCTTATGCAGCAGCAGTGCTGCGCAAGTCAAAGGTTGCTCTTGTAATTTTTCTCCTTGCACACGCTGAATGGAACACGTATAACATTCAGCCCTTTAGACAGTCAAACTGTGTAATGGAGGCGAGAGTTCCCTTTGTAATGAGACGCAGCACAGGTGTCAAGAATCCCACCTTGGTGCTGGGTGCAGCCTCCCGAGCGTTGTTATTTGCTGTACAGGAGTCTGCGCTGTCGTGTTATCCCCTGGCCTAGCGCCGTTAGCGCTGCCCATCTTCTGGCATCATGTAATGTCGGCCGGTGCGGTTCGCGATGCCCATGAATCCCAGCCCCGCAGTGTCTTAACATTGTTAAAACACTGCGGGGCTGGGATTCAGGGCCTGGCGCAGCACATATGTTCGCCTCTCACACTCGGGTCCTTACACCCGCTTCAGACTGTGCGGCGTCATCTGATCCCTTATCGCATGCCACGGCCATGAAGCCGCACAGTCCGAAGAAGGCGGAAGGAGAGGAGGGACAGGCGAACTGATGCACTGATCCTGCCCATCAATCACACCCTCGCAGTCCCAATAAATAAGACACCGAGGGGCGTTGTGTGGGTCAGGGCGGCCGCAGAGGCGCAGGCAGCCAAACCATGATGCCAGAAGACGGGCAGCGCTACCAAGGGGGTTGCAGCGTGTCATTACAAAGGAAAGTCACACCACCGGGACGGTTAAATGGTCACACAGAGGACACATTGCAGACGTGTTTTCAGTTCCACATGTGCGAGGAGAATACGTTTCTGAGCCACCTTGCACACATGCAGCATTACCGCTGTACAAGGTGGCTGGATAACGTAAAAACGCCTGGGGGAGGGGGGACAGGTTCCCTTCAATTTCAGTTCTTGTGTCTGCGTGGCTTTTGCAGGACACGTTGCCGGCTGCACAGCAGGGGAACAGCTGGCGGTGCTGGACCCCACTGACACATTGGCTGGTGTTTTTCTCTGTGCAGCTAGCACATCTGGGCAAAAACTGGCGGTGTGTTAGAGCCCAGGGACAGCAGGAGGAGGAGCAGGAGGAGGAGGAGCAGGGGGAGGGGAGTGTAGGCCGAAGCCTGCACAGGCGGCAGCTTTGGGTGTGTTGTGTCTGCGTGACTTTTGCAGGACACGTTGCCGGCTACACAGCAGGGGAACAGCTGGCGGTGCTGGACCCCACTGACACATTGGCGAGGTGTTTGGCTCTGTGCAGCCAGCACTTCCGGACAGCAACTAGCGTTGTTGGAGCCCGGGCTCTGCAGGTGGAGCAGAGTGTAGGCCGAAGCCTAATTGAACCGATTTCAAAAGTCACCTTTAACCCCCCCTCAGGGGTTACAAAGTAGAAGAGCCACAGCTTATGCAGCAGCAGTGCTGCGCAAGTCAAAGGTTGCTCTTGTAATTTTTCTCCTTGCACACGCTGAATGGAACACGTATAACATTCAGCCCTTTAGACAGTCAAACTGTGTAATGGAGGCGAGAGTTCCCTTTGTAATGAGACGCAGCACAGGTGTCAAGAATCCCACCTTGGTGCTGGGTGCAGCCTCCCGAGCGTTGTTATTTGCTGTACAGGAGTCTGCGCTGTCGTGTTATCCCCTGGCCTAGCGCCGTTAGCGCTGCCCATCTTCTGGCATCATGTAATGTCGGCCGGTGCGGTTCGCGATGCCCATGAATCCCAGCCCCGCAGTGTCTTAACATTGTTAAAACACTGCGGGGCTGGGATTCAGGGCCTGGCGCAGCACATATGTTCGCCTCTCACACTCGGGTCCTTACACCCGCTTCAGACTGTGCGGCGTCATCTGATCCCTTATCGCATGCCACGGCCATGAAGCCGCACAGTCCGAAGAAGGCGGAAGGAGAGGAGGGACAGGCGAACTGATGCACTGATCCTGCCCATCAATCACACCCTCGCAGTCCCAATAAATAAGACACCGAGGGGCGTTGTGTGGGTCAGGGCGGCCGCAGAGGCGCAGGCAGCCAAACCATGATGCCAGAAGACGGGCAGCGCTACCAAGGGGGTTGCAGCGTGTCATTACAAAGGAAAGTCACACCACCGGGACGGTTAAATGGTCACACAGAGGACACATTGCAGACGTGTTTTCAGTTCCACATGTGCGAGGAGAATACGTTTCTGAGCCACCTTGCACACATGCAGCATTACCGCTGTACAAGGTGGCTGGATAACGTAAAAACGCCTGGGGGAGGGGGGACAGGTTCCCTTCAATTTCAGTTCTTGTGTCTGCGTGGCTTTTGCAGGACACGTTGCCGGCTGCACAGCAGGGGAACAGCTGGCGGTGCTGGACCCCACTGACACATTGGCTGGTGTTTTTCTCTGTGCAGCTAGCACATCTGGGCAAAAACTGGCGGTGTGTTAGAGCCCAGGGACAGCAGGAGGAGGAGCAGGAGGAGGAGGAGCAGGGGGAGGGGAGTGTAGGCCGAAGCCTGCACAGGCGGCAGCTTTGGGTGTGTTGTGTCTGCGTGACTTTTGCAGGACACGTTGCCGGCTACACAGCAGGGGAACAGCTGGCGGTGCTGGACCCCACTGACACATTGGCGAGGTGTTTGGCTCTGTGCAGCCAGCACTTCCGGACAGCAACTAGCGTTGTTGGAGCCCGGGCTCTGCAGGTGGAGCAGAGTGTAGGCCGAAGCCTAATTGAACCGATTTCAAAAGTCACCTTTAACCCCCCCTCAGGGGTTACAAAGTAGAAGAGCCACAGCTTATGCAGCAGCAGTGCTGCGCAAGTCAAAGGTTGCTCTTGTAATTTTTCTCCTTGCACACGCTGAATGGAACACGTATAACATTCAGCCCTTTAGACAGTCAAACTGTGTAATGGAGGCGAGAGTTCCCTTTGTAATGAGACGCAGCACAGGTGTCAAGAATCCCACCTTGGTGCTGGGTGCAGCCTCCCGAGCGTTGTTATTTGCTGTACAGGAGTCTGCGCTGTCGTGTTATCCCCTGGCCTAGCGCCGTTAGCGCTGCCCATCTTCTGGCATCATGTAATGTCGGCCGGTGCGGTTCGCGATGCCCATGAATCCCAGCCCCGCAGTGTCTTAACATTGTTAAAACACTGCGGGGCTGGGATTCAGGGCCTGGCGCAGCACATATGTTCGCCTCTCACACTCGGGTCCTTACACCCGCTTCAGACTGTGCGGCGTCATCTGATCCCTTATCGCATGCCACGGCCATGAAGCCGCACAGTCCGAAGAAGGCGGAAGGAGAGGAGGGACAGGCGAACTGATGCACTGATCCTGCCCATCAATCACACCCTCGCAGTCCCAATAAATAAGACACCGAGGGGCGTTGTGTGGGTCAGGGCGGCCGCAGAGGCGCAGGCAGCCAAACCATGATGCCAGAAGACGGGCAGCGCTACCAAGGGGGTTGCAGCGTGTCATTACAAAGGAAAGTCACACCACCGGGACGGTTAAATGGTCACACAGAGGACACATTGCAGACGTGTTTTCAGTTCCACATGTGCGAGGAGAATACGTTTCTGAGCCACCTTGCACACATGCAGCATTACCGCTGTACAAGGTGGCTGGATAACGTAAAAACGCCTGGGGGAGGGGGGACAGGTTCCCTTCAATTTCAGTTCTTGTGTCTGCGTGGCTTTTGCAGGACACGTTGCCGGCTGCACAGCAGGGGAACAGCTGGCGGTGCTGGACCCCACTGACACATTGGCTGGTGTTTTTCTCTGTGCAGCTAGCACATCTGGGCAAAAACTGGCGGTGTGTTAGAGCCCAGGGACAGCAGGAGGAGGAGCAGGAGGAGGAGGAGCAGGGGGAGGGGAGTGTAGGCCGAAGCCTGCACAGGCGGCAGCTTTGGGTGTGTTGTGTCTGCGTGACTTTTGCAGGACACGTTGCCGGCTACACAGCAGGGGAACAGCTGGCGGTGCTGGACCCCACTGACACATTGGCGAGGTGTTTGGCTCTGTGCAGCCAGCACTTCCGGACAGCAACTAGCGTTGTTGGAGCCCGGGCTCTGCAGGTGGAGCAGAGTGTAGGCCGAAGCCTAATTGAACCGATTTCAAAAGTCACCTTTAACCCCCCCTCAGGGGTTACAAAGTAGAAGAGCCACAGCTTATGCAGCAGCAGTGCTGCGCAAGTCAAAGGTTGCTCTTGTAATTTTTCTCCTTGCACACGCTGAATGGAACACGTATAACATTCAGCCCTTTAGACAGTCAAACTGTGTAATGGAGGCGAGAGTTCCCTTTGTAATGAGACGCAGCACAGGTGTCAAGAATCCCACCTTGGTGCTGGGTGCAGCCTCCCGAGCGTTGTTATTTGCTGTACAGGAGTCTGCGCTGTCGTGTTATCCCCTGGCCTAGCGCCGTTAGCGCTGCCCATCTTCTGGCATCATGTAATGTCGGCCGGTGCGGTTCGCGATGCCCATGAATCCCAGCCCCGCAGTGTCTTAACATTGTTAAAACACTGCGGGGCTGGGATTCAGGGCCTGGCGCAGCACATATGTTCGCCTCTCACACTCGGGTCCTTACACCCGCTTCAGACTGTGCGGCGTCATCTGATCCCTTATCGCATGCCACGGCCATGAAGCCGCACAGTCCGAAGAAGGCGGAAGGAGAGGAGGGACAGGCGAACTGATGCACTGATCCTGCCCATCAATCACACCCTCGCAGTCCCAATAAATAAGACACCGAGGGGCGTTGTGTGGGTCAGGGCGGCCGCAGAGGCGCAGGCAGCCAAACCATGATGCCAGAAGACGGGCAGCGCTACCAAGGGGGTTGCAGCGTGTCATTACAAAGGAAAGTCACACCACCGGGACGGTTAAATGGTCACACAGAGGACACATTGCAGACGTGTTTTCAGTTCCACATGTGCGAGGAGAATACGTTTCTGAGCCACCTTGCACACATGCAGCATTACCGCTGTACAAGGTGGCTGGATAACGTAAAAACGCCTGGGGGAGGGGGGACAGGTTCCCTTCAATTTCAGTTCTTGTGTCTGCGTGACTTTTGCAGGACACGTTGCCGGCTACACAGCAGGGGAACAGCTGGCGGTGCTGGACCCCACTGACACATTGGCGAGGTGTTTTTCTCTGTGCAGCTAGCAGTACCGGGCCCCAACTGGCGGTGTTGGAGCCCAGGGTCAGCAGGAGGAGCAGGGGGAGCGGAGTGTAGGCCGAAGCCTGCACTCGAGCAAGTTGAAAGGAAACCTTTAACCCCCCCCCCCCAGGCGTTTGTAGCTGAAAGAGCCATTGTGTACAGCACTAATGCTGGAAAAGGTAAACTTAGCTCTTTTAATTATGGTCCTTGCACATGCGGAACCTAACAGTTATGAAATGTGTCCCCTCACAGCGTTAAACCGTCCGGTAGGTGGAACTTTCCTTTGTCGTGTGACGCAGCACAGCCATCATTTTTACCCCCTTGGCGCCGTGCGCCGCCTCCTCAGCGTTGTTTTAATCTGTCCCGGAGCCTGCGCTGTTAGGTTAGCCCTTGGCCATGCACACATTTTGCGCTGCCCGTCTTCTGACATCATTTGGTGTCAGGCTGGCTGCGCCTGTGCGGGTGCGCTGGCCGAGATCCCGCCTCGCAGTGTCGTCTAATGTAATCCCACCGCGGGCCTGTGATCCGTGCCCGTGCGCAGTGCATATCCTCTCCTCTCACTCCCCTCCCTACGGCTTTTTCAGACTGTGCGGTGTCACGGCCGTGGCATGCTATTAGGGACCAGCTGACATCGCACAGTCTGAAGAAGCCGTAGGGAGGGGAGTGAGAGGAGAGGATATGCACTGCGCACGGGCACGGATCACAGGCCCGCGGTGGGATTACATTAGACGACACTGCGAGGCGGGATCTCGGCCAGCGCACCCGCACAGGCGCAGCCAGCCTGACACCAAATGAGGTCAGAAGACGGGCAGCGCAACATGTGTGCATGGCCAAGGGCTAACCTAACAGCGCAGGCTCCGGGACAGATTAAAACAACGCTGAGGAGGCGGCGCACGGCGCCAAGGGGGTAAAAATGATGGCTGTGCTGCGTCACACGACAAAGGAAAGTTCCACCTACCGGACGGTTTAACGCTGTGTGGGGACACATTTCATAAGTGTTTGGTTCAGCATGTGCAAGGAGCATCACGAAAAGAGGCACTTTTTCCCTTTGCATCATTACTGCTGCACAAGGTGGCTCCTTCAGTAACAAACGCCTGGGGGGGGAGGGGGGGTCAGGTTCCCTTACATTTAACTTGTTGTGCCTGCGTGGCGGTCGCAGTACACGTTGCCGTATACACAGCAGGGGAACAGCTGGCGGTGCTGAACCCCACTAACACATTGGCGAGGTGTTTGGCTCTGTGCGTACAGCACTTCTGGACGGCAACTGGCGGTGTTGGAGCCCAGGGACGGGTGGAGGAGGAGGAGGTTGGAGGAGGTAGGAGGGATTGCCACACACACAGCAGGGGAACAGCTGACGTTACTGAACCCCAATAACAGAGGAGGGACTGTTGACTGTGCGTACAGCACTTCTGGACGGCAACTGGCGGTGTTGGAGCCCAGGGACGGGTGGAGGAGGAGGAGGTTGGAGGAGGTAGGAGGGATTGCCACACACACAGCAGGGGAACAGCTGACGTTACTGAACCCCAATAACAGAGGAGGGACTGTTGACTGTGCGTACAGCACTTCTGGACGGCAACTGGCGGTGTTGGAGCCCAGGGGCAGGTGGAGGAGGAGGAGGTTGGAGGAGGTAGGAGGAGGTAGGAGGGATTGCCACACACACAGCAGGGGAACAGCTGACGTTACTGAACCCCAATAACAGAGGAGGGACTGTTGACTGTGCGTACAGCACTTCTGGACGGCAACTGGCGGTGTTGGAGCCCAGGGGCAGGTGGAGGAGGAGGAGGTTGGAGGAGGTAGGAGGAGGTAGGAGGGATTGCCACACACACAGCAGGGGAACAGCTGACGTTACTGAACCCCAATAACAGAGGAGGGACTGTTGACTGTGCGTACAGCACTTCTGGACGGCAACTGGCGGTGTTGGAGCCCAGGGACGGGTGGAGGAGGAGGAGGTTGGAGGAGGTAGGAGGGATTGCCACACACACAGCAGGGGAACAGCTGACGTTACTGAACCCCAATAACAGAGGAGGGACTGTTGACTGTGCATACAGCACTTCTGGACGGCAACTGGCGGTGTTGGAGCCCAGGGACGGGTGGAGGAGGAGGAGGTTGGAGGAGGTAGGAGGGATTGCCACACACACAGCAGGGGAACAGCTGACGTTACTGAACCCCAATAACAGAGGAGGGACTGTTGACTGTGCGTACAGCACTTCTGGACGGCAACTGGCGGTGTTGGAGCCCAGGGGCAGGTGGAGGAGGAGGAGGTTGGAGGAGGTAGGAGGAGGTAGGAGGGATTGCCACACACACAGCAGGGGAACAGCTGACGTTACTGAACCCCAATAACAGAGGAGGGACTGTTGACTGTGCGTACAGCACTTCTGGACGGCAACTGGCGGTGTTGGAGCCCAGGGGCAGGTGGAGGAGGAGGAGGTTGGAGGAGGTAGGAGGAGGTAGGAGGGATTGCCACACACACAGCAGGGGAACAGCTGACGTTACTGAACCCCAATAACAGAGGAGGGACTGTTGACTGTGCGTACAGCACTTCTGGACGGCAACTGGCGGTGTTGGAGCCCAGGGGCAGGTGGAGGAGGAGGAGGTTGGAGGAGGTAGGAGGAGGTAGGAGGGATTGCCACACACACAGCAGGGGAACAGCTGACGTTACTGAACCCCAATAACAGAGGAGGGACTGTTGACTGTGCGTACAGCACTTCTGGATGGCAACTGGCGGTGTTGGAGCCCAGGGACGGGTGGAGGAGGAGGAGGTTGGAGGAGGTAGGAGGGATTGCCACACACACAGCAGGGGAACAGCTGACGTTACTGAACCCCAATAACAGAGGAGGGACTGTTGACTGTGCGTACAGCACTTCTGGACGGCAACTGGCGGTGTTGGAGCCCAGGGGCAGGTGGAGGAGGAGGAGGTTGGAGGAGGTA
The DNA here is from genome assembly GCF_051348905.1 of Ranitomeya variabilis. Lineage (NCBI taxonomy): Eukaryota > Metazoa > Chordata > Amphibia > Anura > Dendrobatidae > Ranitomeya > Ranitomeya variabilis. Next base: position 64,356,567 of record NC_135239.1, on the reverse strand, counting down.
GGAGGAGGTAGGAGGGATTGCCACACACACAGCAGGGGAACAGCTGACGTTACTGAACCCCAATAACAGAGGAGGGACTGTTGACTGTGCGTACAGCACTTCTGGACGGCAACTGGCGGTGTTGGAGCCCAGGGGCAGGTGGAGGAGGAGGAGGTTGGAGGAGGTAGGAGGAGGTAGGAGGGATTGCCACACACACAGCAGGGGAACAGCTGACGTTACTGAACCCCAATAACAGAGGAGGGACTGTTGACTGTGCGTACAGCACTTCTGGACGGCAACTGGCGGTGTTGGAGCCCAGGGACGGGTGGAGGAGGAGGAGGTTGGAGGAGGTAGGAGGGATTGCCACACACACAGCAGGGGAACAGCTGACGTTACTGAACCCCAATAACAGAGGAGGGACTGTTGACTGTGCGTACAGCACTTCTGGACGGCAACTGGCGGTGTTGGAGCCCAGGGACGGGTGGAGGAGGAGGAGGTTGGAGGAGGTAGGAGGGATTGCCACACACACAGCAGGGGAACAGCTGACGTTACTGAACCCCAATAACAGAGGAGGGACTGTTGACTGTGCGTACAGCACTTCTGGACGGCAACTGGCGGTGTTGGAGCCCAGGGGCAGGTGGAGGAGGAGGAGGTTGGAGGAGGTAGGAGGAGGTAGGAGGGATTGCCACACACACAGCAGGGGAACAGCTGACGTTACTGAACCCCAATAACAGAGGAGGGACTGTTGACTGTGCGTACAGCACTTCTGGACGGCAACTGGCGGTGTTGGAGCCCAGGGGCAGGTGGAGGAGGAGGAGGTTGGAGGAGGTAGGAGGAGGTAGGAGGGATTGCCACACACACAGCAGGGGAACAGCTGACGTTACTGAACCCCAATAACAGAGGAGGGACTGTTGACTGTGCGTACAGCACTTCTGGACGGCAACTGGCGGTGTTGGAGCCCAGGGACGGGTGGAGGAGGAGGAGGTTGGAGGAGGTAGGAGGGATTGCCACACACACAGCAGGGGAACAGCTGACGTTACTGAACCCCAATAACAGAGGAGGGACTGTTGACTGTGCGTACAGCACTTCTGGACGGCAACTGGCGGTGTTGGAGCCCAGGGACAGGTGGAAAAGCAGAGGAACACAATGTAGGCCGAAGCCTGAGAAAGTCGAAAGGGAACCTTTAACCCCCCCCCAAGGCGTTTGTAGCTGAAAGAGCCAGCTTGTGCAGCACAAAAGATGCAAAAGGAAAAGGTGGCTCTTTTCATCATGCTCCTTGCAAACACAGAACTAAACACTTATAAAATGTGTCCCCTGCAACCGTAAAACCGTCCCGGAGGTGGGACTTTCCTTCGTAATGTGACGCAGCCCAGCCGTCATTCCTACCCCCCCGGCGCCGCGCACCGGCTCCTCAGCGTTGTTTTATTCCGTCAAGGAGCCTGCGCTGTTATGTTATCCCGTGGCCAGGCACACTTAGCGCTGCCCGTCTTCTGGCATCATTTGGTGTCTGGATGGCTGCGCCTGTGCGGCCGCGCTGGCAGAGAGCCCGCCTCGCAGTGTCTTCTGATTTAATCCCACTGGGGGCCTGGGATCCATGGACATGCGCAGTGCATATCTGAACCTCCACCTCTCACTCATCTCCCTATGGCTTCTTCAGACTGTGCGGTGTCACGGCCGTGGCATGCTGTTAGGGACCAGCTGACACCGAACAGTCTGAAGAAGCCATAGGGAAATGAGTGAGAGGTGGAGGTTCAGATATGCACTGCGCATGTCCATGGATCCCAGGCCCCCAGTGGGATTAAATCAGAAGACACTGCGAGGCGGGCTCTCTGCCAGCGCGGCCGCACAGGCGCAGCCATCCAGACACCAAATGATGCCAGAAGACGGGCAGCGCTAAGTGTGCCTGGCCACGGGATAACATAACAGCGCAGGCTCCAGGACGGAATAAAACAACGCTGAGGAGCCGGTGCGCGGCGCCGGGGGGGTAGGAATGACGGCTGGGCTGCGTCACATTACGAAGTAAAGTCCCACCTCCGGGACGGTTTTACGGTATCAGTGGACACATTTTATAAGTGTTAAGTTCTGCGTGTGCAAGGAGCTAAACAAAAATAGCTACCTTTTCCTTGGGCAGCATTACTGCTGCACAAGGTGGCTCTTTCAGTAACAAACGCCTTGGGGGGGGGGGGGACAGATTCCCTTACATTTCAGTTGTTGTGTCAGCGTGGCGGTCGCATGACACATTGCCGGCTACACAGCTGGGGATCAGCTGACATTACTGAAACCCAATAACACTGGGTCGTATGTTTTGACTGTGCAGACGGCACGTCTGAGCCTCAACTGGCGGTGTTGGAGCCCAGGAATTTAAGTTCAGGTGGTAGAAAGATGAACACAACAGGAGACCTGGATAACGTATACAGTGACCTAATTATTCAATCAGGAGGAGGAGTGGCAAATTCCGGCGAGATCCAGGCCTTGTTCATTTTCAGGAAAGTAAGCCGGTCAACGTTATCGGAGGATAGTCGCATGCGACGGTCAGTTAGTACACCACCTGCAGCACTAAAGACACGTTCCGATAATACACTGGCCGCAGGGCAAGACAGCACCTCCAATGCATACTGGCTTAGCTCTGGCCATGTATCCAGCTTTGAGACCCAAAACTTGAAAGGGGAAGAGCCGTCTGGGAGTACAGCAAGAGGGCAAGACATGTAGTCTGTCACCATCTGACGGAACCGTTGCCTCCTGCTGACTGGAGCCGTCTGTGATGGTGTAGACTTTTGTGGCGGGCACAGAAAACTGTGCCACAGTTCGGCCATACTGGTCTTGCCTTGGGCAGAGGCACTGCTTCTGCTCCCTCTTTGTGCAGAGCCTCCACCACGGCCTGGACGCACTGAGCTGCTTTGGAATGCACTAGCAGCACTTCTCTCAGTTGGAATGGAGAAGATGATGGAATTGACCAGTGTGTCTTGGTACTCCCGCATTTTTCGCTCCCGGTTCAACGGTGTGATGAGGCTTTCTACGTTGTCCCGGTAGCGAGGATCGAGGAGGGTGAACACCCAATAATCAGACATGTTGAGAATGTGGGCGATGCGGCGGTCGTTTCTCAGGCACTGCAGCATGTAATCCACCATGTGCTGCAGACTGCCAACTGCCCAAGAAACGCTGTCCCCTGCTGGAGGCGTGATCTCTGCCCGCTCGTCATCACCCCACCCTCGCTGTACACACTGAGTACTGGACAATTGTGTAACTCCCTCCTCTGGACGGATGTCTTCCTCCTCCATTGACTCCTCCTCATCCTCCTCACAAACGGTCCCCTGCCTACGCGTTTGTGAGGAACCACGTGGCGCTGACTGTCCAGAAGATGATGGAAATGGTGAATCCTCATCCTCCACCTCTTCCACAACATCATCCCTTAGCGCTTGCAGTGATTTTTCAAGCAGGCAGATAAGGGGGACAGTCATGCTGACTAGTGCATCATCTGCACTCGCCATCCGCGTGGAATAATCAAAGGGACGCAAAACCTGGCAGACGTCATTCATAGTGGCCCACTCTGTGGTTGTGAGATCTGTACGGCGCTGACTGCGACTTTTTTGCGCCTGAAGCAGCTGGTACTCCATTACAGCTTGCTGCTGCTCACACAACCGCTCCAACATATGTAACGTGGAATTCCACCTGGTAGGTAGGTCACATATGATGCGATGTTCCGGCAGGCGGTGTCGGCGCTGCAGAGCCGCAATGCGCGCTTTTGCCGTGCTGGAACGCCGCAAGTGAGCACACTCTAGGCGGACCTTGTGCAGCAGTGCATCAAGATCCGGATAGTCCCTCAAAAAGCTCTGCACGACCAAATTGAGCACATGTGCCAGACATGGGATGTGAGTGAGGTTGCCGAGGCCCAGAGCTGCCACCAGATTTCGGCCATTATCACACACTACCATGCCTGGCTGGAGATTCGCTGGCACAAACCACACATCGCTCTCCTGCTTGATGGCATTCCAGAGCTCCTGCGCTGTGTGGCTACGATTCCCCAAGAAAATTAATTTCAAGACGGCCTGTTGACGTTTGGCCACGGCTGTGCTCATGTCGGTCGTAACAGGTACACGTTCATCACGGGTCCATGTGGAGGTGGACTGTGACGGCTCCTGCAGCGATGATTCTGAGGAACTGGTGTAAGAGGAGGAGTCAATGCGTACAGAATGGATTCCTGCAATCCTTGGAGTGGGCAGGACACGTCCTGCGCCACTCGCACGGTCTGTACCCGGCTCAACGACATTAACCCAATGGGCAGTGAGGGAAAGGTATCGCCCCTGTCCATGTTGACTGGTCCACGCATCGGTGGTGAGGTGGACCTTGCTACTGACGGCGTTCAGTAGCGCGTGTTTTATGTGTCCCTCCACATGCTTCTGCAGGGCAGGGACGGCTTGCCTGCTGAAGTAAAAGCGGCTGGGCACTTTGTACTGTGGGACTGCCAATGACATGAAGTCACGGAAGCTGTCAGTCTCCACCAGCCTGAATGACAGCATTTCCAGTGACAGAAGTTTGGCAATGCCTGCAGTCAGAGCCTGTGCTCGTGGGTGGTTTGACGAGAAAGGCCGCCTTTTCTCCCATGCCTGTACTACCGATGGCTGTAGACTGGGCTGGGAGTGTGTGGATGACTGGGAAAGTGGCGCTGCGGGTGGAATTACAGCGGGTCTCTGGACAACAGGGGCAGAGGTTCTTCCACGGCGATCCTGGGAGGACGCCGAACCAGCTGCGTGTGAGGTAGAGGAAGAGGCAACACGAGCTGAAGAGGTGGTAGCTGCCGCTGTTGGTTGGCCTACCTCTTCAGTGTGTTTTTCTAACTCCGCCGGGTGCCTGTTGCGCACATGTTTCCACATGTTGGAGGTATTGAGGTTGCTGACATTTCGACCTCTTTTGACTTTTTGATGACACACGTTGCATCTGACATAGCAAATGTCATCTGCAACTGTGTCAAAAAAGGACCAGGCACTGCAAGTCTTGGGAGCGCCCTTTTTGGCTTTTGGAAGAGACATGCTCCTAACGGGTGCCAAAGCGGAGGCTGCAGGATCCGCAGTCTTCCCCCTCCCTCTCCCTCTTTGGGCCGTACGGGGAATCTCTTCCTCAGAGCTGCTCCCACCACCTTCCTGTCCCTCACGCCAAGATGGGTCGAGGACCTCATCATCTACACTACCCTCTGCCCCCAACTGCTCCTCCTGGGTAGTCTCAGCAGCAGAGCACGCACCAGTAAGTGGCACCTGAGTGTCATCATCAGCTGATGCGGCCTGCGATGTGGTGACCGGAGCCACTGGCCCACCCGCCTCTTCAGAGGAAGACAGAAAAAGCTGTTGGGCATCACTGCACCCTGCCTCTTCTTCCATTTCTCCAATGCTGCTTGGCTGGCCCCCTGTTTCCAAGCCAAGAGATTCAGAGAACAGAAGTAGAGACGGCTCCTGTCCTGGGCTCTCTGTCTGCCTGGGCAATTTGGCAGGTGGTGAAGAGACAGATGGCTGCTCTCCAGTGCTCTGTGTCTGAGAGGATGTGGCACTAATGGAAGTTGATGCATTAGCTGCCATCCATCCGACAACAGCTTCAATTTGTTCTTCACGCAGCAGCGGTGTACGGCGCTCGGACACAAAGCTTCGCATGAACGACTGTTGCCTGGTGAAAGTGGGTGCTGATGAGTCACCGGTGCCCGCAGCAGGCACAGAATCCCCACGTCCCCTCCCTGCTCCGCGACGGCTCCCACGCCCCCGTGCCTTACTCACTGCCTTCTTCATCTTGGTTGACTGATAAAGATAAGCAGAAAAGTACTAACGGATTTGTGTGCTTATTCCTGAGCAACTCCTCCTAACAGGTATAAGAAGCACTAATTATCTAAAGTGTGGACTAGACACAAATATGAGCTAATGTGGCCTACAGAAATGTAAAGTGGTGTAACTGGTGTGTTTGGTGAACTTTATTATTTATTTATTTTTTTGGGGCTGAACTGACAACAGATAGAGCTGCAGTCACACGGAGACCGTGCAGACAGACGTAAACGGCGCTACAAGGCCCAAAAACCCTCCTCTACTTTATCCTATGTAGTGTTTTTCCACAAATTAGCTGGAGACGGGTGGAAAGACACTAATAGGATTTTTTTAAATTAATTAGCAGCAGACTACACTACTTTGAAAAAAAAGAAAATTGATTTGGCGGTATGACGCAGTGAAAAACCCTGAGCTGGAGACAACCAGGCTATAGCTGCTCACAGATTACAGGGCGAGCTGCAGTCACACGGAGACCGTGCAGACAGCCGTAAACGGCGCTGCAAGGCCCAAAAACCCTCCTCTACTTTATCCTATGTAGTGTTTTTCCACAAATTAGCTGGAGACGGGTGGAAAGACACTAATAGGATTTTTTTAAATTAATTAGCAGCAGACTACACTACTTTGAAAAAAAAGAAAATTGATTTGGCGGTATGACGCAGTGAAAAACCCTGAGCTGGAGACAACCAGGCTACAGCTGCTCACAGATTACAGGGCGAGCTGCAGTCACACGGAGACCGTGCAGACAGCCGTAAACGGCGCTGCAAGGCCCAAAAACCCTCCTCTACTTTATCCTATGTAGTGTTTTTCCACAAATTAGCTGGAGACGGGTGGAAAGACACTAATAGGATTTTTTTGAATAAATTAGCAGCAGACTACACTACTTGGGAAAAAAAAAAAAAAAAAAGGAACAGTATGAGGCAATGAACCACCCTCCCTGAACTGAATACAACCAACTATGGATGGCCTATGTGGCTGCACTCAGACTGGAGACTGGGCTGCACTCACACACACACAGACCCTGCAGATCGCTGTGAAAACAGCGCTACAAGGCAAAAGCAAGGTGAATAGTAGGTGAACACAGCGGTTGCTAAATTAGCCTTTGGAAAGCACAAAGAAGCAAATCGCTATCTCTAAACTGTCCCTCAGTCAGCAAACAGCGTCCTGTCACTAACTGAATTCACAGCAGAGTGATCGCAAAATGGCGCCAGCGACTTTTAAACTGCATCATGACATCATTACACCAGCCAATCACAGCCTTGCCAGTAGTTTCATGCCCTCCATGCTAAACAGGATGTGCCCACACTTGGAATCAATCTCATTGGCTGAATTTCTGCTTTTTGAATCTTAGAACTTCCGATTCCGGTATCCGATACGCGGCAAGTATCGGAATCCCGGTATCGGAATTCCGATACCGCAAGTATCGGCCGATACCCGATACTTGCGGTATCGGAATGCTCAACACTACTTACCATACTTCAGTGCCTGCAAAAACGTAAAATAATAAACCGTATACTACCTGTCCGACGTAGTCCAATTAATAACGAGTGTCCCACGACGATCTCCCCTAAAGAACAGTGACATCGGGTGATGTCACTGCTCTATAGGACCTTCAGTGACACACTGACAGGAGACAATGGCTCCTGCAGTGCATCACTGAGGTTACTATAGTTCAAAGTCTCACTTTACGTATGGCAATTGGTGCGTGGGAAAATTTCTCACACAGCAATGCCATAAGTGAGACAAGGGACTATTTTCTCACAGGGGCGTAGGAATATGGAGCGCCCCCACTGCCGCAGGGCCTCTCTGTCTCGGTTCTGGGAGTGTCACGGTGGCTAGACCCGGTCCGTGACCCTGCTGAGGGGCGTCCAATGAAAGTTGAGAATGTTGTGGTGTGGTGCAGGTCGTGATGAATAACGAGGACACCAGGTTGCAGTCTCTTTACCTCTTTACTGAAGGCTTCAGGATCCTCAATCCGGAGTACGGTTAACAGGGCTGTCTGAGACCGGCCGGTCCGATGGCACCTCCAGAGTTCCCTTTGCAGGTGGAAATCTGTGCCTACCTTCTAGCGCTTGTGTGTTGTAGTCCTTCCCTGCTTAGCACCACGGGATAGTCCTCACAACTGTTGTGTCTGTTTTTGAAGTTCCCTCACAACAGATTCTGATGTTCTTCTTTGTCCCCCAGATGATATGGCTAGGACGCACCCGTATGATGGGTAGGCCTGGAGGTCTTCCGGGACCCTAGAGTCGCCCCTCTCCAACTGTTGCCCCCTATGTCTGCTTAGGTGATTTTGGGTGAGACAGCCCGCCTATAACTGACTGTCCTGCCGTAGGTTTGAAGTAAGGCCTGGAGCTCAATACTTCCTCGGCGTTTCCGGCCACCGGCTACGCACCTCAGTAGGATGTTGCCTCGGTCTTGCAGCACGACTCCTACTGGTGTTATCTCCTTGTTGCGTTGATCTCATTTCTCACTCTTCACAATAAACCTCGCTTCTTATCCTTTCTTGGGGTACCGCCGCAATGAAGTGCAGGCGCGGTCCCGTAACGTTCTTTCTGTTCGCTAGGCCTCTGTCAGGATCCCACCCCTGAAAGGGACCCCCCTGAATCTTCCCCTGCTACACCCTCTGCCACAGGATGTTGCCTGGTTCCAACCCAGTCAGCTTCTCCCTAACTTCCTTTCTAACCCCCAGTTTTACCAGATTGTGAGGAGTGGCCTAATACATAGCACCCTTATCTCCCCCTGGAGGCCAGACCATGAAGTGTATTAGTGTCTGTGATACCTGGTCAGGTGAACTCCTTCAGTGCCATCAGACGTACCGACACCCCCCTTAGCGGCGGAGCATCGGTACTGCAACGACCAGGACTCTGGGGCGCTGCACTCCCCCCCGGTTAAATCCAGTACTCCTGGACTGGGAAGAAAACAACAATACATGTCAGCAAAAAGACATACAATTTTTGAAATGCAATAACAAGTGAACTTTGAACAGAGCTTCCCTTTATGGGAGGTGAGAACACTTGAACGTTACAAACATGGTTAAATACTTTAAATAACGTACCATAAATAACTTCTATTACCCAACCGGGTATTCTACTTAGTGCAACTTCTGAATAATAATTTAACTTTGCCTCTAAGGACGTATAAGGTGAATCCACTAAAGGCTTACTATAAAACACTACAAGGCTAATCAACTTTTCTTCATTTCCCAACTTTACATTCGCAGGACCGCCTGTCTATCTGCCCCAGGCCTACTGCCTCTCGCTCTTTTGCAGGACCGCCCTATTCCTCATCCGGGCCTACTGCCTTTCTCTTTCTATACACAGTATAGGACTTATCAACCTTCTCTCAGTTCAAGATCACTGAGCCATCTCTGTATGGCTCCTAGGAGGACTCACCGACCAACCCCGTACGGGTTCACTTCCTGTCCTCATTCTCTAACACATTATTAAACATTCCCTACAAACAACTAACTAACTACATATAACTTTTACATGTAAGCATTACTACTACTTCTTTTAAGACATCATTATACTTTAAGTGCTATTGGTGAACGTTCCCTTTAAGAGAGAACGAAGTCTCTTGGAGGTAGTGCAGCTTCCCAAGCTGCAAGTTCGTGTAAGGCAGGGACTCCTGTACTGTTTCCAGGAACAGTTTCTTTGCAAAGAGTCCTTTTTCCTTGTAAAACCAGTAGGGAGCACCTTTAAGAAGGTGCAAACTATTTACAATAAGTTTGTAATCATGCAGTGTTCATGATCCAGCAGTTCTTTTCAACAGTGATGAACAAGAAACAAAAAGGCAAAAATAGGGATCCCGGGTAAACTAAGGGATCCCTTTAAGAGTTAACCCTAGTCGGGTTGTAGCAGCAGAAAGACACATAGAAAAACGAACAGTTAACTATATACAATTTGTAAAGCACTTATGCTTACTCAGGTTCTGGCTGAGCAGGAGGCGGCCTCCTTGTCCCAGACGGGGGTCTGGGTGGCCACTGCTTTGGTTTCAACGCCAGCTGGGGCATCAGTTACCACTGCGGCCATGCTCCCGGCCGCTACAGTAGCAGTGGTAGTAACAGTGCAGATTGTGGTCTTTACCACGGTGCAAATTGTAGTAACCACCGTGGTCTTTGTAGTGATGATGGAGCGGTCACAGGAGGGCATCTTCACCACAGGGGGCTGTTTTGCGGGCACCTTGGTTGGGGGTGTCATAGGCTTTTTCTTATGGATGTTCAAAGCAAACCACCCCTTCTCCCCAAAGTGCAGGGTGTAGGTGACTTCGTCCCCTGGGTAGAGGTCCCGGTCCGGATTACCCTCCCTCAGGTGAGACTCGACATCCCTCCAGTTGACAAACACTTCCGCGTACAGGCCCGGCTCTTTAATGAAGCCCCAGCCTCCGCGGAGCTTGAAGGCGATGACGGTGCCCTGCCTGCGCGGGGCCTGGTGAGCGGTGGGATCCTTGCGGGCCCGGTCCTTGACCGCCAAGTCTTTTTGATGGTGGGCCTCCAGCCCGGCCCGGTACACCTCCTCCTTCTTTTCCCACTGCTGTTCTAGCTGGGCCTGGTATTCCTCCCAGCTAAGGGCCTGCACCATCTCACCCTCCTGGGTCGCCACCCCGGGGAACCAGATAAAGTTGGCCCCGGGGTTCACCAGCGGCACACCGTGTGCTCCGCATAGACCGCGCCCGGCAGGGTGACTGGTGAGATTGGGGGCTTCAGGAGGTGCTCCATGCCCGTGGCCTGGTCCCAGGGAAGGAGGCGCTGGAGCCGATAGGTCCCAGGGGGAGGTGGCGCTGCAACTGGGCCTATCAGCAGGTCCTCTGTTAGCGGGGCAGGGTTGGCGGGCTTACTGGCCGGTGGAACGTCCTCTCTCACGGCGGGTTCCACTAACGGTGGCATCGGTGGAGACGTCGGCAGCAAGCCGATCAGCGGCGCAGGAACCGAGGCCGGGGATCCCTCCGCTGGCATCTCCTGGGGTACGGCCTTGGCTGCCATCCTCAGCTGGAGAAGCTGTTCAATTAAGTCCTCCATCTCAAGTTGCAGAAGATCCGCATTGGCTGTGGAGACGGGGCCACTACGCTCCTCCGGGTGGTTGGGGGAGTTCTCCACTTCAACCCCAAATTCTGAGCCCGAGCGGTCAGCCATCTCATCCTCCACGTGGGCCGCTTCCTGGTCCTTTTCCCGCTCTCTCCTTCGTGGGCGGTTCCATTTCCTCTCCTTCCGCCCACCATTCAGGATCAGGAGGCGGATCTCAGCCACTGACGGACACGTCCTCGCGGTGCAATAGTATTTAGACTGGGCGGCCATTGTCTTTCGCGCTCTCCAGCTTGTCTACGCCCACCTCCACGCCCTTCTTCTTCTCCCGCGCTCTCCTTAGCGCTGTAATGGCGGTGGTTTTGGCGGCAAGTGGCAATACACAGTCTTTGCAATAAGGCACAGTCCAAGCACAATAAATCACAGTTCCAAGGCACACATGACCTGATTCTTCAGGCTTAAGTAGATCCTGTTCATGACGCCAAGTTGGAGCGCCCCCACTGCCGCAGGGCCGAGGGGTACCCGGTACCGGGCCTCTCTGTCTCGGTTCTGGGAGTGTCACGGTGGCTAGACCCGGTCCGTGACCCTGCTGAGGGGCGTCCAATGAAAGTTGAGAATGATGTGGTGTGGTTCAGGTCGCGATGAATAACGAGGACACCAGGTTGCAGTCTCTTTACCTCTTTACTGAAGGCTTCAGGATCCTCAATCCGGAGTACGGTTAACAGTAGTGTTGAGCGATACCGTCCGATACTTGAAAGTATCGGTATCGGAAAGTATCGGCCGATACCGACAAAGTATCGGATCTAATCCGATACCGATACCCGATACCAATACAAGTCAATGGGACTCAAGTATCGGACGGTATTCCTGATGGTTCCCAGGGTCTGAAGGAGAGGAAACTCTCCTTCAGGCCCTGGGAACCATATTAATGTGTAAAATAAAGAATTAAAATAAAAAATATTGCTATACTCACCTCTCCGACGCAGCCTGGACCTCACCGAGGGAACCGGCAGCGTTCTTTGCTTAAAATGCGCGCTTTTACTTCCTTCCGTGACGTCACGGCTTGTGATTGGTCGCGTGCCGCCCATGTGGCCGCGACGCGACCAATCACAGCAAGCCGTGACGTAATTTTCAGGTCCTCAATGCCTAATTCTAGGCATTCAGGAATTTAAAATTACGTTCCGGCTTGTGATTGGTCGCGTCGCGGTCACATGGGCGACGCGACCAATCACAAGCCGTGACATCACGGGAGGCAGGAGACGCGCGCATTTTTAAAATTACGTCACGGCTTGTGATTGGTTGCGTGCCGCCCATGTGACCGCGACGCGACCAATCACAGCAAGCCGTGACGTACTTTCAGGTCCTGATGCCTATTTCTGCATTGAGGACCTGAAATTACATCACGGCTTGCTGTGATTGGTCGCGTCGCGGTCACATGGGCGGCACGCAACCAATCACAAGCCGTGACGTAATTTTAAAAATGTGCGCGTCTCCTGCCTCCCGTGACGTCACGGCTTGTGATTGGTCGCGTCGCCCATGTGACCGCGACGCGACCAATCACAAGCCGGAACGTAATTTTAAATTCCTGAATGCCTAGAATTAGGCATTGAGGACCTGAAAATTACGTCACGGCTTGCTGTGATTGGTCGCGTCGCGGCCACATGGGCGGCACGCGACCAATCACAAGCCGTGACGTCACGGAAGGAAGTAAAAGCGCGCATTTTAAGCAAAGAACGCTGCCGGTTCCCTCGGTGAGGTCCAGGCTGCGTCGGAGAGGTGAGTATAGCAATATTTTTTATTTTAATTCTTAATTTTACACATTAATGTTGTTTCGATACCGATACCCGATACCACAAAAGTATCGGATCTCGGTATCGGAATTCCGATACCGCTAAGTATCGGCCGATACCCGATACTTGCGGTATCGGAATGCTCAACACTAGTTAACAGGGCTGTCTGAGACCGGCCGGTCCGATGGCACCTCCAGAGTTCCCTTTGCAGGTGGAAATCTGTGCCTACCTTCTAGCGCTTGTGTGTTGTAGTCCTTCCCTGCTTAGCACCACGGGATAGTCTTCACAACTGTTGTGACTGTTTCTGAAGTTCCCTCACAACTGATTCTGATGTTCTTCTTCGTCCCCCAGATGATATGGCTAGGACGCACCCATATGACGGGTAGGCATGGAGGTCTTCCGGGACCCTAGAGTCGCCCCTCTCCAACTGTTGCCCCCTATGTCTGCTTAGGTGATTTTGGGTGAGACAGCCCGCCTAAAACTGACTGTCCTGCCGTAGGTTTGAAGTAAGGCCTGGAGCTCAATACTTCCTCGGCGTTTCTGGCCACCGGCTACGCGCCTCAGTAGGATGTTGCCTCGGTCTTGCAGCACGACTCCTACTGGTGTTATCTCCTTGTTGCATTGATCTCGTTTCTCACTCTTCACAATAAACCTTGCTTCTTATCCTTTCTTGATGTACCACCGCAATGAAGTGCAGGCACGGTCCCGTAACGTTCTTTCTGTTCGCTAGGCCTCTGTCAGGATCCCACCCCTGACAGGGACCCCCCTGAATCTTCCCATGCAACACCCTCTGCCACAGGATGTTGCCTGGTTCCAACCCAGTCAGCTTCTCCCTAACTTCCTATCTAACCCCCAGTTTTACCAGATTGTGAGGAGTGGCCTAATACATAGCACCCTTATCTCCCCCTGGAGGCCAGACCGTGAAGTGTATTGGTGTCTGTGATACCTGGTCAGGTGAACTCCTTCAGTGCCATCAGACGTACCGACACCCCTCTTAGCGGCGGAGCATCAGTACTGCAACGACCAGGACTCTGGGGCGCTGCAAATACATTGTGAGGAATACATTGTGGAAGGATACCTTCCATCACTGTATTCCTGGAGCCCCTGGAGAGTGGTCGCATCAGCTGATGCTCCTGCTCTCCATCGGAGATCGTCGAGGGACACTCGTTTTAATTGGATTTCTGCGGATCAGGAAGTATAGTGTTTATTATTTTAATATTTTTTACAGATGACACTGGCTTCGGGGATCAAGGTGACAAGTGATGGTGAGTATGTACTCTATGTTATATGTACTGTATGTCTATATGTATGCTGTATGTATGTACTGTATGTATGTACTGTATGTGGCATGTTGCATGCCGCATGTCACATGCTGCATGTTGTCGCATGTTGCATGGTGCATGTCGCATGTTGCATGTCATCGCATGTCATCGCATGTCGCATGCAGCATGCCGCATGTAATCGCATGTCGTATGTTGCATGTCGCATGGTGCATGTCGCATGTCATCGTATGTCATCACATGTTGCATGTCGCATGTCTTCGCATGTCGCATGCTGCATGTCATCGCATGTTGCATGTCGCACGTCACATGTTGCATGTTCTCCCATGTCATCGCATGTCACATGTCATTGTATGCTGCATGTCGCATGTCATTGCATGTTGCATGTCATATGTTGCATGTTGCATGTTGCATGTCGTTGCATGGTGCATGTCGTCGCATGTTGCATGTCATCACATGTTGCATGCAGCATGCCGCATGTCGTCACATGCTGCATGTCATCGCATGTCGCATGCTGCATGTCATTGCATGTTGCATGTCGCCGCATGTCGCACGTCACATGTTGCATGGTTGCATGTCGTCGCATGGTGCATGTCGCATGGTGCATGTCATCGCATGTTGCATGTCACATGTCGTCGCATGGTGCATGTCGTCGCATGGTGCATGTCGTCACATGTTGTCACATGTCGCATGTTATCGCATGGTGCATGTCGCATGTTGCATGTCACATGTTGCATGTCGTCGCATGTTGCATGTCGTATGTTGCATGTCGTCGCATGTTGCATGTCGTATGTTGCATGTCGCCACATGTTGCATGTCATCGCATGGTGCATGTCGCATGGTGCATGTCGCATGGTGCATGTCGCATGGTGCATGTCATTGCATGGTGAATGTCGTCGCATGTTGTCACATGTCGCATGTCATCGCATGTTGCATGTCGCCGCATGTTGCATGCTGCATGTCATCGCATGTCACATGCTGCATGTTGCATGTCATCGCATGTCGCATGTCATCGCATGTCACATGTTGCATGTCATCGCATGTTGCATGTTGTATGTTGCATGTCACCACATGGTGCATGTCATCGCATGGTGCATTTTGTCACATGGTGCATGTCGCATGGTGCATGTCATCGCATGTTGCATGGTGCATTTCGTCGCATGTTGTCACATGACGCATGTCATCGCATGGTGCATGTCAAATGGTGCATGTCACATGTTGGATGTCGTCGCATGTTGCATGTCATATGTTGCATGTCGTTGCATGTCGTCGCATGTTGTCACATGGTGCATGTCACATGGTGCATGTCGTCACATGTTGTCACATGTCGCATGTCATCGCATGTTGCATATCATTGAATGTCGCATGTCATCGCATGTCGTATGTTGCATGTCGCATGTTGTCACATGTCGCATGTTGTCACAAGTTGCATGATGTCACATGTTACATGTCATATGGTGTGCGTTGTATGTGTGTATGTACTGTATATGTGTGTATGTGTTTTGTTTTTTTTACATTAAACACATTAGCCGGATGATGGGACTACTACTGTCCCATCATTGGCTAATGTGTCACTCACTGTCACTTTAGCAGGCAGAGCCCGATGGGACTTGTAGTCGCATCGGATGATGCCTGCACACAGAGACACACGGCAATGACACCCCCCCCCCCCCCCCGCAGCAGACCCCAGCACCGCCCGCACATCCCGGCGCCGGCAACCAGACCCCCGGCGCCGGCAACCAGACCCCCAGCAACGCCCGCACATCCTGGCGACGGCACGCAGACACCTGGTGCCGGCTCGCAGACCCCCACGCTCGCACATCACATCGTGATCGGATGTACACATCCCTGCCTAGCCCCGCCCGCCCCCAGCACAACCCCGCCCGCCCCAGCACAGCCCCGCCTGCCCCCAGCACAACCCTGCAGGCAGCCCCCAGCCCCGCCCACAGCCCAGTCACTCTTGATGAGTGACTGCTAACTGTGAGGCTGGGTCACACCTGCTGCTGACGTCACGTCAATTTCCAGAGTCTGGAAATTGACGTGATGTCGGTGGAAATAAGCAGCGGCTGCAGCCTGGGGGTCACGTGACCCGGACTCAGCCGCTGGAATAGCGCCGCTCACAGGCGAAAATGGCAATGGAAGGTATTTGCACAATTCATTAGGAGCCCCGGGGGGATACATAGGGGGGTTAATTGAAAGTAGTGGACAACCCCTTTAAATGAGAAGGTGTGTCCAAACTTTTGGTCTGTACTGTATATATATATATATATCTATATATATATAAGAGGCATCGTGATTACTCACTAATCCAGCCCCCTGCACAGTAGCTCCGCCCCCACACATCACCACACATAATCCTGCCCCCCACCCCATTACCACACACAATCTTGCCCCCACCACATTACCACGCACAATCCCGCCCCCCACCACATTACCACACACAATCCCGCCCCCCACCCCATTACCACACACAAACTCGCCCCCCACCACATTACCACACACAATCCCGCCCGCCCACCACATTACCACACACAATCCCACCCCCCCACCCCATTACCACACACAATCCCACCCCCCCACCACATCACCACACACAATCCCGCCCCCCCACCACATCACAACACACAATCCCGCCCCCCACCACATTACCACACACAATCCCACCCCCCCACCACATTACCACACACAATCCCGCCCCCCCACCACATTACCACACACAATCCCGCCCCCCACCACATTACCACACACAATCCCGCCCCCACACACAATCCCGCCCCCCACCACATTACCACACACAATCCCGCCCCCCCCACCATGTTACCACACACAATCATGCCCTCCACCACATCACCAAACACAATCCCGCCCCCGCACCACTTTACCACACACAATCCCGCCCCCCATCACATTACCACACACAATCCCGCCCCTGCACCACTTTACCACACACAATCCCGCCCCCCACCACGTTACCACACACAATCCCGCCCCCCCACCACATTACCACACACAATCCCACCCCCCACCACATTACCACACACAATACCGCCCCCCACCACATTACCACACACAATCCCGCCCCCCCACCACATTACCACACACAATCCCGCCCGCCCACCACATTACCACACACAATCCCACCCCCCCACCCTATTACCACACACAATTCCGCCCCCCAACCCCATTACCACACACAATCCCACCCCCCACCACATCACCACACACAATCCCGCCCCACCACCACATCACAACACACAATCCCGCCCCCCACCACATTACCACATACAATCCCGCCCCCCCACCACATTACCACACATAATCCCGCCCCCCCCACCACATTACCACACACAATCCCGCCCCCCCACCACATTACCACACACAATCCTGCCCCCACACACAATCCCGCCCCCCACCCCATTACCACACACAATCTTGCCCCCACCACATTACCACGCACAATCCCGCCCCCCACCACATTACCACACACAATCCCGCCCCCACCCCATTACCACACACAATCTCGCCCCCCACCTCATTACCACAAACAATCCCGCCCACCACATTACCACACACAATACCGCCCCCCCACCCTATTACCACACACAATCCCGCCCCCCCACCCCATTACCACACACAATCCCACCCGCCACCACATCACCACACACAATCCCGCCCCACCACCACATCACAACACACAATCCCGCCCCCCACCACATTACCACATACAATCCCGCCCCCCCACCACATTACCACACACAATCCCGCCCCCCCACCACATTACCACACACAATCCTGCCCCCACACACAATCCCGCCCCCCACCCCATTACCACACACAATCTTGCCCCCGCCACATTACCACGCACAATCCTGCCCCCCACCACATTACCACACACAATCCCGCCCCCCACCCCATTACCACACACAATCTCGCCCCCCACCTCATTACCACACACAATGCCGCCCACCACATTAACACACACAATCCCGCCCCCCCAACCTCATGACCACACACAATCCCACCCCCCACCACATCACCACACACAATCCCGCCCCCCGCCACATCACAACACACAATCCCGCCCCCCACCACATTACCACATACAATCCCGCCTCCCACCACATTACCACAGACAATCCCACCCCCCCACCACATTACCACACACAATCCTGCCCCCCCACCACATTACCACACACAATCCCGCCCCCACACACAATCCCGCCCCCCACCCCATTACCACACACAATCTTGCCCCCACCACATTACCACGCACAATCCCGCCCCCCACCACATTACCACACACAATCCCGCCCACCCACCACATTACCACACAGAATCCTGCCCCCCCACCCCATTACCACACACAATCCCACCCCCCACCACATCACCACACACAATCCCGCCCCCCCACCACATCAAAACACACAATCTCGCCCCCCACCACATTACCACATACAATCCCGCCCCCCCACCACATTACCACACACAATCCCGCCCCCCCACCACATTACCACACACAATCCCGCCCCCCACCACATTACCACATACAATCCCACCCCCCCACCACATTACCACACACAATCCCGCCCCCCACCACATTACCACACACAATCCCGCCCGCCCACCACATTACCACACACAATCCCGCCCCCCCACCCTATTACCACACACAATTCCGCCCCCCCACCCCATTACCACACACAATCCCACCCCCCACCACATCACCACACACAATCCCGCTCCACCACCACATCACAACACACAATCCCGCCCCCCACCACATTACCACATACAATCCCGCCCCCCCACCACATTACCACACACAATCCCGCCCCCCCACCACATTACCACACACAATCCTGCCCCCCACCACATTACCACACACAATCCTGCCCCCACACACAATCCCGCCCCCCACCCCATTACCACACACAATCTTGCCCCCACCACATTACCATGCACAATCTTGCCCCCACCACATTACCATGCACAATCCCGCCCCCCACCACATTACCACACACAATCCGGCCCCCCACCCCATTACCACACACAATCTCGCCCCCCACCACATTACCACACACAATCCCGCCCGCCCACCACATTACCACACACAATCCCGCCCCCCCACCCTATTACCACACACAATTCCGCCCCCCACCACATCACCACACACAATCCCGCCCCCCCACCACATCACAACACACAATCCCGCCCCCTACCACATTACCACATACAATCCCGCCCCCCACCACATTACCACACACAATCCCGCCCCCCCACCACATTACCACACACAATCCCGCCCCCCCACCACATTACCACACACAATCCTGCCCCCACACACAATCCCGCCCCCCACCACATTACCACACACAATCCCGCCCCCCCACCATGTTACCACACACAATCTTGCCCCCCACCACATTACCACACACAATCCCGCCCCCGCACCACATTACCACACATAATCCCGCCCCCCACCACATCACCACACACAATCCCGCCCCTGCACCACTTTACCACACACAATCCCGCCCCCCACCACGTTACCACACACAATCTCGCCCCCCCACATTACCACACACAATCCCGCCCCCCACCATGTTACCACACACAATCCCACCCCCCCACATTACCACACGAGGCTCTGTCCCCACACATTACCACACAAGGCTCCGTCCCCACACATTACCACATGAGGCTCCGTACCCACACATTACCACACGAGGCTCCATCCTCACACATTACCACACGAGGCTCTGTCCCTCCACATTACCACACGAGGCTCTGTCCCCACACATTACCACATGAGGCTCTGTCCCCACACATTACCACATGAGGCTGCGTCCCCACACATTACCACACGAATCCAGTTTGCTTTTGATTTTACACTGTGAATAAAATGTATTAGTATTATTCAGATTTTTAATTATTATTATTGTTATTAACTTCATTTTAAGTTAATTTACCACCTGCGTAAGCGCTATTGAATGTTGTCATTATTTACTTTAGTTTAATCACTAGCAGCGTTAATTTGATTGCAATGAGCATGCCGAGCGTATATATATATATATATATATATATATATATATATATATATAATTTTAATGTTTGATTTTTCTTTTCCACACAGAACCTGGAGCAGCACAACACAACACGTTTTTGTTTTTTTACTAATGTTTTTCTTTTCTTTTCTACACAGAACCTGGTGCAGCACAACACCACCTGGATCATCCTCTGTTGAAGCAGCCCCTCATCAACCAGCCACTGAACAGACGCAGTCCCAATCATCCAGCAGCAATGGAGCAACCTGGCAGGCTTTCCAGGCTGGGGAACAGGCAGCCGGTCCATCTGGTTTTCCCCTCTCCCAGCCCTCTTCCTCTGCCGGGTCTTTTTGTCAGTGGCAGAGGGTCTGGGAGAGGATAGACATGCCCAAGTTTATGCACTTAAGCCTGGTCTTCCAGGATGGGATTTGGGTGCTTGGTGATAGACTGAAGAGTGGGTTCACCCATGTGAACACACTTTTACAGGATGTCAACAATCGCCTTGTCCGCCTGGAAGCCGACCTTGAGAGACCGGCACAACATTTTTTTTCAGCCTTTGAGCGGAAAACCTTACGCCTCAACTCCAGCTGGTCGTCATACAGTCCTGCCAGACTGCTTACAGCTATGCATTTCAGCAGCAGTCCCAGCAGCAGTCCCAAAGCTTCCATCCACAGGCCGGAGGATACTACCAGCCGCCGATCATCTTTCCAACTTCCACAGCACCAAACTATTCTCCTCCACCGCCTCCAGTTCACCGATCCACCACGGTGTCGACTCCAGCACTCCTTCCTACTCCAGCACCCCTGCCCACTTCAGCAACATGGCCAATGACTTTGACAGCGGCAACCACTCCCACTGGGACAACAAAAAAAGAGGACCATCATCTTAGGACAAGGACGAAGACCCGGAGCCAGAAATCCCTCCCAAAATTGGACCCACCACCTCCACCACCTACAAATGTTTCCCTATCTTGCTTCCCCAATGTGTCCACTCCCATCCCTGATCCAATCCTTCAATTTGTTTCCCCTTCCCCTGTAACCCCTTCCTCAACTACGACCCAATCCTCACAGCTCCACCCCATTTCACCTTCTGATACACCTTGACCCTAAACCCAATCACCACCCCGAATCTTACCACCCTTTTTTTGTTATTATTATAAATAAAATTACTATTTTTTTTCCACAATATCTTGCCTTTTCTTTGATTTTTTGCGCTGCCGATGCAAGAGGGAACTTTTAAGTTTTAATGGAACATTTTCATATAACAGGTACATTTGAATAGAAAAGGTAAATTTTAAATATAACAGGTGAGGTACATTTTAAAATTACATGTACATTTTAACATAGAAACATAAAAGAAAAATGTTTGGGCGTAAAAAGCCCTAGCCAGCTCACCACTCCAGCCGCAGGTGCACGGGACTTCGTCTGAACCCGACGTGTAGTAGCACTGAAGAAAAAATGGTATTGTCCCAGCTCCTTAAACAAATTTCTTGACATTGGTATTGTCGATACCCCGGTAATGAGCATCCTCCCATGAGTCTCTGCCCCTCACCCCATCCCAAAATAACGACATGACTCCTAATTTGGATATAAATGGCCACAGAGGCCTTTATTATAAACAAACAAACATATAACAGTACAACCAACTGGGAAGGGGTCCTTGAAGCTAAAAATCTGGTGTCAACCACAGGATAAAAAACTAGTGGACAGAAAAACACCATAGTTTACTCTCAGCCGTAACCCCACTGGCTCGAGAGCACCTAAGATACCCCGAAGGGTTACCGATGTCCACTTCCAACTTAGGAATCTGGCCCACCGTTGCCAAGACTCCCCCAGAACACCAGACCCGAAACCAAAACTTATCACAACTGAAGAATCCGTATCCCGACGGATCCCCCAGGCCAATTTAGCACCAACTCCAAGGACCCCTCCCACCGCCTACAGCCACTATGACCCAAAGCCCTGACACACCAAACTTCAAAAATAACCGAAGAAAAGGGGCGGGTGGGCGGGACTGCTCGCTGACTCCTGAGCGGGAAAGTGACAGGCTCCACCCCCCCACCACGACTATAGCTCCCTTCCCTGCATAGAAAAGCCCTCCCCCTTACGGAATTAACCCCCACTTCACCGAACCTGACTCCAAACCCCCTGTCATGTCGGCCTCCACGTAGCCGCCCGTGGGGGAGGGGGGGGTGGCTCACTCCAGCCTGAAGACACATTTAAAATTACAAGAGCGGCTCAATCCTCATTCTGTGATGGTGCGCTTAGCATACCAATAGTCCAGCTACGCGTTTCGATCTATCACGATCTTTATCACAGCTGATATGATTAGACAGGTGCATAGGTCTTATACTTGCTACGGACCAATCATACTACACATTTTGATCACATGATTATCTATCTCTAGGTCCTTTTGCTTTAATATATGATTTACCACCGCACATCTTAAAACTTATACACATATATATATATATATACACATGATTCTATACATATTTACATATTTCAGTAAGAAAACATTATTTCATTTCTTTTATTTAACCCCTCAGGATATCGCGTCCCTAGGTTATATATCCAAAATGCCTCCCTATTGTGAAGACGTTTTTTTATATTTCCTCCTCTTCTGAATCCTGTTACCTGTTCAATTCCCGAAAATTTTAGAGATGCTGTGTTACCACTATGGCGTTGAATTAAGTGCTTTGAAGCCATTGAGACGTTCCTTGTATTCATATTATTATGTTTTATATCTCTTATATGTTCTGACATCCTTACTTTTAATTTTCTAGTTGTGCATCCAATATATCGTTTTTTGCATATATCGCATTCTATCGGATATACAACATTTTCCGTATTACAGTTTATAAACTGATTAATGTTATAAGTAGCATTCCCTTCTTGATTATTAAAGGTTTTAATATTTTGTGCATATTTGCATATTCTACATGTATTAGCTCCACATTTTACAAATCCTTTATATTTTAACCAGTTTTGACTTTTGGGTTTTGATGAAAAATAACTTGGTGATAATACATTTCCTATCGTTGGAGCACGTCTAGATATTACATTAATTCCAAAATCCAATATTTTAGCCAAACTATTGTCCTCATACAGGATTGGTAAGCATTTATATATGATCTTTTTAATTTCATTAAATTGTGGACTATACCTCAAACACACATACGGTTTTTCATTCCTGTTCACATTACTACGTTTCTTTTGCGGTTTTATTAGTGTTTCTCTATCTTTCAATAGTGCTATATTTTTTGCTCTTTCGATTGTCCATATTGGATATTTTCTTTTAGTCATTTTTCTCTGCAAGTCATTGAATTCAGTATGCATGTCTTCAGTATTAGAGCAATTTCTTTTTAATCTTATGTGTTAAGAAGTTTTAAATGTGTCTTCAATAAAGAAATTCGTTTTAAGGAGCTGGGACAATACCATTTTTTCTTCAGTACATTTTAACATAACACGTACATTTTAACATAACATGTACACTTTAAAATTACAGATGCATTTTAAAATTACAGGTAAATTGTACTTAGCTGCTTACTCCCAGAGAGTGTGGCTACTCCAATCCTGAATTGAAAAGGGATGATAATGTCTCTCCAGTAGCCAGGAATCTGCGGAACAGAAAATGAGAAAAAAAAGTCAGTACATGGCTTTTTGAAAAAAAAATGGAAAAAAAAAACATGGCTTTTAGAAAGGAAGGGAAAAAAAATCAGTACATGGCTTTTATTACAATATTACTAATGACAGGTGTTTGTTTATCAAATTTACGTACCTCAGGGTGACCACCAGGTTAACGTGATACAACTGTTCGGGTTTTCTTTTCCCGGGCTGGTAGTTTATTTTGCTGACTTTTTCCCAAACTTGATATGACCCTTGCCATTTGGCTATAAGCTTGCTTTTGGTGGTGGGCACCAAAACCAACACCCGATCTCCTGTGTTAAAGGATCGGACCATGGCCTTTTTGTTATATACTCAGCTCTGCTCTGCCTGAGCATCCACCAAATGCTCCTTTACTATAGGCATGACCACTGCAATTAGGTCCTGCATATTGGCCACGTGCTCAATGACACTATTATGGGGTGTAGGTTCCTGCTTCCACATCTCTTTGGCTACATCCAACGCACCCCTAGGATGCCTTCCATACAGTAGCTCAAAGGGTGAAAATCCCATGGAAGTCAGTGGTACCTCACAAATGGCGAACATCAAGTAGGACAACAACATGTCCCAATCCCTTCCATCCTTTGAGACTACTTTATTCAACATGGATTTGAGGGCTTTGTTGAGTCGCTGGACTAACCCGTCAACCTGGGGGTGATACACTGACGTGCACAACTGTTTTATTTTTAGGAGCTTGCACAGTTCCTTTGTCACCTTGGACATAAAAGGAGTCCCCTGATCAGTGAGGATTTCCTTCGGTAGCTCAAGGCGACAGAACTTGGCAAACAACTCCTTGGTGATAAGTTTAGCTGAGGTGTGCCGAAGCGGAATAGCCTCTGTGTACCGGGTGGCATAATCTGCAACCACCAATATGTGTTGGAGTTCCCTGGCAGATTTTACTATTGGCCCCACTAGATCCATGGCAATCTGCTCAAAAGGTACCTCTATGATGGGCAGAGGTACCAATGGACTCCGGTAGTTTGCGGTGAGTGAAGGCAGTTGGCACTCCAGACACATGTCACAGTACCTCTGGACCTCCGCATAGACCCCAGGCCAAAAAAAGCTGCAGTTTGCATTCCTGCATCTTTTTGGCCCCTAATTTCCCTCCCAGCATGTGGGTGTGAGCCATTTCGAGCACCGTGTGACGGTAGGATTGAGGCACTATCAGTTGTTCTCCAACTTCATCCTGGATTTTGCCAACCCTATACTATAGTTCTTGGTTGACAGCCATGCAGGGAAAAAACATTTCTGCACCTGGTTGCTGAGTCACTCCATTAACCTCTATCACCATTTCTCATGCCGAGCAAGGGTGGGATCATGGAGCTGAGCTGTCCCGAACTTACCAGGAGACACTTCCAGCTGAGGGATTGGTGGGGTCTCCTCGACCTCTCCTGCTCCTGACCATACCTCTAAGGAAAACCTATGGGGGTTATACTCTATCCCTATGTTGGCGACCCCTACGGCAGGTATCCCTGACTTGGGATCTTCGGGTTTCGCACTTGGAATATCATTTACATTGGGAGGGTTAACCATGGTCTCCCACAGGGCCCAGAACAGGGGTAAGTCTCTTCCCAATACAGTCCCATGTGAAAGCGTCTTTACCACTCCGACCACATGTCTTATCTCTCCACATGGGGTGGAAAATGTAACCTCCACGGTTGGGTACTTTCAGAGTTCTATGCATACCACCCTCACCTTCCATCCATTGGGGTTGTCCCCAGCAACAAGGGACCCATGTACCAGAGTGACTAAGCTCCCCAACTCCCCGAGTCCAAGAGAGAATCCATCTTGTACCCGTTAATGAGTACCTTGCACAGTTGGGTTCAGAGCTGGCAGTGCCTGTAGTGGCGGTGCAGACTGGCTGGGCATACATAGACACATGGCGAGTATACCAGCAGTCCATGGGTTCAGCTGTCAATGGGCAGTTGGCAGCCACATGTCCAGGGCTCTGGCACCACCAACACACTTGATAGCTGTGGCACGACTGGACCTTGGGGCTGACTTCGGGGACACGGGTCTGCTGTCATTCTCCCTTTGGGATACCCCCTCGGGACAGGCTCGGTCCTGATTGGCCCCAGTAGAGGGACGTGGATTTTTCCCAGGTTCCTGGGTTGATGGGGCCCAACGTGAAAACTGTAATGCAGCCGTGTCCCGTATAAAGTTCTGAGTGGCCGTGTGCTGCTCAATCAGTCCCACAACCTGGTCCAGAGTGCCCGGGTCCCCTTGCCCCACCCAGCACTGTATGGCTGCTGGCAGAGCTCTCACCAGCTCTCACCAGTCGGTCGACCACCACCCTCTCCACCATCTGTGCCTGAGTCAAAGTCTCAGGTTGGAGCCACCTTTTCGCAAGGTGAAGCAAGTCATAAACCTAAGGCTGGGGAGGCTGGGCTTCCACAAAAGTCAATGAAAACACCCGTTGGGCTCTCGCATAGGTATTAACCCCCAGTCAGACCAGGATCTTACCTTTTAGCTTGGCGTAGTCCTGGGCATCATCTCGACTGAGGTCAAAGTTGGCCTTTAGCGCGTCACCCCTCAGGAAAGGAGCCACCACTTCGGACCACTGAAACTTTGACAGGTTCACCTGCTCTGCCATGCGCTCATAGACGATGAGGAAAGCTTCCACGTCATCTTCCGGACTCAGTTTCCTCAAAGCAGAGCGGACCTTGTTTCGGGCCTTGCGACGTTCCGAGGTCGGTGCTGGAAGTGCCTCACGCAGGGCTGCAATTTGCTGCAGCAACAGGTTATTGGTCTATTGCTGTTGTTGCTGCGTGAGGACCAGCTGACTCAGGATTTCCTCCATTTTCTCTGTAGGCCTGGGTTGCAGTGTGGCAGGCCTAATGATAGACATGAAGCTGGCATTGGGGTATGCCTCAATTTACACTGCCCACATTCTCCAACCAACTGTAGTGCAGCGGGGTTAGTTCAGTGTGACAGACAGTGACCACAGGAAAAGTTCACAGCAAACGTGTTTGCTACGCCTGTGACAGCAATGCTCTCCCGCAGCCTCAATACGCTTCTGAGCGCATCCTGGGGGACACATAGCGATCCTCACAAATAACACTGGTCGCTGCCTCACAATGTAAAAAGGTATTAATACAATGACCCACAAATATGCAAAACAGTACTAAAATAAAAAAGGGAGAAATAACAGAAAATACCTAATTTTTTTCCATCTGCAGTTATCCTGTTTTCTTGAGGAAAGGAGAGAAAATCATGGAGCACATCAGCCTTTAAGCTGCCCCCATATGTGAACACTTCTCTTTGCGTACCCTAGCTTTTTATAGTCTGGACCATAGACTCCTATTTCCAGGATGACCTGTATTGGTTTATTTAAATGATGCTGTCTGTGAATGGACGATGAACCAAGTTGTGCCCTTTCAAATACCGGTGTCTTCCTTTACAGACAATAGGAAATATTCCTTCTAGTACAGACCATTTGCTAACCCCCCTAGAAGCTCAGAATTCAGGAGTTAAGGTGACAGGATTGACACCTACCTCCAGCAAAAGCCACTTTTTGCTTACAATACTGATATATCCAGTTTCACCCTTTTCTCAACTAAATGTCATTTCCTATTAGAATAGGACCCTTTGAAGCACAACTAGCACAAAATAGCCGTTGTCCACAGAAGGTATCTGCTCCTCTCCCGCTGTACCCGTGTTATGGGCTAAATAAAGGAATGCTTTACCAGAGGGTGAGTGCCACCTTTTTTCTGTCTTTGTGGATCGCCCCCATGGGGCCGTGGGGTACTCGGTACCGGGGTCTTGCAGTTCACAGGGGGATGTCACGGTGGCTGACCCGGTCCGTGGCCCTGAGACATCCGTATTAAAGGAAAAGGTCTTTAAAGGGGAAATGTTTGTGACGCCACCTGTGGTTTTTGGTCAGGATGACCTATGCTGCTTTAAGGGGTCCGCTGGGGTGATGTTATGGCAGCTAGATGGTATACCTTCCCACAGGTGAAGTGTGTCCTCAGGGCTTCCCAGTATGTAGATGGTGGATGGTGAGAGGCGCAGTGAAGAACGAGGACACAAGGTTGCAGTCTCTTTACCTTTACTGAAGACTTCAGCATCCACAGTCCAGGGCACCAGATCACAGGGTAGGCAGAGTCCGGCCGGTTTGGAGGCAAGTCCAGAGTCCCCTTGTCCAGGTAGAGATCAGTAGCCTTCCTCTAAGGTCCTCACAGATGTTGTAGATGTTATGTCTCTCTCTCTCTGTCCCCCAGATGGATAGGACAAACCCGTATGACCGGTGGCTTGAGGCATTTTACAGGGACTCTATCATGCCCCAGCCCCTAAGGGGTGCCACCTTGCCTCCTGGGTGTAGGGGCAGACAGGTAACATGAAATTAGCTGTCCTGCCGGTCTCTGGAGTAAGGCATAAAGGATTGTTGCTCCCTCGGTGTTCCGGCTACCGAGATCCTGCCCCTCTCTATAATACAGTTCTCCTTCAGTGTCTCTTTCTAGAAGCTGCAGCTCTCAGGGCATGTACAGCTCTGTGTCCTTCTGTCTCGATCTCTGACAGGATCCCACCCCTGTCAGGGACCAACTACCTGAGCGAAGCTCAGCCAGCAACTAACTAACTTCCTCCCCAGGCAACCAGTTTTACCTAAGTGTGAAGAGTGCCCTAATAAATAGGAGCAGAGCTCCCCCTGGTGGCCTGAAGTGCAAAATGTGTTGCATGTTTGTGATACCTGGATGCAGTTGTCCTTCTTTGCCTCCAAACATAATATCACTTCCCCCTAGAGGAGAATGGTATTACTGCAACGACCAGGACCCTGGGGCGCTGCAGTGCCATCAGCAAGGATTTGGATTTCAGGATCACGGAGTGAATTACCTATACGATGGACTACTTGCTAGAGATGAGGTGCAACTTATGAAGACTGGAAAACATGTATTTGGAAGTTGCCTTGCTACACTTATCAGGAGAGCTTTCAACTAGAAAAATGTGGGAATGGAAGCAAAAGGCCAGAAAAAGCCATACACCTGACAAATCCTATTGAGAACTCTGCTATTAGAAGTGGAAAGGAAAACGAGACAGAAAAGTCTAAATAATAAAAAATATTGGAGAAAGAGAAACCAATCACATGCTAAAATGTTTCTATACAAATGCACAAAGCATGGGCAACAAACAAGGAGAATTGGAACTAGTAACGCAGGAGAAGAAATATGTCATTGGAATCACTGAAACTTGGTGGGATGATACACATGATTGGAATACAAGGCTAGAAAGGATACAACTTATTTGCAAGAAACAGATTTGATAAACGAGGAGGAGTTGTCACATTTTATGTTAAAAAGCCTATATCAGCACAGAAATTGAGTCTTCAGAGACTGGGAGTTCTGTGGAAACTGTTTGGGTAAGAATACAAGGACAGAACAATGGGAAGGATACCATTGTAGGCATTTACTACAGGCCGCTAGTGCAAGCTGAAGATAAGGATGAACTCTTTATGCATCAAATGGCCAAGTTCTAAAAAAAATATAACATAGTGGTCATGGGAGTTTTAAACTATCCAGACATTTGTTAGGAATCTCTCTAAGGCAAAACTGACAGGTCAAACAAATTCTTATCCTCTCTTGCTGACAACTTTATCTTCCAAAAGGTAGGGGAGAAAACAAGGGGATCTTCTACCTTGGATCTAATCCTTATAAACAGGGAGGAAATGGTTGAGGAGGTAAGAGGCTGGGACCCTAGGAGGTAGCGACCATGCTATTTTAGAACTTTGGATAACTAGAGGAGGAAGACCTGTGACGACTCAGACTGCAAGGTTAGATTTCAGAAAGGCAGATTTTAAGGGACTCAGAAAGAGAATCGGAGGGATCCAATGGCTGGATATCCTTAAGGACAAAAATGTCCAGGAAGGATAGGAAATTTTGAAAAATAAGATTCTCAAAGCACAATTATTAACAATTCCAAAAAGAGGGAAGAATAGGAAGCATGTCAAAAGCAATAAACAATATTTTGGGGATATGTCAAAAGTAAAAGAAAAGTCAAAGATGCTATAAGATTTTTACAGGATGAAAATGATGAAATGATAAGAAAAGATGTTGAGAAGGCCGAACTTTTAAATTCCTATTTTGCATCTGTTTTCTCTCAGAAAGGAAATGTAACAACAACTGATCTTCACTGTCCTATTGAAGGAATAGAAGAATCTAGGCTATCTATAAAGATAGTGAGAGAATAATTAGTTAACATAAATGGATTCAAGTCACCAGGTCCAGGTGAATTACACCCCAGAGTACTGAAGGAGATAGCAGAAGAAATTTTTGAACCACTCTCCATAATTTTTGAAAATTCTTGGAGAACAGGAAAAGTCCCAGAAGACTTGAGAAGGGTAAATGTTGTTCCTATCTTCAAAAAGGGGAAAAAGGTAGACCCAGGGAACTATAGGCCGGTGAGTCTGACTTCTATACCAGGAAAGGTCTTTGAACTAATTATTAAACAACATGTATGTAAGTACATGGATAAAAGTGTAGTAATTGACCAGAGTCATCATGGGTTTGTAACTAATAAGTCATGTCAGACTAACTTAATTTCCTTCTATGACAGAATCACTGACTGGATGGATCAGGAAAATGCTGTAGATATAGTATATCTTGACTTCAGCAAAGCATTTGACAAAGTATCTCACACCATCCTTATTGAAATAATGACTTTGTATGCAGTGGACAAGGCAACTGTTAGGTGGATTCATAACTGGCTTAGTAATCGGACCCAAACAATGGTCGTAAATTGCTGCACATCCAGTTGGAAAAATGGCTCATGTGGAGTACCACAGGCCTCTGTCCTGGGCCCTATATTGTTCAACATCTTTATCAATGATTTAGATGAAGGAATTGAGGTTAAACTGATTAAATTTGCTGATGACACAAAGTTAGGAGGGATAGCTAATACTAGAGAAGAGAGAGAGCGGATTCAAAAAGATATAAATAATCTTGAGCAGTGGGCAGCAACTAACAGAATGGTTTTTAATAAGAAAAAATGCAAAGTACTACATTTTGGCAATGAAACTGAAAAAAAGCATGTACAGAATGGGAGGAATAGGACTAAGCAACAGCACATGTGAAAAAGACTTGGGTATACTAATAGACCACAGACTGAACATGAGCCAACAGTGTGATGCAGCAGCAAAAAAAGGCAAATACAATTCTGGGATCTATTAACAGAAGCATACAGTCTAGATCATGTGAAGTCATTACCTCATCTGGAATACTGTGTCCCGTTTTCGGCACCACATTTTAAAAAAGACATCAACAAACTGGAGCAAGTTCAGAGAAGAGCGACCAGAATGGTGACCGGTCTGTATACCATGATCTATGAGGAACGGTTACAGGATTTGGGAATGTTTAGCTTACAAAAAAGACTGAGAGGAGACTTAATAGCTGTCTACAAATATCTCAAGGGCTGTCACAGTGTAGAAGGATCATCTTTATTCTCATTTGCACAAGGAAAGACTCAAAACAATGAGATGAAACTGAAAGGGAGGAGACACAGATTAGATATTAGAAAAAACTTTTCGACAGGATGATAAATGAGTGGAAGAAGCTGCCACGAGAGGTGGTGAGTTCTCATTCAATGGAAGTCTTCAAGCAGAGGCTGGACAGGCATCTGTCTCGGATGATTTAGTGAATCCTGCTTTGAGCAAGGGGTTGGACCAGATGACCCAGGAGGTCCCTTCCAACTCTACCATTCTATGATTCTATGAAATCCCTGAGCACCTCAAGTAGCTTTGACTTCTGACTGTGGGATAGCTCGGGGTTAATCTTTGCCAACTCTAAGGACCCCATACCCTGAGCCCCAGGCCCCAAGTGTAGCAGCAGGTCAACCTCTCCCTCTTCAGACATGCTTCAGACAGGTAAGGCCGGGTTCACATTGCGTTAACAGAAGCCCGTTCAACACATACGTTAACGGGCTGCTGTTAACGCAAGTGCCGGTATGGCAGCGCGCTAGCGCAGATAGAGCATCTGCTAGCTCTATCTGCGCTAGCGGTGATGGACCCGGAAATGCTGCAGCCCGCGTCTCGGGGTCCGTCACTCAATGACGGCAGATCGCTAGCGCACAGCCATTGTGGGCGTGTGCTAGCGATGCGTCCGACATTGGATTCAATGGTGGCGTTAACGGACTATGTTACACCGCGGTGTAACGTAGTCCGTCTAACGGACAGGTTTAACGCAATGTGAACCCAGCCTAAGACATAAGCCTCCCTTTTCTGACTTAGAACTCGCATTGTTAGTACCCCCAGAAGTTATTTCTGTGACAAGGTTCATTCCTTGGCTCCTCTGAGTTGGGCTTTCACTTTGTCCAGGTTCCACGGTACGCTGCTCAGAGTCCTGCTCCATCAAGGCACCAATCAGCAGATCTTTGGGCCCAATCAGCAGAGTTTTTTTATACTCTGAAACAGGCTCATATT
Organism: Ranitomeya variabilis; assembly: GCF_051348905.1. Lineage (NCBI taxonomy): Eukaryota > Metazoa > Chordata > Amphibia > Anura > Dendrobatidae > Ranitomeya > Ranitomeya variabilis. The sequence continues at coordinate 64,324,584 of NC_135239.1, read as the reverse complement.
TCCAGGATTACCTGGATTGTTCTATTTAAACGATGCTGTCTGTGAATGGGCGATGAGCCAAGTTGTGCCCTTTCAAATACCTGTGTCTACCTATACAGACAATAAGAAATATTCCTTCTTGTACAACCTAAAGTCCTTGAGGGGTATTGTTTCCAAAATGGGGCCACTTGTGGGGGCTTTCTGATTTGTGAGTGCCTTAGGGGTCGTGCAACTACGACATGGTGCATGGAACGCTTCTATTTTTTGCTGAATAAATCAAGATGTCATGAATATTTTTATTCCGTTTTTCATCTTTTGCATATGTATAACATGTTTATCCAGCTTGTAATATCCATAACTTCACAATTTCTCCTTCTTTGGGCTCATTTCCACATGCGAGGCACACGTCCGTATCTCGCATGTGGAAACCAAGCTCTGGCGCCGGCACTTTGGAGCGGAGCTGTGCAGCTCCATGTGTTCCTATGCGGCCGCACGCTCCGCTCTGGAGTGCCGGCTCCACAGCTTGGTTTCCACATGCGAGATATGGACGTGTGCCTCGCATGTGGAAATGAGCCCTTTGTGTTACAATTTCAATGTTGAAGAGTTCCAGTAATTGAAATGGTGATTACTTCCAGGCTGCATCCTATATTGAGAATATTAAGTAAGACACATGAGACATTTATTGTTAAGTCGTTGCTTTCCACTTATGAAAACAAAGTTATTCTCATAACATGCAAAATTTTGCAGTATGAGATATCCCCCCAGTAGGCTTACCGCTCTGTTCGCCCACTATACTTGTATGGAGTGTATGTTACTGAGCTATGTGCCAGTTTCAATGCTATATCCCAGCATCAGCCACACATTTATGAGAACCAAAAAGGTTAAGCTAATTCTCAGTGGGTAGGCTTACTGGCGTTGACTTCCAGCTCAAGCACCTAACCTGTCTTACATGGCGGTGAAGTGCAAAAAGGCATATATGCTACAAGTGATTGGAAACTAAAGGTTATGATATGCTAAAGTTCTCATTTCAGTACCACAGTGGAAACAAAAGGAGCTCACACTAAATATGACAATTTATTAAAGTCTAAATCTGCAATAAGATTTTTATTATTGATATTCTTTTTAATTTTATCTACATTGCATATTCAGTAAGGTGGCTCAGTGGTTAGCACTACAACTGTGCATCGCTGGGGTCCTGGGTTGAAATCCCACTAAGGACAACATCTGCAAGGAGTTTGTATGTGCTTGTGTTTTTGTGGGTTTCCTCTGGGTTCTCCGGTTTCCTTCCACACTCCAAAGACATACAGATAGGGAAATTAGATTGTGAGCCCCAATTGGGACTGTGCCAATAATGTCTATAAAGCGCTGTGGAATTTATGGCGCTATATACATGAGTAAAATAAATAAATATAAATATTCCCAAATGGAAGCTATAATTGTTTATGATGACTTTGTAAATGTATCTATCGGTTCAAAGATAGAATTCTAATTCTCTTGTGGACCTGCACTTTGCTTTAATGAACCGTTTTTTGAAGGTCTCATTAAGATGGGCATCTTTTACTTATTCCTAATACTCTGTTTTCCTTGGCTCTTCCCAGACAAAAAGTGATTCTATAGGTACAAAAATGTCCAAAATAAACGGCTATGGCACTTCAAATTAATATATAATTCAATGCAGACCTACATACTGATAGCCGCAAGAAGACAACCATATGGATAAAAAATATATTAAGCTTTATTTAATATATGTTAAAAATTTAAAAACAAGACAAAAAACATAAATAACAAAGTGTCCAGACGAGAGGGATCTGACCTCACAACACCAACATATCAAATATGTGGTATAAATTTAGTGGTTATCTGCAGTATAGCTGATTATATAAAATAAAGTATTACAAATTCAATATTAAATACTACTTCAATATTGTCTATACTTGATATAGTGGTAAAGAAGATATATTTACTACTGTGCTGAACATTGATATATTAAACACGATTTGATTCAATATAACCTTCCAAATATGGATTATAAGTGTCAAGATAGTTTACACGATTCTCCTATCAATCTAACAAATTTGCTGCCTATATAGCTGAAACAAATAGTTTTTCCAAAATAAAAATACAATGTAACATCATACCTTATTAAAGTAGTCAATAGAAGGACCTCGTGCGCCCCCGGAAGAAGCTCAGGGCGAATCGCACGTCGGGGGAGATCTGTTTGGTCCGCACACCACATTATTTTGGTCCTTCTATTGTCTACTTTAATAAGGTATGGTGTTACATTGTATTTTTATTTTGGAAAAACTGTTTGTTTCAGCTATATACGCAGTGAATCTGTTATATTGATAGGAGAATCATGTAAACTATCTTGACCCTTATGATCCATATTTGGAAGGTTACCGTATATTGAATCAGATAGTGTTTAATATATCAATGTACATAATAGTAGTAAATAAATCTTCTTTAGAATCACCATTATATCAAGTATAGACAATATTGAAGAAGTATTTAATATTGAATTTGTAATACTTTATTTTAAATAATCAGCTATAATGCAGGCAACCACTAAGTTTATACCATATATTTGATATAGAAATGTTGGCGTTGTGAAGTCAGATCCCTCTCATCTGGCCACTTTTTTTTCAATAGTATAAAGATCTAATGTTAAAAATAATGAAAAAAGTAAAAAATCATATTCTCACCTTCTGGCGCCTTTCCCGCTCCTCGCGACGCTCAGGTCCCAAGAATGCATTTCGGCAATGACCAGAGATGACGTAGTGGTCTCGCGAGACCGCTACATCATCACGTGTTATTGCTGCAATGCATTCTTGGGACCGGAGCGTCACAAGGAGCATCACTAAAGGCCTGGGCTGGATCCGGGGGCCGCCAGAAGATGAGTATATAACTACTTTTTATTTTAATTCTTTTTTTAACAGGGATATGGTGCCCATATTGCTATATACTACGTGGGCTGTGTTAGATACTATGTGGGCTGTGTTATATACTGCGTGACCTGTGTTATATACTACGTCTCTGTGCTATATACTACGTGGGCTCTGCTATATACTACTTGGCTGTGCAATATACTACATGGCTGGGTAATATACTACATGGCTGTGCTATATACTACGTGGGCTGTGTTATATACTACGTGGACTGTGTTATGTACTACGTGGGCTGTGCTATATACTACTATATTCCAGAATTCAAACATACTGACCCCTCACAAGGTCAAGAAGTGTTTTCAACACAATTTTTAGTAGAAAACATATAAATATTTTATTTATTTCAATACAAATAACACAACATTAAAAACAAATGGTGCCTCATACCAAGCAAAAAAACCCCGAAGGCAAGGCATATAAGTGGAACTCTAATGACAACAGGTTTTAGTAACCCAATACATTTACAAGAACTAATTATTGTAGAGGTATATGTTCAAAATTTATTTTCTATAATAACTGACACACTGCTGAATTTCTTATTGAGGATTAGGCAATAGCAATGGTATAAAAATCTTTATTAGATATACATCTAAAATGAAGGAAAAAACTCTTTCCGAACAGACAATATCTCCATAGCATGTCTTAAGGGCAAGAAGTAAACCATATGAGAGACCTCCATTAATCTCTCAAGCCCCCATAATTGTCCTTTAGCCTCACATAAATAATATACTGCAAAAATAACCAGAGCAAAACCAATCTCTGCAGTGTGTCATAGAAATATAATTAGCCCATACCACTTGTCAAAACAACAAGGTGCACAGAGTCAGGTTCTACACATATTACCTCCACGTAAGTCCCACTACAAATTCAGACACCGAGTGCCAAGCCAAGCCTCCGGACCCCTACGCACGTTTCGCTGTTGCTTCTTCCTGGGGAAGAAGCAACAGCGAAACGTGCGTAGGGGTCCGGAGGCTTGGCTTGGCACTCGGTGTCTGAATTTGTAGTGGGACTTACGTGGAGGTAATATGTGTAGAACCTGACTCTGTGCACCTTGTTGTTTTGACAAGTGGTATGGGCTAATTATATTTCTATGACACACTGCAGAGATTGGTTTTGCTCTGGTTATTTTTGCAGTATATTATTTATGTGAGGCTAAAGGACAATTATGGGGGCTTGAGAGATTAATGGAGGTCTCTCATATGGTTTACTTCTTGCCCTTAAGACATGCTATGGAGATATTGTCTGTTCGGAAAGAGTTTTTTCCTTCATTTTAGATGTATATCTAATAAAGATTTTTATACCATTGCTATTGCCTAATCCTCAATAAGAAATTCAGCAGTGTGTCAGTTATTATAGAAAATAAATTTTGAACATATACCTCTACAATAATTAGTTCTTGTAAATGTATTGGGTTACTAAAACCTGTTGTCATTAGAGTTCCACTTATATGCCTTGCCTTCGGGGTTTTTTTGCTTGGTATGAGGCACCATTTGTTTTTAATGTTGTGTTATTTGTATTGAAATAAATAAAATATTTATATGTTTTCTACTAAAAATTGTGTTGAAAACACTTCTTGACCCTGTGAGGGGTCAGTATGTTTGAATATTACTAAGAAGTGTGGCCCATTCCCATATAGGGTTTAAAGGGCCAGGGTGGTATGTTTATTATATTCCAGAATACCCGATGCGTTAGAATCGGGCCACCATCTAGTATTAAATAAAGCTTTATATATTTTTATTCATATGGTTCTCTTCTTGCGGCTATCGGTATGTAGGTCGCATTGAATTATATAAAAAGTGATTATAATATATCTGAACTGTATTATTGACTCTCAGAAATGGTAAATCAGAAAGAAAACTGTAACTGACTATAAGATGCACCGGACCATAAGACGCACCTAGGTTTTAGAGGAGGAAATTAGGGGAAAAAAATTGAAGGAAAAAAATTGAAGCAAAAAAATTGTCAATTCTGTACTGTAATATCCCCTATCCTTGTATTCATGGCTCCCTCATCCCTATCCTGGTGTGCATGGCCCCATCCTTATCCTGGTATGATTGGCACCATCCCAGTCCTGGTATGCACGACTCCATCCCAGTCCTGGTATGATTGGCCTCATCACAAGCTCTGCTTGTGAGCAGTGCATGATGTCCCTGCCATGCGCTGCTTACAAGCATTAAGCAGCTGCTGGCACCGGAGGAGGACGCTGCAAGGGAGCGCCACGTAGATGAGTGTAATGTTTGTTTTTTAATCTTTCCTGATGGGGCCATGGATACCAGGAACAGGATGGGGCCAATTATAAAAGAAAAAGGATGGGACCAACATTCCAGGAACAGGATGGGGCCATTTATACCAGGGATGCCAGAAAAATGAATATGCATTGCCCTCCACACCCATGGGCATGGAATGCAGTGTATATTCATTTCTCTTTAGCAGCGGCCACAGGAGTTAGCCGGAGCCACCGGCTTCAGCCTCCTGTGACCCGATGCTCCACCGAAACCGCTTCCCCACCTCTCCACCGCAGCCAGAGCCCATATATCCAGACTATAAGATGCACCCCTCATTTTCCTCCACATTTTGGGAGGAAAAAAGTGCGTCTTATAGTCCGAAAAGTATGGTACTTTCTAACTCTCCCAAAAAGTTTGGGAGACTCTTTAAAAAAGGCAGAGCCTGGATACCCAGAAAAGTTGAAGAATTTCCTGGGTGCCGCAGCAGCCTACTGCAAAGTAGGGCTCCTTGAAAGTTTTCTGTGAGTGGTTTTGGGTTGCTGCATTATCAGACACAGTTGTGATGTCCATACCTAAGTTTAAAGCATGTGAAAATACCATAGAGACTTTTAGGGATGGAATGGGGCATAGTCTGCCAAAAGGGGTGTATTTAAATATTAGAAAAATCAACTTTGCTCACTGCAGTCACGATTTTCATTTTTTAAAAAGTAAGAACGTATCATGTATAGTTGACTACTAGTATACAGGGTGGCTCATTTATATGGGTACTCCTGGGTGGGCCATGTATATGGATGCACCTAAATAAAATGGGAATGGTTGGTGATATCAACTTCCTGTTTGTGGCACATTAGTATATGGGAGGGGGAAAACTTTTCAAGATGGGTGGTGGCCATGGCGGCCATTTTTAAGTCGGCCATTTTGGATGCAACTTTATAAATGGCCCACCCAGGTGTATCCATATAAATGGCCCACTCTGTATAACAGTATTAGTGCAGGTAATATTGTTGTTCCTTTTCCTTATGGCAGTTCCACTTTGCTGAGCTCTACAAAGTCTACATAGGGTTTCTCAAAATGCCTGTGTCATCAATTACTGTCCATAGGCTGCAACACAGATGACCAAGCTTACTTCATCGGTGAACATCAGTGACATCATCACTTTAGGTCTTAGGTCTTTTAAAGCAAAGTTAGCCACATGTGTGCCTGAGTATTGACTATGGAAGCCTTGTATTTGTTACCTTCTTTTTTGGAGTTTGTCCCATCAGTTTACTCAGTTATAATCTTCTTGTCAGGAGTGCATCACACTAATCTGGGAGATTTTGGGGTAGAAGATCACTGCATATTGTGAATCGCAGATCTTCCATTTACCGTGTGTTTGGATATCATATTAAATTAATTTGGTTTTCTTTAGTGCTGAAGAGGATAACAACCCTTTCTATGCTGGTCAGAAACATTTAGCTCCATTTCAGCTGCTACTGATCTGGTCGTCATTAACTCTTCGTATAAAACTTGGCCAGACCCTCTCTATCTTGCCAGTGAATGCTCTGCTTCCTTGCTTTTAGGAGACTCTGTGCTGAATAGGAGTTTGTTGCTACTATTGGAGATTCGTCATCCTCTGCGGTGTGCTTAAGCAAAGTGTTTTGAGAGAAGCTGTTGTGGAGGTATTCTATAGTACGTGTGTGTTTATCTCCTGGTCCCTGTTCCAGTTTAGTTTATTCCTCTATGTCCCTATCCTCCTTCCTACTGTTGGCTTGTGCTTTTGTGTGATAGAGGGTTTCTGTTATACCAGTTTTGTCTTTTGTGTCTTGTTTGCATAACATTTCTGCCCCAGGCTCCATGGGGTGGGGGAGGGGAAAGACCAGGGATTAACAGAAGCATAGTGAGGTTGGAGACTCGGGTCTCTATGCCATCAAGAGTACCCCCACGACAGGGATAGTTAGGGTTCCAGTTCCGGTGACAGCTCGAGGGCCCTCCCCTACCCAAGACCATCACAATGTGATACATATATTTAAACTACAGTTTGCTTCTGCAATATACATTTGCTTTCTGGCTCTGTCCTGCTGATTAACTTTTCACCTGCTGTAAGAATATAAAATTCCTTTTTAGAGACTATCCACATCACTATAGCTACTAGAAAAGAGTGAATCTTACCCATAAACAAGTCTGCCTCTTCATTTCTTCAGCAGATATCTACTGCTTGCTTATTAGTCCTTTGTCTGCTGAAAACATTACAATCTCACCTTTCTACTAGTTCACATTACAAAGCTGCTGTTATTCATCATCTGTTTATACATTTTCAGTTCCTGTGCTTATCTACACCATTGCATTGTGTATTCTGGTGTGTACTCATCCGCTTTCCTGCCTGCTGTCCTACTAGACACTGTTTAACTTGTCATCCGGCAAGTTTAGATCACTGTGCCATCTCTTTCAGTCCGTGTGTTCAGCTTGAGCTGCAGCTACTGTAAGTGAAGTCACCTACCCGATGAGCTTTAACAGGTGTTTTGTGTACCTTTAAGTAGGATGAATAAACTTAACCTTGACCTATTGGCCTGCATTATTGCAGCCCTGTATGTTTTATTCCGTAATGCTAAGGCTTTTGAAAAATTGGTCTGGGATTATGAGAACAAGGCCAAGACCAATCCCTGCCAACTTCTCCCTGCCCCTCTACCCTAAAATGAAAGTTTTTTTCCCTATAATACCCACACATATTGAGAGATCAGTCAGTGTGAGGGAGCAAGGCAAGGAGAATTTGCCACAGGGACCAGCCTTTTACAAATCATTCAAGACTCATAGTCTCTGACCTGATTTTCAAAAAATGTTTTGTCTGAAACAATTCCGAAGAAAGCTTACTTGGCTTCAATATTGCAACTATTGTCTGATTCATGTTGCCCTTGGTTTGTGAAACATGAATCTGCTCTCAAGTTCTCTTTAAAGAACAGTTCCCAGCAGAAATCAAAAGGAAACAAAAAGCTATGTGGTGGAGTATTTTGCATCTGTGCAATGTCCCTCTTATAATAGTAAGGCTTTTTTGCATCCCGCTGGAAATTGCTTTTTAACCCACCTATGTTTAAAGGGAACCTGCCAGCAGGATTGTGCACAGTAACCTACAGACAGTGTCCGGTCGGCACCGTTATACTGATTAAAATGATACCTTGGTTGATAAAATCCATCTTGTGGTTGTTGATTAATCTTTATTTTCAGTTTTGAGTTAATGATATGCTCGTGCTCTGGGGCGGCCTGTGGGGGGTCTTCATGTGGTGCTCTGATTAGGTATTCATCAGTATGGCTTCTGACAGGTCACTGATCCCTCACTGACCTGCCCCCTATTTTACATAATGAATATTATATATTTTTTTAAATAAACTCACAGGCGGCGCCTGTGGAGCGCCCCCAGACGCAGGACCGCGGGGTACTCAGTACCGGGCCTCTCTGTCTCAGTTCTGTGGTTGTCACGGTGGCTAGACCCAGTCCGTGACCCTGCTAAGGAGCGTCCAATGAAAGGTGTAGATAGTGGTGCGTGGTGCAGTTCGCGGTGAATAACGAGGACACAGGGTTGCAGTCTCTTTACCTCTTTACTGAAGGCTTCAGGGTCTGCAATCCAGAGTACGGTTAACAGGGCTGTCTGAGACCGGCCGGTCCGATGGCACCTCCAGAGTTCCCTTTGCAGGTGGAAATCTGTGCCTACCTTCTAGCGCCTGTGTGTTGTAGTACTTCCCTGCTGAGCACCACGGGATAGTCCTCACAACTGTTGTGTCTGTATCTGATGTTCCTTTCCTTTCTCTGATGTTCTTTCTCTGTTCGTTCTCTGATGTTCTTTCTCTCACAACTATCTGATGTTCTTCTCCGTCCCCCAGATGATATGGATAGGACGCACCCGTATGACGGGTAGGCCTGGAGTACTTCCGGGACCCTAGTGTCGCCCCTCTCCCACTGTTGCCCCCTATGTCTTCTTAGGTGATTTTGGTGAGACAGCCAACCTAAAATCAACTGTCCTGCCTCTGTTTGAAGTATTACTTGGAGTCTAATACTTCCTCGGCATTCTGGCCTCCGGCTACGCGCCTCAATAGGATGTTGCCTCGATCTTACAGCACGACTCCTATTGGTGTTATCTCCTTTTTGCTTTGATCTCGTTTCTCACTCTCCACAATAAACCTCGCTTCTTGTCCTTTCTTGAGAGACTGCCGCGATGTAGTGCAGGCGTGGTTCCTTAACGTTCTTTCCTTTTAGCTAGGCCTCTGTCAGGATCCCACCCCTGACAGGGACCCCCCTGAATCTTTCCCCGCAACACCCTCTGCCACAGGATGTTGCCTGGTTCCAACCCAGTCAGCTTCTCTCTAACTTTCTGTCCAACCCCCAGTTTTACCAGATTGTGAGGAGTGGCCTAATACATAGCGCCCTTAGCTCCCCCTGGAGGCCAGACTATGAAGTGTATTGGTGTCTGTGATACCTGGTCAGGCGAACTCCTTCAGTGCCATCAGACGTACCATCATTCCCCTTAGCGGCGGAGCGACAGTACTGCAACGACCAGGACTCTGTGGCGCTGCACTTGCGCTGCAGCATGATCGCATCTATACTGTGTATTTAATTATTGATTTGATGGTATACATAAATTTAAAAAAAATATATCAATCTGAAAATGGCGCCGCTGGTGCCTGTGCAGTAGCATCTATCTGATCGCCGATAGCTGCCATTGCGAAGGCGCCAACGTCGCCATCTTGCTAGAGAAAAATAAATTGTCTCCAATAAGATGGCGCTGGCCACGCCTGGGCAGTAGCATCTATCAGCGATCAAATAGACGTTACTGAGCAGAAGCCAGCGGCGCCATTTTCAGACTGATTTTTTTTTTATTTTTTTATTTTCTATACCATCAAAAACAATAATTAAATACACATTATGCTGCAGAACAGGGGCTGCCTGTGATTTTTAAAAAATATATACTGTTCATCATGTAAACTAGGGGACAGGTCACTAAAGGATCAGTGACCTTTCAGAAGCCATACAGAGGAATATGTAATCAAAGCACCACAGGCCGCCCCGGAGCACGAGCATATCATTAACTCAAAACTGAAAATAAAGATTACACAACAACCACAAGATGGATTTCATCAACCCAGGTATCACTTTAACCCTAGAACGCATATTGGGGGCCTTTTAGGCCCCCATGCTTACATTTTTGCTATTATCTGCAAAATTACTTTAGTTAGAATTTTGAAACTCCAGGTATTCCTCAAGTATGTCGTTGTTGATAATATCCAGTTGTTCATATAATTTTTTTCTTAGGCATTATGGTGTAACAATGCTTGTTTGGTGAAAACTACATCTGTACGAATTGGAGGCCTTTTAGGCCCCCGCTATTTTTATCATGTTCTCAGTAGTGTTTGTGTCTCAAGTTACTTTATTTGTACTCAGTAATGCTGGTGGAGGGGCCAGGGTGTGGATAATGTCTTCTGTACTTATTTTTCTGACAATATTGCAGAAGAGGTCCTATTATTTTCAAACCTAGAAGGAAGACGTATTGCTTCTGCAAAAAATAAATCCTGGAAAAATATCTCAAAAGAGGAACTTTATGCATATATTGGACTTTTACTGCTGGCAGGGAGTCAAAAATCGTATGATGTCCCAATACGAGAATTATTTCTGGACCCACTTTCTGATCCACACTATAAGGCGACAATGTCAGTGGGCAGATATGAGGAAATTAGAAGAATCATTCGCTTTGATGATAGGCGAACTTGTGCAGCGAGGTTTGAAACAGACAAATTAGCCCTATCAGTTATATCTGGAACATATTTATCAAAAATTGCACAAAACGTTACAATCCTAGGATTAATGTTACTGTAGATGAGCAACTTGTACCGTTCAGAGGACGCTGCAAGTTCATACAATACATGCCCAGCAAGCCAGCCAAGTACGGAATAAAAATCTTCTGGATGTGTGATTCTGTAAATTATTATGGCATAAATGGTGTAATCTACTGTGGCAAAGAGGTTGGTGCACCAGTACAGAAGGATCTGGGGTCTGAAATAGTCAAAACTCTTGCTGTTCCAATATACAATTCAGGTAGAAACATTACCATGGACAATTATTTCACCAATGTTGAACTAGGCAATTTTCTGCTTGCAAAAGCTATCATCGCGCATTACAATACAACAAAAGGAGGTGTAGATAAAATGGATGAGATGGTGGGAGAATATTCGTGTAAGAGGCAACCAAAACGATGGCCTGTAGTACTATTTTCAAATATGCTTGATGTAGCAGCCCTAAATTCATTCATTATTTATACAGAAACTCATCCGGAGTTTCATGCACAGAGGAAGGACAGGAGACGCATATTCTTGAAGGACCTTTGTCATGAACTTGTAATGCCTCACATGATAGAGCGAAGTGACTTGAAATGCTTGCCAAAGCAAACTAAAGAAGCAATGAAACGGTGTGGCGTACAGTTTCAGATTATTCCAGAGCCAGGAGAAAGAAAACAAAAGCGTTGTTTCATGTGTCCAAGAAACATAGAGAGGAAAACTGAGCGATATTGTTCCACTTGTAAGGAAACTGTTTGCAAAGAACACTCTTCTGAAAAAATAACATGTCAGAATTGTTTGGAAGACTAATATAATAGAAAAGAAAGTTAGAATAAAAATGCAGCTGCAGCTAGTTTGCTATAGATTTCTATGCGTTTTTGTGTGTTTTCATGTCTTTGTGTGAAATTTGGGAAAAAAAAGATTTTTTGGTGTTTTCTGTGAAAAATTATAATTAAAATTTTGTCCACTATTCATACTTTATTGAGCAATTTAGAAATAAACTTGTGAAAGTTATTTAAGTGTGTTTTTCTACATTATGTGCACGTTAATATGTATATTTTTAACGTCATGCGTTCTATCAGTATAACGGCGCCGACCTGACACTGTCTGTAGGTTACTCAGAACTATCCTGCTAACAGGTTCCCTTAAGTACCTTTTGTCTATTTTGTCTCTTTTTTGCTGCCAGTACTAGCTAAAACGTGTCCAGACTTGAAGAAATACATTACATCATTCACAGCCAGGAAAGATGCACTTTTACTGACATATGCAAACTTGTTATATTAGCTACTTTAATAAACTATTGGGATCCATTAAACAGCTGTTATCTCTAGGAGTGAAGCCTGTACTAACAGAGGGATTTTCACTTAAAGGGAACCTGTCACCACGTTTTTGGAAGATGGGATAAAAATAGCGTTAAATAGGGGCAGAGGTGGGCGTTACATTAGTGTGTGTGTTATGCGTTTATTACCCACCTAAGTTGCCGAAATAACTTTGCAAAGTCTCCGTTTTCGCCTGTCAATCAGGCTGGTCAGGTCACATGGGCGTGGTGTCTTCACCCAGATTTGGCGTAGTTTTCCGTTGGTGGCGTAGTGGTGTGCGCATGCCCAAAGTCCGGAATCCTCTTCCAGGGGATTTAAAATAGCGCGGTGTTCGTTATTGCATTGGTGATCGGTGGGCGCGGCCATCTTCCTTTGGCCGCGCGTGCGCAGAAGCGGCGCTCTGCTGGCCGCGGCTTCAGGAAAATGGCCGCGGGATGCCGCGCGTGCGCAGATGGATATCGCGGCGGCCATTTTCCTGAAGCCGCGGCCAGCAGAGCGCCGCTTCTGCGCACGCGCGGCCAAAGGAAGATGGCCGCGCCCACCGATCACCAATGCAATAACGAACACCGCGCTATTTTAAATCCCCTGGAAGAGGATTCAGGACTTTGGGCATGCGCACACCACTACGCCACCAACGGAAAACTACGCCAAATCTGGGGGAAGACAACGCCCATGCGACCTGACCAGCCTGATTGACAGGCGAAAACGGAGACTTTGCAAAGTTATTTCGGCAACTTAGGTGGGTAATAAACGCATAACACACACACTAATGTAACGCCCACCTCTGCCCCTATTTAACGCTATTTTTATCCCATCTTCCAAAAACGTGGTGACAGGTTCCCTTTAAAGGCCCCCTGATAAAGTACCTTTTTCCTATTTTGTCTTTTTTTTATTGCCAGTACTAGCTAAAATGTGTCCAGAATTGTTGAAGACATACATTACATCATTCACTGACTGGAAATATGCATTTTTACTGACTCATGCCAACTCGTTATCAGCCAGTTTAATAAACCATTGGGATATATAAAGCAGCTGTTATCTCTAGGAGGGAAGCCTATAGAGACCCCCTCTTTTACTCCCATAAACCCTAATGAGAATTTAGCTCTGACATACAGTGGTATTCTTTGAAATTAACAACTGGTATACAAAAAATGATTCAAGATTTCTATATTTTCTTGCCTGAGCACTTTAATGTATTATTTTATACAATTCAGTCTTGGCTACAGTGCTTTAAAAAAAAGTTTTCATACCCTGTGAATTTTTCAACATTTTTTCACATTACACACTCAGACTTAAATGTCTTTTATTGGGATTTTATGTGAAATACCAACACAAATTAGCAAGTATTTGTGAAGTGTAAAAGAAATGATACATGGTAATATAAATATTAAAAATATGTAAATCCCCTTAGTAGTCCCCTTAATATGCACCTCCCCTTAGTCAGTACTTTGTAGGACCACCTTTCACTGCAATTACTGCTGCAAGTCTTTTGGGGTCTGTCTCCACCAGCTTTGTACATCAAGAGGTGACGTTTTGCCCATTCTTCTTTGCAAACTCGTTCTCGCTCAGTGAGATTAGATGGAGGAATCTGTGAACAGCAATTTTTATGTCTTGCCACAGATTCTCAATGGGATTTAGGTCTGGACAATGACTTGGCCATTCACACACATAAATATGCTTTGATCTAAACAGATTTTCTTCCAGGATTGCCTTGTATTTAGCTTCATTCAGCTTACCATCAATACTGACCAGCACCTCTGTCACTGCTGAATGAATGCATCTCCACAGGAGGAGGATGCTACCACCAAGTTTGACTGTGGTGATGGTGTTTTCATGGTGATATGCAATGTTAGTTTTCAGCCACATATAGTGTTTTGCAAATAGCCCAAAAAGTTCTACTTTGGTCTAATCTGACAAGAGCATTTTCTTCCACATGCTAGCTTTGTCCTCTAGCTTTGTTATTTTTTCAACTGCAAACAGGACTTTCTTATGGCTTGCTTTCAAAAAATGGCTGTCTTCTTGTCACTCTTCCATAAAGGCGAGATTAGTGGAGTATACGACTAATGGTTGTTGTGACGTTAGAGCGAGGAAAAAGTGGACCATCTGGTCCGTGGCAATGAACCCCTCACGGACGAGCTGACCATATGGACCTCCCCCTATACAGGGAGAGTTAGGGGCAGACCCATGAGGGACTATCGCCATGGGAGCTGGGGGACCTGGACAGAAAAGAGGATACACTAAGCTGAAGGGAGTGACAGAGGCTAGAGGAGGGGCAAGAACCCAATAGGAAACACAGATGATGCAAGGACACAGAGACTGGCAGGAGTACCGTACACCACAGGGATACAGGATACAGCAGGATACTGCGGAGATGGGAACTGGCAGGAACTAGGCGGGAATTCAGGAACGGACGGGTACAGGAGAGACGGAGGGACTGGCAGGAACTAGGCGGAACACAGGAATGGACGGGGAACAGGAAAGACGAAGAGACTGGCAGGAACTAGGCAGGAACAGAGAAACGGACGGGGAACAGGAGAGACGGGCAGGAACAAGGCTGGAGCACAGGAACGGGCAGGGCGCTGGAGAGACGGAGAAAGAGAACAAAGGTCAGAGAGCACGAAAAATGCACAGAGTCCAAGGGAGCCTAGGGCAATAGAATACACAAATGACCATAGGCACAGAAGAGAGGAAGAGGCGGATTATATAGCAGCGCTGCGCATTACCTCCGGGTGAAGGTCCTCCAGGATGATAGAGAGGACTGAGCAGGGAGCGCAGGAGGGAAGCTAGAAGTGCGCACGCGCAGAGCTGAACCTGGCATACGCGCGCACTCGACGAGCAGCAGGGGGCGAGAGCGGACGCCGAAAGGAAGACGCTGCAGAGGAGGAGCCGCGCTGGGATGCCGAGGACAGGTAAGTATGAGAAGACGCGGCGAGTGGCGGCAGCAGCGGCATGACAGTACCCCCGTCTTTACGCCCCCTCTTTTTAAGGTTGAACAAAAACCTAGCAAGAATTCGGCGAGCCTGAATGTTCTCCAAGGGCTCCCAGGACCTCTCCTCAGGACCAAACCCCCTTCCAGTCAACCAGAAACAAAGTTCTACCTCTAAGTTTCTTCGTGGCAAGAATGTCTTTTACCTCAAAGACATCATCTGCGGAAATAGGTGAAGGAGAGGAAAGAGTTGAAGCATGAAACTGATTGAAAATTACAGGCTTAAGGAGGGACACATGAAAAGCATTGGGAATGCGAAGAGAAACGGGTAACTTAAGCTTATAAGAAACATCATTAATGCGAGTCAACACCTCAAAAGGACCTATATAGCGGGGACCCAACTTATGCGAAGGGATTTTAAGGTGAATAAATTTTGAAGAAAGCCAAACCTTATCCCCCGGATGGTATATAGGAGAATCCAGGCACCTTTTATCCGCCTGTTTCTTCATCCTAAGTTGAGCTAACTCAAGAGCGGACTTGGTCTCCTGCCAAACCCTGAAGAACTCACTAGACAGAAGATCAGCTGCTGGTACAGTAGAGACAGGAGGAACCGGTAGAGGAAGACCAGGATGTTGACCATTAACGATGAAAAATGGAGACTTGTTGGATGCTTCATTGGGATGATTATTGTAAGAAAATTCGGCCCACGGTAGTCATTCAGACCAATCATTCTGATGGGCATTAGAAAAATGACGGAGATAAGTCACCAAAGTCTGATTAGTGCGCTCCACTTGCCCGTTGGACTGTGGATGATAGGATGAAGAATAGCCCAGCGAAATGTTCATAGACTTACAGAGGGATCTCCAGAATCGGGCGGTGAACTGTACTCCCTGGTCAGAAACAATATGTTGGGGTAGACCGTGAGCACGAAAAATATGAAAATCTTTGCCAATTCAGGAGCAGAAGGTAGACCAGGAAGAGGAATGAAATGAGCCATTTTAGAAAAGCGATCCATGACCACAAAAATAACGGTGCAACCAGAAGAACGAGGCAGGTCAGTGATGAAATCCATAGATAAATGTTGCCACGGAGAGGAAGGCACCGGTAGAGGATGTAGTAGCCCAGAAGGTAAATGCCTAGGAATTTTATTCTTGGCACAGGAGGGACAAGAGGCAACAAAACTTCGGACATCTTTAGACAAAGTAGACCACCAATAGTGGCGAGAAATCAAATGAAAAGTCTTTTTAAGACCAACATGTCCAGCCAGTTTGGAGGCATGACCCCAAAGTAGAACGAGTCTCCTATCTCCCTCGGAAACGAAAGTCTTCCCCTTAGGCAGAGGAGAGAGAGAGATTGGAGCAACCGTGATGACTCTAGCCGGATCGATGATGTGCGTAGGCTCCTCCTCAACGTCCACCGACTGGAAGGACCTAGATAGGGTGTCGGCTCTGGAGTTCTTATGACCTGGCTGAAAACGAAGCTCAAAGTCGAACCGGGCGAAGAACAAGGCCCACCTGGCCTGCCGGGGATTTAATCTATGAGCAGAACAAATGTATGCCAAATTCTTGTGATCCGTGTAAATCACAAAACGATGTAAGGCTCCCTCTAAAAGATACTGCCACTCTACCAGTGCCAATCTGATGGCCAAAAGTTTCTTGTCTCCGATGGAATAATTTTTCTCAGAGGAAGAGAAGATCTTGGAGAAAAAGCCACAGGGCACAAGATGACCAGAAGAGGATCTTTGAGAGAGCACAGCTCCAGCTCCGATAGCAGAAGCATCAACTTCCAGGATAAAGGGTTTGTTGGCTACAGGACGTTGAAGTACTGGAGCGAAAGAAAAAGCTTGCTTAAGGGATCGGAACGCCTCTTCAGCCTCAACAGACCATAGATGAGGGTTAGCACCCTTACAAATCATAGCAGAGATGGGAGCAGACAAAGAGGAAAAATGAGGAATAAATTGCCGGTAGTAATTTGCGAATCCCAGGAAACGTTGAATAGCTTTAACTCCGAGTGGACGCGGCCAGTTGAGTATCGCAGAAACTTTTTCTGGATCCATATGCAGACCAGCATCAGAAATGATGAAACCCAAGAAAGGTAGAAATGACTGCTCAAAGACGCACTTCTCAAGTTTCGCGTATAGTCGATTCTCCCTCAGACGTAGAAGTACTTGCCGGACATCTCTCCTATGGGAAGACAGATCTGGTGAGAACACAAGAATATCATCCAAGTATACTACAACACAGGAGTACAGTAAATCCCGAAAGACATCATTCCCCAGTTCCTGGAAGACTGCGGGTGCGTTACATAAGCCGAAGGGCATAACCAAATATTCGTAATGGCCGTCTTTGGTGTTAAACGCAGTCTTCCACTCATCTCCAGAGTGGATACGAATCAGGTTATAGGCTCCTCTGAGATCCAACTTGGTGAAAATTCAAGCTCCTCGCAGGCGATCAAAAAGTTCAGGAATGAGAGGGAGAGGATACTTATTTTTGATTGTGATACTATTGAGGCCTCAGTAGTCAATGCATGGACGAAGAGAACATCCTTCTTTTTAACGAAGAAAAAAACAGCTCCAGCAGGAGAGGTAGACTTTCGGATGAAACCTCTGGCTAGATTCTCCTGGACATATTCGGACATGGCTTGCGTCTCGGTAGGAGACAGAGGATAAATACGACCTCTTGGAGGAGTGAAACCGGGGACTAGATCGATGGGGCAGTCATACGGACGATGTGGTGGTAAAACCTCCACTTCCTTCTTGTTGAAAACGTCCGAATAGGAGCGATAGGCCAACAGAATGTCCTCAGAGACTGGAGCAGACCGATAAAAACTTGCAGGCTTGATGGAGAGTAGACATCTATTCTGACACAACTGTCCCCACCGTAAAACATCCCCTGTATGCCAGTCCAGAGTGGGCTCGTGATTTCTGAGCCAGGGGAGCCCCAAAAGAAATGGATGGGACAGAGAAGGCAAGACGAAGAAAGCCAATTTCTCACAGTGAAGAGCTCCAATCTGAAAATCAACCTCCTCCGTGACCAAGTTGACGGTCTCCTGCAAAGGCCGACCATCGACAGAAGCTATTTGTCTAGGAGTTTCCAAGGGTCTAACGGGAATTCCAAGTTTGTTAACAAGCTCTAGTTGAATAAAGTTTCCAGCTGCTCCCGCGTCAATATAGGCCTCCAAATAAAAATTACAAGAACCCAAATGCAAAATAACTGAAAGGGTGGAGAGGAATCACAAGTACCTAGGGAGGCCTCTCTTACCTGACCTAGGTGGAGGCGTTTCCCGGCTTCAAGGGACAGGAATGCAGAAGATGAGAGGCACTGCCACAATAAAAGCAAAGACCTTGAGCGAGTCTATCCTTGCGACGTTGCTCAGCATACTTGAGACGATCAACCTGCATAGGTTCAGTAGAAGATGTAGAGGCAGTTGCCGCAGCTTGCAGTAGTAGGCAAATGAAGAGGTCTCTTCTCCCTGACAACCTCACGAGAGCGCTCCTGGAAGCGCAAGTCTATGCGTATCGCCAAGGAGATAAGCTCATCCAAGGCGGTAGGAGTATCCCGTCCTGCTAGCTCATCCTTAATCCGAGAGGACAAACCACGCCAAAACGCGCCAACCAAAGCCTCGTTGTTCCAGCCTAAATCGGAGGACAACATTTGGAAATGAATGGCGTACTGGGCTACGGAAAGAGTACCCTGGTGAAGGTTGAAGAGGGACTCAGTGGTAGAAACCAACCGACCAGGCTCATCGAATACCTTGCGAAAGGTATCTAAGAAAGAATTAAGTTGGGTGACCAAAGGATCGTCTCGTTCCCAAAGGGGATTAACCCATGCCAAAGCCTCACCCTCCAAATGGAACACCACAAAGGCTACCTTAGCTCGATCGGTGGGGGGTAAAGTAATGGTGACAACTTGAAATGCAATTGGCACTGATTTAGGAAGCCACGGCATAACTTTGGATCTCCACTATACCGAGGAGGCCTGGCAAGACGAGACGAAGGCTGCAGAGCTGATGCCTTCATAGGAACAGAGGTGGCAACCTGGAGGGACAGAAGCCGAGCATCCACAGAGGCCATAAAATTCAAAATATGAGACTGAGTGTCCCGTTGTTGGCTATTCTCCTGATGAAGAGCAGCCAACTGAGAGGCGTTGCCAGGATCAGAGGACTGTAAAGCCGCTAAGCGAGACTCCATATTCTTTAGAAAAGACATGATCCTGGTTTGGTTCTCCCGCAAAAAAAGCAACTCTTTCTGAGTAGCAGAGACACCAGCAGGGTCCATGGCCTATGGTACTGTGACGTTAGAGCGAGGAAAAAGTGGACCCTCTGGTCCGCGGCAACGAACCCCTCACGGACGAGCTGACCAGATGGACCTCCCCCTATACAGGGAGAGTTAGGGGCAGGCCCATGAGGGACTATCGCCATGGGAGCTGGGGGACCTGGACAGAAAAGAGGATACACTAAGTTGACGGGAGTGACAGAGGCTAGAGGAGGGGCAAGGACCCAATAGGAAACACAAATGATGCTAGGACACAGAGACTGGCAGGAGTACCGTACACCACAGGGATACAGGATACAGCAGAATACTGCGGAGATGGGAACTGGCAGGAACTAGGCAGGAACACAGGAACGGACAGGGAACAGGAGAGACGGAGAGACTGGCAGGAACTAGGCAGGAACACAGGAACAGACAGGGAACAGGAGAGACGGCGAGACGGGCAGGAACAAGGCTGGAGCACAGGAACGGGCAGGGCGCTGGAGAGACGGAGAAAGAGAACAAAGGTCAGAGAGCACGAAAAATGCACAGAGTCCAAGGGAGCCTAGGGCAATAGAATACACAAACGACCATAGGCACAGAAGAGAGGAAGAGGCGGATTATATAGCAGCGCTGCGCATTACCTCCTGGTGAAGGTCCTCCAGGATGATAGAGAGAACTGAGCAGGGAGTGCAGGAGGGAAGCTAGAAGTGCGCACGTACAGAGCTGAACCTGGCGTGCGCGCGTACTCGATGAGCAGCAGGGGGCGAGAGCGGACGCCGAAAGGAAGACGCTGTGAAGGAGGAGCCGCGCCGGGACGCCAAGGACAGGTAAGTATGAGAAGACGTGGCGAGCGGTGGCGGCGGCAGCAGCGGCATGACAGTTGTCATACGGACAGATTCTCCCACCTGACCTGTGGATCTCTATGGCTTCTCCAGAATGACCAGGGGCCTCTTAGATGCTTATCTAATTAGTAATCTCCTTGCTTGAGGTATCAGTTTACATGGACGGTCATGTTTTGGTAGGTTTACAGTTGTGCTTTACTCTTTATTTTTGGGTGACAGATTGAACAGTGCTCCTTAAGATGTTCAGAGCTTGGGTTATTTTTTATAACCTAATCCTGCTTTACTCCTCTCCACAACTTTATCCATGACCTGTCTGGTATTTTCTCTGGTTTTCTTGTTACTGGTGGATCCATAATGTTCTCAAACAAACCTCTGAGGCCTTCACAGAACATCTGTAGTTATACTGGGGATACATTACACACAGGTGGATTCAATCTACTAATTATGTGACTTCTGGAACCAATTGGTCACATTTATTTAGGGGTATCAAGCTACAGGGGGTGGAATACATATGCATGTCCTAATGTTTAGATTTATATTTTTTAAATAATTAGAAAACCATGAATCATATAGTTTACACCATACAAACACTTGCTACTTTGTGTTGGTAAATCACATAAAATCCCAATAAAACACATTTAAGTTTGAATGTGTAAGGTGAAAAAATGTGGAAAACTTCACATGCTATGAATACTTTTTTAAGGCAGTCTTTTTTTGGAACTATAAGGAGAACTACACAATAACCAAAAAGGAAAACCACTACATCACCTTTTGAGGTCTGAAATGCTAAATTTCAAGATTCAGTTGACCTAAATGAGTCAGAAAAACAAACAGGGTTGTTAATATCTGACCATAGCTAGGGAAAAAAATCACCCAAAAGGTTATCATATTAATAATTTACATATAAACCAAGACAATGCATATATTTATTATAACATTTTGGCTTTCACACCTTGATGGCGTGAATCGGAAAGAATTACATTACATTAACTGAAGCCCCTTCAGTTTTTGGAAGACAGAAACTTTTCCTGAGCTGAATCTGAACATGAGAGTGGTGGGAGGATTTCTTAATCTCAATATATATATATATATATATATATATATATATATATATATATATATATATATATATATATATATATATACATATATATATATATATATATATATATGAGACCAGTTTATTGGAACTGCTCTACTAACAAGGTTTTATTTAACTGTGAAAATTCCAGAATTGTACATAAGTACAGTATGTGAAGTCTACTGGCAACTGTTTTAGTTAACATTTAAAGGTAACAGAGAATTTTCTCTCCATAACACTATAAAACAGTACAGTATAGTTATAACACAGAAATACTTAATTTCCCCATAAATACAATATAAAGACCAGAAAAGAGTAAGTATAGTAGCATGTTGATGGTTATACATACCTATGATTTGTTTCAACACAAATCAGGGGTACGATACAAGCACTAGCACTCAATGCTACTGAGTGAACAAAGTTAAATATACACTTCTCAATATTGAAATTGCAGCACCAAGGAGGAAAAGTCATGGAATAATGAAAATCACAGAATATGCAAATTATCAAATAATGGAAACAAAATCTTCGAAACACATCAATTTAGTAAGTATCGCGTAAGAGCAACACGCATAGCGATATACAAAAAAAATAGAAAAAGAGTCAATTAAGCTCATCACTACTGTGTTAGATATATGTATCCCAAAAGACTTCCAGGGTAGACAGTCTGTGGTCTGGGTGTGGTGCTCGGAGTATGCACTGGTCAAATAGTTCACAAAGGTCTAAAAGAGAGTGTTCTCCATCACCAGAGGAAAGTGGTTAAAACTTAGCGTTTAACTATATAGGATAAAAAATATTTTTAGAATATGCACATATTAATAAAGCCCTTAAAACGTACAGGTGTCAAGTAGATTTTCTAATCAAAATATGTAAGCATCATTTTTTTTTATCCTATATGATTAAAAGCTAAGTTTTAACCCCTTTCCTTTGGTGCTGGAGAACAGCTCCTTTTGGACCATTAAGACACATAGAGATACGCGGACTTACGTGACTTAGCATGCTGTCAGTGAGGTTAAAAATGGTTGTCTGAAGAATGTTATGCCATGCTTAATGACAAACAAGTCCAGAGATGCTGCAGGCTACGATAGCACACTCAGACTAGCAGGATGATCACAATATTGTTGCCTACTTTATATATTTGTGTAAATAAAATTGTTGACATAAAATTAAATACAACAAAATCAAAAGTAAAAGCATATATGGCACCCCTGAGGGTCCAGTCACCACAGAGTACTGCACCTCACCCAGAGGTGTGGTGTTCCACTCTCAAGTAAGGAGGGGGCACTGCACAGAACCCTAACACTTGCATCCAACACCACACTTCTCCAGTCAGGGCACCTGGGCGTACCCTAAGGGAGGATGGCCTCATTCCAGGCTGGAGAGGGTTAATAGGTATAAGGTGTGGGTGGAGAAAGCAGAGATGTCATGGAAACAGCAGGGAGGAGTTAGAACGGTCTAGAAGACAGTTGGAGCTGGGAATTGGAGCTGTGAAGACCTCATCTCAGCAGCAGAGAACAAAAGGAAAGTGAAACTACAGAAGAAAGGGGTCCTAGAGGCATGGGTAGTGAGACGTCCACCCGCGGAGCTCGAATCCATGCCGCCCATGGTTGCGTGGAGGGACCAGGTCACAGTTAGGGGACCGGCCCCATTCTAGTGTAGAAACTAAGGACTCAGCTAAATAACCGTAGACTGTGGCTTTTGCAGGAAGCACAGTCACATCTGCACACATTCGCTAAAAAGGCAACTCTGTAGGATCCAGGGGGGTTTAGTGCACACCGCCCAACAAGATCTGCGGCTGCTGGCTTGGGACACTGTGTGGCAGGCGAAGGGCGGGAGAGACGAAGCCAGAGCAGAGAGATGGCCAGGAAAGGACACATGAAAGAGGGTTCTGGAAAGTATACCCAAATTGCTTGAGAGCTGGCTGGACCACTTACTTGGAGGACACAGCACCCCAGCTGGGGCAACTAAGAACTGTGAGTAAAGCTTTGGAAACTGCACCTTGCTGTGTCCTCACACTTATTTACTGCGCCATCCACCCTGCACTACAACTACCAACATATTACAATCTAAGTGCCCTGGGATTAAAGCTCTGCCTGTGGAAAGCTGTACCAACTCTGCTGCATCACCATTAGCCCCAGCGGTCTCTTCAAGCTGCTTCGGCTAACATCTCACATTTGCTGAGTACCACAGGTGGCGTCACGAACATTTATCCCATAAACTTTATTCCCCTTTTATTGGATGCCCAGGGCCACAGACCGGGTCTCTGCCGCCATGACATGTCCACTATTAAGAACCGGCCCGGTACCGAGTATCCCCATGGCCCTGGCGGGTGCTCCACATACGAAGACACAAATGCATGCCAAGATACAAAAAATATATGAAAGATATAACGCACATTCCTTAAGTACATGTCTCAGGACATGGAGGTGCCTGTATGATGAATAACTGCTGGACCCATCTGTTGCTGAATAAAGTGACTGCAATAAAAACAAACCCAAAATAATCCAAGACAAAAAAATACAGTAAAAAGAGGATATGGATCGAGTCCCAAAAGTGGTCAAATGTTCAAATGAACTGAGTGAAGCTTAGTATTATAAATATCGAAAGACTCATGTCCAAACAGAAAGTCAAATGTGAACAGGTGCTTAGTTCATAAATTGGCCACTTCATGTGAGCCCAACAGCCAACGACAAGGTGATCCTATATGTAACTAACAAATCAAAGCTGCTTTCTGTTAAATGCTATAATATGTAGACATTGAATATATGAAATTAGAATATGCATTACTGCTGTAGAAAATAAATTACAAAATGAAGGTACTTAGCACATAAATTGGCTAATTCATGTGTGCCCAGCAGCCAATGACAAGGCAATTGTCTCTGCTGGGACCCTAACCTAACATGATACCTCTCCCGGGCTAAAAGCCTACAATCATATGTGTACTTAGAATCAAGCTCTGTTTAAAACTTCCATATGCTGATGGGTGAGTGAAACTTAGGGTCACATTGAGTCCCAATGGTTGCATTGTTTTGGGTTTTCAAAGTAATTTACTCTCACATTCAGAAAGTTTACGACTGTCATACCAATCGCAGATATTTATTTCAATACAGTCAATCCCTCATATGCAGTACATAGCGCAGTCAGATTACGTCATGGTACTGCCTGAACTATGTAATTATTGGCTGTATCTCTGTCTAGCAAAATATGTCTGTCTTCACGTACTCTCACTTTCAGCTCAATTGTAGTAAGGCCTACTTATATTTTGGTACATGAACAGACAGCATAGTACACCACCACCCTTGTAGAACAAGTAGTACCGTAGGAGATGGATAACATCATGTTGCCCAAAGAGTCATGGAAATTTGTTAACCAATCAATTTTGGGACAGATCACCCAATTACCAGATGGAGCACAGCCCCATCCAGGTCCACACATACCGAAAGGAGATTTTCCCATAGAGGGTTGATAATAGCTCCTAACGAATAAATATTCAAAAATTCTGCCCTCAATGTCCTCTCATAATTCACCAGAATTTTGCCATGAATTTTCACAACATTTGCCAATGAGAGTGGTACTATTGGGTAATAGATCTCACCTCAATATTTGGAAAACTTCCTATTGTTCAGATGTTACAGATGTTGACAATTTGCATTCTTGGCCCTAAGATAAGCTTGTTTAATAGAATTGTGACTGTGTCGCCGATCAAAGAATAGTTTCTTCAAATCAAAAATTGGCATTTAAAGTTGGTATCCATTAGGAATATCTATCTCATCCATTGGAATAGGCCAGTCTGGAGCTTAAATAGTCTTTGGATTTTAGAATTTAGGGTCGCATATAAAAGTACATTTACATAGGTTTCCTCTCAGAATACATCTGTCTGTATGACATAATGTAAAAAACATTAAAAGTAAATCTTGTGAGCATCACATTTGTAGGTCAGTGTTATATTCAAGCTGTTGTCATAGAGTTGAATGCTTTTAATTCATTAGAACATCCCTGTCAGATCAAGAAGACATCATCAACGTACCATGCCCAAAAAATGAAATGCTCAATCGATGAGTACTTCCAATAGATTAGTCCTGTGCACCACTCTGTTGTCAACCCTTCACAAGGTGGTAGAAATACTGAGAAATCCAGGAACCAGGACACATGACATCCTTTTGGTAACTTTATTAGTGCAGAAAAATCATAGTTTCAGCCACCCACAGCCTTTATCAAGCCATAGAAAACGAGAGGTAGGTCAATGTTATGTTCAGGTTATTGTCATAGAGTTGAATAATTTTTGTTCATTAGAAGATCTCTGCCAGATGTAGAAGGTCATCATCAAAATACTATAACCAAAAAATGAAATAATCAATTGATGAGTTTCAATCTGACAAGAATTGGTGCCTCCTCCACAGCCCCCATGGCAGTACCTTGTAGCTGTCAACAGGAGGATCAGATAAACACAAATAAATTGAGGATGAGTACAAAGTCCAACAATTGAATGATTAACTTAGCCATCTCCTGCTTCATATTGTTCAGATGTAGATAGTACGCAACTTACTAGAGATGTCAATGTGTCTGATACCTTGCGACTCAGTGTCACTTTTCACAAGTTTGTCACTGTGTTATCCATATGTAAACCATAAATCTTCCAAAGGTCCATTGTGTCTCAAAGACATGAAGAAATACATTCTACCAGTGGTTTCAATTATGTGTCAATATATTTGCAGACTTTTTCTGTAAGATTATTTCTCCCAGAAGTTATTGGTCTATTTCTTGGGATTGATGTATTCTTGTAGATCTTCAGTAGAAGATACAAGGTAAAAGTAGTAGGTTTAGGTATGGTCAATGCTTAAATAAACCTCTTGGAGCTTACTCAACAAAGGTGAGTGTAGCACTATTGCCGAGGTGCCTGCACGGTGTCCCCTAAACCCTGCATGCAGGG
Organism: Ranitomeya variabilis; assembly: GCF_051348905.1. Lineage (NCBI taxonomy): Eukaryota > Metazoa > Chordata > Amphibia > Anura > Dendrobatidae > Ranitomeya > Ranitomeya variabilis. The sequence continues at coordinate 64,298,290 of NC_135239.1, read as the reverse complement.
ATGCTGGCTTACTCACCGCTCTAGACCCGCAGTGTGGTCTCCTGGTGTGTCCCTCCTGGTGTGCGTGTCACAGTTGGCGCCCCTATTTTGCAAGTGCACTTCCCCGTTTTCTATAAGACACCTATTAATTACTAATCCTATAGTTACATGGTAAATAAAGACACAGCAAGTATAAAGTTCTTTATTAGAACTAAAACAAAACACACTTTCACTTTTTTATTTAAAAATAACAAAGACAGTTATACTCACCAAACGCCTATTCCATTGAAGCCATGGTCTCTTGTATTAAAGCAAAAATAAAAAAAAACAATATCCCTCACCTGTCCATTGTTCTGTCCCACGTCATAATCTATGTCTGGGGGATAAATAGTTTTCAACCTGGACGGTGTCAAGATGCATCCATCCAGATGGAGAACCACAGGGGAATGAACTGCTGCGAGTTCAATGCAGTTCACAGGGAGAATTTCACAGCGGAGAATTTTGAAATTCAAATTCACGGCAGTGAAATTCTCCCAGAGAACTGTGGTAAACTCGCCACTGCACCGTGAGACTTTTTCTCACTGGAATAGCGGTGATCTCACGGGAGGGAGGTCACTTCAGTTCATTGGTCAGGCTGGGAATGCAGCCTCAGTGACCTGCGGTGACCTCGATGACGTCACCGCTATTCACTGAGGCTGCACTCGCAGCATCTCTTTCATCAGTGGTTCTCAGCCTAGACGGTCGCATCTTGGCACCATCCAGGTTGAAAACTGTTTATCCCTCAGACATGGATAAAGCGGTGTTTGCTCAATCTGTCATGCAAACGACAGCGTGGCAAACACTGGATGTTTGCCCCCCATTCAAGTGAATGCGGTCCAGGTTCGGGTTCTTGTATTGTTTTGATACCCAAACCTGAAGTTTTTGTAACTGTGTGGTGGAACCTGCTGGACCTGAGCATCCAGGTGTCCACCCATCTCTACTAGCAAGTTGTGATGTCCCCTGGTCTCAGTGCAGCCAGTGCCCTGAACCTGTATCTCTGGTCCCAGTGTGGCCAGTCCTGTATCCATAGTCCCCTGGTCCCGGAGTGGCCAGTTCCTGAATCTCATCCCCTTGTCTCAGAGCAGCCTGCATCTGAATCTCGTCCCTTGGTCCTGGAGTGTGCAATGCCTGAATCTTGCCCTCTGGTCCATGTGTGGCCAAACCGTGATCCAGTATCCTAGACCAGCCTGTCTGAACCTGGCCAGAATCTGTGTCAGTAACCATTCTGTAGAGGTGCTAGAACTTACTAGTCTTAACGGAGACCTAACCCTAATCAGTGTCAGTGGCTGCAGTACCAGGTTCTGCCCAGGAGTGGTACCTGGAGGCTACCTGCAGCCCATTCTGTCTCCCCCATCAGGAGCTCCATTGAACATCAGGTAGCCGTATAGCTGCACTTCTTCCTGGGCAGGCCCGGCCCTATGGCACAGTCGGTCCACAAATCCACATGCGCCACTTTAGGGCGTAACAGTGAGAGTTAGTAAGTGTTGTATAGAAAGATGACAGAGAGTTGGAAGTGTTTCAATGCATGACTTCAATTGGTGATATATTTCTGCTTCATACATGTTTAGTAGCCAAAACTATATTCTTAACTTTGCAGGTCTTTAAATTACATCTTGCAATTAAGGTTAGTAAGACTAGTTCCCTCTTGTTGGGTAAGTTCATGATGAATGCTAGAAGATATCATTTCAAATTCACTGGAGACTAGATCGACAAAGAGATCTACATTAGGACACAAGGATAGGGGGAAATTTTCAGTATTTAGGGCATATTGCAGCTATAAACTTACCTAGGAGTCATGTTCAACTGACGATGATGATGATGATGATGATGATGATGATGATGATGAAAAAATGCATTAGTTTCATCATTGAACCATTTTTTTAAATAAAAGATCTCATAAATATGTTGGTCATTTATGGCTGTAAATAGGTTGCAGGGAGTCTTGTGCAAAAGTGCCAAGTCAGCGTAAGCAAACTTTCAATAGATGGAATATTCTTCTAGGAATTTAAGAGAGTTCCTGTACTATAGCGCTTTGAAGAGGCTATTTGCATATTTAAAAATCCCAGAGGAACATAGCATGACCTATGAGTCTCCTTATGCTGACTTGGCACTTTGCACTTTTTGGCACTTTTTTTTACTTTATCTTTTATCTTCCTTTGGGGACTCGAACCTGCAGTATATAGTAAAAATCATGGTCTCATATTAGGCCACATCCAAAGACTAGTGTGGAAGACCAAGGTGCTGCGGCGATGTAAGGTCAGGTAGAGATATTTTAACCCCTTCGATTCCTTTACAATCCAGCAAAATGGCCATCTGCTTTTTTGCTGGATTTACTCGAAACGAATAGCAAAAAGTTCATATTCTGGTGAATCCAAAAATTTTGTAAGAATCAAGGAATCTTAGATTCACATGGAATCTATTCATTCATCTCTAATATATTCTTATATGATAAAACTATCTTATGATGGGCTAGAACAGTGCCATTGCCTAATAAAGTTAGTTCTGATATTAAGTAAAATGGGCTTTTAATATTTTTAGAATTACTTTGATGAAAATGTTAATGAAGATCCAAAAATGGAGTAATAATTAGCAATCACAAATAATATAGACCGCTTTTAAAATCTGACCACATCCTCCCCAAAATACTTTGGAATACATCCAGATACTGTTGGAATACATTTTAGAAATTTTCAATGGAGAGTTTTATCATTGGAACAGAACTTTAAAATAAGATTCTTGATGGTTAGTGCAAGATGACTTGTTAAATGAAATCTTGAAAGCTGGAATCCAGCTTTCAGGTTTTTAAGAGACATTTAAATCTCTTTCCTATTTTGTTATATGAAAATGAGTTTAGGCAAGTAAATTTGGTAAAAGGTGCCCCAAGTCAGTTTTTGTAATAAAGATTTACTGTTCAAGGCAAGTACAAGAAATGAGTTTTGGACTTCCTTAGTTGACTTTCAATTTGTGCAAATCTTCTTTTCTAAAGGTGCACATTTACAATGCACGTTCATTGTGAATGACTTCTCTTTAGGAACGCTCATTCATGGTAGCCTAAAAGCAGCCTAAACTGACTACTGATCAGCTAATGAACAAGCAAAATGCTAGGTCGTCACATGAAATGTTCTTTTGGTCTGCACACAAGATCATCGTTCTCAACAGTATATCACCCTATATAAATAGAACTTGTGTCACCGAGAACAATGGCTGTCTATGAACCAAGCAAAAAGCCGACAGTTACGTCTTCATAAAAAAATTATTTTTTTACTCCAAATTTAAAACAGCAATGGTAGACACAAGTGGCCAAGAAAAAACTAAATCGCAGGAGGGTCACACATATGAGCCTCCAGGCAACATGTTTCTGATGTACATGTTCCTCCAGTCTCTATGGTGGTTTTGGTTAAAGCTTAAAGGGGTTGGCCACTACTTTTTTCTTGATGGCCTGTCCTCAGGTTAAGCCATCAATATCTGGTCATGGGGGGGTGACACTAATCACCCCTGCCAATCAACTGTAAGCATTAGCAGCAGCGGTTGAAAGTTCTCAGATGCTGCCAGAACACAGCAATGTCATCAAAGCTATAGTGGCCACAGAAAGGCACTGCATATCCTTTTGCTGCCCGACTAATCCACCTGTCTCCCCGTTACTCCCCAGCCTCTCCTCCCAGGCCCTTCATTGGCTTCCTATTGCCCAGAGGCTACAGTTCAAAACACTAACAATGACATACAAAGTCATTCACAACCTGACTCCTCCATACATCTGTGACATGGTCTCCCCGTACCTACCTACACGCAACCTTCGATCGTCTTATGATCTCCTTCTCTACTCCTCTCTCATCTCTCCCTCCCACAACCGCATCCAAGACTTCTCCCGTGCTTCCCCTATACACTGGAACTCTCTACCCCAACACATCAGGCTCTCGCTTACCACGGAAACCTTCAAAAGGAACCTGAAGACCCACCTCTTCCGACAAGCCTACAACCTGCAGTGATCCCCACTCTACTGAACCGCCGCATGACCAGCTCTACCCTCTCCTAGTGTATCCTCACCCATCCCCTGTAGACTGTGAGCCCTCGTGGGCAGGGTCCTCTCTCCTCCTGTACTTGTGTGTGCCTTGTTTTACTTATGTTTATTGTACTTGTCTATATTTGCCCGTTCACATGTAAAGCACCATGGAATAAATGGCGCTATAAAAATGTATAATAATAATAATAATTTGAATAGGGGGTTGAACTGTAGCACCTGGCCATGGCCACTATAGAAATGATGGAGCTGTTGTTTTCTGGCAACAGCTAAGAACTTAACAGCTGATTGGTGGGGATGCCAGGTGTCGCACCCCACCAATCATAAATGGCCTATTCCTTTTACCTCTACAGTAGGAATCCTGACTTACAACAGGCTCCAATTTGTTGTATCTATGGAGTAGCTGCTGGCCGGAGGAGAGAACTTGAGGCAGGAGTGGTAAAGGTAGCTAAGTCAATAACTTAAGTGACAAGAACAGGTACAAAATCAAGAGACAAAGCGAAGCCATTGGAATAGCAGGGGTCAGGTACCAGGAGGTGAGTCAAAGCCAAGTCAAGCAAGCTGAGGGTTACAAACCAGATCACGATCAGAATAAAACAGCAAGTATACTGCATCAGGAGTATAGGGAATGGATAATCCAAGTGAAATAACTGCCAACTCCCAGAGTTGCCCTATTGGCCACAGAACAAGCTGCTAATCTCACCTGCTGACCATCCAAAAATAGGTGGGTCAGCATTTTTTTCATGTGTCAGATTCCCTTTAACCCCTTCATGGCATGCGCAGTAAATATATGGCGCGTATCTGGTCTTCCACTTTTTTATGGGTTCCAGTGCAAAGCCCGAATCTTTTCTGGCACACAACAGTTGATTTGATCAGCTGACATGTACCCCTAACAGCTGCAGGTGAAATCAAGATCCACACATGGCTCTTAACATGTTAAATGCCGCTGTCAATCTCTGACAATGGCATTTAACATGCACGAGCCGGAAGCGTGTCACAAACCATGCCCATCGGCGTCCCTGTCACATGATCTCGGGGCGCTGATGGGTTGGCATGACAACCCGTGTTCTCCAGGAGACCCCTGTGGTTGTCATAGCCGGATAGCTATGACTGCCGCCCAGCGGTCGGCGCTCATAGCAAGTGAGCATTTCTGCTACATAGGGTAGGGCTGCAATCCTGCTCTGCGTAGCACAAGCGATCAGATGATTGCAGTTTCTAGTCTCCTATGGAGAGTGGACTATTGAGGCAGGTAAAAAAGTGAAAAAAAGTTTTTAAAACTTTTTGCTCCATTCAAAATAAAACAATAAAAAAATCAAATATCACACAAATCTTCTAAACATATTTTCAATCATAAAACTGGAAACAAATGGACAAACCTGTGCTGCAGTGAAAGGAGATCAGGAGACAGGAATACAAATTTTCCGGTGTTTATTGGTTAATGCGTTTCGAAAGTTTCAAACTTCTAGTGAAGCGGTTGTCCTGGAATCCAGAAGTTTGAAACTTTGAAACTCGTTGACCAATTAACCGCAGAATTGGATTCCTGTGTTCTCATCCTCCTTTTACACTGGTTAACCCATTTGTTTCCAGTTTTACAAATCCTTTCTTGTGGATCTGCAGCAGCGTCAGTCTTTTTCAGCAGTTGTGGACGCACAACCTGATCAGGTGAGCATGTTAGTGCATACAGTGGGGACAAAAAGTATTTAGTTAGCCACCAATTGTGCAAGTTCTCCCACTTAAAAAGATGAGAGAGGCCTGTAATTGACATCATATCACCACAACTATGAGAGTCAAAATGAGAAAACAAATCCAGAAATTTACCTTGTCTGATTTGGCAAGATTTATTTTCCAAATTATGGTGCAAAATAAGTATTTGGTCATTAACAAAAGTTCATCTCAATATTTCGTCATATATCCTTTGTTGGCAATGACAGAGGTCAAACGTTTTCTGTAAGTCTTCACAAGGTTGGCACACACTGTTGTTGGTATGTTGGCCCATTCCTCCATGCAGATCTCCTCTAGAGCAGTGATGTTTTTGGCCTGTCACTGGGCAACACGGACTTTCGAAACCAAAGGTTTTCTATGGGGTTAAGATCTGGAGTCTGGCTAGGCCACTCCAGGACCTTCATATGCTTCATACGAAGCCACTCCTTCCTTGCCCTGGCGGGGTGCTTGGGATCATTATCATGCTGAAAGACCCATCCACGTTTCATATTCAATGCCTTTGCTGATGGAAGGAGGTTTGCACTCAAAATCTTGCGATACATGGCCCCATTCATTCCTTCATGTACACGGATCAGTCGTCCTGGTCCCTTTGTAGAGAAACAGCACCAAAGCATGATGGTAGAATCCAAATTACCCTGAAGGATAGGGAAAGAAAGGAGAACAAGCGCAGCGCACAATCTAAGTGTAGTAAAAACAGTTTCTGGGTTGCACACTATAATAGTTGCACTCACCTCAAACAGGCGAAATGAAGCATAAATGGGATCCCCGCTTAATTGTAAAGTGCTGCGGAATATGTTGGCGCTATATAAATAAAAATTATTATTATTTTTATTATCCAACAGGAATCCAGAGGAGAGAGACTGAAGCTCGACCAGCTGGGCTCACTGAGGGTTTCCAGCATCCGTGGTGAAAGAAATCAATAGGCAGAGAAATACCCAGATGATAGTCGGCACTTTTGTTACTAGATTCTTGTGGATGTCAAATGTAAATATTTATTTAGAAATAACAAAATAAGACAACGCATTTCAATTCCAAAATCCCGGAGTCTTCTTCAGGTCATTAAAAGAATATATAAATCATGTATTTCACCGCCTATTCAAAGCATGATGTTACCACCCCCATGCTTCACAGTATGTATGATGTTCTTTGGATGCAACTCAGCATTCTGACTCCTCCAAACACGACAAGTTTTGTTTCTACCAAACAGTTCTACTTTGGTTTCATCAGGCCATATGACATTTTCCCAATACTCTTCTGGATAATCCATATGCTCTCTAGCAAACTTCCGATGGGCCCAGACATGTATTGGCTTAAGCAGAGGGACATGTCTGGCACTGCAGGATCTGAGTCCCTGGCAGCGTAGTGTGTTACTGATGGTAGCTTTTGTAACGGTAGTCCCAGCTCTATACAGGTCTTTTACTAGGTCCCCCCGGTGTGGTTCTTGTGATCATTTTGACCCTAACGGGGTGAGATCTTGCGTGGAGCCCCAGATTGAGGGAGATTGTCAGTGGTCTTGTATGTCTTCCATTTTCTTATTATTGCTCCCACAGTTGATTTCATCACACCAAGCTGCTTGCCTATTGCAGATTCAGTCTTCCCAGCCTGGTGCAGGGCTACAATTTTGTTTCTGGTGTCCTTCGTCAGCTCTTTCGTCTTCACCATAGTGGAGTTTGGAGTGTGGCTGTTTGTGGTTGTGGACAGGTGTCTTTTATATTGATAACAAGTTCAAACAGGTGCCATTACTACAGGTAATGAGTAGAGGATAGAGGAGTCTCTTAAAGAAGAAGTTACAGGTCTGTGAGAGCCAGAAATCTTGCATGTTTTAGGTGACAAAATTCTTATTTTCCACCATAATTTGCAAAATAAATCTTGCCAAATCAAACAAGGGGATTTTCTGGATTTGTTGTCTCATTTTGACTTTCATAGTTGTTATCTACCTATGATGTCAATTACAGGCCTCTCTCATATTTTTAAGTGGGAGAACTTGCACAATTGGTGACTGACTAAATACTTTTTTCCCCACTGTATCCTTTCCCAACTTTTGCCCATATAAGACCCTATTGTGCTTTTTGTCAATTCCAGGTTTCTTTGAAAATATTTGCATTAGTGGAAAATGTATTTAAGTTTTGAAATTAGTTCTTTGTTGGCAAAAATGTGTTTTTGTGTCACCTGCAATTGGCTTTTGCGGTGTTTATGCTAACCCAAATACTTTTCAAGAGACTGCATGGAGGCTTAATGGCAGTGAATTTCCTCCATTATCCTAGATATTTGCTATAATTTATACCAGAAATTGACATAAATTCATCAGAAATCTACACAAGCACTTTACAAATTTGGCACAAGTATTACTTCACATGGCTTCGAATCAAGACTTGCATTGTAAAACAATATGTTTTTTCTACGTACGTTTTCCACATCATTCTATTTAAATCCAAGAATATGTCACTTCTCTTACAAAGTCATCTGTGAAATCAAAAGCATAAGGGGAAAAATATCTATGGGAAGAAGACTCCACTTTCAGATACACTCACCGGCCACTTTATTAGGTACACCATGCTAGTAACGGGTTGGACCCCCTTTTGCCTTCAGAACTGCCTCAATTCTTCGTGGCATAGATTCAACAAGGTGCTGGAAGCATTCCTCAGAGATTTTGGTCCATATTGACATGATGGCATCACACAGTTGCCGCAGATTTGTCGGCTGCACATCCCAAAGATGCTCCATACAAGGTCAGGATGGATCCATGCTTTCATGTTGTTTACGCCAAATTCTGACCCTACCATCCGAATGTCGCAGCAGAAATCGAGACTCATCAGACCAAGCAACGTTTTTCCAATCTTCTACTGTCCAATTTCGATGAGCTTGTACAAATTGTAGCCTCAGTTTCCTGTTCTTAGCTGAAAGGAGTGGTACCCGGTGTGGTCTTCTGCTGCTGTAGCCCATCTGCCTCAAAGTTCGACGCACTGTGCGTTCAGAGATGCTCTTAGGCCTACCTTGGTTGTAATGGGTGGCGATTTGAGTCACTGTTGCCTTTCTATCAGCTCGAACCAGTCTGCCCATTCTCCTCTGACCTCTGGCATCAACAAGGCATTTCCGCCCACAGAACTGCCGCTCACTGGATTTTTTTTCTTTTTCGGACCATTCTCTGTAAACCCTAGAGATGGTTGTGCGTGAAAATCCCAGTAGATCAGCAGTTTCTGAAATACTCAGACCAGCCCTTCTGGCACCAACAACCATGCCACGTTCAAAGGCACTCAAATCACCTTTCTTCCCCATACTGATGCTCGGTTTGAACTGCAGGAGATTGTCTTGACCATGTCTACATGCCTAAATGCACTGAGTTGCCGCCATGTGATTGGCTGATTAGAAATTAAGTGTTAACAAGAAGTTGGACAGGTGTACCTAATAAAGTGGCCGGTGAGTGTATATTTACTGACTTTCAGACAAATTCTTGTTTCTCTTTGTGTAAGCTGAGTAAATGTTTTGTCTTGCGGTTAGTTAGGAAGCATATTGTAAGCTTTATTCTTAGCAGTCAAGACACAATAGAGTGTGTATTTCCAAAAGTCAAAGAGCATCTTGTTGCAGAATGTTGTGGCAACCATGTTGGATACATGTGCCTTGAATATGAAATAAATCACCAAGTGTCACAAGCGCAGCACCGCCAACCCTAACACATCTCTCCTTCCATACTGTACGGTGGATTGCACACATGTATAAAATATCCACTCACCTTTTCTTCATCTCTCAAAGACATGGTTGTTGGTACCAAAAATCTCCAGTTTGTAATCAGACCAAAATATAGATTTCCACTGATCTAATGTCCAGTCCTTGCATGGCTTGACCAAAACAAGTCTCTTCTTGTTTGCAATACTCAGTAGTGCCCTCTTCGGTAGGTCTGCTTCTTCCAGCCTCCTCTGACAGTTAATGCTGAAATGTATCTATTATTTGATGTCTTTGCATCATGTTTGAAGAATGAATTCCGAGGTGCTCTCAATCTGTGGTTTCTGGGATGGTAACTTTGTTGAACTTATCATCTGCAGCAGAGGGAATTCTCTGTCTTCATTTACTAGGGCAGTTTTCATGAGAGCCAGATCATCAGGGTACCTTCAAGGAGTTGCAGTTTTCTGAAATGACTGACCTTCATATCTATAGTAATAATGAGCTGTAATTTCTACTTAGTTGAATTTTTCTTGCAATACTCAGACTTAGAACAGTTGTGGAATAGGGCACAACACTGTATGGAATTATGTACCAACACTCACAGTCGCAAAAACTTTCTGAATGAAAGATGATTCCATAAATGAAATTACAAGACATACCTGTTCCTTGGAAGCTATTCCAGATGATAGCTGATGAAGCTGGTTAAGAGAATGTGCATGTGTGTAAGGCTATATCAGAGAAAAAGGAGGCCAGTTTGAGGAATCTAAGGCTTAAAACATGTTCTAGCTGGTTTCTGTTCTACCTGTTCTGTTACCATATGTTCTTTGTGGTTTTCCTGCTATTAGTATCAATCAGCAATGTGGACATTGCAATAAGAACAAGGAAAGTCAATGCATGAACAGGTATGTTCACATTTTTAACCGGTACGGTAGGTCTAGTTACCATGTATAGCTTTAAAGTGAAATTTCTGCCTCATTCACCTCCTCATCAGAAATGAAGAACGGCAACAACATTATACAGTATCTACCAATATGGCTGCATGAATGCACAATCAGCAGGTGTCATGAGCCTGACTTTGTAGATGTGACATCTTTGTTGAATCAGAAGTGCTCCCATTTACCCTTTAATCATTTCTGTTAATGACGCCTCACTGTGGATCGGTGATAAACAACGCACTCATTAACCACCAAAGCTCAGCATGACATTTTTTTGATGGAGAAGGATCTCCCTTTCCCATCTGGCCAATAAAATTAAGGTGTCACAAGTCAGTCAAATAGATGACACACTTCCACATCACAAAATTCAGGTATTTTCTTTATACCCATTGACACAAATCTTAAAAAAGGGAAGAAAAATGATTCATCTTACCCTCCTATCAGCCAACAATCACAGTAAACATGGTACACAGCACTTGGGAAAGTCAGTCCCACCCACAAGGTTCCATAGTTCCCATGTCTTATAGATCTGTAAGGGGATAGACCGGGCCACGGGTACCTGCATGCTGGGTCCAGAACAGAAAGGGCTGCATCCTCTGTTTCCGGGAGGAGGCTTTAGGAAGGCAGACCTTTCCCTGCTGTCGGAGGGAAGGAGGAGAGAGAGAGCTTCCTGCTTACAAGAGGGGGCAGGGAGAGCAAAAAGAGAGCACAGCAGCGTGAGGTAAAAGGAAAAAAGCATGCGCTGCAGGGGGCTTTTGGCACCAGTGCAGAGAAGGGCGGTGAGAGAAGTGCTGCGCCCCATTCCTCCAGACAGTACCAGTGCTGCGACAGGCCCCACCACTCGAAGAGAGACCGCAGCGGAGAATAGGGCCAGGCATACAGAGGAGAGTGGTGCACAGCAGTGCGCACAGAGCAGAGGCAAGTCGGGTGCTGCTGCAAACAAAGAGGGGAGTACTCCATCCAGGGAGCACCTGCGCCACACAAACCAGCGACTGCCGTCACCTGCCGCCATCAACTACCACTGACTGTGCTAGTTAATAGCAGCCTTGACACGTGTAACCTGACTTTGCTAGGGGGTTATAGTTTTGCAGTTTCTGGTCCATATACCTGCACGCGCCGCTGTTGTCGGTGCCATCGTTGGATCCCTGTCGTTACAGACTTCATTGAGACATCACGTGCTGCTGTTGTTGGTGCTACCATTGGAACCCTGAGACACCGCACTCTAAAAGACTGCAGTCTGATAAGGTCTCTCTCTCTATTATGGAACTCTCATTCGTCCTTCACCTACCCTGACACTTTCCCAGTTCTTTCCCATTTCCCTACCGTCACCCTGCGTGGAGTGCGTTTATCTAATACTAACTGTACTACCCGGCTTCACCCGGGTTAATGACTGCTGTTAGCAAAATAGAATGTGTTAACAAAAATTTATTCTGCACACAAAAACCACAAAACAAATAGATAGAAATGTAATTATTAAAAGGCAAAAACTAAGCTAATAGAAGAATTTCCCAACATATATTAGCTTTGTTATACTGAGAATGTCTTTGTTGCCTATATTAACCAATCAGAGCTCAGGTTAATTAACTGTAGCAAAATAGAAGCTGAGCTGTGATTGGTTGCTATTGGCAGCCTGATAAATCCCCAGCCAACAGGAAGCCCTCCCCCTGGCAGTATATATTAGCTCACACATGCACATAATAGACAGGTCATGTGACTGACAGCTTCCGTATTTCCTATATGGTACATTTGTTGCTCTTGTAGTTTGTCTGCTTATTAATAAGATTTTAATTTTTGAAGGACAATACCAGACTTGTGTGTGTTTTAGGGCGAGTTTCATGTGTCAAGTTGTGTGTGTTGAGTTGCGTGTGGCGACATACGTGTAGCAACATTTTGTGTGTCGAGTTGCATGTGACAGGTTAGTGTAGCAAGTTGTGTGCAGCAAGATTTGTGCATGGCGAGTTTTGCGCGTGGCGAGTTTTATGTGTGGTGCGTTTTGAGTATGTGCAAGTTTTGTGTGAGGCAACTTTTGCATGTGGTGAAACTTTTGTACATGTGGCAATTTTTCTGTGTGTGCAAGTTTTGCATGAGGTGAGTTTTCCATGAGGTGAGTTTTGCACGTGTGGCGAGTTTTGCGCGTGGCGAGTTTTGAGCGGTGACTTTTGTGTTTCTACTTTTATGTGGCAAGGTTGGTGTGTGTGTGGTGAAATGTGTGCTGAGGGTGGTATATGTGTTCAAGCACGTGGTAGTGTGTGGCGCATTTTGTGTTTGTGTTCATATCCCCGTGTGTGGTGAGTATCCCATGTCGGGGCCCCACCTTAGCAGCTGTATGGTATATACTCTTTGTCGCCATCGCTCTCATTCTTTAAGTCCTCATTGTTCACATCTGGCAGCTGTCAATTTTCCTCCAACACTTTTCCCTTCACTTTTTCCCCATTATGTAGATAGGGGCAAAATTGTTTGGTGAATTGGAACGCGCGGGGTTAAAATTTCACCTCACAACATAGCCTATGACGCTCTCGGGGTCCAGACGTGTGACTGTGCAAAATTTTGAGGCTGTAGCTGCGACGGTGCAGATGCCAATCCCGGACATACACACATACATACATACACACATTCAGCTTTATATATTAGATATACCTGTATGTAATCTCCTGTATATAGTATATACCTGTGTGTCATCTCACCTATATATAGTATATATCTGGGTGTCATCTCCTCCTGTATATAGTATATACCTGTATGTCATCTCCTCCTATACATAGCATATACCTGTATGTCATCTCCTCCTGTATATACTATATACCTGTAGGTAATCTGCTCCTGTATATAGTATATACCTGTGTGTCATCTCCTCCTGTATATAGTATATACCTGTATGTCATCTCCTCCTGTATGTAGTATGTACCTGTATGTCATCTCCTCCTCTATATAGTATATACCTGTGTGTCATCTCTCCTGTATATAGTATATATCTGTGTGTCATCTCCTCCTGTATGTAGTATATACCTGTGTGTCATCTCCCCTGTAAATAGTATATACCTGTGTGTCATCTCCTCCTGTATATAGTATATAGCTGTATGTCATCTCCTCCTGTATTAGCCCTCGTTCACACGTTATTTGGTCAGTATTTTTACCTCAGTATTTGTAAGCTAAAATGGCAGCCTGATAAATCCCCAGCCAACAGTAAGCCCACCCCCTGGCAGTATATATTAGCTCACACATACACATAATAGACTGGTCATGTGACTGACAGCTGCCGGATTCCTATATGGTACATTTGTTGCTCTTGTAGTTTGTCTGCTTATTAATCAGATTTTTATTTTTGAAGGATAATACCAGACTTGTGTGTGTTTTAGTGCGAGTTTCGTGTGTCAAGTTGTGTGTGTTGAGTTGCGTGTGGCGACATGCATGTAGGGACTTTTGTGAGATGAGTTTTGTGTGTCGAGTTGCATGTGACAGGTTAGTGTAGCAAGTTGTGTGCAGCAAGTTTTGCGCATGGCGAGTTTTGCGCGTGGCGAGTTTTATGTGTGGTGCCTTTTGAGTATGTGCAAGTTTTGTGTGAGGCAACTTTTGCATGTGTTGCAACTTTTGTGCATGTGGCAATTTTTCTGCGTGTGGCAATTTTTCTGCGTGTGCAAGTTTTGCGTGTGGCGAGTTTTCCATGAGGTGAGTTTTGCACGTGTGGCGAGTTTTGCATGTGGAGAGTTTTGCGCGTGGCGAGTTTTGCGCGTGGCGAGTTTTGAGCGGCGACTTTTGTGTTTCTACTTTTATGTGGCGAGGTTGGTGTATGTGTGGTGAAATGTGCGCTGAGGGTCGTATATGTGTTCGAGCACGTGGTAGTGTGTGGCGCATTTTGTGTGTGTGTTCATATCCCCGTGGTGGTGTGGTGATTATCCCATGTCGGGGCCCCACCTTAGCAACTGTACAGTATATACTCTTTGGCGCCATCGCTGTCATTCTTTAAGTCCCCCTTGTTCACATCTGGCAGCTGTTAATTTGCCTCCAACACTTTTCCTTTCACTTTTTCCCCATTATGTAGATAGGGGCAAAATTGTTTGGTGAATTGGAAAGCACGGGGTGAAAATTTCACCTCATAACATAGCCTATGACGCTCTCGGGGTCCAGACGTGTGACTGTGCAAAATTTTGTGCCTGTAGCTGCGTCGCCTCCAACACTTTTCCTTTCACTTTTTCCCCATTATGTAGATAGGGGCAAAATTGTTTGGTGAATTGGAAAGCGCGGGGTTAAAATTTCACCTCACAACATAGCCTATGACGCTCTCGGGGTCCAGACGTGTGACTGTGCAAAATTTTGTGGCTGTAGCTGCGACGGTTCAGATGCCAATCCCGGACATACATACACACACACATACACACATTCAGCTTTATATATCTAATATATAAAGCTGAATGTGTGTGTGTGTGTATGTATGTATGTATGTATGTCCGGGATTGGCATCTGAACCGTAGCAGCTACAGCCACAAAATTTTGCACAGTCACACGTCTGGACCCCGAGAGCGTCATAGGCTATGTTGTGAGGTGAAATTTTAACCCCGCGCTTTCCAATTCACCAAACAATTTTGCCCCTATCTACATAATGGGGAAAAAGTGAAAGGAAAAGTGTTGGAGGCGTCGCAGCTACAGGCACAAAATTTTGCACAGTCACACGTCTGGACCCTGAGAGCGTCAAAGCTATATTGTGAGGTGAAATTTTAACCCCGCGCTTTCCAAGTCACCAAACAATTTTGCCCCTATCTACATAATGGGGAAAAAATGAAAGGAAAAGTGTTGGAGGCAAATTAACAGCTGCCAGATGTGAACAAGGGGGACTTAAAGAATGACAGCGATGGCACCAAAGAGTATATACTGTACAGTTGCTAAGGTGGGGCCCCAACATGGGATAATCACACCACCACGGGGATATGAACACACACACAAAATGCGCCACACACTACCACGTGCTCGAACACATATACCACCCTCAGTGCACATTTCACCACACATACACCAACCTCGCCACATAAAAGTAGAAACACAAAAGTCGCCGCTCAAAACTCGCCACGCGCAAAACTCTCCACATGCAAAACTCGCCACACGTGCAAAACTCGCCACACGCAAAACTTGCACACGCAGAAAAATTGCCACACGCAGAAAAATTGCCACATGCACAAAAGTTGCAACACATGCAAAAGTTGCCTCACACAAAACTTGCACATACTCAAAAGGCACCACACATAAAACTCGCCACGCGCAAAACTCGCCATGCGCAAAACTTGCTGCACACAACTTGCTACACTAACCTGTCACATGCAACTCGACACACAAAAAGTTGCTACACGCATGTCGCCACACAAAACTCATCTCACAAAAGTCCCTACATGCATGTCGCCACACGCAACTCAACACACACAACTTGACACACGAAACTCGCCCTAAAACACACACAAGTCTGGTATCCTTCAAAAATAAAAATCTGATTAATAAGCAGACAAACTACAAGAGCAACAAATGTACCATATAGGAATCCGGCAGCTGTCAGTCACATGACCAGTCTATTATGTGTATGTGTGAGCTAATATATACTGCCAGGGGGTGGGCTTACTGTTGGCTGGGGATTTATCAGGCTGCCATTTTAGCTTACAAATACTGAGGTAAAAATACTGACCAAATAACGTGTGAACGAGGGCTAATACAGGAGGAGATGGCATACAGCTATATACTATATACAGGAGATGACACACAGGTATATACTATTTACAGGGGAGATGACACACAGGTATATACTATATACAGGAGGAGATGACACACAGATATATACTATATACAGGAGAGATGACACACAGGTATATACTATATAGAGGAGGAGATGACATACAGGTACATACTACATACAGGAGGAGATGACATACAGGTATATACTATATACAGGAGGAGATGACACACAGGTATATACTATATACAGGAGCAGATTACCTACAGGTATATAGTATATACAGGAGGAGATGACACAGGTATATGCTATGTATAGGAGGAGATGACATACAGGTATATACTATATACAGGAGATGACACACAGATATATACTATATATAGGTGAGATGACACACAGGTATATACTATATACAGGAGATTACATACAGGTATATCTAATATATAAAGCTGAATGTGTGTATGTATGTATGTGTGTATGTCCGGGATTGGCATCTGTACCGTCGCAGCTACAGCCACAAAATTTTGCACAGTCACACGTCTGGACCCCGAGAGCGTCATAGGCTATGTTGTGAGGTGAAATTTTAACCCCGCGCGTTCCAATTCACCAAACAATTTTGCTCCTATCTACATAATGGGGAAAAAGTGAAGGGAAAAGTGTTGGAGGAAAATTGACAGCTGCCAGATGTGAACAATGAGGACTTAAAGAATGAGAGCGATGGCGACAAAGAGTATATACCGTACAGTTGCTAAGGTGGGGCCCCGACATGGGATACTCACCACACACGGGGATATGAACACAAACACAAAATGCGCCACACACTACCACGTGCTTGAACACATATACCACCCTCAGCACACATTTCACCACACACACACACCAACCTCGCCACATAAAAGTCGAAACACAAAAGTCACCACTCAAAACTCGCTACATGCAAAACTCGCCATATGCAAAACTAGGCTCACGCAAAACTCGCCACACGTGCAAAACTCACCTCATGGAAAACTCACCTCATGCAAAACTTGCACACACAGAAAAATTGCCACATGTACAAAAGTTGCACCACATGCAAAAGTTGCCTCACACAAAACTTGCACATACTCAAAATGCACCACACATAAAACTCGCCACGCGCAAAACTCGCCATGCACAAATCTTGCTGCACACAACTTGCTACACTAACCTGTCACATGCAACTCAACACACAAAATGTTGCTACACGCATGTCGCCACACAAAACTCATCTCACAAAAGTCGCTACATGCATGTCGCCACACGCAACTCAACACACACAACTTGACACATAAAACTCGCCCTAAAACACACACAAGTCTGGTATTGTCCTTCAAAAATAAAAATCTGATTAATAAGCAAACTACAAGAGCAACAAATGTACCATATAGGAAATACGGCAGCTGTCAGTCACATGACCTGTCTATTATGTGTATGTGTGAGCTAATATATACTGCCAGGGGGGAGGGCTTCCTGTTGGCTGGGGATTTATCAGGCTGCCAATAGCAACCAATCACAGCTCAGCTTCTATTTTGCTACAGTTAATTAACCTGAGCTCTGATTGGTTAATATAGGCAACAAAGACATTCTCAGTATAACAAAGCTAATATATGTTGTGAAATGCTTCTATTTGCTTAGTTTTTGCCTTTTAATAATTACATTTCTATCTATTTGTTTTGTGGTTTTTGTGTGCAGAATAAATTTTTGTTAACACATTCTATTTTGCTAACAGCAGTCATTAACCCGGGCGAAGCCGGGTAGTACAGCTAGTTAGATATAAAGCTGAATGTGTGTGTGTGTGTATGTATGTATGTGCGTATGTCCGGGATTGGCATCTGCACCGTCGCAGCTACAGCCACAAAAATTTTGCACAGTCACACATCTGGACCCCGAGAGCGTCATAGGCTATGTTGTGAGGCGAAATTTTAACCCCGCGCATTCCAATTCACCAAACAATTTTGCCCCTATCTACATAATGGGAAAAAAGTGAAAGGAAAAGTGGTGGAGGCAAATTGACAGCTGCCAGATGTGAACAATGTGACAGTTGCTAAGGTGGGGCCCCGACATGGGATACTCATCACACACGGGGATATGAACACACACAAAATGAGCCACACACTACCACGTGCTTGAACACATATACCACCCTCAGCACACATTTCACCACACATACACCAACCTCGCCACATAAAAGTCAAAACACAAAAGTCACTGCTTAAAACTCACCACGTGCAAAATTCGCCACATGCAAAACTAGACTCACGCAAAACTCGCCAGATGTGCAAAACTCACCTCATCGAAATCTCACCACATGCAAAACTTGCATAGGCGGAAATATTGCAACATGCACAAAAGTTGCAACACATACAAAAGTTGCCTCACACAAAACTTGCACATACTCAAAGCGCACCACACATAAAACACGCCACGCGCAAAACTCGCCATGCGCAAAACTTGCTGCACACAACTTGCTACACTAACCTGTCACATGCCACTCGACACACAAAAAGTTGCTACTTGATGTCGCCACACAAAACTCATCTCACAAAAGTCGCTACATGCATGTCGCTACACGCAACTCAACACACACAACTTGACACACGAAACTCGCCCTAAAACACACACAAGTCTGGTATTAGCCTTCAAAAATAAAAATCTGATTAATAAGCAGACAAACTACAAGAGCAACAAATTTACCATATAGGAAATACTGCAGCTGTCAGTCACATGACCAGTCTATTATGTGTATGTGTGAGCTAATATATACTGCCATGGGGGAGGGTTTGCTGTTGGCTGGGGATTTATCAGGCTGCCAATTTAGCTTACAAATACTGAGGTAAAAATACTGAGCAAATAACGTGTGAACGAGGTCTAATACAGGAGGAGATGACATACAGATATATACTATATACAGGAGGAGATGACACACAGATATCTAATATATAAATATGTATGTGTGTATGTCCGGGATTGGCATCTGCACTGTCGCAGCTACAGCCACAAAATTTTGCACAGTCACACGTCTGGACCCCGAGAGCGTCATAGGCTATGTTGTGAGGTGAAATTTTAACCCCGCGCGTTCAAATTCGTCAAACAATTTTGCCCCTATCTACATAATGGGGAAAAAGTGAAAGGAAAAGTGTTGGAGGCAAACTGACAGATGCCAGATGTGAACAAGGGGGACTTAAAGAATGAGAGCGATGGCGCCAAAGAGTATATACCATACAGTTGCTAAGGTGGGGCCCCGACATGGGATACTCACCACACACGGGGATATGAACACACACACAAAATGCGCCACACACTACCACGTGCTTGAACACATATATCACCCTCAGCACACATTTCACCACACATACACCAACCTCACCACATAAAAGTCGAAACACAAAAGTCGCCGCTCAAAACCCGCCACGCGCAAAACTCGCCACATGCAAAACTAGGCTCACGCAAAACTCGCCACACTTGCAAAACTCACCTCATGGAAAACTCGCCACACGCAAAACTTGCAGACGCGGAAAAATTGCCACATGCACAAACGTTGCAACACATGGAAAAGTTGCCTCACACAAAACGTGCACATACTCAAAATGCACCACACGTAAAACTCGCCACGCGCAAAAAAACTTGCAAAAAGTTGCTACACACATGTCGCCACACAAAACTCATCTCACAAAAGTTGCTACATGCATGTCGCTACACGGAACTCAACACACACAACTTGACACATGAAACTCGCCCTAAAACACACAAAAGTCTGGTATTATCCTTCAAAAATAAAAATCTGATTAATAAGCAGACAAACTACAAGAGCAACAAATGTACCATATAGGAAATACGGCAGCTGTCAGTCACATGACCTGTCTATTATTTGTATGTGTGAGCTAATACAGTATATACTGCCAGGGGGGAGGGCTTCCTGTTGGCTGGGGAATTATCAGGCTGCCAATTTAGCTTACAAATACTGAGGTAAAAATACTGACCAAATAACGTGTGAACGAGGTCTAATACAGGAGGAGATGACACACAGATATATACTATATACAGGAGGAGATGACACACAGATATATACTATATACAGGAGATGACATACAGGTATATACTATATACAGGGGAGATGACACACGGGTATATACTATATACAAGAGCAGATGACACACAGATATATACTATATACAGGAGGAGATGACATACAGGTATATACTATATACAGGGGAGATGACACACAGGTATATACTATGTACTATATACAGGAGCAGATGACACACAGGTATATACTATATACAGGAGGAGATGACTTACAGTTATATAGTATAAACAGGAGGAGATGACATACAGGTATATATTATATACAGGAGGAGATGACACACAGATATATACTATATACAGGAGGACATGACATAAAGGTACATACTATATACAGGGGAGATGACACACAGGTATATACTATATACAGGAGGAAATGACACACAGATATATACTATATACAGGAGGAGATGACATACAAGTACATACTATATACAGGAGAGATGACACACAGGTATATACTATATACAGGAGCAGATGACACACAGGTATATACTATATACAGGTGGAGATGACATACAGTTATATACTATATACAGGATGAGATGACACACAGGTATATACTATATACAGGAGGAAATGACATACAGCAGGTATATACTATATACAGGGGAGATGACATACAGGTATATACTATATACAGGAGGAGATGACTTACCGGTATATACTATATACAGGAGATGACATACAGGTGTATACTATATATAAGGGAGATGACAAACATGTATATACTGAGGGGAAAATGAGAAGTGTGAGGTGAAAATGAGAGGTGTGAGGTGAAAATGTAAAGGTGTGAGTGCAAAATGAGAGGAGTGAGGGAAAATAGTGGAGTGATCGAAAAATGACAGATGTGAGGTCAAAATGACAAGTGTTAGGGGGGAATGAGAGGAGTAAGGGGGAAAATAAGAGGAATGAGGGGGGAAATGAGAGATGTGAGGGGGAAAATGAGAGGCGTGATGGGAAAATAAGAGAAGTGAGGAGCTATAACTAACTACAGATATTTACTATGCCCGGGCAACGCCGGGCTCTTCAGCTAGTTGTATATATAATTATATATTGTGGGAACAATTTAAGCCTTTCACCCCAGCCCCCCCAAGCCTGTTTTCACCCTCATGACCGGGGCAAATTTTACAATTCTGACCAGTGTCACTTTATGAGGCAATAACTCTGGAACACTTCTATGGATCTCAGTGATTCTGAGACAGCATTCTCGTGACATATTGTACTTTATGATTATTATTTTTATTATGCTTTTCTTATATAGCGCTATCATGTTCCACAGCGCTTTACAGACAATATCATCACTGTCCCCGATGGAGCTCACAATCTAAATTCCCTATCAATATGTCTTTGGAGTGTGGGACCAAATCAGAGTACCCGGAGGAAACCCACGCAAACATGGGCAGAATATACAAAAGCTCCTTGCAGATGTTGTCCTTAATAGGATTTGAACCCAGTACCCCAGCGCTGCAAGACTTATAGTGGTAAAATTTGTTCGATATGACATGTGGTTATTTGTGAAAATATCAGAATTTTGGCAAAAATATAGAACATTTTGCCGTTTTCAAACTTTTAATTCTTGTGCCCTTAAATCAGACACATCAGTGTTATGTCACACAAAATAGTTCATAAATAGCCTTTACCACATGTCTACTTTAC
Source organism: Ranitomeya variabilis (assembly GCF_051348905.1). Lineage (NCBI taxonomy): Eukaryota > Metazoa > Chordata > Amphibia > Anura > Dendrobatidae > Ranitomeya > Ranitomeya variabilis. The sequence goes on along the minus strand of NC_135239.1, from coordinate 64,276,467 downwards.
ATTTGCATCGCTGTTGAAATATTTTTTTTTTATTAGGACGTAACGTAAGAAGGGTTAAAAGCTTATCAGCCGGGACTTCCGGGGGTGGAGCCATTTAAGATGGCCGCATTTTAGTAGTGCTCCCTATCATCCAGAAACCTAATCGGGAACCATCCTTGATTTCAACCCTCTAATATTGGCAGATCATACTGGATGTGATTTGCAATGAAAAGAGGATTATAGGGGTACATGTATTATTGTACCCGGGAGTCCCTGCCGTCTACTATTCTTCCTGGAGAAAGGGACCTGACCTGAGGCCTGAGAGTGAGACACGTGCAGGCGAGAAAGTCCCCTGAGATACCTGGCTGAGAAACGGGATCCGCGGCTCCTGAGGATTCGGACTTCAGCTGTGACCGGAGAACGACTGGGAGAGACGTGGAGAAGTTGCGGTCTCACAGAGGAACGAACGGGGGTTGGAGGACGCATAGGCGCTACGTCTGATCGTCGCACCTGCCGGTTGGTCCTGGTGAGCCCTGGATGAGATCGCTGGAACGGAGTGAGGCACCTGTGAAGCGGAGAGGCGGTGAGAGGCTCTGTATAAGCTGAAGGCAGGAAGACACCGCGGTTGCGATGTGAAGATGCCTTCCCGCCATATTGCGCTCTAGATTGGGGCTGGTCATTTGGTCTTCTGGTGCAGCGGCTGATCTTGGAGTCTGGAGTCTGCCTGGAGCTGGGGGGCGCCATTGGAAGTGTAATACCGGACAGGGCGGAGGTGAGCGGAGCGGTCTTGCTCAGTTCCTTACATCCCGGGGTGCCAGAAGATAGGGGGCTCTCCGGACTTATTAAGCCCTTACTGGCCTGTTAGATCCCTGAAACAGCCTATAAGCCCTATCACTTCAGCCAGGATCTTGTTTCAACCCTAAGTGAAAGCTCATGGGACTTAACCTGCAGGAAGAATAAGGACTCCCTTACCGTTGGGGAGCATAGGCAGAGTTAATTTTATTTTCTACTGAACTTTTTCTTTTTGTTTTAAGTTTCTTTCTTTTTTCTTTCTTCGTTTCTTTTTACTTTTTTGCAGTTCTGGTTCCTTCCCTCATAATTTTATTCTCCCTTTTGAGTGTGTGACGGAGGACTCTGTGGAGGAGGGAGAGGGGAAGGAAGTTTTATCATAATCTGCATTGTGGCGGGAAAATAGGGGAGACAGAGAATTAACAGCTCTTGGATTGCGTTGGTTCTGTCCTCTCCTTTTCCTGCCTTTAGTGGACAGCTCTTGAAGTTGTTATTTAGGTTTGCTGCCCAACAACGCCATCTAGTGGCCCTTTCCTTTTAACATTATAGATTCTTGTCACTGCATTGTAAAAACCTATTGTATCTATTGTATTTTTTTCCTTTTTTATATGTATATGGCTGGTTACAGTATTCAAGTTCAATAACGTCTTATATACTGCCTGTATTAACAGGGGGTTCATATTTACTAGACCTTTCTGACAGCTATTTTGTTATATAAGTAATTACGTTATTCTTGGTGTAATCCCTCTCCACTGAGTGGATCGGATTCTTTGTCTCCGCTATCGCTATTTTAAGAATTTTAGTATAGTCGGTGGAATAGCAGGTGTAGTTACATCTAATTGGTCCATAACCAAAGCTTATCATTGAAGCCCCTAGTGTTGAGAGAGTCTTAGGGTTATTGCTTTATGGAAAAATACCTGGAAAAAACGCAAACACCTGCACAGAAAGGGGCTATGACTAGACGGACTAAAACTAAAAATAAAAATGGACAGGAGGGGGAGCTTTTGGTAGAGGGGTCTTTAGATCAGATGTTAATGGAGGAGGGGTCACAGGACGCTTCTGATCCGCAGCTCCCACCCGGGCCTCACACTGCTACGGCTCAGGCAGTTTCGAATATTCTTCTTCCATATTTTGACAAAAAATTTGAAGCCTGGAATAAGGCCCTTGAAACAACAGTAACGGCTGTATCGGCTAATACCTCTCGGATTACAGTAGCTGAGCAGCGGATTAGTGATGTGGAGGACACAGTGGTGAATACTCAGACCACAGTGGAGGCACAAAAGATTCTTATTGGTTCCTTGTTGGACAAAGTTGAGGATCTTGAGAATCGTAGCAGGAGGTCCAACCTCAGGTTTATCGGCATCCCTGAGAGTTGCAGAGGTACGGACCTTATTCGGTTCCTCACGATTGATTTAATGGCGGCCCTCCAGCTAGAGCCTGGCTCTTCTAGACAAATTGAGAGGGCACACCGGGTGGGACCGGAGAGGAAGGAGTCTGGTGCGAGACCTCGCCCGGTCATTACTAAATATTTCCATTACCATGACAAAGAAAGGGTTCTGGCAGCAGCTAGGAAACTTAAAAATGTTACTATTCAGGGGTCCAAGATCCTGGTCTTTCAGGATTTTTCGGCAGCCATCTCCCAGCGTAGACGAGAGTTTGGCCCGGTTTGTCGGCTCCTCATTGATCAAGGGGTCCGATTTGCTTTGGCTTATCCGGCTAGACTCCGAGTAACCTTGGGCACAGAGACAAAGGTATTTGAAGACCCTAAGCTTGCTTTAGATCAGCTGAAACGAGACCTTGCTCCCCCAGGCACTTGAAATTACACTTGAACATTTGGGGCGAGACTAGAGATGAAACTAACAGACTTCTCTTTGCATAAGTTAAAATGATAAGGAACATAAGTTGTATAGTATTGATGAATATATTTTGGTTAACTTTACTTTTTTATAACAGCACGAAATTGGTTACTATGTTTTGGTATAAGTGTATTGTTGCTAATGATGTCACACACCTATTTAATTTGAAGGGTCACGGAGCAGCTGGGACTCCGAAACCCTATATGTTATTATATATCGAAGGTACTCTGCCATGGTGCCACTTCCATCCTCCATGATGGCGACTTCGCAATCATTAAGTCGGAAAGGGAAAGGTAATCCTTTAAAAATTTTATCATGGAATGTAGCGGGCCTCAATTCGCCGGTAAAAAGACGTCGTGTACTACAGGCACTCAAACGTGCTAAACCTGATGTTATATTCTTGCAGGAAACCCACTGGTCACATAAAGATGCATTACATTTGAGAGATAACTGGTTAGGCCAGACCTATGCTACTGCATACTCATCCAAAAAGAGGGGAGTGGCCATAATGTTTGCTAGACACCTACAGATAATCCCGGGAGACATAGTCAGTGATCCCCAAAGTAGATTTCTTCTTATGAAAGTGACTATTGACGATACCCCCTTTTCACTATTAAACATTTATGCCCCGAATGCTGATAATGCTGCCTTTTTTGCCTCCGTTTCTCAGATGATCCTAACGGAAAACTTGCCTAATCTAGTGGTGGGAGGTGATTTTAATGCTGTGCTCGATTCTAAACTGGATAGATCGGGGGGCCTGCCTACTTCCAGTTCTGGTTCTGGACCAGGCCTGATTAATCTCATGCGTAACACTCCTTTGGTGGATATATGGAGAGTGTTGCATCCGACGGAGAGAGATTATACCTGTATGTCTAAGGCACATAAGTCCCTCTCACGCATTGATATGTTCCTGGTTGGTGAGTCCCTTTTGTCGGAGGTGGTGGAAGCAACTATAGGGGATGCTGGGATCTCTGATCACACACCTATTCTTTTGCTTCTTCGTTGTGGTCGGAGCGTACATCAGCCAGGAATGTGGAGATTCCCAGCCTATTTGGCTAAGAGTAGAGAGTTTGAGACGTTCCTCAAACAGGAATGGGGTAATTTTGTTGATGACAATATTCAGCATTGGGATGATCCTGTACTCATGTGGGAGACGAGTAAGGCAGTTATGAGAGGAAGAATTATAGCATATGTGGCAGGGAAAAGGAGAAAGGCTAGACAGGAGACGAGTGACCTCCAGACTATGGCTATACTAGCCTATAGACGGTACTTGGGATCTACTGCTCCTGAGGATTGGACACAATGGCAGGATGCTTTATCACTACTAAATGCACACCTGACTAAGATAGCCCAACAGAAAGTGGACTTTGATAAACAACATTTTTTCCGATGGGGCAATAAAATGGGAACCTTACTGGCTAGACTGGCAAATCCAAGAGGTCCCAGACGGAAAATCCCACTCCTAGTGGATCCCATTTCAGGGACTCATTTGACTGACAGTAAGGACATACTACAGGCTGTTCATGCTCACTACACGGCTCTTTATTCCACACGGGGAGGAGACATATCTTCTATTAAAGATTCTTTAAGTTCTCTACAGTTACCCATACTGACAGACTCTCAGCGCACTACCCTTGAGATGCCCATTACATTAATAGAGATACGCTCAGTTATTAAAACAATGGCAAATTTTAAATCACCAGGGCCGGATGGTTTACCTGTCGAGTATTATAAATTGCTCTCTCCTGATATAGATCCCCTCCTCAAAGATTTACTCAACCATTATTTAGAAGGGGGCGCGTCCCTAACCTCTTTTAACTCTGCGTTAACTTCTTTAATCTTAAAACCGGGTAGAAGCCCAACTCAGATAACATCATATAGACCCATATCCTTGTTGAATCTAGATTATAAGTTGTTAGCAAAAATTGTAGCCAATAGAATACAAATGTTTCTCCCCGAGATTCTCTCGCCGAACCAGTATGGTTTCACTCGAGGTAGGCATTCGACCATTGCCATCCGCACGGCGATTGCGGCTACCATAGTGTCAGCTAGAAACAAAAACTCTCCTAATATTTTACTCAGTCTGGATGCGGAGGCCGCGTTTGATAGTGTAGAGTGGCATTGGATATACGCGGTGCTTGAGAATCAGGGATTTGGTGAGAAATTCGCGACATTGATTAGACTTTTATATAATTCACCTAAGTCTAACATTATAGTTAATCAACAACTTACGGAGGGGGTGGAGTTGACCAGAGGTACTCGTCAGGGCTGCCCACTTTCCCCCATCCTATTCAATCTCGCCCTTGATCCTCTTATACGAGCGTTAGAGTCCTTGTCTTTGTTTAAAGGGATACGGGTTGGAAGACTTAGTTTAAAGCTTACGGCTTTTGCAGATGATATTCTGCTTTATATTGCTAACCCAGAAGAGGCCCTACCTGGAATTTTAGCCCTTATGGAAAGACTGGGAGCTATGTCTGGTTATTCAATTAACCCAACTAAATCTAAGGCACTTAATTTACGCGCGTCGCGCAAACCGCCATGGGCAGGATTGTATGCTTTTGAATGGTGCAAAAAGGCGTTGCCCTACTTGGGTGTGCTTATAACTAAAAACCCTCATGATCTTCAGAGAAGTAATTTTTTTCCCCTCGTACAAAAAATTAAAAAAGAACTGGAAGGATGGCAACATTTAACCTTTTCATATTTGGGTCGGGCATATCTGTTAAAAATGATTGTTATTCCACAGATACTTTATTTTATTCAATCCCTCCCAATATTGCTTTCTCCTTGCGATCTGCGGGTAATAAATGGTATGTTTCGTACTTTTATTTGGGCAAAGAAGCACCATGCTATTAGTATGGATATATTGGAACAACATCCATCGAATGGGGGTATTAATTTTCCAAACTTAGAAAATTACAACCTGGCGGCTTTGCTTCGTTATCTTAAAGATTGGATTCATGATACTTCCATATTTACTAACACTCAAGTGGATCAAAATCTGATACCTCATACCAATTTATTATATCTATTACATACACATAAGGAACTGTTACCCTCGTCGGTGCTAGATAATCCTTTGCTAATGGTGATGTGGAAGATATGGCATAAGATACGACATAGTCTTTCTCTTAATGCACATTCCTCACTTTTCTTACCAATATTTGGGAATCGAGATGTTAGATTGAGCATGGGGAAAGAGGACTTAGTTGCCAGATATCGGAATGTGACAGTGGGTTCTATATTAGACTCTGAGACGCGCAGACCACACTCCTGGTCAATTATTAGGAGATACCTTCCCTTGACAATGGGGTGTCTCACGAATTGTGCGACCCTGGAAGTTTATGCCACAAAGGTGGGAGAGAGGTTATCAGATACAGATTGGGACAACCCATTTGATACCATGCTACGAAATAGGGCTTCACAGTTTCATTCTACTTCCAGATTCTATCTCTTTTTGAAAAAGGAGTTGGATTACACTAAACGAAAAACAGGCCTTCCAAGATGGTGCACTCGTTTCCCAGTCTTAACCCCAGAATATATCCTCAAGGCAATGTTTTATGCTTGGAAGGCTTTACCGGCTTCTTCCTATAGGGAAATGTTGCTTAGAGTGTATCATGGCACATATATATCACCGCATCGTTCGTTTCTCATGGGCTTATCCCAAACAGATAATTGTTTAAAGTGTGCGGCTCCTGGGGCAGATCTTTTTCATCAATTTTGGGATTGCCCGGCTATTGCAAGGTTTTGGGAGGAGGTAAGGAACTTTTGTCTAGATCATCTTTTGAACTATTTGCCTTCCACGGCAGAGTGGGCGATTCTGGGAATATGGCCTGGGGAAGCTTTAAGAATTACAAGAGGGGCTAAACGTTTGGCATCTATGGTATCTATGGTAGCGAAAAAATGTATATTACAACAATGGATAACAGTGGAACCTCCAACACTGATAATGTTTTTAAATAAGCTAAAACATGTGTTCCGTATGGAGTGGATAGAGACACAGGTGGGGGGGGATCGCCTGGTACCCCGCTTTTTTGATACTTGGGAGAGTTTAATTGACACGTTCTCTGAAGAGGTGAGAACTCATCTTATAGCTTGTTTTGAACAGTCCCCATGGTATATTACTAGGATGGTGGCAGGTGATCCTCCGATTCGATCTGATAGACGAGACGGGACGGGATAGGAATGACAAAACATTAAATAATCGTTGCTAGGGGGTCGGGATGGTTTTTACGATGTAAGGATACTGTTGGTTTGCTTGATAGCTATGATGGTGTGTGACGGAAGTGACATTACACTAAATAATTGTTATTTGCTCGTTATGATACTCTTACGAATAGACAAGTTCTTGCTTGATTGTTTGTTTTATAAATGAAACAAAGAAAATATGTTAAAATGAAGGTTATTTTTCTTATGAATATGTGGTACTGTAGAGTTTAATGCTCTCATGGTTATTGATTGTATTCCCATATATTTCAATTATTTGATGCCCATGAGTTGTTGAAATGTATATTAATGTTTGAAGCACTGTATTGCATAATTTTGTGCACATGATTATCTTATCCTTCAATAAAAAACTTTGAAAGAAAAAAAAAAAAAAGCTTATCAGCCACCTCTATTTTTTCCAACAAAATTTCCAAACCATTTTTTTATTGACCACATCACATTTGAAGGGACTTTGTTTATTAACCTTTCAGGTGCTTCACAGGAATTAATGGAATGTGGAAGGAAAAAAATAACATTTTACTTTTTTACAAAAATATTATTTTAACCACAAACTTTTTAATTTCACAATGGTAACAGAAAATATACACCATTAAAATTGTAGTGCAATTTTTCCTGAAAACACCAATACCCAAAATATGGGGGAAACTACTGTTTGGGCGCATGACAGTACTCGGAAGGGAAGGAGAGCAGTTTGACTTTTTGAACGCAAAATTTGCTAGAATCATTACCGGAGGCCATATTGCAATTACACAGCCCCTGATATGCTTAAACAGTGGAAACCCCCACGTAAGTGATCCCATTATGGAAACAAGACTCCTCAAGGAATGTATCTAGATGTGTGGTGAACACCTTGAACCCCCAGGTGATTCACAGAAGTTTATAACGTAGAGCCATGTAAATACAAAATTACATTTTCCTACAAAAATGTTTTTTAGCCCCAAAGTTTTTATTTTCACAGGGGTAACAGGAGGAAATGGAACCCAAAATGTGTTATGCAAGTTCTCCTCAGCACACAGATACCCCATATACTGGGAAAAACTACTGTTTGGGCACATGGCAGGGTTCACAAAGGATGGAGTGATATTTTGGAATGCAGACTTTTTGGAATGGTCTTCGACTGTCGCATCATTGCATTTGGAGAGCTTCTGATGCACCTAAACAATGGAAAAAACCACAAGTGACCCCATTTGGAAATTAGACCTCTCAAGGAATTTATCTAGACATTTTGTGAGCACCTTTAACCTACAGGTGCTTCACAGAAAGTTACAACGTTGATGTGTTAAAGCGAAAAAATATATATTTTTCCCACAAAAATGTTTTTAGCCCCATTTTTTTTCATTTTCTCAAGCATAACAGGATAAAGTGGCCACCAAAATGTGTTGTGCAATTTTTCTTGAGTATACCGATACCCTACATGTTGTCGAAAACTACTTTTGAGGCACAGAGCGAAGCTCAGAAGGGAAGACGCGCCATATTGGAGTTCAGATTTTGCTAGAATAGTTTGACTGTGCCATGTCACATTGGTATTGCCCATGAGGTCACAGAATAGCATAAACCCTCCATAAGTGACCTCATTTTATAAACTACAACCCCAAATGAATACATCTAGGAGTTCAGTGATCATATTGACACTACAGTTATGTCACACAATTGTACACCATTGGACAGTGAAGAAAAAATAATTACCGTATTTTCCGGCATATAAGACGACTGGGCGTATAAGACGACCCCCCAACTTTTCCAGTTAAAATATGAAATCTTCTTAAAAGTCGGGGGTCTTCTTATATGCTGTATGTCGTCTGATTGGGCCGATGACTAATGTGCCTTTTGGGGTGGGGAGTGGTCCCGATGATGAAGAGGGGGCGTCTCACAGGAAAGTGTGAGTGGAGTAGCCCCCTATTACCTCATTGCGGCAGCATGGGGGTCTCCGTGCTGGGGAGTGGCGGCTCCTCATTGCGGTAGCATAGGGTTTCTGTGCTGGGACGCCCCCTCTCTTCGTCATCGGGACCACTCCCCCCCACCCACCATATGCACATTTGTCTGTACCCGGCGTATAAGACGACCCCCGACTTTTAAGAAGATTTCGAGGTGTTAAAAAGTTGTCTTATACGCCGGAAAATACGGTACATTTTTGCTACAAAAATTTTGTTTTAGCCCCAGATTTCACATTTTCACACAAGGAAATGCGTAAAAATGGCACTACTACTTATCCATATGGCGAGACTAGGTAGGGACGGAGCGTTATTTGCCTCCTGGAGTGCAGATTTTCTTAAAATAGTTTGCGGACACCTTTTACAGGGCCCCTAAGTGCTAGAAGATGAGAATCACCACTCAAGCAAGTTATTGTAAATTATACCCCTTTGGGAATTTATCTACAGGTGTAGTGGCGATTTTGACTCCGTGGGTGTTTTCCAAAAACAAGCAGTGCCCAGCAGTGGATGTTGCTGAGTGAAAATTGCAATCAGCCATTGTAGTACCCAGTACGTTGTATGTTGTAGTGCTCAGGCTTCTGGAGACAAGCACCCGTAAATTATGTGGGCTCTCATCGCTAATGTGCAATCCCCCTATATTTCTGTTATCAGATGATAGACCTGAGTGGGAAATTGATTTTTTGGTGGATTGATTTGAAGTTTTTGTTGGGAACCTTTTACGTAACATTTTGAATCACATTTATTCAGCGCTCTATGCTGAGCACTTACTTTGGGGTTTCCGTCTAAAAAAATGGATGAAACCCCCAACTGAGCCACTCACAATAATGAGGTAGAAGATTTACTCTCGACTCCATCTGACCTCTGTTCAGCGTTGTCCTTCCTTTCAGAAGTGCACAATACTGGTGGATCGTGCTTTTATGCACGCCTAAAAAGACAGACACTGCCGGATCATAAGCGGCCAGATGGCATCCACAGTGCCACCATCTGTCTCATTAAAGAGAATCTTCCACAGGGGGTTCCATCTGAATCACGTATTTCATAGATTTACATGGAAACCCTGTGTGTAAGTGCTCAGCATTGAGCGCAGGATAAGTGTGAGACAAGCCTTACTGCAATCTTTGGGAGGCAGAATGAAAAAATCAACAGCAAGTGAAGAATTGGTTTCATTTATTTTATTTTTTAAGACATTCTTAATGCATTATAAATGATTAGACGACTTTATTCTTTAGGTCAGTGAGATTACAGTGATACCAGATTTATATTGTTTCTTTATGTTTAGCTAATGTCACACACTAAAGAAACACTTTCTATTGCAAAAACAAGTTTTTGAATTGGCACATTTTGAGAGCTATAATCGTTTTACATTTCTGCCAACAGAGTCATGTGCGGGTTTGTTCTTTATGGGATGAGTTGACATCTTTTTTGGTACCATTTTCGGACAGATAAAGTTTTTTGATCGCTTTCTGTTCCAATTTTTGGAAGGCAGAAACCAGCAATTCAGAAATAGTTTTCTATGCCGTTCCGCGTGTGGTAAAATTGATAAAGCAGCTTTATTCTTTGGGTCAGTACAATAACAGCAATTCCACATTTATATAGTTTTTATGCTTTGGTGCTTTTACACAAAAACAACTATTTTATAGAAAAAAATAATTATTTTTACATAACTTTATTATGAGAGCTATAACTTTTTTTATTTTTCTGCTGATGGAGCTGTACCATTTTTATTTACATTTGTCTTTTTTGTTGCGTTTTATTCCACTTTTTGTTCAGTGATATGAAGAAAAAGTATAGTTTTTTGCCTTCTTTTTTTATGGTGGTCAGTGAAATAGATATTTAAATAGACAGATATTACAAAGATAGCTACAGATGCAATCAAAATTATTCAAGCCCCATAGCAAAATAGCTAAATTAGCAAATGTTACAAACTTTCTGCTGTTTGCAATAAACCAATAAAACAAGAACAATTTAAATAGCTCAACACAACTTAAATCACTAGTGGTTTCTCCAAATTCAGCATAAAATGCTACATTTCATCATTGTTGCAGTCTGAGAATTATTCAATCCCTTCATGACAACCATCTTTAGTACTTAGTAGAACACCCTTTGGTTGTTATGAGCTGCTGCAAACGTGATGCATAAACAGACGCCAGTGTTCCTTTGGAGTCTTAGCCAGTTCCTAAAGGCAATGGCCTCCCATTTACTAACATTCTTGTGTTGTCAAGAGACTTGTCTAATGAGAATTGAGAAGTGATCATTGATTTGCTTTAGTAAAGAAAATTATACAAAAAGATAGCAAAGGTATTGAATGTTCCAAGAGATACAGGTGGAAGCATAGTTCGTAATGTCTTAGTGGGGTTTCGGTTACACTACCGTAGATTCTCTCATCCTATATAGTGATGGCCTAACATCTAAAAAAAAGTACCCAAACCCGAACCCCATTCAGGTGAATGAGGGGCCCAAACATCTGCTGTTTGCCACACTGTCATCTACATGATAGTGTGGCAAACACAGGCTCTGATTGACGGTAAGAGCATTACCGCCGGTCAGAGAACTGCAGTTCCCATGCCATCAGATGACAGTGTGAGCTAGTAGTGGTGACTGGCAGTAAAAAGGTTACCTCCTTCATTGATAACAGCAACAGCAAGCACCGCTGATGGGAGTATTCATCAGCCGGCGCCTGTGCTAAAAATAAATAAATTAAAAAAATGACATGGGGCCTCTCCTATTTTTGATGACCAGCGCAGGCAAAACTGACAGGTGCGGGCTGCAACCTTCAGCTATCAGCTTTATTATGGCTGGTTATCAAGAATAGAGGGGTCCCACGCTTTTTTTTCCCCATCATTTTTGACAATTAGCAAGCTAAAGCAAACAGCTGGGTGCTGGTATTATCAGACTTGTAAAGGGCCGTGTATATTGCCCCCCCCAAGCTAAAAATAGCAGTCCGCAGCTACCCCAGAAATGGCTACCATATTAGTTGCGCCGATTCTGGTGCTTTGCCCGGCTCTTCCCACTTACCCTGGCGTAGTGGCAAATGGGGTAATGATTGTGGCATTGATGTCAGCTGTTTTTTGGCTGCTGACACCAAGCCCACAGGTTAGTAATGGGCTTGAAGGACACAACCAGAATAAAGTCCTTTAATTGAAAAAAAGACACAGACTCTCTAATTTGAAATAAAAATATAAAAGCACAGTTATACTCAACTTACACCCAATCCATTGAAGCGCTTGTATTCCTAATCTTCATTCTATAGTAAGTGCTAAAGCAGCTTGTCATGATGGGGTTAATAATAAACTGCAGTAGGCATTAGGGCATGTTCCCACGGTCAGTAAATGATGCGGGTTGGACGCTGTGTACATCTACAGCATCCAACCCGCAGCACCAGATGTTACAGCACAGTGGATGGTATTTTAAGAAATCCCATATCCACTATATGCGCATCGGCACCCGCGGCTTCTCTGCAGAGACGGACATGTGGTACATCTTTCCAGACTGCGGCATGTCTATTTATCTTGCGGAGATGCTCAGTCTCCGCAAGATAAATATCACCAGCCCAATGTATAGGGCACGGTGATTCCGCATGGTTCAATGAACACATGCAAAACCACCTGTGTTCAAAAGCCGGCAGGGCTTTGGATGCAGCGGACATGTGCTGTGTCCAAAGTGCTGCCGATTACTGACCGTGGGGTCTTAGCCTTACAAGTGGCATTTTTGGGTTGAATTTGGAGAAACCACTTGTTGTATTAGTTGTGTTCAGTAATTGAAAATGTTCTTTTCTTGATTGGTTTCTTGCAAACAGCAAAAAGTTTGTAGTGGGGCTTGAATAATTTTGATTTGAATATTGGCTTCAACCATTTAGTTCATATAGTATAAATGACTCATTTAGTTGTTGGCATTGCAACATGAAAGTGGGACATTGTTCACTATCAATTATACAAGTAGGTAAAACCCCACTGAAAATATGTACAGGAAAAAAGTTTAGTTATTATGAATATCAAGTTCTGAAATTACATGCTATTTTAAATCTCACAAGAGATTTAGTTAAGTTTAGTGTAAATAAAATATTGCAAATCATGTTAGTCCTATATTGTATTTTTTGGGGGAGGAGGACACAACATAACTAGGTCAAGGCCTGCGGCAGAAAGTTCATTGCACAGTCTGCCCTGCTAGGTATGAGGTTGTCTAAAGTGTCCTGCTTTATATTTATGCCCATCATGCAAATTTGTAGAACCCAAAAAAACAAACATAGTCTATTCCTACATGTGCAACATACATCTATCTACGGTATTGTGACAAAGTCACTGCCAAAGTTCTGGAGGGGAGATGTGTGTCACTGAATCTATTAGCTTGAGGGATTTGAAACCTAGTTTGCTTCAGCACACTATGTGCTGAGTGGGGTTAATCCTCAATTTTAAGGGCTGGGTTTTTGTGGACAACCATAGAGCGAGTGGGAGATTGTCCACTTTATCTCCACCCCAAGGTGGAGTTGGCCACCTGCGGTATTCAGTGTTCGGTGTGTCTGGAGAGGCTAACTCCAGAGAAGTGTTCATGTTTGTGCTAACCTGAACTGTGTGTTTTGCTAACCCTGAGCAGGCGGATCCCCTCTACCACAAGGACTGTGCTTTGTGTTACCACTTTGTTTTCTTTTCCTGTTTTTTTTTTGTCGAAAGGGCCTTGTTCATTTTTACTTTACCATGGTTTATGCCGCATGATAAACTAGTGAAGGACTTAAAGAGACAGTGTTCCTTTGTCTACCTCCTTGTCCAGCAGAATGAGCTGATCTACCACACTATGTAGAGCGTATAAGCATGTATATTGGATATTGTCTTTTGTTACAATATTATGAAGAAAGCTAATAGCTAGGAATTTCTAATTAGCATAAGTTATTGTTGCAAAATAGATGCAAGTCTGTAGGCGACCGTATTGGATGCACACATTTTTTTTACATATTTCACTACAGCAGGGAATTTCTAGTAGTTGAAATGAACAGGAGTCAATTGACAAAGTTTTATATGTATGTATGCTGTCTGTCTTAAAGGAATCTGTCACTGTCATGTCGGACGCTATTCACACTAGGGCGTCCGATAGACAGAGGTAATTTCAAATTCGTCCACTATACGCTCAGTGGCGCCGGCTAGACTTTGTCCAGGTTGTCCGGGGTTAATCTAGCTGATAATCGGGTTGGTGGCTGGGTCACGCCCGTTGCCTTTAAATAGTCATTCTGGACTTTGGGCGTCGCCGATTATAGCTTGTGTCTTGTGCCTGGTGATCTCGGTCTGGAGTGGTGGTCTAGGAGAAGAAATATCGTATCTGGTGGTGTATTATCCTTTGTCATATTTCTCCTTCCTATATTTGTATTTGTTTTGCCCTGTGCACATTATAGTATTTTCCTGTGTGTCTGCGGAGTGGTGCGTTTTTAGTTTTCCCTGTCTGTGCTTTCTGTAGGGGTTGGTGTGTGGTCTAATCACTGGGTGGCGGGTGTAGGTTTCAGCATAGGACTGAAACAGGAGTCAGGGTCAGGCCTGGCGGCCCAGACAAGCACACCATCAGTGTAAATCCTAGGAGAGGGACAGACAGGGTTTTCCCTAGTCTGAGGGATATCGCAGGGGCCCGGGTAATCAGCTGTAGTCTACCCAGTACCCGCATGACAGTCACCTGACTCATGCTGCCCAAATCACAGGCAGCCTCAATCAGAACCTGACTGTATGATTACATCCAGATATTTTTTTCTCTGAAATGCTCCTGCTTTTCTGAGGAAATATAGTTAGAAGATCTGGCTGGGGATTGTAGCTGGAAACTACGGTAGTCCGGCTCCAGCTCTTCCCAGCCCTGCTGCAGGTGATTGACAGGTCTCCTACATAGGGGGAGGTCTATCAATGACCTTCAGCAGTGCTGGGAAGAGCTGGCCGAGGGTGGAGTTATACTATGTCTCCAACTATGATCCCTGATCGGCTCTTACCATCACCACTGCAAGTGATTAACAGGTCTTCTGCATAGCGCTCCAAAAATTGATGAACAGCGCTCCAAACGGGTGTAACGATATCAAAAAGAGTATTCATTTAGCCATAACATAGCAACGTTTCGACCAGAAACTGGTCTTTTTCAAGCAAAAAAAAAGACCAGTTTCTGGTCGAAACGTTGCTATTTTATGGCTAAATAAATACTCTTTTTGATATCTTTACACCCTTTTGGAGCGCTGTTCATCAATTTTTGGACTGTTGTATATCCGGGATGGTTCCCTGGACATGGAACGGGCGCTCCCTTGAGCGAGTGCTGTCAGCCTTCTCCTTCTGTTGTTCTGCATAGCGCTGTCAATCACCTCTAGCAACACTGGGAATAGTTGGCTGGGATGGAGCCGGACTAGTCTCGTCTCCCTGTGGTCTCCAGCCAAAGGATTTCAGAAAAAAATATACCTGGCTGCAATTGAGCATCTAGGCTCTGATTCATGCTGCTCGCAGATTGGTCAGCATTGATCAGGTGACAAGTTTCTTTTAAAATCAACTTGCACATAGATAGCTGGTCCAATATTATTCAATATGGCTGTTCAGATGTCTCTTTTTTTTCACTCGGAGCAAGTGTTCTGTCAAAACAAATCTCAAGTAGCAATCTCTTCCATTTTTCTGATGTGACCACCTATTCAAATCTATGGGTGTGCAAAAGAAAAAATCTGTTCCCATACTAATCATCCACGTTGTATTTTTTCAGATATATTGCAATTCTTAGCAAAAGCAAACTGAACTTGACTTATATATTTTTTTACCTGCTGATATATAAAAATGGATGCCATACCAGTGTAGAAAATGGACATGCAGATGACATACGAATGAAAATTGTCTGTTGTTTGGATGAAAAACAGATGACACTGGTAAACGCAATTTTTCTGGCAAAAGGTTTTAAAACATATTTTAAGTCAATTTTGGCTGCTGATTACGAATATGAACTCCGTTTTTGGCTATCACATCAGGATTTCGAGATATTTTCAATTTTTGATGAAAATTACTCCTAATGTTTTATGATAAAAACACATGATTTTCGGTACTACATTTTGTATATTTTTAATCAAGGAATAACAAAGACTACAAAGTCTGTGTACAGCAAATCAAATATACTTACAGAATTAAACTACAAAATATAAAAACATATATATGGCACACAGATGAATGACAAATGGCAGTTATTTGAACTTTCTTTTCTTGGCTGATCTGTGATGTACAGCTTCTGGGTAGTTGTCTCTCATCAAGCTCCAGCAATAGTCAGCCATCATATGTGAGTCCCACCGGCCTTGATACCGTTCTTCCATTGTTTTAATGTCCTGATGAAAACACTCCCCATGTTCCTCGCTCACATCCCCAAGGTTCTCTGGAAAAAAGTCCAAATGGCTGTGTAAATAGTGAATCATGATACTCATTCTACATCCAAGATTTCTCAGACTCATTAGTAGCTCTTCCACAATCTCTTCATAGTTGTCTGCTTTCTTTTTCCCTAGAAAATTCTGTACCACATTACAAAATGCATTCCAAGCTCTTTCTTCTGTCTCATTCATTGATGTGATAAAATTTGGGTCTCTCATAAGTGTTCTTATTTGAGGTCTATCAAATATTCCAGGCTTTTTCTTCTCTTCACTAAGACCAGGAAAAGTTCAACATATAGTTAAAGCATTCTCCACTGTGATTGAGAGCTTTGACGAACTGCTTCATCAATCCAAGTTTTATGTGTAAGGGAGGAAAAACAATATTCTTCCTATCCACTAGAGGATAATGGATGACATTCTTATCGCCAGATGCCAAACTCTGTCGCTGAGGCCATTCAGTTTTCACCCAATTTTCTGCTGTAGCTCTACTGTCCCAGTAGCACAGAAAACAAGGGTATTTTGTGTACCCTCCTTGCAGACCCAAAAGAAAGTTAACCATTTTCAAATCAACACAAATTAACCACCCAAATTAAACTAAATTTACCTTAGTGAACCGTATAAACCGGCACTTTTCATACACTACTTATATTTATCATGGAATTCATGAAAATGGGCTATATACCTATAGCACAAAAACGTGATGTGATAGAGAAATTATAAGATGAGATTTGAATTCAGCACCCTCAAATTAGTCTAAAACTGTTCTTAAAGTCCATGCCAGAAAATGTTTTTTTTTTTTTTTGTAGACCAGTGTTATCGTACACCCGTTAGGGTCAGAAGTATATACGACTAATTGCTGCTGATACTGTCACGGGAAGCCTAGGTAGGCAAGAGCTAATATCCCAGGCCCCTGCAATTTCCCTCAACTCTGGGAAACCCTGACTGACCCTCTCCCAGAGTTTACACTGATGGTGTGCATGTCTGGGCCTCCACCCTCGCCCTATCTCCTGTTTCAACCCTAGGCTGAAACCACCCACCTCCCAGTGAAGAGACCACTAACCAATACCCACAGTTCGCACAGACAAGAATAACGGAAAATATACACCACGCCGCAGTCACTCAGGAATACACAATAAGTGCACAGGGCAAAACAAATACAAATATAGGAAGGAGGAAAATATGACAAAGGGAAATATACACCACCAGATACGATACTCCTTTTCCTAGACCACCACTCCAGACCGAGATAACCAAGCACTAGACAGAAGCTATAATCGGCGACGCCCAAAGCCCAGCAAAACTATTTAAAGGCAGTGGGCGTGACTCAGCCTTCAACCCGAGCACCAGCCAGATTAACCCCAGACAATCTGGATCAAATCTAACCGGCGCCACTGAGCATATAGTGGACGAAAGAGGAATTACCGCTGTCTGTCGGACGCCCTAGTGTGAACAGCATCCAACATGACAGTACCCTGCCTTCTACGAGGGACCCCAGGGCCCTCACGACTTATAGGACCCGGCTTGTCCGGATTGCGGCGGTGAAACATACTGACCAGCCGGTCCGCATGTATGTCCGAAGCTGGTACCCAAGACCTCTCCTCTGGCCCATAACCACGCCAGTGTACCAAGTACTGTAATGAGCGGCGCACCACACGAGAGTCAACCACCTTGGAGACTTCAAACTCTAAATTGCCATCCACCAAGACTGGAGGAGGCATTGGCACCGCGTCCACAGAACCCACCACCTTTTTTAATAACGATCTGTGGAACACGTTATGAATCTTATATACCGTAGGGAGTTCCAATCGGTAAGCTACCGGGTTAACGATGGCGGCGACCCTAAACGGACCAATAATCCTAGGACCCAATTTAAGGGATGGTATTTTAAGTCTTATGTTTTTTGTGGACAACCACACCCAGTCACCCACACCCAGGTCCGGACCTGGCACACATCTACTGTCAACCACACGTTTGTACCTTGCACCCACGCTCAACAGGCGCTGTTTCACTTTCCTCCAGACGGATGACAGTTGTGCTCCTAACATGTCCTCCTCCAGAACGCCGGAACAGCCCCCCTGACTTAAAGTACAAAATTGAGGATGATGCCCGTAAACACAAAAGAACGGAGACTCCCCAGAAGATTCCTGGCGGTGATTATTTATGGCAAACTCAGCCAAAGTAAGGAATGTTGACCACTCCTCCTGGTTGTCGGAAACAAAACAGCGTAAGTACTGCTCCAAATTTTGGTTCATACGCTCGGTCTGACCATTTGACTGAGGATGAAATGCCGAAGAATGCGACAACTTGATCCCAAGCCGTGAGCAAAATGCTTTCCAAAATTTTGCCACAAACTGAGTACCCCTATCAGACACGATATCAGACGGGACCCCGTGAAGTCTGACCACCTCCTGCACAAATACCTGAGCCAGAGTCTTAGCGTTAGGCAACGAAGGCAAAGACACAAAGTGTGACATTTTTGAGAAACGATCAACAATCACCAAGATGACCGTGTTCCCAGCAGAGGAAGGCAAGTCTGTGATAAAATCCATGGAGATCTCAGTCCATGGCCTACTGGGTACCTCGAGAGGAAGTAGTGTGCCAGCAGGACGGGAGCGGGGCGTCTTAGCCCTAGCGCACGTGGTACATGCTGACACGTATGAGACCAAGTCCTGTCGGATTTTGGGCCACCAAAACCGATGCGACACCAACTCCAAGGTACCCCTAACTCCTGGATGGCCAGCCAGAACAGCATCATGATGCTCACCCAACACCTTTAGGCGAAGATGAAGCGGTACAAAGGATTTGTTAACGGGAAGCTCAGGTGGTACCTCCTCCTGAGCCTCGGCAATCTCAGCCTCAACCTCGGTCGTGAGAGCCGAGACCACTACACCCTTTTGGAGGATGGGTACCGGTTCTTCCCGAGGTTCTCCCCCTGGAAAACACCTGGACAAAGCATCTGCCTTAGTGCTTTTAGACCCAGGTCGGTAAGTGACAAAAAAGTTGAACCGCGTGAAAAACAATGCCCAGCGAGCCTGCCTGGGAGACAGACGCTTGGCTGACTCCAAATACAGCACATTCTTATGGTCAGTAATAAAAGTAACCTGGTGAACCGACCCCTCCAAAAAGTGTCGCTACTCCTCAAAAGCCAAATTGATAGCCAACAACTCCCTGTTGCCTATATTGTAATTATGTTCGGCGGGTGACAGTTTCTTGGAGAAATAGGTGCATGGACGCAAGTTGCTCAAGGATGAGCCTTGAGACAGCACCGCCCCCACTCCAACCTCAGATGCATCGGCTTCCACAGTAAATGGTTTCGATACATCCGGTTGCACCAGAATGGGAGCTGAAGCAAAACTGTTTTTCAAAAGCTCGAATGCGCGCACAGCAGCCTAAGACCAGGCGGAGAAATCTGTACCTTTTCTTGTCATGTCAGTGAGCGGTTTAGCAATGACAGAAACATTTTTAATAAACTTTCTATAATAATTAGAAAACTGTTGTGAACTCTGTTTTTGGGCTCCCTCTTGTGGTCACAAGTGGTACTGTGTGAGTGCTGTCTTTGGGCTCCCTCTGGTGGCTCTTTGTGTCTTTCTGCAGGTCTGAGGCGGATCAGCTGTCTCGTTATCTGTTAGCTGGTTTCCTATTTAGCTCACCTGGACTTTCAGTGTTTGCCTGCTGTCGATGTATTCAGTGCTATCTTGATCCTCCTGAATTCCTTCGCTATCAGTCTCTCCAAGAGAAGCTAAGTTTTCTGTTTGGTTTTTTTTTGCTCATCAGTGTTCAATATGTTTTTTGGTTATTTACTTGTCCTTGTCCAGCTTGCTAATATGTGATTTCCTTGCTTGCTGGTAGCTCTAGGGGGCTGAGTTTCTCCCCTCACACCGTTAGTTGGTGTGGGGGTTCTTGTATTCTCAGCGTGGATATTTTGTATAGGGTTTTTTACTGACCGCACAGTTCCCTGCCTGTCTTCTGCTATCTAGTATTAGTGGGCCTCATTTGCTGAATCTGTTTTCATTTCTACGTTTTGTATTTTCCCCTTACCTCACCGTTAATATTTGTTGGGGGCTTACTATATCTTTGGGGTCATTTCTCTGAGGCAAGTGAGGTCTTACTTTCTCTATAGGGGTAGCAAGTTTCTCAGGCTGCGTCGAGACGTCCAGGAATTTAGGCACGTTCACCGGCTACCTTCAGTGTGTTTGGTTAGGATCAGGTTTTGCGGTCAGTCCAGTTACCACCTCCCTAGAGCTCGTTCTATGTTCAGTAACTTAGCTAGTTCATTCTGTGATCCTCACCCACTAAGGATCATAACAGAAAACCCCAGGAACCGCTGGAGCACTATTAGGTTATCAGGACGTCCCCAACGCAGCACCGCTTGCACCTTAGCGGCGTCCATTTTGAACCCTGAAGCAGACACAATATAACCCAAAAAAGGCAACTCCTGAACCGAAAATACACATTTCTCCAGTTTAGCATAGAGCTTATTCTCTCTGAGCAGCTGTAACACCTGCCTAACATGCTCTAAATGAGTATCACGGTCGCATGAATAGATGAGAATGTCATCAAGGTACACAATAACGAATTTTCCCATGACATGAGAGAACACATTGTTTATGAAATGCTGAAAAACAGCAGGCGCGTTTGTCAAACCAAAAGGCATCACCAGATTTTCAAAATGACCCTCAGGAGTCTTAAAAGCCGTTTTCCACTCATCACCTTGACGGACTCTTATGAGGTTGTACGCCCCCCTGAGGTCAAGCTTAGAGAACCACCTAGCACCAGCCACCTGATTGAACAGATCCGGTATCAGTGGCATAGGGTATGGGTCACGAACCGTAATCTGGTTTAACTCCCTGAAATCCAGACACGGGCGTAATCCGCCATCTTTCTTCTTAACGAAGAAAAACCCCGCTGCCACAGGCGAGGACGAAGGCCTGATGTGCCCTTTGCTCAGACTCTCAGCAATGTAGTCTTTTAAGGCTTGCCTCTCAGGACCAGAGATGTTATACATCCTAGCTTTCGGCAATTTGGCCCCTGGTTTTAGCCTAATTGTACAGTCATAGGCGCGATGCGGTGGCAATTCTGAACAACGCTTCTCTGAGAACACATCTGCGAAGTCCCGCAGTGACTCAGGAATGCTAGGAGTCAGAGTGGACACACACGTGGCCAGGCAATTCTCCTGGCAAAATCCGCTCCACTGAATTATTTCCTGAGTTTTCCAGTCAATCACCGGGTTGTGTACAGCCAACCATGGAAAACCCAGAACCATTTGAGCAGGAAGATTACTGAGCACCTTACATGTAACTAGGTCTGCATGTAGGACCCCAATGTGGAGTTTAACCTCAGCCACAAACTCAGTAATCTCCTCCTGTGGGAGAGGAGCTGCATTGATGTGACCACCCAGATAGGATGAGGCAGTTTTTCGATCCTGAAACCGGCTGTGTGCGCAAACTCCTCATCAATGAGGTTAGTGGCTGAACCACTATCCACAAACACAGTAATAGGAAACTCTCTGCCAGTGACCACAACCTTGGCAGGGAGCATGCATTGAGAAACCACTATGGAGGATATGCATAAACTCAGATCGGCCTCCTCCACACCCTCTGAGCTACGTAGTTTTTCCGCCATTGCGCCTTTCTTAGATAACAGAGGACAAGTATTAGCATAATGACCAGTTTTACCACAGCAAAAACAGGCTCTCTGCTTCCTGAGCAAAGGGGCATGATGCTTCACATGTGACACCCCTGCAATTTGCATAGGCTCTGTGGGCTCACCTGCAGCAACCTCACGTGAACCTACGCTCTCTCCTATAGGCGGCGTCTCTTTCACCACCTGACGCAGAAGGCGATCAATACGGATAACAAGACTCAGAGCGGATTCTAGAGAAACAGGAGTCTCATACATCAGAAGGGCTTTTTTAACCCTTCCTGAAACCCCATGAATAAACTGACTCCGCAGCGCAGGATCATTCCACTGTGTGTCTACCGCCCAGTGGCGAAATTCTGAACAGTAATCCTCCGCCATACGCTCCCCCTGGCAAATAGCGCGAATTTTAGATTCTGCTAGACCCATTTTGTCAGGATCCTCATAAATGAGTGCAAGAGCAGAAAAAAAACTCTCCACTAAGTTATATGCAGCAGAATCAGATGGTAAAGAAAACGCCCATGCTTGAGGATCCCTGTTCAGTAATGACAACACCAGACCCACACGCTGAGCCTCATTTCCTGAGGAGATCGGGCGCATACGAAAATACAATTTACAAGATTCACGAAAAGTAACGAATTTCCTGCGTTCCCCAGCAAACCTTTCAGGCAAAGGAAACTTTGGCTCAGCAACTCTGCCTGCAGATTCAGCTTGCACATTAGATACTACTAGACCCTGTTGCTGAACTGCCCCTTCAGCTCTGTGACCTGCAGGGACAGCGCCTCCAACTGGCGAGTTATGGAAGTCATGGGATCCATGGAATACAAAAAAAATATGGCCGATTATAATGTCACGAGAAACCTAGGTAGGCAAGAGCTAATAACCCAGGACCCTGCGATTTCCCTCAACTCTGGGAAACCCTGACTGACCCTCTCCCAGAGTTTACACTGATGGTGTGCATGTCTGGGCCTCCACCCTCGCCCTATCTCCTGTTTCAACCCTAGGCTGAAACCACCCACCTCCCAGTGAAGAGACCACTAACCAATACCCACAGTTCGCACAGACAAGGATAACGGAAAATATACACCACGCCGCAGTCACTCAGGAATACACAATAAGTGCACAGGGCAAAACAAATACAAATATAGGAAGGAGGAAAATATGACAAAGGGAAATATACACCACCAGATACGATACTCCTTTTCCTAGACCACCACTCCAGACCGAGATAACCAAGCACTAGATAGAAGCTATAATCGGCGACGCCCAAAGCCCAGCAAAACTATTTAAAGGCAGTGGGCGTGGCTCAGCCTTCAACCCGAGCACCAGCCAGATTAATCCCGGACAATCTGGATCAAATCTAACCGGCGCCACTGAGCATATAGTGGACGATAGAGGAATTACCGCTGTCTGTCAGACGCCCTAGTGTGAACAGCGTCCGACATGACAGATACTGAGTGGTCAGGTTAAGTAATCAAGAGGAAGTGAGGGGCCAGCCACAGCTCTTACTTACTCTTGATTACTTATACATCCAAAGGCGGGTACAATGACACCAGTACTGTTTGGACATAGGGCTCACATGAGAGAACAACTTAATGTGAGCACTGAGAAGGCGAGTTCTGACACCGCTGGAATGGTGGTGGCACTGGAGGTGAGTATAAGTGATTCTATTTTAACTGGGAAAACATTAAGATTTAGAAGGGGTTGTCCTTCTAGTGGACAACTCCTTTTAAAGGGGCCAGTAATATTATTATTGGTATTATTATTCCATACTGGTGATGACAGATACAAGTGATTTTCACAAAATTAGAATATCATCAAAAAGTTAATTTATTTCAGCTCTTCAATAAAAAAAGTGAAACTCATATATTATATCGAGTCATTACAAACAGAGCGATCTATTTCAAGTGTTTATTTCTGTTAATGAAGATGATTATGGCTTACAGCCAATGAAAACCCAAAAGTCATTCACAGAGTGCTGTATCCTAGCATATTAATGGAAAGTTGAGTGGAAGGAAAAAGTGTGGTACTTACCTGGGCCAAGGAGAAAAAGAACTGGACTGTTGCTCAGTGGTCCAAGGTGTTTTCAGATTAAAGTAAATTTTGCATTTCATTTGGAAATCAAGGTCCCAGAGTCTGGAGGAAGAGTGGAGAGGCCACAATCCAAGCTGTTTGAAGTCTAGTGTGAAGTTTCCACAATCAGTGATGGTTTGGGGAGCCATGTCATCTGCTGGTGTAGGTCCACTGTGTTTTATCAAGTCCAAAGTCAGCGCAGCCATTTACCAGGAAATTTTTGAGCACTTCATGCTTCCCTCTGCTGAAAAGCTTGTTGAAGATGGAAATGTCATTCTCCAGCAGTACTTGGCACCTGTCCACACTGCCAAAAGTACCAATACCTGGTTTTAAAATAACAGTATCACTATTATCAGCAAACTCGCCTGACCTTAATCCCACAGAGAATCTATGGGGTATTGTCAAGAGGAAGATGAGATACACCAGACCCAACAATGCCGACGAGCTGAAGGCTGCTATCAAAGCAACCTGGGCTTCCATAACACCTCAGCAGTGCCACAGGCTGATCGCCTCCATGCCACGCCGCATTGATGCAGTAATTGATACACAAGGAACCCCGACCAAGTATTGAGTGCATTTACTGAATATACATTTCAGTAGGCCAACATTTCAGATTTTAAAATCAATTTTCAAGCTGGTGTTATAAAGTATTCTAATTTACTGAGATAATGACTTTTGGGTTTTCATTGGCTGTAAGCCATAATCATCAACATTAGCAGAAATAAACACTTGAAATAGATCACTCTGTTTGTAATGACTCTATATAATGTATGAGTTTCACTTTTTGGATTGAAGAACTTTTTGATGATATTCTAATTTAGTGAGAAGCATTTATATATATTTCCATTACAAGATAACCAATCTGAACAGACTCTGTTTCGGATTCATCATCAGCTGTTGATCCTCTCACTGACTGTGGTATTCGTTGATGTTTTCTGTGCCAAATTCTTCCAAATCGTGCATATATTAATGAATTTTGCACAAAATAAAAATTGCTCTGTATTTTTTCTCTCTAACCGCTTTTGCAAATTTTCAGCATAATATATGCTAAAATATCTGGCGTACATAAAATAGGACTGGAATACAGTGGCACAAAAAATTTATAAAAGTTGCAATTAATGTAACAATAGAACAAATCGGGAAACCTCAAACCCTGCAAACAGTGACAAACATGAAAAAAAATTAGGTGAACACTGGTTTGGGAACTTCCCCTGAGATACAAGAAGCTTACATTTATGTGCTGTTTATGACTAAGCAAACACTGTTTCTGACTCCCCGGTTACATGTACAGATGTGATAGCACTTAGGGGAAAATAAGGCTCTGCTATATTCATAGCATGCCAAAAGACACTGTAATATTACACCAATACCTTGAAAAGTTTTTAGAGAACTAAAGGAAACCGACACAGCCACAAGTTTCAATAAAAATTGTTACTTTTTTCTTGACTTTCCATAAATTTTGCTAATGCGTCATCCCAGCTGTGGGCAGTGCTTGCGCAGACTGATCTCGCGGTGTGCATTAGGAAAATGGCACCGGAAAATGGCTACTCATTGAGCCGAGATCTTAATCTGCGCATGCGCCAGCATTGGCGTAATTTTCCTGAAGACTGCCATGAGATTAATCTGCACAACCAAACCTGTGTAAAATTTAGTAAAGTTTTAGTGTCAGTAGGTTAATATACTCACCATTTTTTTTTTTTTTAGGAATGTCTGAATTTTTTACATTTCTTAACTAAAAAAAATGCAAGTTTGACATTGTCGTAATCATACTGACGTTGACAATTATGTTCCCAGGTCATTTTTATTGTAGATCGAATGCCAAAAAAATAAAAACCCCAAAAACAATTGAGGAATTGAATTTTTTCCGCAAGTGTACTTCACTTGGAAAATTTTTTTCCCATTTTCCAGTGAACCATATGATAAAATGGATGGTGTCATTCAAAGAAAGAACAAGTCGCACAATAAAAAGAAAAAAGCCCTCATATGACTTTGTCAGCGAGAAAATAAAAAAGTCACGGCTCTTGAAAGAAGGGGAAGGAAAAATGAAAACGCAAAAATTGCTCAGTCCTTAAGGGGTTAAAAAATTGCATAAACCATCACATATATATATAAAAAGGAAAGCAAGATAACTCATTACAGTCATCACATCTTCAAGGGGAGATCCTTCTTCTTCTGCTATACTCTTAATATTTTTTTTAAACAATTAAAAAATTACAGGAAAGATAAAACAGCTTATTTCAGAAAAAAGTTCCGAGCAATGAGGGTTGAATGCATTAATAAAGGGTAACAGTACAGCAACATAGGAGGGACATCCAATTCTACTTCTAGTAAAAACAAGGTGGGTGAGGGCCCCAAATTCTGTAAAACCAAAGGAAAGGGACTTAGGAAGGGAGAGATAAGTATCAGGGGAGGAAGTGACAGATGAGATGTCAGAGAGCTAAGGGCTAGCCGTGAAGACATTATGATGTAGTAGGCTGTTAACAAATCTAAGGAAAGAGCAGTGGCGTATCCAGGGGGGGGCAGCCGGGGCATGTGCCGCGGGTGCAGCCGACAGGGGGGCGCCAGCGGGCCACCTGATGATGCGGCGGTCGAAGGAGGCTCCTCGTCCTGTACTGAGCGGTCACATGGTACCGCTCATTACAGTAATGAATATGCGGCTCCACCTCCCATAGGGATGGAGCCGCATATTCATTACTGTAATGAGTGGTAATGGTGACCGCTCAGTACAGGAAGAAGCTGCCGGCACCGGGAAGCAGGGACTGCACTGCGCCAGGAGCAGGTGAGTATAACGGGGAGAGGAGCGCAGCGCAATATTCACCTGCTCCTCGTTCTGGCGCCGCTCCGTGTTCAGCAGTGACACTGAGGTCAGAGGGCGCGGTGACGTAGTTAGTGCGCGCCCTCTGCCTAAACATCAGTGCTGAAGATGGAGCGGCGGCTGGAACGAGGAGCAGGTGAATATTGAAAGTGCCGGGGGCCTGAGCGACGGAGAGGTGAGTATGTGAATATTTTTTTTTTATCGCAGCAACAGCAAATGGGGCAAGTGTCTGTATGGGGCATCTTATGGGGCCATAACGTTTGTGAAGCACTATATGGGGCAAGTGTCTGTATAGAGCATCCTATGGCGCCATAACGTTTGTGCAGCACTATAATGAGGCAAGTGTCTGTATAGAGCATCCTATGGGGCCATAACGTTTGTGCAGCACTATAATGGGGCAAGTGTCTGTATTGAGCATCTTATGGGGCCATAACGTTTGTGCAGCACTATAATGGGGCAAGTGTCTGTATAGAGCATCTATGGGGCCATAACGTTTGTGCAGCATTATATGGGGCAAGTGTCTGTATGTAGCATCTATGGAGCCATAACATTTGTGCAGCATTATATGGGGCAAGTGTCTGTATAGAGCATCCTATGGGGCCATAACGTTTGTGCAGCACTATAACGGGACAAGTGTCTGTATGGAGCATCTTATGGGGCCATAACATTTGTGCAGCACTATATGGGGCAAGTGTCTGTATGGAGTATCTTATGGGGCCATAATTAACTTTGTGCAGCACTATATGGGGAAATTGTCTATATGGAGCATCTTATGGGGCCATAATTAACGTTTGTGCAGCACTATATGGTGCAAATATCTTTTCTTTATGGAGCATCTTATTGGTCCATAATCAACGTTTCTGCAGCAGTATATTGGGCAAATGTGTCTATGGAGCATCTTATGGGGCCATTAACCTTTATGCAGGATTATATGGGGCTCCTGATTCAATATGAATATTCCAAAACACTTAACCTACTGATGTCTCAATTAATTTTACCTTTATTGGTATCTACTTTAACATTATTGGGATTCAGGAATGTATTTTCGCTTGGTCATACAGTGTCAATAGAGTTAAAGGGAACCTGTCACCCCCCCAATCGTTTCAAACTAAAAGAGCCACCTTGTGCAGCAGTAATGCTGCATTCTGACAAGGTGGCTCTTTTAGTTCTGGGTGCTGTAACTAGAGAAATAATCAGTTTTATAATTTGTCAGAAATACCTGGTCCTCAGTCAAGTGGGCCGGCGTTTCCCCCCTGCTTCAGACAGCAGACAGCTGTCACTCACATCTTCTTGGCGCCGGGCGCCGCCTCCTCCTCAGCGCTGTTTTCAAAAGTAGCTGGCGCCTGCGCTCTTTTCCCCTGCCTGGTGCAGGCGCAGTGAGTGCTGGCCGTCTTTCCTCATATGCAGCCCAGCTGACTGCGCCTGCGCGGCCGCCCTGCCTGTGATTCCCTGCCCCGCAATGTGAATAAATCATAAGTCACTGCGGGGCTGGGATTCACAGGCAGGGCGGCCGCGCAGGCGCACTCAGCTGGGCTGCATATGAGGAAAGACGGCCAGCGCTCACTGCGCCTGCAGCAGGCAGGGGAAAAGAGACCAGGTATTTCTGACAAATTATAAAACTGATTATTTCTCTAGTTACAGCACCCAGAGCTAAAAGAGCCACCTTGTCAGAATGCAGCATTACTGCTGCACAAGGTGGCTCTTTTAGTTTGAAACGACTGGCGGGGGGTTGACAGGTTCCCTTTAAGGTTCAAATGGGGGAGGTTTGGGGAGAGGGGGTCGCCAAACTGATCCTTTGCCCCGGGTGCAGGAAAGGCTAGATACACCTCTGGGAAAGAGATTGTGCTGTCTTTTGGAGCTCCAATTTATTCAAGGATTCCATGTATCAGGGAAAGATGAGCAGGTATATGGAATTCCCAGGTAGATATTGTCCAGCCTTAGGCTAGAAGTCTGCAGTCACTTTACGTTGCGTACTGCGTGCTGTGGGGATTCTCCAGGGTCGGCGAGTACTCCCAGCCACATTCCGACTAGACATGTCTGGCTTGGCTCATTTCACTTATATTGAATAATATAATAATAATATAATCACTTGCAAATCACATGCTTACAGTCATTCTCCCTCTGCTCCCAGCGCCGGTACTGGAGAAGCCTGACAGCGCGAACTGTGCACGCTCTAAGGATTCACAAGTCTGCAATCACATGGGATGACTGTAATGCAATGAATTATGGTATTATTATTTTTATTATTTATTTTTGTCAGTCTAAATCATATACTTCTTTGAGTTGATACCAAAATGTTCACTCTATTTCCAACACCATGACTATATCATTTGCCCTTTTCAATGTATATTTTCATATTGGCTGTTCCCTTTTTAAAGATGGCTGCAGAAACATCGGGCGCCATACTGCGCATGCTTCCGCTCTGTTCCAGTGTTGGATGCCTCGCTGGTGCGTTGCAGACTGTGACTCCAGTCGCACTCTGTTACGCACCTCCGGGTTTCCGATGCCAGGGACGGGCGGTCTCGTGGGTTAGTAGTGGAGCCAAGTAAACATGACGTTTTTGATTTTTAATGAATGACAGCTGTATTGACCCCTGTTGTGAAATTGGATTTTGGGCTCCCCCGGTGGCCACTGGTGGAATTGAACTGGTGTGCATCATCCCCTCTGTTCACCTGTTTCCATCAGGATGTGGGAGTCGCTATTTAACCTTGCTCCTCTGTCACTTCCATGCCGGTCAACATTGTAATCAGAAGCCTTTCTGTGCATGTTCCTGCTGCTAGACAACTCCCAGCTAAGTTGGACTTTGTCCTCGTTTGTTTTTGCATTTTGTTCCAGTTCACAGCTGTAGTTTCGTTTCTGTGTCTGGAAAGCTCTTGTGATCTGAAATTGCCACTCTGATGTTATGAGTTAATACTAGAGTCTTAAAGTAATTTCAGGATGGTATTTTGATAGGGTTTTCAGCTGACCATGAAAGTGCCCTTTCTGTCTTCCTGCTATCTAGTAAGCGGACCTCAATTTTGCTAAACCTATTTTCATACTACGTTTGTCATTTCATCTAAAATCACCGCCAATATATGTGGGGGCCTCTGTCTGCCTATCGGGGAAATTTCTCTAGAGGTGAGCCAGGACTATATTTTCCTCTGCCAGGATTAGTTAGTCCTCCGGCCTGCGCTGGGCGTCTAGGGATAAAAACGTAGGCAACGCTACCCGGCTACTGTTAGTTGTGCGGCAGGTTTAGTTCATGGTCAGTTTAGTTTCCATCCTTCCAAGAGCTAGTACTTATGTTTGCTGGGCTATGTTCTCTTGCCATTGAGAACCATAACAGTTTGACCGGCCTAAAAAGGGTTAAATTAATTGACAGAGAAAGGAGAGAAAAGAGAAGTCTGCTGAAGATTTTTTTTTTTTTCCCTTCCCTTCAGTTCTGAGTGTGCTTGTAATTGAATCTCTTGCAAGTCTGCCTATATTGCAGCCTTTCTCTCTCTCTCTCTCCTTCTAATCCTGGAATGGCTCTGTGTTCACCTGTTTAAAATGGATATTCAGAGTTTAGCTGCAGGTTTGAATAATCTCACCACGAAAGTTCAAAATTTACAAGATTTTGTTGTTCATGTTCCTATATCTGAACCTAGAATTCCTTTGCCTGAATTTTTCTCGGGGAATAGATCTTGCTTTCAAAATTTCAAAAATAATTGCAAGTTGTTTTTGTCCCTGAAATCTCGCTCTGCTGGAGATCCTGCTCAGCAGGTCAGGATTGTGATTTCCTTGCTCCGGGGCGACCCTCAGGATTGGGCTTTTGCATTGGCTCCAGGGGATCCTGCGTTGCTCAATGTGGATGCGTTTTTTCTGGCCTTGGGGTTGCTTTATGAGGAACCTCAGTTAGAGCTTCAGGCGGAAAAGGCCTTGATGTCCCTATCTCAGGGGCAAGACGAATCTGAAATATACTGCCAGAAATTCCGTAAATGGGCTGTGCTTACTCAGTGGAATGAGTGCGCCCTGGCGGCGAATTTCAGAGAGGGTCTCTCTGATGCCATTAAGGATGTTATGGTGGGGTTCCCTGTGCCTGCGGGTCTGAATGAGTCCATGACAATGGCTATCCAGATCGATAGGCGTCTGCGGGAGCGCAAACCTGTGCACCATTTGGCGGTGTCTACTGAGAAGACGCCAGAGAATATGCAATGTGATAGAATTCTGTCCAGAAGTGAACGGCAGAATTTAAGACGAAAAAATGGGTTGTGCTTCTATTGCGGTGATTCAACTCATGTTATATCAGCATGCTCTAAGCGTACTAAGAAGCTTGATAAGTCTGTTTCAATTGGCACTTTACAGTCTAAGTTTATTCTATCTGTGACCCTGATTTGTTCTTTATCATCTATTACCGCGGATGCCTATGTCGACTCTGGCGCCGCTTTGAGTCTTATGGATTGGTCCTTTGCCAAACGCTGTGGGTATGATTTGGAGCCTCTTGAAACTCCTATACCCCTGAAGGGGATTGACTCCACCCCATTGGCTAGTAATAAACCACAATACTGGACACAAGTAACTATGCGGATTAATCCGGATCATCAGGAGATTATTTGCTTTCTTGTGCTGTATAACCTACATGATGTGTTGGTGCTTGGATTGCCATGGCTGCAATCTCATAACCCAGTCCTTGACTGGAAAGCTATGTCTGTGTTAAGCTGGGGATGTAAGGGGACGCATGGGGACGTACCTGTGGTTTCCATTTCATCATCTATTCCCTCTGAGATTCCTGAATTCTTGACTGAATATCGTGACGTTTTTGAAGAACCTAAGCTTGGTTCATTACCTCCGCACCGGGAGTGCGATTGTGCCATAGATTTGATTCCGGGTAGTAAATACCCTAAGGGTCGTTTATTTAATCTGTCTGTGCCTGAACATGCTGCTATGCGAGAATATATAAAGGAGTCCTTGGAAAAGGGACATATTCGTCCTTCGTCATCTCCCTTAGGAGCCGGTTTTTTCTTTGTGGCTAAGAAAGATGGCTCTTTGAGACCGTGTATTGATTATCGGCTTTTGAATAAAATCACGGTTAAATATCAATATCCGTTGCCACTGCTGACTGATTTGTTTGCTCGCATAAAGGGGGCCAAGTGGTTCTCTAAGATAGATCTCCGTGGGGCGTATAATTTGGTGCGAATTAAGCAGGGGGATGAGTGGAAGACCGCATTTAATACGCCCGAGGGCCACTTTGAGTATTTGGTGATGCCTTTTGGTCTTTCAAATGCCCCTTCAGTCTTTCAGTCCTTTATGCATGACATTTTCCGTGATTATTTGGATAAATTTATGATTGTGTATCTGGATGATATTTTGATTTTTTCGGATGACTGGGACTCTCATGTCCAGCAGGTCAGGAGGGTTTTTCAGGTTTTGCGGTCTAATTCCTTGTGTGTGAAGGGTTCTAAGTGCATTTTTGGGGTTCAAAAGATTTCCTTTTTGGGATATATTTTTTCCCCCTCTTCCATCGAGATGGATCCTGTCAAGGTTCAGGCTATTTGTGATTGGACGCAACCCTCTTCTCTTAAGAGTCTTCAGAAATTTTTGGGCTTTGCTAACTTTTATCGTCGATTTATTGCTGGTTTTTCTGATGTTGTTAAACCATTGACTGATTTGACTAAGAAGGGTGCTGATGTTGCTGATTGGTCCCCTGCTGCTGTGGAGGCCTTTCGGGAGCTTAAGCGCCGCTTTTCTTCCGCCCCTGTGTTGCGTCAGCCTGATGTTGCTCTTCCTTTTCAGGTTGAGGTCGACGCTTCTGAAATCGGAGCTGGGGCAGTTTTGTCACAGAGAAGTTCCGATTGTTCCGTGATGAGACCTTGTGCCTTTTTCTCGCGTAAATTTTCGCCCGCCAAGCGGAATTATGATGTTGGGAATCGGGAGCTTTTGGCCATGAAGTGGGCTTTTGAGGAGTGGCGTCATTGGCTTGAGGGGGCTAGACATCAGGTGGTGGTATTGACTGACCACAAAAATCTAATTTATCTTGAGTCCGCCAGACGCCTGAATCCTAGACAGGCGCGCTGGTCGTTGTTTTTCTATCGGTTTAATTTTGTGGTGTCCTACCTGCCGGGTTCTAAGAATGTTAAGGCGGATGCCCTTTCTAGGAGTTTTGAGCCTGACTCCCCTGGTAACTCTGAACCTACAGGTATCCTTAAGGATGGAGTGATATTGTCTGCCATTTCTCCAGACCTGCGGCGGGCCTTGCAGGAGTTTCAGGTGGATAGACCTGATTGTTGCCCACCTGGTAGACTGTTTGTTCCTGATGATTGGACCAGTAAAGTAATTTCTGAGGTTCATTCTTCTGCGTTGACAGGTCATCCTGGAATCTTTGGTACCAGGGATTTGGTGGCAAGGTCCTTCTGGTGGCCTTCCCTGTCTCGAGATGTGCGAGGCTTTGTGCAGTCTTGTGACGTTTGTGCTCGGGCCAAGCCTTGTTGTTCTCGGGCTAGTGGATTGTTGTTGCCCTTGCCTATCCCGAAGAGGCCCTGGACGCACATCTCGATGGATTTTATTTCGGATCTTCCTGTTTCTCAGAAGATGTCTGTCATCTGGGTGGTGTGTGACCGTTTCTCTAAGATGGTCCATTTGGTTCCCCTGCCTAAGTTGCCTTCTTCTTCCGAGTTGGTTCCTCTGTTTTTTCAAAATGTGGTCCGTTTGCATGGTATTCCGGAGAATATCGTTTCTGACAGAGGAACCCAATTCGTGTCTAGATTTTGGCGAGCATTCTGTGCTAGGATGGGCATAGATTTGTCTTTCTCGTCTGCTTTCCATCCTCAGACAAATGGCCAGACCGAGCGGACGAATCAGACCTTGGAGACATATTTGAGGTGTTTTGTGTCTGCAGATCAGGATGATTGGGTTGCTTTTTTGCCTTTAGCGGAGTTTGCCCTCAATAATCGGGCCAGCTCTGCCACCTTGGTGTCTCCTTTTTTCTGTAATTCGGGGTTTCATCCTCGATTTTCTTCTGGTCAGGTGGAATCTTCGGATTGTCCTGGAGTGGATGCTGTGGTGGAGAGGTTGCATCAGATTTGGGGGCAGGTAGTGGACAATTTGAAGTTGTCCCAGGAGAAGACTCAGCTTTTTGCCAACCGCCAGCGTCGGGTTGGTCCTCGGCTTTGTGTTGGGGACTTGGTGTGGTTGTCTTCTCGTTTTGTCCCTATGAGGGTTTCTTCTCCTAAGTTTAAGCCTCGGTTCATCGGCCCGTACAAGATATTGGAGATTCTTAACCCTGTGTCCTTCCGTTTGGACCTCCCTGCATCTTTTTCTATTCATAATGTTTTTCATCGGTCATTGTTGCGCAGGTATGAGGTACCGGTTGTGCCTTCCGTTGAGCCTCCTGCTCCGGTGTTGGTTGAGGGCGAGTTGGAGTACGTTGTGGAAAAAATCTTGGACTCCCGTGTTTCCAGACGGAAACTCCAGTATCTGGTCAAATGGAAGGGATACGGTCAGGAGGATAATTCTTGGGTGACTGCCTCTGATGTTCATGCCTCCGATCTGGTCCGTGCCTTTCATAGGGCTCATCCTGATCGCCCTGGTGGTTCTGGTGAGGGTTCGGTGCCCCCTCCTTGAGGGGGGGGGTACTGTTGTGAAATTGGATTTTGGGCTCCCCCGGTGGCCACTGGTGGAATTGAACTGGTGTGCATCATCCCCTCTGTTCACCTGTTTCCATCAGGATGTGGGAGTCGCTATTTAACCTTGCTCCTCTGTCACTTCCATGCCGGTCAACATTGTAATCAGAAGCCTTTCTGTGCATGTTCCTGCTGCTAGACAACTCCCAGCTAAGTTGGACTTTGTCCTCGTTTGTTTTTGCATTTTGTTCCAGTTCACAGCTGTAGTTTCGTTTCTGTGTCTGGAAAGCTCTTGTGATCTGAAATTGCCACTCTGATGTTATGAGTTAATACTAGAGTCTTAAAGTAATTTCAGGATGGTATTTTGATAGGGTTTTCAGCTGACCATGAAAGTGCCCTTTCTGTCTTCCTGCTATCTAGTAAGCGGACCTCAATTTTGCTAAACCTATTTTCATACTACGTTTGTCATTTCATCTAAAATCACCGCCAATATATGTGGGGGCCTCTGTCTGCCTATCGGGGAAATTTCTCTAGAGGTGAGCCAGGACTATATTTTCCTCTGCCAGGATTAGTTAGTCCTCCGGCGGGCGCTGGGCGTCTAGGGATAAAAACGTAGGCAACGCTACCCGGCTACTGTTAGTTGTGCGGCAGGTTTAGTTCATGGTCAGTTTAGTTTCCATCCTTCCAAGAGCTAGTACTTATGTTTGCTGGGCTATGTTCTCTTGCCATTGAGAACCATAACAGACCCCATATAAACATCTCCGCACCCTGTCCATCTCCTTCCCTGACGGACCGAAAGCGAAACGCGTGTTTGGGTGGTGTGTGGGGGCAGTGGTGTGTCATTTTGGTTGGTATTGAGCTTTCACAATGGATTTCTTTTGACTATTTCTTTTTCATCATGGTGTACTGCTGATCATACAAGCTGCAGGGCTTTTGTTGCACTATGCACTTTTTTGGTGATTAGTATTAATTTCTATTATAGATTTACAGTTCTGATGATCTAATATTTAAGCCATATACCTGCCTTGTGTTTATTCACATCCTTTATATAGTATATGAGACACATTGCTACTTGTATCACAGATATTTCTTTTTTTCTTGCTTTGTGCACTTTATTCCTATATTTTATTTAGTGAATAATTAAATTCAGCAGTCTCAATTATTATTTCTGTCCTTTATTTTGGACATTTCATATATTGCTTTATTTCTATATAAATAAAAATGTAAATGTCCATTTGTTCAAAATCTTAAATCTTCGAAAGTTCTTCACTGATTGCTTTGAAATTTTGATACAACGTTGCATTCGAATACGAGCGTGTTTTTATATACCTATGATATAGATTGCAAACCTGTGACAGGTAAAACATGCTTTGAACAGCGCATTGAAACTCCCCCGTGCAACATTTCCAAAGCATCCGGCATGGGAATAGTATTGCAGAAATGCAAACTTATTGCTTGGGATGAATGCACAATGGCGCACAAAAAAATTACTCAAGGCTCTTGATCAATCACTGGAAGATTTGCGTGGAGAGATCAGACTATTTGGGAATGCATTAATATTGCTTGCGGGAGATTTCAGACAAACAATACCTGTAATTCCTCGATCGACACCCGGGGACAAAAGAAATGCTTGCCTGAAATATTCTACTTTGGGGTGACACATAAAGACGTTAAAACTAACTACAAATATGCATGTCCGACTGCAAAACGATCGATCAGGTGAGATACTCTCACATCAAT
The DNA here is from genome assembly GCF_051348905.1 of Ranitomeya variabilis. Classification (NCBI taxonomy): domain Eukaryota; kingdom Metazoa; phylum Chordata; class Amphibia; order Anura; family Dendrobatidae; genus Ranitomeya; species Ranitomeya variabilis. The sequence continues at coordinate 64,240,498 of NC_135239.1, read as the reverse complement.
TGCTGGAAATTGGGAACAGAAAGGTGCCGGTTGATCTGACCTCAAGACGAATTTCATTGCCTCATAACTTCTGCAATTTAGTGGCGTCAAAAGAAGAATAGATTGAAAAAGTATTTCCCAATATTCAAACCAATTATAAGAATCACGATTGGCTGAGTGAATGAGCTATTCTTGCGGCCAAGAACAAAGGCGTCTACGAACTTAACAATGTTATTCAGTCTAACATTCAAAGCGATGCAGTCACATACTAGTCCGTCGACACTGTTGTTGGAAGCAGATGAAGTGGTTAATTATCCAACAGAATTTTAGAATTCACTTAATCTGCCAGGGATGCCACCGCACATAATGGAATTGAAAATCGTTGTGCCAATTATCATGTTGCGAAATATCAACCAGCCAAAGCTTTGCAACGGCACACGGCTTGCAGTAAAAAAATGAATGAGCAATGTCGTAGAAGCAACAATCTTGACACAACCTTTCAAAGATGAAGATGTCCTTATTAGTGATGAGCGAGTGTGTTCGTTACTCGAGTTTTCCGAGCATGCTCGGGTGTTCTCCTAGTATCTTGGGCGTGCAGGGAATCCCTACATGTATTCAGGTTGTCTAACAGACACAAATCATGCAGCTGTGAGGACACAAACATAATCTACGAACATGCCCAAGATATTCGGAGAACGCCCGAGCATGCTCAGAGAACTCGAGTAACAAGCACACTCGTTTATCACTAGTCCTTATTCCTCGCATTCCTATGATTCCAACCGATATGTCATTTCAATTTAAGAGACTACAATTCCCAATTCGATTTTGCGTTTGCAATCACCATCAACAAAGCTCAGGGCCAATCTTTAGAATTCTGCAGTTTAGATCTAGACATGGATTGCTTCTCACATGGACAATTATATTATTGTTCTAGCGTCAGCAAACCAGAGAATCTCTATATCTACACAGACAATGGAACAACAAAAAAATATTGCATACTCACAAGCATTGTAAAATTAAACATATTAGAAACATGCGATTTCTCTTTTTTTTACATTTAACCAGACTGAGCCACAGCAACACATGGCCGGGTCACATGCAAATCAGACACTTACAGTCATTCTCCCACTGCTCCCGATGCCGGCACCGAAGAAGCCTAACAGCGCGTACTGCGCGCACTCTGAGCATTCACAAGTCTGCAATCACATGGGATGACTGCAGCCTTTTACTCTAAGGCTGGACAACTCCTATAATCATTGGTGATTTGGACTGCAACCAATAAAGAGGAATGAAAAGTTTTGCTAATGCTGATAACTATGCTAAGGGGTTTGGCTTGGAGGATTTATAAGTTGATGAGGGAACACAAAGAATTATATATAATTCCCGCAGATGTTTAGTACTCTAGTATACCTAACAGTTGAATCTCCTCTCAAAGCGCGTTCTCACCAAATATGAGACTTTTGTCATGGGGAGACTAGGTGAGCAAGAGCAAATAACCCGGGCCCCTGCAATTTCCCTCAGACTAGGGAAATCCTGACTGTCCCTCTACCTGGAGTTTACACTGATGGTGTGCATGTCCAGGCCTCGATCCTCACCTTGCTTCCTGTTAACTCCCTAGGCTGAAAACCAACCGCCCACCACCCAGTGAAGAGGTAATACACCAATACCCACAGTTAGCACAGACAAGGATAAAGGAAAATATACACCACGCCGCAGTCACTCAGGAGTACACTATAAATGTGCAGGGCAAACTAAATACAATTATAGGAAGGAGTAAATAAGACAAAGGAAAATACACCACCAGCAACGAATCTCCAACAACCAGCTCTCCACTCCAGACCGAGATAACAACGTAGCAGACAGAAGCTATAATCGGCAACGCCCAATGATCAGGAGAACTATTTAAAGGCAATGGGCATAGCCCAGCTTCCAATCCGAGGACAAGGTAAATTAACCGCGGAACAGCTAGACAAAATCTAGCCGATGCCAATGAGCGCATAGTGGTCAAAAGCGGAATTACCGCTGTCTGTCGAACGACCTGGTCTGAACAGCGTCCGACATGACAACTTTATGTGAATTACACCCCCAGCACCTATCTGTTTCGAAGAGATTACAATGGCGTAATAGTTCCATTTTTCTGTACCATATGGAGAGAATAATGAAGGAATTGTGAATTCTTATGCATCTGGAGAAACCATGAGAGTGAGAAAACATTTCTACAGCTGGCTGTCTTGGTAAAAAAACAGAATCTCATTAGCGATGACATTGTACATGTACAGCAGACTTTCTATCACTTGCTGTTGACTGTAATTTCTGGAAATGACTGTCTGGGACAGAGTTTTCTGGAATGGTGGAAGCTCTAGTTGAAGACCACCTTAGCTTTTGTGATCTACTACTCAAATTTACATCTGTACTTGCTGTGTTTTTTGGCAAAGGGACCATAGACAGACAAATAAAAGCCTGAACCATTTGTAATAGATAAGACATTTACATGAGAAATTAAGTATAAAATGTCATCCCGTTACAACACAAGTTAAGAAGAAAAAAAAGAACACACACAACCCACTGCGAATGACTAAACATCTGCTCAGATACAAAATGTCACAATGCGAACCACATTTACTTTGATGGTCATGAGTCAAATTCAAATTAAGAAAATGGTGAGACATATTAACAGTGTAAAAATAGGGAATCATAAAATTAACACTTGACCAACTGGTATTATGCCATGAAACTGGTAGAGTTACAGGGATTAGGAAATGATAGGTGGAGGCTGTTTTGTACCCTGGGCACATTGCCTATGGGGAGGTCCAGAGCCCCTGCCTGGAAGCCAATGATACAAAGTAACCTGCTACTTTTCATGATACAGCAGGGGTGGGCAATTACTTTTCACAAAGGGGCACATGAGATACTGTTACTGCTGTAGATGGCTGAACCAACAAGCTGAACTTGATTCTGCTTACTATTATTGCTTTATTGCCCACACAGCCCCCTATTCAGAATGATGTTTCCAAACAGCCCCCTTGCACAATAATATGTCCCCATACAGCCCCCCATTCAGAATGATGTCTCTACACAGTATTATGTTCCCATACAGCCCCCCATTCAGAATTATGTTCCTAAACAGCCTCCTTACACAACATTTTGTCCCCACACAGCCCCCTACTCATAATGATGTCTCCACAAAGCTCTCTTGCATTGTATTATATTCTAACACAGTATTATGTCCCCACTCAGCCACCAACTCAGAATAACACTACTCATCTAAAACCATTCACCTAATCCCCCAACCCCACATCGCAGCTCCAGTCAGTGATGAGTACTGAGGCACAGTTGGCTGCTCAATGATGGAAGAGGGAGCTGACGGCGTGGGGTTTGACTGTCCCAGCCCATGAGCCACATCAGAACAGCCAAGGGCCTGACTTTACCCAGGTCTATGATACACGAATGTTACCATTTGGCCCTTTTCTAGTTGGATATTGTTTTGATTGTTTCAATATCCTCTCTAATGTCCATTGAGATGTGGAAAAAAAAAAAGAAAATCACATGGTATGATTTTTATGTAATTAATTTGCATTTAATTGCATGAAATAAGAATTTGATACAGTAGACAATCAGAACTTAATATTTGGTACAAAAACCTATGTTTCTCTCTGATAGGTGCTGGCGCTGTGGAGTAGAGAGAGGTACCATGCTACACATTTGGTGGGGATGTAAGCTTATTAAGCCATTTCGGGACTCTGTCTTTTCCGCTTATCAAGCCATTAGCGGTCATTTGTTGACCAACTCCCTCCAGGTGGCTTTATTATCTATCCTCCCGGGCTCGTTTCGCTTCCAGAAAAAGGGGCTCCTAAGATTCTGCATGAAAACAACATTTTGTTTTTTTGTTCCTCTCTCCCCTCTGTACCAGTGTGTCACTGTATACCTGTTTACTGTAAATGATATCTATAACCCTGTATGTAACCCCTTCTCATGTACAGCACCATGGAATTAATGGTGCTATATAAATAAATAATAATAATAATAGTTCTGCTTAACTGCTGCGCGCACTGTGATCCCGAGACATTGGAAATCCTCCCAATCTCCTAATGTGTCTGAATGGGTCAAGGAGATGACCAGCCTTCAAAGTATGGAGGAATTGTCCGCTGAGGTTAACGGTTCAATGGAGAAATATCTGCAGGTCTGGAGTCCTTGGATTTTGTTTATGGACTCTCAGGACTTTCAATCCCTCTTTTCTAAGCCATAAGGAAGATAGATTGATCAATACGGGTTAGATGGACGTCATTATAGGGGTGCAAGTTGCCCCCTTCTATATCAGACTCCATGGTTCCTCCCCCTCCCCCCTTTTTTTTCATCCTCTCTCCTCCCCCATATTCCTCTTCTTAGTCTTTCTTTCCGTTCGTGTTTATACCATTATTACTTGGAGTGACCTAGCTCCTCTTGTTTGGGTCGCTCTCTTTCAGAAGATACCTCATATGTATCACCAAAGGTCCTACAGTCTCCCTGGATAGGGGATACCTACATCCGCCATGGATTTTTTTTTTCTTTTCAGATCTTGTTGGACTTGATTGAAAATGATTTTGACCTGAAAGTTATACTATTTCGGGACTTGTTGGTTACAGGTCTTGATATACAGTTGTATATGAGATTTCTTTTTGTACTCAATACTTTTTATGTTGTTGAATCCTTTGTTCCTTGTTTGTTTTGAAGTTCTTTTCAATAAAAACCAGATTAAACATACAAAAACCTAAGTTTTCTGTAGTTCATGACCATGTTTGCACACACTTCAGCATGGGTTTTGTCCCACTCTTCCATTAAAAAAGTTCTATTTTGGTCTCATCTGACCACATGACCTTCTCCCATGCCTCCTCTGGATCATCCAGATAGTCATTGGTGAACTTCAAACGAGCCTGTACATGTGCTAATGTGAGCAGGGGGACCTTGCGTGCCCTGCAGGATTTGAAATACTGAAAGTGCAGTGTGTTACTAAAGGTAATGTTTGAGACCGTTGTCCCAGCTCTCTTCAGGTCATTGACCAGGTCCTCCAGTGTAGTTCCGGGCTGATTCCTGACCTTTCTCAGAATCATCTGTAATAGTATGCAGGTACTGAGTATGTCACCATGGAACAGACAGACCAACAGTTGAGGGGTTTAATAACAGGAATCAGGTTCTCCTCGCAGGGAGGAAGCAATGGAAAACAACTAGCAATAAAACAGTGCAAAAATATGGGAATGAAACAATGTAACCGAAGTAAGCAAGATTTCTTGAGAAAAGAACACTTATCAGTCTGATGAGGACTTGCTTGAAGGCTCGTCTTCTCCAACATAGGCGCCGAGAAACAGCAGCACATGTCATCCCTCTGTTGTCCGTGGGCTGAGTAGTCTCTAGGAGCCTGCTGCCTGGGGTTTCGGGAGTTAATGTGGTATGCACCTGCTCTGAGTCTTTAGCTTTTACAGCACAGCCAGGAATCAGGGGCTCCGCACTGTTAAGTCTCTGTACCAGGAATCAGGGGCTCTGCACTGTTAAGTCTCTGTACCAGGAATCGCAGTCTCTGTACTGATACCGCGGGGACCAGGGGGTCAAAGTCTCTGCATGGGCCAATGTCTCTACACAGGTCTCAAAGTGCCCCTCTCCAGTCACAGCAGAGTCTGCTTTCATGTACTCACAAGATGCAGTCTTTCTGGGCAGTCTCCCTCTATTTGTCCTCAGACCGGGAGCTCTCTTTCTCCCGGAGCGCAGCTGCACCCTGCTCTGCACGCTGCTCTGTCCCCTGCGTGCGTGCCTTTCCCGCTCTCTGCCCGCTTCCTTCCTGTCCCAGTCTCTAAGTCTGCCCCTTGGGGAACCTGCAGCACAGTTCAATGGTTCCAGGCACAGAGCCGAGAAGGTAACCGCCCCCAGACTCTTCTTGTGTTTTACCTCCTTACACATCCCTACCAGACAAAACGAGATCTTGTATGGAGCCCCAGACCGAAGAATATTGACAGTCATCTTGTGTTTCTTCCATTTGCCTTCTCACCGAGCTGCTTGCCTATTGCCCTGTAGCCCATCCCAGCCTTGTGTAGGTCTACAATTTTGTCCCTGTTGTCTTTATATAGCTCTTTGGTCTTGGCCATGGTGGAGAGGTTGGAGTGGGGTTGATTGAGTGTGTGGACAGGTGTCTTTTATACAGGTAATGAGTTCAAACAGGTGCAATTAATATAGATAATGAGTGCAGAGTAGGAGGGTTTCTTAAACAAAAACTAACAGGTCTGTGAGAGCCGGAATTCTTGCTGGTTGGTAGGTGACAAAATACTTATTTCATGCAATAAAATGCAATTTAATTATTTAAAAATCATACAATGTGATTTTCTGTTTTTATTTTTAGTTTCTGTCTCTCACAGTTGAAGTGTATCTACGATAAAAAAATATAGACGTCTTCATTCTTTGTAGGTGGGAAAACTTGCAAAATTGGCAGTGTATCAAATACTTATTTTCCCCACTGTATATAGAAATTTTCCAGTGATATGTCTGGAAGAAATGAACTTTAAAATACTTAAAGCTGCTGTAGAGGATGAATTTGGCTCAAAAATTGGCAATGAATTCCTTAAGACAAAAAAGAAAAGTCACTTAACTCCTTAACAACCTATTATGTGCATATCTGTCTGTTTATATCCCAGTTCATGCCTTTTGGGGTTTTTTTCAGTCTGTTTGCACCATGTGCATATAAAGGTGTGACCTGCCTTTCTTTTAAGCTGGGCATTATATTGATATGGTCTCCCATGGCTGTGTGTCCACTGGTTGGGCCTTGTCCTTCTCAGCCCTTATCCACATGCATGTGTGGCGCCCCAGGGTCCTGGTCATCACAGTAATGTCACTTTCCTCATGGGGAGAGTGATGCTACGTTTGGAGGCAAGAAAGGATAACTGTAACCAGGTACCACAAATATGCAACACATTCACACTCCAGGCCACCAGGGGGAGCTTTTGATCCTATTTACTAGGTGACTCCCGATATATAAATAACTGGTAGCCGGAATACCAAGGTTGTAAGCACCTCCACGCCTTACATCAGAGACCGGCAGGACAGCTAATTTCACGTTACCTGTCCGCACCCACACCCAGGAGGCATGGTGACACCCCACAGAGCCGGGTCATCTAAGAGACCCTATAAACAGGCTCAAGTCATCAGCCATACGGGTTTTGTCCTATCCTAACCGGGGGACAGAGAGATAACATCTGTGAGGACCTTATGTGAAGCTTCTAGCAGTAAGGGACTACACCACTACAGCGCAAAGGAAGGCTTTTACTTTCCATCTGGATAAGGAGACTCTGTACTTGCCTCCAAACCGGCCGGACCCTACCTGCCCTGTGATCCAGTGCCCTGGACTGTGGATGCTGAAGTCTTCAGTAAACGAGGTAAAGAGGCTGCAACTGTTATGATCCTAGTGGCTGAGGATCACAAAACGGACTAGCTAAGTTTATGAACATAGACACGAGCTCTAGGGAGGTGGTAACTGGACTGACCGCAAACCTGATCCTAACCAACACACTAAAGGAAGCCGGTGAACGTGCCTAAAATCCTGGACGTCTCGACGCAGCCTGAGAAACTATCTACTCCTGGAGGGAAAGTAAGACCTCACTTGCCTCAAGAGAAATCACCCCAAAGATATAGGAAGCCCCCAACAAATAATAACGGTGAGGTAAGGGGAAAACACAAACATAGAAATGAAAACAGATTAAGCAAATGAGGCCCGCTAATACTAGATAGCAGAAGACAGATAGGGAACTGTGCGGTCAGTAAAAAACCCTATGCAAAATATCCACGCTGAGAATACAAGAACCCCCACACCAACTAACGGTGTGAGGGGAGAAACTCAGCCCCCTAGAGCTACCAGCAAGCAAGGAAATCACATATTAGCAAGCTGGACAAGAAAACAAAAATAAACCAAGAAACATATGACCACTGATGGTCAAAAAATGAACCAAGCAAAACTTAGCTTCTCTTGAAGAGACTGATAACGAAGGACTGCAGGAGAGCTCCAAAATAGCACTGAAGTCATTGACAGCAGGCAACAACTGAGAGTCCAGGTGAACTAAATAGGAAACCAGCTAAGAGATAACGAGACAGCTGATCCTGCCTCAGACCTGCAGAATGACACAAAGAACCACCAGAGGGAGCCCAAAGACAGCACTCACACAGTACCAGTTGTGACCACAAGAGGGAGCCCAAAAACAGAGTTCACAACATGCAACCTTGTGTCCTCGTTTCTTACTGCACCTCTCACCATTCTACCATCTAAACACCGGAAGCCCTGGGGATAAACTTCACCTGTGGGAAGGTATACCATCTAGCTGCCATAACATCACCCCAGAGGACCCCTTAAAGCAGCGTCGGTCACCCTGACCGAATACCACAGGTGGCATCACAAACTTTATTCCCTTTACAGACCTTTCCCTTTTACATGGGCGCCCTGGGCCACGGACCGGGTCACCACCGTGACATCCCTCTGTGAACTACCACACCCGGTACCGAGTACCCCACGGCCCTGGCGGGCGACTCACATGTCACTTGACAAACCGTAAGGTTTTTAATATTAGAGTTAGGACTGTCCCAATTACGGTCACCATGAAGAGGCGGGATGGCTTTCGCTATTTTTACATCAAAAAACATTTTACCTAAATATTGTGTATTATTTTCATGCACTATGCAATTTATTTATTTACTGCAGGGTATTTAATCATTAATGTTTCTGTCTTTGTTTTTTTCTAAAATATAAAAAAGTTACGGCTCTGGGAAGAAGGGGAGCAAAATACGGAAATGCAAAAACGGAAATACCTGTGTTCGTTAAGGGGTTAAAGGGTTGCCCAGGTTTGACATGGAAGCCTGCAGTCACTTTATAGAACCCAATTTATTTTCATTGAAGGAGGCCACGCATGTCTAGTTGGAATGTGACCGTGAGTATACGGATCACATACTTGTGGTCACATGACCGCCCGCTCCTGGTGCCGGCACCAGAGAATCCTGAGAAGCGCACTCTATGTGCGTGATTTGGTGATTCACAAGTCTGTGTCACAAGCCCTAAAACAAAATGAAAATGATGAATCAGGGTCCAAGTGTGTAGCCTTAAACATTGTTTAGGCAGCATGTATTAGTATTATAAGTAAACTACCAATCCGCTGATTACCTCACTTTGATCATAGAAAACCAAATGGATCTCCACAAAATAATTTATTGCTAAGTGTATCAATACAGTAAAAGGGTATCCTGCAACTTGGACGCCAATGATCTGTCAGCATGGAAATTTAGAAGCAAATGTTCAATTCCGGTGTAGCACCACCGTAAGGGTAATTAAGCATTAATGCGGGGTCACATTTGTGAGTGCAATGCGAGAAACTTGCACATCAATACCCGGCACTGCCACCGGCACTCGGGACGGGAGCGTTCAGCTGCATAGAAATACATGGAGCCGCACACTCCAGTCCCAAGTGCCGGCGGCTCTGCCGGGTATTGATGCGCGAGAGTGACCCCGGCTTTATACAGCTTTTCATTGGAATTAATAGGTTGTGGGTGCAGTGCATTGACATTCCATGTGTCTGCATGTCAGCTAGATGTCAAATAGATGAAAGTCTGACCCTTGTCGCACTGTTAAGAATATAGAGATGTTTGTAAATGCACAAATGTTGCCATTTATTTTTTTATAGCTCTGAATACAGAGTATAGATTCGCATCTTTTAGACATTTATGACATTTACTATACACAATAATATAAAACCAGAGAGGTTGGGCGACACAAAAGAAAGTTTTAGTACTGGAGACAGGATACTGATTGGGTACAAGTTGTCGCTGTTGGACAGATGAGTTTTTGACTCTGTATTTTCTTACTTAATTGGTAAGCTTTTGATGTTGCATATTTTCTGCACCAAATACTCATCGTGGGAACACAGCCTTAAATGTTCGGAGGGTGGAAGTTTAACTATATGTGTCCGATCGCAGACAGCGCAGTGGGGAGAGGCTCCTTCTGCAGTTAATTTTTTTTTTTACAGTCACAGGTTTGCGAGTGGGAAAGATTGAGCTCGAGACATCTAGAAAATTGCCATAAATATTTCAACCTTTTGATTTCAATTTTTGCATTTAGGCATAGTAAGATTGAAGGACAGGAGGGGATCAGATTGTTATTGTTTGTGTATTTTATATTTATTTGAGCATCAGTTCTTGTAAGTAACGCTGTGCTGTCTCGGCTGAGTCCACTTCTTACATTCGGAGATGAAAACTGCTGTCTGGTTGGGTGTCGGACCCCCAGCAACAATCGGATATTCATCACTGATTGTAAATATCAGTCATCGTTATCATAATCCTGGACAATAGTTTTAGTTGTTTGGTACTAGGGATAATAAATGAAAATCCCTGTCGTTTAAGCAATTCCACTCTCTTGTTCATTTGCAGATATGTTCCCAGCTGAGTGATCGACTAGAGAAGCAGCAGTCGGCAAACAAAGCCGATATTGAGAAAATCCAGGAATAGCTTGGGTAATGGCTGTCAGATATTGGAGCATTTCATTGTGTGCATTTCTCGAATATATTTTCATTAGTATAATTGTTTTGCCTGTAATAAAATGCACTGCCGCTTGTTACAAAGCTTTTTTTTTTTATAGAACTCGGTACCTATGCCACTTGAACTTGAGACCTCAATAAAAAGCCTTCAATAGTCTCTGTGTGGGCTGTATGGGCAGTTGTCTAGAGTCTCCATTCTTGGTCATCAACCTTGTGTTTGGAGAACACCTTTTAATACCTTTCTAGTTGGCAGTGAAATCAGTTGTCCCAACTCAAAGCCAGGGCTTTAAAATAACCCATCGGAATAGAGCGGTGGCCGCGCATTAGCCTCCATTGCTCGATTCATCAACTAATGGGGGGATTTTAGAGCCCTGTTTTGAGAATCAGTAGTTCCCACAGTCAGCAAGTCGTTATTTTCTAGCCTTCTAGAATTTTTTTTTTACCAAACTGGATTGCCTGGCTTTTTCAAAAACAGGAAAAATTAAAATAGGCAACACTCATCTGTTTAATCCCCCGGCGATCAAGCACCAATCCTGCAAGCCTTGACATTTTGACTGACAGCCTGCTCAGCACTGATACACTGCATCCTGAGCTGTCAGTCAAAAGTGCAGGAGTGTGCTTACAGCCGCCAGCTTTCAGTCATAGAGGAGTGCCCAGAGCATCATAATATGACTGAAAGTCGGCGGCTCCTGGGAAGAATAAAGTTAACTTTCTCCTGGGTGCCGCACTTTCAGTTCGGTGGTCAGCCACCTTCATAATGCTATTAACCACCTGCAGATTAACCTTGTATATGCAGGTTAATAGCGGAATTTGACCTTTAAAATTACTAATATTTATTTAATATCGGAATATGTAGAAATGTTTACTTTTGCAAAGCAAAAAATATATAAAAGCGCCAGCGGTGTGAAACAAATATTGACTTAAATGCTATTAAAACCATAGAGATTTACATCATATTTGTAAAATATGGATAGCTGAAAACCTCACGTCGAGGGAATGATGGAAGTGTCCAGTGTTGTCCCTTTCAGTCCGGCGGTGGATAGGAAAGGTTGGGGAAGCATGGCGCTCTACAGTAACGTCTATGGACAGTTATGGAAACAGCCGTTTGTTCAGCATCTTTTCAGGTGTTGTTCTTTTCTCATATAACTGTTTACATGCATTGGTTTTGAGAAGCAACATTTATTTATCGGATTCCCATAATAATTATTTTCTGCTTTTGACCACTTAGCAAAAGGTTGAAGGTTCTGAACGCTGCTGAGAGTTCTTCAACACAGAAGGAAAATTGAAATTGGTCGGCACCAAGAAGGAGAACTCCGAGGAGGAGGACACTGATGAAGAGAAGGAGACTCTTAAAAACCAGTTACGGGAAATGGAGCTAGAATTGGCTCAGACTAAACTTCAGCTGGTAGAAGCCGAGTGTAAGATACAGGTAAACCATCAGTCACAAATCTTATCTGTACAGGTAAAAAAAAGAAAGCATTGACAACTATTAATAGTGGACACCAGTCTGATAATCTAAGAGCACTGTCGGAAGATTGAATTTCTACTAAAGCCAAAAGTGTACCTGTATTTTTTTTTTTTTTTTCGCTTTGTTTCTCCATAAATCAATAGCAAATATGGTGAATACATGGAACTTTGTAATATATTCTATGTGAGAAATCCTCTTCTTTCTCCTTCTCGATTGATCTTTCATTCTCAATTTATGGGTAAAAATGATCTACAGTGAATACAGCCTTTCCCCTTATTGACATGGAAGACAGTTGGTGCTCATAAAGTTCTATGGAAAACTGTAACTCCTCCCGCCTCCTTCCCCTAGAATGTTCTAAGCACCAATTGTCATCTCTTATTTTAGAAATGGGAACTTTTTTTTCTTTACTGAATACAGATTTTAGCCAGAGTGAAAGATTAGTCCAGGAGTAAAGAGAATCAGATTTCTTTAATAAAAATTAAAATAATGGTTACTCGTAAGCGCTCAACTTCTGCTTTGTATATGGATCTGTTTGTTTTGTTCGCTATTCATATGTGCTAAAAGTTGGCTGATTTTGGCAGGATCATGCAGCAGGTACAATAGAGAGGGACTCACATTCTGGAGACCCCCATACACCATAGATTTGTTATATTTCAGATTGATTTATCCTTTGCTCAGCCAAGCTTGTTTGTTTTTTGCCGCCCGCTGTGTAGCTGGTATCCAGTAAACACAGCGGGTTGCTAGGGACTGCGTTCCCCGCTCTCCCGCATGCAGGGAACATGCGGAGGCTGAGAAAATTTTTAAGTTCCCTGCTGGATTCGCAGGGAACTGAAATTCTCTCAAATGTGAACCTAGCCTTTAGAACCAAAACAAAATGTTAATTTGAAAGTATTTATCTTGCAGATGAGGAGACTCCTCCTCTACCAAAAAAGAGAGCTTGGCTGGCGAGTGAGCCGACAGAGACCGCAAAAGATGGCACAGTGTGGCGTGAAGTACAAGTGGGGAAACGTCTCCATTTCACCCCAATAGAACCGTACCCTACGGATGGAGAGCCAAGTGCTAAGGCCAGACGAAGTGTCCAGAGTCACCTTCAGAGCTTCCTGTTTTATCACTCTTGACATGCTTCATAGCATTCAAGAATGGACTACTCAACATGCACGTCACACAGAGCAGGTGGATTGGTTCATGGGTCTCCCGGAACTAATGGCATTTATTTCAGTCATTATCTTGTGGGGGGTGACCAAGGTTCCATCACTACGTGACAGCTGGTTAGCAAACCTGGCAAACCCAAGGATCATTGCAACTATGACCCGAAACCGCTTCCAAGACATCATGCAACACCTATGCTTTGATGACATGTTCACACGCAGTGAGCGAGTGGAGACCGATAAGTTTGCTGCAATCTCCGGTGTGTGGAGATCGTTTGTCACCAACTGCATCGCATCCTACAACCCTGGTCGACACATCACTATTGATGAACAGCTTTTCACGTCAAAGATTCGCTGCTGTTTTCTGCAATACATTGCAACAAAACCAGACAAGTTTGGCATCAAGTTTTGGGTGGCTTGCGACTTGAAATCAAAGTACATCTGTAATGTCCTCCCATATCTTGGCAAGGACCCCAGTCGTCCCAGCGGGGAGAGACTGTCCGAAACTGTAGTGATGAGGCTGATGGAACCATTCATGGACAAGTGCTGAACTGTAACCACGGACAATTTCTTTACATCATTGTCACTTGCACAACGACTGCTTAGCCGGAAAACCACAATCCTCGGCACAGTCAACAAGAGTCGCCGGACAATTCCTCAATCCGCTAGACAGATGGACCGCACTGAATTCACCACTCAGGTGTTTTCAACCACTGGTGCCACACTGACAGTGTATGCACCCAAACGAAAGAAGGCCGTCTACATTCTCAGCAGCATGCACAGCGTGGTTGAGACTGAGGATACCAACAAAAGGAAGCCAAACACGATCACACAATACAACCACACAAAGTGCGGTGTGGATGTAATGGACCAAATGGTGCGGGAGCACAGCGTGCGTGCAGGAACACGGAGATGGCCAGTCGCCGTGTTCTACAACATGATTGACATGGCAGCACTGAATGCTCATGTTCTTTATCAGGCATGCACTGGGGTGCAGGAGAGATGGGTGGACTTTCTGGCTGAGCTTGCAAAAGAGTTAGGTGGCTCTCATGTGACTGAAAAGAAGGCACGCAAGGAGAAACTCCTTCTGCAACAACCTTCCACACCCAGCCCTGGCAAAAGGGCGAAGTGTCAGGTCAACCATCAATGCACGAACAATTGTGCAACTGAGAGATGTGTTGACTGCTACAAATACACATGTGGCAAATGTACCAGGGACATACCCAGGCAGAGCCAGGTATGTTCCGACAGTGCAGACAGACTGCTGAGTGAGTGCTGAAACGCTAGTCACACAAGAAGGACATGCCACTCACACACACAGACGCAGCCCCCCACTGCAGCCTATTGTAAATATATGTGGAATTGTTTTATTCCTTGTATTTTTTTTTATTTTTATAACAAAAATAAAAAGCATGGAAACAAAACAGTTGTTCTTTTGTATATTTTTCACACTGAAATTTCAGTCCTCTTGTGCGATTTTCGCGCAAATTTTTTTTCGCTAGTGTGCTTGAGGCCTTAGAGACAAATGCTTCTGGTCATTACTCACAGCTGTACCTTTCTCTAAAATTTCTAATTCTCTATTTAAAATATATAAAAAATGATTCATTGTTTCAGTGCTTTTTTGCTCAAATAAATCTAAACTAAATACAATAAGTATAGTCTTTATATTATCAAATACAATAAACTGAATAGAACTAAGGGCTGAGTCACACAACGATATCGTTAACGATATCGTTGCAACGTCACGCTTTTGGTGATGCAGCAACGATCCCGCTAACGATCTCGTTATGTGTGACAGCGACCAACGATCAGGCCCCTGCTGGGAGATCGTTGGGGAATGATCAGGACCATTTTTTGGTCGCTGATCACCCGCTGTCATCGCTGGATCGGCGTGTTTGACGCCAATCCAGCGATGTGTTCACTTGTAACCAGGGTAAATATTGGGTTACTAAGCGCAGGGCCGCGCTTAGTAACCCGATATTTACCCTGGTTACCATTGTAAAAGTAAAAAAAAAAAAACAGTACATACTCACATTCTGATGTCTGTCACGTCCCCCGGCGTCCACAGGGTTAAAACTGCTTTCAGCAAGAGCGCTGCTATGCACGCGCTGCTGCCGAGAGCTTCCCTGCACTGACTGTGTCAGCGCCGGCTGTAAAGCAGAGCACAGCGGTGACGTCACCGCTGTTACTGCCGGCGCTGACACATTCAGTGCAGGGAAGCTCTAGGCAGCAGCGCGTGCATAGCAGCGCTCTTGCCTAAAGCAGTTTTAACCCTGTGGACGCCGGCGGGGAACGTGACAGACATCAGAATGTGAGTATGTAGTTTTTTTTTTTTTTACTTTTACTATGGTAACCAGGGTAAATATCGGGTTACTAAGCGCGGCCCTGAACTTAGAGACCCGATGTTTACCCTGGTTACCCGGGTGCTGCAGGGGGACTTCGGCATCGTTGAAGACAGTTTCAACGATACCGAAGTCGTTCCCCTGATCGTTGGTCGCTGGAGAGAGCTGTCTGACAGCTGCCCAGCGACCACACGACTTACAGGTCGTATCGCTGGTCGTGATCATTGGTAAGTGGTTTAGTGTAACTCCAGCTTTAAATATGACCCCTCTCTGGGACTTCTAGTGTTAGGTGTTCCCTTTATTTTTTTGAGCAGTGTATATATATATATATATATATATATATATATATATATATATATATATATATATATATATATATATATATATATATATATATATATATATATATATATATATATATATATATATACAGTGCCTACAAGTATTCAACCCCCTGCAGATTTAGCAGGTTTACACATTTGGAATTAACTTGGCATTGTGACATTTGGACTGTAGATCAACCTGGAAGTGTGAAATGCACTGCAGCAAAAAAGAATGTTATTTCTTTGTTTATTTTTTTTAAAAATTGTGAAAAGTCTTTTCAGAGGGTCATTTATTATTCAACCCCTCAACCCACCAGAATTCTGTTTGGTTCCCCTAAAGTATTAAGAAGTAGTTCAGGCACAAAGAACAATGAGCTTCACATGTTTGGATTAATTATCTCTTTTTCCAGCCTTTTCTGACTATTTAAGACCCTCCCCAAACTTGTGAACAGCACTCAAACATGGTCAACATGGGAAAGACAAAGGAGCATTCCAAGGCCATCAGAGACAAGATCGTGGAGGGTCACAAGGCTGGCAAGGGGTACAAAACCCTTTCCAAGGAGTTGGGCCTACCTGTCTCCACTGTTGGGAGCATCATCCGGAAGTGGAAGGCTTATGGAACTACTGTTAGCCTTCGACTGCCTGGACAGCCTTTGAAAGTTTCCTCCCGTGCCGAGGCCAGGCTTGTCCGAAGAGTCAAGGCTAACCAAGGACAACAAGGAAGGAGCTCCGGGAAGATCTCATGGCAGTGGGGACATTGGTTTCAGTCAATACCATAAGTAACGTACTCCACCGCAATGGTCTCCGTTCCAGACGAGCCCGTAAGGTACCTTTACTTTCAAAGCGTCATGTCAAGGCTCGTCTACAGTTTGCTCATGATCACTTGGAGGACTCTGAGACTGACTGGTTCAAGGTTCTCTGGTCTGATGAGACCAAGATCGAGATCTTTGGTGCCAACCACACACGTGACGTTTGGAGACTGGATGGCACTGCATACGACCCCAAGAATACCATACCTACAGTCAAGCATGGTGGTGGCAGCATCATGCTGTGGGGCTGTTTCTCAGCCAAGGGGCCTGGCCATCTGGTCCGCATCCATGGGAAGATGGATAGCACGGCCTACCTGGATATTTTGGCCAAGAACCTCCGCTCCTCCATCAAGGATCTTAAGATGGGTCGTCATTTCATCTTCCAACAAGACAACGACCCAAAGCACACAGCCAAGAAAACCAAGGCCTGGTTCAAGAGGCAAAAAATCAAGGTGTTGCAGTGGCCTAGTCAGTCTCCTGACCTTAACACAATTGAAAACTTGTGGAAGGAGCTCAAGATTAAAGTCCACATGAGACACCCAAAGAACCTAGATAACTTGGAGAAGATCTGCATGGAGGAGTGGGCCAAGATAACTCCAGAGACCTGTGCCGGCCTGATCAGGTCTTATAAAAGACGATTATTAGCTGTAATTGCAAACAAAGGTTATTCCACAAAATATTAAACCTAGGGGTTGAATAATAATTGACCCACACTTTTATGTTTAAAATTTATAAAAATTTAACTGAGCAACAAAACTTTTTGGTTTGTAAGATTTATGCATCTGTTAATAAATCCTGCTCTTGTTTGAAGCTTGAAGGCTCTAACTTATTTGCATCTTATTAAACCTGCTAAATCTGCAGGGGGTTGAATACTACTTTTAGGCACTGTATAGGTTTGTGAAAAAATATTTTTGAGAAGTATAATTCATATTGAATATTTGTCTGTGTTTTCACATGGCCTAGATTCATGTACATGTGCTGCTGTGTTCTTTTTTTATCTATCTAGTGTGTTTTGAAGAATATTTCCTTGTAAGGCTATGTGCACACGTCAGGATTTCTTGCAGAAATTTCCTGAACAAAACCGGACATTTTCTGCAAGAAATCCGCATGCGATTTTCTTGTGTTTTTTTTTGCGTTTTCCTAGCGTTTTTTTTCCAGAAGTTCTGGGATGCAATAATATAGTGGGAAATAAGCAAAATTAATGAACATGCTGCCTTTTTTACGTGGAAAAAAACGCAACACATGAACAAAAATTGCAGAATGCATTATAAATGATGGGATGCATATGTATGCACACTTTAAGCATTTTTATAGCGAAAAAACGTGAAAAATCCTGAACGTGTGAACACAGCCTTTGGCTATGTTCACAAAATGTGGATTTTGCTGCGTTTCCGCAGCGGTTTCCCATGCGTTTACAGTACAATGTAAACCTATGGGAAACGCAATCCACAGTGCACATGCTGCGGAAAAAAAGGCGCGGAAACGCAGCGGTTTACATTCCGCAGCATGTAAATTCTTTGTGCGGAATCCGCAGCGGTTTTACACCTGCTCCATAATAGAAAACCGCAGGTGTAAAACCGCAGTGGAATCCGCTCAAAACCGCAGTAAATCCGCAGGATTAACGCAGTGTTTTTGCCCTGCGGATTTATCAAATCCGCTGCGGGAAAAATCCGCAGTGGACCATTCTACGTGTGCACATACCCTTAATGTCCGAGAACTGCTGTATGTAAAAGCTCATGTTAAAAATCACATTGCACACGGATTGCATACGGACGTTGCAATAAAAAAAAAAAAACTGATTGACATCGAATGACAATCGCATGTTTTACCTCCGTTTTTTTGGTCCGGAAATAGGACCATTTTTTTTCTCACAAATGGATATGAGGACTTAGGGTACTGTCACACTCTGCAACTTTCCAACGATCACGACCAGGGATACGACCTGGCCGTGAACGTTGGTAAGTCGTTGTGTGGTCGCTGGAGAGCTGTCACACAGACAGCTCTCCAGCGACCAACGATGCCGAAGGCCCCGGGTAACCAGGGTAAACATCGGGTTACTAAGCGCAGGGCCGCGCTTAGTAACCCGATGTTTACCTTGGTTACCATCGTAAAAGTAAAAAAAACCCAAACAGTACATACTCACATTCCGGTGTCCGTCAGGTCCCTCGCAGTCTGCTTCCCGCTCTGAGTGCCGCCGTAAAGTGAAAGCACAGCACAGCGGTGACGTCACCGCTGTGCTCTGCTCTTACTTTACGGCCGGCAGTCAGAGTGGGAAGCAGACTGCGAGGGACCTGACGGACACCGGAATGTGAGTATGTACTGTTTGTTTTTTTTTACTTTACGATGGTAACCAGGGTAAACATCGGGTTACTAAGCGCGGCCCTGCGCTTAGTAACCCGATGTTTACCCTGGTTACAAGTGAACGCATCGTTGGATTGGTGTCACACACACCGATCCAACGATGACAGCGGGAGATCCAGCGACGAAAGAAAGTTCCAAACGATCTGTTACGACGTACGATTCTCAGCAGGGTCCCTGATCGCTGCTGCGTGTCAGACACAGCGATATCGTATGGATATCGCTGGAACGTCACGGATCGTACCGTCATAGCGACAAAAGTGCCACTGTGAGACAGTACCCTTAGCCTCACTCTTCCCACCTGCTCTTCTGCTGTAACAAGCGGGGTAATAGGATTGGGGTTGCATTGCTCTCGGTCTCAGCTGAAGTATATAATGAATTTGAATTACTAATTTTTAATGTTTGCCTAAAATGAAAAGCCTAAAAATAAAATATGGGAGTCGGAGGCTTGGGACGCCATCACACATACCTCAATTGTAGTATAATAAGGTTAATTACAAATAACCACCTGACCTCTTCATCATTTATTTTCTACTTGGTAACCATGAGCTTCAGACCTTCCTTGACTCTTTTCACACACTTACCTGTGGATCTGATTGCCAGAGCCCGCAGTTAGATGCAGAGGTCAGGGGAGTGGGACTGAGCATCAATGAACGTGCCTCCGATGACGCACCATGTGTCACATTTAGCCAAGATTTCCGAAACCTCATCTGCAAGTATTCTACTGATTTTGCAGGGCAAACCAGCCACATCTGAATGAACCCTTATGGAGGACAAGTGTGGCTTACAGGTTTTCTGCAACACAAGGGCAAGCTCCTGACAACTGTAATTTTGGTCTGTGTGGACACTAATATCACACATGGATAGCACACAGATTAATTCAAGTCAAATGGTCAATGCTAATTTCTCACACAGACCAAAAAATGAAAAAAATAAATAAAAATTTGCAGACACCATAATCTTGAGATTTCACAAGTTCGTGTGAATTCAACCCAAGTCATATGAGCCAATGTTGAATTTGGTCATTTTTACAAGAGTGTAATCTGGGCATCTTTGCACTCTATTATGGCAATAAGTAAAGCCGCATAGATAATAATCTGATTTACAGTATCACAGCTTCCTATAATGCTGTCAGATCAGACCATTAGACCTGCAGCCAATTACAGGGTAAAACTGAGAACATATTATCCTTGTATTAAACTGGACTTTCTCTGATCCTCCCTCTGTTCATTAAAGGGACTCTGTCACCTGAATTTGGAGGGAACAATTTTCAGTCATATGGGCGGGGTTTTCGGGTGTTTGATTCACCCTTTCCTTACCCGCTGGCTGCAATATTGGATTGAAGTTCATTCTCTGTCCTCCATAGTACACTCCTGAGTAAGGCAAGATTGCCTTGTGCAGGCCTGTACTACGGAGGACAGAGAATGAACTTCAATCCAATATTGCAGCCAGCGGGTAAGGAAAGGGTGAATCAAACACCCGAAAACCCCGCCCATATGACTGAAAATTGTTCCCTCCAAATTCAGGTGACAGAGTCCCTTTAAGGGAATCAGATTCCGGTCTTTCCTCTGCATTCAGTCTCTGCCATTTACTCGCTGTGAAGGACACTGAATAGCTTATATTTGTGCTATGAAGACACAATATCCACAGTACAATTATATAGGCAGCTCCTAGTACAGGCAGCAGGGATATTTGGAAAGCTAGCCATGCAGCATACACAGTGAAGGAAATAATTATTTTATCCCTTGCTGGTTTTGTAAGTTTCCCCACTGACAAAGACATGAACAGTCTATTATTTTAAGGGTAGGGTAATTTTAACATTGAGAGATAGAATATCAAAAATAAAATCCAGAAAATCACATTGTATAAATTATATATATATGTATTTGCATATTGCAGTGAGAAATAAGTATTTGATCCCTCTGGCAAACAAGACTTAATACTTGGTGGTAAAACCCTTGTTGGCAAGCACAGCAGTCAGAAGTTTTTTGTAGTTGAAGATGAGGTTTGTGCACGTCCGGAGGAATTTTGTTCCACTCCTCTTTGCAGATCATCTCTAAATCTTTAAGATTTTCAGGCTGTCGCTTGGCAACTTGGAGCGTCAACTCCCTCCATAAGATTTCTATGGGATTAAAGTCTGGAAACTGGCTAGGCCACTCCATGACCTTAATGTGCTTCTTTTTCAACCACTCCTTTGTTGCCTTGGCTGTATGTTTTGGGTCATTGTCTTGCTGGAAGACCCAGCAACGACCCATTTTTAATATCCTGGCGGGGGAAGGAGGTTGCACTTAAGAATTTACGGTATATGGCTCCATCCAGTCTCCCATTGATGCGGTGAAGTAGTCTTGTGCCCTTAGCAGAGAAACACCCACAAAACTTAATGCTTCCACCCCCATGCTTGACAGTGGGGACGGTGTTCTTTGGCTCATAGGCATTTCTCTTCCTCGAAACACAGCGAGTTGAGCTAATGCCAAAGGCCTCAATTTTTGTCTCATCTGACCACAGCACCTTCTCCCAATCGCTCAGAATCATCCAGGTGTTCATTGGCAAACTTCAGACGGGCCTGCACATGTGCCTTCTTGCGCAGGGGGTCCTTGTGGACACTGCAGGATTTTAAACCTTTACGGTGTAATGTGCTAGCAATGGTTTTCTTGGTGACTGTGGTCCCAGCTGCCTTGAGATTATTAACAAGTTCCCCCTGTGTAATTTTAGGCTGATCTCTCACCTTCTTCATGATCAAGGATATCCCACGAGGTGAGATTTTGCATGGTGCCCGAGATCAATGTCGATTAACAGTAACAGTCAAGACAGCTGTCTATAATGCAGGTAACGAGTTGATTAGGAGTGTCTACCTGATCTGTAGGAGCCAGAACTCAATGGTTGGTAGGGGATCAAATACTTATTTCTCACTGCAAAATGCAAATAAATTTATATAATTTCTACAATGTGATTTTCTAGATTTTATTTTTTTGATATTCTGTCGGTCTATGTTTACATTAAACTACCCGTAAAATTATAGACTGTTCATGTCTTTTTGTCAGTGGGCAAACTTACAAAATCAGCAAGGGATCAAATATTTATTTCCTTCACTGTAGTGCCACTTACCAGAAAACACTACATTGCTCTCACGCCGAGGAGGCAGTTTTCAGATGCTCGGATTTAAGCTGCCACATGGGTGAAGAAGTCTCTAGGGAAATGTGAATTAAATGACCAGCTGCAAATTATCAGTTTCTACTTATCTAACCCAGATGACCATGTTCCATGCTGGAACACTGACCCTGACAATGCAGCCCACACTGGATGGGTTAGGATGGATTCTGCGAGTGTTCAGGTCATTTTAATTCACAAAACTAATACCTACCAAACTAAGGCTGCAGCTCATGGTGAGGAAGCCACACATACCGCAACGAGGAAGCCACGCACACTGCGGTAACTGCGGTGAGGAAGCCACGCAATGAAATTAACCCCCGACCCTCCTGAATTGGGAATTAGCTGCAATCAAATTCACAATTTTTGGCCAACCCACAATTGAGGATGACATTAAAAGACAAATTAATTGAATTCACTCAATCAACTACCCAGCCATATTTACTCATCCAGACGATGTTTTCGGTCCACTAACGGCCGATTATATCCAATGTGCTAGTGCACTTCAGAGTTTTTCGACATGGAACAAAAAAAATGCAGCATTCACAATTCTGGATGTTTTAGGGACAATAACAGCGGTTACCGGTACATCCTGTACATTCTTAGCAGTAGCAGGACTGCGTTTTCTGTTTTGCCAATGTTTTGTTCTGATTTTAGATTTTTGAATTAAGACTGATGTACAAAATGATGCTTTTCTGTTTATTTAACAAAAATGATGAAGTTGATATAAGCCTGAGTTGAAAAAAGTTGTAGATTGGTCTTAAAAAATGTTTTCAGCCCATTAGTTGTAGGGCACAGCAGTTCAGAAAAAAGTATGGTGTATGGGGAGGTTTCTCCATAAAAAGGCTTCGGTGTTTAACTGAATAGTCCTTCCTTGGCCGTTAACCTCTGTCGATGAATTTGGTCTTGCTGAAGCTCCTCTTGGCTCGGGTGCCAAAGTCTCATTATGATTCGCTCCATGTTCAGTGCATAAACAGTGTGAGAAGGGATGACTTCTCTGTGAATCTGAAAAAGAGGTAAAAACTGAGGTCAGGGTCTTCACTTCCACATTTAAACTCAGTAAGGCTACCTTCACACTAGCGTCGTACGACGTACCAACGCATGCTGTGAAAAAAAAGCACAACGGGGGCAGTGGATGTAGTTTTACAACGCATCCGCTGCCCCATTGTGATGTCCAGGAGGAGGGGGCGGAATTCCGGCCGCGCATGCGCAGTCGGAAATGGCGGACACGACGCACAAAAAAGTTACATGGAACTTTTTTTGTGCCGACGGTCCGCCAAAACATGACGCATCCGTCGCACGACGGATGCGACGTGTGGCAATGCGTCGCTAATGCAACCCTATGGGGAAAAAATGCATCCTGCAAGCAACTTTGCAGGATGCGTTTTTTCTCCAAAACAACGCATTGCGACGTGCGTCGTACGACGCTAGTGTGAAAGCACCCTAAGTTGTGTTCAGAAGTACCAGACATCCACACGTGAAAGGCATTATTAACCCTCACAGTTATGTATAGGGTTTGCATGCAAGTAGTGAATGTGGATTTATATGGGGGCTTGCCCTATTCAATTCACTAATCTAGACATTATTAGGCTGGTTCCACACTTGCGTTTTGATCTGCAGCGTATTAAAAAAAAAAAACGCATGTGGTGAAAAAACGCATGTAAACGCGGCAAAACGCCGCGTTTTTGCATGCAGAAAAAAAACCGCGGCGTTTTTCCCTGCGTTTGCGTTTTTTAAACGCATGCTGAGAAGTGTGTGACAGCTGCCAATCATCAAAATCAACTAGAAAACCCACTATAAACAGAAATAGCTAGGGTTAGGGTTAGGATCCCTAGAAACCCTAGGGATCCTAACCCTAACCCTAGCCCTAACCCTAGGGATCCTAACCCTAACCTTAAGGGTTAGGATCCTAACCCTAAGGGTTAGGGTTAGGATCCCTAGGGTTACTAGGGATCCTAACCTTAGGGTTAGGGTTAGGATCCCTAGTAACCCTAGGGTTAGGGTTTTCTTGTGTTTAGGGTTAGGGTTTTCTTGTTTTTTCTTGTGTTTTTCTATAAAAACGCATGCGTTTACATAGACAGCAATACATTTTTTTGCCACGAAAAAACGCATGCCTTTTTTTGCGGCAAAAAAACGCCACTAGAAATTACTACAGGTTGCATTTCTGCAACTAAACGCACGCGTCAAAACGCATGCTAAAAAACGCATGCGTTTTTTAATGTTAAGTATAGAAAAAAAACGCATGCGTTTTTTAGCGTTAAAACGCTGCAGATCAAAACGCAAGTGTGAAACCAGCCTTAGAAAGGCTGTTCACACCTAATAAAATGTTTTTCAGAAACTTTCCGACATGTTGTAAAATAAAGAAAAAATATATATAAAAAAACGAATTAAGTATATGCACCCTTCATATTCCCGGATGCTTCCCTTCCAACAGTTCCTGTACTTTTTATTTTCTCACCCCATCAAATGCCCATCAAGTAGGGGGAAGTACAAAGAATGATGGAGGATCCAGGCAGCGTTCAATGTAATGTGGCAGAAGACATGAAGGAGAGTTTGGTTTATCTTTTATTTTACAACATGGTGAGGATTTCTGAAAAAGTATGTACCATTATGGATAGCCCCTTTAACCACTTCCCAACACTGGAAGGACTAGCACTTGCTATGTCTGATACCTGTGTATAATGCGGGTTCAGGAGCTGATCCTGCAGCTTACACCTTGCAGACTTGAGCAGTTACATAACCAGCAGTGAGAGGAGCTGTGTCAGGTATGATGCAGGTTCAGCCACCAAACACAGGGATCAGACATATGACATATTAGTACGTCATATGTCAGGAAAGTCAAGAGAACGGTTCACGAGGATAAGAGTGTCCAGTTTCTACTCTTATTTTAAGATGCACCCCAAATTTAAAGTAGGCAAATAGTAAAAAAAAAAAATTAAATTTGAAAACGTTGTGTTCGTCTAAGGGTATGTGTCCACGTTCAGGATTGCATCAGGATTTGGTCAGGATTTTATGCAGGTAAAATCCTGACCAAATCTGCACCTGAGGTCACTGGCAGGTCACCTGCGTTGTCCTTGCGTTTTTTCTGCAATGTAAGGACATACTGCATTCTTAAAAGACGCGCCGCATGTGCGTTTTCGCGGGTGTGCCGCATGCGTCTTTTACTGCATAGTGGAGACGGGATTTCATTAAATTCCCTCCATTATGCTGTAACATCTGGACACTGCGGCTCAACGCTGCGTCAAAAACGCAGCGTTTCCTGAACATGGAAACATACCCCTATAGTCCGAATTTAGCTTCCCAGGGAGGGGGGAAAGCTGCGGTCTCTGGGCTGGGTGGAGGAGGAGTCTCGGCAGTGCAAGGCAGGAGCCATTGATCTCCCGTTGGTGGGTTTCAGGAAAATGGCGGTGGGAGGGGGTGGGGAGTGTGTAAAAAGAAAATACGGTTTTCTTCTCTTTGCCTCTAGGTCTATTACATCGTGTGATTAGAAGCAGACCAACTGTATTTTCCTGTACACTATATTAAAAAAAAACGGTGTCGTTCAAAACTAGAACTCGTCCCACAATAAAATAAGCCCTAGAATAACTATGTCGACAGAAAACTAAAATATATATATATATATATATATATATATATATATATATATATATATATATATATATATATTTTTTTTTTTTTTTTTTCTTTTATTATGGTTTGCTTTATAATGGGAGAAAAAAACAAAAACAAAACTGAATATGGCCCAGCGAGGAAGAGCTAAAAGTACCTACTAACAGTGAGCTGGAGCTGCACTCACACCCACTGACCAGCAGTCTACCAGCGCTCTCCTACCATAATGTTCTGTCACCTATTCGCAACTGGAAGTGATTCAACTGCAGGAAAACCCAAGTGGGTGATCTGCTGAGCGCGTGTCAGTTTTAGCCTTTTATCAATTACGTCATCCCAGAAAAATAATTGGTGACTGTCATAACCACTTTGGTGGGAATAGGCCTCATGGGTGGTCTGATCTTTTAAGTCCAAGTGGGTGTTATCAGATAGCAACTCATACAGGGAGAAGTCCACACCACCAGTGAAATCACCCACTCGGACATAGCTACAGTTAACTCATAGGAGTCAAATAATTTGCTAATATCTCCACAATGGAAAATGAAACTATAAAACAAACAAAAAAAATATAAGTTTATTCTGCTCTACAGCCATTATTACATGGTGGGTCCAGTTCAACGCAAAAAAAATTGGTAAACGGTCGTCTTAAATGTACTGAAGCATTAAAATTAAAAATTTCCCTTCAATGGAACAAGAGGGCAGAGGTAGAGACCCCCTGAAAGATATTCCTGAAGAATTACCCATTCGCCACAAAACTTTCCAGGCAAGTAATGTTCTCCTGGCATTCACCAAACCCAGAATCGTCTATCAGACTCCAGACAGAAGAGCGTAGGCCGCATTAAGCCGGTACGGTGAGCTTGGATCCATGACTCTATAATCTATTTTCTGAGACGATAATGTTTTCAGGATATGGCACAGATATTTTAAAAGGCCGTGAAATTATGCACTGGCATTACCTTCAAGGTTTCTAAAAGATCATACATGTTAACGGGAGGCAGGCTGGGCGGAAGGTTGTCCCCAGAACAGGCTAATAAGAGGGCAGCTTGTTGTTCGGCGTCATCCGGATGTAGACTTGTTCCAGGATTCTGGTTTCCATTGTGAGCAGGGATCATGGGTGGACTGAAAACACAGAAGACACAATTTTATCAAAAAGGGAACAAATTCAAATTTCCAGTAAGGTATGTGATGTTGAAAGAAAAACTGCTGAAAATATGGCCAACAATTAATTCAGAAGCATTCCCTCTAAAAAAAAAAACCCCAAAAACTAACAAATTATGTATTGTTGTTTTGTATGACTGTGATACTGTGTCTTAAAGGGAATCTGTTAGAAGAATCAACCCTCCCAAGCCATCTGTATGGACATGCAGGTCATAGGAAGCGGAATAACATGATACCTTTGACATCTGCAATCTGATGTCTTATTCCAGAGAAATCCAGGTTTTTCTTAACATGTAAATAAGCTGTTAAGATCTATGAGCCGTACATAGATCTCCTTGAGAATCTGTCTCCGCAGATTATTAGAAATGAAAGGGGGTGTTAACATTGTGAGACATGTAATAACTGACAGTTGTAATGAGAGATCTGCAGCGAGATCAGGAGAAAAGACTAATTCAGTACAGCAGAGCTGAACTATGGCTCACTACAAGCACCTGTGCAGCTGCAGCTCCCCTCTCATAGTGCAGTCAGCTCTGCTGCTGAGCTGTAACTGATGACAACTAATAGTGATGAGTAATCGTGCTCAGATAAAGTGTTATCCGAGCATGCTGGTGTTCTAACAGTGTCTTTGGCGTGCTCGAAAAATATGTTAGTTTGTTAGGCAATAATCCCTGACTGTGTTGCGGCTGTCAAACAGTCATGAGACATGCAGGCGCGGCGATTTGAACACATTATTCGAGCGCGTCTAAGTCACTTCGTTAGCACCCGGGCATACTCGAATAACACCTTATCCCAGCACGATCGTTCATCACTAACATCGAATACTTCTTTAGCTTCCATCTCACAGTCAGCTAGTGCGGGTGGAGTACAGCTGAGCTGTCAGCACAAGAAGAGAGCTACAACTGCAGATGCCTTGGTAATGAGACAGTTCAGCTCTGATAAACTACGTTAGCCATAATCACAATGCTTTGCAGTGAGATCAGAAGGGCATTCTGTCAGTCATTACATATCTCACATTGATAACACCCCCTTTCATTTACAATAAGCGCTGGAGGCAGATTCTTGGGGAGATCTATGTCCGGCCCATAGATCTTAACAGCTCATTTACATATTAAGAAAAACATGGATTTCTATGGTATAAGACATCGGATCGCAGATATCAAAGCATCATTTTATTAAACTTCCTATGACCTGCGTGTCCCTATAAACGGCTCAGGATGGTAGATCCTACGGACAGATTTTCTTTAAGTTTATTTTTTCGGTAGGGAAATAATGCTGAATATTGGTTGGCTATGAGAAGTATTGTGCTTTCTGATCGTCTCAAAATCCCAAAAAATAATGTAAAAAAGAATTTTCACTTTCTCTGATCTAAGTCATATTAGTTGGTTAATAGAAAGCTCATGGAAAACCTATAAGGGAAAAAAATGTATCTAGGTAAAGCACCTAGTAAGTACACTCATTGCAGATTGGTAAGACTTCCTCTTTGTAAGCAGCATCATCATTACCACAGAGCGATAACATCTTTTAGTGTAACAGCGAAATCAGCACACATGAGTAATCCTTTCCCCACCGAACAACAAAAAAACAGGTGAAACAAGAACAAGTGGACAGTCCCTGCTCTATTATCACCGCTCAGTAAGGGGATGGCCAGGCCTGGACTTGGCTAAAAGTAACATATGACTGTTACTGCAGATGCGATTACTCTATCAAGTGTATGTAAAGGTCGGAAAAATTTACTTGGTCAGCTCTTACTGTAAATGTCCACTACAGGAACATTCTCCGATGACTAGTGTCTGTGTATTATTGTGTATGGCTGCGTAGGACTACATTCATCCTGCTGTAATATAGTTTTATATGGAAAACAAATATTTAGAGTGAAAAATAAGATCAGATCCAGCCATGCTTTCCTGCATACACCCAACAGAATCTGAGAGTGCTGCTCCACTGCAGAAGCTCCCATCGTCCCCATCATGCCCCATTTATTTCATGATGCGATGTCATGCAGCACAGCCACGTAATCACTATAGCTAATCACACCATGGAACCTCTGAGGCCAGTGATTGGCTGCAGCAGTCATGCGGACGTCCACATGTTACTCCTCCGGGAAAATACAAAGATCAGCAAGACCAATTGGGTATTGATGCTGAAAAGCCAGGATTCATTGGATAATTAATCTTAGATTTTTTTTTAAGTCTTATCATTTCTTAATTAGTTTTTCAATCTTTGCATAAGTACAAGTAAAGGGGTATTCTCAAGTTGTCTCTTGAGCAGCTCACGACCCTAAGTCTCCTTACTTCCTGGTTTCTAGCAGGGCGGGCTTACTTCCTAGATTGACAGCTCTGGTGAGAAGCAGAGCTGTAGAATTAATAGAGCTATAAGGCTCAGCACAAGTTCTGCTGTAACACAGCTTACAGTTCAGCTAGCAGTGTTTTATTTTGGGGTCTACACCAATAGCTCTGTATGTAAGAATAGTAGTTAACAGGGCATTTTAACAAGGCATGACCAATGAAAGTGAGAGCTGTGATTAGCAAACCTGCTGTAAAAGCTGCCAATGGTGGGGGCAGGTGATTTTACAAAATTTATGACAGCAGTTTGTCAGGAGCTGATAGGGAGGGTGAGGGAGGAAAGCCAATAACTACTGTATGGAAATCAACGGCAGAAAATGGGTGGCTGGAATATTGGAAGTTAGCCCCTCCTCTGACATGTAACTATATGGCTCTGGTGGCAGAGTTCCATGGAAACCAGCTGTACACTATAGAAGATAAAAGCTCTCATAGTAGGAGAATGACAGCAGATAAAAAACACAAGCCTATTGCAAACATGCTGATTTTCATGCTGTCTAACTAAGGCAATTTAATAATGTGAGAATACCCAATTAAGGCCATGTTCACATGTTCAGTATTTAGTCAGTATTTAACATCAGTATTTGTGAGCCAAAACCAGGAGTGGGTGATAAATACAGAAGAGGTGATGTGTTTCTAATATACTTTTCCTCTGACTGTTCCACTCCTGGTTGAAGTTTACAAATGGTGATGTAAAATACTGTTCAAATCCTGAATGTGTGAACGTGGCCTACAGGTGGCAGGGGTGGGAGGATAAATGGATAATAATGAAATGGTTTCAAATTTAATCTTTGGGAGCACAGTACACTGCTGACACCTGGCTTTCTGTTGTCTGGCAGTGGTTCGCTCCTGAAGACAGCTGGGGCCAGTGGCATGGCTGAGCCGCTGTCCTGAACTGCATGCTCTCCAATGCTGATAGTGTAGGCAGCAGCTTTACCTCTGCAGCATTGGGGGGCGCGTAGAATTGGATGCCAGACGGGTCCAGCGATTTGACCAGCGCATGCAAGATTTTGAGGAAAGAGCTTGCAAACACTGCTTCTTGCCTAGGAGCTTGGCCTCTTCTGAAAGACTACAGAGGTGGTCAGAAACCTAGGCAGTGACAAGTAAAATAGCATTAACCCCTTAGTGACCAGCAATACATCTTTTAACTAACCTGATAACAGAATGGCATCAGCTATTGGCTGCACACTATAGCTGACACCCTGCTGCATCGGCCACGAACACTGTTAGGGTGCAGACAGGCGGCCACACTTCTCATGCGGGGATCGCATTGCAGTGCATGGACTGGCCCGGCATCTCTCCTGACCAGGGCTTCACACCGTGATGTGTTTCTATGCAGCAGACACGCTCAGGTCAGGCACGACAAATATGGACGTCCGTCTGCCCCTTTAGCATCAACCTTGGCCCTTTAACCCGTCAGATGCTGCCAATAGTGACTATAGATGGTTAAAAGAGCATGAGGGGGCTCCCTCTAAAACCCCACCGGCACCCTGAGATCTTGAACATGTGGTCCTGATAGTTACCGTGGTAATTCTTGGCCAAATAACGGCCAGTCTGCCGGCTACAGTGGCCTGTTCAGAAGCTATGAACATTTTGGTGGTAAAAACAACATTTTTCTTCTCTGTCACAACACGTTGCATTAATTCCTGTGAAGCAGCTCAAGGGTTAATAAACTACCTGACAACAGTTGAGAATATGTTGAGGGAGGAGATTTTGTAATGGTATCACTTTTGGGGGCTTTCCAATATATAGGACCCACAAAATTACTTCAAAGCTAAATAGGTAACTCAAAAATAAAATTTTGCACATTCCATTAAAAAAAAAAAAGCAAAAAGAAACATAGAACTATTACTGTTCTATATTTTGTTAGAACATTAGAAAATGTTAAAAAAATAGGAGGAGGAGGAGATACGTGTTATTTATTACTACAATGTCAGCATAGCAGTGCACCCGCGCCGACCATCGCCATTATCCCTATGGCTAGCCTGTGTGCACTGCTACACTACTTCAATAAAATGGCGCTGTAGTCAGCGTGTGCGCATACCGCCATCTCCAGCGCCATTTTATTGAAGACGCTGTCTAAATCTACCAATAAAAAGGTTTGCCACCAGTGCTTAGAACAGGTTCAATAGTTAGTAGACTATAATGGTGCTGACAGAGGAAACGTGCGTCATTTGCAGGCATGTACGCTTACTGGAGGCAGTCACCCAGACGTTGTAGACTGCAATGGAGTGTCCACCGCTAGTACACACACGTCCAAATATGATGCACAGCAGAGCACATGTTCGATCTGTCAGCACCACTACAGTCTATGGCCCCGTCGGAGAATATGTCCGAATCTCGTTTTGCAGGGGAAGGAGGTTTAGACGTACGCCCTGATGGGGCCACTGAACGAGGGCCCAAAACGCAATGTCAAAAGCACCCTAACAACTACACGGCTAGAAATGAAGGCTTGACTAGGAACAGACTTATTAAGACTGGTCAGCTAGTTATAAAAAAAGAATTTCTTCAAAATTACATCTAAATACATCTCATCTGAGAGATCATTGTCATATTTTCTGTAGCCAGACAATAGAAATGTCAGACTGTCATAAACCACAAGTTTGTGGATCCACCCTATCTGGTGTCCATGATGTAATATTACGGGAGACGTATTCTTAGCACACACAGATAAATGTCTTAACATGTGGAGCAACAATGAAGTATCTGAGCCCGGCCTGAGTGTTGTTCCTGCTGATATGGATCCCTCTAGAAAAAATCTTCCAATTAGCTAATGGTTAGCTGGATAGTATGCCATTCAAATAACAAAAACGGACTGGCACTTCCAAGCAAATGTGCACAGGTGCATACCAGGAGCTGCCACCTCCGTATACAATATCTAATCGCCAGTTGAGACTTCCGGACTCTGTCCCCGAATCCCATAAGGCACCGTGGCAGTGTCACTTGCGCAGGCACAGTTCGTGGGCGCAAGGCCACTAACTGCGCCTGCGCAAGTGACATTCACGTCACTGCTATTCCCGCACATCCGCAGTAACAGCCACAACTGCACGCTCTACCCGCGCATGTGCGGTAACGACGCGGCTGTTACTGCGCCTGCATGGGGAATAACGCAAGACGCATTAATAATTCAAAGAACAATTAAACTTAGCAAGCGCACAAATTATTCAAAACGCGTACACCTAGCTGTAATATATCTATCTATATCTAACTATATAGCTATATCTATCTAATCACCAGTTGGGACTTCCGGACGCTGTCCCCGAATCTCATAAGGCACCGCGGCAGTGTCACCTGCGCAGGCGCAGTTCGAAGCCTCAAGTGGTTCTACCCACTCTACCCGCTCATGCATGGCAACGACGCGGCTGTTACTGCGCCTGCGTGGGGAATAGCGGTGACGTCTGTTTTACTTGTGCAGCCACAGTAACAGCCTTACGGCCACAAACTGTGCCTGCGCAAGTGACAGATATACGTCACCGCTATTCCCAGTAACAGCCATAACTGAGCGGTATACCCGCACATGCTAACGAAGAAACCGTGCACAGGGGGTGAAAGAGGTCAAATGATCCCACACATACAATACAAAAAGGGGATGATATAGAACAGATATGTTGGAAAGCGCAAATGGTGTGAGACATGTCCGCTGCTCCTGTCAGCACCACTAAGCACACAGATGTTAATTTCACTGCATCGGGCCCATTTCTAGTACACAATGAGTGCTAAAGCATGTAAACATGGAATATATGAACTATGCATAGCAATACTGCTCTGGATAATAAGAAAAAAAAATGGCCAATTCATGCATGCCCAGCAAGCAACGACAAGGTGGTCTCACGCTGCTGGGACCCTACGCATCTAGTGTGAGTTTACCCAGGAATTCAATTCAGACTTCAGCCTATGAGGTATTCACACTAGACACGTAGGGTCCCAGCAGCGTGAGACCACCTTGTCGTTGCTTGCTGGGAATGCATGAATTGGCCATATGTGTAAGCATCTTTTTTTTTTTATTATTATTATTATTATTATTATTATTATTATTATTATCATCATCATCATCGAGAGCAGTATTGCTATTCATATTTCATATATTCCATGTGTACATGCTTTAGAATGATAAAGTGCAACTTCTTTTGTATATTGGATAGTACGCCATGTTACAGGGGACATGCTATCTCAGACTGGTCCAGAAATCATCTTCTGCCTCCTTCATATGAAAACAGACCAAAATCTGTCGGATGTGTTGGTCACGTTAGTATGTGTATGACAAAAATCATATACACATCTATGTACTCAAATTACTTCCATCCAAAATGAGTTGACAAAAAAAACACAATAAAAACTACAAGATGAAGTTAAAATGCTTGGAAGCTATGGTATATTATGACAGTCTTGATAAAGGATTACTCCCATCATCATACATTGGTATTGTCGGATACTGCCTGTAAAAATGAGAAATTTTGAACTTTTCTGTTTTACAGTTTCAGGTTTTCTTTAGATATTAACATTTTGGTTTGTTTTTTATGCAGCTCGTTGCCTAGGAGACCGACCACTGCTTCTACACAACAGAACAGGTGCAGAGATCAAACACGCTCTGCTGTTCAGCACTATTTTGAAGCTGGCCAGGATCGTGCCTGTTACCTTCTAGTCCTGGCCAGCTTCAGTGCAGTGCTTACAAGCTAGACAGCAGCGGTGGTCATTCCCTTAGGCAACAATTTGTAAACAAAAGAAAATTGTCCTCATCTGAAGTAGGAAAGGGAATTGTATTAACCAGTAAAATAGTTAAAGCGCTTATTTTTAGAGGCACTGACAATACTCATCTATGAAGATGGTAATAATCCTTTAATATGTTATTGTAAAAGGTCTCCAGACAGCTGCTCTACTCAATAGACAAATACTGCCATCTGGTGGCAGGCTCAGAGACTGCGGCCTAACCCTGCTCTATAGGCAAAGTGCATGCCCAACCGGGCAAATAAGGGTGTGAGCTTTGTCCCCCAATGTAGACCATGAGAAAGGGATTTTACAGCGAGTAACAAAAAATCCTTATTTCTCATTTGTCTTATTGGGGGACACAGTAACCGTTTGACGTCCCAAAGCTGTCCTAGGGGTGGGAAAAACGTAAACATTATACAGTTACAAGAGAACGTCTTCCACCATTCCTAAAGTATTTGCCTGAGCAATTGCTGACTGCAGGATCTTTCTCCCCAGATTTGCACCTGCCGAAGCAAAAGTGTGGATGGACCCTGTAAAACTTGGAAAAGGAAAAACATTGGTGCGCAAGTATCTGCTTTAAGAGCTACAATGTCGATCCCTGGTGAGGAACTGAGCAGAAAGCTCTTGCAGTCCACGCCGAGTGCAGTCTAACCATGAAAGGGGGAAGCACTGGCACCTGCCCTAAAAGCCTCACTAATATCTGATCTAATCAGCAAAGATCACACTAGAGGCGGTCGGACCTCTGCCAGAGCATACCGGGATGACCCTAATGCACCCACAGGAATAAGAACCTCTCAGGGAGACGAAGTACCTAAAGAAGGGAAAGTAATCTCCTCATTAAAGTGAAAGAGCAGGGAGTTCTGCTAAGGTGAAAAGAGGGAGCCGAACACACGCATACTCTGTCCTGGAGGAGAGAGAAAAATCACACAAAAAAGTGGAGAGATCTCTCTGATCAGCGCAGAGGTCCCCCAGCTCCTAGGGAATAATATGGTGGCCGCGAGTTCTCTCTGCCCGGGAAGGCAGTTCTGACCTCTAGCCTAAAAGATACATTCTGCTGGACCAGGACAGTCAACGCAGGAACTTAGCTTTTGGGAGTCTGCCTAGTTCAATCTAGACCTGCAAGGAGTAAAAAGAAGGATATTTCCCTATGAACGCTGCCCATAGGTTCTCACCTATGAAACAGATGCCAAGTTAAATGGTCCTTGCTCCTTAAACCTAGTCAGGCAACCCTAATAAGAAAAGAGAGGAACCTTTCAAATTGTGGAACGGACAGCCCTGACCAAAAAGAAATTGGGTAGAAGAGGACAATTC
Organism: Ranitomeya variabilis; assembly: GCF_051348905.1. Lineage (NCBI taxonomy): Eukaryota > Metazoa > Chordata > Amphibia > Anura > Dendrobatidae > Ranitomeya > Ranitomeya variabilis. Next base: position 64,205,274 of record NC_135239.1, on the reverse strand, counting down.
TGGGAAAGGTTTGTCTGGATAATATAGGAGCTGTCTGACATCTACCACAAAGAACGGGACATCTGGACTCAAACTAGAGAATCCTAAGCAAACCGGTATTCAAAATACTCCGTCCAAGCTGGAAAAGGAGAATCCTGCCCTATTAAGGAAAGGACAAGATATCTCTGGGTTGTGGAAGAGACTAGATGTCTGACCTAATCCATCACTGACCCATCACCTACCAGGGGAAGATCTATTGCAGGTAGCAGGCTACTTGAAAGACCCTTAGAGACCCAAGATCTCCACATATCCTGGAGGTCCAGGAAATATCAGAAATCGATCATTTGAACGATCTGCTTTAACCCTCAAATAAGAAGGACTTGGCCAATGCTCCCATAGGAGGTGAAAGGATGGAAGCACCACTAGACTATGCAACCCAGACCTCAAGGACTGTAGGTGAAATGGACTAGGATGAGGTGGAGACTGGGTAGTGGTCCGTGTGCCAACTGGATTACCTACATAATCAGCCACAGGCCTCGCTTGAGGTGATGGCCTGCTGAGAGGAAAAAATGGTCAGGATAATGCCTGTGCGACACACCAATCTGCCTGTGCAAAACGCCAAACTGACAGTCTCAGTTAGTTTGATTGACTCCTCTGTGACGAGGCATTTACCCTGCGTTAAGACCTACAAGTGGGAGAAGACACTGGTTAATGGTCAGACTCACCCTGAGTGCAGTCAGGTTCGCTTGCAGAGCTCTGCCTGATAATTCGACCGTCTGGGAGAACGCAGATAAAGTACTCAGAGTGATCTGACAGGGCCAAAGTGGAACTAACAGTCCAACACTAGTGACGTATTCAGATCATCATCTGGCATGGTACCCGAAATTGCTCCAAAGGGAGCATACAGCACAGCTGCCCTCCACCTGGAGGCCTAGACAGGATACGCTGACTCACCTGAACAGTACACCCCTCTGGGCACAAGCTGGTTGTAGGTCTGACGAACCATGGAAACTTGTTAGAGCACAGTAATAAGGCTACTTTCACACATCAGGTTTTCAGTGTCAATTCCGGCTAATTTTCAAAAAACCAGATCAGGCGAATGTTGCCACCGGATCCGTTTTTTTCCCAGAGACTTGCATTCGTGCCGGATTGCACCGGATGACATTGTGTTTCGTCCGGTTTTCGCCGGATCCGGCAAATCTGCCGCTTCCGGTTTCTTGAAAAAATGTCCATTGCAACGTTTTTTGTCTCCGGCGAAAAGCCTGAAGCGCCGGATCCGGCGCTTCCGGCTGTTTGCTACAATGAAAGCCTATGGGAGCCGGAAGTTGCCGGATCCGTAAAAAAAAAAGGTGGCTCCGGCGGCCTGATCCGGCTTTTTAAACTAAGCATGCTCCAAATTTTATTTTATCCAATAATCTAGATAGGCTAGCCGGATCTGTCAAAAAAACGGATCCGTCGCATCAGTTTTTCAAAATCTGCGCCGGATCCTGTTTTTCCAACATTCGCCGGATTTAGCCTGACACTGAAAACCTGATGTGTGAAAGTAGCCTAAACTACCACTCGCACCGTCTGGGTCGTCTGCACCACCTTTTTCTTTCATGAAGTCTCTGCTGGAGGTTGAGAGCCACTGAGGAAGAAGGTTAGAGCACCTGTAGATTTCTAAATATGAGGTGCGTTTTACAGAGAACCTCCAGCGAGATTGACACACCAAGGAAAGATGTAGCGTGCTATCTAAATCACCTTTGCGACACGACCCCCTTACCTGCTGTGGAAGGTGGTCCACCTAATCCAAGAGTTGTTCACCTGTGGAATCTGCATAGCTGTGAGGTCTCATCTTGAGAGTTTGACTCTCTCAGAAAGGTGGTCTGAATAACCTCTGGGTTTGCAGGGTTCTCTGTGGGATTTGCCAAGCTGTAAGGCCTCACCTGGTAGGTCTGATTCACTCTATAAAAGGTGTTCAGAATAACCTCTGCATTGCGGGGTCACCAGTAGGATTCACCCAAAAGGAAGGTCTCAGCTGGACAGTCTTTCTTTCAGGACTAGAAAAAGCAGCATCTTGTTTGCAGGGTTCAGTTAGGCTCGCCCGACTCTATGGCATCAGTTTGTAGGTCTGACTCACTCAGTAAGATAGTACGCATACCAAAACACAAGGACGCCTCGTTCCCCATCCCCCTGCTCAGGTCTCGGATGCACTGACTGTCTGCACAGCAGATGCAGTGTAATGACGCCATCACGTCTGCAGTCGCACATTCTCCCCAATGCATTCACTGCTGTCTACATCCTGTGTGCGAGGGCATGGTGTAACCCATAGGCCACTGTTTTCAGCCATTCGGCTGTCTTGGTCTGCAGGCTGGACTGAACAACCAGAGGGCCAGACGTGGCATGTGGGCCGCCCTTTGCCCAGGTTTACTATAAAGGGATTTTTTTCTGATTTCTATATTTGCAGTCAGTTGGTTACCACATCATAAGCGGATCGCAAGATGGATTTGATAAACCTGTATTTTTCCCTACGTAACAAAGGACCTCTGTTCAGATTTTACCCAGGCACAGGGTAGTTTGCACAGCAGGCACAGCTGACCCAGCGTCAGGCTCCTGGACAGGGCTGTCATATCCTGGACACAGGCTACAACAGCCTCTAGGGAATTCCGTCCTGTTTCCTACCTGCTATCAATATCTGCATGCAATAGCTCGGTGCTTTCAGGAGCTGCTGAGGACTTGCCATAAGACCATGATGGAAACACTTGGGAATCTGTAACCAAGTATAATACTCTGTGGGCAGCAGAACATAGGGACAGAGAACATGATCCTAATGCTGCGGCACTTACCAGATTCTTGCTGTGTAATCCTCTGTATACATCAGCACTGGTTCGTTCTGTCCTGATTCTTACAGCTTTCTGCCTATGCACAGGGGGGGTAGAACAAGACCAATCCCATGAATACAAAGGATTGCACAGCAAGAAGCCAGTAAGTGACCATTGTAAGGGGAGGGTCACACGACCGTACGTTCTCTAACTCAAGAGAATAGGGTTGACTATGCTAATTGCACTCTGATCAAACTTTGATCAGTGTCATCATAGTGTGGTACAAGTCTCTCGGATGAGAGAATCGGAGCACAGTGTGAGAACATGGAGAACAAAATATCTCCATGTTCTCTATTGCGTTGGTGAGCGGAAATCTGATTGCACTCGGACGTCAACCAGTGAAGTCAGATGTTTTCCACGTGCTCATTGACTTGCATGGCCGAGTGCGATTCGAATCAAACTCAGACATGCTGTGACTTTTTGTTTCCCCAGACTGTCTCGGCCGAGAGGTGAAACAAAAACAAACAAAAAATAAAAAAAAAGGGATTTTTGTGCACTCACCATAAAATCCTTTTCTCCGAGCCAACACAGTACCATTGGGGACACAGGACCATGGGTGCTACGCTGCTGCCACTAGGAGGACACTAAGTGAACATAGAAAGATTAACTCCTCCTCTGCAGTATACACCCTCCTGCTGGCTCTAATTGAACCACTTCAGTAACAAAGAAGTAGGAGCTTGTAAATATTAACAAGAATAAACCATGTCAAAATCAAGAAACAAACACAAGTCATTAGACTAACAGGGTGGGTGCTGTGTCCCCAATGAGTGGCTCGGAGAAAAGGATTTTACGGTGAGTACACAAAAATCCCTATTTCTCCTACACCTCATTGGGGGACACAGGACCATGGGACGTACTAAAGCAGTCCCTGGGCGGGGAACACAACTGTTATTACCCCATGTACCAATGAGTTACAGATGTGTGGTACTGCCGCCTGCAGAATCCGTCTGCCGAGGGCCGCATCTGCAGAGGCCTGAGAATGAATACTGTAGTGTTTTGTGAAAGTATGCAAGCTGGACCAGGTCGTAGCTCTGCAGACTTGTTCTGCTGACGCCTGGTGCCGAATGGCCCAAGAGGTGCCCAATGGACCGAGTGGAGTGTGCCTTAATCCATGCTGGGACAGGTTCGCCCCTGACACGGTAAGACTCCTGAATAGCCGAGCGAATCCACTTGGCTATTGTGGCCTTTGAAGCTAGGCCCTTCCTATGCCCCTCCGGAAGCACGAATAGGGCATCTGACCCGTGAAAAGACGCCGTCCACGAGACATACCTCTTCAGGGCTCTCACCAGATCCAGAGTGTGAAGAGCCTTCTCGATACGATGTACTGGTGCCGGACAGAGTGAGGGCAAAACAATATCCTCCTTCAGATGGAAAGAAGAGACAACTTTCGGCAGAAAAGACGGGGACGTTCTCAGAACCACCTTGTCTTGATGGAAATTCAGGAACGGAGATCGGCAGGACAGGACCGCCAACTCCGAGACCTGCCAGATTGACGTGACCGCAACTAGGAAAGCTACTTTCCAGGACAGGAAAGTTAGTGATTCATCCTGCAGCGGTTCGAAAGGGACCTCTTGTAAAACTCCGAGGACCAAATTAAGATCCCATGGTCCTGTGTCCCCCAATGAGACGTAGGAGAAAAACGGACATGTGTGCAGTCCATGGACTATCATTGGTCAGTATGTGAGCCGAAGCTTTGTAGGATCGCACTCGGACAGATAATACGGTGGTGCGAGCGAGTCCTTAGACTCGGGGTCTACGCCTCAACTTCATGCTGCCCTCAGATCAGGCAGCAAAACACTGGTGACAGATTCCCTTTAATAAAAGCAGACCATGGTTAGACATCTGGAGTGGAGTTCCCCTGTAATAAGAGTAAAGTCTTTTTATCAGGCAGCGATAGTTCCTTTTTATCAGTGTATTTTCCACTGGCTTTCAATGTACTTCCCCAACATATGCTGTGCAGCGAACAAGGACAAAAGTCCTTACTGATGCGGTATTTTAGTCATTTTCATTGTAAATGTAGAAAACAAATACTCCATGATGGTTAAGACCTCTGGTATATGTAGCTTGTGACAGAAACTAGAAGAATGGTTTCACACACAGTGGGGGAATAATTCATCAAATAGTTCACACAAGAAAACTAGATTATAAAAGTTGCAAAGCTTAGTTATGGAAAAGTTTTACAACTTTGGCATTTTTACTCCAGCCGCAGATTCTTAGCGAGGAGCTGCCAGACAAATTCACTAGAATTTGTGCAATGAATATGTAAATCACAAAACAAACTCAGACTGCCGCAGATTTCTGAATTTGGCCCATGGCCAACCTGAATGACTCACCAAATTCATCAGTGTGAGCTTCAATGGTTTTTGCAAAACTGGTTTTTGTTTAGGACTGATGAAGGATTGATGGAAAAGTGGAGTGTTTATTTTTCATTATATTTTATCAGCTTCTTTCCTACCATTTTTCTAAAATGTTTTTTTTTTTTTTTTATGACTTGGGTAGAGGTGGGGAGATTACAACTTACAGATTTAAAGGGAATCTGTCACCTCATTTTTCGGATATAAGCTGCAGCCAACGCCATTAGGGGCTTAACTACAGTATTCTGTAATGCTGTAGATAAGCCCCCGATGTATCCTGAAAGAGAAACAAATTAGATTATACTCACCCAGGGGCGGTCCGGGTCCGGCGCTTCCCATCTTCATACGATGACGTCCTCTTCCTTGCTTCTCTCGTGGCTCCTGCGCAGGCATACTGATTTGCCCTGTTGAGGGCAGAGCAAAGTACTGCAGGTGCCGGAGAAGGTCAGAGGCCCGATGCCTGCGCACTGCAGTACTTTACTCTGCTACAGGGCAAATCAGTACACCTGCACAGGAGCCACGACAGAAGCATGGAGGAGGACGTCATCGCATGAAGATGGGAGGCGCCGGACCTGGACCTGCGACGCCCATCGGACCCGGACCGCACCGGGACTGCCCCTGGGTGAGTATAATCTAACCTCTTTTTCTCATCTTTCAGGATACATCGGGGGCTTATCTAAAGCATTACAGAGTGCTGTAGATAAGCCCCTAATGGCGGTGGCCGCAGCTTATAGATGAAAAATGAGGTGACAAGATACCCTTTAAAGAAAAAAAAAGTGAAAAGAAGAAAAAAAACAACTTGAACTTATGGCATTTAACCGCGCACACGCACGCACACGATGGTGGCCTAAAACTTACAGAACAATTCGGCAGACCAGAACGGCAGCACTTACCAGTCAAGAAGTTGATTGTAGGTTGCCACGCTGTTTCTTAGGTATGGCTGGGGATTGATATTGCAGCCGAAGGCGTATCTGAAGTGTCCATCTTTAAGGCGATATGCTTGTCTCCGCGACACAACGGAGGTCAACAGATTCTTTAAATGTTTCTATAAAACACAAAATTACAGTTTTTTATGAAGTAAGGAAGGACTGCTGATCAAACGTCAGATTGATTTTATTTGCCGTGATGCAACATTTCTGCTACCGACAGTCTTGCCTAAACCCCCTGGCTTTTTTGGGGGGGTAATATACATATATAAAAATGCTTTGTTCTTAAATAGTACTATTACTATGCCTGATGGAGACTGAAGTAGCCTCGAAAGCTATTTATTATCATCTTTTCAGTTAGGCACTAAAAAGGTATCAGTCACTGAGGATTCTCAAATTTTATTTTATTTTTTTTTTTTTTTAAATCTACTGGCTAACACAGTACAAAGATATTTTTCTTGTTCTCACGTAGTCGCCCCATAATTGGCCTCATGTATTTTCATTATACAAGCCCCAGACCGTGCTGACCTGCAGCTAATTGGTGTGTATCTCTCATTGGTAAGCTGCTTCTTAGGCTATGTCACAAGGTGAGTTTATTACGCTGCATATTTTAGAAAAAAAATGCACGTAATCCATTTTATTTAATGAGTGGAGAAATGGTGCAAAAATTCTGCAGCGTCAAAAACCCCACTAAAAAAAGCTCATTGTGTGAACATAGCCTTAATCAGCATCACATCGCAGAGGGCATTAGGGCCTTGTTAGAGGCACAGGACATGTGCTACACCAACTACCCACAGGTAAGGGTGGCCCCATTCTATGCAGACTACGCATGCAGCGTCTGAAAAAGAAGGGAAAACCAAAATGTATACACATTAATGTGAACCCAGCCCTAGTCATCTGCTTTTTTTTTTATGAGTGAAGTGGGCAACTTTGGAACAAAGTGATAGTTTTTCCATTAAATAATAGGTCTTAAGAAGGGAATGGCCAATGAAGGAAAATCTCAATCAATTAGAATTAAATACACTGAGTAATATATCTTTATAAGCGCTCCTGTGCAGTTTTCTTTCCATCAGACGCCTCAGCTACCTGGTTACGAGGCCTATCTTCTTGAACACAGGCTGTTCTTTTCCATATTATGGCTGCAAACTGAGGAGCGTGGCTAGTTATGTCACGCTGCCTCCAGATCATTAGTATTTGTTTATTGCCAAGGAAGATGCAGAGTGGCAGATGCTTCTCTATTTGGGTTGTATTATGGAAAGGAGTGGCATGAGGTGAGGGCCAAGAACTCCATTTTGATGGCAGAGGTCCTGCGACTGTGCCCCCACTTATCACTTATCTATAGCCTACTCCATTGCCTATTAAAATTATTTCAGTTATCAGCAGGAGAAAAAAAATATGCAGAACAGGCTGTGAAAATAGTAAATTCCCCACATCTGCCCTAAGCATTTGTCAAGAGACTATTGAAATAAATGAAATATATGAAATGCTATAGTCTGCCTGACCGGGCACGGAGCCACTGCTACAAGATAAGGACCGGGACAGCGCATTACTACAAGATAAGGACAGGGCACGGGGCCACAGCTACAAGACGAGCAATGGTAAAAGAAAATGGTGGCAAGCATGGTATATACAAGGGTGAAACTAGTTACACATAATGATGAACCTAACAAAATGTCATACACCATCCATAATATATATTAGGACTGTATCTGAACCAACTGCATATACTAATACCAGGACCAAAGGAAACACAGTCGTGAAGTCCAACTAAATAAATGACTATGAAAATCTTTATTATTCAAATATAAAAATAGAACAAGTACAAAGGCAAGGGAGGGGAATACATGCGCATACCTACAGCTGGCATACAAGACTAGGACCGGGCACGGGGACACTGCTACAAGACGAGGACCAGGATGGGCCATTACTACAAGACGAGGGCCGGGATGGGCCATTACTACAAGACGAGGGCCGGGATGGGACATTACTACAAGACGAGGGCCGGGATGGGACATTACTACAAGACGAGGGCCGGGATGGGGCATTACTACAAGACGAGGACCGGGATGGGGCATTACTACAAGACGAGGGCCGGGATGGGACATCACTACAAGACGAGGGCTGGGATGGGGCATTACTACAAGACAAGGGCTGGGATGGGGCATTACTACAAGACGAGGGCCGGGATGTGACATTACTACAAGACGAGGGCCGGGATGGGACATCACTACAAAACGAGGGCCGGGATGGGGCATTACTACAAGACGAGGGCCGGGATGGGGCATTAATACAAGACGAGGGCCGGGATGGGGCATTACTACAAGACGAGGGCCGGGATGTGACATTACTACAAGACGAGGGCCGGGATGGGGCATTACTACAAGACGAGGGCCGGGATGTGACATTACTACAAGACGAGGGCCGGGATGGGACATCACTACAAAACGAGGGCCGGGATGGGGCATTACTACAAGACGAGGGCCGGGATGGGGCATTACTACAAGACGAGGGCCGGGATGGGACATCACTACAAAACGAGGGCCGGGATGGGGCATTACTACAAGACGAGGGCCGGGATGGGGCATTACTACAAGACGAGGGCCGGGATGGGGCATTACTACAACACGAGGGCCGGGATGGGGCATTACTACAAGACGAGGGCCGGGATGGGACATCACTACAAGACGAGGGCCGGGATGGGGCATCACTACAAGACGAGGGCCGGGATGGGGCATCACTACAAGACGAGGGCCGGGATGGGGCATTACTACAAGACGAGGGCCGGGATGTGACATTACTACAAGACGAGGGCCGGGATGGGGCATTACTACAAGACGAGGGCCGGGATGTGACATTACTACAAGACGAGGGCCGGGATGGGATATCACTACAAGACGAGGGCCGGGATGGGGCATCACTACAAGACGAGGGCCGGGATGGGGCATTACTACAAGACGAGGGCCGGGATGTGACATTACTACAAGACGAGGACCGGTATGGGGCATCACTACAAGACGAGGGCTAGGATGGGACATCACTACAAGACAAGGGCTGGGATGGGGCATTACTACAAGACGAGGGATATGGGACATTACTACAATATGGGGAACTAGATGGGGCACATTAGTACAAGATGTTTGCCAGAATTACTATATGAGGCTAATTATAAGACAACATTACTGTATGTGGCCAATTGGGGGAAACAAAATAAAAGCATGAAAAAATATTTTGCCACTAAATGCGGTTTTATATATAAACTAAAGTAAACAAAAAAGTGCAGGTTTGTTATCACCACATCCACAATGACCCAAGCTATAAAACTGTACCATAATCCAAACGATTAATGTCATTTAAATAAAATTAAATATGCCAAAAATGTTCCAAAAAAAATTATCAAGTGGTGTATAGAAAAAAAAAACGCTTCCACTAAAAATGGCACTTCATCCTGCAAAGAATGCGGCCCCCAAAATGCATTTTTTTTTCTATGTGCGGCCCATATACCTAGCAGAGTTTGAAACCCCTGCCCTATAGCCTGCTGACAGCACGGAAGCAGTGCGCAATGTGATTTATCATGCCTGAGCTACTTTTGTAACTTTTAGATAAACCCATACAAGACCACCCTACCTCTAGTGCATGGATAACAATGGTCACTGCGTCCTCTGTTACATTGTCCAAGCCATGTTCAAAAGCCGTAACAATCATCCGCGCCTCCAGCTGCCCCCTGCTGGGCAATGTCATAGTGTGCGAGCACAGCTTGAGCTCATCGTCCTCCTGAGGGTCCCGGCTCACAAACTGCTGAGCTCCTGCAAGAGGATTCTGAGGCTGGAAACGATGCTGGAAAAGAAAGGTAATAAAGTGTCTTACAGCGTTCAGGGGCGACTCCCTATAAAGAAGTAGTGAAGGCGAATACGCTGGGGGTAAGAACCGTGGGAATAAGGTGGGATCAATGCTCACCACAAAGCACTGCTACTCACCGTAGATCACCTATGACAGGAGGTAGCAGGGCTTAGGAGAACTGAAAGGAGCAAGTCAAAATCTGGAAAGTCTTAAAACAGGAGGCTATTCCAGACTCAGCCCCATTAAAGAGAAACGATTACCAGGCTTCTGTCACCTAATTAGAGCAATACAATGTTGAGACACAAACCCAGATTCCAGTGATGTATGATTTACAGGGCTGCTTGCTATAGTTTTGATAAATCACTGTTTTATCAGTAGGAGATCACTAGAGGACTAGTAACCCTGCTTGCCAGGTAGTCCTCCAAATTCAGGAGCTCTGTATAACCAGCCCACACCACCGATTAGCAGCTTTCTGCCTTTGCACAGTGAACACAAAAAGCAGCCAGAGGTGGGGGTTGGGTTATACACTGCTCAGAATTCAGAGAACTGATAGATCTGTATTCAAGGTCTCTGGCCTTAGCCCAAAGTCACATACTTTTATGTGATTGCACGGGCAATCGTGTGTTGAGAGCGCTCAGGAACTGAGCTCTCACCATGTGGCAGATACTCGCTATGTTAAATAATTAGCATCGGGTTACTATGCCAGCCAGGAGCCTGCTGAAGACCCCCGCTGACGCCATATTGTTGCTTCTCTGAAATTCACTTCAAAGAAGACCGAGGCTTACTCTATAGTCTGTGAAATTGCAGTATATAGTATAAGCGATCAGATGATCACAGTTTCTAGACTGACAAAGTGAAAAATAAATTAAAAAAAAAATCTGAAAAAAAAAAAAAAATTAAGATCACTTTTTCCAACATTCAAAGGAAAAAAATATAAACAAATAAAAACATATTTGGTATCGCCATGTTCATAAAAGTCTGATTAAAAATTAATTAGCCTGATTGGTGAACACCATAACGAGGTTTTTGTGGTTTCTAGTACACCCTAAAGAAATGCAAAAAAAAAAAAAAATACATCAATAATGTTGTATAGTAAAACAATGGCATCAATCATCACGCAAAAAGCAAGTCCTCACCCAGCTCACCCGATGGGAAAACAAAAATAGTACGGGTCTCGGAATATGGTGACGGAAATGAAAAAAAGGTTCGTTTGCTTTGTTAAATTCCTGATTTTTCTACACTAAAAAAAATAAAATGTATACAAGTTTGGTGTCGCGTAAATGTAGTGACCTGGAGAATCATAACTTTTACGAAAGAATGTGCGCCGTAAGAACAAAGCACAACAAAAAACAAATGGTGGAAATGCATTTTTTTTCTCCAATTTCACTATACTTGATAGGTTTTGGAAAAAAGTAAGAAAAGGGGAGGAAAGAAAACAAAAAAAAATATGCAAAAATGAAAATAAGCTGCAGAGGAAAGAGGTGTAATCCTGCTGCTCTCAGATGGTGTAGCAAAGACCCGGTGACCGAAATCCTTTGAAGACAGCAGGAGATAGAGGCTGAAACAGAATCCAGGGATGTGTCACTTGTTAACCCCCTTCCTGTGATAAGCACCTCACTGTCTATGGGCTTTGTACAGTGAGAGCCTGGTGGGGGCGGAGTTAGCTGTGGTGTGGGCGGGGTTAGCTTTCTCAGCTCTGCTTCATTCTAAATCTAAAAGCTCTGATTGTGTCAGCACGGCTGCACCCTTTACCTACATCATGCTGCTCTCAGATGGAGTAGCAAAAACCTGTTAACAGACTCCCTTTAATGAAAACAAGTAGAAAGATAAGCAAATCGTTGTTTCTTTCTCAAGTGGCCAACCATAAGCAAACTGGAAAAACGGCTTTGCACTTAGACTGTATTGATGCTAATAATTAGTGTTTCTGGGGACATGAGTCAAGGTCAGGAACGCCATTAGGCCGGCCTCACACTGGGCGTAAGACAATACGCCACGTATTATACGTCCGTACTACGGCTGTAATACGGAGAAATGTCCCCAAAATATTGATCCGTAGTCAGGGTGTGTCAGCGTATTTTGCGCATGGCATCCTCCGTATGTAATCCGTATGGCATCCGTACTGCGAGATTTTCGCGCAGGCTTGCAAAACCGACATCTAATGGATTTATGTGCTCAAATGTTCGGGAAAACATATATATATATATATATATATATTCTGTATTTAGATTTCATTCAGCGTGATATCTGTGAAAAGCCGGTAATTCAATTGCCGGCTTTTCATTTCTCCTGCACAAACCCGACAGGATATGAGACATGGTTTACATACAGTAAACCATCTCATATCCTCCTTTTTTTTGCATATTCCACACTACTAATGTTAGTAGTGTGTATGTGCAAAATTTCAGCGCTGTAGCTGCTAAAATAAAGGGTTAAATGGCGGAAAAAATTGGCGTGGGCTCCCGCGCAATTTTCTCCGCCAGAATGGTAAAGACAGTGACTGACGGCAGATATTAATAGCCAGGAGAGGGTCCATGGTTATTGGCCCCCCCGTGGCTACAAACATCTGCCCCCAGCCACCCCAGAAAAGGCACATCTGGAAGATGCCCCTATTCTGGCACTTGGCCACTCTCTTCCCACTCCCTGTAGCGGTGGGATATGGGGTAATGAAGGGTTAATGTCACCTTGCTATTGTAAGGTGACATTAAGCCAGATTAATAATGGAGAGGCGTCAATTATGACACCTATCCATTATTAATCCAATTGTATGAAAGGGTTAAAAACACACACACACACATGATTTAAAAGTATTTTAATGAAATAAACACAGCGGTTGTTTTAATAATTTATTGCTCTCTCAATCCATTTCCAGGCCCTCGCTTGGCAAAATAATAAACGCACAAGATACATACCTTCTGATGTCCGATCACGTCCCACGATGTAATCCATCTGAAGGGGTTAACTAATATTACAGGCACGAGCTGCGATAAACCACTCGCTCATGCCTGTAATCCCCCGGGTGCTGAAAGGAAAGCTGGATCTGTACTTACATTGAGTCGCGGTGATGCGCCCCTGCTGGATGTTCTCATGAACTGCAGCCTGGGAACTTTTTCCCACGCTCCAGGTCATATGAGGACATCCACCAGGGGGCGCATCACCGCGACTGAAGGAAATGTAGGTTAATGACCTACATTTCATTCATTCGCCGGGGAATTACAAGCAGGAGCACACCGCTGCATTAGCAGGGCTCCGGCTTGTAAATTATTTTAACCCCTTCAGATGGATTACATCGTGGGACGTGACGGTTCAGCTGAGGGTATGTATCTTGTGTGTTTATTATTTTGCCAAGTGAGGGCCTGGAAATGGATTGAGAGAGCAATAAATTATTAAAACAACCTGTGTGTTTATTTCATTAAAATACTTTTAAATCATGTGTGTGTGTGTTTTTTAACCCTTTCATACAATTGGATTAATAATGGATAGGTGTCATAATTGACGCCTCTCCATTATTAATCTGGCTTAATGTCACCTTACAATAGCAAGGTGGCATTAACCCTTCATTACCCCATATCCCACCGCTACAGGGAGTGGGAAGAGAGTGGCCAAGTGCCAGAATAGGCGCATCTTCCAGATGTGCCTTTTCTGGGGTGGCTGGGGGCAGATGTTTTTAGCCACGGGGGGGCCAATAACCATGGACCCTCTCCTGGCTATTAATATCTGCCGTCAGTCACTGGCTTTTTCCCATTCTGGCGGAGAAAATTGCGCGGGAGCCCACGCCAATTTTTTCCGCCATTTAACCCTTTATTTTAGCAGCTACAGCGCTGAAATTTTGCACATACACACTACTAAAATTAGTAGTGTGGAATATGCAAACAAAAGGGGGATATGAGATGGTTTACTATATGTAAACCATGTCTCATATCCTGTCGGGTTTGTGCAGGAGAAATGAAAAGCCGGCAATTGAATTACCGACTTTTCACTAACACCGCTGCGTATTTCTCGCAAGTCACACTGCTGGTCCGTGTGGAATCCGTATTTTTCTCGCCCCCATAGACTTTCATTGGCGAATTTTTTGCGCAATACGCTGACAAACGCAGCATGCTGCGATTTTGTACGGCCGTAGAAAGCCGTATAATACTGAACCGTAATATACGGCTAATAGGAGCAGCCCCATTGAGAATAATTGTGCCGTTTATTTTGCGAGTTTTACGGACGTAATTTCTGCGCTCTTACGTCCGTAAAACTCGCTAGTGTGAGGCCGGCCTTAGAGGGAAATCTGTCCAGGACCTGCCATCTTACATTGGCATCACTACCTGACTGATCGCTCACAATAATAGGGGTACAGTATAATCCAAGGCGAGACGGATGTGCAGCAATGGCCGGACCTTGGTTTACAATACCATTAGAGAACACATCGTTTCCTAGTGTGCACATGGGCTTACATCAAACTTCTGGCGAACAGATGTGATTTTCTTCTTTCCCTTGGGCTTAGTTTTGGTGGTGCAGGGTAATACGCCAGCTCCCTCTAAATCAAGCAAAATATTGTGTGGTTACAACACTGCACATGATCCACATCAGCAACTCAACTTTTTCATCCAGTTACTTACCAGGAGAAGAAATAAGAATTTGGCATCGAGTAAGAATAGCCAGAAGGAAGTCATTGTGGGAGTGAACTGCAACAAAAATACACACTTATATTAAACTAGATGGTAGCCCGATTCTAACGCATCTGGTATTCTAGAATATGTATGTAGTTTATTTATGAAGATTTTAGAATAATACATTGAATACACAGGATTCGGACTGCGCCTGTCGCTGATTGTTCGCGGCCGGCCATGTAGTATATAACAGCCCACGTAGTAAATAGCACAGCCACGTAGTATATTGCACAGCCACGTAGTATATAACACAGCCCACGGAGTGTATACCAGCCCACATAGCATATAACAGCCCACGCACGTAGTACATTGCACAGCCCACGTAGTACATTGCACAGCCCACGTAGTACATTGCACAGCCCACGTAGTACATTGCACAGCCCACGTAGTACATTGCACAGCCCACGTAGTACATTGCACAGCCCACGTAGTACATTGCACAGCCCACGTAGTACATTGCACAGCCCACGTAGTACATTGCACAGCCCACGTAGTACATTGCACAGCCCACGTAGTACATTGCACAGCCCACGTAGTACATTGCACAGCCCACGTAGTATATAGCAATGTGGGCATCATCATATCCCTGTTAAAAAAAAAGAATTAAAATAAAAAATAGTTATATACTCACCTTCCGTTGGCCTCGGATCCAAGCGAAGCGGTTACCGACGCTCCTCGGGCGCTCCGGACCCGAGTGTATTGCGGTCTCGCGAGATGATGACGTAGCAGTCTCGCGAGACCGCTACGTCATCATCTCGCGAGACCGCAATGCATGGAGTGGTCACCGGAGCGTCGCGAGGAGCGGGGAAGGCCTGTTCCTGAGGGGCTGACGGACAGTGAGTATTTAACGATTTTTTATTTTTATTATTATTTTTAACATTAGATCTTTTAACTATTGATGCCGCATAGGCAGCATCAATAGTTAAAAGTTGGTCACACAGGGTTAATAGCAGCGGTAACGGAGTGCGTTACCCGCGGCATAACGCGGTCCATTACCGCTGCAATTAACCCTGTGTGAGTGTTCACTGGAGAGGATTATGGAGCGGGCACTGACTGCGGGGAGTAAGGAGCGGCTATTTGCCACCGGACTGTGCCCGTCGCTGATTGGTCGTGGCCGTTTTGCCGCGACCAATCAGCGACTTGGATTTCCATGATAGACAGGGGCCGCGACCAATGAATATCTGTGACAGACAGACAGAAAGACAGACAGACAGACGGAAGTGACCCTTAGACAATTATATAGTAGAAGGAACCTGTCACCAGGAAAATGCAGCACAATCTGCCGGCAGCATGCTATAGAGCAGGGAGAGATGAAGTTTAACCAGTGTTTTCATCATTTAATGTGAATCTTTGATATTTAATCTGAGAGCAGCATAACATTGGGCAAGAGACCCTGATTCCAAGGATGTGCCACTTAGTAAGTTGTGTGTCGCCGTTTCAATACAATTAGTGTTTTATCAGCAGATTAAAAATGCCACGACTACAGCTCACGTGACCAGCAGTCCAGCTCATCTGTGTAACCCCGCCCCCACCACAGAGTCGCAGTTTGCTGACAATGCACAGAAACCAGCCAGTCAGGGGTCTGGGCCGGGTTACACACAACTCAGCTTCTGACCACTGCTACATCTACAGCAGACAAAACAGATTCTATGAAAACTGCACCAAGCAGACCAGTAAGTGATACATCCCTGGAATCAGAATTCCTTGCCCTGTATTATAGTGCTCTTGGATTTCATAGTGAAAACCTGCTGATAAATTCCCTTTAACCTCTTAATCACCGGGGAACTTTTTTTTTTTACCACCTAAATGTCACTAACTGCGGAACAGGTCACTATAACTGGAAGACATTAAGGTTGTTATTTGGTCATGAAATGCCATCGCAAACATCACAACCACAAGACCTCAGGGTGCTGATGGGGTGAAAGAGAAAGCCCGCACACTCCATTAACCATCTAGATTCTGCAGTCACTATTTACAGCAGTATTTAAGAAGTTAAACGGCCATGGTCGGTGCCAGCACTGATCATGGCTGATGCAGCAAGTTGTCAGCTATAGCGTACAGCAGCTAGATTGTCACCCGTCAGAGGATGTCATTCTCTTATATCGCGGGTCAGTTGTAAGTCATTTTGGTGGTCATTAAGGGGTTAATCCTCTGCTAGTTCTGGGCTTTTCAGTCCAGTGAGCAGGCCTATCAATGACTGACAGCCTTCTTTGTATAAGTCTGCACAAGCGTGAGGTTTGACCTGAGCAAGTAGGACCAAGACTGGATGCTATCAATGCAGTGCCTGAAGACCCCCAGCCGGTAGGTGCGTCATTGCTTCAGACACCTGTTTATTGTTCCTTTATGGTAAAGTCTAAAATCTAAGTGTTAAAGACTAGTGATGAGCAAATGTGCTGGGATAAGGCGATATCAGACCATGCTCAGGTGCTAACAGACTGTCTGCAGCGTGCTCTAATAATATGTGTGAGTCCCCATGGCTGCATGTCTCAAGGCTGTACAACAGCAGCAACACATGCAGAGATTGTCTAACAATCAGGAAATCCTTGCATATCCAAGGAGACACGCAGCTGCGGGGTCTCGCACATATTATCAGAGCACGCCGCAGACACTCGGTTAGCACCCGAGCATGTTCTAATAACGCCTTGTCCCAGCACATTCGCTCATCACTCTTAAAGACGTATACTAGCCACTGGATAGTGATCTTAGATCAGTATGGATTTGATTACAGAGCCCCCACCAATAACTACAAATGAAGACATCAAAATCCCTTCATACCCCAAAGCCACAGCTAAGAGGTGTATTGTAAAATCTTATGAAGGAATCTCCTTAACTGGAGCAGAAGTCATCCGTTTCCTTCCCATAGAGCCCGGACGCAGCAGGGTGCATTCACGACTGCCTCTCTATTTCACCTTCCTTTAAAAGGGTTATTCCTATCTGAGCATGTTATTACCTATAATCAGGGCTTGTGCACATGGCTGTATTTTCGATCAGAGTGAGATTCAACAAAACACCGGATCGCACTCGGACCAACATTATTCTATAGGGCTGTGCACACGTCAAAAATCGCTGCATGCCTGGATTTGATCCAATATTCCGATCACATGAAGCAAGTAAACAGAGTGGATGTAAAGGCTGAACCTTCTGTTCCCCGGGTACAAGGTGAGTGAGCACTCGCACATAATCCAATATGGCTTCAGGTAATAAATGAGCAGACTCAGTCTCACCGTTTTCCTGTGAGAGAAGCCGCCGAGCTTCAACGTCAAACTCTTCCTTGCTTATCTTCTGCTTGAACCACAGTTTTAGATTTGCCCAATATCTGAAACACAAGTAAATCAATGAACAGTTTTTTCTGTAAAATTCCATATTAAGATCTATGACCACAAGATAGAAGGCTATAATTGTTTCCAATATAAATAGTTTGAAACTACAACTCCCAACATGCCCATTAATGTGAAAGCAGAAATTTAAAAAGTCGTAGATTTGTAACTTGGGCCACATTGAATCCATCATGTGTGAATTCGGACACATATCCATATGTTGCTGACCTAGACCCACACAGGACAGTGAACAGATTCTCCAGCATTGAGACCACTTGGTCTGTTTATAATGAAAACCACAGCACAGAGCTGGGTCCATCACACAGAGGACGCTGCCAGAGGCCGCGGGGCCCATCACACAGAGGACGCTGCCAGAGGCCGCGGGGCCCGTCACACAGAGGACGCTGCCAGAGGCCGGGGGACCCGTCACACAGAGGACGCTGCCAGAGGCCGAGGGGGCCCGTCACACAGAGGACGCTGCCAGAGGCCGAGGGGGCCCGTCACACAGAGGACGCTGCCAGAGGCCGAGGGGGCCCGTCACACAGAGGACGCTGCCAGAGGCCGAGGGGGCCCGTCACACAGAGGACGCTGCCAGAGGCCGAGGGGGCCCGTCACACAGAGGACGCTGCCAGAGGCCGAGGGGGCCCGTCACACAGAGGACGCTGCCAGAGGCCGAGGGGGCCCGTCACACAGAGGACGCTGCCAGAGGCCGAGGGGGCCCGTCACACAGAGGACGCTGCCAGAGGCCGAGGGGGCCCGTCACACAGAGGACGCTGCCAGAGGCCGAGGGGGCCCGTCACACAGAGGACGCTGCCAGAGGCCGAGGGGGCCCGTCACACAGAGGACGCTGCCAGAGGCCGAGGGGGCCCGTCACACAGAGGACGCTGCCAGAGGCCGAGGGGGCCCGTCACACAGAGGACGCTGCCAGAGGCCGAGGGGGCCCGTCACACAGAGGACGCTGCCAGAGGCCGAGGGGGCCCGTCACACAGAGGACGCTGCCAGAGGCCGAGGGGGCCCGTCACACAGAGGACGCTGCCAGAGGCCGAGGGGGCCCGTCACACAGAGGACGCTGCCAGAGGCCGCGGGGCCCGTCACACAGAGGACGCTGCCAGAGGCCGCGGGGCCCATCACACAGAGGACTCTGCCAGATGCTGCAGGACCCCAAGGTAACAAAGAACCTCACTAACTCAGAGCCCAGAAGGACCTCATTGCATCATTCTTCAATTAAAGCTGGACTGACTGCTAAGAAAGGACTTCATAGGGTAGTGGTCTTATATTACAGGGGAAATCCACCCCACGTCTAACCATGGTCTACTTTTATTGAAGGGAATCGCAGTCACCAGTTTTTTTGTTTAACCTGAGAGCAGCAGAGAGTAGAGACAGAACCTCTGACTAACGCTCCGTCACTTCTTGTTCTGTACTCCTCAGTACTCATGGGCTTCGTCTTGTTCTGCCCCATGCGCATAGGCAGAAAGCCGTAAGTAATAAGTGGGTAGCAGAACTAGCCTGAGCCCATGAATAGTGAGGATTATGGAGCTGAAATCCAGTAAGTGACCCAGAATAAGACTCAGAGATGATAATAGTCCTCCCCATCACATACTGCTGTACGCAGAAGCGGCTGCCCTGTCACATGGGGCCGCACGGGAAGGCGGAGGCGGCTGCCCTGTCATATGGGGCCGCACGGGAAGGCGGAGGTGACTGCCCTGTCACATGGGGCCGCACTGGAAGGCGGAGGCGGCTGCCCTGTCATATGGGGCCGCACGGGAAGGCGGAGGCGGCTGCCCTGTCATATGGGGCCGCACGGGAAGGCGGAGGCGGCTGCCCTGTCATATGGGGCCGCACGGGAAGGCGGAGGCGGCTGCCCTGTCATATGGGGCCGCACGGGAAGGCGGAGGCGGCTGCCCTGTCATATGGGGCCGCACGGGAAGGCAGAGTTGGCTGCCCTGTCACATGGGGCCGCACGGGAAGGCGGCTGCCCTGTCATATGGGGCCGCACGGGAAGGCGGAGGCAGCTGCCCTGTCATATGGGGCCGCACTGGAAGGCAGAGTTGGCTGCCCTGTCACATGGGGCCGCACGGGAAGGCGGAGGTGACTGCCCCGTCACATGGGGCCGCACGGGAAGGCGGAGGTGGCTGCCCTGTCACATGGGGCCGCACGGGAAGGCGGAGGTGACTGCCCCGTCACATGGGGCCGCACGGGAAGGCGGAGGTGACTGCCCTGTCACATGGGGCCGCACTGGAAGGCGGAGGTGGCTGCCCTGTCACATGGGGCCGCACTGGAAGGCAGAGTTGGCTGCCCCGTCACATGGGGCCGCACGGGAAGGCGGAGGTGACTGCCCCGTCACATGGGGCCGCACGGGAAGGCGGAGGTGGCTGCCCTGTCACATGGGGCCGCACGGGAAGGCGGAGGTGACTGCCCTTTCACATGGGGCCGCACGGGAAGGCGGAGGTGGCTGCCCTGTCACATGGGGCCGCACGGGAAGGCGGAGGTGGCTGCCCCCGTCACATGGGGCCGCACGGGAAGGCGGAGGTGGCTGCCCCGTCACATGGGGCTGCACGGGAAGGCGGAGGTGGCTGCCCTGTCACATGGGGCCGCACGGGAAGGCGGAGGTGGCTGCCCTTTCACATGGGGCCGCACGGGAAGGCGGAGGTGGCTGCCCCGTCACATGGGGCCGCACGGGAAGGCGGAGGTGGCTGCCCTGTCACATGGGGCCGCACGGGAAGGCGGAGGTGGCTGCCCTTTCACATGGGGCCGCACGGGAAGGCGGAGGTGGCTGCCCCGTCACATGGGGCCGCACGGGAAGGCGGAGGTGGCTGCCCCGTCACATGGGGCCGCACGGGAAGGCGGAGGTGGCTGCCCTTTCACATGGGGCCGCACGGGAAGGCGGAGGTGGCTGCCCCGTCACATGGGGCCGCACGGGAAGGCGGAGGTGGCTGCCCCCTCACATGGGGCCGCACCGGAAGGCAGCGAGTACTCGCATAGTTATATGACCACACACATACAGTACATATATTAGATATATATACACACACACAGTCCAGGATGTGATCACTATACAGCAGGAGATAACTCGCCACTTCTCCCCATTACTTCACATATCGCACAGTCAGTGGCTGCCCAGCTCGCCCTCACTACCCCGGGGTGGCCGGTAACTTTAGCCCGGGGATGTGCAGGCCTCCGGTTCTCGGACTGTTGGGTGACACACTGCACTCACTGCTTCACGTTCTCTCCCAGCGCCTCGCTCAGGCTTTTCTTCGCCGCTTCCAGTTCGCTGACAAACGTCGCCATTGCGGTGGCTCTATGGAGCAGGGAGCAGGCTGCCGGCCGGCGGCTCAGGACATCATCTGTGCGGGCTCACCACCACTACAGGAGCCGCCATTCAGAGTCCCGCCTATACCGACAACAGCCACGAGAGGGCGCCCCACATACACATGTTACGAAGATGACTTTTTTTTTTTTTATGAAAAAGCTTTATTAAAATGAACAATGAAAACTGTCACTGGAGTGCATGGAATCGTGTCACACATCGTGATGTCGGGATCACACAAAATCAACAATGATTTTTTTTTTCCCCTAGAGGTTCTGTACAAGTCACATGGTATCACGGGATCCCGAGGGGTTTTGAGAGTTTCGAAAAATTGTGTAATGTTAAAACAGAAATAAATGAAAAAAAATAATGACTGGTTCATTATCAGGTTCATTGTCAGGTGATTTTCTGTCCCCTCTCCGCCACAGGGACAGGACAACATCGGAACCTTGCAAGTCAGCTTTTCATCAAAAAGTAAATAAACACATAAAGTTGAAAATAAGGTGCAAATACGTTTTTAACAACTTATTTTGTGTCAGTAAAATCGCACGTTGTGACGGCACTTTCTGGTTTGGAGGACGTCTGTCTCTTCGCAGGTCTGTGTGTGGTCACGGTCCTCCGCCGTTATTTCATAGCCACTTTAGGCTCATTCATTTTAAAATATTAGCAATTTTGTTGCACATTGCGAAAACCCTTTGAATTTTTTTACCCTTAAACTTTGTGCACCCAACATCTTTTTCAGGTGAAGTGCACACACATTACATGGCTGTCTGCCATACACATTACATGGCTGTCAGTCAGACACATTACATGGCCGTCGGCCACACACATTACATGGCTGTCAGTCAGACACATTACATGGCTGTCAGTCAGACACATTACATGGCTGTCAGTCAGACACATTACATGGCCGTCGGCCATACACATTACATGGCTGTCAGTCAGACACATTATATGGCTGTCAGTCAGACACATTACATGGCTGTCTGCCATACACATTACATGGCTGTCAGTGAGGCACATTACATGGCTGTCAGTCAGACACATTACATGGCCGTCGGCCACACACATTACATGGCTGTCAGTCAGACACATTACATGGCTGTCTGCCATACACATTACATGGCTGTCAGTCAGACACATTACATGGCTGTCAGTCAGACACATTACATGGCTGTCAGTGAGACACATTACATAGCTGTCAGTCATACACTTTACATGGCCGTCGGCCACACACATTACATGGCTGTCAGTCATACACATTACATGGCTGTCAGTCATACACACTACATGGCTGTCAGTCATACACATTACATGGCTGTCAGTCATGCACATTACATGGCCGTCGGCCACACACATTACATGGCTGTCAGTCATACACATTACATGGCTGTCAGACACATTACATGGCTGTCAGTCAGACGCATTACTGTTATGATCCTAGTGGCTGAGGATCACAAAACGGACTAGCTAAGTTCATGAACATAGACACGAGCTCTAGGGAGGTGGCAACTGGACTGACCGCAAACCTGATCCTAACCAACACACTAAAGGAAGCCGGTGAACGTGCCTAAAATCCTGGACGTCTCGACGCAGCCTGAGAAACTATCTACTCCTGGAGGGAAAGTAAGACCTCACTTGCCTCAAGAGAAATCACCCCAAAGACATAGGAAGCCCCCAACAAATAATAACGGTGAGGTAAGGGGAAAACACAAACGTAGAACTGAAAACAGATTAAGCAAATGAGGCCCGCTAATACTAGATAGCAGAAGACAGGCAGGGAACTGTGCGGTCAGTAAAAAACCCTATACAAAATATCCACGCTGAGAATTCAAGAACCCCCACACCAACTAATGGTGTGAGGGGAGAAACTCAGCCCCCTAGAGCTACCAGCAAGCAAGGAAATCACATACTAGCAAGCTGGACATAAATAAACCAAGAAACATGTGACCAGTGATGGTCAAAAAAATGAACCAAGCAAAACTTAGCTTCTCTTGAAGAGACTGATAACGAAGGACTGCAGGAGAGCTCCAAAACAGCACTGAAGACATTGACAGCAGGCAACAACTGAGAGTCTAGGTGAACTAAATAGGAAACCAGCTAAGAGATAACGAGACAGCTGATCCTGCCTCAGACCTGCAGAATGACACAAAGAACCATCAGAGGGAGCCCAAAGACAGCACTCACACAGTACCAGTTGTGACCACAAGAGGGAGCCCAAAAACAGAGTTCACAACACATTACATGGCTGTCAGTGAGACACATTACATGGCTGTCTGCCATACACATTACATGGTTGTCAGTCAGACACATTACATGGCTGTCAGTCAGACACATTACATGGCTGTCAGTCAGACACATTACATGGCTGTCAGACACATTACTGTTGTGAATTAGACTTTTTTGGCTCCCTCTAGTGGTTACTAGTGATATGACTCTGGGATTTCCTTCCCTCTGTTTGCACCCAGCTGGGTCGTTACTTCAGGGGTGTTGCTATATAAACCTCCTGGAACCTTAGTCTAGTGCCTGGCATCGGTGTTATCAGACACATTCTGTTTGCTCCTGTTTGCTGGTCCTGGTTCGTGCTAAATTAAGCTAAGTCTTGCTTCTTTGTTTTTTTGGTTATTTGTTTGCTATCATTTTTGTCCAGCTTGTACTAAATGTGATTCCTGACCTTGCTGGAAGCTCTAGGGGGCTGGTGTTCTCCCCCCGGGCCGTTAGACGGTTCGGGGGTTCTTGAATTTCCAGTGTGGATATTTTTGATAGGATTTTTTGCTGACCATATAAGTTATCTTTCTATATTCTGCTATTAGCTATTGGGCCTCTCTTTGCTAAATTCCTAGCTCATTGTTATGTTTGTCTTTTCCTCTTACCTCACCGTTATTATTTGTGGGGGGCTTCTATCCAACTTTTTGGGGTATTTCCTCTGGAGGCAAGAAAGGTCTTTCTTTTCCCTTCTAGGGTTAGTTAGTTCTCCGGCTGGCGCGAGACGTCTAGGATCAACGTAGGAACGTTCCCCGGCTGCTGGTATTTGTGGTGCTAGGATTAGTTATATGGTCAGCCCAGTTACCACTGCCCTATGAGCTGGTTTTCTGTATTTACTGAGTTAGCATTATTCCTGAGACCCTCTGCCATTGGGGTCATAACAGTATGCCAGGCCAATATTGAATGTTTAAAGCATTGCAGAAGTGGGATAATAAGAAAGGAAATTCTGAGTTTGTTTTTTTTTTTCCTTCCTTCTCTTCCTCCCCTTTACCTTTGAGTGGCGTGTGCTTGCTGCAGACATGAATGTGCAGACCTTGATTACAAGTGTAAACCAGCTGGCAGCTCGTGTGCAGGGCATACAAGATTTTGTTACCAGTAGTCCTATGTCTGAACCTAAAATACCTATTCCGGAATTGTTTTCTGGAGATCGATTTAGGTTTAGGAATTTCAAGAATAATTGTAAATTGTTTCTTTCTCTGAGACCCCGTTCATCTGGAGATTCTGCTCAGCAAGTTAAAGTTGTTATTTCTTTTTTGCGGGGCGACCCTCAGGATTGGGCTTTCTCGCTAGCGCCAGGAGATCCGGCATTGGCGAATATTGATGCGTTTTTTCTGGCGCTCGGATTGCTTTACGAGGAACCCAATCTTGAAATTCAGGCAGAAAAAGCCTTGCTGGCTATTTCTCAGGGTCAGGATGAAGCTGAAGTGTATTGCCAAAAATTTCGGAAATGGTCCGTGCTTACTCAGTGGAATGAGTGTGCTCTGGCCGCAAATTTCAGAAATGGCCTTTCTGAAGCCATTAAGAATGTGATGGTGGGTTTCCCCATTCCTACAAGTCTGAATGATTGCTATTCAAATTGACCGGCGTTTGCGGGAGCGCAAAACCGCTAATCCTCTGGTGGTGTTGTCTGAACAAACACCTGATTTAATGCAATGTGATAGAATTCAGACTAGAAATGAACGGAAAAATCATAGACGTCAGAATGGGTTGTGTTTTTACTGTGGTGATTCTACACATGTTATATTAGCATGCTCTAAACGCCTAACAAGGGTTGTTTGTCCTGTCGCCATTGGTAATTTGCAACCTAAATTTATTTTGTCTGTGACTTTAATTTGCTCTTTGTCTTCTTACCCTGTTATGGCGTTTGTGGATTCAGGTGCCGCCCTGAGTCTTATGGATCTGTCATTTGCCAAGCGCTGTGGTTTTGTTCTTGAACCGTTAGTAAATCCTATCCCTCTTAGAGGTATTGATGCTACGCCATTGGCGGAAAATAAACCGCAGTTTTGGACGCAGGTGACCATGTGCATGACTCCTGAACATCGGGAGGTGATTCGTTTTCTTGTTCTGCATAAAATGCATGATTTGGTCGTTTTGGGTCTGCCATGGTTACAGACCCACAATCCAGTCCTGGATTGGAAGGCAATGTCTGTGTCAAGTTGGGGCTGTCAGGGAATTCATGCTGATTCCCCGCCGGTGTCTATTGCTTCCTCTACTCCTTCGGAAGTTCCTGAGTATTTGTCTGATTATCAGGATGTATTCAGTGAGTCTAGATCCAGTGCTCTGTCTCCTCATAGGGACTGTGACTGCGCCATAGATTTGATTCCAGGTAGTAAATTTCCTAAGGGAAGATTATTTAATCTGTCAGTACCTGAGCATGCCGCAATGCGTTCATATATCAAGGAGTCTCTGGAGAAGGGGCATATCCGTCCATCCTCTTCCCCTCTTGGTGCGGGATTCTTTTTTGTGGCTAAGAAGGACGGATCTTTGAGACCTTGTATTGACTATCGGCTACTGAATAAAATCACTGTAAAATTTCAGTATCCTTTGCCTCTCTTGTCGGACTTGTTTGCCCGGATTAAGGGTGCCAAGTGGTTCACCAAGATAGATCTTCGTGGTGCATACAACCTTGTGCGCATTAAGCAAGGTGATGAATGGAAGACTGCATTTAATACGCCCGAAGGTCATTTTGAGTACTTGGTGATGCCTTTTGGGCTTTCTAATGCTCCCTCAGTATTTCAGTCCTTTATGCATGATATTTTCCGGAAGTATCTGGATAAATTTATGATTGTCTATCTGGACGATATTCTGGTTTTCTCTGAAGATTGGGACTCACATGTGGAGCAGGTCAGGATGGTGTTTCAGGTTTTGCGTGAGAATGCCTTGTTTGTTAAAGGCTCAAAGTGTCTCTTTGGAGTACAGAAAGTTCCCTTTTTGGGGTTTATTTTTTCCCCTTCTGCTGTGGAGATGGACCCAGTCAAGGTCCGAGCTATTCTTGATTGGACTCAGCCCTCGTCAGTTAAGAGTCTTCAGAAGTTCTTGGGTTTTGCTAACTTCTACCGTCGTTTTATCGCTAATTTTTCTAGCGTTGTTAAACCTTTGACGGATATGACCAAGAAAGGTTCTGATGTTGCTAACTGGGCTCCTGCAGCCGTGGAGGCGTTCCAGGAGTTGAAGGGCCGGTTTACTTCGGCGCCTGTTTTGTGCCAGCCTGATGTCTCACTTCCCTTTCAGGTCGAGGTGGATGCTTCTGAGATTGGGGCAGGGGCCGTTTTGTCACAGAGAGGCCCTGGTTGCTCGGTAATGAGACCATGTGCTTTCTTCTCTAGGAAGTTTTCGCCTGCTGAGCGGAATTATGATGTGGGCAATCGGGAATTACTGGCCATGAAGTGGGCATTTGAGGAGTGGCGTCATTGGCTCGAGGGTGCTAAGCATCGTGTGGTGGTCTTGACTGATCACAAAAATTTGATGTATCTCGAGTCTGCTAAACGCTTGAATCCTAGACAGGCCCGCTGGTCATTGTTTTTCTCCCGTTTTGACTTTGTGGTCTCGTATTTACCAGGTTCAAAGAATGTGAAAGCTGATGCTCTTTCAAGGAGCTTTGTGCCTGACTCTCCTGGAGTCACAGAACCTGTTGGTATTCTTAAAGAAGGAGTTATTTTGTCAGCCATTTCTCCTGATTTGCGACGTGTGTTGCAGAGATTTCAAGCTGGTAGACCTGACTCTTGTCCACCTGACAGACTGTTTGTTCCTGATAAGTGGACCAGCAGAGTCATTTCTGAGGTTCATTCCTCGGTGTTGGCAGGTCATCCGGGAATTTTTGGCACCAGAGATCTGGTGGCTAGGTCATTTTGGTGGCCTTCCTTGTCACGGGATGTACGGTCATTTGTGCAGTCCTGTGGGACTTGTGCTCGAGCTAAGCCTTGCTGTTCCCGTGCCAGCGGGTTGCTCTTGCCCTTGCCTGTCCCGAAGAGGCCTTGGACACATATTTCCATGGATTTCATTTCTGATCTCCCGGTGTCTCGGGGTATGTCTGTCATCTGGGTGGTATGTGATCGCTTTTCAAAAATGGTCCATTTGGTGCCTTTGCCTAAGCTGCCTTCCTCTTCCGATCTGGTTCCTGTGTTCCTTCAGAATGTGGTTCGTTTACACGGCATTCCTGAGAATATTGTGTCTGACAGAGGATCCCAGTTTGTTTCCAGGTTCTGGCGATCCTTTTGTGCTAGGATGGGCATTGATTTATCGTTCTCGTCTGCCTTTCATCCTCAGACTAATGGACAAACTGAGCGAACTAATCAGACTCTGGAAGCTTACTTGAGGTGTTTTGTTTCGGCAGATCAGGATGATTGGGTGACCTTCTTGCCGTTGGCTGAGTTTGCCCTAAATAATCGGGCTAGTTCCGCTACTTTGGTTTCGCCATTTTTCTGCAACTCTGGTTTCCATCCTCGTTTTTCCTTGGGACATGTGGAGCCTTCTGACTGTCCTGGAGTAGATTCTGTGGTGGATAGGTTGCAGCAGATCTGGAATCATGTGGTGGACAACTTGAAGTTGTCACAGGAGAAGGCTCAGCGTTTTGCCAACCGCCGCCGCGGTGTGGGTCCCCGACTTCGTGTTGGGGATTTGGTGTGGCTGTCTTCTCGATTTGTTCCTATGAAGGTCTCCTCTCCTAAATTTAAGCCTCGCTTCATCGGTCCTTACAAGATATTGGAAATCCTTAATCCTGTGTCCTTTCGCTTGGATCTTCCGGTTTCGTTTGCCATTCACAACGTGTTCCATAGGTCTTTGTTACGACGCTACGTTGTGCCTGTGGTTCCTTCTGCTGAGCCTCCTGCTCCGGTGTTGGTTGAGGGCGAGTTGGAGTACGTGGTGGAGAAGATCTTGGATTCTCGTCTCTCCAGGCGGAGGCTTCAGTATTTGGTCAAGTGGAAGGGTTATGGTCAGGAGGATAATTCCTGGGTGGTTGCCTCTGATGTGCATGCGGCCGATTTGGTTCGTGCCTTTCACGCTGCTCATCCTGATCGCCCTGGTGGTCTTGGTGAGGGTTCGGTGACCCCTCCTTAAGGAGGGGGTACTGTTGTGAATTAGACTTTTTTGGCTCCCTCTAGTGGTTACTAGTGATATGACTCTGGGATTTCCTTCCCTCTGTTTGCACCCAGCTGGGTCGTTACTTCAGGGGTGTTGCTATATAAACCTCCTGGAACCTTAGTCTAGTGCCTGGCATCGGTGTTATCAGACACATTCTGTTTGCTCCTGTTTGCTGGTCCTGGTTCGTGCTAAATTAAGCTAAGTCTTGCTTCTTTGTTTTTTGGGTTATTTGTTTGCTATCATTTTTGTCCAGCTTGTACTAAATGTGATTCCTGACCTTGCTGGAAGCTCTAGGGGGCTGGTGTTCTCCCCCCAGGCCGTTAGACGGTTCGGGGGTTCTTGAATTTCCAGTGTGGATATTTTTGATAGGATTTTTTGCTGACCATATAAGTTATCTTTCTATATTCTGCTATTAGCTATTGGGCCTCTCTTTGCTAAATTCCTAGCTCATTCTTATGTTTGTCTTTTCCTCTTACCTTACCGTTATTATTTGTGGGGGGCTTCTATCCAACTTTTTGGGGTATTTCCTCTGGAGGCAAGAAAGGTCTTTCTTTTCCCTTCTAGGGGTAGTTAGCTCTCCGGCTGGTGCGAGACGTCTAGGATCAACGTAGGAACGTTCCCCGGCTGCTGGTATTTGTGGTGCTAGGATTAGTTATATGGTCAGCCCAGTTACCACTGCCCTATGAGCTGGTTTTCTGTATTTACTGACTTAGCATTATTCCTGAGACCCTCTGCCATTGGGGTCATAACACATTACATGGTTGTCAGTCACACACATTACATGGCTGTCTGCCATACACATTACATGGCTGTCAGTCAGACACATTACATGGCTGTCAGTCAGACACATTACATCAGGCATGTCAAACACGCATCCCGAGGGCCGCATGCGGCCCTTCACAGGCATATCTGCGGCCCTCACAAAAGTCTCAAACTTTGTCTCTAAACACAAAGTTTGAGACTTTTGTGCGGGCCGCAGATGTACAAAACTCACGATCAGCTTTTCCGGATCTTCATTCATTGGCCTATATCCCTGCATATGACCTGCTTACGTGATCAGCAGCCGACCAACTAGCTCCGTGTCAATCCATGACACGTGTACTTTGGTCAGCTGCTGATCACGTAAGCAGGTCATATGCAGGGATATAGGCCAATGAATGAAGATCCGGAAAAGCTGATCGTGAGTTTTGTACATCTGCGGCTCGCGTGGCTGCTGATCACCTAAGTCAGTTTTGTGAGCGGAGGAAGAGTCGTGGCTGAGAGTGACTGGGATACTGTGACCATGCTGAGGAAGAAGGGACCCACTGCCGCACAGGCAAAGTCCAAGCGAGTGGCCCTCCTGTATGTAACCATTAAAAACTAAAGAGAGGGGTGAGCACTCAGATTATAAATAATTGTGATGCAAATGGAGAGCTGTTACTCTATGAACTGGTGGAACACCATCTGTATGTAACCTGCCATTGGTGCTGTTAGCGTAGCTACTGGGGGGGCAGAGGGGGCCATCGCCCCGGGCCCTGTCACATGAAGGGGCCCACTGGGAGCCAGGGCAGAACACAGCATAGGAGCAGAGCAGTATAATGTCTGCTCCCGTCTGACGGAGACTCTGCATGCTGCTAGCACAGTGGCTGCCTGCAGAGTCTCCCCCCTGCAGTGAATGGTTTCTCCCGTCTGACCTGATCATGAAGCTTTTCCTGGCTGCAGTTTTCTTCACTCTGTGCACGCTGGGATTGGCTCAGGCACGCTGGGTCCTAGTGCCCACACGTTGCATTTCACTCACACTTCCTGGTCCTGCCTGCAGTGCAAACGTTATCAGTAAGTGGGGATGGAACATTTTAGGTTTATTAAATTTAGGTATGTCACTGAGACCGTTGGGGTATTGTGGGGGCTGAAAGTGAGTGATGGGGGACAGGGTACTGATGGGTGAATGTGAGACCATGGGGGTATTGTCGGGGCAGAAGGTGGGTGAGGTGGGACAGGGCACTGAGGGGGTGGATGTGAGATGATGGGGGTATTGGGACTGAAGTGGGGGAAAGGGGACAGGTCACTGGGGGCTGAATATTATAATGTTTAGTTATGATATTATATGTGCTCCATCACATAATATTTGCTGTCTGGGGAGGCTGGAGATGGGGGGGTCGGGGGCTTTTGATACGTACCACCTGGGCCTTTTATGAGTATTAGTATAAGGAGCGCCCATACAGTAACCAAGAGCTGCATCACATTTACAGCACCACTCCAGCATTATTTTTTATTTCATTGCTGGAGCGGTGCTGAAAATCCACGTCCCCTGCCCTCTGTCTGATACTCACCTTCTGGCGTTTTCATCTGTTTTAGTCTACGCTCGGCTCCGGCTCCTGCAGTTTGTGGCCTGTCCAAGGCTCCAGTGTTTCATGGAGCAGCGCAGAGGTCACTAATCAATGTGAGTCTGTGGGAGCCTTGTTCTGGCCTCTCTCTCACTGTCAGGCTATGTGCACACGGTGCGGATTGTGTTGTGAACTCTGTTTTTGGGCTCCCTCTTGTGGTCACAAGTGGTACTGTGTGAGTGCTGTCTTTGGGCTCCCTCTGGTGGCTCTTTGTGTCTTTCTGC
The DNA here is from genome assembly GCF_051348905.1 of Ranitomeya variabilis. Lineage (NCBI taxonomy): Eukaryota > Metazoa > Chordata > Amphibia > Anura > Dendrobatidae > Ranitomeya > Ranitomeya variabilis. The sequence goes on along the minus strand of NC_135239.1, from coordinate 64,174,104 downwards.
AGGTCTGAGGCTGGATCAGCTGTCTCGTTATCTGTTAGCTGGTTTCCTATTTAGCTCACCTGGACTATCAGTTGTTGCCTGCTGTCGATGTATTCAGAGCTATTTTGATCTCTCCTGAATTCCTTCGCTATCAGTCTCTCCAAGAGAAGCTAAGTTTTCTGTTTGTTTTTTTTTTTGCTCATCAGTGTTCAATATGTTTTTTGGTTATTTACTTGTCCTTGTCCAGCTTGCTAATATGTGATTTCCTTGCTTGCTGGTAACTCTAGGGGGCTGAGTTTCTCCCCTCACACCGTTAGTTGGTGTGGGGGTTCTTGAATTCTCAGCGTGGATATTTTGTATAGGGTTTTTTACTGACCGCACAGTTCCCTGCCTGTCTTCTGCTATCTAGTATTAGCGGGCCTCATTTGCTTAATCTGTTTTCAGTTCTACGTTTGTGTTTTCCCCTTACCTCACCGTTATTATTTGTTGGGGGCTTCCTATATCTTTGGGGTCATTTCTCTGAGGCAAGTGAGGTCTTATTTTCTCTATAGGGGTAGCAAGTTTCTCAGGCTGCGTCGAGACGTCCAGGAATTTAGGCACGTTCACCGGCTACCTTTAGTGTGTTTGTTAGGATCAGGTTGCGGTCAGTCCAGTTACCACCTCCCTAGAGCTTGTTCTATGTTCAGTAACTTAGCTAGTCCATTCTGTGATCCTCAGCCACTAAGGATCATAACAGGATTGGCCGCTGCGGATTCGCAGCAGTTTTCCGTCTGGTTTACTATAAGACCTGGCTTTTGCTGTGGATATAACTGCACATTTAACTGATCTTAATCTGAAATTACAAGGTAAAAGCAAACTCATCACTAATCTGTATGATGATATCAAGTGCTTCCTTGCAAAACTAAGCTTATGGAAGTCGCAGTTGTCAAATGAAAATTTAGTTCATTTTCCTATGTGCAAAGAGTTAAAAAACACAGCTAATACTGAGTCTGTACTTATCTTTGCTAAGTATGACAGTCATCTGAAGCTATTGTCAAAGGAATTCCAGGAAAGATTTTGTGATTTCTCATCTTTTGAACATCAGTTTGCATTATTCTCAGTACCATTCACCTTTGATGTTGCAAAGGCAGAAGAAAGCCTGCAGATGGAACTTTTAGAAATACAATCTGACTCTACACTCGGAGCAAAGTATCTTGAAGTGGGAATACCTGGTTTCTTTTCATACCTTCCTGAAAAGTTTAACAACTTTAAAAAGTTTGCCACAAAGATTATGGCAATGTTTGGTTCAACCTATGTTTGCGAACAGTTATTTTCTTTTATGAAACTAACAAAATCTTCTCAGAGAACAAGGCTGACTGATCACCACTTATCATCTTTGATCAAAGTAGGCACTGCGTTGTCATTTCAGCCTGATATACCAACAATTGTTAGCACAAAGAGGTGTCAAGCCTCAGGACAAAACACTAATGATTGAAAAAAATGATAGCAAATACATGTTTAGTTTTTAATTGCTGTATTTTTGTCAAATATATTAGTTGCTGTTGCGCACTGCAAATATATGTTGCTGTTACATATTACTACTTCATATCTTGTTTTCATGACTGCTGTTAAAATACGTGTGTGACATTAGCTGCTGTGTGCGGCCCTCGCAACAACCTCTTGTTACTCATGTGGCCCTCGGGGTACCCTGAGTTTGACATGCCTGCATTACATGGCTGTCAGTCATACACATTACATGGCTCTCTGCCATACACATTACATGGCTGTCAGTCAGACACATTACATGGCTGTCGACCATACATATTAGATAGCTGTCAGTCATAGACATTACATGGCTGTCGACCATACACATTAGATGGGTGTCGGCCATACACATTAGATGGCTGTCAGTCATACACATTAGATGGCTGTCAGTCATACACATTACATGGTTGTCAGTCATACACATTACATGGGTGTCGGCCATACACATTACATGGCTGTCGGCCATACTCATTAGAGCAGGGGAGAATGATGACAGCCATCTTCAGCACTTGCCGCCAGGGAACAGTGCCAACAGCACCGCTACTTTCCAGGTGCCGGTACATGTCAGGTTTGCCTAGGGGCCTCCACTCCCCCCTTTCCAACTGTTTTGGCTTCTCCAACCCTCTTCCCGTTGTTGTGCACCTAGTTTCTCCTTCACCCAGCGTGACATCATGTGTCTGATTTTAGACTTAAAGGGAACCTGTCACCTGAATTTGACGGGTCCTTTTTTGGGTCATATGGGCAGTGTCTTCGGGTCTTTTATTAACCCCCTTTTTTTCCCGCTGGTGCGAAATTGACTTGCAGTTGATTCGCTTTCCTCCCTAGTTAATGCATGCGCAAAGCAGTCTTGCCTTGCGCACGCGCAGTATGCTTTGCCCAACAGCGGGCAAAGCCGAAAAAAATTAGTGTGCATGCGCCGACGCACTATGTCCCGGAAGTATTTTGCTGTGTTCCGGGACATAGTGCGTCGGCGCATGCACACTAAGGTCCCGGAAGTATTTTGCTGTGTTCCGGGACATAGTGCGCCGGCGCATGTGCACTAATGGTTTTCGGCTTTGCCCGCAGTTGGGCAAAGCATACTGCGCGTGCGCAAGGCAAGATTGCTTTGCGCACGTGTTAACTAGGGAGGAAAGCAAATCAACGGCAAGTCAATTTCGTGAACAGCGTGCGGCCAGCGGGAAAAAAAGGGGTTAATGAAAGACCCGAAAACACCGCCCATATGACCCAAAAAAGGACCCGCCAAATTAAGGTGACAGGTTCCCTTTAAGGCAATTTAACTACATGCACATGGGGCCCTACATTTTTTTGTAAGAGCGCCACAGCCTGTTAATGTACTTCTGCTTGGTACCTCCCAGAGGTGTAGCTAGGGTTTTGGTTATGGGGGGCGAAACTTCTGAGTGGGCCCCTAGCCAGGTAAACTTGATTACAACTCGGTGACCCTAATAGTGGAGGAGAACCTCAGAAGATGACTGCGCTATTACTGAAGATAATCTCTATATAAAGACCAACATAGATATTACCGCCATATAGTCATAGATACCAGCCCTACAGAACATGTAAGAGTTCACAGCACAGTTACCGATGACTTACCGATGATGTTCTTTCTGATGGAATCGTTCACTTTTCCCGTCTTTTTCATCTGGCCCAGACCGACATGACAACTTCTTCCAGCCAGGACTTGGCTACAGAGAATACAACAAAGACACATTTCACTTCTCATATTCCAGCCCCATCACCATCTATTCCCAACCTGCACAAACTCCTCATCCTGCTGATACCCCAAACACTGAGCCGCTGCTGCCGTATGTGTCCCTATTACTGCACCTGCTGTATGGTTCTCTGTGTCTTCTAAATTCTAAGGCAACCCTCTATAATACAGTAATGCTGGGCGCAAGTGCCCTAGAAAACAGTGCCCATATTTTGCCCCCTAGAAAGTAATAATGCCCTGTGTGCCCCTTTGACAGTCACAGCAACCTGAGTTCCCCTATAACAATAAGTGCCCACTTTACATTTAATAATGTCCCGAGTCTCCATCCTGTACAGCTCCCCTATACACAGTACTGTATGATACTCTCTTATACACAGTATAATGCCCCCTCACTGTATAGTACCACCCACACACTATACTGACCCCTTAGTAGCCCCCAAACTGTTTGATGGCTCCAACACTGTATGATGGCCCCCTCACTGTAATCTCCACACTGTATGATGGCCCCTTCACTGTAATCCCCACACTGTAAGATGGCCCCCTAGATAGCCTCCATATAGTAGAATGCACCAGATCGTCCTACATATAGTATAACACCCCATAGGCAGACTCTATAGCACAAGGCAGCACACATTGGCAGACTCTGTAGTAAAAGGCAGCACCCCATAGGCAGACCCTGTAGTATAAGGCAGCACCCCCATAGGCAGACCCTGTAGTATAAGGCAGCACCCCCATAGGCAGACCCTGTAGTATAAGGCAGCACCCCGTAGGCAAACTCTATAACACAAGGCAGCACCCATAGGCAGACTCTGTAGTATATACAGCACCCATAGGCAGACTCTGTAGTATAAGGCAACACCCATAGGCAGACCCTGTAGTAAAAGGCAGCACCCCATAGGCAGACCCTGTAGTATAAGGCAGCACCCCCATAGGCAGACCCTGTAGTATAAGGCAGCACCCCCATAGGCAGACCCTGTAGTATAAGGCAGCACCCCATAGGCAAACTCTATAACACAAGGCAGCACCCATAGGCAGACTCTGTAGTATATACAGCACCCATAGGCAGATTCTGTAGTATAAGGCAACACCCATAGGCAGACCCTGTAGTAAAAGGCAGCACCCCATAGGCAGACCCTGTAGTATAAGGCAGCACCCCATGGGCAGACCCTGTGGTATAAGGCAGTACCCCATAGGCAGAACCTGTAGTATAAGGCAGCACCCCCATAGGCAGAACCTGTAGTAAAAGGCAGCACCCCATAGGCAGACCCTGTAGTATAAGGCAGCACCCCATGGGCAGACCCTGTGGTATAAGGCAGTACCCCATAGGCAGAACCTGTAGTATAAGGCAGCACCCCCATAGGCAGAACCTGTAGTATAAGGCAGCACCCCCATAGGCAGACCCTGTAGTATAAGGCAGTACCCCATAGGCAGACTCTATAGCACAAGGCAGCACCCATAGGCTGACCCTGTAGTATAACGCAGCACCCCTATAGGCAGATTCTGTAATATAAGGCAGCATCCCCATAGGCAGACCCTGTAGTATAAGGCAGCGCCACCATAGGCAGACCCTGTAGTATAAGGCAGAACCCATAAAAAAACAGTAAATAAATACCTCTCATCCTCCTTGTTCCTGCGGTGCTCCGAGCTCCCGCTCATCTCTTGACAGCGGGCGTCGGGTAGTGACGTCATCGCACCCGCTGTCAGTGTCGGTGACGTCAGACGCTGATGGGGATGATGGGAGAAGAAGCGTAGCGCTCCTTCTCTCATCAATGCGGTCAGCTGTATCGGCTAAATGCCGAAACAGCTGACTTTGCGATGACGGGCAGGGGGCCCACTGCTGGCACCCCAGCAGTGGGCGAAGGGGCCCCATAGCGGCAGACCAGGGAGATCGATTCTTCCTGTTCTGCCGCAGAATGTAACTGTAGCGTAGCTCCGGGTGAGCCCCCTCTGAGCACAGGGGCCACCGCACCCTCTGCCCCCCGGTAGCTAAGCTACTGGTACCTCCATAACATCACTCTTTACTCCCCCCATTTCTGTCCCTTATAAGTGATGCTGGAAATAAGGTTTTGCGAGTCACAATCATGTAAATCTACAACAACAGAGACTGACTTGATTATATCACCAAGTCCTGATGATCGGCTACATATCGCTGCTGTATGATTCCCATCTCTTCATTTCAGGAGTTTGTTGGCTCAGCAGATGTATCTTAATCATGATGCAATATCTTACTGGTATTTTTACCATGTAGCTAAGTGAGCAACACCATTGTGCAATCTGTAGAGATTTAAATGCATAAGACGCTAATAGATGGTAATACCCAGAGGTCTATAATTTATCAGTTGCTTCATTTTTTCAGCTTAATCTCCTATGGCATAAACTGTATAATTTCCAGGTTCTCTTTAATATACACAGATATACCAGTAAAGCAACAATCTTTCAACTATTCAAAACATGCAACAACTTGAAATACCCAACAAGTGTTAGAAATAACAAGACTTAGGGAGGAATTTATGAAGGGCCGTACACTGAAATTTAGGAGACAAATATTTGCATATTTTTTCAAGCCATACTAGAGCAAAACATAATATTCTTAAAGGGAACCTGTCACCTGAATTTGGCGGGACCGGTTTTGGGTCATATGGGCGGGGTTTTCGGGTGTTTGATTCACCCTTTCCTTACCCGCTGGCTGCATGCTGGCCGCAATATTGGATTGAAGTTCATTCTCTGTCCTCCGGAGTACACACCTGCGCAAGGCAATTGCCTTGCGCAGGTGTGTACTCCGGAGGACAGAGAATGAACTTCAATCCAATATTGCGGCCAGCATGCAGCCAGCGGGTAAGGAAAGGGCGAATCAAACACCCGAAAACCCCGCCCATATGACCCAAAACTGGTCCCGCCAAATTCAGGTGACAGGTTCCCTTTAAGTTTGAAAGGTGGCCCCTAACCATGGGTAGGAGACTGATAGAGGCTGGTGCTAGCTCATAACCACAGCGGTGTATGTAGGACTGACTCCAAGTTTTCATGGGTCCCGGGCAAAAACGTCTCAGTGGGCCCCTTTAACACATACCACAATTCATGATGTAGATACGGCAGAGAAATATAGGTATAGTACAATGCCAAAGATTTCACTTACTTCTTACGTTACATGAGTGATAGCTATTATACATTCTACAATAGCTCAGAAACCAGACAGTATAGTCCTCTATACAGAATAATGAGCCCCATATATTGCTCCAAACAGAATAATGAGCCCCATATATTGCTTCACACAGTATTATGGACACCACATAGTTCTCCATACAGAATAATGAGTCCCATATATTGCTCCATACAGAATAATCAACCCAACCCCCTATATTGCTCCATACAGTATAATGAGACCCATATACTGCTCCATACAGAATAATGAGCCACATATATGGAGCGCCCCCAGACGTAGGGCCGCGGGGTACTCGGTACCGGGACTCTCTGTCTCGGTCCTAGGATTGTCACGGTGGCTAGACCCGGTCCGTGACCCTGCTAAGGGGCGTCCAATGAAAGGTGTAACGCCGGTGCGTGGTGCAGGTCGCGATGAATAACGAGGACACAGGGTTGCAGTCTCTTTACCTCTTTACTGAAGGCTTCAGGATCCGCAATCCAGAGCACTGCTAACAGGGCTGGCTGAGACCGGCCGGTCCGAAGGCACATCCAGAGATTCCTTTTCAGGTGGAAATCAGTGCCTACCTTCTAGCGCCTGTGTGTTGTAGTACCTCCCTGCTGAGCACCACGGGATAGTCCTCACAACTGTTGTGTCTGTTTCTGATGTTCTTCCTCACAACTATCGTTTCTCTTCTGATGTTCTTCTCTGTCCCCCAGATGATATGGCTAGGACGCACCCGTATGACGGGTAGGCCTGGAGTTCTTCCGGGACCCTAGAGTCACCCCTCTCCTACAATTGCCTCCTATGTCTGCTTAGGTGATTTAGGTGAGACAGCCAACCTAAAGTCAACTGCCCTGCCGCTGTTGGAAGTAATGCTTGGAGCCCAATACTTCCTCGGCGTTCCGGCCACCGGCTACGCGCCTCAGTAGGATGTTGCCACGATCTTAAGGCATGACTCTTACTGGTTCTATTCTCCTTTGTGCTGTGATCTCATTTCTCACTTCTCCACAATAAACCTTGCTTCTTATCCTTTCTTAAGATACCGCCGCAATCAAGTGCAGGCGCGGTTCCTTAACGATCTGTCCTTTTCGCTAGGCCTCTGTCAGGATCCCACCCCTGACAGGGACCCCCTAAATCTTCCCAAGCAACCCCTTCTCTCACTAGGTGTTGCCTGGGCAAAACCCAGTCAGCTTCTCTCTAACTTCCTATCCAGCCCCCAGTTTTACCAGATTGTGAGGAGTGGCCTAATCATAGAACCCTTTGCTCCCCCTGGTGGCCAGAGTGCGAAGTGTACTGTGTGACTGTGATACCTGGTCAGGTGAACTCCTTAAGTGCCATCAGACGTACCATCACTCCCCTTAGTGGCGGAGCAATAGTACTGCAACGACCAGGACTCTGGGGCACTGCATTCCCCCCCGGTTGCGGCGGAGCAATAGTACTGCAACGACCAGGACTCTGGGGCACTGCACTCCCCCCCGGTTAAATCCAGTACTCCCAGACTGGGAAGTAGAACAACAATACATGTTAGTAAAAGACATACAACATTTTTGAAATGCAATGAACAAGTAAATTTAACAGTGCTTCCCTTTATGGGAGGTGAGGACACTTGAACGTTACAAACAGAAACATATTTAACGTTTTTAAATAACACTTATTAAATGACTGACTATAAATAACCATCTTTACCCAGCCGGGTATTCTATCTACTAAGTGCAAATTCTGGAACAATAATTTAACTTTTCCTTTAAGGGCGTATAGGCTGAACCCACTAAAGGCTTATTATAAAACTCTAAAATGTAAATTGACTTTGTCTTTATTTTTCTTTTCTCAATGCAATATTTTCTCTTTACTCTCTGATTTTGGAACATGCAGGACCGCCTGGCTACTCGTCCAGGCCTACTGCCTCTTTTCTTTTGCAAGCTTAATCTTTATTCACAGTATAAGATCAATCAACCATCTCTCTATGGTTTCCAGGAGGACTCACTAACCCCTACGGGTTTACTTTCATTGAAATTTGGCTTTCAATTCTTTCCTGTCCTCAATCTCTAGTAACATCATTGAACATTTTCTATTTTAAATAACTACACACTATCTATTATCATGCAACATTCTCAAAGTAACATTATACTTAAGTGCAACATAGGAACATTCCCTTTAAGAGGGACTCAAGTCTCTTTGAGGTAGTGCTGTCATGTCGGACGCTGTTCAGACCAGGTCGTTCGACAGACAGCGGTAATTCCGCTTTTGTCCACTATGCGCTCATTGGCGTCGGCTAGATTTTATCTAGCTGGTCCGGGGTTAATTTACCAGGTGCTCGGATTGGAAGCTGGGCCATGCCCACTGCCTTTAAATAGTTCTCCTGACCATTGGGCGTCGCCGATTATAGCTTCTGTCTTGTGCGTTGTTATCTCGGTCTGGACTGGTGAGCTAGTAGTTGGAGTATCGTTGCTGGTGGTGTATTTCCCTTGGTCTTATTTACTCCTTCCTATATTTGTATTTATTTTGCTCTGTGCACTTATTGTGTATTCCTGAGTGACTGCGGCGTGGTGTATATTTTTTCCGTTATCCTTGTCTGTGCTAACTGTGGGTATTGGTGTATTATCGTTTCACTGGGTGGCGGGCGGTGATTTCAGCCTAGGGTTGAAACAGGAGACAGGGTGAGGTTCGAGGCCTAGACATGCACACCATCAGTGTAAACTCTAGGTAGAGGGTCAGTCAGGATTTCCCTAGTCTGAGGGAAATTGCAGGGGCCCGGGTTATTTGCTCTTGCCCACCTAGTCTTCCCGTGACATTATAATCGGCCTTTAAAACAAAAAAAAAAGGGGGTTCCTTTTTTTTTGTTGTTTTGTCATGGATCCCATGACTTCCATAACCCGCCAGTTGGAGGCGCTGTCCCTACAGGTCACTGAGTTGAGGGGGCAGTGCAACAACAAGGACTAGCAGTATCTAATGTGCAAGCTGGAGCGACAGGTAGAGATGCTGAGCCTAAGTTTCCTTTGCCAGAAAAATTTGCTGGGGAACGCAGTAAATTTGTTTCTTTTCATGAAGCTTGCAAACTATATTTTCGTATGCGCCCGATCTCCCCGGGTAATGAGGCTCAGCGTGTGGGCCTGGTGTTGTCATTGTTAAGCAGGAATCCCCAAGCATGGGCGTTTTCTTTGCCATCTGATTCTGCTGCATTTGACTCTGTGGAGAGTTTTTTTTCCTTTCTTGGAAATATTTGCAATGAGCCTGACAGAATGGCTCTAGCAGAATCTAAGATACGCACTATTCGCCAGGGGGAGCGAGTTGCAGAGGATTACTGTTCTGAATTTCGTCGCTGGGCGATCGATACACAGTGGAATGATCCAGCGCTGCGGAGTCAGTTTATTCATGGGGTTTCTGGAAGGGTTAAAAAAGCCCTTCTGATGTACGAGACTCCTACTTCTCTAGACTCCGCTATGAGTCTGGTTGTCCGCATTGATCGCCGTTTGCGTCAGGGGGAGCATGAGACATCGCCTATGGGAGAGGGTTTAGGTTCATGTGAGGTTGCTGCAGGTGAGCCCACGGAGCCTATGCAAATCGCAGGGGTGTCACATGTGAAGCGTCGAGCCCCTGAGCTCAGGAAGCAGGGAGCCTGTTTTTACTGTGGTAAAACTGGTCATTTTATTAACATCTGTCCTCTGCTGTCTAAGAAAAACGCAACTGCGGAAAACTTCTAAGCTCAGAGGGTGTGGAGGAGACCAATCTGAGCTTATGTATATCCTCCATGGTGGTTTCTCAATGCATGCTCCCTGCTAAGGTTATTAACACTGGCAGTGAGCTGCCAATTACTGTTTTTGTGGATAGTGGTTCAGCCACAAATCTCATTGATGTGGAGTTTGCGCACACTGCCGGTTTTAGGATTGAAAAACTGCCTCATCCTATCCGCGTGGTCACCATCAATGCTGCTCCTCTCTCACAGGGGGAGATTACTGAATTTGTGGCTGAGGTGAAACTCCACATTGGGGTTTTACATTCCGAGCAGGTTACATGTAAGGTGCTCAGGAATCTTCCTGCTCAGGCGGTTTTGGGTTTTCCATGGTTGTCTATGCACAACCCGGTTATTGACTGGAAATCTCAGGACATAGTTCAGTGGAGCGAGTTCTGCCAGGAGAATTGCCTGGCCACATGTGTGTCTGCTGTGACTTCAAGCGTTCCGGAGTCACTTCTGGATTTTGTGGATGTGTTCTCTGAGAAGGGTTGTTCAGAGTTGCCGCCACATCGTCCCTATGACTGTACTATCAGGTTTAAACCAGGGGCCAAATTGCCTAAAGCAAAGATGTTTAACATCTCCGGTCCGGAGAGACAAGCGTTAAAGGATTACATTGCTGAAAGTTTGAGCAAAGGGCACATCAGGCCTTCATCCTCGCCTGTGGCAGCAGGGTTCTTCTTCGTGAAGAAGAAAGATGGCGGATTACGCCCGTGTTTGGATTTCAGGGAGTTGAACCAGATTACGGTTCGTGCTCCATATCCTATGCCATTGATACCGGATTTGTTCAACCAGGTGGCAGGTGCTAAGTGGTTTACCAAGCTTGACCTCAGGGGGGCGTACAACCTCATAAGAGTCCGTCAAGGTGATGAGTGGAACACGGCTTTTAATACCCCTGAGGGTCATTTTGAAAATTTGGTGATGCCATTTGGGTTGACTAAGGCACCTGCAGTGTTTCAACATTTCATAAATGATGTGTTCTCGCATGTTTTGGGGAAATTCGTTATTGTGTACCTAGATGACATCCTCATATATTCTTGCGACCGTGATACTCATTTAGATCATGTCATGCAGGTGTTACAGCTTCTCAGAGAGAATAAGCTATATGCGAAACTGGAGAAATGTGTATTTTCGGTACAGGAGTTGCCTTTCTTGGGCTATATTGTGTCTGCTTCAGGGTTTAAAATGGACGCCGCTAAGGTGCAAGCGGTGTTGCATTGGGAACGGCCTGATAACCTAAAAGCACTTCAGCGGTTCCTTGGGTTTTCTAACTACTTTAGGAAGTTTATCAAGGATTTTTCTATCATTGCTAAACCGCTAACTGACATGACTAAAAAGGGTACCAATTTCTCCGTTTGGCCTGAGGCTGCTGTGCCCGCATTTGAATCTCTTAAGAACAGTTTTGTTTCAGCTCCCATTCTTGTGCAGCCAGAAGTATCAAAACATTTTGTTGTGGAAGTCGATGCCTCTGAGGTTGGTGTGGGGGCGGTGCTGTCACAAGGCTCATCCTTGAGCGGTTTGCGTCCATGCGCCTATTTTTCCAAGAAACTGTCGCCTGCCGAATGTAACTACGATATCGGCAACAGAGAGTTGTTGGCAATCAAATTGGCCTTTGAGGAATGGCGACACTTCTTGGAGGGGTCGGTTCATCGGGTTACTGTTATTACCGACCATAAGAATTTGCTTTATTTGGAGTCTGCCAAGCGTCTGTCTCCCAGGCAGGCTCGCTGGGCATTGTTTTTCACGCGGTTCAACTTTGTTGTCACTTACAGACCTGGTTCTAAAAACACTAAGGCGGATGCTTTGTCCAGCTGTTTTCCGGGGGGAGAGCCTCGGGAAGATCCAGTACCTATCCTCCAAAAGGGTGTTGTGGTTTCGGCTCTCACTACCGAGGTTGAGGCTGAGATTGCCGAGGCCCAGGAGGAGGTACCTTCTGAGCTTCCTGTCAACAAAACGTTTGTACTGCTTCATCTCCGCTTAAAGGTTTTGGTGAAGCATCATGATGCTGTCCTGGCTGGCCATCTAGGGGTTAGGGGTACCTTGGAGTTGGTGTCACGTCGGTTTTGGTGGCCCAAGATCCGACAGGACGTGGTCTCATACGTGTCAGCTTGCACCACGTGCGCCAGGACTAAGACGCCTCGCTCCCGTCCTGTTGGCACACTACTTCCTCTCGACGTACCTAGTAAGCCATGGACGGAAATCTCCATGGATTTTATCACTGACTTGCCCTCCTCAGCTGGGAACACGGTCATCTTGGTGATTGTTGATCAGTTCTCAAAAATGTCGCACTTTGTGTCTTTGCCTTCATTACCTAACGCTAAGACTCTGGCTCAGGTATTTGTGCAGGAGGTGGTCAGACTTCATGGGGTTCCGTCTGACATCGTTTCTGATAGGGGGTCTCAGTTTGTGGCAAAATTTTGGAAAGCATTTTGTTCACGGCTGGGGATCAAGTTGTCTCATTCTTCGGCGTTTCACCCTCAGTCTAATGGTCAGACCGAGCGTATGAACCAAAATTTGGAACAGTACTTACGCTGCTTTGTTTCGGATAACCAGGAGGAGTGGTCAAAGTTTCTTCCTTTGGCTGAGTTTGCCATCAATAATCACCGCCAGGAGTCGTCTGGGGAGTCTCCTTTTTTTTGTGTTTACGGACTTCATCCTCAATTTTGTACTTTGAGTCAGGGGGGCTCTTCCGGCGTCCCGGAGGAAGACCAGTTAGGAGCACAATTATCATCAGTCTGGAGGAGAGTTAAACAGCGCCTGTTGAGTGTGGGTGCTAGGTACAAACGTGTGGCTGACAGTAGGTGTGTGCCAGGTCCGGACCTGAGTGTGGATGACTGGGTGTGGTTATCCACAAAAAACATAAGACTCAAAATACCATCCCTTAAATTGGGTCCACGGTTTATTGGTCCATTTGGGGTCACCGCCGTCATTAACCCAGTAGCGTACCGATTGGAGCTTCCTACGGTGTATAAGATACACAACGTGTTCCACAGGTCTCTTTTAAAGAAGGTGGTGGGTTCTGTGGACGCGACACCTATGCCACCTCCAGTCTTGGTGGATGGTAATTTGGAATTTGAAGTCTCCAAGGTGGTTGACTCTCGTGTAGTGCGCCGCACTTTACAGCACTTGGCACACTGGCGTGGTTATGGGCCTGAGGAGAGGTCCTGGGTACCAGCCTCGGACGTTCATGTGGATCGGCTGGTCAGGTTTTTTCACCGCCGCCATCCAGACAAGCCGGGTCCTATAAGCCGTGAGGGCCCTGGGGTCCCTCGAAGAAGGCGGGGTACTGTCATGTCGGACGCTGTTCAGACCAGGTCGTTCGACAGACAGCGGTAATTCCGCTTTTGACCACTATGCGCTCATTGGCGTCGGCTAGATTTTATCTAGCTGGTCCGGGGTTAATTTACCTGGTGCTCGGATTGGAAGCTGGGCCATGCCCACTGCCTTTAAATAGTTCTCCTGAACATTGGGCATCGCCGATTATAGCTTCTGTCTTGTGCGTTGTTATCTCGGTCTGGAGTGGTGAGCTAGTAGTTGGAGTATCGTTGCTGGTGGTGTATTTCCCTTTGTCTTATTTACTCCTTCCTATATTTGTATTTATTTTGCCCTGTACACTTATTGTGTATTCCTGAGTGACTGCGGCGTGGTGTATATTTTTTCCGTTATCCTTGTCTGTGCTAACTGTGGGTATTGGTGTATTATCGTTTCACTGGGTGGCGGGCGGTGATTTCAGCCTAGGATTGAAACAGGAGACAGGGTGAGGTTCGAGGCCTAGACATGCACACCATCAGTGTAAACTCTAGGTAGAGGGTCAGTCAGGATTTCCCTAGTCTGAGGGAAATTGCAGGGGCCCGGGTTATTTGCTCTTGCCCACCTAGTCTTCCCGTGACAAGTGCAGACTCTCTATCTACTAGTCCGTTTAAGGCAAGGACTTCTGCGCTGTATTCAAGAACAGTCTCTTCAAAAAGTTCTCCTTCTTGTAAAACCAGTAGGGGGCACCTTTAAGAAGGTGCGAACTATTTACAACACAGTTTGTGAACCATTCACCGTCCATGATTCGGCAGACTTCAAAACAGTGATGAACAAGAGCAAAAACAAAAAGCAAAACAATAGGGATCCCGGGTAAACAAAGGGATCCCTTTAAGAACTAACCCTGGTCGGGTTTTAGCAGCAAAACATCAGGAAGACAAACAGTTAACTATTTACATTGGTTCCAGTTTCAAGGTTTACTCCTGTTGAGGCAGCGGCAGCTCCACAGGTAGCAATGGGCGAGGCCATCCACCCGAATACCTGCAGCTACCAGATGTTGCTCCAGGAGCTTCCTCACTCCAGACTGGGGTCTAGGTCCCCACAGTTTTAGATCTTGGGATGGCCTGGGCACTAGCCATCACCGCAGTCAGTTCCCTAGCCACCACAGTGGCGGTGGTGGCTATAGTGCAGGTCGTGGTCTTGACGATAGTGCACGTCGGGGTGGCAACAGTAGTCTTGGTGGTAACTGTAGCCTGACCACAAGGGGGCGCCTTCGCCATGGGGGACAATTTCTCCAGCACCTTAGTAGGGGGTGTCACGGAGCTTCGTCTCTTGTGGACGTTCAGGGCGAACCACCCCTTCTCCCCAAAGTGCCGGGTGTAGGTGACTTCATCCCCCGGGTAGAGATCCCGATCCGGGTGGCCTTCTTTAAGGTGGGACTCTACATCCCTCCGATTCACAAAAATTTCAGCATACAGGCCCGGCTCCTTAATGAATCCCCAGCCTCCACGGAGTCTAAAGGCAGTGACGATGCCCTGCCTGTGCGGGGCCTGGTGGCTGGTGCGGTCCTTGCGGGCCCGGTCCTTCACTGCTAGGTCCTTCTGGTGATGGGCCTACCGCCGGGACTGGTACTCCTTCTCCTCTTTCTCCCATCGTTGGTCCAGCTGGGCCTGGTATTCCTCCCAGCTAAGGGTCTCCACCAACTCCTCTTCCTGCGTCTTCACCCCGGGGAACCCCATGAAGTTGGACCCTGGGTTCACCCAGCGGCACACCGTGCGCTCTGCATAGACCTCGCCCGGCAAGGTGATTGGCGAGATCGGGGCCTTTAGGAGGTGCTCCATGCCTGTGGCCTGGTCCCAGGGAAGGAGGTGCTGGAGTCGATAGGTCCCAGGGGGAGGTGGCGCTGCAACTGGGCCTATCAGCAGGTCCTCCACTAGTGGGGCAGGGTCGGCGGGCTTACCGGCCGGTGCGGCATCCTCCCTCGTGGCTGGCTCCGCCGGCGGTGACGTCGGTGGAGACATCGGCAGCAGCTCGAGCAGCGGTACAGGAACCGATGTCGGGGAATCCTCTGCTGGCGTCTCCTGGGGTGCGGCCTTGGTCTACATCCGCAGTTGAAGGAGCTGCCGGATTAATTCCTCCATCTGGAGCTGCAGGAGGTCAGTGTCGACTGTGGAGATTTGACCGTTCTGCTCTTCCGGGTAGCTGGGGGAGTCCTCCGCTTCCACCCTACACTCTGGTTCTGAGCTGTCAGCCATGGCATTCTCCACGTGGCTCACTTTCTGGTCTTTTTCCCGCTCTCTCCTTCGTGGGCGGTTTCGCTTTCATTGTCGCCGCCCCCCATTGAGGATTAGGAGGCGGATCTCGGCTGCTGACGGACACGTCCTCAAAGTACAGAAATATTTAGACTGGGCGGCCATTGTCTTTCGCGCTCTTCAATTTGTTTACGCCCACTTCCACGCCCTTCTTCTTCTCCTGCGCTCCTCAGCGCTGTAATAGTGGCGGTTTTGGCAGGAATCGGCAATACACAGTCTTTGCAATAAATCACGGTTCAAGCACAATTCAGACACAGTTCCAAGGCACACATGACCTGATTCTTCAGGCTTAGGTAGATCCTGTTCGTGACGCCAAGTTGGAGCGCCCCCAGACGCAGGGCCGTGGGGTACTCGGTACTGGGCCTCTCTGTCTCGGTCCTAGGATTGTCACGGTGGCTAGACCCGGTCCGTGACCCTGCTAAGGGGCGTCCAATGAAAGGTGTAACGCCGGTGCGTGGTGCAAGGTGCGATGAATAACGAGGACACAGGGTTGCAGTCTCTTTACCTCTTTACTGAAGGCTTCAGGATCCGCAATCCAGAGCACTGCTAACAGGGCTGGCTGAGACCGGCCGGTCCGAAGGCACATCCAGAGATTCCTTTGCAGGTGGAAATCAGTGCCTACCTTCTAGCGCCTGTGTGTTGTAGTACCTCCCTGCTGAGCACCACTGGATAGTCCTCACAACTGTTGTGTCTGTTTCTGATGTTCTTCCTCACAACTATCGTTTCTCTTCTGATGTTCTTCTCCATCCCCCAGATGATATGGCTAGGACGCACCCGTATGACGGGTAGGCCTGGAGTTCTTCCGGGACCCTAGAGTCGCCCCTCTCCCACAATTGCCTCCTATGTCTGCTTAGGTGATTTAGGTGAGGCAGCCAACCTAAAGTCAACTGCCCTGCCGCTGTTTGAAGTAATGCTTGGAGCCCAATACTTCCTCGGCGTTCCGGCCACCGGCTACGCGCCTCAGTAGGATGTTGCCACGATCTTAAGGCACGACTCCTACTGGTTCTATTCTCCTTTGTGCTGTGATCTCGTTTCTCACTTCTCCACAATAAACCTCGCTTCTTATCCTTTCTTAAGATACCGCCGCAATCAAGTGCAGGCGCGGTTCCGTAACGATCTGTCCTTTTCGCTAGGCCTTTGTCAGGATCCCACCCCTGACAGGGACCCCCTAAATCTTCCCAAGCAACCCCTTCTCTCACTAGGTGTTGCCTGGGCAAAACCCAGTCAGCTTCTCTCTAACTTCCTATCCAGCCCCCAGTTTTACCAGATTGTGAGGAGTGGCCTAATCATAGAACCCTTTGCTCCCCCTGGTGGCCAGAGTGCGAAGTGTACTGTGTGACTGTGATACCTGGTCAGGTGAACTCCTTAAGTGCCATCAGACGTACCATCACTCCCCTTAGTGGCGGAGCAATAGTACTGCAACGGCCAGGACTCTGGGGCGCTGCATATATTGCTCCATACAGAATAATGAGCCACATATATTGCATCATACAGTATATAACAGGCCCCATATATTGCTCCATACAGTATAATGAACCCCATATATTGCTCCATATAGTATAATGAACCCCATATATATTTCTCCATACAGAATAATAAGCTTCATATATAACTCCATACAGTATAAGATGGGCCCCATATAATGCTCCATAAAGTATAATGAGCACTATATATTGCTCCATACAGTATAATGAGCCCCATATAATGCTCAAAACAGTATAATGAGCCCCATATAATTCACCATACAGTATAATGAGCCACATATAATGCTCAATACTTAATGGGTCCCATATAATGTTCCATACAGAATGGGCTCCATATAATGCTCCAGTATATGATGGGCCCCATATATTGCTCCATATATAATGGGCCCCATATAATGCTCCATACAGTATAGGATGGGCCCCATACAGTATAATAAGCCCATATGTTGCTCCATACAGTATGAGTCCCATATAATGCTCCATACAGTATATGATGGGCCCCATATATTGCTACATACAGAATAGACACCATATAATGCTCCATACAGAATAGTCCCCATATAATGCTCCATATATAATTGGCCCCATATATGATGATACAGTGTATGATGGGCCCATATAATGCTCCATATATAATGGGCCCCATATGTGATGCTCAAGTGTATGATCTGCCACATATATGATGCTCCAGTGTATGATGGGCCTCATATGATGGCCCCGATATATTGCTCCAAACATTAAAAAAAAAGAAAATGAAATACTCACCTCTCCTTGTTGGCCGCTGCTCTGCTCCGGACTCCTCAGTGTCGGCTTCTTCTGGCTGTCTGCAGTGACTGTTCAGGCAGAGGGCGCACATTAGTTATGTCATCGCGCCTTCTGACCTGAAATGTCACAGTCAGGAGACGCAAAAGACGCCGCAGCGGAGGAACAGGGAGAGGTAAGTATTGTACGTACTAGGGCCCTGATCGCTTCCAGTAAGCTAGCCAGACATGATTTAAATGCTATTTACCTGAAGATTTCCACCATTTCATCCTAATAAATAGCGTTTTGGGAGGCGAAAGGTTCCATCTTGAGATGTTCCTTTTTTGCCAAGAGCACGTCATCCTAGTCAAATTAGTCTCTTGAGAGAGCAAAGACAAAAGTAGGAGTGTTGCCCATATTGCAGGGTTAGTAATATGGGTAATCATATGACACTTTGATTTACTGTGCTTTATGATATTGTAAGAGAGCATAGTATGCACTTTTGCTTTACTGTGATTGTACTTTTAGATCTAATTTTTCTTCCCTCAATGGTCACAGCTTTATTTTGATGCTTTTTAATGTGTTTTACATGTTATGAATTTTTTTTAATTATTTTTTGGTCTTTTTGATTTGGGTGCCGCTGTGTTCAGGTTTAAAGGGAACCTTTCACGTGAAAAAAGGCTGTTAACCTGCAGATATGGGGTTAATCAGGTTAGTAGCATTCTAAACCTGCCTGGTGCCGACTTTAGACCCTCGCTGCTGGGAAGATATGAACTATATTCCTCCTGGCAGAGTTTGGGTCTCAGTCCCGAGGGTGGCAATGACGGGGGTTCAGTCACTGCTTTATGTATAGAGGGCGTCGGTTGTATCCTTGCCCCCGGCACTGACTGACAGCCGACTGTAATGCTGTCAGTCAGTGCCAGGGGCACAGGTACAGCATCAGCCCTCTATACCCAGAGCAGTGACAACCCGTGCCAGCACCACCTCTGTAACTGATACCCTAATGCTGTGGGGAGTAATAACGTTAATTTCCTCCCAGCAGTGTGGTCTAAGTGCCAATACTGGGCAGGTTCAGAACACTATTAACCTGAAGATTAACCCCCATATCTGCAGGTTAATAGCATTTTTTTCACAAGGTAAGTTCCCTTTACTGTAATAAATCCTGGTCAAGCATCAAGATAGTCCCACTTTTCTCTATAGCTATACAAAGTAATGTGCACGGTGCCCTAAATTCTAACACGAGTGTTTAAAGACAATCTGTCAGCAGATTTTTGCTATATAATCTGAGAGCAGCATGAGGTAGGAACAGAGAACCCGATTCCAGTGATGTGCCGCTTTACTGGACTGCTTGGTGCATAGCTGCCAAACACTGGTGTGGGAGGAGTTACACAGATTAGCTGGACTGTCTGGCACTTGACACCTAGTCTTGCAGTGATAATCTCCTGTTTATGAAATACTGATTGTATTGAAACTATAGCAAGCTGTTGAGCAAGTGAGGCATCCCTGGAATCAGGCTCTCTGCCTCTACATCATACTGCTCTCAGATTAATGGGAATCTGGCAGTAGAATTAAACATCCTCAGCCATCTATATGAGCATGTAGGTCATAGGAAGCTGAAGAAAATGATACCTTGATATCTGTTATCTGACTGATGTCTTATTCCCGAAAATCAATGATCTGTTAAGATCTACAGGCCGGACAATAGATCTCCCTGAGAATCTGCCTCCAGAGCTTATTACAAATGAAAGGGGGTGTTAGCAGTGTGAGACATGTAATGACTGACAGTCTGTGCTCCTGATTTCACTGCAGATCCACCTGTCAGGAGACCAATGCAGCCTGAACCATGGGCGTCAGAAGCAGGAACAGGGGAGCCATCCACATTACTGTCTGTCCCTGACTCATTTTTGGGACTAATCTTCAAGCATCATCTGACAAATTTATTATGAGGCACACTCCTCTTCTTGAATTTAGTGCATCTTTGGGCTATAATCTCTAGCAGATTTTGGCTACTTTTTGGCATAAATTATAGTGAATCTGATGGGATGCAGCACAATTTTTTAGAACATGATAATTAGATTTGATTGATAAACTTACAACCTTCCAGAAGGGACTTTGCACAATATAGAAGATGGAAACTATTAGGCTGATGTGCAGCTGAAACAATCAAGTCTGAAACAGGTTCTTCTTGATACTAACACCCATGAGCAATAACAGTCATGAGCTTCGTTGTACTGTGTTAGCAAATACAAATATTTTATTTTACAAATATTTATTGCATAATGTGATGTTTGTCAATTCTCCCGTATGATCCTTTCCGTCTAAAGAACCAACGGTATTTTGTATTTCTATTTAGCATCAGATTAAGAGCGCATGCCCATGGCAGTAATTGTCTCATACGAGAATCGATCTCATCACTGCTTTTCAGCAGCGTTTAATTAGAATCTATCTTCTCCTTTCAGTCAGTGAAACATAGATGGCACGTGGATGTCAACCGAGTGCTGTCCAATTTTGTCACGGACCCATAAACTTTCATAGATGAATTTGGTCCGACACTAGGATCAATATCAGACAAGTATCCGCAATTTTACATGGACCACACCATCCGCAAAATTATCACAGACATATGAATGACCCCATAGGCTATTGTAGTAAAAACAAATCCCGGTGGGGGTCCCAGCGGTCACACACCCACCAATCAGCAAGGTACTCCCTATCCTGCGGATAGATAATTATATATTCACTTTCTTACAATATATATACATTATCAAGAAAACATTGTAAAAATACAGAGTCCCATACCTCATGGGTTAGGGGAGAGGAAAGATCAGGGTTTAACAGGAACATAGTAAGTCGGAGACTCAGGCATCTCTACCTTCAAGGGTACCACCAGGACAGGGATAGTTAGGGTCCCAGTTCCAGGGACAGTTTGAGGACCCTTTTCCTTACTGAAGACCATCATAGTGTGACACACTGATCTTGTTGGTCTGGTACCATCTACCCCAGTATTAGCACTGAGGTCATTGATTGGCTGCAGGGGTCATGTATTGTGCACAGAAATCACAACTGCAGCCTTGTAATCAAACACCGTTGAGGAGCAGAAGAGAGCAGGAGAGAGGGGGCACTGCTGCAGGAAAGGCTTTGCCCCAGTTGTTTCTGAAAATGGAAAATCCCTTTAATCAATAAAATGCTAAATGTATCTTATCCTGTTTCATTCTCAGCTGCTGTCTTCTTTTGCCTCCCCCCAGTGTCTTTACTCCTGTATGTACCATCAAGCTTACTTACATTTCTAAGCTTATAAGCCAGTTTAACAACAGGAATGTGAAGGTCTTTGGAATCTTTTTTGATACTTTGGAGAAGAACAATGTGCCATATTCATCAAGATTGGAGATTTGTTCACCAATCTTGATACACTGAACACTGCTGCTAATTCATCCAATGCTCCAAATTCATTTACAGCCGTTCCTCCTAATGACTTTGGTGCGACCTTCAACTGAGTTGGTTTGTGTAAGTCCTACTGAACTAAACTTAGGTCCCCATAAGCTTAAAGGGGTTGTACAGGCTTGAAGTTCAAGTCTGCAGTCACTCTATGTAACTGCATACTTGTGAATCCTCACAGCGCGCACAATGCCTGCTGTCAGGATTCTCCATGATTGCCAGTGTGTGAATTGCATACATGCAGTCACATACCCACTAGATGCACGCAAGCCTCACTCCACGCAAGTGAATTGAGCAAGGCCACGCATGTCTAGTAGGAAAGTGCTTGAAAGTATGCAAATCGCGTACTCATGGTCTCATGTCCACCCGCTCATGGTGCCAGAGAATCCTGACAGCGTGAGCTGTGACGATAGAGTGACTGCACACTTGTGTCCCAATCTTCAACAACCTCTTTAAACATATCATACTGTCCAATGATTTAAGTTCATCCCAACACACCACACTTGTTTACTGTGTTCATCAGTCTGCTGAACTGTATGCTACCTGCCCCCGGCCTCCTGTCCGCCTGCCAGCCTCCAGCACCTCTGCTACTTGTTCCTGGCCTCCTATTTTCCTGTGGTCTCCAGCACCTCTGCTACCTGTTCCCAGCCTCCTATCTGCCTGCAGTCTCCAGGACCTCTGCTACCTGTTCCCGTTCTCCTATTTCCCTGCAGTCTCCAGGACCTCTGGTTACCCAATTGCCATGTGCCTCATCTGCCTGCAGCACTGACACCCCTGGCCCGCATGCCCACTCAGACCATAGACTTGGGGAATCCACCTCACAATGTGAGCCAAGCACAACGTCTGCAGTACATTTACTGTATGCAACAAGAAAGAACGAACCGAACTGTGAGGTCCAATATGTGAAAATAAAAACCAATATATGTATATGGTACAAAAAGTTGTTATTATTTATTATTAAAGACAAAAAAAAGAAAGCAAGGGGTGGTAACATCATTTTTTTTTTCATTTTTTTGTATCATTGTGTCATACGTGCATTATTGTCAGTTATACATGAGCTGTTCCTTTGGTCTGTTGTGTTTCACAGGCAGACACACACTTCGTGTTGTCATTACCATGTTATCACCCCCTGCTTTCTTTTTTTGTCTTTAATAATAAATAATAACAACTTTTTGTATCATATACATGTATTGGTTTTTATTTTCACATATTGGACCTCACAGTTCGGTTCGTTCTTTCTTGTTGCAATATGATTTCTGCCGAATGGTCTGCCATTCATTCCACAGCAAGCATTAGATTATCTAAGTTCTATATTACTACTGGGTACTCACTATTTTTGTTGCTTGCTAAGTGTGTAATGTCTTCAATTTATCGTATGCAGTTGATATCTTAAATTAATCCACAAGCTCTCATTGCAGGCCTAAAGAGCGTGTCCTAGGCCTTTTCCTGCCTGTTATATGTCGGCGTTTGCATTTCGTCTAGCAGTGGGTGATGCCAACTGGAATGTTTGGCTTAAAAATGGGAACCCTACCGCTATCAGCTTATATTAAGGAAGACGTCAGCACAGAATGTGGAACCTGTTTAGATACTAAATCTCAATGATATTGAAAGGATTATTCTCATCTTTGCTTTCAGTGGCCGACACTGAAATATTTCAGTATAACTGGCAGCGACAGGAGATGAGTATACAGAAACAGATGAGAGTGGCTGTGGTACGCGCTTTCCATAACTAGACTTTCGAATAACTCTCACTCTGAAAATATATTTTACAGGGAACCTGTCATGCCCTCGAGCACTATTAACCTGCAGATACAGGGGTAATGTGAAGTTTAATAGCGTTACAATGCTGCTCAGCCACCCTACTGAAATGGCGGCTACTGGGAAAATATGAACTTTATTCCTCCTGGGAGCCGCTGGCTTTCAGTCGTAGAGGCACGTCCATAGTGGCTGCACGCCCCAGCACAGCTGCAAGCTGCACTTTCAGTCTTTCAGTAAGGCATTGCATGACTATTAGGCTGCCATCACACTAGCAGTATTTGGTCAGTATTTTACATCAGTATTTGTAAGCCATAACCAGGAGTGGAACAATTAGAGGAAAAGTATAATAGAAACATATGCACCACTTCAGTATTTATCACCTGCAAAACTCCTGGTTTTGGCTTCCAAATACTGATGTAAAATACTGACCAAATACTGCTAGTGTGACGGCAGCCTTAACCTGTAGATTGACCCTAAATCTGAAGGGTAAAAGCCTTTTGGAATATAAGTTCCTTTTAAGGGTATATTCACATGACATTTTGTTTAGGTCTGTGAAAGACACTACAGGAATCGATCGTTCTCTCAGGTGGTTTGTTAACCTGAAGCGTTTTTTTTTTGTTAGATGTTTTTCGTCTTTTCCTGAGCATTTTTTTAAATGGTGTCTTATTTGTGAGTTTTTCCAGCATTTTTTCTGGACTACATTCAACAATAAACTAACCACTAGCAGTTTTCGAAGCAAAAAACGCTGTAAAAAATGTTCAAAAGATGCCCGAGTGTCTTCCAGATATCTTTTCGTCCATCCCATTGACTTATATTTTACAGTATAAAGCATCTTCCCAGGGTAGATGCCTGAAGAATAGTCCAGTCGCGTCTTTAAACCACTTGACGTCTTTGGAAACCTGAACTGGTTAAAAGACACTAAAAACACTGAACATATGAACAGCAGGTTGCTCTTACATAAAGATGAGTCGTCCCACGGGCTAGGGGAACTCGGTACCGGGTCCGGCAGTTCACAGGGGGATGTCACAGTGGCTGCGACCCGGTCCGTGACCCTGGGCGCCCATGTAAAAGGGAAAGGTCTTTAAAGGGAGAAAGTTTATGTTCGTGACACCACCTGTGGAATTCAGTCAGGGTGACCAACGCTGCTTTAAGGGGTCCGCTGGGGTGATGTTATGGCAGCTAGATGGTATACCTTCCCACGGGTGAAGTATGTCCCCAGGGCTTCCCAGTGTGTAGATAGTAGAATGGTGAGAGGTGCAGTGAAGAACGAGGACACAGGCTTGCAGTCTCTTTACCTTGATTACTGTCCACGGCACCAGATCACAGGGCAGGTAGGGTCCGGCCGGTTCGGAGGCAAATCCAGAGTTCCTTGTCCAGGTGGAAATCAATAGCCTTCCCTTGCGCTGTAGTGGTGTAGTCACTTACTGCTAAGGCTCTCGTAAGGTCCTCACAGATGTGGTGTTTCGCTCTCTCTCTGTCCCCCGTATAGGTTAGGACAAAACCCGTATGACTGGTGACTTGAGCCTGTTTATAGGGTCTCTTAGATAACCTGGCTCTGTGGGGTGTCACCATGCCTCCTGGGTGTAGGTGCGGACAGGTAATGTGCAATTAGCTGTCCTGACGGTCTATGAAGTAATGCGTAGAGGTCCTTACTACCTCGGTGTTCCAGCTACCGGCTCTCTGCACCTCAGAAGGAGGCAGCCTGCTCGGGGCTGGTCCCCTTCTGGTATCCTCTCCCGTGCTTTGCTTTCCTGCATGTGGAGCGCCCCCAGTAGGGCTATGGGGTACTCGGTGCTGGGTCCTTCGGTTCTCGGCGGGGATGTCACGGTGGCTGACCCGGTCCATGGCCCTAGGGACGTCCGTTGTAAATGGGGGAAAGGTCTTTAAAGGGATAATGTTCGTGACGCCACCTGTGGTATTCAGTCAGGGTGACCGACGCTGCTTAGGGGTCTGCTGGGGTGATGTAATGGCAGCTAGATGGTATACCCTCCCACAGGTGAAGTGTACCCCAGGGCTTTCCAGAGTGAAGATGGTGAATGGTGTGAGGCGCAGTGAAGAACGAGGACACAAGGTTGCAGTCTCTCTACCTTTACTGAAGGCTTCAGCATCCACAGTCCAGGGTACAGACCACAGGGTAGGCAGAGTCCGGCCAGTCTGAAAGGCAAATCCAGAGTCCCCTTATCCAGGTGGAAATCAGTAGCCTTCCTCTAGCGTCTGGGTGTTGTAGTACCTCCCTGCTGAGCTTCTCGGTAAGGTCCTCACAACTGATGTTAGTGTTCTAGATGTTATTTCTCTTTCTCTCTGTCCCCCTGATGGAATGGATAGGACAAACCCGTATGACTGGTGGCCTGAGGCTTTTTACAGGGACTCTATCACGCCCCGGCCCCCACAAGTTGCCACCATGCCTCCTGGGTATTGTTATGACCCCAGTGGACAGGGTCTCAGAGGAACGTGTAAGTCTGCGAGATTCAAAAATCCAGCTCATAGGGCTGTGGTAACTGGGTTGACCAAATAGCTACTCCTAACGCCAACACTAGAAGTAGCCGGGGATCATGCCTACGGTGATCGCTAGATGACTCGCGCCAGCCGGAGAATCTAACTACCCCTAGGAGAAGAAAACAAAGACATCTCTTGCCTCCAGAGAAAGGGACCCCAAAGCAAGATACAAGCCCCCCACAAATAATAACGGTGAGGTAAGAGGAAATGACAAACACAGAAATGAACCAGGTTCAGCAAAGAGAGGCCAGCTTACTAATAGCAGAATATAACAAGATAACTTATCTGGTCAACAAAAACCCTATAAAAATCCACGCTGGAGATTCAAGAACCCCCGAACCGTCTAACGGTCCGGGGGGAGAACACCAGCCCCCTAGAGCTTCCAGCAAAGGTCAGGATACAGATTGGAACAAGCTGGACAAAAATACCAAACAAAACAAAAGCAAAAAGCAAGGAAGCAGACTTAGCTTGAAATACAGGAACCAGGATCATAGGACAAGAGCACAACAGATTAGCTCTGATTTCAACGATGCCAGGCATTGAACTGAAGGTCCAGGGAGCTTATATAGCAACGCCCCTGAATTAACGGCCCAGGTGAGGATATAGGAAAAGACAGAAGCTCCAGAGTCAAATCACTAATGACCACTAGAGGGAGCAAAAAGCAAAATCACAACAGTACCCCCCCCCCTTAGTGAGGGGTCACCGAACCCTCACCACGACCACCAGGGCGATCAGGACGAGCGGCGTGAAAGGCACGAACTAAATCGGCCGCATGAACATCAGAGGCGACCACCCAGGAATTATCTTCCTGACCATAGCCCTTCCACTTGACCAGGTACTGAAGCCTCCGCCTGGAGAGACGAGAATCCAAGATCTTCTCCACCACGTACTCCAACTCGCCCTCAACCAACACCGGAGCAGGAGGCTCAGCAGAAGGAACCACAGGCACAACGTACCGCCGCAACAAGGACCTATGAAACACGTTGTGGATAGCAAACGACACAGGAAGAACCAGGCGAAAGGATACAGGATTAAGGATTTCCAATATCTTGTAAGGACCAATAAAACGAGGTTTAAATTTGGGAGAGGAAACCTTCATAGGAACAAAGCGGGAAGAAAGCCACACCAAATCCCCAACACGTAGTCGGGGACCCACACCGCGGCGGCGGTTGGCAAAGCGCTGAGCCCTCTCCTGTGACAACTTCAAGTTGTCCACCACAAGATTCCAGATCCGCTGCAACCTATCCACCACAGAATCCACCCCAGGGCAGTCAGAAGGTTCCACATGACCCGAAGAAAAACGAGGGTGGAAACCAGAGTTGCAGAAAAACGGCGAAACCAAGGTGGCGGAACTAGCCCGATTATTAAGGGCAAACTCAGCCAACGGCAAGAAGGTCACCCAATCGTCCTGATCAGCAGAGACAAAACACCTCAAATAAGCCTCCAAAGTCTGATTACTTCGCTCCGTCTGTCCATTAGTCTGAGGATGGAAAGCAGACGAAAACGACAAGTCAATGCCCATCCTACTACAAAAGGATCGCCAGAATCTGGAAACGAACTGGGATCCTCTGACACAATATTCTCAGGGATGCCGTGCAAACGAACCACGTTCTGGAAAAACACAGGAACCAGATCGGAAGAGGAAGGCAGCTTAGGCAAAGGAACCAAATGGAGCATCTTGGAGAAGCGATCACATATCACCCAGATAACAGACATGCCTTGAGACACCGGAAGATCAGAAATGAAATCCATGGAGATATGTGTCCAAGGTCTCTTAGGGACAGGCAAGGGCAAGAGCAACCCGCTGGCACGAGAACAGCAAGGCTTAGCTCGAGCACAAGTCCCACAGGACTGTACAAATGACCGCACATCCCTAGACAAGGAAGGCCACCAAAAGGATCTGGCCACCAGATCTCTGGTGCCAAAAATTCCTGGGTGACCTGCCAACACCGAGGAATGAACCTCGGAAATGACTCTGCTGGTCCACTTATCAGGCACAAACAGTCTGTCAGGTGGACAAGAATCAGGCCTATCAGCCTGAAATCTCTGCAACACACGTCGCAGATCAGGAGAAATAGCTGACAAGATAATACCATCCTTAAGAATACCAACAGGTTCAGCGACTCCAGGAGCATCAGGCACAAAGCTACTGGAAAGAGCATCGGCCTTCACATTTTTTGAACCTGGTAAATAGGCTGGCACAAAACAGGCGCCGAAGTAAACCGACGTTTCAACTCCTGGAAAGCCTCCACGGCAGCAGGAGCCCAATTAACCACATCGGAGCCCTTCTTGGTCATATCCGTCAAAGGTTTCACAATGCTAGAAAAGTTAGCGATAAAACGACGGTAGAAGTTAGCGAAACCCAAGAACTTCTGAAGACTCTTAACTGACGAGGGCTGAGTCCAATCAAGAATAGCTCGGACCTTGACTGGGTCCATCTCCACAGCAGAAGGGGAAAAAATGAACCCCAAAAAGGGAACCTTCTGTACACCAAAAAGACACTTTGAGCCCTTGACAAACAAAGAATTTTCACGCAAAATTTTAAAGACCATCCTGACCTGCTCCACATGCGAGTCCCAATTATCAGAAAAAAACAGAATATCATCCAGATAAACGATCAAAAATTTATCCAGATAGTTCCGGAAAATGTCATGCATAAAGGACTGAAAAACTGAAGGGGCATTAGAGAGCCCAAAAGGCATCACCAAGTACTCAAAATGACCTTCGGGCGTATTGAATGTGGTTTTCCATTCATCCCCTTGCTTAATGCGCACAAGGTTGTACGCACCACGAAGGTCTATCTTGGTAAACCACTTGGCACCTTTAATCCGGGCAAACAAGTCAGACAACAGCGGCAAAGGATACTGAAATTTGACAGTGATCTTATTTAAAAGCCGATAGTCAATACAAGGCCTCAAAGATCCGTCCTTTTTAGCCACAAAAAAGAATCCCGCACCAAGAGGGGAAGAAGACGGACGGATGTGTCCTTTCTCTAGAGACTCCTTGATATATGAACGCATAGCGGTATGTTCAGGTATCGACAGATTAAACAGTCTTCCCTTAGGAAATTTACTGCCTGGAATCAAATCTATTGCACAGTCACATTCCCTATGAGGAGGCAATGCACTGGACCTGGACTCGCTAAAGACATCCTGATAATCAGACAAATACTCCGGAACTTCCGAAGGCGTAGAAGAAGCAATAGACACAGGCAGGGAATCCTCATAAATACCACGACAGCCCCAACTAGACACTGACATAGCCTTCCAGTCAAGGACTGGATTATGGGTCTGTAACCATGGCAGCCCCAAAACAACCAAATCATGCATTTTATGTAGAACGAGAAAACGTATCACCTCGCGGTGTTCAGGAGTCATGCACATGGTAACCTGTGTCCAATACTGCGGTTTATTTTCTGCTAATGGCGTAGCATCAATACCCCTAAGAGGGATAGGATTTTCTAATGGTTCAAGAATAAAACCACAGCGCTTAGCAAATGAGAGATCCATAAGACTCAGGGCAGCACCTGAATCTACAAACGCCATGACAGGATAAGATGACAGTGAGCAAATCAAAGTTACAGACAGAATAAACTTAGGATGCAAATTACCAACGGTGACAGGACTAACAACCTTAGATATACGTTTAGAGCATGCTGAGATAACATGTGTAGAATCACCACAGTAGTAGCACAAGCCATTCCGGCGTCTATGAATTTTCCTCTCATTTCTAGTCAGGATTCTATCACATTGCATCAAATCAGGTGTCCGTTCAGACAACACCATGAGGGAATTTGCGGTTTTTCTATCACATTGCATCACATCAGGTGTCTGTTCAGACAACAACATGAGGGAATTTGCGGTTTTGCGCTCCCGCAACCGCCGGTCAATTTGAATAGCCAGGGACATGGTATCATTCAGACCTGTGGGAATGGGAAAACCCACCATAACATTCTTAATGGCCTCAGAAAGGCCATTTCTAAAATTAGCGGCCAGTGCACACTCGTTCCAATGTGTCAGCACGGACCATTTCCGAAATTTTTGGCAATACACCTCAGCCTCGTCCTGGCCCTGAGACATAGCCAGCAAGGCTTTCTCTGCCTGAATCTCAAGATTGGGTTCCTCATAAAGTAAACCGAGCGCCAGAAAAAACGCATCAATATCAGCCAATGCCGGATCTCCTGGCGCCAACGAAAAAGCCCAATCTTGAGGGTCACCCCGTAAGAATGAAATAACAATTTTTACTTGTTGAGCAGAGTCTCCAGACGAACAAGGTTTCAGGGACAAAAACAATTTACAATTATTCCTGAAATTCCTAAACTTAAATCGGTCTCCTGAAAACAGTTCAGGAATCGGAATCTTGGGTTCAGACCTAGGATTTCTGGTAACATAATCTTGTATACCCTGCACACGAGCGGCAAGCTGGTCCACACTTGTAATCAAGGTCTGGACATTCATGTCTGCAGCAAGCTTAAACCACTCTGAGGTAAAGGGGAAAAGAAAAAAAAAAATAAAAAATGAGAGAGGGAAAAAAACCCTCAATTTTCATTCTTATAATCCCACTTCTGCAATGCATTAAACATTTAATACTGTCCTGGCATACTGTTATGACCCCAGTGGACAGGGTCTCAGAGGAACGTGTAAGTCTGCGAGATTCAAAAATCCAGCTCATAGGGCTGTGGTAACTGGGTTGACCAAATAGCTACTCCTAACGCCAACACTAGAAGTAGCCGGGGATCATGCCTACGGTGATCGCTAGATGACTCGCGCCAGCCGGAGAATCTAACTACCCCTAGGAGAAGAAAACAAAGACCTCTCTTGCCTCCAGAGAAAGGGACCCCAAAGCAAGATACAAGCCCCCCACAAATAATAACGGTGAGGTAAGAGGAAATGACAAACACAGAAATGAACCAGGTTCAGCAAAGAGAGGCCAGCTTACTAATAGCAGAATATAACAAGATAACTTATCTGGTCAACAAAAACCCTATAAAAATCCACGCTGGAGATTCAAGAACCCCCGAACCGTCTAACGGTCCGGGGGGAGAACACCAGCCCCCTAGAGCTTCCAGCAAAGGTCAGGATACAGATTGGAACAAGCTGGACAAAAATACCAAACAAAACAAAAGCAAAAAGCAAGGAAGCAGACTTAGCTTGAAATACAGGAACCAGGATCATAGGACAAGAGCACAACAGATTAGCTCTGATTTCAACGATGCCAGGCATTGAACTGAAGGTCCAGGGAGCTTATATAGCAACGCCCCTGAACTAACGGCCCAGGTGAGGATATAGGAAAAGACAGAAGCTCCAGAGTCAAATCACTAATGACCACTAGAGGGAGCAAAAAGCAAAATCACAACAGGTATGGGTCGGGCAGGTAACGTGGAATTATCTGTCCTCCCAGTCTCTGAAGTAAAGTGTAGAGATCCTTACTCCCTCGGTATTCTGGCTACCGGATTCCTGCGCCTCAGAGGGAAGCAGCTTGCTCCTTGCTGATCTCCCTCTGATATACCTCTCCTGTGCTCTGCTTTCCTGCACACTCTCTGCAATGTGTTCACTTTAGTGTCTTTTCCCAGGCGCTGCAGCACTTCAGGCTCCAGGACTCCACTCCTTCCTCTGTCCTCCTGACAGGAACTGAACTCTGAGCCCCTTTCCCTCCAGATCAGGATGTTTTATAGGGGAGTTCACCTTAAACAGGCTTAGAGCTCCCCCTTCTGGTCTGGAGTGTGAACATGTTGCATGCATTGTGTTACCTGATAAAGAGATCTCCTTTATTGCCTTCAGACGTAACATCACTCCCCCTGGTGGAAGAATGACATTACTGCAACGACCAGGACTGTGGGGCGCTGCACATGCTCACTGCAACGTATTCTGCTTTCTAAGATGTCTCTTTCTGGGAGCTGCAGCTCTGAGGGCATGCACAGCTCTGTGAACCCTCTATCCTCCTCAGATGGCTGTCTGGAACTGACTCCGTCCGGAACTGACTAACTTTCCCTACAGACTACCAGTTATATATATATATGGGGAGTCACCTAATAAATAGGATCAAAAGCTCCCCCTGGTGGCCTGGAGTATGAATGTGTTGCATGCTTGTGGTACTTGGATGCAGTTATCCTTCCTTGCCACCGAACGTAGCATCACCTTCCCCTGGAGGAAAGCAATGCCACTGTGACGACCAGGACCCTGGGGCGCCACAGAAATAAATATGTTCATTCTTTTGAGGCTTTTGTTAGTGCGTTGTCAGATAGGTTTTGGTGTGAACTTGCGCCAAAAAAAATAGTTGTGTGCACATACTCTAAAGCAGAGGTGTCAAACTGCATTCCTCGAGGGCCGCAAACAGGTCATGTTTTCAGGATTTCCTTGTATTGCACAGGTGATAATTTAATTACCTGCGCAGAATGATTCCAGCACCTTGTGGAATGCTAAGGAAATCTTGAAAACACTCATGGTTTGAGGCCCTCGAGGAATGCAGTTTGACACCTCTGCTCTAAAGGGTCTACAATTCATTCACATTTCTTTCAGAAAAGTAAAGTTCTTGCTTGTAGTTACCTTTCCCACACCCAATGCTCTCATCCTATTGAGACCTTAAAGATTTACATGTCAGGCCAATATGATTTTTATATGAGTTTGTGCTTTTACCTACTGACCTTGAACATTTATATTTATGGCACAACTGAGCTGTACCAAAGTTCATACAACTAACCTAAGGGGCATAAAAGTGCATCTATATATCTCTGGATTTATGAGCTGTCTTCATCATGTAAGCAGTAGTGATGAGCGAGTGTACTTGTTGCTCAGGTTTTCCTGAGCTCGCTCGGGTGATCTCTGAGTGTTTGTAAGTGCACGGAGATTTAGTTTTCATCCCGGCAGCTGACTGATTTACAGCTACTAACCTGCTTGATTACATGTGGGGATTCCCTAGCAACCAGTCAACCCCCACATGTACTCAGCCTGGCTAGTAGCCATAAATCATTCAGCTGAGGTGCCGAAAACTAAATCTCTGAGCACTTACAAATACTCGGAGATCACCCGAGGGTGCTCGGGAAAACCCGAGCAACGAGTATACTTGCTCATCACTAGCAAGCAGTAAGTGAGCATATTGGCCCCGATTCACCAAGCTGAGTACGCCAGATCATAAAACGTTTTAAAAAGTTGCCATTTTTGTACAACAAGAGATTCTGTAAAAAATATATGGAGCTAGGGTGGCATGGGGGCATGACATCACATCTCGTCCAATTCATCATGTAGTGCTCCTTATGCCAAAAATCTTACTCAACAAGTAAGTCTAAACTGACAACCGGATCACACGAGTGCATGCAGCAATTGCTTCTTAAGCTTGTTGGTTAGCCAATCGTTTGCGGTAAGCATTATGCTCTGATATCTGTTTATCTACCTCACGAGATGAGTCTAAGGGTACCGTCACACAGTGAAATTTCCATCGCTGCGACGGTACGATTCGTGACGTTCTAGCGATATCGTTACGATATCGCAGTGTCTGACACGCAGCAGCGATCAGGGACCCTGCTGAGAATCGTACGTCGTAGGACATCGTTTGGAACTTTCTTTCGTCGCTTGATCACCCGCTGACATCGCTGGATCGTTGTGTGTGACAGCGATCCAGCGATGTGTTCGCTTGTAACCAGGGTAAACATCGGGTAACTAAGCGTAACGTCTCAGCTTCTCTGCACTGTGAGCGCCTGCCGGCCGGAAAGCGAGCACAGCGGTGACGTCACCGCTCTGCTTTCCGGCTATGGCGCTTACACAGTGGAGAGAAGCTGAGACGCCGGGGACAGACACCGGAATGTGAGTATGTACTGTTTGTTTTTTTTTACGTTAACGCTGGTAACCAGGGTAAACATCGGGTTACTAAGCGCGGCCCTGCGCTTAGTAACCCGATGTTTACCCTGGTTACCCGGGGACTTCGGCATCGCTCCAGCGCCGTGATTGCAAAGTGTGACCGCAGTCTACGACGCTGGAGCGATATTCATACGACGCTGCGACGTCACGAATCGTGCCGTCGCAGCGATGGAAATTTCACTGTGTGACGGTACCCTAACACTACCCCATTTAATTGCATTGGTCCATGTGCTGCTTGCATGCTATCCAGTTTGCATAATGAAGACAGCCAGCTGCACAAGTGAGTACTTGCGGACAGCACCGCTGCCACCACCGATAATGGTTGATGGTCGGGTGCCAGATATCCTAAGGATAGGTCATTAATGCTAAAGTACTGGACAACCCCTTTATGATATGCAGAGTAGTCTGGTAGCATTTATTTTTATTTCTAACAAGTACCAAGGACTAGATTAAGCTGGTAGGCATGTGGGAGATGGGTAGCTTGGCTGTACATGATGTGCACTGATGTAAATTTTCACCTATACTCAAGCCCTTTTTAAAAGCAGTTTCTCCTCTATAACCATCACTAGGATACAAGGAAGCTTAAATAATCATGGATTTCTGAGATGTGACATGTGGGCCCGGGAGATTTGATCTCTTCTCAAGAGTCCAGGAGGGCTCTTTTTTTCTGTAAAAGATATTTTGCTATTTTTTATTCATCATGCAATAGTGGCTACAGAAGAACAAAAAAAAACAAATATTGGATATCAGGAAAATATAATGAAAAATTGTATAAATATATAATAAAACAAAACATACTGAGATGATACAATAAAAGAATGTCTTTGTTATATATTATTTGGCATACAATAGCACTGATACAACGTGCCTGTACTTGGAAAGCAAATACAGCTGTGGCGCCCCATGGTCCTGGTCATCACAGTAGCACTGCTTTCCTCACAGGGAGAGTGATGTTACATTTGGAAGCGATAAAGGATATCTTTTATCAGGTAATCACCATGCACACATCTTCACACTCCAGGCCACAAGGGGGAGCTTTGATCCTATTTACTAGGTGACATATATATATATATATATATATATATATATATATATATATATATATATATATCTATAATATAACGCTGGGAGCGTCACTCTGTCCGAAGCCTCTATAGACTGCGCAAGCGCAAGCGCCGGCGCAGTCTGGACCGCACAGAGCGACGCTCCCAGGAGATCGCGGTATGCGTAAGCGCTGAACGCACACCGCGATCTCCACCGGACAAGAAGGGACGAGCCAGGAGGCGGAGGGTGAGTATACTTACCTGACCCGTTCCACCGACGCGCTTCCGGGCCGTGACTGTCCCCCTGCTCCCGGAATCGGCGCCTGCGCAGTCCGCGCTTTCCGGCGCCATTTTCTTGAAGACACATTGCAGTGTCTTCAAGAAAATGGCGCCGGAAAGCGCGGACTGCGCAGGCGCCGACTCCGGGAGCAGGACCAAGAAAATGGCCGCACCCAGCACAGCCGCCGCGCCCAGCACAGCCACGCACAGCTGCCCACAGCAACGCACAGCCGCCGCACCCAGCACAGCCGACCATAGCCACGCACAGCCACCCATAGCCACGCACAGCCGCCGCACCCAGCACAGCCGACCACAGCCACGCACAGCCGCCGCACCCAGCACAGCCGCCCACAGCCACGCACAGCCGCCGCACCCAGCACAGCCGACCACAGCCGCCGCACCCAGCACAGCCGCCCACAGCCACGCACAGCCGCCCACAGCCACGCACAGCCGCCCACAGCCACGCACAGCCGCACCCAGCACAGCCGACCACAGCCACGCACAGCCGCCGCACCCAGCACAGCCGCCCACAGCCACGTACAGCCACCCATAGCCACGCACAGCCGCCGCACCCAGCACAGCCGACCACAGCCGCCGCACCCAGCACAGCCGCCCACAGCCACGCACAGCCGCCGCACCCAGCACAGCCGACCACAGCCGCCGCACCCAGCACAGCCGCCCACAGCCACGCACAGCCGCACCCAGCACAGCCGACCACAGCCACGCACAGCCGCCGTACCCAGCACAGCCGCCCACAGCCACCCATAGCCACGCACAGCCGCCGCACCCAGCACAGCCGACCACAGCCGCCGCACCCAGCACAGCCGCCCACAGCCACGCACAGCCCACAGCGACGCACAGCCGCCGCACCCAGCACAGCCACCCACAGCCGCCGCACCCAGCACATCCGCCGCACCCAGCACAGCCATGCACAGCCGCCACAGCCACGCACAGCCTCCCACAGCCACGCACAGCCTCCCACAGCCGCCCACAGCCACGGACAGCCGCCGCACCCAGCACAGCCGCCGCACCCAGCACAGCCGCCCACAGCCACGCACAGCCGCCGCACACAGCACAGCCGCCCACAGCCGCCGCACCCAGCACAGCCGCCCACAGCCACGCACAACCGCTGCACCCAGCACAGCCACCCACATCCGCCGCACCCAGCACATCCACCGCACCCAGCACATCCGCCGCACCCAGCACAGCCGCCGCACCCAGCACAGCCGCCCACAGCCGCCCACAGCCACCCATAGCCACGCACAGCCGCCGCACCCAGCACAGCCGACCACAGCCACGCACAGCCGCCGCACCCAGCACAGCCGCCCACAGCCACGCACAGCCGCCGCACCCAGCACAGCCGACCACAGCCGCCGCACCCAGCACAGCCGCCCACAGCCACGCACAGCCGCCCACAGCCACGCACAGCCGCCCACAGCCACGCACAGCCGCACCCAGCACAGCCGACCACAGCCACGCACAGCCGCCGCACCCAGCACAGCCGCCCACAGCCACGTACAGCCACCCATAGCCACGCACAGCCGCCGCACCCAGCACAGCCGACCACAGCCGCCGCACCCAGCACAGCCGCCCACAGCCACGCACAGCCGCCGCACCCAGCACAGCCGACCACAGCCGCCGCACCCAGCACAGCCGCCCACAGCCACGCACAGCCGCCCACAGCCACGCACAGCCGCACCCAGCACAGCCGACCACAGCCACGCACAGCCGCCGCACCCAGCACAGCCGCCCACAGCCACGTACAGCCACCCATAGCCACGCACAGCCGCCGCACCCAGCACAGCCGACCACAGCCGCCGCACCCAGCACAGCCGCCCACAGCCACGCACAGCCCACAGCGACGCACAGCCGCCGCACCCAGCACAGCCACCCACAGCCGCCGCACCCAGCACATCCGCCGCACCCAGCACAGCCATGCACAGCCGCCACAGCCACGCACAGCCGCCTACAGCCACGCACAGCCTCCCACAGCCACGCACAGCCGCCCACAGCCACGGACAGCCGCCGCACCCAGCACAGCCGCCGCACCCAGCACAGCCGCCCACAGCCACGCACAGCCGCCGCACACAGCACAGCCACGCACAGCCGCCCACAGCCGCCGCACCCAGCACAGCCGCCCACAGCCACGCACAACCGCTGCACCCAGCACAGCCACCCACAGCCGCCGCACCCAGCACATCCGCCGCACCCAGCACATCCGCCGCACCCAGCACATCCGCCGCACCCAGCACAGCCGCCGCACCCAGCACAGCCGCCGCACCCAGCACAGCCACGCACAGCCGCCACAGCCATGCACAGCCTCCGCACCCAGCACAGCCACGCACAGCCGCCTACAGCCACGGACAGCCGCCGCACCCAGCACAGCCACCGCACCCAGCACAGCCGCCGCACCCAGCACAGCCGCCCACAGCCACGCACAGCCGCCGCACCCAGCACAGCCGCCCACAGCCACGCACAGCCGCCGCACCCAGCACAGCCGCCTACAGCCACGCACAGCCGCTGCACCCAGCACAGCCGCTGCACCCAGCACAGCCACCGCACCCAGCACAGCCGTCCACAGCTGCCGCACCCAGCACAGCCGCCCGCACCCAGCACAGCCACGTCACATACAGCCGCCCGCACTCAGCACAGCCACATACAGCCGCCCGCACTCAGCACAGCCGCCCGCACTCAGCACAGCCGCCCGCACTGATGGGGGCGCAGGATGGAGCAGCACGTGATAGGATGGGGGCGCAGGATGGGAGCACATGACAGGATGGGGATGAGGATGGAGCAGCACATGACACGGTGGAGCAGCACATGACAGGATGGGGGCGCAGGATGGAGCAGCACATGACACGGTGGAGCAGCACATGACAGGATGGGGATGCAGGATGGAGCAGCACATGACACGGTGGAGCAGCACATGACAGGATGGGGGCGCAGGATGGAGCAGCACATGACACGGTGGAGCAGCACATGACAGGATGGGGGCGCAGGATGGAGCAGCATATGACAGGATAGGAGCAGCACATACCAGGATGGAGACCATATTCCAATATAAATGCTTGCCACCCGGGCGTAGAACGGGTTCAATAGCTAGTATATATATATAGTGGTTTGGAGGGAAAGAGAGATTAGATTGTCAGAGAGACAGAAGAGAGCAGTCTATAGGACTGGAGGGGCCGTTCTGCCAGAAAGTGCTGAAGCTCCTGGACAGAGATGATACCGACAGCAGAGCATCGTTCAGTGAGCGAGAAGGAGAGCGAAGCACAGGGGAAAGATATCAGGGGAGACCAGCTAAGAGAAGGCTGCCTCCCTCTGAGGCACAGATAACCGGTAGCCGGACCACCGAGGTTGTAAGGACTCTACGACTTACATCAGACCCTGTGTACTGCCCACTCTCCTGATACTGAACTCGCCTTTGTGGCCTGTGAACTGCCCGCTCTCCTGATACTGAACTCGCCCTCGTGTACTGCCCGCTCTCCTGATACTGAACTCGCCCTCGTGTACTGCCCGCTCTCCTGATACTGAACTCGCCCTCGTGTACTGCCCGCTCTCCTGATACTGAACTCGCCCTCGTGTACTGCCCGCTCTCCTGATACTGAACTCGCCCTTGTGTACTGCCCACTCTCCTGATACTGAACTCGCCCTCGTGTACTATCCGCTCTCCTGATACTGAACTCTCCCTCGTGGCCTGTGTACTATCCACTCTCCTGATACTGAACATTCCCTCGTGGCCTGTGTACTGTCTGCTCTCCTGATACTGAACTCGCCCTCGTGGCCTGTGTACTGTCTGCTCTCCTGATACTGAACTCGCCCTCATGGCCTGTGTACTGCCCGCTCTCCTGATACTCAACTCGCCCTCGTGGCCTGTGTACTGTCCGCTCTCCTGATACTCAACTCGCCCTCGTGGCCTGTGTACTGTCCGCTCTCCTGATACTGAACTCGCCCTCGTGGCCTGTGTACTGTTCGCTCTCCTGATACTGAACTCGCCCTCGTGGCCTGTGCACTGCCCGCTCTCCTGATACTGAACTCGCCCTCGTGGCCTGTGTACTGCCCGCTCTCCTGATACTGAACTCGCCCTCGTGGCCTGTGTGCAGCGCCCCCAGGGCCGAGGGGTACCCGGTACCGGGCCTCTGAGTCTCTGTTCTGGGGTTGTCACGGTGGCTAGACCCGGTCCGTGACCCTGCTGAGGGGCGCACAATGAAAGGTGGTGGTATGGTGCTGAAGTTATGGTGCGGTGTAGTGCCGGTCGCGGTCAATAACGAGGACACCAGGTTGCAGTCTCTTTACCTCTTTACTGAAGGCTTCTGAGTCCTCAATCCGGAATACGGTTAACCGGGCTGCGCAAGTCCGGTCAGTCCGATGGCACCTCCAGAGTTCCCTTTGCAGGTGGAAATCTGTGCCTACCTTCCTGCGCTTGTGTGTTGTAGTCCATCCCTGCTGAGCACCACGGGATAGTCCTCACAACTGTTGTGTCTGTTTCTCGTGTTCCCTCACAACTCGATTCTGATGTTCTTCCACGTCCCCCAGATCTTATGGTTAGGACGCACCCGTATGACGGGGAGGCTCGGAGCTATTCCGGGACTCTAGCGTCGCCCCACTCCTGTTGTTACCCCCCTGTGTCTTCCTAGGTCAATTGGGTGAGACAGCCCGCCTCTAACTGACTGTCCTGCCGTAGGTTTGAAGTTTGGCTTGGAGCTCTATACTTCCTCGGCGTTCCGGCCACCGGTTATGCGCCTCAATAGGATGTTGCCTCGTCTTACAGCACAACTCCTACTGGTATTCTCCTTGTTGCATTGATCTCGTTTCTCACTCAGCACAATAAACTTCGCTTCTTATCCTTTCTTGGGGTACCGCCGCTATATCGTGCAGGCACGGTCCCGTAAAGTTCTCTCTGGTTGCTAGGCCTCTGTCAGGATCCCACCCCTGACAGGGACCCCTCTGAATCTTCCCCTACAACACCCTCTGCCACAAGGTGTTGCCTGGTTACAACCCAGTCAGTTTTCTCTCTAACTTCCTGCCTAACCCCCAGTTTTACCAGATTGTGAGGAGTGGCCTAATGAATAGAACCCTTAGCTCCCCCTGGAGGTCAGACTGTGAAATGTATTGGTGTCGGTGATACCTGGTCAGATGAACTCCTTCAGTGCCATCAGACGTACAATAGCCCCCCTTAGCGGCGGAGCCACAGTACTGCAACGACCAGGACTCTGGGGCGCTGCACTCCCCCCCGGTTAAATCCAGTACTCCTGGACTGGGAAGAAAACAACAATACATGTTAGCAAAAAGACATACAATTTTGAAAATGCAAGTACAAGTAAACTTTTTAACAGAGCTTCCCTTTATGGGAGGTGAGGACACTTGAACGTTACAAACATGGTTAAATACTTTAAATAACAGACTATAAATAACTTCTTTTACCCAACCGGGTATTCTACTCAGTGCAAAACTTGTGAACAATAATTCAACATTGCCTTTAAGGACGTACTCGCTAAATCCACTAAAGACCTTCTTATAACACATTATAAGGCTATTCAACGTTTATGCATTCTCCTTCTTTACGTCTGCAGGACCGCCTGTCCTAACTGCTCCAGACCTACTGCCTCTCCTTTCTGGACAGGACCGCCCCTTTTCGCCTGGGCCTACTGTCCTTCCACTACTATACACAGTATAGAACATATCATTTTTCTTTCAGTTCAAGATCACTGAGCCATCTCTGTATGGCTCCTAGGAGGACTCACTAACTAACCCCGTACGGGTTCACTTCCTGTCCTCGTTCTTCTATCAACATTATTAAACATTTCTTACAATTAACTAGCTTGTTACATTCAACTTTTACATATCAGCATTATTACTTCTTTTAAAGCATCATCATTCCTTAAGTGCTATCGATGAACATCCCCTTTAAGAGGGGACCAAGTCTCTATGAGGTAGTGCAACTTCTCAAGCTGCAAGTCCGTATGCAGCAAGGACTCCGGTGTTGGTTCCTAGACCAGTGTCTTCGCAAAGAGTCCTTTTCTTGTATAAAACCAGTAGAGAGCACCTTTAAAAAGGTGCAAACTATTTACAACATCAGTTTTTGAATCATTCACCGTCCATGATTCGGCAGTCCTTTGATAACTGTGCAAAAAATAGAAAACAAACAAAAAAAACAATAGGGATCCCGGGTCAACAAAGGGATCCCTTTAAGAGTTAACCCTGGACGGGTTTTAGCAGCAAAACAGTGAAAACAATGAACTTATTTACAGTTGCAGAGTGTTAGTACAGTTACTTAAACCACTCAGGAGGCAGCACTGGCGGAGGCAACTCCTGTGGATATTGCCCACCACCTGGTACTGCATAAGGGGGAGTGTTGTCCCATCTGGGGGTCTGCGTACCCACTGTCTTCAATTCTGGAGCAGCAGGAGCACCCCTCACCTGAGGAGGCGCCTCCTTGGCCATGAGGGTGGTGGAGGTGACGATGCTGCATGTCGTGGTCTTGATCATAGTGCACGTTGGAGTGACCTCGGTGGTCCTGGTGATGACCACGGGCTGACCACAAGGGGGCACCTTGGCCACAGGGGTCAGCCTCACCGGCACCTTAATCGGGGGGGGGGGTCACAGGGTTCTGCCTCCTGTGGACATTCAGGGCAAACCACCCCTTTTCCCCAAAGTGCCTGGTGTAGCTCACTTCGTCCCCCGGGTAGAGATCCCGGTCTGGATGGCCCTCTCTGAGATGTGACTCAACATCCCTTCGGTTGACAAACACCTCCGCATACAGGCCCGGCTCTTTAATGAAGCCCCAGCCTCCGCGGAGCTTGAAGGTGGTGATGGTGCCCTGCCTGCGCGGGGCCTGGTGAGCAGCGGGGTCCTTGCGGGCTCGGTCCTTGACCGCCAGGTCTTTTTGATGGTAGGCCTCCAGCCCGGCCTGGTATGCCTCTTCTTTCTCTTTCCACTGCCGTGCCAGCTGGATCTGGTACTCCTCCCAGCTCAGGGCCTGCACCATCTCCCCTTCCCGTGTCTTCACCCCGGGGAACGCCATGAGGTCGGATCCTGGGTTCACCCAGCGGCATACCGTGCGCTCCGCACGGGCCTCACACAGCAGGGTAGTGGGTGTGATTGGGGCTTTCAGGAAGCGCTCCATACCCGTTGCCTCCTCCCATGGCAACAGGCGCTGGCGTCTATGGGTCCCAGGGAGAGGGGGTGCCGCAACGGGGCCTACTAACAAGCCCTCTGCTAGCGGGACGGGGTCGGTGGACTCACCAGCCAATGCAGGCTTCTCCTCCGCGACGGGTTCCGCTGGCAGTGTCGGCGAGGGCCTCAGCAACAACACCGGTAGCGGCACAGGATCCGATGCCAGAGGACTTCCTTCCGGCGCTACCTGGTGCAGACCTTGGGCCTTCATGTTCAGCTGAAGAAGTTGATGGATCAAGTCTCCCATCTCAGCCTGCAAGAGGTCAGTGCTATCCGTGGAGAATTGGCTGCAGTATTCGTCCGGGTAGTTGGGGGAGACTTCTGCTTCCACCCCACATTCGGGTTCCGAGTTGCTGGCCATGGCGTCCTCCACGTGAGTCGCTTCCTGGTTCTTTTCCCGCTCTCTCCTTCGTGGGCGGTTTCGTTTTCTCTGCCTCCGCCCACCATTGAGAATCAGGAGGCGGATCTCGGATGACGGACACGTCCTCACGGTGCAGAAATATTTAGACTGGGCGGCCATTGTCTTTCGCGCTCTTCAGCTTGTCTACGCCCACTCCACGCCCCTCTTCTTCTCCTGCGCTCTCCTCAGCGCTGTAATGGCGGATTTTGGCGGCAAGTGGCGCGGCACAGTCTTTGCAATAAGTCACAGTCCAAGTATAATAAATCACAGTTCCAAGGCACACATGACCTGATTCTTCAGGCTTAAGTAGATCCTGTTCGTGACGCCAAAATTGCAGCGCCCCCACTGCCGCAGGGCCGAGGGGTACCCGGTACCGGGCCTCTGAGTCTCTGTTCTGGGGTTGTCACGGTGGCTAGACCCGGTCCGTCACCCTGCTGAGGGGCGCACAATGAAAGGTGGTGGTATGGTGCTGAAGTTATGGTGCGGTGTAGTGCCGGTCGCGGTCAATAACGAGGACACCAGGTTGCAGTCTCTTTACCTCTTTACTGAAGGCTTCCGAGTCCTCAATCCGGAATACGGTTAACCGGGCTGCGCAAGTCCGGTCAGTCCGATGGCACCTCCAGAGTTCCCTTTGCAGGTGGAAATCTGTGCCTACCTTCCTGCGCTTGTGTGTTGTAGTCCTTCCCTGCTGAGCACCACGGGATAGTCCTCACAACTGTTGTGTCTGTTTCTCGTGTTCCCTCACAACTCGATTCTGATGTTCTTCCACGTCCCCCAGATCTTATGGTTAGGACGCACCCGTATGACGGGGAGGCTCGGAGCTATTCCGGGACTCTAGCGTCGCCCCACTCCTGTTGTTACCCCCATGTCTTCCTAGGTCACTTGGGTGAGACAGCCCGCCTCTAACTGACTGTCCTGCCGTAGGTTTGAAGTTTGGCTTGGAGCTCTATACTTCCTCGGCGTTCCGGCCACCGGTTATGCGCCTCAATAGGATGTTGCCTCGTCTTACAGCACGACTCCTACTGGTATTCTCCTTGTTGCATTGATCTCGTTTCTCACTCAGCACAATAAACTTTGCTTCTTATCCTTTCTTGGGGTACCGCCGCTATATCGTGCAGGCACGGTCCCGTAACGTTCTCTCTGGTTGCTAGGCCTCTGTCAGGATCCCACCCCTGACAGGGACCCCTCTGAATCTTCCCCCTACAACACCCTCTGCCACAAGGTGTTGCCTGGTTCCAACCCAGTCAGCTTTCTGATCTAACTTCCTATCCAACCCCCAGTTTTACCAGACTGTGAGGAGTGGCCTAATGCATAGTGCCCTTAGCTCCCCCTGGAGGCCAGACTGTGAAATGTATTGGTGTCTGTGATACCTGGTCAGATGAACTCCTTCAGTGCCATCAGACGTACCATAGCCCCCCTTAGCGGCGGAGCCACAGTACTGCAACGACCAGGACTCTGGGGCGCTGCATGTGTACTGCCTGCTCTCCTGATACTCAACTCGCCCTCGTGGCCTGTGTACTGTCCGCTCTCCTGATACTCAACTCGCCCTCGTGGCCTGTGTACTGTCCGCTCTCCTGATACTCAACTCGCCCTCGTGGCCTGTGTACTGTCCGCTCTCCTGATACTCAACTCGCCCTCGTGGCCTGTGTACTGTCCGCTCTCCTGATACTGAACTCGCACTCGTGGCCTGTGCACTGCCCGCTCTCCTGATACTGAACTCGCCCTCGTGGCCTGTGTACTGTCTGCTCTCCTGATACTGAACTCGCCCTCGTGGCCTGTGTACTGCCTGCTCTCCTGATACTGAACTCGCCCTCGTGGCCTGTGTACTGCCTGCTCTCCTGATACTGAACTCGTCCTCGTGGCCTGTGTACTGTCCGCTCTCCTGATACTGAACTCGCCCTCGTGGCCTGTGTACTGTCCGCTCTCCTGATACTGAACTCGCACTCGTGGCCTGTGCACTGCCCGCTCTCCTGATACTGAACTCGCCCTCGTGGCCTGTGTACTGTCTGCTCTCCTGATACTGAACTCGCCCTCGTGGCCTGTGTACTGCCTGCTCTCCTGATACTGAACTCGCCCTCGTGGCCTGTGTACTGCCTGCTCTCCTGATACTGAACTCGTCCTCGTGGCCTGTGTACTGTCTGCTCTCCTGATACTGAACTCGCCCTCGTGGCCTGTGTACTGCCTGCTCTCCTGATACTGAACTCGCCCTCGTGGCCTGTGTACTGCCTGCTCTCCTGATACTGAACTCGCCCTCGTGGCCTGTGTACTGCCTGCTCTCCTGATACTGAACTCGTCCTCGTGGCCTGTGTACTGTCTGCTCTCCTGATACTGAACTCGCCCTTGTGGCCTGTGTACTGTCTGCTCTCCTGATACTGAACTCGCCCTCGTGGCCGTGCACTGCCCGCTATCCCGCTAAATGATGCTGGGAGGCCAATTTGTATTCATAGACATGGGCAGGAAGCCTACTACGTGGAAATCTGTATTCAACATTACAGGAGTTTTTCCACTTTAGGCCATATTGCGTTGGTGCAGTCCGTTCAACGCACAAACACTAGTGCCTTTTCCAAGATCGCATTATGCGATAGCGATCGCGCAGATGCTCCATTTGCGCTGTTGGTGACGGACCCGGAAACGCTGCAGACCTCGTAAAGGGTCTGTCACAAAATGACGGCACATGCCAATTATGG
Source organism: Ranitomeya variabilis (assembly GCF_051348905.1). Classification (NCBI taxonomy): domain Eukaryota; kingdom Metazoa; phylum Chordata; class Amphibia; order Anura; family Dendrobatidae; genus Ranitomeya; species Ranitomeya variabilis. The sequence goes on along the minus strand of NC_135239.1, from coordinate 64,129,111 downwards.
CCTGCGTTAGTTATGCGCTACATAATGGCAGACAATGGGTGCCTGCGCTGAAGCGTCTGTTACATTGTGTTAGTGCTGCTGTGTAAGATGCCATCAGCGCATTGCCATTAACGCAATATGAACCCGGCCTCAGACCAGTGGTCACCAAACATTTGCTCCAAAGTAAAACAATAGCTCCTAACGTAAAAAAACAGCACTGCTCCTCCTCCCCGTCACTATCTCTCCGACTCTGTGAAGTTGAGACTACAGAGCATATCACCGCTGCAGTCAGTCACTGCGCTCAGCCATGTAAACGGCATTAGCTGCTGAGTGCAGTGATTGGCGGCAGTGTTAATGTGCTCTGTAATCAACTGCGTATGTGTTACAGAGGAAATAATGGCTTGCTGTGACAGAAGTCTTGTCTTCATGAGTGTGGTGGTCAGAAGACATTAGAGGAACGTGAGCTGCAGTGCAGAGTCCTCCACCACGGAGGACAGGAGATTATGCTACAGCACGCAGTTACCCGCACAACACTGCGCCTGCGCCTCAGTCACACCCACAACGTCACTGCTCCGCCCATTAGATAATAAGTACCCCTACACAGGCCTGCCCGGCTTTTAACTGGTGCCGTCTATTAAGCACAAATCCCCGCCCCTTAGTGTAACCCCGCCCCCTTTACATCCCCGCCCCCTGCCATTAGCGCTGCGCTCGCTCTCGGCTGTGCTGTCAGTCGCTGTGTCTTGCTGTCACCGCCATGCCCGGACTGCTCCTCGGCGATGTCTTCCCGGACTTCGAGGCCGATACAACGATCGGCAAAATCCGGTTCCATGAGTTCCTAGGAGATTCGTAAGTGTCAGAACCGGCTGTTATATAACCGCGCGGTGCACAGGATCCTGCCCGGAGGGAGCTTGCTGGGACTTGTAGTTCTGGGATCTGGATGTCTTCTATAGCATGTGATCTCTAGACAGGCTGCTGATGGCGGCGGATAACACCCGCTGCCCTGTGTGTGAGGCCCTGCCCGGTTCTGACCTCCTGCCGCTGCGGGACTTTCATGTTTCAGTATTATATTTCCTCCTTTTCCCCATCGTCTGCAGCGTGAGTGCGAGTGACGGCCCCGGGCGGTGCGGGGGTTCTGCGCCTTGTCACCGCTCTCATCATATTTATCTATATACTAGATGGTGGCCCGATTCTAACGCATCGGGTATTCTAGAATATGTATGTAGTTGCATTCTGAAAACTTCATAAATAAATTAGGCTACTTTCACACTAGCGTTGTGCACTGCACGTCGCTATGCGACGTTGCAGCACAGCGATGCATAGTGTGAATGCACCGCACATCGGGGGCAGCGGATGCTGTTTTACATCGCATCCGCTGCCCCATTGTGATGTGCGGGGGGGGCGGAGTTCCGGCCGCGCATGCGCGGTCGGAAAAGACGCTATCGACGCACAAAAAAAATTACATGTAACGTTTTTTTTGTGCAGACAGTCCGACGCAACCGTCGCACTGTGTCGTTAATTCAAGTCTATGGAGAAAAAACGCATCCTGCAAGCAATTTTGCAGGATGCGTTTTTTCTACAGAACGACGCATAGCGATGTGTAGTGCACGACGCTAGTGTGAAAGAGGCCTTACACACAGGATTCGGCCGGCCACGACTAATTAGCGAAGCGTGGTTCAAATTGCCACATAGTATATAGCACAGCCACATAGTATATAGCACAGCCACATAGTATATAGCACAGCCACATAGTATATAGCACAGCCACATAGTATATAGCACAGCCACATAGTATATAGCACAGCCACATAGTATATAGCACAGCCACATAGTATATAGCACAGCCACATAGTATATAGCACAGCCACATAGTATATAGCACAGCCACATAGTATATAGCACAGCCACATAGTATATAGCACAGCCACATAGTATATAGCACAGCCACATAGTATATAGCACAGCCACATAGTATATAGCACAGCCACATAGTATATAGCACAGCCACATAGTATATAGCACAGCCACATAGTATATAGCACAGCCACATAGTATATAGCACAGCCACATAGTATATAGCACAGCCACATAGTATATAACAGCCCACATAGTATATAACAGCCCACATAGTATATAGCACAGCGATGTAGTATATACCACAGCCACGTAGTATATAGCCCACAGCCACGTAGTATATAGCCAACAGCCACGTAGTATATAGCCCGGCCACGTAGTATATTGCACAGCCACGCATAGGCAGCATCTATAGTAAAAAGTTGGTCACACAGGGTTAATAGCAGTGTTAACTGAGTGCGTTACACCGCGGCATAACACGGTCTGTCAACGCTGCCATTAACCCTTTGTGAGCACTGACTGCAGGGAGTAAGGAGCGGTTATTTTGCCGCCGGACTGTGCCCGTCGCTGATTGGTCGCAGCAAAACGGCCACGACCAATCAGCGACTTCAGACAATCAGACAGAAAGACAGACAGACAGAAAGACGGAAGTGACCCTTAGACAATTATATAGTAGATTTATTTATCCATGGAGGGGTTTAATTCATTGGGGCTATATTGGGGTTTATATCTTTGTTTGGATTGCAAGGAGTGGGAGAGATGTGGTGTCAAATATATCAATATTAGAATATAGATTTTTTTTTTTTTTAAACCGTTTTTTATCAGGAAATTAAAAACCATGGTGGATACATTACAAATTTTTTCTTTTGGATAAAAAAAAATCACAAAAAAATGCTTTAAAAAAATGAATCTATCGTGTGTTTATTATGGGGATGTTCATCAGACTGCACTCTGTGGAGAGTAGTTTACGGGGGACTGCCGCCCTCTGTGGAGAGTAGTTTACGGGGGACTGCCGCCCTCTGTGGAGAGTAGTTTACGGGGGACTGCCGCCCTCTGTGGAGAGTAGTTTACGGGGGACTGCCGCCCTCTGTGGAGAGTAGTTTACGGGGGACTGCCGCCCTCTGTGGAGAGTAGTTTATGAGGGACTGCCGCCCTCTGTGGAGAGTAGTTTACGGGGGACTGCCGCGCTCTTCTTAAGCCGCATTTACACTGGCTGGTTGTGATGTAGCGTTCTTAAAAACACGTTTCAATATAACCTTTCGCTGTAAGCAGGCTGCTGATGGACGAGCAAAGCATTAGTTCGTTGGGTGAAATTATATTTTGTGCAGCGCTAAAGATCATTATCCTCGGTGGTATAGCATCCTGTGTAATCCAGATTTGTGCAGCTGAGAGCCATGGCAGCCCATGCACAGCGGTCGCTCAGTGCACGCTGACTGCAGTCTGCCTGTGTACACTGGATACACACGCTGTAAGTTGTTTTTTTTCGGGCATGCACAGTTTGCGCTGCCCTTCGAACTTACAGCGCAGGCGCTGAGGCCACAGCAGAACACACGGGCGACTGACTTCCTCAAAGTGGTCGCTGTTGCGGCTGCTGCTCCGACCACGGAAGGTCGTCTGGGAAGTGAGGGACGCACGGCAATGGTCACTGACATGGCGGTACATCTGGGAGCCCCAGTGGGACGTTAATGAAAGCAGAGGAGGCGGCGCACAGAGTATTGAGTGATGGCTGGGAGGGAGGCGTTTGTGTTCGGGTGAAAAGACATGCCCCCAGGTCTAATTCGAGGTATCAGGGACAAATTATAAAAACGATTATTTTAGCATTGAAAGGGACCACAACTAAAAGAGCCACCTTGTCAGAATGTAGCATTAGTGCTGCACAAGATGGCTCTTTTAGTTACAAACTCCAGAGGGGGGGTGACAGGTTCCCTTTAAGTGGTCTAAAAACACAAAACCCCTCCCGCTTGGCATGTGTATAAAATGAAGTTATAACTCAGCCCAGGAAGTATTGATAAATGACTGAAAAGGCTCCTCACTGTGAAATTGTGATTAAATGTTTAACCCTGTCTGGTGCGGATTGTGTATGCTGCTAGTGCACACACAACAGTATTTGCATGCTGAAACCAGGAGTGCCTCCGAAATACAGAACAGGTGTCAGTCTTTCAATTAGAGGTTTACTTTAAGTTCCAGTCTTGCAGAATAGTGATGATTCTCAGGAAATGTGTATTCAGTTTTTTCCAAAACTGTATGGGGGAGGGGTGCCGCAAGTCACGTCTGTGGGAGGGCAGAATGTTTCTACTCCTAAATCAACGACCTTTTACCATGGGAAGGGTTCGGCTTCTCCTCGGTTCATGGTCCTCCAGTGTGCAGCAGCGCTTATATGAATCTGCATTTCTGGCAGGAAGCCGAGGTTAAATATTAACACGCACCCGTACAGTGGTAAATGTGCAATATGTGTGTGTGGGGTGGAGGGGGAAGGGGGATTTGATAGTTCAAGTATCTGAAATATTCTGTGCAATTGGGAAAATATTCAGTTGTGCTGCTGCTCCCAAACATGTTCAGAATCCGCACACAATCTCCTCTATACACTCAGGACTCCCATTGTGACAATCACCGGGTCCCAGCAAGAGATTGGCCATTGTTTTCTGCAAAAAAAACAAGACTGACCATCCCTCCAAACAGAACTGCTGTGTACAGGTGTAAACTAAGAGTAGCCATCTCTATTCATAACAAATAAATTGCTGCTCTAGGTAATGGGAAAAAAATGAGATTCTTGGCACATAACTTAGCCAGTTCATGCCCAGCAGCCAAGACAAGGTGATCTCCTTTTGCTGGGAACCTATCTAATGTGAATCTTAGGCTGAAGCCTGCATTTATGGGTAGGTAGGACCATGCTGTAATTAAACCGTAACTCCACCCATCAGTCCATGGCAGCTTTACTTGCATCAGAATCCTTCCTACCCATATAAATGCAGGCTTCAGTCTAATGTGAATCCTCTCCTAGGTTGCAGCCTTAATTTTCTGCAGGATGCTTCAGGGGCTTGAAAATGAACCTGCAGCCTGAGAAATCCTGGGAATAGTTTTAGTTGTATTTTTTTTTTTTATACTGTCTCTCTCTAGGGTACATGAACAGTTTTTAATAGCAAGTTTCCTAAGGGTTTTTTCCCCTTAGGCGTTAAAGGGAATCTGTCACCAGGGTTTTGCTATGTTATCATAGAGCAGCATGATGTAAGGGCAGAGATCCTGGTTTCAGGCATGTCGCTTGCTTAGCAGCTTACTGTAGTTTCGATACTATCAGTGTTTTATCAGCAGGAGATGATCACTGCAGGACTAGGGTTGTGGTGTCAGTCCAGGTGATCTATTAATCTCACCCCTACTCCTGATTGGCAGATTGACAGCAATCAGGGGTGTTAACACGTATAGGAGAGAAAACAGGGTTTCTATCAAAATTTCAGAAAGCAGCCCGGAAAGTGACACATTGCTGGAATCAGGGTCTCTGTCTTTATATCATGCTGCTGTTGGATTACACTTCAAAAACCTGCTGATAATTTCAGTATAAGCAATGAATTAAATGTTAACCTTTTGTGAGGCAATAATCCCTAAAACTCTTACAAAACGTTCAAAATAATAACTCCCAGGCATCTGTACCATTTTTGTAGTTTGCACACTGACTTCTATGGTAAAGTATGTAGTGGTTTCGTACTGGAAAATGCCTGAAAAATTGACAGATCAGTTTCCATTTGGCATTTTGAAAGCCTGAAGTGGATAAAAAATACATTCAGGCTTTTCAACTCTTTGTTTTTACGTAACTCTGAATAAGAGCAGGCAGCCATAACCCAGCGCTTCCCTTCAATAATGGTTAGCAGGAGTCAGTTTCTCTTGCAGAGCTCCACCCTGCACATCCCGGGCACTGGGGGCTATAGACATTGTCTGCTAATCCTGTCACCTTTGGCTGCCTCTGTGCACACTGCGCACATCTAATGCCTGTTATATCTGGTAGACTGCCCCCTGACATTTGCTGCCAAGCCCGGTCCTGTGCTTTTTCCCACCATGTCAGACCTGTCTGCTGCTCCTCACCCTCCTCTGCTGTATTAAAATATGGAGCGATTACATAACCGTGAATTTGCAATATGTAAGATTTGGGCACTCGGTGGCATGTTTCTACATGTGTCCCATTTCAAAGTCCTCCTCACCTGGAAGCTCGAGAGAATATGGTGCCTCCTATGGGCGCCATACTTAAGGGTACACTCACATCTGCGTATCTATAGTAGCTGAGATTCTCAGCCACAAAAGGAGTATCGGGCATTTTTTTTTTCCCCCTCACCCAGCATCCGTATGCCATGCAAGTGGTACGCGAGTGTGCTTTTTTTCCCCCTCACCTAGCATGAGTATGCAATGTGTTTTAATGTGCAGTATTTGTCATTTCAAGCTATTGCTCTAACTACTAAAACAATCTTATATACAGATATAAATATATAATCAGTGCTTTGCGTGTGTATTTTTCTGTACTTGTATTTAGCAAATAAAAGAAAATGGCATTGGGTCCCACTTATTTTTATTAACCAGCTGAGGGAAAGCAGACAGCTGAGAGCTGGTCTTAATACTCTGGGAAGGGGGCAATAAGCAGCTGCACTGCGCTGTTACTTCTGACTTCATTTTACCAGGTCAATCGGGTTTCTTATTAGGAATGAAACATATTGTTTTGGATTACCTGCACAAATAAATATCTGCTGTTTTCACATCCAAGTGCCAAGTTTACTTTACATACTTAAACGGATCGGATCCTGCCGGGGTGCTTGTGCTCTAGTCTTTGACATTACAAAGTTGACATCAACTCCAAAACCATTACCCTCCTTGCCAATGTACCAGGGCAAACGGGAAGAGCCGAGTCTAAGCGCCAGAATTGGTGCATCTAATGGATGAGCTATTTCTGGGGCGGCTGAGGGCTGGTGGTGTTAGTCTGGGAGGGGACAAATATCTATGGCCCCTTCCCAGCATATTATCAGCCTGCAGCTGCTTAGCCTTTGCTGGTTATTAAAAATAGGGGGGACCTCACTTCATAATTTTTTTTTTTTTTTTTGAGGGGGGGTCCCCTTGTAATTACCAGTAAAGGCTAAGATGACAGTTGTGAGCTGATCTTAATAGCTCCGTGTTTATTTCGCCCATCCCAGACTTAGCCTCTGCTGGTTAATTAAAAAAGCCATTACTCTTATATTTAATTATTAGCTAAATACATGCACGGTAAGCTTTATGCACTAATTATATATCTCAATGACCTCTTTCCATCTATTCTGACTATTCAAGCTGTGAATTTGCTGTACTCGGCTGATGAAATGTCACGTTTCCTATGAGACGGTGAGATGTGTGTGTAACAATCGCATGGAACAAGCATGGTCCGTGTGCTCTGCGGTGTTTTTTTTCTTAATATTGCACTTCCTGATTTCATACACAGATGTGAGCGAACCCTAAGACCATGTGATTTACTGCAATTTTTGTTGCACTTGGGAGTGTGAGAGTCCACAACGATGTGCTATGCAGCAAGCAGTCTTCAAAAGGAGATGAACCCCCTACCCTCGGAGCTGAAAGGCATTGCTGAAGCTTAGTATCTTGGTTTGGCATCTCAAGGAATCTTGGTCTGTTCTCCCCATACTCTTACAAAGCAGTCATAGGATCTGTGCACCCTGAATATTCATAAAGTAAAACCAGACATAAATGAGCATGAACACAGTCTAAATGCAGACAAGCCATCCAACTGGATTTTTTTCTATGCGGTAACAGGGGTTGTATAAGACAATAGGCTTTTTTTGCCCTTTATGTACAGCAGATGCCTATGGGTCTGTAATGACTATCATGCAGGATCCGAACTTGTAGCTTGTCGTGTACATGGACCCCTTGTAGAAGAGCAGAGGGTGACGTGGAATCTGTGGCCACACAGGGGATAACTTGCCATCCTGGGATTCCACCTATTTATAAGATGGGAGAACTTATTGATCACTAGCCAGAACGGGGCTCTGGATCCTCTATTGTGCCCTGTTGTGAATGGGGCAGAGGTGCCCATACCTTGCCTAAAGGATTGTTGGACATAGCCCAGCACTGTACTTTTTCTGCCAGCCCCATAGACAATGAATAGAAAGCATTGAGCATACACATCTCTGGTCCATTAAAAATGGGTCTCTACAGGGCCTTGTTCTCAGTCAAAGCCCCCAAAATCACTAATTTGTCTCTTATTCTAAAGATAAGGGTTCTGTCAGTGGTGCTGAGCCACTAATGCTTTTTACTTGTCTTTTCTAGCTACATAATTCTGCATTATAGTTGACTCCAATTTATATGAAACATTACTTGTATTTCTCAGATGGGGTGTTCTCTTCTCACATCCGAGGGACTATACGCCAGTATGTACCACAGAGCTGGGTCGGGCTGTAAAGATGGCACCGGAATTCAAGAAACGAAATGTCCGCATGATCGCCCTGTCCATAGATAATGTTCCAGATCATCTCGGCTGGAGCAAGGTAAATGCTTAACAGGTTTAACCTGTGATTGGGAAACTGTAGCTCATACAGTAGTCGGAAAGATGAAAGTGGGGAGTTGACAGAAAGCCACCCTTGGGGTGGTGGCCAAAGCTCCTTACCAGTCTTGTACAGTACATGCTTAGATGCCAACCATGAATGTCTTAGTGGCCGGCCGGTCTCCCTCTTCTTGTTATTGAGCTTTGTGAACATGTGGCGCGTTCTTGCCCTTCTGCAGCCCATTTATTCTGATGTGTACATATAATTTTGTGCATCGGCTACATTTACGTGTGCTATGCTTTCTTTGAAGAAGCTTTTTGCACCAGTAATGACTTGTGGTCCTTCTGTAGCACTGGCAGCATGGGAAGCTCATTTATGTCACCTTGAGCTTGCCACCGATGGACAGAAGCTTTGGTATTTTTATTCCATGTTCTGTTTTGTTCCATACAGGACATAAATTCTTACAACGGTGAGGAGCCAACAGAGACCCTACCCTTCCCCATAATTGCTGACCCCAAAAGGGACCTTGCTGTAAAACTGGGTATGCTGGATCCTGATGAGAAGGACAACGATGGGATGCCGATGACAGCTCGTTGTGTGAGTATTGATTTCCTCATAGGTGACTTCAATCAAATTAGGTTTCCCTATTTTTATTTGCCTTATGGCATTAATTGACTTTTTTTGTCTTCATCAAACTCCTCAAAATCTCAGTTAATAAAAGTGTTTTGTTTTTGCTTTTTTAGCACCAAGACAAATCCTTTTCAACCTGGTGCATTTTTTTGCAACTTTATAAAACTCCTCCAGATACCTTACTACAGATGTGGACAAGAGTGAAAGGCGCGCCCCCCTTCCCCATTAAATGCAACATCTGGTTAAAAGTTGCATTTCATAAATATAGTACAAATACTAAAGGAGCAGTGAGAGAAGTGGAGAAACTGCAGAGAATCCAGGCCAAAAGGCTGCACACTGTGACTTGTAATTGGCCGGAGGTCATTGCAGTGGTGTAGTAAGCACAAAAACCTAACTTATTGCTGCACTGTATTTCTCTATATCTTGGGGACATGCCTACAGATCTAACTTTGCACATATTGCATGTGATCAGTATATAATGACCTACTGAAGCTTTTCTTTTTTTCTTGTAGGTGTTCGTCATTGGTCCAGATAAGAAAATGAAGCTGTCAATCTTGTATCCAGCAACCACCGGTAGAAATTTTGATGAGATCTTGAGGGTTATAGACTCCCTTCAGCTAACAGCCCACCACAACGTTGCAACTCCTGTAGACTGGAAGGTAATAAAGGCAATGCTTGATAATAACCCGATAGTACAGCACCATAATAGGACATGGTGGGTTCTTGTGAGTTGATGGTTGTATTTCGGCACAATGATGTCAAGAACTGAACCCCAAAGAGTCTTGTTGTAATGTGGTACTCTTAATACCGGGTAGAGGTAGCCGTGGGGAATAGGGTGGTGGCAAAACTTTTTTTGCATTGCTTAAATCCGCTTTATAGTACAACTTTAATTTCTCTAACATCTCAACCACGTTTCCACTGCATTTCTCCAACCCTAGCACAGAAATCCTAGCTACAGCCACAATCAATATTGTGCAATCTAAGCCATTGTTTAAAGAACGCCTTTATGCAATCTGCTTTAATCCGATTTTCTTTTCCCTTTATCAGCCTGGCGACAGAGTTATGGTTCCTCCAAATGTTCCTGAGGCCGAAGCTAGTAAGATCTTCACCTGTGGAGTTTTCACCAAAGAACTACCTTCTGGGAAGAAATACCTGAGATATACAGCACAACCAAAATAAAAGATTCCTTCTGCTGAAGTTTCTCATTATTTTACAGATAAAATCTAATTGACCTTCTGTGATTGTCCTCTTGATGAGCTCCAAAATCTTTAAAGTGGCTTAAAAATTGCATTCCAGATCTTAAATTATCCAATCCTTTATAATGAAGAGAGATGGAGAACTCTTGGCTCTTTGGAAGAAAAATATCAGATCTTATTGTTCTGTATTACCTACTAGATGTTCTTGCATTTGACCTTCATCTCACAAAAAAAAACCCTGAATGTGAAGCCCTCGTCAGCCATATGCCAACCACACAGTGCCTTTCTCACTACATTGTAAAATAATGCAACTGTACTTGATATTTGGGGGGGTCTGGTATCCTGATACCACTCTGAGCAATATGGAATAAATTCTCCTCTTCATTACACATGCATCTTGTAGTTGCAAGTCTAATTTGTTAGACCCCCATACCCACACCTGTGTTTCATGTATTTTTGGTTGTAATTTTTCTACCTTTCCCAGACCAAACGTCTGCAAAATGAATTGCTGAAACATGTCCATGTTTGGTACAACTTGTGGTCCCCAACTCGCCCAGTCTCGGGAATGGGTAGATACTAGTGATGAGCAAATATACTCATTACTCGAGATTTCTCGAGCACGGTCAGGTGTCCTCTGAGTATTTTTTAGTGCTTGGAGATTTAGTTTTTTCCATCATACATGACGGCACCACGAGAGAGGGGATCCGCCCATCAAGGACAGGAAACCTTCAGGATAAAAGGGGCGGCTCCTCTCTCCACATCAGTTGGTTTCCTGTCCTTGACGGGGAACCCTCAAGATGGAAGATGTCTGATGAAGATGGATGACGTCTGAAGATTGAAGAGGATGCCGGCGCTGGTCTGCTGCACCCGTCACCAGGTACCAGTAGTCGCCTCGGGGGTCAATGTATACCATGCCCCCCCTGAGCGAAGCATGGCCACAGCCCGCGAGGTGAACGCCCGGGTGAAGATTCTCCACGGGGGCCGCAGGTGCGCTCTCCCCCCTGTCGAGTAAAAATCCTGCCTGTCCACGGGGGTCACCTTATGGTGCCCCCCCTGTTGACCAAAGGTGGCCATGCAGCCCGTGAGGCACATCGGTGCCTGGGCTAGGTAAGCTCCTCGGTGGGGTTTGGGGCCCTCCCTGTTGAGCGTAAAAAAGCAGGTCTCCCCCCTTACTCCCCTCCTCCCTGGTCGGTACCTGTACAGAGGAGCGGTTTTGGAGCGGTGTCCGCTGAGAAACATCTGCTTGTTGGGGGTGAGTGCTGTGCATCTGGCTCCTGGGGTCCGTGGCGTGGACATTTTCCGGCGCTGAAAGCTCCTGCTCAGTTGGCGTCAGGTACCCGGAAATGGCAGGTACGCGCATGCGCACAGTACCCGGCGGCAGCACTCGGAACATTATAGAGGTGCTAAGCAGCAGGGGGACTGAAAGATGTGGTGCGCACCGGAAGTAAGTCCGGGTGCGCGCGCAGGGCTCTGCCAGAGGCAGGATCAACCAGGTAAATGGTGGATTAAAAAGCACGCACCGGAAGTGGTTGCCGGGTGCGCGCTGGCATGATTATACAGCGCAGGCGTTGCGCTAGCGACTGCAGGATCAACCAGGTGATTGATTGCACATAGAAGCACCGGAAGTGGTGCAGGCACGATCAACCAGGTAATCATTCAGGACAGGTGCGATTATACACCTGATCACTGAAGCAGCCAGTAAGGCAGGATCAACCAGGTGATTCATTAAAAAAAAAAAAGGGTGAATCTATTTAAGCAAGCCAGAAACGCTGCCCTGTGTCACTAAAACCAGGCCAGGTTGAAGGTGACTACTCTTGCTAAGTGTTAGTGTGTATGATGGAGAGTCTTTCACCAGAGCATTTGATGCCACAGCAAGAGATACAGGAGAGGCGGTCTCGCTCAAGCGAAAAGAGCCAGTCCCGCCATGGCAGCAGCAGAAGCCACTCGGACTGCGTACGGACGGATCGCCGTGCCAAGGAGGGGTCCCTAGTCTCAGGGAGAGACACGGAGAAATCCAGCCAACCTCCGGATCCGGTACCCGTACTTTGAAAGCGTCCGAGTGGTGAGTGATCTGCGAGAAAGTCCAGCACGCTAATGTCTGTTCTTTTCTCTTCTCTTATCTCCGTCTCTCCCCTCTTTTCTTACATACATTGCGGGGTGGAGTATAGGAGGTCCCCAAAAAGTGTAGTGGAAAAACTAAGAATAAGGAGTGCCCCTTATGTAAAAAGCCCTTAAAGACATCTTGGGGTAAAAGACTGTGTCAGAAGTGTATCAACAGGATGGTGGCGGAGGAAACACCCTCCTTTACGGACAACCTAAGATCACTGATCCAGACCGAGGTCTCGAAGTCCGTAAAAGCATTGCAGACACCTGACACAGATGCCAGATCTAGGGACAGATCCAGCCCTTCAGTAGGATCCCAAAGAGATTCCTCGGGGTCAGAGCAGGATTCAGATACAGCCCGCTGCTCTGATAGTAGCTCAGAGGAGGAAGACATCTTTCCAGCAGAGGCTACGGATAGGCTTATTAAAGCTGTTCGCTCTACCATGGGGCTGGTAGATGAGAAGGCCAAAAAGACAGCCCAGGAACTTATGTTCAGTGGCCTACAAAAGAAAAAACGGAGGTCATTCCCTGTTAATGAACAAATTCTAGATCTGATTAAAAGGGAATGGCAAAAGCCAGAAAAAAGGTCCCAGTTAACCACCTCCCTAAAAAGAAGGTACCCTTTTGAAGAGGAGGCGTCCTCATCTTGGGACAGATCCCCAAAAATTGATGTGGCGGTCTCCAAAGTAGCCAGGAAATCCTCCCTGCCATTCGAGGACCTAGGTTCTCTAAAAGAACCTCTGGATAGGAAGGTGGACAGTTCCCTGAAGACAGCTTGGGAAGCCTGAGCAGGAGCACTAAGGCCAGCCATCGCGGCCACTTGTGTAGCCAGATCCCTTAAAATCTGGATAGACAACCTGGAGGAACAGGTAGAGAAAAAAGTTCCCAGGGAAACTATCCTGGAGGCAATACCAACTATGAAAGCAGCGGCGGTGTTTCTAGCTGAAGCATCAGCGGACTCGGCTAGGCTGGCAGCAAAATCAGCAGCGTTGGCCAACACAGGACGCCGTGCCGTATGGCTTAAATGCTGGCCAGGAGATACTCAGGCGAAGATGAAGCTCTGCTCTTTGCCTTGTGAGGGGAACTTCCTCTTCGGACCGGCTTTAGACGAGGTATTGGAGAAAGCCATTTCAGCCCTTTTGTCGCTCCTTTCGGAGAGGTCAAAAATTCCGGAGGCAGCAGTACAGAGACCGAGACAGGAGCAACCTGGACAAGCGACCCAGGGGAGGAAAAGGCTTCTATTTCGGCAAGTCCCCCAGAGACACCAAAAAACCCTCCCAGTGATGGTCCTTCTCAGGTGGGAGGAAGGCTCTCTCACTTCCTTCCAGCCTGGGAGAGGATCTCATCCAGCATATGGATCCGGCAGATCGTAGGATCAGGCCTAAAACTAAAATTCCACCACTGGCCTCCAAGAAGGTATATGCAGACCCCGGTACAGTCCTCTCAGGAGAAACAAGACAGTCTGGAAGGAGAAGTAACATCACTCCTAGACAAACACGTCTTGGAAGAAGTTCCTATAGAGGAAAGAAGGGAAGGATTTTATTCCCCTCTTTTTCTCATAAAAATACCAGTCAACTCCTGGAGGACAATAATAAACCTAAAAGGCCTCAACAAATTTCTTGTAATACCATCATTCAAGATGGAGACCATAAAATCAGCAGTGAAACTTCTCTATCCCCTGTGTTACATGTCCGTCCTCGACCTCAAGGACGCTTATTATCACGTCCCAATCAGACAACAAGATCGTCGGTTTCTCAGAGTGGCAGTCCAGATGGGGTCCCAGCTGCGTCACCTCCAGTACAGGGCTCTGCCCTTTGGGATAGCAACAGCCCCATGGGTATTCACAAAGCTGATAGCAGAGGTCGCGGCACATCTCAGGGAAAAAGACACTCTGATAATACCCTACCTGGACGACTTCCTGATAGTGGGGAAGAACTTTTCTCACTGTCAGGAACAGGTCAGGATAGTGATGGATACTCTTCAGACACTGGGATGGCAACTAAATCTCAAGAAGTCCAAGCTAGAGCCAGCTATGGTCCAGAATTTCCTGGGGATAACGATAGACTCCGTGGCACAGGAAAAACCCAATGTGGCTAAACAAAGAAGTAAGACAGGCAATTAACAGTAAAAAGAAAGCATTTGCACTACTAAAGCAGGATGGCACCACTGAAGCTCTAAAAAACTATAGGGAGAAAAATAATTTATCTAAAAAACTAATTAAAGCTGCCAAAAAGGAAACCGAGAAGCACATTGCTAAGGAGAGTAAAACTAATCCCAAACTGTTCTTCAACTATATCAATAGTAAAAGAATAAAAACTGAAAATGTAGGCCCCTTAAAAAATAGTGAGGAAAGAATGGTTGTAGATGACGAGGAAAAGGCTAACATATTAAACACCTTCTTCTCCACGGTATTCACGGTGGAAAATGAAATGCTAGGTGAAATCCCAAGAAACAATGAAAACCCTATATTAAGGGTCACCAATCTAACCCAAGAAGAGGTGCGAAACCGGCTAAATAAGATTAAAATAGATAAATCTCCGGGTCCGGATGGCATACACCCACGAGTACTAAGAGAACTAAGTAATGTAATAGATAAACCATTATTTCTTATTTTTAGGGATTCTATAGCGACGGGGTCTGTTCCGCAGGACTGGCGCATAGCTAATGTGGTGCCAATATTCAAAAAGGGCTCTAAAAGTGAACCTCTAAATTATAGGCCAGTAAGTCTAACCTCTACTGTTGGTAAAATATTTGAAGGGTTTCTGAAGGATGTTATTCTGGATTATCTCAATGAGAATAACTGTTTAACTCCATATCAGCATGGGTTTATGAGAAATCGCTCCTGTCAAACCAATCTAATCAGTTTTTATGAAGAGGTAAGCTATAGGCTGGACCACGGTGAGTCATTGGATGTGGTGTATCTCGATTTTTCCAAAGCGTTTGATACCGTGCCGCACAAGAGGTTGGTACACAAAATGAGAATGCTTGGTCTGGGGGAAAATGTGTGTGAATGGGTTAGTAACTGGCTTAGTGATAGAAAGCAGAGGGTGGTTATAAATGGTGTAGTCTCTAACTGGGTCGCTGTGACCAGTGGGGTACCGCAGGGGTCGGTATTGGGACCTGTTCTCTTCAACATATTCATTAATGATCTGGTAGAAGGTTTACACAGTAAAATATTGATATTTGCAGATGATACAAAACTATGTAAAGCAGTTAATACAAGAGAAGATAGTATTCTGCTACAGATGGATCTGGATAAGTTGGAAACTTGGGCTGAAAGGTGGCAGATGAGGTTTAACAATGATAAATGTAAGGTTATACACATGGGAAGAAGGAATCAATATCACCATTACACACTGAACGGGAAACCACTGGGTAAATCTGACATGGAGAAGGACTTGGGGATCCTAGTTAATGATAAACTTACCTGGAGCAGCCAGTGCCAGGCAGCAGCTGCCAAGGCAAACAGGATCATGGGGTGCATTAAAAGAGGTCTGGATACACATGATGAGAGCATTATACTGCCTCTGTACAAATCCCTAGTTAGACCGCACATGGAGTACTGTGTCCAGTTTTGGGCACCGGTGCTCAGGAAGGATATAATGGAACTAGAGAGAGTACAAAGGAGGGCAACAAAATTAATAAAGGGGATGGGAGAACTACAATACCCAGATAGATTAGCGAAATTAGGATTATTTAGTCTAGAAAAAAGACGACTGAGGGGCGATCTAATAACCATGTATAAGTATATAAGGGGACAATACAAATATCTCGCTGAGGATCTGTTTATACCAAGGAAGGTGACGGGCACAAGGGGGCATTCTTTGCGTCTGGAGGAGAGAAGGTTTTTCCACCAACATAGAAGAGGATTCTTTACTGTTAGGGCAGTGAGAATCTGGAATTGTTTGCCTGAGGAGGTGGTGATGGCGAACTCAGTCGAGGGGTTCAAGAGAGGCCTGGATGTCTTCCTGGAGCAGAACAATATTGTATCATACAATTATTAGGTTCTGTAGAAGGACGTAGATCGGGGGATTTATTATGATGGAATATAGGCTGAACTGGATGGACAAATGTCTTTTTTCGGCCTTACTAACTATGTTACTATGTTACTATGTTACTATGAGTGTCGCCTCCCAGAAGAAAAAGAGGAAAAAATCAAACAGATGATTATAGCCATTTTAAAAAAAAAACGGAAATGACTTTAAGAAGGGCCATGTCGGTGTTAGGATCCCTAACCTCCTGCATACCGGCAGTAAAATGGGCCCAGTTCCATGCAAGAGAACTGCAATGGTGTGTGCTGCAGAACGACCGGGAACTTCAGGGGCAGTTAGAGCAGAAGCTCACTCTCCCACTCTCTGTGCTCCAATCTCTCAGATGGTGGTTACAGATAGTCATCCCCGAGAGGAGTTCCCTGGACATTCACAGCCTCCAAGGTGATCACAACAGACGCCAGTCCGTGGGGGTGGGGAGCCCACTCAGACACACTATGGGTCCAAGACCCCTGGGCTCAAGAGGAGAAAGATCTATCCTCAAACGAGTGGGAGCTCCTAGCAATAGAAAAGGCGCTAGAGAGATTACTTCCTCACTTGGCAGGGCATCATGTGAGAGTCCTATCGGACAACCGAACAGCGGTCGCATACGTGAACCACCAGGGAGGCACCCGCTCTCGGGCTCTGATGCACGTAACCACAAGACTCATGTCTCTAGCCGAAAGGCACTTCCTGTCATTATCGGCCCTGCATATCCGAGGCGTGGACAACATAAAGGCAGACTTTTTAAGCAGGAACCACTTGAGGCAAGGAGAATGGTCCCTAAAAAAGTCCGTTTTTCAACGGATAGTGCACATGTGGGGAAAACCCAAGGTAGACCTCTTTGCCTCAAAAGTCAACAAGAAAGTCCAAAAGTTCTGCTCCCTGAACCCAGCAGACAGGCCGTTGGCAGTAGACGCCTTCAGCATAGAATGGACGTCAGGACTCCTGTATGCCTTCCCACCGATATGTCTAATCCTAATGGTTCTGAGGAAGATCAGGGAGGACAAGGCCAGGGTAATTGTCATAGCTCCCTTCTGGCCGAAAAGACCGTGGTTTTACTGGCTGAGAGTGATGTCAGTGACGGACCCATGGGTTCTCCCGGAAGACCAGGACCTTCTAACTCAGGGTCCCTTCAACCACCCGCAGAACTCCGGGCTTCATTTGACAGCCTGGCTTTTGAGCGGTCGTTACTAAAGAAGGGTTCTCAGCTGGGTTAATATCCACCTTGCTCAGCAGCAGAAAACCAGTAACGACCAAGATCTATGGGAGAATATGGAAGAAATTCCTCTCCAACTCAGGGCCAATACGGGAAGGGGAGGTCCCAATAGTGGCAATACTGGAGTTCCTGCAGAAGGGCTTAGATCTGGGGTTAGCTGTTAGCACCCTCAAAGTACACATTTCAGCCTTAGCAGCCCTATTTAACTGTGACCTGGCAAGTAATAGGTGGGTGGTGAGGTTTGTCCGAGCCTGTAGTAGAGCTGACTCTGTTCCATCTCCTACTCCTCCACCATGGGATCTAAATCTAGTGTTAACAGCCCTGACGGAAAGCCCCTTTGAGCCGTTAAATACAACTTCTGATAAAATACTAACATTAAAAACAGCTTTGTTAGTGGCCCTTACATCGGCCCGTAGGGTGGGGGATTTACACGCATTGTCAGCTGACCCCCCTTACACACAAATCATGGACGATAGGGTTGTATTAAAATTAGATTCGGCATATCTCCCCAAAGTGGTATCGAGATTTCATAGGGCTCAGGACATAACCCTACCCTCTTTCTGTCCCAATCCCAGTAACAAAAAAGAGGAGAGACTCCATTGCCTAGACGTTAGGAGATGTATCCTACAGTATCTAGAGGTGACAAAATCCTGGAGGAAGCAGAGGGCTTTGTTTCGTTCCAGGGGTCAAGGAAGGGCCTTAAAGCCTCAAAACAGACTATAGCTAGATGGGTGAGAGAGGCCATTATTCTAGCGTATAGTAGTGCAGGCAGGGTTGTTCCACAGGGTCTGAAAGCCCACTCCACGAGGGCCATGGCGACATCGTGGGCGGAGAGAGCAGATGCTACCATCGACCAAATCTGTAAGGCGGCCACTTGGTCCTCTCCGTCTACATTCTTTAAACACTATAGGCTAGACCTATCTGCTACCTCTGATCTCACATTTGGGAGAAGAGTGTTACAAGCAGTGATCCCTCCCTAAAGAGAATACAAATCTCTGTAACTCTCTCGTGGTGCCGTCATGTATCATGGAAAAACACGGGTATTACATACCTGGTAATGTGTTTTTTCATGAGACATGACGGCACCCTTATATTCCCACCCTTTTGATCACGTCATTAGTTGGGTGCATTATTAGCATTATTTGTATTACACACTCCCTGGGGTATCGGTGAATAGAACCGTATAGGATGTATTATTTATGTGTACACTAACCAGCGGAGTTCCTCTCGTACTCTGTAAACAACTGATGTGGAGAGAGGAGCCGCCCCTTTTATCTTGAAGGTTTCCTGTTCTTGATGGGCGGATCCCCTCTCTCGTGGTGCCGTCATGTCTCATGAAAAAACACATTACCAGGTATGTAATACCCGTGTTTCATCGCCTCAGCTGAATGATTTACAGCTATTAGCCAGACGGAGTACATGTGGGGGTTGCCTGGTTGCTAGGGAATCCCCACATGTAATCAAGCTGGCTAGTAGCTGTAAATCATCCAGCTGCGGCGAAGAAAACTAAATCTCTGAGCACTAAAAAATACTCGGAGGAAAAATGCTCGGGAAATCTCGAGTAACGAGTATATTTGCTCATCACTAGTAGATATAAAAACACTGATGTATTTCAGGTTGCATTTGAGTGCGGTTCATTTTTCACTTGGCAATGCAAGAAGTAGAAGCCCGGAAATCTCTAAGTGTTTCTCCTCCCCGGCATTCTCTCTCGAAGAACATTGGAAAAATAACACCCAAAATGTCCTCAGCAACCAAAAATGGATGTAAATTTGAAGCTGCACATTTGAGTACATAAAATTAAACTAATTTCTACTTAAAAGTTAATGTACAAATTGTAGTCCAAGCACTTTTATAGGCCTGGGGAAGAAGCTTCCACCATAAGTAAAGGATCGTTTCGCAATGTATTTTCCGGTCTGTACTTGGACTGTGAGGCTGCTTATGTAGTGATGAGCGAACGTGCTCATCTAACGTGTTATCCGAGCGTGCTCAGGTGCTAACAGACTGTCTTCATGTGCTCAGAAAATATATGTTCAGTCCATGTTGCTGCATGTCTCGCGGCTTTTAGGTAATCCCTGCATGTTTTGCAGCTAACAGACAATCCCTACATGTGTTGTGGTTGTCGAACAGCAGTGAGACATGCAGCCGTGAGGTTGTGAACATGTTTTCCAGGCACGCCAAAGACCTCGGCACCTGATCATGCTCGGATAACACGTTAGAGGAACACGTTCGGTCATCACTATTATGCTGTCAAGCTTGGGTCAGAAAACCCACGGCCACGCCGTACATCACGGTCTTTGCTTGATGCTTCATAACAGTCTTAAGGGCTCATGCAGATGACTGTAGATTCTCTCGTCCTCAGATAATTTGGCCAAACTCTGATCATAGTGTCATTTGCATGGTGTGATCTGATTCTCCCTGAGAAGATGCAGGTGGGGGATAAAATGTCTCCATTCTGTCAGTGTGCAGAAATCCATCTGCAGTCATTAGAGTGCAGCCCGATGGTTTCCGTGGACTCATTGACTTGCATGGCTGAGTGCAATATGAATATCTGCTCAAACTCTGGCATGGTTTTTTTTTTTTTTTTTCTCGCCCCTCTTAGACTTTCCGAGGTTTAAAATCTGACATAACATTGGTCCAGGTGCAATCTCATATTTCTCTAGTCACCTTCCACGACAGCCACTTCGGAGGTTGTCTTCCCCGCCCTAATAGGGGACAGGAACACAAAGAGGTTAAATACCCCTCCCTGCAACCACCAGTGTTTTCCTGTTCCCTATGGGGCATGAAGGGGCTGCCGTGGCCGGCGACTGGAGCTCCACAAACTACCTTTTCAAGTCGGGCAGCCCGAAGTCGGGGGCTTCGTCTCTCCTCCGGTGCTGCTCCCGTCTCCTAGCCTCGGCAGGACCTTCACCGCCTCTCCTGTGTCCCCTCCGGGGGTAAAGCAGGTCGGTGACGTGCATGCTGGGGACCTCCGGTAGCCCCCCGGTTTCCTCCTCCCTTGCTGCTTTCCGGTGCTGTCGGGGCGCACTAGGGGAGGGTGGCGCGCGCCTCGGCTCTGGCGCCTCACTTCCGGTGGGATGTGCGTCACTTCCGGTCTCTTCCTGTGCGTTCCACGTGGACCGCATGCGCGCCGGCCGGCGTTTTTTCAGCGGGCAATATTACCGGGCCTTCCCGGGAAGGATTCTGCTCAATTGGGCCAGGATTGGAGGAGGAGAACAGATGATGCTGACCCATGATCCCCTTTAAAGATCCGGGTGGGGGAGACACCAGGTAAGGCTTGTCTGACGCTGACTATGGACGGTGACAAACCCCTTTGCTCTGCTTCTGCAGAACCCAGCATACCCCCCTCCTACTGTAAGTATCAGATGCTGGCCCCGGCTATCCTGTATACATGCTACAAGCGGATTAGTGAACCCTTTTTCTCTCTTATAGGGAGAAAAGGGCTCTGACCCTAGAAGGACAAGCCGCAAGTGTAAAGTGTGTGCAGCCAGACTCCCATCTACATATGGGAAAAAGCTCTGCCAGTCTTGTACAGATGAGGTCCTACGCACTGAGCAGCCCTCTCTTCTGGATAGCATAAGATCCCTCATTAAACAAGAGGTCCAGTCTTCCATGGCTACCCTCTCCCAGATCCGGGTGCCTCAACCACTTGTTCCTAAGAAGAGGAAAACAGCCCCAGTAGACTCAGACTCTGGTGAAATTCAATCCTCGGGTTCTGGGGACGTTTGGGAGAATGAGGGCTCCACTTCCACCACCACCCCTAAGTCAGAGAACAAGAAATATTACTTCTGAGGATACGGGTGACCTAGTCAGTATAGTAAGAGGCACCATGGGGGTGGAGGATGAGGAAATTAAGCTTACGGTACAGGATGAGATGTTTGAGGGTCTAAAGCCCAAAGATGAAAAAGGTTTTCCTGTACATAAAAATATACAGAATCTAATTCTACACGAATGGGGCCTCCCTGAAAAAGGTCTTAGTATCCCCTCAGAACAAAAAAAAACGTTTTCCCTTGGACGGAGATAACTCCTTATGGGAGACCCCAAAAGTGGATGTTCAAGTGTCCAGGGTAACTAAACAAACAGCCCTTCCCTTTGAAGACTCTTCCCAGCTCAAGAATCCAATGGAGCGAAAGATAGAGAGCTTGTTGAGAAAGTCCTGGGACACCTCCACAAATTTATTAAAGACAAACATAGCCTCCACATGCGTGGCCAGATCTCTGTTCATCTGGTTACGCAAACTTGAGGATCATTTAACACAGGGCACCCCAAGAGAGGAGATCTTAGACTCCTTGTCCCTCAGACCCCAGATAAACAATAACGGTGCTCCGGTTGGGGGTCGACTCTCACTCTTTTTCACCCAGTGGCAGTCCTTCTCCGCAAATCAGTGGGTCCTTCGTACCATACGAGATGGACTAAAAATAGAATTCGAGAGACCTGCCCCACAATGCTTGAGATAACCTCCCTACAAACCCCACACCTCCAAAACTCCTTGTTAAAAGATCTACAAAGTCTACTCCAATCAAATGTGATCTCGCAGGTGCCAAAACGGGAGGAAGGATGTGGCCACTATTCTCGTCTCTTTCTGGTAACAAAACCGTCCGGGAAAAACAGGATCATCATAAACCTGAAACCTTTAAACGAATCAGTCCGGTACAGGAGATTCAAAATGGAAACAATCAGGTCGGTGAACCCCCTCATTGGGCAGGATTGGGTAATGGCGACAGTGGATCTGAGGGGATGCGTACTACCATGTACCAATCCATGCAGGACACAAGAAATTCCCCAGATTTGCAGTCTCTCAGGAGCAGCAAATCAAACATTTCCAATTCAACGTCCTACCCTTTGGCATCTCTTCGGCTCCACGGGTTTTTACAAAAATTATGGCGGAAGTAATGATCTTCATCCGTCGCCAGGGAATATGCATTGTCCCATATTTGGACGACTTTCTCATCATGGCACCATCTACCCCCCGTCTGGAGGCAGACGTAACAAAGACCCTGGAGATATTATGGTTCCTAGGCTGGATCCTGAATCTAGAAAAACAGAGATCCATCCCTCCACAAGGAGGAAGTTTCTAAGGGTTCTCCTGGACTCGAAAGAAAGGACATCAATTCTACCAAAGGATCGTCAGATCGGCCTTGTCCGCAAAATAACCAGATTCAAGGACCAGCGAGCACCGACCCTCAGGGAATCAATGTCCGTTCTAGGATCCCTGACCGCATGCATACAAGCAGTTTCCTGGGCTCAGGCTCACACGCGAACCCTTCAAACCTATGTGCTTCTACATTCCAGGGAACGACAGATTTCATTAACTCAAAGAATTTTTCTCCCCGGCCAAGTAATACGCCCTGAGGTGGTGGTTAGATTATCAAAATCTTCAGAGGGGGGTCAGCTGGGATCAGCTTCCCCTGAAGACACTCTGCTCAGATGCCAGCAGACGAGGTTGGGGTGCAGTGGTAGGCGGTTACCACTTTCAGGGACGATGGGCATCAAGCATCAGCAGCAGTTCCTCGAACCTAAGAGAACTAAAAGCTGTGGAAGAAGCCCTAAAAGCGTCATCTGCGCTGATCCAAAATCACCATGTTCGTATCTACTCGGACAACATGACCACAGTGGCCTAACTGCGACACCAGGGAGGAATGAAGTATGCCGGTCTGAAGGAAATAGCAGCAAGAATTTTTTTCTGGGCAGAGAAAAACCTTCTGTCGGTCACGGCGGTACATCTAAGAGGGTTAGACAATACTCAAGTGGACTTCCTCAGCCGGAAAGACATAATCCAGGAGAGTGGTGTCTCAACCAAACAGCGTTCATGTCCCTAACCTCGAGATGGGGAACTCCAGAGGTGGACCTGTTTGCCAACAAACAAAATGCGAAGGTGGAGACATTCTTCTCCCTCTATCGCACGGATGGGGCGCAGGGAATAGATGCATTCTCGCAACCATGGAGGTTTAACCTCGCATATGCTTTTCCACCCATCCCCATGCTGGCAAAGACACTACAAAAAAATCAGAACAGACCGGGTCACCACAATCCTAATCGCTCCACTGTGGCCTGGGAGGAGCTGGTACAATGACCTACTGGACATGACTCTAGAAGGTCCCTGGCTTCTACCTCAAAAAGTCGACCTCCTTCACCAAGGTCCCCTACTGCATCCCGACCTACACAAACTGAACCTGGAGGCATAGTTACTGAGGCCACAATTTTAAGAGCCAGAGGACTCTCGGATAAAGTAATCCAAACCCTCCAAAAAAGCAGAAAGCCAGTAACCAATGCCATCTATGCCAAGGTCTTGAAAAGGTTTACATCCTGGTGCTCCCCAGAAACCCCTTCCATCCCAATATAGCACAGATCTTAATGTACCGTCACATTCAGCAACTTTGCAAAGAGAACGACAACAATCCGTGACGTTGCAGCGTCCTGGATAGCGATCTCGTTGTGTTTGACACGCAGCAGCGATCTGGATCCCGCTGTGCCATCGCTGGTCGGAGCTAGAAGTCCAGAACTTTATTTCGTCGCCAGGTCGGCGTGTATCGTCATGTTTGACATCAAAAGCAACGACGCCAGCAACGAGCATAGGGGGCGTCGCAGCGTCTCCTTCTAGCCAGTCGGTACACTCCGGCTGTTTGACATGGAGCTAACAACCAGCGAGAACGAGAAGTGAGTCGCCGTTACGTCACTGGATCGCTCCTGCATCGTTCTGGAGTTGCTGTGTTTGACGTCTCTACAGCGACCTAAACAGCGACGCTCCAGCGATCTAGTTTAGGTCGGTTCATTGTCTATATCGCCGCAGCGTCGCTGAGTGTGACGGTACCTTTAGACTTTTTACAGAAAGGTTTAGAAATGGGCCTTACCCCTAGCACACTCAAAGTGCAAGTATCAGCCCTTAGCATCTTTTTTGATCTAGACTCAGCCGGCCACCGCTGGTTCAAGCGCTTCATGACATCAGCATCCTGGATTTGTCCTAGACTCCGTAGTACGCTGCCGCCTTGGGACCTCAATGTCGTTCTTAACAGTCTAACCCAAGATCCGTTTGAACCCCTGGGATCTATGACCATAAAAAACTTAACCCTTAAGGGTATGTGCACACGTCAGGATTTCTTGCAGAAATTTTCCTGACAAAAACCAGACATTTCTGCCAGAAATCCGCATGCGTTTTTTTCACCTTTTTTGACGCGTTTTTTCCCAAATGCATAGAATTGCAGGAAAAACGCAGGAAATCCGCAAAAATAATGAACATGCTCATTTTTTTACCGTGATGCGTTTTTTTCGCGGAAAAAAACGCATCCATGTGCACAAAACATGCAGAATGCATTCTAAATGATAGAATGCATAATGTATGCGTTTTTAATGAGTTTTTATAGCGTTTTTAGCACGAAAAAACGCAAAAAAACCTGAACGTGTGCACATAGCCTAAAACAGTTTTCTTAGTCGCAATCACTACGGCTAGACGTGTAGGAGAGTTACAGGCCCTGTCCATAAAGGAACCTTATCGGATGTTCACTACAGATAGCATTATACTGAGACTAGATCAGTCCTTCCTACCTAAAGTAGTCTCAAATTTTCATATGGATCAGGACATTGTGCTGCCCTCATTCTGCCCAAACCCATCCAACCCTA
Organism: Ranitomeya variabilis; assembly: GCF_051348905.1. Lineage (NCBI taxonomy): Eukaryota > Metazoa > Chordata > Amphibia > Anura > Dendrobatidae > Ranitomeya > Ranitomeya variabilis. The sequence goes on along the minus strand of NC_135239.1, from coordinate 64,103,988 downwards.
AGGAAGAGACCTTCCACACCCTTGATGTCCGCAGGGTGGTTCTATCTTACCTACGACAGACTGAAGCCTGGCAAATTGACCAAAACTTATTCATCCAGTTCTCAGGACGGAACAAAGGCAAGAAGGCGGCAAAGAACACAATCGCAAACTGGATCAAACAATCTATTTGCCTGGCTTACTCAGCACAGAAACAATTAGGCTTACCGGTAATTCGGTTTCTAGGAACCTTTCAGACAGCACTAATTTCCCTCCCTATCTAATGTTTATTTATTGAATGATTCCTGCACTTTTGTAGTAATTATACATGCTACTGTGTCCAGGAAAACACTGGTGGTTGCAGGAAGGGGAGGGGTATTTAACCCCTACATGACCTTGGGATTTTCCATTTTTCCGTGTTCGTTTTTCTCTCCCCTCCTTCCCAGAGCCGTAACTTTTTTATTTTTCCGTCAATTTGGCCATGTGAGGGCTTATTTTTTGCGGGACGAGTTGTACTTTTGAACGACATCATTGGTTTTACCATGCCGTGTACTAGAAAACGGGAAAAAAATTCCAAGTGCGGTGAAATTGCAAAAAAAGTGCAGTCCCACACTTGTTTTTTGTTTGGCTTTTTTGCTAGGTTCACTAAATGCTAAAACTGACCTGCCATTATGATTCTTCAGGTCAGTACGAGTTAATAGACACCTAACATGACTAGGTTATTTTTTATCTAAGTGGTGAAAAAAAATTCCAAACTTTGCTTAAAAAAAAAAATAAAAATTGCACCATTTTCCGATACTCGTAGCGTCTCCATTTTTCATGATCTGGAGTCGGTTGAGGGCTTATTTTTTGCGTGCTGAGCTGGCGTTTTTAATGATAGCATTTTGGTGCAGATATGTTCTTTTGATCGCCCGTTATTGCATTTTAATGCAATGTCGAAGCGACCAGAAAAACGTAATTCTGGCTTTTCGAATTTTTTTCTCGCTGTGCCGGTTAGCGATCAGGTTAATGCTTTTTTTTTTATTGATAGGTCGGGCAATTCTGAACCCGGCAATACCAAATATGTGTAGGTTTGATTTTTTTATTATTGATTTATTTTGATTGGGGCGAAAGGGGGGTGATTTAAACTTTTATATTTTTTTTATTTTTTTTCACATTTTTTTTTACTTTTTTTTTTTTAACTTTTGCCATGTTTCAATAGCCTCCATAGGAGGCTAGAAGCAGGCACAAAGCGATCGGCTCTGCTACATAGCAGCGATCTGATGTTCGCTGCTATGTAGCAGAAATGCAGGTGTGCTGTGAGCGCCGACCACAGGGTGGTGCTCACAGCTGCTGGGAATCAGTAACCATAGAGGTCTCACGGACCTCTATGGTTACACTGCTGAAGCATCGCCGACCTCCGATCATGTGACGGGGGTCGGCGATGCGATCATTTCCGGCCGCCCGTCCGGAAGCGGTGGTTAAATGCCGCTGTCTGCGTTTGACAGCGGCATTTAACTAGTTAATAGGCGCGGGCAGATCGCGATTCTGCCCGCGCCTATTACGGGCACATGTCAGCTGTTCAAAACAGCTGACATGTCCTGGCTTTGATGCGGGCTCACCGCCGGAGCCCGCATCAAAGCGGGGCTTCTGACCTCGGACGTACTATCCCGTCCGAGGTCAGAAAGGGGTTAACCTCTTTGTGTTCCTGTCCCCTATTAGGGCGGGGAAGACAACCTCCGAAGTGGCTGTCGTAGAAGGTTCCTAGAAACCGAATTACCGGTAAGCCTAATTCTATTTTTGCCTGATTGCACTTGGACCAGTAATATGGTTATGTACACTAGCCCTAAGCATGTACACTTAATAAAGTGTTTAGGAGTGCAGGTTCAAGCTCCTTAGGGGTGGGAGGACTAAAAAAAAAATGTATTTACAACACCACCCTTCTCCCATCTTTATTTTTAAAGTTGAGGTAGTGGGAAAAGGGAGGTAAAATGTGAGGTCAAAATGTTTTTAAACAGGGAGAGAAATGTATTAGCTCACAAAAAGAATCAGGTGCTGTCCTGTCTGTATGCTCTTTTGCTTCTTCCCCTGCCCAGGAGCTGTGGTATGATCAGACCATGTCTCTTTACGGTCAGACAAGGCCATTACACAGCAGGGGACATTTATAAGATTATCTCAGCACAGGAACATTTTTATTTATCCCATCCAGTTATGGAAATTATTATTCAAAGATCTATTGATTAAAATGTGTTGTTAGTGGGAAAACCCCTTAACGTTCATCTCTTAATATGACCTACACGTTAGATTCCAATCTCATTATTTCATAATGAAAATCTTTAGTGTCACAAAGAAGAATATGGAAAAAAATACGTATTCGATACCAAATGGTAATCTATTAAAGTCCATATTTTCAGGCCAAAGATTTTTCGGTTTGTGCTCCTACAAGAGAGAGAAAGAAAGGTCTGAAGAGTCTTGGTGCGGCTGTCATCGATAACCTAGGAGCCGCGTGCTCCGGTGTACAGAAAAATCGGGAAGATCGCTGTGAGCCAAATGATTGGCTGATAGCTATCGAATGTGTCTGAGGGGCTTTACTCTGTTCTTCATCATTGTCAACCAGTACTTTCACTGCTCCCAGCAGCTGAAGAGCCACAGACTGGAGAACACTGCCCATAGAGCATTACTAATGAGTCTTACGTGGTGTATTGATCTTGGTGAAGATTATCTGTGCTGTGTTCTCTAGTTGTTGCTTCTGATCCAAAAAGTCTTGTGTTGTTGGATTCTTGGCGTTTTGCAGCCATTCATTTTTTGATTTGCAAGCATTGATCGCTTGGTTCTAAGGAAAAGAAAGACTGAGATCTAAAAAAAATCCGGACATAAAATGTCATACAAGTTCATGTTTAACACTGAAACCTTATCTTCTATTGTATAGATAATTGTCTCCAGGGCTACATGGCATTCATCATGTTACATTTCACAATTGCATCCAGTTATTGTCAGTGGTGTCACATTGTGCCATCATGCGGAGCCGCCATTACAGATAAAACAAACCTGTTGGATATTTTGGTCAAAGAGAACAAGTCACATGCACAAAGCCAAATTACAACTGTAAAATAGACAAGTGACTGCAAGTTTCACCAATGTTTTTAATCCTGCATCTTGTCTGAGACTTGCTGTTGCAATTCTAGCCCTAGCCTAAATGCCAGATGAAAAAAAAATGACATCTCACTGTAAATATGCAGTTTAAATGGGATGAGTCCTAAGAAAGCTGCCTAGTCCTGTCTACAGAATGATCACCAGTGGCCGATCCACAGCTTGCAATCTAACACCCAGGCCCCCATACACATGATGAAAGTCGGCCAAACCCAACAATTCTGATAGGATCAACCGATCATCTGTGTATGGTCGTCTCTTGGCCCTTCCTCTGACATTGGAGAATCAAGGTTTTAGAATTTCAACAGCCTTTCTGTTTTCAGGGCAGATAACCCACTATAAGGGTGCTAACACATTGCATTCATGGGCTTGTTCACTGGCCCCATCAGGGCTTGTGTCCGATCCTCCTGCAAAAAGGAATTTGGGCATATTCATCGATGGGGCTATAGACTATAATGGTGCCAACAGCGCGAACATGTGCTCTATCGTGCAGCATGACAGAGCACACGTTTGAGCTGACGGCACCATATACTACAACGGTGCCGAAAGAGCGTACGCCCGAATCCCATTTTACGGGGGTTTGGACACAAGCTCCGACAGGGCCAACGAACGGGTTAATGAATGCAATGTGAAAGCACCCTAAGAGAAGTCGGGCAGCGGCTTTCTCCTCTCTCTCCATTGAAAACACATGATTGCTCAGCCATGAGAGATTGCTGGCTGCCCAATTACCTTTGACCACAAGTGGTCTGGAGTATCGCCAACAGTCTACTAAGGAATCAGGGCAGACCTATTTAATGCACGGAGAATCCTGCTGTTTTTTTTCTGATTATTATGGGGAATGAAGAAAAATTAAATCTATTTCAAATCAATATGTGGTGTAATCGTGCTTTTCCTTCAAAACAACATCAATTCTAGGTACATTTGTACAAAATTTTGAAGGAAATCAGCAGAAGAAGGAGGTTGTATCAAACATTTTGGGGAAATAATCACAGATCTGTAGATGTCGCTTGCGTAAATTCTCCGGTCTTTTCATGTATACCCACACAGACTTGATTATGAGATCAAGGCTCTGTGGGTTCCAAATCATCACTTCCAGGACTCTGAAGATAGAGCCAATGTCTGGCCGCATTTCTACCACTTCTGGACAAACTTCTCTGAACAGTAGATGGGTGTAGCTGGATCCAACTGTTTGCTGCCATTTCTGAACTGATAGCACTGCTGGACATCTTTCGATTTCAAAGGGAAGTGTGTATGATATGTCTTTCATCTGCTGCAATTAGTTTCCTTGGCTGATCGCTGTGACTACGGTCTTTAACTTTGTCCATTTCTTGGTGCCTTTTCAAAAGAACTCATCGTGAAACTGCAGTCTGTTTTTGAAATCTTTTCCAGGGAGAGATCTTGTTGATGCAGTGCAACTACCTTGTGTCTTGCTGCTGTGCTATGTCTCACTATGGTGTATGACCTGTGAAAAATAGTCTTCCACAACCTCACTGTGTAGCAGAGTTTGGTTGATACTCACCCAGTTTTCAGCTTCCGCCATAGCTGTCCCCGTTTCAGTTAAATGGGTTCTCCAAGAATGTGATAAACATGATGTCGGTGACATAGTTCAAACTGCAGCCGTCCTAGTCATGTCAGGATGACTGCACACTGAAGAAGCAAAGCTCGAGACGAATCTCAGCTGTTAGAAGAGCTGCCGTTATAAGCACACATCAGCTAAGGAGCAGGGCTGACTTGAGACAGAATAAACATTTAGGCTATGTGCACACGTTGCGGATTCGTATGCGGATTTTTCAGCGCAGATTCAGAAAAATCCGCAGGTAAAACAGATTTCACCTGCATTTTTGCACCTACGGATTCCTATTAAGGAATAGATGTAAAACGCTGCGCAATCCGCACAAAGAATTGACATGCTGCAGAAAATAAACCGCAGCAATTCTGCGCAGAATTTTCCGCAGCATGTGCACAGAGGATTTGGTTTTCCATAGCTTTACATGTTACTGTAAAACACATGGAAAACTACTGCAGATCCGCAGCCAAAACCGCAACGTGTGCACATACCCTTAAGGTACTGTCACACTCAGCGACGCTGCAGCGATATAGACAACGAGCCGATTGCTGGAGCGTCGGTGTTTAGGTCGCTGTAGAGACGTCAAACACAGCAGCTCCAGAACGATGCAGGAGCGATCCTGTGACGTAACGGCGACTCACTTATCGTTCTCGCTGGTTGTTAGCTCCATGTAAAACATTGCTGACATTGTTGCTTTTGATGTCAAACATGACGATACACGCCGACCTGACGACGAAATAAAGTTCCGGACCTCTAGCTCCGACCAGCGATATCACAGCGGGATCCAGATCGCTGCTGCGTGTCAAACACAACGAGATCGCTATCCAGGACACTGCAACGTCACGGATCGTTGTCGTTCTTGTTGCAAAGTTGCTGAGTGTGACGGTACCTTTACAGTGACTGCGCACGTATATTTGTTCTACTGAACAGCAGAAACCCTGCTCTACCCCATTGTGTTCAGTCAGTGAAAAGATCCTTGACTTAGTACAAGATTACGTAGAAGAATTGATGCTTTGATACTGTTTTGAAGGAAAAGGGTGACACCAAATATTGATTTTATCTAGATTTCCATTTTGTTCATTCACTTTGCATTTTGTTAATGTTAATAGTTTATTTCCATCAATAACCTAGGCACTTATGGAACAGATGTCTTTCTTGTGTATATTTGTCAGGTTTACATCTGGACAACACTGTTTCTTTGAAAGTATCGAAACATGTAGACCCATTATGTCTATCCACCCGCGGCTGTTAACATGTTAAATGCCACTGTCAATCTGTGGCAGAGGCATGCCGGGAGAGTGTCATAAGACCAGCACATTGGTGCCCCTGTCACATGATCGTTAGGTGTGAGATGGGTTGGCATCACAGCCGGGGTCTGCAGAAGACCCCCGTACTTGTTATTGCAGATCTCCTATGAACACTGTGGCCGTCATTCATAGGAGATGATGATTTCTGCTACAAATAGCAGGAATAAAACCCTGCTATGTATAGAACAAGCTGGTATCAATAAGAGCATCAGCTCGGTGAGGGAAAAAAAAAAAAAATAAGCCCCCACTCAGCCCCAGATCCCAAAAATGGAGACGCTACGGGTTTCGGAAAATGGCGCCATTGTTTTTTTTCACCACTTAAAGGGAACCTGTCACCCCGTTTTTTCCGTATGAGATAAAAATACTGTTAAATAGGGCCTGAGCTGTGCATTACAATAGTGTATTTTGTGGACCCCGATTCCCCACCTATGCTGCCGAACTACGTTACCAAAGTAGCCGTTTTCGCCTGTCAATCAGGCTGGTCTGGTCAGATGGGCGTGGTGTCTTCCCCCAGAATCCACTGCACAGGGGAGGGAAAAGATCGCGATCTGCGCTATTCCCCTGGTGATCGGTGGGGGCGGCCATCTTCCTGTGGCCGCGCGTGCGCAGATGGAGATCGCGGCGGCCATTTTCCTGAAGCAGAGTTCGCATCTCTGCTTCAGGAAAATGGCCACCGCGATCTCCATCTGCGCACGCGCAGCATCCCGCGGCCATTTTCCTGAAGCCCCGGGCAGCAGAGCGCTCCATCTGCGCACGCGCGGCCACAGGAAGATGGCCGCCCCCACCGATCACCAGGGGAAAAGCGCAGATCGCGCTCTTTTCTCTCCCCTGTGCAGTGGATTCTGGACTTGGGCATGCGCAAACTACTCTGCCACCAATGGAAAAATAAGCAAGATCTGGGGGAAGACACCACGCCCATCTGACCAGACCAGCCTGATTGACAGGCGAAAACGGCTACTTTGGTAACGTATTTCGGCAGCATAGGTGGGGAATCGGGGTCCACAAAATACACTATTGTAATGCACAGCTCAGGCCCTATTTAACAGTATTTTTATCTCATACGGAAAAAACGGGGTGACAGGTTCCCTTTAAATAAAAAAACCTATACATGTTTGGGGTCTGCAAACTCGTGCTGACTTGGATACTCATAGGTCAGTTTTAGCACCTAGTCAACATGGTAACTAAAAAAACAAACAAGCAAAAGAAAAAAAAAATTGTGGCATTACTTTTTTTTTTTTTGCAATTCACCACACTTGGATTTTTTTTCCTCTTTTCTAGCACAATATATGGTAAAGTCAATGGTATCGTTCAAAAGTACAACCTGTCCTTCAAAAAACAAGCCTTCACACGGCCATATTGACGAAAAAATTAAAAAAAATATAGCTCTTGGAAGAAGGGAAGTAAAAAACGAAAACGCAAAATGGCAAGGTTGTGAAGGGGTTAATGCCATAATCTAATCTATTTTCTAACATACGTCAATTAAAAATGTCTTATCCTTCCCCAACTTCACTATCTAACTGCTTTTCTTTTTTTGTTTACAGTTTCCTTTTTTATCGCGCTTTGAGAATTCCCAGTGCATTTTATAATACTCAAACAATGCATTATCAGTCACTGCCACTGCCTCTGTCCTCTCCCTGAAACAAAAAGTTATCGCTGACCTTCATGTAAGGGGCTTGGCTAGTCACTGTGCGATGTGTACAATGACAGTGCACTCTGTTGCTGGCTCAGATCAGAAGTAATGAGCCGGCAACAGGCCGCAATATCAGTGCGCATTGGAAGAATACCTGGCGGGTAGAGACAAGCGCTGCCCGTGCAAGTGATGCCACTTGTGTGGGAAATGCTACTGTCTGCAAGCCAGGTATTAGTCTCACAAACCATCAATGACAGTGTGCTCGGTCACAGACTTGTTACTACTGAGTCTGTGAAAGAGCGCACTGTCATTGCTCACATTGCACAGTGACAGAACAGTCCCTGAAATAAAGGTCCCGGATGACACTTCATATCAGGAACAGGGCAGGAGCTGTGGAAGGGATGGCAGCCTCTGACCCCTGATGACGCAGAGTCAGGATGCACTGGGAATTCTCAAACGAAGCTTCATACAAATGAAAAAAAAAAGCAGCTAGTGTGGTTGGGGAAGGATAGGGAATTTTTTAATTAAAGTATGATAGAAAATAGATTTGATGAAGACATTAATAGAGCTTTAGGATGAATATTAATTAGTATTTTGGGCCACCCCTTAAAAGTAAGTTTTAATAGTTTAGATAGCATATCTGGCAATCAGATAACTCATTAATACACCTCAATTAAAGCTTGTTTGACCACAAACCTTGTCCTCTTTATTAAGTTTTCCATGAACTTTTTCAGGGTCAGCAATGGTCTGCTGGATAAAGCTGATGTAAGCCTTCAGGGCCAATCTAGCTTCTGTAGGAAAGAAAAAAAAACAATTTCCAATTCGTAATTAAAAAATTACCTAAAACAGTACACCAACATCTCTGACACTGATCACTTGTATTAACACGCTTCTATTTTTATACTTTTTTTTTTACTGAAGAACCAAGAATAAGTCACAACTCAGCAAAATATTCCAGGCCTGTTAGCTAATGAAGAGTGTTGCAATGGCCAGTAGATGTGTCACAAGTGGATGTGACCGAACAGGAAGGCTACGCCGCCATTCAAACTGACACTAGGAGTTTCCTGGTTACGAAACTGTCCAAAAATGGGTTACAATGACGTGGCATCCAACTGGCACGGAAATAGTATATGCACATAGAAGCTGATCAGGTGGTCCCGGAGGTTTCCTTACTCAGTGGTCTTGTTCTCTCTATCAATGCAGTACGATACGTGAATCAGCTACGGTTCTAAGGCTGCACATCAGCTGCATGCGGGATCCATTATTTACACCAGTCAGACTGGAACCTGTCCTGGTGGTTCAGTAAAGGCTTTATTGATCCCTTCCCCTGAATGCAACTCATCCATGGGTGATGGTGACATCCTAATCACAGACACTGATGTGATAGTCTAGTTTCTGAGCCAGGTTCTCAATACCTACAGAACCTGGCCAGGTGATCATCGGTTGCGTCTTCCTGTTCATGAGTCATCAAAAAAGAGGTTTGGCACAAATGTGTAGGCTTAAAGAGGCCGACACAGGTAAAAGAGGGCCCCTGTGCATACATGGACCCTTAGTAGTCCAATAGTTTAGGACAATACCCCCGATTACGTGTTTGTGATAGAATCTGCTGCCTTGGAGGTCTCTGACCTATTGGGCCATTGTGGTGGCTGCTCTGGTTGCACTTCTGGTATTGTCTTCCCATGTATCCCACAGAAAGTAATAGAGAGAGCGGCATACATGCACAGCTACCCCTCCATTCCCTCCTTACATGCGGCAACTGGTGGACACCTTACCAGAGAGGATGGGGACTGTGGGTCAAAGAGGTAGACCTCACGCCTTTCCTATCACAATGTGTATTAAAAAAAGCTTACAACTTTCACACTGGCCACTGGGGCTTTTTTAGACTCGCATTTCCTTTTCTTTGGGAAGAGTTTTCAGCAGTCTCATTATCATCACAGGCAGAATTACAATGACAGGTAACATCTCTATACACAGCTGATGACACAGGATCCACCAATCACAATAGGCGACGTCACAGCTGACCTTGCTCCCCCTCCCTTCACAAAAACTTTTGCACATGCTCATTAGAGGTTTCGATACAGAAAATAGGGTCTAAGTTAGCCTATTGCTGCTAATGTACAAGTGAATTTCTTAAAACAACAAACAGTCTAAAATAGCCCCAGTGGCAAAATTGCAAAGTTTCTAATTTTTATTATAGATTGTGTTATGGAAAAAAAAAAAATAGAAAAAATGTTTAAAAAATGAATTTCAAACACAAAACCTGATTTAACTATCGGACGTTTCCTCAGGAAATGAACCCAGGACCTCAGCGCTGGAAGGTAACAGTGCTAACCACTGACCACCATGCAGCCCATTAGAGCATGGGTGGTTTTACTTGGCAGTCAGCCATGGGAGATGATGACATGGAAGCCTCTGTGACATCACAAAGAACCATGAGCAAAATCCTGCAGTCACAAGCAGATGCGTTACAGTTTAAGATGTCTCCACCACGTCGTTTCCGTTTGGAGGTTTGTGAACGTCCTTTATGGAGGACTATTGGATTAGACTTATTGCCAGAAGAATTAGAAGACAAAGAACCTCAAACAAAAGCTTCCAGTTCCCATCTTTACGAAATTCTTGATCATATACAATGGGTGTATGGGCAGATGTACAGCATGCCCACATCTGTTGTAGTATTTCATGCAACCTGGATTGTAATGTTTATAATTTTGCTATCAGCGGCCTTCTATTATAGAAGACATTGGAAAAAGCCTCAACTCAAGGTGAGGAAAGTAACAGAGGTTCCTTTAATTGTGAGAAGCAACCTCAGGTGCCGAGTACAGTACCACACACATCTGCTATCGTGGCTGCCAAACCGCCTGCCACAGAACTGCCCCAGTACTATGCTGTCCTCCTGAGCCCTGCCCATGCTTCATTTCCCTGCTTCGGGTTAAATACTCAGGTTATTTTAATAGTGAGAAGCAACCTCAGGTCCAGAGTACAGTACCAGGCACATCTGCTATACTGCCTGCCCCAGTACTATGCTGTCCCCCCAGCCACAGTTGTCCTCCTGTGCCCTACCCACGCTTCCTTTCCCTGCTTTGGGCTATATACTGAGGTTATTTTAATTGTGAGAAGCAACCTCAGGTGCCGAGTACAGTAGCAGGCACATCTGCTATACTGCCCTCCCCAGTACTATGCTGTCCCCCCAGCCGCAGCTGTTCTCCTGAGCTCTTCCCATGCTTCATTTCCCAACACTGCTATAGTGTTGAAGTCAAATATGTGATCCACAATAATCATGTGCTGATTAAACTCTAGAAAACAATCAGTGTCATACCTTGCTGCAAGCAGCAATGAAACTGACAAAAGCACACCATATAAAGAGTATAACAATAATTTTTATTAAATCCCATATAAAAACACACAAACAAAAACAATTGGACTAATAAACCGGACTATCTCAGATTGTGAGGGACTCACAAGGTTACTCTTAACTAACATCCACATGTGCAAGTTATTAAATTAAGAATGCAGCAAGGTAATTGTTATATCGTAGGTGAAAAACCCCCTCAATGTCTATCGCTTATAAGAAGCCTTATGCGGGTACACCGAGACAATGCCTATCACAGTATCAAGCAAGGGGCTGAGGCTGCATGCATTCCACTTTTTCAGCAATTGCTCCGAAGACAACTATGGAAGCTTAATGTCCTTCCTCAAACACCAAACCATGCTTGCTATGAGCTGCAATTAAATATCAATAAATCATAATGAATAACAATAGTAATGCTTACATTGGATGTGTGAAGAGTCCCGGTCCCTCCAACCCCGACGCGCGTTTCGTCAACACAGGTGCCGAGTACAGTACCAGGCACATCTGCTATACTGCCTGCCCCAGTACTATGCTGTCCCCCCAGCCGCAGCTGTCCTCCTGAGCCCTACCCATGCTTCCTTTCCCTGCTTTGGGCTATATACTGAGGTTCCTTTAATAGTGAGAAGTAACCTCAGGTGCCGAGTACAGTACCAGGCACATCTGCTATAGTGTCTGCCCCAGTACTATGCTGTCCCCCCAGCCGCAGCTGTCCTCCTGAGCCCTACCCATGCTTCCTTTCCCTGCTTTGGGCTATATACTGAGGTTCCTTTAATAGTGAGAAGTAACCTCAGGTGCCGAGTACAGTACCAGGCACATCTGCTATAGTGTCTGCCGCAGTACTATGCTGTCCCCCCAGCCGCAGCTGTCCTCCTGAGCTCTTCCCATGCTTCATTTCCCAGCTTTGGGCTATATACTGAGGTTCCTTTAATAGTGAGAAGCAACCTCAGGTGCCAAGCACAGTACCAGGCACATCTGCTATACTGCCTCCCCCAATACTATGCTGTCCCCCCAGCCACAGCTGTCCCCCTGAGCTCTTCCCATGCTTCATTTCCCAGCTTTGGGCTATATACTGAGGTTCCTTTAATAGTGAGAAGCAACCTCAGGTGCCAAGTACAGTACCACGCACATCTGCTATAGTACCTGCCCCAGTACTATGCTGTCCCCCCAGCCACAGCTGTCCTCCTGAGCCCTACCCATGCTTCATTTCCCAGCTTTGGGCTATATACTGAGGTTCCTTTAATAGTGAGAAGCAACCTCAGGTGCCAAGTACAGTACCAGGCACATCTGCTATAGTACCTGCCCCAGTACTATGCTGTCCCCCCAGCCACAGCTGTCCTCCTGAGCCCTACCCATGCTTCATTTCCCAGCTTTGGGCTATATACTGAGGTTCCTTTAATAGTGAGAAGTAACCTCAGGTGCTGAGTACAGTACCAGGCACATCTGCTATAGTGCCTGCCCCAGTACTATGCTGTCCCCCAGCCGCAGCTGTCCTCCTGAGCCCTGCCCATGCTTCATTTCCCTGCTTTGGGCTATATACCTTTGCATCTGATGCATCTATTAACATTTCTCTCCAGTTCCCCTAGCTTGTGCAGTCGTCATTTCCGTAGATAATCTAGGCCATTGCTTTGATAAATTCTTCTAAACTTATATTTTTGTAATACCACGTCCTGTTAATCATCCTCGCTAGTGGGACTTTTTGTCTTCTCAAATGTAATATTGAGGTAACAAATAGGTCAAAACAGGCAAAGGAAGGATCAGAAAAGCATCTTACCCGATACATGGCTATCTCAGAGGAAGCAGTGTGTGCACCATGACAGTAAACCATGCATCAGTGTGTGCACCATGACAGTAAATCGTGCATCACTGTGCAATCTGTGTGTACAGCCGATGACAACATCGGACATACATTACCACACTCCGCGACTTGTCACCTTTTTGCATCACTAGTATTCACGTCACAGGCGGTGAAAGCTTTGTCTTCAGCACCCTTTGGCCTTACATGCCATTGAGCTGCAGGGGATCAGATTTCTTCTGAATGTAACAATGAATTACACTGTTTAAAGGGGTTGTCCAGGACTGAGCTAATGATGGATTACCGTATTTGTGGGTCAATATGAGATTGAAGTGGCACTCTCACTGATCAGCTGAAAACTGTCAGTAGAAGCCACTTACCAACGTACAGATCTGCTGTGTTAGACCACAGACATTGCTTATTTCCGGATGTTGTCAGCAGATTTCAGCTGATCAGTGGGGGTGCTGGGAGTCGGACCACCACAAATCTCATATTGATGACCTATCTTTCAGATAAGTGATCAATAAATCAGTGGTCGCCAGCCCCTTTCATCAGCTTTTGAGCTTTGCCTTCCCCCCTCACTAAGATTCTGCTTTAAAACCTTTAGGGGTAGTACTGGCTCTCGTTAAAGAGACACATTAAGAAATAAAGACTTATGATAGGTAATACAAATTAGTTCCTCTATAGTAGGAAAAAAAAAGCTATCTCCTGCCAGAGACTGCTCCAGAAAATGAACGGAAACCCATCCACAGCTTCTGGGTTTTTGCCCCTCATTAGTGCTGAGCTGAACATTGGTTAGCGAGCTGCAGCTCAGAGAGAAAAGGCTCTAATTAAAGAGAAATAGTACTCTATGGAAACTTATTTACAGGGAAATGCTCCATAGGACAAAAGTGACTATATTGGCTCTCCTCTAGAAGAAAGCCATCTCATATCAGTCAAGCCTAAAAGGCAGAAAAGCCCAGTTACATACAGTTGTTCCGTGGGTTTTGCCCCTCATCAGTGCAGAGCTCGATAATGATTTGATGAATTAGAAGCCTAAAGGCCCATTTTGGGTGAGCTGAATTGGGAACAAGCCGTCATTAGAACGCACGAATGAGTAAAATGCTCATTCGTCAGTTCATTGGATCTTCATGTTGGTGATTGGTGGTTGGATTGTTTATAGTTATTGGCAGCACCCTGGGTAAACAGGTGATATACATTGAACAGTCATATACGATCATTCTACATAGAATTTCGGTGGTTTCTAAACAAGCCACTAAATGCCCGACCGATCGCTTGTATGTAGCTGATCAGCAATAGTTTAATGGTCGCGGTCGGAGGGTGTAAATGAACCTTTAGATGCTGCTCTCATTAAAGAGCCACAGTGGTGAACAGAGGCTCCAACACCTGGTTCTAAGAGCTGTAAGTTCACACATACGATTTTCTCATAGGAGTGCCCTCCTTGTTTTTCAAGGAATGTTCACGTCTGATTTTTTTTTTCCTTGGACCAAATAGTTAGCGAAAAATATCGGAGACATGTCCGATTTTGATCCGAGCGTTGGATCAAAATCAGCTCTGTAAGTCTATGGGTCCGTGAAAAAAAAAAAATAAATAAAAAATCGGACTGCACTCGGATGTCAAAGCGCGATCTGATTTTCACGAAATGTCAGAATGGAGAAAGTGGAGAAAGTTTTTTTTCCTCTCCACATCCGATAAAACTGACACTCGGATCACATGCTGATCAAACACTGATCAGAATAATCAGTCCGTTTTTCTCGTATGTGTAAAAATCGGATGTGTGAATGAGCCCTAAGAAAGCAACTCTCTTTGTACTAATCCTGTACAACCAATTTAACAATCACAAGATCTCCATTGCAAAACATGATATGAACTTGGTTCAGTCATAACGTGGCCATTTTAGGCCAAAAAATATATACACCTCAATATTAACTGCTCGGATAATTGGACTCATATGTCCCAATGTTCAGACCCAAACGGAAATGTATGAATTCTTACAATTCTGTCAAAGCAAAGCTAGCTGAAAAGGACATCCTATAGTCAAAGGTCGAGCAATGGCATGAAGATCATTTAGTGTTTGTTATATAAATACAAAGTCTGATGATCCAGAAAGTCTGATGATCCAGAAAGTCTGATAATCTTACATCTCTTAGGAGCTATTTTTTTAAATTAAGGTTAAATTAATCTGCCCATTAACTCCAATTTTATGGCTCATTTGTATGGTGTTCAGATAATTCCACGCAGACCTGATGATTCACTCGTCTTACCACCGTTTCTCGTTTCAGGATGGTGTCTACAACTTCTCCATCAATTATAACATACCAGGACCAGACTGTATGGACACAGAATGTGAAGTCGCCGAGGTTATTCGGCAGATTGCAGGAAGCACACTAGTGGTGGAACTGCAAAAAAAAACAAGTGGACCACCCGGTCCATCCAGAAATGGCAGCAGTGAACAAGCTGCAAGATGCTCATGTTGCACATGAATATGAGAGCGATACCATCTAAACATAAAGCATCTCAGAACATCAGTCATTGGGGCGATCTCTTACTGATCTATATGTCTTGCTGTGTTTTTCATTAGCTAACAGCTAGGTGTTATTACGCCATCGTCTATAGAAAAAAGGCAAAAAAAAAAAAACTTTCTGCCATGATGGTTGAATAGTAAATGTGGGTTTACACAACCCGACTTGCAGAGTTAAATGACTGCTGATCATCTGCTTGTTTGTAGATTGGGGGTCGTTTAATAGCACTGTCAGATCGCGCTGCAGAACAATCTAAGAGAGTGTATTGCCTGCTCTTGTTCTCGGCAGCACAATTTTGTACAGGAAGATGTGCTGCCGAGAGCGATGATGTTTCAGAGAAACCAAAATTATCCTTGTACCTTAAAACGAACCTGTTACATAAAAAAAACCCGCTATTAACCTGTAGATATGGGGTTAATCTGCAGGTTACTAGCATTCTGGACCAGCCCAGTGCCGAGAGGAAAAAGTACTGTATTCCTCCCGGCAGCATTCTGGTTTCAGCCACGGGGGTGGCACCGGCATGGGTTCAGTCACCGCTCTGTGTATAGAAAGTGGCAGCTGTAGATGAGACCCAGTACTGATGGACAGCAGGGTCAGCATTAGGGCCAACTGTCAGTCAGTACAGGGGTGCGGTTACAGCTGCCGATCTCTATATACTGAGCGGTGACTGAACCCGCACCGGTGCCAACCCCATGGCTGAAACCGAACGCTGCCGGGAGGAATACAGTTAATTTCCACCCAACAGTGGGGCTCTAAGTGCATGTGCCGGGCAGATTCAGAACGCTATTAACCTGAAGATTAACTCCATATCTGTGGATTAATAGCATTTTTTTCACATCACAGGTTCCCTTTAAGAGTGTTTTGCTTGTTCGTCAGGGGCATCGGTAGCCTGTTTACATTGCACTATTATAAAATATATATATATAATGCATGAGGTATGCAGTTTATTCACTGCTGGTAGAAATGTATGTATACATTTTATTTACTGCTGGCATATAGCTATGTATTTTTTATGGTATATATTTACACATATTTTGAATCATATTATGTTTTAATAAACTATAGAAATCCAATTTTACATTTTGCTTACAATGTGAGAAGTTCCGGGGTCTTGTAAATTTGATTGTAAGGGAACCAAATATTTCCGAGGGCGGCCTTTTATGTGCTAATATTAATACATGGTAGCCCATTATGGTAGAGCACATATGCTTGTTGCATACTTTGTATGTTACACGGGTTAGAGCACTTACCAGCCCATTTCAGGAAATCTACACAATCTGTCTTGTTGTATCTGGACGCTATTTCACCTGCTTTTTCCCCACGGAAATTGAGAAGCGAGATGTCACCTCCTAAGTCAACAAGAGCCTTTAACACATCCAGGCGTCCCCACGCTGCAGCACAATGTAATGCTGAATATCCTGCAAGATGAAGGGGAAAGACGCCTTATTGATTTCATTCAGTTGCTGTGGGTTAATGGGATTGTATCCTGGCAGCCTGTACAAAGTGTATAGCATGCGGCTGCACATCATTTAATTGCTGGATGTAAAAGTTAATTAGACGGCATGAAATTGCTGGTCAGAAGTCAAGTCAGATAAAAGGTAATTGCACTATAAAATCTAAATGCCAAAGTGCCATGATACTAAAAGGCCTTGTGCACGTAGCAAACAAAGCCTAGTGGGATATAGCATGTAAGTCCTAGTGACTAACAGGCAATCCCTGCATGTGTTGCGGCTGTTGAAAATCCGCGAGACATGCAGCTGAGGAGACTCGAACATATTATTCGAGTACGCAGAATATACTCTGCTAGCACTGGAGCATGCTCAGATAACACCTTATCCCAGTTCATTCATCACTAGTTTAACATATTCATGATGAATCTATATATATAAGAGGCATCGTGACTACTCGCTAATCCCGCCCCCTGCACAGTAGCTCCGCCTCCACATCACCACACACAATCCCACCCCCACATTACCACACACAATCCCGCCCCCCACCACATTACCACACACAATACCGCCCCCACCACATTACCACACACAATCCCGCCCCCCAACACATCACCACACACAATCCCGCCCCCCCACCACATTACCACACATAATCCCGCCCCCCACCACATCACCACACACAATCCCGCCCCCACCACATTACCACACACAATCCCGCCCCCCACCACATTACCACACACAATCCCACCCCCCCCACATTACCACACACAATCCCGCCCCCACCACATCACCACACACAATCTCGCCCCCTCACATCACCACACACAATCCCGCCCCCACCACATTACCACACACAATCCCGCCCCCCACCACATTACCACACACAATCCCGCCCCCCCACCACATTACCACACACAATCCCGCCCCCACCACATTACCACACATAATCCCGCCCCCCACCACATCACCACACACAATCTCGCCCCCTCACATCACCACACACAATCCCGCCCCCACCACATTACCACACACAATCCCGCCCCCCACCACATCACCACACACAATCCCGCCCCCACCACATTACCACACACAATCCCGCCCCCCACCACATTACCACACACAATCCCGCCCCCCCACCACATTACCACACACAATCCCGCCCCCACCACATTACCACACACAATCCCGCCCCCCACCACATCACCACACACAATCCCGCCCCCACCACATTACCACACATAATCCCGCCCCCCACCACATCACCACACACAATCCCGCCCCCACCACATTACCACACACAATCCCGCCCCCCACCACATTACCACACACAATCCCACCCCCCCACCACATTACCACACACAATCCCGCCCCCACCACATTACCACACATAATCCCGCCCCCCACCACATCACCACACACAATCTCGCCCCCTCACATCACCACACACAATCCCGCCCCCACCACATTACCACACACAATCCCGCCCCCCACCACATTACCACACACAATCCCGCCCCCCCACCACATTACCACACACAATCCCGCCCCCACCACATTACCACACATAATCCCGCCCCCCACCACATCACCACACACAATCTCGCCCCCTCACATCACCACACACAATCCCGCCCCCACCACATTACCACACACAATCCCGCCCCCCACCACATCACCACACACAATCCCGCCCCCACCACATTACCACACACAATCCCGCCCCCCACCACATTACCACACACAATCCCGCCCCCCCACCACATTACCACACACAATCCCGCCCCCACCACATTACCACACACAATCCCGCCCCCCACCACATCACCACACACAATCCCGCCCCCACCACATTACCACACACAATCCCGCCCCCCACCACATTACCACACACAATCCCGCCCCCCCACCACATTACCACACACAATCCCGCCCCCACCACATTACCACACATAATCCCGCCCCCCACCACATCACCACACACAATCTCGCCCCCCCACATCACCACACACAATCCCGCCCCCACCACATTACCACACATAATCTCGCCCCCCCACCACATTACCACACACAATCCCGCCCCCCACCACATTACCACGCATAATCCCGCCCCCCACATCATCACACACAATCCCGCCCCCCACCACATTACCACACACAATCCCGCCCCCACCACATTACCACACATAATCCCGCCCCCCACCACATCACCACACACAATCTCGCCCCCCCACATCACCACACACAATCCCGCCCCCACCACATTACCACACATAATCTCGCCCCCCCACCACATTACCACACACAATCCCGCCCCCCACCACATTACCACGCATAATCCCGCCCCCCACATCATCACACACAATCCCGCCCCCCACCACATTACCACACACAATCCCGCCCCCCACCACAATACCACACACAATCCCGCCCCCACCACATTACCACACATAATCCCGCCCCCCACCACATCACCACACACAATCTCGCCCCCCCACATCACCACACACAATCCCGCCCCCACCACATTACCACACACAATCCCGCCCCCCCACCACATTACCACACATAATCCCGCCCCCCCACCACATCACCACACACAATCCCGCCCCCACATTACCACACACAATCCCGCCCCCACCACACTACCACACACAATCCCGCCCCCACCACATCACCACACACAATCCCGCCCCCCCACCACATTACCACACATAATCCCGCCCCCCACCACATCACCACACACAATCTCGCCCCCCCACCACATTACCACACACAATCCCGCCCCCCACCACATTACCACGCATAATCCCGCCCCCCACATCATCACACACAATCCCGCCCCCACCACATTACCACACACAATCCCGCCCCCCACCACAATACCACACACAATCCCGCCCCCACCACATTACCACACATAATCCCGCCCCCCACATCACCACACACAATCTCGCCCCCCCACATTACCACACACAATCCCAGCCCTCACCACATTACCACACACAATCCCACCCCCCACCCCATTACCACACACAATCCCGCCCCCCCACCACATTACCACACACAATCCCGCCCCCCCACCACATTACCACACACAATCCCGTCCCCCCCACCACATTACCACACACAATCCCGTCCCCCCCACCACATTACCACACACAATCCCGCCCCCCCACCACATTACCACACACAATCTCGCCCCCCACCACATTACCACACACAATCCCGCCCCCCAACACATTACCACACACAATCCCGCCCCCCACATTACCACACACAATACCGCCCCCCACCCCATTACCACACACAATCCCGCCCCCCCACCACATCACCACACACAATCTCGCCCCCTCACATTACCACACACAATCCCGCCCCCTACCACATTACCACACAATCCCACCCCTCACCACATTACCACACACAATCCCGCCCCCCCGCCACATTACCACACATAATCCCGCCCCCCCACCACATTACCACACACAATCCCGCCCCCCACCACAATACCACACACAATCCCGCCCCCACCACATTACCACACATAATCCCGCCCCCCACATCACCACACACAATCTCGCCCCCCCACATTACCACACACAATCCCACCCCTCACCACATTACCACACACAATCCCACCCCCCACCACATTACCACACAATCCCGCCCCCCCACATTACCACACACAATCTCGCCCCCCACCACATTACCACACGCAATCCCGCCCCCCAACACATTACCACACACAATCCCGCCCCCCACATTACCACACACAATACCGCCCCCCACCCCATTACCACACAATCCCGCCCCCCCACCACATCACCACACACAATCTCGCCCCCCCACATTACCACACAATCCCGCCCCCCCGCCACATTACCACACATAATCCCGCCCCCCCACCACATTACCACACACAATCCCGCCCCCCACCACATTACCACACAATCCCGCCCCCACCACATTACCACACACAATCCCGTCCCCTACCACATTACCACACAATCCCACCCCTCACCACATTACCACACACAATCCCGCCCCCCAACACATCACCACACACAATCCCACCCCCCACCCCATTACCACACACAATCCCGCCCCCCCACCACATTACAACACACAATCCCGCCCCCCACCACATTACCACACACACAATCCCGCCCCCCCACCACATTACCACACACAATCCCGCCCCCCACCACATTACCACACACAATCCCGCCCCCCACGTTACCACACACAATACCGCCCCCCACCACATTACCACACACAATCCCGCCCCCCACCACATTACCACACACAATCCCGCCCCCCACCACATTACCACACACAATCCCGCCCTCCCACCACATTACCACACATAATCCCGCCCCCACCACATCACCACACACAATCCCGCCCCCCACCACATTACCACACAATCCCGCCCCTCACCACATTACCACACAGAATCCCGCCCCCACCACATTACCACAGATAATCCCGCCCCCACCACATTACGACAGATAATCCCGCCCCCCACCACATCACCACACACAATCCCACCCCCCACCCCATTACCACACACAATCCCGCCCCACCACATCACCACACACAATCTCGCCCCCCCACATTACCACACACAATCCCGCCCCCCCACCACATTACCACACAATCCCGCCCCCACCACATTACCACACACAATCCCGTCCCCCACCACATTACCACACACAATCCCGCCCCCCACCACATTACCACACACAATCCCGCCCCCCACCACATCACCACACACAATCCCACCCCCCACCCCATTACCACACACAATCCCGCCCCCCCACCACATTACAACACACAATCCCGCCCCCCACATTACCACACACACAATCCCGCCCCCCACATTACCACACACAATCCCGCCCCCCACCACATTACCACACACAATCCCGCCCCCCACGTTACCACACACAATACCGCCCCCCACCACATTACCACACACAATCCCGCCCCCCACCACATTACCACACACAATCCCGCCCCCCACCACATTACCACACACAATCCCGCCCCCCCCACCACATTACCACACATAATCCCGCCCCCCACCACATCACCACACACAATCCCGCCCCCCACCACATTACCACACAATCCCGCCCCTCACCACATTACCACACAGAATCCCGCCCCCACCACATTTCCACAGATAATCCCGCCCCCACCACATTACGACAGATAATCCCACCCCCCACCACATCACCACACACAATCCCGCCCCCCACCACATTACCACACACAATCCCGCCCCCCACCACATTACCACACAATCCCGCCCCCACCACATTACCACACAATCCCGCCCCCACCACATTACCACACACAATCCCGCCCCCCACCACATCACCACACACAATCCCGCCCCCCCACCACATTACCACACATAATCCCGCCCCCCACCACATCACCACACATAATTCCGCCCCCCACCACATTACCGCACATAATTCCGCCCCCCACCACATTACCACACATAATCCCGCCCCCACCACATTACCACACACAATCCCGCCCCCACCACATTACCACACAAAATCCCGCCCCCACCACATCATCACACACAATACCGCCCCCCACCACATTACCACACATAATCCCCCCCACCACATTACCACACACAATCCCGCCCCCCCACATTACCACACATAATCCCGCGCCCACCACATCATCACACAAAACCGCCCCCACCACATTACCACACACAATACTGCCCCCCACCACATCACCACACACAATCCCGCCCCCACCACATTACCACACATAATTCCGCCCCCCACCACATTACCACACATAATCCCGCCCCCCACCCCATTACCACACATAATCCCGCCCCCCACCCCATTACCACACATAATCCCGCCCCCCACCACACTACCACACACAATCCTCACCAGATCACCACACAATCCCACCCCCCACAAATCCCGCCCCCCCACCACCACACACAATCCCGCCCCCACCACATTACCACACATAATCCCGCCCCCCACCCCATTACCACACATAATCCCACCCCCACCACACTACCACACATAATCCCGCCCCCACCACTACCACACACAATCCCGCCCCCACCACATTACCACACACAATCCTCACCAGATCACCTGTTGTGAATTTACCTTTTGGCTCCCTCTAGTGGCTACTAGTGATTTGACTCTGGGTATGTCATTCATCCCTTGTATGCTCACCTGGGTCGTTAGGTCAGGGGTGTTGCTATATAAGCTCCCTGGACCTTCAGTTCAATGCCTGGCAACGTTGTAATCAGAGCTAATCTGTTGTGCTCTTGTCTACTGATCCTGGTTCCTGCTGAATTAAGCTAAGTCTGCTTTCTTGCTTTTTGCTATTTGTTTTTGTTTGCATTTTTGTCCAGCTTGTACATAATCTGTATCCTAACCTTGCTGGAAGCTCTAGGGAGGCTGGAGTTCTCCCCCCGGGCCGTTAGACGGTTCGGGGGTTCTTGAATCTCCAGTGTGGATTTTTGTTAGGGTTTTCGTTGACCATATAAGTTATCTTACTACATTCTGCTATTAGTAAGCGGGCCTCTCTTTGCTAAACCTAGTTCATCTCTGTGTTTGTCATTTCCTCTTACCTCACCGTTATTATTTGTGGGGGGCTTGTATCATACTTTTGGGGTCTATTCTCTGGAGGCAAGAGAGGTCTTTGTTTTCCTCTTCTAGGGGTAGTTAGTCCTCCGGCTGGCGCGAGACATCTAGCGACCAACGTAGGCATGTTCCCCGGCTACTGCTAGTGTTGGCGTTAGGAGTAGATATATGGTCAACCCAGTTACCACTGCCCTATGAGCTGGATTTTTGTACGTCGCAGACTTACTTGTTCCTCTGAGACCCTCGCCATTGGGGTCATAACAATCACCACACACAATCCCACCCCCCACAAATCCCGCCCCCCCACCACATTACCACACATAATCCCGCCCCCCACCCCATTACCACACATAATCCCGCCCCCCACCCCATTACCACACATAATCCCGCCCCCCACCACACTACCACACACTATCCCGCCCCCCACCACATTACCACACACAATACCGCCCCCCCACCACATTACCACACAATACTGCCCCCCACATTACCACACAATCCCGCCCTCCCACCACATCACCACACATAATCCCGCCCCCCACCCCATCACCACACATAATCCCGCCCCCCACCCCATTACCACACACAATCCCCCCACCCCATTACCACACATAATCCCGCCCTCCCACCACATCACCACACATAATCCCGCCCCCCACCACATCACCACACATAATCCCGCCCCCACCACATCACCATACATAATCCCGCCCCCCACCCCATTACCACACACAATCCCCCCCACCCCATTACCACACACAATCCCCCCCACATTACCACATAATCCCGCCCCCCACCACATCACCACACATAATCCCGCCCTCCCACCACATCACCACACATAATCCCGCCCCCCACCCCATTACCACACACAATCCCCCCCACCCCATTACCACACACAATCCCCCCCACATTACCACACATAATTACGCCTCCCCAACACATCACCACACTTATTCCCGCCCCCCACCCCATTACCACACATAATCCCGCCCCCCACCCCATTACCACACATAATCCCGCCCCCCACCCCATTACCACACATAATCCCGCCCCCCACCCCATTACCACACATAATCCCGCCCCCCACCACACTACCACACACAATCCTCACCAGATCACCACACACAATCCCACCCCCCACAAATCCCGCCCCCCCACCACATCACCACACACAATCCCGCCCCCACCACATTACCACACATAATCCCGCCCCCCACCCCATTACCACACATAATCCCGCCCCCACCACACTACCACACACAATCCCGCCCCCACATTACCACACACAATCCTCACCAGATCACCACACACAATCCCACCCCCCACAAATCCCGCCCCCCCACCACATTACCACACATAATCCCGCCCCCCACCCCATTACCACACATAATCCCGCCCCCCACCCATTACCACACATAATCCCGCCCCCCACCACACTACCACACACTATCCCGCCCCCCACCACATTACCACACACAATACCGCCCCCCCACCACATTACCACACACAATACTGCCCCCCCACCACATTACCACAAACAATCCCGCCCTCCCACCACATCACCACACATAATCCCGCCCCCCACCCCATTACCACACACAATCCCCCCCACCCCATTACCACATAATCCCGCCCTCCCACCACATCACCACACATAATCCCGCCCCCCACATCACCACACATAATCCCGCCCCCCACCACATTACCACACATAATCCCGCCCCCCACCACATTACCACACATAATCCCGCCCTCCCACCACATCACCACACATAATCCCGCCCCCCACCACATTACCACACATAATCCCGCCCCCCACCACATTACCACACATAATCCCGCCCCCCACCACATTACCACACATAATCCCGCCCCCCACCACATCACCACACATAATCCCGCCCTCCCACCACATCACCACACATAATCCCGCCCCCCACCCCATTACCACACACAATCCCCCCCACATTACCACACATAATCACGCCTCCCCAACACATCACCACACTTATTCCCGCCCCCCACCCTATTACCACATATAATCCCGCCAACCACCAATTTACATTTCGTTATGAAATTTGTTTAGATGCTGGAATGAATAAAAAAACGCACATCTTACTGAATCCAGTTTGTTTTTGATTTTACACTGTGAATAAAATGTATTATTAGTATTATTCTGATTTTTAATGATTATTATTGTTATTAACTTCATTTTAAGTTAATTTACCACCTGCGTAAGCGCTATTGAATGTTGTCATTATTTACTTTAGGTTAATCACCAGCAGCGTTAATTAGATAGCAATGAGCGTGCCGATCGTTAGCTGGCTGGAAACAGCTAGTTTTGAAATAAAAGTTAAAAAAATACACCAAAACAAAGTGGAAGCAGAAAAAAGTAACAACCAAAAGTTCTGGCCATAAAAGAGTTGTTGTACCAGATACAGTGGTAGGTATGGAAGCACTGATGCTTATGATAAAAAAATAAATATCACGGATCCTGAAGACTGGTGGTCCCTAGGGTCAGACCCTCACCAATCAGACATTGATGGACTGTTCTCAGCATAAGCCATAAAAACTCTCTTCAGGACTATAACATTGATGGTCTCTTCTTATAGGGGCCAAAGGGGTTCTCAATCAAAACCGGAGGGGCAGAGCTGGACAGAAAACTGCATAAAAGCACGCTTCACTCTTTACAGAGCTTTAGCAAGCAATGTGCAACTTTTTAAAGGGATCGTCCACCACTATGACAACCCCTTCTCAATCTGTGTTGTTCTCTCACTTCCACCGGATAAATATGTCAGAAGGTGGTGAGCGTGAAGCGTCCTCCAACTGGCAGCAGGGATCGCATGACGTACAATGTTATGGGATCACCGGGAGAGCCAGTGCTAACACCACCAGAACGCTGCCGGCACCGGAGGGGAGTATAAGTGTTACTGTCTTACTGGGGGCAGACATCTGGGTTGTACAAGTAGTGAACAATCCCTTTAATAAGTGATATTATCAAAACTACAGCAAGCAGCCCAATAAGTGACACATTGCTGGAATCATTATACTACTTTCAGATTAGGTGGAAAAAACCTGCTGACAGATTCCCATTAAGTCATTAAGGAACATTTCTGAGCACACAGAGTTTTATCATTCGGGTGGAGATAAACTGTAGAAGATGCAAGTCTGATGATAATATCCAGCACGTAATCCCATGGATTCATGATATAACACAGGTACAATGCGGACTCCATAGACAGACTCTGGGGCCTGAACTAATCACAAGACCTGCCTGCAAACACACAATCACAGAGGAAGAAATTACAATTATTAGTTTGGCGCAAAAACAAAAGACGTGCACAAAGGAAAGATGACGTTGTAGGCATAGCGCGTTGCCTGGCAACCGAAACGCTCCGGGAAGGCCTAGCTGTCTCATAATCACTCGGCATACCTAGACGCCCGCCATGTGTAATGCGCAACTGCGGAAGTAAGGAAAGATGACGTTGTGGGCACAGCTTCCACAGTTGCGTACTATACATGGCAGGCGTCTAGGTACACTGAGTAATTACGAGACTATGATTGGCTGGAAACTGATTTAAATAGACTTATGCACATTAGCACTTTAGCATTATAGGTTGTTTCTCTTAGGCAATTCATTAGACTTAATACCTGTCAACAGGGTTCAACAATAACTAAGGAACAAGTTATTTATTGACTTACCTTACTATTTACTACAGGGTTGTTATTGTTTAAACATCTGTACTGCACATGAAACCAGTTATTGGATTGGAGGTATTCCTTGCATTATGAAATTGTAAGTTGTTGTATGTGATGAGTTTTTATCTCATTTGTTATAAATAAAATTACTAGTTTGAACATAGGGTACTTAGTTAACATAATTTTGATTAAAAAAAAACAATGTAAAAGTCATTAAACCATGTCAAGGTGACCCTATTTGGGACGGTCCTAACCTCTAGTATTAAAACCTTACCATATGTCAAATGACGTAAATGTGAAGAAGGACGGAGACCTGCAGCCATGGGGAGCCACATTAAGTCCAGATCAAACAAAAGGGAGGCCGAACCCTTAAGGTACCGTCACACTCAGCGACGCTGCAGCGATATAGACAACGAGCCGATCGCTGCAGTGTCGCTGTTTAGGTCGCTGGGGAGCTGTCACACAGACAGCTCTCTCCAGCGACCAACGATCAGGGGAACGACTTCGGCATCGTTGAAACTGTCTTCAACGATGCCGAAGTCCCCCTGCAGCACCCGGGTAACCAGGGTAAACATCGGGTTACTAAGCGCAGGGCCGCGCTTAGTAACCCGATATTTACCCTGGTTACCATTGTAAAAGTAAAAAAAAAACACTACATACTCACCTTCTGATGTCTGTCAAGTCCCCCGCCGGCGTCCACAGGGTTAAACTGCTTTCGGCAGGAGCGCTTGCTAATGCACGCGCTGCTGCCGAGAGCTTCCCTGCACTGAATGTGTCAGCGCCGGCACCCGGCAGTAACAGCGGTGATGTCACCGCTGTGCTCTGATTTATGGCCGGCACTGACAGTCAGTGCAGGGAAGCTCTCGGCAGCAGCGCGTGCATTTAGCAGCGCTCCTGCTGAAAGCAGTTTAACCCTGTGGACGCCGGGGGACGTGACAGACATCAGAGGGTGAGTATGTACTGGTTTTTTTTTACTTTTACAATGGTAACCAGGGTAAATATCGGGTTACTAAGCGCGGCCCTTGCGCTTAGTAACCCGATGTTTACCCTGGTTACCATTGTAAAACATTGCTGGCATCGTTGCTTTTGCTGTCAAACACAACGATACACACCGATCTGACAACCAAATAAAGTTCTGGACTTCTAGCTCCGACCAGAGATATCACAGCGGGATCCAGATCGCTGCTGCGTGTCAAACTCAACGAGATCGCTATCCAGGACGCTGCAACGTCACGGATCGCTGTCGTTCTCGTTGTAAAGTCGCTCAGTGTGAAGGTACCTTTACCTGCACTGAGTGCAGAAACCTGAAACAGAAAAATAAAAAGAGATGAATTGGTCCTCCTCGGGCCTTATTCACATATGGCAAGGTTGCAACACTATAGATTAAGACCGCCCTGAATAGGGTCACCTTGACGTGGTGGGATGGCCTTTACATAGTTAATGTAATTTTAATAAAAACAAAGTACCCAATGTTATTTTCAGGCACTATTGCTATTTATATATTGCAGGGTATTTGCTCATACTGTTTTTATCTTAGTTTTTTCTGTTTAGTGGCCAATGTGAACATGTGCTTACACGACGCATGCACACCAACTTATATTCCAGTTCATCTCTTTAGGTTTTTGTAATAGGAAAAGGGGTCAAGTGTGAAGTGCCATGCTGTGAGTACTGGGGGGCTGTGGAGAATTCCGATGAGAGTGTTAGGAACTGTTTTTCTAAATAGAAGACAGGATACTTATATTACTGAGGAAGAAGGTAAAGCGCTACTTAGATTACTGGTGAAATAAGTCCTATGACTTCTGGGTAAATGAGGTGGGTCTACTGGGCAAGCGACTGCTGTGATCACTTAGTTAACATGAAAGGCTAGAGCGACTATTTGGAAAGTAGGTAAGGGGATGATTCAACAATTGAAGAATTAGATAAAGGCTGCTGTGACTACTGGGGGAAAAGAGAACTGCAGTATCTACAGGGGAAAGCTGCAGTGACTACTAGGGAAGTGGGCAGATAGCGGAGTTTACTAGGAAACTAGCCATAGAAAGAATACAGACGCTGAAATTCCAGACACAGCGCAGAGTTACATCTTGTTATGTGCCCACCTTGAGAGGTGGATTCCCTAAGCAGCAGGTCAGGGTGAGCAGCAGAGATGGAAGGCCATGGGCTTTGAAGGTCAGTCCCATGTATTCGTGAGGATCAGGAAGACAAGAGGACATAAAAACAGAGCAGAGTAGAAAATGTCACATGAAGCAGAGTCAACTGTGTGGATACAGATTGGCACATTAGATGAATAGACAAAACAGGAGTTGCAGCAGACAAATGGTCAATAGCAGAGATACTGTATATACAATAAGAAACTTGCAGCAAATAGATGATTAATGTTAGAAATATGCTGTATACAGTCAAGGAATTGCAGCAAGGAAACTGATAATCACAGGAAAGCACTGATGAATAGGCCGACTCGTTACTTGCTTGCAGAGACTAAGTTATGAACAGCACCGAGAAAAAATTAAAAGAAGTTGGTAATCTGAATCATTATTGCAGAATGATAGCTGTAGACTACACCTAGATAAGCAGGACTGGGCTTGGAAATAAATACTGGAAGTTAAATGGAAGTTAGGGGCATCATGAGATCATTAGACACTGGGCTAGAGCTGAGCTAAGTGGAAGGTGAAGCAACTCCTGACAAGCAGATGGCCCCCTGAACCGGCCTAAAAAGGCCTTGGGAGATGATGTCAGAGGTGTTTGCCAGGTTACCACAGTAACCCGGTGTGGACGAGCACAAGGAAGCTGGCCATAAGGGAAGGAAACAAAGCCCGGCACTGAAGCCAGGACAGGTAACACACTCGGAGCATGCCCTTCCTGTTGCATGTGTCTGCAGCTTCTGTAATCCAATGTGACCTTGACCTGCATTTTTTATATTTTTGACTAATGATCCCCATCCTTACAATCATTACATCTCTGATGATGGATATTGAAAACATACAATATTGGACACACGCTGACATCTTCCAATATAAATGTTTCACATTATGTTTTAAAAAAGATAATTGTTATGCAAGTATGACCATTATTAATCAATAATCATTTTAAAATGGTTTATTTTTATTAAATTTGTGCATTTCCATTGCTTCATTAGTGTTACAATTCTTAAGCAGAAATAAATTATGACAGTACTTAGTATGGGTTTTTTATTACTTTTTTTTTTATTATTATTTGCATATCTACAACAGAACCACTAGAGGGCAGCAATGAATTTGGAATCATACTTCGGGATAGATTTGACTTTTGCGCTAATGTTATATACACTAATGATGCAATTAGACGTGCTGACTGAGGGCCATCAATACATGTTAACGAGCGTCGATCGACTATTTCCTGTCGCTTGTTACCGGACTGTTTACCAAGCCTGACAATGATGGGGACTTTAGGACCGCTAATGTGATCCTTCTCATACATCTCATGTGATTATCAGCTCATTCCCCGACTACACAGGACGATGTGCTGCTGATAATAATGTTTTCTTGACAGCATAAAAGACCGATCACCTAGGTAGTGCCACTAGCTGATTGGATATGAGAAAATTGATTTATAGGTGGTGACTCAACAGTTTGGACCCCCTATGACCCTCAGGACTAGGGGTCTCTGTGCTCCATATTTGCAGTGGAGAAAGGACAATTGCTACACTGCATGTCCATTGTATGGAGGAGCAATACAAGCAATGTACAGAATACACGCTCCGCACATACACACACACTACCTCGAGCTGTTTTTTGGTTGACGTTGGCTCCATACTTGGCCAATGCTCTGACGACTTCGGTGCGTCCCAGTACACAGGCTAAGAACAGCGGGTTCCTCCCAAGGAGATCTTCTTCTACAAGAAATGTGTTACATTGTTCATGGTGGTCATCAGCTGAATCTTCAAAAATGGACTGTAGAGCGGGCACATTTCCTTCTAGAGCACAGCGCAGCACCGGGTTATCAGGGGGACCGGAGACTTCCATCCTCTGTTCTTCACATTACCCTGAATAGTGAAATAAGAACTTACAACCTCCAACACGATGAATCGTCATGACTCACAGATCGGAACATGGAGGCCGCTGCTAATACTTGTCCTGTACTGGTCGCTGGTCCCTGCATCGGTGGTGATGGGTCCCTGCACTCCTGTCACCGTATGGACAACATGTGTACGATGTTAAGATGATGTGTGAAGGTGGTCTTAGAGGCACGGCTCCACTCACTTATAGGGGCCATGTATCCTGGGGATCACTGACACTTATGGAGTCACTGCATCAGATAATGGCACAACAGCTGGCACTTCAGGGGCAACGACACCTGACAATCACAGGGCAATGAATGTGACACAGTATGCCTGACAATGACGGGAGCATTGTATGCAACACTTATGGAGGCGCTGCGTGTGGTAGTTATGGAGGCGCTGTGTGGTAGTTATTGAGGCCCTGTGTGTGTGGTAGTTATGGAGGCGCTGCGTGTGGTAGTTATGGAGGCCCTGCGTGTGGTAGTTATGGAGGACCTGTGTGGTAGTTATTGAGGCCCTGCGTGTGGTAGTTATGGAGGCCCTGCGTGTGGTAGTTATGGAGGCGCTGTGTGGTAGTTATGGAGGCGCTGCGTGTGGTAGTTATGGAGGCCCTGCGTGTGGTAGTTATTGAGGCCCTGCGTGTGGTAGTTATGGAGGCCCTGTGTGGTAGTTATTGAGGCCCTGCGTGTGGTAGTTATGGAGGCGCTGCGTGTGGTAGTTATGGAGGCCCTGCGTGTGGTAGTTATGGAGGCGCTGCGTGTGGTAGTTATTGGGGCGCTGTGTGGTAGTTATTGAGGCCCTGCGTGTGGTAGTTATTGAGGCCCTGCGTGTGGTAGTTATGGAGGCGCTGCGTGTGGTAGTTATGGAGGCCCTGCGTGTGGTAGTTATGGAGGCCCTGCGTGTGGTAGTTATGGAGGAGCTGTGTGGTAGTTATTGAGGTCCTGTGTGTGGTAGTTATGGAGGTACTGCCTGTGGTAGTTATTGGGGCGCTGTGTGTGGTAGTTATGGAGGAGCTGTGTGGTAGTTATTGAGGTCCTGTGTGTGGTAGTTATTGAGGCCCTGCGTGTGGTAGTTATGGAGGCCCTGCATGTGGTAGTTATGGAGGCACTGCGTGTGGTAGTTATGGAGGCCCTGCGTGTGGTAGTTATGGAGGCCCTGCGTGTGGTAGTTATGGAGGAGCTGTGTGGTAGTTATTGAGGTCCTGTGTGTGGTAGTTATGGAGGTACTGCGTGTGGTAGTTATTGGGGCGCTGTGTGTGGTAGTTATGGAGGAGCTGTGTGGTAGTTATTGAGGTCCTGTGTGTGGTAGTTATTGAGGCCCTGCGTGTGGTAGTTATGGAGGCGCTGCGTGTGGTAGTTATTGGGGCGCTGTGTGGTAGTTATGGAGGCGCTGCGTGTGGTAGTTATTGAGGCCCTGCGTGTGGTAGTTATGGAGGCGCTGCGTGTGGTAGTTATGGAGGCCCTGCGTGTGGTAGTTATGGAGGCCCTGCGTGTGGTAGTTATGGAGGAGCTGTGTGGTAGTTATTGAGGTCCTGTGTGTGGTAGTTATGGAGGTACTGCGTGTGGTAGTTATTGGGGCGCTGTGTGTGGTAGTTATGGAGGAGCTGTGTGGTAGTTATTGAGGTCCTGTGTGTGGTAGTTATGGAGGTACTGCGTGTGGTAGTTATTGGGGCGCTGTGTGTGGTAGTTATGGAGGAGCTGTGTGGTAGTTATTGAGGTCCTGTGTGTGGTAGTTATGGAGGCGCTGCGTGTGGTAGTTATGGAGGCCCTGCGTGTGGTAGTTATGGAGGCGCTGTGTGGTAGTTATTGAGGCCCTGCGTGTGGTAGTTATGCAGGCGCTGCGTGTGGTAGTTATTGGGGCGCTGTGTGGTAGTTATGGAGGCGCTGCGTGTGGTAGTTATTGAGGCCCTGCGTGTGGTAGTTATGGAGGAGCTGCGTGTGGTAGTTATGGAGGCCCTGCGTGTGGTAGTTATGGAGGCCCTGCGTGTGGTAGTTATGGAGGAGCTGTGTGGTAGTTATTGAGGTCCTGTGTGTGGTAGTTATGGAGGTACTGCCTGTGGTAGTTATTGGGGCGCTGTGTGTGGTAGTTATGGAGGAGCTGTGTGGTAGTTATTGAGGTCCTGTGTGTGGTAGTTATTGAGGCCCTGCGTGTGGTAGTTATGGAGGCCCTGCATGTGGTAGTTATGGAGGCACTGCGTGTGGTAGTTATGGAGGCCCTGCGTGTGGTAGTTATGGAAGCCCTGCGTGTGGTAGTTATGGAGGAGCTGTGTGGTAGTTATTGAGGTCCTGTGTGTGGTAGTTATGGAGGTACTGCGTGTGGTAGTTATTGGGGCGCTGTGTGTGGTAGTTATGGAGGAGCTGTGTGGTAGTTATTGAGGTCCTGTGTGTGGTAGTTATTGAGGCCCTGCGTGTGGTAGTTATGGAGGCGCTGCGTGTGGTAGTTATTGGGGCGCTGTGTGGTAGTTATGGAGGCGCTGCGTGTGGTAGTTATTGAGGCCCTGCGTGTGGTAGTTATGGAGGCGCTGCGTGTGGTAGTTATGGAGGCCCTGCGTGTGGTAGTTATGGAGGCCCTGCGTGTGGTAGTTATGGAGGAGCTGTGTGGTAGTTATTGAGGTCCTGTGTGTGGTAGTTATGGAGGTACTGCGTGTGGTAGTTATTGGGGCGCTGTGTGTGGTAGTTATGGAGGAGCTGTGTGGTAGTTATTGAGGTCCTGTGTGTGGTAGTTATTGAGGCCCTGCGTGTGGTAGTTATGGAGGCCCTGCATGTGGTAGTTATGGAGGCACTGCGTGTGGTAGTTATGGAGGCCCTGCGTGTGGTAGTTATGGAGGCCCTGCGTGTGGTAGTTATGGAGGAGCTGTGTGGTAGTTATTGAGGTCCTGTGTGTGGTAGTTATGGAGGTACTGCGTGTGGTAGTTATTGGGGCGCTGTGTGTGGTAGTTATGGAAGAGCTGTGTGGTAGTTATTGAGGTCCTGTGTGTGGTAGTTATTGAGGCCCTGCGTGTGGTAGTTATGGAGGCCCTGCGTGTGGTAGTTATGGAGGCGCTGCGTGTGGTAGTTATTGGGGCGCTGTGTGGTAGTTATTGAGGCGCTGTGTGTGGTAGTTATTGAGGCCCTGCGTGTGGTAGTTATGGAGGAGCTGTGTGGTAGTTATTGAGGCCCCGTGTGTGGTAGTTATTGAGGCCCTGCGTGTGGTAGTTATGGAGGAGCTGTGTGGTAGTTATGGAGGCACTGCGTGTGGTAGTTATTGGGGCGCTGTGTGTGGTAGTTATTGAGGTCCTGTGTGTGGTAGTTATGGAGGAGCTGCGTGGTAGTTATTGAGGCGCTGTGTGTGGTAGTTATTGAGGCGCTGTGTGTGGTAGTTAAGGAGGCCCTGTGTGTGGTAGTTATGGAGGAGCTGTGTGGTAGTTATTGAGGCCCTGCGTGTGGTAGTTATGGAGGAGCTGTGTGGTAGTTATGGAGGCACTGCGTGTGGTAGTTATTGGGGCGCTGTGTGTGGTAGTTAAGGAGGAGCTGTGTGGTAGTTATGGAGGCACTGCGTGTGGTAGTTATTGAGGCCCTGCGTGTGGTAGTTATGGAGGAGCTGTGTGGTAGTTATGGAGGCCCCGCGTGTGGTAGTTATTGAGGCGCTGCGTGTGGTAGTTATGGAGGAGCTGTGTGGTAGTTATGGAGGCACTGCGTGTGGTAGTTATTGGGGCGCTGTGTGTGGTAGTTATTGAGGTCCTGTGTGTGGTAGTTATGGAGGAGCTGTGTGGTAGTTATTGAGGCCCCGCGTGTGGTAGTTATTGAGGCGCTGCGTGTGGTAGTTATGGAGGAGCTGTGTGGTAGTTATGGAGGCACTGCGTGTGGTAGTTATTGGGGCGCTGTGTGTGGTAGTTATTGAGGTCCTGTGTGTGGTAGTTATGGAGGAGCTGTGTGGTAGTTATTGAGGCGCTGTGTGTGGTAGTTAAGGAGGCGCTGTGTGTGGTAGTTAAGGAGGCGCTGCGTGTGGTAGTTATGGAGGAGCTGTGTGGTAGTTATTGAGGCGCTGCGTGTGGTAGTTATGGAGGCGCTGTGTGTGGTAGTTATGGAGGCGCTGCGTGTGGTAGTTATGGAGGCGCTGCATGTGGTAGTTATGGAGGCGCTGTGTGTGGTAGTTATGGAGGCGCTGCGTGTGGTAGTTATGGAGGCGCTGCGTGTGGTAGTTATGGAGGCGCTGCGTGTGGTAGTTATGGAGGCGCTGTGTGTGGTAGTTATGGAGGCGCTGCGTGTGGTAGTTATGGAGGCGCTGCGTGTGGCAGTTATTGAGGCGCTGTGTGTGGTAGTTATTGAGGCGCTGTGTGTGGTAGTTATTGAGGCGCTGTGTGTGGTAGTTAAGGAGGCCCTGCGTGTGGTAGTTATGGAGGAGCTGTGTGGTAGTTATTGAGGCCCTGCGTGTGGTAGTTATTGGGGCGCTGTGTGGTAGTTATGGAGGCACTGCGTGTGGTAGTTATGGAGGCGCTGCGTGTGGTAGTTATGGAGGCGCTGTGTGTGGTAGTTATTGAGGCGCTGTGTGTGGTAGTTAAGGAGGCGCTGTGTGTGGTAGTTAAGGAGGCGCTGCGTGTGGTAGTTATGGAGGAGCTGTGTGGTAGTTATTGAGGCGCTGCGTGTGGTAGTTATGGAGGCGCTGTGTGTGGTAGTTATGGAGGCGCTGCGTGTGGTAGTTATGGAGGCGCTGCATGTGGTAGTTATGGAGGCGCTGTGTGTGGTAGTTATGGAGGCGCTGCGTGTGGTAGTTATGGAGGCGCTGCGTGTGGTAGTTATGGAGGCGCTGCGTGTGGTAGTTATGGAGGCGCTGTGTGTGGTAGTTATGGAGGCGCTGCGTGTGGTAGTTATGGAGGCGCTGCGTGTGGCAGTTATTGAGGCGCTGTGTGTGGTAGTTATTGAGGCGCTGTGTGTGGTAGTTATTGAGGCGCTGTGTGTGGTAGTTAAGGAGGCCCTGCGTGTGGTAGTTATGGAGGAGCTGTGTGGTAGTTATTGAGGCCCTGCGTGTGGTAGTTATTGGGGCGCTGTGTGGTAGTTATGGAGGCACTGCGTGTGGTAGTTATGGAGGCGCTGCGTGTGGTAGTTATGGAGGCGCTGCATGTGGTAGTTATGGAGGTGCTGCATGTGGTAGTTATGGAGGCGCTGTGTGTGGTAGTAATGGAGGCGCTGCATGTGGTAGATATTGAGGCGCTGTGTGTGGTAGTTATGGAGGCGCTGCATGTGATACTTATGGAGGCGCTGCATGTGGTAGTTATGGAGGCGCTGTGTGTGGTAGTAATGGAGGCGCTGCGTGTGGTAGATATTGAGGCGCTGTATGTGGTAGTTATGGAGGCGCTGCATGTGATACTTATGGAGGCGCTGCATGTGGTAGTTATGGAGGCGCTGCGTGTGGTACTTATGGAGTGTGGTACTTATTGAGGCGCTGCGTATGGTAGTTATAGAGGCGCTGCGTGTGGTAGTTATGGAGGCGCTGCGTGTGGTAGTTATGGAGGCGCTGCATGTGGTAGTTATGGAGGCGCTGCGTGTGGTAGTTATGGAGGCGCTGCATGTAGTAGCTATGGGACGCTACTCCTGGCACAGAGCTAACAGTATGGAGCATTGCACCTGACATGCATTGCTGCAGCGATGTGACTGGCCCTTGGGTTGGCACCTGGGCATTATGGCGGCAGGGATGTGACTGGCCCTTGGGTTGGCACCTGGGCACTATGGCGGCAGGGATGTGACTGCCCATCGGGTTGGCACCTGGGCACTATGGCGGCATGGATGTGACCGGCCCTTGGGTTGGCACCTGGGCACTATGGCGGCAGGGATGTGACTGGCACTCAGGTTGGTACCTGAGCACTATGGCGGCAGGGATGTGACTGGCACTCGGGTTGGTACCTGTGTATTATGGCGGCAGGGATGTGCCTGGCCCTCAGGTTGGCACCTGGGCACTATGGCGGCAGGGATGTGACTGGCCCTTGGGTTGGCGCCTGTGTATTATGGCAGCAGGGATGTGACTGGCCCTCGGGTTGGCGCCTGGGCACTATGGCGGCAGGGATGTGACTGGCCCTCGGGTTGGCGCCTGTGTATTATGGCGCAGGGATGTGACTGGCCCTTGGGTTGGCGCCTGGGCACTATGGCGGCAGGGATGTGACTGGCCCTCGGGTTAGCGCCTGTGTATTATGGCGGCAGGGATGTGACTGGCACTTGGATTGGCGCCTGTGCATTATGGCAGCAGGGATGTGACTGGCCCTCGGGTTGGCGCTTGTGTATTTTGGCGGCAGGGATGTGACTGGCACTCGGGTTGGCGCCTGTGTATTATGGCGGCAGGGATGTGACTGGCACTCGGGTTGGCGCCTGTGTATTATGGCGGCAGGGATGTGACTGGCACTTGGATTGGCGCCTGTGCATTATGGCGGCAGGGATGTGACTGGCCCTTGGGTTGGCGCTTGTGTATTTTGGCGGCAGGGATGTGACTGGCACTCGGGTTGGCGCCTGTGTATTATGGCGGCAGGGATGTGACTGGCACTCGGGTTGGCGCCTGTGTATTATGGCGGCAGGGATGTGACTGGCACTCGGGTTGGCGCCTGTGTATTATGGCGGCAGGGATGTGACTGGCACTCGGGTTGGCGCCTGTGTATTATGGCGGCAGGGATGTGACTGGCCCTCGGGTTGGCGCCTGGGCACTATGGCGGCAGGGATGTGACTGGCACTCGGGTTGGCGCCTGTGTATTATGGCGGCAGGGATGTGACTGGCACTCGGGTTGGCGCCTGTGTATTATGGCGGCAGGGATGTGACTGGCACTCGGGTTGGCGCCTGTGTATTATGGCGGCAGGGATGTGACTGGCACTCGGGTTGGCGCCTGTGTATTATGGCGGCAGGGATGTGACTGGCCCTCGGGTTGGCGCCTGGGCACTATGGCGGCAGGGATGTGACTGGCACTCGGGTTGGCGCCTGTGTATTATGGCGGCAGGGATGTGACTGGCCCTCAGGTTGGCGCCTGGACATTATGGCGGCAGGGATGTGACTGGCACTCGGGTTGGCGCCTGTGTATTATGGCAGCAGGGATGTGACTGGCCCTCAGGTTGGCGCCTGGGCATTATGGCGGCAGGGATGTGACTGGCCCTCGGGTTGGCGCCTGTGTATTATGGCGCAGGGATGTGACTGGCCCTCGGGTTGGCGCCTGGGCATTATGGCGGCAGGGATGTGACTGGCCCTCAGGTTGGCGCCTGGACATTATGGCGGCAGGGATGTGACTGGCCCCCGGGTATTATGGCAGCACTGGCCTTGTGCTTCCGTGTAACCATCTCACACCCGCCCCCACATCCCCCGGACGCGCTCTCCGCTCCCCCATCTTCTCACCTGATCTCCACCTCAGTACAAGCACTGCAGACGCGTCGTCATGGAGACCGCTGCTCCGCCGGAAGTGCGTTTCAAGCCTCTTTCTGAGCGAGGAATGAGTCCGTACAGACGTTGCTTCCAGTGACAGCCGCGGCCGGGGGAAGAGAGAGGCGGCGGACCTCTTCCGGCCGTAAAGGAAGACTGGAGACTCCGGTTAGGAAGCGGCTGTGTCTTGCTTTAGCTACGTGGACCGGCGAGAACACCGAGAGGAGAGGCCGCTGCCGGGGTTATATGATGCCTGGACCGTGAGTGGCGCTGGGCCGGGGTCACCCACGATGTGCTGTGTAATGGCCTCCTATTGACTGGTCTACACAGAGCTACAGTGTAACAGGGCGTGCACCGGGAGTCCACGATCAGCCCCATCACCTGCTCCCACCAGGTAAGTGCCAGTGACCGGATCAGGTCCTATGAGGCGCTGTGTCACCAGGGGGGCTTCTAAGTGTAGAGGATCCCCCACAACCTGCGGCCATACCACCTTGTGTCGCCCCAGGGTCTGTCCGGCGGAGGCACCGGCAGCCTGCTAGAAAGGTGATGTCCCCCCTCATCCGTCCCCCCAGCCCCCAGTTTGTGCAACTTGTCTTCATAAAACATCCGATGATGTGCTGCTGAAGTCACCTGACCCCTACAGTCAATCACAGGCTGTCACTGCTTTTCTGTCTCTGTGCAGTCTTCCTTTTTCATCCAGCTCTCCTGGTATGTGAGGGTCCATCTGGTATTGATGAATAGTGCTGAGTGAACATGCGCGGATAAGGCTACTTTCACACTAGCGAGAAAAACCGCATCCTGCAAAGTTGCCCACAGGATGCGTTTTTTTTTTTCCATACACTTGCATTAGCGACGGACCGTCGGCACAAAAAAAGTTCCATGTAACGTTTTTTTGTGCGTAGTGTCTGCCATTTTCGATCACGCATGCGTGGGCGAAACTCCGCCCCCTCCTCCCCGGACCTTACAATGGGGCAGCGGATGCGTTGAAAAACTGCATCCGCTGCCCCCGTTGTGCATTTATTTCACAACGTATGTCGGGCCGACGCTAGTGTGAAAGTAGCCTAAGGGGTTAACCGAGGGTCTTCAGCATACTCGAATAGCATGTTCCAGTCCCCGCGGCTGCATGTCTCCTGGCTGTTCAACAGCTGCAACACATGCCGGGACTACCTACTACCTAACAAAGAAACCAACACCACCACATATTCAGGGAGATTACAAAGTATTAACATATATAAATTAGGTCATAAATCCCCATGTGGACACTTTGTCAAAGCGGACACATCCATAATCCAACAACTCAATTCCACTAGGGAATAACGATGCACTAGTCCAAGTAAAATTTATTGTAAATCTTTATTAGAAATGTTAAAGTAGGAATAACCAAGTGTGTGTAGATTACAACCTAAAAATATATATGTACCTGAGGCGCCACACCCCCTATGTATCCCCACAAACCTCAAAATACCACCATATTGTTATAATATATTGTCTGCACCTACAGCATCATTATTATTATTTATTTATATAGCACCATTAATTCCATGGTGCTGTACATGAGAAGGGGTTACGTACAGAGTTATAGATATCGTTTACAGTAATCAAGTTTACAGTGACAGACTGGTACAGAGGGGAGAGGACCCTGTCCTTGCGGACTTACATTCTATGGGATAGTGGGGAAGAGACAGAAGGTCGGAGGTGCAGCAGCTCTGGCAATGGCGAGGCAGCAGAATGGTTATTGCAGGCTGTAGGCTTTCTTGAAGAGATGGGTTTTCAGGTTCCGTCTGAAGGATCCGAGGGTGGTAGTTAGAGTTAGATGTCCCTGCACCAAATGCCCATCACAATTGTGACTCAATGTGGCATATCCCAATAGGGGAACTCATATCCTAATCAATGAGCTTTTTATGTATAATCACTATAAGGCTGCTGTCACACTAGCAATATTTGGTCAGTATTTTACATCAGTATTTGTAAGCCAAACCCAGGAGTGGACCACTAGAGGGAAAGTATAATAGAAACACGTCACCACTTATCACCCACTCCTGGTTTTGGCTTAAAAATACTGATGTAAAATACTGACCAAATACTGCTAGTGTGACGGCAACCTCACATGCAGAGTGCACAGCAGATTGTAGGGAACCAGGAGAGTGTGCACCCACCCCAACGTGCGTTTCGGTCCGTCCTTTGTCAGGGGACCACCTAACAAACAGACAATCCCCACATGAGTTGCTGCTGTCTAACAGCCACGAGACATGCAGCCGCGGGGGCTCGGACATATTATCCGAGCACATCAAAGTCACTCAGCACCTGAGCATGCTCAGATAACACTTATCCTAGAACGTTCGCTCACCACTACTTATGGGCTGACTCCAACTTATGTGCAATGTGGCACTTACTGTTGGTCTGTGTCTTACTGTTGGTCTGTGTGGCTTGAATTATAACAGTTTGCGTTACAGACTCATCCTTTTTTTGAAGCCGATATTACACAAGGGACACACTCGGACATCCGTGCAAATCAGCATGAGATCGGACCGCAGTGCACGGACTGGCCGCTGGTCTCCTGACCTGAATGTAACAGCTTCCGGCCAGTCCGTGCACTGTAGTGCCGTCTCTCACCGATTTGCCCCCACGTCTGAATCTGCTAAAATGTGAAACAACTCCGTGAGCACAGCTACGAAGTGGTGCTATAGTTAGGCTAGTCTGCGGTGGACTCCGCGTCTGGCGGCATGCACGCCAACACCTCGCTCTCCTAAAGCACTTCTCTCTGCATACCTTGGCTGTGGTCCCCCAGCATAGAATTTGTGTGGCCCACTGACTTCTGGCCCCATTCATCACATGTATTCCGTATACGTAACTGAAGAAGGTTCATGTTGAACCGAAACGTTTTGAGTATACTGCAAAATAAATTCTTCTGTTCCAGCATCCTAAGTTGAGTGCTAAGTTTTATGTTGATTGAATCTGCTAAAACCCATAGAATTTATTGGAACTTTTCACTTCTCGCACTTCCCGGATCGGCGTCCCTGATCTGTTAAACTGTTTAATCTCCCTAATATCAATCATGGATTAGAATGGGCCATTTAAATCAAAGGGAATCTGCAGAAACAGATAAAGAATGGAAGTTTTCTTCTCCCATCTGTTCTTCCTCCACTTCTAATGGATCCATTTCTGACTGATGTAAAAAATAAATAATTGAGCACTATACAATGTTCAATTATTGTTTTTTAAGATAAACAGATGCAAAATGAAAAACTGAACCCGCTATGTGACTGTGCCGTAAGGTTGCCATTTGGGCCACATTCACACCTCCATTGTGTGCTCCTCCGTGGTCGCCGTCTCCTTCTCAGCAGCTCACTCTGTGTCATTGAGCCGCACACACATGGTCCTCGGTCCTGATCACAAGTTTTGCAGATCTGACTTGGCCATTTAAAGTTGTGAGGATCTGTGTAAAACGGACACTTTAAGGAAAGGCTTTGCACTTCAGTTTTCCCTTCAAGTTTCACCCATTTTTAACTCCACCTTTGTGGAGAGTCAGTGGATCAAAAACATTCATAGATTACCTGCAAAACGAAAGAAACTAGGATGAGCCCTGAGAAAATAATCTGTTTCCCAACAGTCCCACGGTTGTAGCCTAAGGGACTGATCAGATGAGAGTGAATCTGAAGCCTCACTGA
Organism: Ranitomeya variabilis; assembly: GCF_051348905.1. Lineage (NCBI taxonomy): Eukaryota > Metazoa > Chordata > Amphibia > Anura > Dendrobatidae > Ranitomeya > Ranitomeya variabilis. The sequence goes on along the minus strand of NC_135239.1, from coordinate 64,061,850 downwards.
TCAGATGATGAGAATATCTCCTATACAGGGCTGAGCGCTCACAATCATTAAGATTCCATATGGATCAACTGTGTATTATCGGATTTATTTATTTTTTGATGCATTGTTATTATTTTAAATACACAACTCTTACACCCCCTCAGTCCCTATGTCCCCACTCCTCCTCATCCTTTTAAAATAATAGCATCTATACTCCCCTCCGTTCCAGTGATGTTGGCACCGGCCCTCCCAGGGCTCACATAACACTGGCTGCGGGACTTGCATGACACAGCGGTCACTTCACTGTCGCCTCCTTCCGACAAATCGGACATCCGGAGCAAGTGAGCGAGCAGCCGCAGTGCTGACTGTCAGTTATGTCCGAAGTAGGGAATAATGGAGAGGCCGCTGATAATGTCACATGAGCCCTGGAGGGCAGGTGGTGGCATCTCTGGAGCGGCGCCCCCACCGGAGGAAAGTCTAGCTGCTATTACTCGTATAATGGGGATATAGTAATCCATACTGCATCGGGATTTGCGGGAAAACAGTCCATTGTATATTATCACTAAAGCGCCTAGATGTCATCTTATATCTTCATAAATTCACAACCTGTCGATCAATGTTGCAGGTTACACCCAATGCAATGCAAAGGGAAAAATATGCCTGTAGATTCACTAAGGATCATTGCAAAAACCTCTGCAGACAATCTCTACATGTGACTATATCCTTACAGTCAATATTCTTATAGAATCTGTATGAAGAGGTGAGGACTAAAGATGAGCGAGTGTACTCGTTACTCGTGTTTTCCAGAGCATGCTCGGGTGGTCTCTGAGTATTTATGACTTCTTGAAGATTAAGTTTTCGTCCCCTCAGCTGCATGATTTCCAGCTACTAGCCTGCTTGATTACATGTGGGGATTCCCTAGCAACCAGGCAACCCCCACATGTACTCAGGCTGGCTAATAGCTGTAAATCATTCAGCTGCCGCGATGAAAACTAAATCACCGAACACTAACAAATACTCGGAGATCACCTGAGTAACGAGTACACTCGCTCAACACTAGTGAGGACACAAGAAATAAATATTGTCACAACATCTTGTGTAGTCAGGTCTGACTGTTCCTGGCAGCAGAAATCAGAAGGCATGGACTGCTCAAAAAGGCTTAACCCCTTCCCGACATTTGACGTACTATCCCGTCGAGGTGGGGTGGGCCCGTATGACCGCCGACGGGATAGTACGTCATAGCCGATCGGCCGCGCTCACGGGGGGAGCGCGGCCGATCGCGGCCGGGTGTCGGCTGCATATCGCAGCTGACATCCGGCACTATGTGCCAGGAGCGGTCACGGACCGCCCCCGGCACATTAACCCCCGGCACACCGCGATCAAACATGATCGCGATGTGCCGGCGATGCAGGGAAGCATCGCGCAGGGAGAGGGCTCCCTGCGGGCTTCCCTGAGCCCCCCGCAGCAACGCGATGTGATCGCGTTGCTGCGAGGGTCTTACCTCCCTCCCTGCCTGCTCCAGACCCGGATCCAAGATGGCCGCGGATCCGGGTCCTGCAGGGAGGGAGGTGGCTTCACAGACGCCTGCTCAGAGCAGGCACTGTGAAGCAGCCTGTACTTCTCGCAGATCGGTGATCTGTCAGAGTGCTATGCAAACTGGCAGATCACCGATCTGTATTGTCCCCCCCTGGGGCAAAGTAAAAAAGTTAAAAAAAAATTTTCCAAATGTGTAAAAAAAAATAAAAAAAAATATTCCAAAATAATGAAAAAAAAAAAAAATATTATTCCCATAAATACATTTCTTTATCTAAATTTAAAAAAAAAAACAATAAAAGTACACATATTTAGTATCGCCGCGTCCGTAACGACCCAACCTATAAAACTGCCACACTAGTTAACCCCTTCAGTAAACACCGTAAGAAAAAAAAAAAAAACGAGGCAAAAAACAACGCTTTATTACCATACCGCCGAACAAAAAGTGGAATAACACGCGATCAAAAAGACTGATATAAATATCCATGGTACCGCTGAAAACGTCATCTTGTCCCGCAAAAAACAAGCCGCCATACAGCATCATCAGCAAAAAAATAAAAAAGTTATAGTCCTGAGAATAAAGCGATACCAAAATAATTATTTTTTCTATAAAATAGTTTTTATCGTATAAAAGCGCCAAAACATAAAAAAAATGAGATAAATGAGATATCGCTGTAATCATACTGACCCAACGAATAAAACTGCTTTATCAATTTTACCAAACCCGGAACGGTATAAACGCCTCTCCCAAAAGAAATTCATGAATAGCAGGTTTTTGGTCATTCTGCCTCACAAAAATCGGAATAAAAAGCGATCAAAAACGGTCACGTGTCCGAAAATGTTACCAATAAAAACGTCAACTCGTCCCGCAAAAAACAAGACCTCACATGACTCTGTGGAGCAAATGTGGAAAAATTATAGGTCTCAAAATGTGGAGACGCAAAAACTTTTTTGCTATAAAAAGCGTCGCTGGTTTCACACTTCCGTTTTTGTCTGCAGCGTTTTTTGCACAAAAAAACGCATGCGTTTTTTCCCTATATTTAACATTGAAAACGCATGCGGTTTTTTTGTACGCGTTTGGTCGCGTTTTCAAACGCATGCGTTTTTTTTCTGCATGCGTTCATTTTCAGAAATACAACCTGCAGTATTTTCTTGCGTTTTTAAGCACATGCGTTTGTTTGCGTTAAAAACGCATGCATTTTTATCGAAAAAAACAGAAAACACACTGAAAAGCCACCCACCACCATCAAGGTGATAAAGGGATCCAAACCCTTACCCTAACTCTACCCCTAACCTCACCCCTAACCGTTTAATGAACATTTTCTGACAGTCATAGTGCCACGTATTTCAGTGCCACGTATTTCAGTGCCACGTATTTCAGTGCCACGTATTTCAGTGCCACGTATTTCAGTGCCATGTATTTCAGTGCCACGTATCACGTATTTCAGTGCCACGTGTTTCAGTGCCACGTATTTCAGTGCCACGTATCACGTATTTCAGTGCCACATATTTTAGTACCACGTATTTCAGTTGCACGTATTTCAGTGCCACGTATTTCAGTGCCACGTATTTCAGTGCCACGTATCACGTATTTCAGTGCCACGTGTTTCAGTGCCACGTATCACATATTTCAGTGCCACGTATTTCAGTGCCACGTATTTCAGTGCCACGTATTTCAGTGCCACGTATTTCAGTGCCACGTATTTCAGTGCCACGTATTTCAGTGCCACGTATTTCAGTGCCACGTATTTCAGTGCCACGTATTTCAGTGCCACGTGTTTCAGTGCCACGTATTTAAGTGCCACGTATCACGTATTTCAGTGCCACGTATTTCAGTGCCACGTATTTCAGTGCCACGTATTTCAGTGCCACGTATTTCAGTCACGTTTAGGGTTAGGGGTAGGGTTAGGGTTAGGGCTAGGGTTGGAGGTAAAGTTAGGGTTGGGGCTAAAGTTAGGGTTGGGGCTAAAGTTAGGGTTAGGGTTTGGATTACATTTACGTTTGGATTAGGGTTGGGATTAGAATTATGGGTGTGTCAGGGCTAGGGGTGTGGTTAGGGTTACCGTTGGGATTAGGGTTAGGGGTGTGTTTGGGTTAGGGTTTCAGGTAGAATTGGGGGGTTTCCACTGTCCAGGCACATCAGGGGCTCTCCAAGCGCGACATGGCGTCCAATCTCAATTCCAGCCAATTCTGCGTTGAAAAAGTAAAACAGTGCTCCTTCCCTTCCGAGCTCTCCCGTGCGCCCAAAAAGGGGTTTACCCCAACATATGTGTTATCAGCGTACTCGGGACAAATTGAACAACAACTTCTGGGGTCCAAGTTCTCTTGTTATCCTTAGGAAAATAAAAATTTGGGGGGCTAAAAATCATTTTTGTGGGAAAAAAAAGATGTTTTATTTTCACGGCTCTGCATTATAAACTGTAGTGAAACACTTGGGGGTTCAAAGTTCTCACAACACATCTAGATAAGTTCCTTGGGAGGTCTAGTTTCCAATATGGGGTCACTTGTGGGGGGTTTGTACTGTTTGGGTACATCAGGGGCTCTGCAAATGCAACGTGACGCCTGCAGACCAATCCATTTAAGGCTGCATTCCAAATGGCGCTCCTTCCCTTCCGAGCTCTGTCATGCGCCCAAACAGTGGTTCCCCCCAACATATGGGGTATCAGCGTACTCAGGACAAATTGGACAACAACTTTTGGGGTCTAATTTATCCTGTTACCCTTGTGAAAATACAAAACTGGGGGCTAAAAAATCATTTTTGTGAAAAAAAAAAAAGAATTTTTATTTTCACGGCTTTGCGCTATAAACTTTAGTGAAACACTTGGGGGTTCAAAGTTCTCAAAACACATCTAGATAAGTTCCTTGGGAGGTCTAGTTTCCAATATGGGGTCACTTGTGGGGGGTTTGTACTGTTTGGGTACATCAGGGGCTCTGCAAATGCAACGTGACGGCTGCTGACCAATCCATTTAAGTCTGCATTCCAAATGGCGCTCCTTCCCTTCCGAGCTCTGTCATGCGCCCAAGCAGTGGTTCCCCCCCACATATGGGGTATCAGCGTACTCAGGACAAATTGGAAAACAAATTTTGGGGTCCAATTTATTCTGTTACCCTTGTAAAAATACAAAGCTGGGGGCTAAAAAATCATTTTTGAGAAAAAAAAAAAAAAATTATTTTCACGGCTCTGCGTTATAATCTGTAGTGAAACACTTGGGGGTTCAAAGCTCTCAAAACACATCTAGATAAGTTCCTTAGGGGGTCTACTTTCCAAAATGGTGTCACTTGTAGGGAGTTTCAATGTTTAGGCACATCAGGGGCTCTCCAAACGCAACATGGCGTCCCATCTCAATTCCAGTCAATTTTGCATTGAAAAGTCAAATGGCGCTCCTTCCCTTCCAAGCTCTGCCATGCGCCCAAACAATGGTTTACACCCACATATGGGGTATCAGCGTACTCAGGACAAATTGCACAACATTTTTTGGGGTCCAATTTCTTCTCTTACCCTTGGGAAAATAAAAAATTGGGGGCGAAAAGATCATTTTTGTGAAATAATATGATTTTTTATTTTTACGGCTCTGCATTATAAACTTCTGTGAAGCACTTGGTGGGTCAAAGTGCTCACCACACATCTAGATAAGTTCCTTAGGGGGTCTACTTTCCAAAATGGTGTCACTTGTAGGGAGTTTCAATGTTTAGGCACATCAGGGGCTCTCCAAACGCAACATGGCGTCCCATCTCAATTCCAGTCAATTTTGCATTGAAAAGTCAAATGGCGCTCCTTCCCTTCCAAGCTCTGCCATGCGCCTAAACAATGGTTTACACCCACATATGGGGTATCATCGTACTCAGGACAAATTGTACAACAACTTTGGGGGTCCATTTTCTCCTGTTACCCTTGGTAAAATAAAACAAATTGGAGCTGAAATAAATTTTGTGTGAAAAAAAGTTAAATGTTCATTTTTATTTAAACATTCCAAAAATTCCTGTGAAACACCTGAAGGGTTAATAAACTTCTTGAATGTGGTTTTGAGCACCTTGAGGGGTGCAGTTTTTAGAATGGTGTCACACTTGAGTATTTTCTATCATATAGACCCCTCAAAATGACTTCAAATGAGATGTGGTCCCTAAAAAAAAATGGTGTTGTAAAAATGAGAAATTGCTGGTCAACTTTTAACCCTTATAACTCCGTCACAAAAAAAAATTTTGGTTCCAAAATTGTACTGATGTAAAGTAGACATGTGGGAAATGTTACTTATTAAGTATTTTGCGTGACATATGTCTGTGATTTAAGGGCACAAAAATTCAAAGTTGGAAAATTGCAAAATTTTCAAAATTTTCGCCAAATTTCCATTTTTTTCACAAACGCAAGTTATATCGAATAAATTTTACCTTTAACATGAAGTACAATATGTCACGAGAAAACAATGTCAGAATCGCCAAGATCCGTCAAAGCGTTCCAGAGTTATAGCCTCATAAAGGGACAGTGGTCAGAATTGTAAAAATTGGCCCGGTCATTAACGTGCAAACCACCCTTGGGGGTGAAGGGGTTAAAGGAATTCTAAACCACCCATCCTCCGCACTGCCCCCATTAATCCATTCCTTTCCTTTTAATCCTATTTAGCCTCATATTCCAATTAGATGGTTCTAATGTGTAGCGGCTGTAAGTACACTGGGGGCCTCCCTGCCCCCTGCATGGCGGCCTCCCTGCCCCCTGCATGGCGGCCTCCCTGCCCCCTGCATGGCGGCCTCCCTGCCCCCTGCATGGCGGCCTCCCTGCCCCCTGCATGGCGGCCTCCCTGCCTCCTGCATGGCGGCCTCTCTGCCTCGCCCTGCTGCGGTGGGCCAGTCATCCAAGACACCCCGTCCCCAGCCAGATTTTAAAGTATGTTTGACTGAAATATTTGATGACTATAAAGTAAAAAAAAAAAACAAAACAAAAAAAAAAAACAGTTGTAATCTCAAAATCGGTGCCTGATTCGTGCCGCCTGTTCTTCTGCAAGGATTAATTTGACGTCATGTTCCCTTTGTGTAACCTATATTTCTGCCAATTTATTATGTAACTCTATATTTCCTTTTGGTTTGGGCTTTAAAAGAGCAGCCCTGAAAATAAAGACCAGAGATTATTTGGACAGACAACGATGAGTGTGTCTCTCTGATCATTGTTTCATCGCTTGGGTACCTAAGACGCAGAACACCTGAGTAGGTTAGAAAGCCCTCCTCTAACAAAGGTGTAACTGTTGTTTATTTACTTTTTTTTAATTAATGGTAAACCTGAAGACAGAAAACTATATATACTATATTGTAATAGAGAAATCCTCTTTTTTTTTTTTCTCCTCCTGGACTGATCTTTCACTCTCAAAATTCTTAATTTATGGGAAACAATCTCTTTAGTGATTAAAGAGTGTCATTACTGAGATGACAGTTGGTGCTTGTAAAGTTCTATGGAGAACTGGTAACTGCCGTGTCAGGAGAACTTGCAGCAGGATGTCTGTCTGCCTCTAGTGTTCTCCTCGCCATAGACCTTTATGAGCACCAAATGTCATCTCCTCTCTCAGTAATTGGAAAATCTGTCTTCACTGAAAACAGATTTTACCTTTCAATTTCTAATGAAAGAAGCAAGCTTCTCTGATAAAATATAGTACAAAGTTTCTTATTTTCATGTGTACTATAGATCTATTAAATAATAACTACATTGGCGGTGACTCTTTTAATGTTCTTTTAATACCATTGCTACACTCTGGATGTGATGCCTCTTCATGCGGACAATGTATCCCCCTTGTCGGCTGATGGTTTGGGGTCTGTATGTGCCCTGTACATACGTGGTTGATGTCTTTCCCCATGGTCGGTTCTCACTTTTAATATGGATTTCCTGATTGTGAGCCGAGAAACACTTAGCGGAGGAATGTGGAGTGTAATTGAAAGCCGATGTGGAGGCCGCAGTGATGGAGGCTTCGTCTCTGGGATGGGATCCAGACGTCTGACATTGCACAATGCCGCGGAACTTATGGATTTCTCATTAGATGTGTTGTTTTGCGGGGTCTTCTTAATAACGTCTGCCTAATTCTGCATGCTGGAAAATGTGACCGGCGCTGGCTCGCAATAGTCCGAATTTCCTGAGTTGTCGCCGATTTTTCTTACGATGTGTTGTCTCTTGTAGATGCTGCGGGGATTACTAGATCTTCAGAGCGAAGACGCCAGAAACTGGAAACGACGTAGTTCTGCGACCAGGACCACCCTGGCTGATACCGCACATCGGGCTGGTGGAGACTCCATGTGTTTGTCTTCCCCATTACTGTTTTTAAAAGTTGGGTGAAGAATTCTCTTCACTGTGCATGGACAGAAAGCCAATGCGTAGGTGAGTGTCGGAGGAGGAGGCGCGCGTCCCGCTGCGCTCCATCTAAGTTGGTATTTTTTGGGCAGCGTGTACACCGGATGTACTGTATGCTGTGTATGGGGCTTTGCCTTTCACCCCGGTGCTCAATCCTTTTATGCTGAGAAACGCAAAAATAAAGCATGCCGCCACATACCACCCAGACACATACCGAATAGATACGTCCATTCCTATTCTAGTCATAGTATCTGCCCAACACGGTTCAGGCCCCATCACTAAATCCTCTCCTTTATCTATGCATAAGTATGTATCGAAGCAGAACGCACGCACGCACACACACACACACCCTTTATTTGTGGTTCCAAAAAGATTGTGGAGACAATAGACAATGTGGCTGACAGCCGTTTCGCATATGCAACAAATTCAAAAAGAAGTTAAACCGCACCCAATAATTAAACAGCCTCCATGTGCATAATGGCGCACGTCATATACCAGGGGGTCCAACCCGGTTACAAGTCCATAGCAAAAATAGGAAAAAGACAGGGCCACAACGGACAGTGATAATAGTCTTACGCTTTTTAATCTGCCTCCTGCGGCGACGTTTCGGTCCAATGACCTTTATCAAGGTCAAGCTTGATAAAGGTCATTGGACCGAAACGTCGCCGCAGGAGGCAGATTAAAAAACGTAAGACTATTATCACTGTCCGTTGTGGCGCTGTCTTTTTCCTATTTTTGCTATAGCCGTTTCGCATATGTCACTTCCTCAGGCATCTGATGCTTCAGACGACACCTGACTTGCATGCGAAACGGCTGTCAGCCACAATGTCTGTGGAATTGCAAATAAAGGTTACCGTATTTTAATGCTCAGTGGCTAGTGTCACATTTTCTCATTGTATTACTATTGTACTGTTTCCTGATGAGCAGCATTGAGATGGCTAATCAGCTGCTGAATCTAGTTAGTTTCGTCATTGCTGTCTTAAAGCACACAGTATGAATGGAAGCAGTGCCGGATCCCTGTTTTTCTACATCTAAAATATATATATATATATATATATATATATATATACACAGTACAGAGCATTTTAAAGATTTTTCTGTATTTTCATGACTATGAAAATTGTATAATGACACTGAAGGCATCAAAACTATGAATTAACACATGTGGAATTATATACTTAACAAAAAAGTGTGAAACAACTGAAATTATGTCCTATATTCTAGGTTCTTCAAAGTAGCCACCTTTTGCTTTGATGACTGCTTTGCACACTCTTGGCATTCTCTTGATGCGCTTCAAGAAGTAGTCACCTGGAATGCTCTTCCAACAATCTTGAAGGAGTTCCCAGAGATGCTTAGCACTTGTTGGCCCATTGTCCTGTTGAAAAATAAATGATGGTCCAACTAAACGCTAACCAGATGGAATAGCATGCCGCTGCAAGATGCTGTGGTAGCCATGCTGGTTCAGTATGCCTTCAATTTTGAATAAATCCCCAACAGTGTCACCAGTAAAGCACCCCCACACCATCCCACCTCCTCCTCCATGCTCACGGTGGGAACCAGGCATGTAGAGTCCATCCGTTCACCTTTTCTGCGTCGCACAAAGACACGGTGGTTGGAACCAAAGTTCTGATATTTGGACTCATCAGACCAAGGCACAGATTTCCACTGGTCTAATGTCCATTCCTTGTGTTCTTTAGCCCAAACAAGTCTCTTCTGCTTGTTGCCTGTCCTTAGCAGTGGTTTCCTAGCAGCTATTTTACCATGAAGGCCTGCTGCACAAAGTCTCCTCTTAAGAGTTGTTATAGAGATGTGTCTGCTGCAAGAACTCTGTGTGGCATTGACCTGGTCTCTAATCTGAGCTGCTGTTAACCTGAGATTTCTGAGGCTGGTGACTCGGATAAACTTATCCTCAGAAGCAGAGGTGACTCTTGGTCTTCCTTTCCTGGGGCAGTCCTCATGTGAGCCAGTTTCTTTGTAGCCCTTGATGGCCACTCGTTTTCTTTACTTAGCTGCTTTTTTCTTGCCATAATACAAATTCTAACAGTCTATTCAGTAGGACTATCAGCTGTGTATCCCCCAGACTTCTGCTCAACACAACTGATGGTCCCAGCCCCATTTATAATGCAATAAATCCCACTTATTAAACCTGACAGGGCACACATGTGAAGTGAAAACCATTCCCGGTGACTACCTCTTGAAGCTCATCAAGAGAATGCCAAGAGTGTGCAAAGCAGTCATCAAAGCAAAAGGTGGCTAGTTTGAAGAACCTAGAATATAGGACATAGTTTCAGTTGTTTCACACTTTTTTGTTAAGTATATAATTCCACATGTGTTAATTCATAGTTTTGATGCCTTCAGTGTGAATGTACAATTTTCAGTCATGAAAATACAGAAAAATCTTTAAATGAGAAGGTGCGTCCAAACTTTTGCTCTGTACTGTGTATATAAATATCTCTTCACTATAACTATTTAAAAACTCTTTTTAGTCTGGGCCGTGAGTTTTCTTATTTCTCAGCATATTTATTTCGCTGAGTATGGGTGCAGATTGACACATAGTTTGGTGACCACGCCTGAATTGAGTCAACCTATTTGAACTCTGACTCCATCTTCAATTCCTTTATGAATTGCAACTGACAGAACATAAAATATATTTATAATCAAGGGAATCTGTCACCAGGTTTTAGCCACCTAATCTTAGAGCCGCATTATGTAGAGACTAAGACCCTGATTCCAGCAATGTGTCACTCACTGGGCTGCTGGCTGTAATTTTGATAAATTACAGTTTTATCAGCAGGAGATTATTACTAGAGGACTAGTAAACCTGCTGCCAGGTAGTCCTCCGTATTTATGAGCTCTGCATAACCACACCCCACAGCTGATTGGCAGCTTTATGTCTATGCACAGTGTACACAACGGCCAATTAGTGCTGTGGGTGGGGTTATGAAGAGCTCAACATTCAGAGAACAGGTAGATCTGCAGAAGAGCAAAAGAGCAAAACATATATACATATATATACACACATACATGCATTATATATACCGTATATTCTATCTATCTATATAATCCTCCTGAAGTTGACACAGAAACATCTTGATTTTCACCATCAACTAGCTTTATCTCTGCTTCCACAGCGCTGCAAATAAACCTTTATTATCTGTGGCATATAGAATTTTTTTTAAAATCCCGGTGGTAATGGAACGTAAGTCAGGAGACTTTTTTTCTTTGTAATAGAAGTGTATGGTATATGCACACAGGCCATTATTTTAGTGTAAAATGATAATCTATATGTACACGGTCCATAAGGTGGTATAAGCAGAAAGTTGCACCAAAGATATAACACTTTGTGCTACATTACCACAAATTTGTCCCTTTTGGTCATCTCCTAAATCGATGCAGATTATGGCTGTGTTAAGAAATCTCCCCCATTAAAGTGCGTTACAAAAGGATTATTAAAGAGGACCTGTCATTTGTTAAAAATTAAATAAATACCTTGTATAAGATCCCTGCAATCCCCTGACTCTAAGGGTACCGTTACACAAAACGATTTACCAACGATCACGACCAGCGATACGACCTGGCCGTGATCGTTGGTAAGTCATTGTGTGGTCGCTGGGGAGCTGTCACACAGACAGCTCTCCAGCGACCAACGATGCCGAAGTCCCCAGGTAACCAGGGTAAACATCGGGTTACTAAGCGCAGGGCCGCGCTTAGTAACCCGATGTTTACCCTGGTTACCATCGTAAATGTAAAAAAAACCAAACAGTAGATACTCACATTCCGGTGTCCATCAGGTCCCTCGCCGTCTGCTTCCCGCACTGACTGTGAGAGCCGGCCGTAAAGTAAAAGCACAGCACAGCGGTGACGTCACCGCTGTGCTGTGCTTTTACTTTACGGCCGGCTCTCACAGTCAGTGCGGGAAGCAGACGGCGAGGGACCTGACGGACACCGGAATGTGAGTATGTACTGTTTTTTTGGGTTTTTTTATATTTACGATGGTAACCAGGGTAAACATCGGGTTACTAAGCGCGGCCCTGCGCTTAGTAACCCGATGTTAACCCTGGTTACAAGCGAACGCATCGCTGGATCGGTGTCACACACAACGATCCAGCGATGACAGCGGGAGATCCAGCGACGAAATAAAGTTCCAAACGATCTGCTACGACGTACGATTCTCAGCGGGGTCCCTGATCGCTGCTGCGTGTCAGACACAGCGATATCGTATGGATATCGCTGGAACGTCACGGATCGTGCCGTCATAGCGACAAAAGTGCCACTGCGAGACGGTACCCTTACGCTCTTTTCCGTTCTGTGCTGAGTCGCTCTATTGCAGAGATACTCAGTTTTATTGATTTTTGCAGAGCAGTATGTGGAACCTCTGCTTTTAGTGCAATGGGGCGTGTCTTCTCTGAAGGCGTGCACTTTTACCTCTCCCTTTTAAGATGCTGCCAATCACCGCTCAGCAGTTGATGTAGAAGTCAAGCGATCTCCAATGCTGCTGAGCTGTGATTGGCAGCATCTGTAATGAATGGGATGGGTGAACGTAAACGCCCGTAAAGAATACTCTGAAGAAATGCCCAGCTGCACTGTAAGCAGAGATTTCACATACTGTGCTCCAGAAGAAACAAATCTGAATATCTCTGCAATGGAGCGACGCAGATCAAAATGGAAAATAGCGGCAGAATCAGGGGAGCGCAGGGATTTTTACAAGGTATTTACCTCGTCTTTTTTTTTTTTTTTGAGCGACAGGTCTATTTTAAATCTAAAAGTGCATGTGTTTTTTTTAATAAAATGTATCATTGTGATAATCCCTTTATTCATTTAGTATCATCTATTTTGTCACTTTTTTAATTATAATTTAGGATTTAGTTTTCGATACAGAGATTATTTTGCGCACTCCTTTGTGTAAATAAGTATACGGTGTATCGACCTTTCAGTGACTCTGGATGCAAATTATTTATTGCATTTCCAATGGTTCTTTTATTTGGCAGCCCGTCCGGGGAATCTGCCCTATCCGTTCTATATATAAATGCGTTTAATGGTTTCCCCTCTGCCAAGAGCTGAGACACGTTGCTGAGGCTAATGCCCGCTGGTCAGGGCTCTGGTTTCACCTTCAGCTGCTGGATTAATGATGCGAGGGCTGGAGAAGGCAGCCGTTGTGTTGTCCGTCCGGCACTTCCCTCGCTGTCTTGTGGACCCCAGCAGCAGCTCCTTGTCAACGGGGAGAAAAAAACCGTCCAGATGCCAGACCTCCTAGCATGGTAATGGGGCTTACGGAGTACGGCTGGGTTTGGTGCACTCAGATATTTTGCACTCATTTCTTTAGTTTAGGCAGATAATAAACCTACAGATCTAATGTAGTGCACTTATGATTTCTGAAGCCACCGTTCAGTGGTGGGGGGCACAGTATATGTGCATGTGCAATATATATAATTTCTAGGAAATCTGCACTTTACGCATAAAGTTTTTAAAAAACGTGCCTATTAATTGACTTAATTTTTTTTCTCCCATTGTATAAGAGTAAAAGAAAAAAAATGCATGTATTGGAAATAATGCTCGTCTTGCCTTGGCCCAGCAGGATCTGTCTGTTCTTGAGTCATGTTTTTTTAGTACATGAGCAGGTAGATGTTGTGGCATTATTAAAGGGATTGACTATGTTTAATTAAAAACATTTTTGTACTTAAATGCACATATTTTGGGTGAAATATAATTTTTGCAATTGGGCCTCATTAAAATTGTTGGACCAATTGACTCCTCTGCGGTGCATTAGGCTGCTGAATGAGTTAACTAAGAATCCGTCAGTAAGTCCACCATGACAGTCTTCATGTGGAGTCTCTAACTTTTATGTCTTTCTGAGCGCCTCTGTGCTGATTTATGACCACAGACAAGTTAAAACTTGTATGTGCAGGGACACAACGAGCCTGGAAAATCCAAATGGTGCAAAATTTTTAATGAAACCCGATTGCAAAAGTGATTTTGAGCCCCAAATATGTGCATTTTAAGTTTAAAAAAAAAAAAAAAAAAAAGCCACTCGTTTACCATGATGCAATAGCAGATCTGTATAACTGCATCTAGGAGCAATAAAGGGCACAGTGTGCGAAGAGCTGCAGTCTAGCATCCTCACTGATTTATTAAGCTGATGTATATTTTTGTCCGCAGGTGTCTCAGTACTCGCCCAGGTGAGACTGGAATGGATGTGACGAGCCGTTGCACCCTCGGAGACCCCAACAAGTTACCGGAGGGGGTCCCACAACCGGCCCGCATGCCTTATGTCTCCGATAAACACCCGCGGCAGACTTTAGAGGTCATTAACCTCTTGCGGAAGCACCGAGAGCTCTGCGATGTCGTCCTTGTGGTGGGTGCCAAAAAGATCTATGCCCATCGGGTCATCCTCTCTGCGTGCAGCCCGTATTTCCGGGCGATGTTTACCGGCGAGTTAGCGGAAAGTCGACAGACGGAGGTTGTGATCCGGGACATTGATGAGCGCGCCATGGAGTTGCTGATTGACTTCTCGTACACCTCGCAGATCACAGTAGAGGAAGGCAACGTGCAGACCCTGCTGCCGGCCGCCTGTCTCCTCCAGCTTGCAGAAATCCAGGAGGCGTGCTGTGAATTCCTGAAGCGGCAGCTTGACCCGTCCAACTGCTTGGGCATCCGAGCCTTCGCTGATACTCACTCCTGCCGGGAGTTACTGAGAATCGCAGACAAATTTACCCAGCATAACTTCCAGGAGGTAAGCAATGGAAAATGTGGATGACAGTAAGTCCGGCCCGGCGGCGGGATCATGTTTCCTGCCAGTTGTGTATTTAATGTCCCTGATCTATGGCGAAAGTGACACGACGATGACAGCGAGCGAGCCGCTCCGTTCACACACATGCTATCCCCAGGATCTGCTATATATACAAGTGTCCAAACTTTTTTCTCAGCCCCCTACTTAAGTGCACACCTTTTCCTCCAGAGGCTATGAATGCCATCCTATGCCAGGATCACGGTACATGTAGTTCTTCAAAACTTATCTACGGGCTTCATAAACTTTATCAGTTGTCAGATAAGTTCTCATAAAGAAGTTGTCCACTACTTTTTCATTGATGACCTACCCCTGATCAGTCGGGGTCCGACATCTGGCACCTCTGCCAATCAGTTATCGCTGGCCGGAAGTAGTCTCTTGCCAGACGGCCAGCTGCAAAAGTGAGTACTTCCGGCCGTCAACACCGATAACAGCTGACCGGCAGGGGTGCCGCGTGTCCGACACTGGCTGATCAGACATTGATGACCTATCCCAAGGATAGGTGACCAATGAAAAAGTAGTGGACAACCTCTTTAAAATTTTAAAGGGCCATTTACATGAGTCGACTGCAACCGTCACATGACCACTCCTAAATGCCCAATGGCTGACATTTATAAGCCTACTTAGATAAGCCGACCAGTATTCAGTGCATTCAGACCATTCTGAATAAAATAGAATAATCGGCAGCACATCTCCTGTTTACACTGGACGATGTGCTGCAGAGAGCGATAGTTTTAATGCCAGCATGTGCAAACCAATCTCCCAGCAAAAGAGCATTGTGCTCGCTCGTAGGGTGAATGCAGATAATCTGCCATATTCTGAGTCACTCCTGATTCTCTGCCCGTCTCCGTAGCTTTATGGCTTTGTACATACGATCAGGATTGGCTACAGATGTGCACTGCAAGTCTGCAACAATTTACAGTAAAAAAATAATAATAAAAAATCCTCGTCTACATGTAGCAGTAAAAATCTAAAAGAAAATCAGAGCATCCTGCAGACCTTCACTGCAGAACTCGCCCGCCCGGCGCAGCGCTCTGCTATAAAGCAGAGTGAAATTTCAACACTTGCAGATTCGTCCACAGCAGAAATTTTCTTGCCTTTGTTGCAAACTTTTCTGTGGCTGTCCCATTGAGCTGAATAGGCTTTGCCGAAATCCATGCGCCTCATACAGAACTCACACCCCATAATTTACACTTGTGGAACTTATTTGCAGCAACTCTGCTTTCTGTTAATTCTCTTTATAAAAGTTGCTGCACCAATTCTGACTTTTCCTGTTTGGTAAGGATGTTGGATAGCAGTGGATATGGACTTCTCTCTCTTTGCAAAAGCAGAAATCTGATGCCAGCACCATGTTTTACCAGCAGTAGCATGTACTTGAAAGGAACCCAATATCCGGTTTTAGCCATATAATCTGAGAGCAGCATAGTGTATGGACTGAGACCCTGATTCTAGTAATATTACCTACTAGGCTGCGTTTTACTATTTCAATAAAATCAGTGTTTTATCAGCAGGAGATTATCACTACGGGACTAGATGTCTCGTCCCTCCTTGTCAACTGCTCTGTATAACCACTCCCACCACTGATTAGCAGCTTTCTGCCTATTCAGTGTACACCGCTGCCAATCAGTGGTGTGGGCAGGGTTATACACAGCTCGGCATTCAGAGAACTGCTAGATCTGCAGCAGAGAAAATGGTGATTGTATCAAAATGACAGCAAGTAGCCCAGTAAGTGACACCTCACTGTAATCAGGTTCTCAGTCCCTTCATCATGCTGCTCTCAGATTACATATTAAAACCAGTGACATATTCCCTTTAATAGTTCTTCCTGGTAATTAGTCAGGATGTGCCCCCGACTAGAGGTAGTTAGTCAGGATGTGCCTGCGACTGGAGGTAATTAGTCAGGATGAGCCCGCGACTGGAGGTAATTAGTCAGGATGTGCCCGCGACTGGAGGTAATTAGTCAGGATGTGCCCCCACCTAGAGGTAATTAGTCAGGATGTGTCCCCGACTAGAGGTGATTAGTCGGTATGTTGCCCTGACTAGAGGTAATTAGTCGGGATGTGCCTCCGCCTAGAGGTAATTAGTCAGGATGAGCCCGCGACTGGAGGTAATTAGTCAGGATGTGCCCCCGACTAGAGGTAATTAGCCAGGATGTGCTCCCCGACTAGAGGTAATTAGCCAGGATGTGCCCCCGACTAGAGGTAATTAGTCAGGATGTGCCCCCGACTAGAGGTAATTAGCCAGGATGTGCCCCCGACTAGAGGTAATTAGTCAGGATGTGCCCCCGACTAGAGGTAATTAGCCAGGATGTGCCCCCGACTAGAGGTAATTAGTCAGGATGAGCCCCCGACTAGAGGTAATTAGTCAGGATGTGCCCCCGACTAGAGGTAATTAGTCAGGATGTGCCCCCGACTAGAGGTAATTAGCCAGGATGTGCCCCCGACTAGAGGTAATTAGCCAGGATGTGCCCCCGCCTAGAGGTAGTCAGTCAGGATGTGCCCCCGCCTAGAGGTAATTAGTCAGGATGTGCCCCTGCCTAGAGGTAATTAGTCAGGATGAGCCCACGACTAGAGGTAATTAGTCGGCGTGTCCCAGGGTATCCTGTGTCTTATAGTTCCCGCTCAATTGCCAGGGTCCCCGGGGGCTTTCTGTTTTTCCGTGGTGGATACTCCATGAGATTCTGTGTCAGGGCTCGGGCAGGACGCTCGCTCGGCTGTCCGTGTGTTTTTCTTTCCTCTTGCAAATCTATTTAGAGATCAAACCAGGATTGTGATCGTCACGTCCCGATGCACAGGCCATTTGTGGATGGGCGGCAGCCTGAGAAGGTGCAAGCAGTTATGGGGACCCTATGGCTCCTGGTAAATATACTCGGGTGCAGCAGGGGGAGGAAAGTGATTGGTTAGCCGGAAGCTGATTCCTTTAAGTCCATAAAAAGTCTTCTAATCCTATAATATCCGCATTTACCTGACTATTCGCATTACTGCTTTATATTCCTGGTGGGTGTCATTTTAGGTGCACGTAGTAATGCATGCACTTACATTAGGTGGTACATTAGGTGGTACATTAGATGTTACGGTGGTACATTAGATGTTACGGTGGTACATTAGATGTTACGGTGGTACATTAGATGGTACGGTGGTACATTAGATGGTACGGTGGTACATTAGATGGTACGGTGGTACATTAGATGGTACGGTGGTACATTAGATGGTACGGTGGTACATTAGATGTTACGGTGGTACATTAGGTGGTACGGTGGTACATTAGATGTTACGGTGGTACATTAGATGTTACGGTGGTACATTAGATGTTACGGTGGTACATTAGATGTTACGGTGGTACATTAGATGTTACGGTGGTACATTAGATGTTACGGTGGTACATTAGATGTTACGGTGGTACATTAGATGTTACGGTGGTACATTAGATGTTACGGTGGTACATTAGATGGTACGGTGGTACATTAGATGGTACGGTGGTACGTTTGATGGTACGGTGGTACATTTGATGGTACGGTGGTACATTAGGTGGTACGGTGGTACATTAGGTTGTACGGTGGTACATTAGGTGGTATGGTGATGCATTAGGTGGTACGGTGATGCATTAGGTGGTACGGTGGTGCATTAGGTGGTACGGTGGTGCATTAGGTGGTACGGTGGTGCATTAGATGGTACGGTGATGCATTAGGTGGTACATTAGGTGGTACGGTGATGCATTAGGTGGTACATTAGGTGGTACAGTAATGCATTAGGTGGTACATTAGGTGGTACGGTGGTATGGTACATTAGGTGGTACATTAGGTGGTACGGTGGTACATTAGGTGGTACATTAGGTGGTACAGTGATGCATTACGTGGTACGGTGGTACATTAGGTGGTACATTAGATTGTACGGTGATGCATTAGGTGGTACATTACATGGTACAATGGTACATTAGATGATACGGTGGTCTCCTGTTACTGCCGGTGCGTGTTACAGACCACATCCACTTTATAAATCCTAAAAGTGTACAGTATCTGGAGAAAAATGCTGAGCAGTATGACATTATCTTATGGTATGGCGCCACCTAGTGTTCAAGGTGTATAGCACTGTGCACGTCCATGTAGTGAGCGGAGTGCTGCTGGTTGCACATGCTCAGTCATTGCACGGACACCAGAGAGGAAAGCAAGACTACTTTTCCTGCCTTGGCCCCGCCCACAGGACTCTGTGCATAATTTACATATTTTGGTGCTCTGTCGACATTTCCTCCCGTTTGTTTATTCTGCAGGGTTATGTGGGATATTGCTATTTTTCCCAGTCCAAACTGTGGTAAAGCAGCGACCTCCCCGAGCTGTGGTAGAAACCCCATAAAGTGATTTCCCGGTATGTGCCTGCACCGTATATCCAGGAGCAGATGACAGGGGTCACGGCGAGCTACGTGTCGGGTTGCGGAGACAGCTGGTGCTCTCGCTGATCTGTCCATGTTTACACAGAGCTGTATATGGCGGCCACCTGGGCATACTCCGCCTGGGTCTCGCCCCCTACACGGACCGCTCTGTGCGCTGCAGCTTTAAGGAAAGATTGGGAAAATACTTTTCCATTTGTCGGTCTATAAGACGGCCAGTCAGCAGAGAAATAAAGAAATGCTCATGTACCATATGCTGCAGGCTCAGTAATGTGGCCAGTTCCTCATCACCCTGAGTGCCCCTGGTCTGTGCCAGCATTAATGCCCTGCTGCCAGCCACACAACCCCAGCATTCATTTAGAATAGAAGCTCAGATTGAATTAATTGGAGAACTGGTATCACACTGCAGCCCCTGATATATGACATTTAAAGGGGTTGTCCACTACTAGACAACCTCTTAAAGAGAATTTGTCACTAGGTTTTTGCCACCTAATCTAAGAACAGCATAATGAAAGGGCAGAGACACTGATTCCAGTGATGTCACTTGGCTGCTTGCTGTAGCTGTGATAATCTCCTGCTGATTAAGCAGTGATTTTATCACTAGGGGACTAGTAAACCTATTGCCATGTAATCCTCCATATTTAGGAGATCCTCCACCACCGATTGGCTGCTTTCTACCTATGCACAGTGTACACAGAGCTGCCAATCAGAGGTGTGGGCGGGGTTATACAGAGCTCAGCATTCAGAGAACTGCTAGCTCTGCAGCAGATAAAACAGCGGTCTTATCAAAACTGCAGCAGGCAGCCCAGTAAGTGACACATCGCTGGAATCGGGGTCTCTGCCCCTACATCACGTTGCTCTCAAATGAGGTAGCAAAATCTAAAGACAGATTCCCATTAATGGGTTCAGGCATGTGAATAAAATGATAAAAAAATTACAATGATTTTTACCTATTAGGCAAAATGTGAACAAAATGCAACTGAATCATCAGGATGTGGTGCTGATCCTGGAGAGGGGTATCCATTTTTTTATTCTATTTTTCACCTCCCTGAGCCTATTAATAACTGGACAGCCCTTGTAAGAATTGTCCTTCATGCAGGTCTTAGAGTTGCTGCAAATTGAGCTTTATTTATAACTAGATGGTGGCCCGATTCTAACGTATCGGGTATTCTAGAATATGCATGTCCACGAGAATATAAAGTAGAAATCTTAGATGTGAGAAGATGACATTGCACAAGTCCGGTCCTTAGAATACGTTGGCAGAGATGCAAGAAGGTCCGTTATTTACATAGGACTTCACCATTTTGCCCTTATTTCCTCTGCATGATCCGTCAGCATTGCCCCTGTGTTTGCAGAGTGTTGAGGGGCCGAGAAGTTGCTGACTGCTGGCACGCTAATGCTTTGTGCCGAGAAATGGAGCAGCTGATGGGGCGAGGGTTCTGGCAAGGACACAGCCTTATTTTAGTGCTGCCTTTGGAGTCTGAGCAGCTGCTGGGGGGAAGGTGATGAGCGGAGACTTCTCTGCTCGCTTTACTCTAATCTGTCAATTCAATTAACTTTTATTCCGTTTTCTTTTTTTTCCTCCGGATAAACTTTAGTTCACACGTGCTCTAGCAGTTACTTATTTAATGGGATTTGTGGTTTTGGCTGCATTATATTGATGGAGTCAGCAGTAGTGCTCATCAGGCCAGTTGCAAAAAAAAACAAAAAAAAACAAAACAACCACGGCTCAGACCATCGTCTACATTGCATCCCTCCACTTAGGCTACTTTCACACTAGCGTTAACTGCATTACGTCTCAAAACGTCTTTTTTCAGAAAAAACGCATCCAGCAAAAGTTTTTGCTGGATGCGTTTTTTCCCCATAGACTTGTATTGGCGACGTATTGCGACGGATTGGCATACGTCGTGTGCGTCGTACGACGGATGCGTCGAAATTTGGCGACACGTCGTCGGCAAAAAACGTTGCTTGTAGCGTTTTTTGTCTCCGCCTAAAAAACGTGTCGCGACGCATCCTGCGGCATGCGTCGTTGGCTACAATGGAAACCTATGAGCGACGGATGCGTCGGGACACGTCGTACGACGCAACGCAGCGCTGCAATACGTTTTTTTACACTGAGCATGCTCAGAAGCTGGATTTTGTTGCCAATTGGCCAGACACCCCCAAATCTATATAAACCTGGCCTGGGCCTTCAACCCCACATATATGGCCACGTACTTAAGTGCCATGTATATAAGTGCCACGTATATAGGTGCCACGTATTTCAGTGCCACGTATTTAAGTGCCACGTACTATAAATACTATAACCACGTGGTTATACGTGGCACTGAAATATCGTGGCACGTAAATACGTGGCACTTAAATGTGTGGCACTGAAATATCGTGGCATTTACGTGAAGTACGTGGCACTTCTGTACGTGGCACTTCTGTACGTGGCACCTATGTACGTGGCACCTATATACGTGGCACCTATATACGTGGCACTTATATACGTGGCACCTATATACGTGGCACCTATATATACGTGGCACCTATATATACGTGGCACCTATATACGTGGCACCTGTATACGTGGCACTTGTATACGTGGCACCTATATACGTGGCACCTATATATACGTGGCACCTATATACGTGGCACCTATATAGGTGCCACGTATATAAGTGCCACGTATATAAGTGCCACGTATATAGGTGCCATGTATATAGGTGCCACGTACATAGGTGCCACGTACATAAGTGCCACGTACATAAGTGCCACGTACATAAGTGCCACGTACATAAGTGCCACGTACATAAGTGCCACGTATTTCACGTAAATGCCACAATATTTCAGTGCCATGTATTTCAGTGCCACGCATTTAAGTGCCACGTATTTACGTGCCACGATATTTCAGTGCCACGTATAACCACGTAGTTATAGTATTTATAGTACGTGGCACTTAAATACGTGGCACTGAAATACGTGGCACTATGACTGTCAGAAAATGTTCATTAAACGGTTAGGTGTGAGGTTAGGGATAGGGTTAGGGTTTGGATCCCTTTATCATCATCCGTAGTTCATTAATCTGATGTATCCAGAGTCGCCTCCGTCTCCGTTGCTGCAGAAGCATCCTACGTCTTTCCGCTGCCGCCTCCTTCTCCCGCACTATGATATCCAGGCGATTCGTCTCAAAGATAACGTCGGTAACCAAGCTAGCAATCCTCACAAGAACACCTTCCATCGCTGCCACAAAACTAAAACTCTCAAAGATGGGCTGTAAAAACAGTAACTATATAGTTTTCCATATTTTCCAGTAGCCAATCAAATTTGGGAGCCTCCCATTTTAAAAACGGATCCGTCGTAAAAACGGATGCAACGGATGGTAAAAACGGATGCAACGTATGCAACGCATCCAGTATTTCGACGGAAACGTTTAGCGGATTTGCGACGGATCCGTCGAAATGCTGTATGCGTTGCATACGTTTTTCACTTTTTTTGACGCATCCGTTTTTTCGGTAAAAAACGGATTTGCGACGTAATGCAGTTAACGCTAGTGTGAAACTAGCCTAAGCGACCATGGTGCAGATCTTATGTTCCAGTATTGTATGCGGAAAATCTGCTCCGTGTTTCAGGACTAGCAAAGTGGTTGAAATTGAGTAACATCTCATCCACAAGACCGAGTGCAGCGTCGTCTCACAACTCACCGGGAACGGTCCCATTTGATTCTCCCTGATCAGCTACATTGTGCACACGCTGCGGATTTTGCTGCGGATCCGCAGCGGTTTCCCATGCTTTTACAGTATAATGTAAACCTATGGGAAACTAAATCCACAGTGCACATGCTGCGGAAAAAAACGCGCAGAAACGCAGCGGTTTACATTCCGCAGCATGTCAATTCTTTGTGCGGATTCCGCTGCGGGTTTACACCTGCTCCATAATAGAAAACAGCAGGTGTAAACCCGCAGCGGAATCCGCAATAGAAACCGCGATAAATCCGCAGGAAAAACCGCAGCGGTTTTGCCCTGCAGTTTTCCCAAATCCGCTGCGGAAAAATCCGCAGTCCTCCACATTACGTGTGCACATACCCTAAGGCTATGTGCACACCTAGGAAATGTGGTGCAGAATTTTCTGCACTAAATCTGCATCTCCTGGCAGAAAACACAGGTGCAGTTTCTGTGCAGATTTTACCAGTGCAGATTTTTATCATGGAGGGGTGCAGAAACGCTGCAGAACTGCACAAAAGAAGCGACATGCACTTCTTTGAAATCTGCAGCGTTTCTGCTCAGATTTTTCTGCACCATGTGCACAGCTTTTTTTTTTTTTTTCCACATTGATTTACATTGTACTGTAAATCACAGTGCAGTTCTGCAGCGTTTCTGCAGCAGAAAAATCTGCTGCAGTTCTGCAGTAAATCTGCATCGTGTGCACATAGCCTAAAGAGCTTCTCATATCGCTCTTCAGGAACAGACCTGTAAACCAAATTGGGCATTGAGAAGTAATTAGTAAATACCCTTTATTAATAAACAGAAGGGTCTTTTATTTTAAGGTTATTCTAGGCTTTCCTAAAAGTATACTATTTTTACAGGTGACTTTATACCTTTACATCCATAATTAAAGGGGTTCCCTCATGTTGTTAAATGGGTAAAATTGCAAAGTGCTAGTGAAAGCAAGTACCGTAGTTTTGCAATTTAGCTCTTATCAAAAAGTCTCTCCATTCTTGAAAATGGAAGTATTTATTTAATCGTTGTTTTTTTTTTTTACGTTTTAGGATAACATACAATGCAAAAGGAAATGTGGATTGCTTATTACAGGCAATCTCGCAAACCACTCCTGCCAGCCATTCATTGGCTTCTGCTGATGTCATGTCGACAGAGCAGTGGCTTCTCTTCCTCTTTCCTCTGTTGACGGAGCGTGACTGCTGATGTCATGCTGATTGAAAGAGGCTAGCTGTCAATCAACATGACGTCCGCAGAGCAACCTGGAAGTGGAAAAGCTGCTCTGTTCATATGGAGCAGCTGAATTGCCGGGAGGAGCGCTCGGTGGTGATTCTCAGCTGACACTGGGTAGAACAGGCAGATAGTCGCCTCTGCTTGTTAGTACTCCTCTGGCGCGGCTGCTCTCGTCTGGCGCGGCTGCTCTCGTCTGGCGCGGCTGCTCTCGTCTGGCGCGGCTGCTCTCGTCTGGCGCGGCTGCTCTCGTCTGGCGCGGCTGCTCTCGTCTGGCGCGGCTGCTCTCGTCTGGCGCGGCTGCTCTCGTCTGGCGCGGCTGCTCTCGTCTGGCGCGGCTGCTCTCGTCTGGCGCTCCTGCCCTTCTCTGGCGCTCCTGCCCTTCTCTGGCGCTCCTGCCCTCCTCTGACTCTCCTGCCCTCCTCTGGCTCTCCTGCCCTCCTCTGGCGCTCCTGCCCTCCTCTGGCTCTCCTGCCGTCCTCTGGCGCTCCTGCCCTCCTCTGGCGCTCCTGCCCTCCTCTGGCGCTCCTGCCCTCCTCTGGCGCTCCTGCCCTCCTCTGGCGCTCCTGCCCTCCTCTGGCTCTCCTGCCCTCCTCTGGCTCTCCTGCCCTCCTCTGGCTCTCCTGCCCTCCTCTGGCTCTCCTGCCCTCCTCTGGCTCTCCTGCCCTCCTCTGGCTCTCCTGCCCTCCTCTGGCGCTCCTGCCCTCCTCTGGCGCTCCTGCCCTCCCCTGGCGCTCCTGCCCTCCCCTGGCGCTCCTGCCCTCCCCTGGCGCTCCTGCCCTCCCCTGGCTCTCCTGCCCTCCCCTGGCTCTCCTGCCCTCCCCTGGCTCTCCTGCCCTCCCCTGGCTCTCCTGCCCTCCCCTGGCTCTCCTGCCCTCCCCTGGCTCTCCTGCCCTCCTCTGGCTCTCCTGCCCTCCCCTGGCTCTCCTGCCCTCCCCTGGCTCTCCTGCCCTCTTCTGGCTCTCCTGCCCTCCTCTGGCGCTCCTGCCCTCCTCTGGCACACCTGCCCTCCTGTGGCGCAGCTGAGACAAAGCTGCCAGTGCTTGCAGTATGGAAGAGAGCTCCGTTTGGGCCAGCATTGCGACCATGCCACTAGTCTGAATTGTCAGTTGTCAGGAGCGCACCACTGCCCCCTTCATCCTCGACAAGCAGGAGGTCAGAAGGTGGAAGAGCAGTGCACTCCTGAATAAAGGTCATGAGAACCTCTTTAACACCTGTCATCTGAGGTTTACGTGTCAGAATCCATGTACTACATACTAAACACTGCGCTCACACGTTATACATGGCTTTTCTCTTGCAGGTTATGGAAAGTGAGGAGTTTATGCTTCTCCCTGCCAACCAACTGATCGACATCATTTCCAGTGATGAGCTCAATGTGCGCAGTGAGGAGCAGGTCTTCAATGCAGTCATGGCGTGGGTGAAGTACAGCATTCAGGAGCGCCGGCCGCAGCTCCCACAGGTACCGGGGAAGACGAGTCCTATCACGTGCACCATGAGACTCCAGGCTGAGGATTTTCTTTTTGTGTGCAATATATCCAAGAAGAGTTCCAGCATTGTATAGTTGCCCCGATACTAGAGCTGCCGTGCACATGTCATGCTGATTTGGGAATAAAGCCTGACGCCCCCATACATGTGCACGCTGGGTGTAGGACGGGCTGAAGAATAGAGTACACCAGATATTCGGCTAGTTTTAGGAAACTCTTTTTAAGTGAAGGTCCGAGCTGAATATGAAGAGTCAAGATGGCTTCCTAACGTCTTACTATCTTTGTGGATCCATTCATTTATTTTTATTTTTGCAGTGGGAAAACCAGTTTCCAGGTTTGATCCTTTTAAATTAAGTAAGACCCAATACATTTGATTACCCCCCCCCCCCAAATTAAAGGGGTTGTCCGTTCTTATAAGCAAAGTCTGCAGTCACTCTGTGTAAGAGCAATCTGACGAATCGTGAGAGCGTGCAATAAGCGCACTGTCACTATTCCCCTGTATGCCCCGTGCAAGCGAGCAACTGCATGACCATATGTAGGCGATTTGCATTCATATGCCAACTAGTCTCATCTAGATTCTCTTAATCGAAGTGAATTGAGAAGCTGGACTAGACTAGTTGGTACCTGACCACAAGTATGCAAATCGCACATGTAAAGTCACGTGACCTCCCTCCCACACAGGGTCTAAAGGAGAATCCTGACAGTGCACATCACCGACAGCTCAATACCTACCCATTGCTGCCTATCTCCATGTGGCTGCTATAAAGAACTTGCAGCATTTTAGTTGCATTAAAGTAGTAATAGAAAAGGCACATTTGCTGTCCTGTTTAGATTATCTCTGGTTCCAAGGTGTTTTCTTCTTTTCTGTAGGTTTTACAGCACGTCCGATTGCCATTGTTAAGCCCAAAATTCTTAGTAGGGACAGTGGGGTCTGATCCACTGATTAAAAGTGATGAAGAATGCAGGTACGTTACCCTCTGTGTGCCGAAGTATTCTGATGTTTTGTCCTCTAGTTGGTCATCATACAATGTTAGAGTTGGAAGGAACCTCCGGGGTCATCGTGTCCAATCCCCTGCTCAATGCAGGGTTCACTAAACCATCTCAGACAGATGTCTGTCCAGTCTCTGAAGACTTCCATTGAAGGAGAATCCTCATAGATTGTAAGCTTGCGAGCAGGGCCCTCATTCCTACTGGTATCTGTTTTGAACTGTGATTTCTGTTATGCTGTAATGTCTATTGTCTGTATAAGTCCCCTCTATAAGTTGTAAAGCGCTGCGGAATATGTTGGCGCTATATAAATAAAATTATTATTATTATTAAGGAGAACTCACCACCTCTTATGGCAGCCTGTTCCACTCATTGATCACCCTCAATGTCAAAATGTTTTTTCTAATATCTAATCTGTATCTTCCCCCTTAAAGTTTCATTCCATTGCTTCTCGTGTTTCCATGTGTAAATGAGAATAGTGATGATCCCTCTACACTGTGACAGCCCTTCAGATATTTGTAGACCGCTATCAAGTCTCCTCTTAGCCTTCTCATTTGCAGGCTAAACATTCCCAGATCCTTTAACCATTCCTCGTAGGACATACTTTGCAGTCCGCTCACCATCCTGGTAGCTCTTCTCTGAACTTGCTCCAGTTGGCTAACTCATTGTCTATTGTACTATGCACCACACGATTCATCCTGATCACTACCTGTCATCTAGAACAAAAGATGGCTTTTTTTTTTGTTGTTGTTTTTTTTTTGTTTGACAGCTCAAATCTACAGCTAAAAATCATTGATTTGTAAATAATTTGCGTTTATGCATTTGTTTTCTACTCTTACAAAAAGAAAAATGAATACTTTTGATCATTCCCAATGACTAGTTGCATAAGGGTGTGGTCGCAGGTCCGTTTGTAGGTCGGTGTGCTGCCCAATTATTTATTTTTTCATCATATTCTAAACTTCAACATCAGATACTCATTTTTTTCTGATTATTGATTATCACGAATGTGTGTATGGACAGGTGACATTCTATGCGTACAACTGCTGTCCGATAAAAGATTAGACAGAACTCGGATATGTGAATGCCCCCTAACGCTGACTGTTATGAGATCTGAAACATGTATAACATGTTAAAGGGGTGTCTGGCGATGTGATTGCACACTTGTATATCCTCAGAGTACGTCATGATTCTCCGGTGCGAGTGCAGAGCGGGCGGTCATGCCACTTGCATACCTCCGGCCACATTCCGACTAGACGTGTCTGTCCTCAATTTATTGAGCAAGGCCACGTACGTCTAGTCGGCACGTGACCATATTATGTGTTCTGCTTATATAACGCAATAATTCCACAGCACTTTTCTAACCTCGTCATCACTGTCTCCATTGGAGCTCACAACGTAAATTCCCTATCAGTATGTATTTGGAATGTGGGAGGAAACCGGAGAACTTGGAGGAAACCCACACAAACACGGGGACAACATACAAACTCCTTGCAGATGTTGTCCTTGGTGGGATTTGAATCTAGGACCCAGCGCTGCAACACAACAGTGCTAACCACTGAGCCACCGTCCTGCCCTATGCATGCAAATTGCAGAATCCAGAACTCATAAGTCGGCAGTCACATAGAGCGACTGAAGACTTGTTCGCCATAGTTTGACAGCGCACTTTGTACTCAAGATGGACTCGCAGAATTCTGAAGTTTGTTTTTAACCCCTTCCCGACCTCCACCGTACTATTACCTACGAGGTCGGGTCCCCTGCTTTGATATGGGCTCCGGCGGTGAGCCCACCTCAAAGCCGGGACATGTCAGCTGTTTTGTACAGCTGACATGTGCCCGCAATAGCGGCGGGTGAAATCGCGATTCACCCGCCGCTATTAACCAGTTAAATGTCGCTGTCAAACGCTGACAGCGGCATTTAACCGGCGCTTCCGGCCGCGCGGCCGGAAATGATTGCATCGCCGACCTCCGTCACATGATAAGGGGTCGGCGATGCGTCAAGATGGTAACCATAGAGGTCCTTGAGATCTCTATGGTTACTGGTGCCGGCCTGCTGTGAGCGCCACCCTGTGGTCGCCGCTCATAGCAAGCCTGCAATTCAGCTACATAGCAACGATCTGATGATCGCTGCTATGTAGCAGAGCCGATCGAGTGGTGCCAGCTTCTAGCCTCCCATGGAGGCTATTGAAGCATGGCAAAAGTAAAAAAAAAATGTTTTAAAAAATATGAAAAAAATAAAAAAAATATGAAAGTTTAAATCACCCCCCTTTCGCCCCATTCAAAATAAAACAATAAAAAAAAAAAACCTACACATATTTGGTATCTCCGCGTTCAGAATCGCCTGATCTATGAATTAAAAAAAAGGATTAACCTGATAGCTAAATGGCGTAGCGAGAAAAAAATTAGAAACGCCAGAATTACGTTTTTTGGTCACCGCGACATTGCATTAAAATGTAATAACGGGCGATCAAAAGAACGTATCTGCACAAAAGTGGTATCATTAAAAACGTCAGCTCGGCACGCAAAAAATAAGCCCTCACCCGACCCCAGATCACGAAAAATAAAGACGCTACGGGTAACGGAAAATTGCGCAATTTTTTGTTTTTTTTTAAGCAAAGTTTGGATTTTTTTTTTACCACTTAGATAAAACGTAACCTAGACATGTTTGGTGTCTATGAATTCGTAATGACCTGGTGAATCATAGTGGGAGGTCAGTTTTAGCATTGTGAACCTAGCAAAAAAGCCAAACAAAAAACAAGTGTGGGATTGCACTTTTTTTGCAATTTCACTGCACTTGGAATTTTTTTCACGTTTTCTAGTACGCGATATGCTAATACCAATGATGTCGTTGAAAAGTGCAACTTGTCCCGCAAAAAACAAGCCCTCACATGGCCATATTGATGGAAAAATAAAAAAGTTATGGCTCTGGGAAGGAGGGGAGTGAAAAACGAGAACGCAAAAACGGAAAAGGGCAAAGTCGTGAAGGGGTTAAATATGAAGAAAAACATAATGTATACTAACTCCAAGTACAAAAGTAGTAATGTTTGGATTTGCAAAGATCCAGGTGATTCCCTTTAAATAGTTATTTTCAACAAACATGTTATACCCTATCCAATGAATAGGGGACAACTTGCTGTCCTCAGTAATCCCAAGATGGTCTCTAGCCCCATGACAGAGGCTTTGCGGCCCTGCCCTGAATGTTGTTGGGATGTCATGCATGGCCTTCATGCTATTCATTGTCTATGGGACTAGATGAGAGCCGTACTTAGCAGTCCCATAGACAATGAATGGAGCAAAGCTGCAACGTTACATTCTCGGGGTACCAGAGCTCCTATGTTAGGATTGCTGGGGGTCCCAGTGGTCAGATACCCTTCTATCATTAAGTTATCTCCTATCCTGTAAATGGGGGATAACTATATTTCCGTAAAGGGTTATTCCAAAAAAACACATCTGTGTTGGCATTGCTACACGGAGGGGAAAGTGTATGCATAAAGATAGAAAAGTATCCCACTAGCGCCATCCTTGGAGGTACGTACCTTCTAAATCAATGTCTGACGTCTTAACGAGCCTTGCAACCCGACTAGGGGTACTCGCCTTGACCCTCGTTGGTGTAAAGATCGGTTTGGCTCTCTGGATCATTCATGAGTAATGCTATAAACCCCAATCCCCAAATGGAGAAAATGAAATAAAATCTAAAAATTACTGTAAGTCGCAAAGTGACCAGGCATTACCGAATGAGATCTGAAAAAATATCTCTGTTTATGAAAGGAAGGGAGAAAAGCGCCCATCATTTCATATGTACTTTTATAGACTTCTTTTTTTTTTTTTTTATAGAGACTTAGTGGATGAAGCCAAGAACTATCTTCTGCTTCCTCAGGAGCGTCCATTAATGCAGGGTCCCAGAACGAGACCTCGGAAGCCCATCCGTTGTGGGGAGGTGCTGTTTGCAGGTACATTTGGCAGGTCTTCCTTAAAGGGAGTTGGACATTAATGGTTTCCTTTTTCATCTTAACTTTTAAGAGTGAGCGTCGTCTTAGTTTTTATTTAATAAATCAGTAGTACACGTAAAAAGAAGAAACTTTGTAATATGTTATCGAAATCAGCTTTTTTCTCTGCTGGGACTGAGCTACTATATGATAACACTTAGTGATGAGCAAACATGCCTAAAAAACAGGCAACCCTGGCACATGTTGTGACTGTCGAACAGCCGCAACACATGCAGCCGCGGGGACGCGAACATATTTTTCGAGCACGCCGAAGACACTCGGCACACGTTCGCTCATCACTAATGACACCCAAATCCCAGGAAACCTCTGAACAGGTTTAATGTTCTTTTTCCTTTACAGTCGGGGGATGGTGTAGCGGTGATGCCATTTCTAGCGTAGAACGGTACGATCCTCAGACCAACGAGTGGCGAATGGTGGCTTCTATGAGCAAAAGGCGCTGTGGGGTCGGCGTTAGTGTTTTAGATGATCTTCTGTACGCAGTTGGCGGCCACGATGGATCTTCATACCTCAACAGTGTAGAAAGGTACTTTTTATTTATCTCTATTTTATATTCTGATTTAGCAAGTTTTTTATATAGGACATTGTTGAATATTTTGTAATTCGTTGTCGAAAATAATCTGACCTTTTTTTTTTTTTTTTTTACTTTTAGATACGACCCAAAGACAAACCAGTGGAGCAGCGATGTGGCACCAACCAGCACTTGCAGGACGAGTGTTGGCGTTGCGGTTTTAGGCGGGTATCTTTATGCCGTAGGCGGTCAGGATGGTGTCTCTTGTCTCAACATTGTAGAAAGGTATACATAATAGTTTTTAATTCTTTTGTTTACTATATTTTTGTACTTTTATGTGAGATAAATATATTTTAAGGCGACAACTACACTAAGGGGCCGGTTCATCACCTTCCATTTATTGAAGTTATTGTTTTTCTCTTCTTCTTTTTTTTTTTTTTTTGCTACTTTTCAAAACGAAGTGTCACAAATCCTTTTGAAAAGTTGCTAAAATGTGCCAATTTGAAAGCCCCTCCAGAAACCTTAGTCCAGACAGGTAGGTGCTCTATTGAGATGCGTCAAAAAATGCAACAATTGGTAAAAAATTGCGTTTTATGAGTCTGGCTGAAACATCTGCATAAGCAAAGTTGTCAAGAAAAAAATAACAAAAAGACTTAAAAGGGTGATCCAGGACCTAAAATGCATTGTGCAATTATCAATCCTTACACCCTAACCACTTTTGTAATTTAATATATACTGCACAATACCCTAAATCTCTCTTAAAAAAAAAAATAAAAAAAAATCTGTAAATGTTTTTTTTCATTATGCTTCCTGTGACTTTTCTTTTGAGTGGCGTCACAGGAGGCTAGGGCTGCACTCACTCCCAGCAGCGTCCATCGCACCTCCTGGAACAGTACTTCACAGTGGGCATCGCTGCAGTTACTCGTTAGTTTCTTGCATCGCCTCTCCCTTTTGAAGATATCTTAAATCCACCACCCCAAACATATCATCAGCAAGGGGTGGTGGCAGAAGCTGGAAGTGACACCAGCGCTGCCCCACAGCTTCTATAACTGCTCTCAAGCAAATATGTCATTAGGGGGCGGCACTGGTGTCACTCACTGCTTCTATGTCTTCCCATGACAACGTCTTCTTTCACTTAGAAGCTGCGGCGGAGATAGAATCAGAGAGCCAGTGCTGCACTCGCATCTCCCACAGTATCCATCACCCAGGATCTAGGATGTCTTCAGAGGGGGCAGCAATGCAGAAAAAAAAAACTACTGAGTAACTGTGGTGCTGCTCCATATGATATCCTGTTCCAGAAGGGGTGATGGATGGTGCCTGGAATGAGCGCAGCCCCAGCCTACTGTGACATCATGTTTGAGACTCCTCTCTAACAAAGCGTCACAGGAAGTATAGTAAAAAATATATATATATTTAGGGAGAAGTGTAGGTTGTTGTGTATTAATAAAGTAAATTACAAAAGTGGTTAGGGTGAGTAGATAGATAGAAAGATAGATAGATAATAGATAGATAAATAGATAAAAAATACATTACTCTGT
The DNA here is from genome assembly GCF_051348905.1 of Ranitomeya variabilis. Classification (NCBI taxonomy): domain Eukaryota; kingdom Metazoa; phylum Chordata; class Amphibia; order Anura; family Dendrobatidae; genus Ranitomeya; species Ranitomeya variabilis. Next base: position 64,029,398 of record NC_135239.1, on the reverse strand, counting down.
CGCCTCATTGGGGGAGACAGGACCATGGGTGTTATGCTGCTGTCCACTAGGAGGCGACACTATGCATAATCTGAAAAAGATTAACTGTGGCTCCTCCTGTGCAGTATACACCCCTGGACGGCATCAGCCTTCTCCAGTTTTTGCTTAGTGTCGCAAAGGAGGCACACCTAAAGATTTTTACTCCGTTTTACTCCGTTTCCCGTTTTCCGACGGGATTACAGATGAAGAAAAGAGGGTCTCCTGTGAGACCCCCGGCATGGCTCCTTCCTCGGCCCCCTATTATGGGGTGCCCAGTTGAAGTTGAGATGGCTATTCCCCATGCTGCTCCTTCCCCAGCCCCTCGGGTGTTGGTTCGAAGTCGAGACCCCCCTCCTTCCCCAATTCCTTTTGGTTTCTGGGTTGAGGTCGAGGCGAGGATAAAGGCCCCTGATGGTGACAACAGCACCCTCCCTATCCCCCTCTGGGGGTATTAGGTTGAGACACCTCAGGTAGGGCCTGTACAGGCAGCATCCTACAGCTCCCAGCAATGGGCCAGCATACTGCGCCTGCATCCAGGGACCCCAGCCCAGCTGCGGGCTCCTGTTGGGGCCCGGGGGAATGCAGGCAGGCATGGCACATACAGACACAGGGCTCCCAGCGTCCCTGTCTCTGCGGCAGCACCAGCTCTCTACTGCCTCAGGGGGACCCGTCACCGGGCTCCCCCTTCCGCTTATAGCCCCACCGCCATCCTGCCTTCAAATCCGGAGGGGTCCGGTTCAGATCCGACCCCCTCCCGGACTTTCGCGCCGGCCTGGAGCCCTTCTGGGCCTCAGGCATCTAATTTAGGCCCCGGCTTCGGCCTAGCTGAAGCAGCAGCCTCCTCTCCGCCCCCCGGCCCGCCCCCCGGATGACAAATATGACACTCTACAGTGTCATACAAGGGGCGGATCGAGACAGAAAGGGCGGGTTTTTTATAGCCTTGCCGCCTTTTTCCAGCTCTCCGCCCCCTTCTCCTCCTCTCTCCTCTGTCTCTGCAGCCATTTTCGGCTGCAGATTAACCCTGCATCTCCCGGTCTGCAGGACCAGGACCAGGCAGCCAGTCTCCGGGGGGGGCACAGGACTGTGGATCTTCGGCGCTGGACCTCGGGGCACACTGGTGGGGTAAGATCACAGCTGGGTTATTTTTACTCAGCTGTGAATCCATATTACCTATAAGACTCCCCTGTAGGTTCTCTACCCCTGTAAGGTCCATCTGCTGGCAGCACCTCTGCACTTTGTGCACTATGCAGGGCTCAAGGTCCAAGAGAACCAGGCAGATCTGCTATTATGCATTCTGCACAGCCTGCGGGACCGCTCTCCCCAGTAGTAGCACGTACCCGCATGGTCAGAACTGTATACAAACTACTGTGTCACAGCCTCAAGAAGCCCCTGCCAATGCCTCGGTGTCTAATGCCACGCCGGAATGGGCTACTCAGTTATCGCAATCTATGACGCAGTCTATAGATAACCTAACTTCCACATTGCTTCAGGCTCTCCAGGGTCATGCCCCGGCTATGACCGTTACCCAACAACGGGAGAGCTTGACTCAGGAACAAGATGACCCTGGCACATCCACGTCTAGGTCAGGACGCAAGCGGATCCATAGATCAAGTCCATCTGCGTCATCCCATAGCACACGGTCATCCCCCTCTAGGGAGAGACACCGTAGCTCCAGGTCATCTAGACCGTCCCATTCCAGGGACAGACAATGCAGATCTCCGCAATCCCCAACCAGAGAAGGCCTCCTCCCCAGCCCACCCAGCAGGGGACGCCTCAGTGATACACAGGATTCGGAAGGCATCTGTGACTGTGACTCTGACTCGGACAGAGAAACGGAGAGGTCCCTGATCCCAATCCCTCCTAGCAATACAGCGCTGTTGTGAATTCTGTTTTTGGCTCCCTCTGGTGGCTACTGGTGGTACTGGCTTACTTTTGTCTTTTATTTCCAGTGCACCTGTTCCCATCAGGTATTGGGAGTTTCCTATTTAGTCTGGCTTTTCAGTCATTCTAGTGCCGGCAATCAATGTTACCAGAGTACCTCTGTTGCTTGCTACCTGCTCCAAGTCTGCAATTCAGCTAAGTTGGATCTTCTGCATTTTTTGTGTTTGTTTGTCCAGCACGCATTTATATACTCTTGCTGCTGGAAGCTCTAGTGATCTGAAATTACTACTCCGGTGTCATGAGTTGATATCGGAGTTAAAGTAATTTCAGGATGGCTTGTGAGGGTTTTTAGGTGACCGCGAAGTCCTCTTTTGTATCTTCTGCTATATAGTCAGAGGGCCTCTCTTTGCTGAACCTATATTCATACTACGTACGTGTTTTCCTCTTACCTACCCGTTATTATATGTGGGGGGCTACTATCACTTTTGGGGTTTCCCTGGAGGCAAGCCAGGTCTGTGTATTACTCTACTAGGGGTAGCTAGATCTCCGGCTGGTGCGAGACGTCTAGGGATAAAACGTAGGCACGCCCCCCGGCTACTATTAGTTGTGTGTTAGGTTCAGTATCGCGGTCATCTGAGATTCCATCATCCTAGAGCTAGTCCGTTTTTGCCTAAGTCCCTGCCATTGGGAATCATGACACAGCGCTAGTTGAGGACATAATATCGTCCATCCATCGGGTGCTGGACATTTCTGATCCGCCACCAGAGGTCCCAGAACATAAGATTTCCTTTGAAGGACCTCTGAAGCCGCCTAAGGTTTTCTCTAACCACCCAGAGTTTAAGGCGATCCTTAAAAAACAGCTCTACAGCCTGAGAAAAAATTCGCTAATCGCAAATATCTGGGGGCGAGGTACCCCTTCCCACAGAAGGACACCAAGGAATGGACAGATCCACCTGAAGTGGATTAAAAGTCTCCAGCCTAGCAGCACAGACCCTCCTTTTCACTGCCAGATAGCTCAACCCTCAGGGACGCAGCAGACCGGCAGGTAGAACGCATGGCTCGTTCAATTTTCGAGGCAGCAGGGGCATCCATGGCTCCCGCGTTCGCCTCAGCTTGGGCTGCCAAGGTCATCCTGACCTGGGCAAAGAATTTACAAGCCTTCCAAGCATCCGCTCCTGAACTGTCGGACCAAGCGGTTCAAATTGCAGTTGTAGCAGATTACATGCTCCATGCAGCTCTGGTTTCAGCAAGGGGAGTCGCGGGGATAGCATCAAACGCCATCACGATTCGGCGTATCCTCTGGCTGCGGGAATGGAAAGCGGACGCAGCCTCAAAGGAGTCCCTCACGCACCTCCCCTACCTCAGTGGGAGTCTTTTCGGTGAACAGTTGGACACTATGATATCCAACGCCACAGGGGGTAAGAGTACTTCTCTTCCCCAACTGAAACCTAAACGCACTTACAAGAAGCGTAACCAAACTTGATTCCGATCCTTTCGGAATTCCTCCGGCTGGTCCGTCTCACGTCCGGTACAAAATCGTAACCGTTCCCCACGCAGGGACAACTCACGATCGACGCAAAGGTCGGACAAGACCTGGCAGTCAAAAGCAGGCCAGTCTAAGCCCAGAGGAGGAAAATCCAGACTTCTCCTCCTCATGACTCACAGACTCCGGAAAACACCACACCAGTAGGCGGCCGACTTTTGCAAAACGCCAGCCAAGGCTCGAGCCTACCACCAAGCGGTCTCCTCGCTTTGTTAATCAGGAGTCATAGTAACGGTACCCACGACCGACCGCTTCCGAGGGTTCTACTCCAATCTGTTCGTAGTTCCCAAGAAAGGAGGCAGCATACGGCCCATACTAGACCTAAAACAGCTCAACAAATATGTACGGGTCCGTCACTTCCGCATGGAGTCCCTTCGGTTCATCTTGCGTCCATGGAGAAGGGAGAATATCTCGCCTCCATAGACATACGTGCATATACCCATTGCACCTGCCCATCAGAGGTTTCTCAGGTTCGCAATAGGCCAGGACCACTACCAATTTGTGGCTCTCCCCTTTGGACTCGCCACGGCTCCCAGAGTCTTCACCAAGGTCATGGCAGCAACCATGGACGTCCTGCATTCTAGAGGCATAGTAGTCGTTCCATACCTGGACGACCTACTCATCTAGGCTCCCACCTTCAAGGAATGCGAGCTCAGCGTCTCAATCACAACCGATACTCTCAGTCGCATGGGCTGGTTAATCAACCTACAAAAGTCATCACCAACCCCGAGTCAGTCCCTGACTTTCCTGGGAATGTTATTCAACACTTCCAGGGGTCTAGTGCTCCTTCCCAAGGATAAGGCACTGGCCCTCCGACTAGCAAATGAAGAAAGAGGGTCTCTTGTGAGACTCCCGGCATGGCTCCTTCCTCGACCCCCTATTATGGGGTGCCCAGTTGAAGTTGAGATGGCTATTCCCCATGCTGCTCCTTCCCCAGTCCCTCGGGTGCTGGTTCGAAGTCGAGATCCCCCCCCCCCCTTCCCCAATTCCCTTTGGTTTCTGGGTTGAGGTCGAGGCGAGGATAAAGGCCCCTGAAGGTGACAACAGCACCCTCCCTATCCCCCTCTGGGGGTATTAGGTTGAGACACCTCCGGTAGGGCCTGTACAGGCAGCATCCTACAGCTCCCAGCAATTGGCCAGCACACTGCGCCTGCATCCAGGGACCCCAGCCCAGCTGCGGGCTCCTGTTGGGCAAGTGGTCTTCAGCGGAAGCGTCCATGCCCATCAACATCCTGGAAATTTGTGCCATCCTTCTGGCATTGAGGGCTTTCCATCACTTACTGGCAGCCTCGCACATCAGGATACAGTCGGACAATGCCACGGCTGTGGCATATGTGACTCATCAAGGGGGGACCCGCAGTACCCAAGCGATGCGGGAAGTGCCACATATCCTCCGCTGGGCGGAGGACACAGGGTCGGTCCTTTCGGCGGTCCACGCTCCGGGTGTGGACAACTGGGAAGCAGACTTCCTCAGCCGACAAGGAATAGACTCGGGAGAGTGGTCTCTCCATCCCGAAATTTTTCAACAGATCTGTCTCCGCTGGGGGACCCCGGATGTGGACCTAATGGCATCCCATTTCAATGCCAAGGTCTCCAACTTCATTGCCAGAACACACGATCTGCGGTCGCTCGGAGCAGACGCTCTGGTTCAGGACTGGACCCAGTTCCAGCTTCTGTATATTTTTCCACCTCTCCCCCTGATATCCAGAGTGGTGAGGAAGATCAAACAAGAGGGAGTTCCAACCATCCTCATTGCACCGGACTGGCCCAGACGTACATGGTACGCCGACATCGTACAACTCAGAGCAGACGCTCCCTGGCGTCTCCCCGACCGCCACGATCTTCTATCACAAGGGCCGTTCTACCACCAGAACTCAGGGGCTCTCAATTTGACGGCGTGGCCCTTGAGACCTGGGTTCTAACCCAGGCAGGGCTCTCGGCAGATGTCATTGGAACCATGATCAGAGCACGGAAACCAGCCTCTGCCAAGATTTATTACCGTACCTGGAAAGTTTTCTTTACCTGGTGCGAATCTCGTGGCCAGATCCCACTCCCTTATTCCCTACCCAAAGTTCTTGGTTTTCTCCAAGCGGGTCTGGAGGCCAGGCTGTCATTGGGCTCGCTTAAGAGCCAGGTGTCAGCCCTCTCAGTGCTTTTCCAAAAGCTCATTGCTACCAAGCCGCAAGTAAGGACTTTCCTTCAGGGGGTTTCTCGATTGGTTCCCCCCTACAGATGACCACTAGAAACGTGGGACCTCCACCTGGTCCTGACAGCATTGCAGGAACCACCCTTCGAACCCCTTAAGGAGGTCCCGCTCCGCCTTTCTCTCCCAGAAGGTGGTTTTTTCCTGGTGGCAATCACCTCACTACGCAGGGTGTCTGAACTGACAGCACTCTCCTGCAGATGGCCTTTCCTGGTATTTCACCAGGACAAGGTAGTTCTTCGTACGGTCCCATCCTTCCTTCCGAGGGTTGGTCCGACTTCCACCTCAATGAGGAAATTTCTCTACCATCCCTTTGTCCGGTTCCGGTTCATAGAGTGGAGAAGACTCTGCATACGCTTGACCTTGTCAGGCCTTTGCATATATACGTGTCTAGGACTGCGTCCTTCCGGAGGTCTGATTCTCTTTTCCTCCTTCCGGAAGGCGGCCACAAGGGTAGGCCAGCTTCCAAAGCTACTCTTGCCAGGTGGATCAAATCCACCATACAAGAGGCGTACCGCCTTAAGAATCCTCCTCTTCCAGCCGGTGTTACGGCACACTCTACACGGGCGGTAGGGGCCTCCTGGGCCATTCGGCACCAGGCTTCGGCACAACAAGTGTGTAAGGCGGCCACTTGGACTAGCTTACACACATTTACTAAACACTACAGGGTTCATACCCAGTCCTCAGCGGACGCGAGCCTGGGTAGGCGTGTCCTGCAGGCGGCGGTGCCCTAAGTGTACGGGCCTGTCTGCACAATATTCGTCCATTGCTTCCCACCCAGGGACTGCTTTAGGACGGCCCATGGTCCTGTGTCCCCCAATGAGGCGACAGAGTAAAGGAGATTTTTGTGTACTCACCGTAAAATCTCTTTCTCTTAGCCTCTAATTGGGGGACACAGCTCCCACCCTGTTGCCCTTTCCGGGCTGTTGTAACTGTTGAGTTCTCATATTGTTTCTTGAGCTCGTACATAGTTGCCTTCTTACAGTCATAATTATGTTATTCATGTTACGTTCCTCCTACTGCTTTGGCACAAAACTGGAGAAGGCTGATGCCGTCCAGGGGTGTATACTGCACAGGAGGAGCCACAGTTAATCTTTTTCAGATTATGCATAGTGTCGCCTCCTAGTGGACAGCAGCATAACACCCATGGTCCTGTGTCCCCCAATTAGAGGCTAAGAGAAAGAGATTTTACGGTGAGTACACAAAAATCTCCTTTTAACGTGCTGGACCTGCTCTTTAAAAAAAGAAAGATAAGTTAAAAAAGAAGCACAAAATGTTTAGAAAATAAGGTGCAAATATAAAAGCCACGAAAAAGGAGAATGTTAATCTCCAGAAAACAAGAAGAACAGCAATGCTGAATCTGGGCCTAAGATTTTTCATTTGAGTGTGCTTAAAGAAGCGCTCCCATTTTGCAGTCACCATATTATATAGCACTGTGTATTTACAATTGCTCACGTTGCCTTTCTACCCAGTAAATTCCCAGTAAAACAGGAAGTCTCTTTTTCTGCATTTATCATTCCCCTCTTCAACTCCTGACCCAGCTGCTCTGCTCCTCCCCCCCGCCAGGGACTTCGCGGTGACTGATGACTCATGCAGGGAAAAGAGACTTCCTGTTTCTACATAGAGCTTAGAAGGATTCACCTAGTCAAGTTTTTAATTATGTGATGTCACAGACCTAATGGAAAAGAGAAGAATTAAAGAGATTGTCCACCATTTGATCTATCCTTAGGATAGGTCATCAATGTCTGATCGGCCGCAGTTCAACACCCGACTTCCCTACCAATCCGCTGTTATCTGTGTCGGCGGCTGGAAGTACTCACTTGCCGGTCTGCTCTGTGTACTTGTAGTGTTCGGGGCTTGGTACTGCACATCCACCTCCTATTAGAATAAACTGGAGGTGGATGTGGCAGCCACTACAAGTAGATGGAGCAGCTCGGCAAGTGAGTACGGCGGTGGCCACCGACACCGATAACAGCTGATTGGTGGAGATACCGGGAGCCGGACCCTGGCCGATCAGACATTGAGGACCTTATCCTAAGGATAGGCCCTCAATGCTAAAGTAGTGGATGACCTCTTTAACTGGGTAGAGGGGCAAAATGAGCAATTGTAAGAACACCGTGCCAAAAAATACAATTTCAGTATATTAAGAGGATAACGATTTTGATTGGAGTGCTTTTTAAAAAAATTGCTCCCAAATGAATGTTGGGAAAAAATTGAATATCTCTCTCATCTAGGATATCCATCGAAAAATGTGTATGGAAAGTCTGCAGTAATTCCACTTGGCACTAATAATTGTAACATGGAAACTCTTCAGTGCACATTATGAAGAAGGTTTTTCCATGAGAATATTCGGATGGTCCGCGTCGGGGGGTTGTGTACCTGGCCATCTTCTTTGTCCCCAGCAGCCAATAATAGGCCGTAGTCTTCTTGTGGGAAGCCACATGATAACAGCGGAGTGGGTGTTTACAGACCAGCGGGGCTGATGTATGGTGGGGGATGCATAGGCTGAATAATAACGTTACTGGAAAATGCTTTTATATGGAAATATACAGACCCTGAGATGCAGAATTCCGCTGTCCTGTGTCCATGCCGTAGGCTGTTGGCACATAGGACCACTACACGTGCGTCTTCCGTGCTGAACTTTGGCATAAATTATAGAAGCAATCTATGCCAGCTAGATTGTCCAGTTAAAACAAGCTGTCAGCTATCTGCAAAATTACATGCTGATCAGCGGGGTCTGACAGATGGGACCTGCACCTATCAGAAGATCAGGAAACTTGAAGTCAAACAACCAGCCGCCACTCCATTCATTCTTAAGGGGTCTACGCCTCCTAATAAAATTGTCTTTTTTTTTTTTTCTTTTTTACAGTACCTGTCTTTTTCATGATATAATGATTAGTCTCATTGCTGATTTTTTTATTTTTTATATAGGTATGACCCCAAGGAAAATAAATGGACGCGGGTTGCCTCCATGAGTACACGAAGACTTGGTGTGGCTGTTGCGGTCCTTGGTGGTTTTCTGTACGCTGTTGGTGGTTCAGATGGAACGTCTCCTCTCAATACCGGTGAGGACATTGTGAAGGATTGTGTGCACATTTTTTTTTTTTTTAAATAAATTTGTCAGCAGATTTTTGCTATTTAATTTGAATGCAGCATGATGTAGGGGCTTAGAAACTGATTCCAGGTAAGTGTCACTTGATCAGCAGCTTGCTGTAGTTTCAGGTCACTCTGTGTTTTGTAAGCAGATTAGCACCAGAGGACTAGGTGTCCTGTGCCAGGCAGTCCAGCTGATCTGTGCATGCTCACCTCCACCACTGATTGGCAGCTTGCTGACATTGTACACAGGAAGCTACCAATCAGGGGTGTGGGCGGGGTTATTCACAGCTCCACATTCAGAGCACTGCTACATCTACAACAGAGAAAACAGGGATTCTATCAAAACTGCAGTATGCTGCCCAGTAAGGCTACTTTCACACTAGCGTTAACTGCATTACGTCTCAAAACGTCTTTTTTCAGAAAAAACGCATTCAGCAAAAGTTTTTGCTGGATGCGTTTTTTCCCCATAGACTTGTATTGGCGACGTATTGCGACGGATTGGCATACGTCGTGTCCGTTTTACGACAGATGCGTCGAAATTTGGCCACACGTCGTCGGCAAAAAGCGTTGCTTGTAACGTTTTTTGTCTCCGCCTAAAAAACGTGTCGCGACGCATCCTGCGGCATACGTCGTTGGCTACAATGGAAGCCTATGAGCGACGGATGCGTCGGGACACGTCGTACGACGCAATGCAGCGCTGCAATACGTTTTTTTACACTGAGCATGCTCAGAAGCTGGATTTTGTTGCCAATTGGCCAGACACCCCCAAATCTATATAAACCTGGCCTGGGCCTTCAACCCCACATATGCCAGCAAGACCCAGAGAGAAGACTGCCAGCCACAAGACCCCAGCCAGCCACGTATTTAAGTGCCACGTATATAAGTGCCACGTATTTAAGTGCCACGTACTATAAATACTATAACTACGTGGTTATACGTGGCACTTATATACGTGGCACTTATATACGTGGCACTTATATACGTGGCACTTATATACGTGGCACTGAAATACGTGGCACTTATATACGTGGCACTTATATACGTGGCACTTAAATACGTGGCACTTAAATACGTGGCACTTAAATACGTGGCACTTAAATACGTGGCACTTAAATACGTGGCACTTAAATACGTGGCACTGAAATACGTGGCACTGAAATACGTGGCACTGAAATACGTGGCACTATGACTGTCAGAAAATGTTCATTAAACGGTTAGGGGTGAGGTTAGGGGTAGGGTTAGGGTTTGGATCCCTTTATCATCATCCGTAGTTCATTAATCGGATGTATCCAGAGTCGCCTCCGTCTCCGTTGCTGCAGAAGCATCCTCCGTTTTTCCGCTGCCGCCTCCTTCTCCCGCACTATGATATCCAGGCGATTCGTCTCAAAGATAATGTCGGTAACCAAACTAGCAATGCTCACAAGAACACCTTCCATCGCTGCCACAAAACTAAAACCCTCAAAGATGGGCTGTAAAAACAGTAACTATATAGTTTTCCATATTTTCCAGTAGCCAATCAAATTTGGGAGCCTCCCATTTTAAAAACGGATCAGTCGTAAAAACGGATGCAACGGATGGTAAAAACGGATGCAACGTATGCAACGCATCCAGTATTTTCGACGGAAACGTTTAACGGATTTGCGACGGATCCGTCGAAATGCTGTATGCGTTGCATGCGTTTTTCACTTTTTTGACGCATCCGTTTTTTCGGCAAAAAAACGGATTTGCGACGTAATGCAGTTAACGCTAGTGTGAAAGTAGCCTAAGTCACACCTCACTGTAATCAGGCTCCATGGCCCTACTTCATGCTGCTCTCATATTACATATCAAAAACCTGCTGACAGATTCCTTTTAAATTGATGATTGATCTCTGTTGAATGAGGAAAGTGATATATGTAGCGAAGTGATTGTGTGCATCTCTTAGGCTACTTTCACACTAGCGTTAACTGCATTACGTCGCAAATCCGTTTTTTGCCGAAAAAACGGATGCGTCAAAAAAAGTGAAAAACGTATGCCACGCATACAGCATTTCGACGGATCCGTCGCAAATCCGCTAAACGTTTCCGTCGAAAATACTGGATGCGTTGCATACGTTGCATCCGTTTTTACCATCCGTTGCATCCGTTTTTACGACGGATCCGTTTTTAAAATGGGAGGCTCCCAAATTTGATTGGCTACTGGAAAATATGGAAAACTATTTAATTACTGTTTTTACAGCCCATCTTTGAGGGTTTTAGTTTTGTGGCAGCGATGGAAGGTGTTCTTGTGAGGATTGCACTTAAATACGTGGCACTTATATACGTGGCACTTATATACGTGGCACTTAAATACGTGGCACTTAAATACGTGGCACTTAAATTCGTGGCACTTATATACGTGGCACTTAAATACGTGGCACTTAAATACGTGGCACTTAAATTCGTGGCACTTATATACGTGATACGTGGCACTTAAATACGTGGCACTGAAATACGTGGCACTTGAATACGTGGCACTTAAATACGTGGCACTTAAATACGTGGCACTTAAATACGTGGCACTGAAATACGTGGCACTTGAATACGTGGCACTTAAATACGTGGCACTTAAATACGTGGCACTTAAATACGTGGCACTTAAATACGTGGCACTTAAATACGTGGCACTTAAATACGTGGCACTTAAATACGTGGCACTTAAATACGTGCCACGTATTTCAGTGCCACGTATTTAAGTGCCACGTATTTAAGTGCCACGTATTTAAGTGCCACGTATCACGTATATAAGTGCCACGTATTTAAGTGCCACGTATTTAAGTGCCACGTATATAAGTGCCACGTATATACGTGGCCATATATGTGGGGTTGAAGGCCCAGGCCAGGTTTATATAGATTTGGGGGTGTCTGGCCATTTGGCAACAAAATCCAGCTTCTGAGCATGCTCAGTGTAAAAAAACGTATTGCAGCGCTGCATTGCGTCGTACGACGTGTCCCGACGCATCCGTCGCTCATAGGCTTCCATTGTAGCCAACGACGCATGCCGCAGAATGCGTCGCGACACGTTTTTTAGGCGGAGACAAAAAACGCTACAAGCAACGTTTTTTGCCGACGACGTATCGCCAAATTTCGACGCATCCGTCGTAAAACGTACACGACGTATGCCAATCCGTCGCAATACGTCGCCAATACAAGTCTATGGGGAAAAAACGCATCCAGCAAAAACTTTTGCTGGATGCGTTTTTTCGGAAAAAAGACGTTTTGAGACGTAATGCAGTTAACGCTAGTGTGAAAGTAGCCTTACTCAAAGCAGCTCATGCCAATTGTCTTTACCTGCAGTGGGTTTAGGGTACTGTTACGTTGCATTAAAAAAAATAAAAAATTGGGTGTATAAAGGGATTGTCTTGTCTTAAGCTACAAGTCTGTAGTCGCTCTATATGACAGCAGACTTGTGAGGCCTGGATTTGGAACAATACTCAAAATCAAAGTGCAAAATCAAGTTACAGGCTGATCCAACTTCAGTGGAAATGCCTCAAAACAAGGAAATGATGCTCAGTGGTGTGTGTGGCCTCCACGCGCCTGTATGACCCCCCTACAATGCCTGGGCATGCTCCTGATGAGGGGGCGGATGGTCTCCTGAGGGATCTCCTCCCAGACCTGGACTAAGGCATCTGCCAACTCCTGAACAGTCTGTTGTGCAACGTGACGTTGGTGGATGGAGCGAGACATGATGTCCCAGATGTGCTCAATCGGATTCAGGTCTGGGGAACGGGCGGGCCAGTCCTTAGCTTAAATGCCTTCATCTTGCAGGAACTGCTGACACACTCCAGCCACATGAGGTCTGGCATTGTCCTGCGTTAGGTGGAACCCAGGGCCAACCGCACCAGCATATGGTCTCACAAGGGGTCTGAGGATCTCATCTCGGTACCTAATGGCAGTCAGGCTACCTCTGGCGAGCACCTGGAGGGCTGTGTGGCCCTCCAAAGAAATGCCACCCCACACCATTACTGACCCACTGCCAAACCGGTAATGCTGAAGGATGTTGCAGGCAGCAGATCGCTCTCCACGGCGTCTCCAGACTCTTGTCACATCTATCACATGTGCTCAGTGTGAACCTGCTTTCATCTGTGAAGAGCACAGGGCACCAGTGGCGAAGTTGCCAATCCTGGTGTTCTGTGGCAAATGCCAAGCATCCTGCACGGTGTTGGGCTGGGAGCACAACCCCCATCTGTGGACGTCAGGCACTCAGACCATCCTCATGGAGTCAGTTTCTGACCGTTTGTGCAGACACATGCACATTTGTGGCCTGCTGGAGGTCATTTTGCAGGGCTCTGGCAGTGCCCCTCTTGTTCCTCCTTGCACAAAGGCTGAGGTAGCTGTCCTGCTGCTGGGTTGTTGCCCTCCTACGGCCCCCTCCACATCTCCTGGTGTACTGGCCTGTCTCCTGGAAGCGCCTCCAGCCTCTGGACACTACGCTGAAAGACACAGCAAACCTTGCCACAGATCGCATTCATGTGCAATCCTGGATGAGCTGCACTACCTGAGTCACGTGTGTCGTTTGTAGAGTCCGTCTCATGCTACCACGAGGGTGAAAGCACAATAACATTCAAAAGTGACCAAAACATCAGCCAGAAAGCATTGGTACTGAGATGTGTTCTGTGGTCCCCACCTGCAGAACCACTCCTTTATTGAGGGTGTCTTGATAATTGCCAATAGTTTCCATCTGTTGTCTATTCCATTTGCACAACAGCATGTGAAATTGATTGTCAAACAGTGTTGCTTCCTAAGTGTGTGTATAAGACGACTTTTTAACCCCTCAAAATCTTCTTAAAAGTCGGGGGTCGTCTTATACGCCGGGTACAGATAAAATGTGCATATGGTGGGTGGGGGGCGAGTGGTCCCGATTACTAAGACAGGGGGCGTCTCACAGTAAAGTGTGAGTGGAGTATATCCCCCTATTACCTCATTGCGGCAGCGTGTGGGTCTCTGTGCTGGGAGCGGCAGCTCCTCTTTGTGCCGTGGGTGCTCTGTGCTGTGGGGCGGCGGCACAGAGCACCCACGGCACGAAGAGGAGCTGCCGCTCCCAGCACAGAGACCCCCACGCTGCCGCAATGAGGTAATAGGGGGATATACTCCACTCACACTTTACTGTGAGACGCCCCCTCTCTTCGTCATCGGGACCACTCCCCACGCCAAAAGGCACATATTCACCGGCCCTATAAGATGACATACGGCGTATAAGAAGACCCCCAACTTTTAAGAAGATTTTATATTTTAACTGGAAAAGTTGGGGGGTTGTCTTATACGCCCAGTCGTCTTATATGCCGGAAAATACGGTGTGTATGTGTGTGTGTGTGTGTGTGTGTGTGTATATATATATATATATATATATATATATATATATATATATATATATATATATATATATATATATATATATATATATATATATATATATATATATATATATATATATAATTTTATTTTAACCATGGTCTATAATGCAACATTTTCATGCACTTTATATCGGATCTTTTATAAATTCCGTTTTCCTATTTTCTAAAATTTAAGTCGGGTTCCGTATTTTATTTTAGAGCCAGAGAAGCGTCATTTACAGTTATGGTTGTTGTTTTTGGATTTGGTCAGCACAAGGTCAACCAACCTCTCACCAAGTGGTATAATACAAAGCTGCTTTGGGGTCTTTTACATGGGAGTAAAACCTATGCACACCTTTAGGGGGGATTTTGTTTTACTTAAGTGCATGTATTTTTGGCCAGAAAGCATTTTTGCAATCGGGTTTTTTTCAGTTGTTAGCATATTTCCTACAGCCTCTGTGTATCAGTGTACATAGCAGAATGAATTAACAATGAATGTGTCAGTGAGCTCTGTAAACACGTCCTTATCATATGTTGTGGTAAATAGCACTGCGGACGCCCATGACCAATGTTTAATATAGATGGTGTTACTGTTTTACACGACACTTGGGCTATAAATCTACTATATACGTTACCTCGTGCCATGACTGGTGGATACAGATGATCCATCCTGACTCTTGTGTAATGAGCGGAGCACCAACGATTATTGCAGTAAATTGCAAATCAGATCTACCTGCTTGTAAATGTTCTGTAAAGCGGGTGCACAGAGGTGGAGTCACAGTTTTGTGTTTTCCCGTTTCAGTTGAGCGGTACAATCCTCAGGAAAACCGTTGGCACACAATAGCACCAATGGGCACCCGGCGGAAACACCTGGGCTGTGCGGTGTACCAGGACATGATCTATGCAGTAGGTGGACGAGATGACACCACGGAGCTGAGCAGCGCCGAGCGGTACAATCCCCGGACCAATCAGTGGTCGCCAGTAGTTGCCATGACTTCACGTCGGAGCGGGGTACGGACTTGTTTACTTACACAATATATTATATTTATTTATATTTTTATGTGTATATGTAATATATTTTTACTCACACCACATGTACAGTGGGTGAAATAAGTATTTGATACACTGCTAATTTTGCATGTTTTGCCACCTACAATGAATGGAGTAGTCTGTAATTTTTATCGTCGGTACATCTCACCTGTGACAGAGAGAATCTAAAAATAAAAACCAGAAAATCACATTGTATGATTTTTACATAATTAATTTGCATTTTATTGCATGAAATAAGTATTTGATACAATAGAAAAATAGAACTTAATATTTGCTACAGAAACCTTTGTTGCAATTACAGAGGTCAGACGTTTCCCGTAGTTCTTGACCAAGTTTGCACACTCTGCAGCAGGGATTTTGGCCCACTCCTCCATGCACATCTTCTCCAGATCTACCAGGTTTCATCGCTGGGCAACATTGAGTTTCAGCTCCCTCCAAAGATTTTCTATTGGGTTCAGGTCTGGAGACTGTCTAGGCCACCCCAGGACCTTGAAATGCTTCTTATGGAGACACTCCTTAGTTGCCCTGGCTGTTTGTTTCGGGTCATTGTCGTGCTGGAAGACCCAGCCATGACCCATCTTCAGTGCTCTTATTAGGGAATGAGGTTGTTAGCCAAAATCTCTCGATACATGACTCCATCCATCCTCCCTTCAATATGGTGCAGTCCTCATGTCCCCTTTGCAGAAAAGCACCCCCAAAGTATGATGTTTCCCCACCATACTCCACGGTTGAGACGGTGTTTGTAGGGTTGTACCCATCCTGCTTCCTCCAAACATGGCGAGTGGAATTCTACTTTGGTCTCATCTGACCACATGACCTTCTCCCATGTCTCCTCTGGATCATCCAGATGGTCATTAGCGAACTTCAAACCGGACTGGACATGTGCTGGTGTGAGCAGGGGGACCTTGTGTGTCTGCGGGATTTAATACCATGACAGCATAGTGTGATACTAATGGTAATTTTAGAGACTGTGGTCCCAGCTCTCTTCAGGTCATTGACCAGGTCCTCCCTTGTAGTTCTTGGCTGATTCCTGACCTGTCTCAGAATCATCCTTACCCCATCAGTCATCTTGTGCTTCTTCCATTTTCTAATATTTGTGCCAACAGTTGTTGCCTTCTCACCAAGCTGCTTGGCTATTGTCGTGTAGCTCAACCCAGTCTTGTGCAGGTCTACAATATTGTCCCTGGTATCCTTAGACAGCTCTTTGGTCATGGCCATGGTGGAGAGGTTGCAGTGTGATTGAGTGTGTGGACAGGTGTCTTTTATACAATTAACAAGTTCCAACAGGTGCAATTAGTACAGGTAATGAGTGCAGAGTGGGAGGGCTTCTTAAACACTAACAGATCTGTGAGAGCCAGAGTTCTTGCTGGTTGGTAGGTGATCAAATTCTTATTTCATGCAATAAAATGCAATTTAATTATTTAAAAATCATACAATGTGATTTTCTGTATTTTATTTTTAGATTCTGTCTGTCACAGTTGAAATGTAAATACGATTAAGATTACAGCCCTCTCCATTCTTTGTAGGTGGGAAAACTTGCAAAATCGGCAGTGTGTCAAATACTTATTTTTCCACTGTGTGTGTATAAATTATGTTAAGGTTTCCTGATTTTTTTTTTCATCCTGTTTTTTTTTTTTTCTTTGTAATATCAGTCTCACGACATCAGTGAATGTCCGCTGTAGGGTGTGTTAGGGGAACGGCATAACACAGCGATTCTGTCATGTACGCCCCCAGGACCCTGTACCAGACAAGAACGCATTTTCTTTACATTCTACCACACTCATTTATTTCTCTTATTTTAATGCACTATTATATAAATGATAAATTACTATATGAAGCCATAAAAATACAGCTATGACCCCTATGGCTATGCTGGTGATGGCTCTTAGAAGATTGGTGTGAAAAAAATACTGAAACGGAAACTGGTTGTTCCTGCAAGGGGTTAATATTTAATCATGAGCTGACCACCCGGGGAGAAGTGATTTGTGTGCCCTAATGTGATGTCCAATATCCCCCCGATACCTCCTGAGTGTGCGTCTGATACATGAGCCTCATTTTCGTCATTGTCCAGTTCGTCCGTCACGTCTCGGACTGTCGCCAGCTCCGCACAGTGAGCTCCGTTTTCTTAGTGCAGGATGTTGGGAGTCAGAATTAAAGGACTAAACATGGGATCCGACCAGTATTGATGAAGTCCGTGGTGTGTTGCTTGTGCTGCAGGTGGGTCTCGCGGTGGTGAATGGACAGCTGATGGCAGTAGGAGGATTTGACGGAACAACGTACTTGAAGACGATTGAAGTATTTGACCCCGATGCTAATACCTGGAGGTATTCGTTACTATTCCTTATATTATTATTGGGTTTGTGCAGTCGCCCTGGGTCGGATCGTCATCTGCCACTTGTCTGGTGGGCTTACACGCATCCCGTTATATCAAATATTCAGTCATATTTCATCTGTGTGCTGAAATGGAGCTTGCAATAAACCAGTGTGTAGAGTTCACTAAGAAGGACAGACACGAGCCATTGAGCCAACTATTGAAATGATGGCGACATTGTGACACTATGAACCTTCCATCAGTTGTAGGAGGAGCGGACCCATGGAAGTTCAAGTTCGACTGAACTTTAGTCTAAAGTTTGTTTTTTTTGTACCTGAACTTGAACCTGAACCCCATAGAAATCAATAGGGACCCAAACTTGGGAGCTAGAATAAAAAATCCCCTCCCCCCCTTCCCTGTTTAGGTATTTTCCTAATTAATACCACCAAAGAATGCCTACTACTTGATACCCCAATACTGTGCTTCATTATTACACCCCATACAATTATTACTCAGTTAAAGGGGTATCCGCAAGATAAATCTTCACCACCATCCCCAGCCTCTGGCTTCCTGGTTGCGCTCCTGAGGATTTGACAGTTCAGACCCGCGGCACGGTCACGCTGGAGGTCCGATCTGTGCTCCCTCAAAGGCTACCAGCAAATGTGGCTTTACCGCCGTGGCACGGGAGAAGTGCAAGGCACTGAGGCTACCTGATTCAGCCATCTGGCCAGCAGATGATCGCCATGAGCAGGCTATAAAGTATAACTGGCCATTCTGAGAGTATAAGGTGGCTTGTAACCTAGGCAACGAGCTGTATCATATACGATTAAAAATCTATTCTTGATAACAGGGAGGATTTTTAATAAGATGTTGATTGATTTTTGCAATTTACCCATAAATGAATTTGAGACAACCCCTTTAATTCTGCCATTCAGTGTCCAATAATGCCACGTGCTGCTAATGATGAATGCCGCTATCCACAGTACAGTGTATGTGGCTGCTTTATTGGTCAATAAATGCTGCTTTTCACACATTAAAACTCATCTGGCCGAACCCAATACAAGTAATGCCACCATGTACATCGCAGTGCCAGTATTAGCAGCTACATACAGCACGTATATAGCTGGCACCACCCCAAGCACAGGGTGCGCCACCACCAGCCCATAGGAAATGTTATAATGGGACTGCCATAGAGCTTCACATTTAGAGCGTTTCCCAGTGTAGCCGTCTGACGGTCCAAAGGTTTCCAATGCTCCCAGCGTGTTTCATCACAGCGTGGGTCTCACATACGCCGGGCTGTTAGGCTTTGGCAGCCCACGCTGAGATCTGCAGCAGCTGGCACGACTGAGGTTGCCACAAAGTTCCCGCATGAATGCGCTGATTTATAGACCCAATTACTAGTTATTCCAGAATGATGTCTGGCCCACCACGTGTAGACGTCTTAAGTAGTGATGAGCGAACGTGCTCCGATAGTATCTTATCCGAGTATCTTGGGCGTGCTCGTATATTATGTTCGTGTCCCTGCGGCTGCATGATTTGTGGCTGTTAGACAGCCTGAACACCTGCGGGGATTGCCTGTTTGTTAGGGAATCTAACAGCGGCAAATCAAGCAGCCGCAAAAACTCGAACATAATATACAAGCGCTCCCAGATGCTCGGATAAGAAGTTATCTGAGCACGTTCGCTCATCACTAGTCTTAACCCCATACCCAGCACCCTCCTTTACGTCTGCACTCGCTATTTATGAGCTGTAGCTTTTATGGGGTGACATCTACCGGACAGTATAGATACTGCAATATCATGCTAGATAGACTCCACAAAAAATGAATTAATTTCCATTGAGTCCAAAAGTCTCTTTATATCCTCTGGCCACATCACCCTTTTCTGATGTCACCCAATTTCCTACACTGTGGCTGCAGTGCTCTTACATAACAATACTAGTGTAGGGCACTTATACACAGATGCTTTTTTGTTCGTCTTCTGCTGGAATCTGCAAAATATATATGACAAATACTGGAGTGTAACCAGATCTGTCACGGGGTTTTCTCAATATGGCTGGGGCTAAGATGGCTTTGTGACCAATGATCGCTCGGTGCCACTTCTACATTGCAGCACAATGCAGATGAATGGAGTCGCAAGGTGATGAAAACTCAACAAATCCTGTAAAATCCACCTTTTTTACCACAACTTGTAAGGCTGCTTTCACACTAGCGTCGGTATGGGGCCGTCGCGCTGCGTCGGCCCGACGTACTGACACATACTGTGAAGAAAATGCCCCACGTGGGCAGCGGAAGCAGTCTTAAGACGCTTCCGCTGCCCCATTGTAAGGTTCGGGGAGGAGGGGGCGGAGTTTCGGCTGCGCATGTGCGGTCGAAAATGGCGGACTAGACGCACAAAAAAAGTTACATGTAACGGCTTTTTGTGCCGGCGGTGCTCCAAAACACGACGCAACCGTCGCACGACGGTTGCGACGTGTGGCACTGCATCGCAATGCGTCGCTAATAAAAGTCTATGGAGAAAAAACACATCCTGCGAGCAACTTTGCAGGATGTGTTTTTTCTCTACAACGACGCATTGCGACATGCAGTGCCCGACGCTAGTGTGAAAGTAGCCTTACAGTGCCCAGCAGGTCCCAATGCAACCCCATTCACCTGCACTATGCCGTGATGTAGCTGTGGCACCGAGCGGCCTGTGTCGCAACCAAAGTCATCGTGTAGCCCAACACATATGGACATCATTTGACTGAAGGGGTGCCATGTAATTCTGGAATTATCGTCCAAGTTTGGTGTAAGTGAACTTTGAAGAGTAACGACCTGCTTCTTTCCTTTCAGGCTGTACGGAGGCATGAACTACCGGCGGTTAGGCGGTGGAGTTGGCGTCATCAAAATGACACACTGTGAATCGCACATCTGGTAGCCTTCCTGATCTGACAAAGCCTCTGTTCATGAACACTGCCAGAGACTTCCCTTACGAGAACGGGATATAACCCCCTTGTGGTCGGTGTTTCCACCAGGAGGACACCAAGGAATACGTTCTTACAGAAAATAAGCTCCCTCACTAATCTGAGTTTGGTTCCAATCAATATACTTGATATATATATCAAAATTTTCAAGATTTTGTCTTCCCAATTTTTACATGGATTCTGAGGGTCTTCGTAGCCCCATTTTGGAAGGTGTTAGTTTTTGTTTTTGACAGATTCAGTAAGTGAAGAATGAGTCTTGTATCTTTTGGGAAGCTCTGAAATTGGCACATCATGGAATATCACTCCTGGTGGCACCAAACGTCGGGGTGAGGAAGTTTACCTGCATGTTATATGGACCCGATTAGATCGTTGACGATCCACGGACTTAGGTCATGGTCGCTGATGTCAGAAATGGGATCAGTACAGGGGGTTTAGGCATGTCCAAAACTGCTCCTTTTTCATGGCCTGGCAAATATGAGATTTTACAGCAAGACGCAGTAACGACTGCTATCAAAGAGAAGGTTTTCAGCCCCCATCGGACGCTCCCAAAGGACACTTCTCTAATGAGCCTCTTCCAAACATTGTAAGATGCTGCAGTCCACGCACCGTTCAGCCACATGCACTAGTGTCTCCTAGTCTCCTTGTGCCTCTAAACCTGCTGCACTGATTGCTACCACGTAAACTGGTCCTGGCCACGACTAGCCTACTCTCAAGCAGCAATTGCCTTGTGAAGATGTAGCAAAAATTGTATAGTTTGTGTACGACATGGAAATATTGTGGGTCAAAAAGCAGTACACTACCGATATGTTAAAAAAAAAAACAATAGTATTACATGACATTCTTCATGGACAACCTGGGGGCAAATTTCCAGCAATTTGTTCCTGCAGATGGTCTGTGCCACGTGTGGTTGGGATGTAATAAGGTGCCTATTTTTACGATACGGTGTGTGTATATCCATGAGGTTCTGTAGGTCGGCTACACTCTCATCTCAAAGGCATTGCCAGAAAACAAAAAGGCTTATTGTACTGTGTATAGCGCCATCACCTGTCGATGGGGGGGGGGAATAACAAAATGTCCATCAATGCACTTGACATATTGAGTAAGGCAGGAGAGTTATCCAGATATGGATCTCATGATTTTATAGGGCTTGGGCCACAAAGAATGGGATAGGTGTTAAGGTGCCTGATTACTGAAGGTCCAGAATAGAGGTCTCCTGGCCCCTTTTTTAAAAGGACAGGTCATGTAATCACTTTATTAAAGGGTTTTGGCCACCAGTCTGACAACGCCTTCTACTCAGATCCTGTATCGGCCCCCTTCCAGCATTATTGGCACCGGATCTCCCGAGGCTCTCATGACATTGTTACGCTACATGAGCCCTGCAGCCAGTCAGTTGCCGCTATTGTGCTGCTGCGTTCCCACTTATTCCGCTGGGCCAGGGAAAATGAGAGCGCAGCAGCTCGGCTTCTGATTATTACTGCATATAAGCCCTGCAGCCAATGTCACGCAAGCCTCGGGAGACCCAGCGCTGGTATGTGACATGAGTATAGGGTATCTTTAATTTACGTGGGGAATTTAGGATTTATGAAGTGGTTGTCTTGGTGCTGGTCAACCCCTTTAAACCTTTTTGGGACTGGTGGAGATAGCCAAGCATTGTCTTCTATCTGACAGCGATCAAACATTTATGTGGACAGTTTTTTGGTTTTTTTTTTCTTTGTGTGGGCCAACCCATTTAAATAATGTAGCTGGTCTCCTTTATTGATCCCATTATTTGGCAATTTTATCACACAGGTTAGGCCATAGTTAGCAACATACTGACCTCCCGAACTCAATCAAAACTCTGTGTAGTATAGGTCTTCATGTGGCAATGGTGATCAATGACTTGTAGTTTTCACCAGTCCTAATCCATTCAAGTCTTATGTGACTAGCGTAAATTTCTGTACATTTGTATGAATGTTTTTAGTTAAGTTATATTTACAGTATGCATAAATTATCACATGTACGAAACGATGCATAGTCTGCACCATTATTACCAGAGGATATTAAAAAAACCTGAATTAATATAAGTTTATTCAAACACTATACTGCAATGCTGTTTCAATTCCTGGTTCATGCTGCTTTAGAAGCTGCTTTCATCTGCTTTGTACAGACTTTCCCTGCCGGAGCTGCTTTGCTCCCAACCTTGTTGCTCAGACATGAGAAAATCCCTACTATGATTGTTTTAAGATGGTGTGTGGATCTTGCTGAACAGCAGTTGGAAGCAGCTTCTAAAGGAGCATGACCTGTTCATCAAAACATCGCTGCAGCATAGTGTTTGGAGGGAAGGGAAGGAAAATAATGAAGTATTACAAAAATCCATAACTTCTAATGACTAAAGAATAATAATAAAAAGAAAATTTTTACTCTTTAAAGGGAATTTGTCAGCAGGTTTTTGCTATGTAATGTGAAAGCATCATGGTATGGAGACAGATCCTGATTCCAGCAATGTCACTTACTAGGCTGTGTGGTGCTGTTTCATTACAATGAGTGTTTTGTCAGCAGGAGATTTACTACAGGACTAAGTGTCTCCTTCCTCCTCGCCAGCTACTCTGTATAACCACTCTGCCACCACTGATTGGCAGCATCATGTTTAGCTGCCAATCGGTGGCGTGGGTAGGGTTATACAGGGCTCAGCATTCTGAGCTCTGCTGGATCTGCAGCAGAGAAAACTAAAATGACAGCATGTGGCCCAGTAAGTGACTGGAATCAGGGTCTCTGCATCATGCTGCTCTCAGATTACATAGCAGAAAGCTGGTGGCAGACTCCCTTTAACTATTACAGCTAACTGTGGCTCTAGGAATGGGAATACATTCTTCTCATTGTAGTGGTGTCACTTTTTTCATTAAATTTCAGTAACGAGAAAGAAGAATGTAGATTTGTTGCAATGAGAAAAAAAAATCCATTCTGTAATTGGCTAGGATACACTACGACATGTCGCACAAGAAAACCATTTTTGCGACTTGCATTGACCTCTATGGAAAGCGAGTGGTGTACGACTTGTGACCTGCTACAGAAAGACCAGCACCTTTGTTAACATTCGCGGCTTTGTGGCGCATTTCACAATGTGACACCATAGGAAACCATTGCGTCTAGTGTTACAGCGCGTCGCCGCAATTTCAATGCTGTGCGCCATGTAGCCGTAGTCCATTGGGTCAGCAGTAATGGATCTAGAATGTAAAGGGCAACGGGGCTGGAATTTAAAAAAAGAAAACCAAAAAAAAAACCACAACAAATAAAAACGCTTTATCCAGAAAGAAAATGCTTCCCTGGTCTATGGGCTGTGTTGGTTATTCCCGACAATGGCGATATTGTAGCAGTGATGGACGCCGATCCTAATTAAAATCGAATCCCTTACTACACTTTTAGGGTTGACAGATCTGCTGCAGCATTGTGAGTGAGAATTTAGGAATTCTGATGTACACGCTGCAGATTTGGTTCTGTCTGCAGCAAATTCACATCATCCCTACAGCTGAATCCGCCTGTGTACACACTTACACTTTCTATTAACGCTTCGAAAAAAAAAAAAAAAAAGCAATGTAAGTTTTAACTCCGTCTTTTATGATTTTATAAAAAATTTTATGTCACATTCAAAGTAAGGCAAGAAAATGCTGTGCTTAGCGGCATTAAATAAAGTTAAAATATATAAACGTGCCACATGAACGCATAAGCCCCCCAGCCCCACCACCAAAAAAAAGCTTTGTATGCAGTGTGTTTAATAATGCACTATAAAGTGACATCTTACTGCATAGAAAACAACTAAAAATATTGAAGAAAAAAAAAAAAAAAGCCCCCAAAAATGCCTGATTGATTTGTAATTTTGTTTTTTAAAGGCTATATTCCCATGATGAGTTTTTAGTGAGTTAAAAGTTACCGCACCTATTTTACTTAATGGGTGTGGAAATGGTGCAGAAACCTGCAGCATCAAAAACTCACAAAATGTTATCGTGGGAATGTAGCCTAAGGCTCAAGTAGTTTTTTTTTTTGTTTTTTTTTTGTCTTTTGCTATGTTTTGTTTTTATCTCCAAATTCTTCAAAATGAGACACGTACGTGGTTCATGAATTTTTTACAAAATCAAAAAGGCTCTTTTATTTTTGTGGGACGGTCATTGGGCGTGCACGCACTAGCAACCTAGCCATTTAATTCTCACTGTGGGTGATTGACAGCTGCAATTAAATGGTTAAACAGCAGTGATCGGACCTAGCTCTGTTCTCTGCTGCCACAGGCAGATGCTGTGTAACACAAGCGGCATCTGCTGAGTATGGTGCAGGCTCAGTTGCTGAGTATGGTGCAGGCTCAGTTGCTGAGTATGGTGCAGGCTCAGTTGCTGAGTATGGTGCAGGCTCAGTTGCTGAGCGTGCTCTGTACACTCACTGCCGACCAGAAGACATAATTTTATGCGACATGGTCGCTATGAAGTTAATGTACTATGTTGTTTACCTCCCTGGACAAACGAGTGTGATTTACAAATTAAAGGTATTTATGAATTTAATTTATGATGACTTTTTTCTTTTTTGCTACTTCTGTCCAACCCGTTTAACCATTCATTTTGTACTGGAAACTTGTGGGTTCGTTTCTCCCTTGAGATCAGGAATGGCAGTGACCTATTGATTATATTTGTATACTGATACTTGGAGGAAATTGGCGTTAGTTGTATAATCGAAGTTCATCAGCAACATGTCACATAAGCCAGTTACGAAGATGTCATATATAAAATATGTCCGGTTAACATTTATGATTTTCTTGTAGTTCATAGTCCTGAAATTAGTGCAAGCGAAAAGTGATGGCGTCTTATAATGCAAAAATAGAGACTCCTGCCTTTACAGCATCTGTGTGTGTGCGCTCCTATGTATATGTGTCTGTATAATAATAAACCTTTTATGTCCTAATTATACATGTACAGTGGCATGTAAAAGTGTTGGCACCCCTGGTCATAATGACAGTTATTGTGATCAGTTAAGCAAGTTGAAAATGAGGGCTAAAGTTAAGGATGACACATTTCCTTTGTATTTTAGGGAAAAAAAAAACCCTGCTATTTTGAGGTTTATCCACAGATTTCAATGATGTTCAGATCAGGGGACTGTGAGGGCCATTGTAAGACCTTCAGCTTACGTCTTTTGAGGTAGTCTATTGTGGATTTTGATGCGTGTTTAGGATCATTATCCATTTGTAAAAGCCATCCTCTTTTCAACTTCAGCTTTTTTACATGTGGTGTTATGTTTGCATCAAGAATTTGTTGACATTTCATTGAATACATTCTCTCTACCCATGAGATGTTCCCCATGCCATTGGCTGCAACTCAACCTCCAAAGCATGATTTATCCACCCCCGTGCTTAATGGTTGGCGAGATGTGTTGTGTTTTTTTTTTTGTTTTTTTCTCTCTAAAATGCTGTGCATTTTCTTCTCCACACATACCTTTGATCATTGTGACCAGAGAGTTTTATTTTTCAATTTTAACTTCATTGGTCCACAGGACTTGTTTCCAAAATGCATCAGGCTTGTTTAGATGTTCTTTTGCATACTTCTGACTGAATTTTGTGGTGAGGACACAGGAGAGGTTTTCTTCCATGAAGGCAATATTTGTACAGATGTCTCTGAACAATGTACCACAACTCCAGAGTCTGCTAGAACTTTGTGAAGCTTTTTTTTACAGTCCAGTGAGGGTTCAGATTTGCCTCTCTAGCAATCCTATGAACTAAAGTCATAAATCCAGATACAGCTGACCGCACCACCAGGACGTCAGAGCCGACACACTAGACTCAGCATGGATTGCAGCCGAACAACAAGACCTCGGGTGCTCTCACCAAGAAGGTATAACAATGCAGTAATCCAGACAAGAGAAAAAGCGGCAGCACTCACCAGTCTTGACAGCAGGTAATACTTTATTGACACATACTCTTCACGGCTCAGGTCAGACCTGTTGAAGCGCTCGAGTAGCGCGAAACGGCTGTCGTTTTACCTGCACACTCATCTGTAAATATGCACCCCCGAGCCGTGAAGAGTATGTGTCAATAAAGTATTACCTGCTGTCAAGACTGGTGAGTGCTGCCGCTTTTTCTCCTATCTGGATTACAATCCTACGACCTGCTCTAACTGACATTTTGTTTGGTCTTCCAGGCCTTATCTTGACCTCCACTGTTCCTGTTAACTGCCATTTCTTAATTACATTTTGAACTCAGGAAAGAGCAACTTGAAAATGCTTTGCTATCTTCTTATAGCCTTCTCCTGCTTTGTGGGCCTCCACCATTTTCAGCGTTGCTAGGCAGTTGCTTAGAAGAACCCATGGCTGCTGTTTTTTGGCAGAAGGTTAGAGGAAGCTGTTTTTTTTTTGTTGTTTTTTATAAAACTGGTAAATTGACATCACCTGGCTTTTCCTAACGATGATCGTTATGGCTTGTTCACTAACAGACTAATTAAGGTCTGAAACTCTGGTCAAAGTTATCTAAGCACACCAATCTCCAAGGGTGCCCAAACTTTTGCATCTGCCCATTTTCTTTTTTAGTATAGAAAGGTAGGAGACAAAAAAAGCGCAAATAGGGTCTTATCCCCAGGATTGTTTCCAATCAATTATGAGAGAACTGCTCACCTGGTGGTACACAGTAAAAGCGTGTCAGCTGCTGCAGATCCACAGGTTGGCGCTGCGACCTCTCAGAACCGTTATAGATGAATGTGGATAAAATCCGCGCTGCTGAGCGTCGAAACGCGTTGAATAAACCATCCGAACATCTTATAACTATATCTGGATCCATCAGATTTTATCCACATTCATCTATTATAACATTTTCTCTTTTGTAGTGTTTGATATTTAAAAAAATACAATTTTTTTGTGCCTTAAATACAAAGGAAAGGTGATCTTTAGTTTTAGGCCTTTTAGAGATCATTTCATCTTGCTTAACTGTTCACAATAGCACTAACTTTGACCAGGGGTGTTCAAACTTTTGCATGCCACTGTATTATATTATACACCACGTTAGGGCTTCATATTATACCTACAAGAACTTTGATGTCATCCCAGTAGTACACTGGTCAAAAAAATAAATATATAAAAATAACACTAAAATACCACATCCTAGATATCTCTGAATGAAATATTCCAGTTGCAAATTTGTATTCATTTCATAGTGAAATGTGTTCAGAACAATAAAGCTTAATAATTATCAATGTAAATCAAAATGAATATCCCATGGGGGTCTGGATTTGTAATGATACTCAAAATCAAATTACAGGCTGATCCAACTTCCGTGGAAATACCTCATGACAAGGAAAAGATGCTCAGTATTGTGTCTGGCTTCCATGTGCCTGTATGACCTCCCTACTGTACAACGCCTGGGCATGCTCCTGATGAGGCGGCGGATGGTCTGAGGGATCTCCTCCCAGACTGACTAAAGCATCTGCCAACTCCTGGACAGTCTGTGGTGTAACGTGACGTTGGTGGATGGAGCAAGGCATGATGTCCCAGATGTGTTCAATAGGATTCAGGTCTGAGGAACGGGGGACCAGTCCATAGTTCAATGCCTTCATCTTGCAGGAACTGCTGACACACACTCCAGCCACATGAGGTCTGGCATTGTCCTGCATTAGGAGGAATCCAGGGACAACCGCACCAGCATATGGTCTCACAAGAGGTCTGAGGATCTCATCTCGGTACCTAATGGTAGTCAGGCTACCTCTGGCGAGCACATGGAGCGCTGTGCGGCCCTCCAAAGAAATGCCACCCAACACCATTACTGACCCACTGCCAAACCGGTCATGCTGAAGGATGTTGCAGGCAGCAGATCGCTCTCCACGGCATCTCCAGTCTCTGTCACTTCTGTCACATGTGGTCAGTGTGAACCTGCTTTCATCTGTGAAGAGCACAGGGCACCAGGGGAAAATTTGCCAAACCTGGTGTTCTGTGGCAAATGCCAATCGTCCTGCATGGTGTTGGGCTGTGAGCACAACCCCCATCTGTGGACATCGAACACTCAGACCATCCTCATGGAGTCGGTTTCTAACAGTTTGTGCAGACACATGCACATTTGTGGCCTGCTGGAGGTCATTTTGCAGGGCTCTGGCAGTGCTCCTCCTGTTCCTCCTTGCACAAAGGTGGAGGTAGCGGTCCTGCTGCTGGGTTGTTGCCCTCCTACGGCCCCATCCATGTCTCCTGGTGTACTGGCCTGTCTCCTGGTAGCGCTTCCAGTCTCTGGACACTACGCTGACAGACAGCAAACCTTGCCACAGATCGCATTGATGTGCCATCCTGGATGGGCTGCACTACCTGAGCCACTTGTGTGGGTTGTAGAGTCCGTCTCATGCTACCACGAGTGTGAAAGCACAACCAACATTCAAAAGTGACCAAAATATCAGCCAGAAAGCATTGGTACTGAGATGTGGTCTGTGGTCCCCACCTGCAGAACCACTCCTTTATTGAGTGTGTCTTGATAATTGCCAATAATTGCCATCTGTTGTCTATTCCATTTGCACAACGGCATGTGAAATTGATTGTCAAACAGTGTTGCTTCCTAAGTGGATAGTTTGATTTACTTGGAGTTATATTCTGTTGTTTGTGTTCCCTTTTAGTTTTTTGAGCAGTGTATATTGGTTTAGTTCCCCCTTTGCCGCTATAATGGTTTCCAATCTTCTTGAAATGTTTTCTACAATATTTTGGAGGTGACTGTGGGAATTTTTGACTAGTCATTCAGAAGAGTATTTTTGGGGCCAGACATTGATGTTGGACATCCCAATGATGTTCGATGGGATTGAGGTTTTAAAAATGCCTTTTGAATTGATGTCTTCATAAATCAGCAGCGCAAGAGAGATCCACAAAACTCACATATGGATATTCGTTGGTTCTTGACAACCCGTGGATCCGCAGCAGCTGAACATCAAACTTAAAGCGCTTACTACTACAGATCAGGTTGGCACAATCTGACTAAAAATATTTTTTAACGTTGGATAAAACTCTTTGTGCTACTTTCTCCCTAGTGTTTTACGATGGCATTGAGGTCAGAGCTAAGTTTGGCCAGTCAAATTCTTCCATACCAACCCTTCCCTTGCTTTATGTATCTGGGCACAGTACAAAGCTGCCATCCCTCTAATTTGTCACTTCACTAGAAGTAATGGCCTAGGCCAACCCCTTTAAAATAGCCTAATAACATCTAATTTTACATGTTTTAATCTTAGAGGTGGCACGATGCAGTCAGGTAACATTCCCCTGGCATTTGCCAAGTCCAGACTTGGCCATCAGTCTGTCAGATGGAGAAGTGTGATTCATCTCTCCACAGAACACGTTTCCTCTACTCCAAAGTCCTGTGGCTGCCTGCTTTACTCCACGCAATCTGAAATTACTCATTACGCTTGTTGATGTTAGGCCATGAGCAGATAATGTCTCTCATGCTGAATGCTCCTAGAACCTGCAAAAAATGAACATAATGCACAGCAATGTCAAAGTGACATTTCTGTGCACACATTCTGTCTTATGTCACCTCTTTTACCTCGTTTAGGACCCATAAACCTTGAAGTGGTTGAGAAGAAACATTGGGCAGCTATGTTTGGAAACAGCCCTCTCTATTTTACCTCAGTATTTGTAAGCCAAAATCAGGAGTGGGTGATGTATAATAGAAATACGTCACCACTTGTGTAGTTATTATACTTTTCCTCTGATTGTTCCACTCCTGATTTTAGCTTACAATTACTGAGGTAAAAAATTCTCCAAATACTCATGTGCACATGGCCTAAAGCAAGGAGGCACTTCGCCGCAGGAAAAACTGAAGAGACGCATCAAGTAAATGACCACTGACATGTTCCTTACGGCTAAGTTCACACTGGGCCTATTTGCTGCTTTTTCTTTCTGCAGCAAAACCTTAGTGGCAGGAAAGAAGCTGCAGCAAAATGCAGGTTTTGGTGTGGGTTTTTTTTCATTCAATTCAATAGATGAAAAACGCTGAAAGAAGTGACATGCTGTATGTCCAAAAAAACAAGCAAAGCACAAAATATTGACAAAAAACAAACTGTGTGCCTTAGATTTGAGAGCTGGTGCTGTCAAATACGGCTGAAAATTAGCATTAAAAAAACAGCAAAAACGCCCATTGTGAAATTAGCCTTAGGCTGGTTTCACGTTTGCGGTTGTGTCCACAGCGTTTCTGACTCATACGTGCATGCGTTCGCCCACGTTTGCTTACGCATGCATTTTTTCGCGGTGTGCGGCTGGGCACGGCTGACGCACCATGTTAGAATTTTTTGGGCGTCAAATTTCCGTTGCCATACGCATGCGGACGCTTGCAGAAGGAAAACAACGCATTATAGTCTATAGGAACGCAAGGACATGCGTTCGCTTGCATTTGCACAAGGGTCTACATACAGAAATCCCATGAGTCACACCCATTGGGCGTGGCTTGTGCCAAGGAAATTCTCCTCGAAAAAATGTTTTCATAACAAACGCATGCACATAAACAACGCGAACGCATGCAAATGTTGCGGGGTTTTTTATCCGTCATGCGTAAGTTGATGCAGATAAAAAAACGCAGCGTTATCATGTGTTTGCATGCGTTTTGCTATGCGGTTGCGTATGAAACGCTGCGGACTCAACCGCAAATGTGAACCTAGCCTTAGTGGTTTCACTTTGGAAAACTCGGCGATTCCACAGCCGTCTTTAGGGTGCCGTGTGCACATACTCTAGGCATGCGGGTTCTCTGCCATGGAAACTCGTGTCATGAAGCTCCGGACACACAGGTTTTCCTTCTGATGTTATTGCCAGAGGAGGTTGTAAGGCTGTGTGCGCACCTTGAGGTTTTTATGTGTTTCCGCCATGTTTTTGCTGTAGCGGAAACACTTAAAAAAACGCATTCCCATGCAATCCTATAGGATTCCGCAGTTGCTGTGCCCATGCTGAGGATTTTCCAGCTGCGGAATCGCATAGCTGTAAAATCCGCAGCATGTTCATTATTTCTGCAGAATTGCAGCGATTTGGCCGCCATAGGATTGCACTGAAACACTCACTTTACGCATGTGGCTATGCCCACCATGCTTAAAGTGAGCGCTTCATGTGCGGATGGTACCCAGGATCTGGAGGAGAGAAGACCCTCCTTCAGGCCCTGGGATCCATATTCATGTAAAAAGAAAAGAAAAAATAGGGATACACTTACCATCTGATGGCCCCCGGAGTCCTCCCGGCTCTCAGCGGTGCCCGCGGCGGCTCCGTTCCCAGGGATGCATTGCGCGAATCACCTGAGATGACGTCGCGGTCACATGACGTCACAAAGTTCCTTCGCGCAAAGCATCCCTGGGAACGGAACCTACCGGGAGCGCCGCTGAGGAGATCGGTCGGATGGTGAGAATAACCATATTTTTGTATTTTTTTTTGTTTTTAACATTCTATCTTTTACTATTGATGCTGCATCGACAACATCAATAGTAAAACGTTGGTCACACTTGTCAAGCACTATGCTTGTGTGACCAACCTGTCAATCACTTTTCCAAGCGATGCTTCAAATCGCTTGTAAAGCGCAAGCATTCTGCAAGCTAAAAATGCTTGAGTTTGAGTTTTTACCCGCGGCAGGGAATTGTGGAAATGCTGTGGACATTTCCACCGCAGCATTTCTCCAACGTGGACATTTCCACCGCAGCATTTCTGCAACGTGGGCACATAGCCTTACTCTGTAAATGTACTTGGTCTCCACTTCGTGACTCTTCGATAATACCATTTAGGCTATGTGCCCACGTTGCGTTTTTTAAGCAGTTTTGCTGTTATTTTCCGCTGTGGAAATGGTTAAAAAAACGCTTACAAACAGCATCCCATTCATTCATGCTGCGTTTTTTTTCCACGGCGGAAACCGTTCAGAAGTATGCGCTCGCCAATCACCCCATGTTAAGTTTACAATACATTGTGGCAGCGATCATGGACCTGGACATTACTCATTGTGATCTGAAATGCTTATGGCTGTAATGGGGAAGTGTATGAGACTGCCCAATTATTCCATACACCACCTTTTACCTAATTACTACCCAGAAAACTATGCATCTCATTTTTCAGACCTGCTACTGTCTCTTCTTCAAAAATAAAGGAGCTGAATAGTAAAATTTGGAGAGCCTGTGCACAAAAGGTGACTATTACAGATAATTTGCACCTTTTTTTTTTTTTTTTTTTTTAATAAAGTGTTTTGTAAATAAAATGTTTACTTAGTCACATTTGCTTTTTTTTAGCATGTGTAAAGTGTACAAAAACACAAAATAAATATTTATTTTTTTAAGTGTACTTTGTGGGTTTAATCCACTCATTACATCTCAGTGATGAAACTCCTAAGTGCTTCAAAATGCAGTTGTGTTCCTCCCAGTAATACATGCTGGGCATGAAGTTTTTTTTTGGTCCAGGAAGCTTCTGCTGCCTCCACCAGCTCTCATGTGTCAACATCACAATTCTGTTGTAATTTTCTCCTTATATGGTTTCCTCCCGGTGACTATAGATGCTTTTTTCCTCTCTATACATGCAAATCAATGTATGATGTAACCAGTGAGGAGAAGAACATAAACACTGCATCAGCCATTAGAAAGTAGGTTAAAGAACCTGTCCCAATCCTTTGTTTTTTATTAGCCGACCTGTGTAAATCTGTGTGGGTGTGTAAAGTAAGGGCTCATTCCCAAATCAGATTTTTCCATGTACGAGAAAAACAGACCAATTATTCTGATTAGTGTTGTCTAAGTATCATCTGTCTTTCTTGTATGTGGAAAAATAAAAAAAAAATTCTCCACCAACTCTATTGCACTTTGACAGTCTGTGAAAATGGTTTTTTTTACAGACTCATTTACTTGCATTGCCAATTTTGATCCAACACATTGATCGAAATTGGACTTGTGACTGGCCCCATACACTATCACGGCTCATTAAGGTAATGAATATTCACTCCACGCCTAGGGGAGCGGAGAGAGGTGAATATTCATTACCTTATTGAGCGGGGTACACGTGATCGCTCGACCGGAAGAGCTGCTGGCATGGAACAAGATGCAGCGAGGGCGCACAGCGAAGGTAAGTAGGATGTGTGCTGGAAGCCTGCGGCTGTAACTGTACGCGCTATAAAAGAAATGAATATTCATTGCCAGCGCAGTGAATATTCATTTCTATTTAGCAGTGGGCACAGGCTTTAGTCGCAGCTGCCGGCTCCTGCCTCTGTGACCCACTGCTCCGCCACTCCCCCTCCCCCGCCATCTTTCTGGGACAATGACTTGTGTATAAGCCGAGGGGGGTGTTTTCAGCACAAAAAATGTGCTGAAAAACTCCGCTTATACACGAGTATACAGTGGGGCAAAAAAGTATTTAGTCAGTCAGCAATAGTGCAAGTTCCACCACTTAAAAAGATGAGAGGCGTCTGTAATTTACATCATAGGTAGACCTCAACTATGGGAGACAAACTGAGAGAAAAAAATCCAGAAAATCACATTGTCTGTTTTTTTATCATTTTATTTGCATTTTATGGTGGAAAATAAGTATTTGGTCAGAAACAAAATTTAATCTCAATACTTTGTAATATATCCTTTGTTGGCAATGACAGAGGTCAAACGTTTTCTGTAAGTCTTCACAAGGTTGCCACACACTGTTGTTGGTATTTTGGCCCATTCCTCCATGCAGATCTCCTCTAGAGCAGTGATGTTTTTGGCTTTTCGCTTGGTAACATGGACTTTCAACTCCCTCCAAAGGTTTTCTATATGGTTGAGATCTGGAGACTGGCTAGGCCACTCCAGGACCTTGAAATGCTTCTTACGAAGCCACTCCTTCGTTGCCCTGGCGGTGTGCTTTGGATCATTGTCATGTTGAAAGACCCAGCCACGTTTCAACTTCAATGCCCTTGCTGATGGAAGGAGGTTTGCACTCAAAATCTCACGATACATGGCCCCATTCATTCTTTCATGTACCCGGATCAGTCGTCCTGGCCCCTTTGCAGAGAAACAGCCCCAAAGCATGATGTTTCCACCACCATGCTTTACAGTAGGTATGGTGTTTGATGGATGCAACTCGGTATTCTTTTTCCTCCAAACACGACAAGTTGTGTTTCTGCCAAACAATTCCAGTTTGGTTTCATCAGACCATAGGACATTCTCCCAAAACTCCTCTGGATCATCCAAATGCTCTCTAGCAAACTTCAGACGGGCCCGGACATGTACTGGCTTAAGCAGTGGGACACATCTGGCACTGCAGGATCTGAGTCCATAGTGGCGTAGTGTGTTACTTATGGTAGGCCTTGTTACATTGGTCCCAGCTCTCTGCAGTTCATTCACTAGGTCCCCCCGCATGGTTCTGGGATTTTTGCTCACCGTTCTTGTGATCATTCTGACCCCACGGGGTGGGATTTTGCGTGGAGCCCCAGATCGAGGGAAATTATCAGTGGTCTTGAATGTCTTCCATTTTCTAATTATTGCTCCCACTGTTGATTTCTTCACTCCAAGCTGGTTGGCTATTCCAGATTCAGTCTTCCCAGCCTGGTGCAGGGCTACAATTTTGTTTCTGGTGTCCTTTGACAGCTCTTTGGTCTTCACCATAGTGGAGTTTGGAGTCCGACTGTTTGAGGGTGTGCACAGGTGTCTTTTTATACTGATAACAAGTTTAAACAGGTGCCATTACTACAGGTAATGAGGGGAGGAAAGAGGAGACTCTTAAAGAAGAAGTTACAGGTCTGTGAGAGCCAGAAATCTTGATTGTTTGTTTCTGACCAAATACTTATTTTCCACCATAATATGCAAATAAAATGATAAAAAAACAGACAATGTGATTTTCTGGATTTTTTTTTCTCAGTTTGTCTCCCATAGTTGAGGTCTACCTATGATGTAAATTACAGACGCCTCTCATCTTTTTAAGTGGTGGAACTTGCACTATTGCTGACTGAATAAATACTTTTTTGCCCCACTGTATACGGTAAGTATTTGATCCCTTGCTGATTTTGTAAGTTTGCCCTCTGACAAAGACATGAACAGTCTATAATTTTAAGGGTAGGTTAACTTTAACATTGAGAGATAGAGTATCAAAAATAAAATCCAGAAAATCACATTGTATAAATATATTTGTACTTTGCAGTTAGAAATAAGTATTTGATCCCCTACCAAACAATAAGAGTTCGGGCTCCTACAGACCAGTTAGAGGCTCCTAATCAACTCGTTACCTGCATTAAAGACAGCTGTCTTAGGCTATGTGCACACAATGCAGATTTAGTGCAGATCTGCAGTGTTTTTTTCTGCTGCAAAAACGCTGCAGAACTGCACTGTGATTTACAGTACAATGTAAATTAATTGAAAAAAAAAAAAAAAGCTGTGCACATCGTGCAGAAAAATCCGTGCAGAAACGCTGCAGATTTCAAAGAAGTTCATGTCACTTCTTTTGTGTGTTTCTGCAGCGTTTCTGCACCCCTCCATTAATAGAAATCGGCACAAAAACTGCATAAAAACGCATCAAAACCGCGCAAAAAAACGCATCAAAAATGCAGCTGCGGATTCTGCCAGGAGATGCAGATTTTGTGCAGAAAATTCTGCACCAATTCTGCACCAATTCTGCATTGTGTGCACACAGCCTTACATAGTCACCTTTATAAAAGACTCCTGTCCGCAGACTCAATTAATCAGTCAGACTCTAATCTCTAAAAAATGGGCAAGACCAAAGAGCTTTATAAGGATGTCAGGGACAAGATCATGGACCTGCACAAAGCTGGAATGGGCTACAAAACCATAAGTAAGATGCTGGGTGAGAAGTAGGCAGCTGTTGGTGCAATAGTAAGAAAATGGGAGAAATACAAATGACTGTCAATCAACATCGATCTGGGGCACCATGTAAAATCTCACCACATGGGGTATCCTTGATCATGAGGAAGGTGAGAGGTCAGCCAAAACTGCACAGGGGGGACTTGTTAATGATCTCAAGGCAGCTGGGCCCACAGTCACCAAGAAAACCACTGGTAACACATTACACCATAAAGGTTTGAAATCCTGCAGAGCCGGCAAGGTCCCTCTGCTAAAGAAGGCACATGTTCAGGCCCGTCTGAAGTTTGCCAATGGATACCTGGATGATTCTGTAAGTGATTGGGAGAAGGTGCTGTGATCAAATGAGACAAAAATTGAGGTCTTTGGCATTAACTCAACTCGCTGTGTTTGGAGGAAGAGAAATCCTGCCTATGACCCAAAAAATACTGTCAAGAATGGAGGTAGAAACATTATGTTTTGGGGGTGTTTCTCTGCTAAGGGCACAGGACTACTTCACCGCATCAATGGGAGAATGGATGGAGCCGTGTACCGTAAAATCCTGAGTGACAACCTCCTTCCTTCCGTCAGGACATTAAAAATGGGTCGTAGCTGGGTTTTGCAGCAAGACAATGACCCAAATCATACAGCCAAGGCAACAAAGGAGTGACTCAAAAGGCACATTAAGGTCATGGAGTGGCCTAGCCAGTCTCCAGACCTTAATCCCATAGAAATCTTATGGAGGGAGTTGAAGCTCCGAGTTGCCAAGCGACAGACTTAAAATCTTAATGATTTAGAGATGATCTGCAAAGAGGAGTGGACCAAAATTCCCCCTTGACATATGCGCAAACCTCATCATCAACTACAAAAAATGTCTGACTGCTGTGCTTGCCAACAAGGGTTTTGCCACCAAGTATTGAGTCTTGTTTGCCAGAGGAATCAAATACTTATTTCTCACTGCAAAATGAAAATACATTTTTATATAATTTATACAATGTGATTTTCTGGATTTTATTTTTGATATTCTATCTCTCAATTATAGACCGTGCTCATTTCTATTAAACCATGCTTGTTTTCCCATGACAATTGCCCACCAAAATTAATACCCTTTCTGGCCTTTGTTTATACCAAAATCTTGCAAAAATACATGAACATACCTGTAAGTTTTTTTTTCTTTTTTATAAAATCAACTTCTCAGTTTTGTTTTTTAATTAGTTTATAGGAAACAATAAATCTTCTGCATCACCGCACATATCTTACAAGTGAAGAAAGGAACTTCAGGAAACCAGTGGAATATACCTCCCCAAAAAAAAAAAATAACCAAGCCCCAAACCGGTTTCTTACACTGCCACACCCAGATTTACGTAATGCAGAGAGAAAATTAACTTTCAAAGCAGAAGAGTAGGAAGATGTTCAGGGATCATGCAAGCTGCCGTCTATCTCCTGAGTGTAGTATCAATGTACTGGACTTTACAGGTAGTATCAAGTGTGCAGCTCCGAGATCATGGCTATGAGAATGTGATTATTGCTATTCACGCACAAGTGCAAGAAAATCCACAAATTATCACAGTAATTAAGGTAAGGAGCAGAAGATTCTGTCATTATCCAGTCACTGCACTTAAGATGTCAACCTGATCCAGTGTATGCAGAATGTACATTTCTAAAACTTTGAACCTTTGAGTGAAACTTTTGAAATTCAACTTTCCAATTGCACCAAATTTTGGGAAAAATATTATTTTGTGTTAAATCAATTTGCTACAAATGTAAAGCACTGCAAAAACTCCCATTTTATTTATTATTACTTTTGTCAGATTCAAGTTATTTCTGTGACCATTTTGGGTTTTTCTGTCATTAAGTGAGGGGTACCAACAATACCACGTGTGTAAACTGTATTGGGTGTGTTTATGTATATGTGTGAAATATGTACTACATGTTTAATGTATGTGTATATTTTTGTGTAATATGTATACTCAGCATGTATAGTTGTGCTCAAAAGTTTACATACCCCGGCAGAATTTTTGCTTTCTTGGCATTTTTTTTAGAGAACATGAATGATAACACCAAAACTTTTTCTGCACTCATGGTTAGTGGTTGGGTGAAGCCATTTATTGTCAAACTGCTATGTTTTCTCTTTTTAAATCATAATGACAACCCAAAACATCCAAATGATACTGATCAAAAGTTGAAAAGGGTGAAACTCTGTCAAAGGAGCACTGAAAGGAAACTCTGACACCAGAATGGGGTTAAGCCACAGCGCGTTTCAACGGAAGTACCGTCTTCATCAGGTATACATTTATTGGTAACAATAAGGAGGCAGTATATAAATACAAAACAACCAGTCACAACACTATTAAAATTACATATGCAAATTATTTAAAACAACAGTCACATATAACACAGCCTGTCACAAAATATGGCCATGAACTTGTATTGAACACATTTGGAAACCTGTAAGGTAAATGCAATGGAATCCTAATTAAACAAAGCAATATAAACAAAGCAATATAAAAAATAATAAAAATGAATAAATAAATAGTAAAAAATAAGAACAATAAAGGAAAATAAAAAATAAATAGAAGAAATAAAATAATGTTTATCTGGTCACTTTTTCTATCATAAGATTCAGTCCCTCGGGGGCCAAAGTGCCGAGCTTAAATATCTTGAATCTTATTCAAAGAAATGCCACCCCACACCATTACTGACCCACTGCCAAACCGGTCACACTGAAGGATGTTGCAGGCACCAGATCGCTCTCCAAGGCATCTCCAGACTATGCCACATGTGCTCAGTGTGAACCTGCTTTCATTGGTGAAGAGCACAGGGCGCTAGTGGCGAAGTTGCCAATCCTGGTGTTCTGTGGCAAATGCCAAGCGTCCTGCATGGTGTTGGGCTGTGAGCACAACCCCATCTGTGGACGTCAGGCACTCAGACCATCCTCATGGAGTTGGTTTCTAACCATTTGTGCAGATGCACATTTGGGGCCTGCTGGAGGTCATTTTGCAGGGCTCTGGCAGTGCTCCTCCTGTTCCTTCTTGCACAAAGGCTGAGGTAGCGGTCCTGCGGCTGGGTTGTTACCCTCCTACGGCCCCCTACACGTCTCCTGGTGTACTGGCCTGTCTCCTGGTAGCGCCTCCAGCCTCTGGACACTATGCTGATGGAGCGCCCCCAAGGGCAGTGGGGTACTCGGTACCGGGCCCTTCGGTTCTCAAGGGGGATGTCACGGTGGCTGACCCGGTCCGTGGGATGTCCGTTGTAAATGGGGAAAGGTCTTTAAAGGGGAAATGTTTATGTTCATGACGCCACCTGTGGTATTCGGTCAGGGTGACCGATGCTGCTTACGGGTCCACTGGGGTGATGTTATGGCAGCCAGATGGTATACCATCCCACAGGTGAAGTGTATCCCCAGGGCTTCCCAGTGTGTAGATGGTGAATGATGTGAGGCGCAGTGAAAAACAAGGACACAAGGTTGCAGTCTCTTTACCTTTTTACTGAAGGCTTCAGCATCCACAGTCCAGAGTACCAGATCACAGGGCAGGCAGAGTCCGGCCGGTCTGAAGGCAAATCCAGAGTCCCCTTATCCAGGTGGAAATCAGTAGCCTTCCTCTAGCGCCTGGATGTTGTAGTACCTTACTGCTGAGCCTCTCATAAAGTCCTCACAACTGTTGTAGATGTTCTAGATGTTATGTTTTTCTCTCTGTCCCCCAGATGGATAGGAACAACCCGTATGACTGATGGCCTGAGGCTTTTTACAGGGACTCTAGCACGCCCCAGCCACCACAAGTTGCCACCGTGCCTCCTGGGTATAGGTCGGGCAGGTAACGTGGAATTATCTGTCCTGCCGGTCTCTGGAGCAAGGCTTGGAGACTGTTGCTCCCTCGGTGTTCTGGCTACCGGATCCTGCGCCTCAGAAGGAGGCAGCCTTTTTCAGGGCAGAACTCCTTCTGGTTTCCTCTCCTTTTGCTATGACTTCGTTTCTCACCCTCTACAATACAATTCGCTGTTCTCGTCTCTTTCTTAGGATGCTGCCGCATGCCGGGTTGACACAGCTCCGTGGCCTTCTGTCTAGGCCTCTGTCAGGATCCCACCCCTGTCAGGGCCAACTCTGTCTGCCTGACAGGTACTGCCTGGGTGAAGCCCAGTCAGCTTCTGCCTAACTTCCTATCCAGACCACCAGTTTTACCTAATTATGAAGAGTGCCCTAATAGATAGGAGCATAGCTCCCCCTTGTGGACTGGAGTGTGAAGTGTGTTGTATGGTTTGTGATACCTGGTAAAGAGATCTCCTTTATTGCCTCCCCCGATGGAAGAATGACATTACTGCAACGACCAGGACCCTGGGGCACTGCACTGACACACAGCAAACCTTCTTGCCACAGCTCACATTGATGTGCCATCCTGGATGAGCGGCACTACCTGAGCCACTTGGGTGGGTTGTATCTGTCTCATGCTACCACGAGTGTGAAAGCACAACCAACATTCAAAAGTGACCAAAACATCAGCCAGAAAGCATTGGTACTGAGATGTTGTCTGTGGTCCCCACCTGCAGAACCGCTCCTTTATTGTGTCTTGATAATTGCCAATAATTATCATCTGTTGTCTATTCCATTTGCACAACAGCATGTGAAATTGATTGTCAATCTGTGTTGCTTCCTAAGTGGACAGTTTGTTGTCACAGAAGTTTGATTTACTTGGAGTTATATTCTGTTGTTTAAGTGTTCCCTTTATTTTTTTGAGCAGTGTATGTTTTTGTGGAACAGGGAGAAGCATAGTTTCAGAGTAAAATATTGAAGGATGCAATGTCACAGTTGAGCTCTGACTGATACTGCCATGGTTCAAGCAGCATGAATCAGATGATCGGTTCATACAAATATTTTTGTGTTCTACCTCCAACTTTAAAGATACTTAAATTTTTAGTTCTGAGTCTGACAATTAGGCTAATATCACAGGAGCGTATATTCTCACATTCAAGAGATTCGGGCCAATTGTGCAAATCACACTCTGATCAGACTCTGCTGAGCGTTTGATCAGAGTTTGATCATAGTGTGATCTGATCCTCTAACAAGAGGAGAAAAAAAATTCTCTATTCGATCAGTCTGTGAAAATCAGAATGCACTCAGATGTTATCCGAATGCAGTCCAAGCTTTCCATGGACTCACTGACTTTCTTGGCCGAGTGCTATTTGAATATTGGATCAAACTCAGGCATGCAGCGATTTTTCTTCCCCCCGAGCTGACTCTGAGGGAAAAAAAAATCAGACTTTTGCATGACCCCATAGAGCAATGATTTTTCAGATTGCACACAAACCAATAATACGGCCATCTGCACGAGCTCTTAGATATACTATGACCTTAATTAGAATTTTCCACCTAAAAATAAAATGGCATTCACACTTGGAGGTGCACATTTGTTCATGATTTCTTCTGTTTTGAGGATCTGATTTCCGAGGCCTCGCTTTACCTTTTCAATGCCACAAAGAGAAGATTCTTTTACAGAGAGGTAACGATTCTTATACCACGTACATGGCAATCCTTACATTTTCAACGACCGCGATATGAAGAACATCAAAAGGTATTTTGCTGTTATGTTTTTCCCTTTCTCTTATGTTGTATAATGTAAATTGGAGCATGTATTACCGTACTAGGCTTTTTTCGAAAATGCGAACGTTAATGAACACTTGCATGATCACCACTTCATTCAACTGCGATTGTGGAGGAAGAGTGGCTCAAGACCTACAGCTCTGACAAAAATTAAGAGACCACTGCACAGTTTTATAAAATCAGCTTCTATACAAGTCTGACAGCCATTCGATTCCAGTGTCAGTTGAATTCCAACCAGAGTACACCTCATTCTACTTAATGTGCTTCTGATTAGGTGATCACCTGAACCAAATCTTATTTAACGAAGGAAAGTATAAAAAAAACCCTGCTGTGGTGTTCACAATTCTCAATATTCGCAATAGGACAAGCTGGATGGCAAAACAAGTGCTAGTAATATCCCAAAAGTAATAGGAATGAAAAAATAACTTTTAACCATGCCAAAAGAGTTGAAAAGAAAAGTCTTGAGTGAGGAAAAGAAGGGCTCAATTCTGGCTTTACTAGCAGAGGAATACAGTGAGCATCATGTTGCCTTCATCCTTAACATTTAAGACGGCAGTCCATTACAACAAGGTCAAGCAGCAGACATTGGGGACAACAAAGCTACAGACTGGCAGAGGGCAAAAATGACTCTCCACTGACCCGGATGACCATCATCTTATTCGAATGTCACTCAGCAACCGCAGGATGACATCAAGTGACCTACAAAAGAAATGGCAAATGGCAGGTGGGGTGAAGTGCATGGCAAGAACAGTTTGTAACAGGATCCTAGAGGCAGGACTCAAGTCTTGCAAAGCTAGAAAAAAGCTTGTCATCAATGAGAAGCAAGGGAGAGTGTTGTGAATTCTGTTTGTGGGCTCCCCCGGTGGTGTTTTATGGTAGTGCCACTTATTTGCCTTCTTCTATCCTTGATCACCTGTTGACACCCATTAGGGGAGTTTCCTATTTAAGGCTGCTTGGCTGCTGGTCCGATGCCGGCCAACAATGTATCAGTAGCATTCTGTTGCATTCTCCTGCCTCAAGATCCTGTTCAGCTAAGTTGAATTTTGTTTCTAGTTAATGCTATTTTTGTCCAGCTATTTGCAATGTGACTCTCTGTAGCTGGAAGCTCTCGTGGACTGAAATTGCCACTCCAGTGGCATGAGTTGTCACTGGAGTTTTAAAGTAATTTCAGGATGGTGTTTTTGAGTAGTGTTTTGAAGTTGACCGTGAAGTGACTCTTTCCTGTACTTCTGCTATCTAGTAAGCGGACCTCACTGTGCTAAATCTGCTGTTCATCCTACGTGTGTCTTTTCCTCTTGACTCACCGTCAATATCTGTGGGAGGCTGCTATCTCCTTTTGGGGTTCATCTCTGGAGGTAAGGCAGGCCTGTATATTCCTCTGATAGGGGTAGTTAGATCTCCGGCTGGCGCGTGGTGTCTAGGGCATCGTAGGAAACACTCCCCGGCTACTTCCAGTGTTGTGTCAGGTTCAGGTCACGGTCACTTTAGTTCCCATCACCCGAGAGCTAGTCCGTTGGTATTTTGATTTCCCTGCCATTGGGAAAATCATAACAGTTTGGCCGGCCCACATGTGTTAAAACTATGCACTAAAGCAGGAAAGGATATGAAAAGGTTTTTTTTTCCTTCTGTGTTTGGAAAGTGCACCTTAGTGCTTATTTGTACTCCTTGCTTAAACTGCAGTCTTCGGCCTTTTTTTTTTTTTTCCTCTCCTCTTAATCTCTGAATGGCTTTGGTTACACCTGTTTGAATCATGGATCCACAGAGTTTGGTTGCAGGTCTGAATAACTTGGCTACAAAGGTCCAGAACTTACAAGATTTTGTTTTACGTGCTCCAATGTCTGAACCTAAGATCCCTATGCCTGAATTTTTTACCGGAGACAGATCCCGTTTTTTGAATTTCAGAGAGAATTGTAAATTGTTTTTGTCTCTGAGATCTCACTCTGCTGGTGATCCTGCGCAACAGGTTAAAATTGTTATTTCTCTATTGCGGGGTGACCCACAAAGTTGGGCATTTGCATTGTCGCCAGGGGATCCTGCGTTATTAAATGTAGATGCGTTTTTTCTGGCTTTGGGGTTGCTTTATGAAGAACCTAATTTAGAGATTTTGGCTGAGAAAGCCTTGATAGCTCTTTCCCAAGGGCAAGATGAAGCTGAGATATACTGCCAAAAATTTCGTAAATGGTCGGTGCTTACTAAATGGAATGAGTGCGCTCTAGCAGCTAATTTCAGAGAAGGTCTCTCTGATGCCGTGAAGGATGTCATGGTGGGGTTCCCTGTGCCTACAGGTCTGAATGATGCCATGAAATTGGCTATCCAGATTGATCGGCGTTTACGGGAGCGCAAATCTGTGCACCATATGGCGGTATCTTCTGAGCAAAAATCTGTGCACCATATGGCGGTATCTTTTGAGCAAAAACCTGTGCACCATATGGCGGTATCTTCTGAGCAAAAACCTGTGCATCATTTGGCGGTGACCTCTGAAAAGGCACCAGAGCATATGCAATGCGATAGTGTATTGTCTAGAGGCGAATTACAGGCGCAAAAATGGGTTGTTCTTCTATTGTGGAGATCCAGCTCATGTTATATCAGCATGCTCTAAACGCATAAAGAAGGTTGATAAAAAGGTTGATAAATCTTTTTCTATGGGTACCTTGCAGTCTAAATTTCTTTTGTCTGTGACATTGATTTGTACTTTATCATCTGTTACTGTGGATGCTTATGTGGATTCTGGCGCCGCTCTGAGTCT
This sequence comes from Ranitomeya variabilis, assembly GCF_051348905.1. Lineage (NCBI taxonomy): Eukaryota > Metazoa > Chordata > Amphibia > Anura > Dendrobatidae > Ranitomeya > Ranitomeya variabilis. The sequence continues at coordinate 63,984,915 of NC_135239.1, read as the reverse complement.
CATGGATTGGTCCTTTGCCAAGCGTTGTGGGTTTGATTTAGAGCCTTTGGAGGTTTCTATTCCCTTAAAGGGTATTGATTCTACACCTTTGGCTAGCAATAAACCACAATATTGGACACAAGTGACTATGCATCTGTCCCCAGACCATCAGGAGATTATTCGTTTCCTTGTGTTATATAATCTACATGACGTATTAGTACTTGGATTACCATGGTTACAAATTCATAATCCAGTCTTGGACTGGAGATCAATGTCTGTGCTGAGCTGGGGATGTCGGGGGATTCATGGGGATGCACCTTTGGTTCCCATTTCTTCATCTACTCCCTCTGAGATCCCAGCATTTCTGTCAGATTTTTATGATGTCTTTCAGGAGCCTAAAACTGATTCTCTCCCCCCTCACAGAGAGTGTGACTGCGCTATTGAGTTGATTCCCGGTAGTAAATTTCCTAAGGGTCGCTTGTTTAATTTGTCTGTACCTGAACATACTGCTATGCGGGAGTATATCAGAGAATCTTTGGAAAAGGGTCATATTCGCCCCTCTTTGTCTCCACTGGGGGCAGGGTTTTTCTTTGTGGGTAAAAAGGATGGTTCATTGAGACCTTGTATCGACTATCGACTTCTGAATAAGATTACAGTTAAATACCAGTACCCGTTACCTTTACTGACTGATCTTTTTGCTCGCATAAAGGGGGCGAAGTGGTTCACTAAGATCGATCTACGTGGTGCGTATAATTTGGTGCGGATTAAGCAGGGGGATGAGTGGAAGACCGCATTTAATACGCCTGAAGGCCATTTTGAGTATTTGGTAATGCCTTTCGGTCTCGCGAATGCCCCTTCCGTTTTTCAGTCCTTTATGCACGATATTTTCCGTGAATATCTGGATAAATTTATGATTGTGTATTTGGATGATATTTTGATTTTTTCGGAGGACTGGGAATCTCATGTTCAACAGGTCAGGAGAGTTTTTCAGGTTTTACGAGCTAATTCTCTATTTGTGAAGGGCTCAAAGTGTATTTTTGGGGTTCAGAGAATTTCCTTTCTGGGATATATTTTTTCCCCTTCATCTATGGAGATGGACCCTGTTAAGGTTCAGGCTATTTGTGATTGGATACAACCTACTTCTCTAAAGAGTCTTCAGAAATTCTTGGGATTTGCTAATTTCTATCGCCGATTCATAGCGGGTTTTTCTGCCATTGCTAAACCTTTGACTGATTTGACCAAGAAGGGTGCTGATGTTGCTAATTGGTCCTCTGCGGCTGTGGAGGCCTTTCGGGAGCTTAAGCGCCGCTTTTCTTCTGCTCCTGTGTTGCGCCAGCCTGATGTTTCGCTCCCGTTCCAGGTTGAAGTAGATGCTTCCGAGATCGGAGCAGGTGCAGTTTTGTCGCAGAAAGGTCCTGACTGCTCAGTGATGAGACCATGTGCGTTTTTCTCTCTAAAGTTTTCGCCCGCTGAGCGAAATTATGATGTTGGAAATCGGGAGCTCTTGGCCATGAAGTGGGCATTTGAGGAGTGGCGTCATTGGCTTGAGGGTGCTAGACACCAGGTGGTGGTCTTGACTGACCATAAAAATCTAATTTATCTTGAGTCAGCCAGGCGTCTGAATCCTAGACAGGCGCGCTGGTCGTTGTTTTTCTCTCGATTTAACTTTGTGGTTTCATATCTGCCTGGGTCTAAGAATGTGAGGGCGGATGCCCTCTCTAGGAGTTTTGAGCCTGACTCGCCTGGTGATTCCGAACCTACTGGCATCCTGAAGGATGGGGTGATATTGTCAGCTGTCTCCCCAGACCTGCGGCGCTCTTTGCAGGAGTTTCAGGTGGATAGGCCTGATCGCTGTCCGCCTGGTAGACTGTTTGTCCCTGATGACTGGACCAGTAGAGTTATTTCGGAGGTTCACTCTTCCGCGTTGGCAGGTCATCCTGGAATTTTTGGCACCAGGGATCTGGTGTCTAGGTCCTTCTGGTGGCCTTCCTTGTCTCGAGATGTACGTATTTTTGTGCAGTCTTGTGATGTTTGTGCTCGGGCTAAGCCCTGCTGTTCCCGGGCCAGCGGGTTGTTGTTGCCCTTGCCTATTCCTAAGAGGCCTTGGACGCACATCTCTATGGACTTTATTTCTGACCTTCCTGTTTCTCGTAGGATGTCCGTCATCTGGGTGGTGTGTGACCGTTTTTCCAAGATGGTTCACTTGGTACCTTTGCCCAAATTGCCCTCCTCCTCTGAGCTGGTCCCTCTATTTTTTCAGAATGTTGTGCGTTTGCATGGTATTCCTGAGAATATAGTGTCTGACAGGGGTACTCAGTTTGTGTCTAGATTTTGGCGGGCGTTCTGTGCCAGGATGGGCATCGACTTGTCTTTTTCGTCTGCATTCCATCCTCAGACTAATGGCCAGACTGAGCGTACTAATCAGACCTTGGAGACTTACTTGAGGTGTTTTGTGTCCGCTGATCAGGACGATTGGCTTGATTTTTTGCCATTGGCAGAGTTTGCCCTTAACAATCGGGCCAGTTCTGCCACTTTGGTTTCTCCATTTTTTTGTAATTCAGGGTTTCACCCTCGCTTTTCGTCCGGTCAATTGGAGTCTTCGGATTGTCCTGGAGTAGATGCTGTGGTTGATAGAATGCATCAGATTTGGGGACAGGTTGTGGACAATCTGAAGTTGTCCCAGGAGAAGACTCAACAGTTCACTAATCGTCATCGGCGTGTCGGTCCTCGTCTTTGTGTTGGGGACCTGGTTTGGTTGTCTTCTCGATTTGTTCCTATGAAGGTCTCGTCTCCTAAGTTTAAGCCTCGGTTTATCGGCCCTTATAGGATTCTGGAGGTTCTCAATCCTGTGTCCTTTCGTTTGGACCTCCCAGCATCTTTTACTATTCATAATGTTTTTCATCGGTCATTATTGCGGAGGTATGAGGTGCCGGTTGTTCCGTCTGCTGATCCTCCTGCTCCTGTGCTGGTTGAGGGTGAGTTGGAGTATGTGGTGGAAAAGATCTTGGACTCCCGTGTTTCCAGACGGAAACTTCAGTATCTGGTTAAGTGGAAAGGCTATGGTCAGGAGGATAATTCTTGGGTGACAGCATCTGATGTTCATGCTCCTGATTTGGTTCGTGCATTTCATAGTGCTCATCCTGATCGCCCTGGTGGTTCTGGTGAGGATTCGGTGCCCCCTCCTTAAGGGGGGGGTACTGTTGTGAATTCTGTTTGTGGGCTCCCCCGGTGATGTTTTATGGTAGTGCCACTTATTTGCCTTCTTCTATCCTTGATCACCTGTTGACACCCATTAGGGGAGTTTCCTATTTAAGGCTGCTTGGCTGCTGGTCCGATGCCGGCCAACAATGTATCAGTAGCATTCTGTTGCATTCTCCTGCCTCAAGATCCTGTTCAGCTAAGTTGAATTTTGTTTCTAGTTAATGCTATTTTTGTCCAGCTATTTGCAATGTGACTCTCTGTAGCTGGAAGCTCTCGTGGACTGAAATTGCCACTCCAGTGGCATGAGTTGTCACTGGAGTTTTAAAGTAATTTCAGGATGGTGTTTTTGAGTAGTGTTTTGAAGTTGACCGTGAAGTGACTCTTTCCTGTACTTCTGCTATCTAGTAAGCGGACCTCACTGTGCTAAATCTGCTGTTCATCCTACGTGTGTCTTTTCCTCTTGACTCACCGTCAATATCTGTGGGAGGCTGCTATCTCCTTTTGGGGTTCATCTCTGGAGGTAAGGCAGGCCTGTATATTCCTCTGATAGGGGTAGTTAGATCTCCGGCTGGCGCGTGGTGTCTAGGGCATCGTAGGAAACACTCCCCGGCTACTTCCAGTGTTGTGTCAGGTTCAGGTCACGGTCACTTTAGTTCCCATCACCCGAGAGCTAGTCCGTTGGTATTTTGATTTCCCTGCCATTGGGAAAATCATAACAGTTTGGCCGGCCCACATGTGTTAAAACTATGCACTAAAGCAGGAAAGGATATGAAAAGGTTTTTTTTTCCTTCTGTGTTTGGAAAGTGCACCTTAGTGCTTATTTGTACTCCTTGCTTAAACTGCAGTCTTCGGCCTTTTTTTTTTTTTTCCTCTCCTCTTAATCTCTGAATGGCTTTGGTTACACCTGTTTGAATCATGGATCCACAGAGTTTGGTTGCAGGTCTGAATAACTTGGCTACAAAGGTCCAGAACTTACAAGATTTTGTTTTACGTGCTCCAATGTCTGAACCTAAGATCCCTATGCCTGAATTTTTTACCGGAGACAGATCCCGTTTTTTGAATTTCAGAGAGAATTGTAAATTGTTTTTGTCTCTGAGATCTCACTCTGCTGGTGATCCTGCGCAACAGGTTAAAATTGTTATTTCTCTATTGCGGGGTGACCCACAAAGTTGGGCATTTGCATTGTCGCCAGGGGATCCTGCGTTATTAAATGTAGATGCGTTTTTTCTGGCTTTGGGGTTGCTTTATGAAGAACCTAATTTAGAGATTTTGGCTGAGAAAGCCTTGATAGCTCTTTCCCAAGGGCAAGATGAAGCTGAGATATACTGCCAAAAATTTCGTAAATGGTCGGTGCTTACTAAATGGAATGAGTGCGCTCTAGCAGCTAATTTCAGAGAAGGTCTCTCTGATGCCGTGAAGGATGTCATGGTGGGGTTCCCTGTGCCTACAGGTCTGAATGATGCCATGAAATTGGCTATCCAGATTGATCGGCGTTTACGGGAGCGCAAATCTGTGCACCATATGGCGGTATCTTCTGAGCAAAAATCTGTGCACCATATGGCGGTATCTTTTGAGCAAAAACCTGTGCACCATATGGCGGTATCTTCTGAGCAAAAACCTGTGCATCATTTGGCGGTGACCTCTGAAAAGGCACCAGAGCATATGCAATGCGATAGTGTATTGTCTAGAGGCGAATTACAGGCGCAAAAATGGGTTGTTCTTCTATTGTGGAGATCCAGCTCATGTTATATCAGCATGCTCTAAACGCATAAAGAAGGTTGATAAAAAGGTTGATAAATCTTTTTCTATGGGTACCTTGCAGTCTAAATTTCTTTTGTCTGTGACATTGATTTGTACTTTATCATCTGTTACTGTGGATGCTTATGTGGATTCTGGCGCCGCTCTGAGTCTCATGGATTGGTCCTTTGCCAAGCGTTGTGGGTTTGATTTAGAGCCTTTGGAGGTTTCTATTCCCTTAAAGGGTATTGATTCTACACCTTTGGCTAGCAATAAACCACAATATTGGACACAAGTGACTATGCATCTGTCCCCAGACCATCAGGAGATTATTCGTTTCCTTGTGTTATATAATCTACATGACGTATTAGTACTTGGATTACCATGGTTACAAATTCATAATCCAGTCTTGGACTGGAGATCAATGTCTGTGCTGAGCTGGGGATGTCGGGGGATTCATGGGGATGCACCTTTGGTTCCCATTTCTTCATCTACTCCCTCTGAGATCCCAGCATTTCTGTCAGATTTTTATGATGTCTTTCAGGAGCCTAAAACTGATTCTCTCCCCCCTCACAGAGAGTGTGACTGCGCTATTGAGTTGATTCCCGGTAGTAAATTTCCTAAGGGTCGCTTGTTTAATTTGTCTGTACCTGAACATACTGCTATGCGGGAGTATATCAGAGAATCTTTGGAAAAGGGTCATATTCGCCCCTCTTTGTCTCCACTGGGGGCAGGGTTTTTCTTTGTGGGTAAAAAGGATGGTTCATTGAGACCTTGTATCGACTATCGACTTCTGAATAAGATTACAGTTAAATACCAGTACCCGTTACCTTTACTGACTGATCTTTTTGCTCGCATAAAGGGGGCGAAGTGGTTCACTAAGATCGATCTACGTGGTGCGTATAATTTGGTGCGGATTAAGCAGGGGGATGAGTGGAAGACCGCATTTAATACGCCTGAAGGCCATTTTGAGTATTTGGTAATGCCTTTCGGTCTCGCGAATGCCCCTTCCGTTTTTCAGTCCTTTATGCACGATATTTTCCGTGAATATCTGGATAAATTTATGATTGTGTATTTGGATGATATTTTGATTTTTTCGGAGGACTGGGAATCTCATGTTCAACAGGTCAGGAGAGTTTTTCAGGTTTTACGAGCTAATTCTCTATTTGTGAAGGGCTCAAAGTGTATTTTTGGGGTTCAGAGAATTTCCTTTCTGGGATATATTTTTTCCCCTTCATCTATGGAGATGGACCCTGTTAAGGTTCAGGCTATTTGTGATTGGATACAACCTACTTCTCTAAAGAGTCTTCAGAAATTCTTGGGATTTGCTAATTTCTATCGCCGATTCATAGCGGGTTTTTCTGCCATTGCTAAACCTTTGACTGATTTGACCAAGAAGGGTGCTGATGTTGCTAATTGGTCCTCTGCGGCTGTGGAGGCCTTTCGGGAGCTTAAGCGCCGCTTTTCTTCTGCTCCTGTGTTGCGCCAGCCTGATGTTTCGCTCCCGTTCCAGGTTGAAGTAGATGCTTCCGAGATCGGAGCAGGTGCAGTTTTGTCGCAGAAAGGTCCTGACTGCTCAGTGATGAGACCATGTGCGTTTTTCTCTCGAAAGTTTTCGCCCGCTGAGCGAAATTATGATGTTGGAAATCGGGAGCTCTTGGCCATGAAGTGGGCATTTGAGGAGTGGCGTCATTGGCTTGAGGGTGCTAGACACCAGGTGGTGGTCTTGACTGACCATAAAAATCTAATTTATCTTGAGTCAGCCAGGCGTCTGAATCCTAGACAGGCGCGCTGGTCGTTGTTTTTCTCTCGATTTAACTTTGTGGTTTCATATCTGCCTGGGTCTAAGAATGTGAGGGCGGATGCCCTCTCTAGGAGTTTTGAGCCTGACTCGCCTGGTGATTCCGAACCTACTGGCATCCTGAAGGATGGGGTGATATTGTCAGCTGTCTCCCCAGACCTGCGGCGCTCTTTGCAGGAGTTTCAGGTGGATAGGCCTGATCGCTGTCCGCCTGGTAGACTGTTTGTCCCTGATGACTGGACCAGTAGAGTTATTTCGGAGGTTCACTCTTCCGCGTTGGCAGGTCATCCTGGAATTTTTGGCACCAGGGATCTGGTGTCTAGGTCCTTCTGGTGGCCTTCCTTGTCTCGAGATGTACGTATTTTTGTGCAGTCTTGTGATGTTTGTGCTCGGGCTAAGCCCTGCTGTTCCCGGGCCAGCGGGTTGTTGTTGCCCTTGCCTATTCCTAAGAGGCCTTGGACGCACATCTCTATGGACTTTATTTCTGACCTTCCTGTTTCTCGTAGGATGTCCGTCATCTGGGTGGTGTGTGACCGTTTTTCCAAGATGGTTCACTTGGTACCTTTGCCCAAATTGCCCTCCTCCTCTGAGCTGGTCCCTCTATTTTTTCAGAATGTTGTGCGTTTGCATGGTATTCCTGAGAATATAGTGTCTGACAGGGGTACTCAGTTTGTGTCTAGATTTTGGCGGGCGTTCTGTGCCAGGATGGGCATCGACTTGTCTTTTTCGTCTGCATTCCATCCTCAGACTAATGGCCAGACTGAGCGTACTAATCAGACCTTGGAGACTTACTTGAGGTGTTTTGTGTCCGCTGATCAGGACGATTGGCTTGATTTTTTGCCATTGGCAGAGTTTGCCCTTAACAATCGGGCCAGTTCTGCCACTTTGGTTTCTCCATTTTTTTGTAATTCAGGGTTTCACCCTCGCTTTTCGTCCGGTCAATTGGAGTCTTCGGATTGTCCTGGAGTAGATGCTGTGGTTGATAGAATGCATCAGATTTGGGGACAGGTTGTGGACAATCTGAAGTTGTCCCAGGAGAAGACTCAACAGTTCACTAATCGTCATCGGCGTGTCGGTCCTCGTCTTTGTGTTGGGGACCTGGTTTGGTTGTCTTCTCGATTTGTTCCTATGAAGGTCTCGTCTCCTAAGTTTAAGCCTCGGTTTATCGGCCCTTATAGGATTCTGGAGGTTCTCAATCCTGTGTCCTTTCGTTTGGACCTCCCAGCATCTTTTACTATTCATAATGTTTTTCATCGGTCATTATTGCGGAGGTATGAGGTGCCGGTTGTTCCGTCTGCTGATCCTCCTGCTCCTGTGCTGGTTGAGGGTGAGTTGGAGTATGTGGTGGAAAAGATCTTGGACTCCCGTGTTTCCAGACGGAAACTTCAGTATCTGGTTAAGTGGAAAGGCTATGGTCAGGAGGATAATTCTTGGGTGACAGCATCTGATGTTCATGCTCCTGATTTGGTTCGTGCATTTCATAGTGCTCATCCTGATCGCCCTGGTGGTTCTGGTGAGGATTCGGTGCCCCCTCCTTAAGGGGGGGGTACTGTTGTGAATTCTGTTTGTGGGCTCCCCCGGTGGTGTTTTATGGTAGTGCCACTTATTTGCCTTCTTCTATCCTTGATCACCTGTTGACACCCATTAGGGGAGTTTCCTATTTAAGGCTGCTTGGCTGCTGGTCCGATGCCGGCCAACAATGTATCAGTAGCATTCTGTTGCATTCTCCTGCCTCAAGATCCTGTTCAGCTAAGTTGAATTTTGTTTCTAGTTAATGCTATTTTTGTCCAGCTATTTGCAATGTGACTCTCTGTAGCTGGAAGCTCTCGTGGACTGAAATTGCCACTCCAGTGGCATGAGTTGTCACTGGAGTTTTAAAGTAATTTCAGGATGGTGTTTTTGAGTAGTGTTTTGAAGTTGACCGTGAAGTGACTCTTTCCTGTACTTCTGCTATCTAGTAAGCAGACCTCACTGTGCTAAATCTGCTGTTCATCCTACGTGTGTCTTTTCCTCTTGACTCACCGTCAATATCTGTGGGAGGCTGCTATCTCCTTTTGGGGTTCATCTCTGGAGGTAAGGCAGGCCTGTATATTCCTCTGATAGGGGTAGTTAGATCTCCGGCTGGCGCGTGGTGTCTAGGGCATCGTAGGAAACACTCCCCGGCTACTTCCAGTGTTGTGTCAGGTTCAGGTCACGGTCACTTTAGTTCCCATCACCCGAGAGCTAGTCCGTTGGTATTTTGATTTCCCTGCCATTGGGAAAATCATAACAGGAGAGCCAGTCTGAAGTTTGCCAAAGACCATAAGGATTGGACCATAGAGGACTGGAGTAAGGTAATCTTGATGAGTCTAATTTTCAGCTTTGCCCAACACCAGGTCGTCTAATGGCTAGACTGAGACCTGGAGAGGCGTACAAGCCACAGTGTCTTGCACACACTGTGAAATTTTGGTGGAGGATCGGTGATGATCTGGGGATGCTTCAGCAAGGCTGGAAGAGGGCAGGTTAATCTTTGAAAAGGACGTATGAATCAAGCCGCATACAAGATTATCCTGGAAAAACAGTTGATTCCTTCTGCTTAGGCAATGTTCCCCAACTCTGAGGACTGTTTTTTCCAGCATGACAATGTGCCATGCCACACAGCTAGGTTGATCAAGGTGTGGATGAAGGACCACCACATCAAATCCCTGTCATGGGCAGCCCAATCTCCAGACCTGAACCCCATTGAAAACCTCTGGAAAGTAATCAAGAGGAAGATGGATAGTCACAAGCCATCAAACAAAGAAGAACTGCTTACATTTTTGTACCAGGAGTGGCATAAGGTCACCCAAAAGCAGTGTGAAAGAGTGGTGGACAGCATGCCAAGACGCATGAAAGCTGTGATTAAAAATCATGGTTATTCCACAAAATATTGATTTCTGAACTCTTCCTGAGTTAAAACATTAGTATATATAGCAAAAAGCAAAAAAGTTGAATGGCACTGCTTATAATCCTCCAAACGAAGAAAGCCGGTATACAGGACAAGGGATCTTTACTCCAACAGCAGCCACACTGAACGATTTTGGGTGCACATCCATAGAGAAATAACCACAATCCATGAAATGTATTTAAGAGAAAACGGAGTGCACTCACCAATCTTCAAATAATAAGTTTTATTGAATCTTCATAAAAATTTCCATTGCCGGGAGGACGAGAAGTGGGGCTCCAGCGAGCAGGACAAGACTACGGCCGTTTCGCGCAGTGCTGGCGCTTCAACGGGTCTGTGCGAGTGGAAAGCTGAGCAGAGCACAGGATATGCCGTGAAGCCGGCACTATCCCCGCCCAGATCTTTCCCCCCGTGCAGCGAAATACATAAAGGTAAAAAGCACTGATTAAAATCAAATTATCACATTACCAGGAGCATAAGGATATTATATATATTATGCGAACTGGGGCCATGGGTCCGCTTGGCTTCAACGATAGAGTTGACATGTCTATTTTTCTGTAATATATGTCATTTATATATATATAAATGCATTTTTTTGTTCCAATATTTTGTTATTATATCCTATTGAGCCTGATGTTGATTATGATTTATTGGTTATAATTTCTTATATTTTTCTGTAGTTTTTTGGCCGATATCTCTGCTATTCATTATATCGCTGGTAGTAACTTTCATGATGTCGCATATTATGTAACAACCAGTTAAGAGATCGACAGTAACAAAAGAAAGACATTGATATTGAGCATTCCTCTCCGATTATAATATCCTTATGCTCCTGGTAATGTGATAATTTGATTTTAATCAGTGCTTTTTACCTTTATGTATTTCGCTGCATGGGGGGAAGGATCTGGGCGGGGGTAGTGCCGGCTTCACGGCATATCCTGTGCTCTGCTCAGCTTTCCACTCGTACAGACCCGTTGAAGCACCAGCACTGCGCGAAACGGCCGTAGTCTTGTCCTGCTCACTGGAGCCCCACTTCTCGTCCTCCCGGCAATGGAATTTTTTATGAAGATTCAATAAAGCTTATTTTTTGAAGATTGGTGAGTGCACTCCGTTTTCTCTTAAATACATTAAAACATTAGTATTGTTGTTTCTAAATGATTATGAAGTTGTTTTCTTAGCATTATTTGAAATCTGCAAGCAATGCATTTTTTTTGTTATTTTGACCACCTCTCATTTTCTGAAAATACAAAATGTATTGCTTGGAAATTCAAAGACATGTTGTCAGTAGTTTATAGAATAAAAGAGCAATTTACATTTTAATAAAAAATATACCTATAAAGGGAAAAATCAGACAAACTGAAAATTTTGCAGTGGTCTCTTAATTTTTGCCAGAGCTGTATATTATAGTAAAAGGTTTGGGGTCTCAGCATTAAGTCACTTTGTGATCATACATTTATCACTCATATTGTGTCTAGGTGATAAATGTCCCTTACACCACAACCTCTTTAACGTGAACCTGTCACATCCACAGATGATATTTATCATGTATCTCCTGCTTAGTCAGCTTACTGGATAATCTGCAACAGAGAGAAAATGCAGTTATATTTTCCCTGCAGCTGCTTGCTTCCAGTCATTGAGGCAGTGCAGGGATCATGGGTGTAATCAGTCCCAGAAACTCTGATTGACAGCCTGCTCTGCAAACACATACACTGCACACGCACAGTACAGACCAAAAGTTTGGACACACCTTCTCATTTAAAGATTTTCCTGTATTTTCATGACTATGAAAATTGTACATTCACACTGAAGGCATCAAAACTATGAATTAACACATGTGGAATTATATACTTAACAAAAAAGTATGAAACAACTGAAGTTGTCATATTCTAGGTTATTCAAAGTAGCCACCTTTTGCTTTGATGACTGCTTTGCACACTCTTGGCATTCTCTTGATGAGCTTCAAGAGGTAGTCACCAGGAATGGTTTTCCAACAATCTTGAAGGAGTTCCCAGAGATGCTTAGCACTTGTTGGCCCTTTTGCCTTCACTCTGCGGTCCAGCTCACCCCAAACCATCTCGATTGGGTTCAGGTCTGGTGACTGTGGAGGCCAGGTCATATGGCTTAGCACCCCATCACTAGTTACTGAACTAGTTGCACTCAGTCCTTTAGTATGTTTTTGGTCCATATGCACATGCACTTTTTTTTACTTGATTCACTTTAAGCACTGTGCCTTCTATTGATTTATCCATGGTGGGTTATTATTGATGTTATTTGTACAAGTATCATTATTGTTGGACCTGATGCATACCTCTGCCCATTGTTTGCTTGTCCTTTTTGTATGATGTCATTCATCCCTTTTTTAATTATGTTTTAAATATGGCTCAATAAAAACTATATTTTTATATGATCTCTTTGGAGGACTTTCTCTGTAGGTTTTCCTAATTGTATAGTGAGCCAAGACTGGAACTGTCCCTGCACCGCCCCAATGGCTGGAAGTGAGTGGCTGCAGGGAGAATAGAACTTCATTTTCTCTCTGTAGCTGCTGCTCCAGTAAGCCGGCTAAGCATAATTTCCATGCCATTTACCTACAACTTACCATTATACCTGCATGTAAATAGCATTTTTGGATGTGACAAGTTCCCATTAAAGAAGACCTGTAATATATATATTTTTTTTTGTGGTGTAAATGTTGTGGTTCTCCTAAATCTCCCATTGCTTATTTTTTTGCTCCTACTTCTCTCCATTCCTGAGATATGTATATAATTCTTGTCCTTATTGGCCAGCTCGGCGTGGTCCCAAAAAAACACCCATGGAGAAGAATTGAGGACCACCCCCATTTAGCTAAAAGACTAGATTTATATACTGGGAAGAGGAACCAAACATCAGGAGTGGAGAGGTGTGGAAACAAAAAATAAACACCCGATTCCTCAGAACAGAGGCACTAAGGTCAAATTAAACCACTACCAAATTATGTATTACTCACTGGATTTCATGCAGCAGTTGTAATAAAATCGCAGTTTTTCTCTTCTGCACAGAGCTGTGCTTTATTTTTCTTATTACTTTTCTAATATACTTGTTACATTACTTTTAAGGCAAGTGTAATTATCAGCAGCTCTAATATAAATTATGGAAATGATCCATACACGTTACATTATAAAGGATGTGGAAATAAAGGGAAATACATACATTTCACTCCTGAATTTTTAACGGATGATAGTCTCCTTCCAGTTTATGGACCAAGAGGTGAGAAACTAAATAATTTACTACTCCCATAGGGCCCGATTCATCATTTACAGGTTTATTTGTCTTTTTTTTTTGTCTTACAATATTCTCTGATTATTTTTTTTTGCAACAAATTTGAGATGGCGCATGCAGTTCACAAATTTTGTACAAAATAAAAAAATGTTCATTTTTTTGTCTAACAGTTTTTGTGACTTTAACTTAAAAAATTCACACAATTTTCAAAATTTCACAATATTGTTCAAAAAATTCCTAGAGTACATGGAATCTGTCCAAGAGGGAACTGGTGTACAAATTTAGCAAATTTTTAAAAAGTTGCAAATGAAGAATCAGATGAAAACACCTGGAAAGCATAAACTCTGACCACAGTGGGAAACTAATAAAATAGGCAAACACTGATGAAATAGATGTAAAAAAGGCTTCACAGGAAAGAAGAATTTGGTGCAAGGATAAAATAAGGGCATAAAACACTAAAAACTAGACAAAAACAGATGCAAATGCAATGAATCGGGTCCTTAGTGTGTTTTTTTTGTCTCTTTCTGTATAAATATCTACATTTTTTTTTTTATAGAATCCACACATTAATCTTGGTTGTATTTTATTTAGTAGACATTATCTGTTTTATAGTTTTTATCTTCATTTTCGTCAGGGAAGGTGTTTCTCCATGAATGGGCCCATTTTCGGTGGGGTGTATTTGATGAATATGATTATGAGAAGCCTTTCTTTATTTCACCTGACAACAAAATTAAAGCAACACGGTAAGTTGTTGAGGTTTTTTTCTATAGTATAATATTGGATAAATGAAGAGTATTTATGGCATTTTGTATGATCTTGTTGATAATCATTATTAAAGGGTTTGTCTCATCTTATTAAATGTGCTGCTGAGAATCATGATGTTTTAAGTAGGGCAAAAGATTATTTCACCTGACGACCGAGCGTTCTGCTCCTACGTATGGTGATCGGGAGCCTGTATACACTTCAGGACTATCAGAAAAATAGGTTTCAGAGGAATGCTCGTTCCTGATAATAAAATATACTTTTAATCTTTGTGTATTACCTTATACCTAAAAAGCAAGACACTGGACAATGATGCAAGAATGTGTGATATTTTGAGCCATAGAGATAGTCACGTATTTTGCGTATTTTATTAGATTTTTTTCATTATTTTATTTTATGCTGTATTTTGTGTTAAGGTGTTCCTCTGAGATGGTGGGCATGTATATTTGCAAGAAACGCTCATGTTCAGATGGAGAATGTATCGTTGACCCTCAGACTGGGAATTTAGAGGAAGGCTGTATGTTCTTAGTGAATAGCACTCAAAGAGTGAAAGCATCGATAATGTACATGCAATCTTTATCTTCGGTAAGTCACTACAATGTATGACTCTTTGGTTTTACAAAAAAAATAACACCAATACATTAAATTTGGTTAATTGACATTATTTGAAAATCTTAATTGCCCAAGGTTATAGTAAGAGAAACAAGAAGAGATCAATATCAGTATTACACTTTAAGAGGTGCCATAGCAAATCTTAATCGGTGACACCATCAAACACCTAATTTGGACGGGAAGATTTGGCATTTGCTATGCTATAGTCATCTTTACTTTAACCTATAATACAGTCATGGCTGAAAGTGTTGACACCCTTGAAATTGTTCCAGAAAATGAAGTACTTCTCCCAGAAAATTATTGCAATTACAGATGTTTTGTTATTTTCTTTTTGTGCATTGGAACAACACAAAAAAACAAGAAAAAAGGCAAATTGGACATAATTTCACACAAAAACCCCAAAATGGTCAGGACAAAATTATTGGCACTTTTCCAAACTTGTGGGTAAACAACTTTGTTTCAAGCATGTGATGCTCATACAATCACACCTGTGGCAAGTGACAGGTGTGGGCAATATGAAAATCACACCTGAAACCAGATACAAAGGGGAGAAGTTGACTCAATCTTTGAATTGTGTGGCTAAGCATGGAGAGTAGAAAGAGGAGAAGAGAAATGTCTGAGGACTTGAGAACCAAAATTGTCGAAAGATATCAACAATCTCAAGGTTACAAGTCCATCTCCAGAGATCTTGATGTTCCTTTGTACATGGTGTGCAACATAATCAAGACGTTTACAACCCGTGGCACTATAGCTAATCTCCTTGGACATGGACGGCAGAGAAAACTTGATTAAAAATTACAATGCAGAAAAAGCTATGGCTGGAGACACAGAAAGACCCCACTGCTGACATAGAGACATATGCTGCTAGACTGCAGTTTGCCAAAAATGTACTTGAGTAAGCCAAAATCCTTCTGGGAAAGTGTCTTGTGGACAGAAGAGACCAAGATAGCTCTTTTTGTTAAAGTGCATCATTCTACTGTTTAACAAAGATGGAATGAGGCCTACAAAGAATAGAACACAGTACCTACAGTTAAATATGGTGGAGATTCAAAGATGTTTTGGAATTGTCTTACCGCAATCTAAATCCCATTGAGCACCAGTGGAGAGATTTTATAATTTCTGATGGGAGAAGGCACCCTTCAAATATGAGAGACCTGGAGCAGTTTGCAAAAGAAGAGTGGTCAAGAATTCCAGCTAAGAGATATAAGAAGCTTGTTGATTGTTATAGGAAGCGACTGACTGCAGTTATTTATTCTAAGAGGTGTGAAACTAAATATTGAGTAGAGGGTGCCAACAATTTTGTCCACCCCATTTTGAGGTTTTGTGTTAAATTATGTTCAATGCACACAAAGGAAATAAACATGTGCATAACAAAACATGTGCAATTTCAATAATTTTCTGAGAGAAATATTTAATCTTCTGGAACAATTTCAAGGGCACAAGCACTTCAGGCCATGACTGTTTATCTAAACCTTTATGGGCATATTCATGCTTCTTTCAAAATATTGTCAATATTTTCTATTTCATAAAATATTAATAAAAAAATATATATCTTGTATATCCTGTCACCAGATTTCACAATTCAAACGGCATACATTATTAAATAGACATCTTAGATCCAATGAGTCATTCATGTCAGATTGGCTGTAAAATTCTGATATAAACACATTAAAATTCTATGACCTATACATCCACCATGAACACTTGTCAAGTATTGCTCTATGATGGATATTAGTGATGAGCGAATATACTCGTTACTCGAGATTTCCCGAGCACGCTCGGGGGTCCTCCGAGTATTTTTTAGTGCTCGGAGATTTAGTTTTCATCGCCTCAGCTGAATGATTTACATCTGTTAGCCAGCTTGATTACATGTGGGGGTTGCCTGGTTGCTAAGGAATCCCCACATGTAATCAAGCAGGCTAATAGCTGTAAATCATCCAGCTGTGGCAAAAAAAAACTAAATCTCTGAGCACTAAAAAATACTCGGAGGACCCCCGAGCGTGCTCGGGAAATCTCGAGTAACGAGTATATTCGCTCATCACTAATGGATATATATGTTAAGTTGGTCACATGGTTACTGTCTGTGTTACCCTGCTATCAGCTGCAGGACCCTGACTGATATACATAGCCAGACACCTGCTGAAACTGTGGGGACTTGTGAGAAAACTGATCCCCATGTTTTAAGTTTTTAGATGTCCATCAATGAGCTAGTATTGCCTTAGGTAATTGTTCTCTTCAATGTGAAGATTCATGGATTTGTTCTCATCGTAACCCCCCTCAATTATTTGCCCTTATTGTTATCTGAAGTTGGTCATGATCTCAGTCACTATTCCTATATGATGGTATGATTTATAATGAACCACAGAAGTTCTCCACAGTGGACAACAGAAACTCCTATCTCAGTCACTGATGATGAGTATACAGCTCCTTTCATACAGTTATAATGTAGAGGATCATAGTTCATCTTTATTTATAAGGGAGAATAATCAGATATAGATACTCACGCTTGCTGGCCATGTGATGCTATGCTAATGTACCATGGGATTTATAGCAGAGCCTAGAGGAATAAAATGCAGGGTAAACTCTGAGAATTGAGTTAGAGGCTGAAACAAAGAAGAGTAGGGAACTGCAGAGAAGTAAGTACACTGTATATAGGAGAAGTCTAGAGCATGCTAGACAAATGAACTCTCTTTCCTAATACACAGACAGAATATTGCTACAAGGAGTGTTTTTCTACAAAACGGGAAGCTCACATTACACTTTATGCAAGGCTTTCTGGATCTACAGAAAAAGCAATAGATTGCCTGTTTTAAACAGTGCTAGTATGCTTCTGAGAAAAGCCGATTCTCTTTAATAGTAGTTGGTTAGCTTGAATCTATATTGTGTAATATTGGGGGGGATAGAGGAATATCTACCAAATAATTTTTGCATAATCTTTCTTTCATCAATGCAAATATTGTATATGACAAAAATCACAATCTCGTGATCAGTTGGTCTTAGGCCAGGTTCACATTGCGTTAACAGCAGCCCGTTCAACACATGCGTTAACGGGCTGCTGTTAACGCAAGTGCCGACGTGTCATACCGCTAGCGCAGATAGAGCTAGCAGATGCTCTCTCTGCGCTAGCAGTGACGGACCCAGAAACGCTGCAGCCCGCGTCCCAGGGTCCCTCACTCAATGACAGCACATTGATAGCGCATGCCCACAATGGGCGTGCGCTAGCGATGCGTCCGACATTGGACTAAATGGTGGCGTTAACGGACTACGTTACATCGCGGTGTAACATAGTCTGTGTAACGGACGCCAAAAACGTAATGTGAACACAGCCTTAGAGACACAAATTCTTTAATAGTGATATGTCTTAAGATTTTAATACTCCTTTTATTACTTTTTTTTGTAGGTCGTAGAATTTTGTTCTGAACATGACCACGATAAGGAAGCTCCAAATATGCAAAACAAAATGTGCAGCTATCGAAGCACATGGGATGTTATAAGAAGTTCAGCGGACTTTAAAGCCACAACACCAATGCCAGGAACAGAGCTCCCACCACCTCCGGCCTTCTTATTACTACAGTCCACAGCGAGAGTGATTTGCCTAGTTCTGGATGTCTCTGACAATATGGTAACACTAATTACCACTCTTACTGTGTCAGAAATCTTTATGCTAGAGAAATCTAAAGTGTTGTCCTGTACCTAGATATTAATGGCATAGTTAAAGGGAATCTGTCACCCTAATTAATATGGGCATACTGGCGCCAACTTTAAGTCCACCACCTCCATAGCCTTCCAGTCTTCCCACCTCGGCACTGAAGAACAAGCTTGCTCTTTAAGTTGACCAATATCTCATCCCATCTAATGCTTGAACCCTCAGCATTTCTGGTTTGTGCATCCACATAATGACGCCAAATCTCATTGTTATTTGGGTTCTCTACTTGGAAACACAACTCTTCCCCAGATAATTCTCATTTCTTCATCTGGTCACAGCACCTCACAGAACCCAGCTTTCAGCAGACCTATACGATAAAGCATAAATAAAGTTATGGAAATGAGTAGATGATTATGTGACTTGTATATTTAAACAATGTTTTGTTTTCTGTTTTTGTTGCTAATTCTGATATGTTTCACTGTTCTATGTTTAGGGAACACAATTTCACAGACTACGACAAGCAGCAGCCATCTTTATTCAGCAATTGGTTGAGACTGGCTCCTATGTTGGCATTGTAATATTTAATGAAACAACGCAAGTAATAAGTCCCTTACTCCAGATTGTCAATGATGATGTACGATGGAATCTTACGTCAAGCCTTCCTGATACATTTAGTGGGGGTATGTCTATTTGTGAAGGCATCTCAGCAGGCTTACAGGTAAATATCTGAATGCAAGTCTGCATTTGAAGAAAACGGCAGATCTCCTGCTAACAGAGTTGAAACTTGGATTCACAAGCCAAATTTTGCCAGGAAATTCGATCTGCAGCAATCAATTCACCAGGAATCGAAAGTAATCCAATGGCTCCAACTGCCCTGAAAAGAGGTGTGATTGAATTGCATCAGGCCTATGACCACAATGATCAAGCAAGTGACAGAGCCTGACATCTGTGTCCCTCCCTGGCCCTTTTTCCGCACACACTAATCTAATGTTATGTGCTGTGGTATACTAGGTGTACAGTTTCTTCAATATTTTTTGGCCTACTTTTCTTATCTCAATGGCTAAGCTGTGAGCTCTGATGTCCTCTTACTATGTACATTCACCGCAGAATAGCTGCTGCATTTCCTGCTTATGTTTTTATACAGGCTACTATAGTCCCTCCTGGCTATGTGATAACATGTGATATAATAGCTGCAAGTTATTATGGGAATACCTGCCTGGCCCAGGTGTTATGATCCTTCTCTGGCTGATAAAATCTGCAATTTGCACAAAGTAGATCACATATTATTTGAACGCCTCAGGTTCAGACACAAATTCAATTTGCATCGTATCGTTTTGCTCATCTTTACCTGTCGGCTAACATATGATTGGTAATACCATCACTCATTTTTTAAAATATTTTTGCTAATCGGATTGCATTTTTTTTTTTTCTTTTACAAACCATCCTTCAAGAATATCATGGTTGCTGATAAATGTCTTAATTATGCACTGACATCAAGAATCTTTTACAACTAAATCTATAAAAGTATTAAAAGCTTGTGATTTGCGAAAAAAAAATTAATTCCTGATCATACAGGAGTCTTTGGTAGGTCATGTGATTAACACACAGGTGCTGTAGTGCACAACTGCAAATGCAAAAAGACAGAGAGTGGCGCACAAAGCGCGCAATGCAATTTTTTACCCCTCATGTACAGCGCTATACAGAATTTAGGATACTGTGTTATAAGAAACGGCGCTGTATATCGCAAGAGGATACTGTATAATATGGGACAGCCCTATATATAACAAAAGGGAATGCTATGTAATGAGGAACTGCTCTATACATAACGAGGGCATGCTAAATAATATGGGATCGATCAGTGCATGCCTCTTAATAGTCTGTTTAAACAGACAGCAGTAGATGATTGCCCATCGGTAATGGTTTACCAATCGGTGGTCATTTAGTGCCGCCTGTTGGTTCGTGTAAATGTATTTCTATACAGTACCCCTATACAGAATAAATATTTACATCCTGTAACGTGCCGCTGACGTCTTGTCTGATTACAGCCTTTCTTCTTCATCTTGTCAAACCTTCATGTTGACGTCCTGACACTGGGACTTGATCACTGCTGACTTTTGCTTCACTGATTAATGCTCCCTTAACCCCTTTCCGATATCGGGCATAAGAGTACACCGATACCGGACTCGCTCCCTTTGATGTGGGTTCCAGCGGTGAGCCCACATCTGTCCGGGGACCTATCAGCTGTTTTGAACAGCTAACATGTGCCCGCAATAGCCGCTGGTGGAATCGCGATCGGGCCGGAAATACGCTCACCGGTGACCCTTGTCACGTGATCGCGGGTCACCGATGTGTTGGCATGACCTCTATGGTTGTCAATGCCAGCTTGCTGTGAGCACCACCCAGTGGTCCGCGCTCATAGCAAGTCAGTAAATCTGCTATATAGAGGCATTCTGAACATCGCCTCTATGCAGCAGAGCCGATGGGGCTATGTCAGCTTCTAGTCTCCTATGGAGGCTATTGAAGCATGCCAAAAGTAAAAAAAAATGTTTTTAAAAATATAAAAAAATTTAAAAAATATAAAAGTTCAAATCACCCCCCTTTTGCCCCATTCGAAATAAAACAATAAAAATAAAATCAAACATACACATATTTGGTATAGCTGCATTCAGAATCGCCCAATCTATCAATAAAAAGAATTATCCTGATCGCTAAACGGCGTAGCGAGAAAAAAGTCAAAACGCCCAAATTATGCTTTTTGGTCACCACAACATTGCATTAAAATGCAATAAAGGGCGATAAAAAAATTGCATCTGCACCAAAATGGTATAATTAAAAACGTCAGCTTGGCAAGCAAAAAATAAGCCCTAACCCAAACAAGTGCATGCATGATGGCTCAGTGGTTAGCACTGCAGCTGTGCAGCGCTGGGGTCCAGGGTTCAAGAGCAGCAAGAAAACATCTGCAAGGAATTTGTATGTTCTCCCCATGATTGCGTGGGTTTCCTCCGGGATCTCTGGTTTCCTCCCATACTCCAAAGACATAATGATAGGGAATTTAGAATGTGAGCCCCAATGGGGACAGTGATGTCTGTATATCGCTGTGGAATATGATGGCCAAAGTAACATAAATGGTTTTTCTTTTAAATCATAAAAGCTATAATACGCACAATAAAGAGTATTCATAAATTTGTTCGGACACTTAAAGCAAAAATAGCACAAATATAAATTCAAAAAACAAAAAAGGAAGTGAGATATTAACTAATATTCTCTTGTGTTTTACAGGTGATCAAAGGTCTTGATGGAATTACGGAAGGCTCTGA
Source organism: Ranitomeya variabilis (assembly GCF_051348905.1). Classification (NCBI taxonomy): domain Eukaryota; kingdom Metazoa; phylum Chordata; class Amphibia; order Anura; family Dendrobatidae; genus Ranitomeya; species Ranitomeya variabilis. The sequence goes on along the minus strand of NC_135239.1, from coordinate 63,963,682 downwards.
AGTCATCTTAGCAGTCAGCGGAAGGGACGCAAATTTGCGCACATGTTTACCCAAGGTTTCAAGGAGCGGCTCAGTTATTCACACCATTGCCATAGGGCCTGATGCTGACCCTGAACTAGAAACCTTAGCAGAGAGTACAGGTGTGTATGTAGAGACCTATTACAATTTACACTGCTGGTTATACTGGTACCTGTGAATTCTGGCTGCGATGCTAAGCTATGAATGAGTGAAAAGATAATCCTCCCAATGTTATGTTGGTGTAGGAGCTAATATTGGATTATCTGCATATTTCAGCGCAACATTCTAGAAATATAAGTCCTGCTGTCAACTACAATCTATTGCTCTACTCCAAGCCGGCAAGGTGTGATGAGGCAGTGGCTAGAAGTGCACTGCAAAAATGTTGTAGGAAGAACACTTTTTGTAGAAGATTTCTAATATAAGTGAGAAAATAAAATCAAATCATGGCATTAATTTTCAAAAGATTTCTTCTGTAACATACACAACAACATTTATGACATTTGCATACAGCAAGGGACACATTTCAAATTCTTTGGCTTTTTTAACACTCCTGTAAACAGCACTGACAATCATCTGTCCTCATCAGGAGAATCACCTATCTTTTAAATCAGGTTTTAATTCTACATCTTTTTAAAATGTGTCATTTTTTTTTCCAAAGCGATCTGAATTGTTAAAAGCAAAATAGTCAACTTGTGATTTTTTTTGGGAATATTTTCGACTCATACCTCCTGTTCTTTCAGGAAGAGTTTACAGCAGTTTCCTTATCATCGGAGGCAGGATTACAATGACAAGTAACACCTCTATAAATAATTACAATAAGCAATGTCCCATCTGACCATGCTCTCCTCCCTTCACAAAGAACTTTGCACACCCTCATTAGATATTTTAATATAAAAGATTGGGTCTAAGTCAGTGGGTTGCTGCTAATGTACATGTGTTGTTTCCTGAAACAGGAAGTTAGTCTAAAATAGCTCCACTGATCCATTGCATAAATTGCAAGATTTCTAATTTGTATTCTTAATGTGGATTGTGACATGTAAAAAAAATAGTAACATCTTTAAAAAATGTATTTAACACATCAACCTGATTAAACAGGAAATTTTCTGATGACAAATTCCCTTTAAAGGGCCTGTCCTAACTCGACAACCTACATTAGAATGCACCAGCTCTGGTGATCAACTGATCTGGTGGGTTCATTTGCTGTAGCATCCTTAGAAATTGTGTGTTATCACCACGGGAAGAAATGGATGGCCACTGCAAGGTCAATCAAATTGACAGGTGACCATGAAATACTCTGGTTTATGGTAGGATCCCTTTTAGGACATCCACATACCCAAAAAGGGAAAAGTTCTTTAAGTATAGAATAAATGACATGCAATACATGGTTTCCCTGTGTTCAGGAGAGTGAGAGTTGACCTGTGCAGAAGGGTCTCAAGATCCTCTACGATGTGCTTATATTGCAGGAGGTCAGAGGTTGCCCCACTGGTATGACCCATGAACCTTTTATTACTTTCAATTTTTTACAGACATTTGTTAAAGCTTATACATTATTTTTTTAGGAAAATTACAACTTTTATTAGTAGACATGATAAGACAATGGTTTAAAGTCTACTATGTATATGAAGAACATGTCCTATGAAACCCTAATTTTTTTGTGTTTGCTAAATGTAAGGAGGAAGAACGTTCTTTACTTCACATGGTTATGATTCAGACCATTTGATTGGAGCTTTTACAGAAATATTTCCTATACATCGAGACACAGCAGATCTATTAATAAAGGTGAGGCTCTACAGACGTTTCGTATCTGTCCTATTACCAATACTGTCTTTTGTTCTATTAACTCTTACATGTCTCTGGTTGTAGATAATAAGTGTCCGGAGACTTATTCAGGCTGAAGGTCAATTATCTGGCTCTGTCATCATGGACAAGACTGTGGGAAATGATACAAAGTTCATTATTACCTGGCAGGCTACTGATCCTCCTAATATTATGATCCAGGATCCATCAGGATATAATTATATCAATGAAAACCTTGACCATGACTTAACATCTAAAGCGTCCTATCTAATAGTTCCAGGAACTTCACAGGTATATACAAACTAAAAATCAAATTAGAAAATATTGATAATCTGCTTCGGTTTTTGTCTTAAATTGTAAATTAAATATTTTTAAAAATTAATTGAATAAAAAATTTATAATGCTAAGTTAATGCTATAATGTTACATATGACTGTACTTCCTTATTTTCATATGTTGTCAAGAAGGGATGACGTCCATAGAAATGGCAGATGATCATCATGATACTAGTGGTCAGAGCCAAATCATAGAAGTAGGAAAAGTTATACTGCTTCGATGCCTCCACTACTTAGGGGCCTCTACCAACCAGGTGCATCCAGTCCTGTCCAGCAACATGCCAGGAAAGTTTTAGATATTTAAAAAGGAATCTTCCTCTATATGGACATGCAGGTCATAGAAACTTTATTAAAATGATAACTTGATATCTGTCATCGTGTAAAGGAGTAGAAGCGCTGTTGGCACCCTTTGTGGAGATCTTTGTATGAATGTAATGTATTGACTTGTTTTTATTTGTGTTTTATCTATTTTGAGCCTGTACTAGTTAGCCTGCCATAGGGTTAACTGTAAGGCCAGCCCATGGTGGGAGACATTAACTGGGCATAGGAACTGGTTTTCCTGTTAGTTAGGAGTGTTGGACAGAAGCTTCTGAAGGAGTAACAAGTATTGCTGTGGAGAGTGTGTTTACTCCAGGTAAACTAAAGATAGCAAGTTCGAGAACAAGTTTCTATCAGCAACTGACTTTTATACTTATAGTGCGGAGATTGAAAGAGGATTAAGAAGGTATCTTCCATCTGCAGTAAGTACAGATGTAGAATATCAGAGCCGTGGGAGGCAGAAATCCCCAAGGTAGTTAATAGCAGTGGGCTACAAGGACACCATGTTAGCCAGTTCTGGAATATAGGAGTTTTCTATTCTGAGCAGGAGGGAACACCAAGGTACACCTGTAATGGAGGATAAAGGAAGTGAATGCTAGAAATAGAAAGCTTGAGAAGTATTCTGACACTCGTGCAGAATATCACGAAATGGTATCTCTGAAATGCATAAATAGAGAACCTCTGGATAACACAGAACATTTGTACCAAAAGTATTGTGTTTGCTATCGTTTGTAGCAGTTATATTTAAGGCATTCCAGTAAAGGTGTTTTTATCCTTTTACATACGGGTCTCCTTGATTTGTCGAATGTTGTCAAGGCCCCCGTACCATCTAGCCACTTGTGGCCTGAATAGGGGAGGACAGCAAACCCCAACTATATCAACACACACACACAAGGGTTCCTTCATCGTGACTTGGACCATGAAGTAAACCTCAACACAAATGGACCTTTACAATCTGGTTTTTAATACTGGAGTAATCCACGTTTTTCTTAATATGTAAATGATGGGTTAAGCTCTAAGGGCGACCACTGATCCGCATGAGAATCTGCTTCCAGAAGTTATTTTAAATTAAAGGATGAATTAGCAGTGTGAGGCATGTAAAGACTGACAGGCTGCATCGCCTGATTTCATTGCAGAGCTGGGTGATTACAACTTAGACAGTACAGCAGAACTGAGCTTTGTCTCATTACAAATACATCTGCAGCTCTCCTCTCATAGTGCTGTCATCTCAGCTGTACTGCCCCTTCCCCCACACTGACTGCTGGGAGATGGAAGCTGAAGAAGTGTTAGTTATAAGCACACAGAGCACTGCAGTGCTAAAAAAATCTGGAGCGCAAGCATATATGTTTATTGCCATAGTGGGAAAGTGATAAAAAAGTACAATATTCATCTGGCCTCATTTGTTTCCTGGTTCAAGAAAGGCTTGTTCGTGTTAAAACCCAACATACCGAGTCTTGTTACCATCAATAGCAGACGTGGCACATCAGAATCTGCTGGCAATTATCTAATGGGACTAATATCTGTATAGCTAAATTAACTTTCTCACTCATTACATAGCATTAATTTCAGGGAGCTAACCTCTGCCAAGGGCCTCTACAAATTTGGATCTGGTTGTGTTTCAAGTAATGAGATGGGATTCGGAATGAATAGGTCCTGGTGTGGCCACATCCAAACATTTTGCTTTTTGTCTGTGTGGTTATTGTTTATACTAGTCAGAATAGCTAAAGTGTGTGTGTACAGTCCCCTATCACAGTCATGTGGAAGGATAAAATCTTAAGCTCTTACAGGCTCACCACAAGATAGGTTATGTGACTTTTTTATTGGTCTGGGTCTTTCTACAATACTTTTTTTTGTCGTATTTAGGCTGGCTCTTGGACTTATACAATAACAAATGTGTTAAACATCAGCCAGATTCTTGGGATTTTAGTCCTTTCAAGACCCTCATCATATACAATACCTCCTGTGACTATCACTGGTGAAAGGATTGATGAAAGGATCACTTCTCCACAGCCGGTAACCGTCGTTGCAGAACTTAAGCAAGGACATGCAGCAGTACGGGGAGCTAATGTGACGGCTGTCATTGAACCAGAATTTGGAGATCCTGTCATTCTGATACTTAATGATAATGGTGCAGGTAAAGCATCATATTTAAAAACATTTTAACTTCTAAGGTACTTGACGTTTACTGCGCCATAGTTATAAATGGGGGCGACATTTTACAGTCTTCCCAAAACCTGTGTGCCTCAGGTGCAGGTAAGAGCCACTGCTGCAGTAGACAACAGTCTAATTTTCATCAGACTACTTCCCATAGTCCAAAATTATGATCTACCCTCTATGTATCCACGGACCTTATATAAAACTTAATGATCACTATGTCATTAATATATTTAATCATTTTTTAAGTATAGTAATAATTTACATATGGAAGCAAACAAGTCGACAAGCTAAGCGAATAAGCCAGAGTTGGAGTGCCCTTCTCCTTTTTGTTGGATCATCTCTGATGGCATTTACATTTGATTATTAAACTGATGTTCATACATCCCCAGAACCCCCACTGATTTTGAGAATGACTATCCCTTGTTCTCATATGAATGGAGCAGAAGTGCGCATGTGTGACCACCGGTCTATTCATGCTCTATAGGAGTGGTGGTGGTGGGACAATATCTCTCATAAAGACTCATAGAATTGAATGGAATTGTGGTCACACCAACCATAGAACCATCAAAGTGAATAGAATGGGATCATGACTGTGTACTACAGCTCTATTCACTTGGAGGAAGGAGATCTCTATTCTCAAGATCATTGGGGGTCCCAAAATTCATACATTTTTCACCTATCCTATCAATTGTTCTTGGTGGTATAATCCCTTTAATTACAAATGTATTGGATTGTACTATCCATATATCAAATTGTGCTGACTTTGCAGGGTCATGGTGCTCTAAACAGCAGAGATGAGTGAATCGATTTGAGGGTCTCTGGTCCATGGTCCATATCAGTTGTACCTGGCGGCTAGTTGTGAGACCCACAAATCTCTTACCTTTCGGTCTCCCCTGTGCGACATTTCATTTGTTAGGGCTGACGCCAGAGATAACGTTGCGCCAGCCCTGGTTAGTCAAACCCACACCAGACAGGTTGGAAGCTAAGGGTACCGTCACACAGTGCAATTACGATCGCTACGACGGTACGATTCATGACGTTCTAGCGATATCGTTACGATATCGCAGTGTCTGACACGCAGCAGCGATCAGGGACCCTGCTGAGAATCGTATGTCGTAGCAGATCGTTTGAAACTTTCTTTCGTCGCTGGATCTCCCGCTGTCATCGCTGGATCGTTGTGTGTGACAGCGATCCAGCGATGAGTTCGCTGGTAACCAGGGTAAACATCGGGTAACTAAGCGCAGGGCCGCGCTTAGTAACCCGATGTTTACCGTGGTTACCAGCGTAAAAGTAAAAAAAACCAAACAGTACATACTGACCATCTGATGTCCGTCAGGTCCCTTGCAGTCTGCTTCCCGCTCTGACTGTGAGCGCCAGCCGGAAAGTGAGAGCAGATCACAGCGGTGACGTCACCGCTGCGCTCTGCTCTCAGTGTACGGCCGGCACTGTCAGAGCAGGAAGCAGACTGCAAGGGACCTGACGGACATCAGATGGTCAGTATGTACTGTTTTTTTTTTTTTACTTTTACGCTGGTAACCACGGTAAACATCGGGTTACTAAGCGCGGCCCTGCGCTTAGTAACCCGATGTTTACCCTGGTTACCAGCGAACCTCGGCATCGCTCCAGCGCCGTGATTGCAAAGTGTGACCGCAGTCTACGACGCTGGAGCGATAGTCATACGACGCTGCGACGTCACGGATCGTGCCGTCGTAGCGATCGTAATTGCACGGTGTGACGGTAAAGAAGATTTAAAAAGAGATTTACAAGCTTACCACCTAGATGCTAGGTACCGCTGACCTGGACGCTGGACTGGAGTCCCGCAAATCAATCCTCTCATCTCTACTAAATAGTTTTAATTCAATCACAATTAGGGCTAAACTCACACACAGTTGGATGCACACCTAGCTTACAGACATTGTTGGCTAGCACATAAATGTTTTCTCGTTGACACACGTCTTCAGGGATTCTACGCCATAGACTCTGTAGTGTGTATTGGATTCCCTTAAAACCCTACATGCTAACTACACACTGGTTATCCTATGAACTTTTTATACTCCTATGCAATATAGGTGCTGACAATGTCAAGGATGATGGCATATATTCCAGATATGTATTTTGGTTCCCTGCAAATGGCAGATACGCACTAAAAATTCTAGCCACGTGGACAAATGTTACCTCACTGGTGCCGGTAATGAAGAACCGAGCTATGTATGTTCCGGGATATATTGAAAATGGTGAGCTTAGATTACTACGAAAATTGTTGTCCTCAAGGAAATTGAACTAAATGCAGTACATACTATACTATATCATGATATTGCAAGTAGTTACTTGTTTTGCTTTTTTTTTGCATACCCAAGAGATATACATTTCAGGTTATTCCTTTTCTTTTCCAGAAATTCTGTAAAAAAGTAAAATGTTGTAATTTGATATGTTTCATTGGCATCTATTCTACTTTTCCTTGTAACATTTTAGATAGACCGCCATATGTTCTATATTTGATTATTTGTGTTTATTGCAGGCACCATCAATATGAATCCTCCTAAACCCCTAATCAATACTAAAGTGCTAAGTTCCCATGAAGCATTCAGCCGAATCCTCTTCCTTGGAAGTTTTAAAGTGACTAATGTCTTCGACCACACAGTGAATAAGGATATTTTTCCTCCATGTAAAATAATTGACCTTGAAGCAAAAGAAGAAAATGACTATGTTGTCTTATCTTGGACGGCACCAGGAGACAACTATGACCAGGGATCTGGTAGGTTTTTCGTGATATGTCACATTTATATGAAATTTTTACTATATAACACTATATTAAATTATTCTTTCATTGTGGTTTGTCCTGGTGAAGAAGTAAGTCACTTTGAAATGCGTTAACAAGTAAACCGCACCTCTTTAATTACCACCTCCTGCTCTTTACTGGACTACTGGCAGGGCATATTTTAACCCACTGCTCCCAAGAATGGAGCTCTAAGGAGGGCAATTTGAATGGATCGTTCCTTGGCCTGGTTGGCTATTCTCACAACTGCTCCTTTATCTGGAATGCACCAGCAGAAGAAATATACTCTAGTCAGGGAATGGAGTATATTTCTGTTTTAATTTACACCACTCCTGTGATGTAAATGATGATGATTTTTTGGGTGCACCTAGCCACCTTTGTCCCAGTGGAGCTGGCCAGAATTGTCATAAACACGCCAAATGTGGCAACATTTTGATTTGAAGAAACAACAACAGTTTGATTTGAAGAAATTTTAAACAATAAATCTAAAAAATGGTTGATGAATTGATGTTTCTTCCATTTGGAAACATTGTGAACACTGCAGCCAATTAGTGGCCTCTGACTGGTTGCCAGTTGTAGATGTTTAATTCCTAGGAGCTGACCTACAGGTTGTGGACTGCATCAGCTAAATATTGAATGGTGTTATTGTATTTAAATCAATCTGATAATAAAAAGTTTTAGTTTATGTGCACACGTCAGGATTTCTTGCAGAAATTTTCCTGACAAAAACCGGACATTTCTGCCAGAAATCCGCATGCGTTTTTTTTCATGCGTTTTTGACACGTTTTTGACTTTTTTTGTGCGTTTTTTTTTTCAAATGCATAGAATTGCGGGAAAAAAGGGTATGTGCACACGTTCAGGTTTTTTCGTGTTTTTTTTCGCATTTTTTCGCGATAAAAACGCTATAAAAACTCATTAAAAACGCATACATTATGCATCCTATCATTTAGAATGCATTCTGCATGTTTTGTGCACATGGTGCATTTTTTTCCGTGAAAAAAAACGCATCGCGGTAAAAAAAGCAGCATGTTCATTAATTTTGTGGATTTTCCGCGTTTTTCACGCAATTCTATGCATTTGGAAAAAAAAAACGCACAAAAAACGCGTCAAAAACGCATGAAAATTTCTGCAAGAAATCCTGACGTGTGCACATACCCTAACGCGGAAAATCCGCAAAATTAATGAACATGCTGCTTTTTTTTACCGCGATGCTTTTTTTTTAGGGGAAAAAATGCACCATGTGCACAAAACATGTAGAATGCATTCTAAATGATAGGATGCATAATGAATGCATTTCTAATGAGTTTATATAGCGTTTTTATCGCGAAAAAACGCAAAAAAACCTGAACGTGTGCACATACCCTTAAATACAAAGGTTAGGTGTTGCAGGAAGGAACTATATATAGTTAAATAGTCAAATAACCATAAGGTGCGGTTGCATCAAAAAGTGCAAGTGCTTAAAGTTATAAAGTCACTATAGAGATTCTAAAAAGATAAACAGCAAACCCTTATAATATGGCACTGGTAATGAATAAAACCATCTTAAAGCAGATGAAAATGACACATATGATATATAAATATTAGTGATGAGCGAATATACTCATTATCATTACTCGAGATTTTCCGAGCACGCTCGGGGGTCCTCTGAGTATTTTTTAATGCTCAGAGATTTAGTTTTTATTGCTGCAGCTGAATGATTTACATCTGTTAGCCAGCATAAGTACATGTGGGGATTCCTTAGCAACCATGGGACCCCCACATGTACTTATGCTGGCTAACAGATATAAATCATTCAGCTGCTGCGATAAAAACTAAATTTCCGAGCACTAAAATGAGCACTAAAAAATACTCGGAGGACACCCGAGCATGCTAGAGAAATCTCGAGTAACGAGTATATTCGCTCATCACTAATAAATATCAAAAAACTGATCGGCACATGCAAACAAACAGACAAGTGTGAACTGGTGCAAGTTAAGAGAACCACTCTATATAGTGAACAAATTGAAGCTGCACTCTGAAACGCTATAATATGTAAATATTGAATATATGAAATTGGCTCTGCATTTCTGCTGTAGAAAACATGTTAAAAAATGAATATACTTAGCGCACAAATTGGGCAATTCGTGTAAGCCCAACATCCAGTGACAAAGTATAGCCCATTGTGGAGACCCTGAACCTAAAGTGAAGCCTCTTCTGGGCTAAAAGCCTACAGTTATATGGGCAGGTAGGATCAAGCTCAATTTAAAAATGCCTTAAGCTTATGGGAGGAGTGTTCGGTCAGAAGGTGTGTACTATAAATATAAAAAAAAATGATTGTCACTTCCAAATAGAAAAAGACAAGTGTGAACAGGTGCAAGCTAAGGCCGGAGACACACTGGTGCGAGATACGGCCGAGTCTCGCTGGTTAAAAGCAAGCTGTGGCACCGGCACTCCGGAGCGGAGCGTGCGGCTCCATGTATTGCTATGCAGCTGCACGCTCCGCTCTGGAGTGCCGGTGCCACAGCTTGCTTTTAACCAGCGAGACTCAGCCGTATCTCGCACCAGTGTGTCTCCGGCCTAAGAGAGCCACTCTATATAGCTAACAAATTAACCCCTTCACGATATGTGCCATACATGTACTGCACATGTCCTGTCTCTCCCTTTGATGTGGGTCTGATGCTGATCCCACATCTTTCCTGGCACATGTCAGCTGTTTTGAACAGCTGACACGTGCCCCTAACATCCACAGGTGGAATCACGATCCACCCATGACTGTTAACCTGTTAAATGCCACTGTCAATCTCTGACAGCGGCATTTAATGTGATCGCACCAGAAGTGCGTTACTAATCCTGCCCATCAGTGCCCGTGTCACATGACCGCGGGTCACCGATGGGTTGGCATGACAACCCGGGGTCTGCAGCAGACCCCAGTGGTTGTCGTTGTCAGATTGTTCATAGCAAGTGAGCATTTCTGCTACACACAGGTGATCTGATCATCACCTGTGCGTTGCAGAGACGATCGGATTATCGCAGCTTCGAGTGTCCCATGGAGACTATTGAAGCAAGTGAAAAGAAAAAAATGTTTTTAAAAATATAAAAAAATAAAAAATATACAAAAGTTCAAATCACCCCCTATTAGTCCCATTCAAAATAATACAATTTGAAAAAAATAAAAAATACACATATTTGGTATCGCAGGGTTCAGAATCACCCGATCTATCAAGATATAAAAAGAATTTATCCGATCGGTAAACAGCATAGCGAAAAAAAAGTAAAAAACGCCAGAATTAAATTTTTTTGGTCGTCGCAACATTACATTAAAATGCAATAACGGGTGATCAAAAGATCGTATCCATACCAATATGGTATCAATAAAAACATTTCCTTGGCACACAAAATCATAAGCCCTCATCCAGCCCCAGATCATAGAGACATTCCGGGTCTCAGAAAATTACCAATTTTTTTTTTTAACAAACTTTGGATTTGTTTTTTACCACTTACCATATATACTTGAGTATAAGCCGAGATTTTTAGCCCAAATTTTGGGGCTGAAAGTGCCCCTCTCGGCTTATACTCAAGTCACGGTCGGCGGCAGGGTCGGCGGGTGAGGGGGAGAGGGTGCTGAGGCATACTTACCTGCTTCCGGGGCTCCTGGCGCTATCTGTTGTGAATTCCGCTCTTGGGCTCCCTCCGGTGGTTGTAAGTGGCACTTTTGTGAATTCTGCTCTTGGGCTCCCTCCGGTGGTTTTAAGTGGTACGGCTGCTTCTTGGATTTAGCAGCCGTTCCACTGCTTCCACTGATTGTCTTTCTGGCTCGGCTATTTAACCTGGTTCTATCCTTCAGCCTGTGCCAGTTGTCGATGGTTCCTGCTTGGATTCACATCTCTGCTTGGATTTCCCTGATATTCTGACCAGTTCAGCAAAGATAAGTCCTTGCTTGTTCTTTTGCAGTCCACTTTTTGTGGACTTAATCGTTCTGCACTTTCTATGTTTTTTCTTGTCCAGCTTGCCAGTATGGATTTATTCAGTTAAGCTGGAAGCTCTGGGAAGCAGATTTACCCTCCACACCTTTAGTCAGGTGTGGAGATTTTTGTAAACTCTGTGGAGGATTTTTCTAGTTTTTAATACTGACCGCACAGTATTCTGTCCTGTTCTATCTATCTAGCTAGACTGGCCTCCTTTGCTACATCCTGGTTTCATTCTGTGTATGTCATTTCCCTCTCCACTCACAGTCAATATTTGTGGGGGTCTGCCTATCCTTTGGGAATTTTCTCTGAGGCAAGATAGCTTTCCAGTTTCTATCTTTAGGGGTAGTTAGTCCTCCGGCTGTGACGAGGTGTCTAGGGAGTGACAGGAACATCCCACGGCTAACTTCTAGTGTTGTGCTAAGCTCAGTAACTGAGGTCAGTACAGGTACCACCTCCTCCAGAGCACGTTCCATGTTGCTCCTAAACCACCAGATCATAACAGCTATCCCTGCAGTCCCATGGTCTCCGGGTGCCGCAGCTCTTCCCCTTTTCAGCGGTCACATGGGACCGCTCATTAGAGAAATGAATATGGACTCCACTCCCATAGGGGCGGAGCCGCATATTCATTCCTCTAATGAGCGGTAACGGTGACCGCTGACAGAGGAAGAGGCTGCGGCACCGAAGACCAGCTGTCCGGGGGAAGGAGCGGGATGCCGGGAGCAGGTAAGTATCTCATAGTCACCTGTCCGCGTTCCACACGCCTGGCGCCGCTCTGTCTTCCCGGCGTCTCTCCGCACTGACTGTGCAGGTCAGAGGGCGCGATGACGCATATAGTGTGCGCGCCGCCCTCTGCCTGATCAGTCAGACTCAGTGCAGAGAGACGCCGGGACGGGACGCTGAGGAGCTGCAAGCAAGAGAGGTGAGTATGTCATTTTTTTTTTTTATTGCAGCAGCAATGGCACAGCTTTCTATGGTACATCTATGGGGCAATAATGAACGGTGCAGAGCACTATATGGCACAGCTATGGGGCAATAATGAACGGTGCAGAGCACTATATGGCACAGCTATGGGGCAATAATGAACGGTGCAGAGCACTATATGGCACAGTTTTCTATGGCACAGCTATGGGGCCATAATGAACGGCATGGAGCATCTATTTTTATTTTTGAAATTCACCGGTAGCTGCTGCATTTTCCACCCTAGGCTTATACTCGAGTCAATAAGTTTTCCCAGTTTTTTGTGGCAAAATTAGGGGGGTCGGCTTATACTCGAGTATATACGGTAAATAAAAAAGAACCTAGACATATTTGGTATCTACGAATTCCTAATGACCTGGAGAATCATAATGGCAGGTCAGTTTTAGCATTTGGTGAATAAGGTATACAAATAAGAAAAACAGTTGTGGAATTGTAAGTTTTTTTGGGATTTTTTTTCCTGTTTTCTAGTACAGGATATGGTAAATCCAATGGTGTTGTTCAAAAGTATAACTCGTCCCACAAAAAAAGCCCTCAAAAAAAAAGTTATGGTTCTGGGAAGAAGGGGATTGGAAAACAGAAACACAAAAACAAAAAAGGGCTGCGGTGTGAAGGGGTTAAAGGTGCACTGTGTAACGCTATAATATGTAAACATTGATTATATATCGTATTATAGCATTTCACAGTTTTAATTTGTTAGTTATATAGAGTGGCTCTCTTTGCTTGCCCCCATTCACACTTGTCTCTGTTTGGAAGTAGCGGTCAGTTTTTTTGATATTTATAGGACTGCTAGAGCACCATAGTCCCTTCAATCAGTTGATTGTCCTGCGTGCTTGGAAGATAAAAAATAATAATAAAAAAATAGGATGAAACATCACGTAGACTCTACATCATGTTGTAACTTTCTAGCGTTTAATAAATCAATATTATAACCACCCATTTTATTTTACCCTTTTAGTGTCTAGTTATGACATCCGTATGAGCAGTGACCCATTAGAATTACTACAACATTTTTCCAGAACCGTGTTCATCAATGCGTCGTCTCTACAACCGAAGATTGCCGGCAGCAAAGAAACCTTCTCTTTCAGACATGATAACGCGACTGCTCATAGCGGCACCATCAGTTACATTGCAATCCGCTCTACAGATAAAGCATCACAACAATCAGAAATCTCAAATCTGGTTCATGTGACCATACAAGCGCTCCACGAAGAAGACATAAACGTTGACTACTCATCAGCTATTACGACGTCTAATGCAATAACTGTCATTATTATTACTCTATCTGTTCTTACCCTATGTCTTATATTAGGCCTTGGCCTGTACCGCTGGAGAAAACGGGCCTCCAGTAAATCATCGAGCCATACAAATAGTATTGAGTTACAAGAAAAGAACGGCTCATTGGAGGAAGCTCAAACTAATCTTAAAGGCCAAGATAAAACATTGTCTTTGGATGAGATTTCTGAGGATGATATTAAGGAACAAACTGTAATAATTGTTCTAGAGGAAAGAACAGATGTATAACTAAAGCTTTGTCACATAGGTGACTGAAGTGTTACATACTAGGAAAATTGAGTTAAGGGATAATTAAATTATTGCAAACCACAGATACCCCTTCATTGTAAAGTGTAACATAGCTCCTTGTGTTCAGTAGGTTCCTTATTTCTGAGCTGGGTTGTGTCTTCCTACAAGCATGGTGGCAGCAAAATCATACTGTGGTTGGTACGTGGAAGACTTTGTCAGATGAATGCAAAGTAGTTGTGAAGGAATATCTACTGCGGTCTACAAGAAAACTGCTGCTACAAAAGACATAACCCAAACATTAAGTCAATGCTTCAGAAGAATGGATTAAAAATAAAAAGATGTCATACATTATATAAAGTGGTTATGTGGAAAAATTACGTTATTGCAAAAAACTGATACCCCTTGACCTTGAAGTGTGAAACGTCTCTATGTATGTTCATACATCGGAATTGGATTGTGTCTTGCCTAAAATCATGGTAGCAGTAGCATCATACGGTGGTTGGTAGATACAAGACTTTGTCCAATAAACGCAATGTAATTCTGGATGAAAACCTGCTGCAGTCTACAAGAGAACTGATACTGTAGAAAAGACATAAAGAAACCCAAACATGAAGTTTAGGGTATGGGCACATGACGTCTTTTTCTGCTCAGGAACCTGCTTGAAAAAGCTCTTTACAAATAGTAAAAAGAATGAATCTATGCATTAAAATGTTGAAATGACTTGCTATGTAAATGTTCAGTCTTATGAGCTTCTTTAACCACTTAATGCTTAAAAAACTGTGAAACGGCTAAAAGTCGTTAGAGGTTCATTCTTCAAGTGACTTTCATTTGGAAGCTGCTCCCTACTTTATACAGTGGCATGTAAAAGTTTGGGCACCCCTGGTCAATATTACGGTTATTGTGCACCCCTTTAAGATATCTAGACCCTAGGCCCCTTTCACACATCTGTATAAAACTAGTACAAAAAAAAAACCGTACCAGTGTCATCAGTGTTTTGGATCAGTGTGCCATCAGTGTGTCATCAGTATTTTGGATCAGTATGCCATCCATGTATCATCGGTGTTTTGGATCAGTGTGCCATCCATGTGTCATCAGTGTTTTTATCAGTGTGCCATCCATGTGTCATCAGTGTTTTTATCAGTGTGCCATCCATGTGTCATCAGTGTTTTGGATACCAATAGAAACCAAGGAAAGACCTGCCCACAGGCCGCCCTGAAGCACAAACAGTCTGTCTCACTCTCTGTCTGTCATGATTAATTTTTGGATTTGTGGCAGCTCTGGTTCTGCTATAATTTAAATGTAGCTTTTTTTCTTTTGGGGCTTGCAAGGGTTAATGTCACTTTCCTTGCTGGTAGCTGCATTGTTACTGGTCAGCTGATATGGGTGGTGACCACTCCCACCAGCCTTTTAAGAGTCACATGATCCATCAGCTGACTGTTGGTGATAGTTTTCTTTGCAGACCAGCCTAGTAGTGATGGGCAGTCAGGCTCTTTTTGGTGATCCGGCTCTCATGGCTCCTCTCACCAAAAAGAGCCGGCTCTTTCGGCTCGTGAACCGACTCTTTTTGGATCGTATTAGATCCCTATTGAGTACCTGTTCATGCGTCCGAAACTCCGCCCACCTACCGCAGAAACTCCGCCCACTTCTTAGAGAGCCAATTAAATTGAAGAGTGGGCGGTGTTTTGCTCAGGTGGGCGGAGTTACGCCCCTCCAAGTCCGGGATTTTACGCCCAGTGAGAGCCATTCAGGGATTTTAGTGGCTCTCACTGGTGTGCCGGCTCCCATCGTTCACAGCAGGGAGCCGGCTCTTTGTGTCGGCTCGTTCTTTAACGACACATCACTACAGCCTAGGAGTTTGGAGCTTCCTGGTGTCAGTGGTATAGCTGCTGCTGCTGCTGGAGGGTTTGTGGATCTCTGGAGTCTTATCTTCTGCTGTCTGGAGCTTGGCAGCAGAGCAAGTTGTTGAGTATAATTTCCCTTTACTATGTCTGTGTCGTGTTTGTCACTTCCCCTGTGTTATTGCCATCTGCAGTGGTGAGGCTAGTGATGGTGATGAGTGAGTGTACTTGTTGCTCGGGTGGTCTCCGAGTATCTGTTAGTGTTGGGAGTTTTAGTTTTAGTCGCTGCAGCTGCTTGATTTGCAACTGTTAGCCAGCTTGATTACATGTGGGGATTCCCTAGCAACCAGGCAACCGCCACATATACTCAGGCTGGCTGGCAGCCGTAAATCATGCAGCTGCGTCAACAAAAACTAAATCTCCGAGCAGTCACAAATACTCAGAGACCACCTGAGCGTGCTTGGGAAAACCCGAACAACGAATAGATTTGCTCATCACTAGCTAGCGACCTTGCCAGCCAGTGCACTAGCCAGGGTAAATTTAGGTGACAATCAGGGACCAGGCACATGACGGCGGCAGAGGGAAGGACCCGCATAGGGTGCTAGGGGAGTTTAGGGACAGGCACAGGTTGGAGTCAGGAGGTGCCCCATCCCTCACTGCCTACTCTTAGGGCCTTCATCTCCCCATTCCATCCCTTTGCTGATATATGTTGTGTCGTCCACTGAACTTACCTGTTTCGGTCGTGACACTGTCTCTATGATGATGAACATGTTGGTGCTTCAGGGTGGCCTGTGAGCAGGTCTTTCCTTGGTTTCTCTGGCTTAGAGGAGGAAGGTAAGACTCTGCAACAGTCCTGCCCCGGAGCATGGACATATCATTAACTGAAAACTTCTAGCACTGATTACACAAGAACCACAAGACGGATTTGTTCAGGTATCATTTTAATCAGCGTAACAGCGCCAGCCTGACAATGCCTGTAGTTTACTTAGCAAGATCCTGCTTTAAACAATAATATTTAGGATATATTGGACAACTGTCTGAAAAGGAATATGTATTGTAAATTCCCAACATCCCAACACCTCTGTCCGGCAGAGAAGAATGACACATTGTGAAGTCATCTCTATGAAACATACTAATACATTGTAACTACAGTATACACAAGACTGAGAGCTTTCCATTGTACGCATGACATCTAATGGTGAAATAAAAGTATTACACCTCCAACCACCTCTCATATTCTCACACAGCTTTCCTCATCACTCTGCATGCTAAATTCTTAAAGACAGCCTGTCTGTCACTAATATTTTTCCAAATGTAAACTAAAACCACCTGTATTGATGCCTCGAATACAGAAGTCTAGCACCCTGAATAAAAGTCCCCAACCCCCTCTGCACATCCCAAAAATATTGGGCGTAGCTAGGCTTGCTTCAGAGCCTCCTCTATCCTCGCAATCTCCGTCCTCCTTCCGTTTAGATGACACGTCTTAGGTCATCCACACTTGGTCATCCAGTCTGCTCCTGGGCACTTCCCTCTGACCAGCTGAGGACAGAGCAAGGACCTATAATGAGCATGTGGGGCAACTGTGTGGATGACATAAGACATCCACAAGAAGCAGGGCAGGAGGACGGTGACTGTGAGGATAGAGGGGATAGAGACTAGCGACGCCCATTGGACTGGACCGCTCTGTAAGGGGGGATTATAAAACGTAGTTTTGGGGATCTACAGAGGGGGTTGGGGACTTGTATACAACTTGCTCAACTGCTGTAAAAAAAGCATTAAAGGGGGTGGCCTTAGTTTATATTGGGAAAATCTGGTGACAGGTTCCCTTTAAAGAGTATAATCAATGTTGATATTAGCATAAGGCTATATATTCAAAGAGTACTGTATAGACCAGACATGGAAGCAATTAATAAATATGTATGTTAATTTTTCAAAGGACTCAGATAACTTCCCCAGAAACAAAATGCTAGTTCAGCATATATCACAGCAGCTACAAACCAAGCTATGTAGCTCCCACCAAATAGGTACAAAAGGAATGAAGATATATGTGAACCAGTAAGTTGGTATGTCATTTTAACAGGTATAATCATGTTTATCAGGAATAGTCTTCTCTTCTGGGTCTCGGAATTAGCTTCCTTTTCAGGTCTCTCAATTAAATGCAAGGGGATGACTTTTGCTTGAATGTTAGAGGCAATAATATTTGAACCCAAACTGGACAACTTGAATATTAAAGATAGTTAGGGCTCAGCCAAATGTCATTTTTTTCAGTGCTATGCTTTGATCCGTTCAAAAACACGAAGACATGTCTGATATTGATCTGAGTGTCTAATCAAACTTGGCAATGAAAACCTATGGGTCTCTGAAAAAAAAAAAATCAGACAGCACTCGGATCTAACAGATAGATGATCAAGAAACTTTTTTTTCTCATCAGTGAAAAAAAACCTGATGAAACTATGACCAAACTCTGATAAAAATCACTGACACAATTCAGTACGGTTTTCTTGTATGATAAAAAAAAACCTAATGTCTGAATGAGACCTTAGCTTATGAGCACCTGAGCCTGAGGATGATCCTGACCAAGGATCGAAAACACATTCATTCATTTATTCATGCATTCATTCATCCATTCATGCACTCATTCAGTCACTGTCTTTATTATTTTATTGTACCTTTTACCTCTGTTTTTATCCTGGTTTTAATTCTTACCAAAAATATAACTAACTTTAGCAACTTGCTGTTCTTGTTTTTCTTCTCTTGGCATACATATGTACACAGACACTTTGGTACCAAAGGGCGAGTATGTAGAAAGGTGCTTTGGTATAGCACAACTGAGTATGTGTGGTTTACCTGGTTTGTCTGGTGGATCACATTGACAGAGCGGCTGAGTTGATTTTTGACAGAAGGGTCATTGAAAAGAACAGCAACATGGTAGCATCATAAACGAACTACCTGAATATTCAGGCAGGGTGATGCTGCCTGAGCTGGCTTACAAAAGTCTTGTAATGTGATATCAGTTGCGTGCACAGGTTTACCATAATAGTCCAAAGTGCACTGAAGCAGATGGAACCGACCAGTGGAGAAGGAGACAGAGCACAGCACTACAGCTAGTACTGGTGAGTAGCATGCAGCAAATTACTACATAGAGTTATAGTCACTAATTACAATGGTCATTCATGAAAGACTACAATGAAACATCATCACAAAACTATCTTTGTCAGAGGACTACCCCCATTTCACAATCTGAATTCCCTGTGTCAAATACATTGTAAAGTATAGAAAGGTAATTAATGTATTAGTATATTGTGGAATGTAGACAAGGCTGGCTTACAGGGAGAAGGGCAGATATCCACCACTTTGAGGTTGTAGAGGTCTCCAAAACTAGAGAAAGAGAATTAGAGCAGCACAAAGAAAGAGTCTGGGTGCAGAGCCCCCCAGGCAAATACCAAACCTCAATTCTAAAAATCCAGACAAATTGGAGGCAGCACACCGTTTGTAGTAAAAAGGAGCTATTTAATCAGCCCAGAAGCGACGTTTCGGACCTAACAGGAACCTTTCTCAAGGTCTCCAAAACTAGCTCTCTCTGATAAAACTAGTCATTTTGTTTATGTACAGTATGTAGTATGTATATTAATCACCTTTGGTACCTCCAGCTCTCAGGGGTATTTCTTAATGGTTGATTTGCATTCATATACAACAAATAGCACGCACAGATGTAAGTTCTTGGCATCCTTTTAGATGGGACTCACAGACTCGGCTATCACCATAACTGTCAGATCCGCTAGTGGTGCATGTGAGTCATGGACCGACTGTGCCACAGGGCCGGATCTGCCTATTAAGGGGCGTAGCTAAGCGGCTACCGATGTTCGCTGGAGCTCCTGGGTTGCAGGTAGCCGCCAGATACCACTCCTAGGCAGTTGTTGGTACTGCAGTCCCATCAGTCAGGTTCACTGACACGGGGAGATGTGACCAAGGTAATTGACAAGCAGGTAACGGAGACTGACCATCTGTACGGACAACCTGAATATTGAAGATAGGTTCTTGTTCACACTCGTAGCTATCAGGAAACAGTTCTGGACTTGGCTGCACTAGGACCAAGGACAACGGACACAGGACTCGTCACACTCGTCACACAAGGAGACTGGACATAGGTATCGCAGATGTGGGAGGTGGAGCCGCATATTCATCACTGTAATGAGCGGCACCATGTGACCGCTCATACAGGACAAGCTGCGGCGCTGAGAGGACGCATCGAGGGAGCTGGGTGAGTATTTTATTTCCAGCAGGCGGGCGCACAGGGGGTGGGAGGGGGTTGGTTACAGGGTACTTTATTTCAACCTCAAAAAAAAAACAATGATTTTTCATTCCTTCTCTCCAGCGAACGCTGCTGGAGAGATGAATGGCGGCTTCAGCACCCAAAGCAGGGGACAGCGCTTACTGTAGAGCTGTCTCCTGCACGGTCCGTGTGGTACCCAGTTGGCACATGGGCGGCACAAGGCTGCCGCACGTGTGTCACACTGATGTGATGAGCTCACGGACACATGGACACGGATAACTCTGGTACCGATTTTTCCGGTACTTGAATTATCTGGACGTGTGAGACTGGCCTAAGATGAAGTAGAAAGCACCTTGTGTACCAGTCTCATATGTGTTTGTTTTAAGGATCAGATGTTATAGACTTAATAAGTGTGAAATAGACCCAATGTCGGGATGTGGACTGTTGTATCTTGTTCCTGCCCCTGAAGACAACAATCACAGACTAAATCAAATAGCATTTTTGAGGTGTACAGAGGGAGTCAAGAGGCAATGTAATCATTTGTGAAATGCATGACAGCAGCAGAAAAAGGTGGTGGCATTTGTTGGGATATTAAAAAAAAAAAACTTTTGAAAGGTTCCCTTTAAGCTGTATTTCAGGCAGTAAACCCAAAAAACATTATTTTTCTTTTTTTTGAGGGTCCCTGGGACTTGAACGCACATCCTCTATAACTGCAGACACCAGCTAAAGACACAAGCCACAAGCTCCAGTCACAGCAGTGAAAGAATTTTGTATACTTATGTAAGGATCTGGGCCAGGGCTGTAGTCATGGCCAAACACTCTGGAACATCAGTGCCCTGCCCTCTCCCCACAGAAACACATTCTCCATTTATCAGCATACCTGCACCTTCAGGTCCAGCTCCTTCAGTCTCCCTTTCCCTTTGTGGGAGATCCTCTCCAAATGAGTCAGGAGAAACTGAGACACAGTCCAAGTAAACTTCAACAATAACATCTTTACTGATTCCGTTACACAGCACATCCAAAGACTTCACATTCTTGACAACGGGTTTCACACAATAACACTTCTTTTCTTACCCTGCACTTCTCTCATGATCATAAAGAGTGGGCCCGGGTCAGACCGTCCCTGATGGTCCCACAGCATTTTCTCTATGCAGCTCTACTGTGGGAATGTTTCCATTGGTCTGTTTCGCCCCAGACCCGAGATCATTAATCACCGTCGTATAATGCCACTGAAAGAGAGTACTGCCCATCTGCTCTGCCGTCTGCCCTGGTACCACATTATTACTGTTTGTACTCACTGCCTTCATGGGGACCCTGAACCGATTCGCCCCAGTACTAAGGGTTTCTTCCCAGACCATGAGTTGCCACATTCTGAGTCTTCAACTGTTCTAACCCGCTGATTGTCCGTACTGTAGCTGTGGATGACTGAAGTACTATTCCTTTCACATTGCATGACTGCTGCCTCATCCTGGGCCTATTGCCCGTGTGGACGGTTCGGGCATCCCTAGCCCTCTGACTCTCTACAGGAAATGTCCCTAGCTTACCAAACAGCAGCCCCTCTTATCGTTAACTATTTACTGTCCTAGGCACCAGGTGAGAGCTATGTACAAGGTTGTCCCCATCTAGTGGCCAACGGGTGCACTACACTTTCCCTATAACAAATGCAACAAATAACACATATTTACAACACACGATAATACACTTAGGCCGGGATCACACATGCGAGAAACACGTCCGTGTCTCGCATGTGAAACCCAAGCTCTGGCGCCGGCACTGTGGAGTGGAGCGTGCGGCTGCATAGGAACACATGGAGCTGCACGCTCCGCTCCCAAGTGCCGGGGCCAGAGCTTGGTTTTCACATGCGAGGTACGGACGTGTTTCTCGCATGTGTGATCCCGGCCTAAGAGTGTAGCAGTACCATGAAAGTAGGCAGTAATACATGTACCCATGTAGCAATACCAATATACATAATGAAAAATATATATACCAGACAGCATCAGGACCTGTTAAGGAGGAAAAGCGGAAGAAAGCATAATCCTTCACTCCCTTACACTTAAAGCTGCAGTGCAGCCCCTGACTCCATAGACAGATTATACTGGTACACAGAGCTACATCTGAAGATACAAGTACCCTTCTATGTCCCTGTATTCTAGAGGGAAAATAAACATTTTTTCCTGTAAAACTACAAAAAAAAACGAATGCGCTTTTAAAAAAATTAAAATAAATAAACATCACAAATCAGCAAATATCATACATAATTTGTATGCCTGTAATCATATAAATTTAATTTTAAATTTTTTTCTGTTCTAACTTTATTTTGTATATTTAATAAAAAAATGTAATTGATTTTTCATGATAAAGTTTGCTGTACTATTTTCTGGCCACCTTTTTCAGTGTAAGGAAGTTTAGTGATACAGAAGAGATTTTGATACTATATAGTCTAGCACATGATAATTTTGGATCACCCCCTTTTTGCTTTAATGATACTAATTATGTGTACTTTTTTGTTTAGTTTTATTTTATCACAAATGCTGCATTTTGTGTGGCGAAATAGATGTTCGTGATTTGTGTGCGCTTTTTTTTTTTACATATTTTATTATACTTTTTAACTTAGCCCCACTGTGAGACATGTGGAAATTTTATTTTGATCACTGCTCTTATACACTGCAGTACTCATGTACTGCAGTGCATGAGATCAGTAAGGTCTTGTGCCCGTGATCAGGATTTGCTGCTGGTTTGACACTGTATTTTTATACAAAAATCCCACAGCGGTCAGATGTTACAGCATAATGGGTGTGATTTTGTAGATTGTGAGCCCTCGCGGGCAGGGTCCTCTCTCCTCCTGTACCAGTTGCGACTTGTATTGTTCAAGATTATTGTACCTGTTTTTACTATGTATACCCCTCCTCACATGTAAAGCGCCATGGAATAAATGGCGCTATAATAATAAATAATAATAATTATTATTATTTCAATAAATCCCATGTTCACTATTCGTGCACCTACACCTGCGGATCACTCTCAGAAACTGACATGCGCCACCTTTATCAAGACCTCAGCATGTCAATTTCTATTGCGGACACTCTAGTCTCCGCAACAGAAATTTCACCAATAGAATCTATTGAATGTGGTAAGTCTGCATTGCTCAGTGAAATTTTTTATCAGATTGCACTCGTCTAATTTATACGCAAGTGTGACAGAACACTGAGGAGTAAAAAGGTGCTTGGAAGTCTGGATGACCTTCTTGACAATCACCCAGACTTAGGTGGCTTGGTTGCTTAATGGCAAATTGAGCAATCCTCGAGAAAATGTCCAGTACGATCACAGTAGAGGTAGAGTCCGAGATCACGCCAATGTCTCCTCTCAAAGATCCAAGAGCTGGTGCTCCAGACTCCATCTGTGCTGCCTCAGGTAAGTGGACAGATTCAGGGGGAATGACCGAGACCACTGTTTCTCATTATGCCTCACTTCTCACTTACTAGTCAGCTATTTCTCTGCAAGTAGCTCACATACAGTGGGGCAAAAAAGTATTTAGTCAGTCAGCAATAGTGCAAGTTCCACCACTTAAAAAGATGAGAGGCGTCTGTAATTTACATCATAGGTAGACCTCAACTATGGGAGACAAACTGAGAAAAAAAAATCCAGAAAATCACATTGTCTGTTTTTTTTTATCATTTTATTTGCATATTATGGTGGAAAATAAGTATTTGGTCAGAAACAAACAATCAAGATTTCTGGCTCTCACAGACCTGTAACTTCTTCTTTAAGAGTCTCCTCTTTCCTCCACTCATTACCTGTAGTAATGGCACCTGTTTAAACTTGTTATCAGTATAAAAAGACACCTGTGCACACCCTCAAACAGTCTGACTCCAAACTCCACTATGGTGAAGACCAAAGAGCTGTCAAAGGACACCAGAAACAAAATTGTAGCCCTGCACCAGGCTGGGAAGACTGAATCTGCAATAGCCAACCAGCTTGGAGTGAAGAAATCAACAGTGGGAGCAATAATTAGAAAATGGAAGACATTCAAGACCACTGATAATCTCCCTCGATCTGGGGCTCCACGCAAAATCCCACCCCGTGGGGTCAGAATGATCACAAGAACGGTGAGCAAAAATCCCAGAACCACGCGGGGGGACCTAGTGAATGAACTGCAGAGAGCTGGGACCAATGTAACAAGGCCTACCATAAGTAACACACTACGCCACCATGGACTCAGATCCTGCAGTGCCAGACGTGTCCCACTGCTTAAGCCAGTACATGTCCGGGCCCGTCTGAAGTTTGCTAGAGAGCATTTGGATGATCCAGAGGAGTTTTGGGAGAATGTCCTATGGTCTGATGAAACCAAACTGGAACTGTTTGGTAGAAACACAACTTGTCGTGTTTGGAGGAAAAAGAATACTGAGTTGCATCCATCAAACACCATACCTACTGTAA
The DNA here is from genome assembly GCF_051348905.1 of Ranitomeya variabilis. Taxonomy (NCBI): domain Eukaryota; kingdom Metazoa; phylum Chordata; class Amphibia; order Anura; family Dendrobatidae; genus Ranitomeya; species Ranitomeya variabilis. The sequence goes on along the minus strand of NC_135239.1, from coordinate 63,939,288 downwards.
AGCATGGTGGTGGAAACATCATGCTTTGGGGTTGTTTCTCTGCAAAGGGGCCAGGACGACTGATCCGGGTACATGAAAGAATGAATGGGGCCATGTATCGTGAGATTTTGAGTGCAAACCTCCTTCCATCAGCAAGGGCATTGAAGATGAAACGTGGCTGGGTCTTTCAACATGACAATGATCCAAAGCCCACCGCCAGGGCAACGAAGGAGTGGCTTCGTAAGAAGCATTTCAAGGTCCTGGAGTGGCCTAGCCAGTCTCCAGATCTCAACCCTATAGAAAACCTTTGGAGGGAGTTGAAAGTCTGTGTTGCCAAGCGAAAAGCCAAAAACATCACTGATCTAGAGGAGATCTGCATGGAGGAATGGGCCAACATACCAACAACAGTGTGTGGCAACCTTGTGAAGACTCACAGAAAACGTTTGACCTCTGTCATTGCCAACAAAGGATATATTACAAAGTATTGAGATGAAATTTTGTTTCTGACCAAATACTTATTTTCCACCATAATATGCAAATAAAATGATAAAAAAACAGACAATGTGATTTTCTGGATTTTTTTGCCTCAGTTTGCCTCTCATAGTTGAGGTCTACCTATGATGTAAATTACAGACGCCTCTCATCTTTTTAAGTGGTGGAACTTGCACTATTGCTGACTGACTAAATACTTTTTTGCCCCACTGTATATAGCAGTCGTGTATTCATGGACCTTGAGGTAACCCAGCTATACTTTTTGCACCTCCCACCACTGGATGTCTTTTCCCGCCCTGTTTTGTCTATTTTTTATGTTTTTTGTATCAATAAAGAATACTATTTTATATTTTAGCTAGAATCTCTTTTGTGTACTGCGGCATTATTCATAGCTGTAGAGGACAGTGTGTAACAATAAATCTGAGACTGAGCATAGAAACACAAGGCACGAATATTCCCATGATCATAAGCTACCACTGCCAGTGATTGGAGGCAGAGAGCCAGCTAAATAGGCAGGAAATTTCTCTGAGCAGGAGACACATGGAAGAAACTCTGCATGCCCTGGCCCTGATTGGGCAGCTGGATTGTCATTCACCACACTGACAGCTCTGCATGCCCCAGCCTCCGATTGGACGGCTGAGCTGTCTTTCACCGTACTGACAGCTCAGCACACCCCTGCCATAGATTGGACGACTGATCTGTCAATCACTGCATCCAGACACAGCAATAGGAGGAAACGTGACATACACCAAAAACACATCAAACAAGGGGGAAAAGGCATCAAAAATGCATCAAAAATGTAATAATCAAAGAAGATTGTTACTGTGTAGTTTGGAACTTGCAGAAAACAAAAGACACATTATTTAAACATTGTGTGAACACGGCCTTAGAGACACCAAAAAGCCAGATATTGTCTAGCAAACCTTACAACAAGGTGAGAAAGTTCTGGCTGCTTTGACTATGACTGAATGATGAAAAAAAATATAGGTCCCAACTGGAGATGAGCATGATGTAAAGATGTAGTCACACCAGCCCTGACTAATCAAAAGCTGCTGTGGACGCCGGAAGGTAAGAGATTCCTGACCTCCCATCCAGTCACCAGGTACACAGACAGACACTGGACCGGAGTCTTGTGAATTGATCCGCTCATCTCTAGTCCCAAATGTATTGGATACATTGAGACAGTACCGGATTTGGGTCTACGCCCTGCAGTCTCGTATAGAACATGGACATGGCTTAGGGTGTCACTAAAGGTATGGTCAAAATGAATCTGTCCTCTTTCTCTTCTTAAGAAGTTGGGAGATATGGTACTGTATGTATTGCAGTTTTTTTCATATTTTTTTTTAATATATATGTTGATATACATAGATTCCACCAGCCTCTATAGTATGCATTTTATATACTGGCTCCATTTTTTTATTTAGTATGAGTACTAGTGTGACTTTTGTTTGAAATTTGTGTTGCCAAAGGTTTCAAGGAGCAGCTCAGTTATTCACACCATTGACATGGGACCTGGTGCTGACCCTGAACTGGAAGCCTTATCAGAAAATACAGGTGTGTTTGTAGATAAAAGGCAATTATTTATACTACTGGTTAGATTGGATGTTGTGAATACTGGCTCCAATGCTAAGCTATGAATGAGCGAAAAGATAATCCTCCTAATATCAAGATGGTATCAGAGCCAACACTGGATTATATGTGTATTTTAATATAGCATTCAGGAAATATTAATGTTATATAAAGAACAAAACGAGACTAAGATTACATTTAGATCACAGATCCATTACAATGAATGTGCCTTTTTATATATCCTTTTTAGATGGACCAATAGTTCACAAAATATAATAAAAAAAATTGAGACATATCCTACTTTGATTTGTATTGCTGATCAAGCTTGCCTGTGCAAGTCAATTGACCCCTAAACTCAAAAAAATGGATATCATGTAGGAATGAGGAAAGAGCAAATTGTGTTATGGCCTGGTGGTTACGGAGCAGTACTGAGATGACCTGGTGGGTAAAACCAATCATGGACAAGCTCAGCGGAGGTGGCAGCTCCACTGACAGTAATCACTGTTATGACCTGGTGATTACGGAGCAGAACTGAAATGACCTGGTGGGTAAAACAAATAAAGTACTAGCTCTGGGGAGGTGGTAGCTTTACTGACCGCAATCCCTACTCCTAACACCAACACTAGAAATAGCCGTGGAGCGTACCTATCTCTGCCTAGACGCCTCTTCACAGCCTAAGAACTAGCTACCCCTGAAGATGGAAACGGAAAACTATCTCACCTCAGAGAAACCCCCAAAGGAAAGGTAGCCCCCACAAATATTGACGGTGAGTGGAGAGGGAAATGACAAACTCAGAAATGAAACTAGATTTAGCAAAGGAGGCCAACACTATCTAAATAGACAGAGATAGAAAAGGCTACTGTGCGGTCAGTATATAAAAACTAAAAGTCCACGCAGAGTTTACAAAAAATAACCTCCACACCGACTCACGGTGTGGAGGGGCAAATCTGCGACCCCAGAGCTTCCAACTAGCCGGAATAATTCATAATGACAAGCTGGACAAAAGAGACATAACTTAAACTGAACAGAAGGTCATAAGCAGGGAAACACCCAAAAACTAGCAGAACTTATCTTAAGCTGAAATGGACTGGCCAACAGAGAACTTCCAGGAAAGGACTGAATCCACAGGAAGAAACATTGACAGCTGGCAGCATCATCTACAGCCTAAAGCCCAGTTAAATAACAAGGCCAGGGCACCGATTAGTGAAAGCAGCTGCTAAGTTCCACTTGAAACCACCAGAGGGAGCCCAAGAGCAGAACTCCCAAAAATACCATTCATGACCACAGGATGGAGCCCAAGAACGAAATTCACAACAGTACCCCCCCCTTGAGGAGGGGTCACCGAACCCTCACCAGAGCCCCCAGGCCGATCGGGACGAGCCAAATGAAAAGCAGGTACCAAATCGGCAGCATGGACATCGGAGGCAAAAACCCAAGAGTTATCCTCCTGGCCATAACCCTTCCACTTGACCAGATACTGAAGTTTCCGCCTTGAAAGACGAGAATCCAAAATCTTCTCCACCACATATTCCAGCTCCCCCTCCACCAACACCGGAGCAGGAGGGTCAACAGAGGGAACCATGGGTACCACATATCTCCGCAACAAAGATCTATGGAACACATTATGAATGGAAAAAGAAGCTGGAAGGGCCAAACGAAAAGACACCGGATTGATAATTTCCGAAATCCTATAAGGACCAATAAAACGAGGCTTGAACTTAGGGGAAGAGACCTTCATAGGAACATGACGAGAAGACAACCAGACCAAATCCCCAACCCGAAGCCGGGGACCAACGCACCGACGGCGGTTAGCAAAACGTTGAGCCTTTTCCTGAGACAATGTCAAATTGTCCACCACATGAGTCCAAATCCGCTGCAACCTATCCACCACAGAATCTACCCCAGGACAGTCCGAAGGCTCAACCTACCCTGAAGAAAAACGAGGATGAAAACCAAAGTTACAAAAAAAAGGCGAAACCAAAGTAGCCGAACTAGCCCGGTTATTAAGGGCAAACTCGGCCAACGGCAAGAAGGTCACCCAATCATCCTGATCAGCAGACACAAAGCATCTCAAATAGGTTTCCAAGGTCTGATTGGTTCGCTCCGTCTGTCCATTTGTCTGAGGGTGAAATGCCGAACAAAAAGACAAATTAATGCCCATTCTAACACAAAAGGACCGCCAAAACCTAGAAACAAACTGGGTACCTCTGTCAGACACAATATTCTCCGGAATACCATGCAAACGAACCACATGCTGGAAAAACAAAGGAACCAAATCAGAGGAGGAAGGCAACTTAGGCAAAGGTACCAAGTGGACCATTTTAGAAAACCGGTCACAAACCACCCAGATGACAGACATCTTCTGAGAAACAGGAAGATCAGAAATAAAATCCATGGAAATATGCGTCCAGGGCCTCTCAGGGATAGGCAAAGGCAAAAGCAACCCACTAGCACGAGAACAGCAGGGCTTAGCCCGGGCACAGGTCCCACAGGACTGCACGAAGGAACGCACATCCCGTGACAAAGAAGGCCACCAAAAGGACCTGGCAACCAAATCTCTGGTACCAAAGATCCCAGGATGACCGGCCAACACCGAACAATGAATCTCAGAAATCACCCTACTAGTCCATCTATCAGGAACAAACAATTTCCCCACAGGACAGAGGTCGGGTCTATCAGCCTGAAACTCCCGAAGCACCCGCCGCAAATCAGGGAAGATAGCAGAAAGAATCACCCCCTCCTTGAGAATACCAGCCGGCTCACGGACTCTAGGAGAATCAGGCAAAGAACTCCTAGACAGGGCATCAGCCTTCACATTCTTAGATCCCGGAAGATACGAGACCACAAAATCAAAACGGGAGAAAAACAAAGACCACCGAGCCTGTCTAGGATTCAACCGCTTGGCAGACTCAAGGTAAATCAGATTCTTATGATCGGTCAAGACCACAACACGATGCTTAGCTCCCTCAAGCCAATGTCGCCACTCCTCAAATGCCCACTTCATAGCCAACAACTCCCGATTGCCGACATCATAATTACGCTCAGCAGGCGAAAACTTTCTGGAGAAGAAAGCACACGGTTTCAACACAGAGCCATCAGAACTTCTCTGAGACAGAACAGCTCCTGCCCCAATCTCAGAAGCGTCAACCTCAACCTGAAAAGGGAGAGAAACATCTGGCTGACGCAACACAGGGGCAGAAGTAAAATGACGCTTAAGCTCCTGAAAGGCCTCCACAGCCGCAGAGGACCAATTCACCACATCAGCACCTTTCTTGGTCAAATCGGTCAGAGGTTTAACCACAGTAGAAAAATTAGCAATGAAGCGGCGATAAAAATTAGCAAAGCCCAAAAATTTCTGAAGGCTCTTCACAGATGTGGGTTGAGTCCAATCAAAAATAGCCTGGACCTTAACAGGGTCCATTTCAATAGCCGAGGGAGAAAAAATGAACCCCAGAAAAGAAACCTTCTGAACTCCAAAAAGGCACTTAGACCCCTTCACAAACAGTGTATTAGCACGGAGAATCTGAAATGCCATCCTGACCTGCTTCACATGAGACTCCCAATCATCAGAAAAAACCAAAATATCATCCAAATATACAATCATGAATTTATCCAGATACTCCCGGAAAATATCATGCATAAAGGACTGAAACACAGATGGAGCATTAGAGAGCCCGAAAGGCATCACAAGATATTCAAAATGGCCTTCAGGCGTATTAAATGCTGTTTTCCATTCATCACCCTGTTTGATGCGAACAAGATTATACGCCCCTCGAAGGTCAATCTTGGTAAACCAGCTAGCCCCTTTAATCCGAGCAAACAAATCAGACAGCAAAGGCAAAGGGTACTGGAATTTGACCGTGATCTTATTGAGAAGGCGATAATCTATACAGGGCCTCAAGGAGCCATCCTTCTTGGCAACAAAAAAGAACCCCGCTCCCAACGGTGACGAAGACGGGCGAATATGCCCCTTCTCCAAGGGCTCCTTTACATAACTCCGCATAGCGGCATGCTCTGGCACAGACAGATTGAAAAGTCGACCCTTAGGGAACTTGCAGCCAGGAATCAAATTAATAGAGCAATCACAGTCCCTATGAGGAGGCAGAGGACTGGATTTAGGCTCCTCAAATATATCCTGGAAATCCGACAAAAACTCAGGAACTTCAGAAGAAGGGGACGAGGAAATTGACATCAGGGGGATGTCACTATGTATCCCCTGACAACCCCAACTAGTCACAGACATAGATTTCCAATCCAACACTGGATTATGTACCTGTAACCATGGAAACCCCAGCACAACCACATCATGCAAATTATGCAACACCAAAAAGCGAATAATTTCCTGATGTGCTGGAGCCATGTTCATGGCTAACTGTGTCCAGTACTGAGGTTTATTCTTGGCCAATGGCGTAGCATCAATCCCCCTCAAGGGAATAGGGCTCTGCAAAGGCTCCAAGGAAAAACCACAGCGCTTGGCAAATTCTAGGTCCATTAAGTTCAGAGCAGCGCCAGAATCCACAAATGCCATTACAGAAAAGGATGACAATGAGCAAATCAGGGTAATAGACAAGAGAAATTTAGGCTGCACAGTACTGATGGTAACTGACTTAGCAACCCTCTTAGTTCGCTTCGGGCAGTCAGAGATAGCATGAGTAGCGTCACCACAGTAAAAACACAGCCCATTCTGACGTCTGAACTCCTGCCGTTCTGCTCTCATCAAAATCCTATCACATTGCATAGGCTCAGAACTCTGCCAGGAGGACACCGCCATATGGTGCACCATCTTACGTTCACGTAAGCGCCGATCAATCTGAATGGCCAGAGACATTGATTAGTTCAAACCAGAAGGCGTGGGAAACCCCACCATAACATCTTTAAGGGCTTCAGAAAGACCCTTTCTGAAAATAGCTGCCAGGGTATACTCATTCCATTTTGTAAGCACAGACCACTTTCTAAATTTCTGACAATATATTTCTACTGCTTCCTGATCCTGACACAGAGCCAGTAACATTTTTTCTGCCTGATCCACAGAAATAGGTTCGTCATAAAGGAGTCCAAGTGCTTGAAAAAATGAATCTACATTGAGCAATGCAGGATTCCCTGGCTCAAGGGAGAATTCCCAGTCCTGTGGGTCGCCACGCAGCAGAGAAATAACAATCTTCACCTGCTGAATGGGGTCACCAGAGGAACGGGGTCTCAGAGCAAAAAACAATCTGCAATTATTTTTAAAGTTCAAAAACTTAGATCTATCCCCAGAAAACAAATCAGGGATAGGAATTCTAGGCTCAGAAACAGGAGTTTGAACAACAAAGTCTTGGATACTCTGTACCCTTGCAGCGAGGTGATCAACACGCGCAGACAGACCCTGAACCTCCATATCAGCACCAAGCTCCTGCACCATCCAAAAATCAAGGGGAAAAAAAAGACAAAACAGGCAACAAGAAAAAAAAACCAGTGACTCAGAACTTTTTTTCCCCTCTTTTGAGATGCATTTAAAACATTGTGGGCCAGCTGTACTATTATGGCCTGGTGGTTACGGAGCAGTACTGAGATGACCTGGTGGGTAAAACCAATCATGGACAAGCTAAGTGGAGGTGGCAGCTCCACTGACAGTAATCACTGTTATGACCTGGTGATTACGGAGCAGAACTGAAATGACCTGGTGGGTAAAACAAATAAAGTACTAGCTCTGGGGAGGTGGTAGCTTTACTGACCGCAATCCCTACTCCTAACACCAACACTAGAAATAGCCGTGGAGCGTACCTATCTCTGCCTAGACGCCTCTTCACAGCCTAAGAACTAGCTACCCCTGAAGATGGAAACGGAAAACTATCTCGCCTCAGAGAAACCCCCAAAGGAAAGATAGCCCCCCACAAATATTGACGGTGAGTGGAGAGGGAAATGACAAACTCAGAAATGAAACTAGATTTAGCAAAGGAGGCCAACACTATCTAAATAGACAGAGATAGAAAAGGCTACTGTGCGGTCAGTATATAAAAACTAAAAGTCCACGCAGAGTTTACAAAAAATAACCTCCACACCGACTCACGGTGTGGAGGGGCAAATCTGCGACCCCAGAGCTTCCAACTAGCCGGAATAATTCATAATGACAAGCTGGACAAAAGAGACATAACTTAAACTGAACAGAAGGTCATAAGCAGGGAAACACCCAAAAACTAGCAGAACTTATCTTAAGCTGAAATGGACTGGCCAACAGAGAACTTCCAGGAAAGGACTGAATCCACAGGAAGAAACATTGACAGCTGGCAGCATCATCTACAGCCTAAAGCCCAGTTAAATAACAAGGCCAGGGCACCGATTAGTGAAAGCAGCTGCTAAGTTCCACTTGAAACCACCAGAGGGAGCCCAAGAGCAGAACTCCCAAAAATACCATTCATGACCACAGGATGGAGCCCAAGAACGGAATTCACAACAAAATTGCTTCTTTTAATTGTAAAATATTTAGAATTGAGAGCCCTCAGTGGTTTTGATACCTTTTAATGGCTAACTCTAATAGAAATTCTGAAGAATTTCTATTAGTCTATGCCTGATGAAGAGACCTGAGTACTCTCGAAAGCTTGCAGTTTGTTACCATCTTTTCAGTTAGCCATTAAAAGGTATCAGGCACTGAGGACTCTCAAATCTAAATATTTTTCTATCCACTGGCTAACACGGTACCAAGATATATATCATTCTTTTAATTGTGTGATTTCTGAACTCTGAAGAGGTTGAAAGTAGCAACAAAAGACTGAACGTATGCACAACAATGTTGTTTTTACACTGTGTACATTATGTTCAAGATGATAGGGTAAGAAAAATTTAAGGAAGACTCCCTTAATGATCAATAATAAGTTACAAAATTTATATTAGTTTGCACATTTTTTTTTATTCAACAGCCATAGGTGACATAAAAATAATTATCTAAACTGAGACAGAAGTACAAACTAAAATTTTTGGTATGTATTGTGATCTGATGAATACATATGCAATTTGTCAACCATGTGTACAATTGTTTTGCGTTTTCTTACAATTTACTGTCCCTCTCCAAGGCTCTTATTGATAAAACTAGATGGTGGCTCGATTCTAACGCATCGGGTATTCTAGAATATGTATAGTAGTATATAGCACAGCCCACGCAGTATATAACACAGCCCATGTAGTATATAGAACAGCCCATGTAGTTTTTAGCACAGCCCACGTAGTATATAACACAGCCCACATAGTATATAACACAGCCCACATAGTATATAACACAGCCCACATAGTATATAACACAGCCCACGTAGTATATAACACAGGCCGCATAGTATATAGCACAGCCCACGTAGTATATAACACAGCCCACATAGTATATAACACAGCCCACGTAGTATATAACACAGCCCACGTAGTATATAACACAGCCCACATAGTATATAACACAGCCCACGTAGTATATAACACAGGCCGCATAGTATATAGCACAGCCCACGTAGTATATAACACAGCCCACGTAGTATATAACACAGCCCACGTAGTATATAACACAGCCCACATAGTATATAACACAGCCCACGTAGTATATAACACAGCCTACGTAGTATATTGCCCAGCCACGTAGGATATTGCACAGCCTCGTAGTATATTGCACAGCCACATAGTATATAGCACAGCCCACGCAGTATATAACACAGCCCACACAGTATATAACACAGCTCACGCAGTGTATAACACAGGCCATGCAGTATATGACACAGCCCGCGCAGTATATAACACAGGCCATGCAGTATATAACACAGGCCATGTAGTATATCGCACAGAGACATAGTATATAGCACCGCCCATGTAGTATATAATAAAGCCCATGTAGTATATAACACAGCTCGTGTAGTATATAGCACAGACACATAGTATATAGCACCGCCCATGTAGTATATAACACAGCCAAGTAGTATATTGCACAGCCCACATAGTATATAGCACAGCCCATGCAGTATATAACACAGGACACGAAGTATCTAACACAGCCCACGTAGTATCTAACAGAGCCCGCACAGTATCTAACACAGCTTACGTAGTATATAACACAGCCCATGTAGTATATAGCAATGTGGGCACCATATCCCTGTTAAAAAAAGAATTAAAATAAAAAGTAGTTATATACTCACCTTCCGACGGCCCCTGGATCCAGCCCAGGTCTTTAGCAATGCTCGTCGCGATGCTCTGTTCCCAATAATGCATTGCGGCAATAACACGTGATGATGTAGCGGTCTTGCGAGACCGCTACATCATTTCCGGTCATTGCCGCAATGGATTCTTGGGACCGGAGCGTCGTTAGGAGCGGGAAAGGCGCTGGAAGGTGAGAATATAATGATTTTTTATTTTTTTTTTATTATTTTTAACATTAGATCTTTTTACTATTGATGCTGCATAGGCAGCATCAATAGTAAAAAGTTGGTCACACAGGGTTAATAGCAGCGTTAAGGGACTGCGTTACACCGTGTTATGCCGCGGTGTAATGTAGTCTGTTTAACGGACTGCTAAACCGCTATGGGGCACTGACTGGGGAATAAGGAGGGATGTGGGATTTCCGTGACAAACAAACAGACGGAGGTGACCCTTAGATGATTATATAGATAGATTACATTTCTTTCCAAGATGCAATAGTACTCTGTTAATGATATTTTACTTGGTATGGTGGAGCTATCCATGTATTGCAGGTAGGAAAAAACAGTGCATTTATATATAGTAGCTTAAACGGGACCTGTCAGCAGGATCATGCTTAATAACCTACAGACAGTATCAGGTTGGCACCATTATACTGGTTAAAATGATACCTGGGTTATTGAATCCGTCTTGTGGTTGTTGTTTAATCTGTATTTGCAATTTTTAGTTAATTAGATTCTCATGCTCTGGGGCGGGGCTGTGGGCGGGGTTTCATGTGGCGCTCTGCTTACATATTCATCTGTATAGCTTATGACAGGTCACTGATCCCTCACTGACCTGTCCCTCTTTTACATACTATATATCTTATTGTTTTGAAAAAATAAAAATTACCTTCATTATGCAAGCACCGACTGCAGCACCTGCACTGTAGCATGATCGGATCTGTGATATCCATACTTTTATTTTATTTCGTCATATCAATTTCTTTAGAAAATAAATTTCTTCTTCTAAACGAGGCCAGCTGTGCCTGCATAGTATCATAATTTGGAACAAAATAGATTCTACTGCGCAGGCGCCACTGCCAAGTGCCATTTTGCTAGAGAAAAAAAAAATTGCCTCCACCAAGGCGGTGCCTGCGCAGCAGCATTAAGACTAATGCTACTGCGCAGACGTGGCCGGCGCCATTTTGAGGAAGATATTCTTGACTTCCTCCACAGGCTGCCCTCAAAAGTTAAAATATAGATTAAACAACAACCACAAGACGGATTTCATCAACCAAGGTATCATTATAATCAAAATAATGGTGCAGATCTGACAATGTCTGTAAGTTACTCAGCACAATCTTGCTGACAGGTTCCCTTTAAAGACAACCTGCCAGCATGATTTTTTTTTATGTAAAGTAAAGACATGGCAGCAATGCACTGTACTACTGATAAAAAGAAACAGAAATCCAGTCTGGTGCCGCCGGCGCTCCCGAAAATTTCAACATGTGACAAGTACTTGGTACATTTCAGAATAAAGTTTTTTCTTAAAAAGCAAATTTATCACATGTTAAATTTTTGGGAGCACCGGCACCTGACTGAATTTTGGCTTCTTTTTACTTTTCACCTTCGGACGATTGATAATCGCCCCGCTGACCAGGAGCCGTGCAGCAAACCTAGCAACTAGGACCTCGGTTGGGACACTCCCCCAGGGCCAATACGCTCTTCCTTCAACTTCAGTTTGGTGAGTGCATCAGCTTTGCACTTTTATTTGTGACATTTTTAATATTGCGCTTAGATCCTGCATGGTGCTGTCCCTTTTATATTACCAATCATCAGGGTACTATGTGTATTTTGTACTACTGAATATATTGATTCATTTGGTGAAGAAATCCAATTTGTGGTTATTCTTTAATCACCATTTGAAGTTTTCTGCTAATTAGAGTTTGGAACACAGGGATTGGACTGTACAGAAGGTCTTTTCCTCCCTGTTTGCGGTCTATGAATGACATGTCATGGCTGAGATTTCAAACAGAAGAGGCATATCATTTGCAGACTGGAGGCAGCGGGAGGGGATGGAAAATCACAAATAGAGAGAAGACCTAGTGCACAATCCAGCCCTTGTGCACCAAAATCTAATTGCATGCTATTTAATCAGAGCCTGAAGAGAGGCGTAAATGTTCTTAACCTGAGCACCACCTGCATGACGAGGCATCTGAATGCAATGCATGAGCTGCAGTAAACACCTGAAAAAACAGGAAAGATCTGAAGCTCCTCTGGCCACCTCTTCTGGTGCGGTCTCTGCCTCTTCCTCCCACTCCCGACCAACAAGGCCATCTGTCTCCCCACAAAGAGATAATGTGACAGCACCATCACCAGCAGTGTCATTGAGCATATCCACACAAACCCATGGAAGCGTTCAGCTGTCTATCCCCCAAACACTGGTGACAAAGAGGAAGTACCTCTCTACCCACCCACGAGCCTTGGTCTTGAATGCCAGCATTTCGAAATTCCAAGCCTTTGAAATGTTCCCATTCCAACTGGTGGAGATGGACAGTTTTAAAAGTCTTATAGCGGTGGCCGACCCACAGTGTGTAGTTCCCTTGCCATCACTAATTTTCCCTGTGGGGCATCCCTGCCCTCAATGGATATGTTGCAGACAAAATCAGATGTGTGTACTGCACAACGCCATCAGTGGCAAGGTTCACATAAACACTGATAAGTGGACCAGTAAGCATGGGCGGGGACATTATATCTCCCTAACTTCCCACTGGGTAAATGTAGTGACAGCTGGGCCTGATGCGGAAAGCTTTTTGGCACATGTTCTTCCACCACCGAGGATTGCTGGATTTTTCTCTGTCCATGTTACCCCCTCCTCCTACTCAGCTTTCTCCATCACCTCCTCGCCCGGTCAACGTAACATGTGCATGACCAATTTCAGCACAGCCAGGGGGAAATGACAGCAGGCTTTTCTGAAACTCGTGAGTTTGGGGAAAAAAATCTCACACTGCGCAGGAGCTATGAGCGGGGATCAAAAAACAGTCCTATGAGTGGTTGGTGCCACTAAATCTTAAACCCGGCCTGGTGGTGTACGGGTGAAATCTCATAGCAGCTCTTAGCCTAGCCAGTTTGACACACATCCCATGCCTGGCGCATGTACTGAATTTGGTGGTACAGAGCATCCTGAAAAATTACTCAGAAATGTCAGAGCTGCTGCAGAAAGTGTGGGACGTTTGTGCGTGCTTTTGGCATTCTCACCCTGCTGCTTGCCTGTCTGCGCTGCAGCGTCACTTCTGCCTTCCTGCTCACTGCCTCATTTGTGACATAGCCACAAGGTGGAACTCCGTCTTGCATACGCTGGAGAGACTACGCAAGCAGCAGGCGATAGTAGATGTGGAGACTTGGGGGTCAGTGAGTGCTCTCGTCAGCTGACCCAAGACTACATGGACCAGAGCTCATCCCACTAATCGCCTGCACTTCTTTCCCATGGGCAAAATACTACTCAGATGATACAAGGTGAGGGTAAAACAGCATGGCAATGCTTTATTGAACCTCCAAACAAACAATAACATATAGAGCAATCCTGGCAAATACCCAAGATGGTGCAAATTACAGAGTCTTATCCTTCCGCTGACTCACTGGGATTAGAGCAGTTGCAACTTCAGGGTTTCCAAAGCTGACTACCTCCATCAGTGGCACCCCGATTTTGGCAGGCACCTACAGAAAGGGGGTAACGACAAGCTTAGGAAGCTGACAGTCCATTGAGGCACGTGGCCAGGTGAGCAAAGGCTCACAGCCTAGCTTCTACGAGCATCTTCACTGGGCCATGTGACTGGTGGGTCCCAATCCTGGCTTCCCAAAAGTATTCATGGGGTCAGTTGACTGGAGAGTGACAACCTGGCTTCCCCAAACAAATCTATGGGTTCAGTTATGGTCAGTGGTGCAAATCTGTATTATTCCAACTAGGGCCAAGGTCCTTTAGGCTGGCATCCTGTAGAATATCTAATCTGTGTCCCTCTTGATGGAGCCATGGTGTCCTGGCAGTTGTTCTTTAGAGTGTTCTCTCTTCAAAGAGTCATGGTGTCCTGGCTGTTGTTCTGTCAAGTCACACTGAAAGCAGAGGTAGATCCCCTTTTAAAGTTCACAGTTCTTAATCACGCATTTTTTCACAGGATTTCAGGAAGGTTGCAGGAGCTCACCTAGCATTGCTCGAGGGCTCATATTTTATCCTTCAATGTTTGCAAGTCAACAAACTGCATGGCCCTGTACAATGGGTACTCAACATATTAGAAAACAATAATTGCTCAAGGACCCTGCTTCTTTCACTTCCAAGGACAGCAGACAATAACTTGTAGGCACTGACATTTATAGGTAAACAGCAGCCATTCAGCAATTCTCAAACATCAATTCAAGAATCAACTCATACGAACAATAGTCTTTGCTTCTTGACCAACCTAAGAAAACCACATACTGTAAATTCAATAGTCAGCATTCAGACAATAGCTTATGTCCTGTGATCTACTGAAAATAGATATCATGCATAATTAAGATAAAACGCTGTATCATCACTATGGAGTTTTAGCTGCAGCACGCGTGGGTGAGTCACTTTGCGAAACACCACTTCATGACCAAAAACTGGGCCTCCATGGAGGACATGTGTGCTATGTTGCGCTGCTTTGAGTACTCAACGAACATGGGAAGCACTGATAGCACCAACACCAGCGTTATAATCCCTCTTCTATGCCTCCTTGAAAAAACGCTTCAGGCGATGATGGATGAGGTGGTGGCACAGGTGGAAGAGGAGGAGCAACAGGGACCATTTACATTATTATCAGGCCAGTCATGCACAAATGGCTCAGAGGGTCAGTTCCTGTACCAACAGTGGCCATTTACACAACTGTTCAGCCAGAGAACAGATTTGGAGAATGAGGAAGAGGAGGAGAAGGAACCATGCTCACAGCAGGGTGGCACTGAAAACAGCTCACAAGCATCACTGGAGGGTGGCTGGGGGATGCAGAGGACAGAAACGATATGCCTCCCAAGAAGGACAGCTTGTCGTTACCTCTTGGAAGCCTGGCACACATGAGCCAATACATGTTGCAGTGTCTGCCCAACGACCGCCAAATTGCCCAGATTGTTAAAAGTGCTGATTACTGGCTGGCCACCCTGCTTGATTTCCACTTCAAGGACAATGTACTATCCTTACTTCTGTCACTGGAGTGTGATCGGAAAATGTGGGAATTCAAGCACATGCTAGTTGACGCACTACTGATGGCGTTCACATCTGACAGCTGGGGCTCAGTGGAAGTACAAGGCAGAGGAACAGGAGAAAGTCAATAACGCAGTTCGAGCACCAGCACCACCTTGGAAGTAGGGTTAGCCTGGCCGAAATGTGGGTAACTTTCCTCAGTACGCCACATCATCCAACACCACCATCTGATATGGTATGTATTAGCAGGAGGCAGTGCTTCAACAACATGGTGGAAGAGTACGTGTCCACACGTCTCCAAGTGCTGAGTGATAGGTCAGCCCCATTTAACTTCTGGGTCTCCAAATTGGACACATGACCTTAACTTGCCCTTTATGCCTTAGAGGTGCTGGCCTGCCCTGCGGTGAGTGTATTGTCTTCCACCTACAACACCACGTCCACCTCCTCCTCAACCTCATCCTCCACTTAGATCTCTACTTCCTGGTTCCAGATTTTTATTTATTTTTTTTTCATTGCATGTTCTTTTAAGTAATTTCCCTATTCACATTTGTTTTCAGGGCATTGTCCTGCTCTTTCCTCCATTTTGCTTCATTTTGCAGCACTCTAGCCCTTACTACGATCATTTTACAGCAAAAACGTTCAGGTCACCATTGACTTCTATGGGGTTCAGGTTCAAGTTTGAGTAGAGGTCTGGCACCTGAAACGAACATTTGAACACAGTTCTGTCAAACCCAATTATTATTATTATTATTATTATTTATTGTTATAGCGCCATTTATTCCATGGCGCTTTACAAGTGAGGAGGGGTATACATAATAAAAACAAGTACAATAATCTTAAACAATACAAGTCATAACTGGTACAGGAGGAGTGAGGACCCTGCCCGCGAAGGCTCACAATCTACAAGGGATGGGTGAGAATACAGTAGGTGAGGATAGAGCTGATCGTGCAGCGGTTGGTTGATCGGTGGTTACTGCAGGTTGTAGGCTTGTCGGAAGAGGTGGGTCTTCAGATTCTTTTTGAAGATTTTGATGGTAGGCGAGAGTCTGATGTGTTGTGGTAGAGGGTTCCAGAGTAGGGGTGATACGCGAGAGAAATCTTGTATATGATTGTGGGAAGAGGAGATAAGAGGGGAGTAGAGAAGGAGATCTTGTGAGGATCGGAGGTTGCGTGTAGGTAAGTACCGGGAGACGAGGTCACAGATGTATGGAGGAGACAGGTTGTGGATGGCTTTGTATGTCATCGTTAGGGTTTTGTACTGGAGTCTCTGGGCAATGGGGAGCCAGTGAAGGAATTGACAGAGGGGAGAGGCCGGAGAATAGCGGGGGGACAGGTGGATTAGTCGGGCAGCAGAGTTTAGAATAGATTGGAGGGGTGCGAGAGTGTTCGAGGGGAGGCCACAGAGCAGGAGGTTGCAGTAGTCGAGGCGAGAGATGATGAGTGCATGGACTAGGGTTTTTGCAGATTCTTGGTTGAGGAATGAACGGATTCGTGAAATATTTTTGAGTTGAAGTCGGCAGGAAGTGGAAAGGGCTTGGATTAGTGTTGAGCGATACCGTCCGATACTTGAAAGTATCGGTATCGGAAAGTATCGGCCGATACCGGCAAAGTATCGGATCCAATCCGATACCGATACCCGATACCAATACAAGTCAATGGGACTCAAGTATCGGACGGTATCCCTGATGGTTCCCAGGGTCTGAAGGAGAGGAAACTCTCCTTCAGGCCCTGGGATCCATATTAATGTGTAAAAGAAAGAATTAAAATAAAAAATATTGCTATACTCACCTCTCCGACGCAGCCTGCACCTTACCGAGGGAACCGGGAGCGTTCTTTGCTTAAAATTCGCGCGTTTACTTCCTTACGTGAAGTCCCGGCTTGTGATTGGTCGCGTGCCGCCCATGTGGCCGCGACGCGACCAATCACAGCAAGCCGTGACGTAATTTCAGGTCCTTCAGGATTTTAAAATTACGTTCTGGCTTATGATTGGTCGCGTCGCGGTCACATGGGCGACGCGACCAATCACAAGCCGTGACGTCACGGGAGGCTGGACACGCGCGCATTTTAAAATGCGCGCGTGTCCAGCCTCCCGTGACGTCACGGCTTGTGATTGGTCGCGTCGCCCATGTGACCGCGACGCGACCAATCATAAGCCAGAACGTAATTTTAAAATCCTGAAGGACCTGAAATTACGTCACGGCTTGCTGTGATTGGTCGCGTCGCGGCCACATGGGCGGCACGCGACCAATCACAAGCCGGGACTTCACGTAAGGAAGTAAACGCGCGAATTTTAAGCAAAGAACGCTGCCGGTTCCCTCGGTGAGGTCCAGGCTGCGTCGGAGAGGTGAGTATAGCAATATTTTTTATTTTAATTCTCTCTTTTACACATTATTACATTAATGTTGTTTCGATACCGATACCCGATACCACAAAAGTATCGGATCTCGGTATCGGAATTCCGATACCCGCAAGTATCGGCCGATACCCGATACTTGCGGTATCGGAATGCTCAACACTAGCTTGGATATGTGGTTTGAAGGAGAGATCAGCGTCAAGGATTACCCCGAGGCAGCGAGCTTGTGGGACTGGGGAGAGTGGGCAGCCATTTACTGTAATGGATAGGTTCGTTGGGGGGGTCGCGTGAGATGGGGGAAAGATGATGAATTCTGTTTTGTCCATGTTAAGTTTGAGAAATCTAGCGGAGAAGAAGGATGAAATAGTGGACAGACTTTGAGGGATTTTGGTTAGTAGGGAGGTGATATCTGGTCCAGAGATGTAGATCTGTGTATCATCAGCATAGAGGTGATACTGAAAGCCATGAGATTCTATGAGCTGTCCCAGGCCAAAGGTGTAAATGGAGAAGAGCAGGGGCCCAAGGACTGAAGCTTGTGGGACTCCGACAGATAGGGGGCGAGGTGAGGAGGTGGTGTGTGAGTGGGAGACGCTGAATGTCCGGTCTGTTAGGTATGAGGAGATCCAGGATAGGGCCACGTCTGTGATGCCAAGGGATGAGAAGGTCTGTATTAATAGGGAATGGTCCACTGTGTCAAAGGCAGCCGACAGGTCGAGGAGGAGGAGAACAGAGTAGTGTCGCTTGCTCTTGGCGGTTAAGAGGTCATTGGTGACCTTAGTTAGGGCAGTTTCAGTGGAATGGTGTGACCGGAAGCCAGATTGTAAGCGGTCAAAGAGGGAGTAAGAAGAGAGATGGGTGGACAGTTCAACGTAGACGTGTTGTTCCAGTAGTTTTGAGGCATAGGGGAGAAGTGATATAGGGCGATAGCTAGATACAGAGGATGGGTCAAGAGAGGGCTTTTTGAGGATAGGTGTGATGGAGGCATGTTTAAAGCTTGAGGGGAAAACACCAGTTGTTAGTGATAGGTTGAAGAGATGGGTTAGGGTTGGGATGAAGATTGTGGTGAGGTTTGGGATGAGGGGGGATGGGAGCGGGTCAAGTGCACAGGTGGTGAGATGCGATCTTGAGAGTAGAGTGGCGAGTTGTTTTTCTGTAATGGTGGAGAAGTTGGTTTTGGAGGTGGAGGGTAGGGAAGTTGGGAGGAAGGGCTCTGGGGCTTGTTGACCAAAAATGTCTCTGATGTTATCAATCTTCTGCTTGAAGAATGAGGCAAAGTCTTCAGCAGAGATAAGTGGGGCGGGAGGAGGTGCTGGGGGACGGAGGAGAGAATTGAAGGTGTTGAATAACTGTTTAGGGTTGTGAGACAGGGAGGATATGAGAGATGAGAATTAGGTTTGTTTAGTTGTGGCGAGTGTGGTCTTGAAAGTAGTGAGGGACTGTTTGAATGCGATGAAGTGGTCGTTGGAGTGGGATCTTTTCCATCTGCGCTCAGCAGCCCTGGAAGCTCGCCTCAGTTCTTTGGTCAGGCTTGTGTGCCAGGGCTGTCTGTTGATTTTGCGAGCTTTGGTATGTGTAAGTGGGGCAGCAGATTCCAAAGCTACAGCTATTGTGGTGTTATATAGAGTGGCAGCGTCATCCGCATTGTGTATGGAACTTATATCTGTGAGAGGGAGGAGGGATTCAGAGGATGAATGTAGGTCAAGATGTTTAAGATTTCTGCGAGGGTGTGAAAGTTTGTGGGGTGGGGATTGAAGACATGGAGTGGAGAGAGATGAGAATGTGAGAAGGTTGTGGTCAGAGAGAGCAAGAGGTGAGTTAGAGAGGTTAGATAGGGAGCAGAGGCAGGTGAAGATGAGGTCCAGTGTGTGACCATCTTTGTGAGTAGCTGCAGAAGACCATTGAGTGAGGCCGAAGGAGGAAGTGAGAGATAGAAGTTTAGTGGCAGCTGAGAGGGAAGTGTCAATGGGGATGTTGAAATCGCCCATGATGATAGTGGGGATGTCTGCAGAAAGGAAATGAAGTAGCCAGGTGGTGAAGTGGTCAAAGAAGATGGTGGCTGGCCCTGGGGGGCGGTAAATGACAGCCAGTTGGAGGTTGGAGGGGGAGTAGATGTGCACAGAGTGCACCTCAAAGGAAGGGAGGATAACAGAGGGTGGCAGTGGGATTGGGGTGAAGGAGCAGTTATCTGACAGGAGAAAACCAACTCCTCCGCCATGCTTGCTGCTGGGGTGGGGTGTGTGAGAAAGGTGGAAGCCACCGTAAGAGAGTGCAGCAGGGGAGGCTGTGTCAGAAGGGGTGAGCCAGGTTTCAGTGATGGCGAGGAAGGAAAGTTTGGTAGTAACAGAAAGATCATGGATGTAGTGAAGCTTTTTACAGACAGAGCGAGCGTTCCACAGAGCTCCTGTTAGTGGGACTGGGGAAGCGGGGGCTGGGTGAATGGGTACAAGGTTAGAGAGGTTACGGAAGTTTGTTATGGAGCGTGGGTGGGAGGTAGAAATGACTGTGGGAATATGGTGAGGAGGACCAGGATTTGGAGAGATATCACCAGCAGTGAGAAGTAGCAGAGAAAGTGTTAGCAGGTGGGAGCAGGAGAGGGCGTGAGGGGGCTGCCTGACGAACCCAATGAACCCAAACCTCCACAGTTCCGCTCATCCCTACAACATCCTTTCTTTTGACCATCACACAAATACCACAAACTACTAGCCTGAAAGACAAACTAGCGATAATGGCATCACCTTTGTATGTCAGGAAAATCCTACTAGAACAGGTGAACAGCTAAACATTCTAAGGGGCCAGAATCACTGTAAATGATGGCACCTGTGTATTGACAACTATAACATGAGTTTTAAAGTGATTGCCTAATTCTAAACACAACCATATCCCCAATTAAAAGATGGTGTTCACACTTATGTAATCACATCATTTTTTTTATTTTTCACCATAAAATTATTTCAGTTTGTTTTCTCAATGAATTTGTAGAGAATATGGGTGACATCAAAGGTAGAAAAAGTACTGAAATAATTTTCCTTGCTGTGATTTTTTTTTTGCATGATAAAAACCAGGCATTTTAAGAGGGTCACAAGGGGAGACTTGTTTCTGTGCTTCCTGCTGTGTCACCAGTGTGGCCATCCCCTCCGGCAGGCAATGCTACAGCTGGGAGGCATTTAGTTAAAGAATTCACCTGCAAGGTGTCTCCCAGTCAATAGTTGGGAGGCATCTATCTATATAATCGTCTAAGGGGTACTTCCGTCTGTTTGTCTGTCACAGAAATCCCGCATTCCTGATTGGTCATGGCCGGCCACGACCAATCAGCGATGGGCACAGTCCGGCCAGGAATTGGCCCCTCCCTACTCTCCTCCAGTCAGTGCCCCCTCCCTACTCCCCTTCAGTCAGTGTCCGTGTGTCGCCCCATCCTGGACCAACTTTTACTGTTGATGATGCCTATGCATCATCAATAGTAAAAAAGATATAATGTTACAAATAATTAAAAAAAATAAAAAATTGTGCTATTCTCACCTTCTGACGTCCACCGATGCGCGCAATACTGCCACCAGCTTCCGTTCCCAGAGATGCATTGCAAAATTACCCAGATGACTTAGCGGTCTCGCGATACCGCTAAGTCATCTGGGTAATTTCGCAATGCATCACTGGGAACGGAAGCTGGCGGCTGCATCGCGCGCGTCGGGACAGCTTTGGTGGATGGCGGAGTGTGAGTATATAACTATTTTTTATTTTAATTCTTTTTTTATCAGGGATATGGTGCCCACACTGCTATATACTACGTGGGCTGTGTTATATACTGTGTTGTGAATTTGCTTTTTGCTCCCTCTAGTGGTTACTAGTTTTTTGACTCTGGTTTTTCTGTCATTCCTTTTATCCGCACCTGGGTCGTTAGTTAGGGGTGTTGCTATATAAGCTCCCTGGACCTTCAGTTCAATGCCTGGCAACGTAGTTATCAGAGCTAGTCTGCTGTGCTCTTGTCTACTGATCCTGGTTCCAGTTATATCAGCTAAGTCTGCCTTTTGCTTTTTGCTATTTGTTTTGGTTTTGTAATTTTGTCCAGCTTGTTCCAAATCTATATCCTGACCTTTGCTGGAAGCTCTAGGGGACTGGTGTTCTCCCCCCGGACCGTTAGACGGTTCGGGGGTTCTTGAATTTCCAGTGTGGATTTTGATAGGGTTTTTGTTGACCATATAAGTTACCTTTCTTTATTCTGCTATCAGTAAGCGGGCCTCTCTGTGCTAAACCTGGTTCATTTCTGTGTTTGTCATTTCCTCTTACCTCACCGTCATTATTTGTGGGGGGCTTCTATCCAGCTTTGGGGTCCCCTTCTCTGGAGGCAAGAAAGGTCTTTGTTTTCCTCTACTAGGGGTAGCTAGATTCTCCGGCTGGCGCGTGTCATCTAGAATCAACGTAGGAATGATCCCCGGCTACTTCTAGTGTTGGCGTTAGGAGTAGATATATGGTCAACCCAGTTACCACTGCCCTATGAGCTGGATTTTTGTATTCTGCAGACTTCCACGTTCCTCTGAGACCCTCGCCATTGGGGTCATAACAGTTTGCCAGGCCAGTATTTAATGTTTAATGCATTGCAGAAGAGGGATTATAAGAAAGAAGATTCTG
The DNA here is from genome assembly GCF_051348905.1 of Ranitomeya variabilis. Lineage (NCBI taxonomy): Eukaryota > Metazoa > Chordata > Amphibia > Anura > Dendrobatidae > Ranitomeya > Ranitomeya variabilis. The sequence continues at coordinate 63,916,937 of NC_135239.1, read as the reverse complement.
AGTTTTTTTTTTCTTCTTCCCCTTTACCTCAGAGTGGCTATGCTTGCTGCAGACATGAATGTCCAGACCTTGATTACAAGTGTGGACCAGCTGGCTACTCGTGTGCAGGGCATACAAGACTATGTTATCAGAAATCCTAGGTCAGAACCTAAAATACCGATTCCTGAACTGTTTTCCAGAGACAGGTTTAAGTTTAGGAATTTCGTGAATAATTGTAAATTGTTTTTGTCCCTGAGACCCTGTTCATCTGGAGATTCTGCTCAGCAAGTAAAAATTGTTATTTCGTTCTTACGGGGCGACCCTCAGGATTGGGCTTTTTCGCTGGCGCCAGGAGATCCGGCATTGGCTGATCTTGATGCGTTTTTTCTGGCGCTCGGTTTACTTTATGAGGAACCCAATCTTGAGATTCAGGCAGAAAAGGCCTTGCTGGCTATGTCTCAGGGGCAGGACGAGGCTGAAGTGTATTGCCAAAAATTTCGGAAATGGTCCGTGCTGACACATTGGAACGAGTGTGCACTGGCCGCTAATTTTAGAAATGGCCTTTCTGAAGCCATTAAGAATGTTATGGTGGGTTTTCCCATTCCCACAGGTCTGAATGATACTATGGCACTGGCTATTCAAATTGACCGGCGGTTGCGGGAGCGCAAAACCGCAAAACCGCAAATTCCCTCATGGTGTTGTCTGAACAGACACCTAATTCGGTGCAATGTGATAGAAAAACCGCAAATTCCCTCATGGTGTTGTCTGAACAGACACCTGATTTAATGCAATGTGATAGAATCCTGACTAGAAATGAGCGGAAAATTCATAGACGCCGGAATGGCTTGTGCTACTACTGTGGTGATTCTACACATGTTATCTCAGCATGCTCTAAACGTATAGCTAAGGTTGTTAGTCCTGTCACCGTTGGTAATTTGCAACCTAAATTTATTCTGTCTGTAACTTTGATTTGCTCACTGTCATCTTATCCTGTCATGGCGTTTGTAGATTCAGGTGCTGCCCTGAGTCTCATGGATCTCTCATTTGCTAAGCGCTGTGGTTTTACTCTTGAACCATTAGAAAATCCTATTCCTCTTAGGGGTATTGATGCTACACCATTGGCAGCAAATAAACCGCAGTATTGGACACAGGTTACCATGTGCATGACTCCTGAACACCGCGAGGTGATACGTTTCCTGGTTTTACATAAAATGCATGATTTGGTTGTTTTAGGGCTGCCATGGTTACAGACCCATAATCCAGTCCTGGACTGGAAGGCTATGTCAGTCTCAAGTTGGGGCTGTCGTGGTATTCATGGGGATTCCCTGCCTGTGTCTATTGCTTCTTCTACGCCTTCGGAAGTTCCGGAGTATTTGTCTGATTATCAGGATGTCTTCAGTGAGTCTGAGTCCAGTGCACTGCCTCCTCATAGGGACTGTGACTGTGCTATAGATTTGATCCCAGGCAGTAAATTTCCTAAGGGAAGACTGTTTAATCTGTCGGTACCTGAACATACCGCTATGCGTTCATATATCAAGGAGTCTCTGGAGAAAGGACATATTCGTCCGTCTTCTTCCCCTCTTGGTGCGGGATTCTTTTTTGTGGCAAAAAAGGACGGATCTTTGAGACCTTGTATTGATTATCGGCTTTTAAATAAGATCACTGTCAAATTTCAGTATCCTTTACCGCTGTTGTCTGACTTGTTTGCCCGGATTAAGGGTGCCAAGTGGTTCACCAAGATAGACCTTCGTGGTGCGTACAACCTTGTGCGCATTAAGCAAGGTGATGAATGGAAAACCGCATTCAATACGCCCGAAGGTCATTTTGAGTACTTGGTGATGCCTTTTGGGCTCTCCAATGCGCCTTCAGTTTTTCAGTCCTTTATGCATGACATTTTCCGGAAGTATCTGGATAAATTTTTGATTGTTTATCTGGATGATATTTTGGTTTTTTCTGATAATTGGGATTCGCATGTGGAGCAGGTCAGGTTGGTCTTTAAAATTTTGCGTGAAAATTCTTTGTTTGTCAAGGGCTCAAAGTGTCTCTTTGGTGTACAGAAGGTTCCCTTTTTGGGGTTCATTTTTTCCCCTTCTGCTGTGGAGATGGACCCAGTCAAGGTCCGAGCTATTCTTGATTGGACTCAGCCCTCGTCAGTTAAGAGTCTTCAGAAGTTCTTGGGCTTCGCTAACTTCTACCGTCGTTTTATCGCTAATTTTTCTAGCATTGTGAAACCTTTGACGGATATGACCAAGAAGGGCTCCGATGTAGCTAACTGGGCTCCTGCTGCCGTGGAGGCTTTCCAGGAGTTGAAACGCCGGTTTACTTCGGCGCCTGTTTTGTGCCAGCCTGACGTCTCACTTCCCTTTCAGGTTGAGGTGGATGCTTCGGAGATTGGGGCAGGGGCCGTTTTGTCGCAGAGAGGCCCTGGTTGCTCTGTTATGAAACCTTGTGCCTTTTTCTCTAGGAAGTTTTCGCCTGCCGAGCGAAATTATGATGTGGGCAATCGGGAGTTGTTGGCCATGAAATGGGCATTTGAGGAGTGGCGTCATTGGCTCGAGGGTGCTAAGCATCGTGTGGTGGTCTTGACTGATCACAAAAATCTGATGTATCTCGAGTCTGCTAAACGCCTTAATCCGAGACAGGCCCGCTGGTCATTGTTTTTCTCCCGCTTTGATTTTGTTGTCTCGTATTTACCAGGTTCAAAGAATGTGAAGGCCGATGCTCTTTCTAGGAGCTTTGTGCCTGATGCTCCTGGAGTCGCTGATCCTGTTGGTATTCTTAAAGATGGAGTTATCTTGTCAGCTATTTCTCCGGATCTGCGACGTGTGTTGCAGAGATTTCAGGCTGATAGGCCTGAGTCTTGTCCACCTGACAGACTGTTTGTCCCGGATAAGTGGACCAGCAGAGTCATTTCCGAGGTTCATTCCTCGGTGTTGGCAGGTCACCCGGGAATTTTTGGCACCAGAGATCTGGTGGCCAGGTCCTTTTGGTGGCCTTCCTTGTCAAGGGATGTGCGGTCATTTGTGCAGTCCTGTGGGACTTGTGCTCGAGCTAAGCCTTGCTGTTCTCGTGCCAGCGGTTTGCTCTTGCCCTTGCCTGTCCCGAAGAGACCTTGGACACATATCTCCATGGATTTCATTTCTGATCTTCCGCTATCTCAGGGCATGTCCGTTATCTGGGTGATATGTGATCGCTTCTCCAAGATGGTCCATTTGGTTCCTTTGCCTAAGCTGCCTTCCTCTTCCGATCTGGTTCCTGTGTTTTTCCAGAACGTGGTTCGTTTGCACGGCATCCCTGAGAATATTGTGTCAGACAGAGGATCCCAGTTCGTTTCCAGGTTCTGGCGATCCTTTTGTAGTAGGATGGGCATTGATTTGTCGTTTTCGTCTGCTTTCCATCCTCAGACTAATGGTCAGACAGAGCGAACCAATCAGACCTTGGAGGCTTATTTGAGGTGTTTTGTCTCTGCTGATCAGGACGATTGGGTGACATTCTTGCCGTTGGCTGAGTTTGCCCTTAATAATCGGGCTAGTTCCGCCACCTTGGTTTCGCCTTTTTTCTGCAACTCTGGTTTCCATCCTCGCTTTTCTTCGGGTCATGTGGAGCCTTCTGACTGTCCTGGGGTGGATTCTGTGGTGGATAGGTTGCAGCAGATCTGGAATCATGTGGTGGACAACTTGAAGTTGTCACAGGAGAAGGCTCAGCGCTTTGCCAACCGCCGCCGCGGTGTGGGTCCCCGACTACGCGTTGGGGATTTGGTATGGCTTTCTTCCCGCTTTGTTCCTATGAAGGTCTCCTCTCCCAAATTTAAACCTCGTTTTATTGGGCCTTACAAGATATTGGAAATCCTTAATCCTGTATCTTTTCGTCTGGATCTTCCTGTGTCGTTTGCTATTCACAATGTATTTCATAGGTCCTTGTTGCGGCGGTACATTGTGCCTGTATTTCCTTCTGCTGAGCCTCCTGCTCCGGTGTTGGTTGAGGGCGAGTTGGAGTACGTGGTGGAGAAGATCTTGGATTCTCGCCTCTCCAGGCGGAGGCTTCAGTACCTGGTCAAGTGGAAGGGCTATGGTCAGGAGGATAATTCCTGGGTGGTCGCCTCTGATGTTCATGCGGCCGATTTAGTTCGTGCCTTTCATGCCGCTCATCCTGATCGCCCTGGTGGTCGTGGTGAGGGTTCGGTGACCCCTCACTAAGGGGGGGGTACTGTTGTGAATTTGCTTTTTGCTCCCTCTAGTGGTTACTAGTTTTTTGACTCTGGTTTTTCTGTCATTCCTTTTATCCGCACCTGGGTCGTTAGTTAGGGGTGTTGCTATATAAGCTCCCTGGACCTTCAGTTCAATGCCTGGCAACGTAGTTATCAGAGCTAGTCTGCTGTGCTCTTGTCTACTGATCCTGGTTCCAGTTATATCAGCTAAGTCTGCCTTTTGCTTTTTGCTATTTGTTTTGGTTTTGTAATTTTGTCCAGCTTGTTCCAAATCTATATCCTGACCTTTGCTGGAAGCTCTAGGGGACTGGTGTTCTCCCCCCGGACCGTTAGACGGTTCGGGGGTTCTTGAATTTCCAGTGTGGATTTTGATAGGGTTTTTGTTGACCATATAAGTTACCTTTCTTTATTCTGCTATCAGTAAGCGGGCCTCTCTGTGCTAAACCTGGTTCATTTCTGTGTTTGTCATTTCCTCTTACCTCACCGTCATTATTTGTGGGGGGCTTCTATCCAGCTTTGGGGTCCCCTTCTCTGGAGGCAAGAAAGGTCTTTGTTTTCCTCTACTAGGGGTAGCTAGATTCTCCGGCTGGCGCGTGTCATCTAGAATCAACGTAGGAATGATCCCCGGCTACTTCTAGTGTTGGCGTTAGGAGTAGATATATGGTCAACCCAGTTACCACTGCCCTATGAGCTGGATTTTTGTATTCTGCAGACTTCCACGTTCCTCTGAGACCCTCGCCATTGGGGTCATAACAGTACTGCCTGGCTGCTATATACTACGTGGGCAGTGTTATATACTGTGTGGCCTGTGTTATATACTATGCAGGCTGTGTTATATATTACGTGGGCTGTGTTATATACTGCCTGGCTGCTATATACTATATGGGCAGTGTTAATAGTGCGTGGGCTGTGTAATATACTATGTGACTGCTATATACTATGTGGCTGCTATATTCTACGTGGCTATGCTATATACTACGTGGCAATGCTATATACTACGTGGCAGTGCTATATACTACGTGGCTGTGTTATATACTACGTGGCTGTGCTATATACTACGTGGCTGTGCTAAGCGCGACGTACATACATACATATTCTAGAATACCCAATGAATTTGAATCGGGCCACCATCTAGTCTTGTATAAAAGGCACCCTCCCCAATTGGTAGGTGTCTGAGCAACACTTATAGTTTAGTCTTAGTGGTGCTGGTGTGTGCAACTGTATGTTGCCAGGTCCCACTTTCATAGTCTGCTAAAGTTATTCCCTTATCCTATCTTTCCTTTAGTGTAGTATAGTTTGTCAGTGTTCCTGTGACCACTTTGGTGGTATCCTAATCCTGAAACAGCGTCTGAGGTACCTGTACCCAATCTCCTGGTCCCGGTGAGGTGAGTCCTGTGTCTGTTGTCCCTGGTACTACTACGGACAGCTCCAGAACTGTTTTGTTATAACTACGTGAACGCATACAGAAACAAGAAATAAAGAAACACACTTGAAAAAAATCAGAATGTGTGTTAAAGCTTATATTCCTTAAAGTACTACCTCTTTCTCCTGATTACATCGTTAAATCCCATTGGCATTCCCTCAAACAGCTTCATTAGGTGGCCACTTGGAATGGCTTCCAACAGTCTTTAAAAAGTTCCAAGATGTGCTGAGCACTTGTTGGCTATTTGCTTTGACTCTTAAATGCAACTCATCCCAAACCTACTAAATTGGGTTCTTGCTCTTACATAGCCTTGAGATATGTTTTGGGCCATTGTCTTCTTGCAACAGAAATGGAGCAAACCAGATTGGATAGCATGTTGTTGCAGAATGCTGTGGTAGCCACCAGTAAAGCACCCCCGCAAGATCACATTTTCCCCTGCATTCTTCATGATGGGCACCACATATGTAGAAACTATTCACTCAACTTTTTTTTATGTGTCTCACAAAGACTTGGCAGTTGGTACCTAAAAACACAAATTTTGACTCATCAGACCACCGTACAGATTTCCAGTGATTTAAGGTTAAGTCCTTGTTTTATTTTGCCCACACAATTCTCTCCTTTCTTGTGGTCCTCAGTGGTGGTTTCTTTGCAGCAATTTGACCATAAAGGCTTGCTTCCCACAGGCTTCTCTGAACCGGCGATGCGGAAGTGATCTGCTAATTCACGTCTATGCATCATTTATGAGGGCTGTTTTCTGAGGTTCTGTTAATTTATGGTTTCTTAAACCGATAACTCTGATGAACTTAACCCCTCTAGCAGAGGTAATTTTTAGTCTTTTTTTACTGGGCTAGTCCTCATAAGAGCCAGTTTCATCATTGCGGTTGATGTTTTTCATGTTTGCACTTGAGGATACCATTAAGGTTCTAGAAACTTTCTGGATTGACTGACCTTCATGTAAAGTAAAGATGGATTGACATTTCTCTTTACTTTGTTAAGTGGTTCTTGACAGATTCTGCAATAGACCATATGTGTAATAGGGCTCATTACTGTATGGAAAACTGTGTACCACCATTGTCTCTGCAAAATAAGATGGTTGCAAAGACTTTCTGAAGCCAGCCCAGTGATTGCACAAATGAACACTTGACAAGTCATTCCAGGTAACTACCAGAAGAAGCTACTTGGAAAAATGCTAATGGGTGTAATGATGTCATCAGAGTAAAAGGGGGACACTTTTAGGAATCTAAGGCTTAGCATAAAATAAAGTTAATTTCTTTTTCTCCATGTTTATCTATACGTTCCTTTGTGTTTTGCTGCCTTCAGTCTGAATAATAAGAACAAGGAAAACTATTGCTTGAAGAGTTGTGACAAAACTTCTGATCGATACTGTACAGTATACAGTGAATCACTAACTAACGGAATAACAAAGATCAGCATAGGAAAGTGATAACATTGAAGTAATAAGAATGAGGTAGGAGTGAGCTTCTGTAGGGTCAAGGAACAGCATCAAGATAAGAATATTTGGTAAATAGTCTGTCTCCACTCTGACTATTGTTCATAAACAAAATGCTAATAGTCAGAGGCGTAGCTAGGGTTTTGGTTCGGGGGGTGAAACTTCTGAGTGGGCCCCTAACCAGGTAACCTTGATTACAACTCGGTGACGCAACGCACCCTAATAGTGGAGGAGAACCTCAGCAGATGACCGGGCTATTACTGAAGATAAGCTCTATTTCAAGACCAAAATAGATATTACCGCCATATGTTCAGTGGTAGATACCAGTCCTACAGACCATACAACAGATCACAGCACAGTTACAGATAATGACTTACCGCTGACGTTCTTTCTGATGGAATTGTTCACTTTTCTCGTCTTTTCCATCTGGCCCAGACCGACATGACAACTTCTTCCAGCAACGACTCACCTGCAGAGAATGCAACACACATTTCACTTCTCATATTCCAGCCCCATCACCATCTATTCCCAACCTGCACAAACTCTTCATCCTGCTGATACCCCAATACTGAGCAGCTGGTGCCCTATGTGTCCTACAGCACCCGATACCCCATTACTGAGCTGCTGCTGCCATATGGTTCCCTATTACTGCACCTGCTGTGTGGTTCTCTGTGCCTTCTAAATTCTAAAGCAACCCTCTATAATATAGTAATCCCGGGTGCAAGTGCCCTAGAAAACAGTGCCCACATTTTGCCCCCTAGAAAGTAATATTGCCCTGTTTGCACCTTTAATAGTCACAGTAACCTGAGTTCCCCTATAACAATAAGTGCCCACTTCACATTGAATAATGTCCCGAGTCTCCCCCTGTACAGCTTCTCTATACACAATACGATGCTCTTTTATACATACCATGATGCCTCCTCACTGTAATGCACCCCCACACAGTATACTGACCCCTTAGTAACCCCCAAACTGTTTGATGGCTCCAGCACTGTATGATGGCCCCTTCACTGTAATCCCCACACTGTACGATGGCACCCTCACTGTAATCTCCAGACTGTACAATAGCCCACTAGATGGCCTCCATATAGTATAATGCACCAGATAGTCCTCAATATAGTATAATGTACTCCCCATAGGCAGACTCTATAGCACAAGGCAGCACCCCATAGGCAGACTCTGTAGTATAAGGCAGCACCCCCATAGGCAGACCCTGTATTATAAGACAGCACCCCATAGGCAGACCCTGTAGTATAAGGCAGCACCCCATAGACAAATCCTGTAGTATAAGGCAGCATCCCCATAGGCAGATCCTGTAGTATAAGGCAGCAGCCCCATATGCAGAGCCTGTAGTATAAGGCAGCACCCCATAGGTAGATCCTGTAGTATAAGGCAGCACCCCCATAGGCAGATCCTGTAGTATAAGGCAGCACCCCATAGGCAGATCCTGTAGTATAAGACAGCACCCCATAGGCAGATCCTGTAGTATAAGGCAGGACCCCCATAGGTAGATCCTGTAGTATAAGGCAGCACCCCCATAGGCAGATCCTGTAGTATAAGGCAGCACCCCATAGGCAGATGCAGTAGTATAAGGCAGCACCCCCATAGGCAGATCCTGTAGTATAAGGCAGCACCCCTATACAGTAGGCAGACACTGTAAGTATAAGACAGTACCCCCATAGACAGACCCTGTAGTATAAGGCAGCCCCCATAAAAAAATACTCACCTCTCTTCCTCCTTGTGCCAGCGGTGCTCCCTGCTCTCGCTCATCTCCTAACAGCTGGCACCGGGAGGTGACATCACCACGCCCACTGTCAGTGTCGGCGTCGGTGACATCAGACACTGACCGGGGGGTGATGGGAGAAGGAGCGCTGCACGCTCCTTCCGTCATCAATGCGGTCAGCTGTAGCGGCTAAATGCCGATACAGCTGACCTTGTGGTGACGGGCAGGGGGCCCACTGCTAATAGTAAATTATAAAGGAGCATAGGATAAGGAATTTCCCGTATTACATAGAGATAGATTATGTAATTTATGAAGTTTTCCAAAAAATAATAATATGTACATGTTGGTTGCTAAGAACAAAATTAACTAACCTTATGTGAGGAAAAGGAGGAGTAACATGAAGCTCCTGGGACCTAGTGCAAAATTTGTAACAGCGTCCCAAGTGCCACTGATATCACCAGTGGCCTTCTACAGGCTCTCTCAGGCACAAAAGCCTAGGTGTGGCTGCCATTTTTGCACCATCTATAGCTCTGCATCATCTACATGATTCACTTAACCATTATCCCAACCTATATTTTGAATTCAGTTAAGAGATAGGGCGGAGGCCATGGCATCTTCACCTTCAGAAGAATCCCAGGGAATAGTGCGAGCTAGGGTGCCCCCTAGTGTTATGGATAGAGAAGGAGCCCCTGGTACCAGGTCACCAGACAGCTGAACCGTGACAGTTATATTCACATTTGCCAGCTATTTTATTGTTCTAATGAATCTTTAAAATAATTGTCCCTCTGTACCAACAGCTTATATTACATGGCCTCGACATCTGGCAAAACCAGGATGTGCATCTGGGTTGACCAGTAGATCACTGTCCTAGCCACATTCTGAAAGGGGTTGTCTCAGATGAGACAAGCCTATTATATGTGAAATAAAGCAACTTTTATCAATAATTTTAGTTTAAAAAATTGGGCATTTAAACGGAATATGTCACTTCGAATAACACTATTTACCTGGAGATCTAGGCATAATCTGCAGGCAAATAGAATTAGAAAGGTGTCCGGCATCCATACTGATTATTATCCATAGAAAATTAACTTTTATTGTCACAGGAGGGTCCGGCCAAGACCATTCTATATATTAGACATTAGATATCTTTACTCCTATACACATGGTCCACCATTGTATTACACTGCTCATTTATTGATAGTGTGTTTTTTAATAATTTTTTTCAACAAAAGTTATGGTTTTATTAGCCTGTAGTACAGCATTGTTTAGTTGATTGGTAATTATTGTCTCTACAGGTGTATTCACCATCTATGACTTCTCCAAGACCAGAAGTGAATGATGGTAAACTGAACCTGGGAGAATTCAGTCACTTCAGGGGGAGCATTTGATGTGTCTAAAATTCCCTCTAATATCCCACAAGACATCTATAAACCATATAAAGATAACAGAATTGTATGCAATAATTGAAAATAGATTGATTATTCTATCATTGTTGGCCACTGGTGATGACTTGGATCACGGAAACGGTATGCATGTGTCTCATATAGTTATTTCATTGTAATTAATAACTGAATACAACTAGGGAGATCGGAGAGCCATTAAGTATCAGTGGCTTCCAATCTGGTTGACCTGACCTGACTAGTGATTAAAAATGTATGTATGGCCACAACTTTCCCTGCTTGTGACAGATTATCACTGGAGGTTTCAGAAGCCAAATTCTTGGTCACTATAGGTAACTTAAAAACTTAAAACAAACCCCACATTGACAAACTTTTGCCTATTCAATGTAATATGAAAAATAAGGCATTCTGTAATAAACATACAGTACCGTGCAAACGTTTTAGGCGGGTGCGGAATCATGCTGCAAAGTAAGAATGCTTTTAAAAGTAGAATATATATATTTTTATCAATTAACAAAATGCAAAGTGAATGGACAAAAGAGAAATCTAACCCAAATCAATGGTTGGTCCTTTGCCTTCAAAACGGAATCCCTTCTTCTTGGTACATTTGCACTCAATCTTAGAAAGAACCCAGGAGGGAGTTTGCTCCAAATATTTTTGAACTCTGTTACACAAGACCAAGTGCGTAACGATCGCGGTCGCAGAGTGTGCGACCATGACTAGGTCTGTGAAGTCAGGGTCCTCACTGACACCATGTCTGCTTTCAGCTGTATGTCAGATAGCTCATGAAACAAATCAGCATGACAAATAGCCAATTGGCAAAGATTAATAATTGCTGGTATAAATAATGGACAAAAAGTAGGGACTAATCGCTAACTAACAAGGAGAGAAAGGGTAGGAAGACCAAAAAAACGACCATATAGTCCACAAATATATGTAAAATATAATTTATCTTTATTACAAAAAGTGCATAACACAGGTGAGGAAAAGGTGTGCCAAATTGCACAAACCACTATATAAATGCATAACTGCACCGAGAATGCACAGAGCCAGGGGAACAAACAACTCTCCACATTGCGATTGTAATGATCCTAGACCTCTCCATCCCCACAATGTGTGGAAACGTCTGCACATAATCAAGATATAGCTACAAATAAAAACAAATTGCCCATAGGTATATATTAAGGTGTTAGTTCCTCAATGAGATCTTTAAGAGACAATACTGTACCCTGCCAGATCAGAAAGGTGTCATCAATGTACCGCGCCCAGGAGAGGACACAGACAATTGACGATGACCGCTGGTCCAACAAGAAGAGGTCCCTCTCCCACAGTCCCAGGAACAGGTTAGCATAGGAGGGGGCGAAGGCCACTCCCATGGCTGTTCCCTGGAGCTGTAGGTAGAAGGACCCCTTAAAAACAAAAAAATTGTATGTGAGTGTGAATTCCAGTAGTTCGAGAAGAAGGGCCCTCATACTAGGAGAGTGATCCGATGTCTCCAAAAAGAATTTTGTGGCACGCAAACCATCCTTGTGCCTAATGCTGGTGTACAGTGACTCAATGTCGGCTGTAACCAGAAGGGTACCTGGGTCTAGTGAGAGACCATAGACCAATCGAAGTAGTTGGGTAGTGTCTTTCAAAAATGATGGTAGGCCCTCTACAATGGGCTGTAAGATGGAATCTATCCATTTATTGACATGCTCCAGGTAATTCCCCCGGCCTGAAACAATTGGGCATCCTGGCGGAGTGTGCATGTTTTTGTGGACTTTAGGAAGAAGATAGAAATTTGATATCACCAGCTCCTTAACTGTTAATGCAGCAGCTAATTCCTTGTTGATGACCTCATTATCAATAGCATTTGATAGAATTTTCTTAAGAAGTGCACTGTAGGCAGACAAGGGGTTAAAAGTAATTTTTTTCAATAGCATATAGGATTTTTAGGTTGATGAAAAGCCTCACGTTCATACATGACTGTGGGCCATATGACAATATTACCCCCCTTGTCTGCCGGTTTCAGTACAACATCTGGTAAATTCTGTAGATAATGGAGGCACCGCTGCGTATCTCTCATCGGATTATCACAATGTATATGTTGAGGAATTCATAAAAAATCTTTAGTTATTACCTGCACAAATAAATCAATACTGCTGCAGGTAGAAAGTGGGGGATTTCCTGGAGCGTGGTCTAATGGAAGGAGGAATCCTACCTCCCTCTGGTGTCTTGTGTTCGTCAGATAACTCCTTCAATGTCCTTAATGCTGCTTGTTCTTCTTCTGAGGGGAAGAGAGTGTGTAGATGATCATCATAAAAATGTTGCTTAAATAATAAGGGCCGAGCAAAAATGTGAAAGTCCTTAATAACCGTAAAAGTATCAAGACCCGCTGATGGAGAAAATGAGAGGCCCTTTCATAATAGAGAGAAGTCAGAAGCAGATAGTGGGTAATCACTCAAGTTAATTACCTTATTGTCCCCATAACCACCATCTGGAGAACGGGGAACTTCATGCTTCTATGGATGATAATTATGATTGCGGGACTTCTTATTTATGACCCCCGAATGTGTTACCATCGAGGAAGTAGAGGCATCAGATGGTTCACCAAAGGAGAAAATAGATGAGAATGAAGTAGTCCGGTGTCTTGACTGTGACTGGGATGATGTCTTAGTCCATCGGTAGACTCTTTTCAGTTGGTAATTACCGATGAGCGAGTGTACTTATTGCTCAGGTTTTCCCAAGCACGCTCGGGTTATCTCCGAGTATTTTGTTAGTGCTCGGAGATTTTGTTTTTGTTGACTCATCTACATGATTTATGGCTGCTAGACAGGCTGAATACATGCGGAGATTCCCTAGCAACCAGGCAACCACCACATGTACTCAGGCTGGCTAGCAGCCGTAAATCATGCAGCTGCATCAACAAAAACTAAATCTCCGAGCACTAACAAATACTCGGAGATCACCAGAGCGTGCTCGGGAAAACCTGAGCAATAAGTATACTCGCTCATCACTATTGGTAATCCTTCAAATCTCTATTACATTTGGAGATTTGTGATTCGTGATTTTAGCTATATCTTGATTATGTGCAGACATTTCCACACATTATAACATCCATTTTTTTTACTAATCCCCATTGTGGGGATGGAGAGGTCTAGGATCATTACAATTGCAGTGTGGAGCATTGTTTGTTCACCTGGCTCCGTGTGTTCTTGGTGCAGCTATGCATTTGTATAGGGTTTTGTGCAATTTGGCGCACCTTTTCCTCACCTGTGTTATGCACTTTTTGTAATAAAGATAAATTATATTTTACATACATTTGTGTACTACACCATGTTCCAAATTATTATGCAAATTACATGTTTCTCGGATTTTCCTAAATGGCCGGTGCAAATGACAATCAGTCTAATAAAAGTAATCACCCATTAGCCCCTTCATGACCCAGCCTATTTTGGCCTTAATGACCTTGCTGTTTTTTGCAATTCTGACCAGTGTCCCTTTATGAGGTAATAACTCAGGAACGATTCAACGGATCCTAGCGATTCTGAGATTGTTTTTTCGTGACATATTGGGCTTCATGTTAGTGGTAAATTTAGGTCGATAATTTCTGAGTTTATTTGTGAAAAAAACGGAAATTTGGCGAAAATTTTGAAAATTTTGCAATTTTCACATTTTGAATTTTTATTCTGTTAAACCAGAGAGTTATGTGACACAAAATAGTTAATAAATAACGTTTCCCACATGTCTACTTTACATCAGCACAATTTTGGAAACAAATTTTTTTTTTGCTAGGAAGTTATAAGGGTTAAAATTTGACCAGTGATTTCTCATTTTTACAACAAAATTTACAAAACCATTTTTTTTAGGGACCACCTCACATTTGAAGTCATTTTGAGGGTTCTATATGGCTGAAAATACCCAAAAGTGACACCATTCTAAAAACTGCACCCCTCAAGGTGCTCAAAACCACATTCAAGAAGTTTATTAACCCTTCAGGTGTTTCACAGCAGCAGAAGCAACATGGAAGTAAAAAATGAACATTTAACTTTTTAGTCACAAAAATGATCTTTTAGCAACAATTTTTTTATTTTCCCAAGGGTAAAAGGAGAAACTGGACCACGGACGTTGTTGTCCAATTTGTCCTGAGTACGCTGATACCTCATATGTGGGGGTAAACCACTGTTTGGGCGCACGGCAGGGCTTGGAAGGGAAGGAGCGCCATTTGACTTTTTGAATGAAAAATTGGCTCCAATCTTTAGCGGACACCATGTCACGTTTGGAGAGCCCCTGTGTGCCTAAACATTGGAGCTCCCCCACAAGTGACCCCATTTTGGAAACTAGACCCCCCAAGGAACTTATCTAGAAGCATAGTGAGCACTTTAAACCCCCAGGTGCTTCACAAATTGATCCGTAAAAATGAAAAAGTACTTTTTTTTCCCCAAAAAATTATTTTAGCCTCAATTTTTTCATTTTCACATGGGCAACAGGATAAAATGGATCCTAAATTTTGTTGGGCAATTTCTCCTGAGTACACCGATACCTCACATGTTGGGTTAAACCACTGTTTGGGCACATGGTAAGGCTCGGAAGGGAAGGAGCGCCATTTGACTTTTTGAATGAAAAATTATCTCCATCGTTAGCGGACACCATGTCGCTTTTGGAATGCCCCTGTGTGCCTAAACACTGGAGCTCCTCCACAAGTGACCCCATTTTGGAAACTAGACCCCCCAAGGAACTTATCTAGAGGCATAGTGAGCACTTTAAACCCCCAGGTGCTTCACAAATTGATCCGCAAAAATGAAAAAGTACTTTTTTTTCACACAAAATTTCTTTTAGCCTCAATTCTTTCATTTTCACATGGGCAACAGGATAAAATGGATCCTAAAATTTGTTGGGCAATTTCTTCTGAGTACGCCGATACCTCATATGTGGGGGTAAACCACTGTTTGGGTGCACGGCAAGGCTCGGAAGGGGAGGCGTGCCATTTGACTTTTTGAATGGAAAATTAGCTCCAATCGTTAGCGGACACCATATCGCGTTTGGAGAGCCCCTGTGTGCCTAAACTTTGGAGATCCCCTACAAGTGACCCCATTTTGGAAACTAGACCCCCCAAGGAACTTATCTAGATGCATAGTGAGCACTTATAACCCCCAGATGCTTCACAGAAGTTTATAACGCAGAGCCGTGAAAATAAAAAATAATTTTTCTTTCCTCAAAAATGATTTTTAGCCCAGAATTTTTTATTTTCCCAAGGGTAATAGGAGAAATTGGACCCCAAATGTTGTTGTCCAGTTTGTCCTGAGTACGATGATACCCCATATGTGGGGGTAAACCACTGTTTGGGCGCACGGCAGGGCTCGGAAGGGAAGGCACGCCATTTGGCTTTTTGAATGGAAAATTAGCTCCAATCATTAGCGGACACCATGTCGCGTTTGGAGAGCCCCTGTGTGCCTAAACATTGGAGCTCCCACACAAGTGACCCCATTTTGGAAACTAGACCTCCCAAGGAACTAAACTAGATGTGTGGTGAGCACTTTGAACCCCCAAGTGCTTCACAGAAGTTTATAACGCAGAGCCATGAAAATAAAAAATAATTTTTCTTTTCTCAAAAATGATTTTTTAGCCCACAATTTTTTATTTTCCCAAGGGTAACAGGAGAAATTGGACCCCAAAAGTTGTTGTCCAGTTTCTCCTGAGTACGATGATACCCCATATGTGGGGGTAAACCACTGTTTTGGCACACGTCGGGGTTCGGAAGGGAAGTAGTGACGTTTTAAAATGCAGACTTTGATGGAATGCTCTGCGGGCGTCAGGTTGCTTTTGCAGAGCCCCTGATGTGCCTAAACAGTAGGAACTCCCCACAAGTGACTCCATTTTGGAAACTAGACCCCCAAGGGAACTTATCTAGATGTGTGGTGAGCACTTTGAACCCCCAAGTGCTTCACAGAAGTTTATAACGCAGAGCCGTGAAAATAATAAATGTGTTTCCTTTCCTCAAAAATATTTTTTTAGCCCAGAATTTTTTATTTTTGCAAGAGTAACAGGAGAAATTGGACCCAAAAGTTGTTGTCCAGTTTCTCCTGAGTACGCTGATACCCCATATATGGGGGTAAACCACTGTTTGGGCACATGCCGGGGCTCGGAAGGGAAGTAGTGACGTTTTGGAATGCAGACTTTGATGGAATGGTCTGCGGGCATCATGTTACGTTTGCAGAGCCCCTGATATGCCTAAACAGTAGAAACCCCCCACAAGTGACCCCATTTTGGAAACTAGACCCCCCAAGGAACTTATCTAGATGTGTGGTGAGCACGTTTAACCCCCAAGTGCTTCACAGAAGTTTACAACGCAGAGCCGTGAAAATAAAAAATCATTTTTCTTTCCTCAAAAAAGATGTTTTAGCAAGCAATTTTTTATTTTCACAACGGTAACAGGAGAAATTGGGCCCCAATATTTGTTACCCAGTTTGTTGTGAGTGTGCTGGTACCCCATATGTGGGGGTAAACCACTGTTTGGGCACACGTCAGGGCTCGGAAGGGAAGTAGTGACATTTGAAATGCAGACTTTGATGGAATGGTCTGCGGGCGTCACATTGCATTTGCAGAGCCCCTGATGTGCCTAAACAGTAGAAACACCCCACAAGTGACCCCATTTTGGAAACTAGACCCCCCCAAGCAACTTATCTAGATGTGTGATGAGCACGTTCAACCCCCAAGTGCTTCACAGAAGTTTATAACGCAGAGCCGTGAAAATAAAAAATCATTTTTCTTTCCTCAAAAAAGATGTTTTAGCAAGCAATTTTTTATTTTCACAAGGGTAACAGGAGAAATTGGGCCCCAATATTTGTTGCCCAGTTTGTTGTGAGTGTGCTGGTACCCCATATGTAGGGGTAAACCACTGTTTGGGCACACGTCAGGGCTCGGAAGGGAAGTAGTGACATTTGAAATGCAGACTTTGATGGAATGGTCTGCGGACGTCACATTGCATTTGCAGAGCCCCTGATGTGCCTAAACAGTAGAAACACCCCCACAAGTGACCCCATTTTGGAAACTAGACCCCCCCAAGCAACTTATCTAGATGTGTGATGAGCACGTTCAACCCCCAAGTGCTTCACAGAAGTTTACAACCCAGAGCCGTGAAAATAAAAAATCATTTTTCTTTCCTCAAAAAAGATGTTTTAGCAAGCAATTTTTTATTTTCACAAGGGTAACAGGAGAAATTGGGCCCCAATATTTGTTGCCCAGTTTGTTGTGAGTGTGCTGGTACCCCATATGTGGGGGTAAACCACTGTTTGGGCACACGTCAGGGCTCGGAAGGGAAGTAGTGACATTTGAAATGCAGACTTTGATGGAATGGTCTGCGGGCGTCACATTGCATTTGCAGAGCCCCTGATGTGCCTAAACAGTAGAAACACCCCCACAAGTGACCCCATTTTGGAAACTAGACCCCCCAAGCAACTTATCTAGATGTGTGATGAGCACGTTCAACCCCCAAGTGCTTCACAGAAGTTTACAACCCAGAGCCGTGAAAATAAAAAATCATTTTTCTTTCCTCAAAAAAGATGTTTTAGCAAGCAATTTTTTATTTTCACAAGGGTAACAGGAGAAATTGGGCCCCAATATTTGTTGCCCAGTTTGTTGTGAGTGTGCTGGTACCCCATATGTGGGGGTAAACCACTGTTTGGGCACACGTCAGGGCTCGGAAGGGAAGTAGTGACATTTGAAATGCAGACTTTGATGGAATGGTCTGCGGGCATCACGTTGCATTTGCAGAGCCCCTGATGTGCCTAAACAGTAGAAACACCCCACAAGTGACCCCATTTTGGAAACTAGACCCCCGAAGGAACTTATCTAGATGTGTGGTGAGCACTTTCAACCCCCAAGTGCTTCACAGAAGTTTATAACGCAGAGCCGTTAAAATAAAAAATAATTGTTCTTTCCTCAAAAAGTATGTTTTAGCAAGTAATTTTTTATTTTTGCAAGGGTAACAGGAGAAATTGGACCCCAACAGTTGTTGCCCAGTTTGTCCTGAGTACGCTGGTACCCCAAATGTGGGGGTAAACCACTGTTTGGGCGCACGTCGGGGCTTGGAAGGGAGGGAGCACCATTTGACTTTTTGAACGCAAGATTGGCTGGAATCAATGGTGGCGCCATGTTGCGTTTGGAGACCCCTGATGTGCCTAAACAGTGGAAACCCCTCAATTCTAACTTCAACACTAACCCCAACACACCCCTAATCCTAATCCCAACTGTAGCCATAACCCTAATCACAACCCTAACCCCAACACACCCCTAACCACAACCCTAACCGCAACACACCCATAACCCTAATTCCAACCCTAATCCTAACCCTAATCCCAACCCTAATCCCAACCCTAACCACAACTGTAACCCCAACGCACCCCTAACCCTATCCGTAACCCTAACCACAAGCCTAATCTTAACCCTATTTCCAACCCTAGCCCTAATTCCAACCCTAACTCTAATTCCAACCCTAACCCTAAGGCTATGTGCCCACGTTGCGGATTCGTGTGAGATTTTTCCGCACGATTTTTGAAAAATCTGCAGGTAAAAGGCACTGCATTTTACCTGCGGATTTACAGCAGATTTCCAGTGTTTTTTTGTGCGGATTTCACCTGCGGATTCCTATTGAGGAACAGGTGTAAAACGCTGCGGAATCCGCACAAAGAATTGACATGCTGCGGAAAATACAACGCAGCGTTTCTGCACGGAATTTTCCGCACCATGGGCACAGCGGATTTGGTTTTCCATAGGTGTACATGGTACTGTAAACCTGATGGAAAACTGCTACGAATTCGCAGCGGCCAATCTGCTGCGGATCCGCGGCCAATCCGCTGCAGATCCGCGGCCAATCCGCTGCGGATCCGCAGCCAAATCCGCACTGTGTGCACATGCCATTACCCTAACCCTACCCCTAACCCTACCCGTAACCCTAACCCTACCCCTAACCCTACCCCTACCCCTAGTTCTAACCCTAGTTCTAACCCTAACCCTAGTGGAAAAAGAAAAAAAAATATTTTCTTTATTTTATTATTGTCCCTACCTATGGGGGTGATAAAGGGGGGGGTTTATTTATTATTTTTTTTATTTTGATCGCTGTGATAGAACCTACCACAGCGATCAAAATGTACTTTGCAATGAATCTGCCGGCCGGCAGATTCGGCGGGCGCACTGAGCATGCGCCCGCCATTTTGGAAGATGGCGGCGCCCATGGAGGAGGCGGACGGGCACCGGGAGCCTCGGTAAGTATAAGGGGGGAGAGATCGGGGCACGGGGGGGGCGTCGGAGCACGGGGGGGGTGACATAGGAGCACGGGGGGAGCGGACAGGAGGACGGGGGAGCGGAGCACAGGACGGAGGGGACTACGGGACAGATCGGTGGCTTGGGGGGGCGATCGGTGGGGTGGGGGGGGGGTCACTTCAGTATTTCCAGCCATGGCCGATGATATTGCAGCATCGGCCATGGCTGGATTGTAATATTTCACCAGTTTTTTAGGTGAAATATTACAAATCGCTCTGATTGGCAGTTTCACTTTCAACAGCCAATCAGAGCGATCGTAGCAACGGGGGGGTGAAGCCTGGGCTGAAGTACCACTCCCCCTGTCCCTGCAGAACGGGTGAAATCGGAGTTAACCCTTTCACCCGCTCTGCAGCGACGCGGTCATTCCATGACGCCACATAGGCGTCATGGGTCGGATTGGCACGGGTTTTCATGACGCCTACGTGGCGTCATGGGTCGGGAAGGGGTTAGAGTATACATCGAATTTCATTGAAGAAACCTCCCAATGATAACAGTATAATCTCCAAAATGAATAAAAACTCAAAATGCACTGTTCCACATTATTAGGCACAGTAGAATTTCTAAACATTTGATATGTTTTAAAGAACTGAAGATGCTCATTTGTGGAATTTTCAGCATTAGGAGGTCACACTCACTGAACAAAAAAGCTATTTAACTCCAAAACATCCTAACAGGCCAAGTTACATGTTAACATAGGACCCCTTCTTTGATATCACCTTCACAATTCTTGTGTCCATTGAATTTGTGTGTTTTTGGAGAGTTTCTGCTTGTATTTCTTTGCATGAAGTCAGAATAGCCTCCCAGAGCTGCTGTTTTGATTTGAACTGACTCCCACCCTCATAGATCTTTTGCTTGAGGACACTCCAAAGGTTCTCTATAGGGTTGAGGTCAGGGGAAGATGGTGGCCACACCATGAGTTTATCTCCTTTTATGCCCATAGCAGCCAAAGACTCAGAGGTATTCTTTGCAGCATGAGATGGTGCATTGTCATGCATGAAGATGATTTTGCTCCTGAAGGCAAGTTTCTGCTTTTTAGACCATGGACGAAAGTTGTCAGTCAGAAACTCTATTTACTTTGCAGAGGTCATTTTCACATCTTCAGGAACCTTAAAGGGCCCTACCAGCTGTTTCCCCATTATTCCAGCCCAAAACATGACTCCTCCACCTCCTTGCTGACGTCGCAGCCTTGTTGGGACATGGTGGCCATCCACCAACCATCCACTACTCCATCCATCTGGACCATCCAGGGTCGCTCAACCCTCATCAGTAAACAAGACTGTTTGAAAATTAGTCTTCATGTATGGCTGGGCCCACTGCAACTGTTTTTGCTTGTGAACACTGTTTAGGGGTGGCCGAATAGTAGGTTTATGCACAACTGGCACAGCAAGCCTTTGAAGGATCTTACACTTTGAGGTTCGAGGGACTCCAGTGGCACCAGCAGCTTCAAATAACTGTTTGCTGCTTTGTATTGGTATTTTGGCAGCTGCTCTCGTAATCCAATGATTTTGTCTGGCAGAAACCTTCGACATTATGCCTTTATCTGCATGAACTCTGTCTGTGCTCTGTTTCAGTCACAAATCTCTTCACAGTATGATGATCACTCTTAAGTTTTCATGAAATATCTAATGTTTTATACCTTTTCCAAGGCATTGCACTATTTAACGCTTTTCAGCAGCAGAGAGATCCTTTTTATTTCCCATATTGCTTGAAATCTGTGGCCTGCTTAATAAAGTGGAACATTATTTTTAAGTAGTTTTCCTTTAATTAGAATCACCTGGAAAACTAATTATCACATGTGTTTAAGATTGATTTCAGTGATCCATTGAGCCCTGAGACACAATACCATCCACGAGTTTATTTGAAAAACAAAACACTTAAATCTTTATGACACTTAAATCCAATTTGCATAATAATTTGGAACACGGTGTATATGGTAGTTTTTTTGGTCTTCCTACCTTTTTATCTCCTTTCAGCTGTATGTGCATCCAAGGTCGCACATTCAGGTGAAATATATTGCTGCTCCCTACACCCCAAGCTCTTTAAAGGCCGCCGGCCACTCAGATGTCGACAGTCAACATTTCTGTGCCCGTCATGGGTGGTGCATGACTTTACACCGACAGTGGAGGATGAAGAAGACAATGTTTGCTGTGGGAGTGAGGACAAGTAAGAAGAATTATGTATTTATTTTAAATATATTTTGAAAGAGCACCAGACATTATTAATAAAGAGACCCAGGCAGGGGACATTATAAACTAAGGGGTCCAGGATGGGGGACCTTATTAAATAAAGGGCCCAGGGTGGGGTGCAATATTACAGAAAGGGGGACATTACAGAATAGGTGACATTATTACAGGACAGGACAAGGACGGAGGACATTATTATAGAATAGGGAACATTATTACAGGAATAGGCCAAGGTGGGAGACTTTGTTACTGGATAGGGGCCAGAATGGGTGACTTTATTACTGATAGAGGCCAGGAAGGGGAATATTATTACTGGATGGAAGACATTAATAAAGGATGGGGGACATTAATGCAGGATACAAAAAAATAGAACAAATCAGACTGCTCCAGCGATGAAAAGGTAAGTATAAAACTTCTCTTTTACTGACATATCATGGAGAATAGGGCAGACCAACACCTTTTTTGGCATTCAAGCCTTAGTCATGATAAATTTCTAAATGACAAATATGCCCTTATAAACAGTATCAATAGAACAAGTAACCCATGTGTGAATATCTACCGATACTACTGGTTGATATTCACACAAGGGTTGCTTGTTCTAATGATATATTAGCAATTATTTTCTTTTCATTCCTAAATCTTTTTGATATGCTGTGTCAATAATTTAATTGCAGTATCCTCTGTATTTGAGTCTTGATTTTATGTTGTCAGATGCTTTAATAAAAAATTGCCTTCATCAGAGCATAACCTTCTTGCTCTTGAAAATTCCCCTAAGGTATGGATGCAATGGTGTGAAATGGATGGACATTGTTGGCTCGTAGTGTGGTATTCCCACTGATAGGTTTGCGATATGTAGAACATATGAAGTTTATGGAGAGATTTCTCTTGAATAAGACATCAAATTGCAGATATCA
This sequence comes from Ranitomeya variabilis, assembly GCF_051348905.1. Classification (NCBI taxonomy): domain Eukaryota; kingdom Metazoa; phylum Chordata; class Amphibia; order Anura; family Dendrobatidae; genus Ranitomeya; species Ranitomeya variabilis. The sequence continues at coordinate 63,894,355 of NC_135239.1, read as the reverse complement.
AGGTGTAATTTTATTAGACTTTATATAAGCTTCATGTCCATGTAGACCAGAGGTGTTAAACTGCATTCCTTGAGGGTCGCCAACAGGTCATGTTTTCAGGATTTCCTTAGCATTCCACAAGGTGCTGGAATCATTCTGTGCAGGTGATTAAATTATCACCTGTGCAATGCAAGGAAATCCTGAAAACATGACCTGTTGGCGGCCCTCGAGGAATGCAGTTTGACACCTCTGATGTAGACGGCTTAGGAGGCTTGATCCTACTGACAGATTCCCATTAAGGGGAAGACAAAATGTTTATCCAGCTTACATACATCAGTGCATACGAATAAAGCACATCTGTCAGTTCAGATGTGACAATATTCTGTTATTTTCACAATATAATGACCCCAATGTATTCCAGAATGCAAGAACTATTGCAAGGTTGTACACACAACTGGTAACAAGGAAGTATTACCAGTAAATTATTGTTTAGCACAAGGAAAAAGAACAACAGACGCACAAATGGTGAAACTGAACGTATGTTTGTTTGATCAACTCAAATCACACAAAGTAAGGAAGTAAAATGTAATCGCTTTAATCACTTAAAGGGGTTGTCCTGGCTGAATTCAGAAGTCTGCAGTCTGATGAATTGTGATATTGTCACTATAACCCTACACACCTTGTGTGGGTGGTCAGTCATGTTACCATATGTATATGATTTGAATACTTGTGGTCACGTACCGACTAGTCTTATCCCGATTCTCGCAATTCTTTTCTATTGAGAGAAGCCAGGAAAGTCTAGTCAGGACTTTACCCCCATTATACAATTTTCATTTACAGTCAAGTGACCACCAACCCACATGGGGAATACAGAGGAATCGTGGCAGTGCACATATCGCACATTGTCACAGTTTGGCACATTGAGGGACTGCACAATATTTCTGTATGGGGAACTCCTTTAAGAATGCATCCAGTTATAGCTTTACCACAATTTCTTATTTGTTTATTTTATCATTACTGCATTCCGAAAGAGACAACTGTTTTTTCTGTGTTGAGGTGGTTTTTTTTTGTCAATGATATCATCTTGGTGTTCATACAAGTTATCAATTAAATTGATTCTTGGGAAAGAAGGGTGGAAAATAATTAACCCCTTTACCCCCAAGGGTGGTTTGCACATTAATGACCAGGCCAATTTTTACAATTCTGACCACTGTCTTTTTATGAGGTTATAACTCTGGAACGCTTCAACGGATCCTGATGATTCTGACATTGCTTTCTCGTGACATATTGATCTTCATGATAGTGGTAAAATTTCTTTGATATTATTTTATTTGTGAAAAAAAAAAAGAAATTTGGCAAAAATTTAGAAAATTTAGCAATTTTCCAACTTTGAATTTTGATGCCCTTAGATCACAGAGATATGTCACACAAAATACTTAATAACTAACATTTCCCACATGTCTACTTTACATCAGCACAATTTTGGAACCAACATTTTTTTTGTTAGGGAGTTATAAGGGTTAAAAGTTGACCAGCAATTTCTCGTTTTTACAACAAAATTTTTTTTTAGGGACCACATCACATTTGAAGTCATTTTGAGGGGTCTATATGATAGAAAATAACCAAGTGTGACACCATTCTAAAAACTGCACCACTCAGGGTGCTCAAAACCATGTTCAAGAAGTTTATTAACCCTTCAGGTGTTTCACAGGTATTTTTGGAATGTTTAAAAAGAATTAACATTTAACTTTTTTTCACAAAAAATTTACTTCAGCTCCAATTTGTTTTATTTTACCAAGGGTAACAGGAGAAAATGGACCCCAAAAGTTATTTTACAATTTGTCCTGAGTATGCCGATACCCCATATGTGGGGGTAAACCACTGTTTGGGCGCATGGCAGAGCTCGGAAGGGAAGGAGTGCCAATTGACTTTTCAATGCAAAATTGACTGGAATTGAGATGGGACTCCATGTTGCGTTTGGAAAGCCCCTGATGTGCCTAAACATTGAAACCCCCCACAAGTGACACCATTTTGGAAAGCAGACCCCTAAGGAACTTATCTAGATGTGTGGTGAGGACTTTGACCCACCAAGTGCTTCACAGAAGTTTATAATGCAGAGCCATAAAAATAAAAAATATTTTTTCACAAACATGATCTTTTCGCCCATAATTTTTTATTTTCCCAAGGGTACCAAAAGAAATTGGACCCCAAAAGTTGTTGCGCAATTTGTCCTGAGTATGCTGATACCCGATATGTGGGGGGGAACCACTGTTTGGGCACATGGCAGAGTTCGGAAGGGAAGGAGCGCCGTTTGACTTTTCAATGCAAAATTGACTGGAATTGAGATTGGACACCATTGGAGAGCCCCTGATGTGCCTAAACATTGAAACCCCCCACAAGTGACACCATTTTGGAAAGTAGACCCCCTAAGGAATTTATCTAGATGTGTTGTGAGAGCTTTGAACCCCCAAGTGTTTCACTTCAGTTTATAACGCAGAGCCGTGAAACTAAAAATTCTTTTTTTTTCACAAAATTATTTTTAGCCCCAAGTTTTGTATTTTCCCAAGGGTAACAGGAGAAATTGGACCCCAAAAGTTGTTGTCCAATTTGTCCTGAGTACGCTGATACCCCATATGTGGGGGGGAACCACCGTTTGGGCGCATGGCAGAGCTAGGAAGGGAAGGAGCGCCGTTTGGAATTCAGACTTAGATGGAATGGTCTGCAGGTGTCAAATTGCGTTTGCAGAGCCCCTAATGTACCTAAACAGTAGAAACCCCCACAAATGACCCCATATTAGAAACTAGACCCCCACGGAACTTATCTAGATGTGTTATGAGAGCTTTGAACCCCCAAGTGTTTCACTACAGTTTATAACGCAGAGCCGTGAAAATAAAAATTATTATTTTTTTCTCACAAAAAGGGTTTTTTAGCCCCCCTAATTTTTATTTTCCCTAGGGTAAAAAGAGAAATTGGACCCCAAAAGTTGTTGACCAATTTGTCCTGAGTACGCTGATATTCCATATGTTTGGGTAAACCCCTGTTTGGGCGCACGGGAGAGCTCGGAAGGGAAGGAGCACTGTTTTACTTTTTCAACGCAGAATTGGCTGGAATTGAGATCGGATGCCATGTCGCGTTTGGAGAGCCCTTGATGTGCTTAAACAGTGGAAACCCCCAATTCTAACTGAAACCATAACCCAATCACACCCCTAACCAAAACACACCCCTAACCCTAATCCCATCTCTAACCATAACCCTAACCACACCCCTAACCTGAACATGCCCCTAACCCTAATCCCAACCACAAACCTAACCCCAACCTTACCCTTAATTCCAACACACCCCTAACCCTAATCCCAACCCTAACCACACCCCTAAATCCAACACACCCCTAACACTAATCCCAACCATAACCCTAACCACACCCCTAACCCTGACACACCCCTAACCCTAATCCCAACCATGAATGTAATCAAAACCCTAACTTTAGCCCCAACCCTAACCCTAAATTTAGCCCCAACCCTAACCCTAACTTTAGCCCCAACCCTGACTGTAGCCCTAACCCCAACCCTAACCCTAGCCCCAACCCTAGCCCTAACCCTAGCCCCAACCCTAACCCTAGCCCCAACCCTAACCCTAGCCCCAACCCTAACCCTAGCCCTAACCCTAGCCCCAACCCTAACCCTATCCCTAACCCTAGCCCCAACCCTAACCCTAGCCACAACCCTAACCCTAGCCCCAACCCTAACCCTATGTTGTGAATTCTGCTCTTGGGCTCCCTCCGGTGGTTGTAAGTGGTAGCGCTGCTGTCTCTGAATCACAGCATTTATCAGGTGTGTTCACTTTTTGCAATTTTGACTGGGCTATTTAGTCTTGCTTCACCCTTTAGTCAGTACCAGTTGTCCATTGTTCCTGGAGGATTCACATCCCCACCTGGTCTCTTCTGCTTTGCAGTTCATTTCAACAAAGATAAGTTCTGGCCTTGATTTTTGCTGTCCACATGCTGTGGCCTTATTGTTCAGTTCTTTTCCATGCTTTTGTCTTGTCCAGCTTGGTCTGTATAAGGATTGTTTAGCCAAGCTGGTATCTCTGGAGATGCAGATATACCCTCCATATCTTTAGTTAGCTGTGGAGATTTTGTATTTTCTGTGGTGGATATTTTCTAGTGTTTTAATACTGACCGCATAGTACTCTGTCCTATCCTTTCTATTTAGTTAGAAGTGGCCTCCTTTACTAAATTCTCATTTCAGTCTGTGTATGTTTTTTCCCTCTCCTCTCACAGTCAATATTTGTGGGGGGCTGTCTATCCTTTGGGGATTTTCTCTGAGGCAAGATAGCTTTACCTTTTCTATCTCTAGGTGTAATTAGTCCTCCGGCTGTGTCGAGATGTCTAGGGAGTGCTAGGTACATTCCACGGCTACTTCTAGTTGCGGTGTTAAGTTCAGGGTCTGCGGTCAGTACAGGTACCACCTTCTCCAGAGTACGTCTCATGCTGCTCTTAGGCCACCAGATCATAACAGTACAACTGGCCAACAATGAGTTAACCGCATCCCAAAAGAAGGGAAGGAAAGTGCTGAGCCATTTTTTTTCTGTAGTCTGTTGTGTTTTTTTTTTTTTCTTCCCTCTTTACCTCTGGGTGGCTCAGGAGTTCGGCGCTGGTATGGATGTTCAGGGATTGGCTTCTCGTGTGGATCAACTTGCTGCTAGAGTACTGGGTATTTCCGATTATATCGTTCAGACTCCGGTTTTAGAGCCTAGAATTGCAACTCCTGATTTGTTTTTTGGGGATAGGTCCAAATTTCTGAGCTTTAACCCCTTCCCGACATGTGACGGTATAGTACGTCACATGTCGGGACCCCCGCTTTGATGTGCGCTCCGGCGGTGAGCGCACATCAAAGTCGCGACATGTCAGCTGTTTTTTACAGCTGACATGTGCGCGCAATAGCGGCGGGTGAAATCGCAATCACCCGCCGCTATTAACTAGTTAAATGCCGCTGTCAAGCGCAGACAGCGGCATTTAACTACCGCATCCGGCCGTGCGGCCGGATATGAGCGCATCGCCGACCCCCGTCACATGATCGGGGGTCGGCGATGCTCCTCCATTGTAACCATAGAGGTCCTTGAGACCTCTATGGTTACTGATTGCCGGTGGCTGTGAGCGCCCCCCTGTGGTCGGCGCTCACAGCACACCTGCATTTTAGCTACATAACAGCGATCTGATGATCGCTGTTATGTAGCAGAGCCGATCGGGCTGTGCCTGCTTCTAGCCTCCCATGGAGGCTATAGAAGCATGGCAAAAGTAAAAAAAAAAAGTTTTTAAAAATGTGAAAAAAATAAAAAAAACATAAAAGTTTAAATCACCCCCCTTTCGCCCCAATCAAAATAAATCAATAAAAAAAACCAAAAACCTACACATATTTGGTATCGCCGCGTTCAGAATCGCCCGATCTATCAATTAAAAAAAAGCATTAACCTGATCGCTAAATGGCGTAATGAGAAAAAAATTCGAAACGCCAGATTTACGTTTTTTTGGTCGCCACGACATTGCATTAAAATGCAATAACGGGCGATCAAAAGAACGTATCTACACCAAAATGCTATCATTAAAAACGCCAGCTCGGCACGCAAAAAATAAGCCCTCACCTGACCCCAGATCACGAAAAATGGAGACGCTACGAGTATCGGAAAATGGCGCAATTTTGTTTTGTTTTGTTTTTTGCAAAGTTTGGAATTTTTTTTCACCACTTAGGTGAAAAATAACCTAGTCATGTTAGGTGTCTATGAACTCGTAGTGACCTGGAGAATCATAATGGCAGGTCAGTTTTAGCATTTAGTGAACCTAGCAAAATAGGCAAGCAAAAAACAAGTGTGGGATTGCACTTTTTTTGCAATTTCACTGCACTTGGAATTTTTTTCCCGTTTTCTAGTACACGACATGCTAAAACCAATGATGTCGTTCAAAAGTACAACTCGTCCCGCAAAAAATAAGCCCTCACATGGCCAAATTGACGGAAAAATAAAAAAGTTATGGCTCTGGGAAGGAGGGGAGCGAAAAACGAAAACGGAAAAACGGAAAAAGCTCCGGGGGTGAAGGGGTTAAAAATAACTGTAAACTGTTTTTTGCTCTGAAACCCCGTTCCTCTGGTGATCCCATCCAGCAGGTTAAAATTGTTATATCTCTGCTGCGTGGCGATCCCCAGGATTGGGCATTTGCCCTGGAACCTGGGAATCCGGCGTTGCTTAATGTAGATACCTTTTTTCAGGCGCTTGGGTTATTCTATGACGAACCTAATTCAGTGGATCATGCTGAGAAGACCTTGTTGGCCCTGTCTCAGGGTCAAGAAGCGGCAGAATCATATTGCCAGAAGTTGAGAAAATGGTCTGTACTGACTAAATGGAATGAGGATGCCTTGGCGGCAATCTTCAGAAAGGGTCTCTCTGAATCCATTAAAGATGTTATGGTGGGGTTCCCCACGCCTGCTGGTCTGAGTGATTCTATGTCTCTGGCCATTCAGATTGATCGGCGCTTGCGCGAGCGCAGAGTTGTGCACACTATGGCATTGTCTTCCGAGCGGAGTCCTGAGCCTATGCAGTGTGATAGGATTGTGTCTAGAGCTGAACGACAAGGAATCAGACGTCAGAATAGGTTGTGTTTTTACTGCGGCGATTCTGCTTGTTATTTCTGATTGCCCTAGGCGTACCAAGAGAATCGCTAGTTCTGTTACCATCAGTACTGTACAACCTAAATTTCTGTTATCTGTGACCCTGATCTGCTCATTATCGTCATTTTCTGTCATGGCATTTGTGGATTCAGGTGCCGCTCTAAACTTAATGGACTTAGAATTTGCCAGACGTTGTGGTTTCCCCTTGCAGCCTTTGCAGAGTCCTATTCCTTTGAGGGGCATTGATGCTACACCGTTGGCTAAAAATAAACCTCAGTTTTGGACACAGCTGACCATGTGCATGGCGCCAGCCCATCAGGAAGATTGTCGTTTTCTGGTGTTGCATAATTTGCATGATGCTATTGTGCTGGGTTTCCCATGGTTACAGGTGCATAATCCGGTATTGGATTGGAAATCTATGTCTGTGACTAGTTGGGGTTGTCAGGGGGTTCATGGTGACGTTCCTTTGATGTCAATTGCCTCCTCCCGCTCTTCTGAAATTCCTGAGTTTTTGTCAGATTTCCAGGATGTATTCAATGAGCCCAAGTCCAGTTCCCTTCCACCGCATAGGGACTGTGATTGTGCTATTGACTTGATTCCAGGCTGTAAGTTCCCTAAGGGCCGACTTTTCAACCTGTCTGTGCCAGAACATACCGCCATGCGGAGCTATGTAAAGGAGTCCTTGGAGAAGGGGCATATTCGGCCATCTTCTTCACCATTGGGAGCAGGTTTTTTTTTTTGTTGCCAAAAAAGATGGCTCCTTGAGACCCTGTATTGATTATCGCCTCTTGAATAAGATCACGGTCAAATTCCAATACCCTTTGCCTTTGCTTTCTGATCTGTTTGCTAGGATTAAGGGGGCTAGTTGGTTTACTAAGATTGACTTTCAAGGGGCATATAATCTTGTTCGTATTAAGCAGGGTGACGAATGGAAAACTGCGTTTAATACGCCCGAAGGCCATTTTGAATACCTTGTGATGCCATTCGGACTCTCTAATGCTCCATCTGTGTTTCAGTCTTTCATGCATGATATATTTCGGAATTATCTTGATAAATTCATGATTGTATATTTGGATGATATTTTGATTTTTTCAGATGACTGGGAATCTCATGTGAAACAAGTCAGGATGGTATTTCAGATCCTTCGTGATAATGCCTTGTTTGTGAAGGGGTCTAAGTGCCTCTTTGGAGTACAGAAGATTTCTTTTTTGGGCTTCATTTTTTCTCCCTCATCTATAGAAATGGATCCGGTTAAGGTTCAGGCCATTCATGATTGGATCCAGCCCACATCCGTGAAGAGCCTTCAGAAATTTTTGGGCTTTGCTAATTTTTATCGCCGTTTCATTGCCAACTTCTCCAGTGTGGTTAAACGCCTGACCGATTTGACGAAGAAAGGCGCTGATGTGACGAATTGGTCCTCTGCGGCTGTTTCTGCCTTTCAGGAGCTTAAACGCCGATTTACTTCTGCCCCTGTGTTGCGTCAGCCGGATGTTTCTCTTCCTTTTCAGGTTGAGGTTGACGCTTCTGAGATTGGGGCAGGGGCCGTTTTGTCTCAGAGGAATTCTGATGGTTCCTTGATGAAACCATGTGCCTTCTTTTCTCGAAAGTTTTCGCCTGCGGAACGCAATTATGATGTCGGCAATCGTGAGTTGTTGGCTATGAAGTGGGAATTTGAGGAGTGGCGACATTGGCTTGAGGGGGCCAAGCACCGTATTGTGGTCTTGACCGATCATAAGAATCTGATTTATCTCGAGTCTGCCAAACGGCTGAATCCTAGACAGGCCTGATGGTCCCTGTTTTTCTCCCGTTTTGATTTTGTGGTCTCGTATCTTCCGGGTTCTAAGAATGTTAAGGCTGATGCCCTCTCTAGGAGCTTTTTGCCTGATTCTCCTGGGGTCCTTGAGCTGGTCGGTATTCTGAAGGAAGGGGTGATTCTTTCTGCCATCTCCCCTGATTTACGACGGGTTCTTCAGGAATTTCAGGCTGATAAACCTGACCGCTGTCCAGCGGGGAAATTGTTTGTTCCTGACAGATGGACTAGTAAAGTGATTTCGGAGGTTCATTGTTCTGTGTTAGCTGGTCATCCTGGGATTTTTGGTACCAGAGATTTGGTTGGTAGGTCCTTTTGGTGGCCTTCTTTGTCATGGGATGTGCATTCTTTTGTGCAGTCCTGTGGGACTTGTGCGCGGGCCAAGCCTTGCTGTTTCCGCGCTAGTGGGTTGCTTTTGCCTTTGCCGGTCCCTGAGAGGCCTTGGACGCATATTTCTATGGATTTTATTTCGGATCTTCCGGTTTCCCAGAGGATGTCAGTTATCTGGGTGGTTTGTGACCGGTTTTCTAAGATGGTTCATTTGGTACCTTTGCCTAAGTTGCCTTCCTCTTCTGATTTGGTTCCGTTGTTTTTTCAGCATGTGGTTCGTTTGCATGGCATTCCGGAGAATATTGTGTCCGATAGAGGTTCCCAGTTTGTTTCTAGGTTTTGGCGGGCCTTTTGTGCTAGGCTGGGCATTGATTTGTCTTTTTCTTCCGCATTTCATCCTCAGACAAATGGCCAAACCGAGCGAACTAATCAGACTTTGGAAACTTATTTGAGATGCTTTGTATCTGCTGATCAGGATGATTGGGTGGCTTTCTTGCCATTGGACGAGTTTGCCCTTAATAATTGGGCTAGTTCTGCTACCTTGGTTTCACCCTTCTTTTGTAACTCTGGTTTTCATCCTCGTTTTTCTTCGGGGCAGGTTGAGCCTTCTGATTGTCCTGGGGTGGACTCTGTGGTTGACAGGTTGCAGCAAATTTGGGCTCATGTTGTTGACAATTTGGTGTTGTCTCAGGAGGGGGCTCAGCGTTTTGCTAACCGTCGTCGGTGTGTTGGTTCCCGGCTTCGGGTTGGGGATTTGGTCTGGTTGTCTTCCCGTCATGTCCCTATGAAGGTTTCTTCCCCTAAGTTTAAGCCTCGGTTTATTGGCCCTTATAAGATTTCTGAGATTATCAATCCAGTGTCTTTTCGTTTGGCCCTTCCAGACTCTTTTTCCATCCATAATGTTTTTCATAGATCTTTGTTGCGGAAATATGTGCCGCCCGTTGTTCCCTCTGTTGATCCTCCTGCCCCGGTGTTGATTGATGGGGAGTTGTAGTATGTGGTTGAGAAGATTTTGGATTCCCGTTTTTCGAGGCGGAAGCTTCAGTATCTTGTCAAATGGAAGGGTTATGGCCAGGAGGATAATTCTTGGGTTGTTACCTCCGATGTTCATGCTGATGATTTGGTTCATGCCTTTCATTTGGCTCGTCCGGATTGGCCTGGGGGCTCTAGTGAGGGTTCTGTGACCCCTCCTCAAGGGGGGGGGGTACTGTTGTGAATTCTGCTCTTGGGCTACCTCCGGTGGTTGTAAGTGGTAGCGCTGCTGTCTCTGAATCGCAGCATTTATCAGGTGTGTTCACCTTTTGCAAATCTGACTGGGCTATTTAGTCTTGCTTCACCCTTTAGTCAGTGCCAGTTGTCCATTGTTCCTGGAGGATTCACATCTCTGCCTGGTCTCTCCTGCTTTGCAGTTCTTTTCATCAAAGATAAGTTCTGGCCTTGATTTTTTGCTGTCCACTGTTATGGACCTGGTGGTTAGGTGCACCTGGAAAGACCTGATGGTTAAACTAGAAGACAGGACGAGCTCTGGGAAGTGGGAACTCTGCTGACCGCAAATCCTAATCCTATAACACACACACTAGAAATAGCTGTGGAGCGTACCTAACTCTCCCTAGACGCCTCTTCACAGCCTAAGAGCTAACTACCCCTAAAGATAGGAAAATAAGCCTTACCTTGCCTCAGAGAAAATTCCCCAAAGGTAAAGGCAGCCCCCCACATATATTAACTGTGAGTTAAGAGGAAAGTCACAAACACAGGGATGAAACAGGTTTCAGCAAAGGAGGCCAGACTTACTAGATAGACTGAGGATAGGAAAGGGATCTATGCGGTCAGCACAAAAAACTACAAAAAACCACGCAGAGTGTGCAAAAAGACCCCCGCACCGAATCACGGTGCGGAGGTGCCACTCTGCAACCCAGAGCTTCCAGGTAGCAAGGCAATATCATGTTAGCAAGCTGGACTAGAACTTTAGCAAGTACTAAGAAATATATTCAGTACACAATGAACAACAAATGAACTAGCAGGGACTTAGCTTCTGCTGGAGTAGACAGGTCATCAGAAAGATCCGAGAGAGAGAGATCTGAACCAGTGCTAATACATTGACAGCTGGCATGGAGTAACGATCTGAGTGGAGTTAAATAGAGAAGCCAACCCAGCCGCAAATGAGGGCAGCTGAGGAAGCAACCTCAGAACCCGCAGTTCCACTCAGAGCCACCAGAGGGAGTCCATGGACAGAACTCGCCGAAGTATCATTCATGACCACAGGAGGGAGTTCAAGAACGGAATTCACAACAGTCCACATGCTGTGGCTTTATTGTTCATTTCTTTTCCATGTTTTTTGTCTTGTCCAGCTTGGTCTGTATAAGGATTTGTTTAGCCAAGCTGGTATCTCTGGAGATGCAGATATACCCTCCATATCTTTAGTTAGCTGTGGAGTTTTTGTATTTTCTGTGGTGGATATTTTCTAGTGTTTTAATACTGACCGCATAGTACTCTGTCCTATCCTTTCTATTTAGCTAGAAGTGGCCTCCTTTGCTAAATTCTGATTTCAGTCTGTGTATGTTTTTTCCCTCTCCTCTCACAGTCAATATTTGTGGGGGGCTGCCTATCCTTTGGGAATTTTTTCTGAGGCAAGATAGTTTTCCCTTTTCTATCTCTAGGGGTAATTAGTCCTCCGGCTGTGTCGAGATGTCCAGGGAGTGCTAGGTACATTCCACGGCTACTTCTAGTTGCGGTGTTAAGTTCAGGGTCTGCGGTCAGTACAGGTACCATCTTCTCCAGAGTACGTCTCATGCTGCTCTTAGGCCACCAGATCATAACAGCACATACAGGCGGGCTGCCCAGTGCTACAAAATCATGCTGTGTGAATAGAGGCCTACAGTTTACAGAGCCATCTTAGTCCAACTGCGCCCTGCAAGATAAAGTGCAAAAAAACCACATACAGTTATATGAAAAAGTTTGGGCACCCCTATTAATCTTAAGCTTAATGTTGTATAAAAATAGTTTTTTTTGCAACAGCTATTTCAGTTTCATATATCTAATAACTGTTGGACACAGTAATGTTTCTGCCTTGATCTGAGGTTTATTGTACTAACAGAAAATGTGCAATCTGCATTCAAACAAAATTTGACAGGTGCATAAGTATGGGCACCTCACCAGAAAAGTGACATTAATATTTAGTAGATCCTCCTTTTGCAAAAATATCAGACTCTAGTCTCTTACTAGAACAAACCCAAAATGAAAGAAAACAATATAATGTTCTTCCACATGCTCACAACCACAGTGGGGGAGTCTACCAGAAAGACATTTTTAATAAGATAAGGACACTCCTAAAGCCAATATAATAGAACAGAAGAAAACAGAGTTGATGTCCAAAAAATTACATAATATTTTATTAAATTACAGAAATACCAATAATTACCAACAACATATGACAATACACATAGATAAAAATCAAGATAGTTAGAGATGGAAGGTAGCACAGACAAAAAACGGTGCAGCACTCAGGCTGATGCCATATACATGAAAATCACCTGCATAGTGCAGAGTATGGCACAGGTATTAAGCCGGGGGGCATATGGAAAGATATATAAGAGTCTCGTGAGCCCTGTACACTGGCTCATTTCTCACTATTTAGGCCATAAATCCCCACCCCAGATTCTTACCCACACGCTGGCACCAGGACCGGACCACACCGTTGCCCCAACGTGCGTTTCGTGTCGGCTTCGTCACGAAACGCGCGTTGGGGCAACGGTGTGGTCCGGTCCTGGTGCCAGCGTGTGGGTAAGAATCTGGGGTGGGGATTTATGGCCTAATTAGTGAGAAATGAGCCAGTGTACAGGGCTCATGAGACTCTTATATATCTTTCCATATGCCCCCCGGCTTAATACCTGTGCCATACTCTGCACTATGCAGGTGATTTTCATGTATATGGCATCAGCCTGAGTGCTGCACCGTTTTTTGTCTGTGCTACCTTCCATCTCTAACTATCTTGATTTTTATCTATGTGTATTGTCATATGTTGGTAATTATTGGTATTTCTGTAATTTAATAAAATATTATGTAATTTTTTGGACATGAACTCCGTTTTCTTCTGTTCTATTCTAGTCTCTTACTGTAGCTTTTAATGAGTTCCTGGATCCTGGATGAAGGTATTTTTGACCATTCCTCTTTACAAAACAATTCCAGTTCATTTAAGTTTGATGGTCGCCGAGCCTGGACAGCCCTCTTCAAATGATCCCACAGATGTTCAATGATATTCAGGTCTGGGGACTGGGATGGCCATTCCAGAACAGTGTAATTGTTCCTCTGCATGAATGCCTGAGTAGATTTGGAGCGGTGTTTTGGATCATTGTCTTGCTGAAAGATCCATCCCCTGCGTAACTTCAACTTCGTCACTGATTCATGAACATTATTGCCAAGAATCTGCTGTTACTGAGAGGAATCCATGCGTCCCTCAACTTTAACAAGATTCCCGGTGCCGGCATTGGCCACACAGCCCCAAAGCATGATGGAACCTCCACCAAATTTTACTGTGGGTAGCAAGTGTTTTTCTTGGAATGCTGTGTTTTTTGGCCGCCATGCATAACGCCTTTTTGTATGACCAAACAACTCAATCTTGGTTTCATCAGTCCACAGGACCTTCTTCCAAAAATAAATTGGCTTCTCCAAATGTGCTTTTGCATACCTCAGCCGACTCTGTTTGTGGCGTGCTTTCAGAAACAGCTTCTTTCGCATCACTCTCCCATACAGCTTCTCCTTGTGCAAAGTGCGTTGTATAGTTGACCGATGCACAGTGACACCATCTGCAGCAAGTTGATGCTGCAGCTCTCTGGAGGTGGTCTGAGGATTGTCCTTGACTGACCTCACCATTCTTCTCTGCCTTTCTGATGTTTTTCTTGGCCTGCCACTTCTGGCCTTAACAAGAACTGTACCTGTGTTCTTCCATTTCCTTACTATGTTCCTCACAGTGGAAATTGACAGGTTAAATCTCTGAGACAGCTTTTTGTATCCTTCCCCTGAACAACTATGTTGATTAATCTTTGTTTTCAGATCATTTGACAGTTGTTTTGAGGAGCCCATGATGCCACTCTTCAGAGGAGATTCAAACAGGAGAACAACTTGCAAGTGGCCACTTTAAGTAGCTTTTCTCATGATTGTATACACCTGGCTATGAAGTTCAAAGCTCAATGAGGTTACAAAACCAAAAAAAGTGTTTTAGTAAGTCAGTAAAAAGTAGGTAGGCATATTTAAAACAAGAAAATGATAAGGGTGCCCATACTTATGCACCTGTCAAATTTTGTTTGAATGCAGATTGCACATTTTCTGTTAGTACAATAAACCTCATTTCAAGGCAGAAACATTACTGTGTCCAACAGTTATTAGATATATGAAACTGAAATAGCTGTTGCAAAAAAAACAAATTTTATACAACATTAAGCTTAAGATTAATAGGGGTGCCCAAACTTTTTCATAGAACTGTATCAATGTATGTAAGGTATTAGTTTATATTGGGGCCTCAATACGTAAGCCGGCAACCCACGTCAAGGGTCCTTACATTTTTGCCGGTCCTAACGCTAAACATTGAGTAAAAGCTCACAGACGCACAAAGAGGACTTAAAAATCCTCCAGAAAATTGACAAAAAAATCACAGAGAAAAAAGCAGAGATGGTTACTTGCTGAAGCCTCCAAACAAATGCACCAGCAGGGCGCATCGGACCCGATTAATGATGGCAACTAGTGTTGAGCATTCCGATACCGCAAGTATCGGGTATCGGCCAATACTTGCGGGTATCGGAATTCCGATACCGAGATCCGATACTTTTGTGGTATCGGGTATCGGTATCGAAACAACATTAATGTGTAAAATAAAGAATTAAAATAAAAAAATATTGCTATACTCACCTCTCCGACGCAGCCTGGACCTCACCGAGGGAACCGGCAGCGTTCTTTGCTTAAAATGCGCGCGTTTACTTCCTTCCGTGACGTCACGGCTTGTGATTGGTTGCGTGCCGCCCATGTGACCGCGACGCGACCAATCACAGCAAGCCGTGACGTAATTTCAGGTCCTGAATGCCTAATTCTGCATTCAGGACCTGAAAATTACGTCACGGCTTGCTGTGATTGGTCGCGTCGCGGTCACATGGGCGGCACGCAACCAATCACAAGCCGTGACGTAATTTTAAAATGCGCGCGTTTCCTGCCTCCCGTGACGTCATGGCTTGTGATTGGTCGCGTCGCCCATGTGACCGCGACGCGACCAATCACAAGCCGGAACGTAATTTTAAAATCATCAATGCCTAGAATTAGGCATTGAGGACCTGAAAATTACATCACGGCTTGCTGTGATTGGTCGCGTCGCGGCCACATGGGCGGCACGCGACCAATCAGAAGCCGTGACGTCACGGAAGGAAGTAAATGCGCGCATTTTAAGCAAAGAACGCTGCCGGTTCCCTCGGTGAGGTCCAGGCTGCGTCGGAGAGGTGAGTATAGCAATATTTTTTATTTTAATTCTTTATTTTACACATTAATATGGATCCCAGGGCCTGAAGGAGAGTTTCCTCTTCTTCAGACCCTGGGAACCATCAGGGATACCGTCCGATACTTGAGTCCCATTGACTTGTATTGGTATCGGGTATCGGATTAGATCCGATACTTTGCCGGTATCGGCCGATACTTTCCGATACCGATACTTTCAAGTATCGGACGGTATCGCTCAACACTAATGGCAACAACACAGGTGCAAAAATTACCAATTTTTTGCACCTGTGTTGTTGCCATCATTAATCGGGTCCGATGCGCCCTGCTGGTGCATTTGTTTGGAGGCTTCAGCAGGTAACCATCTCTGCTTTTTTCTCTGTGATTTTTTTTGTCAATTTTCTGGAGGATTTTTAAGTCCTCTTTGTGCGTCTGTGAGCTAGTGCAGAACAAAGTAAACTTTTTACCTCCGATCACAGCTGCGGGCTCACATTGTCATTTCACAGAGTGAGACCCGCAGCTGTCTAACAGGCGGTAATGATTTTACCACGGATCAGAAGCAGTGTTTGCCGCATTGTGATGCACATAACAGCATGGCAAACATTGCATGTTCGTGCCCCCAATTCAAGTGAATGGGGTCCGGGTTCGGGTCCAGGTACTGTTCTGGTACTCGAACCTGAACCCGCCACAGCGGAACATCCAGGGAACCGTCCATTTCTAGTCAGCTGACATTGCAAAGCTGACATTAACCACAACAAATATTACCCCACTTGCCACCGCACCAGGGCAAGTTGGAAGTTTAAATAAATACTTGTCATGATTGTGATTGCACTGGAAAAGCAGGTTGATTGGTTGCACCACAGCCTTTCAACAAACTTTTTTCAGGCTGCCGAGCCCGAACAGTAGCACAGACTTCCTGTTCGTGTTCTGGATCCGTGCACAAATAGTAGGTGTTTGGTACAGGTCCCGAACTTTATCATTCGGGTTCTCCCATCACTATTCAAAACTCCTTGCCCTGGAAATATTGCCATCTTGGCTTGTGGAAAGGCTTTCACAATCTCATGACTGCGTCCGTCCCTTGGTACTGGCTCACCAGCTAACACTATTTCTCCCGGAAAGCCATACCTGCCTTACCTTACACCAGCACGCATCCCATAACATAACCCTTGCCCTGACCAATGCAGATACTGGGAAGGTCCACTTAATAACCGACACATGGACAAGTGCTTGTGGCCAGGGATGCTACATTTCTCTGAGTTGGACCCTGGAACCACACACATGCTACCAACGCCTAGAATTGCGGGCCCAAGTTCCATCAGAGTTCTCCCCTTCTCCTACACCAGTTCCTGCACCCCCTCCTCCTCCACATCCTCCATCATTGATTTATCATTCATATCATTCGCAAGTTGGAAGCACTGCAGCACTGCTTTGGCGAAGCGGCAAAAGTCTCTGCTTAAACTCATCTGTTTAGGTGACAGACAGCACACCGCGGAAAGGTTGTTGAAAGGTCTAACAGACCAGAGAAATCTGTGGCTCTCGTTGCTGAACCTATAGCCAGTCACGATCATGTGTGATAGTGACCGTAACCTGATGGCAACTTTGAAGCTTGGCAAGCTCAATACACATGCTCAATTTAATGGTTCAGGACTTTCTGAAAACCTACCCCAGTTTGCCTGAGCCGCTTGTCAAAGTATGTCACTTT
This sequence comes from Ranitomeya variabilis, assembly GCF_051348905.1. Classification (NCBI taxonomy): domain Eukaryota; kingdom Metazoa; phylum Chordata; class Amphibia; order Anura; family Dendrobatidae; genus Ranitomeya; species Ranitomeya variabilis. The sequence goes on along the minus strand of NC_135239.1, from coordinate 63,877,401 downwards.
ACTTGCGCCCATTTCCACAAGTAATCTAGAGCTATCGCATTTCTGGCAGTGGTGCAGCAGTGCTTGTAAACTGCCGCCTCAGTGACTGGGTTTGTGCTATGCCCACGCCCTGGAGCTCAACATTGCATATGTTGGCAAGGCTTTGTGAGCAGGAGAGGGCAGTAGTTGAATGCAAGCTTCATCATGTTCATTAGTATTCCTATCAGCCTCCACACATAACAACTTACGAGTGGCCATGAATGTCTGACATTTGTGCGTTTCCCTAAAACTTCAAGGAATCAACCAAGATGGTGAGTGGCCATGACGACATAATTAGCATGACCATCCTGCTTCTTTTTCTATTCAAATGCTATCTGCTCACAATGAAAGATGAAGCTTTGCATGCTGACCTGTTGGCGATGGAGGAAGAAAGTAGACATGGTGATACTACCCAGCCCTGTCTCATCTCAACTTCTCAGTGCAAATTGGGTTATAATGAGGAGCAGGAGGCTGAGGAGGAGAAACAAGAGATGGTTACCTGCGCTATGGATGGCTTAAAGAGGAGGAGAGGGAAGAGGAGGAGATGGAGCATCATCCTCCTGTCGAGGACAGTAAAATCTTGACTGTTTGGAGTCTTGCACACATGGCAGACTTCATGCCCTGCTGCCTTTCACTTGAATCTCGCGTAATACGCATTTTTGGCATCACCTAGTACTGGTTGCTTACCCTTCAAGACCCACACTAGATGGAGAACTTTCCATCTCCCCTTCCTGTGGCAGAGAGGGCAAGTAAAATGGTGCAATAGCAGAAGGCCTTATTAAAGGAATTGGTCAAAAACTTCCCATCTGACAACACTAGCAGCAGAGGTCAGAGTTCTTTGGACAACCGAGGAGCAGAGAGGAGGGAGTCACACAACAGGTCCAACAGAGGCAGGTTAACACTATCAAAGGTCTGAGACAGTTTTATTAGACCCTCCCAGTGCCCAGGCCCTGATTTGCTGGGTACTCTGACAAATAGGGAAAAGTCCATGAAGATGGAGAATGAGTATCTAGCCGACCGTACCAGCATCCTCCGTGATTCCTCTGTGCTGTACATCTATTGGGTGCCCATTCTGGACACGTGATATGAACCTTTCCTCTACACCTTGAAGGTGCTTGCCTGCCCTGCTGCTAGCATTTTGCCAGAACAGGTTTTTAGTGCTGCCAGGAACATAATAACTCATAGGTGCATGCCCCTGTCAGCTGAAAAAAATGTTGTGCTCTGGCTAGTGTAGGGATAGGATGCACTCGAGTAAGAGACAGTGTCAGACTCTGTGGGTGGAATTGTAAAACAGCCTCTCCATGGGCACTGTGCCCCAATCCGTGTGAGGGAAATTTTCCAAACACAGCGTTCCTTCTTTCAAAAACTGTAATGAAAGTAGGAATAATTTTCTGGCACATCAGTTTACAGTGATTTTAAAAAATCTGTTTCACTGGCTTTTTGGAACATTTTTGATAATTTTTTCATCAACAATCCTAAAGTGTTAGTAGCACCTTTGCTTGAAAAAAATGCAAATTATTTGCTTCTTTTTCGGGTAGTTCTTTTCATTAACTGGAGGCCGGAATCAATAAATGCAAATGTCAACACTTGCTCCTCTGAGTGTCGGAGTGTTGGATCACTTGTCTCCTGAGACTTGCCATGGTGGGAGGAAGGAGGATTAGATTGATGTTTAGGTGGTCCAGACTCTTGGCTACTAAGGGTACTGTCACACAGTGCCATTTTCATCGCTACGACGGTACGATTCGTGACGTTCTAGCGATATCCATACGATATCGCAGTGTCTGACACGCAGCAGCGATCAGGGACCCCGCTGAGAATCGTACGTCGTAGCAGATCGTATGGAACTTTCTTTCGTCGCTTGATCACCCGCTGACATCGCTGGATCGTTGTGTGTGACAGCGATCCAGCGATGTGTTCGCTTGTAACCAGAGTAAACATCGGGTAACTAAGCGCAGGGCCGCGCTTAGTAACCCGATGTTTACCCTGGTTACCAGCGTAAACGTAAAAAAAACAAACACTACATACTCACATTCCGGTGTCTGTCCTCCGGCGTCTCAGCTTCTCTGCACTGTGAGCGCCTGCCAGCCGGAAAGCGAGCACAGCGGTAACGCGGTGACGTCACCGCTGTGCTTTCCGGCTATGGCGCTTACACAGTGGAGAGAAGCAGAACGCCGGGGGACAGACACCGGAATGTAAGTATGTACTGTTTGTTTTTTTTACGTTTACGCTGGTAACCAGGGTAAACATCGGGTTACTAAGCGCGGCCCTGCGCTTAGTAACCCGATGTTTACCCTGGTTACCCGGGGACTTCGGCATCGCTCCAGCGCCGTGATTGCACAGTGTGACCGCAGTCTACGACGCTGGAGCGATAATCATACGACGCTGCGACGTCACGAATCGTGCCGTCGTAGCGATCAAAATTGCACTGTGAGACAGTACCCTGAGACTGGACTGTGTGGAAGACAGGGTGGTGATGGTAAACATACTGGAAGTCTTATCTGCTATACAACTGGCCACCTGTGTGCACGGTTATGCTTTATAGATTCTTGTTCCACACACCCCTGCAAAGTATGACAGTAATCTAGAATTCATGGATGAGCTTATTTATTGTGCTCCAAAATGATTAATTTAGGAGTGAGAGCTTGTTGCAGGCTCTCAAAAATTTATAAGTGAGGGCTGTGTGTTTATGAATTCTCCTTGGAGCGTGGGTAGAGAAGGGTGAAAAAACAGTAAACAGTTTTGTCCAAACCGCATATAACACATGGGTCATGGGAAACGCAGTGGTACATAAAATTAGCCATGTCTGCCAGACTCCCAATAGTCAAGACTTCCCTGTCCCCACAAGAAAGAGGACTCTCCATCTCCTCCTCCTCTTCCCTTTCATCCTACCTCTCCTCCTGCTAACAGTTCAGTATTGTTGCTGGTCAAACATTTTGAAAAAATTAGCAAAAAGCCAGTGAAGCAGATAATTTAGAATAATTACAACAGTGTAAACTGATGATCTACCCAAAAATGATTCCTGCAGTAATTCCAGCTTTTTAAAATAAAAAAGGCCCCCCCATTTCACAAATTTATGGTGAAGGACCTCCCAAATTAATGTCGAGGATTGCCCAAAGACCCTCCCAAATGTATGGTTGAGGGCCACCTGAGGACCCTCCCAAATTAATGGTAGAGGGCTGCCTGAATGCCCTCCCAAATACATAATAGAGGGCCGCCTGATGGCCCTCCAAAAATTCTGGTTGACGGCTGCCTGATGGCCTTCCCAAATTTATTTGCCAGCCAACATTCATTGGGGGCGCCAAAAATTAGCATCCCTGTCCACAAGCACTTGTCCACATGTCGGTCGTTAGATGGATATTCACAGTAACTGTGTTGGTGAGGGCATGGGTGTTGCTATGTAAGGTGGGGACAAAGCACTGCAAAAAATAGTGGTGGAAGGGGACCAAGCACCAAGGGACGTACGCCGCTCTTGGAAACCCACAGTGTCCACAAGCCTAATTGGCAAGATTTCCAAGGCAAGTAGTCTGTGAATTTGCCCGTTTAGAGTTTGGACCTGTGGCTAGGTATTTTATTTCATTTCAAGGCTTGTGGTAGGAACAGCTAAGTGCTGCGTGGGGAAAGTAAGTGGATGTGGTTGCTGATAGTGCTTGCAAATGTGCAACGACAGTGTTAGGGCTGGACACATCAGTGCTTGCATCCTGGACATGGAATTGGCAAATAAGTGGCACCCTATATACTTTCTTCCTCTATCTATCAAATTGCCATGGACTCTGGGAAAGCAGAACCTATAACACATGGCAACTCAAAAAACAACGTATCATGGAAGGAAAAGTCAGGGTCTCTTGAGCCAATGAGGAAAGATTGAGATTAATGTTACATAAATGGAAATGTTTGTTATCCACTTTGTGCCAGGATTCTAACAGAAGTGAAGTTGCTAACTTTGGTATACCTTTGATTTGTGCAAAAATTTGTGGGATTTTTTTTCTCACTGCTCTAGCCACTTAAAAAAAAAAGTGGGCAAGATTATAGTGGGTGAGCAGAACTTCCACATTTACTATAATTTATGCTAGAAATAAATCTGTTTCATTTTGTATGCAAAAACGTCAGTAAAAATATATAACTTTATTTGAATAAACAAAACATGTAAAATGCAGCTTAAAAAGTGAGTGTCATCCAATGGATGGCACTACAAGACACCAAGAGGCATAGAAGTATAACAATCAAGTTAGGTTCAATTTTCATCCAGAAAAGAGGGCAATTTTTTTCTCACTTGTCATCTGAGTGCAATCCGTTTTTTTTTGCTCAGCAGTTATTAATCATTTATAGGAGCATTTCCTATTTTACAGAATTGTAATGCATCTGTAAAAATTGGATGCTATACTGTAGCTAAGTATGTGGAGCGGCCCCCAAACGCAGGACGACGGGGTACTCGGATCCGGGTCTCTCTCGGTTCTGAGGATGTCACGGTGGCCTGACCCGGTCCGTGGTCCTGCTAAGGGGCGCCCAATAAAAGGTGTAGGTGGTGGTGTAGGTCGCAGTAAATAACGAGGATACAGGGTTGCAGTCTCTTTACCTCTTTACTGAAGGCTTCAGCATCCGCAATCCAGAGCACTGCTAACAGGGCTGGCTGAGACCGGCCGGTCCGAAGGCACATCCAGAGTTCCCTTTGCAGGTGGAAATCAGTGCCTACCTACTAGCGCCTGGGTGTTGTAGTACTTCCCTGCTGAGCACCACGGGATAGTCCTCACAACTGTCGTGTATGTTTCTGTTCTTTCTCTCCGTCCCCCAGATGATATGGATAGGACGCACCCGTATGACCGGGTAGGCCTGGAGTTATTTTATAGGGACCCTAGAGACGCCCCTCTCCCACAATTGCCTCCGTTGTCTTCATTAGGTGATTAAGGTGAGGCAGCCAACCTAAAATTAACTGCCCTGCCGTTGGTTTGAAGTAATGCGTAGAGCCCAATACTTCCTCGGCATTCCGGCCACCGGCTACGCGCCTCAGTAGGATGTTGCCGATCTCGGGGCACGACTCCTACTGGTTCTATCGCCTTTGTGCTGTGATCTCGTTTCTCACTTCTCCACAATATACTTCGCTTCGTGTCCTTTCTTAGGATGCCGCCGCAATGAAGTGCAGGCGCGGCTCCGTAACGATCTGTCCTTTTCGCTAGGCCTCTGCCAGGATCCCACCCCTGACAGGGACCCCCCTGGATCTTCCCAAGCAACGCTCTTCTCTCACCAGATGTTACCTGGGCAAAACCCAGTCAGATTCTTCCTAACTTCCTATCCAACCCACAGTTTTACCAGAGTGTGAGGAGTGGCCTAATACATAGAACCCTTTGCTCCCCCTGGTGGCCGGAGTGTGAAGTGTAATGTGTGACTGTGATACCTGGTCAGGTGAACTCCTTTAGTGCCATCAGACGTACCATCACTCCCCTTAGTGGCGGAGCAACAGTTCTGCAACGACCAGGACTCTGGGGCGCTGCATATGGTATACGATTTTTTTCTCTCACCTAACGGATTTTGGAGTGATATCGTAGCATGTTTTAATTTTGTTCACAGACAGATTCCATCAGTAAAAGAAATTGGTCGTTACCACTGCCCCATTGAATATCATTGGTCCAAATGCTACCTGATGAAAAATCAGATAGCACCCTTTCCATTTATATGCTGGTGTAAGCGAGCCCTGAGACCAATAATGTAAAAAAGAAACCATGAAGTAAAGTGAAAAGTAATATAGATATATGACAATCAAAATTTTGTCAGAAATGTATTAGAAAAACACTGCAGCAGGTAAACTGATTTACAGTATATTATAAACCTCTGGGTGGTGAGGTGCCACTACCCCGACGCATGTTTCAGATGCGTGCTTTCATCTGGGGGACAAAGGCACACAGACGAATGCTCTGCCCCAATAAATCTATCTATAAATACTATATAGTATTATGTCCTCACAACCCAATAAAACAGTAAAGATTATACTCATCTAATCCTGATACCCGACACCGCAACCTCCGTCTCTTGGGCCTCGGGCAAAACATTCAGGGCTGGAGCCCCAGATCTTTGATGCTAGTGACACCCCTGCTCTGTGCTGTGACTCCCCTGCTCCTAATCCATCAGTCAGGCAGGAGGAAACGGTGCTGGGTGGGGAATTAGAGCTGGAGTGACAGAGGCTTCAGATCTACCTTAGGCTACTGTCACACAGTGCAATTTTGATCGCTACGACGGCACGATTCGTGACGTTGCAGCGTCGTATGATTATCGCTCCAGCGTCGTAGACTGCGGTCACACTTTGCAATCACGGCGCTGGAGCGATGCCGAAGTCCCCGGGTAACCAGGGTAAACATCGGGTTACTAAGCGCAGGGCCGCGCTTAGTAACCCGATGTTTACCATGGTTACCAGCGTAAAAGTAAAAAAAAACAAACCGTACATACTCACCATCTGATGCCCGTCAGGTCCCTTGCCGTCTGCTTCCTGCTCTGACTGAGTGCCGCCGTACAGTGAGAGCACAGCACAGCAGTGACGTCACCGCTGTGATCTGCTCTCACTTTCCGGCCAGCAGACAGTCAGAGCGGGAAGCGGACGGCAAGGGACCTGACGGACATCAGATGGTGAGCATGTACGGTTTTTTTTTTTTTTACTTTTACGCTGGTAACCACGGTAAACATCGGGTTACTAAGCGCGGCCCTGCGCTTAGTAACCCGATGTTTACCCTGGTTACCAGCGAACGCATCGCTGGATCGCTGTCACACACAACGATCCAGCGATGACAGCGGGAGATCCAGCGACAAAAGAAAGTTTCAAACGATCTGCTACGACGTACGATTCTCAGCAGGGTCCTTGATCGCTGCTGCGTGTCAGACACTGCGAGATCGTGCCGTCGTAGCGATCAAAATTGCACTGTGTGACAGTACCCTAAGTCCTTCAGCTCATTTGCATATCAATTCAAACACTGATTTAACAGAAATAGAGGACCAGACTGGCGATATAAAGGTATTTTTGGAGTTTTCTTTGAGAGAGCATCATGCACATAGTATGGGTTGTGAAATCTTGCAGACAGATTCCCTTCAATAAGAGTGAATAAGACCTTAATACTATATAAACTATGTAGAGAGATTTGCCAAAGAGGACATGTTACTTGCCATAAATATGCCCCAGGGCCATGGGGTACTCAGAACCGGGTTGGACAGTTCTTTGGGGAAGTCATGGGGCCATGACCCGACTCCGTGGCCCTGGGCGTGCAATAAAAATACAAGGTGGAAAGTTATTTGGGATTGATTCGTGATGCCACCCGTGGTGTTTGGCAAGGGATGGCCGACGCTGTGGTTCAGGTCCACTGGGGCTGATGGTGACGCAGCAAAGATGGTACAGCTCCCATGGGTAGAGCGGGGCCCAAGGGCAAATAAACAGGCGGTTCAGGTGGTGGTGAACTTTGGGGTATGGAGAATAAGCAAGGGATGCAGAAAAATACAGTTTTCTTTACCTTTACTTCTTGGTAGATGAACATGCAATCCGGGGTACCAGTTACCGATGACGGAAAGAGTTCGGCTAGCCTGGAAGCATTCAGGGGGTCCACCTTACCAGGTGGGGTTGGAGGCCTTCCTGCTGCGTTCCCTTATCAGGTCCCTGCTGCCTGTAGCTAAGCTGCGGCCCTCTCCTGCGTGTTGGCTTTGTCCTGTATGGCAGACAGCGCGAGCCTATCATGGGCACTGCATTTTCACTGGCAGCACCGGGCTCTTGGCCTGCTTTGGTGCCTCTGGGTGTTCGGTGTGGCCAGGGAGCTTACAGTCCCCTGCCCTCCAGATTTGGCTGTCGGGGCGTACAGCACCCGCACAGCCAAGGACTCTGGCATCCTTCTTGTCAGCGCTCCGGGGTCAGCTCTAAAGCAGCTGCAATTCCCCAGAGTCCTTGTCTCTGCTCCTCTCTCCTCACACTCACTCCCTCACAGACTACACTAACTCCTCCTCCCGACCAGAGAGGGCAGATTCCCAGAAGTCGGGTCTAGAGCTCCCCCTTCTGGCCTGAGGTCGGAATTGTGATGCATGCTGTGTATTACCTGGCATGGGGACCTCTTCCAGCTTCCAGGCATGACATCACCCTTCAGAGGGAGGCAATGTCACCGTGGCAACTGGACTCTGGGGTGCCACAAATATGTATTTTTAAGTGATGTATATGCAGCTGTTCTCCTGAATCTGGTGGTGTTTTTCTTTTGCTTCCTTGAACCACCATTCCTGAGATTTAGCCCCTCTCTTCCTTGTATGTAAATCTAGCTTTTTTAACATGAGAACCACACCCACTTGGATAAAGAGACTAGATTTACTTACTGGGAATAGGGGTCATATATGCAGATGGTACGTCTGATGGCACTTAAGGAGTTCACCTGACCAGGTATCACAGACACCAATACACTTCACAGTCTGGCCTCCAGGGGGAGCAAAGGGTACTATGTATTAGGCCACTCCTCACAATCTGGTAAAACTGGGGGTTGGATAGGAAGTTAGTTAAAAGCTGACTGGGTTGGAACCAGGCAACATCCTGTGGCAGGGGGTGTTGCTGGGAAAAGATTCAGGGGGTCCCTGTCAGGGGTGGGATCCTGACAGAGGCCTAGCGAACAAGACAGAGTGTTAAGGAACCACGCCTGCATGACATTGCGGCGGTATCTCAAGAAAGGACAAGAAGCGAGGTTTATTGTGAAGAGTGAGAAACGAGATCACAGCAAAAAGGAGATAACACCAGTAGGAGTTGTGCCGTAAGATCGAGGCAACATCCTACTGAGGCACGTAGCCGGTGGCCGGAACGCCGAGGAAGTATTGGGCTCCAAGCATTACTTCAAACCAACGGCAGGACAGTTAATTATAGGTTTGCTGTCTCACCTAAATCACCTAAGCAGACATAGGGGGCAACTGTGGGAGAGGGGCGTCACTAGGGTCCCGGAAGAACTCCAGGCCTACCCGTCATACGGGTGCGTCCTAGCCATATCATCTGGGGGACGGAGAAGAACATCAGAACAGATATAAGTTGTGAGAAAGAACATCAGAAACAGACACAACAGTTGTGAGGACTATCCCGTGGTGCTCAGCAGGGAAGTACTACAACACACAGGCGCTAGAAGGTAGGCACAGATTTCCACCTGCAAAGGGAACTCTGGAGGTGCCATCGGACCGGTCGGTCTCAGCCAGCCCTGTTAACAGTACTCTGGATTGAGGATCCTGAAGCCTTCAGTAAAGAGGTAAAGAGACTGCAACCCTGTGTCCTCGTTATTCACCGCGACCTGCACCACGCACCATCCTCACACCTTTCATTGGACGCCCCTTAGCAGGGTCACGGACCGGGTCTAGCCACCGTGACAACCCCAGAACTGAGACAGAGAGGCCCGGTACCGAGTACCCCGTGGCCCTGCATCTGGGGGCGCTCCATATACCTAGGGAACAGAGAGGAGCAGGAATAAAAGAAAAACAATGTTATATTTGTGGCAAGTGACAGCTCCACTTTGACTGCTCCTGCCAAGATTAACAGTTCTGCAAATATTGTTAAATAAAAGGTACTAAAATAATAGGGGGATATCACTAAAAGATAACATTTTTAAAGTTTTTAATATTTCCTTATGTACATACAGGGAATATTAAAAACCTGATCAATATGTCAGGAGGAAACTCCCTCTCCATCATTAACTGACAGTTGCAGGTAAACATTCACCTCCAATGGTAACAGAGATGACTGTATGGACAGAGCAAACATATATATAGGAGGCTTTCATAATTGATTCTGTCAGTGAACGGTGCCTGTACAAAGCAGAGGATGAAGCTCTGGATGCTCGCAGGGTTCATTGTGGCATCAGAAGTCTTCTGGAGTGCCAGCAGTTCTATGGTTAAACTTGACAATGGTGGATATGAAGACATCGTCATCGCCATTAACCCAAATTTACAAGAAGATGCAAAAATAATCACCAAAATCCAGGTACTTCCAGATAGATTCCTTTAAGTTACTGAGTAATCACATATTAGACTGTAAGCTCATAGGACCAGGTTCTCTTTTTGTATTTGCCTTGTTGATTATTCACTGCTTTTTAATGTATTGTGAATATTCAATGAATGTGATGGCACTAGATAATGATTATTAAAATGGAAAACATGTTCCATTACTCCATGTTTTATATTTTTCAGGATATGATAAAAGATGCAACCACATATTTGTTCTACGCCACCAAGAAACGACTTTATATAAGAAGCGTAAAAATCCTAATCCCTGCATCCTGGCCCAACAGAAATTACACCAAGAGTAAAACAGAGACCTATGACAAGGTTCAGTATAAATGCTCCATGTTGTTCCTAAATGTTTTTCTTTATTATATTAGTAATTGATTCACTTGGCGCTACAGTTTTATAATGCAAATCTAAATATGTAAAGTTTAGATGTATTTTTTGTGTGGTGTAATGTCAACTCTTTATTGCCAACGATCTCAGCACCAGACAGACTGGGATGCCAGAAGGTCTATTTTCTGCAGCTATGACAAATGTTAGACTATGGGTGTGCACAGCTGTTATCTGAAAATCTATATAAGTCAATTGAAAGCGCTGTGGATTGTGCATGTGCGCCTTTCCACTTACAGCAACCACAGCACAGGCGGGATGGTATGCTATGGGACCCACTTTCTTAGATAAGTGCGAATCAATGGTGAAACCCTCATTTATAAGACATTTATGGCATATCCTGTTGATGTGACATTAATGTCTGTAATAAGAATACAGTTTATTTTATTTTAAAATATAAGGGAGTGTAATGTGGCACAGGGCAGTAGCCGCGGCCAAGGTACTCGTCTTCCATGCCCGCTGGCACGCTGCTTAAAAATGGGGGTCCTGGCTAGGTGTGTTGACGTCATGATGCCGGTAATTTCAGCTGATCATGATCAGATAGTGTAAAGATCAATGCGTGAGACCATTAACTAAACATAAAGTCTTTTTGAACATCATTTTGGTTGGGACTATGTACAATAGATAGCGGGTGCATAACTTCATGAACATTTCCTTTACAACATGAAGAATCTTCACACACAGTCTCTCTACCTCTTCCCAGCTTACTTGTTTCTGCCTCCAAGTTCCTCTGCCTTCACCACATCCCAGCACTGGGCTACACACCAGTTAGTAAGAATCCTGTCCTCAACCCACGGTTCTGCATCCTCCTTTCCCTTAGGGGAACTAGTTTGCCACTATGGCCGTTACTTAACTTCTTTGCTTGCTGACCCCTTGGAACTATCGCCAGGGACACTCAATTCCTTTCATGTTTTCAGTTCCATCCTAGTCCGTTACCACTCTATCTTGTGTACTCGTGGCCGTACTGCTAGACATACTGTCGTAGGACCCGTGCATCACTCTGCCTTTCTTTCGCTTTGACACCATGCAGCGCTAATCACCTCTCCATCTTGACCTTTGGACACAGCGGTTCTTGAAAAAGACCCAGGAAGGATCGAAACATAACTCTACCTGTCTTTTTCTTTCCTCCTACCCAGCACTATGGTGGAATACTGTACTTAATTAAATAAATACAACCATTTATTCAAAGTTTTCCATGCAAGTACGGCTGATTTTCAACAACTGACTTTTTTTTCTCCACTGCCTCGATCTCTACTACATCAGGGATACCCACGTCACGTAGCTCCGCTGACTAGTCAGACTTTAGGCCTGCTTCTGTTGCATGGTGGGCCCTATCTGACTCACTATGAAGAAGTCCTTTCTGATCTTGCTACATAGCCCTTCCATGTCTGGGCTAGTCCCAACTCTTTACTCTATCCATACCTGCTCACTACCTGTTGCTGGTGTGAGGCTGTGGCCTCTGATACAGCTAGGGGGCACTGTTTGTCCTCCCCAGAATGTGCATGCAGACGGATGAAGTCCATAGGTGTTCATGAGAGTCACGGAATTCCGGTCCGGGTTTTCCATGTGGCTGAAGGCCACAGGTTTGTTTGTGTTTAAAAACCCTGCTGTAAGGGGTATGGGTGTTTCAGGGGTCGTTTCAGGTGTGCAAGGTGCACATCAGTGTCAGTCTGGTGTGTGCTGGTCGGCAGAGTGCATGGAGGCAGAGGCCAGCAGAGCCAGCACCCAGGGCAGCTGAATAGCCTGGCACCCGCAGCGTACACAGAGATGCAAGTCGTCCATGGTACTGGTCTCGGTTGTGGACAGTCCTGTGCCCGGAGGTGGATGTCCTGTGCCCGAAGGAGTCAGATGTGGACAGTCCTGTGCCCGGAGGTGGATGTCCTGTGCCCGAAAGAGGACTAGCATGTGCAACGATTGCAAACAGGTGGATATGGTGCCCGGCTGCTATCCGGTGGATATCCTGAACTGTGTATGACTGTGTGACTAAAGAGTCTGTAAAGAGACTGTGATACAGCGATGCAGGACACCCACGAGAACTAGTCAGAGGAGGGCTGGCGTGTGTAGTGTCTGCAACATATGAGGCTGTGTGTATGGAGACGTATAGAGACTGTGAGATGGCGTGCGGTTGCCCAGGGAAACTGGACAAGGGAAGTCTGGCCTGTTTAGAGACCGCAAATCTAAAGCCATGTGATATGTATTGCTTTGAACTGGTGTAAACTGGTCACTGAAAATATCCACTGAAGTTGTATGCATTTATGTGAATTGGACTTTAATGCTGTGAAGAAACACATTAAAAGAGACTTTTGTGTTTGAATTTGTGGGTCACTGCTTCTTCACTGCGTACGATGCTACTGCTGCCTTACACTGGGCAGAACACAACTCTATCAGATAATAATTGTAAAACATTATACTGCATCACATCACAGCACATATCAACAAGAAGGAACGTGGACACAACTTCCAACTACTTACAGGAGGAATATTACACAATTATGAATCATTAGAGATACCTGCTATTAAAAAATGCAGATTTGGGCATTTAATAATGTAACAATCAGAAAGCATAATGAACGTGACTAAATTACCAAGAAAAATAAATGTTAATGAGTTGTCTCATCTTATTAAATGGGTAACATTGCAACAAGATTGTAAAAACAAGAAACTTTGCAATTTGCCCCTTATTAAAAAATCCTTTCTATTCTCAAGAATTGTATCATGTACTGCTTGTTGCCTAAGTTTTTCAACTTCATTGCTGTCTATCAGCAATATGACGGTCTCTGTGGGTGCAACGGGCCTACCAGAGTTGTAAGGCCAGATTAGAAGTGTTGTGATGTGACGAGCAGCATATACAGTGTCCTGCCAGAGATTATATATATATATATTTTTATATATATATATATATATATATATATATATATATATATATATATATATATATATATACACCCCTGGAAGAAAGGGCTTTATACCAAGAAACAAGCAACTGTTTTGTAGGATTTAGAGATAGATCTGTCTAGGTGTCTGGTTTGATCCAGTTTTTCCGGCACTTGTAATGTGTAGGGTGAAAAGGAAAGCATCATCTTTTCTATAGAGCTTGCAAACACTGTTCTTAATCTAGTCGATAGCTCAATCTGGCCAGTTTCAGGGCCCCTATGCTTCTTTGATGCTGCACAAAGCTTTGTCTGCAGCATCGGCGGGCACTCATTTGGACCAGTGGCACAACCATGCCACTGGACTCAATGGTCAGTCATCAGGAATTAACCATTCTCTGCAGGAATGAAGCTGGAACGCAGGGGAATGCTGGACTTCGGAAGCGAGAACATGGGACAAATCCTTTAAAGGAGTTTTCCAGTCTAAAATGAAAAGTATGAAGTCACTCCGTATGACTGCAGAATTGTGAATCCTCCCAGCGAAGATGCGCTGTTGTATGCCTCGGAAACAGTGGTCAGGTATGTAATATGCATACTCCGGGGCAGAACCTGTCTAGTGGGCGCGCCCTCACTCTATACACTTGCAATGAGCAAGGCCGCGCTCACTGGAGGGCTTCTGATAACAAGTATACATATCGGATACCTGAGAACCATTCCCGGGACAAACACAGGCAAATCCTTGCAGAGCAAAGTGCGTCCGCTGGGAGGATTCACAAGTTTGCAGTCACACAGAATGGCTGCAGACTTTCCATTTAAGTCTGGACAACCTCTATTATTATCGTGACGTACTACATCTCCAGAAGTACAAAATATCTGGTAATGATATCTTCATCAGTATAGTTATGATGTAATGCAGACGATGCTGATATTTTTCTCATACACTGGAGATGCTTGATGTAGCAAATCTTTTTGCAAAATGTTATGCAACTAAGAATATAAACATGTGCAAAAGAAAATGGTCACGTGCTATAAACTTGCTTCATATATATGGGTGCTAGAGTGGCTTTAAGTATTTGTCACAAATTTAGAAACCTTACAACAACAATTTTTTTTTTGTCAGACTGTTTGTCAAAAAAATGGATGGCAATTAACTCCTCTAATACTGATTTGTGGAAAAAAAAAGAGATAATTTGATACATTGCAAACAATTCTGTTAAAAAAAAAAATTAAAATGAAAGCTAAATTTAGCAAATATGGGCACCTTGAGTTATACTGGAAGAACTAATAATAACCAAATTCAAATCACTTATTTTTTCCCACACTACTACTTTTTCCCTTACATAACCACGCTTTAGTAATGATTAAGTGGAGTGGGATTAACTTGGGTTTCAGGCGGAGTTCACACTTATAACAATAATAAAGATATACTGTATATTCTACTGAATTTCCAAGGATTGGCATGAGATGCAGTTCTAGAATACCAGTTATCAGTAGTATTGGCTAATAATTGTAGGATGACAAAAAGTAGAAATTAATGAGAAAAACAAGTCTGTGTGGGATTCTGAAACAAACAAGAATCAGACTTCACTTTTTAGTTCACGCAAAGATTACCCTAATGGGGTGAAGGTCACTACCACAGCAATCCGCCTCCCAGCCAGAAAGTGTTTTTCAATTGATTGGTATTACCCTAATTATATTGCAATCATTATTTAACACCAATTACATTAACTAATTATTAATTTTTCCATATATATCCCATCTAGGCGGATGTTATTATTGCTAGCCCTTACCTGAAATACAAAGATGATCCATACACTTTACAATACGGACGCTGCGGGGAACCAGGAAAGTACATTCACCTAACACCTAATTTCTTACTGGATGACAATCTAATCTCAGTGTATGGACCTCGAGGTATGGAAACTTAGAACTGAATATTTAAAGGGATTTTCTACTACTGTGGTACTGATGACATGCTCTTGGCTAGGTCATCAATATCAGATCGGTGGTGGACTGACACCCAATAAATTGTTGTTACCAGCTCCAGCGACAGCTAAGTTAACATATAAACTGTGTATGGAGCTGGAACAGCACAGCTCTGTCCACTGTTTAGTGGCTGCTCACAAATACTAGGAGCTAAGCTCAGGCATCTGGGTGCCACCACTCAACAGTGTGTTAAGAGCTGTGCTGTTCTGAATACGAAAATTGTTTACATCCAACTGCTGAAGCCGATAACAGCTGATCAATGGGGGTGTTGGATGTTGGACCTGGATTGACATGATATTAACATCCAAATCCAATGGACAAATCATCATTATTAAAGTAGTGGACAATATGTTTAATATTGGTTCATAGCAAATAAATTGATGTTGATTTTAAATAAAATGTGTGATATTTTCATCTTGATCCATAGTGTAAAACATGCAAAATTATATATTTAGCAACTTAGGCCATGTTCACATTGCATGATGCATTTTTTCTGCAGCCAAAACCTGATCTCTTTTCAGTAAAAAAAACTTGGAAATAAAATGCAGGTTTTGCTGCCTTATATGTTGCTTTCCTTGCTGCATTTTTGTTGCTTTTATTGCTGTGTTTTTCTAAGCTCCCAAAGTTCAGCTTTACTTCCACTCTAAGGTCACCTGAGTTCATGGAAAAATGGAAAAATACACAATTGCAAATGCAAAACAGGGGAAGTTGAATTGGTAGGGCATTGGTTACTTAACACATTAGTAGGGCATTGATTTGGTTGGACATTGTTTACTTTTACACAAATCATTCATTTCATTAAACTGTACTAATATTATCAGCCATGCTCATATAAGAATACCAAGATATTATAGTTCCATATAAAGGATTTTTGTGGATACTGTCCGCGCTGCTGAACAAATGGAAATCCGGACGTATTGATGAAAAGGAATGGTGGTTTTATTCAACGCGTTTCGAAGATATGTGTGTGGTATATGAGGAAGAATTCATATACAGACTTTGAAACGCGTGGAATAAAACCACCATTCCTTTTCATCAATACGTCCGGATTTCCATTTGTTCAACAGCGCGGACAATATCCACAAAAATCCTTTATATGGTTGCTGATATGGTCAATCCTTGACCTGTGGATCTGCGGCAGCTGACATTTATATGCCCTATCAATGGGGCACCAGGTGAGCAGTTTTCTGAATAACAGATTCAGGAATTGTCAGATAAGACCCCATGTGTGCTTTTTCTCTCCTATAGTTTTTTTGTGAGATATTATGGTTTACATTTGGGAAAATTACAAAAATAAATGGTTTTCACATCCTGCACTACCTGAGATTTTATTCACCAAAAACGCTGTGAGAAACTAATATGAGTGTTTTTGTTGTGTTTTTGCACTTACTCGTTGTTTTATATGTGTGAAAAAATGCTGCAAAAATGCTGAAAGAATTGACTTACTGCAGTTGTCAAAAATGCAGCAGTTTTCCAAATCAGCCAAGAAAAAAAAAACAAGCCTGTGCATGATATTTCTCAATCTCATAGGTTTTGCTGGTACTGTAAAAAGCAGCCTTTAATTTGCATTAAAAAATGCAGCAAAAACACAATGTGTGCAGAAAGCCTTACCCTGTAATCAGTAAAGTGTGGGCAGTTGTGCTTGTTAATTTGTATTTTATGGCGCAGCATCCTACAGTCTAAAGGCCCCGTCTCACATAGGGAGGTCGCTAGCGAGATCGCTGCTGAGTCACAAGTTTTGTGACGCAACAGCGACCTCAGTAGCGATCTCGCTATGTGTGACACGTACCAGCGATCAGGCCCCTGCTGTGAGATCGCTGGTCGTGTCAGAATGGCCTGGACCTTTTTTTGGTCGTTGAGGTCCCGCTGACATCGCTGAATCGGTGTGTGTGACACGGATTCAGCGATGTCTTCACTGGTAACCAGGGTAAACATCGGGTTACTAAGCGCAGGGCCACGCTTAGTAACCCGATGTTTACCCTGGTTACCATCGTAAATGTAAAAAAAACCAAACAGTACATACTCACCATCTGATGTCCGTCAGGTCCCTTGCCGTCCGCTTCCCGCACTGACTGACTGCCGGCCGTAAAGTGAAAGCACAGCACAGCGGTGACGTCACCGCTCTGCTGTTAGGGCCGGCGCTCAGTCAGTGCAGGAAGCGGACGCCGGGGGACGCGAAGGTGAGTATGTACTGTTTGTTTTTTTACATTTTACACTGGTAACCAGGGTAAACATCGGGTTACTAAGCGCGGCCCTGAGCTTAGCAACCCGATGTTTACCCTGGTTACCCGGGGACCTCGGCATAGTTGGTCGCTGGAGAGCGGTCTGTGTGACAGCTCCCCAGCGACCACACAGCGACTAAACAGCGACGCTGCAGCGATCAGCATCGTTGTCTGTATCGCTGCAGCGTCGCTGTGTGTGACGGGGCCTTAAGGCCTTGTTCACACATTGCACAGATTTATCACGTTTTTGTGGAGTTTTTTCTACTCAGATTTGTCACAAAACCAGAAGAGTTTCCTGATTATGGCAAAGTGAATGAGAATCTTGAAGTCTCATGCACACGTTTCTAATTTTTCCCTTGCAAATTTGGTGTAGACTTGAATCTGCAGAATGTAAATTTTTAGAGATTTTGCTGCAGATTTCACCCATACTAATGAGTGGGGGAACATCTGCCACAAAAACCCAGTATTTCTGCACCAAATACCTAATATTTGCACATACCCTTATAATCACATAATATTCAGTACATTTTCCCTTCATTAAATTCCCTTATATTGTAACCAAAGACCTTCTTTCTTTGAGCCACTAAACACCATTGAGATCTATTTTTGTAGTGATGTGAGAAGTTGAAGCTTTTATGGAAACTTTTTGATAACCATCAAACACCTTTAAATAGATTATAAATTCTTAATATTTGGGGGTGATTTAGCTCCTATAATTACTCAACAATTCATTGAGCATGTTTGGTAACACATATCATATTATGTCTTAAGGAAGAGTGTTTGTCCATGAATGGGCTCACCTACGATGGGGTGTCTATGATGAGTACAGTACAGACACTCCCTACTACATCGGACAAAATGGAAGAGTAGAAGCAACAAGGTACCCATTATATTCTTGTACTTAGGTATAGAATGGTGAAGTTGGCGTACGTTCATAGTAAAGTGATTTCCATTATAGCTTTGATAACATTATCAGAAAGGGAAGTTACCAAATTGTTTTTTTTTCTGAAGAAAACTACGCACACTATGGCGCTCACCACGAAAAGGGAGGGGGGCAAGAATTGGTGACAGGGAGAGTGGGTAGTGGAATAAACACCCCTAGCTGCTGGGACCACACAGGATCTGTGCCTATCCTGGGAAGGAAATGTATATACTATAGTGTCACAATACGGACAAGGTGGACTGCGCTCAGGGGTGCGAGCTGAGTGGTGATGAGCGGCAGGAGGCTGGTATAACGATGGGTTATACCTTAGTTGCCACTATATACCCAGACCTGCTGTGAGTGAAATCAGAATATTGTTATAGATGTGTATGCCTGTGTCGGCTATACAGAGAGGTGCTTACCTAGCTGTGTATGTTGTAGCACTCCAGCGTCCTAGGTGTACCCCAAACAGGTGTCCGCTGTGTAGTCTGATGCGGCGTCCGTGGGGAGTGGAAGAGCGGGGGGAAAGAAGAGGACTCTGCAGCTGACGCGGTACCTGGGAGCCCCGGCCGAGGCGTCCCTGGTAACCGCGAGGAAAAAAAGGTGGCCGCTGGCGCCGGCTCACTGGTGCCTAAGAAGTGACGTCACTAAGGTACGGAGCGGCGTTGGAGCCAAAAAGGTAGCGACTAACCAACGCGTTTCGAAGGTGCTCGGCCTTCTTCGTCAGGGTTACCGTATGTCAATACCTCTTCTCCCTTTATACGCTACAGATGGGGTATTACCCCGCCCTCAGCCCGCCTCCACGTGAAATTACCTCGGACAGGTGATGTGTGTTCTTTGGATATTGCAATAGGCAAGGCTCTGCGCCCTGTTTATGTATATTTAATGTCATTATATCTGGGTAGGGTTGAGCGACCTTTACTTTTATAGGATCGGGTTGGGTTTCACGAAACCCGACTTTTTCAAAAGTCGGGTCGAGTGAAATCGGCCGATCCTATAAAAAAGTCGGGGTCGGGGTCGGCCGAAACTCGAAACCCAATGCAGTGCATTGGGTTTCCAATGGTTCCCAGGGTCTGAAGGAGCGGAAACTCTCCTTCAGGCCCTGGGATCCATATTTAAGTGTAAAATAAAGAATTAAAATAAAAAATATCGCCATACTTACCCTCTGACGGGCCCTGGTACTAACCGGGAACCTTCCTTCCTTAGAATCAGCCTTCCAGGACCTTGCGGTGACGTCGCGGTGACGTCGCGGCTTGTGATTGGTCGCGCGGCTGCCCATGTGACCGCTCGCGTGACCAATCACAAGCCGCGACGTCACCGTGACGTCACCGAAGGTCCTGGAAGGGCTGATTCTTAGGGTACTGTCACACAGTGCAATTTTCGGCGCTACGACGGCACGATCCGTGACGTCGCAGCGTCGTATGATTATCGCTCCAGCGTCGTAGACTGCGGTCACACTTTGCAATCACGGCGCTGGAGCGATGCCGAAGTCCCCGGGTAACCAGGGTAAACATCGGGTAACTAAGCGCAGGGCCGCGCTTAGTAACCCGATGTTTACCCTGGTTACCAGCGTAAACGTTAAAAAAACAAACAGTACATACTTACATTCCGGTGTCTGTCCCCCGGCGTTCTGCTTCTCTCCACTGTGTAAGCACCATAGCCGGAAAGCAGAGCGGTGACGTCACCGCGTCACCGCTGTGCTGGCTTTCCGGCCGGCAGGCGCTCACACAGTGCAGAGAAGCTGAGACGCCGGAGGACAGACACCGGAATGTAAGTATGTACTGTTTGTTTTTTTTAACGTTTACGCTGGTAACCAGGGTAAACATCGGGTTACTAAGCGCGGCCCTGCGCTTAGTTACCCGATGTTTACCCTGGTTACAAGCGAACACATCGCTGGATCGCTGTCACACACAACGATCCTGCGATGTCAGCGGGTGATCAAGCGACGAAAGAAAGTTCCAAACGATCTGCTACGACGTACGATTCTCAGCGTGATGTCTAATCGCAGTAGCGTGTCAGACACAGCGATATCGTAACGATATCGCTAGAACGTCACGAATCATGCCGTCGTAGCAATCAAAATTGCACTGTGTGACAGTACCCTTAGGAAAAAAGGCTGCCGGAAAGAAGCAGGGCGTGTCCGAGGGTGAGTATATACCTAATAGGAATATACTCACCCTCGGCTTCGTTCCGGCAGCCTTCCTTCCTAAGAATCAGCCATTCCAGGACCTTCGGTGACGTCACGGTGACGTCGCAGCTTGTGATTGGTCGCGCGAGCGGTCACATGGGCGGCCGCGCGACCAATCACAAGCCGCGACGTCACCGCGACGTCACCGCAAGGTCCTGGAAGGCTGATTCTAAGGAAGGAAGGTTCCCGGTTAGTACCAGGGCCCGTCAGAGGGTAAGTATAGCGATATTTTTTATTTTAATTCTTTATTTTACACTTAAATCTGAATTCCGATACCAATTCCCGATATCTTAAACATATCGGGAATCGGTATCGGAATTCCGATTCCAGATTCAGAAGATCGCCGACTTCATGGCCGACCCCACACAGGGGTCGGGTCGGGTTTCATGAAACACGACTTTGCCAAAAGTCGGCGACTTCTGAAAATTACCGACCCGTTTCGCTCAACCCTATATCTGGGGTATGACTGGTGTGGGTACATAAAACATTTACTATCGCTTAGATAGGTGGTCGCTGGTTAAAAATAAATACTTTATTAAAAATACTTGGTTAAAAACAAATAATGTATGTTGCAAAAACATTGCGCTCGGGCAATTATAAAACCGGCGGCTAAAAGAAAAACGACTATCTTGAGATAAAAAATGTATTAAATATATAAGTATTAAATATGTAAAACCTACTAAATAGAGGGTATTAATTGGGCTGTGCGAGGACAACTGAGACAGGGGTGTAGTCGCATCCCCGTACCTACGGATATATTAGACCATTATAGGGTTGGTAACAGTCCCTGCACGCACTAAACTACGATTCATACCCATTAATTAAAGTTTGTCCCTATTAAAAGAATGGGACGGAGTGATGACCCCTGAATTTCAATGTATATCCCTATTATGGGAATGGACGGGGGTACTTGTTAGCACATGAATGCACTGACTGATATACACAGGGGGGGGGGGAAAGGAGAGAGAAAGCTGATGGAGGGGTGGGTGGACTACAGCGAAGGGATGGACCACCTGAGTTGGAATGTGTAAGGAATGATTTTGGACTTAAATTTTAGAGGGCATATAATTCTAACTCCTGGTTAAGACCCCTCGGAGCTAGGCTATCCAGTGAGAATATCCATTGGGACTCGATTCTTGACATCTGTTTAAGGAAGTCCCCTTTCCTAGCATTCGGCTGAATTTTCTGGATGCCACAGAAATATATGTCTTTCGTTTTCTTCCCATGGTGCTCCACAAAGTGCCGTGATAAGGGGTGTCCCATATATCCCTTCTGGATGTTGGTGAAGTGCTCCTTAATTCGTATTCTGAGTTCCCGCTTGGTGCGACCAACATACAGTTTCTTGCAAGGGCAAATAATAATATATATAACCCCTGTTGAGAAGCAGGAGATTTTATTTTTAATCCTGAAGGTCTTGGTGTTATTACTGTCCATGAACTGGACTTGGCGGGTCTTCTTGAATGTTGTATTGATGCAGTTAAAACATCTACCACAAGGTGTGAACCCCACATCGGAACCCGGGGGAGCTCTAGTAGGCAGTGCTGACTTGTTGAGGGCTAGTTTACTTGTTGGGGCAAGAAGATTGCCCAAATTTTGGGCTTTCTTAAAAACGAACTTGGAGTGCCGTGGTAAGAACTCCCCCACCACTTTATCCCTTAACAAGATTGCACAATGTTTCCGTATGATACTCTGGAACCTCTTGTATCCTGTGTGAAATTGAGTAACAATTGGTAGGTTTTTTATTTGTTCTGGAATACTAGCCATCTCCCCCACTATGGGTTTATTCCCGCCTATTAATGAGTCTCTCGGTATGTCCCTCACTTCATTTCTGGCTCTCTCTAGTGCGGTCAGGGGATACCCTTTCTCCATGAATTGCTGTTTCAGGTATTCCGATTTGTTCTCATAGTCCTTTACATTCGTGCAATTCCGTCGGACTCTGGTGAACTGGCCCTTGGGGATGTTGTTGAGCCAGACTGGCAGGTGACAGCTGGTTAAATGAATATAGCTATTCGCGTCGACCTCCTTGCGATAGCATTTGGTGTGCAATTGGCCTCCTTCAATGTATATGGTAAGGTCCAGGAAGTTAATACTACTAGCGCTAATAGTGGGCGTGAATTCAAGACCAAAGTCATTGTTGTTAAGGTTGGACAAGAATGATTCCAGCGACTTCCATGAGCCGTCTCAGATGATTATTACATCATCTATAAACCTTCGCCATAATATCAAGCCCTCGTTTAGACGTCCGTTCTCGTATATATGGGATGCCTCCCACTCTGCTATGTATATGTTTGTGAAACTGGGTGCAAACCGCGTGCCCATCGCGGTCCCCCATGTTTGCAAAAAGAATCCATCCTCGTACATGAAGTAGTTGTGTTTCGTGATAAAGGAGATCCCTTCTTGAATGAACTGGATCTGATTACTTTGATAGATTCCTAGTTTCTGGAGGAAGCCACCCGCCGCTAGACACCCTTTTACTTGGTTGATCACGGTGTATAGGGATTTTATATCCAGGGTTGCTAGCAAATATTGCGGTTTCCAGGTGATTGTGTTTAGAACTTGTAGCACGTGTCCTGTGTCCTTCAAATATGCCGGGATGAGCGACATGCATTTCTGCAAATGAGTGTCCACATACCGGGATAGATTAGCTGTCAGGCTATCTATCCTGGAAATAATAGGTCTTCCTGGTGGTTTTGTTTTGCTCTTGTGTAGCTTTGGTATGTGGTAAAACACGGCTATGCTTGGGTTCTCCCTATACACAAACTGGTATTCTTTTTTATTCAGGATACCCTGAGCTTTGCCCCTCATGCACAAAACCTTGAGTTTGCTGACATAGTGCGAGGTAGGGTCGCCTAGTAACTTCTTATACGTTGTTCCGTCACTCAGAATTCTTTCAGCTTCCTCCTGGTACATTGTGCGATCGAGAACCACAATCCCACCTCCTTTGTCCGCTGGCTGCAATATCCAAAGAACACACACCACCTGTCCGAGGTAATTTCACGTGGAGGCGGGCTGAGGGCGGGGTAATACCCCATCTGTAGCGTATAAAGGGAGAAGAGGTATTGACATACGGTAACCCTGACGAAGAAGGCCGAGCACCTTCGAAACGCGTTGGTTAGTCGCTACCTTTTTGGCTCCAACGCCGCTCCGTACCTTAGTGAAGTCACTTCCTAGGCACCAGTGAGCCGGCACCAGCGGCCATCTTTTTTTCCTCGCGGTTACCAGGGACGCCTCGGCCGGGGCTCCCAGGTACCGCGTCAGCTGCAGAGTCCTCTTCTGCCCCCCCGCTCTTCCACTCCCCACGGACGCCGCATCAGACTACACAGCGGACGCCTGTTTGGGGTACACCTAGGACGCTGGAGTGCTACAACATACACAGCTAGGTAAGCACCTCTCTGTATAGCCGACACAGGCATACACATCTATAACAATATTCTGATTTCACTCACAGCAGGTCTGGGTATATAGTGGCAACTAAGGTATAACCCATCATTATACCAGCCTCCTGCCGCTCATCACCACTCAGCTCGCACCCCTGAGCGCGGTCCACCTTGTCCGTATTGTGACACTATAGTATATACTTTTTTTTTTTCTGGTTGAGCTCTCTCCAATCCTTACTGAATGCAGCAGTGAGGATCATATTCATTTCCAACCGCTACACTGATGACTCTACTGGTTGCCCATCTACTACAGTGTTCAATATAAACGTATCACTCTCAACCACAGAGCACTCCACGTTTCAGCACCACATTACATCTCCTCCCTTATCTCAGTCTACTATCCTGCTCATGACCTCCATTCTACTAATTCAGGAAACGCTGCGTGTTTGACGCTGCGTAGAGCCGCAGCATCAAACACACAGCGTCCAGATGTTACAGCATAGTGGAGGGGATTTCATGAAATCCCGTCTCCACTACGCGGTAAAACATGGAGGCGGCAGACCGGCGTAAACGGACATGTGGCGCGTCTTATCAGAACGCAGCATGTTTGTTTACAAAGCGGCGACGTTCCGTCGCCGCGCCGTGTATTTACCATAGACTATCATTAGATGTGATATAATCACATCTAATGATTAATCACATGCGTAGAAACTGCGTACAAGCAGCTCACTACGCATGTCCATGCCGGCTCACCTGTCCCGCCGCCGGAAGTCCCTCGTCCACTGCAGTTCTCGCGATAACTTATGTTATTGCGAGAACTGCCATGCATGTGACCGGGACTTATCTCCGGTCACTAGTCTGGTTCTCGCAAACAGCTGATCATGATCATCGTGTACATGATCGCTGGAGAGTTATCTCTGGCGATCATCTACAGGCTCTGCTACATCTAGATGTCAGGCATCCAGATGTAGCAGAGCTGAACTCGTCTACACTGTGTGCATATACACCACACAACATACAACACACAACAAACACCATACAACATTCGGCGACATGCAACATGCGACAACATGCGACATACAACATGCAACATGCGACGACATGCAACATGCGATGACATGCGACAACATGCAACATGCGACAACATGCGACATGCAACATGCAACAACATGCGGCATGCAACATACAACATGCAACAACATGTGACATGCAACATGCGACATGCAGCGACATGCGACATGCAACGTGAGACAACATGCGATGACATGCAACATGCGGCGACATGCGGCAACATGCGACATGCAAAAACATGCAACATGCTACATGCTGTCACATGCAACGACATGTGACATGCGACAACATGCGACAACATGCAACATGTGACAACATGCGGCATGCTGCAACATGCGACAATATGCAACATGCAACAACATGCGACATGCAACATGCGACAACATGCGACATGCTGCAACATGCGACGACATGCAACATGCTGCAACATACGACAACATACGACATGCGACATGCAACAACATGCAACATGCGACATGCTGCAACATGCGACATGCAACGACATGCAACATGCGACAACATGCGACATGCACCATACGACATTCACCATGCAACATACACCATACAACTCATACATACAGTACATACATACAACATACATACAGACATACAGTACATTAAACATAGAGTACATACTCACCATCACTTGTCACTTTGATCCCCGAAGCCAGTGTCACCTATAAAAAATATTAAAATAATAAACAAACATTATACTCCCTGATCCACAGAAATCCAATTAAAACGAGTGTCCCACAACGATCTCACATGGAGAGCAGCCGCATCAGCTGATGTGACCGCTCTCCAGGGGCTCCAGGAATACAAAGATGGAGGGTATCCTTCCACAATGTATTCCTCACAATGTATTCCTACGCCCCTGTGAGAAAATAGTCCCTAGTCTCACTTTTGGCATTGCTGTGTGTGAGAAATTTTCCCAGGCAGCAATTGCCATAAAGTGAGACTCTGAACTAAGGTAACCTCAGTGATGCACTGCAGGAGCCATTGTCTCATGTCAGTGTGTCACTGGAGGTCCTATAGAGCAGTGACATCACCCGATGTCACTGTTCTATTGGGGAGATTGTTGTGGGACACTCGTTATTAATTGGACTGCGTCGGACAGGGAGTATACGGTTTATTATTTTACGTTTTTTTGCAGGCAACCGAGTATGGTAAGTATGGTGAAATATCTATTGTGTCTATTTCTTTTTTAACTCTTTCACTACTCTAGAATTAATAATGGATAGGCGTCTTATTGACGCCTCTCCATTATTAACCCGGCTTAATGTCTCCTTACAATAGCAAGGTGACATTAACCCCTTATTACCCCATATCCCACCGCTACAAGGGAGTGAGAAGAGAGGAACTAAGTGCCAGAATTGGCACATCTTACAGATGCTCCATTTCTGGGGCGGCTGTGGGCTGGTATTTGTAGCCGGGAAGGTATTGGCCCCTCTCTAGGCTATGAATATCAGCCCGCAGCTGTCTGCGTAGCCTTTCTGGCTATAAATTATAGGGGGACCCCACGTCAATTTTTTTTGGGGTCCCCCTATTTTAATAGCCAGTAAAGGCCATGCAGACAGCTGCGAGCTGATATTCATAGCCTGGGGGGGGGGCATGGGTATTACTCCCTTCCCAGGCTACAAATATTGGCCCCCGACCGTCGGCTTTCCCCCTCTGGCGCAGAAAATTGTGTGGGAGCCATTTTTTTCCCATTTTTTTTTTAAAATTAAACATTGATTCATAAACATCGGCCTTGCTATTATATATCTACTAGATGGTGGCCCGATTCTAACACATTGGGTATTCTAGAATATGTATGTACTTTATTTACGAAGTGGTGTTTAAATCCCGCTGCAATATCGTTGATTGGTTGCGGCCGGCCGGGCGTGAGCAATCAGCGAAGCGTGGTTTAAATCCCGCACCAATTCACGGCCTGACTGCACCTGTCGCTGATGACCTACATAAAATCCTGACCAAATCCTGATGCAATCCTGAACGTGGACACATACCCTGAGATCCTCAATAATCCGAACGTTCCTCTCACATCTTTAACCCCTTAGTGACAGAGCCAATTTGGTACTTAATGACCGAGCCAATTTTTACAATTCTGACCACTGTCACTTTATGAGGTTATAACTCTGGAACGCTTTAACACATCCTGCTGATTCTGAGATTGTGTTTTTTCATGACATATTGTACTTCATGTTAGTGGAATCATTTCTTCGATATTACTTGCGATTATTTATGAAAAAAACGGAAATATCGTGACAATTTTTAAAATTTTGCAATTTTCAAACTTTGTATTTTTATGCCCTTAAATCAGAGAGATATGTCACAAAAAATAGTTAAATAATAACATTTCCCACATGTCTACTTTACATCAGCACAATTTTGGAAACACATTTTTTTTGTTAGGGAGTTATAAGGGTTAAAAGTTGACCAGCAATTTCTCATTTTTACAACACCATTTTTTTTAGGGACCACATCACATTTGATGTCATTTTGAGGGGTCTATATGATAGAAAATAACCAAGTGTGACACCATTCTAAAAACTGCACCCCTCAAGGTGCTCAAAACCACATTTAAGAAGTTTATTAACCCTTTACGTGCTTCACAGGAACTGAAACAATGTGGAAGGAAAAAATGAACATTTAACATTTTTGCAAACATTTTACTTCAGAACCATTTTTTTTTATTTTCAAAAGTGTAAAAACAGAAATTTAACCATAAATTTTGTTGTGCAATTTCTCCTGAGTACGCCGATACCCCATATGTGGGGGTAAACCACTGTTTGGGCGCACCGCAGAGCTTGGAAGAGAAGGAGCGACGTTTGACTTTTAATGCAGAATTGGCTGGAATTGACATCGGATGCCATGTCACGTTTAGAGAGCCCCTGATGTGCCTAAACAGTGGAAACGCTCCACAAGTGACACCATTTTGGAAACTAGACCCCTTAAGGAACTTATCTAGATGTGTGGTGAGCACTTTGAGCCCCCTAAGTGCTTCACAGAAGTTTATAAAGTAGAGCAGTGAAAATAAAAAATTGCATTTGTTTACACAAAAATGATCTTTTCGCCCACAAATTCTTATTTTCACAAGGGTAACAGGAGAAATTAGACCACAAAAGTTGTTGTGCAATTTCTCCTGAGTACGCTGATACCCGATATGTGGGGGTAAACCACTGTTTGGGCGCACTGCAGAGCTTGGAAGAGAAGTAGCGCCGTTTTACTTTTTCAATGTAGAATTGGCTGGAATTGAGATCGGACGCCATGTCGCGTTTGGAGAGCCCCTGATGTGCCTAAACAGTGGAAACCCCCCACAAGTTACACCATTTTGGAAACTAGACCCCTTAAGGAACTTATCTAGATGTGTGGTGAGCACTTTAAACCCCCAGGTGCGTCACGGAAGTTTATAACGTAGAGCCATGAAAATAAAAAATCGCATTTTTTCTACAAAAATTATTTTTTTGCCTGCAATTTTTTAATTTCTCAAGGGTAACAGGAGACATTGGACCCCAAAATCTGTTGACCAGTTTGTCCTGAGTACGCTGATACCCCATATGTGGGGGGCACTGTTTGGGCACCCATCGGGGCTCGGAAGGGAAGGAGCGCCGCTTGGAATGCAGACTTTGATGGGATGGTCTGCGGGCGTCATGTGTAGTGTTGAGTGATACCTTCCGATATGCAAAGGTATCGGTATTGGATTGGATCGGCCGATACCGGCAAAATATCGGATCTCGCTGATACCGATACTCGATACCAATGCATATCAATGGGACACAAAATATCGGAATGGTTCCCAGGGTATGAAGGAGAGGAAACTCTCCTTCAGGCCCTGGGATCCATATTCATGTATAAAATAAAGAATAAAAATAAAAAATATTGATATACTCACCCCTCCGGCGGCCCTTGCTCTTAGCGGTGCCTCCGTTCTTAAGAATGCAGAGTTAAGGACCTTCGATGACGTTGCGGCTTGTGATTGGTCGCGTGACCGCTCATGTGACCGCTCAAGCGACCAATCACAAGCGGCGACGTCATCGCAGGTCCTAAACTCACTGCATTCTTAGGAACGGAGGCTGCCGGTTACATCGCTAAGGTCCAGGGGTCACCGGAGGGGTGAGTATATCCATATTTTTTATTTTAATTCTTTATTTTTTACATGAATATGGATCCCAGGGCCTGAAGGAGAGTCTCCTCTCCTCCAGACCCTGGGAACCATACACTGGGAACTTCCGATTCCGATTTCCGATATCACAAAAATATCGGAACTCGGTATCGGAATTCCGATACAGCAAATATCGGCCGATACCCGATACTTGCGGTATCGGAATGCTCAACACTAGTCATGTGGCATTTGCAGAGCTCCTGATGTACCTAAACAGTAGAAACCCCCCACAAGTGACCCCATTTTGGAAACTAGACCCCTTACAGAACTTATCTAGATGTGTTGTGAGAACTTTGAATGCCTAAGTGCTTCACAGAAGTTTATAATGCAGAGTCGTGAAAATGAAAAAAAAAATGTTTTTCCACAAAAAAAGATATTTTAGCCCCCAAATTTTTATTTTCACAAGGGTAACAAGAGAAATTGGACCCCAAAAGTTGTTGTCCAATTTGTCCTGAGTACACTGATACCCCATGTGTGGGGGGACCACTGTTTGGGTTGCATGGCAGAGCTCAGAAGGGAAGGAGCGCCGTTTTGGAATGCAGACTTGCATAGAATGGTCTACGGGCATTATGTTGCGTTTGCAGAGCCCCTGATGTACCTAAACAGTAGAAACCCCCCACAAATGGTGAGAACTTTGAATGCCCAAGTGCTTCACAGAAGTTTATAATGCGGAGTCGTGAAAATAAAAAATATTTTTTTTTCCACAAAAAATATTTTTTTGCCCCCAAGTTTTTATTTTTACAAGGGTAACAGGAGAAATTGGACCCCAAAAGTTGTTGTCCAATTTATCCCGAGTACACTGATGCCCCATATGTGGGGGTAAACCACTGTTTGGGTGCACGGCAGAGCTCAGAAGGGAGGGAGCACCATTTGACTTTTTGAGCGCAAAATTGGCTGTGGCGTTTAGAGACCCCCTGATGTACCTAAACAGTGGAAACCCCCCAATTCTAACTCCAACCCTAACCCCAACACACCCCTAACCCTAATCCCAACCCGATCCATAATCCTAATCACAACCCTAACGATAATCAAAACCCTAACCCCAAAACAACCATAACCCTAATCAGAACCCTAAATCCAAGACATCCCTAATCCTAATCTCAACCCTAACCTCAACCCTAACCCTAATCCCAATACACCCCTAACCCTAATCCCAGCCCTAACCTTAACCCCAATCCCAAACCTAACCCTAATCCCAAACGTAACCCTAATGCCAACCCTAATACAAACCCTAACCCTAATCCCATCCCTAGTCCTAACTTTAGCCCCAACCCTAGCCCTAACTTTAGCCCCAACCCTAGCCCTAACTTTAGCCCCAACCCTAGCCCTAACTTTAGCCCCAACCCTAACCCTATCTTTAGCCCCAACCCTAACCCTAAATTTAGCCCCAACCCTAACCCTAGCCCTAACTTTAGCCCCAACCCTAACCCTAGCCCTAACCCTAAATTTAGCCCCAACCCTAACCCTAAATTTAGCCCAAACCCTAACCCTAAATTTAGCCCCAACCCTAACCCTAACTTTAGCCCCAACCCTAACCCTAACTTTAGCCTCAACCCTAACCCTAACCCTAAATTTAGCCCCAACTCCTCTAGCTGCCGGCCGGCAGATCATGGCAGGCGCACTGCGCATGCGCCGGCCATTTTCTTACCGGAGGAAGAAGCTGGCGGCCAGGAGGTGACACAGGAGGACCCAGGGACACTGGTAAGTATAACAGGGTCCCTGTATCCCCCTATTTCTCTGTCCTCTGATGTGTGATCACATCAGAGGACAAAGAATTACACGTTGCTTTTTTTTGCGGTCACCGGTAAACAGTTAATTACCGGCGATCGCAAAACAGGGGTCGGTAAAAACCGACCCCGATCATGTTCTTTGGGGTCTCGGCTACCCCGGGCAGCTGAGACCCCAAAGATTTTTCTGGTGCCGGCCGGCGGGCACACTGCGCATGCGCCCGCCATTTTTTGGCCGGAACAAGATGGCGGTGCCCATCGGGAGCCACGAGGAGCACCAGGGGAGACAGGTGAGTATCGGGGGGCTATTGGGGACCCCATTTCTCTGTCCTCTGATATGCGATCACACATCGGAGGACAGAGAAATTAAATAGGAAATCGCGTTTTTTTTTTATTTTTTGCGATCGCCGGTAAACGGTTAATTACCGGCGATCGCAACCCAGGGGTCGGTAAAACCCCCCCGAAACATGTTCTCTGGGGTTTCGGCTACCCCCGGTAACCGAGACCCCAGAGAAAATCCGACTGGGGGGCGCTATTCACTTTTTCCACAGCGCCGTTAATTAACGGCGCTGTGGTTTAAGTACCCTTAACCGCCGCTGTTAAAAGGCGTATCGGCGGTCATTAAGGGGTTAAAACTCGCATGCTATGCTAATTCTTTGGAATGCACTACCCAAGACAATTTGATTAATTCCCAATACCCCCAGTTTTAACACATTTTTTTTGACTGGCCTATTTCCCCTCCCCACTTATCTAATTATTCTTCTTTTGCCCATACAACATTTTCTTCAAAATTAGGACCCTTGTAGCATCTATTTTTCTATGATATATTTACAAATTCTTAACAAATTTGTAAAGAAATAAGGTAGAAGGAAATATTTTCACCCAAAGTGAATGTAATGGGAGAAAGAACAAGAAAGTGAATCTTACCAGAGGCTGAACAACAGACTTAGCCGCCATAGCAGTAGGTGGCCTTGGACACCAGCCAAATAAATACCCCCAAAACCTGCATCTGCTTTGCTGCTAGTAATACATCCCTACAGGACGCAGCATGTTCAATGACAGGAGAGGCAATGGGCTGGGATCTGATCTTATAAACCTGGGAAGGAAAGAGATAAATAAACAATTATCTTGCTCGAAGGACACAAGTATTAAAGCCCCAATCATCATCTCATTGTCTCCTGACCTTAAAGAGGTTTTCCCACAAATAATGTAAATTTCAATCAATCAATCTTGGAATTAAAATAAGTTTCACAATTGGATGTATTAAAATGTCCCTGTACTGAGATAATCTTATTAATGTGCCCCGGCTATGTATGGTGTAAAAACAAAACCCCAAAGTCTTGGACAACCCCTTTAAGGTGGAACACTCACAAAAGTAAAGGTACCTTCACACGAAACGACATTATAACGATATCGCTAGCAATCCGTGACGTTGCAGCGTCCTCGCTAGCGATATCGTTTCGTTTGACACGCAGCAGCGATCAGGATCCTGCTGTGATGTCGCTGGTCGCTGAATAAAGTCCAGAACTTTATTTGGTCGTCCGATCGCTGTGTATCGTTGTGTTTGAAAGCAAAAGCAACGATACCAGCGATATTTTACACTGGTAACCAGGGTAAACATCGGGTTACTAAGCGCAGGGCCGCGCTTAGTTACCCGATGTTTACCCTGGTTACTAGCGTAAAATGTAAAAAAAAACAAACAGCACATACTCACATTGCGTCCCCTGCAGTCTGCTTCCTCCTCTGACTCAGCGCCGCAAAGTGAAAGTGAAAGCAGCACAGCGGTGACGTCACCGCTCTGCTCTCACTGTACGGCGCTCAGTCAGTCAGGAAGTGGACGCAGGGGGACGTGAATGTAAGTATGTGCTGTTTGTTTTTTTTAGATTTTACGCTGGTAACCAGGGTAAACATCGGGTTACTAAGCGCGGCCCTGCGCTTAGTTACCCGATGTTTACCCTGGTTACCAGGGGACCTCGGCATAGTTGATCGCTGGAGAGCGGTCTGTGTGACAGCTCTCCAGCGACCAAACAGCGACGCTGCAGCGATCGACATCGTTGTCGCTATCGCTGCAGCGTCGCTTCGTGTGAAGGTACCTTAAATCTGATCCAGTGTTAAAGGGAACCTGTCACCCCCAAAATCGAGGGTGAGGTAACCCCACTGTCATCAGGGGCTTATCTACAGCATTCTGTAATGCTGTAGATAAGCCCCCGATGTATCCTAAAAGATGAGAAAAAGAGGTTAGAATTTCAGTGTTCCCCAACTCCAGTCCTCAAGAGCCACCAACAGGTCATGTTTTCAGGATTTCCATAGTATTGCACAGGTGATTGAATTGTTTCCTGTCCAGGTGATGCAATTATCACCTGTGTAATACTAAGGAAATCCTGAAAACATGACCTGTTGGTGGCTCTTGAGGACTGGAGTTGGGGAACACTGGGTTAGATTATACTCACCCAGGGGAGGTCCCGCTGCGGTCCGGTCCGATGGGCGTCGTGGTCCAGCGCCTCCTTTCTTCATCAGAGATGACGTCCTCTTCTAGTCTTCATGCTGTGGCTCCGGCGCAGGCGTACTTTGTCTGCCCTGTTGAGGGCGGAGCAATGTACTGCACTGCACAGATGCTGGGCCTCTCTCACCTTTCCCGGCGCCTGTGCACTTCAGTACTTTGTGCTGCCCTAAACAGGGCAGACAAAGTACGCCGGAGCCGGAGCCGGAGCTGCAGCGTGAAGACCAGAAGAGGACGTCATCTGATGAAGATAGGAGGCGCCGGACCGCCCGCCCACCCAGGTGAGTATAATCTAACCTCTTTTTCTCATCTTTTAGGATACATCAGGGGCTTATCTACAGCATTACAGAATGCTGTAGATAAGCCCCTGATGCCGGTGGGCTTAGCTCATCTTGGATTTTGGGGGTGACAGGTTCCCTTTAATGATTTATGATTAAGGAGTCATTTGGTCAAACTCACCCCCTAGTCCTGTGATACCAGCTCTGTGCAGGAAGTGTCGGATGTATTCATGTTATGCCGACTCTTCTTCCCCCCATATGGCTGATTGACAGATTTCCCCATATGCATAGTAACATGGAGAAAGCTGTCAATCAGCAGCTCAAGGGTGAAGGAAAACCACAACTCATAAATACATTGGAAGTTTTTTGCAAGAAGATGGTTGAGAGTTGTTAGAATTAAAATGCGAGCTTGAGCAAATCACCTCATAGTTATAAACTACTCAAAACAAATAAATATTATTAGGAATTTTTATTTCAGAGAAGTAGCATGAAGTAGCTGAATGGTTCTCTTTAAATATTTCAGAGACAGGAAATACAATTTAATCAATAAGACATTGCCCATTTCAATATAATGAATCCGTCCTTATAATATTGTCAAGGAAAGTGATTTTCTGAAGGCTTCACTCTTGTGTATGTAAGTTTGGAATACAACCATTATAACACTTCGAGGTGCTCCACAGCTGTTACTCAAATCTAAGAACATATTCCAGGTGGATTCCGATTTGTTTTAAAGGGAACCTGTCACCTGAATTTGGCTGGCCCTTTTTTCGGTCCAATGGGCGGGGTTTTCGGGTCTTTTATTCACCCCTTTCCTTTCCCGCTGGCCGCACGCTGGGCTCAATATTGTCTTGAAGTTGATTCGCTTTCCTCCGTAGAACATGCCTGCGCAAGGCAATCTTGCCTTGCGCACGCGCAGTATGCGTTGCCCAACTGCAGGCAAAGCCGAAAAGCATTAGTGCACATGCAACGGCGCACTATTTCCTGGAAGTATTTTGCTGTGTTCCGGGACATAGGGTGCCGGCGCATGCGCACTAATGCTTTTCGGCTTTGCCCGCAGTTGGGAAAAGCATACTGCGCGTGCGCGAGGCAAGATTGCCTTGCGCAGGCATGTTCTACGGAGGAAAGCGAATCAACTTCAAGACAATATTGCGGCCAGCGGGAAAGGAAGGGGTGAATAAAAGACCCGAAAACACCACCCATCGGACCGAAAAAAGGGCCCACCAAATTCAGGTGACAGGTTCCCTTTAATTCCTCTAACAGATGTATCCTCTTTACCTTATTGCTTGGATCAACATATCATGTATGGTGTCAGATTAGAAGCTTTAGAAAAAACAATGATTTGGTGAAGCACAGATGTGACGTACGTTGTGGTTAGTAAAGGATTTTGCTAGCATGTTTCTATTATATTCAATTTGTTTGTTTTTTTAGAAATTGTAATCCATTGGATTTTCTGACCTTCTTAAAAAAAACAAAAAAACCTTAATGGCCACCAATGCGACTTGAAACTGACCGGCGGTATAAGACAATAGCATCCTCCGTCGGGTTACAATCCAGCAGCTGTCAGATGTAGACTATAGATGACAACTTGGTGCATTAACAAAGATCAGTGTTTGCACCGAACATGGCCGTTTAACCCCGTAAATACTACTGTAAATAGTGTCTACAGCATCTACATGGCTAACAGATAGTGATGAGCGAGTATACTCGTTGCTCGGGTTTTCCAGAGCACGCTCGGGTGACCTCCAAGTATTTGTTATTGCTCGGAGATATAGTTTTCATCGCCTCAGTTGCATGATTTACGGCTTCCAGATACGCTGAATACATGTGTGAATTCCCTAACAAACAGGCATTCCTCACATGTATTCAGCGTATCTGGAAGCCGTAAATCATGCAACTGAGGCGATGAAAACTATATCTCCGAGCAATAACAAATACTCGGATGTATGATCTGGATTAAAGGTATAATCAAAGTTTCAAAATTGCTAATTTTTTTGTCACATTTTTGATATTTTTATAAATAAACACAAAACATATCAACCTAAATTTACCATTATTATGAAGTACCGTATAATGTGTCACGAAAAAACAGTCTCCAAATCAAAGTGATATGTTGAAGCATTTCAGAGTTATTGCTACATAAAGTGACAATGGTCAGATTTTTTAAAAAATGTGGCCCTGTCATTAAGGGGTTAAAAAACATAAAAAAAAAATAGTTTGGGAAATCATTCTGATAGAAGGAATCCACTCACTGCCCTGTTGCTGCTGCTCTAGCAATCTAAGGAAGACCTGATCGACTGCAGGGTCAAAAGGTGGTTGGGAAGTCATTATCAGCATAGCTAGACACTGTATTTTTTTTTTAAGTCTGAAAACTTTCACATGAATAAGCATGTTAGGTCTACAGACTTAACTTTATGGACTTGTGTTTTCTTTCAGGCATTATCACTATGAAACTATGAAATTGGTTTACAATGAAAAATAGATCACTTCACTTAACTAATAAGTATATATTAAAGCATTTTTTTCAGAGAATTGCAAAAAATGAAGAAAGAAAATGCTATAATTATTACATTTCTAAATATCGTTAATTAGGATATTATATACATTTAGTCAAGAAATGTAATCACTATAGTGTATTAAAGTGGCTACCATCATGTTATACAGTGTTCCACTGCCAGAAACTTGTCCTAGAATATTAACAGAACAGGTGCTTGCGAGCATCTGCAGAATAAAGCTCCACTTCTTCTCTTTTTGTGTAATGGTAAGCTCTGCTGTTTTGACTATTAACTTTATAATGCGTAATATAGGTTACCTATCTCCAGGTCAAAGCAGTTTCTCTGTATTCAGAAAGACAGCAGTGTGAGCAGCCTCTTCTTATCTCAGCACCCCTGATATCTGCAGTACTAGATAAGATAGACAGAGTGGACAGCAATGCGAGCAGCCTGTTTTGTGCTAAGGACTACTGGTATCTCCAGTATTACATCAGATAGACAGGATGGACAGAAGCATGATCAGCCTCTTCTTACTTCAGCCCCACCTGGTATCTCAAGTACTAGATCAGACAGGTTGGACAGCAGTGTGAGCAGCCTCTTCTTACCTCAGGACCACTGGTATCTCCAGTATTAGAATAGCTAGACATGATGGACAGCAGTGTGAGCAACCTCTTCTTACCACAGCACTCCTGGTATCTCCAGTATTAGATCAGATAGACAGGGTGGACAGAAGTGTAAGCAGCCTCTTCTTACCTCAGTATCCCTGATATATCCAGTATTAGATCAGATAGATAGGGTGGACAGCAGTATGAGCAGCCTCTTCTTACCTCCCCACCTCTCGTATCTCCAGTATTAGAATAGCTAGACAAGATGGACAACAGTGTGAGCAACCTCTTCTTACCATAGCACTCCTAGTATCTCCAGTATTAGTTCAGATAGACAGGGTGGACAGAAGTGTGAGCAGCCTCTTCTTACCACAGCACTCTTGGTATTGCCAGTATTAGATCAGATAGACATGATGGACAGCAGTGTGAGCAGCCTCTTCTTACCACAGCATCCCTGGTATCTCCCTTATTAGATCAGATAGACAGGTTGGACAGCAGTGTGAGCAGCCTCTTCTTACCACAGCATCCCTGGTATTTCCCATATTAGATCAGATAGACAGGGTGGACAGCAGTGTGAGCAGCCTCTTCTTACCACAGCATCCCTGGTATCTCCCATATTAGATCAGATAGACATGGTGGACAGCAGTGTGAGCAGCCTCTTCTTACCACAGCATCCCTGGTATCTCCCATATTAGATCAGATAGACAGGTTGGACACCAGTGTGAGCAGCCTCTTCTTACATCAGCATCCCTGATATCTCCCATATTAGATCAGATAGACAGGTTGGACAGCAGTGTGAGCAGCCTCTTCTTACCACAGCACCCCCGGTTTCTCCAGTATTAGATCAGACAGACAGGTTGGACAGCAGTGTGAGCAGCCTCTTCTTACCTCAGCATCCCTGGTATCTCCCATATTACATCAGATAGACAGGTTGGACAGCAGTGTCAGCAGCCTCATCTTACCTCATCTGATATTTCCAGTTTTAGGTCAGGAAGACACACTTGACAGCAGAGTGAGCAGCCTCTTCTTAACTCAGTACTCCTAGTATCTCCAATACTAGATCAAAATTTCCACTTTGAACACATATTCCTACAAACAAAAACAAAGAGATGTGGCAGAGCTTTCTACTGCACATGCTCACAGACAATGGTCCTATTAAAATTTTAGGACAGGTTTTCGTTAGTGTAACAAGATGGCAACCATTTTGATATATTATGTTCATTGAGTCCCTAGACAAAACAAGTGCAAATTGCAAAATTAAAGCTCTTTAGCCATTTATGTCACTTCCATCCTTACTTCCTTCTTGTTTCTTCCTTTATTCTTTCTTTCCAGGGAAACAGTGCTTATATACGCTTCCTGCTTACTCATTCTCTCTTTTTTAAATAGGAATAATATAAGTGCTATTTGTATTCCAGGTGTTCCAGATACATTCGTGGTGTTAATTTAAAGAGAAAAGATCAGTGTCAAGGAAATTCTTGTGAAATGAAGATCTGCAATTTTGATGCAAATACAGGCCTATATGAAACTGGTTGTGTTTTTGTTCCAGTAAAGAACCAAAACATCAAGCAATCCATCATGTATTCACAAGCAATTCCATCTGTGAGTATTCATGAAAATTGTCACCTGGTTTGGATTCTTGTTAAGGGGAATCTATCAGAAGACTCAGCCCTCCTAAGTAGGGATGAACAGACCAGTGGAAGTTCGGGTTCGGACGAACTTGAGGACAAAGGTTGGTTTGGGTTCCAGAACTTGACCCAAACTTGACCCCGGACCCGACCTAAACCATATATAAGTCAATAGGGACCTGAACTTTGGTGCTGTTATAAGGCTGTAAAATGGTCACAGTAAGGATCTGCGCTGCAGCCTTTCAACAAGCTTTATTAGTCTGCCGAACCTGAACAGTAAACAGGACTTATAGTAAATAGTGACAAGCGAGTATACTCGTTACTCGGGTTTTCCCAAGCACGCTCGGGTGGTCTCCGAGTATTTGTAAGTGCTCGGAAATTTAATTTTCCTTGCCGCAGCTGAATGATTTAAAGCTGCTAGCCAGCTTGAATACATGTGGAGATTCCCTAGCTACCAGGCAACCCCCATGTACCTAGGCTGGCTAACAGCTATAAATCATTTTGCTGCGGCGATGAAAACTAAATCTCTGAACACTAACAAATACTCGGAGACCAGCAGAGCGTGGTCTGGAAAACCCGAGCAACGAGTATACTCGCTCATCACTAATAGTAAGAAGTCCGTGTTCGGAGTCCGGTATGGTTACAGTTCGGATTCGCTAATCCCTACTCTTAAGCCATACATGTGGCAATGCAGATCAAAGAAAATCGAATAGTAAATTAAATAGAAATTCACTTTATTCTTAATATGTAAATGAGCTGCACTGGGCCAGACACAGATCTCCCTGAGAATCTGCCTCCAGAGCTTGTCAGTCCTTGGTGCAGTAAGCAGCTGAGCCGAGGCATGTGGGAAACAGATAGCAGAGGTTTTGGAAACTGCAGACAGGTAACAGAGGTCCTAGAAATTTCAGACAGATAGCAGAGTTCCTGGAAGCCTTAAGTGGACAGAAGACGTCCTGGAATCCACAGCCAGACACGTAGTAGAGGTCCTGGAAGACTGGGAACAGGTAGTAGAGGTCTTGGAAGCTGCAAGTGTACAGGAGAAGTCCTTGCAACCACTGGCAGACATGTAGCAGAGGTCCTGGAAGACCGGCAACAGACTGGAGACGTCCAGGAAGCAGCAGTCAGATAGAAGAGGTACTGGAAGCCGCAGGCAGACAAAGCACTGGTAAATGAGGTACTGGAGGCCACAGGCAGACAGAACTCAGGAACACTAAAGTCTTAACACCAAGACACAAGTGTCTGTCTTGTTGAGCCTTTTTTTGGCCTAGACAGCTGATTACATGGATTAACTGCTGGGCAGTTTGCAATGTCCGAAAAGGGGCACAACAGAGTTTAGTGGACCAGGGTGAGGGAACTAAAGCCTGGATCCGTGAAAGGTGAGTAACACACACCCAGGTATAGCTGCAGCTCTCCCATCACAGTGCTGTTATTTCTTCTGCTGACACATCAACTAACACATTCTCAACTTCCATCGCCAGTATAGGGGTGGGAAGTACAGCTAAGCTGACAGAACTCCATCATCTGACAGCACTATGAGCCGAGAGTTGCAGCTGCAGATGTGTTTGTAATCAGACAAAGATCAGCTCTGCTATACTGTATTAGTTATATTCACACTCAGCACTTTGGTGAGATGGGGAGAGGAACCATTACATAGCTCACATTGGCAGTGAACCCTTTAATTTAAAATAAGCTCTGGAGGTAGATTCTGAGGGACATATGTGCCTGGCATCAGATAGCAGATATCATGGTATCATTTTCTTTAACTTTTCATGACCTGCTTATAGGCGGCTTAGGAATAATGAATATATGCAAGAATATAAGACATGTACCTCACTTTTATCTTATGTTATTGCCTAAACTTAAATGTGTATTCCAAGTTTTGAAAAATAAATGTTATTTTTCTTTTTTTCTTGTATGTTGAAAAGTTATTACTTTTTATTATTATGGTCGATAAAAATCTGCACTGGTTATGTGATCGATCAGGTACTTCAAACATTACAGGTATAATACAGCCAAGAATTCTATGATTTGAAGCAGCATAGGAAGTTTTAGCGGCACAGGCTTAGGTAGAAATGGAGGAAAAATATTTGGGTTTTTTATACTCATTCACAGTATCTTTAGTTAGAAAAGTTTCACTAATATTATGTCTGTCATTATGATTTCTTAATTTTTTTCAGACTCCCTGATAGAGAGTTTGCAACCTGCTCCTAGTTTTTAAATTTTTTCATGTGTGATTTCGTACTGGTAATACGTGCTGTATGTAAGTTCTGTGTTTACAGCATGTTGCTTCCTTCACTAGCTCTCACATATCAGCACAGCTTCATTCCGGTAATGATTTCCCATTCTGTGGTTTTCTTTCTGCAGCATGTTTCCTTTGCCCTCCTAGAGAATGTAGATGCTTCCTCCCTCTCCACGCTCTGATCTACATAAATCCTCTCCAATGCTGAGAAAAAAGAGGGAAAGAAAACAGAGATGTCTAAGTCAGGGGCAGAACTTTGACAGGTTTATATAAGATTTTTCAGACCAGCTAGCTAAGTGAATGAATTTACAGCAAAGTGGTAGGACATTTCTAATGAAGACTATTTTGAATGTTGCTTAGTTTTGTATTTCAGAAGCAAATAAATAAAAAAACACAAATGTTAAAAGCAAAATATAAAATACAAAACAGAACATATTCAATGTTTAATTTACATATTTCTCTTTTCAGGTAACTGAATTCTGCGATTCCAGTAACCATAACATTGAAGCTCCAAATCTACAGAATAAAATGTGTAACTCTCTCAGTACATGGGAAGTCATAATGAACTCTACTGACATTTCGTCCACTCCTCCGATGACCAGCACCAATATTCCTGTCCCTACTTTCACACTTATTCAGAAAAGAGACAGGGTGGTCACTCTTGTACTGGATGTTTCCGGAAGTATGGGCATTGTAAGTTATCAATACCATTGTATGTAATATTTGGATCATACAATAGTAATTAGTAAAATCATAAAGGCATTTTCACATGCAGCAGAATTGGTGCAAAAATTCTGTGACTTAAAAACATTCCATAATTCACAATGCGGCTGTTTCTGCAACATATGCATGGATTTGTTTGAAAATCCAATCAGATTTTTACAACAAATCTGCAAACTATGAACATACATTAATAATAATAATAGGAACCATCCAGTCAGAGATCTTGCTCAGGAGAATATCTGACTGTCCATACAAACATCAGTGCTGCATCTCACATTGATGCTCTCATTATAGTCCAGTCAAAATACAAATTTCAAGAAAGCGTTTTATGATTTTTTTTTATTACTATTATATGTGGGGAACAACATATTAAAAGTTTTCCAAAAATTGATCACCACAAAGATCCTAACTATGACGTCATAATACGATGACAGCCATCGCACTAAAAATAACGAATATTTCCCTATTTCAAAGCTGTAGCTTTAGGTTACAGAAGAGTTTGCATTTTGTATAATATATTTTCATATAACAATTTTTATACAAAGTTTTATACTAACTACATGGACAGGCGAGGTCATGACGTCATCAATGACGTCATGACATATACGGTATGTACATTTCTAGAAATTATAGAATTAATACACAGTGCATTTTAAGACCTACTTCATCACTGAATAAGTGTGTCAGGTCAATAGTCACTATTTTCATCATCAGACACTGCTTCCTCACTCATTGTCACAATGCCCTTCTTGACATGGTCCGCATACCCGTGAACAGGTAAGTCCGTGTCTTTTGCAAGTGCACCGAAGTGTACTACAACCACGAGAACAAATGCAGTGAATTATTTTCAGAAGTGTTTCTGGCACGGGTGAAGTATCCTGGGGGTCTATAGCGGGGTCTATTGTTTTGTCCTTAGCAACGTCAATAGCCTCACTGGATGCCAGGGTCTTGGCTTTCATTGACTGCTTGTACTTAACTGAAAACAGTGATTGACCCTCCATTGTTGCCACTATTTCTCTGCCAATGGTGAACAGGTTATGGACATTCACATCCTTATTTGCACTGACACCGGTGATAATGTTGCGAAGAGACACTTCATCAGAGAAAGGTGAAAAGGTCTTGAGTTTATCTGCAATTTTCTCCAGGTCTTCTCGATCTCTTCTCGTCCTTGATGTTCTTGCCTCCTTGTGTTGTTCACTGGTGACAAAGCTCTGGCGAGTGAAACCCTGCATTGCGTCACTGTAGGAAGAGGACACTGGCACAGACAGAGTCCACAAGGCCCTCTGATGTTCGAACATTCCACTTCCTCTGGTGAGTCCTCCTGCAGTTTTTAGGGAGCGCATCAGAGCTTGCTCGATGACTAGGTCGCAACCCAGGCCTGCCCAGTACTGATCAGTCCGCCTTACAACATGCAAGTCATTCATAAATCTATGGAAGACTGATGGCATATCATCTTCCAGAGTGGTCATAGACTGGAGGTAAAGGTAGGCGGCCTTCACATAGTTCCCATGCCCAGCAGCTGCAAGAATGGGCAAATGTTTGACTACAGCATGAAGGTGCATCAGCCAAGATCCTGTACGATTGGCCTCGATAAGCTCCCTTTCAATTCCAACCATCTGTTGGTAATTCAGCCATAGTTTACTTGTGCGAGAGTGAGCGGATAATCCATTTCTTTTGGTGGACAAGAGGTGGAAAATTTCACTAAGGTAGAAGTGATGAGCGAATTCAAGTCACTCTCCCCTGTCCGTGTCCGAGCATACAACTGCTCAAGTTCTTGCAACAGGCCTGCAAAACCGGGATGGTCGCAAAGTACTTTGTCTGCAACTTGTTGAGTAAGACACTGATCAAGGAGGAGATGGCCATGAACTGCACGCTGAACTGCCTTTCCAGTCATGATGTGTTGCACAGCATTGTCACCGTAAATTGTTCCCAAGATCTCTTTGATTCCACTCCCATCCATGAACGTTCCTATGGCACCCATAAGATTCATCCATGTGTGGAAGCTCCCGAGCATCAGGACAACATCTTGAAAAGGCTGTCTTCAGGCACCTCGTGTTTGATTTCTGACGCTTTCCAGTAGAGTGGCTGATCGAATGTAACAACTGCAGCGGATCGGTGTTTATCAGCAAGGTTGTACAGATATTCAAGAGTAGAGAAGATGCATGACTTGTCCCCGGAATACATGTCAATGATGGGCAGGAAGATTACCGAAAACGACCCCGTATGATCACAGGCTTTCTGTAGCATGTGCATCATTCCATTCCAGCTCGGTGCAGGCTGTTTGAAGTGTAAAGACATCTCCGACAATACATCAACACGATGGTCAATGGCGTCGAGAAATGGCAAGGGCTTGAATTTTATGTTTCGGCGAGTGTGTTTTGCGAAACGGTATTCCCTTACATCAACTCTGCTTTGTTCATCTCCAAGTCCGCAGTCTTCCGTCTGAGAACAGTGCGACTGACCTTCCTTCCTGGAGTCTCAGTAGCTACCATCCCCATGCCGTGGAAAGTCCCCTTCCCATCTTACTTGATGATATTATGATCGACGTTGTCCACAGCGAACAGCAGTGCCGTATCCAGTGTGTCTATGGTACCACCGAGTACATCCTGGCCAACAGAAGCGGCAGCGTTTTCCTCGAATCGCTGAACTTCCGAATATGATG
The DNA here is from genome assembly GCF_051348905.1 of Ranitomeya variabilis. Lineage (NCBI taxonomy): Eukaryota > Metazoa > Chordata > Amphibia > Anura > Dendrobatidae > Ranitomeya > Ranitomeya variabilis. The sequence continues at coordinate 63,833,366 of NC_135239.1, read as the reverse complement.
AACAATATCCCATGGCTGAGAGACTGTCTTCAAGAAATCGAGACCTGAAATGATGATGGAGCTGGACTGCGAACCAAAGCTGCAATGGAGCTACTACAGCCCTGGGAAGTACAGCCTGAACAACTGATTGTCCAATACTTGCGACTTTCCTGTGAATGTCCTTTCCAACGAAGAGGGTTTCAAGCAAGCAAAGCAAACTCAGGGGGAGATAATCTAAGGCAGACTGACATTCAGGTGAAGAAGTCTTCGGATATTCATTGGTTGAAGATGGGATCTTAGATTTGATATCGCTCTTGATTAGTTGGCCGCAGTCTCTGATGTCTCTCTTCTGGGCTTCTTCATCCATTTCCTGACTATGGAAATAGTCCCTCAGGATTATTCTGGTCTTTTCACGGAACGTTACAATGTTAGGCAACCCTTCACACTCTGCTATGAATAGCGAATCGCCATACCTCTCCTCCAGCCTATACCTCAGCCTTTTATTACTATAGGCAGCACTGTCTCCTTCGACAAGATACTCCGTCATTTTCTTTGCAAGACCTGTGACAGTCATTTGCCCTTCATCGTTGTCCTCGAGAAACGCACACATTCTCAAGAATGCTTGCTCTTGGTCCATGTTCATCAGCCTCCCTACCTCCCACGGTTTCTTTGTAGTAGATCCACAACCATGACGCATAGGAATTCAGTAATTTGTCTGAAAATTAATGTCACATGAACGATGATACAGACAGTCTGCAGCATGTAAGTCCTTCCCAAAGTATGCGATTCTCCCTTGAATGGTGATTTCCCAGTCATCATTATGCTGTTTGCAATGTGACATGATGGACCTTACAAATCCATCCATTTTAACAAAGCTATAGTCATCGAAATCACTGCTAGATCTTGTCTTCACCACTTCATGTCCAGAGAACAAACACAGCGTCGTGCTATCATAGGATCCAGTAGACACCCGTGTACCTCTCTTGGCAGGTGAACGATGAATGGAAGTAGCTTTTTTATGCAAGTCTATTTGCTTCTTGTTTATGTAGTTCATACGACATCTCTTGCGTACCACTGCTCCAGCAGCTACCACAGTGCTAACGCCCCTCTCAATACTGGCTTTATTGATCCCTTTAGCTCCTTTCCCACCAATCACCACTCTTCCACCGTCATCTTCTACTTCATGGCTGCATAAGGGGCAAGTTTCTTGACTTTCCATCATTCTCAGCTCTGTAAAAGAAGATAAATAAATTGTTAAATAATAAATATAATAATAGTAGTAATTGTAAATATGATAGACACTGAAAGGCGAGTCGCATTTAACATTTTACAGCTTTGGCGGCCATATTCTTTGACATCACATTTGGACCTTTATGGTAACCCTATCTTGGTAAACTTTTAGTATGTTTTTCCCTACATGTAATACTACAAAAAAAAAAACTATAAAACGCTTTCTTGGAATTTGTTCAGGGTTAAGTATTTTTTTTTCGGATTTTGACTGGACTATTATTATATTTTGTACAGTGCTCTAGCAAAAAAAAAGTCCTCCACATAAAGTTCTCAGCCAGAATATATCCCATATATAAAGTGCTCCAACAACAAGAAAGTACTACAGGTAGAGTGCTTCAGCCACAAAGTACCTGCCTATACTGTGTCAACACTCAGGACCCCAATATAATTTGCGTCAGTTACTGTCAAAAGGGGAGGCTGTTGTATTAAAGTCACCAATCTGCCTATGACTTGTCTCATGCCTGAAAAAAACCCAAAAGTATTGACTGGGATATAAAATGGTGTACATGCAGCGTGTAAGCGCACGTTCACACTGGCCACTGAACAGAAAAAAAACAAAGACAGAAACATGATTAAATTCCCTGCAGAAAATAAAGTACAGCGCCCCAGAGTCCTGGTCGTTGCAGTAATGTCGTTCTTCCACCAGGGGGAGTGATATTACGTCTGAAGGCAATAAAGGAGATCTCTTTACCAGGTATCATAAACCACACAACACACTTCACACTCCAGGCCGCCAAGGGGGAGCTACGCTTCTATCTATTAGGGCACTCCTCACGGTTAGGTAAAACTGGTGGTTTGGTTAGAAAGTTAGTCAGAAAGTGACTGGGCTTCACCCAGTCAGAACCCGACGGAGTTTGGCAGAAGCTGGCTGGAGTGAGCTCCAGCCAGATCAAGACTGCGGTCTGAGGAGGACTAGGGTCCACGGAGCTGCGCCTGCCCCACGTGCGGCAGCATCCTAAGAAAGAGACATTGAAGAGAAGTGTATTGCAGTGAGTGAGAAACAAAGTCATAGCAAAAGGAGAGGAAACCAGAAGGAGTTCTGCCCAGTGAAAGGCTGCCTCCTTCTGAGGCGCAGGAATCCCGGTGGCCAGAACACCAAGGGAGTAAGGATCTCTACGCTTTACTTCAGAGACTGGCAGGACAGTTAATTCCACGTTAGCTGCCTGACCTTATACCCAGGAGGCACGGTGGCAACTTGTGGGGGCCGGGGCGTCGTAGGGTCCCTGTAAAAAGCCTCAGGCCACCAGTCATACAGGTTTTGTCCTATCCTATCCATTAGGGGGACAGAGAGAAAGAGACTTAACATCTCCAATAGTTGTGAGGACCTTACCGAGAAGCTCAGCAGGGAGGTACTACAACACCCAGGCGCTAGAGGAAGGCTATTGAATTCCACCTGATAAGTGGACTCTGGATTTGCCTTCAGATCGGCCGGACTCTGCCTGTCCTGTGGTCCGTACCCTGGACTGTGGACACTGAAGCCTTCTGTAAAGGTAAAGAGACTGCAACCTTGTGTCCTCGTTATTCACTGCGCCTCACACCATCCACCATCTACACACTGGGAAGCCCTGGGGACATACTTCACCTGTGGGAAGGTATACCATCAAGCTGCCATAACATCACCCCAGCGGACCCCTAAGCAGCGTCAGTCACCCAGACCGAATACCACAGGTGGCATCACGAACATTTCCCCTTTAAAGACCTTTCCCTTATTTTACAATGGACGTTCCCCTAGGGCCACGGACCGGGTCAGCCACCATGACATCCCCACCGAGAGAGTACTGAAGGACCCGGTACCGAGTACCCCGCTGCCCTACTGGGGGCGCTCCAAAAGCAGTAAACCCTATATTATTTTCATGCACTATGCTATTTATTTCTTTACTGCAGGGTATTCAATCATTATGTTTCTGTCTTTGGTTTTTGTCTCTTGCCTGATGAGAACATATTATCAATTATTTTGGTTAACTAAATAAAAACTTTTAAAAACTGACTTTTCGTTATTTTACACATACAGGAATTTCGTCTCCAGAGACTCTATCAAGCTGCAGATATTTTCATCACTCAGATAATTGAAACTGGATCCTCCGTTGGAATCGTCACATTCTCAACTGATGCATATGAAATATCACCATTGGTGAAAATAACCAGCGATGTCCAACGAAACCATCTAAAATCTTTACTTCCAACTGCGACCATTAGTGGAACAGACATCTGCAGAGGAATCCTGACTGGTTTTCAGGTAATTATTAGACATGCTTTATGTAGCATTATTTTGTGTTTTGCAAGCACGGTGCCAATTTAATTTCAGACAGTTTTCCCATGACCCTTATGTTCATTGATACAACCACCGAAATGTCAAATAACTAATAAGCAACCAGTGCTTCCTCTACAGCAGTGTTTCCCCAACTCTGGTCCTCAGGGTCCCCAACACGTCATGTTTTCAGGATTTCCATTGTATTGCACTGGTGATGGAATTATCATCAAGGCATCAGAAATCGGAACAGATTCTCTCATTCCTGGACAATACTAAGGAGATCCTGAAAACATGATCTGTTTTGGTCCCTGTGGATCGGAGGTTGGGAAACACTCTCTTCAGTGACTCGATCACCATGGATGCTTGTCAAGATTTACACCTATTATACAGTTAACTCTTTTTTTTTGGCTTTCTCTTGATAAAGATATCATTTCATAGTATGGGTTGATTAGAATGATATAGAATTTATATTGTCTTTTGTTATATTTTCTTGCTTTTGCACACACAGAAAAAAATCATTTAAGAAAAATGTATTTTTTTGTAGAATATACTGAGAGTCTTTTTACATGATATTTACAGTAATTTCACTTAGACTGCAAAAATAGATCACTACACACCATTCTTCAAATCTGATGAGTCAAATGCTATAAAAAGTTTTTCTGGAGGGAATGTCACATCAGTCTTACTCCTGAGATTATGGTGTTGGGAGGCATAATGTACAGTAGCCGGATCTCTTTAGTCTTCATTCCAGAAAAACTAACAAATCATCTTTACATTGGTTTGGTCATGGAACCAGTGGTACAACTATTTCTTCAGTGTCCCAGGAGTCATTTTCAACATGACAATGCCAGTCCGCATGTTGATCGTGCTACTGTGAGCAGCCTGCATGGTTTAATCATGCTACTATGGCCTGCAGTGTCTCTGGACTTATGTACCATCGAACACTTCTGGGGCGTCATTGATGGGCAATTGCAAAGTGAGCTGCCAGCAGCGGATCTTGATGATTTGCCCAAAATGCATTCAGTGTGGCAGAACATTCCTCAGAAAACCATGAATAACCTCACTAATAGCAGATGGGGCGTGTTAGTGCGTGCATTTTTGTGCACAGCATAACACTTGATACTGAATAAATTGAGAGGTTTTTAAGATGTTGTTTCCCTTTTTTCATCATTATCATGTCATTTGGACCTGTGATTTTCATAATTCAATGACTTGGTGTTGCAATTTCACTGTTGATAAGTGATATTCATTGTATGTGAGGAAGAATGAGCAAAAATGGCAAGTAAGACATAGTCTTTGGATTTTTTTGTGCGATATTCACCTGGTTGGATAGTAATATATTTTTATTGTACTGGCTGTTACATACATGGCAATACATGTAAGATATGTGTCTTTTGTTTTTTATTATGAGATTAAAAGACTGTATACTGAAAAAATGTATTTTTTTGCAATATTTATTAGTACCACAAGTTGACTTGATCAAACAATCCATTGATAGGCAGCCTAAAAGACTGTGCCCCTGGCATCTGTCATCTGTTCTACTGTATGTTATATGTATATAATTCTTACCTGGTTCAGATGAGGGGCTATGTGGGTGGGATGCGGGATATTGTGGGTGATGGAGCCTGCAGATTCTTCCAGCTGGTGGTCTCTCGGCAATGAGGTAGCCTTCTGACCCTCTTACTAGCATGGCTGCTCAGTGATTATCTCTCTCCATGTTCTGAAGAATCATGAGAAATTATGGCTTTGCTTGCAATTTTTTTATAATCAAAACACAGCCTGGCGGACCAGGAGGCTTCCCTGTCCATCAAAAGTACTGCCTCTGCAAACTGGCTGGAGCAGCAGATTCCCTGAAGAAGTACGTAGTGATGAATTATGCATTGCTGCTGTGACTTACCTTCTCCTTCTTCTAGGAGAGGCCCATCGAGAGGGAGTAGTTGGGCCTTTCTGTGATCGGAGAGCAACAGGACACAGGATATTATCCTTGTTCTAACACACTTTGCACATCTGTTAGTTGACTTCGAAGCGTAAACATTTTTGGTGTTGGGCCCATTGAAGAATTCTTTAGTTTTCTGATGGGCCAGTCTGAGCTTGGCAGTCTTCGTGAGCCAACTTCTTTAATGATTTCCACCTTCTCTGACCTGATATTTTGCAAATTATTTGCACTTTACATCCATGCAAATATGAAATATAAGAATTTATTACTATAGCACGAGATATACTGCAATATACCTTTTATGTATTTTACATTCCATATATGCATTTGTCACGTATTTATAGGTGAACAAAAAATTTGATGGGTCAACAGACGGCACAGAAATTGTCTTACTGACAGATGGAGAAGACAATTATAACACCAGCCTTTGCTTTCCTAATATAACAGAGAGTGGCGCAATTATTAATTTCATAGCTCTTGGTCCAAGCGCCTCCAAATCCCTGGAAGATATTGCTGAAATGACAGGTGGGTTTACAAATATTAGAAATAAAGACTCATACACACTGTAACAGAACCTTATGGCACTTGGAGCTTTAGAGAAATCTGCAATGATGAACAGGTTCTGAATGAGATATTCTTCCTAGAAGCATTGCTCCTAGGAGAAAACATCCAATATATATGGGATACGTATGGAGCTTGTGCAAAATCAAATATAAAATTCTGCATAAAAACAAAAATATAAAGGGGTACAGTAGAGACCTCATGCACCTTAATAGCAGCCTTATTACAGCCCCTCATAAAAAGTACAAAACAGCAGTACTGCAGCTCAGTGCATGAGCCATGACCGTAAAAATGTGCCCCTTTCTGTTCGCATGTATGAAACCTGTTAAGTGAGTAAAAATTGCCCAACTGTATGTGGATGAAAGATCGTCGTGATGCAAAAGCTGCCAAAGGGAAAGTAAAAGACTATTGAATTTACAGTAGCTTTAGGCATGAATAGACAAGAAAAGGAAGAAAAGGAATGAATGTGCAAAGTATATTTTAGGGTGATTGCAACAAACAAATAACATTTAATTTTTTTTTCCCCAGGTGGATTAAACTACAGAGCCACGGATAAAGTGGACAGCAATGGTTTGATAGATGCTTTCAGTGGAATTCAGCCTTTAACTGGAGACGTTTCTATTCAGGTGGGACACCTTCACATTTCTATATCTGTATCTCTATCAGATCAGAAACGTTTAATATTTTTCGCGGTGTTTCTGTATTCCATTTTTTCCATAGTTTAAGGATGGGACTAGACGGTGACTTTGCTACATCATAGCGCAATACAAGACCGCAACAAGCAAGTTGTAAAAAGTCCAATGGGGTTGAACTTGTTGCGACTTGCTTGTTGTGGATGCAGTACCCTAGGGGTCACAATGTAACCATTATCAACTTTATTCTGTGACCAAAGTCGTCTTGTAGCCCCAGCCTAATCTAAAAATGTTCAGATTAGTGTCTCATTAAAGAAGAAAATAAAGGAATATCAGAAATCTCCAGTACCAGATTTACATCTCAAAAGACTATAGGCAGATTGTGAGGCTCCTTTGACTCTACCCATCAAGAAGAGCCTTGTTTCTGGAGTTTCAGTGGTCAGATACCCAGTGAATGGGAAGTTAACAGCTATCATATTTACAGGGGATAAGTTCTACTTGACACAAGCCAGTAAAAAAAAAAATGAAAAAATACTTTACATTTTCAATAATTTCTTCCCTGACAATCCCTTAAATGCATTTTAGGTTGAGGGGTTGTATTGGAATTTTTATTGGACCAGTGGCATTGAAAACAGAGTATGCTCAGGAAAACGAGGCCTTACACATTTACAGAAGCCAACTGACACACCAATAGTGTCAAATCTGAAACAAATATTTAAAATGTTTTAAAAAATTATGGCCGTTGCTTCTAATTTGATTTCTGAAAGTTTGTGAAAGGAATATTGCTAAGCATAATTTCTAAAAGAGAAAAGTAGAAAAAAAACAGAATATAATGAGAAACATTATAAGGGAGAGAGTTATGAAGCCATTTATAAGAACTGTCTTTATTGTCTGTACTAACCAATCACAGCACAGCTTTTATTTCATAATCTGCTATTGAAAAATGAAAACTACGCTGTGATTGGAAACAAAGACAGCTTCACAAATCTGACCGAATGTTTGCAGAATAAATATACATTAAATATAGCAATTATTGCAAAATTTTCACATGTAACAAATGATGTTAACATGAATATTTCCAGAGATGAGTGAACTTCCTTGTATTTTTATGGAAACTTTTCCTGTTGATATTTTTAACAGCTGGAAAGCACTGGATCAACTGTTCAGCCGAGCAAATGTATGAATGGCAGCGTCATAATAGACAGCACGGTGGGAAATGACACTTTCTTTCTAGTTACCTGGAGAACTGCAGAACCAAACATTACGTTACATGATCCTAATGGCCTATTATATACAGAGGCAAATTTCGTCAGTGACTCTACCTCGAAATCTTCCAGACTGGCAATCCCAGGAACGGCTCAGGTAAAACTTATCTGTAATTATGGATATTTTGTGTTAATCAGTTATCAATATTGGTAGTCTGGTCACGATATTTATGACCTACTTCAGGATAGGTCATAAATATCAAATCTGTGGGGTAGGTAGATAGCACCACCTGGCACCAATGGGGATCAGCTGTTATCAGCTCTGGTGGTGGTTGGATGTGAACATTGTGTACAGCTCTATTCAAAGTGTTGTGATCGCTGCCATGTACTGCAGACCATCTCTTAGTCTCTTGAATAAGTGCTGATCTGCAGGACTCAACAACAGCTGCTAAATAGAGATGAGCAGATCAATTTGCAGAAGATCGACTTTGAGTAGAATTTCCTTGACTTTTCAGGTGTCTACAAATTTGAACACTTTCCAATTCGATTCGCGAGGATTGCAAAAGAAAAAAATGCCCCGAGTCATTTCACGCACTGCTGGAGACTCAGAGAGTGGGCCACGCTGACATGCGGGTTTCCCAATTATACTGTGCAGCTATCAGATCACATGGTCAAGCATAACCAATCAGAGGAGACTATCACAGGGACTCTAAATGTGAGAGCTGGCCAAGTAACGCCATTTTTTTCCTATGTAGGGATAGAGGTCAGATCACACAGTTTATTCCACATAGGGACAGAAAAATGACCAATTGGACTGTGTTGCAGTACCAGACTGCAGAAAATGGGAGTGGTACTCTCAGTCTGTGAATAATATTCCAACGATTCAAGTGATATAGGGAGGTGTTGTACCTGCATAGTCAGTGTGACTGTGAATTGATTGATCTGTAATTCACTGCAATAAGAAAAACGCTTTAACAGCATCTTTTATTATTTTTCCCACACTGAAAGCAAGGTGCTCCTTTTAATACCCATGTCCAAATTTTGCCACTAAACATAAATCCTGAAACAAAGGTTTGTGTATACATATTTGCATACTTCACTGCTGTACTAGTTTATTATTAGAACCGTACGTGCTACCTGAATACCGTTGTTGATTACCACCGGTTACCATCCATTTACTCCTTACTAGATAGGTTGAAGTCACTTGGAAATTAATAAAGCTGATTTTGAATTAAAGAGTTAATTAATGGTTTAATTTGTGTTTTTGGACTTCTTGACTTGCGGTATCTTTATATTTTCAGAGAGGAACGTGGCGGTACAGCCTGTGCAACTCACTTACAGTTAGTGAAAACATATCAATTATTGTAAACTCTAAAGCCGTAGATAAGAACGTGCAACCGATTACCGTCCAAGCTCACATGAATGCCGTCCGAAATAGCTATCCTAATCCAATGATTGCCTATGCATCAGTCACTCAGGGGCTCCAACCTGTGACAGGGGTGAAAGTTACCGCCATTATTGAACCCGATGTGGGAAATTTAACTTATCTGGACCTATTGGACAATGGAGCAGGTAATCTATTGTGTAAACTAAAAAAATGTGAATGTTAGGAAAGACTAATAACCACTTTCACATTGTGCGAAATGTTAAAATATTTGATTACAGCTTTCAATGGCTAAATGTACAGAATGTTTTCATACTTAAATCATTCGCCACTGAAGTTTCTGCAGTTGTCCATTTCGTCATAATGGGGCATCTCAGAAATCCATACACAAGCTGCATATTACCCTATTGAGATGTATAGAGAAGACTTTCAGTTGAAGAAAATTCCACAACATAGTAACATAGTTAGTAAGGCCGAAAAAAGACATTTGTCCATCCATTTCAGCCTATATTCCATCATAGTAAATCCCCAGATCTAAGTCCTTCTACAGAACCTAATAATTGTATGATACAATATTGTTCTGCTCCAGGAAGACATCCAGGCCTCTCTTGAACCCATCAACTGAGTTCGCCATCACCACCTCCACAGGCAAGCAATTCCAGATTCTCACTGCCCTAACAGTAAAGAATCCTCTTCTATGTTGGTGGACAAACCTTCTCTCCTCCAGACGCAAAGAATGCCCCCTTTTGCCCGTCACCTTCCTTGGTATAAACAGATCCTCAGCGAGATATTTGTATTGTCCCCTTATATACTTATACATGGTTATTAGATCGCCCCTCAGTCGTCTTTTTTCTAGACTAAATAATCCTAATTTCGCTAATCTATCTGGGTATTGTAGTTCTCCCATCCCCTTTATTAATTTTGTTGCCCTGCTTTGTACTCTCTCTAGTTCCATTATATCCTTCCTGAGCACCGGTGCCCAAAACTGGACACAGTACTCCATGTGCGGTCTAACTAGGGATTTGTACAGAGGCAGTATAATGCTCTCATCATGTGTATCCAGACCTCTTTTAATGCACCCCATGATCCTGTTTGCCTTGGCAGCTGCTGCCTGGCACTGGCTGCTCCAGGTAAGTTTATCATTAACTAGGATCCCCAAGTCCTTCTCCCTGTCAAATTTACCCAGTGGTTTCCCGTTCAGTGTGTAATGGTGATATTGATTCCTTCTTCCCATGTGTATAACCTTACATTTATCATTGTTAAACCTCATTTGCCACCTTTCAGCCCAAGTTTCCAACTTATCCAGATCCATCTGTAGCAGAATACTATCTTCTCTTGTATTAACTGCTTTACATAGTTTTGTATCATCTGCAAATACCAATATTTTACTGTGTAAACCTTCTACCAGATCATTAATGAATATGTTGAAGAGAACAGGTCCCAATACCGACCCCTGCGGTACCCCACTGGTCACAGCGACCCAGTTAGAGACTATACCATTTATAACCACCCTCTGCTTTCTATCACTAAGCCAGTTACTAACCCATTTACACACATTTTCCCCCAGACCAAGCATTCTCATTTTGTGTACCAACCTCTTGTGCGGCACGGTATCAAACGCTTTGGAAAAATCTAGATATACCACGTCCAATGACTCACCGTGGTCCAGCCTATAGCTTACCTCTTCATAAAAACTGATTAGATTGGTTTGACAGGAGCGATTTCTCATAAACCCATGCTGATATGGAGTTAAACAGTTATTCTCATTGAGATAATCCAGAATAACATCCTTCAGAAACCCTTCAAATATTTTACCAACAGTAGAGGTTAGACTTACTGGCCTATAATTTCCAGGTTCACTTTTAGAGCCCTTTTTGAATATTGGCACCACATTTGCTATGCGCCAGTCCTGCGGGACAGACCCCGTCACTATAGAGTCCCTAAAAATAAGAAATAATGGTTTATCTATTACATTACTTAGTTCTCTTAGTACTCGTGGGTGTATGCCATCCGGACCCGGAGATTTATCTATTTTAATCTTATTTAGCCGGTTTCGCACCTCTTCTTGGGTTAGATTGGTGACCCTTAATATAGGGTTTTCATTGTTTCTTGGGATTTCACCTTGCATTTCATTTTCCACCGTGAATACCGTGGAGAAGAAGGTGTTTAATATGTTAGCCTTTTCTTCGTCATCTACAACCATTCTTTCCTCACTATTTTTTAAGGGGCCTACATTTTCAGTTTTTATTCTTTTACTATTGATATAGTTGAAGAACAGTTTGGGATTAGTTTTACTCTCCTTAGCAATGTGCTTCTCTGTTTCCTTTTTGGCAGCTTTAATTAGTTTTTTAGATAAAGTATTTTTCTCCCTATAGTTTTTTAGAGCTTCAATGGTGCCATCCTGCTTTAGTAGTGCAAATGCTTTCTTTTTACTGTTAATTGCCTGTCTTACTTCTTTGTTTAGCCACATTGGGTTTTTCCTATTTCTAGTCCTTTTATTCCCACAAGGTATAAACCGCTTACAGTGCCTATTTAGGATGTTCTTAAACATTTTCCATTTATTATCTGTATTCTTATTTCTGAGGATATTGTCCGAGTCTACCAGATTAAGGGCATCTCTAAGCTGGTCAAACTTTGCCTTCCTAAAGTTCAGTGTTTTTGTGACTCCCTGACAAGTCCCCCTAGTGAAAGACAGGTGAAACTGTACAATATTGTGGTCGCTATTTCCTAGATGCCCAACCACCTGCAGATTTGTTATTCTGTCAGGTCTATTAGATAGTATTAGGTCTAAAAGTGCTGCTCCTCTGGTTGGATTCTGCACCAATTGTGAAAGATAATTTTTCTTGGTTATTAGCAGAAACCTGTTGCCTTTATGGGTTTCACAGGTTTCTGTTTCCCAGTTAATATCCGGGTAGTTAAAGTCCCCCATAACCAGGACCTCATTATGGGTTGCAGCTTCATTTATCTGCTTTAGAAGTAGACTTTCCATGATTTCTGTTATATTTGGGGGTTTGTAACAGACCCCAATGAGAATTTTGTTACCATTTTTCCCTCCATGAATTTTGACCCATATGGACTCGACATCCTCATTCCCTTCACTAATATCCTCCCTTAAAGTGGACTTTAGACAAGACTTTACATAGAGACAAACCCCTCCTCCTCTCCGATTTTTACGATCCTTTCTAAACAGACTGTAACCCTGTAAGTTAACTGCCCAGTCATAGCTTTCATCTAACCATGTCTCGGTTATTCCCACTATGTCAAAGTTACCTGTAGATATTTCTGCTTCTAGTTCTTCCATCTTGTTTGTCAGGCTTCTGGCGTTTGCGAGCATGCAGTTTAGAGGATTTTGTTTTGTTTCAATCTCCTCGCTGTGGATTGTTTTAGAAATGTTCTTACCTCCCTTCTGAGTATGTTTTCCTGGGTCTTCTTTGTTCGAGTCTAATGTTTTTCTTCCCGTCCCCTCTTCTTCTAGTTTAACGCCCTCCTGATGAGTGTAGCGAGTCTTCTGGTGAATGTGTGTTTCCCAGGTTTGTTGAGGTGTAGTCCGTCTCTGGCGAGGAGTCCATCGTACAAGTAATTCACACCGTGGTCCAGGAATCCGAATCCTTGTTGTCTGCACCAAGCTTTCTTGCAATAATGACCTACAGGCAAAAATTCTTTGGTTTGGTGATGCTTTCCAAGCAGCTGGTCCCGGCTGTACCCAATGATCTTCTTGCTGAGGGAGACTTTTCGCTTTTCCCAGAAGGCACCTGGAATATGCAAATTATCCTCCTCAAGCTTGAATCCCTGGTTTGGTGATGCTTTCCAAGCAGCTGGTCCCGGCTGTACCCAATGATCTTCTTGCTGAGGGAGACTCCGCTTTTCCCAGAAGGCACCTGTAATATGCAAATTATCCTCCTCAAGCTTGAATCCCTGGTTTGGTGATGCTTTCCAAGCAGCTGGTCCCGGCTGTACCCAATGATCTTCTTGCTGAGGGAGACTCTTCGCTTTTCCCAGAAGGCACCTGGAATATGCAAATTATCCTCCTCAAGCTTGAATCCCTGGTTTGGTGATGCTTTACAAGCAGCTGGTCCCGGCTGTACCCAACGATCTTCTTGCTGAGGGAGACTCTTCGCTTTTCCCAGAAGGCACCTGGAATATGCAAATTATCCTCCTCAAGCTTGAATCCCTGGTTTGGTGATGCTTTCCAAGCAGCTGGTCCCGGCTGTACCCAATGATCTTCTTGCTGAGGGAGACTCTTCACTTTTCCCAGAAGGCACCTGGAATATGCAAATTATCCTCCTCAAGCTTGAATCCCTGGTAACAAATCTGTTCAATTGGGTCTGTCAATAAAGCTGATATAAATGGATGGAGACTGAGAAACTCTGGATTTCCAAAGTCATCCAAATTCTCTCTTGGGGTCTACTTTTTTGCATTGTTCACATGTGGATCCACTAGGACCAGGGCTTTATTTAGAGTTTCTGCTGCCCTAGGCACTTTTAGTGCTGCCTCCCCCATTGGCGAGTATGATACTATCGGCAGTGACTTTGGCAAAAATCGCTGATGTGAAAGTAGCCTTTTGCAGCAGATCCAGCAGTTTTCCTGCATCTGCCGCGTAACGGATCACTTATGGCAACACTGTGTTCAGCCACATTCATTCCCTATGGGACTTGCGGACATGTGCGGCACTTGTGGTTTTGCCGCGATCTGGAAAATATGGTACTTGCAGCAATAAAAAAAAAAACTGCTAGCAGTGTTTTTTTGTCTCACTGCAAGTGCAAAACCGCAAGTGCCGCACATATCCGCAAGTAGCCATCACTACCTGTCCCTGCAGCTTCCTAGCTCATCCCTGGCCATCCCTCTCTGACCTAAAACTACACTATAAAGCTTTAGAAAAACAATTTATTAACTTACATATTCCTATGATAATGAGGGCTCCAGGCTACGGCGTAGACTGGGACGGGTGTCTCCAGGTCTCCATTCTCCGTGCACACCCTCAGTCCCTGCCTCACTGCCTGTGCTGCACTGTGCACAGACATCCCTCCACCAGACCCGGTAACCACCGCTCACAGTAGCATACCAGCAGAGGTGTGTCTAGGTTTTCTGGCACCAGGGGCAAGAATTCATTTTGGTGCCCCCCCTTCCCAAGCACATATGCGATTTGCACACTTAGTCATGTACCCACGAGCTCCTCTCCCTAATGCTCTCAATGTTCAGTGCAAAACTGAGAGAAGCAGAAGAGAAGCTCGGTGTCACAGGACCACAAGTATGAGATTCGCATATGAGTGAAGTGTCCATGTGATGACTACTGGAACCTGCAGAGCTGAATCCTCACATTGCAGGCTTCTGAATTCTCACAGCTAATGCACTGCACACTTTTAGGATTCTCCCTTGCCGGTGAACGGTCATGTCTGCACAAGTATGTGATTTGTATACTTCTGACCACATTCCGACTAGACGTGCTCGGCCTCACTCAGTTCATTTTCATTGACTGAGGCCACACATGTCTAGTCAGCACGTGACAGCATGAATGTAAATCCCCAGCACGAGAGAATCCTGACAGCGTGCAGTGTGCACTGTGAGAAGTCAGAAGTCTGCAGTCACAGAGAATGACTGCAGACTCATTACAAACCTGGACATTCCCTTTAATGCTCCTAGCATAAATAAAAACATGAGAATTATCGTCTATACTTGAGTATAAGCTGACCTGAGTATAAGCCGAGACTCCTAATTTTGCCACAAAAAACTGGGAAAACTTATTGACTCGAGTATAAGCCTAGGGTGGGAAAATGCAGCAACTACTGGTAAATTTTAAAAATAAAAATAGATACCAATAAAAGTAAAATTAATTGAGACATCAGTAGTTTAAGTGTTTTTGAATATCCATATTGAATCAGGAGCCCCATATAATGCTCCATACAGTTCATGATGGCCCCATAAGATGCTCCATATTAAAATATGCCACATAAAATGCTCCATAGAGTTCATGATGGGCCCCATAAGACGGTCTATACAAAAAATATGCACTATATAATGTTGCACAAAGGATAATAATGGCCCCATAAGATGCTCTATATTAAAATATGCCCCATATAATGCTCCATAAAAGTTGATGGCCTCATAAGATGCTCCACAGAATAATATGCCCCGTATGCTGCTGCAATTAAAAAAAAAATAAAATGACATTCTAACCTGGCCAGGTGCCGGTGTCCTGAGCAGGCGGGGACCCTGGCGCGCTATGGGGGCCAGGTGCCGGTGTCGCCGCTGGCTCAGGCCCCCGGCACTTGCGGTATTCATCTGTCCCCGTTCCACCGCAGCGCGCCACTGTGTCTTCCGGGTCTCTGCAGTGACTGTTCAGGCAGAAGGCGCGCACTAAACACGTCATCGCACCCTCTGACCTGAACATCACAGCCAGAGGACGTGAAAGACCCAGCCCGGCGGTGGAACAGGGACTTGTGAATATCGCATGGCTCACCCTCCCCCATTATACTCACCCTCCTGGCGCGGTCTCTGCACTTCCCTGCTTCGTCCTGGGGTTTGCAGCTCCTTCCAGTGTTGAGCAGGCACATGGTACTGCTCATTAAACTAAGGAATATGCACTCCTTGCTTATGGGATTGGAGTCGCGTCCATAGTCATCACCTTAATGAGCGGTACCATGTGACCACTGAGCACAGGAAGAGCTGCCAGCGCTGAGACCATCGGAGTTGCAGGCACCACTGGAGGTGGGAGAGTATGATGTCTTCAAGAAGGTGGGGAGGTAGGTCCGCAGGCGGCTGACCCCAGACTTAAAAAAAAAAAAAAAAAAGCTTGCTCAGGTGCTGCCACCCCACATCCTGGCGCCCTAGGCACATGCCCTCAAGTGCCTAGTGGCTCTCACTAGGACCTATAACTGCCACTAGTGACATAAGAAAAGACTGTTCTGTCATTTTCACACTGATATATACATCCATTGGCCGAAGCCTGCTATTGCTGGTATCAGCCGATCACAGCTGCTGGCTTACGTTGTCATCTGACAGTGTGGGAACCGCAGGTTTCTGACAGGTGGTAATGATCTTGCTGACGATCAGAGCCTGTGTTTTCCACGCTGTTATGCAGTTGACAGCATGGAAAATAAGGATGTTTGGACCCCCTTTCATCTGAATAGGATCCGGCTTCGTGTACTGTTCTGGTACCCAAGTCAAACTTTGTTTTAACTGTTCGGCTGAAATCGCCAGACCCGAGCATCCAGGGGTTCGTCCATCACTAGCTATCACACAACAGCTTTATTGCATGTATGGAATATTGGCAGTATGAAAAATGTATTGGGTGCAAAAAGCAATTGGTCTGTTTTCATGACCTTATAAACAGCCGACAAATCAATAGAGTCATTACCTTGTTTTTGGGTTGGATTTTCGAATTCAATTCTTCAAATTTATTCCTGGACCATTTTTGTTATTGGAACTATCTCCTTTATCCTTTTGTTATTTAGTCTTTTATTTTGTTTGTTTGTTTTGTGTGAGCTTATATTACTTTGGTCTCAGATAATTATAGTGACTCTCGCACGTTGTAACTCTTGTATTATATAACCATATCTACATATATTGGTTTACCAGTACATGACAAAATGGTTTCAAGAGTAATTTATTCCAAAGTTATTAAAACCTTTTTCGTTAACCCTCTGTGTGCTATACTGTACTGCATTGCTTTGTTACATTTTATTACTCATGCAATTGTGGCTGAAAATTGTTTCGGTTGCTTTATTAAGGTGCGGATGTAGTGAAGAATGATGGAATCTACTCAAAGTACTTCTTCTCTTATACTGGAAATGGAAGATATAGCTTAAAAGTACGTGTAGAAGGAAAAGATGGTAGTCAACTGGTAGCACCCACAAATCGGGCCCTTTATGTGCCTGGCTATGTGGAAAATGGTAAGTAGCATATGTCCATTGAAATCTACTTAAAATTTAGATATCAAGCAAATGTCTTCGAAATATGTCTTGTGAATAAACTTTTGTTAGAAACGTCCTTCAATTTTATTGCTGTAGAGTCCCTGTTACTCCTGAACATAGCAGATTATGCTGCTATAATGTCGGATGTTATATATTTTCTTAATTTTTTTCCATATATTCTCAAGTTATTTTTAATTTTTGTATTAGTCCCCATAAGCACCTTGAACCTGCAATCTCTTAGTTGCCTGTAAACTATATTACTATATTAAATTAATGCAGTCTGTTGTATGATTACTAGTCTCCTTTATATTAGAAATATCATGACAGACATCGAGGCCTTCAGAAGGCCCCTGGCTGACATGGCAACCTATGAACACATTTCATGGGGGAAGAAGGTGGGCGATGGCCTCCAGAGTGGAGGTTGCAGTTTTGGAGGCCTTTAAATTCTTTTAATTGCTCCTGTCATGTGTGAAAGCAGCATTTAAGAGGTTGAACTATGGCTATCAAAGTTAGCTCCGATCATTGCAGTTGCATCACCCATGCTGAATGTAGCAGGATCAACTCTTGAGCCTGCTCTGTGCAGTAAAGCCAGACTTTTGCCCATATATGTACGTCGTAAGTCGCAAAAATATTATACTTGTGAGGTTGGCAATAACACCTGCAATAAAACCTATTGTGTTGATAGGGAAATTAAAACATATTTGGTTTGTATTAAAATAGAAGACCAGTTGCAAGAGCCAAGTTTTAAACATTTTTTATATCACTTCATTAGTAAAATTTGTTCACCTGGGAGCTTGAGCAATCAGCTTAAAAATATACATGCCCCAAATCATCAAGACTTTGCATTTTTGCATGCCAGTCTTTGTGAAAAATGAGTTTGCATAAGATGTGCCGCCTTCATTAAGACATGTGGTCCAAATGAATTTGGATAACCCTTCAGCTGCCATATAGCACTGTGAGAAATGTATTTCAGTCAGAGAAGGAAGAACAGTTCTTTCATTTTTTATGGCACATTTGTAGTGTAAATTATGATGAATTTGCTAGCTGTATTTGGGCAATTTTCAAAAATTTGGAATAGTTAGCTGGGAATTGACGTAAAAATGTCAAATGTTGCAAATTGTTTCAGCAAATATGAGATGCCCAAAAATCTGGTGATATTTCAAACAGTTTTAATGCCAAAATTCTGGTAAAAGAAAACCAGCCCCATAGTCTTTGTAACCATTTTCCACTCTGGCAAAAGTTAAGTTCACACACTGAGTTTATGGTGAGTTTTCGACACTGTATATTTTCGCTGCACAAAAAAATGAAGCAAATTACAGTTCAAGAAAAGTGGATGGGATTTATAGAAATCTCATCCCCACTGTGCCTTTTCTTCACACTGCGTAAACTTACCAGCGCTGCGTGTTTGAAATCCTCAAGAATTCATTTTCTCTTGCGGGTACGTGGAATTTTATTTGTGGATTTTCTCCAATGAATTTCATTTGCAGGTAGAAAAATGCTTTTGTGCTTTTATTGAATTTATGCTGCAGAAACTCACTAAATACGTTTGTGATCCACACGGTTACATCAATAAAGTTTTGTTAGAGCCAAGTGCCAGGAAGTGTCAAAAACAAAGCAGCTTAATTTAAAATATGACATAAAAAAAAGAGAGAAAAGCCGCATTGTCAAAAACGTGATTAAAACGTATGCTAAAAACGCACTCAAAAACACAAGGCAAAAAACAAAATTAACGTTATTTAGCTAATGGGTGTAGAAATTCTGTAGAAAATCGACAGGTTTAAAAACTCAGAAAATTCTCATTGTGGGAATGAAGCCTTAGAGATTAGAATCTTATAAGTAAACCCTACACTAATTTCTCAGAACAGGCTAATAAAACAAATGACATGTTTCTTCACATCACAGAAATATTCTATTTCTATTGCAGGTACAATAGTCATGAATGCTCCAAATCCTATTGAGAACGATACAGCTGTTGATGCTAATTTGGGAAATTTCAGCAGGATATCATCAGGAGGATCATTTGTGGTAAATAATGTGCCTTCTGGTCCCAGTCGAGATATTTTTCCACCTGAGAAGATATCTGACTTAAAAGCAAAGATAGAGGGAGACAGAATTGTGCTCTCCTGGACGGCCACTGGTGATGATCTGGACCAAGGAGCTGGTGAGACATTTACTTGTGATATTTGTTTTTTTTTCTTGTAATTACACTTTTTATTCTTCATATGAAGTGTTATTACTGTACTTGGGATGGTCAACTACTTGGGCACCATCAAGCATGAGGAAGAAGAGAAAACAGTACTTGAGTAGCCCTGCAGCCCCATTACTGTTCTTCTCTCGCAGATTGGTGGCAGAGCTCATTGTGTATATAAGAAGAACTTATTTAAAAGAAATTTATCAGCAGGATTTCACATTCTAAATCATTTATTTGTGCATGTAGGCAAAAAGACAATTCCAGCAATAATTTTTTATGTCTAGTCTGTTCCTCCGTTACTTAGAAAACAGCGCTGAATTGATATACAAATGGGGCTGTAGATTTGAAGCCTCTGTCACTCCAGCTCTATTAGTATCGGCTAAATAGCAAAAAGAAGAAATTGCAGGCAGCTCCCCACATATGGCTCATAAAGTACAGGGGCATAGGATTCTGTTCTCAGCAAACATAGAAAATCCAATAGAAGAAAAGTAGTTCCAGTTCGAGATAAAATGCAAACCTTTATTGGAAAAATGTAAAATTGTATTCCATATTACTCCCAGAAAAAAAAAGATATGAGTTTCAAAACGCATTCTAGCGTCCTTTGTCTGGACTACAGCTCAATTTCCTGACCAGTGTCTCCCCCCCTCCTACTTGACCAACGGTTCCTTTGATTGCAAGGAAAGGTAGCACTAGGTGGGAGTGACAGAGGCATCAGATCTATAGCCTCATTTACATATCTATTGAAACACTGATTTCTCAGTAATGGGCTGGCCATGTAAAGGTATGGCTAAAAGAGGTCTTTAAAAGCACTTCATTGACATATAAATAATTTAGGATGTGAAATCCTCATGAATTCCCTTTAAATAAATAATTCTTCTTATAAATAAATCGGGCTTTGTCATCAGTCTGCAAGAGAAAACAGTTATGGGGTGCAGGGCTACAAAAGTACTGTTTTCCTTGCTTTCTCAGGTTTCATGGTGTCCAAGTGGTTGGGCTCACATCAATCACAAAACAAAACTCAAGTTGTTTTGTTATACACATTGGTAATCTTGTATATTCCTAAAATATAATATCAATATCTAATCTGTGTGGGTTCAACAAATACACACATTAACATATATAGTCATGGCCAAAAGTGTTGACACCCTTGAAATTGTTCCAGAAAATGAGTGCAATTACACATTGTAACAAAAGTATTGGAAACACTGTTCTGTGGACTGAGGGTAGCCTGGAGGGGCGTGACTAGGTGAACAACTGACTCTCCGCTAGAGCCACTGATGGTGGGTTAGACTTAGCACCGGATCTACGCCAGGTGCTACTCCAGCACAGACTTCAGACACACGGTAGCTGACTCCCAAAGGGGAAGGCAGTTGGAAGTACCAGGAATGGTAGACTTGGCAGGTACAGGCAGGAACAGTTGGTTTACAGACTATCACGACAAGTGCAGGCAGGTACGACTGGTATACAGATTGACATGGCAGGTGTAGGCAGGTATGACTGATATACAGGTAGGCATGGCAAATACAAGCAGGTATAGCTGGTATACAAACTGGCCCAGCAGGTGCAGGCGGGAACATCTGGTTTACAGACAGGCACGACAGGTGCAGGCAGGTACAGCTGGTAAACAGGCAGGTACGGGTGGTATACAGGCAGGCACAACAGGTAGAGGTGCTCGCGGGCATGGCTCATATACAGACAGGCAGGTGACACAAGCACGTCTGGAATACAGGAACACATAGCAGGTATGGGAAGACAGGTACTGGCAGGAACATGCAGTGACAGGCAAGTACTGGCAGATACAGGAGACCTGATAATTAGCAAACGTGCAACAAGGGAGAGTGAACATGTTGCTCAGGCACCTACCATCAGGTGACGGTGCCTTAAATAATTAGTGTCTCCCAGCCATCAGCCGGGGACACTTTAGGATGGCCTGTGCTGTCCCTTTAACAAGAAGGGAGCTCGCGCTCCATAAGCACAGTGCCTGGGGATCAGCGAGCCATGTGCAGACCTTGTGCAGTGGTAGAAAGAGGAGGAAATGGAGGACAGGGGCCGCGGCAGTAAGGGAGTCGGCATCCCTGCCGGGGAAAGAGGGAAGCATGCAGAGACGCCGGCACTGCACACGTTTTGCTAAACACGTTTATTTCATTTTTGTTTATTGGAAAAAAAGGCAAATTGGATATCATTTCCCACAAACCCCCAAAAATGGTCCGGACAAAATTTTTGGCACCCTCAACTAAATATTTGGTAGCACACCCTTTGAAATAAGTAACTATAATCAATCGCTTCCTATAACCATCAACAAGCTCCTTATACCTCTCAACTGGAGTTTTGGACTACACTTCTTTTGCAAACTTCTCCAGGTCTCTCATATTTGAAGGGTGACTTCTCCCAACAGCAATCTTAAGATCTCTCCAGAGATGTTCAATGGGATGTAGACCTGGTCACTTCAGAACACTGGGCACTCTATTTCTACCAAAAATCCTTGAGTAATTTTCATATTTCATGATGCCTTGCACACAGTCAAGGCAACTATTGCCAGACGCAGCAAAACAAACCCAAACCATCTTTTAACCTCCACCATATTTGACTGTAGGTACTGAGTTCTTTTCTTATAGGCCTCATTCCATTTTTGTTAAACAGTAGAGTGATGATCTTCATTAAACAGCTCTATCTTGGTCTCATTTGTTTACAAGACAGTTTCCCAGAAGGACTTTGACTAACTCACACACATTTTGTCAAACTGCAGTCTAGCTTTTTTATATCTCTATGTCAGCAGTAGGGTCCTTTGGGTCTCCTGACATAGCGTTTAATTTAATTCAAATGTCAAATATTAGTTTGCTCTGACACTGATGCACCTGAGCTTGCAGGACAGCTTGAATGTCTTTGGAACTTGAATGGGGCAGCTTATCCATGATTATCCTGGAGTTCCTGGATGGTTGGTAACCCTGCCACGATCCCAGATTCATGAGGAACCATTTTAGTTTTTGACCCTTTGGCCCTGAGCTCATTTTGTTTTCTTGTGTTCTTATTTCAGCATCGAGCTATGACTTGAGAATGAGCACTGATCCCAAGGAGCTCCTGGACTCATTTAACACCTCATTACCCGTGGATATTTCCAACCTCATTCCACAGGTGGCTGGATCCAGTGAAACATTTAGTTTTGTTCCTGAAAATGTTGTCATTCAAAATGGTACAATCCTGTACTTTGCATTATCTGCAGCAGATAAAGCCTCTCAGGCATCATCTCCATCCAACATAGCGCAGGCAGCTCTAATTATTCCTAGAGTAGACAGGTCTAACTCTACTGATGCCACCACTGCTGCTCCTGCTGATGCCACCACCGCTCGTCCTTCTACCAGCACAAATGATACTGCGGAAATAGTGAAAATTCCAGTAGTGTTTCTGCTGATCTGCTGTTACCTGTCATTACAGCTTGTGTAACCATTGATGGTGTTGACATTACGTAATATCTATTTTTATATCTACTGTTACTATCTATCTTAGGGCAGAATCTCTGAATAATGAGAATGTCTCCAACTATGTAAAGCCGAACCTAGAAATGATCAATAGATGAATATTTTTTTATTGAATGCAGTTGATGTTCATTATTTCCATATATTTTGATGCTAAATAAAAAAAATCTTGATTCAGGTGTACTGCGCAGCCCATGTCATGCGTCAACTGCAAGTCGGAGTCTCTTCCAGATTTCCTAGTTTATAATCTGTGAATGTTAAAAAGTATATCCATCTCTATGGGTCTGTGAAAAACACGTACAGCGCATGCATGGATGGCATCAGTGTTCAGTCTGTGATTAACATTGCAAAGTCGGTTTTTTACGGACGTGTAAAGAGGGCCTTAGATGTAGGAGTTTGTGGGCTTAGTTGCATTTGTCAGTGGCCCCATTTTGAGGTACATTACACCATTTATGGTCACAAAAAAGGGTAAAGACATGTATGAAAGATGAGTTGCACTTCCTAAATTTTAGAAAATGTACATTTTTATTAAGCAACAAACATGGAAACCTAGACAAGACAAATAAGAACATTTATAATTACGCATATTATGACAGAACCTGTTTCCTAGGCCAAAAATTGGCACTGAATATAACACATATGGCAAGCATAATAACCAATAGAGGCCATGTAAATGTGGTTGATGTCTGAGATAAGTATGAATGGACACTACCCCTAAAGCGATGTCAAGTACTATTTAGTAAAGGAAAAGGTGCAATGCTCATGTACAGTCAATAAACAATACAGTATCAAAAGAATACATAAAAGAAAATAAGCAATAACTATGTGCTATAAAGAGTCGTGTGCAGTCACCCAGGTAAATTGGGTCATATAAAAAGTCTCATGTGGGAAAGAGTACCCCACGCGTGTCACCACAGGAGGTGGCTTCCTCTTGGTGTCAAACTGTGTCTGCATTATATATTTATATGCATATAATATGTACAATGAGCATCAATGAGAAAACCCCATTTGAAAATTAAAATTTTAATCAACAGCACCAAGTCTTCTAGAAATGGAAGGAACAAGTCGGCGATATGTTGCACTTGCAACATCTATCTTATTCGATTCTTCAAGAACGACCTATTATAGAGCCTGAATGCTGCATGGACAGTGATGGTCAGCTTGTCTCTTCAGAATTCCACATAGGTGTTCAATTGGCTTCAGATTTACAGATATACTTGGCTACTTAATCATTTTCACCCTGTTCTTCAGAAATGCAACAGTGGTCTTAGATGTGTGTTTTGGATCAGTGACTTGTTGGAACAGTGGCACTTCTACAAAGGGAACAGAGTGATTCTAGCAACTTCTCTTTCAATATAAAGCCATAAATCTGTGAATTCATGATACCATCAATGAAATGTAGCTCTCCGACACCAGCAGCATTCATGCAGCCACACATGAGGACTCTGCCACCACTATGTTTTACTGTAGGCATAATGCACTTACCTTTACGCTACTCCCCTTTGTGACTCCATTAGTTCCAAAAAGTCACAGTAGTCACAGTGGACCAAGATGAGACCAAAATAATGTATGATTTCAACCATGATTTTCGACCCTGAAACACTAAGGAGTTTCAAAGAAAAACATACTTTAAAAGCTGTCAGGGACCAAGCAGTGCAAGAGACTAGTTGGACACACACACATACACAAACAGTACAGCAGAGTTGTGTATGCAGAAAAACACTCCATTACAGCTGAGTCATGTATATAGAGAGACCTTGTTACGGCAGAGTCACGTATTTAGACAGACACCTTGTTATAGCAGGGCTGAGAAAGTAGAGAGGTACCTTGATACAGCATGCCTGAGTGTAAAGACAGGCACCTTGGTAAAGGAGAACTGACTATGGGTTAGGTTTGTGAGTCACCCCGCCAGGGCTGTGGGGTACTCGGTACCAGGTCCTGAGTTCACAGGGGGATGTCACGGTGGCTGCGAACTGGTCCGTGGCCCTGTGCGCTCATGTAAAAGGGAAAGGTCTTTAAAAGGAATAAAGTTTGTATTTGTGACTCCACCTGTGGTATTCGGTTAGTGGGGACCAATGCTGCTAAGGGGTCCTCAGGGATGATGGTATGGCAGCTAGATGGTATAACTTCCCACAGGTGAAGTGTATCCCCAGAGCTCCCGTGGTGTAGATGGAAGATGGTGAGGAGTGTAGTAAAGAATGAGGACACAAGGTTGCAGTCTCTTTACCCTGTTTACTGAAGACTTCAGCATCCGCAGTCCAGAGCACCAGATCACAGGGCAGGCAGGGTCAGGCCGGCTTGAAGGCAAGTTAGGAGTCCCCTTACCCAGGTGGACATCAAAAGCCTTCCTCTAGCGCTGTGGTGTTGTAGTTCCTTACAGCTTAAAGCTCCACATAAGGTCCTCATAGATGTTATCCCTCTCTCTGTCCCCCGGGTAGGATAGGAAATAATCCATAAGACTGGTGTCTTGAGGCTGTTCATAGGGACTCTAGCATGCCCTGGCCTCTGAGGGGTGCCACCGTGCCTCCTGGGTGTTAGGTCGGACAGGTAACGTAGAGTTCAGCTGTCCTGCCGGTCTCTGATGTAAGCCATAGAGGTCCTTACACCCTCAGTGTTCCGGCTACTGGTCTCTGCGCCTCAGAAGGAGGCAGCCTGCTCGGGGCTGGTCTCCCCCTGGTATCCTCTCCTGTGCTTTGTTCTCCTGCACGTTCACTGCAATCTATTCAGCATTCTCAATGTCTCCTTCCAGGAGCTGCTGCACTGTGGCAGCACAGCTCCGCAAACCTTCTGCTGCCTCAGACTGATCCAGTCTGTCTCCTGACTGGACCTGCCTGGAACTGACTCTGACTTTCCCTACAGACTACCAGTTCTATATATATGGGAAGTCACCTAGCAAGTAGGATCAAAAGCTCCCCCTGGTGGCCTGGAGTGTGAATGTGTTGCATGTTTGTGGTACCTGCTTGCAGTTATCCCTTCTTGCCTTCAAGTGTAACATCACTCTCCCCGTGAGGAAAGCAATGCTACTGTGATGACCAGGACCCTGGGGCACCACCCCCCCCATTAAATCCAGTACTCCCAGACTGGGAAAAGAAGAGCAACAATACAGATTAGCAAAAAGACAAACAATTTTTGGAATGCTATAAACTTATGAAACAAATTAATATTATGTAAACTAGAGCTTCCCTTTATGGGAGGTGAGAACACTTGAACGTTACAATAACTATTTACATTGTATGCATATTTTTGAGAATAGAAAACAGTAAGATAACTAACTAACTGTGGAATGCTATTACCCGCTATGGGTATACTATCTTAAGGCTTCAAAGTGCAAAACAACCATTTTCCTTATTCAAGTGTAAAACTTTCAACCAACCCCCATGGGCTCACTATATCTTGTTCATTTTAACTATCTGTATACAATACTATCTAAGTTCACAGCTGAATTTTATTTTTATTTACTATATTAACTCATTAATATATAATAACTTTCTATCATGCAACATATAATTCTAACTGGCAAAGTGCAACAAGTCAACATTCAAGTCTTTCAATATTGAGGTAGTGCAATTAATACTCAAGTCAATTATTAACTTTAGAACAGCATCAACGAAGTGAGGGACCCGTCATTAACCCCCAACATTGGGCTTGGGTGGGCTACAAGGCGTGTATCCAGAACTGGAATCCAGCCGCGCCAAACACGTTTTCCTTCAGGTCTCTGGAAAACACAGCAACTTTCACAGTAACGTTAGAAGCAGTCTTTTATTATTTTTTTTTTTTTAAACAATAAATTTTTATTGAAAGTTTGCAATTTACATATTCAGTGATAATAAAGAAAATATCAATACAGAGCTGTAAATATAGTAGATATAATAATGCATGTAAACAAATAACACGCAGTCATATCAATTAACAACAAGTGGGGGACAGGGGGGCGAGGGAAGCCCGAGGAGAAAAGCTTGTTGCATCTGCTAGCTGTAGTGAGTCATTCTGAATCAGACGGGTCAGGGACGGTGTGGTAAAGTGCAGGTGCGGCAAAAAGTATGGTTGGCATAGTCCGCCCAAGGGAACCATATTTTCTCAAATTTTCAGACTTTACCAGTGAGTATGGCCGATAGTTTCTTGTTAATCATGTACCAAAAGAGGCATGATTTTACTGCGGAAAAGTCTAGACTTGGTTTTTTCCATGCCAAAGCTATGATTTGTTTGGCGGCTAAAAATATGAATGTGATAAGGGTCTGAGTGTGTTTGGGGATGTTAGGAATGCGTTTGTTGAGTAAGGCCTCCCAAGGTTTTTTTTTTAGGTTTGTATTAGTTATAAAGGAAACTAAATGATAAAACCTACGTACAATCGGGCATAGCCACCATATGTGGTACATGTCTCCTATGGAGTTGCATCCTCTGTAGCAGTTTGGGGAGTAGTTAGCCACTGCTTTAGCCACTCTGGCTGGGGTCAGGTACCAGCGGATCAACACCTTGTAGTTGGTTTCCAAAATGAGAGTATTCAGTATGCCTCCAGTAGAGGCAGACCAGATTTGAGACCACTCCTGGTCGGTCAGGGTAGACCCAATGTCGGACTCCCAGCGAGAGGTGTATTTCAAGCAGTGTCTATGGGAGGGGGAGTTGATGTGTCAGTAGAGGAGGGATATGATTCCTTAAGCATGTGGGTTTTGACGACATTTTTGTTCAAAAGGAGTAAAGGAATAAGGAGGGGTAGAATGTTTTAGTAAGGAATTAGCAAAGTTCTTTAGTTGTAGGTAACGAAATATTTCTCCAGGAGGGAAATGGTACTTTTCTTTTAAGACCGAGAATGGGATAATCCCGTCGACATTGAAGAGATGGTGAACTCTGGATATGCCTGCTGCCATCCACATATGGAAATTTCGAAGGGATCCCATACCTGGGGGAAATAGGATATTGCCCCAAATTGGAGCAAGGGGCATAAAAGGTGAAATTAGCTGTTAAGAATATTTCACCGAGTCCCAGATTGTAAGGGAATGTTTTATAATGGGGTTCAAGATATGTTTGCGTTGGGATGGGAGAATCCATAATAGTGTGTCTAAGGTACTGGATTGCAATTCTGAGGCTTCTAAAGATAGCCATAATGGAGGTTCAGTATAGGCGTGGTATAGGGTCAGTTGACCTAATTGGGCTGCGCAGTAGTATTTTGAGAGATTGGGGACTCCCAAGCCTCCTTTTAGACGATGATGATAGAGGGTAGCTTTGTTTACCCTGGCGAGGCCTCCTCTCCATACAAAAGCATCTATTGATCTTTGGGCCATTTTAAGAAAATGTAGGGGGATAGGGATAGGCAGGACGCGGAATAAGTAGAGTAATTTGGGGAGAATAGTCAGCTTTAGTGCCCGTACACGGCCTAGCCAAGAGAGATGTAACCTGTCCCAAGATTGGAGCAGGAGGCAAAGTTTACGGAGCATAGGAGGATAATTAGCCGAATAAAGGGAGTCTAGATCAGCCGTCAGTTTCACCCCTAAATAATCTAAGTGGTTAGTAACCCACTGAAACGGAAAATCATGCTGGGCTGTGATACAATAGGCAGTGGGAGGGATATTTTTAAGGCGTAAGATTTAGCAGCATTTATCTGTAGGCCGGAGATAGATTCAAAATGATTTAAGATGTGAATTAAAGCCGGCAAGGACTTCTGTGGGGATGATAGAAAAAGTAGCATGTCATCTGCAAACAAAATAAGTTTGTGAGAGACTGACGCCACTTCCACACCTAGTATATTGGAGTTGCGGCGCAGATCAATAGCTAGTGGTTCAAAAGCCAGAAGAAATAATGGGGGTGAAAGGTGACAACCTTGCCGGATACCCCTATTAATAGGAAAACTCGTAGGGGAGAAGCCATTATAACGTACGTAGGCGGATGGGGAACTATAGAGAGCGTAAATCCAAGAGAGAAAGTGGTCAGGAAACTTCCACTTCCGCAAGACCGTAAACAAATAAGGCCACGAAATAGAATCAAAGGCTTTTTTTATGTCTAATGACTAGGGTTGAGCAAAACGGATCGGTCATTTTCATAAGTCACCGACTTTTGGCAAAGTCGGGTTTCATGAAACCCGACCCGATCCCAGCATGGGATCGGCCATGCGGTACACGATCTTCGCGCCAAAGTCGCGTTTCATATGACGCTTAAAGCGCCATTTCTCAGCCACTGAAGGTGCACACAGAGTGTGGGCAGCGTGATGACATAGGTCTCGGTCCCCACCATCTTAGAGAAGGGCATGGCAGTGATTGGCTTGCTTTCTGCGACGTCACAGGGGCTATAAAGGGGCGTTCCCGCCGACCGCCATGTTACTGCTGCTGATCTGAGCATAGGGAGAGGTTGCTGCTGCTTCGTCAGAAGCAGGGATAGCGTTAGGCAGGGTATATTAACCCCCAAACCGCTTGTGCTGTAGCGATTTCCACTGTCCAACACCACCTTTTCTTTGCAGGGACAGTGGAGGCAAAATTTCTGTGCAACAGCTCTGTAGCTTATAAGGCTCCCTGATCGCTGCGTTGCTGTGTGTACGTCACTGTGCAAATCTGTGCCAGTGTTGTCTGTGGTATCTGTCATTCATTTTGTGCCACAGGAAATATACAGTGATATAGTGGGCCTGATTAAATCACTTGTCTCCCATATAGAAAAAAAAAAAAATTAAATAAAGGGAGAATAATCTTGGCAAATCTGTGCCAGTGTTGTCTGTGGTATCTGTCATTCATTTTGTGCCACAGAAAATATACAGTGATAGGCCGGCGTCACACTCAGCGTATGTAAATACGGTCCGTTTTTTACAGCCGTAATACGCAGAAAAGTCCCCAAAATAGTGGTCCGTATGTCATCCGTAGGCAGGGTGTGTCAGCGTATTTTGCGCATGGCATTCTCCGTATGTAATCCGTATGGCATCCGTACTGCGATATTTTCTCGCAGGCTTGCAAAACCGACATCTAATGGATTTATGTGCTCAAATGTTCGTTAAAACATATATACAGTATATATATATATGTCATTGAGACACATATATATATATATATATATATATATATATATTCTGTATTTATATTTAATTCAGCGCGATATATGTGAAAAGCCGGTTATTCAATTGCCGGCTTCTCATTTCTCCTTCCCAAACCCGACAGGATATGAGACATGGTTTACATACAGTAAACCATCTCATATCCCTTTTTTTTTTTGCATATTCCACACTACTAATGTTAGTAGTGTGTATGTGCAAAATTTGGGTGCTGTAGCTGCTAAAATAAAGGGTTAAATGGCGGAAAAAATTGGCGTGGGCTCCCGCGCAATTTTCTCCGCCAGAGTGGTAAAGCCAGTGACTGAGGGCAGATATTAATAGCCTAGAGAGGGTCCATGGTTATTGGCCCCTCCCTGGCTACAAACATCTGCCCCCAGCCACCCCAGAAAAGGCACATCTGGAAGATGCGCCTATTCTGGCACTTGGCCACTCTCTTCCCACTCCTGTGTAGCGGTGGGATATGGGTAATGAAGGGTTAATGTCACCTTGCTATTGTAAGGTGACATTAAGCCAGATTAATAATGGAGAGGCGTCAATTATGACACCTATCCATTATTAATCCACTTGTATGAAAGGGTTAAAAAAACATACACACATTATTAAAAAGTATTTTAATGAAATAAACACACAGGTTGTTTTAATATTTTATTGCTCTCTCAATCCACCTGAAGACCCTCGCTTGGCAAAATAATAAACCAACAATATACATACCTTCTGTTGATCTGTCACGTCCCACGAAGTAAATCCATCTGAAGGGGATTAATCATTTTACAGGCAGGAGCTGTGCTAAAGCACTCGCTCGTGCCTGTAAACCCCGGGTGCTGAAAGGAAAGCTGGGTGATCTGTACTTACATTGAGTCGCAGTGAGGCACCCTCTGCTGGATGAACTCATATGAACTCGAGCGTGGGAACTTTTCCAAGGCTCCAGTTTATGAGGACATCCAGCAGAGGGCGCATCACCGTGACTCAATATAAGTATAGATCATCCAGTTTTCCTTTCAGCACCCGGGGTTTACAGGCACGAGCGAGTGCTTTAGCACAGCTCATGCCTGTAAAATGATTTAACCCCTTCAGATGGATTTAATTCGTGGGACGTGACAGATCAACAGAAGGTATGTATATTGTTGGTTTATTATTTTGCCAAGCGAGGGTCTTCAGGTGGATTGAGAGAGCAATAAAATATTAAAACAACCTGTGTGTTTATTTCATTAAAATACTTTTTAATAATGTGTGTGTTTTTTTAACCCTTTCATACAATTGGATTAATAATGGATAGGTGTCATAATTGACGCCTCTCCATTATTAATCTGGCTTAATGTCACCTTACAATAGCAAGGTGACATTAACCCTTCGTTACCCCATATCCCACCGCTACACAGGAGTGGGAAGAGAGTGGCCAAGTGCCAGAATAGGCGCATCTTCCAGATGTGCCTTTTCTGGGGTGGCTGGGGGCAGATGTTTGTAGCCAGGGGGGGCCAATAACCATGGACCCTCTCTAGGCTATTAATATCTGCCCTCAGTCACTGGCTTTACCACTCTGGCGGAGAAAATTGCGCGGGAGCCCACGCCAATTTTTTCCGCCATTTAACACTTTATTTTAGCAGCTACGGCACCCAAATTTTGCACATACACACTACTAACATTAGTAGTGTGGAATATGCAAAAAAAAAGGGATATGAGATGGTTTACTGTATGTAAACCATGTCTCATATCCTGTCGGGTTTGTGAAGGAGAAATGAAAAGCCGGCAATTGAATTACCGGCTTTTCACTAACACCGCTGCGTATTTCTCGCAAGTCACACTGCTGGTCCGTGTGGAATCCATATTTTTCTCGCCCCCATAGACTTTCATTGGTGATTTTTTTCCGCAATACGGTGACAAACGCAGCATGCTGCGATTTTGTATGGCAGTAGAAGACCGTATAATACGGATCCGTAAAATACGGCTGATAGGAGCTGGGCCATAGAGAATCATTGGGCCATGTGTTATGCGTATTTTACGGATGTATTTTCTGCGCTCATACGTCCGTAAAACTCGCCAGTGTGACACCGGCCATATAGTGGGCCTGATTTATTCACTTGTCTCCCATATATATATATATATATATATAAAAAAAAAAAAATTTAAATAAAGGGAGAATAATCTTGGCAAATCTGTGCCAGTGTTGTCTGTGGTATCTGTCATTCATTTTGTGCCACAGAAAATATACAGTGATATAGTGGGCCTGATTTATTCACTTGTCTCCCATATCCCCCCAAAAAAACATTAAATAAAGGGAGAATAATCTTGGCAAATCTGTGCCAGTGTTGTCTGTGGTATCTGTCATTCTTTTTTGCCACAGAAAATATACTGTGATATAGTGGGCCTGATTAAATCCTGCATTCTCCCACACATAAAGAGGGAAATTTCTATTGCCAGTGTGTGCATCTGCGTGCGTCAGTCCTGTTCGTGGCATATCTGCCAGCCTCTTTCTGCCAATCAAACTGTGTAGTGTAATCCAGTGGGCCTGATTGTTCCCTGCATTCTCCCACACATAAAGAGTGAGATTTCTATTGCCAGTGTGTGCATCTTAGTGCGTCAGTCCTGTTCGTGGCATATCTGCCAGCCTCTTTCTGCCAATCAAACTGTGTTGTGTAATCCAGTGGGCCTGACTGTTCCCTGCATTCTCCCACACATAAAAAAGGGAGATTTTAATTCACAACAAGTTTACGTACACCTTCTACCTGCTTGTACAGGACCACATAACGGTTGTTAGTTTGGTTTCATTTTTCCAAGAATGAGGAAGTCTGGTGGAAGAGGTCGTGGCCGTGGGCGGTCATTGCCAGCTGGTAATGATGGTGGTGGTGGTGGTGGAGCATCTGGTGGTAGTGGGAAAAGCAAAAAAGCACCTAAGTCTCAAGTTGTTGAGCCCGCGTCATCGTCTGGCTACACAAGGCCTCGAAGGCTCCCTTTTCTGGGAGTAGGAAAACCGCTTTTAAAGCCAGAGCAGCAGGAACAAGTTTTGGCTTTCATTGCTGACTCTGCCTCTAGCTCTTTCGCCTCCTCCTCGGAAAGAGGAGTGCGTCATCAGTGGATGTTCCCGGTCAGGGACAAGTCACTTCCTTGTGTTCTTCACCCAGAACAACAGAGAAGGATGCGTCAGGCGACACAACAGAATACTCCATGGTGCTATTTACACATACCGTTCCTGGGTTAGAAAGGGAAATTGTTAACAGGCCATGCCCATTACAAGATGAATCGGACATGGAGTGCACAGATGCACAGCCACAGCCAGATTATTATGCTGTTCCTTTGACTCAGATCAGAACATTGCCCTCGCAGTGAACTGATCCAGAATCTGACCCTGATGATACTATTAAGCCCCGTCACGAACGCTATAGCACCGGCTTACACGGTGACCCAGAGGAAGGTGCCCAGGACATAGAAGAGGAGGTCATAGATGACACAGTTGTTGACCCCGATTGGCAGCCATTGGGGGAACAGGGTACAGGCGGCAGTAGCTCTGAAGCGGAGGAGGAGGAGCCGCAGCAGGCATCAACATCACAACAGGTTCCATCTGGCAGGCCCGTATCAGGTCAAAAACGTGTGGCAAAACCAAAACCAGTTGTAGGACAGCGTGGCCATCCAGTTAAAGTAG
Source organism: Ranitomeya variabilis (assembly GCF_051348905.1). Lineage (NCBI taxonomy): Eukaryota > Metazoa > Chordata > Amphibia > Anura > Dendrobatidae > Ranitomeya > Ranitomeya variabilis. The sequence goes on along the minus strand of NC_135239.1, from coordinate 63,799,890 downwards.
CTCAGTGTGCAATGCCTGAAAAGGTATCCGATAGTAGGAAGAATGCAGTCTGGTATTTTTTTAACCAAGATCCAAATGATCAGTGCAAAGTCATCTGTAAGAAATGCTCAAGGACCTTCAGCAGAGGTCAGAATGTTTAAAATCTAAATACAAGTTGCATGCGTAGACATTTAACCACCATGCACTTGCAAGCCTGGACTAACTACCAAATGTCCCCTAACGTTGTAGCACCCTCTCACAATGAAGCTAGTCAGCAACGCTACATCCCTTCCCTCACTGTAAGCCCACCGTTTACCACACCACCAGCAGTAAATGTGGCGGTTTCGTCGCAAGGCCAAAGCCGTCAGGGAATCACCAGGTTCGTGGTAGGAAACACTGTATGTAGGACAACAGCAAGAATACCATCACCAACACTCTCTGTCTGCCATGTCCACCGGCACCCCCGCTAGTTCCACCCTATGCAGCTCTCCAGTCCAGCTCACCCTACATGAGACTCTCGTTAGGAAAAGGAAGTACTCATCCTTGCATCCGCATACACAGGGTTTGAACGCCCACATTACTAGACTAATCTCGTTAGAGATGATGCCCTACCGTTTAGTTGAAACCGAAGCTTTCAAAGCCCTGATGGACTACGCTGTACCACGCTATGAGCTACCCAGTCGACTGTTGTGAAATTGGATTCTGGGCACCCCCGGTGGCCACTGGTGGAATTGAACTTGTGTGCATCATCCCCTCTGTTCACCTGCTCCCATCAGGATGTGGGAGTCGCTATATAACCTTGCTCCTCTGTCAGTTTCATGCCGGTCATCAATGTAATCAGAAGCCTTTCTGTGCATGTTCCTGCTACCAGACAACTCTCAGCTAAGTTGGACTTTTGTCCTTGTTTGTTTTTGCTTTTTGTTCCAGTTCACAGCTGCTGTTTCGTTACTGTGTCTGGAAAGCTTTGGTGATCGGAAATTGCCACTCTGGTGTTATGAGTTAATGCTAGAGTCTTAAAGTAATTTCTGGATGGTGTTTTGATAGGGTTTTCAGCTGACCATGAAAGTGCCCTTTCTGTCTTTCTGCTATCTAGTAAGCGGACCTCGATTTTGCTAAACCTATTTTCATACTACGTTTGTCATTTCGTCTTAAATCACCGCCAATATATGTGGGGGCCTCTGTCTGCCTTTTGGGGAAATTTCTCTAGAGGTGAGCCAGGACTGTATTTTCCTCTGCCAGGATTAGTTAGTTCTCCGGCTGGCGCTGGGCATCTAGGGATAAAAAAAACGTAGGCATGCTACCCGGCTACTTCTAGTTGTGCGGCAGGTTTTAGTTCATGGTCAGTATAGTTTCCATCTTCCAAGAGCTAGTTCTCATATATGCTGGGCTATGTTCTCTCGCCATTGAGAATCATGACAGTTTGACCGGCCCAAAAAGGGTTAAATTACTGCTGAGAAAGGAGAGAAAAAAGAAGTCTGCTACAATTTTTTTTTTTTTTTTTCCCCTCTAGTTCTGAGTGTGCTCATAATTGAATCACTTGCTAGTCTGCCTATACTGCAGCCTCCCTCTCTTTCTCTCCTTCTAATCCTTGAATGGCTCTGTGTTCACCTGTTTGAAATGGATCTTCAGAGTGTAGCTACAGGTTTGAATAATCTTGCCACGAAAGTACAAAATTTGCAAGATTTTGTTGTTTATGCACCTATGTCTGAGCCTAGAATTCCTTTGCCCGAATTCTTCTCAGGGAATAGATCTCACTTTCAAAATTTTAAAAATAATTGCAAATTGTTTTTGTCCCTGAGGTCTCGCTCTGCCGGAGACCCTGCACAGCAGGTCAGGATTGTAATTTCCTTGCTCCGGGGCGACCCTCAAGACTGGGCTTTTGCATTGGCACCAGGGGATCCTGCGTTGCTCAATGTGGATGCGTTTTTTCTGGCCTTGGGGTTGCTTTATGAGGAACCTCATTTAGAGCTCCAGGCGGAAAAGGCCTTGATGTCCCTATCTCAGGGGCAAGATGAAGCTGAAATATACTGCCAAAATTTCCGCAAATGGTCTGTGCTTACTCAGTGGAATGAGTGCGCCCTGGCGGCGATTTTCAGAGAAGGTCTCTCTGATGCCATTAAGGATGTTATGGTGGGGTTCCCTGTGCCTGCGGGTCTGAATGAGTCCATGACGATGGCTATTCAGATCGATAGGCGTCTGCGGGAGCGCAAACCTGTGCACCATTTGGCGGTGTCTACTGAGGAAACGCCAGAAAATATGCAATGTGATAGAATTCTGTCCAGAAGCGAGCGGCAGAATTTTAGACGAAAAAATGGGTTGTGCTTCTATTGTGGTGATTCAACTCATGTTATATCAGCATGCTCTAAGTGTACTAAGAAGCCTGACAAGTCTGTTTCGATTAGCACTTTACAGTCTAAGTTTATTCTATCTGTGACCCTGATTTGTTCTTTATCATCTATTACCGCGGACGCCTATGTCGACTCTGGCGCCGCTTTGAGTCTTATGGATTGGTCCTTTGCCAAACGCTGTGGGTATGATTTGGAGCCATTGGAGGCTCCGATACCTCTGAAAGGGATTGACTCCACCCCATTGGCTAGTAATAAACCACAATACTGGACACAAGTGACTATGCGTGTTAATCCGGATCACCAGGAGATTATTCGCTTTCTGGTGCTGTATAATCTACATGATGTTTTGGTGCTAGGATTGCCATGGCTGCAATCTCATAACCCAGTCCTCGACTGGAAAGCTATGTCTGTGTTAAGCTGGGGATGTAAAGGGACTCATGGGGACGTACCTTTGGTTTCCATTTCATCATCTATTCCCTCTGAGATTCCTGAATTCTTGTCTGACTTTCGTAACGTTTTTGAAGAACCCAAGCTTGGTTCACTACCTCCGCACCGGGAGTGCGATTGTGCCATAGACTTGATTCCGGGTAGTAAATACCCTAAGGGTCGTTTATTTAATCTGTCTGTGCCTGAACACGCTGCTATGCGAGAATATATAAAGGAGTCCTTGGAAAAGGGACATATTCGTCCTTCGTCATCTCCCTTAGGAGCCGGTTTTTTCTTTGTGTCTAAGAAAGACGGCTCTTTGAGGCCGTGTATTGATTATCGACTTTTGAATAAAATCACGGTTAAATATCAATATCCGTTACCACTGCTTACTGATTTGTTTGCTCGTATAAAGGGGGCCAAGTGGTTCTCTAAGATTGATCTCCGTGGGGCGTATAATTTGGTGCGAATCAAGCAAGGGGATGAGTGGAAAACCGCATTTAATACGCCCGAGGGCCATTTTGAGTATTTGGTGATGCCTTTTGGTCTTTCAAATGCCCCTTCAGTCTTCCAGTCCTTTATGCATGACATTTTCCGCGATTATTTGGATAAATTTATGATTGTGTATCTGGATGATATTCTGATTTTTTCGGATGACTGGGACTCTCATGTCCAGCAGGTCAGGAGGGTTTTTCAGGTTTTGCGGTCTAATTCCTTGTGTGTGAAGGGTTCTAAATGCGTTTTTGGGGTTCAAAAGATTTCCTTCTTGGGATACATTTTTTCCCCCTCTTCCATCGAGATGGATCCTGTCAAGGTTCAGGCTATTTGTGATTGGACGCAACCCTCTTCTCTTAAGAGTCTGCAGAAATTTTTGGGCTTTGCTAACTTTTATCGCCGATTTATTGCTGGTTTTTCTGATGTTGTTAAACCATTGACTGATTTGACTAAGAAGGGTGCTGATGTTGCTGATTGGTCCCCTGATGCTGTGGAGGCCTTTCGGGAGCTTAAGCGCCGCTTTTCTTCCGCCCCAGTGTTACGTCAGCCTGATGTTGCTCTTCCTTTTCAGGTTGAGGTCGACGCTTCTGAAATCGGAGCTGGGGCGGTGTTGTCGCAGAGAAGTTCCAACTGCTCCGTGATGAGACCTTGTGCTTTTTTTTCCCGTAAATTTTCGCCCGCCGAGCGGAATTATGATATTGGGAATCGGGAGCTTTTGGCCATGAAGTGGGCTTTTGAGGAGTGGCGTCACTGGCTTGAGGGGGCCAGACATCAGGTGGTGGTATTGACTGACCACAAAAATTTAATTTACCTTGAGTCTGCCAGGCGCCTGAATCCTAGACAGGCGCGCTGGTCGTTGTTTTTCTCTCGGTTTAATTTTGTGGTGTCATACCTACCGGGTTCTAAGAATGTTAAGGCGGATGCCCTTTCTAGGAGTTTTGAGCCTGACTCCCCTGGTAATTCTGAGCCCACAGGTATCCTTAAGGATGGAGTGATATTGTCTGCCGTTTCTCCAGACCTGCGGCGGGCCTTGCAGGAGTTTCAGGCGGATAGACCTGATCGTTGCCCACCTGGTAGACTGTTTGTTCCTGATGATTGGACCAGTAGAGTCATCTCTGAGGTTCATTCTTCTGCGTTGGCAGGTCATCCTGGAATTTTTGGTACCAGGGATTTGGTGGCAAGGTCCTTCTGGTGGCCTTCCCTGTCACGAGATGTGCGAGGCTTTGTGCAGTCTTGTGACGTTTGTGCTCGGGCCAAGCCTTGTTGTTCTCGGGCTAGTGGATTTTTGTTACCCTTGCCTATCCCGAAGAGACCTTGGACGCACATCTCGATGGATTTTATTTCGGATCTGCCTGTTTCTCAGAAGATGTCTGTCATCTGGGTGGTGTGTGACCGTTTCTCTAAGATGGTCCATCTGGTTCCCTTGCCTAAGTTGCCTTCTTCTTCTGAGTTGGTTCCTCTGTTTTTTCAAAATGTTGTTCGTTTGCATGGTATTCCGGAGAATATCGTTTCTGACAGAGGGACCCAATTCGTGTCTAGATTTTGGCGGGCATTCTGTGCTAGGATGGGCATAGATTTGTCTTTTTCGTCTGCTTTCCATCCTCAGACTAATGGCCAGACCGAGCGGACTAATCAGACCTTGGAGACATATTTGAGGTGTTTTGTGTCTGCGGATCAGGATGATTGGGTTGCTTTTTTGCCTTTGGCGGAGTTCGCCCTCAATAATCGGGCCAGCTCTGCCACCTTGGTGTCCCCGTTTTTCTGTAATTCGGGGTTTCATCCTCGATTTTCCTCCGGTCAAGTGGAATCTTCGGATTGTCCTGGAGTGGATGCTGTGGTGGAGAGGTTGCATCAGATTTGGGGGCAGGTGGTGGACAATTTGAAGTTGTCCCAGGAGAAGACTCAGCTTTTTGCCAACCGCCGTCGTCGTGTTGGTCCTCGGCTCTGTGTTGGGGACTTGGTGTGGTTGTCTTCTCGTTTTGTCCCTATGAGGGTCTCTTCTCCTAAGTTTAAGCCTCGGTTCATCGGCCCGTACAAGATATTGGAGATTCTTAACCCTGTGTCCTTCCGTTTGGACCTCCCTGCATCCTTTTCTATTCATAATGTTTTTCATCGGTCATTATTGCGCAGGTATGAGGTACCGGTTGTGCCTTCCGTTGAGCCTCCTGCTCCGGTGTTGGTTGAGGGTGAGTTGGAGTACGTTGTGGAAAAGATCTTAGACTCTCGTGTTTCCAGACGGAAACTCCAGTATCTGGTCAAATGGAAGGGATACGGTCAGGAGGATAATTCTTGGGTCACTGCCTCTGATGTTCATGCCTCCGATCTTGTCCGTGCCTTTCATAGGGCTCATTCTGATCGCCCTGGTGGTTCTGGTGAGGGTTCGGTGCCCCCTCCTTGAGGGGGGGGGTACTGTTGTGAAATTGGATTCTGGGCTCCCCCGGTGGCCACTGGTGGAATTGAACTTGTGTGCATCATCCCCTCTGTTCACCTGCTCCCATCAGGATGTGGGAGTCGCTATATAACCTTGCTCCTCTGTCAGTTTCATGCCGGTCATCAATGTAATCAGAAGCCTTTCTGTGCATGTTCCTGCTACCAGACAACTCTCAGCTAAGTTGGACTTTTGTCCTTGTTTGTTTTTGCTTTTTGTTCCAGTTCACAGCTGCTGTTTCGTTACTGTGTCTGGAAAGCTTTGGTGATCGGAAATTGCCACTCTGGTGTTATGAGTTAATGCTAGAGTCTTAAAGTAATTTCTGGATGGTGTTTTGATAGGGTTTTCAGCTGACCATGAAAGTGCCCTTTCTGTCTTTCTGCTATCTAGTAAGCGGACCTCGATTTTGCTAAACCTATTTTCATACTACGTTTGTCATTTCGTCTTAAATCACCGCCAATATATGTGGGGGCCTCTGTCTGCCTTTTGGGGAAATTTCTCTAGAGGTGAGCCAGGACTGTATTTTCCTCTGCCAGGATTAGTTAGTTCTCCGGCTGGCGCTGGGCATCTAGGGATAAAAAAAACGTAGGCATGCTACCCGGCTACTTCTAGTTGTGCGGCAGGTTTTAGTTCATGGTCAGTATAGTTTCCATCTTCCAAGAGCTAGTTCTCATATATGCTGGGCTATGTTCTCTCGCCATTGAGAATCATGACAGTCGACACTTCTTTTCGAGAAAACCCATCCCAGCCCTCCACCAGCATGTAAAAGACCGCATAGTCCATGCACTCAGGCAATCTGTGAGTAGAAAGGTGCACCTGACAACAGATGCATGGACCAGTAGGCATGGCCAGGGGTGTTACGTCTCCATCACGGCACACTGGGTTAATGTGGTGGATGCAGGGTCCACAGGGGACAGCAACATTGGGACAGATCTTCCTAGCCCACGGTCTAGGAAACAGTTGGCTGTAGGCGTTCGTCCCCCCTCCTCCTCCTCCTCGTCCTCCAGCAGAAGCGAGAGCTCATCCACAGACCGCAGTCGCACGACCACTCCATCTGCAGCTGCCACTGTTGCACACGAGGTGTCCCATTATGGAACAGCTAGTGGCAAACGTCAGCAGGCAGTATTGGCAATGAAGTCTTTGGGCGACAACAGACACACCGCGGAAGTTTTGTCAGAGTTCTTGCAGCAAGAAACTCAGTCATGGCTGGGCACTGTACATCTTGAGGCAGGCAAGGTAGTGATTGATAACGGAATGAACTTTATGGCTGCCATAGCCCTTTCACAACTGAAACACATTCCTTGCCTGGCTCACACCTTAAACTGTTGTGAACTCCGTTTTCAGGCTCCCTCTTGTGGTCACAGATGGTATTGTGTGACTTTGGTTTTTTGGCTCCCCCTGGTGGTTTGGTTTATTATCCTGCGGGTCTGCTGGATCAGCTGCCTCGTTATTCACCAGGGAGGCTCCTATTTAGCTCTGCTTCACTTCCACTTGTTGCCGGCTGTCAATGTATTCAGTGCTATTCTGATTACTCCTGATTATCTCGTTTTCTGCCTCTTCAGGATAAGCTAAGTTCTGTTTGAATATTTTTTGCTCATCTGCCTGCAATATGATTTCTGTGTATGATGAGTCTAGTCCAGCTTGCTAATATATATAAAATTAAAACACAGTTATACCACCAATGTAGGGGATACAATAATATATATCCTCCTCAATACTCAAGATCCACCAATTCCTGGTATGCTGTGTAAGTGAGTGACAACCGCCACCTAGTGGAGACAAAAAACCCAACCACCTATCTATGGATCACCAGAGAGCACCAAGCCAAGAAAGTGTATTAAAGTTATACTTTATTCAATATACATCACAATAACTCCATAAATATTTTATAATATTAATAAACTAAAATCAATTAAAATTAATAGTTGAACACAGGACAAAAAGATGATAACATATAATATACCAGCCAAATTCACATAAATAATCCCTTAACCTCACGGTTTATATGTGAAGAATTCAGTAAGAGGATAAAAAGTGCAAATGTGCTATAAATATGTATAAAAGAGGGCAAACGCAATAAAAAATAAATTAATAAAGCACCCTGCTCTATAATTTAAACCATACTCAGCAGTGTTGAGCTCAAGGTGCAATTGTGCTCAAAGATATATGTGCTAAAATAATAGCATACAAAAGTGCAAAGTGCTACGGCATTGCATTCAGCCGATTCAATACCACACAAATGTGCAAAAAAACACGAGGGGGACTATCAAAATTGCAGGTAAATACCTATGAATGGCCGCGTCCTGTGTACACGCACCCCAACGCGCGTTTCGGATTCCTTCCTTCGTCCTGACGAAGGAAGGAATCCGAAACGCGCGTTGGGGTGCGTGTACACAGGACGCGGCCATTCATAGGTATTTACCTGCAATTTTGATAGTCCCCCTCGTGTTTTTTTGCACATTTGTGTGGTATTGAATCGGCTGAATGCAATGCCGTAGCACTTTGCACTTTTGTATGCTATTATTTTAGCACATATATCTTTGAGCACAATTGCACCTTGAGCTCAACACTGCTGAGTATGGTTTAAATTATAGAGCAGGGTGCTTTATTAATTTATTTTTTATTGCGTTTGCCCTCTTTTATACATATTTATAGCACATTTGCACTTTTTATCCTCTTACTGAATTCTTCACATATAAACCGTGAGGTTAAGGGATTATTTATGTGAATTTGGCCGGTATATTATATGTTATCATCTTTTTGTCCTGTGTTCAACTATTCATTTTAATTGATTTTAGTTTATTAATATTATAAAATATTTATGGAGTTATTGTGATGTATATTGAATAAAGTATAACTTTAATACACTTTCTTGGCTTGGTGCTCTCTGGTGATCCATAGATAGGTGGTTGGGTTTTTTGTCTCAGCTTGCTAATATGTGATCTCTTTTTGCTGGTAAGCTCTGGGGTACGGAGTTGCTTCCCCCGCACCGTTAGTTGGTGCGGGGGCTCGAGCAATCTCTGCGTGGATATTTTGAATAGGGTTTTTTATTGACCGCACAGTTCCCTTCCTATTTTCTGCTATCTAGTATTAGCGGGCCTCATTTGCTAAATCTGATTTCATCTCTGCGTTTGTGCTTTCCCCTTAACTCACCGTTAATATTTGTGGGGGGCTATTCTATATCTTTGGGGTCATTCCACTGAGGCAAGTGAGGACTTACTTTCCCTCCAGGAATAGTCAGTTTCTCAGGCCGTGACGAGACGTCTAGGATTTTTAGGTAACGTTCCACGGCTGCCTATAGTTGTTTGCGGATAGGATCAGGTTGCGGTCAATCTAGTTACCACTTCCCCAGAGCTAGTAGTCTGTTCAGTTACTTAGCTAGTCCGACCTGCGATCCTTGCCACTAGGATCATAACATTAAACCTGGTGGTGCAGTGCTTTCTGAAAAGTTATCCGGGGTTACCCGACCTGCTCCTGAAAGTGCGCAGACTTTGCTCGCACATCCGCCGTTCGCCCGTACACTCCAGCCGTATGCAGAACCATCAGCGGTCTTTGCAACTTCCCCAGCATCGCCTAATCATCGACGTTGCAACAAGGTGGAACTCCACACTGCACATGCTTCAGAGACTGTGCGAACAGAGGCGTGCTGTTATGTATTTGTGGGAGGATACACATACACGGGTAGGCAGTTGGATGGCAGACATGGAGTTGTCAGGTGTGCAGTGGTCGAAGCTACAAGACCTGTGTCAAGTCCTTCAGTGTTTTGAGGAATGCACACGACTGGTTAGTGCAGACAAAGCCATAATAAGCATGAGCATCCCCCTAATGCACCTGCTGATGCAAAGTTTGACGCACATAAAGGAGCAGGCGTCTGCAGCCGAGGATGAGGGAAGCCTAGATGACAGTCAGCCATTGTCAGCTCAGGGAAGTCTACAGGACAAGGTGGGGGGCGAAGAGGAGGAGAACGAGGAGGATGATGGGGATGAGTATTTTTTGGATGAAGAAGCTTCTCAGGGGGCAATAGAAACTGCTGTCGTTGCAAGGCCGGGTTCAGGTTTTTTGAGGGAGACAAGTGACGTTGATTTGGCCGAAAGTGCTCCTCAACCCAGCACATGCACTGATTTGACAACTGAAACATTGGCCCACATGGCGGATTATGTCTTGCGTATCCTCAAAAGGGACCCACGCATTATAAAAATGATGACCGATGACGATTACTGGTTGGCCTGCCTCCCTGATCCTCGCTATAAAGGCAAATTGCAAAATATCATGCCACATGAGAACCTCAAACAAATATTGGCAACCAAACAAGCTACTCTTGTAGACCGTTTGATTCAGGCATTCCCAGCACACAGCGCCGGTGATGGTTCTCACACGAGCTGCAGGGGGCAACAGGGCAGAGGTGTTAGAGGTGCACAAATCAGAAGTGGCGTTGGACAGAGAGGTTTTCTGACCAGGTTGTGGAGTGATTTTGCAATGACCGCAGACACTACAGGTACTGCAGCATCAATTCAAAGTGACAGGAGACAACATTTGTCCAGTATGGTTACTAACTATTTTTCATCCCTTATCGATGTTCTCCCTCAACCGTCATTCCCATTTGATTACTGGGCATCCAAATTAGACACCTGGCCTGAATTAGCAGAATAGGCATTGCAGGAGCTTGCTTGCCCAGCAGCTAGTGTGCTATCAGAAAGAGTATTCAGTGCTGCTGGTTCAATACTGACCGAAAAAAGGACTCGTCTGGTGACCCAAAATGATGATGATCTAACCTTCACTAAAATGAACCACTCATGGATTTCTAATTATTTTGCCCCACCTTTCCCGGCTGACACCTAGCTTTCCTGAAAAAAGGTCTTGCTTTGGGACTGGTGTTACTGACTGTTCCAATCTCTAAATTTGCAGCTGCGGTTTGTACAGCATACAACATGTTTACACCTCCCTAAATGGCCTAACTCCCCCCACGGGGCCGTGGTCTCGCCACTTGGCGCAAGCACCCGTCAGAGTGCCGTTTGTCTGAAGAGGTGGGTGTGCCCACTTTTGGTCGACGGCACTGCCACTGGGTCCGTCATAGTACAATGAAGTGTCTCTGGCGGTGGTGGCGCGCACCCAACGTCAGACATGAGGGGCCCTGGTCCTGTACCGCCGGCCACGAGAGAGTGCCCCCCGCAGCTCAAACAGTGCTCTACCACTTGCAAAATTATCTCTCGCTGCTCCAACACTGTTTAGTCTATGCGCTGAAATCCTTCAATGCCTGGCACTGACAATAACAATTTGTTGACATGTATGATGCTATTTAAAATAGGCAGGGGCCCTGTCCTACTTTTACAACAGTAAATACTTTGCGCCAAATTACAATGTCTGAAAGTCAGCATAGGAGCCCAACCCTGTACCGAAGTATGCCCCCCCTTTTTTTTGGGGGGGGGGGGCGAGATGTTGACATCTATTTAGTTTTTGGGAGTACTTACTGTCTGCGGTCCCTCCTTCGAATTGTCCTCCGCTGAGCACAGCAATGCTGCCTGTGTACCCCTGCCACATAATGGAAGCTGCATAGAGCCTATTTTGTTATTTTAGGCCTTCTACATCTGTCTGCGGTCCCTCCTTCGAATTGTCCTCCGCTGAGCACAGCAATGCTGCCTGTGTACCCCTGCCACATAATGGAAGCTGCATAGAGCCTATTTTGTTATTTTAGGCCTTCTAAGTCTGTCTGCGGTCACTCCTTCGAATTGTCCTCCTGAGAGCACAGCAATGCTGCCTGTGTACCCCTGCCACATAATGGAAGCTGCATAGAGCCTATTTAGTTATTTTAGGCCTTCTAAGTCTGTCTGCGGTCCCTCCTTCGAATTGTCCTCTGCTGAGCACAGCAATGCTGCCTGTGTACCCCTGCCACATAATGGAAGCTGCCTAGAGCCTATTTTGTTATTTTAGGCCTTCTACGTCTGTCTGCGGTCCCTCCTTCGAATTGTCCTCCGCTGAGCACAGCAATGCTGCCTGTGTACCCCTGCCATATAATGGAAGCTGCATAGAGCCTATTTTGTTATTTTAGGCCTTTTACATCTGTCTGCGGTCCCTCCTTCCAATTGTCCTACGCTGACCACACCAATGCTACCTGTGTACCCCGCCACATAATGGAAGCTGCATAGAGCCTATTTTGTTATTTTAGGCCTACTAAGTCTGTCTGCGGTCCCTCCTTCCAATTGTCCTCCGCTGACCACACCAATGCTGCCTGTGTACCCCTGCCACATAATGGAAGCTGCATAGAGGATATTTTGTTATTTTAGGCCTACTAAGTCAGTCTGCGGTCACTCCTTCCAATTGTCCTACCCTGACCACACCAATGCTGCCTGTGTACCCCTGCCACATAATGGAAGCTACATAGTGCCTATTTTGTTATTTTAGGCCTACTAAGTCTGTCTGCGGTCACTCCTTCCAATTGTCCTCCGCTGACCACAGCAATGATGCCTGTGTACCCCTGTAGCCTAATTTAAACCGCATCGAGCCTGCTTTATTATTTTAGGCCTAGGAAGTCTGTCTGCGGTCCCTCCTTGAAATCGTCCTCCGCTGACCACAACAATGCTGCCTGTGTACCCCTGTAGCCTACTTTAAACTGCATAGAGCCTACTTTCTATTGTAGGCCTACTACCTGTGTCTGTCTCGGCCAGTCCACTCCTTACAGTTGTCCTCCACTGAACAAAGCTATGCCGCCTGTGTACTCCTGTTACCATTTGTGAACTGCATTTATCCTACTTACTTATTTGTGCCTAGTAACTGTGTAAGCCTCTCATAACAGTTGTCCTCCACCACAGAACCCAGTTATGCCACTTGTGTACTCCTTTTACCAATTTTGAACTGAATATAGCCTTCCTTTTTATTTTAGGCCTACTTCATGTGTCAGAGCCACTAATTACACATGCCCTCCTCCGCTGAACCACGCTATGCTGCAAGTGTACTCCACTCCAATTTTGAACTGCATTTTGCCTAATTACTTATTTAGGCCTACTTATTGTGTCTGTCTCCTGTTATGGTTCTCAATGGCAAGAGAACATAGCCCAGCAAACATAAGTACTAGCTCTTGGAAGGATGGAAACTAAACTGACCATGAACTAAACCTGCCGCACAACTAACAGTAGCCGGGTAGCGTTGCCTACGTTTTTATCCCTAGACGCCCAGCGCCGGCCGGAGGACTAACTAATCCTGGCAGAGGAAAATATAGTCCTGGCTCACCTCTAGAGAAATTTCCCCGATAGGCAGACAGAGGCCCCCACATATATTGGCGGTGATTTTAGATGAAATGACAAACGTAGTATGAAAATAGGTTTAGCAAAATTGAGGTCCGCTTACTAGATAGCAGGAAGACAGAAAGGGCACTTTCATGGTCAGCTGAAAACCCTATCAAAATACCATCCTGAAATTACTTTAAGACTCTAGTATTAACTCATAACATCAGAGTGGCAATTTCAGATCACAAGAGCTTTCCAGACACAGAAACGAAACTACAGCTGTGAACTGGAACAAAATGCAAAAACAAACGAGGACTAAAGTCCAACTTAGCTGGGAGTTGTCTAGCAGCAGGAACATGCACAGAAAGGCTTCTGATTACAATGTTGACCGGCATGGAAGTGACAGAGGAGCAAGGTTAAATAGCGACTCCCACATCCTGATGGAAACAGGTGAACAGAGGGGATGATGCACACCAGTTCAATTCCACCAGTGGCCACCGGGGGAGCCCAAAATCCAATTTCACAACAGTACCCCCCCCTCAAGGAGGGGGCACCGAACCCTCACCAGAACCACCAGGGCGATCAGGATGAGCCCTATGAAAGGCACGGACCAGATCGGAGGCATGAACATCAGAGGCAGTCACCCAAGAATTATCCTCCTGACCGTATCCCTTCCATTTGACCAGATACTGGAGTTTCCGTCTGGAAACACGGGAGTCCAAGATTTTTTCCACAACGTACTCCAACTCGCCCTCAACCAACACCGGAGCAGGAGGCTCAACGGAAGGCACAACCGGTACCTCATACCTGCGCAACAATGACCGATGAAAAACATTATGAATAGAAAAAGATGCAGGGAGGTCCAAACGGAAGGACACAGGGTTAAGAATCTCCAATATCTTGTACGGGCCGATGAACCGAGGCTTAAACTTAGGAGAAGAAACCCTCATAGGGACAAAACGAGAAGACAACCACACCAAGTCCCCAACACAAAGCCGAGGACCAACCCGACGCCGGCGGTTGGCAAAAAGCTGAGTCTTCTCCTGGGACAACTTCAAATTGTCCACTACCTGCCCCCAAATCTGATGCAACCTCTCCACCACAGCATCCACTCCAGGACAATCCAAAGATTCCACCTGACCAGAAGAAAATCGAGGATGAAACCCCGAATTACAGAAAAAAGGAGACACCAAGGTGGCAGAGCTGGCCCGATTATTGAGGGCAAACTCCGCTAAAGGCAAAAAAGCAACCCAATCATCCTGATCTGCAGACACAAAACACCTCAAATATGTCTCCAAGGTCTGATTCGTCCGCTCGGTCTGGCCATTTGTCTGAGGATGGAAAGCAGACGAGAAAGACAAATCTATGCCCATCCTAGCACAGAATGCTCGCCAAAATCTAGACACGAATTGGGTTCCTCTGTCAGAAACGATATTCTCCGGAATACCATGCAAACGGACCACATTTTGAAAAAACAGAGGAACCAACTCAGAAGAAGAAGGCAACTTAGGCAGGGGAACCAAATGGACCATCTTAGAGAAACGGTAACACACCACCCAGATGACAGACATCTTCTGAGAAACAGGAAGATCCGAAATAAAATCCATCAAGATGTGCGTCCAGGGCCTCTTCGGGATAGGCAAGGGCAACAACAATCCACTAGCCCGAGAACAACAAGGCTTGGCCCGAGCACAAACGTCACAAGACTGCACAAAGCCTCGCACATCTCGAGACAGGGAAGGCCACCAGAAGGACCTTGCCACCAAATCCCTGGTACCAAAGATTCCAGGATGACCTGTCAACGCAGAAGAATGAACCTCAGAAATGACTTTACTGGTCCAATCATCAGGAACAAACAGTCTACCAGGTGGGCAACGATCAGGTCTATCCGCCTGAAACTCCTGCAAGGCCCGCCGCAGGTCTGGAGAAACGGCAGACAATATCACTCCATCCTTAAGGATACCTGTAGGTTCAGAGTTACCAGGGGAGTCAGGCTCAAAACTCCTAGAAAGGGCATCCGCCTTAACATTCTTAGAACCCGGCAGGTAGGACACCACAAAATTAAACCGAGAGAAAAACAACGACCAGCGCGCCTGTCTAGGATTCAGGCGTCTGGCGGACTCAAGATAAATTAGATTTTTGTGGTCAGTCAATACCACCACCTGATGTCTAGCCCCCTCAAGCCAATGACGCCACTCCTCAAAAGCCCACTTCATGGCCAAAAGCTCCCGATTCCCAACATCATAATTCCGCTCGGCGGGCGAAAATTTACGCGAGAAAAAGGCACAAGGTCTCATCACGGAACAATCGGAACTTCTCTGCGACAAAACTGCCCCAGCTCCGATTTCAGAAGCGTCGACCTCAACCTGAAAAGGAAGAGCAACATCAGGCTGACGCAACACAGGGGCGGAAGAAAAGCGGCGCTTAAGCTCCCGAAAGGCCTCCACAGCAGCAGGGGACCAATCAGCAACATCAGCACCCTTCTTAGTCAAATCAGTCAATGGTTTAACAACATCAGAAAAACCAGCAATAAATCGACGATAAAAGTTAGCAAAGCCCAAAAATTTCTGAAGACTCTTAAGAGAAGAGGGTTGCGTCCAATCACAAATAGCCTGAACCTTGACAGGATCCATCTCGATGGAAGAGGGGGAAAAAATATATCCCAAAAAGGAAATCTTTTGAACCCCAAAAACGCACTTAGAACCCTTCACACACAAGGAATTAGACCGCAAAACCTGAAAAACCCTCCTGACCTGCTGGACATGAGAGTCCCAGTCATCCGAAAAAATCAAAATATCATCCAGATACACAATCATAAATTTATCCAAATAATCACGGAAAATGTCATGCATAAAGGACTGAAAGACTGAAGGGGCATTTGAAAGACCAAAAGGCATCACCAAATACTCAAAGTGGCCCTCGGGCGTATTAAATGCGGTCTTCCACTCATCCCCCTGCTTAATTCGCACCAAATTATACGCCCCACGGAGATCTATCTTAGAGAACCACTTGGCCCCCTTTATGCGAGCAAACAAATCAGTCAGCAGTGGCAACGGATATTGATATTTAACCGTGATTTTATTCAAAAGCCGATAATCAATACACGGTCTCAAAGAGCCATCTTTCTTAGCCACAAAGAAAAAACCGGCTCCTAAGGGAGATGACGAAGGACGAATATGTCCCTTTTCCAAGGACTCCTTTATATATTCTCGCATAGCAGCATGTTCAGGCACAGACAGATTAAATAAACGACCCTTAGGGTATTTACTACCCGGAATCAAATCTATGGCACAATCGCACTCCCGGTGCGGAGGTAATGAACCAAGCTTAGGTTCTTCAAAAACATCACGATATTCAGTCAAGAATTCAGGAATCTCAGAGGGAATAGATGATGAAATGGAAACCACAGGTACGTCCCCATGCGTCCCCTTACATCCCCAGCTTAACACAGACATAGCTTTCCAGTCAAGGACTGGGTTATGAGATTGCAGCCATGGCAATCCAAGCACCAACACATCATGTAGGTTATACAGCACAAGAAAGCGAATAATCTCCTGATGATCCGGATTAATCCGCATAGTTACTTGTGTCCAGTATTGTGGTTTATTACTAGCCAATGGGGTGGAGTCAATCCCCTTCAGGGGTATAGGAGTTTCAAGAGGCTCCAAATCATACCCACAGCGTTTGGCAAAGGACCAATCCATAAGACTCAAAGCGGCGCCAGAGTCGACATAGGCATCCGCGGTAATAGATGATAAAGAACAAATCAGGGTCACAGATAGAATAAACTTAGACTGCAAAGTGCCAATTGAAACAGACTTATCAAGCTTCTTAGTACGCTTAGAGCATGCTGATATAACATGAGTTGAATCACCGCAATAGAAGCACAACCCATTTTTTCGTCTTAAATTCTGCCGTTCACTTCTGGACAGAATTCTATCACATTGCATATTCTCTGGCGTCTTCTCAGTAGACACCGCCAAATGGTGCACAGGTTTGCGCTCCCGCAGACGCCTATCGATCTGGATAGCCATTGTCATGGACTCATTCAGACCCGCAGGCACAGGGAACCCCACCATAACATCCTTAATGGCATCAGAGAGACCCTCTCTGAAATTCGCCGCCAGGGCGCACTCATTCCACTGAGTAAGCACAGCCCATTTACGGAATTTCTGGCAGTATATTTCCGCTTCGTCTTGCCCCTGAGATAGGGACATCAAGGCCTTTTCCGCCTGAAGCTCTAACTGAGGTTCCTCATAAAGCAACCCCAAGGCCAGAAAAAACGCATCCACATTGAGCAACGCAGGATCCCCTGGAGCCAATGCAAAAGCCCAATCCTGAGGGTCGCCCCGGAGCAAGGAAATCACAATCCTGACCTGCTGAGCAGGATCTCCAGCAGAGCGAGATTTCAGGGACAAAAACAACTTGCAATTATTTTTGAAATTTTGAAAGCAAGATCTATTCCCCGAGAAAAATTCAGGCAAAGGAATTCTAGGTTCAGATATAGGAACATGAACAACAAAATCTTGTAAATTTTGAACTTTCGTGGTGAGATTATTCAAACCTGCAGCTAAACTCTGAATATCCATTTTAAACAGGTGAACACAGAGCCATTCCAGGATTAGAAGGAGAGAGAGAGAGAGAAAGGCTGCAATATAGGCAGACTTGCAAGAGATTCAATTACAAGCACACTCAGAACTGAAGGGAAGGGGAAAAAAAAAAAAAAAAAAATCTTCAGCAGACTTCTCTTTTCTCTCCTTTCTCTGTCAATTAATTTAACCCTTTTTGGCCGGTCAAACTGTTATGGTTCTCAATGGCAAGAGAACATAGCCCAGCAAACATAAGTACTAGCTCTTGGAAGGATGGAAACTAAACTGACCATGAACTAAACCTGCCGCACAACTAACAGTAGCCGGGTAGCGTTGCCTACGTTTTTATCCCTAGACGCCCAGCGCCGGCCGGAGGACTAACTAATCCTGGCAGAGGAAAATATAGTCCTGGCTCACCTCTAGAGAAATTTCCCCAAAAGGCAGACAGAGGCCCCCACAAATATTGGCGGTGATTTTAGATGAAATGACAAACGTAGTATGAAAATAGGTTTAGCAAAATTGAGGTCCGCTTACTAGATAGCAGGAAGACAGAAAGGGCACTTTCATGGTCAGCTGAAAACCCTATCAAAATACCATCCTGAAATTACTTTAAGACTCTAGTATTAACTCATAACATCAGAGTGGCAATTTCAGATCACAAGAGCTTTCCAGACACAGAAACGAAACTACAGCTGTGAACTGGAACAAAATGCAAAAACAAACGAGGACTAAAGTCCAACTTAGCTGGGAGTTGTCTAGCAGCAGGAACATGCACAGAAAGGCTTCTGATTACAATGTTGACCGGCATGGAAGTGACAGAGGAGCAAGGTTAAATAGCGACTCCCACATCCTGATGGAAACAGGTGAACAGAGGGGATGATGCACACCAGTTCAATTCCACCAGTGGCCACCGGGGGAGCCCAAAATCCAATTTCACAACAGTCTCCCATTACAGTTGTCCTCCACTGTACAAAGCTGAGCTTCAGTCTTCAGGCTCTCATTAAGTAGTTGTTGTTAATATGTGTGGTTGGGGCCTACTATCGGTGTCTGGCCCTCAAAGGGGTTCTCCAGGTTTACTTGCCTGAGCTTCAATCTTCAGGCTCTCATTAAGTAGTTGTTGTTAATATGTGTGGTTGGGGCCTACTATCGGTGTCTGGCCCTCAAAGGGGTTCTCCAGGTTTACTTGCCTGAGCTTCAATCTTCAGGCTCTCATTAAGTAGTTGTTGTTAATATGTGTGGTTGGGGCCTACTAACGGTGTCTGCCGCTCCCTAGTGTTGTCCTCCACTGTACAAAGCTGAGCTTCAATCTTCAGGCTCTCATTAAGTAGTTGTTGTTAATATGTGTGGTTGGGGCCTACTAACGGTGTCTGCCGCTCCCTGGTGTTGTCCTCCACTGTACAAAGCTGAGCTTCAATCTTCAGGCTCTCATTAAGTAGTTGTTGTTAATATGTGTGGTTGGGGCCTACTAACGGTGTCTGCCGCTCCCTGGTGTTGTCCTCCACTGTACAAAGCTGAGCTTCAATCTTCAGGCTCTCATTAAGTAGTTGTTGTTAATTTGTGTGGTTGGGGCCTACTAACGGTGTCTGGCCCTCAAAGGTGTTCTCCAGGTTTACTTGCCTGAGCTTCAATCTTCAGGCTCTCATTAAGTAGTTGTTGTTAATATGTGTGGTTGGGGCCTACTATCGGTGTCTGGCCCTCAAAGGGGTTCTCCAGTTTTACCCTAGGGGAACGTCTGTTGATAAATGGGGGAAAGGTCTTTAAAGGGGAAATGTTTGTGACGCCACCTGTGGTATTCGGTCAGGGTGACCGACCCCACAAGTGAAGTGTATCCCCAGGGCTTCCCAGAGTGTAAATGGTGAATGGTGTGAGGTGCAGTGAATAACGAGGACACCAGGTTGCAGTCTCTTTACCTTTACTGAAGGCTTCAGTGTCCACAGTCTAGGGTACGGACCACAGGGCAGGCAGAGTCCGGCTGGTCTGAAGGCAAATCCATAGTCCCCTTATCCAGGTGGAATTCAGTAGCCTTCGTCTAGCACCTGGGTGTTGTAGTACCTCCCTGCTGAGCTTCTCGGTAAGGTCCTCACAACTATTGGAGATGTTAAGTCTCTTTCTCTCTGTCCCCCTGATGGATAGGATAGGACAAAACCCATATGACTGGTGGCCTGAGGCTTTTTACAGGGACCCTACGACGCCCCGACCCCCACAAGTTGCCACCGTGCCTCCTGGGTATAAGGTCGGGCAGCTAACGTGGAATTAACTGTCCTGCCAGTCTCTGAAGTAAAGCGTAGAGATCCTTACTCCCCTGGTATTCTGGCCACCGGGATTCCTGCGCCTCAGAAGGAGGCAGCCTTTCACAGGGCAGTACTCCTCTTCTGGTTTCCTCTCCTTTTGCTATGACTTCGTTTCTCACTCACTGCAATACACTTCTCTTCAATGTCTCTTTCTTAGGACGCTGCCGCACGTGGGGCAGGCGCAGCTCCGTTGACCCTCGTCCTCCTCAAACCGCAGTCTGGATCTGACTGGAGCTCACTCCAGCCAGCTTCTCTCTGCTGCTGACTTCTGACTCTGACTAACTTCCTATCCCAAACCACCAGTTTTACCTAACCGTGAGGAGTGCCCTAATAGATAGAAGCTTAGCTCCCCCTGGCGGTCTGGAGTGTGAAGTGTGTTGTGTGGTTTGTGATACCTGGTAAAGAGATCTCCTTTATTGCCTTCAGAAGTAATATCACTCCCCCTGGTGGAAGAATAACATTACTGCAACGACCAGGACTCTGGGGCGCTGCAGAGAGGTCTAGGATCATTACAATCGCAGTGTGGAGCGTTGTTTGTTTCCCTGGCTCCATGCGTTCTTGGTGCAGTTATGCATTTGTATAGTGGTTTGTGCAATTTGGCGCACCTTTTCCTCACCTGTGTTATGCACTTTTTGTAATAAAGATTAATTATATTTTACATACATTTGCGGACTACAGTATATGGTAGTTTTTTTGGTCTTCCTACCTTTTCTCTCCTTTCAGCTGTGTGTGCATCTAAGGTCGCACATTCAGGTGAAATATATTGCTGCTCCCTACACTCCAAGCTTTTTAAAGCCGCCGGCCACTCAGATGTCAACAGTCAACATTTCTGTGCCCGTCATGGGTGGTGCATGACTTTACACCGACAGTGGAGGATGAAGAAGACAATGTTTGCTGTGGGAGTGAGGACAAGTAAGAATTATTTATTTATTTTAAATATGTTTTGAAAGAGCACCAGACATTATTAATAAAGAGACCCAGGCAGGGGACATTATAAACTAAGGGGTCCAGGATGGGGGACCTTATTAAATAAAGGGCCCAGGGTGGGGTGCAATATTACAGAAAGGGGGACATTACAGAATAGGTGACATTATTACAGGACAGGACAAGGACGGAGGACATTATTATAGAATAGGGAACATTATTACAGGAATAGGCCAAGGTGGGAGACTTTGTTACTGGATAGGGGCCAGAATGGGTGACTTTATTACTGATAGAGGCCAGGAAGGGGAATATTATTGCTGGATGGAAGACATTATTAAAGGACGGGGGACATTAATGCAGGATACAAAAAAATAGAAAAAATCAGACTGCTCCAGCGATGAAAAGGTAAGTATAAAACTTCTCTTTTACTGACATATCATGGAGGATAGGGCAGACCAACACCTTTTTTGGCATTCAAGCCTTAGTCATGATAAATTTGTAAATGACAAATATGCCCTTATAAACAGTATCAATAGAACAAGTAACCCATGTGTGAATATCTACCGATACTACTGGTTGATATTCACACAAGGGTTGCTTGTTCTAATGATATATTAGCAATTATTTTCTATTCTTTCCTAAATCTTTTTGATATGCTGTGTCAATAATTTAATTACAATATCCTCTGTATTTGAGTCTAGATTTTATGTTGTCAGATGCTTTAATAAAAAATTGCCTTCATCAGAGCATAACCTTCTTGCTCTTGAAAATTCCCCTAAGGTATGGATGCAATGGTGTGAAATGGATGGACACTGTTGGCTCGTAGTGTGGTATTCCCACTGATAGGTTTGCGATATGTAGAACATATGAAGTTTATGGAGAGATTTCTCTGGAATAAGACATCAAATCGCAGATATCAAGGTGTCATTTTATTAGACTTTATATAAGCTTCATGTCCATGTAGACCAGAGGTGTTAAACTGCATTCCTCGAGGGCCGCTAACAGGTCATGTTTTCAGGATTTCCTTAGCATTCCACAAGGTGCTGGAATCATTCTGTGCAGGTGATTAAATTATCACCTGTGCAATACAAGGAAATCCTGAAAACATGACCTGTTGGTGGCCCTCGAGGAATGCAGTTTGACACCTCTGATGTAGACGGCTTAGAAGGCTTGATCCTACTGACAGATTCCCATTAAGGGGAAGGCAAAATGTTTATCCAGCTTACATACATCAGTGCATACGAATAAAGCACATCTGTCAGTTCAGATGTGACAATATTCTGTTATTTTCACAATATAATGACCCCAATGTATTCCAGAATGCAAGAACTATTACAAGGTTGTACACACAACTGGTAACAAGGAAGTATTACCAGTAAATTATTGTTTAGCACAAGGAAAAAGAACAACAGACGCACAAGTGGTGAAACTGAACGTATGTTTGTTTGATCAACTCAAAGCACACAAAGTAAGGAAGTAAAATGTAATCGCTTTAATCACTTAAAGGGGTTGTCCTGGCTGAATTCAGAAGTCTGCAGTCTGATGAATTGTGATATTGTCACTATAACCCTACACACCTTGTGTGGGTGGTCAGTCATGTTACCATATGTATATGATTTGAATACTTGTGGTCACGTACCGACTAGTCTCATCCCGATTCTCACAATTCTTTTCTATTGAGAGAAGCCAGGAAAGTCTAGTCAGGATGTTACCCCCATTACACAAATTTCATTTACAGTCAAGTGACCACCAACCCACATGGGGAATACAGAAGAATCGTAGCAGTGCACACATCGCACATTGTCACAATTTGGCACATTGAGGGACTGCACAATATTTATTTCTGTATGGACAACTCCTTTAAGAATGCATCCAGTTATAGCATTGCCGCAATTTCTTATTTGTTTATTTTATCATTACTGCGTTCCGAAAGAGACAACTGTTTTTTCTGTGTTGAGGTTGTTTTTTTTTGTTGGCTGTTTTTTTTTGTCGGCTGTTTTTTTTGTCAATGATATCATCTTGGTGTTCATACAAGTTATCAATTAAATTGTATTAACTCATTCATGGGAAAGAAGGGTGGAAAAGAATTAATATGTTTCCATTGTTTATTTTTTAAGTTTTAAATATTACAAAATTCCTTGTAGATAAATAACATGTTGGGGGTGAGGCAGAATGAATACAAACAGTATTTTAGGATTACTGTTTTTATTTTTTTAAGAAATAACTGCGAAGGATAAATACACACACTTTATGTTGCATATACACTGCATGTTACACAGCCAGACACACAATCTCCATGCTATACATACTTTACTCTAAACAGACTGCATTTTATAAACACAACTCATGTGATTACACACATACACAATCCACACTTTATGTTATCACAGACTCCATGCTAAACACACACACGCACACGCACACACACACTTGACTTGTACTTTAAGTCTTTGTTTAAACTACTTATATTAAGCTATTCCCTCTTGTTTTAAAAAGCAAACCTTAATAAAACAGTTGGTTCTGTCATGACCTGTTATAATTAGTGATGGGTGAGCATGCTCAGCACTGCT
Organism: Ranitomeya variabilis; assembly: GCF_051348905.1. Taxonomy (NCBI): domain Eukaryota; kingdom Metazoa; phylum Chordata; class Amphibia; order Anura; family Dendrobatidae; genus Ranitomeya; species Ranitomeya variabilis. Next base: position 63,776,620 of record NC_135239.1, on the reverse strand, counting down.
CGGTGCTCGTTAGATCATCACTTGTTGGAAAAGCGTGACACTTGATCGAGTATCTGGGTGCTCGCTCAGCATGCTCTATTTCCCGCCCTGCATGTTTGGCGTCTGATTTTCAGCCATTAAACATGCAAGGATTGCCTTCCAATAAGGGTAATGCCATAGCCATGTTGCCTACTGGCATTACTATGATTGGCCAGCTGCATAGCGGCATCGGGTCTATATAAGACACAGAGACGCCATCTTGGGCGCATTGTATCGGGAAATAGTGTAGGGAGAGTCATTGCTGCAGAATGGACAGTGTGTTGTATAGCGTGTACTTGGATGCTGGTGCAAGATTAACCCCTTCCTGACATGTGTTTGACATGTACTGCTCTGCGGGAGCTGCATTCTTGCAATCAGCAGTACATGTATAGCGGCTAGTGTTGAGCGATACTTTCCGATATCGGAAAGTATCGGTATCGGAAAGTATCGGCCGATACCGTCAAAATATCGGATCCAATCCGATACCGATACCCGATCCCAATGCAAGTCAATGGGACGAAAATATCGGAATTAAAATAAACCCTTTATAAACTTGTAGGTTCATTCTACATGAAGGAAAACAACTAAGAATAATGTAGGATGTATTGGGGGACGTGGCGGAGACATTAAAGGCACAGAGGTTTAGCCCAATGTAATAGAATAGCAGGTTTTTGTTTTTTTTTATGACGTTCGGCGGTAGAAAGATTTAGACTATGTTAATTTTTTTTTATTTTGTCAGATATTGATGTTTCACTACTTCCACGCCCTTCACCTTCTTTTTTACTTCTCCCACACTTTCTTCTTCATTATCCTCATCATCAGCTTCTTTGACATCAACTTCTTCACCTTATTCATCTTCTTCTTCATCTTCTACCTATTATTTTTTTGGTTACATTGTTCATATTCTTTTTATTTTACTATTATCTTCATCATATTCTACTTCTTCATCATATTCTTATTTGTGACAGGCATTCCCGTAGTTGTTATCTATAAAAGTTTGAAGATTACACCTTCCGTTCTGCCTGTCACAAAACAGTTACATTTGTCCGCGTTCAGTTTGGCCTGCAGCATCAGGCTTTATCCAGGGGCACCACGAGGAGGAACGGACTCACCCCCATACACTGCTTAGTCTTCTTCTGCTTATAATTTAGATAATATTTTTTGCTCTGATATTTAGTGTTATGCTTAATGTTCTTCTGCTCTTTGTTCTGCAGCCTCTTGTTCTTCTGCTTCTTGGTCTTCCAGGTCGTCGTCGTCTCCAGGGTCGTCGTCTCCGGGGTCGTCGTCATCGGGGTGGTCTTCAGGGTCGTCGTCTCCGGGGTCGTCGTCATCGGGGTGGTCTTCGGGGTCATCGTCTCCAAGGTCGTCGTCATCACGGTGGTTGTCGTCTCTGGTGTCGTCGTCATCTTAGGGGTGGTCTTCTGGGTCATCGTGTTTAGTCTCTTGAACTTGGAAATGTAGCAGAAGGTACAAGAAGGCTGAGAAAATGCCGAGAACCAGCTGATGGAACTGGAACTCGGATGGCTACCCGAAGGTCCAAGAGCCAATGGAACTACCGAGGACCAGCTGACGTTACTGGAACCCGGTTACTAAGCAGGAGGTACCCGTGCCTGAAAGCACTACCAAGGACCACCTGACGTTGGTGGAACTCGGATACCCAGAGGGAGGCACCTAAGCCAAAGGCTCTGCCCGGAACCAGCTGACGGTACTGGAACCAGGATGGGGAGCAGAAGGTACAAGAGCAAAAGACACTGCCGAGAACCAGCTGACGGTGCTGGAACCCGGATGGGTAGCCGAAGGTCCAAGAGCCAATGGAACTACCGAGGACCAGCTGACGTTACTGGAACCCGGTTACTAAGCAGGAGGTACCCGTGCCTGAAAGCACTACCAAGGACCACCTGACGTTGGTGGAACTCGGATACCCAGAGGGAGGCACCTAAGCCAAAGGCTCTGCCCGGAACCAGCTGACGGTACTGGAACCAGGATGGGGAGCAGAAGGTACAAGAGCAAGTGTCTGCGTGGCTTTTGCAGGACACGATGCCGGCTGCACAGCAGGGGAACAGCTGGCGGTGCTGAACCCCACTGACACATTGGCTGGTGTTTTTCTCTGTGCAGCTAGCAGTACCGGGCCCCAACTGGCGGTGTTGGAGCCCGGGGTCAGCAGGAGGAGGAGATGGAGCAGAGTGTAGGCCGAAGCCTGCACTGGCGGCAGCTTTTGGGTCTGTTGTGCCTGCGTGGCAGTTGCAGGACACGTTGCTGGCTGCACAGCAGGGGAACAGCTGGCGGTGCTGAACCCCACTGACACATTGGCTGGTGTTTTTCTCTGTGCAGCTAGCAGTACCGGGCCCCAACTGGCGGTGTTGGAGCCCAGGGCTCTGCAGGGGGAGCAGAGTGTAGGCCGAAGCCTAATTGAACCAATTTCAAAGGTAACCTTTAACCCCCCCTCAGGGGTTACAAAGTAGAAGAGCCACAGCTTATGCAGCAGTAGTGCTGCACAAGTCAAAGGTTGCTCTTTTAATTTCGCTCCTTGCACACGCTGAATGAAACACGTATAACATTTAGCCCTTTAAACAGTCAAACTGTGTTGGAGGCGCGAGTTCCCTTTGTAATGAGACGCAGCACAGATGTCAAGAATCCCACCTTGGTGCTGGGTGCAGCCTCCTGAGCGTTGTTATTTGCTGTACAGGAGTCTGCGCTGTCGTGTGATCCCCTGGCCTAGCGCTGTTAGCGCTGCCCATGTTCTGGCATCATTTAATGTCGGCCGGTGCGGTTCGCGATGACCATGAATCCCAGCCCCGCAGTGTCTTAACATTGTTAAAACACTGCGGGGCTGGGATTCAGGGCCTGGCGCAGCACATATGTTCGCCTCTCACACTCGGGTCCTTACACCCGCTTCAGACTGTGCGGCGTCATCTGATCCCTTATCGCATGCCACGGCCATGAAGCCGCACAGTCCGCAGAAGGCGGAAGGAGATGAGGGACAGGCGAACTGATGCACTGATCATGCCCGTCAATCACACCCTCGCAGTCCCAATAAATAAGACAACGAGGGGCGTTGTGTAGGTCAGGGCGGCCGCAGAGGCGCAGGCAGCCAAACAATGATGCCAGAAGACGGGCAGCGCTACCAAGGGGGTTGCAGCGTGTCATTACAAAGGAAAGTCACACCACCGGGACGGTTAAATGGTCACACAGAGGACACATTTTAGACGTGTTTTCAGTTCCACATGTGCGAGGAGAATACGTTTATGAGCCACCTTGCACACATGCAGCATTACCGCTGTACAAGGTGGCCTTTAAAACGTACAAACGCCTGGGGGAGGGGGGACAGGTTCCCTTCAATTTCAGTTCTTGTGTCTGCGTGGCTTTTGCAGGACACGATGCCGGCTGCACAGCAGGGGAACAGCTGGCGGTGCTGAACCCCACTGACACATTGGCTGGTGTTTTTCTCTGTGCAGCTAGCAGTACCGGGCCCCAACTGGCGGTGTTGGAGCCCGGGGTCAGCAGGAGGAGGAGATGGAGCAGAGTGTAGGCCGAAGCCTGCACTGGCGGCAGCTTTTGGGTCTGTTGTGCCTGCGTGGCAGTTGCAGGACACGTTGCCGGCTGCACAGCAGGGGAACAGCTGGCGGTGCTGAACCCCACTGACACATTGGCTGGTGTTTTTCTCTGTGCAGCTAGCAGTACCGGGCCCCAACTGGCGGTGTTGGAGCCCGGGGTCAGCAGGAGGAGGAGATGGAGCAGAGTGTAGGCCGAAGCCTGCACTGGCGGCAGCTTTTGGGTCTGTTGTGCCTGCGTGGCAGTTGCAGGACACGTTGCCGGCTGCACAGCAGGGGAACAGCTGGCGGTGCTGAACCCCACTGACACATTGGCTGGTGTTTTTCTCTGTGCAGCTAGCAGTACCGGGCCCCAACTGGCGGTGTTGGAGCCCAGGGCTCTGCAGGGGGAGCAGAGTGTAGGCCGAAGCCTAATTGAACCAATTTCAAAGGTAACCTTTAACCCCCCCTCAGGGGTTACAAAGTAGAAGAGCCACAGCTTATGCAGCAGTAGTGCTGCACAAGTCAAAGGTTGCTCTTTTAATTTCGCTCCTTGCACACGCTGAATGAAACACGTATAACATTTAGCCCTTTAAACAGTCAAACTGTGTTGGAGGCGCGAGTTCCCTTTGTAATGAGACGCAGCACAGATGTCAAGAATCCCACCTTGGTGCTGGGTGCAGCCTCCTGAGCGTTGTTATTTGCTGTACAGGAGTCTGCGCTGTCGTGTTATCCCCTGGCCTAGCGCTGTTAGCGCTGCCCATGTTCTGGCATCATTTAATGTCGGCCGGTGCGGTTCGCGATGACCATGAATCCCAGCCCCGCAGTGTCTTAACATTGTTAAAACACTGCGGGGCTGGGATTCAGGGCCTGGCGCAGCACATATGTTCGCCTCTCACACTCGGGTCCTTACACCCGCTTCAGACTGTGCGGCGTCATCTGATCCCTTATCGCATGCCACGGCCATGAAGCCGCACAGTCCGCAGAAGGCGGAAGGAGATGAGGGACAGGCGAACTGATGCACTGATCATGCCCGTCAATCACACCCTCGCAGTCCCAATGAATAAGACAACGAGGGGCGTTGTGTGGGTCAGGGCGGCCGCAGAGGCGCAGGCAGCCAAACAATGATGCCAGAAGACGGGCAGCGCTACCAAGGGGGTTGCAGCGTGTCATTACAAAGGAAAGTCACACCACCGGGACGGTTAAATGGTCACACAGAGGACACATTTTAGACGTGTTTTCAGTTCCACATGTGCGAGGAGAATACGTTTATGAGCCACCTTGCACACATGCAGCATTACCGCTGTACAAGGTGGCCTTTAAAACGTACAAACGCCTGGGGGAGGGGGGACAGGTTCCCTTCAATTTCAGTTCTTGTGTCTGCGTGGCTTTTGCAGGACACGATGCCGGCTGCACAGCAGGGGAACAGCTGGCGGTGCTGAACCCCACTGACACATTGGCTGGTGTTTTTCTCTGTGCAGCTAGCAGTACCGGGCCCCAACTGGCGGTGTTGGAGCCCGGGGTCAGCAGGAGGAGGAGATGGAGCAGAGTGTAGGCCGAAGCCTGCACTGGCGGCAGCTTTTGGGTCTGTTGTGCCTGCGTGGCAGTTGCAGGACACGTTGCCGGCTGCACAGCAGGGGAACAGCTGGCGGTGCTGAACCCCACTGACACATTGGCTGGTGTTTTTCTCTGTGCAGCTAGCAGTACCGGGCCCCAACTGGCGGTGTTAGAGCCCAGGGTCAGCAGGAGGAGCAGGGGGAGCGGAGTGTAGGCCGAAGCCTGCACTGGAGCAAGTTGAAAGGAAACCTTTAACCCCCCCCCCAGGCGTTTGTAGCTGGAAGAGCCATCGTGTACACCACTAATGCTGGAAAAGGTAAACTTAGCTCTTTTAATTATGGTCCTTGCAGATGCTGAACCTAACACTTATGAAATGTGTCCCCTCACAGCGTTCAACCGTCCGGTAGGTGGAACTTTCCTTTGTCATGTGACGCAGCACAGCCGTCATTTTTACCCCCTTGGCGCCGTGCGCCGCCTCCTCAGCGTTGTTTGAATCTGTCCCGGAGCCTGCGCTGTTAGGTTACCCCTTGGCCATGCACACATTTCGCGCTGCCCGTCTTCTGACATCATTTGCTGTCAGGCTGGCTGCGCCTGTGTGGGTGCGCTGTCCGAGATTCAGCCTCGCGGTGTCGTGTAATGTAATCCCACCGCGGGCCTGGGATCCGTGGCCATGCGCAGTGCATATCCTCACCTCTCACTCCCCTCCCTACGGCTTCTTCAGACTGTGCGGTGTCACGGCCGTGGCATGCTATTAGGGATCAGCTGACACCGAACAGTCTTTAGAAGCCGTAGGGAGGGGAGTGAGAGGCGAGGATATGCACTGCGCATGGCCACGGATCCCAGGCCCGCGGTGGGATTACATTACACGACACCGCGAGGCTGAATCTCGGACAGCGCACCCACACAGGCGCAGCCAGCCTGACAGCAAATGATGTCAGAAGACGGGCAGCGCGAAATGTGTGCATGGCCAAGGGGTAACCTAACAGCGCAGGCTCCGGGACAGATTCAAACAACGCTGAGGAGGCGGCGCACGGCGCCAAGGGGGTAAAAATGACGGCTGTGCTGCGTCACATGACAAAGGAAAGTTCCACCTACCGGACGGTTGAACGCTGTGAGGGGACACATTTCATAAGTGTTAGGTTCAGCATCTGCAAGGAGCACCACAAAAAGAGGCACTTTTTCCCTTTGCATCATTACTGCTGCACAAGGTGGCTCCTTCAGTAACAAACGCCTGGGGGGGGGGGGGACAGGTTCCCTTAAATTTAACTTGTTGTGCCTGCGTGGCGGTCGCAGTACACGTTGCCGTATACACAGCAGGGGAACAGCTGGCGGTGCTGAACCCCACTAACACATTTGCGAGGTGTTTGGCTCTGTGCGTACAGCACTTCTGGACGGCAACTGGCGGTGTTAGAGCCCAGGGACAGGTGGAGGAGGAGGAGGTTGGAGGAGGTTGGAGGAGGTAGGAGGGATTGCCACACACACAGCAGGGGAACAGCTGACGTTACTGAACCCCAATAACAGAGGAGGGACTGTTGACTGTGCGTACAGCACTTCTGGACGGCAACTGGCGGTGTTGGAGCCCAGGGACAGGTGGAGGAGGAGGAGGTTGGAGGAGGTTGGAGGAGGTAGGAGGGATTGCCACACACACAGCAGGGGAACAGCTGACGTTACTGAACCCCAATAACAGAGGAGGGACTGTTGACTGTGCGTACAGCACTTCTGGACGGCAACTGGCGGTGTTGGAGCCCAGGGACAGGTGGAGGAGGAGGAGGTTGGAGGAGGTTGGAGGAGGTAGGAGGGATTGCCACACACACAGCAGGGGAACAGCTGACGTTACTGAACCCCAATAACAGAGGAGGGACTGTTGACTGTGCGTACAGCACTTCTGGACGGCAACTGGCGGTGTTGGAGCCCAGGGACAGGTGGAGGAGGAGGAGGTTGGAGGAGGTTGGAGGAGGTAGGAGGGATTGCCACACACACAGCAGGGGAACAGCTGACGTTACTGAACCCCAATAACAGAGGAGGGACTGTTGACTGTGCGTACAGCACTTCTGGACGGCAACTGGCGGTGTTGGAGCCCAGGGACAGGTGGAGGAGGAGGAGGTTGGAGGAGGTTGGAGGAGGTAGGAAGGATTGCCACACACACAGCAGGGGAACAGCTGACGTTACTGAACCCCAATAACAGAGGAGGGACTGTTGACTGTGCGTACAGCACTTCTGGACGGCAACTGGCGGTGTTGGAGCCCAGGGACAGGTGGAGGAGGAGGAGGTTGGAGGAGGTTGGAGGGATTGCCACACACACAGCAGGGGAACAGCTGACGTTACTGAACCCCAATAACAGAGGAGCGACTGTTGACTGTGCGTACAGCACTTCTGGACGGCAACTGGCGGTGTTGGAGCCCAGGGACAGGTGGAGGAGGAGGAGGTTGGAGGAGGTAGGAGGGATTGCCACACACACAGCAGGGGAACAGCTGACGTTACTGAACCCCAATAACAGAGGAGCGACTGTTGACTGTGCGTACAGCACTTCTGGACGGCAACTGGCGGTGTTGGAGCCCAGGGACAGGTGGAGGAGGAGGAGGTTGGAGGAGGTAGGAGGGATTGCCACACACACAGCAGGGGAACAGCTGACGTTACTGAACCCCAATAACAGAGGAGGGACTGTTGACTGTGCGTACAGCACTTCTGGACGGCAACTGGCGGTGTTGGAGCCCAGGGACAGGTGGAGGAGGAGGAGGAGGTTGGAGGAGGTAGGAGGGATTGCCACACACACAGCAGGGGAACAGCTGACGTTACTGAACCCCAATAACAGAGGAGCGACTGTTGACTGTGCGTACAGCACTTCTGGACGGCAACTGGCGGTGTTGGAGCCCAGGGACAGGTGGAGGAGGAGGAGGTTGGAGGAGGTAGGAGGGATTGCCACACACACAGCAGGGGAACAGCTGACGTTACTGAACCCCAATAACAGAGGAGGGACTGTTGACTGTGCGTACAGCACTTCTGGACGGCAACTGGCGGTGTTGGAGCCCAGGGACAGGTGGAGGAGGAGGAGGTTGGAGGAGGTAGGAGGGATTGCCACACACACAGCAGGGGAACAGCTGACGTTACTGAACCCCAATAACAGAGGAGGGACTGTTGACTGTGCGTACAGCACTTCTGGACGGCAACTGGCGGTGTTGGAGCCCAGGGACAGGTGGAGGAGGAGGAGGAGGTTGGAGGAGGTAGGAGGGATTGCCACACACACAGCAGGGGAACAGCTGACGTTACTGAACCCCAATAACAGAGGAACGACTGTTGACTGTGCGTACAGCACTTCTGGACGGCAACTGGCGGTGTTGGAGCCCAGGGACAGGTGGAGGAGGAGGAGGTTGGAGGAGGTAGGAGGGATTGCCACACACACAGCAGGGGAACAGCTGATGTTACTGAACCCCAATAACAGAGGAGGGACTGTTGACTGTGCGTACAGCACTTCTGGACGGCAACTGGCGGTGTTGGAGCCCAGGGACAGGTGGAGGAGGAGGAGGTTGGAGGAGGTAGGAGGGATTGCCACACACACAGCAGGGGAACAGCTGACGTTACTGAACCCCAATAACAGAGGAGCGACTGTTGACTGTGCGTACAGCACTTCTGGACGGCAACTGGCGGTGTTGGAGCCCAGGGACAGGTGGAGGAGGAGGAGGTTGGAGGAGGTAGGAGGGATTTCCACACACACAGCAGGGGAACAGCTGACGTTACTGAACCCCAATAACAGAGGAGGGACTGTTGACTGTGCGTACAGCACTTCTGGACGGCAACTGGCGGTGTTGGAGCCCAGGGACAGGTGGAGGAGGAGGAGGAGGTTGGAGGAGGTAGGAGGGATTGCCACACACACAGCAGGGGAACAGCTGACGTTACTGAACCCCAATAACAGAGGAGCGACTGTTGACTGTGCGTACAGCACTTCTGGACGGCAACTGGCGGTGTTGGAGCCCAGGGACAGGTGGAGGAGGAGGAGGTTGGAGGAGGTAGGAGGGATTGCCACACACACAGCAGGGGAACAGCTGACGTTACTGAACCCCAATAACAGAGGAGGGACTGTTGACTGTGCGTACAGCACTTCTGGACGGCAACTGGCGGTGTTGGAGCCCAGGGACAGGTGGAGGAGGAGGAGGTTGGAGGAGGTTGGAGGAGGTAGGAGGGATTGCCACACACACAGCAGGGGAACAGCTGACGTTACTGAACCCCAATAACAGAGGAGGGACTGTTGACTGTGCGTACAGCACTTCTGGACGGCAACTGGCGGTGTTGGAGCCCAGGGACAGGTGGAGGAGGAGGAGGTTGGAGGAGGTTGGAGGAGGTAGGAGGGATTGCCACACACACAGCAGGGGAACAGCTGACGTTACTGAACCCCAATAACAGAGGAGGGACTGTTGACTGTGCGTACAGCACTTCTGGACGGCAACTGGCGGTGTTGGAGCCCAGGGACAGGTGGAGGAGGAGGAGGTTGGAGGAGGTTGGAGGAGGTAGGAGGGATTGCCACACACACAGCAGGGGAACAGCTGACGTTACTGAACCCCAATAACAGAGGAGGGACTGTTGACTGTGCGTACAGCACTTCTGGACGGCAACTGGCGGTGTTGGAGCCCAGGGACAGGTGGAGGAGGAGGAGGTTGGAGGAGGTTGGAGGAGGTAGGAGGGATTGCCACACACACAGCAGGGGAACAGCTGACGTTACTGAACCCCAATAACAGAGGAGGGACTGTTGACTGTGCGTACAGCACTTCTGGACGGCAACTGGCGGTGTTGGAGCCCAGGGACAGGTGGAGGAGGAGGAGGTTGGAGGAGGTTGGAGGAGGTAGGAAGGATTGCCACACACACAGCAGGGGAACAGCTGACGTTACTGAACCCCAATAACAGAGGAGGGACTGTTGACTGTGCGTACAGCACTTCTGGACGGCAACTGGCGGTGTTGGAGCCCAGGGACAGGTGGAGGAGGAGGAGGTTGGAGGAGGTTGGAGGGATTGCCACACACACAGCAGGGGAACAGCTGACGTTACTGAACCCCAATAACAGAGGAGCGACTGTTGACTGTGCGTACAGCACTTCTGGACGGCAACTGGCGGTGTTGGAGCCCAGGGACAGGTGGAGGAGGAGGAGGTTGGAGGAGGTAGGAGGGATTGCCACACACACAGCAGGGGAACAGCTGACGTTACTGAACCCCAATAACAGAGGAGCGACTGTTGACTGTGCGTACAGCACTTCTGGACGGCAACTGGCGGTGTTGGAGCCCAGGGACAGGTGGAGGAGGAGGAGGTTGGAGGAGGTAGGAGGGATTGCCACACACACAGCAGGGGAACAGCTGACGTTACTGAACCCCAATAACAGAGGAGGGACTGTTGACTGTGCGTACAGCACTTCTGGACGGCAACTGGCGGTGTTGGAGCCCAGGGACAGGTGGAGGAGGAGGAGGTTGGAGGAGGTTGGAGGAGGTAGGAGGGATTGCCACACACACAGCAGGGGAACAGCTGACGTTACTGAACCCCAATAACAGAGGAGGGACTGTTGACTGTGCGTACAGCACTTCTGGACGGCAACTGGCGGTGTTGGAGCCCAGGGACAGGTGGAGGAGGAGGAGGAGGTTGGAGGAGGTAGGAGGGATTGCCACACACACAGCAGGGGAACAGCTGATGTTACTGAACCCCAATAACAGAGGAGCGACTGTTGACTGTGCGTACAGCACTTCTGGACGGCAACTGGCGGTGTTGGAGCCCAGGGACAGGTGGAGGAGGAGGAGGTTGGAGGAGGTAGGAGGGATTGCCACACACACAGCAGGGGAACAGCTGACGTTACTGAACCCCAATAACAGAGGAGGGACTGTTGACTGTGCGTACAGCACTTCTGGACGGCAACTGGCGGTGTTGGAGCCCAGGGACAGGTGGAGGAGGAGGAGGTTGGAGGAGGTAGGAGGGATTGCCACACACACAGCAGGGGAACAGCTGACGTTACTGAACCCCAATAACAGAGGAGGGACTGTTGACTGTGCGTACAGCACTTCTGGACGGCAACTGGCGGTGTTGGAGCCCAGGGACAGGTGGAGGAGGAGGAGGAGGTTGGAGGAGGTAGGAGGGATTGCCACACACACAGCAGGGGAACAGCTGACGTTACTGAACCCCAATAACAGAGGAGCGACTGTTGACTGTGCGTACAGCACTTCTGGACGGCAACTGGCGGTGTTGGAGCCCAGGGACAGGTGGAGGAGGAGGAGGTTGGAGGAGGTAGGAGGGATTGCCACACACACAGCAGGGGAACAGCTGACGTTACTGAACCCCAATAACAGAGGAGGGACTGTTGACTGTGCGTACAGCACTTCTGGACGGCAACTGGCGGTGTTGGAGCCCAGGGACAGGTGGAGGAGGAGGAGGTTGGAGGAGGTAGGAGGGATTGCCACACACACAGCAGGGGAACAGCTGACGTTACTGAACCCCAATAACAGAGGAGCGACTGTTGACTGTGCGTACAGCACTTCTGGATGGCAACTGGCGGTGTTGGAGCCCAGGGACAGGTGGAGGAGGAGGAGGTTGGAGGAGGTAGGAGGGATTGCCACACACACAGCAGGGGAACAGCTGACGTTACTGAACCCCAATAACAGAGGAGGGACTGTTGACTGTGCGTACAGCACTTCTGGACGGCAACTGGCGGTGTTGGAGCCCAGGGACAGGTGGAGGAGGAGGAGGTTGGAGGAGGTTGGAGGAGGTAGGAGGGATTGCCACACACACAGCAGGGGAACAGCTGACGTTACTGAACCCCAATAACAGAGGAGGGACTGTTGACTGTGCGTACAGCACTTCTGGACGGCAACTGGCGGTGTTGGAGCCCAGGGACAGGTGGAGGAGGAGGAGGAGGTTGGAGGAGGTAGGAGGGATTGCCACACACACAGCAGGGGAACAGCTGATGTTACTGAACCCCAATAACAGAGGAGCGACTGTTGACTGTGCGTACAGCACTTCTGGACGGCAACTGGCGGTGTTGGAGCCCAGGGACAGGTGGAGGAGGAGGAGGTTGGAGGAGGTAGGAGGGATTGCCACACACACAGCAGGGGAACAGCTGACGTTACTGAACCCCAATAACAGAGGAGGGACTGTTGACTGTGCGTACAGCACTTCTGGACGGCAACTGGCGGTGTTGGAGCCCAGGGACAGGTGGAGGAGGAGGAAGTTGGAGGAGGTAGGAGGTTTTGCCACACACACAGCAGGGGAACAGCTGACGTTACTGAACCCCAATAACAGAGGAGGGACTGTTGACTGTGCGTACAGCACTTCTGGACGGCAACTGGCGGTGTTGGAGCCCAGGGACAGGTGGAGGAGGAGGAGGAGGTTGGAGGAGGTAGGAGGGATTGCCACACACACAGCAGGGGAACAGCTGACGTTACTGAACCCCAATAACAGAGGAGCGACTGTTGACTGTGCGTACAGCACTTCTGGACGGCAACTGGCGGTGTTGGAGCCCAGGGACAGGTGGAGGAGGAGGAGGTTGGAGGAGGTAGGAGGGATTGCCACACACACAGCAGGGGAACAGCTGACGTTACTGAACCCCAATAACAGAGGAGGGACTGTTGACTGTGCGTACAGCACTTCTGGACGGCAACTGGCGGTGTTGGAGCCCAGGGACAGGTGGAGGAGGAGGTGGAGGTTGGAGGAGGTAGGAGGGATTGCCACACACACAGCAGGGGAACAGCTGACATTACTGAACCCCAATAACAGAGGAGCGACTGTTGACTGTGCGTACAGCACTTCTGGACGGCAACTGGCGGTGTTGGAGCCCAGGGACAGGTGGAGGAGGAGGAGGTTGGAGGAGGTAGGAGGGATTGCCACACACACAGCAGGGGAACAGCTGACGTTACTGAACCCCAATAACAGAGGAGGGACTGTTGACTGTGCGTACAGCACTTCTGGACGGCAACTGGCGGTGTTGGAGCCCAGGGACAGGTGGAGGAGGAGGAGGTTGGAGGAGGTAGGAGGGATTGCCACACACACAGCAGGGGAACAGCTGACGTTACTGAACCCCAATAACAGAGGAGGGACTGTTGACTGTGCGTACAGCACTTCTGGACGGCAACTGGCGGTGTTGTAGCCCAGGGACAGGTGGAGGAGGAGGAGGAGGTTGGAGGAGGTAGGAGGGATTGCCACACACACAGCAGGGGAACAGCTGACGTTACTGAACCCCAATAACAGAGGAGCGACTGTTGACTGTGCGTACAGCACTTCTGGACGGCAACTGGCGGTGTTGGAGCCCAGGAACAGGTGGAGGAGGAGGAGGTTGGAGGAGGTAGGAGGGATTGCCACACACACAGCAGGGGAACAGCTGACGTTACTGAACCCCAATAACAGAGGAGGGACTGTTGACTGTGCGTACAGCACTTCTGGACGGCAACTGGCGGTGTTGGAGCCCAGGGACAGGTGGAGGAGGAGGAGGTTGGAGGAGGTAGGAGGGATTGCCACACACACAGCAGGGGAACAGCTGATGTTACTGAACCCCAATAACAGAGGAGGGACTGTTGACTGTGCGTACAGCACTTCTGGACGGCAACTGGCGGTGTTGGAGCCCAGGGACAGGTGGAGGAGGAGGAGGAGGTTGGAGGAGGTAGGAGGGATTGCCACACACACAGCAGGGGAACAGCTGACGTTACTGAACCCCAATAACAGAGGAGGGACTGTTGACTGTGCGTACAGCACTTCTGGACGGCAACTGGCGGTGTTGGAGCCCAGGGACAGGTGGAGGAGGAGGAGGAGGTTGGAGGAGGTAGGAGGGATTGCCACACACACAGCAGGGGAACAGCTGACGTTACTGAACCCCAATAACAGAGGAGCGACTGTTGACTGTGCGTACAGCACTTCTGGACGGCAACTGGCGGTGTTGGAGCCCAGGGACAGGTGGAGGAGGAGGAGGTTGGAGGAGGTAGGAGGGATTGCCACACACACAGCAGGGGAACAGCTGACGTTACTGAACCCCAATAACAGAGGAGGGACTGTTGACTGTGCGTACAGCACTTCTGGATGGCAACTGGCGGTGTTGGAGCCCAGGGACAGGTGGAGGAGGAGGAGGTTGGAGGAGGTTGAAGGAGGTAGGAGGGATTGCCACACACACAGCAGGGGAACAGCTGACGTTACTGAACCCCAATAACAGAGGAGGGACTGTTGACTGTGCGTACAGCACTTCTGGACGGCAACTGGCGGTGTTGGAGCCCAGGGACAGGTGGAGGAGGAGGAGGAGGTTGGAGGAGGTAGGAGGGATTGCCACACACACAGCAGGGGAACAGCTGACGTTACTGAACCCCAATAACAGAGGAGCGACTGTTGACTGTGCGTACAGCACTTCTGGACGGCAACTGGCGGTGTTGGAGCCCAGGGACAGGTGGAAAAGCAGAGGAACACAATGTAGGCCGAAGCCTGAGAAAGTCGAAAGGGAACCTTTAACCCCCCCCCAAGGCGTTTGTAGCTGAAAGAGCCAGCTTGTGCAGCACAAAAGATGCAAAAGGAAAAGGTGGCTCTTTTCATCATGCTCCTTGCAAACACAGAACTAAACACTTATAAAATGTGTCCCCTGCAACCGTAAAACCGTCCTGGAGGTGGGACTTTCCTTCGTAATGTGACGCAGCACAGCCGTCATTCCTACCCCCCCGGCGACGCGCACTGGCTCCTCAGCGTTGTTTGATTCCGTCCCGGAGCCTGCGCTGTTATGTTATCCCGTGGCCAGGCACACTTAGCGCTGCCCGTCTTCTGGCATCATTTGGTGTCAGGATGGCTGCGCCTGTGCGGCCGCGCTGGCAGAGAGCCCGCCTCGCAGTGTCTTCTGATTTAATCCCACCGCGGGCCTGGGATCCATGGACATGCGCAGTGCATATCCTCGCCTCTCACTCCCCTCCCTACGGCTTCTTAAGACTGTGCGGTGTCACGGCCGTGGCATGCTATTATGGACCAGCTGACACCGAACAGTCTGAAGAAGCCATAGGGAGATGAGTGAGAGGTGGAGGTTCAGATATGCACTGGGCATGTCCATGGATCCCAGGCCCCCAGTGGGATTAAATCAGAAGACACTGCGAGGCGGGCTCTCTGCCAGCGCGGCCGCACAGGCGCAGCCATCCTGACACCAAATGATGCCAGAAGACGGGCAGCGCTAAGTGTGCCTGGCCACGGGATAACATAACAGCGCAGGCTCCGGGACGGAATCAAACAACGCTGAGGAGCGGGTGCGCGGCGCCGGGGGGGTAGGAATGACGGCTGTGCTGCGTCACATTACGAAGGAAAGTCCCACCTCCGGGACGGTGTTACGGTATCAGTGGACACATTTTATAAGTGTTAAGTTCTGCGTGTGCAAGGTGCTAAACAAAAATAGCTACCTTTTCCTTGTGCAGCATTACTGCTGCACAAGGTGGCTCTTTCAGTAACAAACGCCTTGGGGGGGGGGGACAGATTCCCTTACATTTCAGTTGTTGTGTCAGCGTGGCGGTCGCATGACACATTGCCGGCTACACAGCTGGGGATCAGCTGACGTTACTGAAACCCAATAACACTGGGTCGTATGTTTTGACTGTGCAGACGGCACTTCTGAGCCTCAACTGGCGGTGTTGGAGCCCAGGAATTTAAGTTCAGGTGGTAGAAAGATGAACACAACAGGAGACCTGGATAACGTATACAGTGACCTAATTATTTAATCAGGAGGAGGAGTGGCAAATTCCTGCGAGATCCAGGCCTTGTTCATTTTCAGGAAAGTAAGCCGGTCAACGTTATCGGAGGATAGTCGCATGCGACGGTCAGTTAGTACACCACCTGCAGCACTAAAGACACGTTCCGATAATACACTGGCCGCAGGGCAAGACAGCACCTCCAATGCATACTGGCTTAGCTCTGGCCATGTATCCAGCTTTGAGACCCAAAACTTGAAAGGGGAAGAGCCGTCTGGGAGTACAGCAAGAGGGCAAGACATGTAGTCTGTCACCATCTGACGGAACCGTTGCCTCCTGCTGACTGGAGCCGTCTGTGATGGTGTAGACTTTTGTGGGGGGCACAGAAAACTGTGCCACAGTTGGGCCATACTGGTCTTGCCTTGGGCAGAGGCACTGCTTCTGCTCCCTCTTTGTGCAGAGCCTCCACCACTGCCTGGACGCACTGAGCTGCTTTGGAATGCACTAGCAGAACTTCTCTCAGTTGGAATGGAGAAGATGATGGAATTGACCAGTGTGTCTTGGTACTCCCGCATTTTTCGCTCCCGGTTCAACGGTGTGATGAGGCTTTCTACGTTGTCCCGGTAGCGAGGATCGAGGAGGGTGAACACCCAATAATCAGACATGTTGAGAATGTGGGCGATGCGGCGGTCGTTTCTCAGGCACTGCAGCATGTAATCCACCATGTGCTGCAGACTGCCAACTGCCCAAGAAACGCTGTCCCCTGCTGGAGGCGTGATCTCTGCCTGCTCGTCATCACCCCACCCTCGCTGTACGCACTAAGTACTGGACAATTCGGTAACTCCCTCCTCTGGACGGACGTCTTCCTCCTCCATTGACTCCTCCTCATCCTCCTCACAAACTGTCCCCTGCCTACGCGTTTGTGAGGAACCACGTGGCGCTGACTGTCCAGAAGATGATGGAAATGGTGAATCCTCATCCTCCACCTCTTCCACAACATCATCCCTTAGCGCTTGCAGTGATTTTTCAAGCAGGCAGATAAGGGGGACAGTCATGCTGACTAGTGCATCATCTGCACTCGCCATCCGCGTGGAATAATCAAAGGGACGCAAAACCTGGCAGACGTCATTCATAGTGGCCCACTCTGTGGTTGTGAAGTCTGTACGGCGCTGACTGCGACTTTTTTGCGCCTGAAGCAGCTGGTACTCCATTACAGCTTGCTGCTGCTCACACAACCGCTCCAACATATGTAACGTGGAATTCCACCTGGTAGGTAGGTCACATATGATGCGATGTTCCGGCAGGCGGTGTCGGCGCTGCAGAGCCGCAATGCGCGCTTTTGCCGTGCTGGAACGCCGCAAGTGAGCACACTCTAGGCGGACCTTGTGCAGCAGTGCATCAAGATCCGGATAGTCCCTCAAAAAGCTCTGCACGACCAAATTGAGCACATGTGCCAGACATGGGATGTGAGTGAGGTTGCCGAGGCCCAGAGCTGCCACCAGATTTCGGCCATTATCACACACTACCATGCCTGGCTGGAGATTCGCTGGCACAAACCACACATCGCTCTCCTGCTTGATGGCATTCCAGAGCTCCTGCGCTGTGTGGCTACGATTCCCCAAAAAAATTAATTTCAACACGGCCTGTTGACGTTTGGCCACGGCTGTGCTCATGTCGGTCGTAACAGGTACACGTTCATCACGGGTCCATGTGGAGGTGGACTGTGACGGCTCCTGCAGCGATGATTCTGAGGAACTGGTGTAAGAGGAGGAGTCAATGCGTACAGAATGGATTCCTGCAATCCTTGGAGTGGGCAGGACACGTCCTGCGCCACTCGCACGGTCTGTACCCGGCTCAACGACATTAACCCAATGGGCAGTGAGGGAAAGGTATCGCCCCTGTCCATGTTGACTGGTCCACGCATCGGTGGTGAGGTGGACCTTGCTACTGACGGCGTTCAGTAGCGCGTGTTTTATGTGTCCCTCCACATGCTTGTGCAGGGCAGGGACGGCTTGCCTGCTGAAGTAAAAGCGGCTGGGCACATTGTACTGTGGGACTGCCAATGACATCAAGTCACGGAAGCTGTCAGTCTCCACCAGCCTGAATGACAGCATTTCCAGTGACAGAAGTTTGGCAATGCCTGCAGTCAGAGCCTGTGCTCGTGGGTGGTTTGACGAGAAAGGCCGCCTTTTCTCCCATGCCTGTACTACCGATGGCTGTAGACTGGGCTGGGAGTGTGTGGATGACTGGGAAAGTGGTGCTGCGGGTGGAATTACAGCGGGTCTCTGGACAACAGGGCCAGAGGTTCTTCCACGGCGATCCTGGGAGGAAGCCGAACCAGCTGCGTGTGAGCTAGAGGAAGAGGCAACACGAGCTGAAGAGGTGGTAGCTGCCGCTGTTGGTTGGCCTACCTCTTCAGTGTGTTTTTCTAACTCCGCCGGGTGCCTGTTGCGCACATGTTTCCACATGTTGGAGGTATTGAGGTTGCTGACATTTTTCCCTCTTTTGACTTTTTGATGACACACCTTGCATCTGACATAGCAAATGTCATCTGCAACTGTGTCAAAAAAGGACCAGGCACTGCAAGTCTTGGGAGCGCCCTTTTTGGCTTTTGGAAGAGACATGCTCCTAACGGGTGCCAAAGCGGAGGCTGCAGGATCCGCAGTCTTCCCCCTCCCTCTCCCTCTTTGGGCCGTACGGGGAATCTCTTCCTCAGAGCTGCTCCCACCACCTTCCTGTCCCTCACGCCAAGATGGGTCGAGGACCTCATCATCTACACTACCCTCTGCCCCCCACTGCTCCTCCTGGGTAGTCTCAGCAGCAGAGCACGCACCAGTAAGTGGCACCTGAGTGTCATCATCAGCTGATGCGGCCTGCGATGTGGTGACCGGAGCCACTGGCCCACCCGCCTCTTCAGAGGAAGACAGAAAAAGCTGTTGGGCATCACTGCACCCTGCCTCTTCTTCCATTTCTCCAATGCTGCTTGGCTGGCCCCCTGTTTCCAAGCCAAGAGATTCAGAGAACAGAAGTAGAGACGGCTCCTGTCCTGGGCTCTCTGTCTGCCTGGGCAATTTGGCAGGTGGTGAAGAGACAGATGGCTGCTCTCCAGTGCTCTGTGTCTGAGAGGATGTGGCACTAATGGAAGTTGATGCATTAGCTGCCATCCATCCGACAACAGCTTCAATTTGTTCTTGACGCAGCAGCGGTGTACGGCGCTCTGACACAAAGCTGCGCATGAACGACTGTTGCCTGGTGAAAGTGGGTGCTGATGAGTCACCGGTGCCCGCAGCAGGCACAGAATCCCCACGTCCCCTTCCTGCTCCGCGCCCACGCCCACGCCCACGTGCCTTACTCACTGCCTTCTTCATCTTGGTTGACTGATAAAGATAAGCAGAAAAGTACTAACGGATTTGTGTGCTTATTCCTGAGCAACTCCTCCTAACAGGTATAAGAAACACTAATTTTCTAAAGTGTGGACTAGACTTTAATATGAGCTAATGTGGCCTACACAAATGTAAAGTGGTGTCACTGGTGTGTTTGGTGAACTTTATTATTTATTTATTTTTGGGGGGCTGAACTGACAACAGATAGAGCCCGTGCAGACAGACGTAAACGGCGCTGCAAGGCCCAAAAACCCTCCTCTACGTTATCCTATGTAGTGTTTTTCCACAAGTTAGCTGGAGACGGGTGGAAAGACACTAATAGGATTTTTTTAAATAAATTAGCAGCAACCTACACTACTTGAAAAAAAAAGAAAATTGATTTGGCGGTATGACGCAGTGAACAACCCTGAGCTGGAGACAACCAGGCTATGGCTGCTCACAGACTACAGGGCGAGCTGCAATCACACGGAGACCGTGCAGACAGCCGTAAACGGCGCTGCAAGGCCCAAAAACCCTCCTCTACTTTATCCTATGTAGTGTTTTTCCACAAATTAGCTGGAGACGGGTGGAAAGACACTAATAGGATTTTTTTAAATAAATTAGCAGCAGACTACACTACTTGAAAAAAAAACAAAACAAAAAGAACAGTATGAGGCAATGAACCACCCTCCCTGAACTGAATACAACCAGCTATGGATGGCCTATGTGGCTGCACTCAGACTAGAGAGTGGGCTGCACTCACACACACACACACACACAGACCTTGCAGATCGCTGTGAAAACAGCGGTACAAGGCAAAAGCAAGGTGAATAGTAGGTGAACACAGCGGTTGCTAAATTAGCCTTTGGAAAGCACAAAGAAGCAAATCGCTATCTCTAAACTGTCCCTCAGTCAGCAAACAGCGTCCTGTCACTAACTGAATTCACAGCAGAGTGATCGCAAAATGGCGCCAGCGACTTTTAAACTGCAGCATGACATCATTTCAGCAGCCAATCACAGCCTTGCCAGTAGTTTCATGCCCTCCATGCTAAACAGGATGTGCCCACACTTGGAATCATTCTCATTGGCTGAATTTCTGCATTTTGAATCTTGGAACTTCCGATTCCGGTATCCGATACGCGGCAAGTATCGGAATCCCGGTATCGGAATTCCGATACCGCAAGTATCGGCCGATACCCGATACTTGCGGTATCGGAATGCTCAACACTAATAGCGGCACAATTGTGTGATCTCATGCTGAGCGCTGCGGCGATTGTGTGTGGGTGTCAGCTTTGTGTCAGCTGAAAATGTTGTGCTCTGACTAGTGTAGGGATAGGATGCACTCGAGTAAGAGACAGTGTCAGACTCTGTGGGTGGAACAGCCTCTCCATGGGCACTGTGCACCAGTCCGTGTGAGGGAAATTGTCCAAACACAGCGTTGCTTCTTTCAAAAACTGTAATGAAAGTAGGAATAATTTTCTGGCACATCAGTTTACAGTGATTTTAAAAAGTTTGTTTCACTGGATTTGTGCAACATTTTTGATAATTTTTTCATCAACAATCCTAAAGTGTTAGTAGCACCTTTGCTTGAAGCAAATGCAAATTATTTGCTTCTTTTTTGGGTAGTTCTTTTCATTAACTCGATGTGCCTTATTTTCAATTTACATATGGATCTAGTAAGGGATTAGGTCAGTTTCTTGACTTGAGAAAACATTCTCTTGGAGGCATTTCCAACCACATTTTTGTTTTCGACTCTTCCACAGTCGTCAGCATAAGGCCTCATATGAACTCCAAGGCTCCAGTTCATGAGGACATCCAGCAGAGGGCGCATCACCGCAACTCAAGGTAAGTACAGATCATCCTGCTTTCCTTTCAGAACCCGGGGTTTACAGGCACGAGTGAGTGCTTTAGCACAGCTCCTGGCTGTAAAATGATTTAACCCCTTCAGATGGATTTACTTCGTGGGACGTGACAGAACATCTGAAGGTATGTATATTGTTGGTTTATTATTTTGCCAAGCGAGGGTCTTCAGGTGGATTGAGAGAGCAATAAAATATTAAAACAACCGCTGTGTTTATTTCATTAAAATACTTTTTAATAATGTGTGTGTGGTTTTTTTTAACCATGTCATACAATTGGATTAATAATGGATAGGTGTCATAATTGACGCCTCTCCATTATTAATCTGGCTTAATGCCACCTTACAATAGCAAGGTGACATTAACCCTTCATTACCCCATATCCCACCGCTACAGGGGAGTGGGAAGAGAGTGGCCAAGTGCCAGAATAGGCGCATCTTCCAGATGTGCCTTTTCTGGGGTGGCTGGGGGCAGATGTTTGTAGTCAGGGGGGGCCAATAACCATGGACCCTCTCTAGGCTATTAATATCTGCCCTCAGTCACTGGCTTTACCACTCTGGCGGAGAAAATTGCACGGGAGCCTACACCAATTTTTTCCGCCATTTAACCCTTTATTTTAGCAGCTACAGAGCCCAAATTTTGCACATACACACTACTAACATTAGTAGTGTGGAATATGCAAAAAAAAAAGAGGGATATGACATGGTTTACTGTATGTAAACCATGTCTCATATCCTGTCGGGTTTGGGAAGGAGAAATGAAAAGCCGGCAATTGAATTACCGGCTTTTCACTAACCGGTGCGTATTTCTCGCAAGTCACACTGCTGGTCCGTGTGGAATCCGTATTTTTATCGCCCCCATAGACTTTCATTGGCGATTTTTTTGCACAATACGGTGACAAACGCAGCATGCTGCGATTTTCTACGGCCGTACAAGACCGTATAATACGGATCAGTAAAATACGGCTGATAGGAGCTGGGACATAGGGAATCATTGGGCCATGTGTTATGCGTATTTTACGGACGTAGTTTATGCGCTCATAAGTCCGTAAAACTCGCTAGTGTGACGCCGGCTTTATTCCAATACTTTAAGGCTGTGTGCATACGTTCAGGATTATTCACATTTTTTTCTCATTTTTTCATGATAAAAATGCTATAAAAATGCTTAAAAAATCATTTTTAATGCAATCTGCAATTTTTGTGCACATGATGCGTTTTTTTTTCCGTGAAAAAAACGTATCACGGTAAAAAATGCAGCATGTTTATTAATTTTGCGGATTTTTTGTGTTTTTCTCGCTATTTAATGCATTGGGAAGCTTCGGAAAAAAATGAGCAAAAAACGCGCAAAAATGCAGAAAAAACGCATGCGTATTTCCTGCAGAAAAAGTCCAGTTTTGTTCAGGAAAATTCTGCAGAAAATCCTGAACGTGTGCACATAGCCTTAACCCCTTCACGACCTTGCCCTTTTCCGTTTTTGCATTCTCGTTTTTCGCTCCTCTCCTTCCCAGAGCCATAATTTTTTAAATTTTCCATCAATATGGCCATGTGAGGACTTGTTTTTTGCGGGACAAGTTGAACTTTTCAACGACATTATTGGTTTTAGCATGTCGTGTACTAGAAAACAGGAAAAAAAATTCCAAGTGTGGTGAAATTGCAAAAACAATGCAATCCCACAATTGTTTTTTGTTTGGCTTTTTTGCTAGGTTCACTAAATGATAAAACTAACCTGCGACTTTGATTCTCCAGGTTATTACGAGTTCATAGACACCAAACATGTCTAGGTTACGTTTTATCTGAGTGGTAAAAAAAAATTCCAAACTTTGCTAAAAAAAAATAATTGCACAATTTTCCAATACCCGTAGCGTCTCCATTTTTCGTGATCTGGGGTCAGGTGAGGGCTTATTTTTTGCATGCCGAGCTGGCATTTTTAATTATACCCTTTTGGTGCAGATATGTTCTTTTGATCGCCCATAATTACATTTCAATGCAATGTCGCGGCGACCAAAAAAAACGTAATTCTGGCGTTTCTAATTTTTTTCTCGCTACGCCGTTTAGCGATCAGGTTAATCCTTTTTTTTATTGATAGATTGGGCGATTCTGAACGCAGCCATATTTGGCATATGTGTAGGTTTGATTTTTCTTTTATTGTTTTATTTTGAATGGGGCGAAAGGGGGGTGATTTAAACTTTTATATTTTTTTATTTTTTTTATATTTTTTAAAACTTTTTTTTAAACTTTTGCCATGATTCAATAGCCTTCAATTCAATAGAAGCTGGCACAACTCGATCGGCTCAGTTACATAGAGGCAATGATCAGATCACTGCTATGTAGCTGAATTGCAGGCTTGCTATGAGCGCCGACCACAGGGTGGCGCTCACAGCAGGCCGGCATCAGTAACCATAGAGGCCTCAAGAACCTCTGTGGTTACTGTCCTGATGCATCGCAGACCCCCGATCATGTGACGCGGTCGGCGATGGGATCATTTCCGGCCCCGCAGCCGGAAGCGCCAGTTAAATGCCACTGTCAGCATTTGACAGCGGCATTTAACTGGTTAACCCCTCCATGCCGCGGCCCGTTTTTGTGTTTTCGTTTTTTGCTCCCCTCCTTCCCAGAGCCATAACTTTTTTATTTTTCCATCAATATGGCCATGTGAGGGCTTGTTTTTTTGCGAGACGAGTTGTACTTTTGTCGCGGCGACCAAAAAAACGTAATTCTGGCGTTTCGAATTTTTTTCTCGCTACGCTGTTTAGCGATCAGGTTAATGCTTTTTCTTATTGATAGATCGGGCAATTCTGAACTCGGCGATACCAAATATGTGTAGATTTGATTTTTTTTTATTGTTTTATTTTGGATGGGGGAAAGGGGGGTGATTTAAACTTTCATATTTTTTTTATTTTTTCATATTTTTAAAAACTTTTTTTTTACTTTTGCCATGCTTCAATAGCCTCCATGGGAAGCTAGAAGCTGGCACCACTCGATCGGCTCTGCTACATAGTAGCGATCTGATGTTCGCTGCTATGTAGCAGAAATGCAGGTGTGCTGTGAGCGCCGACCACAGGGTGGCGCTCACAGCAGGCCGGCATTAGTAACCATAGAGGTCTCAAGGACCTCTATGGTTACCATCCTGATGCATCGCTGACCCCCGATCATGTGATGGAGGTCGGCGATGACGTCATTTCCGTCCGGAAGCGCCGGTTAAATGCCGCTGTCTGCGTTTGACAGACGCATTTAACATGTTAATAGCGGCAAGTAAATAGCAATTTCACCCGCCGCTATTGTGCGCACATGTCAGCTGTACAAAACAGCTGACATGTCGCGACTTTGATGTGGGCTCACCGCCGGAGCCCACATCAAAGAGGGAGACACGACATGCGCAGTAATAGTACGGCGCATGTCGTGAAAGGGTTAATAGCGGTGGGTGAATCGCAATTTCACCCGCCGCTATTGCGGACACATGTCAGCTGTTCAAAACAGCTCACATGTCCCGGCTTTGGGGTGGGCTCAGTGCTGGAGCCCACATCAAAGCAGGGGACCCGTCCTCTGCAGTAATAGTATGGCGGAGATCGGGAAGGGGTTAAAAATCGGCGTCGGGAGGATGGGAGCAGGAGTGGAATGGACGACGGCCGTTTCGCGCTGCAGTGGCGCTTCTACTGGTCACACAGGTGAGTGAAACTGACATCACCTTTTAACAGAGGGAGGCAGCAAAACCCTACCCCGGTGCTTAAACACATGTGCGGCAGCTATACACAACAATTAAAATGTCGAGTGCGCATAATCCATATGGCCTCTCTTTTTAGTAGAAGCTTATGCAGATCTCCTCCTTGCACTGGAAGAGACACCCTTTCTATGCCAGCAAAGGAAAGCACCTGTGCATTGGAGGTGTGTCTCTTTCATCACGTGCAAAACGACCCATGTGGTTTATGTGGTTTTATGTTGCTGTAAGTCCTTCTATATTGGTAAGACCATTCGCCCCCTCTATGTGAGGTTCAGAGACCATTACAACTTGATCGGTTCAGGCAAGGGAGTTCCACGTTTGATTAAACATGTTAGGGAATTCCATGGAGGAAACTCACAGGTGCTTTCCTTTGCTGGCATAGAAAGGGTGTCTCTTCCAGTGCAAAGAGGAGATCTGCATAAGCTTCTACTAAAAGAGAGGCCATATGGATTATGCGCACTCGAGCGCAGGAATCCGCTGGTTTGAATGAAAGATTGGATATGTCTAGTGTTGAGCATTCCGATACCGCAAGTATCGGGTATCGGCCGATATTTGCTGTATCGGAATTCCGATACCGAGATCCGATACTTTTGTGGTATCGGGTATCGGTATCGAAACAACATTAATGTGTAAAAGAAAGAATTAAAATAAAAAATATTGCTATACTCACCTCTCTGACGCAGCCTGGACCTCACCGAGGGAACCGGCAGCGTTGTTTGCTTAAAATGCGTGCTTTTCCTTCCTTCCGTGACGTCACGGCTTCTGATTGGTCGCGTGCCGCCCATGTGGCCGCGACGCGACCAATCACAGCAAGCCGTGACGTAATTTTCAGGTCCTTCTAGGCATTCAGTATTTTAAAATTACGTTCCGGCTTTGTGATTGGTCGCGTCGCAGTCACATGGGTGACGCGACCAATCACAAGCCGTGACGTCACGGGAGGCAGGAGACGCGCGCATTTTAAAATGCGCGCGTCTCCTGCCTCCCGTGACGTCACGGCTTGTGATTGGTCGCGTCACCCATGTGACTGCGACGCGACCAATCACAAAGCCGGAACGTAATTTTAAAATACTGAATGCCTAGAAGGACCTGAAAATTACGTCACGGCTTGCTGTGATTGGTCGCGTCGCGGCCACATGGGCGGCACGCGACCAATCAGAAGCCGTGACGTCACGGAAGGAAGGAAAAGCGCGCATTTTAAGCAAACAACGCTGCCGGTTCCCTCGGTGAGGTGAGTATAGCAATATTTTTTATTTTAATTCTTTATTTTACACATTAGTATGGTTCCCAGGGCCTGAAGGAGAGTTTCCTCTCCTTCAGACCCTGGGAACCATCAGGAATACCGTCCGATACTTGAGTCCCATTGACTTGTATTGGTATCGGGTATCGGTATCGGATTAGATCCGATACTTTGCCGGTATCGGCCGATACTTTCCGATACCGATACTTTCAAGTATCGGACGGTATCGCTCAACACTAGATATGTCCATTTTCCTGTAATAAGCCGGTTTTATTGTGTTTTTGTATTGTTTTCATTTGTTTTCTAAATGCATTTTAATTGTTGTGTATAGCTGCTGCACATGAGTTCAAGCACCGGGGTGGGGTTTAGCTGCCTCCCTCTGACCAGTAGAAGCGCTACTGCAGCGCGAAACGGCCGTCGTCCATTCCACTCCTGCTCCCATCCTCCCGACGCCAATATTTTAAAGTATTGGAATAAAGACTTTTTTTAACCAATGAGTGCCATCCATTTCATTCAATTTTTGTATCTATTATGGCTATTTTCTTTGGAGTGGCACCCAGGCTCATGGAGCACTTAATGCTGTATATATGCTTGCAGCATCAGCTCATGGAATTACCTGTGGGCTTCCCCGCTGTGCGGATTAACACTTTGTTGGATATAACTAGTATGGTTTGTGAAATCTTGCAGACAGATTCCCTTCAATAAGAGTAAATAAGACCTTAATACTACAGTATATAAACTACAGTATGTAGAGAAATTTGCCAAATTTACCATCAAAGAAGACGTTACTTGCCATAAATATGTGCAGCGCCCCAGAGTCCTGGTCGTTGCAGTACTGTGGCTCCGCCGCAAAGGGGAGCTATGGTACGTCTGATGGCACTGAAGGAGTTCATCTGACCAGGTATCACAGACACCAATACATTTCACAGCCGGGCCTCCAGGGGGAGCTAAGGGTTCTATTCATTAGGCCACTCCTCACATACTGGTAAAACTGGGGGTCAGGCAGGAAGTTAGAAAGAAAGCCGACTGGATGGGAACCAGGCAACACCTTGTGGCAGAGGGTGTTGCAGGGGAAGATTCGGTAGGGTCCCTGTCAGGGGTGGGATCCTGACAGAGACTTGGCAACTTGAGCGAACGTAACGGGGCCGTGCCTGCTCAGCATAGCGGCGGTGCCCAAGGAGGGATTGGAAGCGAGATAGATTGTGCTGAGTGAGAAACGAGATCAAAGCAAGAAGGAGAATACCAGTAGGAGTCGTGCTGTAAGACCGAGGCAACATCCTACTGAGGCGCATAACCGGCGGCCGGAACGCCAAGGGAGTATTACAATATTCAGCTTCAAGCAATACTCTAAACCAACGGCATCAGGCATCAGGGAGGGACAGAGGATTAGCAGAACATCATCTAATCGAGTTGTGAGGGAACTTAAGAAACTGACACAACAGTTGTGGGGACTTTCCGTAAGCACAGCAGGGAAGGACCGCAACACATAGCGCTAGAAGGAAGGCACAGATTTCCACCTGTTAAGAGAACTCTGGAAGTGCCATTGGACCGGCCGGACTTGCGAAGCCTGGTTATCCGGACTCCGGACTGAGGACCCAGAGATCTTCAGTAAAGAGGTAAAGAGACTGCAACCTGGTGTCCTCGTTATTTACTGCACCGCACCACCACATCCACCTATCATCATTATCCGATACAGTGCGTCCCTCGGCAGGGTCACGGACCGGGGCCTAGCCACCGTGACAACCCCAGAGCAGAGACTCAGAGGCCCGGTACCGGGTACCCCTCGGCCCTGCGGCGGTGGGGGCGCTGCATATGCGACGCCCACCTGGGTCGTGGGGTACTCGGAACTGGGTTGGACAGTTCTTTGGGGAAGTCACGGGGCCGTGACCCAACTCCGTGGCCCTGGGCGTGCAATAAAAATGCAAGGGGGAAAGTTATTTGGGATTGATTTGTGACGCCACCCGTGGTGTTTGGCAAGGGATGGCCGACGCTGTGGTTCAGGTCCACTGGGGCTGATGGTGATGCAGCAAAGAAGGTACAGCTCCCCACGGGTAGAGCGGGGCCCCAGGGCAAATAAAACAGGCGCTTCAGGCGGTGGTGAATGTTGGGGTACGGAGAATAAGCAAGGGATGCAGAAAAATAGAGTTTTCTTTACCTTTACTTCTCGGTAGATGAACATGCAATCCGGGGTACCAGTTACCGATGACAGAAAGAGTTCGGCTAGCCTGGAAGCATTCAGGGATCCACCTTACCAGGTGGGGTTGGAGGCCTTCCTGCTGCGTTCCCTTATCGGGTCCCTGCTGTCTGTAGCTAAGCTGCTGCCCTCTCCTGCATGTTGGCTTTGTCCTGTATGGCAGACAGCGCGAGCCTATCATGGGCACTGCATTTTCACTGGCAGCATCGGGTTCTTGGCCTGCTGTGGTGCCGCCAGGTGTTCGGTGTGGCCAGGGGGCTTACAGTCCCCTGCCCTCCAGATATGGCTGTCGGGGCGTACAGCACCCGCACAGCCAAGGACTCTGGCGTCCTTCTTGTCAGCGCTCCGCTCCGGGGTCAGCTCTGATGCAGCTGCAATTCCCCAGAGTCCTTGTCTCTGCTCCTCTCTCTCTTCTCACACTCACTCCCTCACAGACTACACTGACTCCTCCTCTCGACCAGAGAGGGCAGATTCCCAGAAGTCTGGTCTAGAGCTCCCCCTTCTGGCCTGAGGTCAGAATTGTGATGCATGCTGTGTATTACCTGGCATGGGGACCTCTTCCTGCTTCCAGGCATGACATCACCCTTCAGAGGGAGGCAATGTCACCGTGGCAACCGGACTCTGGGGTGCCACAAATATGTATTTTTAAGTGATGTATATGCAGCTGTTCTCCTGAATCTGGTGGTGTTTTTCTTTTGCTTCCGTGCACCACCATTCCTGAGATTTAGCCCCTCGCTTCCTTGTATGTAAATCTAGCTTTTTTAACATGAGAACCACACCCACTTGGCTAAAGAGACTAGATTTACTTACTGGGAAGAGGGGTCATATACCTAGAGAACAGGAAGGAGCAGGAATAAAAGAAAAAGAACGTTATATTTGTGGCAAGTGACAGCTCCACTTTGACTGCTCCTGCCAAAATTCTGATTAACCGTTCTGAAAATATTGTTAAATAAAAGGTACTGAAATAATTGGGGGATATCACTAAAAGATAACATTTTTAAAGTTTTTAATCCTTCCTTATGTACATACAGGGAATATTAAAAACCTGATCAATATGTCAGGAGGAAACTCCCTCTCCATCATAAACTAACAGTTGCAGGTAAACACACACCTCCAATGGTAACAGAGATGACAGAGCAAACATATATATAGGAGGCTTTCACAATCGATTCTGTCAGTGAACGGTGCCTGTACAAAGCAGAGGATGAAGCTCTGGATGCTCGCAGGGTTCATTGTGGCATCAGAAGTCTTCTGGAGTGCCGGCAGTTCTATGGTTAAACTTGACAATGGTGGATATGAAGACATCGTCATCGCCATTAACCCAAGTTTACAAGAAGATGCAAAAATAATCACCAAAATCCAGGTACTTCCAGAGAGATTCCTTTAAGTTACTGAGTAATCACATATTAGACTGCAAGCTCATAGGACCAGGTTCTCTTTCTGTATTTGCCTTGTTGATTATTAACTGCTTTATAATGTATTGTGAATATTCAATGAATGTGATGGCATTAGATAATGATTATTAAAATCTAAAACATGTTCCATTACTCCATGTTTTATATTTTTTCAGGATATGATAAAAGAAGCAACCACATATCTGTTCTACGCCACCAAGAAACGACTTTATATAAGAAGCGTAAAAATCCTAATCCCTGCATCCTGGCCCAACAGAAATTACACCAAGAGTAAAACAGAGACCTATGACAAGGTTCAGTATAAATGCTCCATGTTGTTCCTAAATGTTTTCCTTTATTATATTAGTAATTGATTCACTTATGGCTACAGTTTTATAATGGAAATGTAAATATGAAAAGTTTAGATGTATTTTTTGTGTGGTGTAATGTCAATTCTATTATTATCGTGACGCACTACAGCTCCATAAGTTCAAAATATCTGGTAATGATATCTTCATCAGTACAGTTATGATGTACTGCCGATGATGCTGATGTTTTTCTCATGCAGTGGAGATTATTGATGTTGCATATCTTTTTCTAAAATGTTATGCAGCTAGTAATATAAACACGTGTAAGAGAAAATGGCCATGTGCTGTAAACTTGCTTCATATATATGGGTGCTTGAGTGGCTATATGTATCTGTCACAGATTTAGAAGCCATATACCAACAATATTTTTTTTTGTCAGACTACTGATTGTCAAAAAATGGATGGCAATTTACTCCCCTGGAAAAAAAAAGATAAATAGTTTGATACCTTCCAAACAATTCCGTTGAAAAAAAAAATTAAAATGAAAGCAAAATTTAGCCAATATGGGCACCTGGAGTTAAATACTGGAAGAACTAATAACCAAATTCAAATCACTTATTTTTTTTCCACACTACTACTTTTTCCCTTGCATAACCATTCTTTAGTAATGATTAATAAGTGGAGTGGGATTAACTTGGGTTTCAGGCGGCGTTCACACTTATAACAATAATAAAGATATACTGTACATTCTAATGAATTTCCAAGGATTGGCGTGAGAATAGAATACCAGCTATCAGTAGTATTAGCTATTAATTATAGGACGCCAAAAAGTAGAAACTAATGAGAAAAACAAGTCTGTGTGGGTTTCTGAAACAAAGAGGAATCGGAGACTTCACTTTTTAGTTCACGCAAAGATTACCCTAACGAGGTGAAGGTCACTACCACAGCAAGCCGCCTCCCAGCCAGAAAGTGTTTTTCAGTTGATTGGTATTACCTGTTATATTGCAATCATAATTTATTTATTTAATACTAATTACATTAATTAATTTTCCGTATATATCCCACCTAGGCAGATGTTATTATTGCTAGCCCTTACTTGAAATACAGAGATGATCCATACACTTTACAATACGGACGCTGCGGGGAACCAGGAAAGTACATTCACCTAACACCTAAATTCTTACTGGATGACAATCTAATCTCAGTGTATGGACCTCGAGGTATGGAAACTTAGAACAGAATATTTAAAGGGATTTTCCACTACTGTGGTACTGATGACATGTTCTTGGATAGGTCATCAATATCAGATCGGTGTTGGACTGACACCCAGCAGCTCCAACAAATAGTTGTTACCAGCTCCAGCGACAGCTAAGTAAACATATAAACTGTGTATGGAGCTGGAACAGCACAGCTCTGTCCACTGTTTAGTGGCTGCTCACACATACTAGGAGCTAAGCTCAGGCACCTGGGAGCCGCCACTTGACAGTGTTAAGAACTGTGCTGTTCCGAGTACGAAAATTGTTGATTGAGTTATTGATGATCCATACACTTTACAATACGGACGCTGCGGGGAACCAGGAAATCTTTGATTTCGTCAGAAAGACTATACCGAGTGGAATACCTATTAGGATTACAGGGTTCGAGCAGAGGTGTATGGATGATCCTCTGGGAGGGGGGGTTATTTCTTTTCTGTATTCTTCCTTTACTAGTGTACAGAAAGAGAAAAAGCTTAAATTTATGCGACAATGGGAGGAGGATCTAGGGTTTGATATCTCATTGAAGGAGTGGCAGAGCTGTTGTGATGCCTTGTCTAGGGGCTCCCATCAGGTATCATTGGTTGAATCTTCTCTTAAAGTCTTACATAGAACATACCTGGTCCCAACGAGACTGCATATCATATATCCACTGGTTTCTGACAAATGCTTTAGGGGTTGTGACGCACCGGGGGACATGAGTCACATATGGTGGTCCTGTCCGGTGGTTGCTGATCTGTGGCGGGAGGTGAAGCTTCTACTGGATAGGATGATTGAAAAAGAGACATCAATGAATCCATTGACCCTCCTTCTGGGATTAAAACCGCAGGGGATATCGAAAAAAATGCACAGACTGGTGGTGTTATTGGGAATGGCAACCAAAATACATATAGCGTCAAAATGGAGATCTCCTGCACTTTCAATATCTCTTGTCAAAGAAAGAATGAACACTATCATGATATATGAACGCATTCAAGCGACAAGAACTGATAGCTGGAACTCCTTCTTCCAGACCTGGTCACCATGGCTTGAACTGTGTCCGGATGGTCAAATGCAGTTGGCTCTTACTTTGTCTCCCTGAGATATAACTTTTTATTTCTATCATCGAAAGAGTGAAAACTCTGACCTGGATACTATTGATTACCGATCAGTGCTTACTGTTAAGTAGGAGTATTATTATTGTACTAATTGCAGAGTGGTTTTAAACTGTAGTTGGACATGCACTTATTCCCTTTTGTTTCTGTCTTGTCTTTGTCTCATCTTTCATTATTCAACATTAATGCTTTCCCCACATATTACAATGTTAGCGTTGATAATTATGCAAATTTTTGTATTTTATGTACTCCTATGTTGGGAGATTATTGTGAAATTTTTGTTTTCCAAATAAAAAATATTGAAACAAAAAAAAAAGAAATACAGAGATGATCCATACACTTTACAATACGGACGCTGCGGGGAACCAGGAAAGTACATTCACCTAACACCTAAATTCTTACTGGATGACAATCTAATCTCAGTGTATGGACCTCGAGGTATGGAAACTTAGAACAGAATATTTAAAGGGATTTTCCACTACTGTGGTACTGATGACATGTTCTTGGATAGGTCATCAATATCAGATCGGTGTTGGACTGACACCCAGCAGCTCCAACAAATAGTTGTTACCAGCTCCAGCGACAGCTAAGTAAACATATAAACTGTGTATGGAGCTGGAACAGCACAGCTCTGTCCACTGTTTAGTGGCTGCTCACACATACTAGGAGCTAAGCTCAGGCACCTGGGAGCCGCCACTTGACAGTGTTAAGAACTGTGCTGTTCCGAGTACGAAAATTGTTTACATCCGACTGCTGAAGCCGATAACAGCTGATCAATGGGGGTGTTGGATGTTGGACCTGGATTGACATGATATTAACATCCAAATCCGATGGACAAATCATCATTATTAAAGTAGTGGACAATATGTTTAATATTGGTTCATTGCAAATAAATTGATGTTGATTTTAAATAAAATGTGTGATATTTTCATCTTGATCCATAGTGTAAAACATGCAAAATTATATATTTAGCAACTTAGGCCATGTTCACATTGCATGTTGCATTTTTTCTGCAGCCAAAACCTGATCTCTTTTCAGTAAAAACAACTTGCAAATAAAATGCAGGTTTTGCTGCCTTATATGTTGCTTTCCTTGCTGCATTTTTGTTGCTTTTATTGCTGTGTTTTTCTAAGCTCCCAAAGTTCAGCTTTACTTCCACTCTACGGTCACCTGAGTTCATGGAAAAATACACAATTGCAAATGCAAAACAGGGGAAGTTGAATTGGTAGGGCATTGGTTACTTAACACATTGGTAGGGCATTGATTTTGTTGGACATTGTTTACTTTCACACATTGGTCAGGCATTGAGTTGGCTGGACATTGTTTACTTTTACATAAATCACTCATTAAATTAAACTGTACTAATATTATCAGCCATGCTCATATGAGAATACCAAGATATTATAGTTCCATATAAAGGATTTTTGTGGATATTGTCCGCGCTGCTGAACAAATCGAAATCCGGACGTATTGATGAAAAGGAATGGTGGTTTTATTCAACGCGTTTCGAAGATATGTGTGTGGTATTTCCTGAGGAAGAAGTCATATACAGACTTCGAAATGCGTTGAATAAAACCACCATTCCTTTTCATCAATACGTCTGGATTTCCATTTGTTCAGCAGCGTGGACAATATCCACAAAATTCCTTTATATGGTTCCTGACATGGTCAATCCTTGACCCATGGATCTGCGGCAGCTGACATTTATATGCCCTATCAATGGGGCACCAGGTGAGCAGTTTTCTGAATAACAGATTCTGGAATTGTCAGATAAGACCCTATGTGCGCTTCTTCTCTCCTGTAGTTTTTTTTGTAAGATATTATGGTTTACATTTGGGAAAATTACAAAAATAAATGGGATTCACATCCTGCTCTACCTGAAATTTTATCCACCAACAACGCTGTGAAAAACGAATAGCAGTTTTTTTGTTGCATTTTTGCACTTACTCGTTGTTTTATGTGTGAAAACATGCTTCCAAAACGCTGCAAAAATGCTGAAAGTATTGACTTGCTGCAGTTTCCAAAAATGTAACAGTTTTCCAAATCAGCCAAGGAAAAAAAACAAGCCTGTGCATGACCTTTCTCAGTCTCATAGCTTTTGCTGGTACTGTAAAAAGCAGCCTTTAATTTTCATTAAAAAATGCAGCAAAAATGCATTGTGTGAAGAAAGCCTGAAGGAAACTATGTAATCAGTAAAGTGTGGGCAGTTGTGCTTGTTAATTTGTATTTTATGGCGCAGCATCCTACAGTCTAAACTCTAAGGCCTTGTTCACACACTGCAGATCTATCATGTTTTTGTGGAGTTTTTTCTACTCTGATTTGTCACAAAACCTGAAGAGTTTCCTGATTACCAGCAAAGTGAATGAGAATCTTGAAGTCTCATGTACACGTTTCTAATTTTTCCCTTGCAAATTTGGTGTAGACTTGAATCTGCAGAATGTCAATTCTTAGAGATTTTGCTGCAGATTTCACCCATACTAATGAGTGGGGGAACATCTGCCACAAAAACCCAGTATTTCTGCACCAAATACTTAACGTTTTCACATACCCTTATAATCACATCATATTTAGTACATTTTCCCTCCATTAAGTTCCCTTATATAGTAACCAAAGACCTTCTTTTTTTGAGCCACTAAACACCATTGAGATGTATTTTTGTAGTGATGAAAGAAGTTGAAGCTTTTATGGAAACTTTTTGATAACCATCAAACACCTTTAAATAGATTAAAAATTCGTAATATTTGGGGGTGATTTAGCTCCTATAATTGCTCAACAATTCATTGAGCATGTTTTGTAACACATTTCATATTATGTCTTAAGGAAGAGTGTTTGTCCATGAATGGGCTCACCTACGATGGGGTGTCTATGATGAGTACAGCACAGACACTCCCTACTACATTGGACAAAATGGAAGAGTAGAAGCAACAAGGTCCCCATTATATTCTTGTACTTAGGTATAGAATGGTGAAGTTGGCATAAGTTCATAGTAAAGTGATTTCCATTATAGCTTTGATAACATTCTCAGGGAAGTTACCAAATTGTTTTTTTTCCTGGTTGAGCTCTCTCCAATCCTTCCTGAATGCAGCACTCCGGATCATATTCATTTCCAACCGCTACACTGATGCCTCTACCCTGTGCCAGTCATTGCACTGGTTGCCAATCTACTACAGTGTTCAATATAAACTTATCACTCTCAACCACAGTGTGCTCCATGTTTCAGCACCACACTACATCTCCTCCCTTGTCTCAGTCTACTACCATGCCCATGACCTCCATTCTGCTAATGACCAAAGACTAAGATCCTGAATAATCCCAACCTTCCCCTCACATCTTTAAAACTTCTCACGTGCTGTGCTAATTCTTTGGAATGCACTACCAAAGTCCATTCGATTAATTCCCAATACCCCCAGTTTTAACTCATTTTTTTGGACTGGCCTATCGCCCCACCCACTTATCTAATTATCCTTGTTTTGCCAAATTAGGACCCTTGTAGCATCTATTTTTCTATGATATATTTACAAATTCTTAACAAATTTGTAAAGAAATAAGAGAGAAGGAAATATTTTCACCCAAAGTGAATGTAATGGGAGAAAGAAAAAGAAAGTAAATCTTACCAGAGGCTGAACAATAGCCATAGCAGCCATAGCAGTAGGTGGCCTTGGACACCAGCCAAATAAATCTCCCCAAAACCTGCATCTGCTTTGCTACTAGTAATACATTCCTACAGGATGCAGCACGTTCAATGACAGGAGAGGCAGTGGGCTGGGATCTGATCTTATAAACCTGGGAAGGAAAGAGATAAATAAACAATTATCTTGCTCGAAGGACATAAGTATTAACCCCTTAACGACCGCCGATACGCCTTTTAACGGCGGCCGCTAAGGGTACTTAAACCACAGCGCCGTTAATTAACGGCGCTGTGGAAAAAGTGAATAGCGCCCCCCAGAGTCGGATTTTCTCTGGGGTCTCGGTTGCCGAGGGTAGCCGAGACCCCAGAGAACATGATTCGGGGTTTTTTACCGACCCCCGAGTTGCGATCGCCGGTAATTAACCATTTACCGGCGGTCGCAACAACAACAAAAAAAACGCGATTTGCCATTTAATTTCTCTGTCCTCCGATGTGATCGCACATCGGAGGACAGAGAAATAGGGTCCCCGATGGCCCCCGATAGCCCCCCAATACTCACCTATCTCCCTCGGTGCTCCTCGTGGCTCCTGATGGGCACCACCATCTTTTTTACGGGGAAAAAATGGCGGGCGCATGCGCAGTGCGCCCGCCGCCCGGCACCCGGAAGATCTTTAGGGTCTTGGCTGCCGGGGGTAGCCGAGACCCCAAAGAACATGATCGGGGTCGGTTTTTACCGACCCCTGTTTTGCGATCGCTGGTAATTAACTGTTTACCGGCGACCGCAAAAAAAAAAAAAGCGATCTGTAATTCTCTGTCCTCTGATGTGATCGCACATCAGAAGACAAAGAAATAGGGGGATTCGGGGACCCTATCATACTCACCCGGTGTCCCTGGGTCCTCCTGCGTCTCCTCTTGCCGGCCGGCTTCTTCCTTGGGAAAGAAAATGGCGGGCGCATGCGCAGTGCGCCCGCCATCTGCTGCCATCTGCCGGCCGGCAGGAGAGACGAGTTGGGGCTAAAATTTGGGTTAGGGTTAGGGCTAGGGTTAGGGTTAGGGCTAGGGCTAGGGTTAGGGTTAGGGCTAGGGTTGGGGCTAAATTTAGGGTTAGGGTTGGGGCTAAATTTAGGGTTAGGGCTAGGGTTAGGGTTAGGCTACTTTCACACTAGCGTTTTTTGGCTTCCGTCGCAATGCGTCGTTTGGAGAAAAAACGCATCCTGCAAAAGTGCTTGCAGGATGCGTTTTTTCTCCATTGACTTGCATTAGCGACACATTGTGACGGATTGCCACACGTCGCATCCGTCGTGCGACGGATGCGTCGTGCTTTGGCGGACCATCGGCACAAAAAAAGCTACATGTAACTTTTTTTGTGCGACGTGTCCGCCATTTCCGACCGCGCATGCGCGACCGGAACTCCGCCCCCGCCTCCCCGCACCTCATAATGGGGCAGCGGATGCGTTGAAAAAACAGCATCCGCTGCACCCGTTGTGCGGCGCTTACAACGCTAGCGTCGGTACGTCGGTCCGACACACTGCGATGGGCCGAGTACAACGCTAGTGTGAAAGTAGCCTTAGGCTTCTTTCACACTTGCGTCGGAACGGGGCGGTCGCAATGCGTCGGCCCGACGTACCGACGCACGTTGTGAAAATTGTGCACAACGTGGGCAGCGGATGCAGTTTTTCAACGCATCCGCTGCCCAGTCTATGTCCTGGGGAGGAGGGGGCAGAGTTACGGCCACGCATGCATGGAAATGGCGGACGCGACGTGCAAAAAAAAGGTTACATTGAACTTTTTTGTGACAACGGTCTTCCAAAACACAACGGATCCAGTGCACAATGGACGCGACGTGTGGCCATCCGTCGGTAATACAAGTCTATGGGCAAAAAAGGCATCCTGTGGGCACATTTGCAGGATCCGTTTTTTGTCCAAAACGACGGATTGTGACGGATGCCACACGACGCAAGTGTGAAAGTAGCCTTAGGGTTAGGGTTGGGGCTAAAGTTAGGACTAGGGTTAGGGTTAAATTTAGGGTTAGGGTTGGGGCTAAAGTTAGGGTTAGGGCTAGGGTTAGGGTTAAATTTAGGGTTAGGGTTGGGGTTAAAGTTAGGGTAAGGGCTAGGGTTGGGGCTAAAATTAGGGTTAGGGTTGGGGCTAAAGTTAGGGTTAGAGTTGGGATTAGGGTTAGGGTTTGTATTAGGGTTGGTATTAGGGTTAAATTTGGGATTAGGGTTGGGATTAGGGTTACGTTTGGGATTAGGGTTGGGATTAGGGTTAGGGTTGGGATTAGGGTTAAGGTTAGGGTTGGGATTAGGGTTAGGGGTGTATTGGGATTAGGGTTAGGTTTGAGGTTAGGGTTGAGATTAGGGTTAGGGGTGTGTTGGATTTAGGGTTTTGATTAGGGTTATGGTTAGGGTTGAGATTAGGGCTGTTTTGGGGTTAGGGTTGTGATTATCGTTAGGGTTGTGATTAGGATTATGGATCGGGTTGAGATTAGGGTTAGGGGTGTGTTGGAGTTAGGGTTGGAGTTAGAATTGGGGGGTTTCCACTGTTTAGGTACATCAGGGTGTCTCCAAACAAGACAGCCAATTTTGCGCTAAAAAGTCAAATGGTGCTCCCTCCCTTCTGAGCTCTGCCGTGCGCCCAAACAGTGGTTTACCCCCACATATGGAGCATCAGCGTACTCAGGATAAATTGGACAACAACTTTTGGGGTCCAATTTCTCCTGTTACCCTTGTGAAAATAAAAACTTGGGGGCTAAAAATCTTTTTTGTGGGAAAAAAAAATATTTTTTTATTTTCACTACTCTGCATTATAAACTTCTGTGAAGCACTTGGGCATTCAAAGTTCTCACCACATATCTAGATAAGTTCCCTGGGGGGGGTCTATTTTCCAAAATGGGGTCACTTGTTGGGGGTTTCTACTGTTTAGGTACATTAGGGGTGTACAAACGCAACATAACGCCCTCAGACAATTCTATCAAAGTCTGCATTCCAAAACGGCGCTCCTTCCCTTCCGAGCTCAGCCATGCGCCCAAACAGTGGTTTACCCCCACATATGGGGTACCAGCATACTCAGGACAAATTGGACAACAACTTTTGGGGTCCAATTTCTCTTGTTACCCTTGTGAAAATAAAAACTTGGGGGCTAAAAAAATCTTTTTTGTTAAAAAAAAATATTTTTTATTTTCACGACTCTGCATTATAAACTTCTGTGATGCACTTGGTCATTCAAAGTTGTCACTACACATCTAGATAAGTTCCATGGGGGGTCTAGTTTCCAAAATGGGGTCACTTTTGGGGGGTTTCTACTGTTTAGGCACATCAGGGGCTCTCCAAACGCGACATGGCGTCCGATCTCAATTCCAGTCAATTTTGCATTGAAAAGTCAAATGGCGCTCCTTTGCTTCCGAGCTCAGCCATGCACCTAAATAGTGGTTTACCCCCACATATGGGGTGTCGGCGTACTCAGAACAAATTGTACAACAAATTCTGGGGTCCACTTTCTCCTGTTACCCTTGGTAAAATAAAAATTTGGAGGTAAAAAGATCATTTTTGTAGAAAAAATGCGATTTTTTTATTTTCACGGCTCTACGTTATAAACTTCTGTGAAGCACCTGGGGGTTTAAAGTGCTCAACACACATCTAGATAAGTTCCTTAAGGGGTCTAGTTTCCAAAATGGTGTCATTTGTGGGGGGTTTCCACTGTTTAGGCACATCAGGGGCTCTCCAAACGTGACATGGCGTCCGATCTCAATTCCAGCCAATTCTGCATTGAAAAAGTAAAACGACACTCCTTCTCTTCCAAGCTCTGCGTGCGCCCAAACAGTGGTTTACCCCCACATATGGGGTATCGACGTACTCAGGAGAAATTGCACAACAACTTTTGTGGTCTAATTTTTCCTGTTACCCTTGTGAAAATAAAAATTTGGGGGCAAAAAATCATTTTTGTAGAAAAAAATCGATTTTTTATTTTCACGGCTCTACGTTATAAACTTCTGTGAAGCACTTGGGGGTTCAAAGTGCTCACCATACATCTAGATAAGTTCCTTAAGGGGTCTAGTTTCCAAAATGGTATCACTTGTGGGGGGTTTCCACTGGTTAGGCACATCGGGTGCTCTCCAAACGCGACATGGCATCCGATCTCAATTCCAGCCAATTCTGCATTGAAAAAGTCAAACGGTGCTCCTTCACTTCCAAGCTCTGCGGTGCGCCCAAACAGTGATTTACCTCCACATATGGGGTATCGACGTACTCAGGAGAAATTGCACACCAACTTTTTTTGGTCTAATTTCTCCTGTTACCCTTGTGAAAATAAGAATTTGTGGGCGAAAAAATTATTTTTGTGAAAACAAATGCGATTTTTTATTTTCACGGCTCTACGTTATAAACTTCTGTGAAGCACTTGGGGGTTCAAAGTGCTCACCACACATCTAGATAAGTTCCTTAAGGGGTGTAGTTTCCAAAATGGTGTCACTTGTGGGGGTTTCCACTGTTTAGGCACATTAGGGGCTCTCCAAAAGCGAGATGGCGTCAAATCTCATTTCCAGCCAATTCTGCATTGAAACAGTCAAACGGTGCTCCTTCACTTCCAAGCTCTGCGGTGCGCCCAAACAGTGGTTTACCTCCACATATGGGGTATCGGCGTACTCAGGAGGAATTGCACAACAAAATTTGTGGTTAAATTTCTGTTTTTACACTTGTGAAAATTAAAAAAAATGGTTCTGAAGTAAAATGTTTGGAAAAACAAGTTAAATGTTCATTTTTTTCTTCCACATTGTTTCAGTTCCTGTGAAGTACGTAAAGGGTTAATAAACTTCTTGAATGTGGTTTTGAGCAGCTTGAGGGGTGCAGTTTTTAGAATGGTGTCACACTTGGTTATTTTCTATCATATAGACCCCTCAAAATGACTTCAAAGGTGATGTGGTCCCTAAAAAAAACATGGTGTTGTAAAAATGAGAAATTGCTGGTCAACTTTTAACCCTTATAACTCCCTAACAAAAAAAAATTTTGTTTCCAAAATTGTGCTGATGTAAAGTAGACATGTGGGAAATGTTATTTATTAACTATTTTTTGTGACATATCTCTCTGATTTAAGGGCATAAAAATACAAAGTTTGAAAAGTGCAAAATTTTAAAAATTTTCGCCATATTTCCGTTTTTTTCATAAATAATCGCAAGTAATATCGAAGAAATGTTACCACTATCTTGAAGTACAATATGTCACGAAAAAACAGTCTCAGAATCAGCGGGATCCGATAAAGCGTTCCAGAGTTATAACCTCTTAAAGTGACACTGGTCAGAATTGTAAAAATTGGCTCGGTCATTAAGTACCAAATTGGCTCTGTCACTAAGGGGTTAAAGCCCCAATCATCATCTCATTGTCTCCTTGCCTTAAAGAGGTTTTCCCACAAATAATGTAGATTTCAATCAACCGATCTTGGAATTAAAATAAGTTTCACAATTGGAAGTATTAAAATGTCCCTGTACTGAGATAATCTTATAAATGTGCCCCGGCTATGTATGGTGTAAAAAAAACAAAAGTCTTGTACAACCCTTTTAAGGTGGAACACTCACATAAGTAAATCTGATCCAGTGTTAAAGGGAACCTGTCACCCCCAAAATTGAGGGTGAGGTAACCTCACCATCATCAGGGGCTTATCTACAGCATTCTGGAATGCTGTAGATAAGCCCCGATGTATCCTAAAAGATAAGAAAAACAGGTTATATTATACTCACCCAGGGGCGGTCCCGCTGCTGATGCCTCCTATCTTCATCAGATGACGTCCTCTTCTGGTCTTCACGCTGCGGCTCTGGCGCAGGTGTACTTTGTCTGCCCTGTTGAGAGCAGA
Organism: Ranitomeya variabilis; assembly: GCF_051348905.1. Taxonomy (NCBI): domain Eukaryota; kingdom Metazoa; phylum Chordata; class Amphibia; order Anura; family Dendrobatidae; genus Ranitomeya; species Ranitomeya variabilis. Next base: position 63,734,968 of record NC_135239.1, on the reverse strand, counting down.
GCAAAGTACTGCAGTGCGCAGGTGCTGGGCCTCTCTGACCTTTCCCAGCGCCTGCGCACTGCAGTACTTTGCGCTGCCCTCAACAGGACAGATAAAGTACGCCTGCGCCGGAGCCGCAGCGTGAAGACCAGAAGAGGACGTCATCGTATGAAGATAGGAGGCGCCGGACCGGACCGCCCGCCCAGGTGAGTATAACCTAACCTCCTTTTCTCATCTTTCAGGATACATCGGGGGCTTATCTGCAGCATTACTGAATGCTGTAGATAAGCCCCTGATGCGGTGAGCTTAGCTCATCTTGAATTTTGGGGGTGACAGGTTCCCTTTAATGATTTATGATTAAGGAGTCATTTGGTCAAACTCACCCCCTAGTCCTGTGATACCAGCTCTGTGCAGGAAGTGTCGGATGTATTCATGTTATGCAGACTCTTCTTCCCCCATGTGGCTGATTGACAGATTTCCCCATATGCATAGTAACATGGAGAAGGCTGTCAATCAGCAACTCAAGGGTGAAGGAAAACCACAACTTATAAATACATTCAAAGTTTTTTGCAAGAAGATGGTTGAGAGTTGTTAGAATTAAAATGCGAGCTGGACCAAATCACCCCATAGTCATAAGCTACTCAAGACAAATAAATATTATTAGGGATTTTTATTTCAGAGAAGTAGCATGAAGTAGCTGAATGGTTCTCTTTAAATATTTCAGACACAGAAAATACAATTTAATCCATAACACATTTCCCATTTCAATATAATGTATCCATCCTTATAATATTGTCAAGGAAAGTGATTTTCTGAAGGCTTCACTCTTGTATATGTAAGTTTGGAATACAACCATTATAACACTTCGAGGTGCTCCACAGCTGTTACTCAAATCTAAGAACATATTCCAGGTGGATTCCGATTTGTTTCAATTGCTGGAACATATGTATCCTCTTTACCTTATTGCTTGGATCAACATATCATGTATGGTGTGAGATTAGAAGCTTTAGAAAAAACAGTGATTTGGTGAAGCACGGATGTGACGTACGTTGTGGTTAGTAAAGGATTTTGCTAGCATGTTGCTATTATATTTAATTAGCTTTTTTGAGAAATTGTAATCCATTGGATTTTCTGACCTTTTTTTTTTTAAAAGAAACCCCTTAATGACCACCAATGTGACATGAAACTGACCTGCGGTATAAGACAATAGCTTCCTCCGTCGGGTGACAATCCAGGAGCTGTCAGATGTAGACTATAGATGACAACTTGGTGCATTAACAAAGATCAGTGTTTGCACTGAACATGGCCGTTTAACCCAGTAAATATTACTGTAAATAGTGTCTACAGCATCTAGATGGCTAACAGATAGTGATAAGCAAGTATACTCGTTGCTCGGGTTTTCCCGAGCACGCTCAGGTGATCTCCGAGTATTTGTTATTGCTCGGAGATACAGTTTTCATTGCCTCAGTTGCAAGATTTACGGCTTCCAGATACGCTGAATACATGTGGGAATACCCTAACAAACAGGCATTCCTCACATGCATTCAGCATATCTGGCAGCCGTAAATCATGCAACTGAGGCGATGAAAACTAAATCTCCGAGCAATAACAAATACTCGGAGATCACCCGTGCGTGCTCGGGAAAACCCGAGCAACGAGTATATTCGCTCATCACTATTAACAGAGTGTGGGGGGTTCCTTTTTAACCCCATGGGCATCCTGAGATCTTGATCGTGTGGTCCTGATATTTGCCATGGCAATTCATGGCCAAATAACGGCCTTAGAGTCTGCCGGTTATAATGACCTGTTCAGAAGTTAGCGACATTTAGGTGGCAAAAATACATTTTTTCATTCCTGTCATGTCACTTTGCATTAATTCCCGAAAAGCACCTGAAGGGTTAATAAACTACCTGAAAGTAATTTTGAATACGATGAGAGGTGCTGTATTTAAAATGGTCTCACTTTTGGGGGATTCCAATATATAAGACCCTCAAAGTCAGCTCAAAACTGAGTAAGTCCCTAACGAACTGAGTTTTGTAAATTTCCTTGAAAAAAATGAAAACTTTTAAACTTTTTAAAATGTTAACAAAATAAAACAATATTTCACAAATGGTATTTGGGAAATGTCATTTATTAATGTTTTGTGTTGTATGATTATCTGGATTAAAGGTATAATCAAAGGTTCAAAATTGCTAATTTTTTTTTGTCAAATTTTTGATATTTTTATAAATAAACACAAAACATATCAACCCAAATTTACCATTATCATAAAGTATAATGTGTCACGAAAAAAACAGTCTCCAAATCAAAGTGATATGTTGAAGCATTTCAGAGTTATTGCTACATAAAGTGGCAATGGTCAGATTTAAAAAAAAAAATGTGGCCCTGTCATTAAGGGGTTAAAAAAAATAGTTTTGGAAATCATTCTGATAGAAGGAATCCACTCACTGCCCTGTTGCTGCTGCTCTAACAATCTAAGGAAGACCTGATCGACTGCGGGGTCAAAAGGTAGTTGGGAAGTCATTATCAGCATAGCTATTTTTTTTTTAAGTCTGAAAACTTTCACATGAATAAACATGTTAGGTCTATAGACTGAACTTTATGGACTTGTGTTTTCTTTCAGGCATTAACACTATGAAAGTATGAAATAGGTTTATAATGAAAACTAGATCACTTCACTTAGCTAATAAGAACAGTATATATTAAAGCATTTTTTCAGAGAATTGCAAAAAATGAAGAAAGAAAATGCTATAATTATTACATTTCTAAATATTGTTAATTAGGATATTATATACATGTAGTCAAGAAATGTAATCACTATAGTATATTAAAGTGGCTACCCTCATGTTATACAGTGTTTCACTGCCAGAAACTTGTCCTAGAATATTAACAGAACAGGTGCTTGCGAGCATCTGCAGTAGAAAGCTCCACTTCTTCTCTTTTTGTGTAATAGTAAGCTCTGCTGCTTTGACTATTAACTTTGTAATACGTAATATAGGTTACCTATCTCCAGGTCAAAGCAGTTTCTCTGTATTCAGAAAGACAGCAGTGTGAGCAGCCTCTTCTTATCTCAGCACCCCTGATATCTGCAGTACTAGATCAGATAGACAGAGTGGACAGCAATGCGAGCAGCCTGTTTTGTGCTAAGCACTACTGGTATCTCCACTATTACATCAGATATACAGGATGGACAGAAGTATGATCAGCCTCTTCTTACCTCATCCCCACCTGGTATCTCAAGTACTAGGTCAGACAGGTTGGACAGCAGTGTGAGCAGCCTCTTCTTACCTCAGGACCACTGGTATCTCCAGTATTAGAATAGCTAGACATGATGGACAGCAGTGTGAGCAGCCTCTTCTTACCACAGCACTCCTGGTATCTCCAGTATTAGATCAGATAGACATGATGGACAGCAGTGTGAGCAGAATCTTCTTACCTCTGGACCCCTGGTGTCAAAATTTCCACTTTGAGCACATATTCCTACAAACAAAAACAAAGATGTGGCAGAGCTTTCTACTGCACATGCTCAGACAATGGTCCTTTAAAATTTTAGGACAGGTTTTCATTAGTGTAACAAGATGGCAACCATTTTGATATATTATGTTCATTGAGTCCCTAGACAAAACAAGTGGAAATTGCAAAATTAAAGCTCTTTAGACATTTATGTTATTTCCTTCTTCTTTCTTCCTTTCTTCTTTCTTTCCAGGGAAACAGTGCTTATATACGCTTCCTGCTTACTCATTCTCTCTTTTTTAAATAGGAATAATATAAGTGTTATTTGTATTCCAGGTGTTCCAGATACATTCGTGGTGTTAATTTAAAGAAAAAAGATCAGTGTCATGGAAATTTTTGTGAAATGAAGCTCTGCAATTTTGATGAAAAAACAGGCCTATATGAAACTGGTTGTGTTTTTGTTCCAGTGAAGAACCAAAACATCAAGCAATCCATCATGTATTCACAAGCAATTCCATCTGTGAGTATTCATGAAAATTGTCACCTGGTTTGGATTCTTGTTAAGGGGAACCTGTCAGAAGACTCAGCCCTAAGTAGGGATGAACGGACCAGTGGAAGTTCGGGTTCGGACGAACTTGAGGACAAAGGTTGGTTCGGGTACCAGAACTTGACCCAAACTTGACCCCGGACCCGACCCGAGCCATATATATGTCAATGGGGACCTGAACTTTGGTGCTGTAATAAGGCTGTAAAATGGTCACAGTAAGGATCTGCGCTGCAGCCTTTCAACAAGCTTTATTAGTCTGCCGAACCTGAACAGTAAACAGGACTTATAGTAAGTAGTGATGAGCGAGTATGCTCGTTGCTCTGGTTTTCCCGAGCACGCTCGGGTGGTCTCCGAGTATTTGTTAGTGTTCGGAGATTTAGTTTTCATTGCCACAGCTGAATGATTTACAGCTCTAGCCAGCCTGAGTACATGTGGGGATTCCCTAGCAACCAGGCAACCCCCACATGTACTCAGGCTGGCTAGCAGCTGTAAATCGTTCAGCTGCGGTGCTGAAAACGAAATCTCCGAACACCAACAAATACTTGGAGACCACCCGAGCGTGCTTGGTAAAACCAGAGCAACGAGTATACTCGCTCATCACTAATAGTAAGAAGTCCGAGTTCGGAGTCCGGTATGGTTACAGTTCGGATTCGCTAATCCCTACTCCTAAGCCATATATGTGGCAATGCAGATCAAAGAAAATCGAATAGTAAATTAAATAGAAATTCACATTATTCAAACTGAGAGATGTCTAAGTCAGGGGCAGAACTTTCACAGGTTAATATAAGATTTTTCAGACCAGCTAGCTAAGTGAAGGAATTTATAGCAAAGTAGTAGGACATTTCCAATGAAGACTATTTTGAATGTTGCTTAGTTTTGTATTTCAGAAGCAAATAAATGAAAAAAAAAACATATTTTTAAAGCAAAATATAAAATACAAAAGCAGAACATATTCAATGTTTATTTTACATATTTCTCTTTTCAGGTAACTGAATTCTGCGATTCCAGTAATCATAACATTGAAGCTCCAAATCTACAGAATAAAATGTGTAACTCTCTCAGTACATGGGAAGTCATAATGAACTCTACTGACATGGCGTCCACTCCTCCGATGACCAGCACCAATATTCCTGTCCCTACTTTCACACTTATCCAGAAAAGAGACAGGGTTGTCACTCTGGTACTGGATGTTTCTCCAAGTATGCTCAATGTAAGTTATCAATACCATTGTTTGTTATATTTGGATCATATATTAGTAATTAGTATCATCATAAAGGCATTTTCACATGCGGTAGACTTGGTGCAAAAATTCTGTGACCCGTGGAAGCGTGTACAACACGAAACGGCCGTCGTCCTGTTCCTCTGCCTGTACCATCTGCCCTGTACCTGCTTGCATTACCTTGTCCATGCAATTCTCTTGAAATAAAGGACTAAGGTTTTTTCGTCACTGGATTTTGAAGTGCTGCTGCATTTTTTTCTTTCTTTTAATTGATCAAACTTTACAGATAGTACTTACAAAGTGTAAGTGTCATGTGCATAAGGCCGGGGTGACACTTAGCATAGGGAAATACGGCCCGTTTTTTACAGGCGTAATACACAGAAATGTTCCCTAAACAGTGATTCGTATGTCATGTGTAGGCAGGGTGTGGCTGCGTATGTCATCCTCCGTATGTAATCCGTATGGCATCCGTACTGCGTTTTTTTATCGCAAAATGGACATATAATGGATCCATAGGCTCAAATATTCGTGAAAACATATATACAGTGTATATATATATATATATATATATATATATATATATATATGAATATATATATATATATATACAGTATATGTCATTGACACCGGCTTTTAAGCTATCTAGCACTGTATTAACTATAAATATATATATGTGTCTCTGACATATACATACTGTATATATATACAGTACAGACCAAAAGTTTGGACACACCTTCTCATTTTAAGATTTTTCTGTATTTTCTTGACTATGAAAATTATACATTCACACTGAGGCATCAAAACTATGAGCTAACACATGTGGAATTATATACTTAACAAAAAAGTGTAAAGCAACTGAAATTATGTCTTATATTCTAGGTTCTTCAAAGTAGCCACCTTTTGCTTTGATGACTGCTTTGCACACTCTTGGCATTCTCTTGATGTGCTTCAAGCGGTAGTCACCGGGAATGGTCTTCCAACAATCTTGAAGGAGTTCCCAGAGATGCTTAGCACTTGTTGGCCCTTTTGCCTTCACTCTGTGGTCCAGCTCACTCCAACCCATCTCAATTGGGTTCAGGTCTGGTGACTGTGGAGGCCAGGTCATCTGGCATAGCACTCTATTACTCTCCTTCTTGGTCAAATAGCCCTTAGACAGCCTGGAGGTGTGTTTGGGGTCATTGTCCTGTTGAAAAACAAATGACGGTCCAACTAAACGCAAACCGGATGGAATAGCATGCCGCTGCAAGATGCTGTGGTAGCCATGCTGGTTCAGTATGCCTTCAATTTTGAATAAATCCCCATCAGTGTCACCAGCAAAGCTCCCCCACACCATCACACCTCCTCCTCCATGCTTCACAGTGGGAACCAGGCATGTAGAGTCCATCCGTTCACCTACTTCATACAAAGACATGGTGGTTGGAACCAAAGATCTCAAATTGTCCATTCCTTGTGTTCTTTAGCCCAAACAAGTCTCTTCTGCTTGTTGCCTGTCCTTAGCAGTGGTTTCCTAGCAGCTATTTTACCATGAAGGCCTGCTGTACAAAGTCTCCTCTTAACAGTTGTTGTAGAGATGGGTCTGCTGCTAGAACTCTGTGTGGCATTGACCTGGTCTCTAATCTGAGCTGCTGTTAACCTGCGATTTCTGAGGCTGGTGACTCGGATAAACATATCCTCAGAAGCAGAGGTGACTCTTGGTCTTCCTTTCCTGGGGCGGTCCTCATGTGAGCCAATTTCTTTGTAGCGCTTGATGGTTTTTGCCACTGCACTTGGGGACACTTTCAAAATTTTCCCAATTTTTCAGACTGACTGACCTTCATTTATTAAAGTAATGATGGCCACTCGTTTTTCTTTACTTAGCTGCTTGTTTCTTGCCATAATACAAATTCTAACAGTCTATTCAGTAGGACTATCAGCTGTGTATCCACCAGATTTCTGCACAACACAACTGATGGTCCCAACCCCATTTATGAGGCAAGAAATCCCACTTATTAAACCTGACAGGGCACATCTGTGAAGTGAAAACCATTCCCAGTGACTATCTCTTGAAGCTCATCAAGAGAATGCCAAGAGTGTGCAAAGCAGTCATCAAAGCATAATGTGGCTACTTTGAAGAACCTAGAATATAAGACATAATTTCAGTTGTTTCACACTTTTTTGTTAAGTATATAATTCCACATGTGTTAATTCATAGTTTTAATGCCTTCATTGTGAATGTACAATTTTCATAGTCATGAAAATACAGAAAAATCTTTAAATGAGAAGGTGTGTCCAAACTTTTGGTCTGTACTGTATATATGCCTATACTATGTGTAGACATTTATTCTATCTATTCTTTTCTAACCTGTCAGTGTGATTTTACTGTACACTGCGCTGAATTGCCGACTTTTCTATAGAACACCGCAGCGTATTTCTCACAAGTCACACTGATGGTCCGTGTGTAATCCGTATTTTTCTCGTCCCATAGACTTTCTTTGGCAGATTTTTTGCACAATACGCTGACAAACGCAGCATGCTGCGATTTTCTATGCTAGTAAAATACGGCTGCAAAATATACGGCAGATAGGAGCTGCCCCATAGAGAATCATTGGTCCGTGTGCAATGCGTTGTTTTTGCGCCTCCCATATGTCCGCCAAACTCCCTAGTGTGACTCCGGCATAACTCCTGACTTCTTCGTGGTCCTACCCCGACAGCGCCGTTTCGCTAAAGAGCTTCTTCCAATAGGGGCAAAATGGCACCGTCGGGGTAGGAGCACTGTAAAGAACCCAAAGGTATGAACTGGGATATAAACTGGTGCGCATGCAGCATGGAAGCGCACGTTCACACTGGCCACTGAACAGAAAAAACAAAGACAGAAACATAATGATTGAATACCTTGCAGTAAATAAAGTAGTAAATAGTGATGAGCGAGTGTACTCGTTTCTCGGGTTTTCCAGAGCACGCTCGGGTGATCTATGAATATTTGTTAGTGTTCGGAGATTTAGCTTTCATCGCCGCAGCTGAATGATTTACAGCTACTAGCCAGCCTAAGTACATGTGGGGGTTGCCTGGTTGCTAGGGAACCCCCACATGTACTCAGCCTGGCTAGTAGCTGTAAATCATCCAGCTGCCATAATGAAAACTAAATCTCCGAGCAGTCAGATATACCTGGAGACCACCCGAGCGTGCTCTGGAAAACCCCAGCAACGAGTATACTCGCTCATCACTAGTAGTAAACCCTATTTGATTTTGATGCACTATTACTGTTTATTTATTTACTGCAGGGTATTCAATCATTATATTTTTGTCTTTGTTTTTTGTCTGTTGCCTGATGAGAACATATTAGCAATTACTTCAGTTAACTAAATAAAAACTTTTAAAACTGACTTTTCGTTATTTTACACATACAGGGATTTCGGCTCCAGAGACTCTATCAAGCTGCAGATATTTTCATCACTCAGATAATTGAAACTGGATCCTCTGTTGGAATTGTCACATTCTCATTTTATGCATTACAAATGTCACCATTGGTGAAAATAACCAGCGATGTCCAACGAAACCATCTAAAATCTTTACTTCCAACTAAAACCATTAGTGGAACAAACATCTGCGCAGGAATCCTGACTGGTTTTCAGGTAATTATTAGACATGCTTTATGTAGCATTATTTTGTGTTTTACAAGAACGGTGCCAATTTAATTTCAGACAGTTTTCCCATGACCCTTATGTTCATTGATACAATTACCTAAATGTCAAATCTATATATATAATTTTCTAAGGTCCACTTCCGTCTGTCTGTTTGTCTGTCACAGAAATCCCGCATCGGTGATTGGTCGCGGCCGGCTGGGCGCGACCAATCAGCGACAGGCACAGTCTGGCCACGAATTGGCCCCTCCCTACTCTCCTCCAGTCAGCGCCCACATAGTGTTTTAGCAGTCCGTTAACGCTGCCATTAACCCTGTGTGACCAACTTTTTACTATTGATGCTGCCTATGCAGCATCAATAGTAAAAACATATAATGTTAAAAATAATAATAATTAAAAAAATCATTATATTCTCACCTTCTAGCATCTGCAGCAGCCTTTCCCGCTCCTCGCGATGCTGCCGTCCCAAGAATGCTTTGTGGCAATGACCCCAGATGATGTAGCAGTCTCGCGAGACTGCTACATCATCACGGGTTATTGCCGCAAGGCATTACTGGGATTGGAGCATCATGAGGAGCATCGCTAAAGGCCTGGGCTGGATCCAGCGGCTGCTGGAAGGTGAGTATATAACTATTTTTTATTTTAATTCTTTTTTTAACAGAGATATGATGGCCACATTGCTATATACTACGTGGGCTGTGTTATATACTATGTGGGCTGTGCTATATACTGTGTGGACTGTGTTATATACTGCATGGCCTGTGTTATATACTACGTCGCTGTGCTATATACTATGTGGGCTGTGCTATATACTACATGGCTGTGCAATATACTACGTGGCTGTGCTATATACTACGTGGCTGTGTTATATATATACTACGTGGGCTGTGTTATATACTGTGTGGGCTGTGCTATATACTATGAGGGCTGTGCTATATACTACGTGGGCTGTGTTATATACTGCGTGGGCTGTGTAATATACTGCGTGGGCTGTGCTATATACTACGTGGACTGTGCTATATACTACATGGGCTGTGTTATACACTGCGTGGCTGTGCTATATACTACGTGGCTGTGTTATATACTACGTGGCTGTGTTATATACTACGTAGCTGTGCTATATACTACGTAGCTGTGCTATATACTACATGGGCTGTGTTATATGATACGTTTGCTGTGAGACTCTTTCAGACGGGGCCCTCAAAAACCTGGAGCTGGCCCTGGCTTCTCTGATTGATCGCGCCCGGCCGGCTGCGAACAATCAGTGTCAGACGCAGTCCGGCCACGAATTGGCACAGGATTTGAACCACGCTTCGCTAATTGGTCGCACCCGGCCGAATCCTGTGTATTCATTGCATTATTCTGAAATCTTCATAAATAAACTATATACATATTCTAGAATACCCGATGCGTTAGAATCGGGCCACCATCTAGTAACTAATAAGCAACCAGTGCTTCCTCTACAATAGTGTTTCCCAAACTGTGGTCCTCAGGGCCCCCAACACGTCGTGCTCTTAGGATTTTCTTAGTATTGCATTGGTGATGGAATTATCATCAAGGCATCAGAAATTGCAACAGATTCTCTCATTCCTGGGCAATAATAAGAATATCCTGAAAACATGATCTGTTGGGGGCCCTGAGGGCCAGAGTTTGGGAAAGGCCGGCATCCCACTGGCGAGTTTTACGGACGTAAGAGCGCAGAAAATACGTCCGTAAAACTAGCCAAATAAACGGCACAATTATTCTCAATGGGGCTGCTCCTATCAGCCGTATATTACGGTTCAGTATTATACGGCTTTCTACGGCCGTACAAAATCGCAGCATGCTGCGTTTGTCAGCATATTGCGCAAAAAAATCACCAATGAAAGTCTATGGGGGCGAGAAAAATACGGATTCCACACGGACCAGCAGTGTGACTTGCGAGAAATACGCAGCGGTGTTAGTGAAAAATCGGTAATTCAATTGCCGGCTTCTCATTTCTCCTGCACAAACCCGACAGGATATGAGACATGGTTTACATACAGTAAACCATCTCATATCCCCTTTTTTTTGCATATTCCACACTACTAATGTTAGTAGTGTGTATGTGCAAAATTTGGGCACTGTAGCTGCTAAAATAAAGGGTTAAATGGCGGAAAAAATTGGCGTGGGCTCCCGCGCAATTTTCTCCCCCAGAGTGGTAAAGCCAGTGACTGAGGGCAGATATTAATAGCCAGGAGAGGGTCCATGGTTATTGGCCTCCCCGTGGCTAAAAACATCTGCCCCCAGCCACCCCAGAAAAGGCACATCTGGAAGATGCGCCTATTCTGGCACTTGGCCACTCTCTTCCCACTCCCTGTAGCGGTGGGATATGGGGTAATGAAGGGTTAATGCCACCTTGCTATTGTAAGGTGACATTAAGCCAGATTAATAATGGAGAGGCGTCAATTATGACACCTATCCATTATTAATCCATTTGTCTGAAAGGGTTAAAAAACACACACACACATGATTAAAAAGTATTTTAATGAAAGAAACAAACAGGTTGTTTTAGTATTTTATTGCTCACTCAATCCATCAGGAACACCCTCGCTTGGCAAAATAATAAACACACAATATACATACCTTCGGATGTCCTGTCACGTCCCACGAGGTAATCCATCTGAAGGGGTTAACTAATATTACAGGCAGGAGCTGCGCTAAACCACTCGCTCGTGCCTGTAATCCCCGGGTGCTGAAAGGAAAGCAGAGTGATCTATACTTACATTGAGTTGCGGTGATGCGCCCTCTGGTGGATGTCCTCATGAACTGCAGCCTGGGAACTTTTTCCCACGCTCCAGGTCATATGAGGACATCCAGTAGAGGGCGCATCACCGCGAATGAAGGCAACTATAGGTCATTGACCTACATTTCCTTCATTCGCCGGGGATTACAGGCACGAGCACACAGCTGCATTAGCAGGGCTCGTGCCTGTAAAATATTTTAACCCCTTCAGATGGATTACCTCGTGGGAGGTGACAGTACATCAGAGGGTATGTATATTGTGTGTTTATTATTTTGCCAAGCGAGGGTGTTCCTGATGGATTGCGAGAGCAATAAATTATTAAAACAACCTGTGTGTTTATTTCATTAAAATACTTTTTAATCATGTTTGTGTGTGTTTTTTTAACCCTTTCAGACAATTGGATTAATAATGGATAGGTGTCATAATTGACGCCTCTCCATTATTAATCTGGCTTAATGTCACCTTACAATAGCAAGGTGGCATTAACCCTTCATTACCCCATATCCCACCGCTACAGGGAGTGGGAAGAGAGTGGCCAAGTGCCAGAATAGGCGCATCTTCCAGATGTGCCTTTTCTGGGGTGGCTGGGGGCAGATGTTTTTAGCCACGGGGGGGGCCAATAACCATGGACCCTCTCCTGGCTATTAATATCTGCCGTCAGTCACTGGCTTTACCACTCTGGCGGAAAAAATTGCGCGGGAGCCCACGCCAATTTTTTCCGCCATTTAACCCTTTATTTTAGCAGCTACAGCGCTGAAATTTTGCACATACACACTACTAACATTAGTAGTGTGGAATATGCAAAAAAAAGGGGATATGAGATGGTTTACTGTATGTAATCATGTCTCATATCCTGTCGGGTTTAGGCAGGAGAAATGAAAAGCCGGCAATTGAATTACCGGCTTTTCACATATATCGCGCTGAAGTAAATATAAAAACAGAATATATATATATATATGTGTCTCAATGATATATATATATATATATATATATATATATATATATATATACTGTATATATGTTTTAACGGACATTTGAGCCCATAAATCCATTAGATGTCGGATTTGCAAGCCTGCGAGAAAATTTCGCAGTACGGATGCCATACGGATTACATACGGAGGATGCCATGCGCAAAATACGCTGACACACCCTGCCTACGGGCTCATTTCCACATGCAAGGCACACGTCCGTATCTCGCATGTGGAAACCAAGCTCTGGCGCCGGCACTCCAGAGCGGAGCGTGCGGCCGCATAGGAACACATGGAGCAGCACGCTCCGCTCCAAAGTGCCGGCGCCAGAGCTTGGTTTCCACATGCGAGATACGGACGTGTGCCTCGCATGTGGAAATGAGCCCTAAGGAGGACATACCGACCACTATTTTGGGAACATTTCTCCGTATTACGGCCGTAAAAAACGGACCGTATTGTCTTACGCTGAGTGTGACGCCGGCCAAACCCTGCTCCACAGTGACTTGATTACCATGGAGGCTTGACAAGCTTTACACCTATTGTACAGTTCACCCTTTTTTGCTTTCTCATGATAAATATATCGTTTGATATTATGGGTTGATTAGAGTGATATAGAATTTATATTGTCTTTTTATATTTTCCTGTTTTTTACACAAACAAAAAAATATATTTTTGGGGGGAGAATATACTGAGAGTCTTTTTCATTTTTCTGAGAACAAAGCTGTATGGCAGGTTGTTTTTTGGTAACAAGCTGTGCTATTATTTTTATATAGTGCTAACATATTCCGCATCGCTTCACACTCATTATCATCACTGTCCCTGTTGGGGTTCACAATCTAAATTCCCTATCAGTATGTCTTTGGAATGTGGGAGGAAACCCACGCAAACACGGAGAGAACATACAAACTATTTGCAGATGTTGTCCTTGATGGGGTTTGAACCCAGGACGCCAGCGCTGCAAGGCTGCTGTGCTAACCACTGAGCCACCGTGCTATACAGTATATCAGTATCATATTCAGTTATTTGCAATGTTTTGATCTTTTATACACTCGTCCAAGTTGAAACTGCAGCACAAAGAAGGAAAAGTTGTGGAATTATGGAAATCCCACAATCGATAGAATGGAAACATTTTCAAATGATCTTGATTTATTCAGTGTTGAGTAGGAGCGGCACCCTCAGGAATACGCTCGTTTACATGCTTTGCCTGCTATCAACTAGGTTTTAAAAGAGAGTTTGTCAGCAGGTTTTTGCTTTAGAATCTGGTAACAACATATTGTAGGGACAGAGAGCCTAATTCCTGCAATCACTTACCGGACTGCTTGATGCAATTTTAATAAAATCCCTGTTTTCTCTGCTGTAGATGTACCAGTGCTATGACTGCTGAGCTGTGCATAACGCACCCACACCACTGATTGACAGGTTACATTGTCAGAAAGCTGCCAATCGGTGTTGTCGGCAGGGCTACATAGAGAAGGTGGACCTGAACTTCCTAGCGTGATACACTACAGCTGCTCAGCAAGAGACTCATCCATGGAAGCTCTCTGACCCTTAATTTGTTTCTCTTAGATTTAGTAGCAAAAACCCACTGACGGTTTCCCTTTAATGATTGTCTGAGGAATCAGAGGTGGACACACCATTGGGTGTAACCAGTGCAACCTCATAGAGACCCACTTCCACCTCCAAAGCAGCAAAAATATTTTGTCACAGACACAAAGAGGGTCCCTATACTGTTCCTGCACAGTGCGCCTCTCCTGTCTGTGTCCGCCCCTGTGAGGAATGTTTTGCCATACTGAATGCCCTAGGGCACACAAATCATCAATATGTACTTTTGCCGCCCCCTTTGCAATTGCTCACCAATTGAGTTCCAAATGTTGATGCGAGACACGTCAGGAGATGTTGCAGACCATGATAGCAAGTTTGAGCTACGCAGGCTGCTCACAGTAGCATGAGCAAAATGTAGGCTGGAATTGTTGTGTTGAAGAATGTCTCCTGGTAATCTTTTACATTCCCTCTTACTGAATCCGTCATGACATTTCCCATGAGGTCTTACGTCCAAATCAAAAGCGGGACTCGTCACTGAAGAGAATATACCTCCATTCCGAACTCCATTGCCGTCTTGCTAAGTATCATAATAGCATTTGAGAGAGGTAGCGGGAGGTCAATGGAATATCTGTAGCTGGACGTTTGGGCATAGCCTAATATTGTGCAAAAAAATTCTGGTTTCTGAAGACACTGAATGGTGCCTTAGTCTTGGTATATGATATTTACAGTAATTTTGGGTCGCCCGCCAGGGCCGTGGGGCACTCGGTACCGGGTCCAGTCTTAAAGCAGATGTAACGGTGGCTGCGACCTGATCCATGACCCTGGGTGCCCATGTGAAGGGGGTTAGTTAATTATAGTTTGTTGTGACGCCACCTGTGGTTTTCGGTCTGGGTGACCGACAATGCTTTAAAGGGGGTCCTCTGGGGGATGTTGATGCAGCAGTTATGGTGACGCTTCCCACAGGTGCAGCGGGGTCCCCAAGGCTCCCAAGGTGTGTGGCAGAGATGTTATATGCCGAGGAATGAATAGAGGACACAATGTATAAAGTCTTTACCTAGTTTACTGTTGTTAGCAGGCCACAGTCCAGGATACCAGGCACGGGTGGTGGTGGTCCGGTCGGCTCAGAGGCAATGGGAGAATCTCCTTCATAGTTGAGGTCCATGAGCCTTTCCTCCTTGCGCTGTGGTGTGAGGTCCCTCCTGCCTGAAGCTTTCTAACAAGGTCCTCGTTCTTTCCCCCTGTCCTGGGACAGGTACCTGCATGACGGGCAGCTTGAGCCATTTTACAGGGACTCTATCATGCCCCGGGCTCTTCAGGTGCTGCTGCATCTCAGGTGTGGTGTGGGCCAATCACATAAAGTTCTTAGTCCTCTGATTCTGCCAAGTGTCATACAGTTCCACTAAGGCCTCGGGCTCCCGGTACCCGGCTTCTGTGCTATGGCTCTGAGGGTGTCCTACCGCTGTTCCCCTCTGAGCCCTTTATCTCTCCTCTGCTCCGTCCTTCTGTAGCTCCACCACATACAACAACCCTTCAGGTTCTCTCTCTTTCCAGAGGCTGCAGCTCCCACGTGGCTGCTAAGACTCTCTGTCTGCACTCAGTTCCAGACTTCTTTCTCCTTCAGTGTCACTGACCAACTAACAAGCTCCTCCTCCAGATCAGGACACACAAAGCCAAGGGAAGCTCCCCTGAATCCAGGCCCTGAGGTCCCCCCCTGGCCTGGATTTGGAATGTGTTTGTGTGTGGGTGCCTTACCTGGTAAAGAGAACTCCATTGCCTCCAAGCTGACATTACCCTCCCCGAAAGGAAGGCAACATCACTGTAGCAAGAGGTTAACTGGGGTGATACACTCCTGCCCCATTAACACCAGCACTACCGGACTGGGAAAAGAAAAACACAAGCATTACAGGTTAAAGACAATTTTTGGACATGCATGTCAACAGGTGAAAACTTAAACATCCCTTTATGGGAGGTGCGGTTCTTGAACGTCACATAACGAAAACTTTTTATTACAAGAGCACACAGGTAAAAGTCCAAACTTTGAGGTAGCAAGGCACATTGACCAGTCCTGGTCTCCACTGCGCCAGGCAGTTCTGCTCCAAATCTGTAAGGCAAAACAAGTATACATACTGGCCTGTTCACGCTACCAGCGCGTGGCAATATCAAAGAGGGGCACCGGAACAGGTGCCAAACTATTTATAATACTTCAAGATGAAAGAAAAAAATGAGCTGCACAGCCTGTGTTAGGGCAATGAATCAACAGCAGTAAGTGGTGACAGGCTGACTAAAGTTCAGGAGGTGCTCGCATGGAGATTAGAAGCAATCCAGAAAATGAAAACAGAAGAATGCGGCAGCACTCACCCGACTGTGGTCCAATTCTTTATTTAGAACATGGATAAATGCAGCTTTTCGGTCCGAGGGAGTGCAGTTGGATGGGAGGTGAGCAGGTGAATGACGACAGCTGTTTCGCGCTGTTACAAGCGCTTCTACAGGTCCGTGGACCTGTAGAAGCGCTTGTAACAGCGCGAAACAGCTGTCGTCATTCACCTGCTCACCTCCCATCCAACTGCACTCCCTCGGACCGAAAAGCTGCATTTATCCATGTTCTAAATAAAGAATTGGACCACAGTCGGGTGAGTGCTGCCGCATTCTTCTGTTTTCATTTTCTCTATTTATAATACTGTTCTTAGGTAACAACGTCCAATTTAACTGTAAAGAAAAGCATTAGCACAACATATTTACAACTTTTACTTTCACGCAGGTAAATGTCTCTTTAGGGTACGTTCACACAGGACTTTTTTGCTGCTTTTTTTTGCTGCTTTTTTTTATGCTAATTTTCAGCTGTTTATAGGTGCGTTTTTGGTGCGTTTTTTGGGTGCGTTTTTTGTGCGTTTTTGGTGCGTTTTTTTCATGCTTTTTTTGTGGTATATGGTGAATCAAACATGTTTGATGACTACACCAAAGACACTCAGTTAGTACTCAAGCACGCAGGTATTTACCTACTACCTGGTCATTTAATTTGTTAGAAAAGGACACCTCACAATGGCTCTTCACACCTGACAATGGCTCACAATGGCTCTTCACACCTCACTACCAGGAACTCCCTCACAATAGATCACAATCAGGACACCTCACAATGGCTCTCCACACCTGACAATGGCTCACAATGGCTCTTCACACCTCACTACCAGGAACTCCCTCACAATAGATCACAATCAGGACACCTCACAATGGCTCTTCACACCTCACAATGGCTCACAATGGCTCTTCACACCTCACTAACCACACCCCTAAGCTCTTGGCTGTGAGATCCCTTCCTGCTGGCCATGATTTTCTGCACAAAAAAAGCAGCAAATAATGCTACATGCGTTTTTTCAGCGTTTTTGCAGCGTTTTTTTCATCACCCATTCAAGTCAATGGGTGAAAAAACGCTGCAAAAACGCAGCAAAAACGCTGAAAGAAGTGACATGCCCTATGTCCAAAAAAAGCAGCAAAGCAGAAAAAACTGATCAAACAAAAAACCAACGTGTGTGCATGAGATTTCTGAAATCTCATAGGCTTTACTGGTACTGTAAAAAGCAGCTGAAAATTAGCATAAAAAAAAGCAGCAAAAAAAAGCAGCAAAAAAGTCCTGTGTGAACGTACCCTTAGGGTACGTTCACACAGGACTTTTTTGCTGCTTTTTTTTGCTGCTTTTTTTTATGCTAATTTTCAGCTGCTTTTTACAGTACCAGTAAAGCCTATGAGATTTCAGAAATCTCATGCACACACGTTGGTTTTTTGTTTGATCAGTTTTTTCTGCTTTGCTGCTTTTTTTGGACATAGGGCATGTCACTTCTTTCAGCGTTTTTGCTGCGTTTTTGCAGCGTTTTTTCACCCATTGACTTGAATGGGTGATGAAAAAAACGCTGCAAAAACGCTGAAAAAACGCATGTAGCATTATTTGCTGCGTTTTTTGTGCAGAAAATCATGGCCAGCAGGAAGGGATCTCACAGCCAAGAGCTTAGGGGTGTGGTTAGTGAGGTGTGAAGAGCCATTGTGAGCCATTGTGAGGTGTGAAGAGCCATTGTGAGGTGTCCTCTGTTTGTGATCTATTGTGAGGGAGTTCCTGGTAGTGAGGTGTGAAGAGCCATTGTGAGCCATTGTGAGGTGTGAAGAGCCATTGTGAGGTGTCCTGATTGTGATCTATTGTGAGGGAGTTCCTGGTAGTGAGGTGTGAAGAGCCATTGTGAGCCATTGTGAGGTGTGAAGAGCCATTGTGAGGTGTCCTGATTGTGATCTATTGTGAGGGAGTTCCTGGTAGTAAGGTGTGAAGAGCCATTGTGAGGTGTCCTAGCAGCTGAAAATTGGCATAAAAAAAGCAGCAAAAATTTGCAGCAAAAATCTGCAGCAAAAAAGTCCTGTGTGAACGTACCCAAAAAACGCACCAAAAACGCACCAAAAAAACGCACCTAAATTAGCATAAAAAAAAGCAGCAAAAAAAGCAGCAAAAAAGTCCTGTGTGAACGTACCCTTATAGTTTCTTCCAGGGCAGGTCCTGGCGTGTACAGCTTCCTGACTGAGGAAGTTCTTTGGTGTGTGTCACAACTGGTGACTCTGCTGCAAACAGTCCATCATGAGATGTTTGTGTAGCCTGGGTTTGCTGTCTCATTGCAGTGGCTACATGGGCATAAGCATGCTGTGCTGGGCACAGTTTAACATGAAGGGCATAGTATCACCTTTCTCCATGGTGCCGGGTATAGGTCACTTTATCTCCGGGGTATAAGTCACGGTCAGGGTGTCCTCTTAGGAGATGTGATTCCACCTCCCTGCGGTTGACGAACAGTTCCCTGTGTCCTATTTGTTCCCTGATAAATCCCCATCCTTTGTCCAGGTTGAAGGAAATAAAAGTTCCTGTTCTAATTGGTCCTCTGTTTGCGGGTTTAGCTGTGCCGGATTGGGCTTTAGCTAGCAGGTTCTTTTCCTCCATAGCCTTCCATCTAGTTTTACGCTGTTTTTCCTCAGCTGCTAGTTTTTGTATCTGCTGTTTGCAGTGGTCCTCTGTTTCCGTGATTTTAACACTGTTTGCTGCCGATTGGGCCTCTATTGGGAA
Organism: Ranitomeya variabilis; assembly: GCF_051348905.1. Classification (NCBI taxonomy): domain Eukaryota; kingdom Metazoa; phylum Chordata; class Amphibia; order Anura; family Dendrobatidae; genus Ranitomeya; species Ranitomeya variabilis. The sequence goes on along the minus strand of NC_135239.1, from coordinate 63,715,787 downwards.
TCCCATAAGATCTATACTAGTATGCTTCCAATAAACAGTCTCCTTAGGCCTGCATGCCTGCAGGGGCGATGTTACTGGTGTCATTGGCTCAGTAAGGGCGTCTCCCATGTCAGTCATATGATCCCAGGTTTGGGCAGTAGTAATCTGTCTGAGCATGAAGGTTGGCGGGGGCGCTAAGGGTCCCACTAAGGTGTCTTCAGCTACCGGGGCAGTTTGTATACCTGTCTCGCCGGTGACGATGTCTTGTTCTGTCTCCACTGGGGTCTGGATCTCTTGCTGGGGTGCTTGGTCCGCAGGCTGCAGGGCCTGGGGCTGCGGCGTGGTTGTCTTGGTTTTCGGCATCTCGCTTTCCGGTGGTGTTTCATTTTCTGGCTCCGTTGGGGTTGCAGTCGCGAGGTCCAGGTTCTCCATTGGTGACGTCACCCTTTCCAGCAGATCGTTGCTTTCCGGCTCCACCGAGGTCGAAGGTGCAAGTTCCGCCGGGGCTGGGAGCACGGCTGGTGAGTACCGTCGTTGCGGCTGGGCAGTTGTCATTCTACGGACCAGGGATTCTTTCCAGGCGGCTACCACTGTCATCTGGGTCAGTAGAAGTTGCTGGGCCAGCTGTTGTGAATTCTGCTTTTGGGCTCCCTCCGGTGGTTGTAGGAGGTAATGCAGTTGTCCCTGAGTTGCAGTCCTGGTCAGGTGTTTCTGCTGATTGCAGTTCTGACTGGGGTATTTAGGCGAGCAGGATTCATTAGTCCTTGCCAGTTGTCCATTGTTGTTGGGAGGTGTTGGTCCTTGTTTGGTCCCTTCTGCCTTGCTACCAAACCAGCAAAGATAAGTGTCTGGTTTTGTTTCTGTTGCACACATGCTGTGTGCTCAATAATTCAGTGCTATTCAGTTTTTGTCCCGCTTAGATTGTGTCAGTATGTTCTCAGTCTTGTTGGATTCTCAGGAGTTGCAGATATACATTCCATGTCTTTAGTTAGATTGTGGAACTTTTTGTATTATCTGCTGTGGATATTTTTGGAAGGGTTTTAGTACTGACCGCTTGGTATTCTGTCCTGTCTTTCCCTATTTGGCTAGAGTGGCCTCTTTTGCTGAGTTCTGTTTTCTGCCTGCGTGTGTCTTTCCTCTCCTATTCACAGTCAATATTCATGGGGGGCTGCCTATCCTTTGGGGTTCTGCTCTGAGGCAAGATAGCATTCCTATTTCCATCTACAGGGGTATTTAGTTCTCCGGCTGTGTTGAGGTGTCTAGGGTTTGTTAGGCACACCCCACGGCTACTTCTAGTTGCGGTGTTAGTTCAGGGTTTGCGGTCAGTACAGGTTCCACCTACTCCTGAGAAAGTTTCATGCGGCTCCAAAGTCACCAGATCATAACAGTACAACTGGCCAACAATGAGTTAAATGCATCTCAGAAGAAGGGAAGAAAGGTGTTGAGTCATTTTTTTTTCTGCAGTTCGTTTTGTCTTTTCTTCCCTCTTTTTCTCTGGGGGGCTGAGGAGTCTCGTGTTAGCATGGATGTTCAGGAATTAGCTTCTCGTGTAGACCAGCTTGCTGCTAGGGTACAGGGAATTTCTGATTATATTGTTCAGACTCCTGTTGTAGAGCCGAAGATTCCTACTCCTGATTTGTTTTTTGGTGACAGGTCCAAATTTTTGAGTTTTAAAAACAACTGCAAACTGTTTTTTGCTCTGAGACCTCGATCCTCTGGTGATTCCATACAGCAGGTTAGAATCGTCATTTCCCTGCTGCGTGGCGATCCACAGGATTGGGCATTTTCCCTGGAATCTGGAAATCCGGCTTTGCTTAATGTAGATTCCTTTTTTCAGGCTTTAGGACTATTATATGATGAACCTAATTCTGTGGATCAAGCGGAGAAAACCTTGTTGGCCCTGTTTCAGGGTCAAGAGGCGGCAGAATTGTTTTGTCAGAAATTTAGAAAATGGTCTGTGTTGACTAAATGGAATGATGATGCTTTGGCGGCAATTTTCAGAAAGGGTCTTTCTGAATCCGTTAAAGATGTTATGGTGGGGTTTCCCACGCCTGCCGGTCTGAGTGATTCTATGTCTCTGGCCATTCAGATTGACCGGCGCTTGCGGGAGCGCAGAACTGTGCGCGCTGTGGCGTTGTCCTCAGAGCAGAGTCCTGAGCCAATGCAGTGTGATAGGATTCTGTCTAGAACAGAACTACAAGGAGTCAGACGTCAGAATAGGTTGTGTTATTATTGTGGCGACGCTTCTCATGTCATTTCAGTCTGCCCTAAGCGGACAAAGAGGATCGCTAGTTCATTTACCATCAGTACTGTACAACCTAAATTTCTGTTATCTGTGTCCTTGATCTGCTCATTGTCATCATTTTCTGTTATGGCGTTTGTGGATTCAGGCGCCGCTTTGAACTTAATGGACTTTGAGTTTGCCAGGTGTTGTTTTTTTCCCTTGCAGCCTTTCCAGAACCTTATTCCTTTAAGGGGCATTGATGCTACACCTTTGGCTAAAAATAAGCCTCAGTTTTGGACACAGGTGACCATGCGCATGGCGCCAGCCCATCAGGAAGATTGTCGATTTCTGGTGTTGCATAATTTACATGATGCTATTGGAGCGCCCCCACTGCCGCCGGGCCGAGGGGTACCCGGTACCGGGCCTCTGAGTCTCTGTTCTGGGGTTGTCACGGTGGCTAGACCTGGTCCGTGGCCCTGCCTGCGCGGGGGAGCGTCCAGTGAACGGTGAAGGTGTGGTGGTGAGGTTGCAGTGCTGTGCAGGTCGCGGTAAATAACGAGGACACCAGGTTGCAGTCTCTTTACCTCTTTACTGAAGGATTCTGAGTCCTCTGTCCGGAATACGGTCAACCAGGCTGCGCAAGTCCGGCCGGTCCAATGGCACCTCCAGAGTTCCCTTTGCAGGTGGAAATCTGTGCCTTCCTGCTAGCGCTATGTGTTGTGGTCCTCCCCTGCTGTGCTTACGGGATAGTCCCCACAACTGTTGTGTCTGTTTCTCGTGTTCCCTCACAACTCGATTAGATGATGTTCTGCTAATCCTCCGTCCCTCCCTGATGTTACGGTTGGGACGCACCCGTATGACGGGTAGGCTCGGAGCTCTTCCGGGACCCTAGAGTCGCCCCTCTCCACAGGTTGCCCCCTATGTCTTCTTAGGTGATTTAGGTGAGACAGCCCGCCTGTGACTGACTGTCCTGCCGTTGGTTTGAAGTATTGCCTGAAGCTATATATAGAAATACTTCCTCGGCGTTCCGGCCGCCGGTTGTGCGCCTCAGTAGGATGTTGCCTCGGTCTTACAGCATGACTCCTACTGGTATTCTCCTTCTTGCTTTGATCTCGTTTCTCACTCAGCACAATATATCTCGCTTCTGATCCTTTCTTAGGGCACCGCCGCTATGCTGAGCAGGCACGGTCCCGTGACGTTCTTTCTCGTTGCCAGGCCTCTGTCAGGGTCCCAAACCTGACAGGGACCCTACCGAATCTTCCCCCACAACACCCTCTGCCACAACGTGTTGCCTGGTTCCAACCCAGTCAGCTTTCTGTTCTAACTTCCTGCCTGACCCCCAGTTTACCCACAAGGTGAGGAGTGGCCTAATGAATAGAACCCTTAGCTCCCGCTGGAGGCCCGCTTGTGAAATGTATTGGTGTATGTGATACCTGGTCAGATGAACTCCTTCAGTGCCATCAGACGTACCATAGCTCCCCTTAGCGGCAGAGCTTCAGTACTGCAACGACCAGGACTCTGGGGCGCTGCACTCCCCCCCGGTTAAATCCAGTACTCCTGGACTGGGAAGAAAACAACAATACAGGTTAGCAAAAAGACATACAATTTTAAAATACAGGAACAATAAGCAAGTTTGAATAGAGCTTCCCTTTATGGGAGGTGAGGACACTTGAACGTTACAAAACATGGTTAAATATTATGGCAACATGCTATAAATAACTTTCTTTTACCCAACCGGGTATTCTACTTAGTGCAAACTTTGAACCATAATTTAACATTGCCTTTAAGGACGTACACACTGAATCCACTAAAGACCTTCTCATAAAACATTATAATACTAATTAACTTTTCTCTTTCATTCTCCTACTTTATGTCTGCAGGACCGCCTGTCCTAACTGCTCCAGACCTACTGCCTCTCCTTTCTATGCAGGACCGCCCCTTTCTGCCCGGGCCTACTGCCCTTCCACTACTATACACAGTATAGAACATAACATCCAGCTTTCAGTTTAGGATCAATGAGCCATCTCTGTATGGCTCCCAAGAGGACTCACCACTAACCCCTACGGGTTCACTTCCTGTCCTCATCTACTAGCAACATTATTAAACAGTTCTTACAATTAACTAGTTAGTTACATTTTAACTTCTACACATTAGCATTATTACTCTCTCTTTCAAAACATCATTGCCACTTTACTGTCTTAAGGCAATACTACTCATAAGTGCAACAGGTAAACATCCCCTTTAAGAGGGGACCAAGTCTTTATGAGGTAGCGCAGCTTCTCCAGCTACCAGTCCGTACACGGTAAGAACTCCGGTGCGGGTTCCAAGAACTGTATCTTCGCAAAGCGTCCTTCTTGTATGTAAAACCAGTAAGGAGCACCTTTAAGAAGGTGCAAACTATTTACAAGGAGTTTGTATCATGCATCGTTCATGATTCCAGCAGTTTCTTAGTAACGGAGCAAAAGGTAGAAAAACAACCAAAAAGCAATAGGGATCCCGGGTCAACAAAGGGATCCCTTTAGAGTTAACCCTGGATGGGTTTTAGCAGCAACATAGCAGAAAACAAACAGTTTGAAGAACTATTTACATATAATGCAAAGTTTTAAGATCTTACTCTTGTAGTGCAGAAGGTGGTTTCCTTCCGGGCCTCACCAGACCAACGGGTCACGCTGCCGATCCAAGGAGCGGTTCCTGCCCCAGCAATGACAGGATCCCTCGCCGTGATGCCCTCCTCACTGATGGGCCGGCACGCCCCCAAGGTACGTGGTGGGTCCGGGTTCCCCGCTGCTCCGCAGGGACAGGTTCCATTGCCTTTTCAGCAGGAGGTTCGTCTTCTGGTGTTCCGGCAGCGGCCTGGAGTGCGACGCACCGCTGGATGCCCCGAGCTACCCAGCTGACCTCCCTCCTCCATCTGGTGTAGGTCACAGCGTCATCTGGCTCCAGGTCGCGAGCGAACCTTCCTCCGCAGGGCTCCAATTCCTCCCGATCTACACGGACCTGTAGCGGCTCCCCAATCTCCTGTATAACTCCCCGTCCGTGTCAGGAGTTAAAGGACACCACTACACCCCAGTGTGACGGCGGGGTTTCCTCCACGCTGGTCAGGTCAATCTGGGCTGCAGGCTGGGGCCGGCTCCGCCATGCCGTCATCAGGCGCCGCAGGTGTTCGGCCTCCGGCAGGATTCTCATGCCCTGCGCCCGCAGCGTACCTTCAGCCACGGCCGGGTTGGGAGGAGCAGGGGACACCGGAGACAGGCGGACCTCCGTGGGCTGGCCCAGCCGAGCGAGCACGCGGGCATCAGCCTCCAAGCGGCGTGCTATCTGTCGGGCCTCAGCTGCGGCCACACACTCCTCGGACATCTGCCAGTTGGGTCGACCCATCGGTGGCTCCGTAAGGGCCAGTCCCCGCAACAATGGCGCCTCCGAGGCTGTGCCAGGTGGTGCGGCTTCATGCCGAGTCAGGTCATCCCCACGCGGTACTCCCGACGTTGCCATCTTTATCTCCTCTCCAGTGTCTTCTTCCCGCGGTCTCTTTCGTGGGCGGCCCCGTCTCCATGGTCTCCACCCTCCAAACAGGATCAGGAGGCGGACCTCGGCTGTTGACGGACACGTCCTCAGGACACAGAAATATTTAGACTGGGCGGCCATTGTCTTTCGCGCTCTACAGCTTGTCTACGCCTACTCCACGCCCCTCTTCTTCTCCTGCGCTTCTCCTCAGCGCTGCAATGGCGGCGGTTTTGGCGGTAATCCTTGTAGTAATGGCAGCACACAGTTCTCCCAATAAAGCACAGTCCAAGCACGATAAATCACAGTTCCAAGGCACACATGACCTGATTCTTCAGGCATAAGTAGATCCTGTTCGTGACGCCAAAATGGAGCGCCCCCACTGCCGCCAGGCCGAGGGGTACCCGGTACCGGGCCTCTGAGTCTCTGTTCTGGGGTTGTCACAGTGGCTAGACCCGGTCCGTGGCCCTGCCTGCGCGGGGGAGCGTCCAGTGAACGGTGAAGGTGTGGTGGTGAGGTTGCCGTGCTGTGCAGGTCGCGGTAAATAACGAGGACACCAGGTTGCAGTCTCTTTACCTCTTTACTGAAGGATTCTGGGTCCTCTGTCCGGAATACGGTCAACCAGGCTGCGCAAGTCCGGCCGGTCCAATGGCACCTCCAGAGTTCCCTTTGCAGGTGGAAATCTGTGCCTTCCTGCTAGCGCTATGTCCTCCCCTGCTGTGCTTACGGGATAGTCCCCACAACTGTTGTGTCTGTTTCTCGTGTTCCCTCACAACTCGATTAGATGATGTTCTGCTAATCCTCTGTCCCTCCCTGATGTTACGGTTGGGACGCACCCGTATGACGGGTAGGCTCGGAGCTCTTCCGGGACCCTAGAGTTGCCCCTCTCCACAGGTTGCCCCCTATGTCTTCTTAGGTGATTTAGGTGAGACAGCCCGCCTGTGACTGACTGTCCTGCCGTTGGTTTGAAATATTGCCTGAAGCTATATATAGAAATACTTCCTCGGCGTTCCGGCCGCCGGTTGTGCGCCTCAGTAGGATGTTGCCTCGGTCTTACAGCACGACTCCTACTGGTATTCTCCTTCTTGCTTTGATCTCGTTTCTCACTCAGCACAATATATCTCGCTTCTGATCCTTTCTTAGGGCACCGCCGCTATGCCGAGCAGGCACGGTCCCGTGAACTTCTTTCTCGTTGCCAGGCCTCTGTCAGGGTCCCAAACCTGACAGGGACCCTACCGAATCTTCCCCCACAACACCCTCTGCCACAACGTGTTGCCTGGTTCCAACCCAGTCAGCTTTCTGTTCTAACTTCCTGCCTGACCCCCAGTTTACCCACAAGGTGAGGAGTGGCCTAATGAATAGAACCCTTAGCTCCCCCTGGAGGGCCGCTTGTGACATGTATTGGTGTATGTGATACCTGGTCAGATGAACTCCTTCAGTGCCATCAGACGTACCATAGCTCCCCTTAGCGGCAGAGCTTCAGTACTGCAACGACCAGGACTCTGGGGCGCTGCACTATTGTGCTGGGTTTTCCGTGGTTGCAGGTACATAATCCTGTATTGGATTGGAAGTCTATGTCTGTGACTAGTTGGGGTTGTCAGGGGGTTCATAATGATGTTCCCTTAATGTCCATCTCCTCTTCTTCCTTTTCCGAAATTCCAGAGTTTTTGTCTGATTTTCAGGATGTATTCGATGAGCCCAAGTCCAGTTCTCTTCCACCGCACAGGGACTGTGATTGTGCGATTGATTTGATTCCAGGCTGTAAGTTTCCTAAGGGCCGACTCTTCAACCTGTCTGTGCCTGAACATACCGCTATGCGGAGTTATGTTAAGGAGTCTTTGGAGAAAGGGCATATTTGGCCATCTTCTTCACCCATGGGAGCGGGATTTTTTTTTGTTGCTAAGAAGGATGGCTCCTTGAGACCCTGTATTGATTATCGGCTCTTGAATAAGATCACGGTCAAGTTTCAATACCCTTTACCTTTGCTTTCCGATTTGTTTGCTAGGATTAAGGGGGCTAGTTGGTTTACTAAGATTGACCTTCGGGGGGCGTATAATCTTGTTCGTATTAAGCAGGTTGATGAATGGAAAACTGCTTTCAATACGCCCGAAGGCCATTTTGAATATCTTGTGATGCCGTTCGGGCTTACTAATGCTCCATCTGTTTTTCAATCTTTCATGCATGATATCTTCCGGACTTATATTGATAAATTCTTGATTGTTTATTTGGACGATATTCTGATTTTTTCTGATGATTGGGAGTCTCATGTGGAACAGGTCATGATGGTTTTTCAGATCCTTTGTGACAATGCTTTGTTTGTGAAGGGGTCTAAGTGTCTGTTTGGGGTACAAAAGGTTTCATTTTTGGGTTTTATTTTTTCTCCTTCATCTATTGAGATGGATCCGGTTAAGGTTCAGGCCATTCATGATTGGATTCAACCTACGTCCGTAAAGAGCCTTCAGAAATTTTGGGGTTTTGCAAATTTTTATCGCCGTTTCATTGCTAACTTTTCCAGCGTGGTTAAAACATTGACCGATTTGACGAAGAAAGGCGCTGATGTGGCGAATTGGTCCTCTGCGGCTGTTTCTGCCTTTCAGGAGCTTAAACGTCGATTTACTTCTGCTCCGGTGTTGCGCCAACCGGATGTTTCTCTTCCGTTTCAGGTTGAGATTGACGCTTCTGAGATTGGGGCAGGGGCCGTTTTGTCTCAGAGGGATCCTGTTGGTTCCTTGATGAAACCGTGTGCCTTCTTTTCCCGTAAATTTTCGCCTGCTGAACGCAATTATGATGTCGGCAATCGGGAGTTGTTGGCTATGAAGTGGGCGTTTGAGGAGTGGCGACATTGGCTTGAGGGAGCTAAGCACCGTATTTTGGTCTTGACCGATCATAAGAATTTGATTTACCTCGAGTCTGCCAAACGGCTGAATCCTAGACAGGCTTGATGGTCATTGTTTTTTTCCCGTTTTGATTTTGTGGTCTCGTATCTTCCAGGTTCTAAGAATATTAAGGCTGATGCCCTTTCTAGGAGTTTTTTGTCTGATTCTCCTGAGGTCCTTCAACCGGTCGGCATTCTGAAAGAAGGGGTGGTTCTTTCTGCCATTTCCCCTGATTTACGACGGGTTCTTCAGGAATTTCAAGCTGACAGACCTGATCGCTGTCCAGTGGGGAAACTGTTTGTTCCTGACAGATGGACTAGTAGAGTGATTTCTGAGGTTCACTGTTCTGTGTTGGCTGGTCATCCTGGTATTTTTGGTACCAGAGACTTGGTTGGTAGGTCCTTTTGGTGGCCTTCTTTATCACGTGATGTGCGTTCTTTTGTGCAGTCCTGTGAGACTTGTGCGCGGGCCAAGCCTTGTTGTTCTCGTGCTAGTGGGTTGCTTTTGCCATTGCCGGTCCCTGAGAGGCCCTGGACGCATATTTCTATGGATTTTATTTCTGATCTTCCTGTTTCCCAGAGGATGTCTGTTATCTGGGTTGTTTGTGACCGGTTCTCTAAGACGGTTCATTTGGTGCCTTTGCCTAAATTGCCTTCCTCTTCAGATTTGGTTTCGTTGTTTTTTCAGCATGTGGTTCGTTTGCATGGTATTCCGGAGAATATTGTGTACGACAGAGGTTCCCAGTTTGTTTCTAGGTTTTGGCGGGCCTTTAGTGCTAGGCTGGGCATTGATTTATCTTTTTCCTCTGCATTTCATCCTCAGACAAATGGCCAAACCGAGCGAACTAATCAGACCTTGGAGACTTATTTGAGATGCTTTGTGTCTGCTGATCAGGATGATTGGGTGGCCTTTTTGCCATTGGCCGAGTTTGCCCTTAATAATCGGGCTAGTTCGGCTACCTGGGTTTCTCCTTTTTTTTGTAATTTTGGTTTTCATCCTCGTTTTTCTTCTGGGCAGGTTGAGCCTTCTGACTGTCCTGGTGTGGATTCTGTGGTTGACAGGTTGCAGCAGATTTGGGCTCATGTGGTGGACAATTTGGTGTTGTCTCAGGAGGAGGCTCAACGTTTTGCTAACCGTCGTCGGTGTGTTGGTTCCCGGCTTCGGGTTGGGGATCTGGTCTGGTTGTCTTCCCATCATGTTCCTATGAAGGTTTCTTCTCCTACGTTTAAGCCTCGTTTTATTGGTCCTTATAAAGTTTCTGGGATTATTAATCCGGTGTCTTTTCGATTGGCGCTTCCGGCCTCTTTTGCTATCCATAATGTCTTCCATAGATCTTTATTGCGGAAATATGTGGTACCCGTTGTTCCCTCTGTTGATCCTCTGGCCCCTGTGGTGGTTGATGGGGAGTTGGAGTATGTGGTTGAGAAGATTTTGGATTCTCGTTTTTCAAGGCGGAAGCTTCAGTATCTTGTCAAATGGAAGGGTTATGGCCAGGAGGATAATTCTTGGGTTTTTGCCTCTGATGTCCATGCTGCTGATTTGGTTCATGCTTTTCATCTGGCTCATCCTGATCGACCTGGGGGCTCTGGTGAGGGTTCGGTGACCCCTCCTCAAGGGGGGGGTACTGTTGTGAATTCTGCTTTTGGGCTCCCTCCAGTGGTTGTAGGAGGTAATGCAGTTGTCCCTGAGTTGCAGTCCTGGTCAGGTGTTTCTGCTGATTGCAGTTCTGACTGGAATATTTAGGCGTGCAGGATTCATTAGTCCTTGCCAGTTGTCCATTGTTGTTGGGAGGTGTTGGTCCTTGTTTGGTCCCTTCTGCCTTGCTACCAAACCAGCAAAGATAAGTGTCTGGTTTTGTTTCTGTTGCACACATGCTGTGTGCTCAATAATTCAGTGCTATTCAGTTTTTGTCCCGCTTAGATTGTGTCAGTATGTTATCAGTCTTGTTAGATTCTCAGGAGTTGCAGATATACATTCCATGTCTTTAGTTATATTGTGGAACTTTTTGTATTATCTGCTGTGGATATTTTTGGAAGGGTTTTAGTACTGACCGCTTGGTATTCTGTCCTGTCTTTCCCTATTTGGCTAGAGTGGCCTCTTTTGCTGAATTCTGTTTTCTGCCTGCGTGCGTCTTTCCTCTCCTATTCACAGTCAATATTCGTGGGGGGCTGCCTATCCTTTGGGGTTCTGCTCTGAGGCAAGATAGCATTCCTATTTCCATCTACAGGGGTATTTAGTTCTCCGGCTGTGTCGAGGTGTCTAGGGTTTGTTAGGCACACCCCACGGCTACTTCTAGTTGCGGTGTTAGTTCAGGATTTGCGGTCAGTACAGGTTCCACCTACTCCTGAGAAAGTTTCATGCGGCTCCAAAGTCACCGGATCATAACAGCCAGCTCCTCCATTTCTGCAGTGAGAAGCTCCGGGTCCATGGTAGGTTGCAGATCCAAGGTTTCATGCCACTCCGGACCGGGGACATCTTCACAAGTGTTGGCAGATTCTGGCTGTCTTTCACAGCTATCCGCCAATGTCTTTTTCAGGTAGCGTGTAGCCATGCTGCTGCTCTGCTTTCCCGCGTCTTTCTCTATCACGCTTCCTGGGCATTCTGGGCGGTGTCTCTTCCATTTTCCCGCCGGCCATCTCTGGGGGTCGATCCGTCCTGGTGACGACATGTTTTTCTGGCATGAAAGTCACTGTAGTGGATGGATCCAGCTTTCGCGCCAGTTCTTGAACTCCACCCATTGCAACACATCTTTTCTTGTTCTCTGTCCGCCTCGTGGCACAGCAATGGCAGCCATATTACAATTTCACACAGTATAACACAGCCCATTACAGTCCATGGCGCACAGGACCCATTTCAATGGGTCGGTCCATCCTGTTTGTGATGCCAAAATGGGTCGCCCGCCAGGGCCGTGGGGCACTCGATACCGGGTCCGGTCTTAAAGGGGATATCACAGTGGCTGCGACCCGGTCCATGGCCCTGGGCACCCATGTAAAGGGGGTTAATTAATGTTTGTCGTGACGCTACCTGTGGTTTTCGGTCAGGGTGACCGACGCTGCTTTTAAAGGGGTCCTCTGGGGGATGTTGATGCAGCAGTGATGGTGACGCTTCCCACAGGTGAAGCGGGGTCCCCAGGGCTCCCAAGGTGTGTGGCAGAGATGTTATATGCCGAGGAATGAATAGAGGACACAATGTATAAAGTCTTTACCTGGTTTACTGTTGTTAGCAGGCCACAGTCCAGGATACCAGGCATGGGTGGTGGTGGTCCGGCTGGCTCAGAAGCAACGGGAGAATCTCATTCCCAGTTGAGGTCTGTGAGCCTTTCCTCCTTGCGCTGTGGTGTGAGGTCCCTGCTGCCTGAAGCTTTCTAACAAGGTCTTCATTGTTTCCCCCTGTCCTGGGACAGGTACCTGCATGACGGGCAGCTTGAGCCATTTTACAGGGACTCTATCATGCCCCGGCCTCTTCAGGTGCTGCTGCGTCTCAGGTGTGGTGTGGGCCTATCACATAAAGTTCTTAGTCCTCCAGTTCTGCCCAGTGTCATACATTTCCACTAAGGCCTTGGGCTCCTGGTACCCGGCTCCTGCGCTATGGCTCTGAGGGTGTCCTATCGCTGTTCCCCTCTGAGCCCTTTATCTCTCCTCTGCTCCGTCCTTCTGTAGCTCCACCACATTCAACAACCCTTCAGGTTCTCTCTCTTTCCAGAGGCTGCAGCTCCCACGTGGCTGCTAGGCCTCTCTGTCTGCACTCAGTTCCAGACTTCTTTCTCCTTCAGTGTCTCTGACCAACTAACTAGCTCATCCTCCAGATCAGGATACATAAAGCCAAGGGAAGCTCCCCTGAATCCGGGTCCTGAGCTCCCCCTCCTTGCTTGGATTTGGAATGTGTTGTGTGTGGGTGCCTTACCTGGTAAAGAGAACTCCATTGCCTCCAAGCGTGATATTACCCTCCCCAAAAGGAAGGCAACATCACTGTAGCAACCGGTTACCTGGGGTGCTACAATTTCACTTGGACTGCAAAAATAGATCACTTTCGCTACATCCCATTCTTCAAATCTGATGAGAACAATGCTATAAGAGGTCTTCTGGAGGGAATGTCAAATCAGTCTTATTCCTGAGATTATGGTGTTGGGAGGCATAATGTACAGTAGCCAAACCTGTCTTCATTCCAGAAAAACTAACAAATCAGCATTACATTGATTTGGTCATGGAACCAGTGGTACAACTATTTCTTTAGTGTTCCAGGAGTCATTTTCAACATGACAATGCCAGTCCACATGTAGATCTTGCTACTGTGAGCAGCCTGCGTGGTTTAATCATGCCACTATGGCCTGCAGTGTCTCTGGACATGTGTACCATCGAACACTTCTGGGATGCTATTAATGGGCAATTGCAAAGAGAGATGCCAGCAGCGGATCTTGATGATTTGCCCTAGTGCATTAGTGTGGAAGAACATTCCTCAAAGTTACAGCGCCATCTCTCCTGCGAGTGTCTCGCCCCGTAACAGCGCTTATTCCTCACATTTCCAGGCGTATTAAGGCGCTTACTTCTCCCGGGCATTGTCTGACGCTGACACCTGTGTGGACCCATACAGGTTATTTGTGGCTTCCAGTACTTCGAAAACTGTTTCTGATGAAGGTCTTGTTATTAGACCGAAAACGTTTACATTTTTGAACTGGATGCACTTAATAAACCAATTGTTCACCTTTCATCGTTGCATATAAGATCGCCTGAGTGCCAAGTAATTTATTGCTATTATATGACGGGTTGGATACCTAACTTGTGCACCTCTAAGAAGCCCTGAGTGCCGTGTTCACTACTTCTTCATTCCATATATGTATTCGTCTATTTCTAGGTGAACAAAAAATTTGATGGGTCAACAGATGGCACAGAAATTGTCTTACTGACAGACGGAGAAGACCTTTATGACACTAGACGGTGCTTTCCTGATATAAAAGAGAGTGGCGCAATTATTCATTTCATAGCTCTTGGTCCAAGCGCCTCCAAATCCCTGGAAGATATTGCTGAAATGACAGGTGGGTTTACAAGTGTGAGAAATAAAGACTCATACACATTGCAACAGGACCTTACGGCACTTGGAGCTTCAGAGAAATCTGCAATGATGAACTGGTTCTGAATGAGATATTCTTCCTAGAAGCATTGCTCCTAGGAGAAACACCTAATATATATAGGATACGTATGGAGCTTGTAAATATCTTCACATTTGTCAGATTTATGCAAAATCAAATAAAAAATTCTGCATAAACACAGAAGTATAGAGGGGTACAGTAGAGGCCTTATGCACCTTAATAGCAGCCTTATTACAGCTCCTCATAAAAAGTACAGAACAGCAGTACTGCAGCTCAGTGCATGAGCCATTACCGTAAAAATCCGCCTTTTTCTGTGCACGTGTATGAAACCTGTTAAGTGAGTAAAAATTGTACAACTGTATGTGGATGAAAGATCGTCGTCATGCAAAAGCTGCCAAAGGGAAAGTAAAAGGCTATTGAATTTGCAGCATCTGCAGGCATGAATAGACAAGCAAACAAAGGAAGAAAAGGCATGAATGTGCAAAGTATATTTTAGGGCGATTGCAACAAACAAATAATATTTATTTTTTTCCACAGGTGGATTAAACTACAGAGCCACGGATAAAGTGGACAGCAATGGTTTGATAGATGCTTTCAGCGGGATTCAGCCTTTGACTGGAGACGTTTCTATTCAGGTGGGACACCTTCACATTTCTATATCTGTATCTCTATCAGATCAGAAATATATAGTAGAGACCCTGCCCATTTTCATTTTCACGTTTCTGTTTTTCCCTCCCCTTCTTCCCAGAGCCATAACTTTTTTATTTTTCCATCAATATGGCCATGTTAGGGCTTGTTTATTGTAGGACAAGTTGTACATTTGAACGACACCATTGGTTTTACCATATCATTTATGGTACTCAAAAAAGGGAAAAGAATTCCAAGTGTGGTGAAATTGCAAAAAAGTGCAATTCCACAACAGCTTTTTAGATTTTTTTTACCATGTTCACCAAATGCTAAAATGGACCTGCCATTATGATTCTTCAGGTCATTCCGAGTGCATAGACACCAAACATGTCTAGGTTCTTTTTTATTTATGGGGTGAAAAAAGATTCAAAGTTTGTTACAAAAAAAAAAAATTGCACCATTTTTCCGAGACCTGTAGCGTCTCCATTTTTCATGATCTGGGGTTGGGAGAGGGCTTATTTTTTGCGTGCCGAGTTGACGTTTTTAATAATACCATTTTAGTGCAGATGCAATCTTTTGATCGCCCTTTATTGCATTTTAATGCAATGTCGCAGTGACCCAAAAATAAAGTAATTCTGGCGGTTTTGAATTTTTTCTCACTGCGCAGTTTAGCGATCAGGTTAATCCCTTTTTTTATTCTTATTTTTTTAAGCCCTCACCCAACCCGAGATCACGAAAAATGGAGACGCTGCGGGTATTGGAAAATGGTAAAAAAAATAAAAATTTTTTTAGCAAAGTTTGGAATTTTTTTTCACTACTTCCATAAAAAAGAATCTAGACATGTTTGGTGTCTATGAACTCAGAGGCAATGGAGAATCATCATGGCAGGTAAGTTTTAGCATTTAGTGAACCTAGCAAAAAATCCAAACAGAAAATAAGTGTGGGATTGCACTTTTTTTGCAATTTCACCGCACTTGGAATTATTTTCCCGTTTTCTAGTACATGACATGGTAAAACCAATGGAGTTGATCAAAAGTACAACTTGTCCCACAAAAAATAAGCCCTCACATGGCCATAGTGACAGAAAAATAAAAAAGTTATGGCTCTGGGAAGAAGGGGAGCGAAAAATGAGAATGCAAAACCCAAAATAGCTCCAGTCATGAAGGGGTTAAAACTTTTTTTAACTTTTGGCATCCTTCAATAGTCTCCATGAGTGAATAGAAGCTGCCATAACCTGATTTGCTTTTCTACATACAGGCAATGATCAGATCGCCTATATGTAACAGAATTGCTGACTTGCTACGATCGCCGACCACTGGGTGGTGCTCATAGCCATCCGGCACTGACAACCATAGAGGTCTCTAGGAGACCTTTGGTTGTCATGCCAACCCACCGGTGACCCGCGATCATGTGACGGGGGTCACAGGTGGGAGGATTTCCAGCCCGATGGCCAGAAGCGTACGTTAAATGGCTCTGTCAGAGTTTTACAGTGGCATTTAACTTGTTTATAGCTGCAGGTGGATCACGATTCCACCCGCAGCTATTCCAGGCACATGTCAGCTGTTCAAAACAGGGATCTCATATTGGCACAGGTCTATTTCACCTACAGTTAAAGGGGATATCCGGGACTTTATTAAAAAAAAATGCATAAGCACTTTCAGTCAGGTAGTTGTTACCTACCTGCCTGTTGTGCTTGGCACCATTCTCTGCTGGCACAGACTTCCGCACATGTCACATCAGCAGAGTGGCAGTTTGTCTTCCTGTTCACAGGGCCAGACTACTGGTGTAATGCTGATTAAGAGCCTGTCCTCCGCTGCCTAATTGGAGAAGTTGGCAGTCAATCAGCATGACAGTAGCAGTCCCGCCCTGTCAACAGGAAGAGAAATTTCTGCTTTGTTGACAGGGAGCAGCTGAATCTCTGGCAGGAGCAGTCAATGACTGGTGCAGGGTATAACAGACAGGTAGTTGGCTTTGTTAGCAGCTACATACCTTTTTTTTAAACCCTGGATATCCCATTAAATTGCAGCCTTGTATGTCTCCTCTACTAGGGGTTTCCAAAGTCAGAATTGGCATCAGCCAATTTGTTCAGCAGAACCTGTGGACCTGCAGCACAGTGTCCTGAGCCAAGTCTGCCTGTGTAAAAAAGAATAGAAGCTTTGATAGAGTATCTGTCAATGGCCGCTACACGTTGAATAATTACATAAATAATTTCTCCCCTAACAATCCCTTTAAATGCATTTCAGTTTGAGGGGTTATATTGGAATTGTTATCTGATCAGGGGCATTGAAAACAGAGTATGCTCGGGGAAACAAGGCCTTACACATTTACAAAAGCCAACTGACACACCAATAGTGTCAAATCTGAAGGTCATCTGGAAAAATATTTAAAATGTTTTAAGAAGTTATGGTCGTTGCTTCTAATTTGATTTCTCAAAATAGGTGAAAGAAATATTGCTATGCATAATTTACAAAAGAGAAAAGTGGAAAAAAGCCAGAATAAAATTAGAAGCATTATAAGTGAGAGCGTTATGAAGCTACTTACAGTGAAGGAAATGGTTATTTCTCGCTGCGAAATGCAAATAAATGTATGTAATTTATACAATGTGATTTTCTGGATTTTATTTTTGATATTCTATCTCTCAATGTTAAAATGAACCTACCCTTAAAATTATAGACTGTTCATGTCTTTGTCAGTGGGTAAATGTACAAAATCAGCAAGGGATCAAATAATTATTTCCCCCACTGTATAAGAGCTGTCTTTATTGCCCGTAGCAACCAATCACAGCACAGCTTTCATTTCATAATCGGCTATTGAAAAATGAAAGCTGCGCTGTGATTGGTTGCTGTGGGCAACAAAGACAGCTTCACAAATCTGACCGAATGTTTCCAGACTAAATATACATTAAACATAGCAATTGTTTCACAATATTCACATGTAACAAATGATGTTAACATGAATATTTCCAGAGATGGCTGACCTTCCTTGTATTTTTATGGAAACATTTCCTGTTGATATTTTAACAGCTGGAAAGCACTGGATCAACTGTTCAGCCGAGCAAATGTATGAATGGCAGCGTCATAATAGACAGCACGGTGGGAAATGACACTTTCTTTCTAGTTACCTGGAGAACTGCAGTACCAAACATTACGTTACATGATCCTAATGGTCTATTATATACAGAGGCAAATTTCATCAGTGACTCTACCTCGAAATCTTCCAGACTGGCAATCCCAGGAACGGCTCAGGTAAAACGTGTCTGTAATTATGGATATTTTGTATTAATCAGTTATTAATATTGGTAGTCTGGTCACGATATTTATGACCTACTTCAGGATAGGTTATCAATATCAAATCTGTGGGGTAGGTAGGTAGCACCACCTGGCACCAATGGGGATCAGCTGTTATCAGCTCTGGTGGTGGTTGGATGTGAACATTGTGTACAGCTCTATTCAAAGTGTTGTGATCGCTGCCATGTACTGCAGATCATTGCTTATTCTCTTGAAAAAGTGCTGATCTGCTGGACTCAACAACAGCTGCTAAATAGAGATGAGCAGATTGATTCGCAGAAGATCGACTTTGAGTAGAATTTCCTCGAATTTTCAGGTGTGTACGAATTTGAACACTTTGTAATTTGATTTGTGAGGATTGCAAAAGAAAAAAATGTCCTGAGTCATTTCATGCACTACTGAAGAGTGGGCCACGCTGCCATGCGGCTTCCCAATTATACTGTGCAGCTATCAGATCACATAGTCAAGCATAGCCAATCAGAGGAGACTATCACAGGGACTCTAAATGTGAGGGCTGGCCAAGCAATGCCATTTTAGGTTTTTCCAATGTAGGGATAGAAGTCAGAGCACACAGCTTATTCCACATAGGGACAGAAAAAGGAAAGGACCAAATGGGACTGTGTTGTGTTACCAGACTGCAGAAACACATACAAAATAGGAGTGGTAGTCTCAGTCTGTGTGTGATAATATTCCAAGGATTCAAGTGATACAGGGAGGCGCTGTACCTGAATAGTCAGTGTGACTGTGAATTAATTGATCTGTAATTTACTGCAATAACAAAATCACCTTAATAACAGCACCTTTTATTATTTTTCACACACTGACAACAAGGTGGTCCTTTTAATACCCCTGTGTCCTAATTTTGCCACTAAACATAAATCCTGAAACCAAGGCTTGTGTATCACAGACTGTGTGCTGTCTGGATTGTGATATGTGCAAGTCATCTTTTTATAAAGAGAAAAGAAATATCTCCATGATCCAGAAAATTAGACACAACTGTCTACCTCACACAGCGTGCATGTTATAAAAAATAATAAATGCAATACATATATATATATATATATATATATATATATATATATATATATACAGTATGTGTGTGTGTTTGCACACTTCATTGCTGTACTAGTCCATTATTAGAACCGTAAGTGCTACCTGAATACCGTTGTTGATTACCACTGGTTACCATCCATTTATTCCTTACTAGATAGGTTGAGTTCACTTGGAAAATAATAAAGCTGATTTTTAATTAAAGAGCTGAAAAATGGTTTAATATGTGCTTTTGGGCTTCTTGACTTGCGGTATCTTTATATTTTCAGAGAGGAACGTGGTGGTACAACCTGTGCAACTCACTTGCAGTCAGTGAAAACATATCAATTATTGTAAACTCTAAAGCCGTAGATAAGAACGTGCAACCGATCACCGTCCAAGCTCACATGAATGCCGTCCGAAATAGCTATCCTAATCCAATGATTGCCTATGCATCAGTCACTCAGGGGCTCCAACCTGTGACAGGGGTGAAAGTTACCGCCATTATTGAACCCGATGTGGGAAATTTAACTTATCTGGACCTATTGGACAATGGAGCAGGTAATCTATTGTGTAAACTAAAAAAATGTGAATGTTAGGAAAGTCTAATAACCACTTTTACATTGTGCAAAATGATAAAATATTTGATTACAGCTTTCAATGGCTAAATGTACAGAATGTTTTCATACATAAGTCATTCGCCACTGAAGTTTCTGCAATTGTCCATTTCGTCATAATGAGGCATCGCAGAAATCCATACACAAGCTGCATATTACCCTATTGAGATGTATAGAGAAGACTTTCAGTTGAAGAAAATTCTACAACAAATCTGTTAAATTGGGCTTTATTCACATATCAGTATTTTTGATAAGCATTTAATCAGTATTTGATCAGTATTTTTATGCCAAAACCAGGAACTTCTCCAAAACACACAGAGCAGGTGCCAATCTTTCTGTTACTACAGGATGTGCTGATGTTTAGTGGACTCACTAGACCACTGATGGTGCAGTGGTAGCTGCATACCCGATACTCAAAGAGATAGGACAATGAGCTTCAAAAAACCAAAGATATTTATTAAAGGAAGCTAAGAAAAGGGAAAAGGTGCCTGAGGGAAGAACCCTCTGGTACACGACACAGAACCACGTAGTGGAGCACCGGGCAAGGTGTACCCCTATACAGGCGTTCCCCCGTCGAAAAACCAGGTGGCCTAAATGCCGCGAAACCCGGACCAGAGGGATGACCCGTACAGACCGTATAGAAAAGGTGGAGTAAATCGCGGAAACTCTGTGCAATCCCAGAAAGGCTGATCCAGCCGACAGTGATATATGGATGGTTCCATGAGGAGAGCCTTGGTCAGCCTGGAGTAGAAACCAGAGTGTCCAGAAGAATACAGGATAGGAAACTGCCTGCAGTGGAATCTGAGGAGACAGAGGTATTAGTAATATGCCAACAACAGTCTTCAGATTGCAGAGCACAGCAGTGTGTGGCCTGAACAGGAGGCAAGGATCCCATGGAATGAACACATTGCCCAGGCACTTCCCTTACGGGGAGGATGCCTTTTATGCACAGAGCATCACAGCACAGATAGCTCTAATAGAGATCAGGTGCTCTGCTGCTTTAAGTATGTGCAGGAAGCTGGGCGCGCCGCCTAAGAGCATTTTCAGGAGACCTGCCAAGGGGATGCAGGTTACTATCAGAGAAAGGAGCCACTGATTGTTTGGAGCCACTGATAGGGTGAGCAGTACCAGTGGAGCTGCGTGATAGGCTCCGGTCTCCCTGCATAGCGGAGACTGGGCCCACGGCTGAGGCATGACACTTTCAATTATAGTTTTTCCCTGTAAGTTCCACTCCTGGTTTTGGCACACAAATACTGATGCAAAATACTGACCAAATAATGATGTGTGAATAAGCCCTTATGGGAATATATCCTACCAGCTCTACTTGTCTGCAAAGTGTGGAATGTTTAACTCTTTCATGAGCAGAACACACAGTTTAGAAAGAACTGTGCTAGTGGGTTAATGTTTTTTTTCTATTTTGCTTGCTAGATGCTAGGTACATTTTGACATTTTGACAAGTTTGACTACTAAGAGATCTCGGGAATTTTATACCAGTTAATATTTTTCGGGTAGCTTTACACTCCACGACCTGCGGCCAATAATCATCGTTGATTGTCATGTTTACCGATATATGTTTTCTGGTCAGTAGTCATTTAATATAACAGAACAATCAATAATAGCTCATTCTGAGTGCAGAAGATATCATTGATCTCAGCATCACATGACCTATTCATACAGAATGTTGTTCTTCCAAGAGCGATCATTTTTAAGCAAACATCAAAATAATTTCACCCAAGAAGTAAACGTTTCGCTCATTTGTTGAGTGATTTTCAACCTGTTTATCCATGGCTGATTATCCGGAATTAAGTGTTCCTAGGAATGCTCATTCATGACAGTCAACTAGTGTAAATGCACATTAACAATGTTAGAGGATTATCATAACGTGCTTTAAAATTTGTATTTAGCATTTTTTTTGTTACAGAAAGCGATATAATTGCAGTTCCATGTCATCTAAGGGGCTGACACAGGATAAAAAGTGATCTGTCAATAAAGTTCATATAAATGGTTGGAGACTGAGAAGCTCTGGAATTCCAAAGTCCATCCAAATTCTCTCTTGG
The DNA here is from genome assembly GCF_051348905.1 of Ranitomeya variabilis. Lineage (NCBI taxonomy): Eukaryota > Metazoa > Chordata > Amphibia > Anura > Dendrobatidae > Ranitomeya > Ranitomeya variabilis. The sequence continues at coordinate 63,694,504 of NC_135239.1, read as the reverse complement.
TGTCTACTTCTTTAAATTGTTTGCATGGGGATCCACTAGGACCTATAACTTCCACTAGTGACATAAGAAAAGTCTGTTCTGTCATTTTCACACTGATATATATGTCCATTGGCCGAAGCCTGCTCTTGCTGGTATCATCCAGTCACAGCTGCTGGCTTATGCTGTCATCTGACAGTGTGGGAACTGCAGGTCTCTGACCGGTGGTAATGATCTTACCACCGATCAGAGCCTGTATTTGCAACGCTAGCATGCAGATGACAGCATGGAAAAAAAAGATGTTCAGAACCCCATATTCATCTGAATAAGATCCGGATTCGTGTACTGTTCTGGTACCCAAATCAAACTTTTTTTTAACTGTTTGGCTGAACCTGCCAGACCCGAACATCCAGGGGTTCGCTTATCACTAGTTGTCACACAACAGCTTTATGGCCTATATGGAATATGGGCAGTACGAAAAATGTATTGGGTGCAAAAAGCAATTGGTTTGTGTTTTCATGACCTTATAAAGGGCCAACAATAGAGCCATTACCTTCTATTTTGGGTTGGATTTTCAAATTCAATTCTTTAAATTTAATCCTGGACCATTTTTGATATTGGAATTATCTCCTTTATCCTTTTGTTCTCTGGTCTTTTATTTTGTTTGTTTTGTGTGAGTTTATATTACTTTGTCCTCAGATGATTATAGTGACTGCCGCTCATTGTAACTCTTGTATTATGTAACCACTAGATGGTGGCCCGATTCTAACGTATCGGGTATTCTAGAATATGCATGTCCACATAGTATATTGCCCAGCCCACGTAGTATATTGCCCAGCCACGTAGTATATTGCCCAGCCCACGTAGAATATTGCCCAGCCCACGTAGTATATTGCCCAGTGACGTAGTATATTGCCCAGTGACGTAGTATATTGCCCAGCCACGTAGTATATTGCCCAGCCACATAGTATATTGCCCAGCCACGTAGTATATTGCCCAGCCACGTAGTATATTGCCCAGCCACGTAGTATATTGCCCAGTGACGTAGTATATTGCCCAGCCACGTAGTATATTGCCCAGTAACGTAGTAGATTGCCCAGCCACGTAGTAGATTGCCCAGCCACGTAGTATATTGCCCAGTAACGTAGTATATTACCCAGTGACGTAGTATACAACACAGAGCCACGTAGTATATTGCACAGCGACATAGTATACAGCACAGAGTTACATAGTATATTGCCCAGCCACGTAGTATATTGGCCAGTCATGTAGTATATTGCCCAGCTACATAGTATATTGCCCAGCCACGTAGTATATTGGGCAGTCACGTAGTATATTGCCCAGCCACGTATGTCACAGGTTAAAAAATAAAAAATAAACATATACTCACCTTCCGATGGCCACTTGTAGTACTGTCGCTTCCTTCTTACGCAGGCGCGCAGGACCTGTGATGATGTCGCGGTCACATGACCGTGACGTCATAGCAGGTGCTTCTCGCAGACCATCCTTGCCACCGGAACCTGCGTCGCGAGGAGCGGGAAAGGCGGCGGAAGGTGAGTATATAATGATTTTTTATTTTTTTATTATTTTTACCATTAGATGTTTTTACTATTGACGCTGCATAGGTAGCATCAATAGTAAAAACTTGGTCACACAGGGTTAATAGCAGCGGTAACGGAGTGAGTTACCCGCGGAATAACGCGGTCTGTTACCGCCGGCATTAACCCTGTGTGAGCGGTGACTGCGGGGAGTATGGAACGGGCGCCGGGCACTGACTGAAGGGGAGTAGGGAGGGACTAATTGGACTGTGGCCGTCGCTGATTGGTTGCAGCAGCCATGACAGGCAGCTGGCGAGACCAATCAGCGACTTGGATTCCATGACAGACAGAGGCCGCGACCAATGAATATCCGTGACAGAAAGAAAGACAGAAAGACAGAAGGACAGACAGACAGAAGTGACCCTTAGACAATTATATAGTAGATATCTACATATATATCGGTTTACCAATACATGATAAAATTGTTTTAAGAGTAATTTACTCCTTTTGACCAAAGATATATTGTGAACACACAGTTCAATAAAAAGAAAGAGTTTAAGGCCAGGGTCACACTTGCGAGAGTGATTTGATAAACTTGCGCGAGTCTCTAGCATCAATACTCTGTGCTGCCGCCGGCACTCGGGACTGGAGTGTGTTGCTGCATCTATTACTATGCCGCCGGGTATAGATGAGAGAGACTCGCGTGAGTTTCTCACATCACACTCGCAAGTGTGACCCCGGCCTAACATAGGGAGTTTTCTGACTTAGTTTCCTCCAAGTTTTCTGTTTCAGACTTTGCAAATGCATCTGCACCTTGTACTTACAGAAATCGCTACCAGGTGATCAGAGTGTGAGCCAGATTAAAGTAATCACATAATTTTATTATTCACATGTAAAGCGCCATGAAATAAATGGTGCTACAATAATAAATAATAATAATAATTATTATTTTATTAACCCTCTGTGTGCTATACTATACTGCACTCCTTTGTAACATTTTATTACTCATGCAGTTGTAGCTGAAAATTGCTTCTGTTGCTTTATTCAGGTGCGGATGTAGTGAAGAATGATGGAATCTTCTCAAAGTACTTCTTCTCTTATACTGGAAATGGAAGATATAGCTTAAAAGTACGTGTAGAAGGAAAAGATGGTAGTCAACTGGTAGCACCCACAAATCGGGCCCTTTATGTGCCTGGCTATGTGGAAAATGGTAAGTAGCATAGGTCCATTGAAATCTACTTAAAATTTGGATATCAAGCAAATGTCTTCTAAATATCTCTTGTGAATAAACTTTTGTTATAAATGTCCTTCAATTTTATTGCTGTAGAGTCCCTGTTACTCCTGCACATAACAGATTATGCTGCTATAATGTTGGATGTTAAATATTTTCTTAATTTTTTTCCATATATTCTCAAATTATTTTAAATTTTTTTATTAGTCCCCATAAGCACCTTGAACCTGCAATCTCTTAATTGCCTGTACACTATATTACTATATTACATTAATGCAGTCTGTTGTATGATTACTAGTCTCCTTTATATTAGAAATATCATGACAGACATCGAGGCCTTCAGAAGTCCCCTGGCTGACATGGCAAACTATGAACACATTTCATGGGGGAAGAAGGTGGGCGATGACCTCCTGAGTGGAGGTTGCAGTTTTGGAGGCCTTTAAATTCTTTTAATTGCTCTTGTAATGTGTGAAAGCAGCATTTAAGAGGTTGAACTATGGCTATCAAAGTTAGCTCCGATGACTGCAGTTATTCTTGGGTTCCATCACCAACGCTGAATGTAGCAGGCTCAACTCTTGAGCCTGCTCAATGCAGTAAAGCCAGACTTTTGCACATATATGTACGTCGTAAGTCGCAAACGTTTTATGGCTGGCAGGTTGGCAATAACACCTGCAATAAAACTTATTGTGTTGATTGTTGCAGAGAAAACAAAACATATTTGGTTCGTATTGCAATAGAAGACAGGTTGCAAGAGCCAAGTTTCAAACATTTTTGATATTACTTCATTATTAAAATTTATTCACCCAAAATCATCAAAACTTTGCATTTTTGCATGCCAGTCTTTATGAAAAATTAGTTTGAGTAAGACGTGCCACCTTCATTAAGATGTGTGGTCTAAATGAATTTGGATAACCCTTCAGCTGCCATATAGCACTGTGAGAAATGTATTTCAGTCAGAGAAGGAAGAACAGTTCTAGTTTATGGCACATTTGTAGTGTAAATTATGATGAATTTGCTAGCTGTATTTGGGCAATTTTCAAAAATTTGGAATAGTTAGCTGGGAATTGACGTAAAAATGTCAAATGTTGCTAACTTTTTCAGCAAATATGAGATGCCCAAAAATCTGGTGACATTTCAAACAGTTTTAATGCCAAAATTCTGGTAAAAGAAAACCAGCCCCATAGTCTTTGTAACCATTTTCCACTCTGGCAAAAGTTAAGTTCACACACTGAGTTTATGGTGAGTTTTCGACACTGTATATTTTCGCTTGTACAAAAAAAATGAAGCAAATTACAGTTCAAGAAAAGTGGATGGGATTTATAGTAATCTCATCCCCACTGTGCCTTTTCTTCACACTGCGTAAACTTACCAGCGCTGCGTGTTTGAAATCCTCAAGATTTCATTTTCTCTTGCGGATACGTGGTTTTTTATTTGTGGATTTGCTCCATTGAATTTCATTAAATGCACAAAATTTACAGGTCAAAAAATGCTTTTGTGCTTTTATTGAATTTATGCTGCCGAAACTCTCTAAATACGTTTGTGATCCACACGGTTGCATCAATAAAGTTTTGTTAGAGCCAAGTGCCAGGAAGTGTCAAAAACAAAGCAGCTTAATTTAAAATATGACATAAAAAAAAGAGAGAAAAGCCGCATTGTCAAAAACGTGATTAAAACGTATGTTAAAAACGCACTCAAAAACACAAGGCAAAAAACAAAATTAACGTTATTTAGCTAATGGGTGTAGCAATTCTGTAGAAAATCGACAGGTTTAAAAACTCAGAAAATTCTCATTGTGGGAATGAAGCCTTAGAGATTAGAATCTTATAAGTAAACCCTACACTAATTTCTCAGAACAGGCTAATAAAACAAATGACATGGTTCTTCACATCACAGAAATATTCTATTTCTATTGCAGGTACAATAGTCATGAATGCTCCAAATCCTATTGAGAACGATACAGCTGTTGATGCTAATTTGGGAAATTTCAGCAGGATATCATCAGGAGGATCATTTGTGGTAAATAATGTGCCTTCTGGTCCCAGTCGAGATATTTTTCCACCTGAGAAGATATCTGACTTAAAAGCAAAGATAGAGGGAGACAGAATTGTGCTCTCCTGGACGGCCACTGGTGATGATCTGGACCAAGGAGCTGGTGAGACATTTACTTGTGATATTTGTTTTTTTTTTTTGTAATTACACTTTTTATTCTTCATATGAAGTGTTATTACAGTACTTGGGATGGTCAACTACTTGGGCACCATCAAGCCTGAGGAAAAAGAGAAAACAGTGCTTGTGTAGCCCTGCAGCCCCATTACTATTCTTCTCTCGCAGATTGGTGGCAGAGCTCATTGTGTATATAAGAAGAACTTATTTAAAATAAATTTATCAGCAGGATTTCACATTCTAAATCATTTATTTGTGCATGTAAGCACTTTCAAAGACAATTCCAGCAATCATTTTTCATGTCTAGTCTGTTCCTCCATTACTTAGAAAACAGCATTGAATTGATATACAAATGGGGCTGTAGATTTGAAACCTCTGTCACTCCAGCTCTATTAGTACGGGCTAAATAGCAAAAAGAAGAAATTGCAGCCAGCTCACCACATACGGCTCATAAAGTACAGGGGCATGGGATTCCGTTCTCACCAAACATAGAAAATCCAATAGAAACAAAGTAGTTCCAGCTCTGGATATAATGCAAAACTTCATTGGAAAAATTAAAAATTGTATTCCATATTACTCCCAGAAAAAACCAGATATGAGTTTCAAATGCACTGCAGCGTCCTTTTTGTGGACTACAGCTCAATTCCCTGCTCAGTTCCACACCTTTCTGCTTGACTAATGGCTCCTTTGATTGAAATCATACAGCATTGACTCTGTCAGTCAAGCAAGAGGAGGCAGCACTGGGTGGGAGTGACAGAGGCATCAGATCTACAGCCTCATTTACATATCAATTGAAACACTGATTTCTCAGTAATTGGAAAGGCCATGTAAGGCTATGTGCATACGTTGCGGGTTTTACCGCCGATCTGCAGTGTTTCTGCAGCTGCGGGTCCACAGCAGTTTCCATTGCGTTTACAGTTACATGTAAACCCTATGGAAACCGCAAACCACTGTGCACATGCTGCGGGAAAAACCGCGCAGAAGCGCAGCGGTTTACATTCCGCAGCATGTCACTTCTTTGTGCAGAATCGCGGCGATTCTGCACACTTAGGAATTCATTGATCCGCTTACTTCCCGCATGGGGCTGTGCCCACCATGTGGGAAGTAAGCGGATAATGTGCGGATGGTACCCTGGGTGGAGGAGAGGAGACTCTCCTTCAGGCCCTGGGAACCATATTTGTGTAAAAAAAAGAATTAAAATAAAAAATAATGATATACTCACCTCTCAGCGCTGCACACGGCCTTCCGGTCGCAGGGTTGCTTTGCGAGCAGGGCCTGCGATGACGTCGCGGTCACATGACCGGTACGTCACGAAGATCCTGCTCACACAGCATCTTTGGAACCAGACCGCTGAGTGCAGCACCGAGGAGATCGGGACGTCAGAGGGTGAGTATAAACCATTTTTTTAAATTATTTTTAACATTACTATTGATGCTGCATATGATGCTGCTATTGATGCTGCATATTGCTGCATATGCAGCATCAATAGTATAGGAGTAAACCCGCAGCGGAAACCGTAAGACAAACCGTGATAAATCTGCAGGAATAACCGCAGCAGTTTTGCCCTGCAGATTTATCAAATCCGCTGCGGGAGAACCCGCAGAGGACCCTTCCTACGTGTGCACATAGCCTTAAGGTATGGCTAGACTTGTCTTTAAAAGAGCTTCATTAACATATAAATAATTTAGGATGTGAAATCCTGCTCATAAATTCCCTTTAAATAAATCATTCTTCTTATAAATACATTGAGCTTTTGTCATCAGTCTGCAAGAGAAAACAGTTATGGGGTTGCAGGGTTACAAAAGTACTGCTTTCTTTGCTTTCTCAGCTTTGATGGTGTCCAAGTGGTTGGGCTCACATCAATCATAAAACAAAACTCAAGTTGCTTTGTTACACACATTCAACAAAAACACACATATACATATATAGTCTTGACCAAAATTGTTGACACCCTTGAAAATGAAGTATTTCTCCCAGAAAATGAGTGCAATTACACATTGTAACGAAAGTAGCGGAAACACTGTTTCGTGGACCGAGGAGAGCCTGAAGGGGCTTAACTAGGTGAACAACTTACTCTCTGCTAGAGCCACTGATGGTGGGGTTAGACTTGGCATCGGATCTACGCCAGGTGCTACTCCAGCATAGACCTCAGACACACGGCAGCTGACTCCCAAAGGGGCATGCAGTTGGCAATGCCAGTGATGGTAGACTTGGCAGATAAAGACAGAAACGGCAGGTACTGGCAGGAAAAGTTGGTTTACAGACTACGATGGCAAGTGCAGGCAGCTACAACTGGTATACAGACTGACATGGCAGGTGTAGGCAGGTATGACTGATATACAGGGAGGCATGGAAAATACAAGCAGGTGCAGCTGGTATACAAACTGGCCCAGCAGGTGCATGCAGGAACATCTGGTATACAGACAGGCACGACAGGTGCAGGCAGGTACGGCTGGTAAACAGACATGCACAGGAAGGTATGGGTGGTATAGAGGCAGGAACAACAAGTAGAGACAGGTGCTGGCAAGTATGGCTCATATACAGGCAGGCAGGTGACACAAGCACGTCTGGAATACAGGAACACATAGTAGGTATGGGAAGACAGGTACTGGCAGGAACATGCAGTGACAGGCAGGTACTGGCAGATACAGGGGACCTGATAATTAGCAAACGTGCAACAACATGTTGTTCAGGCACCTACCATCAGGTGAAGGTGCCTTAAATAATTAGTGTCTCCCAGCCATCAGCTGGGGACACTTTAGGATGGCCTGCGCTGTCCCTTTAACAAGAAGGGAGCTTGCGCTCCATAAGCACAGTGCCCAGGGATCAGCGAGCCATGTGCAGACCTTGGGCAGTGTTAGGAAGAGGAGGAAATGCGGGACAGGGGCCTCGGCGGTAAGGGAGTTGGCATCTCTGCTGAGGAAAGAGGGCAGCATGCAGAGATGCCAGGGCAGCATGCAGAGATGCCGGCACTGCACACGTTTTGCTGAACACGTTTATTTCCTTTTTGTTTATTGGAAAAAAAAAGCAAATTGGACATCATTTCACACAAACACCCAAAAATGGTTCGGACAAAATTTTTGGCACCCTCAACTAAATACTTGGTTGCACACCCTTTGAAATAAATAACTATAATCAATCGCTTCCTATAACCATCAACAAGCTCCTTATACCTCTCAACTGGAGTTTTGGACTACTCTTCTTTTGCAAACTTCTCCAGGTGTCTCATATTTGAAGGGTGACTTCTCCCAACAGTAATCTTAAGATCTCTCTAGAGATGTTCAATGGGATTTAGATCTGGACTTACTGCTGGCTACTTCAGAACACTGGTCACTCTATTTCTACCAAAAATCCTTGAGTAATCTTCATATTTCATGATGTCTTGCACACAGTCAAGCCAACTAGTGCCAGATGCAGCAAAACAAACCCAAACCATCTTTTAACCTCCACCATATTTGACTGAAGGTGCTGAGTTGTTTTCTTATTGGCCTTATTCCATTTTTGTTAAACAGTAGAGTGATGATCTTCATTAAACAGCTCTATCTTGGTCTCATTTGTTTACAAGACAGTTTGCTAGAAAGATTTTGACTAACTCACACACATTTTGTCAAACTGCAGTCTAGCTTTTTTATATCTCTATGTCACCAGTAGAGTCCTTTTGGGTCTCCTGGCATAGCGTTTCATTTCATTCAAATGTCAACAGATAGTTTGCTCTGACACTGATGCACCTGAGCTTGCAGGACAGCTTGAATGTCTTTGGAACTTGATTGGGGCTGCTTAGCCATGATTTTCCTGGAATTCCTGGATGGTTGGTAACCCTGCCCTGCTCCCAGATTCATGAGGAACCATTTTAGTTTTTGACCCTTTGGCCCTGAGCTCATTTTGTTTTCTTGTGTTCTTATTTCAGCATCGAGCTATGACTTGAGAATGAGCACTGATCCCAAGGAGCTCCTGGACTCATTTAACACTTCATTTTCCGTGAATATTTCCAACCTCATTCCACAGGTGGCTGGATCCAGTGAAACATTTAGTTTTGTTCCTGAAAATGTTGTCATTCAAAATGGTACAATCCTGTACTTTGCATTATCTGCAGCAGATAAAGCCTCTCAGGCATCATCTCCGTCCAACATAGCGCAGGCAGCTCTAATTATTCCTAGAGTAGACAGGTCTAACTCTACTGATGCCACCACTGCTGCTCCTGCTGATGCCACCACCGCTCGTCCTTCTACCAGCACAAATGATACTGCAGAAATAGTGAAAATTCCAGTAGTGTTTCTGCTGATCTGCTGTTACCTGTCATTACAGCTTGTGTAACCATTGATGGTGTTGACATTACGTAATATCTATTTTTATATCTACTGTTACTATCTATCTTAGGACAGAATCCCTGAATAATGAGAATGTCTCCAACTATGTAAAGCCGAACCAAGAAATGATCAATAGATGAATATTTTTTTATTGAATGCAGTTGATGTTCATTATTTCCATATATTTTGATGCTAAATAAAAAAAATCTTGATTCAGGTGTACTGCGCAGCCCATGTCATGCGTCAACTGCAAGTCGGAGTCTCTTCCAGATTTCCTAGTTTATAATCTGTGAAAGTTAAAAAGTATATCCATCTCTATGGGTCTGTGAAAAACACGTACAGCGCATGCATGGATGGCATCAGTGTGCAGTCTGTGATTAACATTGCAAAGTATAGGATAAGCTATGTATGCCATTATTTCTTTATCCACTCCGGAAAAACACGGATGGCACGCTGATGAGACACTGATCCAAAACACCGATGCAAGTACTGTTTTTTCAGGTACCATTTTTTTTTCGGACATGTAAAGAGGGCCTTACATGTAGGAGTTTGTGGGCTTAGTTGCATTTGTCAGTGGCCCCATTTTGAGGTACATTATACTATTTATGGTCACAAAAAAGGGTAAAGACATGTATGAAAGATGAGTTGCACTTCCTAAATTTTAGAAAATGTGCATTTTTATTAAAGGGTCACTGTCACGCCCTCCAGCCGTTATAAACTAAAAGAGCCACCTTGTGCAGCAGTAATGCTGCATTCTAACAAAGTGGCTCTTTTAGTTTTTGGTGCAAGTATTCCCAAAATAAAGCGTTTTGAAACTTAGCCAAATTACCTGTCTCTAGTCAGGGAGATGGGTCCTCACTCCCCAGCTTGAACCGCTACTCTGCCGTCACTCCAATCTTCATGGTCTTTCGGCGCCGCCCCCCTCAGCGCTGTTTACGCTTTAAAACTGGCGCCTGCGCTGTGTGCTACTGTGCTGCGCAGGCGCAGTAAGCTCTGGCCGTCTGACGTCCCAGCCAGGCTTGCAGACTGCGCCTGTGCGGGCAGTGCGGCCACCCACCTTTGGAATCCCAGCCCCGCACTGTGTTATGAGAAAATAAGCAATAACTATGTACTATAAAGAGTCGTGTGCAGAGTCACCCAGGTAAATTGGGTCATAGAAAAAGTCTCATGTGGGAAAGAGGACCCCATGCGTATCACCACAGGAGGTGGCTTCCTCTTGGTGTCAAACTGTGTCTGCATTATATATTTATATGCATATAATATGTACAATGATCATCAATGAGAAAACCCCATTTGAAAATTACTCTGCCACCACTAAGTTTCCCTGTAGGCATAATGCATTTACCTTTACGCTACTCCCCTTTGTGACTCCATTAGTTCCAAAAAATCACAGTACTCACAGGAGACCAAGATGAGACCAAAATAATGTATGATTTCAACCATGATTTTCGACCCTGAAACACTAAGGAGTTTCAAATAAAAACATACTTTAAAAGCTGTCAGGGACCAAGCAGTGCAAGAGACTGGTTGGACACACACACATACACAAACAGTACAGCAGAGTTGTGTATGCAGAAAAACACTCCATTACAGCTGAGTGTAAAGACAGGCACCTTTGTATAGCAGAACTGACTATGGGTTAGGTTTGTGAGTCGCCCCGCCAGGGCCGTGGGGTACTCTGTACTGGGTCCTCAGTTTACAGGGGGATGTCACGGTGGCTGCGAACCGGTCCGTGGCCATGTGCGCTCATGCAAAAGGGAAAGGTCTTTAAAGGGAATAAAGTTTGTGTTCGTGACGCCACCTGTGGTATTCGGTCAGTGGGGACCGACGCTGCTTTAAGGGGTCCTCTGGGGTGATGGTATGGCAGCTAGATGGTATAACTTCCCACAGGTGAAGTGTATCCCCAGGGCTCCCGTGGTGTAGATGGAAGATGGTGAGGAGTGCAGTAAAGAATGAGGACACAAGGATGCAGTCTCTTTACCTTACTTACTGAAGACTTCAGCATCCGCAGTCCAGAGCACCAGATCACAGGTCAGGCAGGGTCCGGCCAGCTTGAAGGCAAGTTAGGAGTCCCCTTACCCAGGTGGAAATCAAAAGCCTTCCTCTAGCGCCGTGGTGTTGTAGTTCCTTACGGCTTAAAGCTCCACATAAGGTCCTCACAGATGTTTTCACTCTCTCTCTGTCCCCCGGTTAGGATAGGACATAACCCATATGACTGGTGGCTTGAGGCTGTTTATAGGAACTCTAGCACGCCCCGGCCTCTGAGGGGTGCCACTGTGCCTCCTGGGTGTTAGGTCGGACAGGTAACTTAGAGTTCAGCTGTCCTGCCGATCTCTGATGTAAGCCATAGAGGTCCTTACACCCTCGGTGTTTCGGCTACCAGTCTGTGCGCCTCAGAAGGAGGCAGCCTGCTCGGGGCTGGTCTCCCCCTGGTATCCTCTCCTGTGCTTCGTTCTCCTGCACGTTCACTGCAATCTATTCAGCTTTCTCAATGTCTCCTTCCAGGAGCTGCTGCACTGTGGCGGCACAGCTCCGTAAACCTTCTGCTGCCTCAGACTGATCCAGTCCATCTCCTGACTGGACCTGGCTGGACCTGACTCTGACTTTCCCTACAGGCGACCAGTTCTATATATATGGGAAGTCACCTAGCAAGTAGGATCAAAAGCTCCCCCTGGTGGCCTGGAGTGTGAATGTGTTGCATGTTTGTGGTACCTGGTTGCAGTTATCCCTTCTTGCCTTCAAGCGTAACATCACTCTCCCCGTGAGGAAAGCAATGCTACTGTGATGACCAGGACCCTGGGGCGCCACATTTGTCTAGGAGATCACATTGACAGAGTAACTGAGCTGAGTGAGTATGACCAAGAAGTCAGTAAAGAGGAAAGCTGCATGGTAGCAGCATATACAAACTACCTAAATACATGATCTGGCCTAAAAACATTTAAGAATGTGACATCAGTGGTGAGTGCCACGTTACCATAGAAAGTCAATGTGCAGTGGAGCAAAATGAAGGAGGACACAGAGCACAGTGCAGTGCCCCAGAGTCCTGGTCATTGCAGTATTGTCGCTCTTCCACAAGGGGGAGTGATGGTACGTCTGATGGCACTAAAGGAGTTCACCTGACCAGGTATCACAGTCACACACTACACTTCACACTCCGGCCACCAGGGGGAGCAAAAGGTCCTATCTATTAGGCCGCTCCTCACACTCGGGTAAAACTGGGGGTTGGATAGGAAGTCAGGGAGAAAGCTGCTGAGAGAGACCCAGGAAAGACCTGTCAGGCAGACAGGGAGAGAAGGAGGAACATCGGAGCTGCAGACAGAGGTCCCTGTCAGGGGTGGGATCCTGACAGAGACTTAGCAAGAGATAGAACGTTACGGAGCTGCGCCTGCACCTCATTGCGGCGGCATCCTAAGGAAGGACAAGAAGCGAAGTATATTGTGGAGAAGTGAGAAACGAGATCACAGCACAAGGAGATAATACCAGGAGGAATCCTGCCTTGAGATCGGCAACATCCTTCTGAGGCGCGTAGCCGGCGGCCGGAACGCCGAGGGAGTAATAGGCTCTACGCATTGCTCTGAACTACGGCAGGGCAGTTAATTCCAAGTTGGCTGTCCAACCTTTACAACTAATGAAGACAACGGAGGCAAATTGTGGGAGAGGGGCGTCTCTAGGGTCCCTATAAAATAGCTCCAGGCCTACCCTGTCATACGGGTGCGTCCCTTCCATATCATCTGGGGGACGTAGAGAGAGAGAGAGAAACAGAAACAGACACAACAGTTGTGAGGACTATCCCGTGGTGCTCAGCAGGGAGGTACTACGACAGACAGGCGCTAGTAGGAAGGCTACTGATTTCCACCTGCAAAGGGAACTCTGGAGGTGCCTTCGGACCGGCCAGTCTCAGCCAGCCCTGTTAGCAGTGCTCTGGATTGTGGATGCCGAAGCCTTCAGTAAAAAGGTAAAGAGACTGCAACCCTGTGTCCTTGTCATTTACTGCGACCTACACCATCACCATCTACACTTCTGGGAAGCCCTGGGGACATACTTCACCTGTCGGAAGGTATAACATCTAGCTGCCATTCCATCACCCCAGTGGACCCCTAGCAGCGTCGGTCACCCTGACCGAATACCACAGGTGGCGTCACGAACACTTGTCAAACTCTGACCTACATCTTTAATTGGGCGCCCCTTAGCAGGGCCACGGACTGGGTCGGGCCACCGTGACATCCCTAGAACTGAGACCGAGGGACCCGGTACCGAGTACCTCGCTGCCCTGCGTTTGGGGGCCGCTCCAACAGCACTGAATTGAGCAGTATTCAGTAAATTACTACAGAGCCATACTCTCTAGCTGCAATGGTCATCTATGAAAAATTTTAACAAAACCTCTTCACAAAACCATCTCTTAAAAGGACGACACCCAGCTCACAATCTGTAGTCCCTACATCAAACTATACAAAGCTAATTAACCCATTATATTATATATTTTGGAATGAAGTAGAAAACCTATGTAGTCATGGCTGGGTAAAGGGAGAGCACAAGGGTCAGATGTCTTGGGACATCCTTCACTTTGAGGTCATATTGATCTCCAAAACTGACACTCTGTAATCAGACAATTATTTAAGTGTCAAAAATCAAAAAGTCCAAATGCACAAAGTAAGCGTTAGGCACTTCAAAAATTCATGGAAAACACTGAAGACAGGTGTAAGGTAGATCCACCTGCTAAGAAGAGATTACCAACATCATAGAGATAAAATAATGTATTTTTTATTGATATACAAAATTAAAACCATTTTAAAACAGAGGGTATAGGACCTCCAATAAAGAGAGTGAAAATTGCTGCAAGCCAAATATATTGTTGATAATGGGGAGGTAGGCACAGAAAAAGCAAGTCAAAAGGGAGGGTGGTGAAATGAGGCTGTGTGCTTATGGCAGACAAGCAAGTGTACCAGTGAATGCTGTGCAGTCCCTTGCAGGGCTCTGCAGAATATTCAAATAAAATTGATTATTGCAACAAGAAGGGAGCCTATGTATAATGTGTAAATGTAAAGATTCCTTCCCACAGTACTGTATATATGACTATAAAGGCATAGGATGCTGATTAATTACCTCCACACAGATGGTAGTGCAGTAAGGATGGCGTGCAGGCATTCCTCTCACACCCGACGGGCGCCGTTTCACTATTGCTTCTTCCAGGGGTCAGAATCCAACCCCTTTTAAGTTGGGTTTAATTAGAGTGCTCACACATTCTCTCTTTCTGTCTTTCCTCTCCTTTCTGAATGTGATGTGATCCTCTACGTTTGTCCAGAGTCATGGCTTTCGTCTAGTCAGGTTTCTGTAATACCGACCATATGGTTATCTGTAGCTGACAGTCTCCAAAGCATGGATTTGATATCCACAGATTATATTTCAAAAGACACTATAATAAAAGGAGACTGAATGCAAGAACAAAATGAAGCAGCATTCGAGAGTTTCAACTCTTTACGGGGCCATTTTTAAGCCATTTCCAGACCAAACGAGGAGCCACAGTTTAGAAGACCATATTCCTTATGCACCATAGTCACATAGTTTAGGTGCAAAAGAAAAATCTGAAGTGACAACAAAATTTATTTTAAAACTATATTAGTTTTTATTCAATTAAATACAACACATTTAAAAAATGTTCAGGAATAGAAATTAGCTGGAGTAATGGAGGTAAACCAAAAGGAAGGTTCCCAGCCGGCATTAATTTGACAGATTAATTAGGTAAAATAGTAACCGCAAAAGAGCAAACAATATTTAGATATAATAAAGTGCATTGTGCAAAAAAGGAGTGTAAATATTACATATATTAAATAGTCATAAAGTGCTTTTCCACAAAAGGACCTAATCAATATTTAAATTCACCACCAGAGGGTAGTGTTGCATAAAGAATCAAACTGTTTAATTATCAATTCATAATCTGTGCCAATAAATACGAGTCACACTAGTGTTAATCCCTATTTTACATCCTATCACCAACCAAACAAACAAATAGCTTCAATAGCCAGAATGCTGCTGTGAAGGTTAGAAAAAAAACACAATCACTCTGAGAGTATCAAGTGCAAATGATAACACTGAAATCCCTTATTACCTGATTATTTAGGTGCTCGCTTAGCATGCAGCTGTCACAACCCTTTGCCTCCTGCCCCGACGCGCACGTTTCGCCACCGTGCTTCTTCTTCTAGCTACAGTTTGTCAAGTCCATGCTTCAGCAGCAAAGACCCAGCCATTCTACTGCTTTAAAGTGTTAATTAATCTAACACTTCCGGTTAGATTAATGTCAGCTCATGACTCTCCGTGCCTTGAAATAAATATATAATGATGACTGTCACACACAGTGTCGGACTGCAGCACCTTGGGCCCACCAGAGAAAATCATTCTTGGGGCTCACAATGTAGCTACGTAGAAATAAATTCAAGACTATCTATTGTGTGGTAAAACACGCTAATATCAGGGTATAATATAAGGTAGTACACATCTTAATTACATAGCAGGGGTTGGGGTAGCCCCCTCATAGAATATAAAGTAGCCCTCCTCATAGAATATAATGTAGCCTCCCTCATGGAATATAATGCAGTCCCCCTCGTAGGTTTTAATACAGCACCCCACAAAATATAATGCAACCCCCTCATAAGGTATAATGCAGTCCTCCATAGAATATAATGTAGCATCCTCGTATTGCATAATGCAGCCCACCTCTTATATAGTATAATGCAGCCCCTCCACATAATATAATGTAGCCCCCTCAGAGTATAATGCAACTGCCTCATAAGGCAGCCCCCCATAGAATATACTGAAGCCCCCTCATAGGGCATAATGCAGCTCCCCTCATATAGTATGATGTAGCCCCCTGAGAGAGTAATGCAGCCCCCCACATATAATATAATGCAGCCCCTCCACAGAATATAATGTAGCCCCCTCAGAGTATAATGCAACCCCCTCATAAGGCAGCCCCCCATAGAATATACTGTAGCCCCATTCATAGGGCATAATGCAGCTCCCCTCATATAGAATGATGTAGCCCCCTGGGAGAAAAATGCAGCCCCCACAAAATTATAATGTAGCCCCCTCATCGGGTATAATGCAGCCCCCCTCCACCACCATCATTGTTCTCCCCCTCCACCCCCATCATTGTACTCATCAACACCTCCATCATTGCCTTCTCACCCACCACCTCCATCATTGCCTCCTTCCTCACCACCATTGTCCTTTCCATTACTACCATCTTTGTCCTTTACACCACAACCATCATTGCTTTCTCCCCCACCACCCCATCATTGCCCATTCCAACACCTCCATCATTGCCTCCCCCACCACCATCATCATTGTCCTTTCCACCACAACCATCAATGCCTTCTCCCCATCACCCCATCATTGCCCATTTCACCACCTCCATCATTGCCTCCCCTACCACCATCATTGCTTCCCCCACCACCATCATCATCATTGCCTCCCCACCACTATCATCATTGCCTCCACCACCATCATTGCCTTCTCCCCCACCACCCTCATCACCCACATCATTGCCAATCTCAAATATCTTCAATACACACACAACACCACTATCACACATACAGCACCACACACAGACAGCACCGCACCACTCTCTCTCTCTCACACACACACACACACACACACACACACACACAAAGCACCACACCACATACACACACAGCCGCACACACGCAGGCAGGCAGAGACACATACACACACACACAGCACCCACTCACCTTTCTGCACGTTCCCAGCAGCCACAGCACATCCCAGCTGCTTCCTCTCTGAAACAGCTATTCTGAATGATGACGTCATCCAGCCACGCTGAGTCAGACAGGAAGTGCCGGGCAGGTGGGCAGGAAGGAGGACAGCGTCAGATATCTGCAGCTCTGCTCCGGACCCAAGCTGCAGGGATCACAATCAGGGTTCGCCGCCCTTTAGGGGCCCACCTCCGAGACCCAGATTCAGCAGCACCGGTAGGCAGTATTAGCCTCAGCCTGCGGCTAATGCTGCCCGCTCTTAAAGTGAAGTGGTATTCACTCCTCTCCATGCCCATGGGGGCGTGGGGAAGCGTGAATATTAATTTCTCTTTAGCAGCGGGGACAATCTTCTGTCTCCAGCTGCTGCTCTCTGGCACCGGGAGGGCCCCCTTGACTCAGGGGACCCATAGCAGTTGGGTGTGCTGCTATTAGCGACACGCCACTGGCTGGGGGGCCCCTGGAGCACTGGGGGCCCTAGGCAGCTGCTGGCCAATATGCCAGCAGGTGTCAGTACCTGGGCCCACCTCTAATGCAGGGTGTGTGATAGAATTGCATTTCTGAATCTTTTAATTTCAAAAGAAAAAATGGCTCTTTACAACTTCCATTTTACATAAACAGACATCAACAAGCAACTTACTTAGGTAGGAAAGCCATCACCCCACGACTTTGAAGAGAGGTATCTCCAAGGGTCAATTGCTTAGACTTAGGTAGAATTGTTCAAGTCTTATAGATTTTCTTAAACAGGGAGATAATCTAAAAAGAAGATGTAGTAAGAGAGGATACCCTGAAAATATCATTAGTACAGCGTATCATCATGCATTGTCAATTGATAGGAGAACCCTACTAACACCCTGACCGAGACAGGAAGATGAGGACATTACATGCCTCATCGGTACTCTTGATGGTGATAAAATCATGGATATCTTGAGAAGATTTTAGGGGATTCTGAGGGAGGAACCTGATATCGGTCAGTGTACTGCATCTATACAATCTGTTACATTTAGGCTATGTGCACACTTTGCGGGGTCCTCTGCGGGTTCTCCCGCAGCGGATTTGATAAATCTGCAGGGCAAAACCGCTGCGGTTATCCCTGCAGATTTATCGCGGTTTGTTCCGCGGTTTCCGCTGCGGGATTACTCCTATACTATTGATGCTGCATATGCAGCAATATGCAGCATCAATAATAATGTAAAAAATAATAAAAAATGGTTTATACTCACCCTCTGACATCCCGATCTCCTCAGCGCTGCATGCGGCGGTCCGGTTCCAAAGATGCTGTGCCGAGAAGGACCTTCGTGACGTCACAGTCATGTGACCGCGACGTCACGGTCATGTGACCGCGACGTCACGGTCATGTGACCGCGACGTCACCGCAGGTCCTGCTCGCACACCAACCCTGACCGGACGGCCGCGTGCAGCGCTGAGAGGTGAGTATATCATTATCTTTTATTTTAATTCTTTTTTTTTTTTACACTAATATGGTTCCCAGGGCCTGGAGGAGTCTCCTCTCCTCCACCCTGGGTACCATCTGCACATTATCCGCTTACTTCCCGCATCGTGCGCACAGCCCCATGCGGGAAGTTAGTGGATCAATGCATTCCTATGTGTGCAGAATCGCAGCGATTCTGCACAAAGAAGTGACATGCTGCTTAATGTAAACCGCTGCGTTTCTGCGCGGTTTTTCCCGCAGCATGTGCACAGCGGATTGCGGTTTCCATAGGGTTTACATGTAAATGTAAACGCTATGGAAACTGCTGCGGACCCGCAGCATCAAAATCGCCACGGATCCGCAGTAAAACCTGCAAAGTGTGAACATGGCCTTAGAAGTGGACCATTTGGTTCACAGCCATTTCACGCCTCTATCTCATCCTAGCATATACAATGAGACATTTTGCTAATTGCAGTACAGCAGGAGTGGTTTACATGTGTACGTGTTCTTGCCCCATTGATTGTGTGGGCAAGATGAAAAGACAACTTTGGGTACACATCAGTGAATATGTGGGAGATGTCCAAAATGGCAGAGATGTTACTCAGACACACAGGGGTGACCTCAATATGATTTCCTTCAGGGTAATTGAGGTTTTTCCTCCCTCTTTTAGATTAGGGTACTGGGACAAAAAAATCATACAGCATGAGGCAAGGGATTAACAAGCAGTTGAGCTTTTTCAGTTTTATTTAACCTCCTTTCTGTGTTTAATGAATTTGGATCCTATGTTGGATAGTGTCAGCTTAAGCTGTATAGACTTTCTTTGCCATAGTGTGTTTTGCATATTGTATTGATGCATAATTATGTTTAGTTTATTTTATTGGTTTGTTGATATTGGGGTATGAATAGCCTTAAATATAATATGATGTGGGGACATGTCTGAGATGTCATGCTGAGAGGAGGTGCAGCAGGAGAGCTCCCTTCAGGCTGCACAGACTCAAGGCTCCACAGCTTCACCACTAGCCAGCTATCCTTATGAGATGAGCCCCAGGAGAGCAACGACCCTGTCACATGCGGGTCCATTTTTTGCTGCTTCGGCGATAGCCTTGGATGAGTTCCTCCTCAGAGAGCCAGGGACTCTGCGGTCCTGACTAGGGTTGAGCGAAACGGGTCGGCCATTTTCAGAAGTCACCGACTTTTGGCAAAGTCGGGTTTCATGAAACCCGACCCGACCCCTGTGTGGGGTCGGCCATGAGGTCGGCGATCTTCTGAATCTGGGATTGGAATTCCGATACCGAGTTCCAATATGTTTGCGATATCGGGAATCGGTATCGGAATCCATATTTAAGTGTAAAATAAAGAATTAAAATAAAAAATATTGATATACTCACCTGTCCAGCGGCCCCTGCAACTTACCGAGGGAACCGGCGGCCTGCTTTGGTTAAAATGAGCGCGTCCAGGGCCTTCTAGGAATTTAGGACCTGAGAATGACGTCCGCGGCTTGTGATTGGTCACGTGGCGGTCACATGGGCCGCCGCGACCAATCACAAAGCCGTGACGTCACGGAAGGCCCTGGACGCGCTTATTTTAACCAAAGCAGGCCGCCGGTTCCCTCGGTAAGTTGCAGGGGCCGCCGGACAGGTGAGTATATCAATATTTTTTATTTTAATTCTTTATTTTACACTTAAATATGGATCCCAGGGCCTGAAGGAGAGTTTCCTCTCCTTCAGACCCTGGGAACCATAGTATCCCATTGCACTGCATTGGGTTTCGAGTTTCGGCCGACCCCGACCCCGACTTTTTTATAGGATCGGCCGATTTCACTCGACCCGACTTTTGAGAAAGTCGGGTTTCGTGAAACCCGACCCGATCCTATAAAAGTTAAGGTCGCTCAACCCTAGTCCTGACACCATCTTGTTGTTATGAAGCTGATTTGGCTGCTTCACAGGAGGAGGAATGAGAAGCCGGCAGTACAAACGTGGGGGAGCTTCTGATCTTGGCATGAGACAGTTAGCCAAGGGGGGATGAGGTGGACAGACACCCGGTGTAATGTGCTTGAGTCTCTGGCGGCAATGATTCATCAAAATCCTAATATCTCAGGGGTGGAAGTCAAGAATAAGATGTATAAGATATCATGATAACACAAGACCCACTTAAATAAAATAAACACACAACAACTTAGTTATGGAATATAATGGCCGTGGCGTTTTATTTTGGGTTACCTTTAATAAATTAATCATTCATATAATAATAAATAATAAAACCAACAACTGAATTGAAATATGACCAAGACTTCCAGTCCACCTGGAAAACCAGGCGATTTTCCCACAAATTAAACGACACGACATAAAATAAATAGGGAGGGAGGGCGGGATCTTCTTCTTTCTTCCTGACAGGAATGACTCTGACCGTTAGAAACAGCTGCTCTTTATAAACAAATTTTTTCCCGCATTTTTTGTCTCTGCCAATCAGAATCAAAGAAAAAAGGCTGCAAGCCATCTGACAAAAAAAAAAACGGTTTGAACCTGCTCGTGCACAGCACAGCTTACTCAGGAACTAAATTAACCCCTTCAGAAAAAACCTTATAACATCATGAATCCATATAACATAAATTAATTTTTATATTAATCCATTGGGGTCTGTGTTCTCATGAGACCCCCCTTGTATTTGCAAGGGGAGGGCTTCCATTATTTGCTGATGACATTTTATTGACCCTTAGTAAGCTTCATACAACATTCCACAACGTCATGATTACTTTGAACGAGTATGAACATTTGTCAGGAAACAGATTTAAACACCTCTAAAACAGAGGCTTTGCCCTTGAATATCCCTCCTAATATCTTTGATCATTTATTATCAAACTTCAAATTTAGATGGAAAACTGAGGCTATTAAATATTGGGGAGTAAATCTGTCCTCTTCCTATAATAATCTATATAATAGTAACTATCCATTTCTATTTGGAGAATTGAGGAGGCTACTGAATAAATGGTTGCTACTTTCGCTCTTACTGATTGGCCGGATAACCTCAGTTCCCTGGGGGGACTTAGATCTCTCCAAACCGCTGTAATGAAGTTTATATGGAATGATAGACACCATAGACTATCCAAGCGAGTTCTTACTTCTCATAGAACACAAGGGGGCTTGTCGGTTCCTGACATCACTAAATACTATTGGGCAGCTAACCTGGGAACCTTTGTATGTTTCATAATGGGCTTACAATAAATGGACCGAAATAGAAAAGTTATGGTTGGCCCCAATTCACCCGAACTCCCTTTTGTGGACTAGAAAGTCTATTAAGATACCATTTACTTTGCTGGGCCCTATGCAGCTCACAAAGGGATCTTTGGCTTTTACATGTAAAGCGTTTCAGGTTGGTCTCCCCCAATTCCCCCATGATATCTTTAATTTTTCTGCCTCTGATGTCAAATAGTATGAAACCGACAATGGTCCATCTGTGGATTTTGGTGTGATTGTTTCGATATGTAAACTTAGTTGATTTTAGGTTCCAATGTTTGATGTTAATAAGTCTAAATTTGCTAACTAAGGCTACTTTCACACTAGCGTTAACTGCATTACGTCTCAAAACGTCTTTTTTCAGAAAAAACGCATCCAGCAAAACTTTTTGCTGGATGCGTTTTTTTCCCATAGACTTGTATTGGCGACGTATGGCGACGGATTGGCATACGTCGTGTACGTTTTACGACGTATGCGTCGAAATTTGGCGACACGTCGTCTCAAAAAAACATTGATTGTAACGTTTTTTGTCTCCGCCTAAAAAACGTGTCGCGACGCATCCTGCGGCATACGTCGTTGGCTGCAATGGAAGCCTATGAGCGACGGATGCGTCGGGACACGTCGTACGACGCAATACAGCGCTGCAATACGTTTTTTTTACACTGAGCATGCTCAGAAGCAGAATTTTGTTGCCAATTGGCCAGACACCCCCAAATCTATATAAACCTGGCCTGGGCCTTCAACCCCACATATGCCAGCAAGAAGACCAAGAGAGAAGACTGCCAGCAAGACCCCAGCCAGCCTGCCACAAGACCCCAGCCAGCCTGCCACAAGACCCCAGCCAGCCTGCCACAAGACCCCAGCCAGCCTGCCACAAGACCCCAGCTAGCCTGCCACAAGAGTCCAGCCAGCCTGCTACAAGAAGCCAGCCTGTCACAAGACTGCAGCCAGCCTGCCGGCTCAAGACTCCAGCCATCCTGCCACAAGACTCCAGCCACCATAGAGCCAGTGTGAGTATTGCAATTTTTGTGTGCATCTGTGTGCCTGTGCATTTGTGTGTATGAGGTACTACTGACTACAGCAAGAGCTTAAAACCTGAAGAGAACCTGAGGCCTGCCATCGTCCTGCACCAGCCAGTGCCGAGGCCTGCCATCGTCCTGCACCAGCCAGTGCCGAGGCCTGCCATCGTCCTGCACCAGCCAGTGCCATGCTAGAGTCCAGATCCACCATGATGCCAGCCACTGTGAAGACCTGCAGCTCCAGCCAAAGGATTGTCAGCCTTTTGTATGTGTGTGTAATGTGTGTGTGTGTGTGTGTATGCGTCTTCTGATTGGGTTCACCTTTCTGCCTTTGTTGTACATATGTGTATTTGCATAAAGCTTATGTGCGTGCATGTGTATGTGTGTATTTTTGGACGGCTGTGTGCTTTTGTATCATGTGCCTGCACCTTATTATGCCTTTGTCAATCTTATGCCTGTTCATGTGGGAGGGTATGTGTCCCTGTTCAGGATTGCATCAGGATTTGGTCAGGATTTTCCATCAGTATTTGTACGCCAAAATCAGGAGTGGGTGATAAAAGCAAAAGTGTGCCTGTTTTCCTATTATACTTTCCCTAATTTTTACACTCCTGGTTTTGGCGTACAAATACTGATGTAAAATCCTGACCAAATCCTGATGCGATCCGGAATGTGGACACATACCATGCATGTTTGTGTGCGTCTTGTTGATTGCATGTGCATTTGTCCATGCTTTAATTAGTTAATTGCCTTTTTCTGATGTATTGACTGTATAGTGGTCTGTGCAGCATGTGGTTTAACCCCTTCACCCCCAAGGGTGGTTTGCACGTTATGGACAGGGCCAATTTTTACAATTCTGACCACTGTCCCTTTATGAGGTTATAACTCTGGAACGCTTCAACGGATCCTGGTGATTCTGACATTGTTTTCTCGTGACATATTGTACTTCATGATAGTGGTAAAATTTCTTTGATATTACCTGCGTTTATTTGTGAAAAAAATGGAAATTTGGCGAAAATTTTGAAAATTTCGCAATTTTCCAAATTTGAATTTTTATGCAATTAAATCACAGTGATATGTCACACAAAATACTTAATAAGTAACATTTCCCACATGTCTACTTTACATCAGCACCATTTTGGAACCAAAATTTTTTTTTGTTAGGGAGTTATAAGGGTTAAAAGTTGACCAGCAATTTCTCATTTTTACAACACCATTTTTTTTTAGGGACCACATCTCATTTGAAGTCATTTTGAGGGGTCTATATGATAGAAAATACCCAAGTGTGACACCATTCTAAAAACTGCACCCCTCAAGGTGCTCAAAACCACATTCAAAAAGTTTATTAACCCTTCAGATGTTTCACAGGAATTTTTGGAATGTTTAAATAAAAATGAACATTTAACTTTTTTTCACACAAAATTTACTTCAGCTCCAATTTGTTTTATTTTACCAAGGGTAACAGGAAAAAATGGACCCCAAAAGATGTTATACAATTTGTCCTGAGTACGCCGATACTCCATATGTAGGGGTAAACCACTGTTTGGGCGCATGACAGAGCTCGGAAGCGAAGGAGCGCCATTTGACTTTTCAATGCAAAATTGACTGGAATTGAGATGGGACGCCATGTTGCGTTTGGAGAGCCACTGATGTGCCTAAACATTGAAACCCCCCACAAGTGACACCATTTTGGAAAGTAGACCCCCTAAGGAACTTATCTAGATGTGTGGTGAGCACTTTGACCCACCAAGTGCTTCACAGAAGTTTATAATGCAGAACCGTAAAAATAAAAAATCATATTTTTTCACAAAAATGATCTTTTCGCCCCCAATTTTTTATTTTCCCAAGGGTAAGAGAAGAAATTGGACCCCAAAAGTTGTTGTACAATTTGTCCTGAGTACGCTGATACCCCATATGTGGGGGTAAACCACTGTTTGGGCGCATGGGAGAGCTCGGAAGGGAAGGAGCGCCGTTTGACTTTTCACTGCAAAATTGACAGGAATTGAGATGGGACGCCATGTTGCGTTTGGAGAGCCACTGATGTGCCTAAACATTGAAACCCCCCACAAGTGACATCATTTTGGAAAGTAGACCCCCTAAGGAACTTATCTAGATGTGTGGTGAGCACTTTGACCCACCAAGTGCTTCACAGAAGTTTATAATGCAGAACCGTAAAAATAAAAAATCATATTTTTTCACAAAAATGATCTTTTCGCCCCCAATTTTTTATTTTCCCAAGGGTAAGAGAAGAAATTGGACCCCAAAAGTTGTTGTACAATTTGTCCTGAGTACGCTGATACCCCATATGTGGGGGTAAACCACTGTTTGGGCGCATGGGAGAGCTCGGAAGGGAAGAAGCGCCATTTGACTTTTCACTGCAAAATTGACAGGAATTGAGATGGGACGCCATGTTGCGTTTGGAGAGCCACTGATGTGCCTAAACATTGAAGCCCCCCCACAAGTGACACCATTTTGGAAAGTAGACCCCCTAAGGAACTTATCTAGAGCTGTGGTGAGCACTTTGACCCACCAAGTGCTTCACAGAAGTTTATAATGCAGAGCCGTAAAAATAAAACAAAATTTTTTTCCCACAAAAATTATTTTTTAGCCCCCAGTTTTGTATTTTCACAAGGGTAACAGGAGAAATTGGACCCCAATAGTTGTTGTCCAATTTGTCCTGATTACGCTGATACCCCATATGTGGGGGGGAACCACCGTTTGGGCGCATGGGAGGGCTCGGAAGGGATGGAGCGCCATTTGGAATGCAGACTTAGATGGAATGGTCTGCAGGCATCACATTGCGTTTGCAGAGCCCCTA
Source organism: Ranitomeya variabilis (assembly GCF_051348905.1). Taxonomy (NCBI): domain Eukaryota; kingdom Metazoa; phylum Chordata; class Amphibia; order Anura; family Dendrobatidae; genus Ranitomeya; species Ranitomeya variabilis. The sequence goes on along the minus strand of NC_135239.1, from coordinate 63,669,024 downwards.
ATGTACCTAAACAGTAAACCCCCCCCCCCACAAGTGACACCATTTTGGAAAGTAGACCCCCTAAGGAACTCATCTAGATGTGTTGTGAGAGCTTTGAACCCCCAATTGTTTCACTACAGTTTATAACGCAGAGCCGTGCAAATAAAAAATATTTTTTTTCCACAAAAATTATTTTTTAGCCCCCAGTTTTGTATTTTTCCAAGGGTAACAGGAGAAATTGGACCCTATATATTGTTGTCCAATTTGTCCTGAGTACGCTGATACCTGATATCTGGGGGTGAACCACCGTTTGAGCGCATGGCAGAGCTTGGAAGGGAAGGATCATCATTTGCAATGCAGACTTAGATGGATTGGTCTACAGGCGTCACATTGCGTTTGCAGAGCCCCTAATGTACCTAAACAGTATAAACCCCCCACAAGTGACCCAATATTGGAAACTAGACCCCCCAAGGAACTTATCTAGTTGTGTTGTGAGAACTTTGAACCCCCAAGCGTTTCACTACAGTTTAGAACGCAGAGCCGTGAAGATAAAAAAATAAAACATTTCCCCCAAAAATTATTTTTTAGCCCCCAGTTTTGTATTTTCCCAATGGTAACAGGAGAAATTGGACCCCAAAAGTTGTTGTCCAATTTGTCCTGAGTGCGCTGATTCCCCATATGTGGGGGGGAACCACCGTTTGGGCGCATGGGAGGGCTCGGAAAGGAAGGAGCGCCATTTGGAATGCAGACTTAGATGGAATGGTCTGCAGGCGTCACATTGCGTTTGCAGAGCCCCTAATGTACCTAAACAGTAAAACCCCCCCACAAGTGACACCATTTTGGAAAGTAGAACCCCTAAGGAACTCATCTAGATGTGTTGTGAGAGCTTTGAACCCCCAAGTGTTTCACTACAGTTTATAACGCAGATCCATGCAAATAAATTTTTTTTTTTTTTTCCACAAAAATTATTTTTTAGCCCCTAGTTTTGTATTTTCCCAAGGGTAACAGGAGAAATTGGACCCCAAAAGTTGTTCTCCAATGTGTTCCGAGTACGCTGATACCCCATATGTTGGGGTAAACCCCTGTTTGGGCGCACAGGAGAGTTTGGAAGGGAAGAAGCACTGTTTTACTTTTTCAACGCAGAATTGGCTGGAATTGAAATCGGACGCCATGTCACGTTTGGAGAGCCCCTGATGTGCCTAAACAGTGGAAACCCCCCAATTATAACTGAAACCCTAATCCAAACACACCCCTAACCCTAATCCCAACAGTAACCCTAACCACACCTCTAACCCAGACACACCCCTAACCCTAATCCCAACCCTAATCCCAACCGTAAATGTAATCCTAACCCTAACTTTAGCCCCAACCCTAACTGTAGCCTTAACCCTAGCCCTAACCCTAACCCTAGCCCTAGCCCCAACCCTAATGGGAAGATGGAAATAAATACATTTTTTACATTTTTTTAATTTTTCCCTAACTAAGCGGTTGATGAAGGGGGGTTTGATTTACTTTTATAGCGGGTTATTTAGCGGATTTTTATGATTGGCAGCCATCACACATGAAAGACGCTTTTTATTGCAAAAAATATTTTTTGCGTTACCACATTTTGAGAGCTATAATTTTTCCATATTTGAGACCACAGAGTCATGTGAGGTCTTGTTTTTTGTGGGACGAGTTGACGTTTTTATTGGTAACATGTTCGGGCACGGGATATTTTTTTGATCGCTTTTTATTCCGATTTTTGTGAGGCAGAACGACCAAAAACCAGCTATTCATGAATTTCTTTTGGGGGAGGCGTTTATACCATTCCGCGTTTGGTAAAATTGATAAAGCAGTTTTATTCTTCGGGTCAGTACGATTACAGCGATACCTCATTTATATCATTTTTTTTTGTTTTGGCGCTTTTATACGATAAAAACTATTTTATAGAAAAAATAATTATTTTGGCATCGCTTTATTCTGAGGACTATAACTTTTTTATTTTTTCGCACATGATGGTGTATGGTGGCTCGTTTTTTGCGGGACAAGATGACGTTTTCAGCGGTACCATGGTTATTTATATCTGTCTTTTTGATCGCGTGTTATTCCACTTTTTGTTTGGCGGTATGAGAATAAAGCGTTGTTTTTTGCCTCGTTTTTTTTTATTTTTTTACGGTGTTCACTGAAGGGGTTAACTAGTGATATAGTTTTATAGGTCGGGTCGTTACGGACGTGGCGATACTAAATATGTGTACTTTTATTGTTTGATATTTTTTTTATTTAGATAAAGAAATGTATTTATGGGAATAATATTTTTTTTTAATTTATTTATTTAGGAATTTTTTTTTTATTTTTTTTTTACACATGTGGACATTTTTTTTTAACTTTTTTACTTTGTCCCGGGGGGGACATTACAGATCATTGATCTGGCAGTGTGCACAGCACTCTGCCAGATCTGCGATCTGCTGTGCAGGGCTGCAGGCTTACCAAGTGTCTGCTCTGAGCAGACACTCGGTAAGCCACCTCCTTCCCTGCAGGACCCGGATGCCGCGGCCATCTTGGATCCGGGACCTGCGGCGAGGAGGGAGGTAGGAGACCCTCAGAGCAACGCGATCACATCGCGTTGCTCCGGGGGTCTCAGGGAAGCCCGCAGGGAGCCCCCTCCCTGCGCGATGCTTCCCTATACCGCCGGCACACCGCGATCATGTTTGATCGCGGTGTGCCGGGGGTTAATGTGCCGGGGGCGGTCCGTGACCGCTCCTGGCACACAGTGCCGGATGTCAGCTGCGATAGTCAGCTGACACCCGGCCGCGATCGGCCGCGCTCCCCCCGTGAGCGCGGCCGATCGCGTATGACGTACTATTCCGTCCTTGGGAAGTAGGGCCCACCCCACATGGACGGAATAGTACGTCTAATGACAGAAAGGGGTTAAATGTGTTTTTTTTTTTTTTTTTTAAATCTGATGTATTTTTTTAAAAAGTCTAGCGGTCTGCAGCTTGTGGTTTAAGGGTATGTTTCCATGTTACGGATGGGCGGCGGTATCGCCGCAGCGGCGAAGCCGCTCGGCGCTAAGCCCCGCCCCCTTAATGGGACGCGATCATGCCAGATGTGTTAACTCTTCACATCCGGGATGATCGCTCTCTCCCATAGGGCCCTGTGATATGCCTTGCGGGGACACTGCGTCCCCGCAAGGTGTACGGGCATGCTGCGATCTGAAAAGACGCGCAGCATGTCCATAGTCGCAGGGCCGCCGTGTGCGGGTTTCCACGCATAGTGGAGACAGGATTTCATCAAATCCCCTCCACTATGCAGGAACATCTGGACGCTGCTTGTTTGACACTGCAGCGCTGCGCAGCGTCAAACAAGCAGCGTTTCCTGAACGTGGAAACATACCCTGAATGTGTGAGTGTGGGTTTTTTTTTCGATTTAAAAGTGTTGATTTTATTTTAATTACTGTTAAAACCATTTGCAGTTGATGTACTTGTATTTAAAATAAAGAGCATGTCAGCTCCTAATTGTGATTTAAAAAAAAAAGAGTGAAAAAAAAAGAAAATAATAACATTTTTGTTAACAAAATGTCCGTAGTATCATTTAATACAGGTAAATTTAAAACAGGTGTACAGGTCCTTCTCTGTCATGATCTCAATGGCAAGAGAACATAGCATAAGCATATATAGGAACTAGCTCTTGGAAGATGGGAACTGAGCTGACCATGAACTAAACCTAACGCACAACTAGCAGTGGCCGGGTAGCATGCCTACGTTGATTCTAGATGCCCAGCCCAGCCGGAGGACTAAATAAAGCTAGCAGAGGAAAATATTAGTCCTAGCTCACCTCTAGAGAAATACCCCGAAAGGAGACAGAGGCCCCCCACATGTATTGGCGGTGAGTTGAGATGAAATAACAAACGTAGTATGAAAATAGGTTTAGCAAATTTGAGGTCCACTTACTACATAGCAGAAGACAGAAAGGACACTTTCATGGTCAGCTGAAAACCCTATCAAAAACACCATCCAGAAATTACTTTAAAACTCTGGCATTAACTCATAACACCAGAGTGGCAATTCCCGTTCACAAGAGCTTTCCAGACACAGTAACGAAACTACAGCTGTGAACTGGAACAAAATGCAAAAACAAACATGGACAAGAGTCCAACTTATCTAGTAGTTGTCTAGGAGCAGGAACAAGCACAGAGAGGCTTCTGATAACATTGTTGACCGGCAAGCAACTAACAGAGCAGCAAGGTTATATAGCGACTCCCACATCTTGATGGGAACAGGTGAACAGAGAAGATGAAGACACCAGTTCAATTCCACCAGTAGCCACCGGGGGAGCCCAGAATCCAAATTCACAACAGTACCCCCCCCTCAAGGAGGGGGCACCGAACCCTCACCAGAACCACCAGGGCGATCAGGATGGGCCCTATGAAAGGCACGAACCAGATCGGAGGCATGAACATCAGATGCATTCACCCAAGAATTATCCTCCTGGCCGTATCCCTTCCACTTGACCAGATACTGGAGTCTCCGTCTGGAAACACGAGAGTCCAAAATTTTCTCCACAACGTACTCCAACTCACCCTCAACCAACACCGGAGCAGGAGGCTCAACGGAAGGCACAACCGGTACCTCATACCTGCGCAATAATGACCGATGAAAAACGTTATGAATAGAAAAGGATGCAGGGAGGTCCAAACGGAAGGAAACAGGGTTAAGAATCTCCAATATCTTATACGGGCCGATAAACCGAGGCTTAAACTTAGGAGAAGAGACCCTCATAGGGACAAAACGAGAAGACAACCACACCAAATCCCCAACAGAAAGCCGAGGACCAACACGACGGTGGCGGTTGGCAAAAAGCTGAGTCTTCTCCTGGGACAACCTCAAATTGTCCACCACCTGCCCCCAGATCTGATGCAATCTCTCCACCACAGCATCCACTCCAGGACAATCCGAAGATTCCACCTGACCAGAGGAAAATCGAGGATGAAACCCCGAATTACAGAAAAACGGGGACACCAAAGTGGCAGAGCTGGCCCGATTATTGAGAGCGAACTCCGCCAATGGCAAAAAAGCAACCCAATCATCCTGGTCAGCAGACACAAAACACCTCAGATATGTCTCCAGGGTCTGATTAATCCGCTCGGTCTGGCCATTCGTCTGAGGATGGAAAGCGGACGAAAAAGATAAATCTATGCCCATCCTAGCACAGAATGCCCGCCAAAATCTAGACACGAATTGGGTCCCTCTGTCAGAAACGATATTCTCAGGAATACCATGCAAACGAACAACATTTTGAAAAAACAGAGGAACCAACTCGGAAGAAGAAGGTAACTTGGGCAGAGGAACCAAATGGACCATCTTAGAAAAACGGTCACACACCACCCAGATGACAGACATCTTCTGAGAAACAGGCAGATCTGAAATAAAATCCATCGAGATGTGCGTCCAAGGCCTCTTAGGAATAGGCAAGGGCAACAATAATCCACTAGCCCGAGAACAACAAGGCTTGGCCCGAGCACAAACGTCACAAGACTGCACAAAGCCTCGCACATCTCGTGACAGGGAAGGCCACCAGAAGGACCTTGCCACCAAATCCCTGGTACCAAAAATGCCAGGATGACCTGCCAACGCAGAAGAATGAACCTCAGAGATGGCTCTACTGGTCCAATCATCAGGAACAAACAGTTTATCAGGTGGGCAACGATCAGGTCTCTCCGCCTGAAACTCCTGCAAGGCCCGCCGCAGGTCTGGAGAAACGGCTGACAATACCACTCCATCCTTAAGGATACCTGTGGGCTCAGAGTTACCAGGCGAGTCAGGCTCAAAACTCCTAGAAAGGGCATCCGCCTTAACATTCTTAGAACCCGGTAGGTATGACACCACAAAATTAAACCGAGAGAAAAATAATGACCAGCGCGCCTGTCTAGGATTCAGGCGCCTGGCGGTCTCAAGATAAATCAAATTTTTGTGGTCAGTCAATACCACCACCTGATGTCTGGCCCCCTCAAGCCAATGGCGCCACTCCTCAAAAGCCCACTTCATGGCCAAAAGCTCCCGATTCCCAACATCATAATTCCGCTCAGCGGGCGAAAATTTACGGGAAAAGAAGGCACAAGGCCTCATCACGGAGCAGTCAGAACTTTTCTGCGACAACACTGCCCCAGCTCCGATCTCAGAAGCGTCGACCTCAACCTGAAAAGGTAGAGCAACATCAGGCTGACGCAACACAGGGGCAGAGGAAAAACGGCGCTTAAGCTCCCGAAAGGCCTCCACAGCATCAGGGGACCAATCAGCAACATCAGCACCCTTCTTAGTCAAATCGGTCAATGGCTTAGCAATATCCGAAAAACCAGCAATAAATCGACGATAAAAGTTAGCAAAGCCCAAAAATTTCTGAAGACTCTTAAGAGAAGAGGGCTGCGTCCAATCACAAATAGCTTGAACCTTGACAGGATCCATTTCAATGGAAGAGGGGGAAAAAATATATCCCAAAAAGGAAATCCTCTGTACCCCAAAAACACACTTAGAACCCTTCACACACAAAGAATTAGACCGCAAAACCTGAAAAACCCTCCTGACTTGCTGGACATGAGAGTCCCAGTCATCCGAAAAAATCAGAATATCATCCAGATACACAATCATAAATTTATCCAAATAATCGCGAAAAATATCATGCATAAAGGACTGGAAAACTGACGGAGCATTAGAAAGACCAAAAGGCATCACTAAATACTCAAAGTGGCCCTCGGGCGTATTAAATGCGGTTTTCCACTCATCCCCCTGCCTGATTCGCACCAAATTATACGCCCCACGAAGGTCAATCTTAGAGAACCACTTGGCCCCCTTTATGCGAGCAAACAAATCAGTCAGCAACGGCAATGGGTATTGATATTTAACAGTGATTTTATTCAAAAGCCGATAATCAATACATGGTCTCAAAGAGCCGTCTTTTTTTGACACAAAGAAAAAACCGGCTCCTAAGGGAGATGACGATGGACGAATATGTCCCTTTTCCAAGGACTCCTTTATATATTCTCGCATAGCAGCATGTTCAGGCACAGACAGATTAAATAAACGACCCTTTGGGTATTTACTACCCGGGATTAAATCTATGGCACAATCGCACTCTCGGTGCGGAGGTAACGAACCAAGCTTGGATTCTTCAAAGACGTCACGATAGTCAGACAGGAACTCAGGAATTTCAGAGGGAATGGATGATGAAATGGAAACCACAGGTACATCCCCATGAGCCCCCTTACATCCCCAGCTCAACACAGACATAGCTCTCCAGTCGAGGACTGGGTTGTGAGATTGCAGCCAAGGCAATCCTAGCACCAAATCATCATGTAGATTATACAGCACCAGAAAGCGAATAATCTCCTGGTGATCCGGATTAATACGCATAGTTACTTGTGTCCAGTATTGTGGTTTATTATTAGCCAATGGGGTGGAGTCAATCCCCTTCAGAGGAATAGGAGTCTCCAAAGGCTCTAAATCATACCCACAGCGTTTGGCAAAGGACCAATCCATAAGACTCAAAGCGGCGCCAGAGTCGACATAGGCGTCCGTGGTAATAGATGACAAAGAGCAAATCAGGGTCACAGATAGAATAAATTTAGACGGTAAGGTGCAAATGGAAACAGATTTACCAAGCTTTTTAGTGCGCTTAGAGCATGCTGATATAACATGAGTAGAATCACCACAATAGAAACACAACCCATTTTTCCGTCTAAAATTCTGCCGCTCGCTTCGGGACAGAATTCTATCACACTGCATACTCTCTGGCGACTTCTCAGTGGACACCGCCAGATGGTGCACTGGTTTGCGCTCCCGCAAACGCCTATCGATCTGAATAGCCATTGTCATGGACTCATTCAGACCCGCAGGCACAGGGAACCCCACCATAACATCCTTAATGGCATCAGAGAGACCCTCTCTGAAAGTCGCCGCCAGGGCGCACTCATTCCACTGATTAAGCACAGACCATTTACGGAATCTTTGGCAGTAAATTTCCGCTTCATCTTGCCCCTGAGATAGGGACATCAAAGTTTTTTCTGCCTGAAGCTCCAAATGAGGTTCGTCATAAAGCAACCCCAAGGCCAGAAAAAACGCATCCACATTGAGCAACGCAGGATCCCCTGGTGTCAATGAAAAAGCCCAGTCTTGAGGGTCGCCCCGGAGCAAGGAAATCACAATCCTGACCTGCTGTGCAGGGTCTCCGGCAGAGCGAGATTTCAGAGACAAAAATAATTTGCAATTATTTCGAAAATTCTGAAACCCGGATCTATTCCCCGAGAAAAATTCCGGCAAAGGAATTCTCGGCTCAGATACAGGTGCATGACAAACAAAATCTTGCAAATTTTGTACCTTCGTGGCGAGATTATTCAAACCTGCAGTTACACTCTGAAGATCCATTACAAACAGGTGGACACAGAGCCATTCAAGGGTTAAGAGGAGGTAAGAAGCAGCTAGACAGCAATTAAGGGCTAGGCAGCAAAACTCTGAGGGGAAAAAAAAAAAAATTTCCCTTCAACACTTCTTTTTCTCCTGCTTCAGCCCAAACAATTAACACTTTGTTGGCCGGTCAAACTGTCATGATCTCAATGGCAAGAGAACATAGCATAAGCATATATAGGAACTAGCTCTTGGAAGATGGGAACTGAGCTGACCATGAACTAAACCTAACGCACAACTAGCAGTGGCCGGGTAGCATGCCTACGTTGATTCTAGATGCCCAGCCCAGCCGGAGGACTAAATAAAGCTAGCAGAGGAAAATATTAGTCCTAGCTCACCTCTAGAGAAATACCCCGAAAGGAGACAGAGGCCCCCCACATGTATTGGCGGTGAGTTGAGATGAAATAACAAACGTAGTATGAAAATAGGTTTAGCAAATTTGAGGTCCACTTACTACATAGCAGAAGACAGAAAGGACACTTTCATGGTCAGCTGAAAACCCTATCAAAAACACCATCCAGAAATTACTTTAAAACTCTGGCATTAACTCATAACACCAGAGTGGCAATTCCCGTTCACAAGAGCTTTCCAGACACAGTAACGAAACTACAGCTGTGAACTGGAACAAAATGCAAAAACAAACATGGACAAGAGTCCAACTTATCTAGTAGTTGTCTAGGAGCAGGAACAAGCACAGAGAGGCTTCTGATAACATTGTTGACCGGCAAGCAACTAACAGAGCAGCAAGGTTATATAGCGACTCCCACATCTTGATGGGAACAGGTGAACAGAGAAGATGAAGACACCAGTTCAATTCCACCAGTAGCCACCGGGGGAGCCCAGAATCCAAATTCACAACACTTCTCAAAAAATTAGCATATAGTGTTAAATTTCATTATTTACCATAATGTAATGATTACAATTAAACTTTCATATATTATAGATTCATTATCCACCAACTGAAATTTGTCAGGTCTTTTATCGTTTTAATACTGATGATTTTGGCCTACAACTCCTGATAACCCAAAAAACCTGTCTCAATAAATTAGCATATCAAGAAAAGGTTCTCTAAACGACCTATTACCCTAATCTTCTGAATCAACTAATTAACTCTAAACACATGCAAAAGATACCTGAGGCTTTTAAAAACTCCCTGCCTGGTTCATTACTCAAAACCCCCATCATGGGTAAGACTAGCGACCTGACAGATGTCAAGAAGGCCATCATTGACACCCTCAAGCAAGAGGGTAAGACCCAGAAAGAAATTTCTCAACAAATAGGCTGTTCCCAGAGTGCTGTATCAAGGCACCTCAATGGTAAGTCTGTTGGAAGGAAACAATGTGGCAGAAAACGCTGTACAACGAGAAGAGGTGACCGGACCCTGAGGAAGATTGTGGAGAAGGACCAATTCCAGACCTTGGGGAACCTGAGGAAGCAGTGGACTGAGTCTGGTGTGGAAACATCCAGAGCCACCGTGCACAGGCGTGTGCAGGAAATGGGCTACAGGTGCCACATTCCCCAGGTAAAGCCACTTTTGAACCATAAACAGCGGCAGAAGCGCCTGACCTGGGCTACAGAGAAGCAGCACTGGACTGTTGCTAAGTGGTCCCAAGTACTTTTTTCTGATGAAAGCAAATTTTGCATGTCATTCGGAAATCAAGGTGCCAGAGTCTGGAGGAAGACTGGGGAGAAGGAAATGCCAAAATGCCTGAAGTCCAGTGTCAAGTACCCAGTCAGTGATGGTGTGGGGTGCCATGTCAGCTGCTGGTGTTGGTCCACTGTGTTTCATCAAGGGCAGGGTCAATGCAGCTAGCTATCAGGAGATTTTGGAGCACTTCATGCTTCCTGGCACCTGCTCACAGTGCCAAAACCACTGGTAAATGGTTTACTGACCATGGTATTACTGTGCTCAATTGGCCTGCCAACTCTCCTGACCTGAACCCCATAGAGAATCTGTGGGATATTGTGAAGAGAAAGTTGAGAGACGCAAGACCCAACACTCTGGATGAGCTTAAGGCCGCTATTGAAGCATCCTGGGCCTCCATAACATCTCAGCAGTGTCACAGGCTGATTGCCTCCATGCCACGCCGCATTGAAGCAGTCATTTCTGCCAAAGGATTCCCGACCAAGTATTGAGTGCATAACTGAACATTATTATTTGATGGTTTTTTTGTTTGTTATTAAAAAACACTTTTATTTGATTGGACAGGTGAAATATGCTAATTTATTGAGACAGGTTTTTTGGGTTATCAGGAGTTGTAGGCCAAAATCATCAGTATTAAAACAATAAAAGACCTGACAAATTTCAGTTGGTGGATAATGAATCTATAATATATGAAAGTTTAATTGTAATCATTACATTATGTTAAATAATGAAATTTAACACTATATGCTAATTTTTTGAGAAGGACCTGTATGTACCAATGGTTATACTTGCAATACACAGTTGGTTGAGGGCACTTTTTTTTAATAAAGGTTACACTTAAAGTTTTTTTGGGGGAGGTGATTTTTGAAAAAAAATGTGGTAAATATATGTTTACATGGTGGGTTCACATTTAAAAAATTTTTTTTGGGAACATGGAAATGAATGGTATACCGTGCACCTGTTTTGGGGTTTTGGTGTTCACATTTAATTAACTTTTCTCACATCATTTTAGCAGGGTGTTTATAAAAACATTACCTAGTTTAGGGGGTGGTCTAACTAGAAATCCATTATACTTATTATAGATACACCAGGGACCAGGACCACAGCCGCCGCCTGTCAGCCCAGGACCAGCCCACCAGGACCACAGCCACCAACTGTTAAATGTAAGTTTTGAAGACCCCAAATCTGCTGCTTCAATGTGTAGAGCAGATTGCAAGTGTCTTTAAACTTACAGAAAAACCAGGACCACAGCCGCCGCCTGTCAGCCCAGGACCACAGCCGCCGCCTGTCAGCCCAGGACCACAGCCACCGGCTTACTTCCACAACAATGTCCTCTTCTGACAGCCCTCCTCCACAGCAACAGCGTGTATCGGTAAGTTAACACAAATTTTTTTATTTTTTTTTTTAAATTTACGTTTTTTTGGATCACTACATGCATAAATTATGTTTCAACAGGAAGCTGAATCAGATGAGGAGCTGCCAGAAGGGGGCGAGATGGGTGGAGAGATGCAAGTGGAGGAGGAACCAAATGTAAGTAGTGGTGAAACAGTTGCTTCGCACATCACACTGCACCATACACAAAACAGATTTTCATACATAACTAAACACAGAAAATATATGCCTACCTATAACTGAGAATTTGTTTCCTTTATTTCAGGCTGCTGCTGCTGCTCCTGCTGCTGCCGCTGAAGGTTCTCCCAGACACTCCCAGAGTCGGCGGACTCGTCGCCGCGGTCGGCCATCAGTGAGTTTTTTTTTGGGGGGAGGGGGATTCTATTGGTACTTTAGTGTTTCAGTGTACTAATTAGTTTGTTTTTCTTCTTTTTTTTGGCACAGGCTTCACAGCGTGCTCCCGCAGAAGATGATGATGATGATGACGACATAGATATCGAGAATCTCATCGAGGAGGTTCGCGAGCGGGAGCCGCTGTGGAACATGGCTGACCGCAGGCATGCCGATACCGGTGTCACCCGTCGGCTCTGGGACGAAGTGTGTCGCAACCTGTTTCCAAGGCGGGAGAGCCTTCATCCTCAGCAGCAGAGCAAACTAGGTAAGTATTCACTTTCCAGTGATGTTTTGAGCTGACTGTAATGTATTGCATTTACCAATTTTTTTTTTTTTCTTTTGATTCTTGTCTTCACAGTTGGAAAGGTTAGGAAGCGGTGGCGGTCACTGAGGGATCGCTTTAAGAGGGAATTCAACGATGAGATGAAGGCCCCGAGTGGCTCTGCAGGAAGGAAGAGGAGCAAATACAAATATGGCCAGGCTCTCTCCTTCCTGAGGCGAACAATGCTGAGCAGACTGTAAGTATTCTACAGCCCACTAATAACCATGTTAACCTGTCTACTTAGTTTGCTTTCAGTCAGGGCTTTTTCATTCCAATGTATTAATTTCTTTTGTTTTTTCTTTCACAGCACCTTCTCCAGCCACCGGGCGCCTGCATCTTCCTCTGCGCCCTCTGGAGCGATCCCTCCTGAGTCCGCCACTGAGGGCCACGTCGGTAGGCCCCACACCTCTGTGCCCTCCTCTGACCCCTCTGTCCCCTCCTCTGACCCCTCTGTCCCCTCCTCTGACCCCTCTGTCCCCTCCACTTCATCCGCCCCAAGCAGTGGAGCATTATTGCAGGCTTCATTGCTCGCATCTGATGCTGAACAGTTAGCGTTCCCTTTACCCCACCCCTCTGATCCTGCCACCTCGACACCACCATTAGGTTCGTGGCGTCAGCGACAGAGGGGTCAGGAAAGGAGCTATGCTCCTGAGTTCTTGCACCTGAATGCATCCTTCCAAGGCTCTTTCAAAATTTTGGGAGAGCAAGTGACTGCTGGTTTCAACATGGTGCAGTCACGCATCAGTGAAACAAGCCAGGAAACCAGCAGTCGCTTGGATAGGCTGCATTCAGCTGTAAGTCCCGATCCGGCCAATATTTTTTTCCAATCCATGCTCAGGAGCATGGAGAAGCTTTCTTTTGAGCAACAGATGCGGGTAATGAATACCTGCCATAATGCTCTACTGCAGGCCGTTAATGAATCTACCCACACACCTACCCACACCTCCACTCCAATTCCACCCCAGGCCCCATTTCCACACCATACCCCCCATTACCAAACCCAGCCCCAATACCCACACCAGCACCATTACCAAACCCAGCTCCAATCCCCACACCAGCACCATTACCAAACCCAGCCACAAACCCCACGCCAGCCCCATTACCCAACCCAGTCCCACTACCCTACCCAGTCACAATACCCGACCCAGTCCCCACAACAATCCCGGCCCCCAGACCAAAGTACTTCCCCAATGTTTTCTTTACTCAGCTTTTCTCTTCCCCCTACCCCAACACCACCCCCCTCTGGTCAGCCTCTTGGTTTAACCCCCCCTTCCACTGCACCCCAAACAAGTAGGGTTTCCCCACCTATCGACGTGGTCCAACCTTCCTGCCCCTCCTCCTCTCATATCTCCACCCAACACTTTGAAGACTTGTAAATATGTTTTTAAATGTTTATGTCAAAAAACTTTTGCAAAGTTTTCCAAAAAAAAAAGGAAAATAACAAAAATCTATTTTTTTTGGCAAATAAAAAAAAAAAAAAAAAAAAAGAGTTTAAATAAAATTCTGATTATAATTGTACTCTTTGTGTGTCTGTGGATTTATTAAGGTAACATAATAAAAAAGGTTTAATAAAAACAAACACCAGACATGTTAAAGGTATAACATAATGGTTTTACTAGCAAGAAAACCATGCTTTTGGGCCTTTTTTTTTTTTTTGGGCAGAAAAACATTTTTTACATGAACAAAACACATGGGAAACAGGTTACACATGGGAAACAGGTTACACAATCATGTCTTGCCACGGGATCCGCCCGACAGGTGAGACAAAATAATCGGCAAACTGGTCCCTCATCCTTGTAACTGAACTTGTAGAGCGAACCGAGCTGCTGCGGTAGTCCCACAAGGTGGTCTCCAAATCTTCATCATCCAAGGAAACGGGCTCCTTTGAAAGGACAAAGTTGTGGAGCACCACACAGGCGTTAACTACCTCATCTATAGTTGTTGTTTTCAGCTTGATAGCCGTCAGCAGTACTCGCCACTTCGCCGTCAATATGCCAAAGAAACACTCCACTACTCTTCGTGCCCTAGTAAGCCGGTAATTAAAGACCCGCTTGGTATGGTTTAAGTTCCGGCTACTGTACGGTTTCAGTAGGTGCGGCGACAGTTGAAAGGCTTCATCACCTACAAAAACATATTCCAGGGCTGGGTCATTTGTTCCTGGCAGTGGTCTGGCTGGCGGTAAATCGTAGCTCTCTCCATAAAGGCAACGACCCATCGGAGAGTTTTTAAGAACTTGCGAATCGTTGGACCGTCCATATGCTCCGATGTCCACGGCAAGGAACCTGCAGTTGGCATCTGCAATAGCCATAAGGACGATGGAGAAATACTTCTTATAATTATAATACTCCGATCCTGTTCCTGCCGGTTTCGCAATCCTTATATGTTTCCCGTCAACTGCACCCACACAATTAGGGAAATTGCAAATTTGCTGAAACTCTTCAGCACTTCGCAACCAGATTTCCATGGATGGTTGGGGGATATACTCTGGTTGCAAAGTGGTCCAAACAGCCCGACATGTGTCCTTCACTATTCCAGAGATAGTTGAAATGCCCAGCCTGAACTGATAATGGAGCGAAGTCATAGATTCACCCGTAGCTAGGAAACTTTAAAAAAAAAAAAAAAAATGTTAGAAAAAATTGCACAGACCAACAAGTTTTAATATGGCACTGTTAATTTTTTTTTAAGGACGGGACACACAATAAAACCAGCATGAAACCGGTGTAAAAAAAACAGTGGAATGTCCGCCAAGAAAACCCAAATTACATGCTGCAGAAAATAGTGCAAAGTATTGTCTGCAGCATGTAATATAACATTCAAAATGACCAATGACAGAAAAAAAAGCAGTTGCATGTCATCAAACCCAAAAAACTAAAAAAAAAAAAAACTGCAGAAAATGCAACGCAATATTTCAGCGCAGTATTTTCTGCAGTCTGTTATCTAACATTCAATATCAGCAATGACATTTAAATAAAGCAGTGGAATGTCCGCCAAGAAAACCCAAATTACATGCTGCAGAAAATAGTGCGCAGTATGTCAGCGCAGTATTGTCTGCAGCATGTAATATAACATTCAATATCAGCAATGAAATAAAAAAAAGAGGCTTACCGCAGGGTCACCATCAGCCGCTCCGCCGGTGTGATGGCAAGCCTCATCCTTGTATCCTGTCTTCGGATGACATCCTCCAGTTTTGCAAGCAAAAAATCGAAATGTTCAATCCTCATCCGCACGTAGTTGTGGAATTTGTGTGGATTGTGCCGCAACTCCAGGTACAGAGTGGACTGGACACCCCGGGTCATCCGTAGTTGATTAATCGGATGAATCCACAGTCGCCTCCGTCTCCGTTGCTGCAGAAGCATCCTACGCCTTTCCGCTGCCGCCTCCTTCTCCCGTACTATGATATCCAGGCGATTTGTCTCAAAGATAACGTCGGTAACCAAACTAGCAATCCTCCCAAGAACACCTTCCATCGCTGCCACAAAACTAAAACCCACAAAGATGGGCTGTAAAAACAGTACTATATAGTTTTTCAAATTTTTCAGTAGCCAATCAAATTTGGGAGCCTCCCATTTTAAAAACGGATCCGTCGTAAAAACGGATGCAACGGATGGTAAAACGTATGCAACGTATGCAACGCATCCAGTATTTTCGACGGAAACGTTTAGCGGATTTGCGACGGATCCGTCGAAATGCTGGATGCGTGGCATACGTTTGTCACCGTTTTTCACTTTTTTGACGCATCCGTTTTTTCGGCAAAAAACGGATTTGCGACGTAATGCAGTTAACGCTAGTGTGAAACTAGCCTAAGGCCTCTTTCACACTTCAGTTGTTTGGCGTCAGTCTAAAACCGTCATTTTCCTCAAAAAACGGATCCGTTTTTTTTCTCGACGGATCCGTTTTTTTCCCCATAGACTTGCATTAGCGACGGATTGTGACGGATGGTCGTCCGTTCCATCCGTCATGCGACGGATCTGTCAAAATTTAGCGGACGTCATCTAGACATTGACGGTCATTGCAACGTTTTTTGTCTCCGTTGAAATGACGGATCGCGACGGATCCGTCGCGTCCGTCATTCCATAGAATGGCCACCTATGGGCGACGGATCCGTCGCGACCGTTATTTCGACGGATCCGTCGCCCCAATCCGTTTTTTCAATTTTTTTCAATTGCGCATGCTCCAAAAAGTATATACAACCCCCGAGTAACGGATCCGTCAAAAAAACGGATCCGTTACATCCGTTTTTTCAACAATTGTGACGGATCCGTCGATCTGTCACTTTGTCGGAAGTGACTGACGCCAAACGACTGAAGTGTGAAAGAAGCCTAATGGAGAGTTCATTCAGTTTATGGAGATTAAATATCTTGCGCCTTCACTATATGGCTCATTGACAGTTTCTCAACCAACTGAAATTGAGAAGTTATGCAAAAAAGGCTCGTCAGCTAAGGGACTAATAATATCAGATATTTATAAAATTATAAATTCTCCTTAGGGTGATCCACCCTTGAAACATCCTTTTATAATTAGATGGTAGTCTTTCTTGGGGAGGGAGTTATCTCCCAAATGTTGGGTGAACCAGTAGAAAATGTTGATGTTTCGGTATCATTCTCCTGAGCTCCTTCACAAATTGAATCATCAGCTCCTAAATATATGCTGATGATGTTGTTCAGCACCAGGTCCTCAGTTCCACATGTTCATGTCTTGCCCTGGGCTGGCTGGATTCTGAGAATAGGCAAAAACCCTAAACCAAAAGGTTATTTATGTGGAGGTTGAGCCAAATACTGCTATATACTTACTAAATGTTTCTCCTAGAGGGATGGGGAAAAACTCGGGCAGATTATTATTACATATACTAACCACAGCTAGGGGTTTTATCGCCCTCCAATGGAAGCAGACCACTACTCCCTCCTACCAAAATATATTAAGTAGAATAGCTGACATTTGCAGGATGGAATACATGACAGCTTTAATGAATGCGAGAGTGAACAGATTTGAGGTTGTATGGGCTCCCTGGGACTATTTTTGGGGTCAAAATAATAATTCGGACCTTCTTGGTTTCTTAAAACGTTTCCTCTTCCCTTCCCCACCCTGTGTGTGTCTCATCTTATTTAGTATTGTTGTTAAATAAGAATTATACTATGAATATGTGGATGGAGTCTACTTAATTTGGCATCAACTATAACTTCTGTTGGATCATTTGTCTTTTTTTCACACAAATGTACAACAAATTATATTGTGGTACCATGTTAGCGAGAAAATCGATGTAAATACTTTTATGCCCAACGATGAAAAAAGTATTCATGGAGTGATACCTCTATTGGCTATCCAGAAAAAAATATCTGTTTGCAAACTTTTAGAGCACAGATGCTCCTTCTTCAGGCAGGATTACAAATGAATTAATAAGACAAAGGCACGACATTTAAGAGATTTTACAGCAGGACATTTGTTCATGAAGTAGAAGAGGTGATGCCTCCTAAAGATAAGCCAAGGAAATCAAATTAGGGTTTTTGAAATGGAGAGGCGGTGCATCACTTACATGCTATGTCTATAAGACGTTCCTATAATTTTAAGGGGCTAGTATCAAACTTCACTGAATATTATTGCATATGAGGAAAACAGAACAATTGTGGATTTGGCTTATCTGGCTTAGCAATATATGTGCCTCTGATTGTTACTTTCCTATGTACATCAGTGACTGGGTACCTTATATGGCGCTCATTTTCTAAATGAATGGCCTTGGATATATGTAAGGCATTGATATCTTTTTGATCTGTTTGAATATTGCTTTCTTGTAGTCACGCGTATTTTTGTTTAATTATTGCTGTACATTGGTGTGATATATGTAGGGTGTATTAGGATTATTGAGGGCAAACCGATGGAAAGCGTGATTGTAGAGTGCCAACTTCGGTAACAAGGCAGGGTAAGTTATAGGCCAATGTCGGACTAGATCACCTGCCCTACCCTCACTGTTTCACTAATATGACAAGCCCGTCTTTTTAAAGTATTTAATCAAAATTATTGTAAATAGTAGGAGGGTCTTTTTTAGCTGTTTTCATGAATCAGGACCAGTTGTCAATTTCATATATAAGTTTTCCAAAGCTGACTGTTTACCAGAAATACCAATATGTAGTTCACAGTTGGAAAGCTTTGTCAGTTGAATGCAAACATGTATAGTTAAAGCTCCAGAATATGACTTAGAGGGGTTATCCACTACTTAGATATTGATGGTCATGTATGGAATAGATCATCAATGTAAAAGCGAAGGATGTCCGACGCCCAGCTTCTTCATTGATCAGCTGTTTGCAACTGCAGTGGCCAGATGTAACATTGTTGCGGACCCAGGACAGTACAGCGCTGTTCACACTCTAGTGGCCATTTTGGTGTGCTGCCACTCAGCTCTCATTTGTGTGTTATTGAGAACCACTACATAGTGTTTAGACTGTGCTGTTCTGGCTCTGTACACTGTTTACATTCAGCCACCGATGGCTCTGCAAACACCTAATCGGTGGAGGTGTTTGACACCCATTGATCTGATATTGATGACCTAGCCCAAATATAGCCCATTAATAACTAAATACTGGACAACTTCTTTAAAAATGAATATGTTACCATTATAGAGGAGCCAACTCACAGTCTAATCCTTTATCTGTTGCATTGGGGCAGTACTTTTTCACTCATAGTTATCATACAGATTAAGGCCTTCACATGTCCGTTTTTTGTGTCCGTATGAGGTCGGTTTTTGTAAGGACCACAAATATGGACACGCACACCCATTGTATTCAATGGTGGTGCGCGCATGTCAGGTTTTTCACAAGGACCATGTGTCCGTGTGAATAACCCGCAGATGTCATTTTTTTGCGCAGCATGGACAAAATGCCTCCCAAACATGTGCACACTGCTGAAAGCCATGTGTTATCAGCGTGAAATGTACTGGCACCTGGGAACAAGCGGTACAGTTCACACTGTACCGCTTTTTATCAATCATTTTAGCATTTGGGCCTTAATCTCTCTGTTTTACTCTACTTTTTAAGTTTAATTTTTAAGGTCTATAGATATTTTAGTGATAAAATATATAATTGGTGGAGAACAGTTGAACTTGATGGACCTAGGTCTTTTTTCAAAAACCTATGTAATTGTGTAACTACCAAAACTCTTTTAATTAGTCCTCAGTAACTTTGCTTATCCAGATGTTTATGAAATGTGACTTTTTCACATTACAGTAAGGTCAAAAAGTAAGCACACCCTAGATTAGCTGCATTTTTATCTTCTGTAGATTGAAGCTAAAAGCCATGTAATTAGGTAAATCTGACAAAACAATAATAGTGTTGAGCTGTTGGCACTTCAGGTGGTTTACCGCTAATGGGTGCACAACACTGGTATTTGACAAACATTTTAGATTAGAAGTCTAATCATGACTTGACCATGACTTTCTAGTAGTACCCTATAAGCACATTACATTTACTACATTTTATTAAAGAGGTTTTCTAAAGCTATTACATTACTTTAGTTAGATAACATGAAAATCAGCAAGTTTGCAATTGACTTGCTTTTTCTGTCTGCTTTCAGATCTGTCTACTAGCTGCTTTGCAAAGTGTAATGAGAGCTTTTATCTTTCATAGTGTACAGCCAGTTTACATGGAGCTTGGCCTCAAGTTCCTGCCCAGACCCTGGGCTGGCTGATACTGTGCAGTAGTTACATTCAAGGAGAGGGTGTGACTCTTAATATCTCAGCCACCACTCTCCAGCCCATTGATTTCAGTAGTTACCTCCTCAACTCACTCCCTCCCCCCTCTGCTGCTGGAAAGCTGCTATGCAAAATTACCAAACCGTAGCATCATTTGCTTCCAAAGCAGGACTCCTAATCATGGCTTTCACTGTCCCATTAAATGTGATTGATTCAAATAATCTGTTATCTCAATATGTAAATATAGTAGTAGCAATGGACACTCCAAAACAAACCACTAATAGCTGAATGTGTTAAAACAGAACTTGTGCAGAGATTTATAGTTCCACTAATACTTCAGCTCTGCTACTCACCAGTACTGCCAGTCAAAAAGGAGAGCCCACCCTGCCAGAAACCAGGAAATACCTAAACTGTAAGGATATTGCATAGCATAGAACTGCTCAATGGACAACGTGAAAATAACCCTTTAAATACACTGTAAATCTATATTTAACTTCTACCATTTAGCAGAAACAGGTGTCTCTGTACTAATATCAAGGCATATTTTTGTCAAAACAAGTAGCATTGTTATTAACACAATTTGGGGGTATATGGATTTTAGCAAGGGCCGTGTAAGCAATCTGTGGTGGGGCCCACTGCTTTTAGGGGGGTCCACTCTACAATTTACCAGATCTGCAGCTGAAGAGTGTTAGAAACTGAGTCTCCTAATAATGATGGTGCAGGTTTTGTTATAGAGCCATGTCGTGAGTCTAACTGCTGTAATTGAAGCTAAGTTAGATGTTCATGACAATAGCAGCATTTAATGGGAACCTGTCACATGAAAATTGCTATTAACCTGTAGACATAGGGTAATCTGCAGGTTAATAGTGTTCTGAAACTGCCCAGCACCTATACTTAGAGGCAAGTTGCAGAAAATAAATGAACTTTATTATTGTGCATTGCCCCAATTTTATACTCTTGTATCAGCAAGTCAAGCATATGTAAATGCAAAATAAATATTCATCCCTTCCCCCACCCATAATCCCAACCACCCCTCTGCGCTGGCGTCAGTGATTCAGTCAGACTGCCGTATTACTTGCCTGAGGATCACATCACAATCCTTGGACTGGTCATCTGCTCTCCTGCGCTGAGCGTGAAAGGATGTATTTCTATACAGCTGTCACAATACGACTAGGAAGTCGTACATAAGGTAGTGAAAATAAGATAAATAGTTAAAAGTTAGGGACTAGCGTATAGTGGGAGATGAAAGCCTCAGTAAAAATGGACTGCTTCCTGATAGGAGAAGCATAGGGAAGTTCATTAACCAAGGCCTAGTTGCAGTGGGTGAGACTCAGACATTCAGAGCAGTGGGAGGCCTTACTGAGATCCCTTGTGGACATTCCTGCAACGTCTGGCGCTCAAGGACAGGTACTACAAAGAGTGCCTTATCCTCTGGTGTACAGAGGAAGTTGGATGTGGAACCGCATTAAAGGAAGGTAAGGGATCCCGGGTGTACTGTGTAACTGAATAGGAAATCCCTGGGCATGACAGAGTCAGTACATGTGGGGACAGTCCTGGAGGACGGAACCGTAATGCTGAAAATTTACTGTATTAAGGAAACAAGGAATAAGGAGTGTTATGCCAGAAACCGTGTGTTACAATCAGATGAACTTGAACTGTCAAGTAAACTTTTGAGTGTTGAAAAAAACTACGTGTGCCCTGAGTTATATGCGGTGGCTCTGAAAGTTGGAGGCCTTTAGATGGCGGAGGCCTGCGGCCTACAAGTGAGTGTGCTACACCACAGACCTGACAGCACATTGGGACTGGGACACAATTTTCCTGTAAAGTGTCGGTGCATTATCGAGCAGCATCTTGTTTGTGGCTACCGCTCTCCATCACTATGCAACAAAAAAAGGAAAACACCGCAATAAAAGCTACATATTCTCAAAGGGCTGCCCAAGGCCTATTTCAGGATACTATTAGTATGGTAAGCAAAAATGACCTGACATATTCCCTTTAACATGCTGAAAATGGGGTAAGGTGTCCCTACCACGCATATTGGCCACACAACAAAGCGGGCCAGGTTGTTTTATCATACTAAACCTTATTTTTCCAAAGAAGACTACATTTAAAGGTATTCCACCTCAACCATTTAGGTAACCCTGGTAAAAGCGACTCAAAATGTGCAATGGGGTTCCTTTGGTGGATCTAGCACTTGAATTTTAAACTTAAGAAGCACTTTATTCTCACTAGTAATGCTGACATGCACTGTTATATAGATTAATTTTTAGCTCTATTTCTGGTTATACATACTATAGGGACTCTTACTGGTGTGACCCTATGGGCAGGTACAGATGGCCGTAAATTCTCTCATCTGAGAGAATTGGATCAATTTTGCAAATCACACTCTGTTCAAACTGTGATCAGAGTTTGATCAGAGCGTGAGCTTAGTGTGATCCAATTCTCTCTGATGTGGAAAAAATGCAAAAATGTATCCTTCTCCATTCTATCGGTCCTTGGAAATTGGACTGCATTCAGATGTCATCCAAGTGCGGTCTGATGGTTTCCTAGGACTTATTGACTTGCCTGGCCAACTGCGATCTGAATATCAGTTCAAACTCAGACATTCAATGATTATTTTCCTCGGACCAGCTTAGTCTGAAGAAAAAAATCTGACACGTGCATGGCCCCACAGAATTACATTGGTCTGCTTCAGAGCCTTGGGTTGTCTGATGAATTTAAAGTAACATTTTTTACATTCCCATTTGGACTACTTTTCTGAAAACTTTGGTGTTGTTAGAGAGGAGCAAGGAGAAAGATTTCATCAAGACATCAAGGATTTGGAAACGACGATACCAAGATAGATGGAACGTGAACCTGATATAGGACTACTGTTGGAAGCTTCACAAAGAAGATCTGTAGGCCTGGAGAAAAAGAATCAAGAGAAGCTTTAAAGAGAAAAGGAAAAGGCACAATAATTAATTTCCAATAAAGTTACCGTACTTAATGAATATTCAGTAAGAAGTTTTTATATAATATTTTGTACATTTTTGGCTTCAATAAAGATTTTTCTTCTTCATCTTCCTTATGCATAATTTTGAGCTTTTTTGTGTAAAATCCATGGAGGTTAAACACAGAAGTGTTTTTTTAATCATGGCAAAAGAATCAGTCACTAAATTTGAAATTTTTTTTACAAACCCAAATTTTGCATACCTGTGATTATTTGTATGGTGCTTATTGGTCTTCCATTTCTTGAATCTTCCTTTACTGACCATTTTTCGCATTTGTAATTTTAATTGTCATCTAATAAATGGATTTTTAAAATATATATCTTTAGTGGACCTAAAATTCTTCACGAAGATCCTTTGTAGGTTGTTTTCAGGGCTGTATTTGCCACTAGGCACTTGAGGGCATGTGCCTAGGGCGCCAGGATGTGGGGGTGGCACCTGAGCAGGTGTTTTTTGTTTTTTTTTAGTCTGGGGCCATAGCGCACCGGTATCCCCGCCTGCTAAGGAAACTGGCACCTGGCCAGGTGAGTATGTCATTTTTTTTTATCGTAGCAGCAGCAGCATATGGGGCATATTATTCTATGGAGCATCTTATGGGGCCATGAACCTTTATGGAGCAGCATATGGGGCCATATTATTCTATAGAGCATCTTATGGGGCCATCAACTTTTATGGAGCATTATATGGTCATATTATTCTATGGAGCATCTTATGGGGCCATCATTAACCCCTTTCTGCCAGCTGATGGAATAGTACGTCAGCTGGCAGATCCCCTGCTTTGAGGTGGGCTCCGGCAGTGAGCCCACCTCAAAGCCACGACATGTCAGCTGTTTTGTACAGCTGATATATGCGAGCAATGAGCGCGAGAGGAATCGCGATCCGCCCGCGCCCATTAACTAGTTAAATGCCACCGTCAAGCGCTGACAGCGGCATTTAACTAGTGCTCCCAGCCGTGCGCCCGTAAGTGCTCGCACCGCTGACCCCCGTCACATGATCGGGGGTCAGCGGTGCATTGCCATAACAACCAGAGGTCTCCTTGAGACCTCTATGGTTGTTGATGGCCGATTGCTTTGAGCACCACCCTGTGGTCGGCGCTCAAAGTACACCTGCCTTTCTGCTACATAGAGGTGATCTGTACTAGCAGAGCCAATCGAGTTGTGCATGCTTCTAGCCTCCTATGGAGGCTATTGAAGCATGCCAAAATTTAAAAAAAAAAAGTGTTTAAAAATATAAAAAAATAAAAAAAATATATAAAAGTTCAAATCACCCCCCTTTCGCCCCGATCAAAATAAAACAATTTAAAAAAATATCAAACATACACATATTTGGTATCGCCGCTTTCAGAATCGCCAGATCTATCAATAAAAACAAAGGATTAACCTGACCGCTAAATGGCGTAGCGAGAAAAAAAATCAAAACGCCAAAATTACGTTATTTTCGTCTCTGCGACATTGCATTAAAATGCAATAACGGGCGATCAAAAGAACGTATCTACACCAAAATGGTATCATTAAAAACGCCAGCTTGGCATGCAAGAAATAAGCCCTCACCCAACCCCAGATCACGAAAATTGGAGATGCTACGGGTATCGGAAAATCGCGCAATTTTTTTTTCTTTTTTTAACAAATTTTGGAATTTTTTTTCACCACTTAGATAAAAAATAACCTAGACATGTTAGGTGTCTATGAACTCGTATTGACCTGGAGAATCATAATGGCAAGTTAGTTTTAGCATTTAGTGAACTTAGCAAAAAAGCCAAACAAAAACAAGTGTGAGATTGCACTTTTTT
This sequence comes from Ranitomeya variabilis, assembly GCF_051348905.1. Classification (NCBI taxonomy): domain Eukaryota; kingdom Metazoa; phylum Chordata; class Amphibia; order Anura; family Dendrobatidae; genus Ranitomeya; species Ranitomeya variabilis. The sequence goes on along the minus strand of NC_135239.1, from coordinate 63,644,401 downwards.
TGCAATTTCATCACACTTGGAATTTTTTTCCCGTTTTCTGTTACACAGCATGGTAAAACCAATGGTATCGATAAAAAGTACATCTCGTCCCGCAAAAAATAAGCCCTCACATGGCCATATTGACGGAAAAATAAAAAAGTTATGGCTCTGGGAAGGAGGGGAGCGAAAAACAAAAACAGCTCCGGGGGTGAAGGGGTTAACCTTTTATGCAGCATTATATGGGGCATATTTTAATATGGAGCATCTTATGTTGCCATTATTAAACTTTGTGCAGCATTATATGGGGCACATGTTTTGTATGGAGCATCTTATGGGGCCCATCATGAACTGTATGGAGCATTATATGGGGCTCCTGATTCAATATGGATATTCAAAACCATTTAGCCTACTTATGTCTCAGTTAATTTTACTTTTATTTGTATCTATTTTTATTTTTGAAATTTACCAGTAGCTGCTGCATTTCCCACCCTAGGCTTATACTCGAGTCAATAAGTTTTCCCAGTTTTTTGTGCAAAATTAGGGGTCTCGGCTTATACTCGGGTCGGCTTATACTAGAGTATATAAGGTAATTCTCATGTTTTTATTTATGTTAGGAGCATTAAAGGGGATGTCCAGGTTTGTGATGAGGCTGCAGTCATTTTTTGTGACTGCAGACTTCTGAGTTCTCACGGTGCACACTGCACGCTGTCAGGATTCTCACTTGCTGGCGATTTACATACATGCAGTAATGCGCTGACTAGACATGTGTGGCCTCACTCAATGAAAATGAACTGACCGAGGCTGGGCACGTCTAGTCGGAATGTGGTCAGAAGTATACAAATCACATGCTTGTGCTGACATGACTGTCCACTGGCAAGGGAGAATCCTAAAAGTGTGCAGTGCATTAGTTGTGAGAATTCAGAAGCTGCGATGTCAGGATTCAGCTCTGCAGGTTCCAGGAGTCGTCACATGGACACTTCACTCACATGCGATTTTCATACTTGTGGTCCTGTGACAACAAGCACTCTTCTACTTCTCTCAGTTTTTCACTGAACATTGAGAGCATTAGGGAGATGAGCTTGTGGGTACATGACTAAGTGTGCAAATTGCGTATGTCCTTGAGGAGGCGCCAAGCTGAATTCTTGCCCCGGGTGCCAGAAAACCTAGATACATCTTTGCTGGTATGCTACTGCGAGCGGTGATTACTGGGATCGGTGGAGGGATGTCTGTGCACAATGCAGCACAGGCAGTGAGGCAGGGACTGAGGGTGTGCACAGAGAGAATGGAGACCCAGAGACTGCCTATCCCAGTCTTCACCGTAGCCTGGAGCCCTCATTATCATAGGAATATTTCAGTTAATAAATAAATTGTTTTTCTAAAGCTTTATAGTGCAGTTTTAGGTCAGAGAGGGATGTTAGGGATGAGCTGGCAAGGGGCAGGGACCGGTAGTGATGGCTACTTGCGGACATGTGCGGCACTTGCGGGTTTGCACTTGCGGTGAGACAAAAAAAAAACACAGCTAGCAGTGTTTTTTCCGTTGCTGCAAGTACCACATTTGCCGGATTGTGGCAAAACTGCAAGTGCCGCACATGTCCGCAAGTCCCATAGGGAATGAATGAGGCCGAACACAGTGTTGCCGTATGTAGTGAAATATGTATAGGTATATATGTGTGACTTCAGTAATTTAACATCTGTCCTGAGCCTGCAGGCCTCACAGGGGTCACAGCATGTTAACCTGAGAAGGCAGTCTCCTGTCTCCAATCTTGCCAGGGGGTCTTGCTAAGAAACAGGGACGGGAAGCGTTTCACACCTTCTGGCTCTTTTTAAGAGAGATGCCAATTACAGCCTGACACTATCCATCTATGAGAAGCTTTACACAAAGAGTTTCAGAGAAAATAATATATTCATTGGTGGAGTGGCCATAGACCAGTCACAAACCAGCAATTATAATATTAACCTGAGAGGCTGGTCTAGAAACTCGACCTCCAGGTTGACTATAAATTAGGCCTACACACAAAGAAAGATGTACACATGTGGGGGCAGCCTGGAAGCTGATGTGATCCATTTCATGTTTATCCCTCCCCAGGGACAGAGAATCAGAATGCAAAGTTCGATATTTCTGTAAGTTATCCCTTTATTTTATCACTGTTTTTGCATATTTGTATGTCACTTTATATTCTCATATTTTTATACCTTTTATGTAAGCACTGTACCTTTTCTATTAAAGCTTAAAACTAGAATAAGTCTGAACCTTGTATGCTCTAAAGAATCCATAGCCTTAAAGTGTGTGATCCTTATGATTGGCAGACAGTAGTATTAATATTTCCGGGACTCATAGCCTGTGTGTTCGGTGAGTGGTGGCAGCGTGTATGAGCGGGGTGTGTGGCCTGTGTTGGTGTGTGATTTATGTTCCCATTACAGCATAGGACAGAGGTTGAATGTTGGACTGAGTGAGAGGAGATAGATTAATCTTTGCAGGCGCAACCCCAAGTCACGTGCTGAGAAGCAGGTACGTGATACCGTAAGTGATCCGTTACGCTGGAGATGCGGAAAAACTGCTGGATCTGCTGCAAAAGGCTACTTTTACATTAGCGATTTTTGCCAAAGTCACTGCCGATAGTGTCATACTCACCAATGGGGGAGGCAGCACTAAAAGTGCCTAGGGCAGCAGAAACTCTAAATAAGGCCCTGGTGTTTCTGTATGTAGGAGTACTTCACCATTTGCAGTTATGGAATTTGTATTTAGGAGGACTTTTTTTTTCCTATTTAGCGTTATGTTCCCAGTCTTGCTATGTATGCCTAGTGACTATTTTGATGGTCATTTATTGCTTAGACAGGAATATCTATCTCCATGCACAATGCAGCATTTGCCGGGAGTTCTGAAATAGCCAAATGGGCTGCACTACACTATTTCCATAACTCCCATTCAAGAGAATCCTTGTTACTGAAGTACTGAGTTGCACCCTTTCTATAACGCCTCATTCAGACATCAGATTTTTCATGAATGAAAAAACAGACAGTTTCATTATGATTTCCATCAGACCTTCATCAAATTTTCCCAGGAATGTCATATGATATTTATTAGTTTTGCTCAGATGAGAAAAAAAAAAGTTTCTCCGCCTTCTCCTATCTGAGGGTATGTGCACACGTTGCGGATTTGCCTGCGGATGCGCAGCGGATTGGACGCTGCGGATTCACAGCAGTTTTCCATCAGGTTTACAGTACCATTTAAACCTATGGAAAACAAAATCTGCAGTGCACATGCTGCAGAAAATACAGCGCGGAAACGCTGCGTTGTATTTTCTGCAGCATGTCAATTCTTTGTGCTGACTCAGTGTTTTACATCTGCTCCTTTATAGGAATCCACAGGTGGTAAAACGCAGGTGAAATCAGCACAAAAAACGCTAATCCATGGGTAATCTGCAGGTAAAACGCAGCGCGTTTTACCTGCAAATTTTTTAAAAATTGGCCGGAAAATCTGCACAGAAATCCGCAACGTGTGCACATAGCCTAACAGTCCTTGAAAAAAAAGATATTTTTTCACAGATTCATAGACTTAATGAATTGCCAAGTTTGATCCAACACTCAATGATCAATAATGGACATGCCTCTGCGATTTTTCACGGACCATATAGTCCGCCAGATTAACTGACATGTGAACAGCTGCATGGACTATCTCATTGATACGAAAAACACGATAGCACTCAGAAATTATAACTTGACATCTGAATGAGCCCTAACTCAGATGTCCTGTTTTAGAAGTATTTTATGATATCTTAAGATACCTGCAATTTTGTAAAATAGAACCATATGATAGGTTCTTTAACAGTTCATATGTGCGTTATGTTGGAAATGCTAAATTTATGGTGTCAATTCTCGAACATTGTTAAAGTGAAGAATAAAACAAGGACACTTTATGCAATATTGTTATAAAGTTATATGTTTAAATCAGCCTATAATGTTGAATGACCTCATATGTCAGCGTTATAAAAAGATCTAACTGCCTGCCAGTGATCTGCACCAGTGGTAGGCATAAGAGCCATAAGCAGGACCCATCCTCCACACAAACGGTGAGCAGCGGGCAGAAGATCCACCAAGACAATGCAGATCACATTCAGTTTTATTATATTTCTTCACTTATTTTCAATGTTGGAGAGTTCATTTATCCAGCTGAACAATGGCAGCTACGAAGATATAGTCTTTGCAATTAACCCTGGACTACAGGAAAATGACCTGCTAATTGAAAAAATTAAGGTAGGACTAATATTTTAAATAATACAGAAAAATCCCTTATTTTCAGCTAATGGAGGGCAACAGTGATTACAGAATACTCCTTAATTAGGTCAGTATAGCCTATCTACAGCAGGAACCTACTTTATGGAAGGAATGATTCTTTTCCACCAGAAATCCAGAGGACCTTCTACTGCGCTAAGCTTTGATTTTTGAATTACTCACTTGTGATTCTTTCTTAGGCCGGCGTCACACTAGGCGTATGAAAATACAGTCTGTTTTTTACGACCGTAATACGCAGTAATTGTCCCAAAACACTGTTCCGTATTCAATGCGAGGATGTGATTTTTACGCACAAATTTATCTGTGTGTCATCCGTATGGCTTCCATACGGCGATTTTTTCTCGCAGGCTTGCAAAATGGACATATCATGGATCCATCGGCTCAAATATTCTAAAAAATATATATACAGTCTCCATATATATATATATATATATATATATATATATATATATATATATATACACTCACCGGCCACTTTATTAGGTACACCATGCTAGTAACGGGTTGGACCCCCTTTTGTCTTCAGAACTGCCTCAATTCTTCGTGGCATAGATTCAACAAGGTGCTGGAAGCATTCCTCAGAGACTTTGGTCCATATTGACATGATGGCATCACACAGTTGCCGCAGATTTGTCGGCTGCACATCCCAAAGATGCTCCATACAAGGCAGGATGGATCCATGCTTTCATGTTGTTTACGCCAAATTCTGACCCTACCATCCGAATGTCGCAGCAGAAATCGAGACTCATCAGACCAAGCAACGTTTTTCCAATCTTCTACTGTCCAATTTCGATGAGCTTGTACAAATTGTAGCCTCAGTTTCCTGTTCTTAGCTGAAAGGAGTGGTACCCGGTGTGGTCTTCTGCTGCTGTAGCCCATCTGCCTCAAAGTTCGACGCACTGTGCATTCAGAGATGCTCTTAGGCCTACCTTGGTTGTAACGGGTGGCGATTTGAGTCACTGTTGCCTTTCTATCAGCTCGAACCAGTCTGCCCATTCTCCTCTGACCTCTGGCATCAACAAGGCATTTCCGCCCACAGAACTGCCGCTCACTGGATTTTTTTTCTTTTTCGGACCATTCTCTGTAAACCCTAGAGATGGTTGTGCGTGAAAATCCCAGTAGATCAGCAGTTTCTGAAATACTCAGACCAGCCCTTCTGGCACCAACAATCATGCCACGTTCAAAGGCACTCAAATCACCTTTCTTCCCCATACTGATGCTCGGTTTGAACTGCAGGAGATTGTCTTGACCATGTCTACATGCCTAAATGCACTGAGTTGCCGCCATGTGATTGGCTGATTAGAAACTAGTTGTTAACAAGAAGTTGGACAGGTGTACCTAATAAAGTGGCCAGTGAGTGTATATATACATATATCATCAGTGAGACACATATATATATATATATTTATATTTAATTCAGTGCTAGATAGCAGAAAAGCCGGTAATTCAATTGCCAGCTTTTGCTATCTCCTTCACAAACCCGACAGGATATGAGACATGGTTTACATACAGTAAACCATCTCATATCCCTTCTTGTATTACATATTCCTCTTTACTAATGTAACAAGTGTCTCTGTGTAAAATTTGGGTGCTCTAGCTGTTAAATTAAAGGGTTAAATCCCGGAAAAAATTGGCATGGGCTCCCGTGCAATTTTCTCCACCAGAGTAGGAAAGCCAGTGACTGAGGGCAGATATTAATAGCCTAGGGAGGGACCATGGTCATAAGACCCCCGTGGCTACAAACATCTGCCCCCAGCCACCCCAGAAAAGGCACATCTGGAAGATGCACCTATTCTGGCACTTGGCCTCTCTCTTCCCACTCCCCTGTAGTGGTGGGATATGGGGTAATGAAGGGTTAATGTCACCTTTCTATTGTAAGGTGACATTAAGCCAGATTAATAATGGAGAGGGGTCAATCATGACACCTATCCATGATTAATCCAATGTACTGTAGTTACCTCCAGTCACGGTGATGCGCCCTTTGCTGGATGAACTCATATGAACTTGGGAAATATTCTGCAAAGTTCCCAGGCTCGAGTTCATGTGAGTTCATCCAGCAGAGGGCGCATCGGGAGGAGAAAATTGCGCGGGAGCCCACGCCAATTTTTTTCGGGATTTAACCCTTTAATTTAATAGCTAGAGACCCCAAATTTTACACAGAGACACTTGTTACATTAGTAAAGAGGAATATGTAATAAAAGAAGGGATATGAAATGGTTTACTGTATGTAATCCATGTCTTATATCCTGTCGGGTTTGTGAAGGAGATAGGAAAAGCCAGCAATTGAATTACCGGCTTTTCTGCTATCTAGCACTGAATTAAATATAAATATATATATGTGCCTCACTGACATATATATATATATATATATATATATATATATATATATATATATATATATATATATATATATATATATCTATATATATATATACACCTATTCTATGTGTACACATTTGTTCTACCTATTCTATTGCAACCTGTCAGTGTGATTTTACTGTACACCGCACTGAATTGCCGGCTTTTCTATAGAACACCGCTGCGTATTTCTCGCAAGTCACATGCATGGTCCGTGTGTAATCTGTAATTTTCTCGCCCCCATAGACTTTCATTGGCGGATTTTTTGAGCAATACGCTGACAAACGCAGCATGCTGCGATTTTCTACGCCCGTAACATACTGTATATTACGGATGCGTAATATACAGCAGACAGGAGCTGCCCCATAGAGAATCATTGGGCTGTGTGCAATGCGTATTTTCTGGACGTATTTTCTCGCTAGTGTGACGCCGGCCATATTGGTTGATTGACATCAGAATAATTTTCTCTGTTGGACCAAGGATCTTCAGTCCCACATACCTCTTTGGTACCAACTTACATAGTAGTTGTACTATACTGTAAATACATTCTTATTTTTTAAGTCCTGGGGTCTATCCCAGTACATGTCAATTGGTGATGAATTTATACTTCAGTTAGGCTGGTCTAACACATCCCTTTATTATTTTCCCGTCTTTCAAAAGCAACCAATATTTTTTCAATATGCTGGACCCATTTTTGGCCCATTTGTCAGCTTTTTTCATGTGTTAAGTTGTTTTTAGTTTTTCTACCCATTTAACAGTAAAGGATGGAGAGCACATCCCTGTGCTATTTGTTTTTTCTCTGAGCCATTGACTTGCATTGGTGACCTTGATCTGCAACATGGATCATAGTAGGACGTGTCTCCTTTACTTGTTCTTTTTCCCTTTTCAAAGGACACGTGAAAAGGCAAACTCATTGTAATAGGTCTGTGATCTATCCATAAAAGTAACAGATATCGCACCGAAAAAAACCAAAAACTAATGCCAATGCAACCGCCACGTTTTTCAAGGCGAAAACTCTTCAGGTAAATTCCAGCGGTTCTGAATAGTCTTGGAAAAGCTGTTTTGATGTTGGTTTTCTGATGGCTCAACTTCCAACGCCTTTGCTCTATTTTTTAAAGTTTTTAGTGCAGACAGCTTCAAGACAAAGTCACCCAAAGAATTAACATGTTACTTCTTTTATAGGAGTTGTCAGTGTTACTGCAGACTTATTAATTCCCTCAGCGCATGTACTGTGCTCTGTGGGGATTCGCCAATTTCCGACCCAAGACTGGAGGATATGCATGAGTTATACATAATCCCGGCCCGTGAGCGTGGCCTTGCTCCATTCACTTTTATTGAGCGAGGCCTCTCCCCCTGGCCGGGAGTATGTATAACTCATACATATCCTCCGGTTCCAGGTCTGAAACTGACGAATCCCCGCAGTGAGTGCTTTGGGGGGATTCACAAGTCATAAGGGGATTTGGACCGGACAACCCCTTTGACTTCTGCAAAATGGAATATGTGCACAACTGCACCGTTTTGACATTGCTGTAGACTACGTTTTGTGGCAGTTTTGTACATTTTTCCTACTTGGAATCCACCTGAAAAATAATTTGTTTTATAATTGGACAGGTACGTTCCTCACATGCCTGAAATAGCTTTAGCATCATATAACTTCTTTTTTGTCTCCAATCTAATTTTCTAGGACAGATTTCTTATTTCCTCATTGCTGGATAGATGAATGAATGGTCAGATTTTGTGAGAGGTGAAGGTACAGTATTTCAGTTGTGATTGATTTGCTAACTTCAACTATAGAGCATTGTATCTCATTTCTATGCTAGCAAATGGTGAAAGAAGCATCGGCTTACCTATTCCAAGCTACAGAGAACCGACTTTCCATAAAAAACGTGAAGATTCTAATTCCATTAACTTGGACGTTAAAAACCAGCTATGAATCAAGTACAAAAGAAAGTTATGAAAAGGTGAGAAGGTTTTCCATACCCTGAATATATCAATACGTAAGTTTTAAACATTTCTTTCAACATATAGAAGGTATTACTGTGGCCACAACATTGACCCTTTAACAACCATGAAATGTTTTGTTTTTTTTGTTTTTGCTCTTCACTCCTCTTTTTCCAATGTTTCCATTACATTTATATTTTTCCATCGACATGGCCATGTTAGGGCTTGTTTATTGCGAGACAAGCTGCAATTTCTATTCACACCGAGCATATTACCATACAATGCATTGAAAAATGGTAACAAAAATTCCTCGTGAGCTGAATGGCGAAAAAAAAGCAATTCTGCTATTGTCCCTACAGCATTCATTGCATGGTAAAAATTCTTTGAAGACCTGATTGTCTAGGTTAGTGTAACTATGAAAATACCAAGCTGACATAGACTTTTTTTCTTCTATTTATGTCTATGTTCCCATGATGAGCTTTTGGTGACTTTTTATGCTACAGAATTTCTGCAGTATTTCTGAACCTATTACATAAATTAGATTACTTGTGTTTTTTCTTAGTGTTTTTGTGTGTTTTCTTTACATGCAGTTTTTGATGCTGTGTTTTTGTCTCTTGTTGGTATGTCATGCTTTAAATAAAGCTGATTTGGTTTTGATACTTCCTGGTACTTGGCTTTGGCAAAACTTTACTGACATACTTAGATGTGGATTACATGTGTGTTTTTGATGCCTTATCGCAGCGTAATTGCACTAAAAACCTATTTGCGTTTACTTGCATTTTTTCCGCATCTAATGCAAGTCTATGTGAAATATTTGAACAGAAAACTCAGCGTATCTGCAAAATAAATTAACATGTTGTGGATTTGAAACAAGCATTGAAGGTCAGTTTATGCTGAGTAAAAAAAGCTCAATGTGCATAAGATTTCTATAAATCCTATCCACTTTGCTGGAACTGTAAGCAAAAATACTCATCATCAAAAACCCATGAAAAGCTCATCGTGGGAAGGTAGCCTTACAGTTTCCATATTTTTTTAATATTTTGATAGAGTGGATTTTTATGGATGTACCGATACCAAATATGCTTATTTTTTCTTTTCTTAATATTTAATGGGGAAAAATGGGGTTGATTTACGATACGATACGATACACTTTATTGATCCCGTGGGAAATTATGGTATCACAGCAGCACAACTTAAATCATAAAAATCATAAAAATCATAAATGAATTACTTAATTGACATGACAGTGGAGTTGACAGAAGAACATTATACATTAGAATAGGACATACACAACGGGTGAACTGAAATGTAGAGAAATAAAGTAGACATTCACCTTGATGATTTAACCCTAATATTATTGTTGTACATTCCCATAGCAGTTGGCACAAACAATTTCCTATATTTTTCCTTCAAAAATTCAAAAAATTCAAAAATTTGAATTTTTGATCACTAAATTGTCTCCTCGAAAACTCAATCTATATCTTAGCTTTAGAGGAACATCAAGATTGCAGAGATGGGGTCTTCAGCAGGACCCCGTCTGTCATAGTAGCCTATCAATTTTATTTCTTAACTATGGGCCTAAAAGCTAACTGGCAAATAGTTGCTAACTTCCTGCTTGTTCTACATAGTATTGGCTCACAGCGGTCATGGACTGCTCCTGCCAGTGATTCAGCTGCTTCACATAAACAGAGCAGCTCTTCTTCTTCTGAGCTGCTCTGTCAATGGGGCGTCACTGCTGACCTCATGCTTTGACAGCCGGCTCCCCACAGTTATGCAACAGAGAGCTGGCTGTCAGTCAACATGATGTCGGCAGTCACGCCCCATCAACATGGCAGAGCAGAGGAGTAGCAGCTTCTCTGTCAGTGTTACATCTGTGGAAGAATCACCAGCAGTAGCGGTCTGTGACCGCTCTGTGCCATCAGCAATGTGTGCTGGACACAACAGGCAGGAAGTTAGCAACTACCTGCCTGTTGGTTCTTTGACTCATGGTAAAAAAATTCAATAGTTCAGGATAACCCCTTTACTTTACATCAGAAAGCGGGAAGAAACTAAACCACCGCAGCAAAATAACATGTAAATACATTTGAGTTTTTGCATTAATTTTATCACAATGGTGCAGCCCCTTAATACTGGTATAAGGGCTTCATTGTTAAAAATAAAGCACAGAAAAACAGGACAAAATTCCAAATGAGTTGTCATTATAGTTTTGTTTTGGGTGTCTTTTTACCATGTTCATTGTACAGAAAAAATGACTGACAATATGAGTTTTGTAAGTGAATGCAATTATGTTGACACCGCACTTACAGTACATCGTATTTGCATTATTTTAGTGGTTTAAAAAGATTCGGAACTTCTGAATTTTGGAAATTTAAAAAAGAATAAAATTGTTTTGTTTTCCTTTTTTTGGGAGGGGCGGAGCTGACGTTTTTATTGGTACATGCAAAGTTTTGATTGTTTTGTATTGCATTTTTGCAAGTGATCACAAAACAGCAATTCTGACATTGTGATTTTTCTCTTTATTGTGTTTACCTTATGGGTTAAATAATTTTACATTTTGATAGATCAAACTTTTGTGGGCATGACAATAGCAAATGTGCTTAGTGTTTACTTTATTTTTCAATTGAGAAAACAAAGGGCTGATCTTTTATTATTTAAAAAAAACCTTTTTGGGGAGAACTTTACCTTCAAATCAAACCTCCGGTTGCGTACATCAGATAAGAAAAAAATGTAACATGTCCAGGTTTATTATAGAACAGTGACCTACATAATCATTGCTTCCAGGGGAGTATATTGCTAACATACAGGGCTGCATGGAGCACAAATAATCAAAAACATTGGTCCCTCTGGCGCCTCCAATATCCTTGCAATGCCAGATTATTTTATTGCCCCTTCCTAAAGTGCAGCAGTAGAGAACACTAAAACCATTGAAAGCGTCATAATGAGCAGCCCTGAGCTAAAACCACTGAAAGGACAGTGGTAAAAAGAAGAAAATAACTAATTTAATCCAAGAACGTACCTCATCTCAATTTACAATCAGAAATGGAAAAAGTGTACAGACATTTAACCCCTTGTGGGAGCACGTCTATGAAAATATAATTTTATTTCTAGAGCTAGAACACTTTAATTTTTCCATCATTGTAGCCAGTGGCATCACTTGAAGCTTATTGACTCCAATGCTAAATTTTCAATGGGACCCCCAATCCCCCAATCATTGCAGGTCTTTAATAATATTGGTCTTTTCATATAGGACAAAGGGACTTTTTGGGCCCCTTAGGTTCCAGGGTCCGGGCGCGTTTGCAACCCCTGCAACTATTTTAGTTACACCTTTGACTGTACCTTGTGTTTCCTGTACAAATTGTATTTTTTAATTGCGCTATTTTAGTGTACATATAATATATTAATAAGCTTTTTTTATATGTCATTATCTTGGGAGATGTAAAAAAAAATAACAGCAATTCTTTTATTTACAGTATTTATTTTTTGAGGGTTTACGGCAGTCACCACAAGGTATAAATGAAAAAGTCAGTATATTCTGCAGATCAATACAAATGAGGCGATTTCAAATACATATAGGTTTTTATGTTTTATTCTTTTTGCGCAATAAAATACTTTATTACACTTTATATATTCTATGGATGGAGCTGTGTGATGATGAGATGACTTTTTATGCATCATATTGGGGTACACAGGACTTTTTAATTGCCTTCTATTGCATTTTTGTTGCCAAATGGGATGAGCAAAAAACAGCAATTCTTGTTTTTTGTTTTTTTTTTATAAAACCCTGTGGATGCCACTATTGGTATTGTCAGTGGCATATAAGGGGTTAAGCTGCCAGTATCACAGCTAGGTTTAATCCTATCAGTTGCACAAGAGCACGGTTATGCATTATAGTCACCCATTTGCTGCTCCAGGAACTGGCACCTGACTCCTTACACAATTCAGGAAACATGCTGTGTTGCTACTTTACAGTGAAAAAAAATGCTAGTTTTTTTTGTAACAAATGAACAACCCCTTTTTACCATTTCTCCACTGTGCAAGTTGGTTAACCAGTATGGCTGCTATTAATGCATTTATATGACTTCTTGCCAACCTTTTCTACACCTCTAAGCAACCATGGGGATTTTTTGCAAAAAAAATTGCAACATTTTGTGATTTTACCCTGCTTTTTGCCACTTTCCAGAAGTGATCATGTTTAGCTTTTAGGTTTTGGACACTATTAAGAATTACGACTTTTGAAAAAATAAATGCATCAGTGCAGGTTGTTTTCCAAGGCTGACATCTTTCTGCGAGAGCAGCTAATGGAGCTTGGTCCCATCACTGCTTTTTAACCATGCTTTTTTAGTCACTAACAGCGGAATTTGAGTATCATGATTGCCAGTGCACTTGTGCGTCTGCGCTCATCACCACTCCAATTCAAAGTGATCACATGGTGTTAAAGGGATGTATGAACACCTGCTGAAAGCACGCATGGCTGACATCTTTGGATATGTTCACATTGAGTTTAAGGGTCCAATAACCATGGACCCTCTCTAGGCTATTAATATCTGCCCCCAGTCACTGGCTTTACCACTCTGGCGGAGAGCCCACGCCAATTTTGTCCGCGATTTAACCCTTTAATTTAATAGCTAGAGCCCCCAAATTTGACACACAGACACTTCTTACATTAGTGAAGAGGAATATGTAATAAAAGAAGGGATATGAGATGGTTTACTGTATGTAAACCATGTCTCATATCCTGTCGGGTTTGTGAAGGAGAGAGCAAAAGCCGGCAATTGAATTAGCGGCTTTTATGCTATCTAGCGCTGCATTAAATATAAATATACATATATAGGTGTCTCACTGACATATATATATGTATATATACCTATTCTATGTGTATATATCTACTCTATTCTAACCTGTCAGTGTGATTTTACTGTACACCGCGCTGAATTGCCGGCTTTTCAAAGGACACCGGTGCATAAAAATCGGACAGAACTCGCATGGTGCGAGTGCTGTGCGATTTGTTTCTCGCACCCATTGACTTGCATTGGCGAGTCTCATCCGAGAATCGCAGCAATATGCAGCATGCTGCGATTTTTTTCTCAGCCGAACCAGATTTTTCTCAGTCCGATTTCGGCTGAGAAAAAAAACGCAAATGAAAAGACACCTATTGAATAACATTGGTCCGAGTGCAATCCGATTTTTTATCAGATTGCACTCATCCATTTTTCTCGCAAGTGGAAAGTGGCCCTAACTCTCACTTCAGTGGCTTCATTAGGACTTGCATCTGAAGCCCTGCAAAACGGGATTTGGCTAGGCAGCAAGATGTGGTTTGCCGCGTCTTGGAGCCTGCCACTGATAGACGTATATGTCAGAAAATGATGTCTGATGCAGCACACAGTGACTCCATCTGCATCCTTAGAATAAATGACCCTGTCAGCGCATTCGCCCGAACCCCATTTCCAGGGGCTTAAGACAAGAGGGTGGGTAAAACGTGATAGTAATCGAGCCCCAGTCATCCTTCATAGCAGAACATCATAGTAGAAAATGATCATAGCAGAATGTCAGATTGAGTATATACTGTAATGCGGTAATATTGTAGTATATAGAAGAAGTGATAAAACAATTGCAGATTCAAAACAAGGACAACAAAACAAAATAGAATAAAAAAAAGTTTTACAAAACATAAAAAGTTAAGAAGTTTAACACAATAAAAAGAAAATTTCAAATCACCCCACCTTTCCATGTTTAAAAGTAAAGAAAAAAACTATTAAATATATCCCACATTGCTGCCTCCATTAACATCTATCAAAAAAATAATTAGTCCACGGAATAAATGCTGGAAAGAGAAAAAAATCAAAATGAGAGAATTGCTGTTTTTTTCTTTGCGGTACATCCGCAAAAAACAAACAAACAATAAAAAACTAAAATTTTGAATATATCCCAAAATAGTATTAATAACAATATCAATTCACCATGCAAATGAAAAGCCCTCTCATATCAGCATCTATGGAAAAATAAAAAGTTAATTGTCTCAGAAAATGGACACAATAGACAATTTTTATTTTCGTACAAATTGTACATTTTTTCACCATTCAAGCCTATCCAAGTTTGGTATCCAAACACTGTTAAAATTAGGGAATTGTTTTTTTTTGCCATTTCACTACTTTAATTTATTTTTCCTTTTTTTCCAGTACATCATATGATAACATGATGCTATTCAAGACTACAGCTTGTCCCACAAAAATCAAGCCCTCATATGGCTATGATAATGGAAAAATATAAAGTTATGACTTTTAGAAGAAGTGGAGGAAAAAATTAAAAAGCAAAAATGATTAAAGATTAAAAAAATACTCTTGATAATGGATGACTGACCCCATGTGTCTAGTTAGGAAACAGACAACGGAGTATGCCTGAATCTTTAACTTATGCATATTTTCCAGTCTTAGGCTAAGTTCACATTAGCGTTTCTGTGTGCAGCGTATCATCTGCATACGCAATCGCATGCCAAAATGCTTGCAACAGCAAGCTTACGCATGCGCATCATCTTGAGCATGACGCAAACAAAAACGCTGCGTGTGCATGCGTTTAAATGCGTTTTGCCATGCGTTTGTGTTTTTTATGCTCATGATAGAAGCGGTGACATCATTTTCCGATGTATGCGGATTATACGCTACGCACAGAAACGCTAATGTGAACCCGGCCTAAGTCTACAAAAAAAACAGGCTGATAAGCTCTCTAATGAGAAACTTTGGGTTCTCACCTTGCTTTACATTTATATAAGTAGATTTAACTAGGAAAAGATTAAAAAGAGCTTTGGATGGACAACTCACTTTGAAAATAACACTTTCATAATACAACGCTCTCATCGTCTATATTTTGTTCCAACAGGCAGATATTATTATTTCAAGTCCGATTCTGAAATTTGGTGACTTTCCATATACTGCTCAGTACCGAGGCTGCGGGGAGCAAGGAGAATACATTCATCTAACTCCTGATTATTTGCTAAATGCAAATCTGTCCTCAGTATATGGATCTCCAGGTAATATTCTAATACTCCATGAATGTTTTTAAAACTTAATAGATGTACAAAATGTCAGACTGGAGTGATACAGGCCACCAGTAAGACTGACTGTTCAGCCACATACAAATATTACATTACCCTCATTTACAAATTTCCCTATCCTTAATAGTAAACTGGTAAACTAAATAATAAATTGCTTCGTTTGGTAAATGAATGGTGAGATGCTGCTTCTGTCTGTAGGTAGCAAATCAAATGTATTGGGCCAACTACTGCTCATTTTGGGTGTTGGCTTACTCCTGCACAGTGGCCCACCAGGGAATTCTCCTGTTCCCCTGAAAGCCAGTCCGAGCATGCATTTATGATATTATGTCTTGTAGCACAGGTGAGGTATTTGTAAACTAATGCATTGAGAACATTTTGATGATTGATTGTTGCATATTACACATATCTTCCTTCTTACCCCTAAGAAGGACTTGTCACCAGGTCAAAAATGAATGTCCACTTTTGTTTTACTTCTTCCATTCCTCTTAGTATGATGGGTTTTTTTTTTCAGAGACATGGGCCTTTTTATTTAGTGCAAATTTTGATGGTCTTTACCAAGGGGCTTGGTGCATAGAATTCTCTTGGGGTGCGTATCTTTAGTTTGCTTTGCATTATTACCTTGTGAGCTATGCCACCTTGGAAAACACTATTAAAAGTAGTATCACATAAATGGCCATATCTTAAGAACCGTATAGCAAATATAAAAAATAAACAAATCAATGCAGTATGGAATAAGAGGGAATAGCAGGAATAAAACCAAAGAAAAATCTGGCAACTTTTGAGCTGTTGACAGGGATAACAATATCAGACATCATCAGTGATGATGCTTTGTTTCCGGGTGGGGAAAGCATCGGCAGCAGTGATGATATCACGTTTGCGTATTCCAGCATACATTGGGGATTCTCAAACAAAACATCTGTTAGGGCTAGCGGAACGCACCAAATAATAAGAAAGATAGAGTAAGGTGCGTTCGCAGCCCGGGGTCCACTGTGC
Organism: Ranitomeya variabilis; assembly: GCF_051348905.1. NCBI lineage: Eukaryota > Metazoa > Chordata > Amphibia > Anura > Dendrobatidae > Ranitomeya > Ranitomeya variabilis. Next base: position 63,627,789 of record NC_135239.1, on the reverse strand, counting down.
AGAGATGGAACCTGCTGCCAAGTAATGACGGACTATATGGCGGTACAATTTGGATACACACATGGGTTAATTTCACCCTGTGTGAAGGAAACGAACCCTGTTGCGTCACAGGGCCGCGGTACCGCACCAAGAGACAAAGCAAGGAGTCTCAGAACTCAATCCCAAGACACAGGATTTGAGTTTATATAGACCTCTTGCGCTCGACACCGCAACTGGGGTGTCAGAGTGAAAGAAATAATAATAAAGATGCACGAGAGTGCGTGCGGTGCTGCACTGGCGGACGCCACTAACCACCCAGGCTTGGGTCAGGAAAGCGCTGTGAAAGTGCACGGCGCCGCACTGGCGGTCACAGCAATTAGATGCTGTATTGTGTGTTACGTGCTGATGGCTAAGTCGGGCGCTAGATAGCAATCATCCACCTTATGCGAGCAGTCATACTCAAGGGAGGGGATAATTAATGAATGACTTTCACACATCAACACACACACGTTTACAAGTTTACACTAGCGCATGGCGGTGCGGTCATGCGAACCTATTATAGCTGCAGCATGTACAGGACCTTCCCAGAAGGACCAATGGGGGGCTGCCACAGAAGTTGAGCACCTTCAGGACCTTCCTGGAGGACCAGTGGAATCTGCTGCAGTATCTGAGCATGTGACCCTCGATCTCCAACGGGAGATCTTGCCCTGGGCATGCTCAGAAGGGGAAAAGCAGGACTTAGTCCCAAATGCATCTGCTCGCCGCTGCCCAGCACTGGCTTCAATTGCAGAAGCTGGAAAAGCAGCAGTAACCCTATGCACAGAGTGAGACTGAGCAAGACGCTGAGCAGACTCCACTGCGGCTGGAGAAGAATGGGAGACCGCAGCAGACATGGTTTGAGATTCCCCCTGTGCAGTGGTGGGAACTCGACTCCTAACAACATCATTGGAACAAAAGTAAAAAAAAAATTAAAATAAAAAAACAGGATGATAGAGAAGAGCAGGAATTGTAGGGGAATTTTCAGTTAAGTATATTAGAAAAAATATTAGATTTAAATTATAGATTTGGTTTCAGAACCTGCTTAGTCTCTATTTTGCGTAGAACCATTGAGGGTTTTCTAAGATATGCTATCCTGAAATATCTTGCTAAATATAACCTCATAACCCAGCATCAACATGGGTTTATGAGTTATTGTTCCTGTCAAACTAATCTGATCAAATTTTCTTAGGAGGTAAGTTCCAGACTGGACCAAGGTAAGTCTGTGGATGTTGTCTATCTGGAAATTACAAAGGTATTTCAATAAAGTGCCACATAAAGTTTCATATATAAATCGGGAATAATAGAACTAGGAGAAAATTTGTGTAATTGGGTTAACAAACAGTGGTTAATAATGGAACACATTCTGACTAGGTCAGAGTTAATAGTGCAGTACCACAGGGGTCAGTATTGGGCCCTCTCTTTAAGCATTTATTAATGACTTTCCAGAGTCACAGTAAAATGTCAATGTAAATTTTCAATTTTTGCAGATAATAAAATTTCAATGTTTGCAGATGATACTAAACTCTGCAAGGTAGCTAACACAGAGAAGGATAATTTAATATTACAGAGTGATCTATGTAAGCTTGAGCTGTAGACTAAGAAATAACAATTGAATTTTAGTGTAGATAAATGTAACGTCACGGACTGGTGCTGAGGAAGTTAAATGTACAATTATGTGCTAAATGGTAAAACACTGGGTAAAACTGTCAATGAAAGACTTCGTGTATGGGCGGATGGCAAAGTCAACTTTATTGACTAGCTGCAAGCAGCTGCTAAAAAGGCATACACAATCATGGAATGCAGTAAAAGTGGCAAAAAAGCTCAATACAAGTCACTAATGTGTCCACACTTAGAATACTGTGCACAACTATGGGATCAATGTATAAGAAGGACATAGCTGACTGGAGCAAGGGCAGAGAGAAGCGACCATGGTTAAGGGAATGGATGGACCGCCATACGAGGACAGGTTATCAAACTGGAGCTAATTCAGTTTTGAAGAATATTTTTTTAGGGGTGATCTTATTACAATGTACAAATGTATGAAGGAATAGAAAAGAGATATTTTAATTATATTTTTACACCTAGGGCTTCAATGATGATAAGGGGGCATCATCCACATTTAAAGAAAAAAAAGGTTCATTCATCATAACAGAGATTCCCACGCTCGAGTTCATATGAGTTCATCCAGCAGAGGGCGCATCACCGCGACTCAAGGTAACTGCAGGACATTCCCCTGCACTCCATTCATTCACAAAATTTTACAGACAGGAGTACAGCTGCATTAGCAGGCTCCTGGGTGTAAAATGATTTAACCCCTTCAGATGGATTTACATCGTGAGATGTGACTGAACGACGGAAGGTATGGGATATTGTTGATTTTTTATTTTTCCTTTTTTACAGAACGAGGGTCTTCAGGTGGATTAAGAGTATAATAAAATATTAAAACACCCTGTGTCTTTATTTCATTAAAATACTTTTTAATAATGTGTGTTTTATTAACAATTTCGTACTATTGGATTAATAATGGATAGGTGTCATAATTGACGCCTCTCCATTATTAACCTGGCTTAATGTCACCTTACAATAGCAAGGTGACATTAACCCTTCATTACCCCATATCCCACCGCTACACGGGAGTGGGAAGAGAGTGGCCAAGTGCCAGAATAGGCGCATCTTCTAGATGTGCCTTTTCTGGGGTGGCTGGGGGCAGATGTTTTTAGCCAGGGTGGGCCAATAACCATGGACCCTCTCTAGGCTATTAATATCTGCCCTCAGTCACTGGCTTTACCACTCTGGCGGAGAAAATTGCACTGGAGCCCACGCCAATTTTTTCCGCGATTTAACCCTTTATTTTACAAGCTAGAGCGCCCAAATTTTGCACATGCACACTACTAACATTAGTAGTGTGGAATATGCAAAAAAAAAAAGAGATATGAGATGGTTTACTGTATGTAAACCATGTCTCATATCCTGTTGGGTTTGTGAAGGAGATAGCAAAAGCCGGCAATTGAATTACTGGCTTTTGTGCTATCTCGCGCTGAATTAAATATAAATACAGTATATATATATATATATATATATATATATATATATATATATATATATATATATGTGTCTCAATGACATACATTTTTATATATATATATATATATATATATATATATATATATAGACTGTATATATGTTTTAACGAACATTTTAGCCAATAAATCCATTAGATGTCGGTTTTGCAAGCCTGCAAGAAAATATCGCAGTACGGATGCCATACGGATTACATACGGAGGATGCCATGTGCAAAATACGCTGCCACACCCTGCCTACGGATGACATACGGATCACTATTTTGGGAACATTTCTGCGTATTACGGCCGTAAAAAACGGACCGTATTTTCATACGCTGAATGTGACGCCGGCCTAAGAGCGATAAACTTCTTGACCAAAACAGTTCCACAAGGATGCTCCAACCTCAAAACATACTGTGGCTCATGTATTTAAAAGGAATGTTTATTTGGGAATTGAGCTAATGTTACAATCAACTAACATTTTTGGCAATTTTTGTTTTCCTACCACAATCTGAATTAAACATCTTTCAGTTTTCACTCTGGCCACTCCTGCTATTCTAGACTCTTACATAGTGTCCTTTTAGGTAATTCACAAGTACATTAGCAGCAATGGACTGACTCAGACCCTATCTTTTGTATTGAAGCATCTAATGACTGTGAGCAAAGATCATCGGAAAGGTAAGGAGAGCATGGTCAGATGAACCATTGCCTATTATGAATGGTGGTTTCTATGTCATCAGCTGTGTATAGAGGTGTTACCTGTCATTGTAATTCTGCCTGTGCGATCATAATGAGACATTTGAAAAGTCTTCTGTGAGGAACAGGAAGTATGAATCTAATAAAGCCCTGTGGCCAGTGTTAAATTGCAAGATTTTTACTTAATTTCTTTCTAATACAGATCATGATATGAAAAAAAACATTACCAAGAATGTTTAAAAAAATTATTTCACATAAAGTCTAATATAAACAATAGGTAATTTTCTGATTATATATTCCCATTAAGTACATTTTTGTAAACTCTTTTATCATGTAAATTATTTAGAAAGTGATTAGTCTTATGTCTATAATCCACAAAATAACTAGACTTTACATTTCAGGTATGTGTTTTGTTTTTTCTTAGGAAGAACATTTGTCCATGAATGGGCGCACCTCCGCTGGGGAGTCTTCGATGAATATAGCACTGAGAGTCCCTATTACATTTCTAAAGAACTTAAAGTTGAAGCTACAAGGTGAATAATTATATTCACTGTGAATATTATGTTTCTTTCATGTACAATCATAAGGCACATTGTTCTGTAACAATAATGACACTATTAATCATTCCTGAGAGGGATAGGTTATTTATTTAGTCTGTAGGAATATACATACACTGCTCAAAAAAAATAACGGGAACACTAAAATCCCACATCCTAGTTATCACTGACTGAAATATTCAAGTTGCAAATCTTTATTTACTACACAGTGGAATGTGTTGAGAACAATAAAACATAAAAATGATCAATGTAATTCAAAATCAATATCCCATGGAGATCTGGATTTGAGGATTTGGAATGATACTCAAAATGAAAGTGGAAAATCAAACTACAGGCTGATCCAACTTCAGTGGAAATGCAAGACAAAGAAATGATGCTAAGTAGTGTGTGTGTGTAGTGTGTGTGGCCTCCACATGCCTGTATGACCTCCCTACAATGCCTGGGCATGCTCCTGATGAGGTGGCAGATATTCTCCTAAAGGATCTACTCCCAGACCTGGGTTAAAGCATCAGTCAACTCCTGGACAGTCTGTGGTGCAACGTGGCATTGGTGGATGGAGCAAGACATGATGTCCCAGATGTACTTGATTGGATTCAGGTCAGGCCAGTCCATAGCATCAATGCCTTCATCATGCAGGATCTGCTGACACACTTCAGCCACATGAGGCCTAGTATTGTCATGCATCAGAAGGAACCCAGGGCCAACTGCACATGTATATGGTCTCACAATGGGTCTGAGAATCTCTTCCTGGTATCTAATGGTAGTCAGGGTACCTCTGGCTAGTGCATGAAGGGCTGTGCGGCCCTACAAAGAAATGCCTTTCCACGTCATTACTAACCCACTACCAAAGTGGTTATGTTGGAGGATTTTGCAGACAGCACAACTTTCTCCAAGGTTTATCCAGACTTTATCACGTTTGTCTCAAATCTGCCAATCTTGGGGTTCTCTGGCAAATGCCAATCGCGCTGCAAGGTGTCGGCCTGTAAGCACAACACCCACTTGTGGCTGTCGGGCCCTCATACCACCCTCATGGAGTCTTTTTCTGACAGTTTGAACAGACACATGGATGTTAGTGGCCTTCTGGAGGTCATTTTGCAGGGCTCTGGCACTGCTCCTGTTTCTCCTTGCACAAAGGAGGAGATAGCGGTTCTGCTGCTGAGTTGTATCCTCCTATGGCCTCTCCCACATCTCTTGGTGTATTGGCCTGTCTCCTGGTATCTGCTTCATTCTCTGGACACTGTGCTATCAGACACAGGTACCCTTCTTGCCACAGCTCACATTGATGTACCATACCGGATGAGTTGCACTACTTGAGCAACTTCTGTGGGTTGTAGACACCGCCTCATGCTACTGTACAGTACCTCTATGCATGAGAGCAATGAAAAAATGCAAAAGGGACCAAAACAACAGCCAAAAAGTCAGAGAACAAAGAAATGGTCTGTCGTCACCCCCTGTAAAACCACTCCTTAGGGGGGTTGTCTTGCTAATTGCCTATAATTTTTACGTGTTATCTGTTCCATTTGCAAAACAGCAGGATAAATTGATTCATCATTGTTGCTTTATAACTGGACAGTTAAATTGTGTTCTTTAAGTGTTCCCTTTATGTTTTTGAGCAGTATATGTATACAGTTTTGTGAAAAGTGTTTGTCCCTTTCCGATTTTCTATTCTTTACATGTTTGTCACACTTAAATGTTTCAGATCACCAAACAAATTTAAATATTAGACAAAAATAACACAAGTAAACATAGAATCCAGTTTTTAAATGAAGGTCTTTATTCTTAAGGGAAAAAGAAACCCAAACCTACAGGGCCCTGTGTGAAAAAATGATTGCCCCCTAAGCCTAATAACCCTTGCCACCCATAGCAACAACAACTGCAATCAAACGTTTGCGACAACTGGTAAATGGTAATGAGTCTTTTTTAATGTTCTGGAGGAATTTTGGCCCACTCATCTATGCAGAATTGGTGTAATATAGCCACATTGCAACATTTCCGAGCATGAACCACTTTTTAAGGTCATGCCACAACATCTCAATTGGATTAAGGTCTGAACTTTGACTAGGCCACTCCAAAGTCTTAATTTTGTTTTCTTAAGCCACTCAGAGGTGGATTTGCTGGTGTGCTTTGGATCAATGCCCCATTGCCTAACCCAAGTGCGCTTCAGCTTGAGGTCACGAACAGATGGCCAAACATTCTCCTTCAGGATTTTTTGGTAGACATCAGAATTCATGGTTCCATTTTCCACAGCAAGTATTCTAGGTCATGAAGCAGTAAAACATCCCCAAACCATCACACTACCACCACTATATTTTACTGTTGGTATAATGTTCTTTTCTGAAATGCTTTGTTACTTCTACGCCAGATGTAATGGGACAAACACCTTCCAAATATTCAACTTTTGTCCCGTCAGTACACAGAGCATTCTCCCAAAAGTCTTGGGGATTATATTCAAGATATTTTCTGGCAAAACTGAGACAAGCCTTTATGTTCTTATTGCTCAGCACTGGTTTTCATCTTGGAACTCTGCCATGCAGGCCATTTTTGCCCAGTCTCTTTCTTATGGTGGAGTCAAGAATACTGACCTTAACTGAGGCAAGTGAGACATGCAGTTCTTTGGAAGTTGTTGTGGGGTCTTTTGTGACCTCTTGGATGAGTTGTTGCTGCACTTTTGGGGTAATTTTGATTGGCCGGCCACTCCTGGAAAAGTTCACCACTGTTCGATGTTTTTGGAATTTGTGGATAATGACTCTCACTATGGTTCGCTGGAGTCCCAAAACTCTAGAAATGGCTTTATAACCTTTTCCAGATTGGCAGATGTCAATTGCTTTGTTTCTCATTTGTTCCAGAATTTCTTTGGATCGCAGCATTATGTCTAGCTTTTGAGGATCTTTTGGTCTACTTCACTTTGTCAGGCAGGTCCTATTTAAGTTGTTTCTTGACTGAAAATAGATATGGCAGTAATTAGGCCTGGATGTGGCTAAGGAATTTAAACTCAGCTTCCTAAAGATGTGGTAAACCACAGTTAATTTATGTTTTAACTGGGGGGCAATCACTTTTTCACACAGGGCCCAGTAGGTTTGGATTTATTTTTCCCTTAATAATAAAGACCTTCATTTAAAAATTGGATTTTGTGTTTAGTTGTGTTATCTTAGTCTAATAATTACATTAGTTTCATGATCTGAAGCATTTAAGTCTGAAAAACATTCAAAAGAATAAGAAATCAGGAAAGGGCAAACAATTTTTCACACGACTGTATGTGTATATATGTGTATATATACATAGATAGTTAAATAGATTACATGGCATAACAGCGTGGCAAACACCGCTTCTGATCGGCTGTAAAATTATTACTTCCAGTCAGACAGCCGTGTTTCGCACATTGTCAAATGACAGCATGAGCCCGCAGCTATGATTGGAGCTATAAAGTTTTCCTCCGGTTATTGGTGTCGGCTGATGGGACTACTGCTCCTATCAGCCAATGCCTGCTGCCACTAGTAACAGTAAGAGCAGGAGCGGCTGATGGGAGTTTTCATCAGCCGACTTCTGCACTGTAAATAAATAATTAAAAAATAAAACCGGCATGGTTCCCCTGTATTTTTGATAAACAGCTAGGCAAAACTCATAGCTGCGGGCTGCAACCCTCAGCTGTCAGCGTTAGCAAGGCTGGTTATCAAGATTAGAGGGGTCCCCATGTCATATTTTTTCATTATTTAATTAAATAGATTAACCCCTTACTGACATCGGACGGGATAGTACGTCCGATGTCAGCTGCTCTGCTTTGATGCAGGGCTCTGCGGTGAGCCCGCATCAAAGCCAGGACATGTCAGCTGTTTTGAACAGCTGACATGTGCCCACAATAGCGGCGGGTGAAATCGCGATTCACCCGCCGCTATTAACTAGTTAAATGCCGCTGTCAAACGTAGACAGCGGCATTTAACTACCGCATCCGGCCGGGCGGCCAGAAATGACAGCATCGCCGACCCCCGTCACATGATCGGAGGTCGGCGATGCTTCTAAATTGTAACCATAGAGGTCCTTGAGACCTCTATGGTTACTGATCGCCGGTAGCTGTGAGCGCCACCCTGTGGTTGGCGCTCACAGCACACCTGATTTTCTACTACATAGCAGCGAACAGCAGATCGCTGCTATGTAGCAGAGGCGATCATGCTGTGCCTGCTTCTAGCCTCCCATGGAGACTATTGAAGCATGGCAAAAGTTAAAAAAAAAGTTAAAAAAAATGTGAAAAAAATAAAAAAAATATAAAAGTTTAAATCACCCCCCTTTCGCCCCAATCAAAATAAATCAATAAAAATAATCAAATCTACACATATTTGGTATCGCCACGTTCAGAATCGCCCGATCTATCAATAAAAAAAAGCATTAACCTGATCGCTAAACGGCGTAACGAGAAAAAAAAATCGAAACGCCAGAATTAAGTTTTTTTGGTCGCGGCGACATTGCATTAAAATGCAATAATGGGCGATCAAAAGAACGTATCTGCACCGAATTGGAATCATTAAAAACGCCAGCTCGGCACGCAAAAAATAAGCCCTCAACTGACCCCAGATCATGAAAAATGGAGACGCTACGAGTATCGGAAAATGGCGCAATTTTTTTTTTTTTTTTAGCAAAGTTTGGAATTTTTTTCACCATTTAGGTAAAAAATAACCTAGTCATGTTAGGTGTCTATGACACTACAATCTTGTAATGACCTGGAGAATCATAATGGCAGGTCATTTTTAGCATTTAGTGAACCTAGCAAAAAAGCCAAGCAAAAAACAAGTGTGGGATTGCACTTTTTTTGCAATTTCACCGCACTTGGAATTTTTTTCCCGTTTTCCAGTACACGACATGGTAAAACCAATGATGTCGTTCAAAAGTACAACTCGTCCTGCAAAAAATAAGCCCTCACATGGCCAAATTGACGGAAAAATAAAAAAGTTATGGCTCTGTGAAAAACGAACACGGAAAAACGAAAAATCCCACGGTCATGAAGGGGTTAAAAAAACGGCATGGGGTCTACCCCATTTTTGAAAACCAGCCAAGCTAAAGCAGACAGCTGGGGGCTGGTATTCTCAGGCTGGTAAGAGGCCATATATATTGCCCAACCCCAGACTAAAAATAGCAGCCCACAGCCGCCCAGAAAAGGTGCATCTATTAGATGCGCCTATTCTAGCACTTTGCCTGGCTCTTCCCACATGCCCTATAGCGATGGCAAGTGGGGTTCATATTTGTGGGGTTGATGCCAATCTTGTATTGTCGGTGAGATCCCTGTTAGCACAGTGAGAAAAATATTCTTCAAATCCTGAAGGTCACATGGGCTCCTTCTAGGAACTCTGAGCTTTAATTTGTTCCCTAAATTTACTATTAGATTCAGGTCTGGTGATTGGCTGGGCAATTTTTGCAGATTTATTTTCTTTCTCTGAATCCAATTGAGAGTTTCCGTGGCTATGTGTTTTGGATCATTGTCTTGCTGAAATGCCCTCTTTCGTTTCTTCTTCATCATCATGGTAGATGGCAGTAGATTTTTATCAAGAATGTTTCCTTATATTTGTCCATTCACCATTCCTTTCATAACAAGATGTTTGTGAATGCAGAAAAAAGGCCCCACACCATGATGTTCCCATCTCCAAACTACACTGTTGGTATTGTGTTTTATCATAGTGTGTATTATGGCATCCAAATAGTTACATTTTGGTCACATCTGACCAGACTATATTCTCCCAGTATTTCACAGGCTTGTCAAAATGTTGTTAAGCAAACTTTAAATGTGACTGAACATGCATTTTATTCAGCAATGGAGCTTTGAGTGGTGAGCGTGCATACAGGCCATGTGTCACGATTCCTCCGCTCATTGAATGATTGCTATGCTGTTCTATGGAAACTGTCTTGCTGAACTGTCTGTATCTTGATTGATAGCTTGGCTGGCCTTGCTGGGCTGTCGGTGTGCTGATTGACAGCTCTGCTGTCCAATCTGTGTGCTTCTTGGTGAGTGTTAGCCTGATTCTGTTGCTCTGAGTTCTGCTCTTATGCTGCCTGACCCTTTGGACCGTGTTCCCACTATCCCTTTGTCTTGTCCATCGGCTTTTGACCCGCTATCTCTTGTTATAGACCCTGGACTGTGACCTGACTTATGTATTTGTTTTTTTCCTTGGTTATCTACGTACTCCATTGGTATTGACCTCGGACTCTTCTGCCTCACGGCCTGTCCGTGAGTAGTGACTAACATCACACCATAGAGGTAGAGTGCATTACTTATAGTTTTCTTTGAAATAATTGTACCTACTAATTCCAGGTATTTCTGTAGCTCTCCACAAATGGTCCTTGGATCTTGGGCAACTCTTCTGATAATTATTTCACTTCTCTGACTGAAATTTTGCAGGGAGCACCTGGTTACAGACAGTTTATGGTACATTGATGTTCTTTACGAATCCATATTATGGCCTCAACAGTGTTCCCTGGAATCTTCAGTAGTTTAGAAATTCTTCTGTCAATGTCATCAGTATATTTTGCAACAATCGGGTTGCAAAGGTCCTGAGACAGATCTCTGGTTTTACCCATCATGAGATGTTTCTTGTGTGGCACCTTGGTATTGAGACACTTTTTTTTATAGTTGAATCAGTTGATATTTTTCACTAAGTGGATTGCTTTCTAATTGCTGATAGATTTCAGCTAGTGTCATGACTTTCCATGGCTTTTTGCACCTCTCTTTCTTTATGTGTTCAATACTTTTCCCTATGTCATTTCTCGTTATTACACATAATTTAATTTATGGACATCTATGGATTGATTTATTTGCTTGTGTGGATTGGATGAGTTGCTATCAACATTTGGTGAGAATTTCATGTCAATAGCACCATTAGAAATACATTTACTTAGAAAATTGGTAACGTGTTCAATACTTACTTTACCCGCTGTATATATACAGTGGAGAAAATAAGTATTTGAAAAACTCCCGATTTTGTAAGTTTCCCCACCTACAAAGAATGGAGAGGGCTGTAATCTTAATCGTATTTACATTTCAACTGTGAGGAACAGAATCTAAAAATAAAAAACAGAAAATCACATTGCATGATTTTTAAAGAATTAAATTGCATGAAATAAGCATTTGATCACCTACCAACTAGCAAGAATTCTGGCCCTCACAGATCTGTTAGTTTTTCTTTAAGAAGCGCTCCTACTCCGCACTCATTACCTGTATTAATTGCACCTGTTTGAACTAGTTATCTGTATAAAAGACACCTGTCCACACACTCAATCAATCACACTCCAATCTTTCGACCATGGCCAAGACCAAAGAGCTGCCTAAGTACACCAGCGATAACATTGTAGACCTGCACATGGCTGGTATGGGCAACAGGACAATAGGACAGCAGCTTGGTGAGAAGACAACAACTGTTGGTACAATTATTAGAAAATGAAAGAAACACAAGAGGACTGTTAATCTTCCTCGGTCTGGTTCGCCATGCAACATCTTGCCTCGTAAAGTAAGAATAATTCTGAGAAAGGTCAGAAATCAGCCTAGGACTACATGGGACGAGAGGACCTGGTCAGTGACCTGAACAGAGCTGCGACCACAGTCTCAAAGGTTACCATTAGTTACACACTACGCCGTCATGGATTAAAATCCTGCAGGGCATGTAAGGTTCCCCAGCTCATGCTAGCACATGTCCAGGCCCGCTTGAAGTTCACCAATGAGAATCTGGATGACCGGCATGGGAGAAGGTCATGTGGTCAGATGAGTCCAATATAGAACTTTTTGGTATCAACTCCACTCGCTGTATTTGTAGGAAAAAGAAATATGAGTACAACTACAAGGACACTGTCCCAACTGTGAAACATGGTGGGGAAAACATCATACTTTGGGGGTGCTTTTCTGTGTTTCCGAGGCACGTTTCTTGACATCATACTTTATGAGGACAATGAAAGATGAATATAGGACTTCAGTAGGAGGAAAATTACTATGTAAAGGCTGGAATATTGTGAAATATGCTCTTCTGTGACCCCCCAACAATTTTTTTTGAGGGGGGCTCAGTTAGAACTTCTGCTATGGGGCTCTATGATTTCTATGTATGCCCCTGCTTATAGTAATAGCACCATCTTGTTCTCCTTATAATAATAATAATTACCCCTGTGCCTCCACATAATAATGATGTCCCCCATATTTCCTTATGATAATAATGCCCCCCTCTGTTTCCCATTGTAATAAGTTCCACCAATGCCTTCTTATAGTTATACAGCCCCCCATAATAATAATGCCACTGGTGCTTTCATACAGTAATAATGCCCTACTGTGCCTCCTTATCATAATAATATACCTCTCGTGAGCCTTCATATAGTAATCATGCTTCCTTGTGCCAACATATACTAATAATAATATCTCATTGTGCTTCCATATAGTAATACACCCCCCAATATCTCCTTATAATAATAATGCCTCCTTGTGTTTCCTTACAGTAGTAATGTCCCTCAGTGCCCTCTTACAGTTATACAGCCGCCCAAAACAGTAGTGCCCTACCGTACCTCCTTATAGCAATAATATCCCCCTCCAGTGACTCAATGAAGTACCACATATAGCAGTAATGTTTCCTGTGCCTCCTTATAGTAATCGTACTTCCTTGTGCTCACATACGGTAATAAAGCCCCTCTGTGCCTCCTTATGGTAAAAATGTCCCAAGTGCGTTCTAACAGTTATACAGCCCCTCTGTGCCTCCTTGTAGTAATAATGCCCCCTGTGCCTCCATATAGTAACAATGCTGTTTTGTGCCTCCTTATAATAATATTTCTCCAACTGTGCCAAGCAACAAATATAATAAAGAAGTGATGGCATGGTGCCACCTAATCAGGGGCGTATTTAGAGTTTCTGCTGCCCTAGGCACTTTTAGTGCTGCCTCCCCCTTTGGTGAGTATGACACTATCGGCAGTGACTTTGGCAAGAATCGCTGATGTGAAAGTCGCCTTTTGCAGCAGATCCGGCAGTTTTTCTGCATGTGCTGCGTAACGGATCACTTACAGTAACACTGCGTTCGGCCTCATTCATTCCCTATGGGATTAGCTGCACTTTGCCATGATCTGGCAAATGCGGTACCATACCTCCCAACTTTTGAAGGGAAGGAGGTATAAAGCTTGCGGCGCACGTAGTGCGCCGCGGCAAATTTTAGGCCACACCTCTGACCACACCCATTTCACAACTAGTCACACCCATATCCACGTCCCAACCACAGCCATTTAGCACTGCTGATCACACTGTTTTATATACAATAATTATAACCGAAAAAATATGGCCACAGTGCTCCATACTGTATAATGGCCACACATGATGCTCCATACTGTATAACGGCCACACATGATGCTCCATACTGTATAACGGCCAGACATGATGCTCAATACTGTATAATGGCCATTGGCCACACATGATGCTCCATACTGTATAACAGCCAGACATGATGCTCAATACTGTATAATGGCCATTGGCCACACATGATGGTCCATACTGTATAACGGCCACACATGATGCTCCACACTGTATAATGGCCACACATGATGCTCCATACTGTATAATGGCCACACATGATGCTCCATACTGTATAATGGCCACACATGATGCTCCATACTGTATAATGGCCACACATGATGCTCCATCCTGTATAATGGCTACACATGATGCTCAATACTGTATTATGGCCACACACAGTTCTCCATACTGTATAATGACCCCCCTCCTGTATGCATGGCTCATATTCGCCTCCCTGTATGCATGGCTCATATTCCCCCCCCCCGTATGCATGGCTCATATTCACCCCCCTACTGTATGCATGGCTCATATTAACCCCCCTTCTGTATGCATGGCTCATAGTCCCCCCCCCTGTATGCATGGCTCATATTCACCCCCCTACTGTATGCATGGCTCATATTAACCCCCCTTCTGTATGCATGGCTCATATTAACCCCCCTTCTGTATGCATGGCTCATATTAACCCCCCTACTGTATGCATGGCTCATATTCCCCCCCCCCTGTATGCATGGCTCATATTAACCCCCTTTCTGTATGCATGGCTCATATTAACCCCCTTTCTGTATGCATGGCTCATATTAACCCCCCTTCTGTATGCATGGCTCATATTAACCCCCCTTCTGTATGTATGGCTCATATTCACCCCCCACCCCCCCACCCCTGTATGCATGGCTCATATTCACCCCCCACCCCCCACCCCTGTATGCATGGCTCATATTCACCCCCCACCCCCCCACCCCTGTATGCATGGCTCATATTCACCCCCCACCCCCCACCCCTGTATGCATGGCTCATATTAACCCCCCCCGTATGCATGGCTCATATTCCACCCCCCATCTTGAATGGCGAGGCTTACCGTCCTCCTTCTTCCCCCCTCCCCTGTCTCCCCATCCCTCAGTCATACTCACCTGTTCCTCACCGAACGGCCGCGACGTCCCTCTGGCTGTCCCGACTCCCGGCGCGCTGCACCTTCTTCCTGCGTGAGCGGTCCGGTGATACCGCTCTGCTAATTAAGGTCATGAATATGTACATATTCATGACCTTAATTAGCAGAGCGGTATCACCGGACCGCTCATTCAGGACGAGCTCCAGACGCCGAGACCAGGCATCGCTGGAGCAGGTGAGTATCGTCTTCAAGGGGGGAGGCGGGGGGGCGGGGCGGGAGGTGACCCAGCTTTAAAAAAAAAAACAAAAACAAAAAAAACCCAAACCTTGCTCAGGTGCCGCCCCCTGCAGTGTCCCCGCCCTAGGCACGTGCCCTCACGTGCCTAGTGGCAAATACGGCCCTGCACCTAATGTTTCCTGTGTAGCACCAGCCTTTGCCAGGTTGCAGGGTCTTCATGAGTAAGTGGCAAGGAACATAACCGATGGCTGCCTATTCTGCAACAGAAAAGAACATTATCTACGTCTTAAGAGCCAGGTTATCGTTAAAAGGCCAATGTGACCCACTACCATACCGGCCCATCTGGAATCTTCTAGCCAAACTCTGCTGCTATCTATATTAAGAGTCATAAGTCCTTGTTAGATATACTTATTAATATTTAAAGAGTTACTTTATGATATCCAGAGAGAACCTTTCTGTGTGTTTAGCTTAGAGACAATAGGGTGCTGCACTTACATCTGGTATTAGATAAATATACACAGCACATTGTAAATTTTGAACAAACACCTTCTACTTTTTACAGAACATCAGATTTCTTCATTGTTTCTTTGTTTATGATCTTCAGGGTTAAAATCTAACTTTCACTGAATTCTGGAGCACATGGCAGAGACGTGTGCACTGGGTATATGTGAGTCCTTAGGTCACTATCTGACAAAGTTGCATGCTTTACTTGTTCTGCCATGAAAAATATTTAGAATTGAGAGTCCTCAGTGGTTGATACCTTTTAATGGCTAACTGAAAAGATGGTAACAAATTGCAAGCTTTCGAGACTACGAAGGTCTCTGTAGTCTGGAAAGCTTGCAATTTGTTACCATCTTTTCACTTAGCCATTAAAAGGTATTAACCACTGAGGACTCTCAATTCTAAATATTTTTCTATCTACTGGCTAACACGGTACCAAGATATATATCTTTCTTGTTCTGCCATGTCATAGTTTTGTGTGGCTCCATATTAGGGAGATCTTCTTCCCTAAAAGTAAAGTACTAACAATAGAAATATGAATGTTTTCTTTATATGTTATCTGCTTTCTGCATTCACTTTTGTTTTTTGCTTAAAAAATATATTTGTCGATTCTGCCTTGGTCTTGAAGAGTAATATATATTTAGACCATCCTCAAGGGGCTTCGTAGTGGACATACCAATTTTTCCTATCATCTCCATAAACCATACATTTCCTTGTCATACTGTGCTGCTCTATGAGCGCTCTCTACTTTATCTTCTAGTACGCATTCTCCTACTGAGCAATTGTGATCTAATTTGCCGATGGATTGAGAGTTTGATTTCTCACCTATTAGACCTCTCTCAAAGGTCACAAAGGTATAGTTCCAATTCTGTGCCAGTCCTCTTGCTGGTACTGGTGTCCTCTAGCTTTTATTGGAATATTAGTTAGAAAGATTCCCTATAAATAATACTTCCCGGTTTCTGGATGTTTCCATGGCTTTAAATATTTCTCTAACCTTCTCAACCAGATGCTCCGCCAATGTTAAAGGCCGTAACATAATACAGGAATGTGACGAGGATGTTTGTTCGGTAAGAAACTGCAAAGTGGATGCTGAGACTGGTCTTTATGAACAAGGTTGTCTCTTTTTGCCTGAGAGAGTCCAGAACGTGCAGGAATCCATCATGTATTCTGCAGCGATTCCATCTGTAAGTATTAATCAGGTTAAATACCTAAAGCCTACCAACAGTTATAGTAGGTTCTAATATGTTGCACCACATCCTTGACATGAAATCTGTGTGGTGATACTGCATAATTGCACCATTGCTTGTTCATCGGACAACACATGAACACAAAGTGGTATACAGGCCAAAAACCATGCATATTGAGAAGCTGTGCACATGGAAAATTATATAGCCACATATGGACACCTCCATGGAAAGGATAAATAATAGATCAAAATTAAAATTAAAAAACGTCTCTGCGCTGTATAGTGTGAACATGTGCGGTAATTAGTCCAATAAGCTACCATCCACACTAATCCCCATCAATCCCCATCAATTGTGTAGTAATACACCACCAGGGTGATTGTTTTGTCTTGTGCATCTTTTTATATATATGTCTTTGCATATGTGTCCCTTTACCTAGATGTCCTATAGGTGTGAATAGCACAGGTAACAATATCTCTAAATTCAGGTTTCTAATATATAAAAATATTTATTATTGCATAAAAAAGTGTTTTGGAACCAGACATAAGGAAAGAACTTAAAGGGACTCTGTCACCTGAATTTGGAGGGAACAATTTTCAGCCATAGGGGCGGGGTTTTCAGGTGTTTGATTCACCCTTTCCTTACCCGCTGGCTGCATGCTGGCTGCAATGTTGGATTGAAGTTCATTCTCTGTCCTCCGTAGTACATGCCTGCACAAGGCAATCTTGCCTTACGCAGGTGTGTACTATGGAGGACAGAGAATGAACTTCAATCCAACATTGCAGCCAGCATGCAGCCAGCGGGTAAGGAAAGGGTGAATCAAACACCCAAAAACCCCGCCCATATGACTGAAAATTGTTCCCTCCAAATTCAGGTGACAGGGTCCCTTTAAGTGATTCTGAAATGCGTTGTTTTATGGAGTTAAATATTTTTAATAGTTCTTTATCCTTTTCATGACGGCACCAATATGTATCTTGCATTTTTCCATGTGCGGTTTCTTATTGGTTAAGGTTTGAGAGTTGATTTTCATCAGCAGCCGTAATTCACTTTTCTTGTGTTTTATCCAGTTTTGTGCCTGCCATTGCACAACTTCAGCCGGTGAGTGGATATCATCCTTTAGCCATTTCATCACTTCTTACAGTTTTACACAATCAAGCACTTCTCCTGTGTTCTTTTTCCATTGAAGTCATATATAAGATGTGATATACTGTTAAAGCACACTGGTTTATTGTGATTTATGTGCCTATGACTTACTATGTTTCCTTAGATTCTAAGACTTAGAAGCTTTGCTGCCATTCATGTTACTGAGATGGATCATGCCTATAGGGGTTTTCCAGTCTTTTGATATTGATGACCGATACTTTACATCCAGCTGCAGCTAGAGCTGGTAGCAGCTGATTGGTGGGACTGCCACCTAAAATCCTGATATTGATGACCTATCCTAAGGAAAGGTTATCTACATTTTCGACCAGAAGCCCCTTTAGACATGTTCTTCCTTAACCACAAGCTCTGTGTGCTTCAACATGTACAAAGAAGTCCCACGTCCGGCTTGTGCCTACCAGCTACAATGGGCTATGTACTCTGAATTTGCACCAGATAAGTTCATGTACATGTTTTTCACTTTCCTTTACTTGTATTGCACTAGTTCATTATAGGCTTTTTTCACCTTTCACACCGAAAGTCAAGAGTAATTATGCTGGTTCTTTATTGACCACCCATGTTATTCTTTTTTCTATTCTTAGATAATATCGTTCTGTAATGACAGCAATCATGTCATTGAAGCTCCAAGCCTACAAAACAGAATGTGTAATTGTCACAGCACGTGGGACATCATCATGAACTCCACAGATATCATCTCCACTCCTCCAAGATCTGATACTGATCTACCTGTTCCTACATTTACGCTAATGCAATCTAGGAGAAGGGTCATCACATTAGCATTTGATATTTCCGCAAGCATGGGTCCTGTACGTAGATCAACAAAAAAAAAAGTTAAATTCACATTATTAGTAAATCAATACTACTTTGTCAGAATATGTTAACACAACTAAGTTTTTTTTATTGGTGACACAGATGGCGACCCAGTGTATAACCCAACCACAAAGTAATAATGAGCCACAGAGCTCCCAAAATCCACAGCTGGAAAAAAGTTACATTTGAGCAGGAAATTAAAAATCACACTGGAGATATTTTTATTGTATTTTGCTTTTTCTACAGAATCAGTCGACAACATTGTGAGCAGCAGGGTGGCTCAGTGGTTAGCACTGTTGCTTTGCAGTGCTGGGGTCCTGGGTTAAAATCTCACCAAGGACATCATCTTAAAGGAGTTTGTATGTTCTCCATGTGTTTATGAGGGTTTCCTTCAGGTTCTCTGGTTTCCTTACACACTTCAAATACATAGTGATAGGGAATGTAGATTGGGAGCTCCAATGGGGACAGTGAAGAAAATGTGTAAAACATTGGCTCTATATAAGTGAGCATAATAAATAAATAATAATAATTGTGTCCCAGATTAATATGAAATGTAGAATATTAAAAAATCTTGCTAATAATATATATACCGTAGTTATAATTACACCATATTGTTTCCCACCATCCATATGTTTACTAGGTATAACATGAACATTTTTTAAATTAAAGAACCTGAAACAGATGTGGAATAGTGTCATTCCAAAAGTCATATATAATAAGAACTTACCTTTCTCATAAGTCCAAACCTGGTATGTGCTAACGAGTATTAACTTTCCTTTCTTTCCAGTCAGGACGCTTTAGCCGTCTGCTTCAAGGAGCTGAATTTTTCCTTACTCAGATTGTTGAGACTGGGGCGTATGTTGGGATTGTTGAGTTCTATACCTTTACATTCACTAATTCTGAACTTATTCAAATAAATAATGAAAAGGATCGTGCAACATTAATTTCATTGCTCCCCCCTAAAGTGGCAAATGATGGTGCCAACATCTGTAAAGGAATTCTTGAGTCACTTAAGGTATATTGTTTTAGTAAGTCCAAGTTAATATTAAAGTTTAACAACAGTTTAGATCCTGCCATTGAGTTTTTTTTTATCGTTTTAGGTAAATAAAAAGTTTGATGGCTCAACTGCTGGAACTGAAATTTTGCTGGCCTCAGACGGAGACATAGATCTTGCAACCTGCACTGGGGACATATTAGCTAGTGGTGCAGTTATCCATATAGTAGCACTTGGTTTTGAGACATCAAAGAACCTTGAAGATATTGCACTTATGACTGGTAGGTGTAGCCCATTGACATTTACTATCTGGGTTGGGACAATAAACAACTGGAAACAAAAACTTCAGTCCATCCATGAGCAAAAGCTCATTTGAAAAATTGGCCTACAGCTTCTCCCACAATCAGGTGATCATTCTAAAGCTGGCCATACACAGTAACATATCGAGCAAACTTGGTTAACTATGTATAGTATATGATACACTTCAAACTCTCCCCTGTTAATACATGTCAAAGGAGATAATGATTTGGCTATTAGACTTGAATGTCTTTTTCTTGGGAAGTAAAGCAACCTCTAGTTGAGTGTATGCTTGGCAACATATGTATGTGCATGGCGGAGGGCTCAATAGACTCAACTGTTGGATTACTGGAATATCCAGAAGACATGTTATCAATGTTTCATGGATGTTGAACTTATCTCACCTGACCCCAACCCACCTGGTTAAGTATGAATGTTAAAGTGCTGAACTCAAAAGTTTGTGAACCCGACAACAGTTTCCATATTTCTGTATGAATTTGACCTAATAATACATCCAATTTTCACACAAGTCCTTAAAGTAGATAAAAAGAAACAAATCAAACAAGTCAAAATATTAGAATTTGTAATTTTTTAAATGAGTGAAATGATCCAATATCACATGTCTCATGTATGTAAATGTATGTGAACCTTTGCTTTTTCTGACCCCTTTGTGCAGAAATAACTGTATTTAAATGATTCCATTGTTGATTAGACCTACACATTGGCTTGGAAGAACTTTAGCCCAGTTTCCCTACAAAACAGCTTCAACTCTGGTATGTTGGTGGGTTTTCTGTCATGAACTCTTCACTTCAGGTCCTTCCACAATATTTTTATAGGATTAGGGTCAGGACTTTGTCATCATTCTAAAACTTTAACTTTATTTATTTAACCATTCTTTTGTAGAACGAGTTGGGTGCTTTGGGTCATTGTCTTGCAAAATGACCCACATTCTCTTGAGAGTCAGCTCAAGGAAAGAAATCCCATTATTTTCCTTTTCAATTTGCTGATGAACAGCAATGTACTTTATTGGAGAGCAAGGCAATGTGAGAGAAGCCTTTAATTGCTTAGAGCTCACCGTGATTTCATTTTTGACCTCGTAAACTTTTATACACCTTGTTCTTGGGGTGACCTTTGTTGGTCGAGGTTGAGGGAGGGTAAAATGGTCTAGTATGTCCTCCACTAGTACACAATCTGTCTGAAAGTGGATTGACTGACTCCTAAGGCTGGGTTCACATTGCGTTAGGGCAGTCCGTTAGACGGACTGCGTTACACTGCGGCATAATGCGGTGTAACGCAGTCCGTTAATGCTGCCATTAATCTCTATTTCTGGTGCATTGCTAGCGCACGCCCAAAATGGGCGTGCGCTAGCGATGTGCCGTCATTGAGTGATGGACCCTGGGACGCGGGCTGCAGCATTTCCGGGTCCGTCACCGCTAGCGCAGATAGAGCATCTGCTAGCTCTATCTGCGCTAGCGCGATGGCATGTCGGCTCTTGCGTTAACGCAGCCCGTTTAGCGCATGTGTTGAACGGGCTGCTTTAACGCAATGTGAACCTAGCCTCACTCTTCATGAATGGTTTTGTAACATTTTCCTGCTTGATAAGAATCAGCAACTCTTCTTCAGAGGTCTTCAGAAATCTCCTTTGTTCATGCCATTACACAATTCCACAAACGTGTTGAGGAAATCAGACTTTAAGAAATCTCTATTCTTTAAATAAAGCAGTTTGCCTAGTCACTCCTGACTCACCTTATTGATTGAAAAAAGCAAACTCTAAAGGCCCCGTCTCACATAGCGATTTACCAACGATCACGACCAGCGATACGAGCTGGCCGTGATCGTTGGTAAGTCGTTGTGTGGTCGCTGGGGAGCTGTCACACAGACCGCTCTCCAGCGACCAACGATCAGGGGAACGACTTCGGCATTGTTGAAACTGTCTTCAACGATGCCGAAGTCCCCCTGCAGCACCCGGGTAACCAGGGTAAACATCAGGTTACTAAGCGCAGGGCCGCGCTTAGTAACCCGATGTTTACCCTGGTTACCAAAAAAAAACAAACACTACATACTCACCATCTGATGTCCGTCAGGTCCTTTGCCGTCTGCTTCCTGCTCTGACAGTGCCGCCGTACAGTGAGAGCAGAGCGCAGCGGTGACGTCACTGCTGTGCTGTGCTCTCACTGTACGGCAGCAGTCAGTGAGAGCAGGAAGCAGACGGCAAGGGACCTGACGGACATCAGATGGTGAGTATGTACTGTTTGTTTTTTTTTTACATTTACGCTGGTAACCAGGGTAAACATCGGGTTACTAAGCGCGGCCCTGCGCTTAGTAACCCGATGTTTACCCTGGTTACCAGTGAAGACATCGCTGGATCGGTGTCACACACACCGATTCAGCGATGTCAGCGGGACCTCAACGACCAAAAAAAGGTCCAGGCCATTCCGACACGACCAGCGATCTCACAGCAGGGGCCTGATCGCTGGTACATGTCACACATAGCGAGATCGCTACTGAGGTCGCTGTTGCATCACAAAACTTGTGACTCAGCAGCGATCTCGCTAGCGATCTCGCTAGCGATCTCGCTATGTGAGACGGGGGCTTAATTTCACCTTTAAATTATCTGCTAATCCGAAATGTTCACATACTTTTTCCACTCACAGATCTTTCATATTGTATCATTTTCATTATTGGAAAAAATGACAGGACTATTTATTTATTTGATTTGTTTCTCTTTATCTGCTACCTGATTTTATAAAGTTTGATGCAGATTTAGGTGAAATTTATGCAGAAATATGGACAATTCTGAAGAGTTCACAAACTTTCCAGCATTAATGCATTTGCAGCTCCTTTTTCTCACTTCTATATGGATTCAGAACAGATGAGTCCTTTTGCTCAGCTGTTTCTAAAATATGTGCTGCAAAAGCCTAAAGTTGGAATGCCACTATAATATTTGGTAAGTGGCAAAATATTTAAAGAAGAAAAATAACAAATATATTATTCTTTTGCAGGGGGACAAAAGCATTTTGTAAAAGATGCATCTAAGACACATGACATATTCTATGCCTTTAGTGCACTCTCCAGTCAAAACGGAAATGTTACTCAACAATCTATCATGGTAAGATACAAGTTACTTGCTTCTATATTAGTCACAAAGACAATGAAAAGAGTGGTGGTCAAGCATGCCCTCCACTGCTACATTCAGGATGTTCATTACAAAACATTTACAACTCTGTGATCGCATGGGCGCATTGGTTGTGTTCATATGATTATCATCAGTGGTGTATGCTCTATCAGTATTAAATAAATGTAAGCTTTTGTCCAAGAGGGATAAAAATAAAATAAAAATGAAACAAACTAATGAATGAAATACAGTGAGGAAAACAAGTATTTGATACACTGCCGATTTTGCAAGTTTTCCCACCTAAAAAGAATGGGGAGGTCTGTAATTTTTATTGTAGTTATACTTCCACTGTGAGAGACAGAATCTAAAAATTAAAAAAATGAAAATCACATTGTATGATTTTTACATAATTACTTTGCATTTTATTGCATAAAATAAGTATTTGATATAATAGAAAAACAGAACTTAATATTTTGTACAGAAACCTTGGTTTGCAATTACAGAGGTCAAACATTCCCAGTAGTTCTTGACCAATTTTGCACTCACTGCAACAGGGATTTTGGTGCACTCCTCCATACAGATCTTCTCCAGATCTTTCAGGTTTCAGGGCTGTTACTGGGCAACATTGAGTTTCAGCTCCCTCCAAAGATTTTCTATTGGGTTCAGGTCTGGAGACTACTGGGTGTCAGCTGATTCTGACAATCTCAGCATTTAGCAGCCATGCAGAGGGAGGGAGTCCACTCTGCATTCCGATTGGCGCAGTCATAGGGGGGGCGATCATTGCCATGGTGACCCAATCTCACCATGAAAACATCAGGGTCACCAGGCACTGGCAAGTTATTCATCTTGTGTCTGCATGGCTGACAGTTCCAGTGCTGTTGTGAATTTGGATTCTGGGCTCCCCCGGTGGCTACTGGTGGAATTGAACTGTGTCTTCATCTTCTCTGTTCACCTGTTCCCATCAGGATGTGGGAGTCGCTATATAACCTTGCTGCTCTGTTAGTTCCTTGCCGGTCAACAATGTTATCAGAAGCCTCTCTGTGCTTGTTCCTGCTCCTAGACAACTACTAGATAAGTTGGACTCTTGTCCATGTTTGTTTTTGCATTTTTGTTCCAGTTCACAGCTGTAGTTTCGTTACTGTGTCTGGAAAGCTCTTGTGAACAGGAATTGCCACTCTGGTGTTATGAGTTAATGCCAGAGTTTTAAAGTAATTTCTGGATGGTGTTTTGATAGGGTTTTCAGCTGACCATGAAAGTGTCCTTTCTGTCTTCTGCTATGTAGTAAGTGGACCTCAAATTTGCTAAACCTATTTTCATACTACGTTTGTTATTTCTTCTTAACTCACCGCCAATACATGTGGGGGGCCTCTGTCTCCTTTCGGGGTATTTCTCTAGAGGTGAGCTAGGACTAATATTTTCCTCTGCTAGCTTTAGTTAGTCCTCCGGCTGGTGCTGGGCATCTAGAATCAACGTAGGCATGCTACCCGGCCACTGCTAGTTGTGCGTTAGGTTTAGTTCATGGTCAGCTCAGTTCCATCTTCCAAGAGCTAGTATATATATATGCTGATGCTATGTTCTCTTGCCATTGAGATCATGACAGTTTGACCGGCCCACTAAAGGGTTAAAATCCTTGGCTGAGAAAGGAGAGAAATAAGTAGTCTGCTGAAATTTTTTTTTTTTTTTTTTTTTTCTCTCCTTCTTTGAATGGCTCTGTGTCCACCTGTTTGTAATGGATCTTCAGAGTGTAACTGCAGGTTTGAATAATCTCGCCACGAAGGTACAAAATTTGCAAGATTTTGTTTGTCATGCACCTGTATCTGAGCCGAGAATTCCCTTGCCGGAATTTTTCTCGGGGAATAGATCCGGGTTTCAGAATTTTCGAAATAATTGCAAATTATTTTTGTCCCTGAAATCTCGCTCTGCCGGAGACCCTGCACAGCAGGTCAGGATTGTGATTTCCTTGCTCCGGGGCGACCCTCAAGACTGGGCTTTTTCATTGACACCAGGGGATCCTGCGTTGCTCAATGTGGATGCGTTTTTTCTGGCCTTGGGGTTGCTTTATGACGAACCTCATTTGGAGCTTCAGGCAGAAAAAACGTTGATGTCCCTATCTCAGGGGCAAGATGAAGCGGAAATTTACTGCCAAAGATTCCGTAAATGGTCTGTGCTTACTCAGTGGAATGAGTGCGCCCTGGCGGCGACTTTCAGAGAGGGTCTCTCTGATGCCATTAAGGATGTTATGGTGGGGTTCCCTGTGCCTGCGGGTCTGAATGAGTCCATGACAATGGCTATTCAGATCGATAGGCGTTTGCGGGAGCGCAAACCAGTGCACCATCTGGCGGTGTCCACTGAGAAGTCGCCAGAGAGTATGCAGTGTGATAGAATTCTGTCCCGAAGCGAGCGGCAGAATTTTAGACGGAAAAATGGGTTGTGTTTCTATTGTGGTGATTCTACTCATGTTATATCAGCATGCTCTAAGCGCACTAAAAAGCTTGGTAAATCTGTTTCCATTTGCACCTTACCGTCTAAGTTTATTCTATCTGTGACCCTGATTTGCTCTTTGTCATCTATTACCACGGACGCCTATGTCGACTCTGGCGCCGCTTTGAGTCTTATGGATTGGTCCTTTGCCAAACGCTGTGGGTATGATTTAGAGCCTTTGGAGACTCCTATTCCTCTGAAGGGGATTGACTCCACCCCATTGGCTAATAATAAACCACAATACTGGACACAAGTAACTATGCGTATTAATCCGGATCACCAGGAGATTATTCGCTTTCTGGTGCTGTATAATCTACATGATGATTTAGTGCTAGGATTGCCTTGGCTGCAATCTCACAACCCAGTCCTCGACTGGAGAGCTATGTCTGTGTTGAGCTGGGGATGTAAGGGGGCTCATGGGGATGTACCTGTGGTTTCCATTTCATCATCTATTCCCTCTGAAATTCCTGAGTTCCTGTCTGACTATCGTGACGTCTTTGAAGAATCCAAGCTTGGTTCGTTACCTCCGCACCGAGAGTGCGATTGTGCCATAGATTTAATCCCGGGTAGTAAATACCCAAAGGGTCGTTTATTTAATCTGTCTGTGCCTGAACATTCTGCTATGCGTGAATATATAAGGGAGTCCTTGGAAAAGGGACATATTCGTCCATCGTCATCTCCCTTAGGAGCCGGTTTTTTCTTTGTGTCAAAAAAAGACGGCTCTTTGAGACCATGTATTGATTATCGGCTTTTGAATAAGATCACTGTTAAATATCAATACCCATTGCCGTTGCTGACTGATTTGTTTGCTCGCATAAAGGGGGCCAAGTGGTTCTCTAAGATTGACCTTCGTGGGGCGTATAATTTGGTGCGAATCAGGCAGGGGGATGAGTGGAAAACCGCATTTAATACGCCCGAGGGCCACTTTGAGTATTTAGTGATGCCTTTTGGTCTTTCAAATGCTCCGTCAGTTTTCCAGTCCTTTATGCATGATATTTTTCGCGATTATTTGGATAAATTTATGATTGTGTATCTGGATGATATTCTGATTTTTTCGGATGACTGGGACTCTCATGTCCAGCAAGTCATGAGGGTTTTTCAGGTTTTGCGGTCTAATTCTTTGTGTGTGAAGGGTTCTAAGTGTGTTTTTGGGGTACAGAGGATTTCCTTTTTGGGATATATTTTTTCCCCCTCTTCCATTGAAATGGATCCTGTCAAGGTTCAAGCTATTTGTGATTGGACGCAGCCCTCTTCTCTTAAGAGTCTTCAGAAATTTTTGGGCTTTGCTAACTTTTATCGTCGATTTATTGCTGGTTTTTCGGATATTGCTAAGCCATTGACCGATTTGACTAAGAAGGGTGCTGATGTTGCTGATTGGTCCCCTGATGCTGTGGAGGCCTTTCGGGAGCTTAAGCGCCGTTTTTCCTCTGCCCCTGTGTTGCGGCAGCCTGATGTTGCTCTACCTTTTCAGGTTGAGGTCGACGCTTCTGAGATCGGAGCTGGGGCAGTGTTGTCGCAGAGAAGTTCTGACTGCTCCGTGATGAGGCCTTGTGCCTTCTTTTCCCGTAAATTTTCGCCCGCTGAGCGGAATTATGATGTTGGGAATCGGGAGCTTTTGGCCATGAAGTGGGCTTTTGAGGAGTGGCGCCATTGGCTTGAGGGAGCCAGACATCAGGTGGTGGTATTGACTGACCACAAAAATTTGATTTATCTTGAGACCGCCAGGCGCCTGAATCCTAGACAGGCGCGCTGGTCATTATTTTTCTCTCGGTTTAATTTTGTGGTGTCATACCTAACGGGTTCTAAGAATGTTAAGGCGGATGCCCTTTCTAGGAGTTTTGAGCCTGACTCGCCTGGTAACTCTGAGCCCACAGGTATCCTTAAGGACGGAGTGGTATTGTCAGCCGTTTCTCCAGACCTGCGGCGGGCCTTGCAGGAGTTTCAGGCGGATAGACCTGATCGTTGCCCACCTGGTAAACTGTTTGTTCCTGATGATTGGACCAGTAGAGTCATCTCTGAGGTTCATTCTTCTGCGTTGGCAGGTCATCCTGGCATTTTTGGTACCAGGGATTTGGTGGCAAGGTCCTTCTGGTGGCCTTCCCTGTCACGAGATGTGCGAGGCTTTGTGCAGTCTTGTGACGTTTGTGCTCGGGCCAAGCCTTGTTGTTCTCGGGCTAGTGGATTATTGTTGCCCTTGCCTATTCCTAAGAGGCCTTGGACGCACATCTCGATGGATTTTATTTCAGATCTGCCTGTTTCTCAGAAGATGTCTGTCATCTGGGTGGTGTGTGACCGTTTTTCTAAGATGGTCCATTTGGTTCCTCTGCCCAAGTTGCCTTCTTCTTCCGAGTTGGTTCCTCTGTTTTTTCAAAATGTTGTTCGTTTGCATGGTATTCCTGAGAATATCGTTTCTGACAGAGGGACCCAATTCGTGTCTAGATTTTGGCGGGCATTCTGTGCTAGGATGGGCATAGATTTATCTTTTTCGTCCGCTTTCCATCCTCAGACGAATGGCCAGACCGAGCGGATTAATCAGACCCTGGAGACATATCTGAGGTGTTTTGTGTCTGCTGACCAGGATGATTGGGTTGCTTTTTTGCCATTGGCGGAGTTCGCTCTCAATAATCGGGCCAGCTCTGCCACTTTGGTGTCCCCGTTTTTCTGTAATTCGGGGTTTCATCCTCGATTTTCCTCTGGTCAGGTGGAATCTTCGGATTGTCCTGGAGTGGATGCTGTGGTGGAGAGATTGCATCAGATCTGGGGGCAGGTGGTGGACAATTTGAGGTTGTCCCAGGAGAAGACTCAGCTTTTTGCCAACCGCCACCGTCGTGTTGGTCCTCGGCTTTGTGTTGGGGATTTGGTGTGGCTGTCTTCTCGTTTTGTCCCTATGAGGGTCTCTTCTCCTAAGTTTAAGCCTCGGTTCATCGGCCCGTATAAGATATTGGAGATTCTTAACCCTGTTTCCTTCCGTTTGGACCTCCCTGCATCCTTTTCTATTCATAATGTTTTTCATCGGTCATTGTTGCGCAGGTATGAGGTACCGGTTGTGCCTTCCGTTGAGCCTCCTGCTCCGGTGTTGGTTGAGGGTGAGTTGGAGTACGTTGTGGAGAAAATCTTAGACTCTCGTGTTTCCAGACGGAGACTCCAGTATCTGGTCAAGTGGAAGGGATACGGCCAGGAGGATAATTCTTGGGTGAATGCATCTGATGTTCATGCCTCTGATCTGGTTCGTACCTTTCATAGGGCCCATCCTGATCGCCCTGGTGGTTCTGGTGAGGGTTCGGTGCCCCCTCCTTGAGGGGGGGGTACTGTTGTGAATTTGGATTCTGGGCTCCCCCGGTGGCTACTGGTGGAATTGAACTGTGTCTTCATCTTCTCTGTTCACCTGTTCCCATCAGGATGTGGGAGTCGCTATATAACCTTGCTGCTCTGTTAGTTCCTTGCCGGTCAACAATGTTATCAGAAGCCTCTCTGTGCTTGTTCCTGCTCCTAGACAACTACTAGATAAGTTGGACTCTTGTCCATGTTTGTTTTTGCATTTTTGTTCCAGTTCACAGCTGTAGTTTCGTTACTGTGTCTGGAAAGCTCTTGTGAACAGGAATTGCCACTCTGGTGTTATGAGTTAATGCCAGAGTTTTAAAGTAATTTCTGGATGGTGTTTTGATAGGGTTTTCAGCTGACCATGAAAGTGTCCTTTCTGTCTTCTGCTATGTAGTAAGTGGACCTCAAATTTGCTAAACCTATTTTCATACTACGTTTGTTATTTCTTCTTAACTCACCGCCAATACATGTGGGGGGCCTCTGTCTCCTTTCGGGGTATTTCTCTAGAGGTGAGCTAGGACTAATATTTTCCTCTGCTAGCTTTAGTTAGTCCTCCGGCTGGTGCTGGGCATCTAGAATCAACGTAGGCATGCTACCCGGCCACTGCTAGTTGTGCGTTAGGTTTAGTTCATGGTCAGCTCAGTTCCATCTTCCAAGAGCTAGTATATATATATGCTGATGCTATGTTCTCTTGCCATTGAGATCATGACACAGTGCATTGCAATGCTGGTGCATTGCAATATATAAGAACTAAGATAGACTGCAGAAAGTGAAAGTCCCATAGAAGGACTTAGTAAAAAAAAAAAGTAAAAAAGAGATCAAAGAAAATTGTAAAAATATTTTGGAAAAAAAATATCACAAAATAATAATAAACAAATAAAAAATAGACTGTACCCATAAGTAAATATTTTTATGGAAAAAAATAAAAAGTACACACATTTGGTATTGCCATGTCCAGGACAACCTGACCTATAAAAATGTCCCACCAGTAAACCCCTTTAGTGAACACCGTAAAAAAATAATTAAAAAAGAGGCCAAAAATGATACTTTTTCATCGTACCACCAAAAAAAAGTGGAATAAAATGTGATCAAAAAGACAAATGTAAATAAAAATGGTTTTGCTGAAAACGACATGTTGTCCTGTTCCACAAAAGCAAGCCACAGTACAGCTGAATTAGTGAAAAAAATCAAAGTTATAACTCTCAGAATAAAGGAATGCAAAATTAATACTTTTCCATGTAATAGTTTTTACTGTATAAAAGTTACAAAACAAAAAACTATATAAATGTGGTATCACTGTAATTATACTGACTGGAAGAATAAAGCTGCCTTATCAATTTTAACACAAGTGGAACTGCATTAAAAAATAAATAAAAAAACAATTTATGAATTGCTGAGGCTTGTTCATTCTGCCTCTGTATTGCCAAGTTTTTAACTCTAAGGTTCGGATACGGCTTTGAAGAAGGCTACTACTTGCAATATAACACAATTTTATTTAAAAATACAAAATTAAAGGAATAATATGATTGGATAGTATGATTGCATACACATTTGTATATTTTAATAATTGACGTAGTCGGCAGGATACGCAGAAGGCTGTTTGTTTTTGTTTTTTTGTTTTTTGTTTGTTTTTTTTTTGCGATATAATCACAGGACTCTGTGTGATAGTATGATTGCATACACACTTGTATATTTTAAGATACAAAGTACATATAAGGATTAAATTCATATAATGATTAAGTACATATACTCACATCATCCATCACCAAGGGGCTTTTAAACATCATCCGTCTGGAAAATCAGAGAAGCAACACCAAGACAGAGAAACCCTGGAAAATTCACAACACTGCTCGGGTGTCCCCAATTATGCAGGTATCTTCAACACTGTACATGTAAGTACAGGTATTCCAGTTTATGCTTCTGTCTTAAGGCTGAGTCACACATAACGATATCGTTAACGATATCATTGCAACGTCACGCTTTTGGTGACGTAGCAACGATCCCGCTAACGATCTCGTTATGTGTGACAGCGACCAACGATCAGGCCCCTGCTGGGAGATCGTTGGTCGTTGAGGAAAGATCAGGACCATTTTTTGGTCGCTGATCACCCGCTGTCATCGCTGGATTGGTGTGTGTGATGCCGATCCAGCGATGTGTTCACTTGTAACCAGGGTAAATATCGGGTTACTAAGCGCAGGGCTGTGCTTAGTAACCCGATATTTACCCTGGTTACCATTGTAAAAGTTAAAAAAAAAACAGTACATACTCACATTCTGATGTCTGTCACGTCCCCCGACATCCACAGGTTTAAAACTGTTTTCGGCAGGAGCGCTGCTAATGCACGCGCTGCTGCCGAGAGCTTCCCTGCACTGACTGTGTCAGCGCCGGCCGTAAAGCAGAGCACAGCGGTGACATCACTGCTGTTGCTGCCGGCGCTGACACATTCAATATCGGGTTACTAAGCGCGGCCCTGCACTTAGTAACCCGATGTTTACCCTGGTTACCCGGGTGCTGCAGGGGGACTTCGGCATCGTTGAAGACAGTTTCAACGATGCCGAAGTCGTTCCCCTGATCGTTGGTCGCTGGAGAGAGCGGTCTGTGTGACAGCTCCCCAGCGACCACACAACGACTTACCAACGATCACGGCCAGGTCATATCGCTGGTCGTGATCGTTGGTAAGTCGTTTAGTGTGACGGTACCTTTAGTCATGTTTCTCTGGCCTTATATAGTGATTTGCACTATGTTTAATTTGGTTTCACCCTGCCCTTCAAGTGGCCAGCTTTCAAGAAAAGATGAGACCAAGATATCAGTCATACATCAGACAATGGGTCATAAACCCAAAAGATACATAAAAGCCCACAAGGGTTAGACAAAACTACCACAGACAGAGGGTAAATAAACCTTGTTTTACAATAACAAACAAACTTAAAACTGTTTGTAACCTCAAAGGTCTTCAGACAATTAATAAACAGTTCTCAAGATTGTGTCACAATGAGCATTGTCTGTCTGTAAATGTATGACAAGAAATGCTGCTCTGTAATGGTCTGAATGCATTCAGTATATTTCAAAATGGACTCAAAATAGCCATTTTTATATTCACATTACAGCCTCCCAAAAATTGCAATAGAAAGCAATCAAAAAATGTCATGTGATCAAAAATGGTATCAATAAAAACTTATAAAAAAAAGACATCACATGACTCTGTCAGCAGAAATATGGAACAATTATAGGTCTCAAAATATGGTGATGCAAAGACTTGTTTTTGCAAAAAAAGCTTCTTTTAGTGTGTGACAACAGCCAAACATAAAAAAAAGTAAAAATCTGCTATTGCTGTAATCGCACTCACTCGAAGACTAAAATCACTTATACCGCAGGAGGAATGGCATGAAGAATAAATAAAATCAATCCTTCACTTACTGTTGATTTGTTCTTTCTGCCTCTCAAAGATCCCAGTAAGACTCGGTGCATATTTATCCTGCACTCTACGCTGATCGCTTACATCGAGGTTTCCATGTAAATCTCTGAAATATGTGATTCAGACGGAACCCCAGGTGGAAGATTCCCTATAATGAGGCTGTTGGAGGCACTGTGAACACTGGCTGGCCTATGAACCACCTTTAGGTGTGCATAAAAGTGCTGCCGGCCACACTTTTGTGCAACGCTGAAAAGAAAGACAGCGCTGAGCAGAGGCCATATGGAGTCCAGAGTAACTCTGGTTCCCCATTATAGTGAATGGATCTCTCAGGAGTTTCATCTGAATCACATCACTCATAGTTAGATGGAAACACCGATATAAATACTCAGCATAGTGAGGCAGAAAAATATGAATCCAAATGTTATGTAAAATGTTCTTAACAAAAGCTTAAAATCAATCCACAAAACAATGCAAGTCCCCACTCAAGTCCTTCAAAAGGCTCTGGAAAAGCAAAATGGCTCCTCCAACCCCAAAAGAAATCCAGCAAATTCTGTGCTCCCAAGTCCAAATGCCCCTCTCCTTTCTGAGCCCCGCAATGTGCCTAAACCACTTTTAGCGACCATATGTTTGGCATTTCTGTAGTGATGAGAGCCTGCCTAATTTACGGGTGCCTGTTTCCAGAAATATGAGTTGTGGTAGTTATAGTGAGTTGTAGTTGTAGTAACCAGCACAATGTACTGCTAACTACAACGTACTGGGCACTACAATGCCAAACTTCACTCAGCAACATCCATTATTGCTTGTTTCTGGAAAATATCCATGGAGTCAAAAATCATCAACACACCTGTTGATACATTCCCAATGGGGTATAATTTTAATAATGGGGTCACTTGAACGGGAATTCTGCCCACCTAGCATTTAGGGGCTCCGTATATGGAATCTACAAACTATTCTAGGAAAGTCTGCGCTCCAGGAGGCAAGTAACACTCTGTCCCTCCCCAGTCTTGCCATGTGTCTAAGGCCCCTTTGACACATCAGTTTTTTGCTGTCAGTCACAATCCGTTGACTCAACGGATCGACGGATCCGTCACAGATTGGGAAAAACTGATGCAATGGATTCGTTTTTTCGGCGGATCCGACTAGCGGATCTGGCTAATTGGATTGGAGCATGCTCAGTAAAAAAAGGATTGCCACTGATGGCAAAAAACTGATGTGTGAAAGGGGCCTAAGCAGTACTGTACAGCCACATATGGGGTATTTCTACATTCAGCAGAAATTGTAGGATACATTTGGTGCCATTTTTACCCATTTCCCTGTGTAAAAATGTAAAATCTGGGTCTAAAACAAAATTTTGGTGGTAAAAATGTAATTATTTTTTCTTCACAGACCAATGGTATAATATTCTGTGACTCACCTGTGTTGTCAATATGATCACTCCACCCATAGATGAATTAATTGAAAGATGTAGTTTGTAAAATGGGATGTGTTATGGGTGATTTTTCTATTCAGGCACCTTAGAGGCTCTACCAATGTGACATGGCACCCTCAAATCAGTCCAGCAAAATCTGAACTCCAATATGGCGCTTCTTCCATTCTGAGCTGCGCACTGTGCCTCAAAAATACTGAGGAGAAATTGCAGAACAAATTTTCTGGTCCATTGTCTTCTACTATTCTTGTGAAAATGAAAAAATATTGGGCTAAAGCAACATTTCTGGGTGAAAAATATATTTTTTTCATTTCCACAGATCAGCGTTGTAAAATTCTGTGAAGCACCTGTGCGTTCAAGGTGCTCACCACAGATCTAAATAAATTCCTCTTGAGGAGTATAGTTTTTAAAATGGGGTCACTTGTGAGGGTTTTCTACTGTTTAGGCACATCAGGGGCTCTCCAAACACAATATGATACCTGCAGACCATTCCATCAAAATTTGCGTTCCAAAAAATCACATACGGGGTATCTGAGTACTCAGGCAAAATTGCACAACAAATTTTTGAGTCCATTTTCTTCTGTTACCTTGTGAAAATAAAAAAAAATTGACTAAAAGAACATTTTTGTAGGAAAAATGTGATTTTTGTTTTATTTTTCAATGCTCTACAGTATAAACTTATGTGAAGCACCTGGAGGTTCAAGGTGCTCAGCACACATTTAGATAAGTTCCCTGAGAGGTTGGGGGGGTTTCCACTGTTTAGGCACATTAGGGGCTCTCCAAATGTGACATGACATCAGCTAATTATTCCACCAAAAAGTCAAATGGAGCTCCTTCGTTCCAAGCCCTGCTGTGCGCCCAGACAGTAGTTTTACTCCACATATTGGGTATCAGTGTACTTTTGCAGAAAAAAATGTATGCTGCAATTTCTCCTGTTCCCCTTATGAAAAAACAAAATTTTAGGTTAATAAACGTTTTTGTGGGAAAAATTAGATTTTTTTTATTTTCACAGCTCAATGTTATAAACTTCAGAGAAGCACCTGGGGGTTCAAGGTGCTCACTGCACATCTAGATAAGTTCCCTGAAGAGTCTAGATTCCAAAATGGTGTCATTTGTGCGGTGTTAACACTGTTTAGGCAGGTCAGGAGAAATCCAGAGGCGAAATGGCATCCGCTTATTATTCCAGCAAATTTAGCATTAAAAAAAGTCAAATGGTGCTCCTTCCCTTCCAAGCCATGCTGTGCACTCAAACATTTTCTGTCATATAGATACCTCAAAGTCACTTCAAATGTGATGTGGTCCCTAAAAAAAATGGCTTTGCACACTTTGTTGAAAAAAATTAGAAATCGCTGGTCAACTTTTAACCCATATAACTTCCTAACTCAAAAAAATTATGTATCAAAAATTGTGCTGATGTAAACTAGACATGTAAGAAATATTATTTATTAACTATTTTGTGTGACATAACTCTCTGATTTAAAGGGAACCTGTCACCCCGTTTTTTCAGTATGAGCTAAAAATACCGTTAAATAGGGCCTGAGCTGTGCATTACAATAGTGTATTTTGTGGACCCCGATTCCCCACCTATGCTGCCAAAATACGTTACCAAAGTAGCCGTTTTCGCCTGTCAATCAGGCTGGTCTGGTCAAAGGGGCGTGGTGTCTTCCCCCAGATCTTGCTTAGTTTTCCGTTGGTGGCGTAGTGGTTTGCGCATGCCCAAGGTCCCGAATCCACTGCACAGGGGAGTGAAAAGACCGCGATGTGCGTTATTTCCCTGTTGATCGGTGGGGGCGGCCATCTTCCTTTGGCCGGGTGTGCGCAGATGGAGCGCTCTGCTGCCCGCGGCTTCAGGAAAATGGCCGCGGGATGCCACGGGTGCGCAGATGGAGATCACGGTGGCCATTTTCCTGAAGCCGAGATGCGAATTCTGCTTCAGGAAAATGGCCGCCGCGATCTCCATCTGCGCACGTGCGGCATCCCGTGGCCATTTTCCTGAAGCCGCGGGCAGCAGAGCGCTCCATCTGCGCACGCGCGGCCACAGGAAGATGGCCGCCCCCACCGATCACCAGGGGAATAGCGCAGATCGCGGTCTTTTCACTCCCCTGTGCAGTGGATTCGGGACCTTGGGCATGCGCAAACCACTACGCCACCAACGGAAAACTAAGCAAGATCTGGGGGAAGACACCACGCCCTTTTGACCAGACCAGCCTGATTGACAGGCGAAAACGGCTACTTTGGTAACGTATTTTGGCAGCATAGGTGGGGAATCGGGGTCCACAAAATACACTAGTGTAATGCACAGCTCAGGCCCTATTTAACGGTATTTTTAGCTCATACTGAAAAAACGGGGTGACAGGTTCCCTTTAAGGGCATAAAGATAAAAAATTGAAAAAATGTCTAAATTTTTGCCAAATTTCAGTTTTTTTTTGTTTTTTTTTTACCAAGAAACGCAAGTCATATTGAAGACATTTTACCACTATCATGGATTACAATATGTCACGAAAAAACATTCTCAGAATCAGTGGGATCCATTGAAATGTTCCAGAGTTAGCACCATATAAAGTGACACTGGTTAGGAATGTGAAATTTGGCCAGATCATTAAGGTGAAAACAGACTTGGGAGCTGAAGGAGTTAATGAAGTAGCCTGGTCCGAAAATGGACAGGTATCAAGTAACCATCTAGTATCATATTCATGTATGGTTTTAAATTGGATTGTTTTCATCCAGAATAAACCTGTTAATTTGTGACTTCACTCTATAAAATTGATCACATAAGACGTTTTGATATGTCTCCTGCTTTACTTCTCTTGTTTTGTAACAGCTGGAAAGTAAGAGTGCAAATCTAGAACCAGAAGGTTGTTTGAACGGCACCGTTTTTATTGACCGCACAGTTGGCACGTCCACATTCTTCCTAGTAAACTGGCAGTTTGCTGTACCCAACATCCGTCTGAAGGATCCCAAGGGAACTAACTACCATGAGGCTCAGTTCACCAATAGTACAATTTCTAATTCATCTGAACTTCAAATTCTGTTAAAAGCAGAGGTAATACATACTAATAATTATCAGAATGGCATCATTTAAAGGGAATCGCTCAGCTGTTTCTTACTAGATAATCTGAGAGCAGCATAATATAGGGACAGAGAACCCGATTGCTGCAATATATCACTTACTGGACTACTTGGTGCAGTTTTTACAAAATCCCTATTTTCTCTGATGTAGATGTAGTGGTGTTATAAATGCTGAGTTGTGTATAACCCCACCCACACCAATGATTAGCAGCTTGCTGACCATTTACATTGGCAGCTTCCTGTGTACAATCAGTGGTGGAGTTGAAGTTATACAGATTAGCTGGACTGCCTGGCACGTCACATCTAGTTCTGCAGTGATAATCTCCTTGTAATAGAGTGCAGGGTAGACAATGTGACCATGGAGCAGACAGACCAACTGTTGAGGGGAATTTATTAACAGGAGGAAGATTCTCCTCGCAGAGAGTAAATGGGGTTAATAGAGATAAAGCAAACAGTAAACAGTTAAGCGGAATCGAAATGGTTAACGAATGTTCTTGTAACTTATCAGTCCAGGGAGGTCCTGACTGGAGGGTCCTTATTCCAACGTGGGTACAGTCACCAGCAGCGCTTGAGATCCTGAAGTCTCTCCTCTGTCTCCTGGGAACTGGAGACTCCGGGGTTAAGTCTTTTCTCCCAGTGAAGCTGGAAGCAGGAAGTAACACAGCCACTCTGCTGGGAGTCTCTGTATATTAGGCTGGCAGTCTTTCTGCAGCAGCAATGCTACACACACACTGAGCACTTTGCTTGTCACACTCAGGGGTCCTGGCTTGTCAGTGCGGTCACCGGGGCTGCGCGCTCAGGTCACTGTCAGGGAATACATCTTCTCTGATTACGGAGGCTTCCAAGTCCACACTCTCACCTCCAGCCTCCACTACGGCTGGTATCTCAGCCTCAGTGCCCTCACGGGGAGCACTCTCTCATGGGGAGTGCGGAGCTGCAGCCTGCTCTCTCTCTGGCGCGCTGTCCCCTGTCTCGCGCGCTCTGCTCTCCTGCTCTTTTCTGACCACACCCCTCTCTCTTCCTCTCTGCTCCCAGCAGTCACATGGTCCCCACTGTCCAAGGCAGAAAGTCCTCCCCCCAACAACCCAGCTGTCCGACTAAGTGGTTCCAGGTAAGGAGCAGGGAAAGCAACCTCCTTACATCCTGCTGATAAAACATTGAATGTATTAAAACTACAGAACAGAGACTAATAAGTGACATATCCCTGGAATCGGTCTCTCTGCCTCTATATTATGCTGCTCTCAGATTAAATAGCCCTGGTGACAAATTTCCTTTAATATTAAATAGTCAGTTATTGCACAGTTATATTTATTCATATTCGATGCCTGCAGTTTGGCTACATTTTTTTTAAATTACTTTAAAAAACATTACAGATTGAGCTAAACATGACAAAGTGTATAAATGCGGACAATCACTTTATAAAATATATGTACTTTGTTCTTTTTCATATGACTTACTCAATATCAGTTTTGTTTCTTTAGACTGGAGCCTGGAATTACACCCTTTGTAATAACCTTAAAACAAAGCAGTTAGTAGGTATAACAGCGACATCTAAGGCTGCAGCTGAAAATGTGCCTCCAATTACCGTAAAAGTCCATATGAACAAAGACACAAATGATTACCCCGATCCTATGATTATCTATGCATCGGTGCACCAGGGTCTGCTGACTCTGACAAACCTACGAGTGACAGCAATTGTTGAAGCAGAAAGTGGAAATCCCACAGCCTTAGAACTTCTAGACAATGGAGCAGGTAACTTTATAACTTTTAAGAAGCGCTTTACATCTTTCTGAAAAACATTACCTTCCAACAACATTCATAAATGAAGCAGAATAATTTTCATAAAAAAAAAATTCTTAAAAGGTTTGTTTGGTGAAAACAAGTTATCACAGGATATCTACATGATAGATCGATTGGGGTCCGACTGCTGGAATTTCAGAATGGGAAACGTATCCCCTATTAGAATGGGGTGGCAATGCGCATGCTTGACCATTGCTTCATTCATCCCATAGCTCTGTGCCCATTTTTTTCTAGCAGGCCCATAAAGAATGAATGGAGCAGGCGTCCAACCTCCTACCCCATTAAATAATGGGTATAAAAGTTCCCAGTTCTGATGATCAGTGCGAGACCCAGAAGTTGCACCTCAGCAAGTAATGACTTAGCCAGTGGAAAAGTGAAATCTTGTTTTTAACCAGAGAAACCCTTTCAAAGCATAAAGTATGTAAAGAATATAGTACATATAATC
The DNA here is from genome assembly GCF_051348905.1 of Ranitomeya variabilis. Classification (NCBI taxonomy): domain Eukaryota; kingdom Metazoa; phylum Chordata; class Amphibia; order Anura; family Dendrobatidae; genus Ranitomeya; species Ranitomeya variabilis. The sequence continues at coordinate 63,588,800 of NC_135239.1, read as the reverse complement.
ATGCCTCTATTTTATTAGGCGCTGATGTCTTTAAGAATGATGGCGTCTATTCAAGATACTTCACTTCTTTCTCTCAAAATGGAAGGTACAACTTAAAAGTACATGTAGAAAGTAAAGAGACAGAGACCACACTTGTGCTGCCGACAAACCATGCTCTTTATATTCCTGGATATATAGAAAACGGTATGGAATTTTATGTGTACAATTTTCCTGTAACTTATTTTCTTAGGCCCTATACACATTACAGAGCCAAAACCCAAGACAGAAACAAAACAAACATACACCCTGCTGTAAGTAAATAAGTAAAAAGCAATAGTGCATATAAATAACATTGGGTACTTAGTAAAGTTTTTGATAAAAAAAAGAGTGACAGCTATCCCACCAACGTCCCACCAACGTCAAAGTGTACCCAAGTTCAGGATGGTCCTAACCTCTAGTATTAAAACCTTACCCTGTGTCATAGTAGTGACGTCATGTTTGAATAGGGCTGAGCAGGACCAGGTCCCAAACATGGACACACAACTAGCGGGGAGCTTTTTAAATGAAATATCCACCTCAAAGAAAGGGATATCACACACTTACCTGCACTAAATGCAGAAACCTAAAACTACACCGAAAAAAAAAATGAACTTGAGTACAAGTTCAGGAGAATGTCTGGGGGCACATGGACTGTCCTACAGCTCCGTACCATGACTCCTCTTGCTGCTGCATCCTGCCTTATCTAGTGCTGTATTTTGGTAGATATTCTCCTCTCTCAATACTTTGAAAGAAAAAAACTCCATAATACGGCAACTTATGAAGAAAGTCATGACTTTTTTCCATACAAAATAAAGAAGCATTTGGAGGTACGGTAATGCCCATATACTGCCTTGGGTTCTCTACTATGTCTCTGTGGCTCTGTGCAAAACTGAGACACAATACTCCCATGTTCATGAGTCCTTCCCCCAGTGGCGTAACTTGAAGCTTGTGGGCCCTAATGCAAAATCTCCAACCTAGGCTCCTGGGCCCCGATGTGATTGCAACCCCTGCATCTATTATAGTTATGCTTCTCCCTATTATTGTCCCATGGTATGCTTGAAAAATATTATGGTTGTAGACTGGAGTTTATTAGTAATTTATTAAAAGGTCGTTCTGGGTAAAATTCAGAATGTAAATTTTGGTCATACTCCTGGTGCTACCCGGTCATGATGTCACATTCCTTTTCTTACTGCTAAAATTCTCTGATGTCTTCTCTCTCTGGGTGGCCTGAATTTTCACAAATTCCAGTAGCGTCCTGGGTAGGCAATTGTCACACTGTGACTGTGCGTGAGATAGGGAAATGGGTCCTTCACTGTCCCTCGGACTGGGGCCCTAACTATCTCTGTTCCCAAAGGTACCTCTGAAGGTGAGGAGGTCTGGGCCTCGTGCCTCACTATTCTTCTGTTATTTTGTAAGCTGTCCCCACCCCCTCCACCAGTAGGCCCGGGACAGAAATGCTAGTGTATTAACACATAAGACAAAACAGGGATAACAGAAAAAAAGCCATTAACATACAAAAACACTCACCTAAGGCAGAGAGGTATATATTGGGAAAGGGAGGATGATAACAACCAAATAGGAATAGGACAAAGAGAAAAACATACATCCCAAAACAGCATACAACAATCTCCAGCAGCAACAAATGATCTCCAACTCAGCACAGCAACTCCAGCGAACCAGGAAATAGATCTTTCACTGGCAAGGAAGATAAAGCCTGTCCAGTGTTTATAGAGAGAGGGAATGACCAGATCAGTAGCAGCTGAGATATGGAGCTGCATGTTTCTAACCAGCTAGAAAGGGTTGTTAATCTCTTCAGCACCAAAAGAACCCATTTAATATGAGACACGAAACACACAGGCTAAATGTATGACCTGCAATTCACAATATGTAATGACTTTCTAACCTCAGATCTTCCAGGAGGACATAAACACACTCGTGGCAGCCATCTGTCTATGTGTTACACAGTTGGTTGTGGGCCATCATACAACATAGTATTGAAGACCCATCCGTTGAGATGTTGGAAGAGGTGCAAGTTTGACTGCCCGCTGAAAATGACCACTAGGAATATTAAAAAAAAATAGGATATAGGAGACTATCTTAGATTTCAGGGCTACAGACACAACTTGTATTTTGGAATAACCCTTTAATAAAAAGTAAATTCTCAACACCATAAATGCATAAAATATATATTTTTATACTTTTATCTAATGGATGAGTAGTATTGTTTGACTTCTACTTTTAGCAGATATTAGTGGATAGTTCTGGACCATATAAATCTAGCAAACAGTCTCATTAACATACTCATGGTTCAATTATTTTGTCATACATTTTTATAGGAGGAGAATCTATGAATCCTTCAAGATCAGCACTTACTGAAGACGATCTACGTATTACCGTTGGCCGCATTGGTAGAACTGCTTCAGGAGGTTCTTTCTTAGTAAATAATGTGCCAACCTCTCCACGGCCTATCATCCATAAACCTTGTAAAATAATTGATTTAGAAGCAAGTACGCAAGGAAACTCAGTCTTCTTGTCTTGGACAGCAAGTGGCGAGGATCTGGACCAGGGCAAAGGTATGTTTGAATAGGAACTATGTATGATAAGTAAACTGGGTCAAATCCTGTAAAACGTCACAATGACTTACAATAAAGGTCTACTGTTCAAAGTCTTTTCATAGTCGCCATTACTAAGCAAAATGAAATGAAAAGCATGTGTGAGCAACAATGAAACTTGTGTAACGTGGAAGGTGTCTTCCCTCTTTTATTGATTTTTTTGATCTCTATAATTTTAATAACAGTTTTTTTTTTCAGTGAATAAACAATAGAAAACATGACATTCTGTTCATCAATAACTAAACATACAGGTGCAAGATTGCATTATTGCCAATTCAATCCTGCTTCACTTGTTCCAGATAATAATAAAAACATATGCCAAAACATGTTCGATGAAAATCACACAACCGAAAACAGTGTAATACATCTGGTGCGTGTGTACCATTTTAGTACTTATGCCTTCTAGTATATCGATGATAAAATTGCACGGAGTATTGCTATATTAGGCCATGACATACTGAAGGCTCCATCACTGTGACCCTCATTTATACCCTAATTCCCTAATCACCAGGTCATTTTTCATTTTTACGCTTTTGTTTTTTTTCCTCCCCTTCTTCCAAGAGACCTAATTTGTGTATTTTTCCATCACCATAGTCATTTTAGGGCTTGGTTATATTCACCAAGACAAGTTGTTGTTTTGAAAGACACAATTTATTTTACCATATAATGCACTGAAATATGGAAATACAAATCAAAGTGAGGTGAAACGGAGAAAAAAAATGCGGTTTTGCCATTTTTGGGAGGCGTTGTTTCTATGGCATTCAGTGTTGTCTGTTGTATAGTTGTTTTTATATTTTATTGGCATAAAGTTCAGGACTCTAAAAAATAATAATAATAATAATAATTTCTATCCATGACCCTTTATGAAGGCTTGATTTTTGCATGTCTAGCTGATGTCTTTATTCACACCATTTTGGGATACAATGACGTTTTGGTTACTTTTAAGTGTGTGATCCAAAATTTTAAATAATTTGCAATTTTTTGCATGACTCGTTAAAGGGTTGATTGTGACTTGTAGGATCGCTACTTCCAACAGGTGGCGCTATAGAGTTAAGTCCTCTTTTTCTCAGAAGAGGCAATTTGCATATTTAATTTCCCAGAGGAGCATTGCACGGCGAATAAGCCTCCTTACCTTGACCAGCCAGCTGGTATGTCACTCTCCATAAGGAGAAACGTTACCCCTTAGACCCCAGTCCAGAGCCTCTCACCTAGCCAAATCAGTTCTCATGCTTCGCACTGACGAGGGCCAACAGCCCGAAACACCGTGTCTGCAAATTGAGATACTGATTTGGCTTTTATCCTAAGTCATATTGCACGACTCGTTAAAGGGTTGATTGTGACTTGTAGGATCGCTACTTCCAACAGGTGGCGCTATAGAGTTAAGTCCTCTTTTTCTCAGAAGAGGCAATTTGCATATTGCAATTTTTTAGACTTTTAAGAAAACCTTTTTTTTATTTTTTACTTACCCTTAAGGGACTTGAGCCTGTACTATGTATTGCAATATGAGGTGTCACATGGCCTTTGGGAGCCGATGCAAACAGTCCATCTAAATTCTGTCATCAGTAATTGAAAGTGCTATTTAAATGGTTAAGCAGCTGTAATTGGAGCTATCTCTGGTTTCTGCTGCTACAGGCAGATGCCGGCTGTAGAACACAACCTACATCTGCCGGGTATGGTGTAGGCTAAGATCCGGAGCCCATAGTATACTACCACGCCTGACGTCGGAAATGCTATTTTATCTTGTGTCAGGATAAAGTTAAAACAAGAGCCAAAGCCATTAGAAAACACTTTTGGTGTTTGTCATCACCGCTCTTCTAGTTTCAGAGGTTGCAAGTTAGGCACTCCATTAAAAAATCTAATCCTTGTAATTTGCCATCAATGCCTTTAGGGAGATAACCATAATATAATCTTCCAGACAACACTGTGAACATACCGTCCCAGATCATAGTGGGGGTGTTAGGAGTCAAGTTCCCACCTTTGAACAGAGGGAATCTCGAACCATGGCTGCTGCAGACTCCCATTCTCTTCTAGCCACAGTGGAGCCTGCTCAGCAGAGACATCGGTCCCAGCGTCTGGCTCAAGCTGATACTGTGCGCTTGGTTACTGCTGCCTTTCCAGGCTCTGCCTTTGTAGCCAGCATTGATCAGCAGCGAGCAGACGTTTCATGGACTGTCCTGCTTTTCCCATACTGAGCATGCCCATGGGACAACCTCCCATTGGAGGTCGGGGGTCACATGCTCAGGTCCTGTTGCGACTCCTATTGGACCATCAGGAAGTTCCCGGAGCGCTACTACTATAAAAGGTTTGCATGGCTGCTCGGCCATGCACTAGTGTACAACCTATTTTCCTGTGTGTCTGGATGTATGCTTGTCGATGGATGAAAGCTCCGACGCATTCCCCCTAGAGTTGTTGACTGCTCGCGAATGGAGGAGCAACATAGCGCCTGACAGTTCTATCTCACACCAGAGCACGATCTGTGCAGTAATCCTTTATCCTGACAATCGGTCAGTGTAGGGTGGGAACTCCCGTTTGGTCTCAGTTGCAGACTTGGGGCGTCCTCAGGCGCAGACTCAAAAGCCACCGAGGGTCAGAGTGAGACCAGGCACCAGCTTAGTGGGGGTGAATCTCAGGGATCCCACTAGTGTCTTCAGCTGCACCCTGTGACTGTTAATAGGGCACAGCATTTATTTAGGCGACTCTGTGAAGCAACAGAGATCGCTCCCTTTCACACTGGATGAGGTCTAAACCCACGTGTGAGTAAGCATCCATCCACCATTACTCAGCAGCAGGTACCATCTCTGCACGGTGGACCCCGGGCTGTGTACGCACCTCATATCTACCTCTTTATTATTTGGTGCGTTCTGCTAGCCCTAACATTACACTAGCGCCAGGGTCTGGCTAGTAATGGCGGACGAACAGCGACTGCAGCGGTACATCCAGCAGCTGGAGGGCAGGTGGGCGGCTCTCGACCACACAACCTCCGCTGTGGATGTTACCGCAGTAGCTGTTCAGGCTGCTAGCATGGCTGCAGCAAGTTTGTCTACTGCCACCCCTGTTCCGACATTATCTCCCCTCCCGCTGCCAGATAAATACTCTGGTGATAGCAAGTCATGTAGGGGTTTCACGAGCCAGTGCGTTATACACCTCGAGCTCCTGGCTGCACGTTTTCCCACAGAGCGGGCAAAGGTGGGATTCATTATATCTCTCCTGTCGGACAGCGCGTTGGAGTGGGCCACGCCGCTGTGGGAGCGCGACGATCATGTGGTGCAGAGTGCTCTGCTGTTTCTGAGCACTCTGAAACAGGTCTTTTTAGGACCTCGAGTCACCCAAGATATGGCGCTCCAACTGCTGGCATTAACTCAGGGCTCGTCCATGGTCAGCCATCTTGCCGTCCATTTCCGTACTTTAGCATCTGAGCTGGAGTGGCCGGATAAAGCCCTCATCCCTGTATTTTGGAGGGGGCTGGCTGACCATGTGAAGGATGCTTTGGCCACTAGGGAGATTCCCGCCACACTGGAGAAGCTAATAGCTGTATCAACTCGCATTGATCTTCGTTTTAAAGAGTGAAGGTTGGAGCGAGCCCAGTGTAGGCAGAGGTTTCAGCTGGCTCCCACCTTCGCCAAACCTCTGGAATCTGCGGTCCAGGCCTCCGAGTCACATGAGGCCATGGAGGTGTTACGAGCGGGCTCTAAGTCCCGGACCGCTTGTGCACTCAAGGTCTGTCATGTCTGCCGGCAGTCAGGATATCTTGCCTCCAGATGTTCCCAGTGGTCGGGAAAATATCAACGTCTAGTAGTTGTAGGAGGAGGTACACTAGACACGGCAACGTTTTCCTCCAAACTGTCCTTAAAGGGGACAATTACCATAGCCCATCCACTCTTATGGTAGAGCTTTGCGTGGATTCCGGGGCAAAGGGCAATTTTATGTCATCTGCCTTCGCCCAGCGACACGCAATACCCCTGGTGATGCTCGCCAAACCTGTGACCATATGAGTGGTAAATGGGTTGATACTACCCTCACAGATAACACACCAAACCATCCCATTTACTTTATTTCATGTCTCCATCTCATCAGGAGATTATCTCCCTGCTAGTCATTCCCAAGGGAATTGATGAGGTCCTGTTGGGGATACTATGGCTACGCTACCACTCTCCTCATATAGAGTGGTCCTCAGGGAGAATTCTGGGATGGAGTGAATCTTGTGAGGGTAGATGTCAGAGGGAGTGCGTTCAGGTTGCTACAACTGAAGTACCCACAGATCTTTCCTCTCTCCCCAAGCACTATTGGCCCTATGCGGATGTGTTCTCCAAGAGGGCTGCGGAGACCCTTCCGCCTCACAGCTCCAATGACTGTCCTATTGACCTCTTGCCTGTTGCTGAGCCTCCCCGGGGTCGAGTCTACCCGTTATCTCTCCAAGAGATGGAGGCAATGTCTCAGTATATCCAGGAGAATCTGGCAAGAGGATTCATTAGAAAGTCAGTGTCTCCTGCAGGGGCAGGATTCTTCTTTGTGCAGAAGAAGAACGGAGAACTACATCCATGCATGGATTACAGGAGTCTTAATGCCATCACCTTTAAGAATAAATACCCTCTGCCCCTGATATCTGAGCTCTTCGATAGGTTGCGGGGAGTGAGGGTATTTACTAAGCTTGATCTGCAGGGTGCTTACAACCTGATTCGCATCCGTGAGGGGGACGAATGAAAGATGGCTTTTAACACCAGGGATGGGCACTATGAATACCTGGTGATGCCCTTCGGGCTTTATAATGCCCCAGCCATTTTCCAAGACTTTGTGAATGATATCTTCCTGGATATGTTCTCCACCTCGGTTGTAGTCTATCTGGATGATATTCTCATCTACTCTCCAAATATAGACTCCCACCGGAGAGATGTTTGCAAAGTCTTCGACCTCCTACGGGCAAACTTCCTCTATGCCAAGTTGGAGAAGTGTGTGTTTGAGCAGGAGTCTTTGCCTTTCCTGGGCTATATCATCTCTGCCGAAGGATTGGCTATGGATCCTGCCAAGCTACAGGCTGTGATGGACTGGCAGGAACCCCATTCTCTCAAGGCGGTGCAGCGCTTTATGGGGTTCATCAACTATTATCACCAGTTTATTCCCCACTTCCCAACTTTGGTGGCTCCCCTGGTTGCCCTCACCAAGAAGGGAGCTAATCCCAAATTGTGGTTGGAGGAGGTCTCCAAGGCCATCCTCTCTATCAAGTCACATTTCGCTGGTGCTCCCATTTTACACCGCCCCGATATTGACAAACCATTTACATGGAGGTGGATGCCTCTTCCGTCGGTGCTGGAGTAGTCCTCTTCCAGAAGGATGCTCAAGGTCGGAAACATCCTTGCTTCTTCTTCTCCAAGACCTTCACACCAGCGCAGAGGAATTATTCCATCGGGGACAGGGAGTTGCTAGCCATGAAGTTGGCCTTTTCTGAGTGGAGACACCTCCTGGAGGGGGCTCGCTATCCTTTCCAAGTTTTCACCAACCACAAAAATTTGGTGTATTTGCAAACAGCCCAGAGGCTAAACTCTCGCCAGGCCAGATGGTCCCTATTCTTCTCCCAGTTCCACTTTACCCTCCATTTTCTCTCCGGGGAGAAGAACACTCATGCCGATGCTCTCTCTCGCTCCTTAGTGTCATCAGAGGAGGAGGAGCCTCAGCTTATTGTCCCTTCAGAGAGCCTGAGAACTGTGGCTCCGGTTTCGCTAGAGTCTGTGCCCCTGGGCAAGACTTTTCTTCCATCCAATTTGTGACCGGAGGTTCTCTCTTGGGCTCACTCATCCAGGGTGGGAGGACATTTTGGGACCAAGAGGACATCTGAGCTTCTGGCGAGGACATACTTGTGGCCGCATATGGCCCATGATGTCGGGGACTATATTCAGGCGTGTGTCTCCTGTGCCAAGAATCGGTCTCTTCGGCAATGGCCTGCTGGGCCACTTTACCCCCTGCCGGTGGCAGACAGGCCCTGGGAGATGGTCGGGATGGACTTCCTGGTGGGCTTACCCAAGTATCATAGTTTCACCTTTATCTGGGTAGCCACCGACCATTTTTCTGCACGAGCCTTGGCGGCGTTGTTCATTAAACATGTTTTCCGTTTACATGGCATGCCTGACAAAATTGTCAGTGACCGGGGTCCCCAGTTTGCGTCTTGGTTCTGGAGAGAGCTCTGTCGTTTACTCAGCATTGAGCTGAATATCTCTTCTGCGTACCCTTCTGAGACGAATGTGTTGGGAGAGAGGGCCAACCTCTGGTCTCTGGACTCTGGTCACATACCTGCGACATTTTGTCTCCGCCAGGCAGGATGACTGGGCATCCTTGCTATCATGGGTGGAATTTGCTTTGAATAACGCCGTAGCAGACTCCACCGGGCAGACCCCATTCCTCCCTAATTTTGGCCAGCATCCGCTCCGCGTGTCCCTTTGCCCATGCCCGTGTTATTCACCGACTCTAGGGTGGCAGACTGGGCGGTGGAGGCATGTGACATTTGGGACAGCACACAGGATGCCATCCGGGCCTCCAAGGAGAGAATAAGGGTTTCTGCTGATGCACACCGGTGCCCCGCTCCGACCTTTACTCCTGGTGACTTAGTGTGGTTCTCCGCCCGTAACATCAGGCTGCGAGTTGAATCCACTAGGTTTGCGCCTCGCTACATAGGTCCTTTCAAAATTCTAGAACAGGTTAACCCTGTGGTCTACCGTTTGGCTCTTCCTTCACGCCTGGGTATCACCGACACCTTTCATGTATCCCTCTTAAAGCCTGTCTATATGTCTCGGTTCTCCGAGTCATCTGCCAGGACATTGGGTTCATCCACGAACGAGTACGAGGTGAACTCTATCTTGGGGTGCAAGGTGGTACATGGCAACAAATACTATCTGGGGGACTGGAAGGGTCACGGCCCAGAGGACAGAACCTGGGAAGCACATTCGGGCTTCGCTGCTCATTGCAGCCTTTGAATGTAGCGAGGCTCTAGGAGGGGGGTAATGTTAGGAGTCGAGTTCCCGCCACTGCACAGGGGGAAGCTTGAACCATGTCAACTGCGGTCTCCCATTCTCTTCCAGCCGCAGTGGAGCCTGCTCAGCAGAGACATCAGACCCAGCATCTGGCTCAAGCTGATACTGTGCGCTTGGTTACTGCTGCCTTTCCAGGCTCTGCCTTTGTAGCCAGAATTGATCAGCAGTGAGCAGACGTTTCAGGGACTAAGTCCTGCTTTTCCCATACTAAGCATGCCCACGGGATGACCTCCCATTGGAGGTTGGGGGTCACATGCTCAGGTCCTGTTGCGACTCCTATTGGACCATCAGGAAGGTCCAGGAGTGCTACTACTATAAAAGGTTCACATGGCCGCTCGGCCAAGCGCTAGTATCAACCTATTTTCATGTGTGTGTGGATGTATGCCTGTCAGTGGATGAAAGCTCTGAATAATTCCCCTTCCTAGAGTTGTCGACTGCTCGCGAATGGATGAGCTACCTAGTGCCTGACAGTGCTATCTCACACCAGAGCACGATCTGTGCAGTAATCCTTTATCCTGACAATTGGTCAGTGTAGGGTGGGAACTCCCGCTTGGTCTCAGCTGCTGACTCGGGACGTCCTCAGGCGCGGCGGGCTCAAAAGCCACCGAGGGTCAGAGTGAGACCAGGCACCAGCTTAGTGGGGGTGAATCACAGGGATCCCACTAGCGTCTTCAGCTGCACCCTGTGACTGTTAACCGGGCGCAGCATTTATTTAGGCGACTCTGTGAAGCAACAGAGATCGCTCCCTTTCACACTGGGTGAGGTCTAAACCCACGTGTGATTAAGCGTCCATCCGCCATTACTCAGCAGCAGGTACCATCTCTGCATGGTGGATCCCGGGCTGCGAACGCACCTCATATCTACCTCTTTATTATTTGGTGCATTCCACTAGCCCTAACAGGGGGTCCCAACTCATAGGCAGGCACATACAGTATATGTTACTGATGTGGATAATCACAATACAATGAGAATGTTCCTTGTTGAAGATTTTCATTAGGAAAACTTTACCTGTCGGAATCAAGTTCCATGTAAGTGGGTTTAAAATGAGTCTGCCAACATGTTGAAAAATTGAGGACTGTTGACCAACTTGGTCAATAGGGTACCCACAAGGTTACAAAAGTTGCCTTATTGATGTGTGTAAATGCATGCCTATGCACATGACATCTTATGTCATATGCTATATTGCATATATCCAACATACTTTATATATTGTTCTTCCTTTACTGCATATTACTAGCCAGGAACTGCTGTTATCTAAAATTGCTCATTATACTATATAAACTAGCTTATATATTGTTTAGTGCTTCTATTGTAATGTGGGGTGCAGCAACTCAGGTGTGGTAAATATGCTAAATATGATGCAATACTTGGAAAAATGCTGCATAAATGATGCAAGAGAGTAGTGATAATCTTATGGCAGCCTCACCTCACTCAAATAATTGTTACAGTTAATAATTGTCACTGATAGTTCAAAGGGCTGAAGTTCCGCTCATTAGGAAAGAGGTTTGCACACTATCCTATGAGAGGTAATATAATATATGCCTCTTGAGGCAGCTGGGTTAGGGGACAGCATTGAGTAATAATTACAATGCATACCCAGACTAAGTGACAGACTATAAAAGAATTCAGTATCCTACAAGTAGAGATCATACAAATACAGAAAGAAAGCCTGGCAGGAGGAGGGAGAACTGTTGAACTTGGGTCATAGGTGGCTAGTAGTGATGAGTGAGTTTAGTCGTTGCTCGGGTTGCTGGGTATTTTGTCGTGCTCGGTGATTTAGTTTTCATTGCTGCAGCTGCATGATTTGCGACTGCTAGACAGCCTGATTACATGTGGGGGTTGCCTGTTTGTTAGGGAATTCCCACATGTATTCAGCCTGTCCAGCAGCCGCAAATCATGCAGCTGCGGCGTCGAAAACTAAATCTCCGAGCACGCCAAAATACTCGGAGACCACCCGAGCATGCTCGGGAAAACCTGAGCAATGAGTATACTCGCCCATCACTAACCAGGATACATTTGATAGAGGGAGATAACACCAAATTACCATCCTTTCTACCAGAAGCAGAGTAGTTTCAATTCTTTTGAATGACAAAATGCCCCTTCCTTAAAATATTTCAATTTGTTTTGCTGTAGCTGATTTGCTCCGACCCAAAGTCAGATTACATGATCACCAGTGAGGTCGAATTGAGACTCTAGCCCATCCAAATAACGAGCGACTGGAGAAAAGAAATGCACACTCGTAAGAAATCCGAATCTGTTTATTTTTCTGTGAATACTTCTTCATATACCATTTGCCGTCAATGTAATTCCCATTTAGAAATCTCCACCTGCCTCCACATTTTATGATAACTTTTATTTATTATGTACCCATACCACAGTTTTCGCAGACCTTCAGAACATTGCATATGAGATAAGCAAGTATTAGACCAAGTATAAACCTTGAATACGAGACTATAAGACTGGTTACTACAAAACAAAATGTAGAACAGAGAGAAAAAACATTCACCCTTCTAGATCAGTCTATATACACATACTTTCATGTTGTGATACTGATATTTCCTGGGAACTAAGATGAAACGTCGATAGGATATTGTGGTGGTAAAGTTTTTATTGAAGCTCATAGATTATTAAATAACGTACGTGTCATCATGTTTCTTTTTCAGCTTTGCGATATGACCTGCGAGTGAGCACAAAACTAAGAGATCTGAGTGACAACTTTAAAAGCTCAAGTGCGGTTGATATCTCCAGCATTAGCCCGCAACTGTTTGGATCCCGTGAAAAATTCACTTTTGAACCTGGAATGTTGATTGGAGAAAATGAAACTGTGCTTTATTTTGCTTTGACTGCCATTAATAAGGACAATCAAGAGTCAGATATGTCTAACATAGCACAGACGAAATTCTTGACCAACATAACTCCAGAATCTTCTACTGTCCTATTCAGTACCACACACACTGGCACCTCTGTACCGACACCTCAAACCATTACTATGGAAAATAGCGCGAGCACACCAACCAGTGACAAGTTACGCTCTACTGAGACCATTACTACAGACGTATACTCCACTATACAACCAACTAGGGTGGAGACCAGGTCATCATTACATAGTAGTCGTATTATACCCACTGACTACTCTAATCCAACAGTGAGCAGTACAGACACACCTGATGTTAATACTCCCAACAGTACTGTACCTAATTATACAGGCAGTTTCCAAACTCTTGTAAGTATATCCTCACCTCCCAATGATCACTTGACCTTGACTGAAACAAACTTGCCACCAATCGGAAGCACAATAACACCAACTACTGGTATTTACCAACCAACTCATAACACAGAGTCAGATGTCAAAACACTCACCTCAAAATATAGCACTATGCTCCCGACAGATGAAACATTGTCTGTTTTTAGCAACTCTGTGCGATCTGTTACCTTAAAACCATCATCTGATGACACTTTGCCACCCACCACTAGTGACTCAATATCACCAACTACTAGTTTGATGCCAACTGACAATAGTGATGCTACCATTTCTTCCACACTGTCGACTTTGATTGGGACAGTTCCTCCAACTCTCTTTACAGAACCCCCAAAGGAATACACCGGCACAACGACTGACACCTCTTTATCGCCAACAAACTTCACGGCTGGCAGCACTACCCCCAAAATCAGTGACACAGTACCTGTTACCAGTAAGATGATCTCTAACAATACAAGTAGCATTTCCCCACCAATTACAAAAACGAGTTCTTCTGCTTCTAATATAAATGTAACTGTTGTAGTAGTGGTTGTGTGTGTTGCAGCACTTTTAATCTGTATCATAATATGTGTTTCCATCTACTGTGTAAAAAAATCCAGAAGTGTTTCATTCACATCCACACTAGCGTAATAATAATAATCAATAAATACAGGCTAAATTCATTAAATTATGAGTTTTAAAAAATCTAAGCAGCAATATGTATGTCACCCGTCCAATAATTTTCAGTAGAAGACTCAGTACCCTGATATGTGCTCAGTGTTCACTATCAATAACCTAGAAGGGATAGTTGGGATTTTAGAGAGAAAAGATATTTAATTAGTAATTAGTTAGAAACAGCATCACTCTTGCCATGGACTGTCTGGTATTGCTACTGGGCATCAAATAAAGTCTTCCTGTCATGTCAGATAACGATTCAGAAAAAGCTGTTTGTGCGCATAAGAAAAAATGCTATTTCTGGCTTTGTTACAACATGTATCCTTCATCTTTCATCAGTTTTACCTCCTGCAAGCTTTTTCTTTAATTTTCATTTCTCTCTGAGCTGGTGGGTACAGAATGGCTGCTGTGATACACAGAATCTATACAGAAGACACAGAGAAAAGGATTCCTGATTGTTCTATGTAGCACAGAGACAACATCAGCAGCATACTAAATATTATACAGCAGTACTGAGCTGTGTGACTGTGAGTCCAGCGCTGAAGTAAAATAAATTTGCTAGATGATGCAGCATGAACTGCCCATGTCTGCCTGACCTCTTACTGCGCTGACTGTTTCTCACTACTCTTCCCATTCCCTTCTCCATAGACCTCAATATGCTGTGTAATCTAACATCTCACTGTGCTGGGAATCTGTCTTGCTTTGACCAAGATGCCTTGGAGTTGTTGTTTTTTCAGGAGGCAGGGTGGAGAGTGGAAGAAATGGCTCATAACATAAGCATGGAAATAAGCACATTTTTCCCATATAATATATTGCAAAGTTTCTTATTTTCACCTACACTATTAAATTATGCAAAGTTTGTTACATTTTTGTACTTCCATATCAAGCATATGCCTTTCTTGTCAGCTATTATTTCCTGTTTTATATTACAATTAGTGATGGTCGAGCAGTAAGCTGCCCAAGGTTTTAGTTACACTATTCTAGTGTGGGTGCACAAAAAGGAACTCTTTACTGTCTAACATAATTAGCAGTATTATTATTATTATTATTGTTATATTAATTATACCAATAAATATTTTATCTAAGAGACCCACAACACACCACTAATGCGTATTTGCAGTACCTGACTGTATCCTTGGCTAAATTTTCTACAGGGCTGCTATATATCGTAGGTGCATGAGGTCTCTGCTGCACCTCAGGATGTGTTCAATTCCTTACTGAGATATATGGATGTTTTGTGTACCTGAAAAAAATTATACTATTAAAAATGAAAAGATCAGGCAAAATTCAAATTCACCGCAAATTTAATATCCCTTATTATGCTCTGGGGTCTCTCCAGACTGCAGAGTATAATACCTGTAATATGTAAAAAAAAAAAATGTGGTCTTACTCACATCTTCTGATCCCCCACCACTCATGCTGCATTCCCCGAGCCTCTCATGCTGCACTGAACTTCTGGCTTTCATGGGGCCTGGAGGTTGATGTGCAAGCGCAAGGAAGTCACGGTAACATGATGTGTGCTGTGATCTTCCTGCACGCATGTGCAGAACCATGCCTGCCCCATGAATGTATCAAGTCCTGACTGTTAATATGCTTATTTTGCACATTTGTTTAATCAGGACTCTTTACCAGATGCAATACTCTAAAGAAAAATGTCATGATGTTTCTCATAAAAAAATGTAGTAGTTCATTGGATTGTCCACCAAAAAGCATCATTGCAGCAAAACATAAAATAGGTGAAATAGTTACAAAGAGACTGTCCATTTGTCCATATTAAAGTTTGTTCTCCATCTTTCCTGAGATTCTGAATGGTATATGGCAGAGGTCCCCAACCGCCGGTCCGCGGACCAGGACCGGGCCGTTGGGGTTTTTCAGCCGGTCCGCGGCGCCCCTGTTCAGCGGTCACGTGGGACCGCTCATTAGAGAAATGAATAGGCGGCTCCACCTCCCATAGGGGCAGAGCCGCATAATTCATTTCTCTAATCAGCGGTGCCGGTGACCGCTGACAGAGGAAGAGGCTGCGGCACCGAAGACCAGCTGTCCGGGGGAAGGAGCGGGACGCCGGGAGCAGGTAAGTATCGCATATTTACGTGTCCTCGTTCCACACGCCGGGCGCTGTCTCCATCTTCCCGGCGTCTCTCCGCACTGACTGCAGGCAGAGGGCGCGATGACGCATATAGTGTGCGCGCCGCCCTCTGCCTGATCAGTCAGTGCAGAGAGACGCCGGGAAGATGGCGCCGAGGAGCTGCAAGCAAGACAGGTGAGTATGTGTTTTATTATTTTTATTGCAGCAGCAGCAGCACAGCTATGGGGCAATAATGGACGGTGCAGAGCACTATATGGCACAGCTATGGGGCAATAATGGTGCAGAGCACTATATGGCACAGCTATGGGGCAATAATGGTGCAGAGCACTGTATGGCACAGCTATGGGGCAATTATGAACGGTGCAGAGCACTATATGGCACAGCTATGGGGCAATTATGAACGGTGCAGAGCACTATATGGCACAGCTATGGGGCAATTATGAACGGTGCAGAGCACTGTATGGCACAGCTATGGGGCAATAATAAACGGTGCAGAGCACTGTATGGCACAGCTATGGGGCAATAATGGTGCAGAGCACTATATGGCACAGCTATGGGGCAATAATGGTGCAAAGCACCAGGGAAACAAGCATGGTGCTCCCACTCATTCTGAACCTATGGTAAGTTGAATCACATTCTCATTATAAATGTCATAATTATATGATAAGTATGCACTAAGCTCCATCCCTCCATAACCCCACCCCCATATGACCAAAGCCCCGCCCCTGCCCCACCCCCACCGGGCCATGGAAAACTGGTCTTGCTTAAAGCCGGTCCCTGGTGCAAAAAAGGTTGGGGACCTCTGGTATATGGCGTCTGTCTCTGTCATGTAGCATGGTAGAAGTCTTCATGAAGCACATGTCTACCAGCTGTTCATTCCATCTGTGTGGAGTCTGAAGTCCGTAAAGAGTGAAGGAAAAGCCCCTAAGTGACCCCCCTATGAGCCGTGGATATATATGTCCCATAGAGCACGTGTTCTCTCTATATGGTGTTAACTTTTACTCTGAGCTAAATATACAGGAATAGCAAATGTAATGTCAGCGAAACCTTCCACGAGGCTCAGTACAGAATTGAGTTTAATAATAAGTCAATAATTAATATTTAACACTGACACAGCTTGAGATACCCAAACATTCTAGCGTGAGCGACAGGGCATCAGAAGATGCATCTTGGACACGTCTGGTGACAGTGACTATTCCATCAGAGCAGATGTCTACCCTGATGAAATAGTACAGGCTGCAATCAGTTAGCACGTGCTGATTAGCTGCAGCGGTCTTGTAACATGATGTCACATCACCAACTGGGAACAGCAGTGCCAACATCACTGAATCGGCGCCACTGCGGGATATGAGTATAAGCAATTAAGCATAGGTTGTCTAGAAATAAACAACCCCTTTAGGATAAGTCAAGGTGTGAAATTTTCAGTGAAAGTTTGTGATAATCCAAAACCAAACAGATACAGTTAAAATTTGTTGATCTACTGTATGTCAAGCCAGGAACCATCTGCACAT
Organism: Ranitomeya variabilis; assembly: GCF_051348905.1. Classification (NCBI taxonomy): domain Eukaryota; kingdom Metazoa; phylum Chordata; class Amphibia; order Anura; family Dendrobatidae; genus Ranitomeya; species Ranitomeya variabilis. The sequence goes on along the minus strand of NC_135239.1, from coordinate 63,571,641 downwards.
GCACAGTACTGATTCTGCAATAAAAATCCCAGACAAATATGGATTGTGAACTCACCTTTAGATTTTCACTTTTATTCTCTAGAGCCTAGATTTTTGACTGGTTTCTGTGGTGTATTTCAAATCAAATTTGCTTTTAAAAGAAATGGCACAAAGTTTAAACTCAACTTAGAGGGTAATTTTTTGTCATTTATTTGTGCATGGAGTATTTGGATTAGAAATGTTGAGATTTACAGTGAGATCACCGCTAGCACAGTGAGAAAAAGTCTTACGATGCAGTGGTGAGTTCACCGGGAGAAATTTATCACTGTGAACTGCGGTGAACCCAACTCTGCACCATAAGACCTTTTTCTCACTGTGCTAGCAGTGGACTCACCCAGGTCACCACAGCTTCAGTGTCCTGCGGTAACCTCGATGACATCACGGCTAGTCACTGAGGATGAGCTTGCAGCATCTCATTCCCCAATGGCTCTCACACTGGATGGTCACATCTTGGCACAGTCCAGGTTGAAAACTGTTTATCCCCAAGCGTGGATTACGGCGTTTGACAAAACAACGGACAGGTGAGGGATATCATTGGTTTTTTTTTTTTTGGTTTTTTTACAGGAGACAATGGCTTTAGTGGAATGGGTGTGTTAGGACTGGCAGAATGCACCAAATAATAATTAGAGATGATATAAGTTGCATTCGCAGTCCGGGGTCCACAGTGCAGCTAAGACACCTGCTGCTTGGTAATGACGGACTATATGGTGGAATAATGTGAGTACACACACGGGTTAGCTTCAGCCGGTATGAAGGAAGCAAACCCTGTTGCGTCAAAGGGCCGCAATACCGCACAGAGAGCGCAACCAAGGCGACACAGAACTCTGCCCCCAGACTCAGGGTAAGAGTTCCTCTAGATCTCTTGCGCTCGACACCGCTACTGTGGTGCCAGGCAAACAACTAATGTAAATATTTACTGCACAGGAGAGTGTGCAGCGCCGCTCTGGCAGATGCCACTTACCTCCCTAACTAGGGCCAGGAAAGCGCATTATCTGTGCACGGCGCCGCTCTGATGGTCGCTGCTAACTTGATTCAGCAACTTGTGTAATTGTGCAGGATAGCATTGTTGGGCGCTAGGTAGCTCTACCATTCGCGAGCAGGCAACAACACTAGGGATGGGAATGATTCGGAGCTTTCATCCATCGACAGGCATTCATCCACACACACAAGTTAATAAGCTTACACTAGCGCATGGCCGAGCGTCCATGCGAACCTTCTATAGCAGTAGTGCTCCGGGACCTTCCTGATGGTCCAATAGGAGCTGCAACAGGACCTGAGCATGTGACCCCCGACCTCCAATAGGAGGTCATCCTGTGGGCATGCTCAGTGTGAGAAAAGCAGGACTTAGTCCATGAAATGCCTGCTCGCTGCTGAACAGTGCTGGCTACAAAAGCAGAGCCTGGAAAGGTAGTAGTACCCAAGCACACAGTATCACCTTGAGCCAGATGCTGGGATCGACTTCTCTGCTGAGCAAGTTCCACTGCAGCTGGAGGAGAATAGGAGACTGCAGTGAACATGGTTTGAGATTCCCCATTTGCAGCAGTGGAAACAGGACGTTAGGTGAGAATAACTATGTTTGCTATTTTTAAATAAAAAAATAAATGTGTGTGTTTTTATTTCAAATAAAGAACTTTATTCTTGCTGTGTGTGTATTTACAATATAACTGTAGAATTAGTAATGGAGAGGCGTCTTATAGACAGCTCTCCATTTCTAAGCCATGGGCTTGATGTCACCGGACAATACAAAGGTGACATCAACCCCATAAATATGAACCACATTTGCCACCACAGCAGAGCAAGTGGGAAGAGCTGGGCAAAGTGCCAGAATTGGCACATCTAATAGATGCACCTTTTCTGGGCAACTGCGAGCTGCTATTTTTTAGGCTGGAGGGTCAATAAACATGGCCCCTTACCAGTCTGAGAATATCAGCCCAAAGCTGTCTGCTTTAGCTTGATTGGTTGTCAAAAATTGTGAAAAATTATTAATTTAAACAATTTTAAAAAACAGCGTGGGGACCCCTCTATTCTTTAGCTTTACTAACGGTGACAGCTGAGTTGCAGCCCGCATGTTTTCAGTTTTGTCTTGCTGGCTAGCAAAAATACAGGGGAACCCACGCAGTTTTTTTCATCTATTTATTTAGAGCGCTAGCACGGCTGATGAACACTCCCATCAGTCCATCAGTCGTGCCTGCTCTCGTTAGTGGCAGCAGGCGTAGGCTGATGGGAGTAGCAGTCTTTCATCAGCCAACACCTGCTGACATGCAGTGAGCTTTTTTCCATGGGTCACAGTCACAGCTGCGGGGTCACGCTGACATCTGACCGACGATAAAGATCTTACTGCCGGGCCCTGTGTGAAAAATGTATATCTCCCTTAAAACATAAATTAACTTCACATCTTTGGTAAGCTGAGTTAAAATTACCTAGCCACACCCAGACCTGTTTACTGCCACACCTGTTCTCAATCAAGAAATCACTAAATAGGACCTGCCTGGCAAAGTGAAGTAGAATAAAAGATCCTCAAAAGCTAGACATTATGCTGCAATCCAAAGAAATTCTGGAACAAATGAGAAACAAAGTAATTGAGAGCTATCAGTCTGGAAAAGGTTAAAAAGCCATTTCTAAAGCTTTGTGACTCCTGTGAACTACAGTGAGAGCCATTATCCACAAATTGCAAAAATATGGAACAGTGATGAACCTTTCCAGGAGAGGCTGGCTGACCAAAATTACCCCAAAAATGCAGCAATGACATCCATTAGGTCACAAAAAAACCACACAACAACATCTAAAGAACTGCATGCCTTACTTGACTCAGTTAAGGTCAATATTCATGACTCCACCATAAAAAGAGTTCCAAACCAAAAACCACTGCTAAGCAATAAGAATGTGAAAAGCTCATCTCAGTTTTGTCAGAAAACATCTTGATGATCCCCAAGACTTTTGGGAGAATACTTTGTGGACTGACAAGACAAAAGTTTAACTTTTTGGAAAGTGTACTGTATGTCCCATTACATCTGGTATAGAAGTAACACAGCATTTTACAAAAGGAGCATCATACCACCAGTGAAATATGGTGGTGGTAGTGTGATGATCTGGGGCTGTTTGGCTGCTTCAGGACCTGGAAGACTTGCTCTGGTAAATAAAACGATGAATTCTGCTGTTTACCAAAAAAAATCATGAAGGAGAATGTCTATCCATCTGTTTGTGACCTCAAGCTGAAGAGCACTTGGGTTATGCAGCAGAACAATGATCCAGAAGGTCCACCTCTGAAAGATTTACGAAAAACAAAATTAAGACTTTGGAGTGGCCTTGTCAAAGCCATAACCTTAATCCAATTGAGATTCTGTGGCATGACCTTAAAAAGGCGGTTCATGCTCAGAAACCCTCCAATATGGCTGAATTACAACAATTCTGCAAGGATGAGTGAGTCAAAATTCCTCCAGAGCATTGTCAAAGACTCATTACCAGTTATTGCATATGCTTGATTGCAGTTTTTGCATCTAAGGGACATCCAACCAGTTATTTGGTTTAGAGGGCAATCAATTTTTCACACAGGGCCCTGTAGGTTTGGATTTCTTTTCCTGTTAATAATAAGGACCTTAATTTAAAAGTTTCATTTTGTGTTTACTTGTGTTATCTTTGTCTAAAATTGAAATTTTGCTTTGTGATCTGAAGCATTTAAGCGTGACATACATGCAAAAAAAACAGGAGATCAGGAAGGGGGCAAACACTATTTCACACAATTGTAGAATGAAAGTATTGCGGAATCTTACTTCTTTATATTACCTTGTATATAATCATTATAGTAAGTGATAAGACATAATCTCGAATTAACCTTATGAAGATAAAGCAGTAATAAACATAAACATGCAGCAATTGTATATTACAAAATAGCATATCGCTATATGGCCGCCGTCACACTAGCAGTATTTGGTCAGTATTTTTCATCAGTATTTGTAAGCCAAAACCAGGAGTGGAACAATTAGAGGAAAAGTATAATAGAAACATATTCACCACTTCTGCATTTATCACCCACTCCTGGTTTTTGCTTGCAAATACTGATGTAAAATACTGACCAAATACTGCTAGTGTGACGGCAGCCTATTAATGAATGAGGCATTGTACAGAGCCTCGGATTCTGTGAAAAATGGCAGACCAAATAAGGCAGCTCACTAAAAAGTGAGACTCCATTATAGTGAATTGGGTATGTTGAAGTCATTGGAGAGTATCATGTGAAATGTTTCCATTGTTCTGCTCCTATGATGTAGCAGAAAAACAACAATTTGTATGCGAATAACAAATAAAATTATATTTTTCTCACTCGTATATTTTATAGCAAAATTTAGGGAGAAGAGGTTTTAGGCTATGTGCACACGTTGCAGATTTCCTGTGGATCCTCTGCGTTTTTTCCGCTCAGATTCGCTGCAGATCCGCAAGTGATTTACAGTACAGTGTAAATCAATGGGGAATACTAAATGCTGTGCTAATGGTGGGTAAAAATCCGCACGGAATCCGCAGCGGATTATTTTAAGTACCATGTCAATTCTTTCTGCGGATCTGCAGTGTTTCTGTACCCACTCCATTATAGAAATCCGCAGGGGTAAAAGGATGAAATCCGCAGAAATCCGCAGTAAATCCGTAAAAAAAGCGCAGATTTTGACCTGCAAATCCTGCCAAGAGGTGCAGATTCCGTGCAGAAAATTCTGCAGGCAAATCTGCAACGTGTGCACATACCCTAAGGAGATCATATTGGTGAAGTTCTTAGACATCACAGATTTCCAGATGGAAAGGACTGTATAGATATCTGCAGGGTCATTGTGCTGGAATAATCTACTCTGATCCTGACAGAAAAGGTTGCTCATAGTACTGTACTTACTGAACATAACATCTCAGGAGCTGTTCTTGTTGGGCTCGTATTAGCAGTAGGTGGGAAGTAGTATATTTTCCCAGGGCATTTCTGTTTGGTAAGTGAAGAGCTTCACCTTTATTTAGCGTATATCTTTCCAATACACCCATAAAAGTGAGATAATATATTGTGCAATGGATACGAGTCACCAGACATTCTGCTGCATGAGGTGCCATTAACAAGAGATATTGGCACAGCAATGCAGTACAGTCATGAACAAAAATAAAAAAACAACATCCACCAAGGTTACCATTTTGTTTTCTGGAGAACTTGAAAAGTCTCAGCAAACTTTTTTCATGGATACTGGAAAACCGTAATGACAGTAAAGTTTATAAGTGATATATAGCTGTTATATCATGTTTCAGCTCTGAGAAGGGACGGCAACAATTACCATCTATCTATATAATCGTCTAAGGGTCACTTCTGTCTGTCTGTCTGTAAGGTAAATCCCGCGTCGCTGATTGAATCAGTGATGGGCACAGTCCGGCCGCGAATTCGCCCCTTCCTACACTCCATCAGTGCCTCCTCCATACTCCCCTCCAGTCAGCGCTAACACAGGGTTAATGGCTGCGTTACACCATGTTATGCCGTGGTGTAACGCAGTCCGTTAACGCTGCTATTAACCCTGTGTGACCAACTTTTTACTATTGATGCTGCCTATGCAGCATCAATAGTAAAAAGATCTAATGTTAAAAATAATAAAAAAATAAAAAATGATTATATACTCACCTTCCGGCGCCTTTCCCACTCCTCGCAACGCTCCGGGCCATGCATTGCGGTCTTGCGAGATGATGACGTAGCGGTCTCGCGAGACCGCTACGTCATCATCTCGCGAGACCGCAATGCATTCTTGGGACTGGAGCGTCGCTAGGAGCATCGCTAAACGCCTCACCTGGATCCAGGGGCCGCCGTAAGGTGAGTATATAACTATTTTTTATTTTAATTCTTTTTTTAAACAAGGATATGGTGCCCACATTGCTATATACTACATGGGCTGTGTTAGATACTACGTGGGCTGTATTATATACTGCGTGGGCTGTGCTATATACTATGTGGATGTGTTATATACTGCATGGGCTGTGTTATATACTGCGTGGGCTGTGTTATATACTACGTGGCTGTGTTATATACTGCGTGGCCTGTGTTATATACTACGTCTCTGTGCTATATACAGTGGGGCAAAAAAGTATTTAGTCAGTCAGCAATAGTGCAAGTTCCACCACTTAAAAAGATGAGAGGCGTCTGTAATTTACATCATAGGTAGACCTCAACTATGGGAGACAAACTGAGAAAAAAAAATACAGAAAATCACATTGTCTGTTTTTTTATCATTTTATTTGCATATTCTGGTGGAAAATAAGTATTTGGTCAGAAACAAACAATCAAGATTTCTGGCTCTCACAGACCTGTAACTTCTTCTTTAAGAGTCTCCTCTTTCCTCCACTCATTACCTGTAGTAATGGCACCTGTTTAAACTTGTTATCAGTATAAAAAGACACCTGTGCACACCCTCAAACAGTCTGACTCCAAGCTCCACTATGGTGAAGACCAAAGAGCTGTCAAAGGACACCAGAAACAAAATTGTAGCCCTGCACCAGGCTGGGAAGACTGAATCTGCAATAGCCAACCAGCTTGGAGTGAAGAAATCAACAGTGGGAGCAATAATTAGAAAATGGAAGACATTCAAGACCACTGATAATCTCCCTCGATCTGGGGCTCCACGCAAAATCCCACCCCGTGGGGTCAGAATGATCACAAGAACGGTGAGCAAAAATCCCAGAACCACACGGGGGGACCTAGTGAATGAACTGCAGAGAGCTGGGACCAATGTAACAAGGCCTACCATAAGTAACACACTACGCCACCATGGACTCAGATCCTGCAGTGCCAGACGTGTCCCACTGCTTAAGCCAGTACATGTCCGGGCCCATCTGAAGTTTGCTAGAGAGCATTTGGATGATCCAGAGGAGTTTTGGGAGAATGTCCTATGGTCTGATGAAACCAAACTGTAACTGTTTGGTAGAAACACAACTTGTCGTGTTTGGAGGAAAAAGAATACTGAGTTGCATCCATCAAACACCATACCTACTGTAAAGCATGGTGGTGGAAACATCATGCTTTGGGGCTGTTTCTCTGCAAAGGGGCCAGGACGACTGATCCGGGTACATGAAAGAATGAATGGGGCCATGTATCGTGAGATTTTGAGTGCAAACCTCCTTCCATCAGCAAGGGCATTGAAGATGAAACGTGGCTGGGTCTTTCAACATGACAATGATCCAAAGCACACCGCCAGGGCAACGAAGGAGTGGCTTCGTAAGAAGCATTTCAAGGTCCTGGAGTGGCCTAGCCAGTCTCCAGATCTCAACCCTATAGAAAACCTTTGGAGGGAGTTGAAAGTCCGTGTTGCCAAGCGAAAAGCCAAAAACATCACTGTTCTAGAGGAGATCTGCATGGAGGAATGGGCCAACATACCAACAACAGTGTGTGGCAACCTTGTGAAGACTTACAGAAAACGTTTGACCTCTGTCATTGCCAACAAAGGATGTATTACAAAGTATTGAGATGAAATTTTGATTCTGACCAAATACTTATTTTCCACCAGAATATGCAAATAAAATAATAAAAAAACAGACAATGTGATTTTCTGTATTTTTTTTTCTCAGTTTGTCTCCCATAGTTGAGGTCTACCTATGATGTAAATTACATACGCCTCTCATCTTTTTAAGTGGTGGAACTTGCACTATTGCTGACGGACTAAATACTTTTTTGCCCCACTGTACTATGTGGGCTGTGCTATATACTATGTGGCTGCGCAATATATTATGTGGCTGGGCAATATACTACATGGCTGTGTTATATACGCCGTGAGCTGTGCTATATACTACATGGCCTGTGCTATATAGTATGTAGCTGTGCAATATACGTGGCTGGGCAATATGCCTCGTGGCTGTGTTATATAGTACGTGGACTGTGTTATATACTACGCGGGCTGTGCTATATACTACATGGGCTGTGTTATACACTGCATGGGCTGTGCTATATACTACAAGGGTTGTGTTATACACTGCGTGGGCTGTGTTATATACTACGTGGGCTGTGCTATGTACTACGTGGGCTGTGTTATACACTGCGTGGGCTGTGCTGTATACTACGTGGGCTGTGTTATACACTGTGTGGGCTGTGTTATATAATACGTGGTCTGTGCTATATACTACGTGGGCTGTGCTATATACCATGTGGGCTGTGCTATATACTACGTGGCTGTGCTATATACTATGTGGCTGTGCTATATTCTACATGGGCTTTGTTATATACTGTGTGGGCTGTGTTATATACTACGTGGCTGTGTTATATACTGCGTGGCCTGCATTATATACTATGTCTCTGTGCTATATACTACGTGGGCTGTGCTATATACTATGTGGGCTGTGTTATGCACTGCATGGGCTGTGCTATATACTACATGGGCTGTGTTATACACTGCGTGGGCTGTGTTATATACTACGTAGATTGTGCTATATACTATGTGGGCTGTGCTATACACTGCATGGGCTGTGCTGTTCACTACGTGGGCTGTGTTATACACTGTGTGGGCTGTGCTATATAATGCGTGGGCTGTGCTATATACTACGTGGGATGTGCTATATACTATGTGAGCTGTGCTATATACTATGTGGCTGTGATATATGCTACACAGGCTGTGCTATATGCTACTTGGGCTGTGTTATATACTATGTGGCCTGTGCTATATACTACGTGGCCTGTGCTATATGCTACATGGCTGTGCTATATGCTACGTGGGCTGTGTTATATGCTACTTGGCTGTGGTATATTTCTCTGCTGTATCTGTGCATCATGAATCGTGGTATGTGTTAAAGAGGGGGGCCCACTGAGACTCTTTTGCCCGAGGCCCTCAAAAACCTGGAGCAGGCCCTGGCTTCACTGATTGGTCACGCCCGGCCAGGCGTGACCAATCAGCGACAGGCGCAGTACGGCCATGAATTGGAGCGGAATTTGAATCACGCTTCACTAATTGGTCGCGGCTGGCCGAATCCTGTGTATAATCCTGTGTAGTTTATAAATAAACTACATACATATTCTAGAATACCTGATGCGTTAGAATCGGGCCACCATCTAGTACACTATAAAATACCGACAAATACAATCACAAAAAAACTGTGCATTCACAGACATTATTTTTTTAATAGAAACTAGAAACAATTGGCTGATTCATTAAGACTGCTGTTGTACACACCAGACTTAATGAAAGGGATGTGGTGGGTTAAGATGCGACAAAATCAATAAAAGGCGCACACTACTTAATGAATTTGGTGCACCTTCACAGTGATGTGCAACTCACCAGAAATGCTACTCTATTGAGACCATGAATAAAGCTTAACACCGAAATACGTAGTTCTATCCCAGTACTTATTTTATTTTTGCTGAAATGCCAGTTAATGTTCCTGGATGTTTTTAGTTATGAAATGAAAGTCAAGTTTTACATACTTACTAGTGATGAGTGAGTGTACTCGTTACTCGGGTTTTCCCAAGCACGCTCGGGTGACCTCCGAGTATTTGTTAGTGTTCGGAGATTTAGTTTTCATCACGGCAGCTGAATGATTTACAGCTGAGTACATGTGGGGGTTGCCTGGTTGCTAGGGAATCCGCTCATGTAATCAAGCTGGCTAATAGCTGTAACTCATGCTGCTGAGGCGATGAAAACTAAATCTCCGAGCAGTCAAATACTCGGAGACCACCCCAGCGTGCTCGGGAAAACCCGAGCAATGAGTACACTCGCTCATCACTAATACTTACCTGAAATGATGTCTCACCGCTGGATTCTTCCTCCTTTGTATATATGAAGTTGCAGCTCTGAAACTATCTGTGCAGGTCCTTCCATTCTCAGAACAGAATAATTTCTCTGACTAGTGAAATTACCAGGTTTTTCTTTTTTTATTTTTGGCATAGGTTACACCACTAGAGTGGAATAACTTTTGATGAATTTTTCAGTTGAGCACTGCCACAATCAATCCTGGCTATGCTTCACACATCTTGGCAGAGCTGGCCGAAAATTGTCAAAAGTCTCAATATCGGGTGACTTATCAAAGTGTTTTAGGGCAGAAAACTGGTATAAACACTTTCATGAATTGGTTCCAATGTCGGTTATTTTTATAGATTGTCCAGGAACTTATTGACGATTGGCAATCCTTCTTTAACTTTCTAGAACTGTTATAGTACATGGATCCTAACATTAATGGTGGCATCCTTACCAACCTTTATAAAAAGAGAGAGCATCTATTAACAATAGCAGAAAAACAACATATTTCAATATTTAGTTATCTATTTCTAAAAAAGTTTAGCAACACTCATAAACCTTATGGGAAAAATCATTTCTCGTAAATTCCCACCTCAGCCTCTCAGTGGGCTGAAATCTGGATTATGACTTTTTGGAGTTTATCAATAACTCAATGATTTCCTCAATACTATAAGTGCAAAGCATACTCACATCATCATCCCACCATCACCATGCTTGGAAGGTGGTCTGAGGTATTTGTGGCAGTAGACTGGTTTTTACGTAAAATAGAATTTGTGTGGTTTTTCAGAAGAAAGTTTTCAAACCTATTTTGCTGTCATATTCTTTTTGGAGAGAAGATATTTTTTTCCCAACCACTCTTTTCTGAAGACCAATAGGTCAGTCTTTGTTGATTCTTTTTTTCAAGTTGTTCTGCAAGGAACGTGCACTATATATTTCAATTGCTTTTAGATGAGTCTACATCATTAAGCAACTGTGCTGGGGTCTCTATCTCTGTCTATGGGACGGCTGGATTCAGCCAAGTATAGAGCTCAGCTATCTCCGAACTGGCATGGATAATGAACGGAGATGTGGTGAGCATGTGTGGCCATCACTCCATTCAAATGGGGCATGTCAGAGCCCTTTTTGCTATTAGTGAGGGTCCCACCAGCGGAACTGCCAGCAATCAGCAACAAGTCCCCTATCCTGTTTATAGTTGATAACTTACTATTTTGGGACAACCCCTAATGTCTTACTACTTGGCCAAAATTTTCTCTTATGGACAAAGGTTTTTGTATCATTATCTTTTAATTTTTTTGATCTTCTTTCTTTCAGAAAATGTTATAAAATTTTAGACATAGCTAAAAAATGTCTCACACATGCGACTGCTTTACAGACGGAATATGTGAGTTATGTCCAATGTCCATAGAAGTCTTTGGACAGTAAGCAAACCTAATGTAGAACCTATGAATAAAGTTATCCCACCAAGATCAAGACCAGGAAACAATTTTTTAGCTTGTCTATAGCAATTTATTTAAAGTATTGAGATGTTTCCACTGACATTATATTTACTTACTATTATTAAGGAGAACAATTCCATATCTAACCTTGCTAGTAAATTATTTTCATATGGTGATGAGCAAATAGCTTTGAGCCTCAGCAAAAATTTGAATTTTAGTAAAAATATTTATGCCAATTTTTTCTGCTGGCCACCATTTTGATTTATTCTGAAGGCCAGGGAAAGGTAAAAAAATATTATATTCCGTTTGCCTTGAGCCTCATCTGTTCCTGCACATGACTAGGCCTCACGCGAACTCGTGATCACCCCAAAACATTATGATGTTGTGAGACCTAGTCAGCACCAGAGGGACCGAAGACTATCTCGAAGACAGAAGAGAATTGGAAGCCCAAGAACAGGACCGGAGAAGCCTAAAGGAGGACTGATGGAATGGTTGGAGGTACAAGTGAGGGCCAGAAAAAGATAATTTTTTTTTGTCTAAGCTATACATTGTCATAAGGGTTCTCAGAGCATAATAAGGCACATTTGATGTTCATCGAATAAATGTCTCTTACGAATTTGATCCAATTCGAATTTCAACAGATTTACTCATCTCTATCTTTGTATCTTCCTTTTCAGAGACAGAAAGTAGCTTTCATCTTCTATGCCAGCTATGTTAGCTGTCATAGGGTAGTATTTTTGTCATGCTTGGTTCTCTTCTCTTAGTTCCCCCTGGCAGACAGTCACAGTGTATAACTAACCTGCTAACAATAATTTTACACATAGGGATAAATATGTTTCTAAAATGCTGCAATTCATAGTGTCCCAATACAATATTACACACATGGAGCACATTGGACTATAATGAAATATGTAATCAGAAGATAACAGGTGAGGTATTTTGCTGATTAGTAGCAAATGATACAGTGAGTAACATGGTAATCTCTCTACAAATCAGAAAAAAATGTTTTCCTGCTGGGAGTGTAGAAGGAAACAGACACAAAATAATCAAATCCTATCATAATGTTCCCTCCTCTTGGTCTAAACTTATCAAAGTTCACAATCCAAGTCAATCTGGAGGTCATGCAGTATAGTTCAATTGGCTTATTGTAATTAATACCAACATCCAATTGTTTTGTCAGTACAAGATGTACAAAGCTGATCTCTGAACATCCTTTTCTGGTCATAAGGACATGTGAGCACTGTGACCAATCAATGATATTGGGTGAAGAATCAGACATATTGAGTTTCAATTCCTAGTTTAAGAAAGACAGAGAACAGCAGTTCTCTCATCAAGTTCGTAACCCCTTACCAACATGTATTGTACTCATTTGGAGCACAGATGATAGCACTGAAAGGATCAGCACATTTGTCCTCCTCTGAGTGTTGTGTTTATCAGACATCCATAATCATCGGTCACAATTTGGATTGCAAAGCAATGGTGCATCTGCCAAATTGAACGTGACAGCCTTTCTGAAAATATATGAAGCTGTCATGCTTGGGTCAGGAAATACGCGGCCAGTCCATGCATTGTGATCCAAGAGTGGACCGATGATCACAGATGTCTAAGTGAACCCTTTATACAGGGGTGGTGTGTGACGGGTTTACCGCGACAGAGAGGAGCAAGAAGACCACAGCTTCTGGTTTCTCCTACTCCTGCACTGATTAGAAGCACCTCACCTTCATATTAAATGGGGCAGGTTCTATTAGCAATGCGGGGGATTATCTGCTCATTTGAGAGCAACTGGAAGCTTTCCTGCATTAAGTCTCAGCTGTTCCCTGTTAGCCACTCCCATCTCCTATATAAACTGGGTCCTGGCTAGCACTCATCGTCAGAGTAGCTTATATTGCATGGCTGGAGGTCGTTGGTGGTTATTATAGGAGAAAGAATTTGGTGGATTTATCTGTGACTGTTGCTAGGTTTTGAGTATGTGATTATTCCCTTTCTTCTCCTTCTTTGGTTTAACCCAATACTCCAGTCCCCGGTGCATTCTTCTGTTGTACTTGGGAGTATATTGGTATGTTTGGTATTTTGCACTACCCCTGTTCGTACCACCTTGTTAGTCTGGTTAGTGTATTATCGTACACTACTACTCCCCTCTTCCCTGGGTGGGGGAAGGGTACAGACTAAGAGGAGGTTCAAGAACTAAAACAAGGTATGTGGCCTCTCCTTCTTCACCATCAGAAGTAATCCAGGGATCAGATCAAGCTAAGGTGCCCCTAGCATTAAGGTCCCGGGACACACAGCAACAGAGTCGTGACATGGAAATGTCAGGCCTGTGGGCCATTTACAGTCTGCAACGACTTTTTCTCCAGCCATGGATAGATTCCCAGGGACCCCATTGCTTGGGCCGGCAAAAATATATTCAGTAAATTAATTTATTTTTGCACTGTGAGCATGCACATGCAGCATTTACTATTGAATGTTGAGGTGCATAAAAGTGAAAGATTACATCCTTACACTAGTAGAAACATAGACTTTCACAAAGGTGATGCTCCCGGTGCTCATTGATCTCACGCCTCTGAACGGAATCAATTTGCATGGGCACCTCCTCCACCTCCCGAGAGGTTTTACCTGCAGGCTCTTTGGAAGGAAGGGAAAAGTTAGAAACACGGTTATATGCAGCAAATTTCTTCTGCCTACGCTCAGTAAGGCAAATGTCTATGCGTACACAATGCTGTATAAATGTCTCTAGCTCTTGTGGTGACTCAGAGCGGGCTAGTTCATCTTTTACAATATTAGACAGACCCCTTTTAAAAATAGGCAATTGTGCATAACTGTTCCAATTGGTATCTACCGCCAATCTCCTGAATTCAGTGGCATACTCAATAACAGAACGTTTAGCCTGGCGTAAAGACAACAAAGCAGATTCAGCAGTTGCACGGCGATTAGGGTCATCAAACATTAATGCCATAGCGGCTAAGAAATCATCCAAGTCATTTAACCGTGGGTCACGAGACTCAATCATCGGATTTGCCCAGGTGAGCGCTCGTGAGGTCAGTAGCATTATTACACACAATACTTTGGATCTATCAGTAGGAAAACGGTCAGCATGCACATCAAAATATAGCATACATTGATTCACAAAGCCACGAAATTTGTCGCAATCACCATTAAATCTGAATGGGGGCAACTTAGGTGGGCCAGCTGGTGGCGGTTGCCCAGAGGGTAAAGTCACTTGTGCAGCTATTTGCGTGCTTATGTCCTGAAAAGATCGGCCATACTGGGACCCTATGCCAGCAAGTTTGTTTTCCTGGGCTGCCATGCGGTTGCTCAAGTCCTACAAAGTTTGTCATCCAAACACTTATTGATTGTGTTCAAAGCTTCCAAACTTCTTTTGCAGACCTTCCACATCTTTCTGCAGTGATCTAATTATGGAAAACACCTGCTCTAATTTGCTTTCTGCAGTCATTGTTCCAGCAGTCTCCTTTTTTTTTTTTAGGCTAGAGTATCCTGTAATAATTATAGGGGATAACTCATGAGACTCTTTGCATGGAACAAGACAACTACAGGACACAGTTTTATAAGTGGTAAAGTCTATATTATCACACGGTGATTCAAACAGGTGCAGAGAGAAACTCAAGTCCACAACACTTGGTGCAAATAATAAACGCAGCTTAGCAGTCAATAGGAAACTTCAGAGGAAAAATGCAATCAAGCAGAAAGTCTATGAAGCACAGTTATTCTTGAGGATACTTGACACGAATAAATCCTTGTCTTAAGGTACCTTCACACTAAACGATATTGCTAGCGATCCATGACGTTGCAGCGTCCTGGCTAGCGATATCGTTGAGTGTGACAGGTAGTGTTGAGCGATACCGTCCGATACTTGAAAGTATCGGTATCGGAAAGTATCGGCTGATACCGGCAAAGTATCGGATCTAATCCGATACCGATACCCGATACCAATACAAGTCAATGGGACTCAAGTATCGGACGGTATTCCTGATGGTTCCCAGGGTCTGAAGGAGAGGAAACTCTCCTTCAGGCCCTGGGATCCATATTAATGTGTAAAATAAAGAATTAAACTAAAAAATATTGCTATACTCACCTCTCCGACGCAGCCTGGACCTCACCGAGGGAACCGGCAGCGTTCTTTGCTTAAAATGCGCGCGTTTCCTTCCTCCCGTGACGTCACGGCTTGTGATTGGTCGCGTGCCGCCCATGTGGCCGCGACGCGACCAATCACAGCAAGCCGTGACGTAATTTTCAGGTCCTGAATGCTGAATTCTAGGCATTCAGGATTTTAAAATTACGTTCCGGCTTGTGATTGGTCACGTCGCGGTCACAGGGGCGACGCGACCAATCACAAGCCGTGACGTCATGGGAGGCAGGAAACGCGCGCATTTTAAAATTACATCACGGCTTGTGATTGGTTGCGTGCCGCCCATGTGACCGCGACGCGACCAATCACAGCAAGCCGTGACGTAATTTCAGGTCCTGAATGCAGTAATAGTCTCAGGTTATTGCAAAGCAGAAACTGCTTACATGTCCAGCAAATGCAGATGGAAGTAAACACGAACAGCAGATGAAGGAGGATTACTGAACACTGGTGTATGCAGCAGGAACTCAGAGCAGAGTAGCAGGATCACCACACAGGTTCACAGGAGCAGGTGTATAGCCAGGGAGTAATCAGAGGTCAGGAACTGGATGCAAGGCAGAATACTCTAGCACAGACTGAAGGCTGGGGTGGAGTTTTATAGCAGGAAGACACAGTGCACATGAAACCAAAGACACCATCTTGGAAAAGGGCAGTAATGCACAAAAGGTAAAAAATATTCAGAGTCCTGACAATGGGCTGTGCAATATACTACGTGGGCTTTGTTATGTACTGTGTGGGCTGTGTTATATACTACGTGGGCTGTGCAATATACTACGTGGGCTGTGCTATATACTACGGGGGCTGTGCAATATACTACATGGGCTGTGCAATATACTACGTGGGCTGTGCTATATACTACATGGGCTGTGCAATATACTACGTGGGCTGTGCTATATACTACGTGGGCTGTGCTATATACTACGTGGGCTGTGCAATATACTACGTGGGCTGTGCTATATACTACGTGGGCTGTGCAATATACTATATGGGCTTTGCTATATATTACGTGGGCTGTGCAATATACTACGTGGGCTGTGCAATATACTACGTGGGCTGTGCAATATACTACATGGCTGTGCTATATACTAGGTGGGCTGTGTTATACACTACATGGGCTGTGTTATACACTACGTGGGCTGTGTTATACACTATGTGGCCTGTGTTATACACTACGTGGCCTGTGTTGTACACTATGGAGCGCCCCCACTGCCGCAGGGCCGAGGGGTACCCGGTACTGGGTCTCTGAGTCTCTGCTCTGGGGGTTGTCACGGTGGCATGACCCGGTCCGTGGCCCTGCCTGCCAGGGGGACGTCCAGTGAAAGGGTGGTGAATGATGATGGTGTTGTTGTGGTGCGGTGCAGTAAATAACGAGGACACCAGGTTGCAGTCTCTTTACCTCTTTACTGAAGATCTCTGGGTCCTCAGTCCGGAATACGGTTAACCAGGCTGCGCAAGTCCGGCCGGTCCAATGGCACCTCCAGAGTTCCCTTTGCAGGTGGAAATCTGTGCCTTCCTACTAGGGCTATGTATTGTGGTCCTCCCCTGCTGTGCTTACGGGATAGTCCCCACAACTGTTGTGTCTGTTTCTCGTGTTCCCTCACAACTCGATTAGATGATGTTCTGCTAATCCTCCGTCCCTCCCTGATGTTACGGTTGGGACGCACCCGTATGACGGGTAGGCTCGGAGCTCTTCCGGGACCCTAGAGTCGCCCCTCTCCACAGGTTGCCCCCTATGTCTTCTTAGGTGATTTAGGTGAGACAGCCCGCCTATGACTGACTGTCCTGCCGTTGGTTTGAAGTATTGCTTGGAGCTAGATATATAAATACTTCCTCGGCGTTCCGGCCGCGGGCTGTGCGCCTCAGTAGGATGTTGCCTCGGTCTTACAGCACGACTCCTACTGGTATTCTCCTTGTTGCTTTGATCTCGTTTCTCACTCAGCACAATATATCTCGCTTCTGATCCTTTCTTAGGGCACCGCCGCTATGCTGAGCAGGCACGGTCCCGTGACGTTCTTTCTTGTTGCCAGGCCTCTGTCAGGATCCCACCCCTGACAGGGACCCTACCGAATCTTCCCCCACAACACCCTCTGCCACAAGGTGTTGCCTGGTTCCAACCCAGTCAGCTTTCTCTGAATAACTTCCTTCCTGACCCCCAGTTTTACCCACAAGGTGAGGAGTGGCCTAATGAATAGAACCCTTAGCTCCCCCTGGAGGTCCGCTTGTGAAATGTATTGGTGTATGTGATACCTGGTCAGATGAACTCCTTCAGTGCCATCAGACGTACAATAGCCCCCCTTAGCGGCAGAGCATCAGTACTGCAACGACCAGGACTCTGGGGCGCTGCAACTACGTGGCCTGTGTTATATACTGCATGCATGGGCTGTTATATACTACGTGGCTGTGTTATATGCTATGTGGGCTGTGCTATATACTCCATGGGCTGTGCTATATACTACGTGGCTGTGCTATATACTACGTGGCTGTGCTATATACTACGTGGCTGTGCAATATACTACGTGGCTGTGCTATTTACTACATGGGCTGTTATATACTACATGGCTGTGCTATATACTATGTGGCCGGCCGCCAACAATCAGCGAAAAGTGCAGTACGGCCACGAATTGGCGTGGGATTTTAACCACGCTTCGCTCATTGGTCGCGGCCGGCCTAATCCTGTGTATTTAATATATTATTCTAAAATCTTCATAAATAAACAACATACATATTCTACATTACCCGATGCGTTAGAATCGGGCTATCATGTAGTATACTCGTATATATATATATATATATATATATATATATATATATATATATATATATACATGTATATATAGAAATATATTCAAAATACAGCCATAACAAAGTATTGTTGAAGGCAAGTACACATATCACCACAATCAGATATCATAATATCAGATTACACCAAACATTAGGAATGTGTATGTATGACATTAAATAATAAAAATAAATATACACATCCATGTTGACCCGATGGAAGACTCACTCCACACGATTTTCAAATATTTCAAAATAGAACTTCAGTATCCGCACAAATATACCAATAGTGACAGCACTAGATATATACAGCAAAAAAAGGAAATTAGTAAAATAAAAGACTAAAAGCAATGTGTATGGCAAGGACCGCACACTAACACACAGCAGGATCACAAGAAGGGGGCAAATTATATATTTCCATTCAATCCATTTGTGTGAATGGTATGTAAGGTCCAAATCCACCTTGTTTCAAGCTGGGCCAGGCGTTTGGACAGACTCACTCCCCTAATATTAATATTTAAAAGATCAATCCCCCATTCCCTCAACAGTGTAGCATCACATAGATGGAATTCCTTAAAATGCCGTGGCAGGGTTTTAAGGGTGGCAACACCTGTGCACGTAGCCACCGCCTATATACCCAACACGTGCTCCCTGACACGAACCTTGAATTGCCTCGTAGTCAACCCTATATATATTAGTCAATGCGGCATAATATATAACATACCTGGAAATACAGGATATATGATGTTTTATTGCAAAACTTTTAGTACCATCAAAGTTTGAGAAAGAGGTGCAACGCTCAATGTTGGGACATGAGACGCACTTACCACATGGAACACAGCCACCCCATAATGGAACACTGTCGAGTAATCTGAGTACAGACTGGCCAATATAGTGCCTACGGGTAAGTTGATCTCTCAAATTCCTTGCCCGGCGAAATGTGATGGATTGTTAGGGACAAACTTCTCAATAATTGGGTCAGCCTGTAAAATTGGCCAGTGATTCTTGTAGAGGAATTTACCTATTCTTGACTAGGCCGCGTCACCAGACGCCAGCTGCCTAGCGACTGCAGGCCTGGGAAGGGCTCTGCTAAGGTCCCCCTCCCAGTTACTGAGATCTGGGTGAAGAGTATCCCAGCTCTTTAAGGCTCGCTTATCTGGGGCAGCTTGTGCCAAGGGCATCTTTGGCTGTGCTTTTGCTGGTTTGGTGCCAGTCTTGCTGGGTCTCTCTGTAATTGCGGGAAACACCTCATCACTTTATTGGTTAGAAGCAACGTGTACTATAATTCTTTTATTTGTCATGCTAATACATAATGAAGGCACAAATTGTTTCAGTTTCTAGATAATAATTTATTGTGAAAATAAGGACACTTTTTTAACCTCTGAAGGATGCAGACTAGTTAAGCTTTGAATAGTTGTTTTGCTTTCTGTTCGTAATTCCTAAATAGGTTCTCCTTCTTCTGATGAAAGTCTACAATAATTTTTTGTAACTGCAGACTTCCGAATCTTTACAGTGTGCACACCTCACGCTCTCAGAATTCTCCAGTGTTGCGGTAATAGTGCAACGCCCGCTAGGGCCATGGGGCACTGGGAACCGGGTCAGACTGTTCTCACGACAGCACTGATCCAGTCCGTGGCCCTGTGCATGCAATGAAAGGTGATGAAAAGGAAATGTTGTAGGGATAGGGGAATAAATAAAGTTTATGTAGGGAAAGGGATTGTTCGCGATGCCACCTGTGGTATTTGGCTACAAAATGGCCGACGCTGCTTAAAGAGACCATTGGGGCTCATGGTGGTGCAGCACAGTTGTTCCAGCTCTCCACAGGTAGAGCTAAGTACCAGGGCACTTACGATGTTAAAGACGGTAATGATGATGTAGTGCAGGGCCAGTGATGCTAGAAATGATTGAGATGACACATCAGGGAGCAGTTTCCACACTTTTACTCACAGTTTGGATGTTATTCCCCAGGCAGGGCGCTGTATCCTCCAGGTCAGTGGTCCAGGAAACTCTCAAGTAGGTTGGGGCACTTGTCCAGAATCTCCTTTGTATGTGCCCTTCCTGGCCAATCCTCTGCGCGGGCTCTCACCTCTCCTGCCCTGCGCTTCACACCCAGTGTCCCAAACCAGTAGTCGCAGATCCTATCGGGCGTCGTCTTCACTGTCCCCTTTACCCTCTGTGTCTACCTTTTCGGTGAAATAGATGTGCCAATTCCCCTATTGCGACCTGGTCCCTCCACCTGGCGATGGTCAGCATGGATGCGGGCCCCACGGGTGGTTTCTACACTTACCGTACCCCTAAAACCCCTTCATTCCTTCTGGGAGCCTCTCTCCCTTCTCTCTCCTGTTCTCTCTCTCATGTTGGGACAAGCTCCTACCATCTCCTTTCCTCAGCTCCAACTCCTGTCTGCTTCTCCTACTCACTCTTTCCTCCTCCCTCCTGTCTCCCATGACAACTCCTCACTCTCCACCCACACCTTCTGCCTAATCCCTCCCTGGCCTGGAGAGATCTGGTGTAGGGTGCTAGTGTTAGGGATCTGTATAGTGTCTCCTTCTTACCAGAGAGTTGGGGAACCACACCTCTGGCTGAGATGCAGTACCTCTGTGGTGACTGGGCCTTCAAGGGTGCCACAATAGCGGGTGGTCGTGTAATATTAAGTATGTAATATGCATAGTTCCAGCCACATTCCAACTGGATGTACTCAGCCTCGCTCAATTCACTTGTATTGAACAAGGACAAGTGGTTCTTGTTGGCATGTAAGCACACGTATGCAAATCACATACTTACGGTCACATGACCATCTGCACTCACTGGCAATACTGGAGAATGTTGACATTGTGCAGTGTGCATGCTGTAAGAATTCAGAAGTCTGCTTGCTGCAAAATATCTGTATCTGCTTCTAAATTCTTCTTCTTTCCATCTCTATAGAATTTTAAAACCACCAACTGCCATCTCCTCTCTCAGTAATGGAAACATCTGTCTTCACTCAATACAGATTGTACATATTTTATCCATGAGTTGAGAGTGAAATATCAATCCAGAAGGAGAAAGAAGCAGATTTCTCTGATAAAATGTATTACAAAATGTCTTATTTTCATGTGTACTATTGGTATGGGAAATGGAGGCCCCTGGAGTGGTGCGATATCTTCTTACGATACGATACGATACACTTTATTGATCCCAGGGGAAATTACGGTATTACAGCAGCCATACAAACAGCAGTACATAAAATATTAGGACACAAATCTTGCACAAGTATACCAACATTACATAACAAATAAATGTGGGTAGTTCAGGTATATAAGTCCCTGTTAATTGACATTAGTACACCAGCAATCAGTCATTGTTGTCTACCACCCTTAGGAAATTATTATACATCCCCATAGCAGAAGGTACAAACGATTTCCTGAATTTCTCCTTACACCTTAGTAGGATTAGACGGCTGCTGAATGTGCTCTTCTGCTTCAAGAACAGCTCGTATAGTGGGTGTGTATTATTGATCATTATAGCCCTACACTTTTTCTGAATTCTTTCCTCCAATACCTCCTCAGATGGAGTGTATTTCCCAATACAAGCATTTAAGTCACTCTTAATACTTATATTTTAAACGCACACTTAAAGATTTTTTTTACAAGTTAATAACTTCTTTAATTTGACATATATTATTGTTGTAATCAGAGCCTTTCCTGTGTGGTCACGCAGGGTGCATAACTTGTCATAATTTAAGTGGGCACCAAGGACCCCAATAGCCTTGGAAACCAAAGCTTGTATCGCAATCGAATACTTTTTTCAAGTAAAACAACTTCATTCTTTAGCTTATTTTTTTGACAGTTTTATTTTTGTTCTTTAACGTATAACATTTTGGGTACTATGTATTACAACTTAGTGGAGTAGGAGCATCAGACAAAGACACATGACATCATCCAGACTAAGTCCAGCACCTTAGGTACTATTTTTTTATTTTTACCATAGACATCAAAGATAATATCCAATAAGGTTCTCTGCTTGTCATCTAGGTAAAGGGGTTTTACAGTTTCATAAAATTTCTGTTCCCCGGGTACAGTTTGCTCACATTGTCTATTATTGTCTGCAGCACTGTCGTCACAAAACCAGAAAACCTTTTCAAGTTTCTTTTCTAAAGATGAGAAAAATGAGTGGCGATGGGCAACACAATGCAATCTATCCGGTCCTTGGTTTGTGGGATGTTAAAATAGAGGAGTACAGTTCAGACTAGACTTGCGCCTCATGGCATGGTTTAGCTGAACTTGTACAAAGTGCCCCACTCCGAAATCCCAACTGTACCAAAGAAGGAGTCAGAGGGTCAGGGCAACAAGCTGGATGTGGTAACCCAATTTTTTCTAGAAGGTTCCTCTCTCCGCCCAAAAGAAATATATAGCAACTACTGGATTGCAGCATAGATAATTACGTACATGATAACAAATGCTTATTCAACCTCGCCTATAACCATTTCAGGGTTGTAAAAGCTGCAAGATATGGAAGCCATAGCTTCTGTGACTAAGCTGTCCTGTTTCCTCGAAAATCAAAGTGTTCCGGTTCTTTAAGTTTACCATTTCCTTATTACAATTGCAAACTGCTGACTTTCATTAATAAGTTACAAATCACCGTATTACCTACAATAATATGAATGGCGAAATAATCTGCAGTAACAAGGTCCATAAAGAGCCACTGATAAAGAAAAAGCAGTATAAAAGGGTTTCTTAAGGCAACTTAGCCTAAGGATTGAGTGTAAAAGAAGGAAGATGGCAAGTCGTGTCATTTTATATTTATCTTTACTATTCCACATGCTTTCCATAGGCAGCAGTTCTCTAGTGCAGTTAAATAATGGAGGTTACCAGGATATTGTCCTTGCGATCCATCCAGGAATACCTGAAAATCAGAAAATTGTTGAAAATTTACAGGTAAGAGTTTAAGAAATCTGTCTGTCTAAGGGCTCGTACACGTATTTTCGGTCTGAGTGCGATTTGACAAAATATTGGATCGGACTCGGACCAGTGTTATTCTATGGAGCTGTATACATGTCCAACTTTTTTCTTTGGACTGAATGCCCGGATTGGATCAGATTATTGGATCGCACTCGGCCTTGCAAGTCAATGAGTTTGTGGGAAAAATTGGAACTGTATTCGGATAACACAATGGAGAAGATGGAGAAGTTTTTGTTCACATCAACCGAGAAAATCGGACCACACTGCGATCACACTCTGATCAAACTCTGATCAGAGTGTGATTAGCATATTCAGATCGACTGTCTATGATGACAGAATATACGGTCGTGTGACAATAGCCAAAGAAACAGTAGTTAATCTGTTGATTTCACCTTTACTTTCCCATTATAAGGGAACCTGCACGCACAATTTTTTTTCTGCAGCTTTAATGCAAAAAAAACAACATTTTTTGTTGTTTTTTTTATATAAAAAAGCTCTTTTATGCATTTCCTAACCATTTTTTGTCTATTTTTGCGGTTTGTGTCAAAATGATGTGCTTTAGCACCTGCATTTTTGTTGCATTTTTAGCATTAGAAGTCATGTGAATTACTAATCATCTGATTTCATTTCTATTTTTTAAAGAATAACGTGAGTTGTAATTTGTAATATCAAAGTTGCAACAAAGAAGTGAAAGAAAAATGGAATTCACATTTACACTTGCATTTAAAAAAAAAAAAAAGCAATGGAGGTCTATGGGAGAGAAATGGAAAAATCTATCTGGGGAATTTTTTAAGCAGAATTAAGAAAAAAAAAGTAAAAACACAAATGTCAATAGTAGTGAGCCTCATATTTTCCTAATGTCTTCAATGACTTACATTGGTGTGGCCTAATGTTACATGAAAATCTATAGTACTAAGTACAATCAATGCAGCTCTGTTTCTGCCACTTTCCTAGTGTTTAGCTTCCTTTTTTGGAGTATTAATGGCATTTGTTTTCAGAATGCAGCACATTCTAGATTTGACATCTTTTTTCTTCCATAAAATTCTCAGTAGGGCTTTAAAAATACCGAAAAAAAGCTTACAAAGTATCAAAAACGCCACTAACAACACCAAAAAGCAATTGCGAATAAAAAGTCTAACAAAAGCATTTGAAATTCATGATATTTTTTAAAAGCCAGAAAACAAAAAAAACAAAAAAATGTGTGTGAAGGAAGCCTACCACATTTTCTTAATGATGATTTACCTACATTTTTATTTTTAATTTTGTTTGCCAATTTTCTTAAAATAGCCATAAACTAAGCGACAAATCAGATGCACATATATTTCTTACTGTAGATAAAGACTGAAAATTAAAACAATGGTGTAATTCTGCAGCCACCATAACACAACTCACGAACAAATAATTAGGGGAAAAAAACCACAATGACTGACTTCTGAAAAAAGAGGTTAAAAAAAAGCTTGGTAAAATTTTTGAAAATCTC
The DNA here is from genome assembly GCF_051348905.1 of Ranitomeya variabilis. NCBI lineage: Eukaryota > Metazoa > Chordata > Amphibia > Anura > Dendrobatidae > Ranitomeya > Ranitomeya variabilis. Next base: position 63,547,108 of record NC_135239.1, on the reverse strand, counting down.
AAGGGCAAATTTGTTAAAATATTCTGATACAAAAGTGAATATCCTAAGGAATAAGGTTGGATGATTGGTTATTTCTAGTCTTGAAAGTCAATAATTGGTTAAAGAATTTGTCTTGGGCAAATCAATTTTATGATTTGTTTCGGACTTTACTGTGAAATGATACCTAATCTTATTTTATATAGATCCCATGCTATAACAGATTACAGAAATTTATCAATTTCCAAGTTCTTCCCAATAAAGTAATCTGGCCTTATTTGATTTAACATTTTACTGCTACTATAAGAAAAGACTTTGGAACAAAATAACATAGTAATAAAAACTGACAAACAGATAATTATGTCGATATAGCCAAAAAGTTGTTTATGACACAATCTGTATACCTGGAGTTTTTTTTGTTGTTTTGGAAGTAAAAAAAAAAGAATTCTAAGGAATTCTTCTGCCTAATGAAAAATATTCCACTTGTAAAAATATAACGGATACTGAAAAAAGTAAAAGTACTTCAGAAGACATAATAATTTGGACATAGAGTTTAACTAAATGATATGCATGAACCAGGTTGAGCAGCCACATCATTATTCCATGGCGGCAGGACCAGTGCGCTGTGAACCTCCTCATACCTGCTATCATCCCTGGCGCCTACTCCGATTAGTACCCCTGATGTGATGTCATGCCTCTGTTTACGCCATAATGATGACATCACACCGGACCTACTAATCAGAAGAGGCGTCGGGGGAGCATTTGGGGCAGGTTCCCGGAGTTGCAGCCAAGCAGCCGTGAAGTACCAACATGGTTGATGAACCAGGCGCTGTGTACGTTTTTGCTCTAGTTTTATCTTTTTGCTCTCATTGTATAATTTTTTAGTTGTATGAATTCTAACTCTTCTTCTTGCAATTTGTCTTAACAAGAACATGTTAAAAGAAGCCACAAATTATATGTTCTCTGCCACGAAAAACAGGCTCTTCATACAGAGTGCCAAAATTTTAATTCCACTGACATGGAAAAAAAACGATGCATATCTCAAAACAAGAACTGAAAAATACGATAAGGTAGGAGACTTAAAATTGTTTAATTAACATTAAAAATATATATTTTTTACTATATGAATGCATATAATGGGGTAACTGAACTTTTAAAATCTCTGTGAAACATTTCACAGTTTTATTTGGTGGCTTCCAAGTTCTGAAACTCCCAGCGACCACTGAAAGAAAGGGGCAGAAGTGCTTAGCCAAGCACAGCTCTCGGCAGAGACTAAAAATGGCTTCCTATTGAGCTCACGATGGATGAGTCTCCATACCCAAATCCCATCAATGAAAAGTTCTGATACATCTCTATGTCATGTTAAAAGTTTTATGAAAGTTCAGATACTCTTTTAAGTTTTTGAAGATCAATAGTCTTTTTAGCTTTTATTTCCAGAATAAAACTTTCAACATTTGGAATAAAATATTCTCAATTACGGTATATATTTTTATGAATTACTTCTTAATTTGTTATTTTTATATTTTACTATTGATATGATCTTGGAGGCATTTTCCAAAGCCAACAACAATGTTAACAGAAAGATATTAATTCCAGAATAATATGTACATTTAAATTTTCACTCATTTTTATATTTTGTAAAATTAGGCAGACATCATTGTTGCTACACCACATTTGAAAAATGGAGACGACCCATACACTTTACAGTACGGCCAATGTGGGGAAAAAGGCATATATATTCATTTTACCCCAGATTTCCTGGTAGATGATAAACTACTCTCAGTATACGGACCCAGAGGTAAAAAGAAAACTTTTGATATATATTTCTAGAAAGTAGGACTAATTAGATTTGCAAACTTTTTGCAATTATGAAATAATAAAATTAATGTAGACTATACTGTTCCATCAGATGTGTGATCCTGTTTGAGTGGTTTGACTCTTCCTTACACTGTTCACACACCAGCAAGTGAATCAAAAACTTGTTCAACAATTGCAGTTATTCTTGACGTTGTATGTCTTATTGTTGTGTAACTGCAGCCTATACCATATAACTTGTCTACATTAAAAAGAATCCTACTGCATTGTGTTTTTTACCATCTATATTCTAAATATCCAGGAGTAATAACAGGAATAATGGAGCACTCTAAGGCTATGTCTCCACGTTAAGGCTACGCGGCGTTATCGCCGGAGCGGCGAAGCCGCTCGGCGCTAAGCCCCGCCCCTTAATGGGACGCGATGGTGCCGGATGTGTACAGTACACATCCGGGATCATCGCACCCCTCGCCATAGGGCCCTGTGATATGCCTTGCGGGGACGCTGCGTCCCCGCAAGGTGTACGTACATGCTGCGTTCTGAAAAGACGCGCAGCATGTCCGGAGTCGCAGGGCCTCCGCGTGCGGGTTTCCACGCATAGTGGAGACGGGATTTCATAAAATCCCCTCCACTATGCTGGAACATCTGGACGCTGCTTGTTTGACGCTGCAGCGTCAAACAAGCAGCGTTTACGTACCGTGGAAACATACCCTAAGAAATGTTTATCTGATATATGTAATTTATAAGGCATAAAGGTATTAACTAAAATATAGACATCAAGAAAACATACAAGTCCTCTTTAAAGGGGATCTGTCACCTAAAATTACCAGATCTAAAACCTATAAGGTTTAAAGCAGCCAGGTCTTCCCCTTATTTTATTCCTACTGCTCCCTTTTGAGTATTCTGTATTTTGTTTATTTTTTGTAAATCCGACATACGGTAAAAGAGATATAGGATTTCTTATTTAGTGCTAATTTTTATGGTCTATACCAAGAGGGCTGTGGCTCACAGGGTAATAATGCAGAGCAGCCTAAAGACACGCCCCAGAGGAACTTGTGAGCGATGCCCCCTTAGTAGAGACCAGAAAAATCAGCACTAAAAAAAAGGCCCATATCTCTGGAACTGTATAATGGATTTACAAAAAATAAAGAATGGAATACTCAGGGGAACTGCAGGAAAAAATAGGAGCATAACCCTGCCACTTTTGACCTAAAGTTCCTCTTTAAATGTATTTAATGCAGAATAACATACAATCACTTAATTTCTGCCTAGATTTATTATTATTTTTTAATGTAAGTTGACTTTGAAAATTGGCTTAAATATTTTCACATCTGTATATAAAATATTCACAAGTTAAAAGGTAATTTTTCTGCATGTGTACAACTTTCATGAATCTTGCTTCTGTTATAGGGCGAGTCTTTGTCCATGAATGGGCTCACCTCAGATGGGGGGTCTTTGACGAATACAATTCATTATCCCCATTCTACATTGCTAATAGTGGTCAGATAGAAGCTACAAGGTATGGAAAAATGCATTTAATAATTACTAGTCAGCATAATATTAAAAATGAGCAATAGATAAACTTATTTATTTTTCTACTACATAACAATCCTCTGCTAAATAGGACTAACTAGAAATGCTTCACTAGGGTTCGTATATGTCATCGACAGCTATCCCTGTATGAACCAATCCAATGGTTGGCAAAATGTTATGGTTCCGCAATACGACCTGTTAAGTAAGACTGCATCCAGGGAAACTCTGGACACCTCCATACACAAGTGATCCTGCGTAACTCCCATGGTGCACAGTTAAAGCTGTCTCAGCTAGTAGCATCAAAAAGCAACAATGATCTGAAATCTTAAGTTTTAGGAGCACACTGCCCCCCAGCAAGCAGGAATGACTCTTTTTGTATAGCGGTATCAAGTGCCTAAGTCAAAACAAAGAAAAGATGGATCTCTGCAGCTATTCCAGAGTTGCTTTGGATCTCAGTTTAGGTGGACTGGACGGACATATCTTGGTAGGTTTACAGTTGTGCCAAACTCCTAATTTTGGATGAAGGATTGAACAGTGCTCCGTCAGATATCCAGAGCTTGGGCTGTTTTTTTGTACCATAACCCTGCTTTACTCTAATATACAACTTTATCCCTGACCTGTCTGGTGTGTTCATTGGTTTTCATGATCCCTAATGTTCTCAAACAAACCTCTTAGGCCTTCACAGAACAACTGTAGTTATACCGAGAATACATTACACACTGGTGGACTCAGTTTACTAATGTGACCTCTAAGGCAATTGGTCACTCAGGATTTTATTTAGCGGCATCAGTCTACAAGGGCCTGACTACAATTTCACATCACAATTTTCAGTTTTATGTTTTTAAAATATTTAGAAAACCATGTACCTTTAGACTTTACAAATACTTGCTACTTTATGTTGACATATTGTCACAAGGAGACTAGGTGAGCGAGAGCTAATAACCCGGGCCCCTGCAATTTCTCTCAGACTAGGGAAACTCTGACTGACCCTCTACCTGGAGTTTACACTGATGGTGTACATGTCCAGGCCTAGAACCTCACCCTGTCTCCTGTTTCAACCCTAGGCTGAAACCTCAGCCCACCACCCAGTGAAGAGGTAATTCACCAATACCCACAGTTAGCACAGACAAGGATAAAGGAAAATATACACCACGCCGCAGTAACTCAGGAATACACTATAAATGTGCAGGGCAAAATAAATACAAATATAGGAAGAAGGAAAATACACCGCCAGCAACGAATCTCCAACAACCAGCTCTCCACTCCAGACCGAGATAACAACGCACAAGACAGAAGCTATAATCGGCGACGCCCAATGATCAGGAGAGCTATTTAAAGGCAATGGGCATGGCCCAGCTTCCAATCCGAGGATCAGGTAAATTAACCCCGGAACGGCTAGATAAAATCTAGCCGACGCCAATGAGCAAATAGTGGTCAAAAGCGGAATTACCGCTGTCTGTCGAACGACCTGGTCTGAACAGCGTCCGACATGACACATATCACATAAAATCCAAGTTAAAAACATTTAAGTTTGTGGGTGTAACGTGAAAACATGTGAAGTCTACGGGGTATGAATACTTTTTCAAGGCACTGTATATGGCATAGATAACTACATTTGGATACATTATGTGTGATACAATTTATTCTCTTTTATTTCTCAGGTGTCCTGTGGGACTTAAAGGTGTTTATATTAAAGAACAATGCACAGGACACAATTGTGAGTGCAAAAGAGACCAAGACACAGGACTCTATGAAGATGGCTGTGTGTTTGTTCCTGACAAAAATGTTGCTACCAAACAATCCATAATGTATCTGCAGGCTGTACCCACAGTAAGTTGCAACTATTCAGTAGAGTGCTTTATGTCTCTCTCCTGTAGAGTGTAAGCTCTTATTCTCAGCAGGGTCCTCTTTCGCTCCCCTGTAAAGTGGTCAGTGGGGTCCTCTCTCTCAATTGTAGAATGTAAGTTTTTATGGTCAGAAGGGTCCTTGCTCTCTCTCTCCTGTAGAGCATATGCTCTTATGGTCAGCAGGGTCCTCTCTCTCACCTGTAAAGAGTAAGCTCTTATGGTCAGTGTGGTCAACTCTTTCCTGTAGAGTGTAAGCTCTTATGGTCAGCGGAGTCCTCTCTCTCTCTCATGTAGAGTATATGCTCTTATGGTCAGCAGGGTCCTCTCTCTCACCTGTAAAGAGTAAGCTCTTATTGTCAGTGTGGTCAACTCTCTCCTGTAGAGTGTAAGCTCTTATGGCCAGCGGAGTCCTCTCTCTCTCTCTCATGTAGAGTATATGCTCTTATGTTTAGCGGAGTCCTCTCTCTCTCCTTTAGAGTATATGCTCTTATGGTCAGCGGAGTCCTCTCTCTCTCTCCTTTAGAGTATATGCTCTTATGGTCAGCGGAGTCCTCTCTCTCTCTCCTTTAGAGTATATGCTCTTATGGTCAGCGGAGTCCTCTCTCTCTCCTGTAGAGTATATGCTCTTATGGTCAGCAGGGTCATCTCACTTTTTGTCTCTCCTCTCCCTCACTTGTATTTTCTGAGTAAGCTTTCCAGTATTGAGATCCATTCAAATTTATTGGCCGCAAATTGAATTTTTGGGGAAAATTTGGCAACATCGATAAATTCCACTTTCAAAGGATTCACTTATCTCTACTGGATATCATAAATCCCACCAATGCAAAAAGAAAGTGATGTTTAATACAAACACAAAATTGCAATTCCCTAACATATGACTCTCAGATATAATAATTTTTCACCTTTTATGTTAACAAATGTAATTGATTACAGGTGTCTGAATTTTGTGATGCTCAAAATCACAACACAGAAGCTCCAAATTTACAAAACAGAATGTGCAACTATCGCAGTACATGGGAAGTCATCTTGAACTCAACTGATATCCAGACTACTCCCGAAGCATCTAATACAAGTATTCCTGAACCCACCATCACTCTTCATCGGGTATCAGACAGAGTGGTCACCTTAGTGTCTGATGTGTCTGGAAGTATGAGTGCAGTAAGTGTTCAGATCATCCATGATTTCTTTTATATATATATCCATGTTATATATGAACCTTCCTGCACTTTTCTCTTTGCCAGGATATGTGCAGACTTGTATAGAGCGAGGCTGCGATGTGGCCATCTGCTGTATACAAGTATAAGAAGCGAGGGCTCGCCCACTAGACGGCTTCTGCCCAGGACTATGCATATTGCACATACCACCGTTGTTCCCAGCTCAGAAACTGGTGAATCCCCGTAGTGCACAGTGCGTACGCAGGGAGGATTCAGAAGTCTGCAGGCACACAGAGTGACTGCAGATTTTCATTTTAGACCGGACAACCCCTTTGACATATCTTTAGATCTCTAACACCATGGTGCAAGTTCATGCAAGTAGCACTTAATTTCAATATAAAGTTGGCGACTCACAAAGTGTAGGGAGAATATGTATATTTTCTTTATTATGTGATTATAGATTATATAAAAAGTACCTTCAAAATGGCTATTGAAAAGATACATTATATTAATGCACAATAAATCCTAGAACATGGATCTGGTTCAAAGAAAAATATAAAATAATAATACGTTTCAAAAAGTAAAAACATATAAAAAAAATATGAATAAAAACTGAGAGTGGGGCCTTCACAAAAAATGCGTATACACACCAGTGTACTAGATATATAAATTGTTAAAATAGATTTCATGGTGAGTAGTGATGCGCAAGTATACTCGTTGCTCGGGTTTTCCCGAGCACGCTTGGGTGGTCTCCGACTATTTGCGACTGCTCGGAGATTTAGTTTTCTTTGCCGCAGCTGGATGATTTACAGCTGTTAGACAGCTTGATTACATGTGGGGATTCCCTAGCAACCAGGCAACCCCCACATGTACTCATGCTGGCTAGCAGCCATAAATCATCCAGCTGAAGCAAGGAAAACTAAATCTCCAAGCAGTCATAGGTACTCGGAGACCACCCGAGCGTGCTCTGGAAAATCCGAGCAACGAGTATATTCGCTCATCACTAATTGTGAGTCTTACATCATATAAATATACATCACATAAATAGAGAAAAACGCTGAATGTGTGAAACACTCACAGTTTGTGATATTGTTGAAAAACGCTGTTGTTACAGAGAAGTAGATTCATGGAGTCATTGGCTATGATTATGACTCGCCGCAGGCTGTCAGCTGCCTTGGTTCAAACTATCTCAGCATATGGACTCCATTCAAAGGCATCACCAACTATGGTGTTTCCAGGAGCAATACCATGCTACATTCCACGATCTTATATAAAATAGTTGGATATGATGTTAGTCCACTCAAACGTATTGCAACTTCTTCTGCTCCTAATAAAAGAGTTGGTTTGGTAAAGTATTTGGCAGACACATTTGGAGTATTGCTTCACTCCTTTCTGAATGGCATATGTCTGTACATAGGCAATTTTCTCTTTATTAGACATAAGCTTATTGGTCTGCGGAGGATTAAGTTCAAGTTGAATCTTCATGAAATTTGTGTTTTCATGCAAATTCAAACATTTTGAGATTCGATTCACAGTTTGCCCAGCATCAGAGAGGAGGTTAATGTCAATTTACATTGCCATGTGGACTTCCTCAAAATGGCTAGCAGCTATAACATCTGGTGCATATCTTGTACAGTGGAGGTCAGTATCTGGGTCACCACACATGAGTAATTCCCAGTGGAGCACAGTATGTATGGTGTTATGACTGGGCTAGCGGAACGCACCTAATGAAAGTTTATATTTTATTAGGATAGATGCGTTCGCAGCCCGGGGTCCACCGTGCAGGAGAACCTGCTGCTAGTAAATAGCGGAACTAATAGCAGTGTAAGCTAACTCTGTTACTTCACAGAGCAGCCGTGAACACAAAGCGCTGCGCCCTGTTAGACTCCACAGAGGCACAGGCTAACTGTCTAACAAGAGCAGTCAGTGGTCTTGCACGCACACGAAACTCCTCGCCGGAGGTGCCAGCATTCTAGGGGCTTATTTCGGCCAGGTCCCTGAACACACAAGCATACGAACTCCTCGCCGGAGGTGCCAGCATTCTAGGGGCTTATTTCAGCCGGGTCCCTGAACACACACATACAAGACCACACTGGCGCAAAGTACATAAATGAAAGCAATACTAGCGCATGGCCGTGCGGCCATGCGAGCCTTATATAGCTGCAGCAAGTAAAAGACCTTCCTAGGAGGACCAATGAGAAGCTGCCATACCTGAGCATGTGACCCTAAATCTCCACTGAGAGATCTTGCCCTGGGCATGCTCAGTGTGTGCCAAGCAGGACTTAGTCCTAGCACCTACAGGACCTTCCTGAAAGGACCAATGGACTTAGCTGCAGCATCTGACCATGTGACCCTTGATCTCCACTGAGAGATCTCACTCAGGGCATGCTCAGAACGAGAAGAGCAGGACTTAGTCCCAGAAGTGTCTGCTCGCCGCTGCCCAGCACTGACTTCAATAGCCGAAGCAGGAGAAGCAGCAGTAACTCTTTGTACAGAGTGGGACTGAGCAAGACGCTGGGACCGACGTCTCTGCTGAGCAGGCTCCACTGCGGCAGGAGAAGAATGGGAGACCGCAGTGGAGATGGCCTGAGACTCCCCCTGTGTAGAGGCGGGAACTCAACCCCTAACATATGGCAGAGTCACTTTCCACTTTCTCTAAAATCACTAAGTCTCTCTCATCTCTAGGGTGTAAGCTCTTATGGTCAGCGGGATCCTCTCTTTTTTTTCTCCTTCAAAAAGTGTAAGCTCTTATGGTCAGCAGGATCTTATCTTTCTCCTCTAAAGTGTAAGTTCTTATGGTCAGCGGGATCCTTTCTTTTTCTCCTCTAAAGTATAAGCTCTTATTGTCAGCGGGATCTTCTCTTTCTCCTCTAAAGTGTGAGTTCTTATGGTCAGCGGGATCTTCTCTTTCTCCTCTAAAGTGTAAGTTCTTATGGTCAGCGGGATCTTCTCTTTCTCCTCTAAAGTGTAAGCTCTTATGGTCAGCGGGATCCTCTCTTTTTTTTCTTGTCTAAAGTGTAAGTTCTTATTGTCAGCGGGATCCTCTCTTTTTTCTCCTCTAAAGTGTAAGCTCTTATGGTCAGCGGGATCTTTTCTTTCTCCTCTAAAGTGTAAGCTCTTATGGTCGGAGGGATCCTCTCTTTTTTTTCTCCTCTAAAGTGTAAGCTCTTATGGTCAGCGGGATCTTCTCTTTCTCCTCTAAAGTGTAAGCTCTTATGGTCAGCGGGATCTTCTCTTTCTCTTCTAAAGTGTAAGCTCTTATGGTCAGCGGGATCCTCTCTTTTTTTTCTCCTCTAAAGTGTAAGTTCTTATGGTCAGCGGCATCCTCTCTTTCTCCTCTAAAGTGTAAGCTTTCATGGTCAGCATGTCTCTCTCTCCCCTTTCCCTCATATGTATTTCCTGAGCTATTGCAAGCTTTCCAGTATTGAGAATCGTGCACATTTATTTACTGCAAATCAAATTGTGGGGGAAAATTTGGAGAAGTTGGCGAATTCGAATTTGAAAATATCCGTCATCTCATATATCCTGAAATTGCATGCACTGGATCAGAAAACAAACCTTAGGCCAGATTTACATTATACTATGGAGCGGATTCAACACTGTACAAGATTGCACCTGCTATATAGTGCAATACTCATAAGATACAACGTGTTTAAAACACAATAACCTACCGTATTTATTATTTCATTTTTTCTTACAATATTGATCCTCTTCAAATGCAAACTGTATTTTAATATGCATTTCTAAAATGATAAAGTATATTAATCATGTTAATTCATGTGGGGCCTCCATGCTATTAAACCACACACCTTAAAACAGAATTAGATACCAAGGGAGAAATACTAATTGAATTACTGTAAATACACAATATAAACATGTTTAGTAATTCTCAATCATAGACCATCTCATAATACCTATCTCTAGCATTCCTGTATTAATTCATGGAGTACTATTAAACAACTTGTAAATCATATTAATTCAGGTAGAAAAGTTAAAGATGCTATTATACTGATTACATTTATATAGCGTTGATTAACAGTGAAATGACTCATAAAATACAAAATATGAACCGTACTGGAAACGCAATAAAACTGCATATTTCTACTTGACGAGGAACTAACCTTTGGACATGTAGGTGACATGAACATGTGTGGCAATATTGGAAAATTCCCACAAATGCAAATAGCTGTGATTCATGTCTCCCACTTTAGGTCAATCAGTCGCCTTTGGTATTTAGTTTGCAATGGGGTATTTTCTTTCCTTGACAGCGAGCCCTCAGCGTTGGTGAGATATTATTACATTGTTTGGTGCAGGCGTGCTTATTTTTCCTAGTGATACCTAATTTTAATATAAGGTTTGTTAAAAGTTCCCAATTATTGATGCATTTACAGAGTGAACGAGATTTAAGACTGGTCCAGGCCGCAGAAGTATTTATCATGCAGATAGTAGAACAAGGGTCATTCGTTGGACTCGTGGAGTTTCAGAGTGTTGCTACCATCATTTCAAACCTGGTGCAAATAACTAGTGATGCTAAACGTGAACAACTAAAAATTCTCCTGAAAAGGAAAGCTGGAGGAGGAACAAACATATGTGATGGCATTCGGAAAGGTTTTGAGGTAATTAAACACAGTTTTAAATATAAAGTCTATTTCCACTTTTTTAGATATTTTTTAATGAAGTTTAATATTGTGTACTGCTATTAGAATATTTGAAAATAAAATAGTAGAAATAATCTATACATAGAATTGCTAAGATAGCCCAAATTAATTTAAATTTAATAAAGTTGTCTGGTTATGGAAACCCGTGTCCCTCATTTGCAGTTTGTTTGCTTACTCACCCATACTGGTCCAGCAATGAGTCTCTAATGTTGCTCCTGGTGTCTTATTGCCTGGAGTAGTGATAAGCGAAAGTGCTCGGATAAGGTCACGGTGTTATCCGAGCATGCTTGTGTGCTAACTGAGTGTCTTCAGTATGCTCAAAAACTATGTTTGATTCCCACACTTGCATTCCTCGTGGCTGTTCGACAGCCACAACACATGCAGGGATTGCCTTGTTGTTAGGCAATCCCTGTATATGTTGTGACTGTCGAACATGCAGACATGGGGACTCTCAGTCAGTCGGTCAGTAAATTATAGAACACAGCTTAAATGTAGATGACATAGGTCAACTAGTTTATTTTTGACAAGAACTTAAGTTGGATGGCACCCGGATGGATTGAGTGGATGGATAGCGTTGACGGATGGATGAATGGAATAGATGTGTGTGTGGGTGAATGGATGGGATGGATGAATGGGATGGACGGGTGTGATGGGTGGATAGATGAGGATGGATGAATGGTAAGGATGGATAGATGAGGTTGATGGAGGGATGGATGGGGTTGATGGATGAATAGGTGGATGGATGGGATGGATGAGTGGGATAGATGAATGGGATGTATGGGTGGATGGGTTGAAGGATTGTAGGATGGATGGGTGGGTGGATAAACAAGATAGATAAATGGGATGGATGAGACGAGATTGATGGAGAGATATGAATGTATTCATTTTATATAGGGAATATAGCAGAGTATATATACATTACAAAGAGTACACAGCAGCATGTGCACATATATAAGCACACTGATAGAGATAGGCAGACACCTGGATGTTCGGGTCCGGCAGGTTTGGCCAAACAGTTACAAAAAGTTCAGGTACCACTTGAATGGGGGGCCCAAACATCCAGTGCTTGCCACACTGTTATATGAATGACAGAATGACAGACACTGCTTCTGATTGGTGATAAAATCATCACCGCTGGTTAGATAACTGCTGTTCCCAAGCTGTCAAATGACAACATGAGCCCACAGCTGTGATCGGAGGTATAAAGTTTACTTCTGGTCACTGCTGTTGGCTGAAGGGGCTACTGCTCCCATCAGTCGACACCTTCTGCCACTAATAACAGCGAGATGAGGAGCGGCTGATGGGAGTATTGATCAGCCTGCGCTGTAAATAATAGAAAAAGGAGTGGGTTCCCATGTATTTTTGATAACTAGCCAGGTAAAACTCACAGCTGGGGGCTGCAACCCTCTGCTGTCAGTTTCAGCAAGGCTGGTTATGAAGAATAGAAGGGTTCATATTTGGGGGTTGATGTCACATTTGTATTGTCCGGTGGCATCAAGCCCACTGACTAGTTGCATGGTAAATAAAGACACAGGAAGAATAAAGTCTGTTATTTGAAATAACTTTTAAAAATTTTAAATATACTCAACTAACACTCATTCCATTGAGTCCTTGGTCTCTTACAATAAAACAAAAATAAAAAATAACAATATCCCTCACTTGTTCGTCATTCTGTCCCATGCCGTATTCCATGTCTGATGGATTAATAGTTTTTAACCTGGACAGTGACTGGCGGTGATGTCATCGAGGTTACTGGAGGTCACTGAGGCTGCATTCCCAGCCTGGTCAATGAACCTCGGTGACCTCAGGTGAGATCACCGCTGCCACAGTGAGAAAAAGTCTATTGGTGCAGAGGCGAGTTCACTGGGAGAATATCACAGCGGTGAACTTGCCTCTGCAGCCCCCAGCTGTGAGTTTTGCCTGGCTGGTTATCAAACATACAGTGGAACCCATGCCCTTTTTTTACTACGTATTTTCATAGCGGGCATCGGCTGATGAACACTCCCATCAGCCACTTTTGCTCTGCTGTAGTCCCATCAGTCGACAGCAGTGACTGGAGGTAAACTTAATTCTGCGGACTCACGATGTCATTTGACAGTGTGAGAACCACAGCCATCTGACCGGCGGTGATGATTTTACCACAGATCAGAAGTGAAACTGAACAGTAACACGGACTTCCTAGTGAAATTCGTATTCGGTGTCCATGGCCGGACAGTAGGTGTTCGGTACGGACGTGAACTTTACTGTTCGGGTTCACCCATCTCTACACACTCATGTATTAGCACTATTATTTTGCAGCATTGATGTCCTGGGTTGAAAGGACAACATCACCAAGGAGTTTCCATTTTTTCCCTGTGTTTTCATGAATTTTCCTCCAAGTACTCCAGTTTTCTTCCATACTCCAAAAACATACTGATATGGAATTAGTCCCACCACTCTGCCCTGAGCCACCACTCTGCTCTGACAGCCCTGACCACTCTGCCCTAACTGTTCTGCCCCATCACACTGCACTGCCCTGACTGTTCTGCCCTGTCACACCGCTCTGCCCTGACCGCTCTGCCCTGTCACACCGCTCTGCCCTGTCTGCCCTGCTCGACCCACCGCTCTTCTCTTCCATGACCACTCTGCCCTGACCCACTGCTCTGCTTTGACTGCCCTGCTCTGACCCGCCGCTCTGCCTGGACTGCTCTGCCCTGACCGACCACTCTGCTCTGACCCACTGCTCTGCCCTGACCGTCCTGCCATGACCCACTACTCTGCCCTGTCAGTCTGCTTTATTTAAATTACTTTTAAAGTTCCTAGGGCAGCATGAGTGCTAAATACAGCCCCCCTGAAAAATATGGCCAGTTACATTAATAACTCTGCTCTCTGTGTTCACCCACTTTGATGATTTGTGCAGGAGCTGCCCTCTATTGCTTGTGCTATGCTGGTCTGTAAAATGGACTAGAATAGTGCATGGTACAGCTGATGTACACTAACACTCTGGCTACAGTTGATCCGTGTGTGGTCTATCCATGTATTCTTCTTTCTGTAGTTTATCATTCAGTTGTACTGTATGTCAGTACATATTTTCATTGAGAAATCCTACACTAAAAATTGAAAAATAAGTTTGTACTTGCACATTGACTATAAAATGTTAATTAAAAAATGGTATATTCTAGGTAAATATGGGCTCCAAGGATAAATCCACATATGGTACTGAAATAGTCGTACTATCAGATGGCGAAGATAATAATTTTCCAGGAGCTTGCCAAAATGAAATACTAAACAGTGGAGCAATAATTCATGTGATTGCTCTTGGACCTAATGCTGCAACGTCCCTGGAGGGAATTGCAACAGAAACGGGTAAGACCCAATAGGAAGGAAAGTTTTGAATGTGTCTAATTTATTTATATATTTATATTCTATACATCATAGAATATACATTAGTAATTTTGCTTTTGCAGAACTCACATGTGTTTTAAATTGTACCTTGAATGCCACAAATCATTCCATTTTTAGGTCCAAACTCCATTTTAATTAATGATAAAGTATCTGTGCACCAGGATGTCTTCCTGGAGCGTAACAATATTATATTGTGTATTATATTACAGTTATTAGATTCTTTAGAAGGACCTAGATCTGGGGAATTATTCTGACGGAATATAGGCTGAGCTGGATGGACAAATGTCTTTTTTCGGCCTTGCTAACTATGTTACTATGTTACTTGCTAAAATTACTGTACTAATGCAAAACCATCTAAAAGCACTAATACATGTCCTCATAAAGAAATCTAAGGTGCTTTCACCATTAAAGTACTCAGTTCCCCCCATTAACAGTTCCATTCCCCAACGGCAGACACAGAGACAGATAAAGCATCTAACAGTGAGCAATGCTAAACCAGAGGAAACCTCAGGGGCTGGATCCAGTCATTAGGAATCATTCGAAAGTCCTCTTTTCACGTACGTGTTCTACATCCTTTTTTCTTTCTTTCTTTTTTGCAGTGTGATTTTCAAAAATAAATGGAAGACATGTCTCTTTTTCATCCAAGTCACGGGTAATAATTCCCCAAGGAAAGTCTATGCTTCTATGAAAAATCATTAGCAGTACACATTGCAATCTGTACTGTTTGTTTTTCGCATTGCAGGGTATAGGAGAAACGTTGTAATTTTTTTATTTGTTCATACAAGAAAATCACTGATGGAACTCTAATTAAAATTAGCGCCAAAACACAAATAAAAATCGAACCATTCTTTGAGTGCCATAAAAAAATCACTTACATTTGAGTGAAGCATTAATGTGATTTCCACAATTTTTTATAAAAACCAGCCCGATACAAGAGTCTGTTATAAAATAAAAAATAATTGTTATTTTATACGCCAATCCCTGCCATTTCATCACCACAAGCGATGACGTCCTACTCATCAGTCTCTGACCTCTACAGACAATCATTAACATCAGCGGTTTACATTTTTCACTCTTTGTTTCATTGCAGCCATTTGGTAAATTCAAATAAGTTCATTTTTTCTCATTAATGTACACTCTGCACCCCATCTTGACTGAATAGAAAACCCAGAAATGTAGAAATTTTTGCAAATTTATTTAAAAAAAAAATTAAATATCACATGATCATAAGTATTCAGACCCTTTGCTCAGTATTGAGTAGAAGCACCTTTTGAGCTAGTACAGCCATGAGTCTTCTTGGGAATGATGCAACAAGATTTTCACACCTGGATTTGGGGATCCTCTGCCATCCTTTCTTGCAGATCGTTTCCAGGTCCGTCAGGTTGGATGGTGAACGTTGGTGGACAGCCATTTTCAGGTCTCTCCAGAGATGCTCAATTGGGTTTATGTCAGGGCTCTGGCTGGGCCAGTCAATAATTGTCACAGAGGTGTTCTGAAGCCACTCCTTTGTTATTTTTGCTGTGTGCTTAGTATCATTGTCTTGTTGGAAGATGAACCTTAGGGCAACTCTGAGGTCCAGATCACTCTGGAAGAGGTTTTCATCCATAATATCTCTGCATTTGGCTGCATTCATGTTTCCTTCAATGGCAACCAGTCGTCCTGTCCCTGCAGCTGAAAAACACCCCCATAGCATGATGCTGCCACCACCATGTTTCATTGTTGGGATTGTATTGAGCAGGTGATGAGCAGTGACTGGTTTTCTCCACACATACCATACCACATTATCACCAAAAAGGTCTATCTTTGTTTCATCAGACCAGAGAATCTTATTTCTCATAGTCTGGGAGTCCTTTATGTGTTTTTTAGCAAACTCCATGCGGGCTTTCATATGTCTTGCACTGAGGAGAGGCTTCCATTGGGCCACTCTGCCATAAAAGCCCGACTGGTGGAGGGCTGCAGTGATAGTTGACTTTTTGGAACTTTCTCCCATCTACCTACTGCATCTCTGGAGCTCAGCCACAGTTATCTTGGGGTTTTTCGTTACCTCTCTCACCAAGGCTCTTCTCCCACGATTGCTTAGTTTGCCTGGACAGCCAGGTCTAGGAAGACTTCTGGTGATCTCAAACTTTTTCCATTTAAGAATTTTGGAGGCCACTGTGCTCTTAGGAACCTTGAGTACTGCAGAAATTATTTTGTAACCTTGGCCATATCTGTGCATTGCCACAGTTCTGTCTCTGAGCTCCTTGGCCAGTTCCTTTGACCTCATGATTCTCATTTGGTCTGACATGCACTGTGAGCTGTGAGGTCTTCTATAGACAGGTGTGTGCCTTTCCAAATCAAGTCCTATCAGTTTAATTAAACACAGCTGGACTCCAGTGAAGGAGTAGAACCATCTCAAGGAGGATCACAAGGAAATGGACAGCATGTGACTTAAATATGAGTGTCTGAGCAAAGGTTCTGAATACTTATGACCATGTGATTTTTCAGTTTTTCTTTTTTAATAAATATGCAAAATCGGGGTGCAGAGTGTACATTAATGAGAAAAAAATGAACTTTTTTGAATTTACCAAATGGCTGCAATGAAACAAAGAGTACAAAATTTAAAGGGGTCTGAATACTTTCCGTACCCACTGTACATCAGTTAGACAAAAGGATGGGTGTTGATGGTTTGTCATGACAATGTGGGAGCTTAATAGGTGATATCTGTCAAGAAAAAACTTTAAAATATAAAAATATAGCAAAAAAAATTCACTATGATAGTCTTAAAAATGTATGTGATGGTAAATACGTTTATGCAAAAAACAAAAAAAGTATTATAAGAATATATTATAATATTATTATTATTAGTGTTGAGCGATACCGTCCGATACTTGAAAGTATCGGTATCGGATAGTATCGGCCGATACCCGAAAAATATCGGATATCGCCGATACTGATTCCCGATACCAATGCATTTCAATGGGACGCAAAGTATCAGAATGGTTCCCAGGGTCTGAAGGAGAGGAAACTCTCCTTCAGGCCCTGGGATCCATATTCATTTGTAAAATAAAGAATTAAAATAAAAAATATGGATATACTCACCTCTCCGGTGGCCCCTGGATCTTACCGCTGTAACCGGGAGCCTCCGTTCCTGAGAATGAGCGCGTGAAGGGCCTTCGATGACGTCGCGGCTTCTGATTGGTCGCGTGACCGCTCATGTGACCGCTCACGCGACCAATCAGAAGCCGCGACGTCACCGAAGGTCCTTCACGGGCTCATTCTTAGGAACGAAGGCTCCCGGTTACAGCGGTAAGGTCCAGGGGCCACTGGAGAGGTGAGTATATGGATATATATGGATATACTCACCTCTCCGGCGGCCCCTGGACCTTACCGCTGTAACCGGGAGCCTCCGTTCCTAAGAATGAGCCCGTGAAGGACCTTCGGTGACATCGCGGCTGACGTCGCGGCTTCTGATTGGTCGCGTGAGCGGTCACATGAGCGGTCACGCGACCAATCAGAAGCCGCGACATCATCGAAGGCCCTTCACGCGCTCATTCTTAGGAACGGAGGCTCCCGGTTACAGCGGTAAGATCCAGGGGCCACCGGAGAGGTGAGTATATCTATATTTTTTATTTTAATTCTTTATTTTACACATGAATATGGTTCCGATACCGATTCCCGATACCACAAAAGTATCGGAACTCGGTATCGGAATTCCGATACCGCAAGTATCGGCCGATACCCGATACTTGCGGTATCGGAATGCTCAACACTAATTATTATACTTATTCACTAACCAGAAAGATCACTCCACAATAATTCTGCACAGGGACTCTTGACTGGATTAGCCCGCTAATCATACATAAAGTCCAACTTAATATACCAGATACCGTTTTTTAAAATGCCCTCACTTCTATCCACCAGCTGAAAAATTTTGAATTTAAAATAAAAGGTCAATATTTCTAGTACTTAGGTATCAATCTTACCAAAAACTGTTCAATTGGAATTATCATAACCTAATTTCCAACCTAATTAAGCTAACTTAGATAGATGGAATTATCCACCATTCTTCCAAGACAGGTAGGATTAAATGGAGTCTGTTGCTGACCAAAAACAAATTTAAACTAGGCACATTTTCATTTACAGGGAACTTGACCCATATAAAAGTCATACCTTTACTTTTTAAATCGGTCCACAAGTTGTGCCAAAAAAACACTTTTTATTTCCATAAGTTAATTCTGATTCTCAGCACACCCTCGGCTTGGTCAAGAAGCTTCAGTGCACTGTTTCAACCCTTGGCGAATATCTCTCCTTTTGGAGAGCTAAATGTCTGATATGCCAGTGTAAGGAGACTTATAAGCCTTCAATGCTCCTCCGGGAAAGTAAATATGCAATTGTCTCTTCAGAGAGGAAGAGGACTTCAACTCTAGTGCCACCTATTGGAAGTAGCAATCCTAAAAGTCAATATCAACCCTTGACTTTTAGGATTTCTACTTCCAATTTGCATGAAAAATAATAAGACACACTTATTATGTGAATCGTGGGATAGAGCTTTTGAAAAAAAATTAATTTGGGTTTTGAAGCTTCAAGTTACTACTGATACAGATAGATGATTATATACAGATCAGGATGAATATCAGTTCTGGAAATTTCAGACTAAGGGTGCATTCATATGTCTGTACAAATCGGTCCAAGATCAGACCACAATGCATGGACTGGCCACGGGTCTCCCCTCCTGAGTGTGACAGCTTCATATATGTCTATTTTCAATCTCAGACAGATTTGTATGGATGTCTGAGTGTGTCCTAACAGTTTACAAGATCACTTGATTCATTGCAATGCTATGGATGGACTTTAAAAAATTCAAAACTTTTTTTTCAGGTGGCTTAAAGTTTTTTGCTACAGACAGCTTTAATGCAAATGGCTTGATTGATGCTTTTGCTTCAATTGCATCTGGAAGTGGGGACATGAGTAAACAGACTATTCAGGTATTGTATGTTGTTTCTTTGATATGGTATGCATTAATTGGTTGCTGCAAATGACTGAAGTTTTACCAGTTGTTAATAACTATGGATTATGTATGTATTGGTTTTGGATGACCCTATTTCCATATGGGTCGGCTCTCGATGATGAACTGATCCTATGTTGGACCTAAAGAGAACCTTTCACAGAATGCTTCATTTTGAACTGGATGCTACATGTAATAGTTACTAAAGAGCAGAAGAAGCCTTTTTTTTCAAAAGTATTTGGCACCTGATGGGTTAAGTCCAAGTGGGTATTATCATATAGCAACTCATACAGGGAGAAGAAGTGCATACCCCCAGTTAAAACACCCATTTGAACTTAAAGTTAACTTACTAGGTGCCAAATACTTTCATTGTTAATATTTTCGCAAGCGAGAGGCAAAATTAAAAGTTCAGGACTTTCACTAGGCCACTCCAAAGTGTTAATTTTGTTTTTCTCAATCCATTGAAAGGTGAACTTGATGGTGTGTTTTGGATCATTGTCCTACTGCATAACCCAAGTGCGCTTCAGCTTGAGGTCACAAACAGGTGGCCGGATAGTCTCCTACAGGAATCTTTGGTAGACAGCTGAACTCATGGTTCCTTTTACCATAGCAAGTTTTCCAGGTGCTAAAGCAGAAAAACAGCCACAGACCATCATACTGCCACCACTTTTTACTGTTGGCATGATGTTCCTTTTCTGAAATGCTGTGTTAATTCTATGCCAGATGTAATTGGACACACACCTTCCAAAAAGTTCAACTTTCGTCTATTTAGTCCACAGAGTATTAAATGCTCAAATGTGATTTGTCTACCAATGCCAGAGACTTCAGAGCTGCTCCACTTGTCCAATACATGGACAAGATAATTACTGTCACTGTAAAAGCTCATTCATTAAGTTTAATATTAGGTGCTGTATTCGTACAAATAAAGTCAATTCAATAATTTTTCATTAATGTTTTAATATATATTAATGTTTTCATACAGCTGGAGAGCACAGCATCAACTCTCACGAGTAAGAATTGCTTAAACGGCACTGTTTTCATTGATAAAACTGTGGGGAATGAAACATTCTTCCTGATCACTTGGCAATCGCAAGTGCCTCTCATTAACTTACAGGATCCCAAAGGGAAACTATATACATCAACAGATTTTGTTAGTGACACAACTACCAAATCTTCCAGACTTCAAATTCCAGGAACAGCTGAGGTAAGCCATTTCCAACCACTACAGAATATCTGTAATGTGGCATGGGGCGGTAACTGTGGGTGAGGTACTTATCTCTTATACCCTGGCACTTTACATGAAAGTGGAGGTCCTGACTGGGTGTGTGGACTGGGGCTTTGACAGCGTTATGCCCCTGCAGGCCACATGTAACTGACCCTCTTGGTGTTTTAAACTCTGGGCCTTTCTGCCCGCATCATCACCCAGAACCCATCTCAGGGTGATCTCACCATCTCTCAGTCATTTCTGCTTTGGATCTCGCTTTCTCTTTCTTTTAGTCTCCATTCACTTTAGGGACACCCCTAGAATAAGGCACTGTTCACACTGGAACATAGGTCCTCTTTGTATGCACTCCAGGCTCTATCTGACTAAATTTCTAACACTTTCCTTTCAACTTAGCCCCAACCCACTCTGGGCTAATCCCAATCATTAACTTTCACTATCCCTACTGTCAAACTATACACACTATCAATATTATTAACACCTTTAACGCACATCACAATTCACGTTATACATCACATTTCAAATTACCCCACATAAAATTTAACTTGTTTCTTCATGGGGGAACATGGGCAGCATGTCCATCTCCTTACATATCCAAATGATTTATTTTTTAAAACTTAATACTGCATGAACAAAAGGAAAAAAATAAGACTGGTCATAAATGGGAAAGAGTGATCCAGCCTTGAAATGATTAAAGAAAGTCAATTTAAAAGCTGATTATTATTGTCCCAACATAACTAAAATGAGACTTCATGGAACAATGCAATAGCTCTTGGTGAAAACATCCTAATATTTTGTTTGCGGCTCCAAAGCAGGCCAATATGTCCTATGGTAAGAGACAAGCAATAAACTGTGTTGTCTGATCCTAAACTTCTTTCAACTATCCACTAATTAATTACCTGCAGGTAAATACATTGTGACAATAAAAAAAAATGTGGATATGAATCGGGACATAACCTAGAAATTATATAACCGAGAATTACACATATCATTATATAGCCTAGAATTATAGAAAGTATATGGCTATTACGCTCAAGGTGTAAAGACATAAATATAAATATCCTTTATGACATATTCAAAACTGTTATCTTCTATGAGGATGAATTATTCTGGCAACATCAACTTTAACTAAAACTTTAAGGCCATGTTCACACATTCAGTATTTGGTCACTATTTTGCATCAGTATTTGTAAGCCAAAACCAGAAGTGGGTGAAAAATACAGAAGTGATGACGTGTTTCTATTATACTTTTCCTCTGATTGTGCCACTCCTGGTTTTGACTTACAAATACTGATGTAAATCAAATACTGACCAAATACTGAACGTGGCCTTAGGTCACATTCACAAGATGAGTATTAGGGCTCATTCAGACTTCAGTGTTTTTCACGTACGAGTAAAACGGGACAAGTTTCATCAATGATTTTCATCAGAGTTTGGTGCGAGTTTCATCAGTTTCTTCACAGTTGAAACAAAAAAATTCTCCGTCTCCTAATAATCAGTCAGTGAAAAACGCACAGCACACGGATGGCCTCCAAGTACTGTTTGAGTTTATGACAGACCCATAGACTTTCATTGCCGAGTTTTATCCAGCACGGATTAATATCAGACATGTCTCCGCAATTTTGCATGGACCACTCAGTCAGCAAAAAAAAAAAATCACTGACATGCGATCAGCCCCGTAGACTATTACAGGTTCGATCACTAACCATGAACTGCACATATGTACGTAAAAACTGACGTGTGAATGAACCTTAGGTTGAGTTTTTGATGCTGTAGATATTCTGTAGCATTTCTGCAACTATTAGCTAATTTAGGATTACTTGTAGTTTTTTTCATAGTATTTTTTTGTTAGTGCCTAGTTTTACGTTTTAATTGCATTTTGATGCTGCTGTTTTTGTCTCTTTTTGGTATGTCATCTTTTAAATTAAACTGCTTTGTTTTCTAGTGTTTTTTAGTGTATACCTGCAGTGGAAATGCACTAAAATGCATTTTTACCTGTTGATTATCCACATTAAATGCAATTTTATTGGGAAAATCTGCTTAGAAAACTCAGCAGAGAAATTAACATGTTGCTGATTTCAAAAACACATCGCAGGTCAGTTTTTGCAGCATGAAAATAAAGGATAGTGGGCAAGATTTCTATAAATCCCATCCACTTTGCTGTGACTGTAAAACACTGCGTTTCTTTGGACAGCAAAAACACGCACCCTCAAAAACTGATAGTGGAAGCTTCATTCAAAAGTACTTTACAGTGTTATCATCTGCTTGTTTTTACTTTCTAGATGGGCGCCTGGCATTACGGTCTTTGTAATGGTCTTTCATCTTCACAAGCTATTGGAATAACTGTAACCTCCAAAGCGGTGGATGCCAATGTTCCTCCTGTTGTTGTAAATGCCCATATGAATCAAGACACCGTTACCTACCCTAACCCAATAGTTGTCTATGCCTCTGTCAGTCAAGGGCTACTGCCAGTGATTAATGTAAAAGTTACCGCCATCATTGAAGAAAAGAGCGGAAATTCCCACACCTTAGAACTTCTAGATAATGGAGCAGGTAATATTACATTTACATGAAGCGTTTAGAAGAAATGTATTAATTGTCAACGGGAAAGCAGATCCCTGCAAAATGATCTACATTCATTGCAATAATCTAACACGTTGTAATTGATTTTTGATTTTTCACTCCTTACTCTAAGGCCACATTTATACTTTCAGCATTTCGTCAGTATTTTATATCAGTATTTGTAAGAGAAAATAAGGAGTGGGTGAAAAATAAGGAAGGGGTGCATGAATTTCTATTACACTTTTCCTCTGATTTTTCCACTCCTGATTTTGGCTTAAAAATACTTATGTAAAAGACTGACCAAGTACTGAATGTGTGCACCTGACCTAAAAGACATTGTTAGGTTTACTGGACAGTCCATTAAGGGGGCAGTCGGATTGATGTACTACTAGCACTAGGATTGCATTGCAATCCTCGGACTGGCAGTCGGCTCTTCTGAATAGAATGGGACAGCACGTATTTCTATGCAGCTGTCAGGCTCAGGTCAGTAGAACCGATGGCCAGTTCAAGGACTGCGACGTGATTCTCGTGTGAGTAGTATGGACGTCTGTCTGCACCCTAAAACTGAGAGCTTTCTTAGTGTCCATAAATATTGTTGTATACCCCTTTTAGCTCCATGACATATTCTGTACATTCAGCATGGAGTAGGTACCAGTGTATAGATCGGACTCAGATGGACAGGATAGGCTATGTAACTCTTATCGACACCTTCCTCCAATAGCAGAGATTGGAGCTAGCTCAGATCTCTGCTGTTTAAATACTTGAATGTGTCACTGTCAAGCTTTGACAGCAGCCTTTCGAGTGGCGCAGTTATGGTGGGGAGTCAGTTTGAGCAATCGGAGGTTGGTGCCAATGCATTGCCAGGCCTCCTAGACTTCCTAGGAAATGGTGAGTTTTACTACAAAAATGTTTTATACAATTTTAAAAAATAAATAAAAATTTTTATCACCCATTTTCCTTATCCAAAAATAAACATATTTGATATCTGTAAGTAAGTCTGGTCTTAGAAAAGATAAAATTATTTATCCCATAAAATTATTTAACTCATAAGGGTTTTTTTAGTAGAGTAGATGCACCTTCCCTCAAGTATACAATAAAAAGCAATCAAAATGTTGTTTGTATTCTCATATGGTAAGAATAAAAACTACAGCTTCACATGCAAAAAAAAGCCCTTATTAATGTTCATGGACAGAAGAATATAAAAGTCATAGGTCTCAGAAAATGGCAACACAAACACAATATTTTAGGTCACTAACAAAATGTAAGTTTAGTATCGCCATAATCGTACCAACTGACCTTAATTGGAATAATTTTTTACAATTTTTCAGTACATTATATGTGTAAAATGAGTGTCGTTCAAAACTATGAATCATCCCCAAGAGCATGAGATAACATATGGCTCTGTCAATGGAAAAATAGAAAACTTATAGCTCTTAAAAGAAGAGGAAAAAAAACCAAAAGAGCAAAAGTTAATATCAAACTTAGATCCTGTGCCATAGTAGTAATAAATTATTGTAATCATTATTTGTTCTGCATTTCCAATATGTCCATAAAATGTTGACTGTTCTTAATTTCTTGATACATTGACAACAAAAAAAATGAAGAAATCAGGTTGGCAATTAGCTTTGCTGATGTAGATAGAAATGCCACTTCTTGACAAAGCATGAGCAGCTCAACAAAGCATAAGACTGGCGATACTGAGTGAACAGAAACTTAAAATCTAGCTAAAAATTCTCCTTTAGATTGAGGTCTGGACTGACTTGGCAGCCTCAGATAAAACAATATTTTTCACTAGTCACAACAGGCTATAAAAAAAGTAGAAAAATGACAGGTGTTTCTCAAGACCAATGGAGCATTATTGATGCAGTAAAAGTTGGTTTAATAGTCTGTATTAAATTTATGTTATATAGAGCTGATAATTCTTGCTTTGTTCTGAGTCAATATTATAAACATAACTACAATTTAATTTGCTTCTTTGCGATATGATTTATTTTATTGGGAGTTTCCTTTGAAGATTGTAGGCATTAAGACTACAGGCTAAGACTACACAGGGTTTGGTGTGTAGTAGTCTATTATATAGGTCTAAATCGCAGCTGTATAGCTTAAATATTAGGATATTATAATTAAGGAAGCACTCCCATCAAAGTTCTTACCCTCTTAATACATTGCAATCATCATCATCCGACTGTGGAGCATAATAGAAGTACTTACAATCGCTACTTGAAAGATTTGGTAAGCATTACTCTTTGCCTAGGAGAACGGCCACCGCTGTAGATAGCAGTGGTGGACAGTAACCTGGGCAACAAGCAGTAAACTATAAGATTTCGAAATCTTCTACACTCTTGAGAACAGAGAAGATTTTTAATAGCAAGTAAATTGCATAGTTGATTATTTTTACAAGCGCTTTGAAATTCTACCGATCAGTAAATAAAATGATACAAACTTGGTATCACCATGAAAAAAGTTACCGGTAATACCCACAGAATTCAGTCAACATCATATTTGCTCAGCAAATAAAAAGCGTCAAATTTATAATGCCAAAAAACAACAGAATCTCTGTGTTTTTCTATTTCTTCCTTTGAAGGGTTAATAAAAGTTAAATATTGTGCTGTTTATACCCCAAAATGATGGCACTGGCAAACACAAGTTATTCTGCAAAAATAAAAGCCCTCAAACAACTAAGTTGACAAAAAGTACAAAAATGATGGCACCTGGAATGTAATGATGTAAACTCATAAAACAATGTTTAGACATTAAGGCTAAATTAGGCCTGGTTCTTAAGGGGTTACGTAGTATTTCTATAAACAGTTACTGTATGTACTTTTATTTATTGTACTACTAAAAATATTCTATTTTCCCTCAAGGTCCTGATACCGCTAAAAATGATGGCATCTACTCAAGGTACTTCACAGCTTTCTCAGTTGATGGAAGATACAACTTAAAAGTGCGTGTCGAAAGCAGCAAAAAAAATGCTCGTCTGGTCCTTCCTCGAAACCGTGCTCTCTATGTACCAGGATATGTGGAGAATGGTAAGAAGACATGTTAATATTGTTATATTTTAGATACTGAAATATGAATGTATTTTTCTTATACATCAAATATTCTCATGGTTTACAGTCCCCCAGCCACAATGACAAATAGAGGCTGAAGAATAAATCAAACATTCGCATGATATAACAAATTTGCCACTTCATGTATCAATCACTTGGACCTAGTGGTAGTTCCTTCATTCGCAGCAAGCAACTAAATCATAGCAAAGAGTTGCGATGTGCCCCGGAATGTGCACGGCCTTGCTCAATACAAGTGAATTCAGTGAGGCCGCGCATGTTTAGCCGTAATGTGGCCGAAAGTATACATATCGCATACTTGACATCATAGATCCCCTGTTCTCAATCTGACAGCGTGCAGTGCGTGCTATGAGGATTCAGAAGTCTGTAATTACATAAAGTGACTGCAAACTTTCGACACAAACCTGGACAATCCCTTAAACTTTCTATCTGAAAACCTTCTTTAAAAGAGGCTTATTGTTTTACAATGGATTTAAAATTGCAAGAATAAAAGGATTCATAATAAATGGCTAAAAGAAATAACAGTTTACTAGAATGAAAAGGACAAATCAAAACATATTATCATCAACTGCATACATGACAATAACAAACATGTACTATATACTCAACATCCATATCTCGGGCAGCCTCCTGCTATATAGCAGGCTCAGACATTGATAATGAGAGTATTCTTCCTTTTGTAGGATGCAATTTCATCTTGGCTTAACTGTTCTTTGTCTAACGCTAACTTTGATACCTCCTTAGCTTCTCCTAATATACTGTATATGGAGAACTAAGGTAGGCGTAGTCCTTTCCAGAATCATAACATGTTTGTGCTGAGTCCATTTGTCCTAAGATAAGAAATGTTGTGATACCTGGTAGTCCTTCGTAACTCCCTTCCCAAGCACTAAATCAAAGCTGAAACTAAGGATATTAAAGTGGGGAAATCAAACTGAACCATTAAATTGACCCTTTCCAATACACCTAGAGTTTTCTGCAGTTATACAAAACATAGCAAAAAATGACAATGGTTTTTGGATTGTGTTTCAGAATTACTTATTTATTATCATATAACATCTGGTCACAGCGTTTTTCATTTCACAAAAATATCCAGAAAAATTAAAGGAACCTTATAGGTGTCTTTGATTAAAACTAAAGCTTCATTCAGACGTCTGTGCAACATGGTCCATGTAGCACCTGTGATGCAAGAACTGGCCATCGGTGTGCCACTGAGTCACTTCTCGCAGACAAGCTGAGAGTCAGGGTAGTTAAGGGGTCCAAGATCAAAAGCCAGGAGGGAATGTCATAAACAGAGGGAAGAGATAAAGGCATAGTCAGGTAACGGTCCGATGTCAGTATGCCAGGAGGAAAGCGGATCAGAGCAAAGAATGTAGGCAAGGCAAATGGTCAGAACAATGTCCAAGGTCAGGCAGCAGAAAGATCCACAAACAGAACATAAGACACAGAGAGACAAGCCACACAGGCTGAATGTATGTCTGTCAGAGATCTGGGACTGACAGCCTAGTTAAGCAGCTGGGCAATCACCTTGGACAGGGAACACCTGAAGGCATCCCAGAACCTCCTAGTCTCAGATTTGCAAACTGAGCCGTCAATCAAAACATCGACAGCTTAGCACACCCCTGCACCAGACTGGACGACTGAGCTGTCAGTAACTGCATACTAGACAGATTGAGGGGTGGAATGGTGACAATGGGTCTTCTGACCCAAACTTGACAGCCCCATATATTCTTATGCGGCTGTCAAGTTTGGGTCAGGAGACTTTCTGCCAGTCCCTGCAGCACAGCCCATAGATGGACCATGTTGCACAAATGTTTTAATGAGGCTAAAAGTTAATATGCAATGAAAAAAATATGAAAATATGAAAAGAAAATCAAAACTCTAACACGTGTACTTTTGGGTTTATTTAGGAGTGGTGTCTATGAATCCACCAAGACCAGTAATCGATGAAGAACAACTTGAAGTGGATACATTTAGCAGAACTGCATCGGGTGGATCTTTTGTGATAACCAATATACCAACAACTGGACTTCCCTCAGACATTTTTAAACCAGAGAAAATAACTGATTTAGAGGCAAAGATAGTGGATGAAAGTGTTTCTTTATCCTGGACAGCCACTGGTGATGAACTGGACCAAGGAACTGGTGAGGCATTTTCATAGAATATATCTTTTATTTTTCGGGGCTAATAGCAAATAAAAAATGATCAGTCAGTGTATTGATACTATAACTCATCTGTATTCATATATTGGTTTGCCTAGACAAATAAATAACATATTTGATGATGAAATACATGATACATTATTAAGAAGAACAAGTTACCTTAATCAGCCACAACAACTGTAGGAAACTGTTTTCACCACCAGCCTTAAAGGGAGTCTGTCACCACATTTGTCCTATGTAAACTATTAATATAGGCATACAGGTTATAGACTGCTAAAAAATACCTCCCTGTGTGTCTTATATTAGATGCCTTGCTGTTGAGAAATCAGCTTTTATCACTTTATGTAAATGACATCTTCCAGGCTATGGGGTGCATGTTGCCCAGACGATAACTTCTGCCTCCAGATATTATTTTACATGGCCCAAAGCTCCTCCATACATAGTATGATGTTTCAACTGCTACCCCAAAACACAGTGTAATGACCCCACATAAGCCAGCACACTGTATAATAGCCCCCACAGTAGAATAAACACTGTATAATGGCCCCCACACTGTATAATGGCCTCAACACTGTATAATGGCACCCACACTGTATAATGCCCCCCACACTGTATAACAGCCTCCACAGTAGCCTCCACACTAATCCTTAAACTCTATAATTGCCCCCACAGTAAGCCCCAAACTGTATAATGGCCCCCATATTAGCCTCCAAACTGCAAATTGTTTCTGTATTAGCTCCCACACTGTATAATGGCTCCCACATTAGCTACTATACTGTATAATGGGCCAAATGTTAGCTCCTATACTGTATTGTATAATGGGCCCCACAATAGCTCCCAAATGTTAAGAGGGCCCCCACATTACAGTAATCTCTATACTGTATGAAGCCCCGCCAGTGTTTCAGGGTCTCCCATTGCTTAAGATGTCCACATATGTCTTAATTAAAATTTTAAAAAATTATGCACTCACCTAATCCAATATCATGACGGCTCCATCAGTGAGGCTCAGGTGGACCAACACCGTGTCATAGCCCTGACACACGCAAAGGACTTCAGAGTCCTTGCATGGCGCAATGACGTCACCATGCCAAGTGTTTGGCTTACTGCACTGTGTTGCCACCTCAGCCATTTTATAGACCGCAAGTAAGCCTACAGAACCGAGAACAGCTGTGCTAGGAGACCATGTCTCCCTACTCTCCCTTGTGGCTTAACTGTATTGGCGTGCTAGCCTCTTCTGGTTACTCTGTGCCACTTGAGGATTTTGGAGATGATCTGTTCCAAAAAACTTACTCAAAAAATGTTGTAAATATTGCCTAATGGTCATACATATGTGAATCTTTTTTTCACAATTCAGTTATTAGAAACGTAAAAGTATTCAGCAGTGTGTGGTTCATCCAGGAGAACGTGGGCGACATCTGTTGCCCAAACTGTATTATAACATAACTATTCATATATGAACATAGAGTTAAACAAAATATGCTAAACATAAAGTCCTAGTGTATATGTATACTAAGAGCAGGCAGAGTATATGTACAAAGTGCATGTGAAAGAGTTGCAAACAAACAGCACTTATAAAACAAGCTAAGCCATGAATGCCAGATGAGGACCACCCCTATGCGTGTTTTAGCTTAAGAAAGACTTTGGTAGAAAAAAATCCGGTAGTGAAAAATGTTTCACTATCGGATTATAATTAGTAAAAAACAATACAGGTGAAACATCCCTAAAAAGCATGATGGGGACCTCCCTTAGGGAACCTAGTACAGAAAATGAGTGATTAAGTTATTAAACAGTGAATTGACAGTGCCTTGAAAAGTATTCATGTCTCTACCAGCTTTGCTATAAGCTAAACGTTTTGCTCATTCCTCTTTTGCAAAGTAGCTCAGTGAGATTAAAATGGGATAGTCTGTGAACAGCAATTTTCAGATCTTGCCACAGATTCTCAGTAGGATTTAGGTCTGGACTTTGACTGGGCCACACACGAATATGCTTCAATCTAAAACATTAAATTGTCTAACAGATTTTCCACAGGATTGCCCTGTATTTAGCTCCATCAATCTTCCCATCAGCTCAAACCAGCTTATTTACCTGCTAAAGAAAAGCTTACCCAAATATGATGCTGCCACCACCATGTTTGACTGTGGTGATGGTGTTTTCAAGGTGATGTGCATTGTTAGTTTTCCTCCACGCATAGCATTTTGCATTTATCCAAAAAAGATCTACTTTGGTCTCATGTACACAGAACACCTTCTTTCACATGTTAGCTGTGTCCCATACATGGCTTTTTGCAAACTGGAAAATTGACTTCCTATGGCTTTCAAAAATGGCTTTTTTTTGCCTTTCTTCTATAAAGGCGAGATTTGTGGAGTATACGACTTAGGCCGGGGACACACTTAACGTATAAAAAAACGGTCCGTTTTTCACGGCCGAGAATCGCACAAATGTTTCAAAAACAGTGATCCGTGTGCAGTGCGAGGATGCGATTTCCTCGCATCAAATGATCCGTGTGACATCCGTATGGCATCCGTATGCCGAGATTTTCTCGCAAGCTTGCAAAACCGACATCTAATGGATTTATGTGCTCAAATGTTCGGGAAAACATATATACAGTATATATATATATATATATATATATATATATATATATATATATATATGTCATTGAGACACATATATATATATTCTGTATTTATATTTCATTCAGCGCGATATCTGTGAAAAGCCGGTAATTCAATTGCCGGCTTTGCATTTCTCCTTCACAAACCCGACAGGATATGAGACATGGTTTACATACAGTAAACCATCTCATATCCCCTTTTTTTTTGCATATTCCACACTACTAATGTTAGTAGTGTGTATGTGCAAAATTTCAGCGCTGTAGCTGCTAAAATAAAGGGTTAAATGGCGGAAAAAATTGGCGTGGGCTCCCGCGCAATTTTCTCCGCCAGAGTGGTAAAGCCAGTGACTGAGGGCAGATATTAATAGCCAGGAGAGGGTCCATGGTTATTGGCCCCCCCGTGGCTACAAACATCTGCCCCCAGCCACCCCAGAAAAGGCACATCTGGAAGATGCGCCTATTCTGGCACTTGGCCACTCTCTTCCCACTCCCTGTAGCGGTGGGATATGGGGTAATGAAGGGTTAATGCCACCTTGCTATTGGAAGGTGACATTAAGCCAGATTAATAATGGAGAGGCGTCAATTATGACACCTATCCATTATTAATCCAATTGTATGAAAGGGTTAAAAAACACACACACACATGATTTAAAAGTATTTTAATGCAATAAACACACAGGTTGTTTTAATAATTTATTGATCTCTCAATCCATTTTCAGACCCTCGCTTGGCAAAACAATAAACACACAAGATACATACCTTCTGATGTCAGATCACGTCCCACGAGGTAATCCATCTGAAGGGGTTAACTAATATTACAGGCACGAGCTGCGATAAACCACTCGCTCGTGCCTGTAATCCCCCGGGTGCTGAAAGGAAAGCAGTGATCTATACTTACATTCAGTCGCGGTGATGCGCCCCCTGGTGGATGTCCTCATTTGACCTGGAGCGTGGGAAAAAGTTCCCAGGCTGCAGTTCATGAGAACATCCAGCAGGGGCGCATCACCGCGACTGAATGTAAGTATAGATCACTGCTTTCCTTTCAGCACCCGGGGATTACAGGCACGAGCGAGTGGTTTATCGCAGCTCGTGCCTGTAATATTAGTTAACCCCTCCAGATGGATTACCTCGTGGGACGTGATCTGACATCAGAAGGTATGTATCTTGTGTGTTTATTGTTTTGCCAAGCGAGAGTCTGAAAATGGATTGAGAGATCAATAAATTATTAAAACAACCTGTGTGTTTATTGCATTAAAATACTTTTAAATCATGTGTGTGTGTTTTTTAACCCTTTCATACAATTGGATTAATAATGGATAGGTGTCATAATTGACGCCTCTCCATTATTAATCTGGCTTAATGTCACCTTCCAATAGCAAGGTGGCATTAACCCTTCATTACCCCATATCCCACCGCTACAGGGAGTGGGAAGAGAGTGGCCAAGTGCCAGAATAGGCGCATCTTCCAGATGTGCCTTTTCTGGGGTGGCTGGGGGCAGATGTTTGTAGCCACGGGGGGGCCAATAACCATGGACCCTCTCCTGGCTATTAATATCTGCCCTCAGTCACTGGCTTTACCACTCTGGCGGAGAAAATTGCGCGGGAGCCCACGCCAATTTTTTCCGCCATTTAACCCTTTATTTTAGCAGCTACAGCGCAGAAATTTTGCACATACACACTACTAACATTAGTAGTGTGGAATATGCAAAAAAAGGGGGATATGAGATGGTTTACTGTATGTAAACCATGTCTCATATCCTGTCGGGTTTGGGAAGGAGAAATGAGAAGCCGGCAATTGAATTACCGGCTTTTCTATAGAACACCGCTGCGTATTTCTCGCAATGCACACGCATGGTCCGTGTGTAATCCGATTTTTTCTCGCACCCATAGACTTTCATTGGCGAGTCTCGGCCGAGATACGCTGACAATCGCAGCCTGATGTGAGTTCCCTCGGATCCGAAATACGGTGGAGAAAATATCGGATGATGGGAGCTGCACCATAGATTAACATTGGGCTGAGTGCTATGCGATTTTTTATCGCATAGCACTCGTCCGTATTACGGTCTAGTGTGACCCCGGCCTAATCGTTGTTCTCTGGACAGATTCTCTAACCTGAGCTGTGGAACTCTGAAGCTCCTCTATAGTGCAGCCACTTGGCTGTTTCTCTAATTAGTGCTCTCCATTTTTTGTAGGCCAGTGTAATTGGACAACCATGTCTTGGTAGGTTTGCAGTTGTGCCACACTACTTTCATTTTTGGATGATGAATTGAACAGTTCTTCTTGAGATGTTCAGAGCTTGGGCTTTTTTTTTTATAAACTAACTTAGCTTTCCTCTCTACCAAACCTTATCCATGACCTGTCTGATGGTGGTTTGGTTATCTGGTGTTAGTTTGGCTGCCTTGGCTTTCATGATGCGGTTCTCAAACATACCTAATGTTCTCGAGCAAACCTCCAAGGCCTTCACAGAACAGCTGTAATATTACTCACAGGTGGACTCTATTTACTATTTATGTGATTTCTGGAGGCAATTAGTCACTCGGGATTTCATTTAAGGGTATCAGACTACATAAAGTAATTAGAAAACCATGTATCATTTTCTTTACAATTCATAAATACTTGGTAATTTGTGCTAGTATGTCAACAAAAAAACAATAAAATACATTTCACTTTGTGCGTGTAATGTGACAAAAATGTAGAAAAGTTCACGTGGTATGAATACTTTTTCAAGGCACTGTAATAGGGAATTTAAGGAATCTAGAACTGCACAGGATTTGTCACTTCACTAGTGTTGATATGGACAAATTATAGCAAGACGCTGATGGCACATGATTTGCCAAGATTCAGGCTGATTGCTTAGATGCTAATCATCTGAACTGGGTAGGGTAGACGAAAATGATATCATTTTACATAAATGCCCAGACAAGGAAGTATTTTCTGTAATTTCTTTCAAAGACGAAAAGTCATGTCCTTGTGTCTGGCCACATGATTGAAATGGAAAATGGATGGGTCTTTCATGTATTTTACCAAATTTCTGAGTAAATATAAATTGTTAATGCAATGTTTTTGGAATAATGAATCTGATGTATTTTTATATTTCTATCACCAGCTACAAACTATGATTTAAGAATGAGCCTCAACCCTAAAGACCTTAGAGACAACTTTGATCGAACAACTCAAGTAAACATTTCCACTTACTCCCCACAAGAAGCTGGAAACAGAGAAACCTTCTCATTTGTGCCAGAAAATGTCGTAATAGAAAATGGAACAATTCTTTTCTTTGCTTTAGTTGCTATTGATAAAGTTGATAAAAGATCAGATGTTTCTAACATAGCGCAGGCGGCACTTGTCATCCCACCAACACCTGCTCCCACAACTGCACCATCAACTGCACCAACAAACGCAGCTACAGTTGTACCTACATCTGACAGCTCAGATCGACCGGATATAGCCATAATTACACTGATAGTATGTTCCACAGTCATCGCTATCTGCATCATTATAAGTATTACGACCTGCATTGTAAGCTGCCAGAGGAAGAAAAAAAATCCAGAAATGAGACTATAAGAACATCAGCACTGTCCGTGCCAATATGGGATAAACGTTAAAAAAGTTATTCCAATTTATGACATTTATAGCAAATCCTCAATACAGTGGGGCAAAAAAGTATTTAGTCAGTCAGCAATAGTGCAAGTTCCACCACTTAAAAAGATGAGAGGCGTCTGTAATTTACATCATAGGTAGACCTCAACTATGGGAGACAAACTGAGAAAAAAAAATCCAGAAAATCAAATTGTCTGTTTTTTTATCATTTTATTTGCATTTTATGGTGGAAAATAAGTATTTTGTCAGAAACAAACAATCAAGATTTCTGGCTCTCACAGACCTGTAACTTCTTCTTTAAGAGTCTCCTCTTTCCTCCACTCATTACCTGTAGTAATGGCACCTGTTTAAACTTGTTATCAGTATAAAAAGACACCTGTGCACACCCTCAAACAGTCTGACTCCAAACTCCACTATGGTGAAGACCAAAGAGCTGTCAAAGGACACCAGAAACAAAATTGTAGCCCTGCACCAGGCTGGGAAGACTGAATCTGCAATAGCCAACCAGCTTGGAGTGAAGAAATCAACAGTGGGAGCAATAATTAGAAAATGGAAGACATACAAGACCACTGATAATCTCCCTCGATCTGGGGCTCCACGCAAAATCCCACCCCGTGGGGTCAGAATGATCACAAGAACGGTGAGCAAAAATCCCAGAACCACGCAGGGGGACCTAGTGAATGAACTGCAGAGAGCTGGGACCAATGTAACAAGGCCTACCATAAGTAACACACTACGCCACCATGGACTCAGATCCTGCAGTGCCAGACGTGTCCCACTGCTTAAGCCAGTACATGTCCGGGCCCATCTGAAGTTTGCTAGAGAGCATTTGGATGATCCAGAGGAGTTTTGGGAGAATGTCCTATGGTCTGATGAAACCAAACTGGAACTGTTTGGTAGAAACACAACTTGTCGTGTTTGGAGGAAAAAGAATACTGAGTTGCATCCATCAAACACCATACCTACTGTAAAGCATGGTGGTGGAAACATCATGCTTTGGGGCTGTTTCTCTGCAAAGGGGCCAGGACGACTGATCCGGGTACATGAAAGAATGAATGGGGCCATGCATCGTGAGATTTTGAGTGCAAACCTCCTTCCATCAGCAAGGGCATTGAAGATGAAACGTGGCTGGGTCTTTCAACATGACAATGATCCAAATCACACCGCCAGGGCAACGAAGGAGTGGCTTCGTAAGAAGCATTTCAAGGTCCTGGAGTGGCCTAGCCAGTCTCCAGATCTCAACCCTATAGAAAACCTTTGGAGGGAGTTGAAAGTCCGTGTTGCCAAGCGAAAAGCCAAAAACACCACTGCTCTAGAGGAGATCTGCATGGAGGAATGGGCCAACATACCAACAACAGTGTGTGGCAACCTTGTGAAGACTTACAGAAAACGTTTTGACCTCTGTCATTGCCAACAAAGGATATATTACAAAGTATTGAGATGAAATTTTGTTTCTGACCAAATACTTATTTTCCACCAGAATATGCAAATAAAATGATAAAAAAACAGACAATGTGATTTTCTGGATTTTTTGTTCTCAGTTTGTCTCCCATAGTTGAGGTCTACCTATGATGTAAATTACAGACGCCTCTCATCTTTTTAAGTGGTGGAGCTTGCACTATTGCTGACTGACTAAATACTTTTTTGCCCCACTGTATATAAGCAATACGCATCTTATAGATGCTGGTCTCAATTCTGTGACTCGCACCTATCTACAGAACAGAGGTCCTCAACATCCATCCTGCTTGGTGCTGCAGCCACTATGAAAATAGAGCTGGACATTTATGTCTAGAGGGGTATTCCAATCTCATACAATAATAACTGATCCACTAGATATGCCGTAAATGTATAGTAGATGCAGGTCCCACCAATGGGAACCACATTTATCTAGAGAGCGGACCGTGATGGGTGCTAATGTCAGTGAAGAGGTGGTTGGAATTTCCTTTCCCATTTTAGTGTACTACCTCTGGTGGGATCCTCGTCTACTATAAATTTATGGCTATCCTGTGAGTATGAGATGGGAGATGGGAATGCGCCTAGAACTCCCTTTTCACTTTAATGGAAGGTCCAAACACAGATGTTTACAGCCGGGTGGTGACATCTATGATGAATTGATATAGAGTGTATACTGGAAAACTATTTTTTATGCGTTGAATAAACTTGATTTGCTGCAACCATTATACTCATTGAAATTAATGCCAAAATGTACATATTGAATTAAAAATATTTGGACTCTGAGGAGTACAAAGTTATGGCTTCCAACTCTACATGCAGATTATTATCAGTGATCACTAGAAATATTTTACCAATATTAAAGAAAAAAGCTATGAATGACACACCGCCTTGTGAGATGCAGGGCTTAGTATCTCAGAGGATGGTTCAGTCACGGTGACTCTGAGGGCTCTAGCAATCCCTAGGTTCGGTGGCAATTATAAAGGTGGAGACGACGGATATATGAGACTAAAAGTTATGTTGATGCCCACAAGGGATGAGGCTGCGGACGAAAGAAGCATAC
This sequence comes from Ranitomeya variabilis, assembly GCF_051348905.1. Lineage (NCBI taxonomy): Eukaryota > Metazoa > Chordata > Amphibia > Anura > Dendrobatidae > Ranitomeya > Ranitomeya variabilis. The sequence continues at coordinate 63,510,018 of NC_135239.1, read as the reverse complement.
ACCGAGGTCTCGTGCAAACTTGAAAGATTAACTTTACTGAAGACTTGTAACAATCCTTATATTTTTCAATATAACAGTTATGGGTAGCCGATAAATTTTTTCTTACAATCAAGGTCAAAGCCTTTTCTCGGTCCTGGCCTTGGAAGGATGGTGGTAACTTTTCATTTGACTAAAGCCTAAGTCACACTAAACGACTTACCAATGATCACAACCAGCGATACGACCTGGCCGTGATCGTTGGTAAGTCGTTGTGTGGTCGCTGGGGAGCTGTCACACAGACAGCTCTCTCCAGCGACCAACGATCAGGGGAACGACTTAGGCATCGTTGAAACTGTCTTCAACAATGCCGAAGTCCTCCTGCAGCACCCGGGTAACCAGGGTAAACATCAAGTTACTAAGTGCAGGGCCGCGCTTAGTAACCCGATATTTACCCTGGTTACCATTGTAAAAGTTAAAAAAAAAAACACTACATACTCACATTCTGATGTCTGTCACGTCCCCCGCTGGCATCCACAGGGTTAAAACTGCTTTCGGCAAGAGCGCTGCTGCCGAGAGCTTCCCTGCACTGACTGTATCAGCGCTGGCAGTAACAGCGGTGACGTCACCGCTGTGCTCTGCTTTACGGCCGGCGCTGACACAGTTAGTGCAGGGAAGCTCTCGGCAGCAGAGCGTGCATATTAGCAGCGCTCTTGCCGAAAGCAGTTTTAACACTGTGGACGCCGGGGGACGTGACAGACATCAGAATGTGAGTATGTACTGTTTTTTTTTAACTTTTACAATGGTAACCAGGGTAAATATCGGGTTACTAAGCGCTTAGTAACCCGATATTTACCCTGGTTACAAGTGAACACATCGCTGGATCGGCGTCACACATGCCGATCCAGCGATGACAGCGGGTGATCAGCGACCAAAAAATGGTCCTGATCATTCCCTAATGACCAACGATCTCCCAGCAGGGGCCTGATCGTTGGTCGCTGTCACACATAACGAGATCGTTAGCGGGGTCGTTGCTACGTCACCAAAAGCGTGACATTGCAACGATATCATTAACGATATTGTTATGTGTGACTCAGCCTTAACTGTGCTGCATGAAGGGGGAGGATCAAACTGATCTTAATCAGATGGGGGTATCCAGGGAATCTGCTATGCAGTTCTGCAGTTCCTTCTCTTGTCTCAGAACTCTGCTGCTGTAAGACGCGGGGCACTCCAAATAGGGTGCTATTTGTACACCCCATTTGTCCCAATCCAGGAGCCCCAATTTTCTACCTTCTCTCCCCACCAAAACCGTCCATAAAGTTCTCTTCCTCCCGCACGCACCACCTCCAACTGTCACTTAGCTTGAAATCAGAAAAACATGTTGCAATACCAAACTAAGGCAGAAGAGGGCAGCATAGTACTATAAGTTGTAATATCAAAACAAGGCAGGAGAGGGCAGCATAGGATTAAATAGTTTACCTCCTCCCAAGGCAAGACAAGGAGCCGATGTCGCAAGTGTAATCATGTAAGGAATAGAGAACACACTTACCATATGATATATAACATACATTAGTAATGGCTTTCCTGGTCACTACCTGAGCAACAATTTCAAGCTCCCTGTGCAGCAGTGTTCACCTATGGAGTCACATGCATAACCTTATAAGCCATGATATGAAGCCTTAGTATTCAGGTAGTTCTGAGTCTAGCTTCATCCCAAGATTCTACTACTGTGTGCCACACAGCTAACACAGCTCTTTGTTCCTGGATTCTTTTACTGTGTGCCACAAGACAAAGTCATCTCTGTCAGTTGACACGCTTGGCTAGGCTGTCCCAATGTGCCTGTCCGCACACTCAGCTCTTCTGTCCCAACATATAAGTACACTCGCTCATCTCTGCTTTTCTGAGGTGCCTATCTGCATACTCATTTTTATTATTCCAAGCTGCCTGTTTGTATACTCAGCTTTGCTGTTGCTATGTGTCTGCTTGCATGCTTGGCTCTTCTATTCCAAGGTGCCTGTACACATACCTGGCTCTGTGCTGATCCAAGCTGCCTGCATATCCAAATCTGCTGTTCCACATGTTGTGAAGAAAATCCAGTTCTGCTTTTTATCGTGCTGTCTAGCATATCCAGCTCCACTGTTCCATGAGTTACACTAAATGACATAAATGATGTGTCTTTTTTGCAGAATTTTGGATATTTCAACCACTCTACTTTCTAATGAGTGCATAAATTGTGGATTTAGTTATTAGCTTTTTATAGCTGATTAGTAGTGATGGGCAAACGTGCTCTGATAACGTCTTACCCGAGACAGCCGGAACACGTGGGGATTCCCTAACAAACAGGCAATCCCCACATGTGTTCAGGTTGTCTAACAGCTGCAAATCATGCAGCCACAGGGACATGAACATAATATACGAGCACACCCAAGACACTTGGATAAGAACCAAGCACGTTTGCTCATCACTACTGATTAGCCCCAAAAATCACAATTCTGTAACCAGTATGAAGGATATAAGTCACTCACTTCACAGTGATATTTATCACCGTTCAGTAAGCTGCGATAAACTTCACTTTTAACAGATATCTGTGCTATGCCTCTATTAAACTGAAAAAGTAAATGGATTGTTTCTCTATGCATGACTCTCACAATCAGCAGGACAGCTTCTTACTAGTGATGAGTAGTGATGAGCGAGTGTTAGGGCTAGCGGAACGCACCTAATGAATGTATATATTTTATTAGGATAGATGCGTTCGCAGCCCAGGGTCCACCGTGCAGGAGAACCTGCTGCTAGCAAATAGCGGAACTAAATGGCGGTGTTAGCTAACTCTGTTACTTCACAGAGCAGCCGTGAACTCAAAGCACTGCGCACTATTATACTCCACAGAGGCACAGGCCCGAGATTCCCCCTGTGCAGAGACGGGAACTCGACCCCTAACATTAGCCCCCCTCCTAGGGCCCCCCTCCTTGGACCTCGCCACGCTCGAAGGCAGCAATGAGCTGCGGAGCCCGAATGCGCTCAGCAGGCTCCCAGGACCTATCCTCAGGACCGTAACCCTTCCAGTCCACCAAATAAATTTTTTTGCCACGAACCACCTTGCACCCCAAAATAGCGTTTACCTCGTAATCGTCCGTAGACAAACCCGATGTCCTGGAAGATGACTCAGAAAACCGGGACATGTATACAGGTTTCAAGAGGGACACATGAAAGGTGTCGGTGATACCAAGGCGTGGCAGAAGGGCTAAACGATAGACCACAGGGTTAACCTGTTCGAGGACCTTGAAAGGGCCCAAGTAGCGAGGTGCAAAGTCAGTGGACAAGGTTGCTGCAGCCACGCTAGCAGCCTGTACAGCAACTGCGGAAATATCCACAGCTGAGGTTGAGCTCTCGAGAGCCGCCAACCTACCCTCCAGCTGCTGGATATACCGCAAAGATTGCTGTATGTCCGCCATTTACTAGCCAGACCCTGGCGCTAGTATTATGTTAGGGCTAGCAGAACGCACCTAATGAATGTATATATTTTATTAGGATAGATGCGTTCGCAGCCCAGGGTCCACCGTGCAGGAGAACCTGCTGCTAGCAAATAGCGGAACTAAATGGCGGTGTTAGCTAACTCTGTTACTTCACAGAGCAGCCGTGAACTCAAAGCACTGCGCACTGTTAGACTCCACAGAGGCACAGGCTAACTGTCTAAACAAGAGCAGTCAGTGGTCAAGCATGCACACGAAACTCCTCGCCAGAGGTGCCAGCATTCTAGGGGCTTATTTCGGCCAGGTCCCTGAACACACAAGCATACAAACTCCTCGCCGGAGGTGCCAGCATTCTAGGGGCTTATTTCAGCCGGGTCCCTGAACACACTCATGCAAGACCACACTGGCGCAAACTACATAAATAAAAGCAATACTAGCGCATGGCCGTGCGGCCATGCGAGCCTTAAATAGTTGCAGCACGAACAGGACCTTCCAAGAAGGACCAATGAGAGGCTGCCACAGAGCGTGAGCACCTACAGGACCTTAGCTGCAGTGTCAGATCATGTGACCCTCGATCTCCACTGAGAGATCTTACTCTGGGCATGCTCAGAACGAGAAAAGCAGGACTTAGTCCCAGAAACGTCTGCTCACTGCTGCCCAGCACTGACTTCAATGGCAGAAGCAGGAAAAGCAGCAGCATCTCTCTGTACAGAGTCAGACTGAGCGAGACGCTGGGACCGACGTCTCCTCTGAGCAGACTCCACTGCGGCAGGAGAAGAATGGGAGACCGCAGCAGAGATGGCCCGAGATTCCCCCTGTGCAAGGATGGGAACTTGACCCCTAACAGCGAGCGCTAAAATGTTTGGGTGCTTGTTGCTCAGGTCGAGCAAATTGGAATACTCAGGTACTCGACCTGAGCAACAAGCCCAATGTAAGTCTATGGGAAACCCGAGTATTTTTACCATGATCCCCCCGGGGGTCATTTTAAGGTCTAAAAACATCAGAAAATGATGGAAACACTGCTCAAATGACACAGGAACATCATGGGGATCGCCCCTGGAAACATTTCTGACCCCTAGGTCACATCTGTAAACAATGTTGTCAGAGTTTCACGCCATTTTTACAGGTGCACCAAAAAACATACAAAAACGAAACCAAAATGGATTTTGCTGGGAAATATGTTAAGGTACATCCTTTCCAGGGTAATGACTTGTATATAAGGCAAAATAATTAACCCCAGACCAAAATGTTCCTCCACTACTTGGGGTATGTCCACACGCAGCGTTTTTGATGCGTTTTTCAACTTTAACATTGCTTTCAACCATTTATATGCATTCACTGGGAAATGTCATTGTAACATGTAACAACCCTAGCTGGCCATGTGGTGTGTGACACATAAGGAGACACATCTTGTTTCATTTATAAAGGAGGGACTCTTAAAGTCACAAAGCCTACTTTTAGAGGGGCATCAGGCGGCATTAATATTCTTAAAGGGCCATTATTAAACAGTGGGTCTCCTATGCTGTTATTGCCTATGCAGTGAGTGGCTGGGCTGCCAACAAGTACAACGCACCCCAATACCCATTTCACGAGAGGTACAGGAGGGCTTCCAGAAAAAATGTTGCATTGAATGTAAGGCCTGCCCTGCTATCAAGTCATATACACCCCAATAAGCCTTTGAACCCAGGTACTGGATGGCCACAGGAAAACCCACTTCACATTCTTCAGTTGGTCCTGCCATACTGTTTTCTTATGCATGGAATGCAAGGGCTGCCTTGACTCAAATTTGCACGCAACACAATTTCCCCTTGGAAGAATCATGGAGGAGTACCTCATAAAAAAAAAATTCCCATTACAAAGGAGTGTGTCTCCTAGACTCGTAATGACCATACACTAAGTGCATGGGCTGACAAACATTTTCCCATGGGGGTAAATTTTTTTAAAATATTTTATGGGCATCATAGACACCCTTGCCAAAAATTGGACTTGCTGTAGCAGCACAGAACACGTTAACCCTGGTGATCTAGTGGTGGAGAATGATGAGACATTGATGAAGGCCTCATTAAAAACTAGGCCCAATGTAAAGGAGTGTGTCTCCTAGACTTGTAACGCTCATACACGAAGTGCAGGGGCTGACAAACATTTCCCCATGGGGGGTACATTTTTAAAAAATATTTTATGGGCATCATAGACACCCTTGCCAAAAATTGGACTTGCTGTAGCAGCACAGAACACGTTCACCATGGTGTTCTAGTGGTGGAGAATGATGAGACATTGATGAAGGCCTCATTAAAAACTAGGCCCAATGTAAAGGAGCGTGTCTCCTAGACTTGTAAGGCTCATACACGAAGTGCATGGGCTGACAAACATTTCCCCATGGGGGGTACATTTTTTAAAAATATTTTATGGGCATCATAGATACCCTTGTCAAAAATTGGACTGGCTGTAGCAGCAAAGAACAAAGAACACGTTAACCCTGGTGATCTAGTGGCAGAGAATGAGGAGACATACTGATGATCAAACATACTGAAATCAAACAAATGAATAAAGGATGTGAATCCACCTATGAAAGGAAATATCAAAAGGGAGGGGCAAACACAGGTTCATAGATATGAAGCCAGAATGTGTCCAACGAGATATGTTGGTCCCTAGCAACAGCTCAGATACAGGGATATAAATAAAAATATAATATAATAGTATTTCTATATTTTTATATTGTAGAGGTATACACTAGCTCACTAGAGGATGGTTCAGAGATAGGAAAAATTGAAAATATAAGAATAAATGGGAAGAATATACGTACATCTCATTTTTATGACATTTTCCCTTGGGGGAGTAACATTTGTTTTGGTTTCAAATTAGTAACGGGCATCATAAAAACACCCTTGCACAAAAATTGAGTGACTTTTGCATCACGAAATAAGTTCACCTTGGTGTTCGTATGTTTATGGATGATGAGGATGAGGATTAGGCCTCATATCCATTTGCAAGAAAAAAAAATGGTCCAATTTCCGGACCGAAAAAAAGGAGGTAAAATATGCGATTGTCAAGCGAGTGTCATGCAAAGTCAATGTGATTTTTTATCGCAATATCTGTATGACATCCGTATTACATTCGTATGCAATCCGCATGCAATGCAATTTTAACATGAGCTTTTACATACAGCAGTTCTCTGTCATTTACACATCGTTTTAAAATGAAATATTCTTCAAAACACACATATATATATATATATACAGTGGGGCAAAAAAGTATTTAGTCAGTCAGCAATAGTGCAAGTTCCACCACTTAAAAAGATGAGAGGCGTCTGTAATTTACATCATAGGTAGACCTCAACTATGGGAGACAAACTGAGAAAAAAAAATCCAGAAAATCAAATTGACTGTTTTTTTATCATTTTATTTGCATTTTATGGTGGAAAATAAGTATTTGGTCAGAAATAGTGTTGAGCATTCCGATACTGCAAGTATCGGGTATCGGCCGATACTTGCTGTATCGGAATTTCCGATACCGAGATCCGATATTTTTGTGATATCGGGTATCGGGTATCGCAACAACATTAATGTAATAATGTGTAAAAAAGAGAATTAAAATAAAAAATATCGCTATACTCACCTGTCCGACGCAGCCGGGACCTCAGCGAGGGAACCGGCAGCGTTGTTTGTTTAAATTTCGCGCTTTTACTTGGTTACGTGAAGTCCCGGCTTGTGATTGGTCAGGGCGGCCATGTTGCCGGGACGCGGACCAATCACAGCAAGCCGTGACGAAATTACGTCACGGCTTGCTGTGATTGGTCCGCGTCCCGGCAACATGGCCGCCATTAACCAATCACAAGCCGTGACGTCACGGGAGGCTGGACATGCGCGTATTTTGAAAAGCGCGCGTGTCCAGCCTCCAGTGACGTCCCGGCAACATGGCCGCCATTAACCAATCACAAGCCGGGACGTCACGGGAGGCTGGACATGCGCGTATTTTGAAAAGCGCGCGTGTCCCAGCCTCCAGTGACGTCCCGGCAACATGGCCGCCATTAACCAATCACAAGCCGGGATGTCACGGGAGGCTGGACATGCGCGTATTTTGAAAAGCGCGCGTGTCCAGCCTCCAGTGACGTCCCGGCAACATGGCCGCCATTAACCAATCACAAGCCGGGACGTCACGGGAGGCTGGACATGCGCGTATTTTGAAAAGCGCGCGTGTCCAGCCTCCCGTGACGTCACGGCTTGTGATTGGTTAATGGCGGCCATGTTGCCGGGACGCGGACCAATCACAGCAAGCCGTGACGTAATTTCGTCACGGCTTGCTGTGATTGGTCCGCGTCCCGGCAACATGGCGCCGTGACCAATCATAAGCCGGGACGTCACTGGAGGCTGGACACGCGCGCTTTTCAAAATACGCGCATGTCCAGCCTCCCGTGACGTCACGGCTTGTGATTGGTTAATGGCGGCCATGTTGCCGGGACTCGGACCAATCACAGCAAGCCGTGACGTAATTTCGTCACGGCTTGCTGTGATTGGTCCGCGTCCCGGCAACATGGCCGCCCTGACCAATCACAAGCCGGGACCTCACGTAACCAAGTAAAAGCGCGAATTTTAAACAAACAACGCTGCCGGTTCCCTCGCTGAGGTCCCGGCTGCGTCGGACAGGTGAGTATAGCGATATTTTTTATTTTAATTCTTTATTTTACACATTTATATGGTTCCCAGGGCCTGAAGGAGAGTTTCCTCTCCTTCAGACCCTGGGAACCATCAGGAATACCGTCCGATACCTGAGTCCCATTGACTTGTATTGGTATCGGGTATCGGTATCGGATTGGATCCGATACTTTGCCGGTATCGGCCGATACTTTCCGATACCGATACTTTCAAGTATCGGACGGTATCGCTCAACACTAGTCAGAAACAAACAATCAAGATTTCTGGCTCTCACAGACCTGTAACTTCTTCTTTAAGAGTCTCCTCTTTCCTCCACTCATTACCTGTAGTAATGGCACCTGTTTAAACTTGTTATCAGTATAAAAAAGACACCTGTGCACACCCTCAAACAGTCTGACTCCAAACTCCACTATGGTGAAGACCAAAGAGCTGTCAAAGGACACCAGAAACAAAATTGTAGCCCTGCACCAGGCTGGGAAGACTGAATCTGCAATAGCCAACCAGCTTGGAGTGAAGAAATCAACAGTGGGAGCAATAATTAGAAAATGGAAGACATACAAGACCACTGATAATCTCCCTCGATCTGGGGCTCCACGCAAAATCCCACCCCGTGGGGTCAGAATGATCACAAGAACGGTGAGCAAAAATCCCAGAACCACGCAGGGGGACCTAGTGAATGAACTGCAGAGAGCTGGGACCAATGTAACAAGGCCTACCATAAGTAACACACTACGCCACCATGGACTCAGATCCTGCAGTGCCAGACGTGTCCCACTGCTTAAGCCAGTACATGTCCGGGCCCATCTGAAGTTTGCTAGAGAGCATTTGGATGATCCAGAGGAGTTTTGGGAGAATGTCCTATGGTCTGATGAAACCAAACTGGAACTGTTTGGTAGAAACACAACTTGTCGTGTTTGGAGGAAAAAGAATACTGAGTTGCATCCATCAAACACCATACCTACTGTAAAGCATGGTGGTGGAAACATCATGCTTTGGGGCTGTTTCTCTGCAAAGGGGCCAGGACGATTGATCCGGGTACATGAAAGAATGAATGGGGCCATGCATCGTGAGATTTTGAGTGCAAACCTCCTTCCATCAGCAAGGGCATTGAAGATGAAACGTGGCTGGGTCTTTCAACATGACAATGATCCAAAGCACACCGCCAGGGCAACGAAGGAGTGGCTTCGTAAGAAGCATTTCAAGGTCCTGGAGTGGCCTAGCCAGTCTCCAGATCTCAACCCTATAGAAAACCTTTGGAGGGAGTTGAAAGTCCGTGTTGCCAAGCGAAAAGCCAAAAACACCACTGCTCTAGAGGAGATCTGCATGGAGGAATGGGCCAACATACCAACAACAGTGTGTGGCAACCTTGTGAAGACTTACAGAAAACGTTTTGACCTCTGTCATTGCCAACAAAGGATATATTACAAAGTATTGAGATGAAATTTTGTTTCTGACCAAATACTTATTTTCCACCAGAATATGCAAATAAAATGATAAAAAAACAGACAATGTGATTTTCTGGATTTTTTGTTCTCAGTTTGTCTCCCATAGTTGAGGTCTACCTATGATGTAAATTACAGACGCCTCTCATCTTTTTAAGTGGTGGAGCTTGCACTATTGCTGACTGACTAAATACTTTTTTGCCCCACTGTATATACATACACTCACCGGCCACTTTATTAGGTACACCATGCTAGTAACGGGTTGGACCCCTTTTGCCTTCAGAACTGCCTCAATTCTTCGTGGCATAGATTCAACAAGGTGCTGGAAGCATTCCTCAGAGATTTTGGTCCATATTGACATGATGGCATCACACAGTTGCCGCAGATTTGTCGGCTGCACATCCCTGATGCGAATCTCCCGTTCCACCACATCCCAAAGATTTCATGTTGTTTACGCCAAATTCTGACCCTACCATCCGAATGTCGCAGCAGAAATCGAGACTCATCAGACCAAGCAACGTTTTTCCAATCTTCTACTGTCCAATTTCGATGAGCTTGTACAAATTGTAGCCTCAGTTTCCTGTTCTTAGCTGAAAGGAGTGGTACCCGGTGTGGTCTTCTGCTGCTGTAGCCCATCTGCCTCAAAGTTCGACGCATTGTGCGTTCAGAGATGCTCTTAGGCCTACCTTGGTTGTAACGGGTGGCGATTTGAGTCACTGTTGCCTTTCTATCAGCTCGAACCAGTCTGCCCATTCTCCTCTGACCTCTGGCATCAACAAGGCATTTCCGCCCACAGAACTGCCGCTCACTGGATTTTTTTTCTTTTTCGGACCATTCTCAGTAAACCCTAGAGATGGTTGTGCGTGAAAATCCCAGTAGATCAGCAGTTTCTGAAATACTCAGACCAGCCCTTCTGGCACCAACAACCATGCCACGTTCAAAGGCACTCAAATCACCTTTCTTCCCCATACTGATGCTCGGTTTGAACTGCAGGAGATTGTCTTGACCATGTCTACATGCCTAAATGCACTGAGTTGCCACCATGTGATTGGCTGATTAGAAATTAAGTGTTAACAAGAAGTTGGACAGGTGTACCTAATAAAGTGGCCAGTGAGTGTATATATACACACACACACACATATATACAGTATATGAGATAGATAGATAGATAGATAGATAGATAGATAGATAGATAGATAGATAGATAGATAGATAGATAGATAGATAGATAGATATAAAAGCCGGCACTTCCTCTGTGCTTACAGTAAAATCACACTGACAGGTTACAATAGAATAGACAGAATAGAAATATACACATAGTATACGTGTATATATATATATGTCAGTGAGACAAATATATATATATTTATATTTAATAGAGAGATAGCAGAAAAGCTGGTAATTCAATTGTCGGGTTCTGTAAAATCACTGCAGAACCCGACATGATATGAGACATGGTTTACATACAGTAAACCATTGCAGAACAGTAATATTTTTATTTGTCCCTCACTAATAAAGTTAGTAGTGTGTGTGTGTGTGTGTGTGTGTGTGTGTGTGTGTGTGTGTGTGTGTGTGTGTGTGTGTGTGTGTGTGTAAAATTTGGGAGCTGTAGGGGTTAAAATAAAGGATTAATTCACAGAAAAAAATGTGGGAGCAATTTTCTCTGCCAGAGAGGGAAAGCCAGTGACTGAGGGCAGATATTAATAGCCTAGAGAGGATCCATGATTATTGCCCCCCTGGCTAAAAACATCTGCCCCCAGCCACCCCAGAAAAGGCGCGTCTGTAAGATGCGCTTTTTCCGGCACTTAGCCTCTCTCTTCCCACTGCCCTGTGGCATTGGCATACGGGGTAATAAGGGGTTAATGTCACCTTGCTATTGTAAGGTGACATTAAGCCTGGTTAATAATGGAGACGTGTCAATAAGATACCTATTCATTATTAATCCAATAGTCTGAAAGGATTAAAAAAAACTCACACACACATTAAGAATAAAGTATTTTAGTGAAAGAAACACACAGGTTTTTAATCTCTTTATTATATGCTCAATCTAAAGCGAAGCCCTCGTTCTCCTGTAAAAAATTCCAAAATAAAAAAGAAACAATATCCCATACCATTCCGCCATACAGTCATGTCCCACACTGTAAATCCATCTCAAGGGGTTAAATACATTTACAACCCGGAGCGGTGCTAATACAACCACTCCCGGCTGTAAAAGACTGAGGAATGAGTGAAATGCAGAGAGCGGAGCTTCGGAGACTAGCGGTGATGTCACCGAAGCTGCGCCCTCTGGCTGCATGAACTCATATGAACTGTAGCGTGGGAAAATATTCAGAAATATTACCCCATATGCCAATGCCACAGGGCAGTGGAAAGAGAGAGGCTAAGTGCCGGAAAAGGTGCATCTTACAGTTTTTTCCGTGAATTAATTCTTTACTTTAACCCCTACAGCTCCAAAATTTTACTCAGACACACCACTAACTTTATTATTGAGGGACATATAAAAATATTACTGTTCTGCAATGGTTTACTGTATGTAAACAATGTCTCATATCATGTCGGGATCTGCAATGATTTTACAGAACCCGACAATTGAACTACCGGCTGTTCTGCTATCTATCTCTCTATGAAATATAAATATATAAATATATACTGTGTATATACAGTGGGGCAAAAAAGTATTTAGTCAGTCAGCAATAGTGCAAGTTCCACCACTTAAAAAGATGAGAGGCGTCTGTAATTTACATCATAGGTAGACCTCAACTATGGGAGACAAACTGAGAAAAAAAAATCCAGAAAATCACATTGTCTGTTTTTTTAACATTTTATTTGCATATTATGGTGGAAAATAAGTATTTGGTCAGAAACAAACAATCAAGATATCTGGCTCTCACAGACCTGTAACTTCTTCTTTAAGAGTCTCCTCTTTCCTCCACTCATTACCTGTAGTAATGGCACCTGTTTAAACTTGTTATCAGTATAAAAAGACACCTGTGCACACCCTCAAACAGTCTGACTCCAAACTCCACTATGGTGAAGACCAAAGAGCTGTCAAAGGACACCAGAAACAAAATTGTAGCCTTGCACCAGGCTGGGAAGACTGAATCTGCAATAGCCAACCAGCTTGGAGTGAAGAAATCAACAGTGGGAGCAATAATTAGAAAATGGAAGACATACAAGACCACTGATAATCTCCCTCGATCTGGGGCTCCACGCAAAATCCCACCCCGTGGGGTCAGAATGATCACAAGAACGGTGAGCAAAAATCCCAGAACCACACGGGGGGACCTAGTGAATGAACTGCAGAGAGCTGGGACCAATGTAACAAGGCCTACCATAAGTAACACACTACGCCACCATGGACTCAGATCCTGCAGTGCCAGACGTGTCCCACTGCTTAAGCCAGTACATGTCCGGGCCCGTCTGAAGTTTGCTAGAGAGCATTTGGATGATCCAGAGGAGTTTTGGGAGAATGTCCTATGGTCTGATGAAACCAAACTGGAACTGTTTGGTAGAAACACAACTTGTCGTGTTTGGAGGAAAAAGAATACTGAGTTGCATCCATCAAACACCATACCTACTGTAAAGCATGGTGGTGGAAACATCATGCTTTGGGGCTGTTTCTCTGCAAAGGGGCCAGGACGACTGATCCGGGTACATGAAAGAATGAATGGGGCCATGTTTCGTGAGATTTTGAGTGCAAACCTCCTTCCATCAGCAAGGGCATTGAAGATGAAACGTGGCTGGGTCTTTCAACATGACAATGATCCAAAGCACACCGCCAGGGCAACGAAGGAGTGGCTTCGTAAGAAGCATTTCAAGGTCCTGGAGTGGCCTAGCCAGTCTCCAGATCTCAACCCTATAGGAAACCTTTGGAGGGAGTTGAAAGTCCGTGTTGCCAAGCGAAAAGCCAAAAACATCACTGCTCTAGAGGAGATCTGCATGGAGGAATGGGCCAACATACCAACAACAGTGTGTGGCAACCTTGTGAAGACTTACAGAAAACGTTTGACCTCTGTCATTGCCAACAAAGGATATATTACAAAGTATTGAGATGAAATTTTGTTTCTGACCAAATACTTATTTTCCACCATAATATGCAAATAAAATGTTAAAAAAACAGACAATGTGATTTTCTGGATTTTTTTTTTCTCAGTTTGTCTCCCTTAGTTGAGGTCTACCTATGATGTAAATTACAGACGCCTCTCATCTTTTTAAGTGGTGGAACTTGCACTATTGCTGACTGACTAAATACTTTTTTGCCCCACTGTATATATAGTATATATATATATATATATATATATATATATATATATATATGAGTGTGTCTCACTGACATATATATATATATATATATATATATATATATATATATATACCTATTCTATGTGTATATTTCTATTCTAACATCAGTGTAATTTTACTGTACACCGCACTGATTTACGGGCTTTTCAAAGGACACCGGTGCATAAAAATGCATAAAAATCAGACAGCACTCGATTTTTTTCTCGCACCCATTGACTAACATTGGCGAGTCTCGTCCAAGAATCGCAGCAAATTGCAGAATGCTGTGATTTTTTCCTCAGGTTGGTTTCGGCTGAGAAAAAAAACGCAAATGAGAAGTCACCTATTGAATAACATTAGTCCGAGTGCAATCCGATTTTTTATCGGATTGCACTCGTCTGTTTTTCTCGCAAATGGGTATGAGGCCTAAGAAGTAGGATAACACCAAACAGACCAAATCAGGAAGCGTGTACCCATGTGTGGTTGTGAAGAGGTGCATGAGAATACACCTCCACAAAAAAACAATGTATTTGAGGTTATGTTTTGCTGTTTTCACTTGATGGTGTACAGAAGTCTTGCTCAATCCAGCCCTTGTTCATTTTTATAAGAGTCAGCCTGACTGCATTTTCAGTTGACAGGCGAATGTGCTTATCTGTTATAATTCCACCAGCGGCTCTAAAAACCCACACTGACAGAACGCTAGCAGCAGGGCAGGCCAGGATCTCCAAGGCATAGAGAGCCAGTTCATGCCACGTGTCCAGCTTGTATACCCAATAATTGAGAGGCACAAAGGAATCCCAGAGGATGTTTGTACAATCTGCAAGGTACTCCCTCAGTATCTTTTCAAACATTGCACTTCTTGTGACAGCACCCCTTGCCTCTGTGCCGGCACGATGGGAGGGTCTGAGAAAACTGTCCCAGAACTTTGCCATTGTTCCCCTGCCTGAGCTGGCTCTGGAAGAAGCACCTGTCTGCCTCTGGAAGAAGAGATTGAAAGTTCTCCTTGTAGCGTTGGTCTAGAAGTGTCACCAACCAGCAATGAGTGTCACTGAAAACTTTAATAATTTGAGGGTCACGGGAAACGCAGCACAACATAAAGCATGCTAGACTGCTAACAGGCAAGACTTCCGTGTTCTCTCCAACAGGACTGACCATGCTGTCCTCCTCCCTGTCCTCAGGCCATCCCCGCTGAACAGACGGTATGACAGCTGTGCTTGTAGTACTGTCTATAGTGCATTTGGCTGGGCTGAGTGTAATCACCCAATATGGTTCCTTGCTCCATGTCCTCGTGCTCTGCCTGCTATGCATCCTCTTTAATTGTGAGCAGAGAGGTTTTCAGAATGCAGAGAAGCTGGATGGTGATGCTAATTATGGCGTCATCGCTGCTCATCATCTTGGTGCAGTCCTCAAAGTTTTGGAGGATGGTACATATGTCTGACTTCCATGTCCACTCCTGAGGTCTTATCGGTGGAGTCTCAACTGAATATTGATGGCCTTGTTGATGCTGGTAGTCAACAACTGCCCTCTTCTGCTCACAAATCCTTTCCAACATATGCAGTGTAGAGTTCCAATGCATGGGGACATCACACACCAGTTGGTGAGCCGGAAGCTGCAAACGCTGCTGAAGCACGGCAAGGGCGGCTAAAGCTGTAGCTAACTTTCTAAAAAGACAGATGGCATACTTTCAATAGCAGATCTGGCAGCTCCGGGTAGCTTTTGAGAAAATGTTGAACCACGAGGTTAGGCACATGGGACAGGCAAGGTACGTGTGTGAACTCACCTTGTCTCAGTACCGCCACTAAGTTCCGGCCATTGTCACACACGACCATGCCTGGCTGTAGGTGCAGCGGTGTCATCCAAATATCTGACTGCTCTTTCAGCGCTGTCCACAACTCTTCAAAATTGTGCGGTTTGTCACCTAAGCAGATTAGCTTCAGCACAGCCAGTTGCCGCTTGGCTGAGGCAGTACTGCAGTGCTTCCAGCTTCTGACTAACGTGTTAATTTCAGAGATGAAGGCTGAAGAGGAGGAGGAGGTTCAGGAGCTGTAGACTGTGGGGGCAACCCTGATTGATGTAGGGCCAGCAATCGTAGGCGTCGGGAGGATGTGTTCCATCTCAAGGTCCGACTGGGTCCCAGCTACCACTATGTTAACCCAGTGTGCTGTCAGTGAGATGTACCGTCCCTGTCCACAAGCACTTGTCCATGTGTCCGTGGTTAGGTGGACTTTCCCAGTAACAGCATTGTTGAGGGCATGGGTAATGTTATGGGACAAGTGCTGGTGTAATGCCGGTACAGCACACCGGGAGAAATAGGCGCGACTGGGGTCCGAGTACCTTGGGACGGCCGCCGCCATCAGGTTGTGGAAAGCTTCTGTCACAAGGAGCCTAAAAGGCAACATTTAGACCTCAAGCAGACAAGAAATGTTAGAATTTAGTACAGTGGCCTGTGGGGCATTGGCTGGGTATTTCTTCTTGCATTCCAATGACTGGGGTATAGACAACTGAAGGCTGCGCTGGGGCAAGGATGTGGACGGGCTTGAT
This sequence comes from Ranitomeya variabilis, assembly GCF_051348905.1. Classification (NCBI taxonomy): domain Eukaryota; kingdom Metazoa; phylum Chordata; class Amphibia; order Anura; family Dendrobatidae; genus Ranitomeya; species Ranitomeya variabilis. The sequence goes on along the minus strand of NC_135239.1, from coordinate 63,493,656 downwards.
GATGGTGCTGGTTAACTGTCGGCAACAACAGGTGCAGGGCCCAAGGCATCTTCACAGGCACGGTGAACTGGGGATTGGCTTCTACGCAAAACAGTGGAAGAAGCAGTGGTGTCACCTGCAGACAGTGTTCCTGGAGCCTGGGGTTCGGCCCACAAAGTTGGGTGCTTGCTGCCATGTGCCTAATTATGCTGGTGGTGGCCAGGCTGGTAGTTTTGCTACCCCTGCTGATGCGGGCAAGGCAGGTTCTGCAAATGGCCTGTTTGGGGTTATTGGCGGAGTCTTTAAAAGATAACCAGACTCGGGAAGATTTAACAGTTTGAATGGCAACTTCCCTCATGTTGGTGTTATGGGGAACGGATGCACGCCTTCTGTCCACCACACTGCTTCTTCCTGCCTGTTGGGGTGATATGCCTCCTTCCCCATGTGTGCTGCTGACCTCGCTCTGCATGTCCTCCTGCCAGGTTGGGTCATCCACCACCTCATCTTCCACATCCGCACCCTGCTCATCCTCCTGACTTTCTGGCAATTGTGTCTCATCATCGTCCACCTCTTGTGACACTTTCCCACCATCGCCTTCGTGTGACTGTGGCTGTTCAAATCTTTGGGCATCGCTACATGCGATCTCATCTGGCCCCACTTCAAGTTGACCGGCCGAGAGTCCGGAATCTTTAAAGGGAAAACTGAACAGCTCTTCAGAGTATCCAAGTGTGGGATCACTTGAATCTGGGCACTCGGCATGATGGGAGGAAGGAGGATCAGGGTGAGTAATATCCAGTCCACTCTTATGGCTACTCAGACTTGATCGTGTGGCAGACATGGTGGTGGTGGTGGTGGCTAAGTGACTGGAAGCAATATCCGCTATCTAACCAACAACCGTTTCACACTGCTCTGGCTTCAATAGTGGTGTGCTGCGGTCCCCTAGAAACTGGAACAGGAAGGTTGAGCATGAAGATGTGGTCTTTGTTGTGGCCCACTTTCAGCTTGGCCATGGCCTCGTCCTCTGCATGCACCATCAGCATCACATACACTTCCCCATCCCTTGCCCCTTGCCTTGCCTATTTTAAATGGACTATTGAAATATTTGAAAAGCTCAATACAAATGGATTTATTTCAAGAAAAATTATATGTGATCAGTATGCCTGAAAAGAAAGTATTTGGAGACCACACATACACCGAGCATCTGATGGAGATAACAGACAGTTAAAATATGTTTGTTTGTTTTTTAAATATTTTTTAATAAAAAAATACTGAGTAGACCAAGGCTAGCAGACAGAACAATCCAACGTATGCCTGCGAAGCGAAGATTTTTCCACCACAGAAACATCAGGCGTCTGACGGAGATAACAGACTGCATACATTTTTTAATGTTTTTTGGTAATTTTTGAAAACACTAAATACTGAGTAGAACAAGGCTAGCAGACAGAACTATACAACGTGTGCCTGCAAAGAGAAAATTTTTACACCACAGATACAGTACACCAGCCGTCAGCCGAAGATAACAGACTGATCAAAATGTGGCCTTGATTTTTTTGGGCACACCAAAATTGTGTCAACAACTTGGCTATGACACTAAGAAAAAAAATGGAGTGCTAAATTTGTAAGATATTTAGCGCAATGATATGTGATGCGTGTGGTGTACAACTCACAGTGATAAATATAAGAACTGTAGCTAAATATTTTGGGGGCAACAAAATGGTGTCCAAAAATGTAAGACACTACAAAACATTAGATAGTGCAAAAAAAGTACAGATTTTTGGCGCACTCACATCTGATGCCTGGGACAAAAAAAAAATTTAAATTCTCAGATTTGCACACTCTCGTAGTGCAATGACCCGGCTGTAGTCTGCAGTGTGACCAAGCAAATAAATGCAGAAGAAAGGGGGCATTGGATTGCTTTAGAATAAAATGAGCAGGTAAAAGCTGCCAAAAAAAATAAAAAAATTGCCACGGATAACTGCAGCTAGATATATATTAAATAAGCAGCAGCAGACAGTAATGGAGATTTTTGAGGTATGACGCGAGATCTATGTGCTCACATACAGGGCCAGTGTTTGGGGCAGGCAGACAAGGCAGCCGCCTGGGGCTCCCACCCACAAACGGGGCCCCCTGTGTTTGCAGCCCCTTTATGAGGGTATACAGCATTACTTACAGTGAATAACGCTGTGCATCCTTGGTAGTTCTTGATCCCAAACCCCCTCCAATCGCCCCTCTCTCTCCCCTGCAGTGTCAGGTTAGAAGTTGAGAGTGGGGGGGGGGGGCGATCACAGTGCAGCAGAGGTCAGACCTGGGGCAGGACAATGTCTGCAGCCCTGTGTGTGTCACCTCCTCCTCATCATGGCTGCTCCTACATCGCTGTCCTCAGTCTCTGTAAGTATAAATACATATGTGTATCTGTGTTTGTGTACATAGGTAGTATACAGTGTGTGTGTCTGTATATGTGTACATAGTATGTGTGTACATGTATATAGTATATAGTATGATTGTGTATATCTGTGGTGCATTTGTGTGTAAATATATATTTATGTACAGACAGTATATAGTATATGTGTCTGTGTATATTATAGATATATATTGCATGTGTGCATTATATTGTGTAAATATATGTGGATATGTATGTGAGCACACTGTATATACTGTATGTAAACTGTTTCTGTGTGTATATACTTTATATTTGTCCTTGTGTTTCTATATGTATAAAGTATATATGATGTGAGTACACGTATAGTGCCTATCTGTGTATATGTGCTGCATACATAGCTCTGTAATTCTAGTGTCGCCATAATAGGAATCAGCAGTTCACATGAATTCCACAGGTGATGGGTTTTTTTCTGAATGTGTCCGTGTGTTCCAACAGCCACAGAAAAGTGGACACTTCTAGATGAAAAAACAGAAACAGACTCTGATGGTAGGTGCACACGATCAGTAATCGCTGCGGGTTGGATGCTGTGTACTTGTGCAGCGTCCACATGTTACAGCATAGTGGATGGGATCTTAAGAAACCCCATGCCCACTATGCATCCATAGACGCCCGCGGCTCACCCTCAGAGACGGACATGTGGAGCTTCTTTCCAGACGACAAAATGTCTATTTCTCTTGCAGAGACATGAAACATATCACCCGCACAATGAATTGGACGCAGTGAATCCGCATGGTTCAGTGATCACAGAGGCGTCACCTGCGTTCAATAGCCGTCAGCGGTCATGTGCTGCATCCAAAGTGCTGAAAATTCCTGACCGTATGCAAATACCCGAAGAAAATAAATCAGACAATTTCAGAAAAAAAAAAAACAAATTCCTTTGACCTCTGCTTGTGTCGGTGCAGTCTGTTGGGGATTTATGTAAATCCTATTTTAGGGGGATTCAGGCAGAGCCCCCGGACACAGTGCAGAAGCGCAGTATGAACAGGGCCTAACATACTATTGTGTGGAATAGTGAAAGCCCACTATACTATTCCGCGCTGTCCCAGTACAGCAGTCATACACGGACAGTGGCCAGACACGGACAGAGGCCAGACACGGACAGAGGCCAGACACAGACAGGGGCTAGACACGGACACCGGCCAGACACACACAGGGGCCAGACACGGACACCGGCCAGACACGGACAGCGGCCAGACACAGACAGGGGCCAGAAATGGACAGCGGCTAGGAGACGCTTTTGCAGCGCCCCAGAGTCCTGGTCGTTGCAGTACTGTCGCTCCGCCGCTAAGGGGAGTGATGGTACGTCTGATGGCACTGAAGGAGTTCACCTGACCAGGTATAAATTGATGCCACTTTTGCGGTGTCTGCCAGTAATTTTTGACAATGTGAACACTCCTGGTTGGATGTCCATCTGCTGGATTGGGTTTAGTGGAAGACCTGTCTGTCCCTATAATACTATTTCTACTGAGGTGAAATTGATGCCACTTCGGTGGTGTCTGCCAATAATTTTTGGAAATGTGAACACTCCTGGTTGGGTGTCCATCTGTTGGATTGGGCTTAGTGGAAGACCCATCGGTTCCTATTATACTGTTTCTACTCTCGTGAAATTGATGCCACTTCTGTGGTGTAAGGCCATTTGTTTAAATGTGAACACTCCTGGTTGGGGATCCATCTGTTGGATTGGGTGTAGTGAAAGACCTGTCGGTCCCTATTATACTATTTCTACTGTGGTGAAATTGATGCCGACTTGGTGGTGTCTGCCAATAATTTTTGGAAATGTGAACACTCCTGGTTGGGTGTCCATCTGCTGGATTGGGTGTAGTGGAAGACCTGTTGGTCCCTATTACACTATTTCTACTGTGGTGAAATTGATGCTACTTTTGTGGTTTGTGCTAATAATTTTTGGAAATATGAACATTCCTGGTTAGGTATCCTTCATGCTTATTGTCTGCAGCAGTAGGCCTCCAAAACTGTCAGGCCTCCACTTCATTGGACTCAACTACCCGTGTTCCTATCCTTAATTTTTCCTGACAATTGTAGCCTACAAAACTGATATTTGTGCCACCTGAGTGTGGCTCAGCATGAAAGCAGAGATAGAGGTTGAGGTGTTGCATGTGGTATCAGGGCTCCCAGCAAAGGCGGCCTTCACCGATCCCTCATCCACCTGGTCTTAGGCTGGTTTCAGACTTGCGTTCGGCATGGCTGCGGAGGAAAGCCTTCTTCCTCCGTTAAGCCCTGCCCACTGCTGCACCTCTTCCTTCAGCTCTGCCTACATCTGCATGCATTCTGCATACATCCTGTTTTGACGCTGCGCTGACATGCGTCGAACGCAACATGTTGCATTTTGATGCGGTCGGCGCAGCATCAAAATGACGCATGAGGAGGCATCCGCTTACATCCGCATGGCTTACTTACCCAATGATAAAGATAGGGTACGCAGGACACATGCAGACATAGGCGGAGCTGAAGGAAGAGGTGCGGCAATGGTTGGGGCTTAACGGAGGAAGAAGGCTTTCATCCGCAGCCCTGCTGAACGCTAGTGTGAAAATAGCCTTACTATGACGTTCAATTGAAAGCTGTAAATGCTGTCCCAGACCCTGATACCTCATGTCTGGCTGATTGCTGCAGTTCCATGCTAAAATTTGTACTGTGGGTGAATTGAGGCCACTTTCCTGGTGTCTGTCCCTCATTTGATGTCTTTTGACAGCAATTGGGGCCGATATAAGGTGTTGTGTATGCGTTTACTGTTGCCTCACATTGACCTGAATGACGTTCGGTTATGTTCAGAGAATTAATTGGCTAATAATGCAAATTCGGCGATTGTAATCCAAACCAAACATTTAAATATTCGCTCATCTCTACTTCTTACATCAAAGTCAATTATTTTCCTCTATGCACTTCCCTTCAACACATACAGTATGTAAACAGGTTACTTGGATGCACAGAACAGACAATGATGAAACAGTGGTAATCTAATCATCCAACACTATTTATTTGACTAACACAGAAAGAAAATCTATCTATAGGTACATAGCTATATCTATAAATACACTGTCATTATCTAGCAGTTAAACAACTGCTGATGAGTAATGCTTAACCTTATTGTCTCAGCTTAACAGGCGTCACTCTCACTATACTAGGCCTGGCATCGTCTTATTCTCTTCAAGCTTCTCTGATCATTATATTGGCCCTAATGGGGATCATCATTCTGCCCCCATGTCCAGCATTCTGCCCCCGTGTCACACAGTCTGCCCCCCTGTCCAGCCTTCTGCCCCCCGTGTCCAGCATTCTGCCCCTGTCTCTCAGTCTGCCCCAGTGTCCAGCATTCTGCCCCCATGTCCAGCATTCGGCCACCATGTCCAGCATTCTGCCCCCGTGTCACACAGTCTGCCCCCGTGTCCAGCATTCTGCCCCTGTGTCTCACAGTCTGCCCCCATGTCCAGCATTCTGACGTCCAGCATTCTGCACGTCAATAGATTTAAACTGCCACAGCGCTGCTAGGGGCCCGGTGAGCAGATGAGACCACCTCTGCCCACCGGGCCCCATACGCCAGTCATGTAGGATAGCTGCGGAGACACCATCACGTGTTTCTCAACGCAAGCAGTGAATAGCCAGACCTTTCCCCGGGAAGGAACAACCACGGGAAGGGCAGCATCCAATAAAGGAAAACATCCAATACAGGAAAACCACCTATGCCAAGCATAGTATCCATCCACAGACAGCTGTTTCGGGGTGTTTGCCCCTCATCAGTGTGGAGTAGGAATCTGGCTATTAGGAGCAGTGCCTAGTAAAAGGTTGTGAAGGAACAGTTGATTGGCCTCGGGGAGACCAAAACATCCAACACCGCGGAGACACCATCACGTGTTTCTCAACGCAGTGATCCAGAACACTGCCCCCATCATCCTACATGCATTTGCATATTTCCCATAAGGGATGGGGGCAGTGTTCTGGATCACTGCGTTGAGAAACACGTGATGGTGTCTCTGCGGTGTTGGATGTTTTGGTCTCCCCGAGGCCAATCATCTGTTCCTTCACAGCCTTTTACTAGGCACTGCTCCTATTAGCCAGATTCCTACTCCACACTGATGAGGGGCAAACACCCCGAAACATCTGTCTGTGGATGGATACCATGCTTGGCATAGGTGGTTTTCCTGTATTGGATGTTTTCCTTTATTGGATGCTGCCCTTCCCGTGGTTGTTCCTTCTGGGGGAAAGGTCTGGCCATTCACTGCTTGCGCTGAGAAACACGTGATGGTGTCTCCGCAGCTATCCTACATGCATTTGCATATTTCCCATAAGGGATGGGGGCAGTGTTCTGGATCACTGCGTTGAGAAACACGTGATGGTGTCTCCGCGGTGTTGGATGTTTTGGTCTCCCCGAGGCCAATCATCTGTTCCTTTACAGCCTTTTACTAGGCACTGCTCCTAATAGCCAGATTCCTACTCCACACTGATGAGGGGCAAACACCCCGAAACAGCTGTCTGTGGATGGATACCATGCTTGGCATAGGTGGTTTTCCTGTATTGGATGTTTTCCTTTATTGGATGCTGCCCTTCCCGTGGTTGTTCCTTCCCGGGGAAAGGTCTGGCTATTCACTGCTTGCGTTGAGAAACACGTGATGGTGTCTCTGCAGCTATCCTACATGCATTTGCATATTTCCCATAAGGGATGGGGGCTGTTATGAACTATACTTTTTGGCTCCCTCTTGTGGTCACTAGCGGTATGGCTCTTGGATACTCTTTCCCCAGGTTGGTAGTCACCTGGTTTGTTAAGACTCTGGGTGTTCCTATTTAAACTTCCTGGAGTCTTAGTCCATTGCCTGGCATCAATGTAATCAGTCCTTGTCTGGTTGCTCTTGTCTACTGGTCCTGATTTTTGCAACATAAGCTAAGTCCTGCTTTCTTGTTTTTTGTTTATTTGTATAATTCTGTTTTTTGTCCAGCTTGTTCATAATGTGATTCCTGATTTTGCTGGAAGCTCTAAGGGGGCTGATATTCTCCCCCCATACCGTTAGTCGGTACGGGGGTTCTTGGATATTCAGCGTGGATATTTTTGTAGGGTTTTTCGCTGACCACATAAGTCCGCTTTCTATATTTCTGCTATTATTTAGTGGGCCTCTCTTTGCTGAATCTAGTTCATACTTACGTTTGTCCTTTCCTCTTACCTCACCGTTATTATTTGTTGGGGGCCTGTATCTACTTTGGGGTACCTTTCTCTTGAGGCAAGTGAGGTCTGTATTTTTTCTGAAAGGGTTAGTTAGATCTCCGGCTGGCGCGAGACGTCTAGAACCAACGTAGGTACGTTCCCCGGCTGCTATTAGTTGTGGGCTAGGATCAGGTATGTGGTCAGCTCAGTTACCACCTCCCTATGAGCTAGTTTTTATGTTTGCAGACTTTGCTGAAGACCCTGAGATCCTCTGCCATTAGGATCACAACAGTATGCCAGGCCAGTGAATAGTTAATGCATTGCAGAAGTGGGATTAAAAGAAAAGAAGTTCTGAGTTTTTGTTTTTTTTTTTCTTTCTTCCTTCCCCTTTATCTCTGAATGGCTTGAAACTCTGCTGCAGACATGAATGTGCAAACTCTGATTACTAGTGTGGATCAGCTTGCTGCTCGAGTGCAGGGCATTCAGGATTTTGTTACTAGCAGTCCTATGTCAGAGCCTAAGATATCTATTCCTGAGCTGTTCTCTGGAGATCGATTTAAATTTAGGAATTTTAGGAATAATTGTAAATTGTTTCTATCTTTGAGACCTCGTTCGTCTGGAGACTCAGCTCAGCAAGTTAAAATTGTTATCTCCTTTTTGCGGGGCGACCCTCAGGATTGGGCTTTCTCATTGGCACCGGGAGATCCGGCATTGGCGAATATTGATGCGTTTTTTCTGGCGCTCGGATTGCTTTATGAGGAGCCCAATCTTGAAATTCAGGCAGAGAAGGCTTTGCTGGCTATTTCTCAGGGCCAGGATGAAGCCGAAGTGTATTGCCAAAAATTTCGGAAATGGTCCGTGCTTACTCAGTGGAATGAGTGTGCTCTGGCCGCAAATTTCAGAAATGGCCTTTCTGAAAACATTAAGAATGAGATGGTGGGCTTTCCCATTCCTACAAGTCTGAATGATTCTATGACGCTGGCCATTCAGATTGATCGGCGTTTGCGGGAGCGCAAATCCGCTAATCCTTTGGCGGTGTTGTCTGAACAGACGCCTGATTTAATGCAATATGATAGAATTCAGACTAGAACTGAATGGCAAAATCATAGACGTCAGAATGGGTTGTGTTTTTACTGTGGTGATTCTACACATGTTATATCAGCATGCTCTAAATGCCTAACAAAGTTTGTTAGTCCTGTCGCCATTGGTAACTTGCAGCCTAAATTTATTTTGTCTGTGACTTTAATTTGCTCATTGTCTTCCTACCCTGTTATGGCGTTTGTGGATTCAGGCGCTGCCCTGAGTCTTATGGACTTGTCGTTTGCCAGGCGCTGTGGTTTTGTCCTGGAGCTTTTAGAAAATCCTATTCCTCTTAGAGGAATTGATGCTACGCCATTGGCGGAGAATAAACCGCAGTATTGGACACAAGTGACCATGTGCATGACTCCTGAACATCGGGAGGTGATTCGTTTTCTTGTTCTGCATAAGATGCATGATTTGGTCGTTTTGGGTCTGCCATGGTTACAGGCTCATAATCCAGTTCTGGATTGGAGGGCTATGTCTGTGTCAAGTTGGGGTTGTCAGGGAATTCATTGCGATTCCCCGTCGGTGTCTATTGCTTCCTCCACTCCTTCAGAAGTTCCTGAGTATTTGCTTGACTATCAGGATGTGTTCAGTGAGTCCAGGTCCAGTGCTCTTCCTCCTCATAGGGACTGTGACTGCGCTATAGATTTGATTCCTGGTAGTAAGTTTCCCAAGGGACGATTATTTAATCTGTCGGTACCTGAGCATGTCGCGATGCGTTCTTATATAAAGGAGTCTTTGGAGAAAGGACATATTCGTCCATCCTCTTCCCCTCTTGGTGCGGGATTCTTTTTTGTGGCCAAGAAAGACGGATCTTTGAGACCATGTATAGACTATCGGCTTCTGAATAAAATCACGGTTAAATTTCAATACCCTCTGCCACTATTGTCGGACTTGTTTGCTCGGATTAAGGGTGCCTGTTGGTTCACCAAGATAGATCTTTGTGGTGCGTACAACCTTGTGTGCATTAGGCAGGGAGATGAATGGAAAACTGCATTTAATACGCCAGAAGGTCATTTTGAGTACTTGGTGATGCCTTTTGGGCTCTCTAATGCTCCTTCAGTGTTTCAATCCTTTATGCATGACATCTTCCGGAAGTATCTAGATAAGTTTGTGATTGTTTATCTGGATGACATTTTAGTTTTTTCTGATGATTGGGATTCTCATGTAAAGCAGGTCAGGATGGTGTTTCAGGTTTTGCGCGATAATGCTTTGTTTGTGAAGGGCTCAAAGTGTCTCTTTGGAGTGCAGAAGGTTTCCTTTTTGGGTTTTATTTTTTCCCCTTCTGCTGTGGAGATGGACCCGAGGAGTCAAGGTCCGAGCTATTCATGATTGGACTCAACCCACGTCTGTTAAGAGTCTTCAGTAGTGTTGAGCATTCCGATACTGCAAGTATCGGGTATCGGCCGATACTTGCTGTATCGGAATTCCGATACCGAGATCCGATACTTTTGTGGTATCGGGTATCGGGTATCGAAACAACATTAATGTAATAATGTGTAAAAGAGAGAATTAAAATAAAAAATATTGCTATACTCACCTCTCCGACGCAGCCCGGACCTCAGCGAGGGAACCGGCAGCGTTGTTTGTTTAAAATTCGCGCGTTTACTTGGTTACGTGAAGTCCCGGCTTGTGATTGGTCGCGGCGGCCATGTTGCCGGGACGCGGACCAATCACAGCAAGCCGTGACGTAATTTCAGGTCCTTGCAGGATTTTAAAATTACGTTCCGGCGTTGTGATTGGGCGCGTCGTGGTCACATGGGCGACGTAACCAATCACAAGCCGGGACGTCACGGGAGGCTGGACACGCGCACATTTTAAAATGCGCGCGTGTCCAGCCTCCCGTGACGTCCCGGCTTGTGATTGGTCGCGGCGGCCATGTTGCCGGGACGCGGACCAATCACAACGCCGGAACGTAATTTTAAAATCCTGCAGGACCTCAAATTACGTCACGGCTTGCTGTGATTGGTCCGCGTCCCGGCAACATGGCCGCCGCGACCAATCACAAGCCGTGACGTCACGGGAGGCTGGACACGCGCACATTTTAAAATGCGCGCGTCCAGCCTCCCGGCTTGTGATTGGTTGACCGCGATGCAACCAATCACAAGCCGGGACGTCACGGGAGGCTGGACAAGCGCGCATTTTAAAATACGCGCGTGTCCAGCCTCCCGTGACGTCACGGCTTGTGATTGGTTGCGTCGCCCATGTGACTGCGGCGCAACCAATCACAACGCCGGGACGTAATTTTAAAATCCTGCAGGACCTGAAATTACGTCACGGCTTGCTGTGATTGGTCCGCGTCCCGGCAACATGGCTGCCGCGACCAATCACAAGCCGGGACTTCACGTAACCAAGTAAACGCGCGAATTTTAAACAAAGAACGCTGCCGGTTCCCTCGGTAAGGTGCCGGTTCCCTCGGAGAGGTGAGTATAGCAATATTTTTTATTTTAATTCTTTCTTTTACACATTAATATGGTTCCCAGGGCCTGTAGGAGAGGTTCCTCTCCTTCAGACCCTGGGAACCATCAGGAATACCGTCCGATACTTGAGTCCCATTGACTTGTATTGGTATCGGGTATCGGTATCGGATTGGATCCGATACTTTGCCGGTATCGGCCGATACTTTCCGATACCGATACTTTCAAGTATCGGACGGTATCGCTCAACACTAGTCTTCAGAAGTTTTTGGGTTTTGCTAATTTCTACCGTCGTTTTATTGCTAACTTTTCTAGCGTTGTTAAACCTCTGACGGATATGACCAAGAAAGGTTCTGATGTCGCTAATTGGGCTCCTGCGGCCATTGAGGCCTTCCGGGAGCTGAAGCGCCGGTTTACTTCGGCGCCTGTTTTGTGCCAGCCTGATGTCTCACTTCCCTTTCAGGTTGAAGTGGATGCTTCTGAGATCGGTGCAGGAGCTGTTTTGTCGCAGAGAGGCTCTGGTTGCTCTGTGATGAAACCATGTGCTTTCTTTTCCAGGAAGTTTTCGCCTGCTGAGCGGAACTATGATGTTGGTAATCGGGAGTTGTTGGCCATGAAGTGGGCATTTGAGGAGTGGCGTCATTGGCTCGAGGGAGCTAAGCATCGTGTGGTGGTCTTGACTGATCACAAAAATCTGATGTATCTCGAGTCTGCTAAACGCCTGAATCCTAGACAGGCTCGTTGGTCATTGTTTTTCTCCCGTTTTGACTTTGTGGTCTCATACCTGCCTGGTTCGAAAAATGTGAAGGCTGATGCTCTCTCTAGGAGCTTTGTGCCTGACTCTCCTGGAGTCTCAGAGCCGGCTGGTATTCTTAAAGAGGGAGTGATTTTGTCAGCCATTTCTCCTGATTTGCGACGTGTGTTGCAGAGATTTCAGGCTGAAAGACCTGACTCTTGTCCACCTGATAGACTGTTTGTTCCTGATAAATGGACCAGCAGAGTTATTTCCGAGGTTCATTCCTCGGTGTTGGCAGGGCATCCTGGGATTTTTGGTACCAGAGATTTGGTGGCTAGGTCCTTTTGGTGGCCTTCCTTGTCGCGGGATGTGCGTTCTTTTGTGCAGTCCTGTGGGACTTGTGCTCGGGCTAAGCCTTGCTGTTCTCGTGCCAGCGGGTTGCTTTTGCCCTTGCCCGTCCCGAAGAGGCCTTGGACACACATTTCCATGGATTTCATTTCAGATCTTCCGGTGTCTCAGGGAATGTCTGTCATCTGGGTGGTGTGTGATCGTTTTTCCAAGATGGTCCATTTGGTGCCCTTGCCTAAGTTGCCTTCCTCTTCCGATCTGGTTCCTTTGTTTTTTCAGAATGTGGTTCGTTTGCACGGCATTCCTGAGAATATCGTGTCTGACAGAGGATCCCAGTTTGTGTCCAGATTCTGGCGATCTTTTTGTGCTAAGATGGGCATTGATCTGTCATTCTCGTCTGCCTTTCATCCTCAGACTAATGGCCAAACGGAGCGAACTAATCAGACGCTGGAGGCTTATTTGAGATGTTTTGTTTCTGCGGATCAGGATGATTGGGTGACCTTCTTGCCATTGGCTGAGTTTGCCCTCAATAATCGGGCTAGTTCCGCTACTTTGGTTTCGCCATTTTTCTGCAACTCTGGTTTTCATCCTCGTTTCTCCTCGGGTCATTTTGAGCCTTCTGACTGTCCTGGGGTGGATTCCGTGGTTGATAGGTTGCAGCGGACTTGGAATCATGTGGTGGACAACTTGAAGTTGTCACAGGAGAAGGCTCAGCGTTTTGCCAACCGCCGCCGCGGTGTGGGTCCCCGACTTCGTGTTGGGGATTTGGTTTGGTTGTCTTCTCGGTTTGTCCCTCTGAAGGTTTCCTCTCCTAAGTTTAAGCCTCGCTTTATTGGTCCTTATAGAATTTTGGAGGTCCTTAATCCGGTGTCTTTTCGTTTGGATCTTCCTGTGTCGTTTGCCATTCACAATGTGTTCCATAGGTCTTTGTTGCGGCGGTACATTGTGCCTGTGGTTCCTGCTGTTGACCCTCCTGCTCCGGTCTTGGTTGAGGGCGAGTTGGAGTATGTGGTGGAGAAGATCATAGATTCTCGTCTCTCTAGACAGAGGCTTCAGTATCTGGTCAAATGGAAGGGCTATGGTCAGGAGGATAATTCCTGGGTGGTCGCCTCTGATGTTCATGCGGCCGATTTGGTTCGTGCCTTTCACACTGCCCATCCTGATCGCCCTGGTGGTCGTAGTGAGGGTTCGGTGACCCCTCCTTAAAGGGGGGGTACTGTTATGAACTATACTTTTTGGCTCCCTCTTGTGGTCACTAGCGGTATGGCTCTTGGATACTCTTTCCCCAGGTTGGTAGTCACCTGGTTCGTTAAGACTCTGGGTGTTCCTATTTAAACTTCCTGGAGTCTTAGTCCATTGCCTGGCATCAATGTAATCAGTCCTTGTCTGGTTGCTCTTGTCTACTGGTCCTGATTTTTGCAACATAAGCTAAGTCCTGCTTTCTTGTTTTTTGTTTATTTGTATAATTCTGTTTTTTGTCCAGCTTGTTCATAATGTGATTCCTGATTTTGCTGGAAGCTCTAAGGGGGCTGATATTCTCCCCCAATACCGTTAGTCGGTACGGGGGTTCTTGGATATTCAGCGTGGATATTTTTGTAGGGTTTTTCGCTGACCACATAAGTCCGCTTTCTATATTTCTGCTATTATTTAGTGGGCGTCTCTTTGCTGAATCTAGTTCATACTTACGTTTGTCCTTTCCTCTTACCTCACCGTTATTATTTGTTGGGGGCCTGTATCTACTTTGGGGTACCTTTCTCTTGAGGCAAGTGAGGTCTGTATTTTCTCTGAAAGGGTTAGTTAGATCTCCGGCTGGCGCGAGACGTCTAGAACCAACGTAGGTACGTTCCCCGGCTGCTATTAGTTGTGGGCTAGGATCAGGTATGTGGTCAGCTCAGTTACCACCTCCCTATGAGCTAGTTTTTATGTTTGCAGACTTTGCTGAAGACCCTGAGATCCTCTGCCATTAGGATCACAACAGGGGGCCTTGTTCTGGATCACTGCGTTGAGAAACACGTGATGGTGTCTCCGCGGTGTTGGATGTTTTGGTCTCCCCGAGGCCAATCATCTGTTCCTTCACAGCCTTTTACTAGGCACTGCTCCTAATAGCCAGATTCCTACTCCACACTGATGAGGGGCAAACACCCCGAAACAGCTGTCTATGGATGGATACCATGCTTGGCATAGGTGGTTTTCCTGTATTGGATGTTTTCCTTTATTGGATGCTGCCCTTCCCGTGGTTGTTCCTTCCCGGGGAAAGGTCTGGCTATTCACTGCTTGCGTTGAGAAACACGTGATGGTGTCTCCGCAGCTATCCTACATGCATTTGCATATTTCCCATAAGGGATGGGGGCAGTGTTCTGGATCACTGCGTTGAGAAACACGTGATGGTGTCTCCGCGGTGTTGGATGTTTTGGTCTCCCCGAGGCCAATCATCTGTTCCTTCACAGCCATACGCCAGTCAGGGCCCTGATGGTGGCCCTGAGTATGATTGTGTATATCTGTGGTGCATTTGTGTGTATATCTACTATATAATTGTCTAAGGGTCACTACCATCTTTCTATCTGTCCTTCTGTCTGTCTGTCGCGGATATTCATTGATCGCGGCCTCTGTCTGTCATGGAAATCCAAGTCACTGTTTGGTCGTGGCAAAACGCCCATGGCCATTGCCACGACCAATCAGCGATGGCCATAGTCTGGCAGCGAAATGGCCGCTGCTTTACTGCCCTGCACTCAGTGCTGGGCGCTCACACAGGGTTAATGCCAGCATTAACGGACCGCAGTGTAGCGCACTCCGTTAACGCAGCTATTAACCCTGTGTGACCAACTTTTTACTATTGATGCTGTGTATGCAGCATCAATAGTAAAAAGATCTAATGTTGCAAATAATAATAATAATAATAAAAAAAAAGGTTATTCTCACCTTCCGACGTCGCGGCTGTCCTCGGCAGTGCAAGCGGCAGGTTCCGGTGCCAAGGATGCTATGTGAGAAGGACCTGCCATGACATCACGGTCATGTGACCGTGACATCATCAAGGTCCTGCGCTCATACCAACCCTGGGACCGGAAGCTGCCGCGTGCACCGCACACAGGCGCCAGGACTTCAAGGGGCCTTCGGAAGGTGAGTATATGTTTATTTTTTATTTTAAGTCTTTTTTTAACCACGCATATAGTGCCCACATTGCTATATACTACGTGGGCTGTGTTACATACTGCGTGGGCTCTGTTATATATTACATTTGTGTGCTATATACTATGTAGCTGGGCAATATACAGCGTGACTGTGCAATATACAACGTGACTGTCCAATATACTACATGGCTGTGCAATATACTATGTGGCTGTGTCGGTTCTGTTATATACTACGCCGACTGTGCAATATACTACGTGGCTCTGTTATATACTACGTGGCTGTGCAATATACTACGTGGCTATATTATATACTACGTGGCTCTGCTATATACTACGTCGCTGACCAATATACTACATAGCTGTGCAATACACTACGTAGCTGTTCAATACACTATGTCACTGTGTTATATACTACGTGGCTGTGCAATATACTACGTGTCTGTGCAATATACTACGTGGCTTTACAATATATTACGTGGCTATGTTATATACTACGTGGCTCTGCTATATACTAAGTGGCTGACCAATATACTACATACCTGTGCAATACACTACGTGGCTATGTTATATACTACGTGGCTGTGTTATATACTACGTAGCTCTGCTATATACTACAGACGCTGTCGCTGAGTTACATACTACGTAGCTATGTTATATACTACGTCGGTTGTGTTACATACTACGTCACTGTGCAATATAGTACGTAGCCTGTGCTATATACTACATACATATTCTAGAATACCCGATACGTTAGAATCGGGCCACCGTCTAGTATATATATATGCATGTACATACAGTATATACAGTAGTATGTGTGTCTGTGTATATTATAGATGTATACTGCATGTGTGCATTATATTGTGTAAATATATGTGTATATGTATGTGAGCAAACTGTATGTACTGTATGTAAACTGTTTCTGTGTGTATATACTTATATTTGTCCTTGTGTTTCTATATGTATAAAGTATATATGATGTGTGTACATGTATAGTGTCTATCTATGTATATGTGCTGCATATATAGTTCTGTACTGTAATTCTAGTGTCGCCATAATAGGGATCAGCAGTTTATATCTAATGCCTGTGTCTTACATTAGGGCCAGTTCACACTGTCTTTACTGCACCCGGGGGTTGGGTGGGTGATTTCTGTCTGAATTCCCTATACAGTAGAGCCATAGATTGCAATGGCAGGAATGGAGTTCACATGAATTCCTCATGTGATTTTTTTTTCTGAATGTGTCCGAGTGTTCCAACAGCCACATAAAAGTGGACACTTCTAGATGAAAAAACAGAAACAGACTCTGATGGTAGGTGCACAGGATCAGTAATCGCTGCTGGTTGGATGCTGTGTATTTGTGCAGCGTCCTTACCTTATGTTACAGCATAGTGGATGGGATCTCAAGAAACCCCATGCCCACTATGCATCCATAGACACCCGCGGCTCACCCGCAGAGACGGACATGTGGAGCTTCTTTCCAGACTGCAGCATGTCTATTTCTCTTGCAGAGACGCAAAAAATATCACCCGTACAATGAATTGGATGCAGTGAATCCGCACGGTTCAGTGATCACAGAGGCGTCACCTGCGTTCAATAGCCGGCAGCGGACATGTGCTGCATCCAAAGCGCTGAAAATTCCTGACCGTGTGCACATGCCCGAAGAAAATAAATCAATTTCAGAAAGAAAACTAATTACTTTGACCTCTGCTTGTGTCGGTGCAGTCTGTGGGGATATATGTGAATCCTATTTTAGAGGGATTCAGGCAGAGCCCCCGGACGCACTGCAGAAGCGCAGTATGAACAGGGCCTAACATACTATTGTGTGGAATAGTGCAGCCTACTATAGGGTTGAGCGACTTTCATTTTTTTAAGATCGAGTAGGGTTTTGGGAAACCCGATTTTGTCCAGAGTCGAGTCGAGTGCAGTCGGCCGATTATCGCTAAAAGTCGGGGATCGACCGAAACACGAAACCCAATGCAAGTCAATGGGGAAGCATAGTCGGCAGTGAGTGGAGGCCAGGAAAACACCTACAGTGCCCATTTTAATGCCAAAAACATCCATTCTTGTTTCTGAAGCTTGCCAATCTTAATTAACTGTATAATAATAGTTGGGCATAGGGAATTGGGGGAAAGTTGTGGGGGGAGTAGGGCTGGCTCAAGTTTTTCGTGGGCCCAGGAAATGCGGACTACGTCACGGCGGTGTTGCAGGGAAAGGTAAGTATTTAAAAGTTGCAAGTGCTGTGATCCTGAGCAAGCAGGGGGGGCCCACTCGTTCGCATTGCCACTGGCACAGGGCCCCTCAAAGTACGGCGGTGTGTTTGCATGGCGGGGGCGCCTCCCACCAGCAGCGACACTTTTGCGTACTCTGAGGGGCCCTGTGCCAGTGACGTCGCCAACGAGTATGCCCCCCCACCTGATGAAGGAACCTGCACTTTCATCTGCACCTTCCTCTTTGTCCCTGTGTAAGGTGGTATAACATGCGGGAAGGGGAACCTTACTTTCAGCAGGGACAGATTCTGGCTGTGTAGAGTACAAGGGGAATGTAGTGGTCTAGGTCAATGTACCAGCAGACTCATTTAGCAGTGGCTGGGCAATGGGCAGGATGAGGAGGAAACAGATATAGGGCCAAAGAATAAAGTAGGCTACATGCAGTTCAAAATTGGTAACAGGACTAAACAGGCGGCATTGCTTTGTTCAGTGGAGTAGCAAACCCAAGAGCAGCAGACACTGTTTCAAGGGCCTAACCACACTAGTAGGCCAAATGCAGTTTAATATCTGATAGTATAGGGCGAAAGCCAGAATGTGGAAGCTCAGCTTTGTTCAGTTGAGGACAACACCAGGGAGGGGCAGACACCTTTAGTAGGCCGGAAAAGCCTATTGCATTTTTTAAAATGGTAATTTGGAGCAGAAGGTTGAAGCTCAGCTTTATTTAGTTGAGGGCAACACCAGGGAGGGGCAGAAGCCGTTAGTAGGCCCTAACCACCATTTTTTTTTTTTAAACCACATAATGAGAGCCGGAAGGTTGAAGCTCAGCTTTATTTAGTTGAGGACAACACCAGGGAGGGGCAGAAGCCGTTAGTAGGCCCTAACCACCAATTTTTTTTTTTTTAAAACCACTTAATGAGAGCCGGAAGGTTGAAGCTCAGCTTTATTTAGTTGAGGACAACACCAGGGAGGGGCAGAAGCCGTTAGTAGGCCCTAACCACCATTTTTTTTTAAAAACCACTTAATGAGAGCCGGAAGGTTGAAGCTCAGCTTTATTTAGTTGAGGACAACACCAGGGAGGGGCAGAAGCCGTTAGTAGGCCCTAACCACCATTTTTTTTTAAAAACCACTTAATGAGAGCCGGAAGGTTGAAGCTCAGCTTTATTTAGTTGAGGACAACACCAGGGAGGGGCAGAAGCCGTTAGTAGGCCCTAACCACCAATTTTTTTTTTTTTAAAACCACTTAATGAGAGCCGGAAGGTTGAAGCTCAGCTTTATTTAGTTGAGGACAACACCAGGGAGGGGCAGAAGCCGTTAGTAGGCCCTAACCACCATTTTTTTTTAAAAACCACTTAATGAGAGCCGGAAGGTTGAAGCTCAGCTTTATTTAGTTGAGGACAACACCAGGGAGGGGCAGAAGCCGTTAGTAGGCCCTAACCACCATTTTTTTTTTTAAAACCACATAATGAGAGCCGGAAGGTTGAAGCTCAGCTTTATTTAGTTGAGGACAACACCAGGGAGGGGCAGAAGCCGTTAGTAGGCCCTAACCACCATTTTTTTTTTTTTTAAAACCACTTAATGAGAGCCGGAAGGTTGAAGCTCAGCTTTATTTAGTTGAGGACAACACCAGGGAGGGGCAGAAGCCGTTAGTAGGCCCTAACCACCATTTTTTTTTTTTAAACCACATAATGAGAGCCGGAAGGTTGAAGCGCAGCTTTATTTAGTTGAGGACAACACCAGGGAGGGGCAGAAGCCGTTAGTAGGCCCTAACCACCATTTTTTTTTTTAAAACCACATAATGAGAGCCGGAAGGTTGAAGCTCAGCTTTATTTAGTTGAGGGCAACACCAGGGAGGGGCAGAAGCCGTTAGTAGGCCCTAACCAAAGTTGAAGGCCAAATGCAGTTTAATTTCTGATACTATAGGCCGAAAGCCAGAAGGTGGAAGTTCCGATTTAGACAGTGGAGGACAATTTGAATTAGGGACTGCAGACAGACTTAGTAGGCTGTCCCCTGTGGACCATGCATCCACCACATTAACCCATTGCGCCGTAATGGACACGTAATCTTCCGTGGCCATGCCTACAGGTCCATGCGTCTGTTGTCAGGTGCACCTTTGTACTCACAGATTGCCAGAGTGCATGGACAATGCGGTCTTCTACATGCTGGTGGAGGGTTGGGATGGCTTTTCTCGCAAAAGAAGTGTCGACTGGTTAGCTTGTAGCGTGGTACAGCGTAGTCCATCATGGCCTTATTAATAGTAAATAAAATATATAACTAGGCTCTATGAACTTTTAAATAGGTTCCAGGGGTACACGGGCAGCATTGGTGTGGTCAGTGGAGGAGTATTGCAAGTAGGGGCTGCAGACAGGCTATCAAAGGCCTAAAATAACAAACAGTAGGCAGTCATGGCAGTTTTACATCGGTTACATGGATACACAGGCAGGCACTCCAGGCAGCATTGTGCTCAGTGGAGGAGTATTGCAAGTAGGGGCCGCAGACAGGCTATCAAAGGCCTAAAATAACAAACAGTAGGCAGTCATGGCAGTTTTACATCGGTTACATGGATACACAGGCAGGCACTCCAGGCAGCATTGTGGTCAGTGGAGGAGTATTGCAAGTAGGGGCCGCAGACAGGCTATCAAAGGCCTAAAATAACAAACAGTAGGCAGTCATGGCAGTTTTACATCGGTTACATGGATACACAGGCAGCTAGGTGGTGAGTGGAGGAGTATTTAAAGTAAGGACCGCAGACAGGCTATCAAAGGCCTAACATAACAAACAATAGGCTCATGGCAGTTTTACAGCGGTTACATGGATACACGGGCAGGCAGCTTGGTGCTGAGTGGAGGAGTATTTAAAGTATGGACCGCAGACAGGCTTCGAAGGCCTAACACAATAAAATGGGCTGGCTGTAGGCACTTTAAAATTGGTTCCAGGGGTACACGGGCAGCAGTGGTCTGGTCAGTGGAGGACTAGTGGAAGTATGGACCGCAGACAGGCTTCGAAGGCCTAACACAATAAAATGGGCTGGCTGTAGGCACTTTAAAATTGGTTCCAGGGGTACACGGGCAGCAGTGGTCTGGTCAGTGGAGGACTAGTGGAAGGAGGGAGCGCAGAAAGGCTTCAAAGGCCTAAAATAACAAACAATAGGCTCATGGCAGTTTTACAGCGGTTACATGGATACACGGGCAGGCAGCTTGGTGGTCAGTGGAGGAGTAGGGACCGCAGACAGGCTATCAAAGGCCTAAAATAACAAACAATAGGCTCATGGCAGTTTTACAGCGGTTACATGGATACACGGGCAGGCAGCTTGGTGCTGAGTGGAGGAGTAGTGCAAGGAGTGTCTGTCCCAGTACTCCCAAAATATAAATAGATGTTAATGTCTCGCAAAACAACCAAAACAAAAAAAAAGATGGCATACTTAGGTACAGGGGTGGGCTCATCTGCTGTGTTTCTGACATAGTAATTTGGCAGTAACTATTTAATGGTGCCAATATAGGACACAGACACAGACTACTTTAAGTTGCATCATAGATGTCTACAAATTTGTATTGTCAGTGCCAGACATTGAATGATGTCAGCGAATAGACTAAAGATTGGTGGAGCTGTGCGACATAATTTTGCACGTAGTAGAGCCCAGTTTGAGCTGGGGTAGGGGGGAACTCTCTTGAGGCCGGCGGGACCGCCCCAGGGCCACTCATGTTACAACGGTGTGTCTGACGTTGGGTGCGCACCACCACCGCCAGAGACACTACATTGTACTATGAGGGACCCAGTAGCAATGCCGTCAACCAAAAGCGAGCACACCCACCTCTTCAGACAAACAGCAGTCTCACGGGTGCTTGCGCCAAGTCGCGATACCACGGCCCCGTGTGGGGAGTTTGGCCATTTAGGGAGGTGTAAACATGTCGTATGCTGTACAATCTGCAGCAGCAAATTAGACATTAGAAAAGTAATTCACAGGCAAGAGCTTTTCATAGGAAAGCTAGGTGTCGGCCGGGCAAGGTGGGGCAAAAGATTTTGAAATCCAGTTGTGGTTCATTTTAATGAATGTTAGATCGTCAACATTTTGGGTAGCCAGACGAGTCCTTTTTTCGGTTAATATTGACCCTGCAGCACTGAATACTCTTTCTGATAGGACACTTGCTGCCGGGCAAGCAAGCTCCTGCAATGCATATTCTGCCAATTCTGGCCAGGTGTCTAATTTGGAGGCCCAGTAATCAAATGGGAATGACGGTTGAGGGAGAACATCGATAAGGGATGAAAAATAGTTAGTAACCATACTGGACAAATGTTGTCTCCTGTCACTTTCAATTGATGCAGCAGTACCTGTCCTGTCTGCGGTCATAGCAAAATCACTCCACAACCTGGTCAGAAAACCCCTCTGTCCAACGCCACTTCTGATGTGTGCACCCCTAACACTCCTAGTCTGCTGCCCCCTGGAGCTCGTGTGAGAACGATCACGTGCGCTGTGTGCTGGGAATGCCTGAAGCAAACGGTCAACAAGAGTTGATTGTTTGGTTGCTAATATTAGTTCCAAGTTCTCATGTGGCATAATATTTTGCAATTTGCCTTTATAGCGTGGATCAAGGAGGCAGGCCAACCAGTAATCGTCATCGTTCATCATTTTCGTAATGCGTGTGTCCCTTTGTAGGATACGTAAGGCATAATCCGCCATGTGGGCCAAAGTTCCACTTGTCAAATCTCCGGTTGTGATTGGTTGAGGGGCAGTTGCAGGCAAATCTACGTCACTTGTGTCCCTCAAAAAACCAGAACCCGGCCGTGACACGCAACCAATTTCCTGTGCCCCCGTGAAAGTTTCCGCATTAAAAATATACTCATCCCCATCATCCTCCTCGTCCTCCACCTCCTCTTCGCCCGCTACCTCGTCCTGTACACTGCCCTGACCAGACAATGGCTGACTGTCATCAAGGCTTCCCTCTTCCTCTGGTGCAGACGCCTGCTCCTTTATGTGCGTCAAACTTTGCATCAGCAGACGCATTAGGGGGATGCTCATGCTTATTACGGCGTTGTCTGCACTAACCAGCCGTGTGCATTCCTCAAAACACTGAAGGACTTGACACATGTCTTGTATCTTCGACCACTGCACACCTGACAACTCCATGTCTGCCATCCTACTGCCTGCCCGTGTATCCTCCCACAAATAAATAACAGCACGCCTCTGTTCGCACAGTCTCTGAAGCATGTGCAGTGTTGAGTTCCACCTTGTTGCAACGTCTATGATTAGGCGATGCTGGGGAAGGTTCAAAGACCGCTGATAGGTCTGCATACGGCTGGCGTGTACAGGCGAACGTCGGATATGTGAGCAAAGTGCACGCACTTTGAGGAGCAGGTCGGAGAACCCAGGATAAGTTTTCAATAAGCACTGCACCACCAGGTTTAAGGTGTGAGCCAGGCAAGGAATGTGTTTCAGTTGGGAAAGGGAGATGGCAGCCATGAAATTCCTTCCGTTATCACTCACTACCTTGCCTGCCTCAAGATCTACTGTGCCCAGCCACGACTGCGTTTCTTGTTGCAAGAACTCGGACAGAACTTCCGCGGTGTGTCTGTTGTCGCCCAAACACTTCATAGCCAATACAGCCTGCTGACGCTTGGCAGTAGCTGGCCCATAATGGGACAACTGGTGTGCAACAGTGTCATCTGCCGATGGAGTGGTTGGCCGACTGCGTTCTGTGGAAGAGCTGTAGCTTCTGCAGGAGGACGAGGAGGAGGAGGAGGGGGTGCGAACGCCTACAGCCAACTGTTTCCTAGACCGTGGGCTAGGCACAACTGTCCCTAAATTGATGTCGCCTGTGGACCCTGCATCCACCACATTCACCCAGTGTGCCGTGATGGACACATAACGTCCCTGGCCATGCCTACTGGTCCATGCATCTGTAGTCAGGTGCACCTTTGTACTCACAGATTGCCTGAGTGCATGGACGATGCGCTGTTTAACATGCTGGTGCAGGGCTGGGATGGCTTTTCTGGAAAAAAAGTGTCGACTGGGTAGCTCGTATCGTGGTTCAGCGTACTCCATCAGGGCTTTGAAAGCTTCGCTTTCAACTAACCGGTAGGGCATCATCTCTAACGAGATTAGTCTAGCTATGTGGGCGTTAAAACCCTGTGTACGCGGATGCGAGGATAAGTACTTCCTTTTTCTAACCAGAGTCTCATGTAGGGTGAGCTGGACTGGAGAGCTGTAGATCGTGGAACTTTCGGGTGTGCCGGTGGACATGGCAGACTGAGAGACGGTTGGAGACGGTATTGTTTCCGCCGGTGCCCTACATGCAATATTTCCTCCTACAAAACTGGTGATTCCCTGACCCTGACTGCTTTTGGCTGGCAAAGAAACCTGCACAGATACTGCCGGTGGTGCGGAAAATGGTGGCCTTACAGTGACGGAAGGGATGTTGCGTTGCTGACTAGCTTCATTGGCCGAGGGTGCTACAACCTTGAGGGACGTTTGGTAGTTAGTCCAGGCTTGAGAATGCATGGTGGTTAAGTGTCTATGCATGCAACTAGTATTTAGACTTTTCAGATTCTGACCTCTGCTTAAGCTAGTTGAACATTTTTGACAGATGACTTTGCGCTGATCAGTTGGATGTTGTTTAAAAAAATGCCAGACTGCACTCTTCCTAGACTCTGATCCCTTTTCAGGGATTGCAGACTGAGCTTTAACCGGATGGCAACGCTGTGCTCCAACAGGTTTTGGCTTTGACACGCGTTTTGGTCCAGATACGGGCCCGGCAGATGGAACCTGTTGCGATGTTGATGCCTGCTGCGGCCCCTCCTCCACCTCCGCTTCTGAACTACTGCCGCCTGCACCCTGTTCCCCCAATGGCTGCCAATCGGGGTCAATAACTGGGTCATCTATTACCTCCTCTTCGAGCTCGTGTGCAACTTCGTCTGTGTCACTGTGTCGGTCGGTGGTATAGCGTTCGTGGCGGGGCAACATAGTCTCATCAGGGTCTGATTGTGGATCTGTACCCTGAGAGGGCAATGTGGTGGTCTGAGTCAAAGGAGCAGCATAGTACTCTGGCTGTGGCTGTGCATCAGTGCACTCCATGTCAGAATATACTTGTAATGGGCATGGCCTGTTAAATGTTTCACTTTCTAAGCCAGGGACGGTATGTGTAAAGAGCTCCATGGAGTGACCCGTTGTGTCGCCTGCTGCATCCTTCTCTCTTGTTGTAGTTTTTGCTGAGGAGGACAAGGAAGCGACTTGTCCCTGACCGTGAACATCCACAAGCGACGCGCTGCTTTTACATTTACCAGTTTCGGAAGAGGAGGCAAAAGAGCTAGAGGCTGAGTCTGCAATGTAAGCCAAAACTTGCTGTTGCTGCTCCGCCTTTAAAAGCGGTTTTCCTACTCCCAGAAAAGAGAGCGTTCGAGGCCTTGTGTAGCCTGACGACGAAACTGGCTCCACAGCTCCAGACTTAGGTGGAATATTTTTATCCCCACGACCACCTGATGCTCCACTACCACTACCATCATTACCAGCTGACAATGAACGCCCACGACGACCTCTTGCACCAGACTTCCTCATTGTTTTAAAATCTTAACCAAAGTAACTTTATTTGTTGCTATCAAACAACTTACACGGTGAGCTATAACTTCAGTATGATTTCAATATCCCTTAACAGGTTGGTGAGACCACAAGGAAAATCAGGCACAATGTTACACACTCTGTTTTCTGTGGCACAAAATCACAGAGATGACACACACGCAGGACTGTCACTCAAGCACTAATGTCAATATTAATCTCCCACCTAATTTATTTATTTTTTTTTCTCAGGGAGACTTTAGAAACCCAATAATATTTAAAAAAAAAAATAAATAGGCTTTCTATGGCCCACTGAATGAGAGGGAGAGAGGTGGCACACCCAGGAGTCAAGACTGGCACACAAGCTGAAAGGGCAATATTACTCTCCCACTGTTTTTTTAGGTTTTTTTTTTTTTTTCAGGGAGAATTAGAAACCAAATAATATTAAAAAAAAAAAAAATAGGCTTTCTATGGCCCACTGAATGAAAGGGAGAGAGGTGGCACACCCAGGAGTCAAGACTGGCACACAAGCTGAAAGGGCAATATTACTCTCCCACTGTTTTTTTATGTATTTTTTGTTTTTTCAGGGAGACTTTAGAAACCCAATAATATTTAAAAAAAAAAATAAATAGGCTTTCTATGGCCCACTGAATGAGAGGGAGAGAGGTGGCACACCCAGGAGTCAAGACTGGCACACAAGCTGAAAGGGCAATATTACTCTCCCACTGTTTTTTTAGGTTTTTTTTTTTTTTTCAGGAAGAATTAGAAACCAAATAATATTAAAAAAAAAAAAAATAGGCTTTCTATGGCCCACTGAATGAAAGGGAGAGAGGTGGCACACCCAGGAGTCAAGACTGGCACACAAGCTGAAAGGGCAATATTACTCTCCCACTGTTTTTTTATGTATTTTTTGTTTTTTCAGGGAGACTTTAGAAACCCAATAATATTTAAAAAAAAAAATAAATAGGCTTTCTATGGCCCACTGAATGAGAGGGAGAGAGGTGGCACACCCAGGAGTCAAGACTGGCACACAAGCTGAAAGGGCAATATTACTCTCCCACTGTTTTTTTAGGTTTTTTTTTTTTTTCAGGGAGACTTTAGAAACCAAATAATATTAAAAAAAAAAAAAAAAAAAAAAAAATAGGCTTGCTATAGCCCACTGAATGAGAGATAGCACACACAGCAGTGGCACACAAGCCCTTACTGAGGCCAATATTTTTCTCCCACTGATTGATGTAGTGTTTTTGTGTTGAGGTAGAATTTAGAACACAAATCACGGAAAAAATAAATAGGCTTTCTATGGCCCACTGAATGAAAGGGAGAGAGGTGGCACACCCAGGAGTCAAGACTGGCACACAAGCTGAAAGGGCAATATTACTCTCCCACTGTTTTTTTATGTATTTTTTGTTTTTTCAGGGAGACTTTAGAAACCCAATAATATTTAAAAAAAAAAATAAATAGGCTTTCTATGGCCCACTGAATGAGAGGGAGAGAGGTGGCACACCCAGGAGTCAAGACTGGCACACAAGCTGAAAGGGCAATATTACTCTCCCACTGTTTTTTTAGGTTTTTTTTTTTTTTCAGGGAGACTTTAGAAACCAAATAATATTAAAAAAAAAAAAAAAAAAAAAAAAATAGGCTTGCTATAGCCCACTGAATGAGAGATAGCACACACAGCAGTGGCACACAAGCCCTTACTGAGGCCAATATTTTTCTCCCACTGATTGATGTAGTGTTTTTGTGTTGAGGTAGAATTTAGAACACAAATCACGGAAAAAATAAATAGGCTTTCTATGGCCCACTGAATGAAAGGGAGAGAGGTGGCACACCCAGGAGTCAAGACTGGCACACAAGCTGAAAGGGCAATATTACTCTCCCACTGTTTTTTTATGTATTTTTTGTTTTTTCAGGGAGACTTTAGAAACCCAATAATATTTAAAAAAAAAAATAAATAGGCTTTCTATGGCCCACTGAATGAGAGGGAGAGAGGTGGCACACCCAGGAGTCAAGACTGGCACACAAGCTGAAAGGGCAATATTACTCTCCCACTGTTTTTTTAGGTTTTTTTTTTTTTTTCAGGGAGAATTAGAAACCAAATAATATTAAAAAAAAAAAAAATAGGCTTTCTATGGCCCACTGAATGAAAGGGAGAGAGGTGGCACACCCAGGAGTCAAGACTGGCACACAAGCTGAAAGGGCAATATTACTCTCCCACTGTTTTTTTATGTATTTTTTGTTTTTTCAGGGAGACTTTAGAAACCCAATAATATTTAAAAAAAAAAATAAATAGGCTTTCTATGGCCCACTGAATGAGAGGGAGAGAGGTGGCACACCCAGGAGTCAAGACTGGCACACAAGCTGAAAGGGCAATATTACTCTCCCACTGTTTTTTTAGGTTTTTTTTTTTTTTCAGGGAGACTTTAGAAACCAAATAATATTAAAAAAAAAAAAAAAAAAAAAAAAAATAGGCTTGCTATAGCCCACTGAATGAGAGATAGCACACACAGCAGTGGCACACAAGCCCTTACTGAGGCCAATATTTTTCTCCCACTGATTGATGTAGTGTTTTTGTGTTGAGGTAGAATTTAGAACACAAATCACGGAAAAAATAAATAGGCTTTCTATGGCCCACTGAATGAAAGGGAGAGAGGTGGCACACCCAGGAGTCAAGACTGGCACACAAGCTGAAAGGGCAATATTACTCTCCCACTGTTTTTTTATGTATTTTTTGTTTTTTCAGGGAGACTTTAGAAACCCAATAATATTTAAAAAAAAAAATAAATAGGCTTTCTATGGCCCACTGAATGAGAGGGAGAGAGGTGGCACACCCAGGAGTCAAGACTGGCACACAAGCTGAAAGGGCAATATTACTCTCCCACTGTTTTTTTAGGTTTTTTTTTTTTTTTCAGGGAGAATTAGAAACCAAATAATATTAAAAAAAAAAAAAATAGGCTTTCTATGGCCCACTGAATGAAAGGGAGAGAGGTGGCACACCCAGGAGTCAAGACTGGCACACAAGCTGAAAGGGCAATATTACTCTCCCACTGTTTTTTTATGTATTTTTTGTTTTTTC
Organism: Ranitomeya variabilis; assembly: GCF_051348905.1. Classification (NCBI taxonomy): domain Eukaryota; kingdom Metazoa; phylum Chordata; class Amphibia; order Anura; family Dendrobatidae; genus Ranitomeya; species Ranitomeya variabilis. Next base: position 63,465,557 of record NC_135239.1, on the reverse strand, counting down.
AGGGAGACTTTAGAAACCCAATAATATTTAAAAAAAAAAATAAATAGGCTTTCTATGGCCCACTGAATGAGAGGGAGAGAGGTGGCACACCCAGGAGTCAAGACTGGCACACAAGCTGAAAGGGCAATATTACTCTCCCACTGTTTTTTTAGGTTTTTTTTTTTTTTTCAGGGAGAATTAGAAACCAAATAATATTAAAAAAAAAAAAAATAGGCTTTCTATGGCCCACTGAATGAAAGGGAGAGAGGTGGCACACCCAGGAGTCAAGACTGGCACACAAGCTGAAAGGGCAATATTACTCTCCCACTGTTTTTTTATGTATTTTTTGTTTTTTCAGGGAGACTTTAGAAACCCAATAATATTTAAAAAAAAAAATAAATAGGCTTTCTATGGCCCACTGAATGAGAGGGAGAGAGGTGGCACACCCAGGAGTCAAGACTGGCACACAAGCTGAAAGGGCAATATTACTCTCCCACTGTTTTTTTAGGTTTTTTTTTTTTTTCAGGGAGACTTTAGAAACCAAATAATATTAAAAAAAAAAAAAAAAAAAAAAAAATAGGCTTGCTATAGCCCACTGAATGAGAGATAGCACACACAGCAGTGGCACACAAGCCCTTACTGAGGCCAATATTTTTCTCCCACTGATTGATGTAGTGTTTTTGTGTTGAGGTAGAATTTAGAACACAAATCACGGAAAAAATAAATAGGCTTTCTATGGCCCACTGAATGAAAGGGAGAGAGGTGGCACACCCAGGAGTCAAGACTGGCACACAAGCTGAAAGGGCAATATTACTCTCCCACTGTTTTTTTATGTATTTTTTGTTTTTTCAGGGAGACTTTAGAAACCCAATAATATTTAAAAAAAAAAATAAATAGGCTTTCTATGGCCCACTGAATGAGAGGGAGAGAGGTGGCACACCCAGGAGTCAAGACTGGCACACAAGCTGAAAGGGCAATATTACTCTCCCACTGTTTTTTTAGGTTTTTTTTTTTTTTCAGGGAGACTTTTGAAACCAAATAATATTAAAAAAAAAAAAAAAAAAAAAATATAGGCTTGCTATAGCCCACTGAATGAGAGATAGCGCACACACAGCAGTGGCACACAAGCCCTGACTGAGGCCAATATTTTTCTCCCACTGATTGATGTAGTGTTTCTGTGTTGAGGTAGATTTTAGAACACAAATCACGGAAAAAATAAATAGGCTTTCTATGGCCCACTCAGTGAGAGATGGCACACACAGGGATGGCACTGTAGCAGAAATGCCAATCTTAATCTCCCACAAAAAAAAAACAAAAAAAAAAAAAAAACTGTCCTACAATTACTATCTCCCTGCAGTAATGTAAGCCAGGTATGGCAGGCAGCAATAGGAGTGGACTGATGCACAAATTAAATAAAAAGTGTGGACAAACAAAAAAGATAGCTGTGCAGAAAGGAAGGAACAAGAGGATATGTGCTTTGAAAAAAGCAGTTGGTTTCCACAGTGGCGTACACACAGCAATACAGCTATCACGGAGCCTTCTAGGGCAGCCCAATGAGCTACAGCGCTGAGGGGAAAAAAAAAAAAAAATAGCTTCCACTGTTCCTGCACACCGAAGGTGGTGTTGGACAGTGGAAATCGCTGCAGCACAAGCGGTTTGGTGGTTAGTGGACCCTGCCTAACGCTCTCCCTGCTTCTGATGAAGCGGCAGCAACCTGTCCCTAAGCTCAGATCAGCAGCAGTAAGATGGCGGTCGGCGGGAACGCCCCTTTATAGCCCCTGTGACGCCGCAGACAGCAAGCCAATCACTGCAATGCCCTTCTCTAAGATGGTGGGGACCAGGATCTATGTCATCACGCTGCCCACACTCTGCGTTCACCTTCATTGGCTGAGAAATGGCGCTTTTCGCGTCATTGAAACGCGACTTTGGCGCGAAAGTCGCGTACCGCATGGCCGACAAGCACAGGGGTCGGATCGGGTTTCATGAGACGCCGACTTAGCCAAAAGTCGGCGACTTTTGAAAATGATCGACCCGTTTCGCTCAACCCTAGCCTACTATACTATTCCGTGCTGTCCCAGTACAGCAGTCAGACACGTATACCGGCCAGACACGGAGAGCAGCCAGACACGGACAGCAGCCAGACACAGACAGGGGCCAGAAATGGACAGCGGCCAGGAGACGCTTTTTTTTTTTTTTATAAATCTGTTGCACACCATCTTTCAGCATTTCTGAAGTGTTTTTTTTCCCTATTCAAATAAATGGGACACAAAAATGCAAGTAAAAAGGCTGCAAAAACGTAGAATATTTCCTGCCATCACTGTAGATCAATCCGCAGAAAAAATGGTTCCTGTGAACAGTGTCTACAGGGGTTTTCTGAGTATGTAAAAATGATTAGCATGAAATGATAAATCCCTCGCGACTCGAGCACTGATGCTCCAGGGGTCTCCACTAGTCTTATCACTGGGCTGCAGTGGTCTTGTGGCTCTGGGGGTCTCAGCCAGTCTTAGCATTGGGCTGCAGGGGTCTTGTGGCTGCACCTTATATTATAGGGACAAAGTGAATAATAACCATCAGGGCCCCCGAACCATCAGCCTCGGAGCCAGAGGGGACTTAGCAGAGTAGTTTGGGGTTACATTTTTTATTGCTTTATGTTCAGCTGATTGTGAGGTAGGATGTAGAAAAAGACGGCAATTCTGCTAATGTTTTCCATTATGTGACTGTACGGCCCCTTCACACAACCGTGGATCACGTTTTTCACGGATGCCACGTGTGCCCTATTTAACCTACAGTGCTGCACTCATGTTCGTGTTTTCCCAGCATCACAGATGACAAGGGGCAATACAAGTCTATGGGTCCGTGTAAACATGCCGTCCATGTGCCGTCCACGTTTAACATGGAAAGTACGTCAGAAGCTTTGTAATTTCATTTCCAGTATCCATACTGGAATAACACAGATGGCACATGGACGACATACTGATTGAAAACACTGGTGACACGGATATCGATGTAACATGTGCGTGTTTTATATGGACATGTGAAGGGGGCCTAACAGTGTTGTTGGTGGAATATTTCAGGATTGGGAGCCCCACTTTGAATTTTGCCCAGGGCCTCATTTTGTCTAACTCCGGCCCTGCTCACATACAGTGCCTGCAGGCCTTGCCCTGATGTGGATATGTGCACAGAGACTCCCCTGCCTACCTAGCGCTGCAATCTCGGGACCCCCGAATTAGCCCTAAAAAGGACTGTTGGTTTAACAGGATTTGTGGACTGAACACTAGCAGACCTACACTAACTATTAAAAGAACGATTCTGACCCTATGTCAGCAGCAGCTCTCCCTACACTAGCTAAGTGTGCAGCAGAATGCTGCGAGCAGGGGGCGCCAGGTCTCTTATAGACCTGATGACGCTGTGCGGCCAGCCAATCACTGTAATATCACAACAAAGATGGCTTTCGTATTACAGTGCATGTCAGACAATCCCTGCAGGTTCATTGGCGCCAAAATTGCAGGGCTTAGACCCGAGCTCCCGCCGAATAATACCGGAAATGCTCGGTGCTCGCCGAGTACACCGAGCATAGTGATACTTGGGTGAGTACCGAGTAGTGACGAGCACGTTCGCTTGTTCGGAAAACGAACACCAAACATAAATACGGCACGAATATGGCACATTTGGATTCGTGATCGGAAACACGAGCAAAATTTTATAAAATCGTGAAAAATCGGTAACATTCGGTAAAGGTGCGGGAAAATATTTGCATTGCCACCAAAGTATTTTCAGCACTTTAGCACCGATAATGGTGGTGTATCATGAGCGTTTGGCACGTGTCTGATGAGGGGAGGGGTTTGCAGAGCTCAGAGGCACGGCGTTCTTGTAAGCAGTCATTTTTTTCATAATTTTATGTGTGCACATTGTGGCTAGCCAATCATGGCACAGGAAACACCGACAATGTCCTGACACAACTGCTTGTGAATCGCCCACACGTGTAGGGCAATGGGGTACTCGGTACCGGGTCTTTCTCTCTCGGTTCTGGGGATGTCACAGTGGCCCTTCTGAGGGGCATCCAATTAAAGGTGTAGTTGGTTGTACGGTGTTCGTGACGCCACCTGTGGTATTCGGTCAGGGTGACCGACGCTGCTAGGGGTCCGCTGGGGTGATGGAATGGCAGCTAGATGGTGTGCCTTCCCACAGGTGAAGTATGTCCCCAGGGCTTCCCAGATGTGTAGGTGGTGATGGTGGACATTGTAAGGCGCAATGAATAACGAGGACACAAAGGTTGCAGTCTCTTTACCTTTTACTGAAGACTTCAGAGTCCACAGTCCAGAGTACCGTTCACAGGGCAGGCTGAGTCTGGCCGGTCCGAAGGCACATCCAGAGTTCCCTTATCCAAGTGGAAATCAGTAGCCTTCCTACTAGCGCCTGTATGTTGTAGTACCTCCCTGCTGAGCACCATGGGATAGTCCTCACAACTTTCGTGGATGTTTCTGATGTTCTCTCTCTCTCTGTCCTCCAGATGATATGGATAGGACAACCCGTATGATGGGGTAGGCCTGGAGCTATTTTATAGGGACCCTAGTGACGCCCCTCTCCCACAATTTGCCTCCGTGTCTTCATAGGTATTAAGGTCGGGCAGCCAACTTGGAATCAACTGTCCTGCCGGTCTCTGAAGTAATGCGAAGAGCCTATTACTCCCTCCGTGTTCCGGCCACCGGCTACGTGCCTCAGAAGGAGGCTGCCGATCTTGCGGCAGAACTCCTCCCAGTATTATCTCCTTGTGCTGTGACTTCGTTTCTCACTCTCCACAATATACTTCGCTTCATGTCCTTTCTTAGGATGCTGCCACAATGGAGTGCAGGCGCAGCTCCGTAACATTCTATCTCTTGCTCTGTCTCTGTCAGGATCCCACCCCTGACAGGGACCCTCTGTCTGCAGCTCAGATGTTCCTCCTTTCCCCCTGTCTGCCTGATAGGTCCTCTCTGGGTCAAACCCAGGTAGCTTCTGACTAACTTCCTATCCAACCCACCAGTTTTACCCGTGTGTGAGGAGTGGCCTAGTAGATAGTACTTTTGCTCCCCCTGGTGGACTGGAGTGTGAAGTGTACTTTGTGACTGTGATACCTGGTCAGGTGAACTCCTTTAGTACCATCAGACGTAATATCACTCCCCCTGGTGGAAGAGCGACATTACTGCAACGACCAGGACTCTGGGGCGCTGCACTTGTGTCATTGGCTGCTGAAATCAAATGTCCCTCTCCATATAAATAGCAGACATCTTGTTTTAGCTCCATTTTGATACTGCAACAGCACAGAGAGGCTGCTCCTGAGTCAGTGTAGTGGAAGACCTGTCGATCCCTATCATATTATTTCTATTGTGGGGAAATTGATGCCACTTTTGTGGTGTCTGCCAGTAATTTTTGAAAATGTGAACACTCCTGGTTGGGTGTCCATCTGCTGGATTGGGTTTAGTGGAAGACCTGTATGTCCTTATTATACTATTTCTACTGTGGTGAAATCGATGCCACTTTGGTGGTGTCTGCCAATAATTTTTGGAAATGTGAACACTCCTGGTTGGGTGTCCATCTGTTGGATTGGGTTTAGTGGAAGACCCATCGGTTCCTATTATACTCTTTCTACTCACGTGAAATTGATGCCACTTCTGTGGTGTAAGGCCCTCATTTGTTTAAATGTGAACACTCCTGGTTGGGGATCCATCTGTTGGATTGGGTGTAGTGAAAGACCTGTCGGTCCCTATTATACTATTTCTACTATGGTGACATTGATGCCAACTTGGTGGTGTCTGCCAATAATTTTTGGAAATGTGAACACTCCTGGTTGGGTGTCCATCTGCTGGATTGGGTGTAGTGGAAGACCTGTTGGTCCCTATTACACTATTTCTACTGTGGTGAAATTGATGCTACTTTTGTGGTTTGTGCCAATAATTTTTGGAAATATGAACATTCCTGGTTAGGTATCCTTCATGTGAATTGCCTGCAGCAGTAGGCCTCCAAAACTGTCAGGCCTCCGCTTCCTTGGACTCAACTACCCATGTTCCTATCCTTAATTTTTCCTGACAATTGTAGTCTACAAAACTGATATTTGTGCCACCTGAGTGTGGCTCAGCATGAAAGCAGAGGTAGAGGTGTTGCATGTGGTATCAGGGCTCCCAGCAAAGGGGGCCTTCACCGATCCCTCATCCACTTCGTCTTAGGCTGGTTTCAGACTTGCGTTCGGCAGGGCTGCGGATGAAAGCCTTCTTCCTCCGTTAAGCCCTGCCCACTGCCACACCTCTTCCTTCAGCTCTGCCTACATCTGCATGCTTCCTGTTTTGACGCTGCGCTGACCTGTGTCGAACGCAACATGTTGCATTTTGATGCGGTCGGCGCAGCATCAAAATGACGCATGAGGAGGCATCCGCATACATCCGCATGGCCTGCTTACCCAATGTTAAAGATAGGGTGCGCAGGACGCATGCAGACATAGGCAGAGCTGAAGGAACAGATGCGGCAATGGGCAGGGCTTAACGGAGGAAGAAGGCTTTTATCCGCAGTCCTGCCAAACGCTAGTGTGAAACTAGCCTTACTGTGACGTTCAATTGAAAGCTGTAAATGCTGTCCCAGACCCCGATACCTCATGTCTGGCTTATTGCTAAAATTTGTACTGTGGGTGAATTGTGGCCACTTTCCTGGTGTCTGTCCCTTATTTGATGTCTTTTGACAGCAATTGGGGCCGATATAAGGTGTTGTGTATGTGTTTGTTTTTGCCTCACATTGACCTGAATGACGCTCGGTTATGTTCGGAGAATTAATTGGCTAATATTGCAAATTCGGCGATTGTAATCCAAACCAAACATTGAATTATTCACTCATCTCTACTTCTTACATCAAAGTCAGTTCTTTTCCTCTATGCACTTCCCTTCAACACATACAGTATGTAAACAGGTTACTTGGATGCACAGAGCAGACAATGATGAAACAGTGGTAATCTAATCAACCAACACTATTTATTTGACTAACACGGAAAGAAAATCTATCTATAGGTACATATCTATATCTATAAATACACTGTCATTATCTAGCAGTTATACAACTGTTGATGAGTAATGCTTAACCTTATTGTCTCAGCTTAATAGGCGTCACTCTCACTATACTGGGCCTGGCATCGTCTTATTCTCTTCAAGCTTCTCTGATCATTATATTGGCCCTAATGGGGATCATTGGTATTTCCTGCTAGGCAACAAATCCTAAATATGTGAGACAGTACACAGTGTGCTTGTCATACTAGCTGTTTTTTTTTCCTGAAACACGACCCTGGCCCACAACATTTACGCTGGAAGTAATGGCCCACTCGGAGTCTTCTTTTAGGGATGACAGGCATTACTTTCTGGCTGGTGACCTGCGTTTGACTTTCAATGTTTGACCTATAAAGTCAGTCTTCAATGTTTGATCTACGAAGTCGGTCTTCAGTGCTTGCCCTACGTAGTCAAAACCTCCCCAGGATCAGACTGCTCTCAGGTAGTTCTAGTACAATTTCAGCTACAAACCTTTTTGTTGCCCACATTTGCTCTTCCTTTCTCATCCTGGTTCCAATTGTCCCCTGATTTACTGTCCCAGCCTTTTATATTTAGCAACTGTGCCACAGCTGTCACCTGACAGGACATCCATCCCCATCAAACGCTTCCATTTAGGAACCACGCTCTCTGTCCTTCAGTTCCTGCCTGTCCAGCCTAATCCGCAGATGGCTACATTTACTTCCAAGTGCCGTGGGATGTTAATTGGATGTATCTTCTGTTCGCATCCCCCTTTCACATACAGCATACAATGTCTCTTTGTGACTCTGGTCCACTTCTTAAAAAAAAAAACACCCAGCACCGTGGCTTAGCTCCAGATCAACAAAGGTGTTTGGCACCAAAAACTTGACAAGTTCCTCTTAATTCACCCACAATAATGTCAAAGTGCAGCATACCTACACTTCTACATGTTTCTGAGACAGGTGATTTGCTCAGGTCCCATTCACTTTAATGCAGTACCTAAGAATGGACACTACACAGTATATGGAGCTGGGTTGTTCTGGCTCTATATACTGTACACATAATGTCATATTAGGAATAGTTAACAGCAGATCATGAGGCATGTTGAGTGTCGAACTTCCAGTTATCTGAAATTGATTACCTATTGTATGGAATTTGTAGGTTATTAATATTGTTAGCCTGGAAAAGTTCTCTGTATGAGGTTGAGAAGAAGTATATTCTGTTCCATCTGCCCTTTCATGAGTCATCTATGTTTTACTATCCAGAGTCCCACACTCAGAAGTGCTGGCACAGCAAATCTTCTCTTTTTCTCTTCCGTTATGTTGGCTGCCGTGGACAAGAATTTTTGAATTGGTTCTTTAGACCTTTGTGAGTGGTGTGTCATGATTCCACCACGCTGTGAGTGACAGCTCAGCGACTCTATAGAATAGGTGTGCACTGAGCTGTCAGTACTTTGAGTGACAGTCCAATTGCCCAATCTGAGGCTGGAGCATGCTTGGCTGTTGCTGTAGGGCTGATTACCCCACCTGTGGCACTCACAGATAGAAGGTAACATCAAGCTTAGGAAGATTACAGTCCATTGAGGTACATGGCGAGATGACCAGATAGTCCCAACCTGGTTTCTCCAAGCATATCCATAGGTTCCAGGTGACCGGATGGTCCCAACCTGCTTTCTCCAAATATCTCCACTGAGCCAGGAGACCAGCAGGTCCCAATTCTGTCTTTCTCCAAATGTATCCATGGATTTCTGAGGGTCAATGGAGCAGATCTGTATTCTTCTAGCTGGGGCCGAAGTCCCCTAAGCTTGCATCCTGTAGAATAATAACTCTGTGTCCCTCGTGATGGAACCATGAAGTCTTGGCTGCTGTCCTGTAGAGACTCTATGGATGTCTGGATGTATTGGCTGAATCTCTGTCTGTCTGTCTCTGCAGATATGCAAATTTCCTCTTCAGAGAAAAAGAAGACTTGAACTCTATAGCACCACCTGTTGGAAGTAGCGATCCTACAAGTCACAATCAACCCTTTTAACGAGTCTTGCAATATGACTTAGGATAAGAGCCAAATCAGTATCTTAATTTGCAGACACGGTGTTTGGGGCTGTTGGCCCTCGTCAGTGTGAAGCATGAGAACTGATTTGGCTAGGTGAGAAGCTCTGGACTAAGGTCTAATGGGTAAGGTTTCTCCTTGTGGAGAGTGACATACCAGCTCTGGCTTGTCAAGGTAAGGATGCTTATTCGCCGTGCAATGCATATAACCTCTTTTTATAATTAACAATTGTCCTTTATCCAGTATTCACAAATAAAAGGGGAAAAATGGAGATCTATTTGCATAGCTTTTCCTCCTCTAAAAAGTCAACAAACTATCTGGTCTAGACAATGTGTAATTAGCATATCAGTAAACATCACTAGTCATCAAGAATAAGAGCACGATATGTTACATCAAACGTCAACTTACAAGTCAATATTACAGGCTTACACAAGCAAAAGTCTGTTTCCTTGACCAACCAGAGAGAAACACTTAAATTCAAAAGTCAACATATAGATAACAGTCTATTCTTTCTGGCTTGCTGAACTAGTCATCTGGTTAATTAAGATACAATACTGTGTCTTCACAGGTGCATTCACACAAGTGAACGTTGGTATGCTGCCTAATTCTTTATTGGACCGCACACAGACCCATTGAATATGTCCTATTCTCATCTTCAAATTGGATCAGAAGAGGACATGACCCAAGTTTCACAGATCTTATTATTGGACCCATCATTTTCCCAAATGTTTGAATGGATTTCTGATACTCTATGGGTTCGAGTCCTCTCTGATAAATAATCAGCGCTCTGTCACTTCACACAGATGCAGACTGCCGTAGAGTCTCTTATCCGAGATCAGTCTGATTATACCAATGATGCTCTGATCAAACTTGATTCAAGTGTGATCATATTGTTATTCAAGTCTCTTGGATGAGCAGATGGAGTAAGAAATTTCTCCACCTTTTCCATTCTGTGAGTTTGCGAAAATCAGTTGTCATTCTAGTACAGTCCGATATTTGCCACTCACTCATTGATTTGCATAGCCGAGTTCAATCTGAATTTCGGTTCAAACTCGGGCATGCAACGATTATTTCCTCAGATAGACACTGTCCGAGGAACAAATCAAACGTGCACTGCCTCAGAGGATAAAATTTAGAAATCAGAACATCAGAACAGAAGTCTGCCCACGTAAACCCAGAAGTAGTATAATATCTCTTACATGCAAATTTCTTCTCTAGAAAGGAAACATCTGTTCAGATGGGTGTCTTTTTTGGCATATGAGACAGCTTTCCTCCCACTGGATAAAAACAGAATAAACACAAAATTGTAAGAAATAGCATTATACTAAACCCATCAAGATCTACACTTAGGGATCACTCATAATTGTGATTAAATCGGACAAATGAAATCCGATTAAAAATTGGATTGCATTTGTACTAATTTAATTCTATGGTTCTGTTCTCAATTGCGTTATTTTTTCCTGCTCTGATCGGATAATGATCGGACAGGAAAAAAATAGTAGCATGCTGCGATTGCATGCTGAATTTGGATAGCATGTACCTATATAAGTCTATGGGTGCATGTGAAGCATTGCACTGCACTCGGATATCACCCTAGTGCAGTGCAATTTCCGCCGATGCCGGCAGCAGAAGAGATGGAGAAATTAATTTCTCTGTCTCCTCCGCAACAGTACTGTGATACTCTGGTGTAAGAGCATTGAATCACAGAGGAATTACACTTGGCTCCTGCTCACAGCAGAGCAGAAGTTGAGTGTCATTACCATATGTCATCCAATGCTTTCGCATGTGATTCGCTAGTGGGGCCCAGGCCTTAGAAACAGATGCATAATATAACTATTTTCTTGCCCTTTTGGACAAATTTTGTACAGGAATAGGATACTATCATATGTATTTGCAATAACTCTTTTCCGACCTTAAACGTATACATACATCCAGGTCGCCTGGTACTTACCGCCCCTAGATGCGCGATTGCCATGGACCCTGTGCATGCGATCGTCGCCGGGTGTCAGCTGATTCTCATAGATGACACCCATCTCTCAGAGTCAGAAGCAGTGCCCGCACTGCTCCTGGCACTTTAACCCCCTAAATGCAGTCGTAGCATTTAGCGAGCAAACAGAGGGAAGAAAGCCCCTCTGTCCTTGTATTGGAGATGACGCCACAGGGTCCCAATCATTGCCATGGTGACCTGAGGTCATCATGAGCATCCGGGTCACCAGGGACTAGAAAGTTAGTTAGATCATGCACATTGCATGTTCTAACTAGCTTGTATCTGCAGCGCTGACAGGTTATAAAGTATAGCAGGTATAGCTTTCCAAAATACTATCACTTGTGGGGGTTTTCCACTGTTTAGGCACATCAGGGGCTCTACAAAAGCTACATGGCATCCGCTAATTATTCCAGCAAATTTTACTTTCAAAAAGTCAAATGGCACTTCTTAACTTCCAAGCCGTGCTGTTTGCCCAATCGGCATACTCAGGAGAAATTGCACAACAAATTATATAGTGCAATTTTTCCTGTTACCCTTAAGAAAATGCAAAAGCACGTGAAAGGTTAGTAAACTTCTTGAATGTGGTTTTGAGCACCTTGAGGGGTGCAGTTTTTAGAATCATGTCACTTTGGAATATTTTCTGACAAATAGACCCATCAAAGTCCCTTCAACTGTGATGAGGTCCCTAAAAAAATGGTTGTGTTGGAAAAATAAGAAATCGATGTTCAACTTTTAACCCTTATAACTTCCTAACAAATAAAAATTATGATTAAAAAATTGTGCTAATGTAAAGTAGACATGTGAGAAATGTTATTTATTATTTTGTGTGGTATGACACTCTGATTTAAGGGCATACAAAATAAAATTTGAAGATTGTAACATTTTCAACATTTTTGCCAAATTTCCATTTTTTTCAAAATATAAGCAAATCATATCAAATACATTTTACCACTATCATGAAGCACAATATGACACGAAAAAAAAATTCTCAGAATCACTGGGATCTGTTGAAGCGTTCCAGAGTTATTACTTCATAAATTGACACTGATCAGAATTGTAAAAATTGGCCTGGTCATTAACGTGCAAACAGCTTTGGGCGTTAAAGGAGTTAATAATGTTTGCATATCCACTTGATGCAAAATAGAGAGAAAAAATAAATACCTTTTTTCTAATTTTCAAAGTAGGGAGGAATGTAGCACGTAATACATGATGGAATGCTGCAAACAACAGATCTCACTCAGCCTCTGCAATCTAAATGCAACGTCATAACAAAGTGACACTGTTTTAATAATGCAAAATAAGTTTTTGAAAACAATGAAAATATTCTGAGGGAAATGTATTATAGGGAACCTGTCACCACAAAAAATACTGTTTACCTGTACATATAGTAGTAATCTGCCAGTAAATCGCATTTAAATCATGTCTGGCAGACTTACTGGAGCAGCGATTGCAGGGAGAAAATGAAGTTTTATTCTCCCTGCGGCTGCTCACTTCCTGTTATTAGGGTGGTGCACAGAGCAGTTGCTGTCACAGCTCACTATACTACGAGCACTCATCAGAAGCACATCAGGCTGTCAATCAATGTGCAAGTGGTTGGATCCCCAGCAAAGTAATTGTTAAACTTACAAGAAATGCTATGTGATTTCAGAGTAATTCAGAGTAGTCAAACTGTAAAATGACATCAAGGTTTGGCTTCATTTTAATAATTCATGATTTATACACAAAACACAGCTATATTAATAAGGAAAAAACTCAAGCAGGAAGAAGTGCTTTGTTAGGTAGGAAAGAGAAAAGAAACTCTTGACCCCTGTAATCAAAATTTTCCCAGAAAAACCGTTTATCATCTTTGGTGAATAATTAATTTAGGAGTTATGAGCATTTTGTATTGCTGCAATGACTGCTGAATGCTTTTTTTTTTCTTTTGGCAATGGAATGCTTCAATAATAGAGTTTTATAGTATCCAATCAGCTCTATGATCTTTATTCTTGGAAACTTTCTTTGAATTTCAACAAAGTTTTAATTCACTTTAGATGATATTTTTATAGGATCCAGCAACATAGTAATTATGTTCTGTGTGTTCAACGTACACATCTACAGTACTATCCCTTTGAATGGTCAGCAACCTGGTCATTAAAGGGTTGTTGTCATCTTGCTCCTTCAAAAGTTCACTGCTCCCCAGCCAGTTGACTTATTGGTTTCTGGTGTCTAACCGCTCTTACTTTATTGACAGTTTGTTATGCTGCTGGCACTATTGACAGCATTCTTCTGCTTCTGTCCAAAATTATGCGTTCTTGATGAAGCTATGCCTCTGTAGCAGTGTAAGAGAGCGCACTGGCACTGATGAAGGATCTAATTGGGAGACTTCCATCTCTTGTCTATAACTTTCCCTACTCTGTATGCAAAAAAAATATTTTTACAAACCACATTAATGCTTGTCATAGGAAAATTGTTTTTTTTATCTAAATCAACATTTACTGAAATGCCTACACCTCAGTATCTAAGGTTATTTTTTTCTTCTTACAATTGTATTTAATAAGGTGTTTGCTTTTTTAAAAAAAAAAATACAGTTAGTGATACAACTTTACTCTTCTCCGCAACATTATCCCTAACCTGTCTGGTGTGTTCCTTGGTCTTCTTGATGCTGTTTGATCCCTAATGTTCTCACGCAAACCTCTGAGGCCTTCACAGAACAGCTGTAGTTATACTGGGGATACATTACACACAGGTGGACTCAAGTTACTAATTAAGTAACTTCTGGAGATAATTAATCACTGAGGATTTTATTTAGGGGTATCAAACTACAGGGGGCTGAATACAAACACGCATTACAATTTTCAGATTTATATATTTAAAACAATTAGAAAACCATGTATCATTTCCTTCACACTTCACAAATACTTGCTACTTTGTGCTGTATCACATAACATGCCAATAAAATACATTTAAGTTTATGGGTGTAACGTGAAAAAATGTGGAAAAGCTCACATGGTATGAATACTTTTTCAAGACACTGTAAGACAGATATGTAAAGGTCAGTGGGGTTAAGGCTACTTTCACACTAGCGTCGGACGACGCACGACGAATTGCGTCGTTGCGATGTACCGACGCAAGCAGTGAAAGCGCCGCACAACGGGGGCAGTGGATGCTGTTTTTCAACGCATCCGCTGCCCCATTGTGAGGTGCGGGGAGCCGGGGGTGGAGTTCCGGCCGCGCATGCGCTGTCGGAAAAGACGGTCACGACGCACTAAAAAAGGTTACATGCAACGTTTTTTGGTGGCGACGGACCGACGCAACACGACGCAACCGTCGCACGACGGTTGCGACGTGTGGCAATGCATCGCTAATGCAAGTCAATGGAGAAAAAACGACGCATAGTGACATGCAGTGCATGATGCTAGTGTGAAAGTAGCCTAAATTTAAAAAAATGTCCAATGTGATGATGAACAGATCCATCCTGGAGATTGTATCATAGTTTGACATTGGCTAATGAGATGATCTATTATTTGCTGTCCTGTCAGTATGGAACTAGCCTCCAACTTCAGCAGTGTTCACATGTCCGCTGCTCCTGTCAGCACCTCTAAGCATACACAGATGTTCATTTCACCGCACTCCCAATGCGATAGCATCGGGCCTATTTCTAGTATTCAATAAAAAGGAGCTGATCTGCAGTATGCGGCAGTTGTCACTAAATAGTGTGACAGAGCGACGGTGTTCTGCTTCATACTCTGTTTGCGTCTCGTTGGACGTGCTAGCAGCTGACCGCTGTGGGTGTCAAATCCCCGCAAATCTGATATTGATGACCTAATGATAGGATAGGATATCCTCAGGATAAGTAATCGATATCATAATAGTTAAAAACTACATTAATGGTTTAAATATGCAAATTTGTGTGGTCTTTATTAAGAGGATAGTGCTCACAGTATAATAATGAGACAGGGTGGCTAATATACCAGTTAAAATCTATGATAATAGAGAAAAGGCATAGGTCTAATCATATCTGTACTCTGCAGAAAAATTATAAAATCAGAATTTTTATTTTTATAAGGATATAGAAGTAAAATAAGAGTATGACTGATGAATATCTATCATTTCCAAATGAAGCATCACGTCTCTTCGTAAAAGCTGTTTGCACATATTGCATCTACAGAAATCATCCAAAAGGCCTCCATGTCAACAAGGCATTTTTTAATATTTCCATCTCTAGATGAGTTAGTCATCTTGTCTATACTGAAAGATGTATCTCAGATATTTATGGCATCTTTACTTCTGAAATTCTGATTAAAATAAGAATTCTGATTTTATTATTTTTCCCCAGAGTACAGATAGCGATAACCCTACACCTTTACCCTATTACTATAATTCAGGGATATCAAACTCACATGCACAGAGGGACAAAATTAAAAATGTGGACAAAATCACTGGCGGGATAGGGGGCTTACTCACTATCGGTGACAACAGTGCTCAGGGCCCCGGACGTGCAATACTTACCTCTCCCTTTTCCTCCGCAGCTGCATGGTCTTCCGTGTCTTCTGACTCTGTGACTTATCAAGTCAGAGGAAATGATGACATCACTGCAGAATGCTCTGTGCCCTGGACAGTCACTGTGCAGAGAGCTGGAAGCTAGTGACTCTGTGAAGTCCAGAGCAGAGCCGTGGCCAGTGAGAAGAGGTGAGTATTTAATTTTTTTTTACGTTTGGAGCATTATATAGGGCCCATATTGTATGGAGCATTATATGGGGCCTATCATATACTGGAGCATCATATGGGACCCATTATATATGGAGCCAATCATTTACTGGAGCATTATATGGGGCTAATTCTGTATGGAGCATTATATGGGGCCCATAGTGTATAGAGCAATATAAGGGGACCCATCCTGTATGGAGCATTATATGGGGCCCATTCTGTATGGAGCTTTATATGCGGCCCATAGTGTATAGAGCAATATATGGGGACCCATCCTGTATGGAGCATTATATGGGGCCCATTCTGTATGGAGCATTATATGGGGCCCATTCTGTATGGAGCATTATATGGGGCCCATTCTGTATGGAGCAATATATGGGGCCCATTCTGTATGGAGCATTATATGGGGCACATTCTGTATGGAGCATTATATGAATTATTGAATTACTTGTTTTTATTTATATATATTTTTTTGTTTTTATATGTGCAGTTTTTTATTATTACCGTATATACTCGAGTATAAGCCGAGATTTTCAGCCCAAATTTTTGGGCTGAAAGTGCCCCCTCGGCTTATACTCGAGTCACGGTCGGCGGGTGAGGGGGAGAGGGCGCTGAGGCATACTTACCTAGTCCCGGCGCTCCTGGCGCTCCCCCTGCCCGTCCCACGGTCTCCGGGGGGCCGCAGCTCTTACCCTGTTCAAGCGGTCACATGGGACCGCTCGTTAGAGAAATGAATAGGCTGCTCCACCACCCATAGGGGCGGAGCGGCCAAATTCATTTCTCTAATCAGCGGTAACGGTGACCGCTGACAGAGGAAGAGGCTGCAGCACCGAAGACCAGCTGTCCGGGGGAAGGAGCGGGACGCCGGTAGCAGGTAAGTATTACATATTTACCTTCCCTCGTTCCACACGCCGGGCGCCGCGCCATCTTCCCGGCATCTCTCCGCACTGACTGTGCAGGTCAGAGGGCGCAATGACGCATATAGTGTGCGCGCCGCCCTCTGCCTGATCAGTCAGTGCGGAGAGATGCCATGACTGGACGCTGAGGAGCTGCAGGCAGCAAGAGAGGTGAGTATGTCATTTATTATTTTTATTGCAGCAGCAGCACAGCTATGGGGCAATAATGGACGGTGCAGAGCACTGTATGGCACAGCTATGGGGCAATAATGGACGGTGCAGAGCACTATATGGCACAGCTATGGGGCAATAATGGTGCAGAGCACTATATGGCACAGCTATGGGGCAATAATGGTGCAGAGCACTGTATGGCACAGCTATGGGGCAATAATGGTGCAGAGCACTATATGGCACAGCTATGGGGCAATAATGGTGCAGAGCACTGTATGGCACAGCTATGGGGCAATAATGGACGGTGCAGAGCACTATATGGCACAGCTATGGGGCAATAATGGTGCAGAGCACTATATGGCACAGCTATGGGGCAATAATGGTGCAGAGCACTGTATGGCACAGCTATGGGGCAATAATGGTGCAGAGCACTATATGGCACAGCTATAGGGCAATAATGGTGCAGAGCACTGTATGGCACAGCTATGGGGCAATAATGGACGGTGCAGAGCACTGTATGGCACAGCTATGGGGCAATAATGGTGCAGAGCACTATATGGCACAGCTATGGGGCAATAATGGTGCAGAGCACTATGTGGCACAGCTATGGGGCAATTATGAACGGTACAGAGCACTATATGGCACAGCTATGGGGCAATAATGGTGCAGAGCACTATATGGCACAGCTATGGGGCAATAATGGTGCAGAGCACTATATGGCACAGCTATGGGACAATAATGGTGCAGAGCACTATATGGCACAGCTATGGGGCAATTATGAACGGTGCAGAGCACTATATGGCACAGCTATGGGGCAATAATGGTGCAGAGCACTATATGGCACAGCTATGGGGCAATAATGGTGCAGAGCACTATATGGCACAGCTATGGGACAATAATGGTGCAGAGCACTATATGGCACAGCTATGGGGCAATTATGAATGGTGCAGAGCACTATATGGCACAGCTATGGGGCAATAATGGTGCAGAGCATCTATTTTTATTTTTGAAATTCACCGGTAGCTGCTGCATTTTCCACCCTAGGCTTATACTCGAGTCAATAAGTTTTCCCAGTTTTTTGTGGCAAAATTAGGGGGGTCGGCTTATACTCGGGTCGGCTTATACTCGAGTATATACGGTATGTATTTTCCTTTATCTGTTCAAATCCCACAGTGGGAAGGCAGCATAATCTTCCCTTGTATTTTTACAGGGTATTTAGAACTCCATTTTCAAGAGTACCTAGATAATATATATTGTCGAGGGTTAGAACAAAAAAAAGGTCTTTAATCAATAAAACATAAGCAAATGAGAATTTAAAAAATATATATACTAATCCATCATTGATCATATAAGAAAGATGTTTCTTTTAATGTATATCTTTTAGTTGTGTTAGAATATTTTAAAATATTTATGATCGAAGTGTGTTTATTGAGATATTTCATTGTTCGGCTAACAATACTGAATAGGGGATATAAACTAAACTTCCCCCTCCAGGGTTCACATCGCCATAGTAATAATAAGCTTCTAAATTAAATATGCACACACTCTACCTTATGTTCGTCGCCCTTTCAGATGGTAAAGGATATAAGACTGGACAAATATACACATTCTTATCACACATCTGAGGAATTCTGGAGAGCAGCTGAAACATGTTGTGTGGACTTTAAAAAGATATATTTTAATGGTTTGAATAAATGCTTATGGAAGCAATATAGTAGACCCTGTCCTTGATTCAAACATGGCTGCCCAAAGAGAGCGCTGGTTCTGGTTACTACCTCTGAATTTTCCAGTGAAACTTTTGTTTCTATATTTCATTATTTGCAGATCATTTCCATGTCTATTGATCCTGTGATTTCCATAATTCTGACTTTCCCTGGTGTTGCAATTTCAATGTTGAGGAGTTTGTTACCTTACAGACTGCTTCCATTTACCTACAAGAACGCCAAAGACTTATATCTAATTAAAAAACAACACAGACACCGTTGTTGGGTGAACGAATGGCCACAGCTTTATTAATCATGGTAAAACAGACTATAACTTTATTTATTTTTGGACCCTGTAAAACTCAACCAAAATTCCAACCACATCCCAAGTCATTGCACGAGGCAGTGAGCATGTGGCACATTAGACCCAAAACCGTCAAGGAAGGAGGTCGAGACACCTACATGACCATAGAACCATCACCACTCAACAATACCACCTCATCCTTAATCTCAACCTGTAGACCTGACAGGAATATATTTTACCAATGGAATTTAAATGAACTCTGTCCGCTAAAAGCATATCTTGGTTCTTGCCCTCCCAATGACACATGCATGACCAAACTGGTGGACTAAACTGGTCAAATGTGATGTACATAACTTAACATCAGAGGCAACATGTGATATCGGTACTTATATTTTATACCTTACATAAAACATATGTGTTTCACCATAATGAAAATTTGACTATATTATACATTTTGTCAAACAACTTTACTTATGAGGATTGGTGCTCTCCAATGAGGGTGATGTCACTAGTGTTGTTGATCTACTAATCTATAAATCAGGTTATCAGCTCTGATTTTTTCTCTCAGGGATTCTGGTGTATAGAGACTCCCTTAGTGCTGCAGGATTGTTATTTGTAAAGTGCTAGTGGTTACTTGATTGGAGACGGGGACACATTGCTGGATATAGGGGATATCAGGGCCTCTGAGGTTCAGCCGCCCATGAGCCGGGGCACCACAACGCACCCCCTGGGTTGCCAACCTCTGCTGGCAGGCAGGTATTAAGCACAGGAGCAGCGTAGGGCTATCAGATACACATTTGTTAATGTTCTATGTTTATAACAATATTTTTTGTTTATGATTTTTGTGTCGTGTATTTACAGGCCATGGTTTCAGTATAGGGCATTTTTAAAAATGTTTAATTAAAGGCGATAATTTTTAATTCATTAGGTTCTTATATGATTTCTGACTTTACGAGACCTTACAAACACTGTTCTAAATCACCTTCACCAACAATCTGCTGACTCAATACCTGCAGAGACTAAGCCTCCTCTGGTATTAACATCAACACAAAAATAGTGCTCCTCGCGGATCATGGCATGATTGCCATCACCATTGGCAAGCACTGGAGGGAGAGGTGTAAAGTAGGTAGTCACTGGACCTCAGAGGAGTTGATATGTGTTATGTGGAGTGATGAATCACGCTTCTTTATCAGGCAGTTTGATGGATGAGTCTGGTTTTGACAAATGCCAGGAGAATGTTTCCTGCCTGACTGCATTGTGCCAACTGTAAGGTTTGGTGAATGAGGTACAGGAGTGTGGGGTGATTTACAGGGTTTGGTCCAGGACCAAGAGATTATCCGGCTAAAACAAGTTATCACCTGTCCGGTTACAACGCGTCTGCAGAATAGGTGATAACCTACTGATCGTAGGGAGGTCCGAGACCATTGATTGTGTAGAATGAGGAATTTTTATACCTAAAGATTCACAATATGGAGCATTAGCTTAGATGCCCTACCGCAGCCCTATTTCATTTCTTTGGAGCTTCCGGAAAAATTCAAGCTCAGGGCTCAGGAATTAATGGAGCACTAGTTAAGCATGTTGTGTCCTGCTTATCCATTCTAACGGGCATACACTTTCTTATTCTGACGATAGGTGTGGATCACAGCGGTTGCGCCCCCACTTATCAACAAGTTGTCACTTGTCCATATTATAGGTGATATGATAACTCATCACTAAAAAACTCCTTTAATGCTACAGCATAGCTAGAATTTTCTGACAATTGCATGCTCCCAATTTTATGGGAACAGTTTGGAGAAGGCCATTTTTGTTGCAGTTTGACTGGTCAGCACAGAGCTCTGACCTCAACCCCATCCAACACCTTTGGAATGAACTAGAACGTAGATTAAAAATCACACCCTCTCATCCATCACCAGTGTTTGTTCTTGCAAATACTGTTCTATATAAACAAGCAAAAATTCCTCTGGACACCCACCAAAATCTTGAGGGAAGCCTTCCCAGAAGAGCGGAAGCTGTTTTTTTCTGCAACATGGGAACCAACTCTATATTAATGCCCATGGATGATTTAGAACAAGATGTCATAAAAGCTCCTGTACAAGTAATGTGTGGTGCCCCAATACTTTTATTCATATATTGTATATACTGTATGAATCCAGCATTAACTATCTTACCAAAATGTCATTGGTTCCTGAGATTTAACTCACCCCGGACACAAGAAACTGTTTTAAATCTTGTAATATTATGACATGATGTATTTTCTTTTTATTGACGCAAAAGGGGAGAAATAAGGAAGCTTAAATAGCTTATACTAGTGAAAAAAAAACCCTATCTCTAACCATTGGGTTGTAAAGAGCTAATCATTTTCAGAAAAAAATACGTCAGAAACAAAGTCCAAATACAATTATTGAAAAGGTATAAAACATATAAATGCAGCACAAGAGTAAACAATATTTAAACAGCGTCTTGTTCACACAGTTGTCATAATCGGTGACAATGACACCAAGAAATATTTTGGCATTAGTTTTACTTTTTCCCATTTTCGCCAATAGTGAGAATTCCATGGTTAAACTCAACAATGGAGGCTATGAAGATATAGTTATCGCTATTAATCCTAACGTCAAGGAGGATCTTGAGATCGTTGAGAATATAAAGGTAAGAATTATAATTATTTGTGATTGTGAGCTTTAATAGAAGAAAATCCCATTTATCTCTGTATGGAGTGAAAAGGCAATCACTATTAGGTCACGTTCACACATTCATTATTTGGTGAGTATTTCACATCAGTATTTGTCAGCCAAAACCAGGAGTGGGTGAAAAATACAGGGCTCAAACAAAAAGTGAAAATATTTTGCAAAGTTATAAAATAATTATTTCATAAGTAATTTCTCAGTAGTATTTTGGAGCTCAAAGTAAGCATCTGAGAACCGCCATTTGTTCTTTCTTTTTTTTTTTTGCATTTTTGTTATAACTAATTTTTTTATCAGTATATCTATTATAAGATATGGTTTTGTGCAGGACAAGTTATTTTTTTCAATGTCACCGTTTTAGGATGCCTAAAACTTAAAAGGAACCTGTCACCCCCCCCCTTCCCTGGGCGTTTTTAGTAAAATAGGCACCTTCTGCAGCACTAAGGCTGCATTCTATGAAGGTGGCCCTTCTTTTTATGCCCCCTAATAACGCTGCAATATTAAGTTTTATAATTTTCACGCCATACCTGTTTTCTGTCCGGGGGGCACGTCTTTTCCCCCAGACTCAACCGCCTCCAGCCATCAATCAGCCCCTCAGTGAGCCTGGCGCTCACTCTGTTTATATGTATGTACCCGGCGCCTGCGCTGTGCTCTCATTTTTTTGTCATGCGCCGTGTGCCCTGCCCTGCAAGTCCCATCAGCTGATCTAGTGATCCCGCCCTGCAGTGTGTTCTGATGTATTCACACTGCGGGGCTGGGAATCTGGCGCATGTGCAGTTAGTATCTGCGGCTGTCCCCCATCTCCCTTCACTTGTTTTCTCCAGCGTTATACGACTCGTCTGCACTGCAGCGTCAAAGTGATCACAAGCCTGGGGGGGGTGACAGGTTCCCTTTAAGTCCATCAGTCTTTTAGTGGGTCCCTTCCCCATTGTTTACCATGCAGGTATAATAATAAGCTAGCGGTGGTCCCTGGGATTCCTAAAAATATGAGCCAAATAAGAATAGGGTTTTTCTGCTGAAGGGTTTCTGTCACATAAATATAGTTTTTTTTTTTGCTAAAGGATTCAGTCACCAGGTTGTTGCCAGCTAAAACAGGTGGGGAACCTCAGGCCCCAGGGCCATTTACGGCCCTTGATGACCTTTTATCAGGCCCCTGGGCAGATTCTCAGGGACCGCATTCTTGGTCAAGGAGGTGTATTTTGATTACAACCAGCTAATTAATTTCTTCTTGCTCTGTTAGCACACACACACACAGTGTTCACTACTGAACACTGAAGGGCATGCAATGAAAGATTACGGCCCCCAAAGGATGGTATAAATATCCAAATGGCCCTTGGCAGAAAAAAGATTCCCCACCCCTGTTCTAAAGTAACATGGTGGTCAAACAGCTTAAACAATTATGGGTTTTGCTATGGAAGATGATACTAACAAGTCTTAGGTTTATTTAAATACAGAAAGCCAAAGGAATTGTGTATCCTGTAAATTTGTAACCCTTTCCGTACATGTATGTCACATGTTGTGTATGAGTGTAAGAAGCAGATTCAGAAGTATAATACACTGTATACTGCAAAACGGTGTCCAAAGGTGTCCCTGCTTTTTCTACACTGGTATGACATATTGGAAACAAAATTAGCACTTACCTTCCGGTGTTTTGTTTTTTTTTCCCAAAAGGATATGGTGAAAGAAGCTACAGGTTTTTTGTTTGATGCCACAGGCAAGAGGCTATACATACGAAGTGTGAAGATTTTGGTCCCCCATTCTTGGTCTGAACATAACTATACAAGACCTACAACAGAAACATATAACAAGGTACAGTGAAATTCAGGATGTCATATAGGGTTATACCCCAATCCATCCACAGGATAGATAATAACTTGGTGTCTACTGATGCCGAGCATGGGGATCTGAAATACCCCATTGGATTAGCAAGGTGGCCATTCATGCACTACAGCTCCATTTATTGGCTTTGGGACTGCTGGAGATAACAAAGTACAGTGCTCAGAAATCTCTTGGGGTCACAAAGAGAATGAATAAATTACTGGCGCATACACAACAAGCGCGCCATTCCAATGAGGCATTTTAGAAATTCATTGAAGGTGCATTTACCAAATTATCACCTAATATATCCTGCGGAAAGGTAATATCTTGGTAAGATGATGATAACTTTTTGAAGCAATTTTTTCTGGTTTGAAGGCTCTCTCTCTCTCTCTCTCTCTCTGTTCCTCTCTTCCCCAGAACTTCAAACATTGCAATGGATTTCCTGGAGAAGTCCGTTTTTAGTGTTTACTACTGGACACTAAGGGTACTGTCACACAGTACCATTTTAATCGCTACGACGGCACGATCCGTGACGTCGCAGCGATCGTATGATTATCGCTCCAGCGTCGTAGACTGCGGTCACACGTTGCAATCACGGCGCTGGAGCGATGCCGAAGTCCCCGGTAACCAGGGTAAACATCGGGTAACTAAGCGCAGGGCCGCGCTTAGTAACCCGATGTTTACTCTGGTTACCAGCGTAAACGTAAAAAAAACAAACAGTACATACTTACATTCCGGTGTCTGTCCCCGGCGTTCTGCTTCTCTCCACTGTGTGAGCGCCATAGCCGGAAAGCACAGCGGTGACGTCAGACGTCACCGCTGTGCTCGCTTTCCGGCTGGCAGACGCTCACACAGTGGAGAGAAGCTGAGACGCCGGGGACAGACACCGGAATGTAAGTATGTACTGTTTGTTTTTTTTACGTTTACGCTGGTAACCAGGGTAAACATCGGGTTACTAAGCGCGGCCCTGCGCTTAGTTACCCGATGTTTACCCTGGTTACAAGCGAACACATCGCTGGATCGCTGTCACACACAACGATCCAGCGATGTCAGCGGGTGATCAAGCGACGAAAGAAAGTTCCATACGATCTGCTACGACGTACGATTCTCAGCAGGATCCCTGATCGCTGCTGCGTGTCAGACACGGCGATATCGTAACGATATCGCTAGAACGTCACGAATCGTACCGTCGTAGCGATCAAAATGGTACTGTGTGACAGTACCCTAACTGTCCAGTATGTTCGGGTTCACTCATCTCTAGTCAGGACTTAGGAGAATGCAGTTTTCCTCTCCCCCAATAAGCACCGTTGAAGAATATGGCTATTGTGTACTATCGGCTTTGCTTTTCAGAACTACCATAAACCACAATAGAGGGAGCTACATGAATACTAGTCACATATAAAACTCAGATACTCCATCATGGAGTGTCACACAGGAGTCAAGTTACATACTGTAAGTCTCTTTATACACGGGGGACCCATGACAGCCACATGTTACACCATTAGTAGCTGTCTCTGCTCCTGAGTTGTGTGGCAATTCTCTGTGTGGAAGCCAACAGATACAGACAAGCATCTCTAGACCCAGATGGTTGGGGTCCACACAAAATGGCATTGCAGTCTGCATGTCACCGCCCGTCTGTGGGAAAATAATATTTGTTACTAGACTTGAGTAAATTTCCCTAAATTAGATTTGTACAAATTGTTTAAATTCAGGGGGAAAATTCAATAAGTATTGAATACATTTGATGTACAGTGGGTATATAAAGTATTCAGACCCCTTCAAATTTTTCACTCTTTGTTTCATTGCAGCCATTTGGTAAATTTAAAAAAAAAAATCATTTTTTTTCCCATTAATGTACACTCTGCACCCCATCTTGACTGAAAAAAACAGAAATGTAGAAATTTTTGCATATTTATTAAAAAATAAAAACTGAAATATCACACGGTCATAAGTATTCAGACCCTTTGCTCAGACACTCATATTTAAGTCACATGCTGTCCATTTCCTTGTGATACTCCTTGAGATGGTTCTATTCCTTCATTGGAGTCCAGCTGTGTTTAACTAAACTGATAGGACTTGATTTGGAAAGGCGCACACCTGTCTATATAAGACCTCACAGCTCGCAGTGCATGTCAGACCAAATGAGAATCATGAGGTCAAAGGAACTGGCCAAGGAGCTCAGAGACAGAATTGTGGCAAGGCACACATCTGGCCAAGGTTACAAAATAATTTCTGCAGTATTCAAGGTTCCTAAGAGCACAGTGGCCTCCATAATCCTTAAATGGAAGAAGTTTGGGACCACCAGAAGTCTTCCTAGACCTGGCCATCCAGCCAAACTAAGCAATCGTGGGAGAAGAGCCTTGGTGAGAGAGGTAAAGAAGAACCCCAAAATCACTGTGGCTGAGCTCCACAGATGCAGTAGGGAGATGGGAGAAAGTTACACAAAGTCAACTATTACTGCAGCCCTCCACCAGTTGGGCCTTTATGGCAGAGTGGCTCGATGGAATTCTCTCCTCAGTGCAAGACATATGAAAGCTCACATAGAGTAAAAGACATAAAGGACTCCCAGACTATGAGAAATAAGATTCTTTGGTCTGATGAGATGAATTGAAAATATAACTTTTTGGTGATAATTCTATAAGGTATGTGAGGAAAAAAAAATCAGGCACTGTTCATCACCTGCCCAATAAAATCCCAACAGTGAAACATGGTTGTGGCAACATCATGCTCTGGAGGTGTTTTTCAGCTGCATGGACAGGACGACTGGTTGCAATTGAAGGAAACATGAATGCGGCCAAGTACAGAGATATCCTGATAAAAACATCTTCCAGAGTGCTCTGGACCTCAGACTTGGCCGAAGGTTCACCTTCCAACAAGACAATGACCCTAAGAACACAGCTAAAATAACAAAGGAGTGGCTTCAGAACAACTCTGTGACCATTCTTGACTGGCCCAGCCAGAGCCCTGACCTAAACCCAATTGAGCATCTCTGGAGAGACCTGAAAATGGCTGTCCACCAACGTTCACCATCCAACCTGACGGAACTGGAGAGGATCTGCAAGGAAGAATGGCAGAGGATCCCCAAATTCAGGTGTAAAAAACTTGTGGCATCATTCCCAAGAAGACTCATGGCTGTACTAGCTCAAAAGGATGCTTCTACTCAATACTGAGCAAAGGGTCTGAATTAGTGTTGAGCATTCCGATACCGCAAGTATCGGGTATCGGCCGATACTTGCGGGTATCAGAATTCTGATACCGAGATCCGATACTTTTGTGATATCGGGAATCGGTATCGGGATTAATATCAATGTGTAAAAGAAAGAACTAAAATAAAAAATAGGGATATACTCACCTCACCTCACTTACTGAGGGAACCGGCAGCCTTCTTTGCTTAAAATGCGCGCGTTTACTGCCTTCCGTGACGTCATGGCTTCTGATTGGTCGCGTGCCGCCCATGTGTCCGCGACGCGACCAATCACGACAAGCCGTGACGTAATTTTCAGGTCCTGAATGCCTAATTCTAGGCATTCAGGACCTGAAAATTACGTCACGGCTTGTGATTGGTCGCGTGCTGCCCATGTGACCGCGACGCGACCAATCACAAGCCGTGACGTAATTTTTACGTCACGGCTTGTTGTGATTGGTCACGTCGCGGTCACATGGGCGGCACGCGACCAATCAGAAGCCGTGACGTCATGGAAGGCAGTAAACGCGCGCATTTTAAGCAAAGAAGGCTGCCGGTTCCCTCGGTAAGGTCCAGGCTGCGTCGGAGAGGTGAGTATATCAATATTTTTTATTTTAATTCTTTATTTTACACATTAATATGGATCCCAGGGCCTGAAGGAGAGTTTCCTCTCCTTCAGACCCTGGGAACCATCAGGGATACCGTCCGATACTTGAGTCCCATTGACTTGTATTGGTATCGGGTATCGGTATCGGATTAGATCCGATACTTTGCCGGTATTGGCCGATACTTTCCGATACCGATACTTTCAAGTATCGGACGGTATCGCTCAACACTAGTCTGAATACTTATGACTATGTGATATTTCAGTCATTCTTTTTTTTTTTTAAATTTGCAAACATTTCTACATTTTTGTTTTTTTTCAGTCAAGATGGGGTGCAGAGTGTACATTAATGAGAAAAAAAATGAACTTTTTTGAATTTACCAAATGGCTGCAATAAAACAAAGAGTGAAAAAATGAAAGGGGTCTGAATACTCTCAGTTCCCACTGTAAATTGAATCGGTTGAGAAGGGGTGAAAAAAATATTATATTCACCTCTCAACAGCCCTCACTACCCATAACTGTCCTGCACTGGTCCTCTGATCAGCACTTTTGACTTTTGTCTTCTATTTTATGCCATTCATCCTGTGGCTTTGTGTGACTTCTATCATTTTTCTTCTATCTTCCTTGCAGCCTGCTCTTCTGTTCACTAGGCCCCACATTGTCACGTCAGGATAGGGAAGAAGAGAGTAAAGGATAACTGAGTATTTAAAAAAAATCCCTTTGTAGGTCACTTTCCTCACACACTGACCACTACTTCTGTCCATACAATGGCTTCCACTAGAGGAGCATGTGACCAGACCCGTCCATCATCCTCCTCCAATAGACAAACAGCTTTAGCATGTGAAGTGTTACAATTGGAGGAGACTGATGGACGGGTCTGGTTACATGCTCCTCCATCGGAAGAAGCGCATATATATATATATATACAATATATATATATATATATATATATATATATATATATATATATATTCTGTAAATACTTTTTGTTCTATTACATTTTTGCTTATTAAATTATTAATTTTGTATTTATTTTGCATCTGATTTTGTGTACTCTCCTTTAATACATCCCTATGAAGGTCACTGATTACTTTTAGAGCCCAGAAAGTGAGATAATTTGATATTATATGATGTTTTCTAACCTGTGCCTGTGAGGCGCACTGTGTCTAAACTCGGGGGTGCCGGAGAGGCTACTGACCTAGGGTTAAGTAAAAAAAAATACCCCAAATGGTGGACAACCCCTTTAATGGCTTGAAATCTTGACTGTTTCCATATTCATAAGGTTTTTGTTTTTCATAATCTTAGGCAGATATTAAAATTGCTGAGCCGACCCTGAAGTATGCAGATGATCCTTATACACAACAGTATGGACGCTGTGGAGAACAAGGCAGCTTTATTCACTTTACTCCAAATTTTATAACTAACGACTCACTCATCGCAGTGTATGGACCCCGAGGTAATAGAAAAAAAAATGTTCTCTCGCTTTTGTTAACAGACATATGTTCCTATTTTTATTTTTATTATATGAAATTGTGATGCCTGCAATGGTAATGCTGACCTAGTATGCACATTAATGAATACTTAATGTAAAATAATAATAAAACTTTTTATTGTGAAAATCAATAGGGTTTGTCAAAATTACTGCAGATGTAATACCAAAAGAATTGTTGAAAGATCGCCCAACTTACAAAATCCCTGTAAAATAGAAGTGTATGTATATTAGGAAACTGAATAAAGACATGAGTACATCGAGTTCAGCCTACTACACTGCAAAGTTGATACAGTGCAAGAAAAAAATCTCTATTAGGCTATATTCACTTGCACCATTTTTGATGTTTTTTTCCGCAGCCAAAATCTGCTCTCTTAACAGTTCGAAACGCCCATTTTCACTGCATTTTCATGGTTTTTAATGCATTTTTTGGTGCGAATTGCATGTGTTCTTTGTTCACAGTACATTTTAGAAAGTTAGTTTTATTCACAAAAAAAGCTGCGAAAATGCTGTTACAATTTTTGCAGCATTTTTTCACTTTCTCATTGCTTCCTATGGGTGAAAAAACATTGCAAAAATGCTAAAATAATTAACATGCTGCAGATTTTAAAAAGCTGCAGTTTTACAATTTAGGCTAGGTTCACATTGCGTTAGGGCAATCCGTTTAGCGCTAGCGCTAGCGGATTGCGCTAACGCAATGTTTATTTAGGGGCCGTGTTCAGGGGTCGCGTTAACGTCCCCGCTCTCGCAGATCCCCGATCTGCGAGAGCGGGGAACGGACCTCGGGCGCGCCGCAGACGCTGCAAGCAGCGTCCGAGGCGCGTCACAGAAGAACGGCACATCACTAGCGCGAGCCGAAAAAGGCACGCGCTAGTGATGCGCTGCAGGCGAAATTTACATTGCTGTCAATGGGTGCGCTAACGGACCCGTTGCACGGCGTTAATTGCGACATTTTCGCCGTGCAACGCTGTCCGTTAGCGATCACCCACTAACGCAATGTGAACCTAGCCTTAGTCAGGGAGAAAAAACAAATGTATGATTGAGATTTCTGAAATCTCATAGTTTTTCCTGGTACTGTAAAAACAGCTATCAATTTGCATAAAAAAGCTGCAAAAAAATATACAGCAAAACCATAACATGTGAACATAGTCTTAAACAAAAGGCAATTTACCTCATTTCCTTAATGGTGGGTTTACATTAACCAATAAATGACCACAAATTTACCTATCGGTTATTATTTATTAGCCTGTCTACAAAGGCAGACGGTGCTTAAGGTATGTACAGGAACAATCTTTAATAAATCATTCAATGCGCACAGGCTGCCATTGTTCTCAGTTTGCACAAGACGATGCACTGCTGAGAACAATGATCTTTCGTGCAGCGCAAAACATTATTTCACCCAATGAATGAGTGTTCTCCTCTTCCATCAGGTGATCGGCCTGTTTACAGTGGCAGATTATTGTGGAACAATCGTTCCTAGGAATGCTCATTCACAATAATCTTTCAGTGTAAATGCACTGTTACTGCAAGTATCAAAATTAATCCTTAGATCAATTATTTCCATGATAACTCCCAGCATAAAAATTCAATAGTTTTAATGTTCTTCCACTAAGAAAATCACCATCTTTGTTGCAGAAACTTACTTTCCTCTAGATGTAGTTAATGTAGTGAATACCTCATTATTTTACTTACAGTTCTTCATATTTCACCCCTGTTTTTGATCACTTCTTATTGTACTCTACCTGTCCCAGTTACAGTATTACTTCGGTTGCCCACCGTTGAAGCCGTTCAGCTATTACAGCTGAGTAAGTTATAGCTGGCCATTCATTTACTAGAAAGCAGCCACTGCTGATGAAATGTTCTGTGAGGGTGGATTTAACATGTACATTTGCTGCGTAATTTACATATAAATTCTACTGGTGAAATGTGCAGATGGGTAGAGTAAAAGACAGGTAAGGACTCACTCAGATGTTATTTTTCATGTACAAGTTCTATCCATGTTTTACGTAAAGAACTCGTACCTAGTGTAAAGTCTACTGGCTACTAACATATGCTATTTTAAATGAAGACCTAGTGGTCCTCTCAAAATCGCTGAGACATATCCAATATTAATCTGAGTGTCAGACTAAAAATTGACTATTCAAGTGCTCAGTGTGTTTTGGATGCAGTGAGTGACAGCTCAGTCGTCCAATGTAGAGCTGTTTGTATTTTGATTGACAGCTCAGCTGTCCAATATGAGACTGGGAGGTGCTGAGCTTACTTCAGGTGTCACCTGTTCTTAGTGATTACCCTGCTTTTTTTACTAAGCTGACAGTCACAGATATCTGCCAGTCGTAGCTTTCATCTCAGTGTGGTGTGCTCTCTGTGCTTTGTGCTCTGAAATGGAATTCTGACTCTGGACTGTGACCTTACTGCACCTTTATCTCTTCCCATTGTGTAACATGCACCCTACTGGCTCTTGATTTCGGACTTCTTGACTAACCTTGCACACCCTCGCCGGAATCTTAAACACCTCGATCTACACTCACTCTCTGAATCCCTACTCCCTCTTACAGACATAAGTTCCCTACACAATGCGAATGCCGCTCCCGCTCAATATAACACCACAATAGCTGTAGCTTTGGAATCAGTTGCCCCTCTCACACATACCGAAGCTCGCAAAATCAACAGACAGCCCTGGCACAACAGCCTGACTAAAAAACTGAGGCGAGCTTCCAGAGCTGCTGAGCGGAGATGGAAAAGATCCCACTCCAACGAGCACTTCATCGCATTCAAACAGTCCCTCACTACTTTCAAGGCCACACACCACAGTTAAACAAACCTACTTCTCATCTCTCATATCCTCCTTGTCTCACAACCCTAAACAGTTATTCAACACCTTCAATTCCCTCCTCCGTCCCCCAGGACCTCCTCCCTCCCCACTCATCTCGGCTGAAGACTTTGCCTCATTTTTCAAGCAGAATATTGATAATATAAGAGACAGTTTTGGTCGACAACCCCCAGAGCCCTTCCTCCTAACTGCCCATCCCTCCACCTCCAAAACCAACTTCTCCACCATTACAGAAGATCGACTCTCCACTCTACTCTCAAGATCACATTTCACCACCTGTGCACTTGACCCGATCTCATCCCACTTCATCCCAAACCTCACCACAGTCTTCATTCCAACCCTAACCCATCTCTTCAACTTATCACTAACAACTAGTGCTTTCCCCTCAAGCTTTAAACATGCCTCAATCACACCTATCCTCAAAAAGCCCTCTCTTGACCAACCCTCTGTATCTAGCAATTGCCCTATATCACTTCTCCCCTATGCCTCAAAACTGCTGGAACCACACGTCCATCTTGAACTGTCATCCCATCTCTCTTCCTGCTCCCTCTTCGACCGCTTACAATCTGGCTTCCGGTCACAACACTCCACTGAAACTACCCTAACTAAGGTCGTCAATGACCTATTAACCGCCAAGGCCAAGCGACACTACTCTGTCCTCCCCCTCCGGGACCTGTCCTCTGCCTTTGACACAGTGGAATATTCCCTATTATTACAGACCCTCTCATCCCTTGGCATCACAGACTTGGCCCTATCCTGGATCTCGTCATACCTAACAGACCGGACATTCAGCATCTCCCACTTGCACACCACCACCCCACTTCGCCCCCTATCTGTCGGAGTCCCACACGGTTCAATCCTAGGGCCCCTGCTTTTCTCCATTTCCACTTTTGGCCTGGGACAGCTCATAGAATCTCATGGCTTTCAGTACCACCTCTATGCAGATGACACACAGATCTATATCTCTGGACCAGATATCATCACCCTACTAACCAGAATCTCTCAATGTCTGTCCGCTATTTCATCCTTCTTCTCGAATAGATTTCTAAAACTTAACATGGACAAAACAGAATTCATCATCTTTCCCCCATCTCACACGACCCCCCCAACGGACCTATCCATTAAAATAAATGGCTGCCCACTCTCCCCAGTCCCACAAGCTCGCTGCCTTGGGGTTATCCTTGACACTGATCTCTCTTTCAAAACACATATACAATTTCCACTTCCTGCAGACTTCAACTCAAAAATATTTCACGGATCCGTACATTCCTAAACCAAGAATCTGCAAAAACTCTAGTCCGTACCCTCATCATCTCTCGCCTTGACTACTGCAACCTCCTGCTCTATGGCCTCCCTTCGAACACTCTCACACCCCTCCAATCTATTCTAAACTCTGTTGCCCGACTAATCCACCTGTCCTCCCCACTATTCCCCAGCCTCTCCCCTCTGTCAATCCCTTCACTGGCTCCCCATTGCCCAGAGACTCCAGTACAAAACCCTAACCATGACATACAAAGCCATCCACAACCTGTGTCCTCCGTATATCTGTGAACTTGTCTCCTGGTACTTACCTGCATGCAAACTCCGATCCTCACAAGATATCCTTCTCTACTCCCCTCTTATCTCCTCTTCCCACAATCGCATACAAGATTTCTCTTGCGCATCACCCCTACTCTGGAACCCTCTACCACGACATATCAGACTCTCGCCTACCATCGAAACCTTCAAAAAGAGCCCGAAGACCTACCTCTTCAGACAAGCCTACAACCTGCAGTAACCACCGATCGACCAAACTGCTGCAAGACCAGTTCTATCCTCACCTACTGTATCCTCACCCATCCCTTGTAGATTGTGAGCCCTCGCGGGCAGGGTTTTCTCTCCTCCTGTACCAGTCATGACTTGTATTGTTTAAGATTATTGTACTTGTTTTCATTATGTATACCCCTCCTCACATTTAAAGCGCCATGGAATAAATGGCGCTATAATAATAAATAATAATAATAACCTGACTCATGGATTGTCCATGAGAAGTAACTCAGCATAACAGCAAGTCTATGACTCCATAAGAAAATCGGACTGCACTCAGATTAAACTCTGGTGAAACTTTATTGGAATTCTGAACAATATCACTTATGAAACTTAGACCGTTTTCCTCATATGTGAAAAATAACAGATATCTGAATAAGCCCCAAATGAGATTTTAAAAATCTCATCCTCATGTAATACATGGATTTTCCTGAAAATTTGCAGCAGAATACTTGTGGACATACCATAACACAGATCTTCAGACTCTTCTCTTAGTTCATGTGCATTTCATTTCTAGTTTCCAGACACTGGTTGGGTGCAGGACCCAGCCAGGACTGATAGGGACATAGCACACAGTTGTATCCACCTGTATGCTCATGTTCATGTAATTATGATGTCACCTGAGCTCCTTCACCTTTCAAAAACTTGGAAACTGCATTGTCAATGCAGAACTAGTATTATCAGTGCAGTATGTGCTCGAACTGCTGCAATAGATACCCTATAAAAAACTGCTCATTGTGTTCAGCCTAATGATTAACTTGAGAGCTGAACCTTGGGGCAAATTAATCCTCACCCCAGATGAGTCCAGCTCATCCCTGTAGATTCTCATAGTTCCATTGATAAATAATAGTTCCCTTATATACTGTGCCTGAAATGTAAGGCCCCACCCAATAAAAAATAAATACTGATTTACTCAGTTCCTGCACTTTTACACTTTTATCCCAGCATGTAAATTGGGCTGCAACATAAATGCTTTTTTGTAGTTTTGCATACTACACATTATAGTCATTATTTAAATAAATGTATTAAATTTGGACATATAACATCCATAATATGTCTGTGCTACTAACAACAAATATATATGAATGTTCATTCAAACAAATCATCTATTGAAAGGTGTAAGGAAATCTTAAAATTATGCACCATGATTCTGAAAGGTTAGAAAAAAATATATAAATCAAAAGGTGTATTATTTTATTTGTTATACTTTATGCATTAATTCTTTTTTCTTTGCTGTGATAAGAAATATAATATTTGTTAATTTAATCTGTAAAATTGATTTTACAAGGCTTCAAAATGGTAAACTTCTTTTGCTTTCAGGTAGAGTGTTTGTCCATGAATGGGCTCATCTCCGATGGGGTGTCTTTGATGAATACAGTTTGGATGAGCCTTTCTACCTTGCAGCGAATCACAAAGTGGAGGCTACAAGGTGAGACATATAAGGCACAGAGGGCACAACAAACAATGAAAAACAAATCCCTGGGTTAAAAAAGTGTAAGACATGAATCCAATCTTGTGATGACTTTCTAATATACTGTACAAAAGATCCCATAAACCCGAATTCATGAAGGTGATTATGCCAGTTTTCTGGTGTAAAACAGCTTCAAATGTCACAAAATGTTTGCGCAACTCAGACATTTTGAGACATTTGGCGTACTACAGTCCCTGAATGGAATATATTTCTCATTGAGGAGCACACCAACTATAAGATGTGCTCAATTCATTAATTGACTCATAGGGTGCAGTCAGACAGCCATGCAACACGGACGATGATCACATCGCAGTGCACAGACTGGCTGGCGGCTCTCCTGACCCAAGCGTGGCAGCATGTATTTCTATGCAGCCGTCGAGCTCAGGTAAAGAGAGCCGCCAGCCAGTCTGTGCACTACAATGTAATCATCGACAATGTTATACGGCAGTCTGATGATGCCCTTAATGAATTAGGCGCATCTTACTCCAGTAGTCTCAATCATTAAGACTGACATCCATAACGCCATTCTTAATGAATTGGGTCCTAACTGTTCATCTCTTCTTAAACCAGATTGATATATAGTTTTATATAGAAAATTCGGTATAACTTGAAACTCAATGAGTGAAATCCCTGACAGTCTCACTCAGTGATGAGGCCCACCTACTGGACTCCAAAGCATATTGATATACATATGGTCAAAAGTGATGGCCCCCTTGAAATTGTTCCAGAAAATTAAGTATTTCTCTCAGAAAATTATTGCAATTGCATGTTTTGCTATATATATGTTTATTTCAATTGTGTGTATTGAAACAACACAAAAAACTGAAAAAAGGGCAAATTGGACATCATTTCACACACTCCTTGGTATAACTGCAATCAGTCACTTCCTATAACCATCAGCAAGCTTCTTACACCTATCAACTGGAATTTTTGACCACTCTACTTTTGCAAACTTCTCCAAGTCTCTTATATATGAAGGGTGCGTTCTCCCAACAGCAATTTTTAGATCTTTCAACAGACATTCAATGGGATTTAGATCCAGACTGGCTACTTCACAACTCTCCAGCAGGTCGTTTTCATCCATTTCTTTCTGCTTCTCGAAGTATGTTTGGAAGACCCACGACCTAGGATACAAACGCAGCTTTCTGACACTGGGCACTATATTGTAACCCAAAATCCTTTGATAATCTTCAGATTTCATTATGTCTTGCACACAGTCAAGGCACCCAGTGCCAGAGGCAGCAAATCAACCCCAAAATATCTTTGAACCGCCACCATATTTGACCGTAGGTACTGTGTTCTTTTCTTTATAGGCCTCATTTCATTTTCAGTAAACAGTAGAATGATGTGCTTTACCAAACAGCTCTATCTCGATCTGATTTGCCCACAAAATGCTTTCCCAGAAAGATTTGGGCTTATTCAATTACATTTTGGCAAACTGCAGTCTAGCTGTTTTATGCCTCTGTATCAGCAGTGAGGTCCTCTTGGGTCTCCTGCCATAGTGTTTCACTTCATTCAAATGTGGACGGATAGTTCACACTGACACTGATACACCCTGAGCATGCAAGACAGCTTGAATTCCTTTGAAACATGATTGAGGCTGCATATCCGCCATCTGGACTATCCTATGTTTCAACCTTTCTTCAATTTTTCTCTGCCGTCCTTGTCCAGGGAGATTAGCTACAATGCAATTTCTGGATTATGTTGTGCACCATGGACAAAGGAACATCAAGATCTCTAGAGAAGGACTTGTAGCCTTGAGATAGTTACTATTTTCCAGCAATTTTGGTTCTCAAGTTCTGACAGGTCTCTTCTCCTCTTTCTATTCTCCATACTTAGTGTAGGACACACAGACACACAATGCAAAGATTAAGATAACTTCTCCCCCTATTACCTACCGTATGTTTTGCTTTCTAAGACGCACTTTTTTTCCACCAATTTTGGGGGACGAAATGGGAGTGCGTCTTACAATGTGGGTATACCGCTCACACCAACTTTCTCTGTGTTCTCAAGGATGGAATAATTTTTAATTTTTTTTTATGGCTTTTTGCTCAACATGGTGCAAATTCATTTGCAAGACACAGTCCATCTGCCATGTCAGTAATCTGAGACCGTCATACGGTAGCCCTGAGAACTGTCTCCTACCTCCCGACATTCACGGTTTTTCTCTTAATCAGCCAGCCTTGTCTGAAATCATATTTTTGTCATACTGGAATTATGATGTCGTCCCAGGCGGACTAATCAAAAAAGTAGCCATGGATGCCATCTGATACGAAGCAGTTTGCAGATGTCCTGTCCAGTAGCAACAGATTACTAACCTAACCACTGAAGCGGCTCCTGTGAATCAATTTGCTGCATCTTTACTTGTTGCTAGTGAACCAGTAACGATATTCTTGCCGCGGTCGCCGAACTTGCACAGTGCTTACGATATCTTTCCAATAGAGCTTGGAATTTTTGGTTTCTTGGCCTTTTTTCAGAGAATATGAATGATAACCCCAAAACTTTTTCTCCATTTACGGTTAGTGGTTGGCTGAAGCCATTTATTGTCACACTACTGTATTTTCTCTATTTAAATCATAATGACAACCGAAAACATCCAAATGACCCTGATCAAAAGTTCACATACCCCATTTCTTAATAATGTGTATTGCCCCCCCTCTAAGATCAATGACAGCTTGAAGTCTTTTGTGGTAGTTGTGGATGAGTAAAGCTGATCACTTTTCTTGGCAAAATGTCTCCAGGTACTTTAAATTCCTGTATATAAACCAAAAAGATATTCACCAGACCAATTTTGAATATTCAATAATATTTTATTAAAATATAAAAATATATATATATCACCCAAAATTAATAAAAAATGGAAACGTTATTGTGCTGATAAAAAGATTACTAATTTATTAAAAAATATATCATATTAAAATATAGTACACAGAATATGGGGGTCAACCACGAAAACTATGTATGCACAGGGCAGGGCATACTGAAACTGATTGGCACTGAAATAAAAAGTACGGTAACTGTGACTTTAATCAAAGTGCATAATGTGCATATACGTAAATAACACTAAGTGTATCAAAGAATTTATTAGCAAAAAATATAATTATATATCATTAACCACAATAAAAAGTGCAATGTGCTAATAAATATAAATAAAAGCAAATCAATTCATACACTCCAATGACAAATCCAAATAACAAGGGGTTGGTGCAAACCAAAAATTCTGCCGGGGTATGTAAACTTTTGAGCACAACTGTATTCAGCCCAGCATGCAGTGTATGGTGTAGTACTGTATAGCGTTGTTATGTAATTAACACTATGGATAACGCTTCTAATGAGGCATTGTATGACAGTACATTATATAGGGGAAGCAGCATCAACAGGTACCTCACAGGGTATAACCAATTTATTATTAGTAAATAGAAGACAGACATTGTGGGATTTTGGTCAGTAAGGAAGTGAGGTCAGGTCCAGATAGGTAGATCTGTGTGTCATCAGCGTAGAGATGATATTGTAAACCGTGGGATTCTACGAGCTGTCCCAGGACGAAGGTGTAGATGGAGAAGAGCAGGGGCCCTAGAACTGAGCCTTGGGGAACACCGACAGACAGGGGGCGAGGTGAGAGAGGTGGTGTGGGAGAGGGAGACACAGAATGTCCGGTCTGTTAGATAGGATGAGATCCAGGATAGGGCCATGTCTGTGATGCCAAGAGATGAGAAAATCTGTAACAGGAGGGAATGGTCCACAGTGTCAAAGGCAGAAGACAGGTCCAGGAGGAGGAGGACAGAGTAGTGTTGCTTGCTCTTGGCGGTTAGTAGGTCGTTGGTCACTTTAGTTAGGGCAGCTTCTGCTGAGTGATGTGGTCAGAAGCCAGATTGTAACCGGTCAAAGAGGAAGTAGGAGGAGAGGTGGGAGGACAGTTCAAGGCATAGGGGAGAAGGGATGTTCCAGTAGTTTTGAGGCATAGGGGAGAAGGGATATCGAGCAATGGTTATTTCTGCTAGGAACTATCCAAATGTTTAAGTGTGTATATTAACTCTCTCAATATAATTGATTTTAGGTGCTCTGTTGACATTTTTGGACAAAACCTAATACAGAAATGTCAAGGAAATCCTTGTTTTTTTTCCGGATGTAATTTTGACCCTATCACTATGCTCTATGAAGAAGGCTGCGTTTTCGTACCTGAGCAGAGTCAGTTTGTCTCAGAATCTTTGATGTACATACAGGCTCTTCCAGATGTGAGTATAAGAGAAGCCTGTGAAACATTGCAGTGGTATGCCTTTACTTTTAGAAGATATTAACACTGTGATGACTGTTCTAGGTCACTAAATTCTGTGATGCAAGTACCCATAACATCGAAGCTCCAAACCTGCAAAATCTGCAGTGCAATCATCGCAGCACATGGGATGTGATCGAGAGCTCCGCTGATATAAACTCAACACATCCAACTCCTGACCTCACTATTCCAGTCCCAACCTTCACACTTTTACAGTATTCAGAGCGAGTGCTGACATTAGTGCTGGATGTGTCTGGAAGCATGGGTTCGGTAAGTGGTCTCTATTTCAGCTAATTATACAATGTCCTTACAGACTTGTCCGGTACTTAACTTTATTTTACAAAGGGATGTAAAAAAAGACACGCACCAACCATGACTGGCATTATTCTGCTGCACCGCTGACTGTGTCCACCAGTGGTCTTTTGTTTTTTTCTTCTGGCAGAGGATGTCATGTGTGCAGGGATGTATCTACTGTATAGTTGGTGCAGCCCCTGGAGCCCCTATATGTCCCTTTGGCCCATGTGAGAGACCAATTCTATTAAAAAAAACATCACAGTTGGGGCCATGTTGGAGATTTTAAATTTTGACCCATGAACTTCAAATTACTCCACTGTATGTGACAACTGCATTCCCAAGCAGTAATGAAATGGTCTAGCTGGTGTATGTGTTCATCTTTTTTTATCCCCACTGACACAGGTCCCATTAAGTAATGTACCACCTCCTTTAACTCAAGCTAAAACTAAAACAGACTGCCAGTCAGCAGATGTTCCCATTTTCACAGAAACATGTCGAAATGAAGTGGTGTTCTCATTGCTGAGAACCGCAGTAATTTATGTAAAAATGGATACTGCGTTCCAGGGGTGGACACTGACAGCTTGTTGCCCCTGTGCAGTAAATGTGTTTGGGTCCCCCCTGATGGAGAAGACTGATGGACTGGTCATCTGGTCAGATGCTGGTCCATAAGCAGTCATTTTATATTTAACAAGAGGACAATGTAACAAAGAGAGGGCGCTGTGACTATCAAAAATAATCAAAATCCTATATTTAAGGGACGGTGCTGTACATATCAAAGATTATACTATGTAATCATGGGACGGCGCTGTACAAAACAACATAGATGCTATATAATAAGGGACTGCGGCACATTATAAAAGAGGAAACTATGTAATTAAGAGCCTCAGCCTCAGTCCGATCCTCTGCTCTAGGCATGACCCGTGGACTGTGTGGGGTAATGCATGTTGTTGACATGCATCGTGCCCCATGTGGCCAGTTGAGGACTTGTCAGTGGCAGAAGATTCAAACAAAGAGATGATCCAAAGCGAGCAGAGAACCAGATGGGGAGCTGTGGCAGTAGGCAGGCCTAGGAATACAATCTTTTTTTTTATTGTTAATCCCCTTCCACAGTGGCGGCCATTTTTCTGTATTTGTGAAAATCGAATCCCCCCAAATTTTGATTCATTGCAAGTTGATTAACTCATCTCTTGTGAGACTCTGAGCAGTCAGCAAGTCATTACCCATCTCATGGTGGGTGGTAGGATAGGTCTGCTAAGTCAACACAACTATTGAATAGGCATTACACATGTCCCGAGATCTGGCATCTTTTTCTTTGACATGACAGAAGATTTTGTTGCACAATCCCTTTCTTGGCCCTTACATTAAATGGGTTTTCACTTATTTGTACAGTGGGCACGGAAAGTATTCAGACCACTTTACATTTTTTATCATTCAATGAATAGTAGTTATTTACAATGGGTACGGGAATTATTCAGACCCCTTTAAATTTTTCACTCTTTGTTTCATTGCAGCACTTTACTCCTCCATCCCCCATGATAGGGGTTTGGAGGCGGTACGTCATTTTCTCGGTACAAGGGGACAGCAGTTTCAACAACATAATCACTTTGTATTAAGGCTTCTCCACTTTTGCCTGACACACAATTATTTTGTTTTCAACTGTAAAACCTACCACCAGCTGAGGGGGACGGCCATGGGTATTGTCCCTGTGCCCCGGCCTACGCCAACCTCTTCCTTGGCTGGTGGGAGGAGACAGTTGTTGCTGGTGAAGACTGTGAGGAGAGTGATTCGACTATATACCGTGTCTCAGAAATTTGGACACGGTATATAGACGACATTCTTATTGTCTGGCGGGGTACAATGAGTGAGTTTACGGTCTTTGTGGAGTCCCTGAATCGTAATGACATTGGTCTTCATTTTACCTCGGTCATTGATGCCCGCACCTTGCCTTTCTTGGACATCTTGATCACAAAGGGTGAAAATGGTGAATTAATTACTTCCACGTTTAGAAAGCCGACAGCAACTAACTCTCTCTTACACTGGAATAGCCATCATCCGGTACATCTAAAAAGGGGGATCCCAAAAGGGCAATTCCTTTGCTCGGAGGATGGCACTTTCGAGAAACAATCTCGTGATTTGAGAGAGAGGTTCTTGGCAAGGGGTTACCCCCGCAGTGTGGTCAGCAAAGCGTATCGTGAAGCTAAGGGGAGAGACCGGAGTGAATTGTTAAACCCTGTACCTAGGAGACAAGATGATTCTGTTGCCCGTTATGTCACCACTTTTGATAATGGGGCAACCCATGTCAGAGATATACTGAGGAGACACTGGTCAGTCCTGCAGATGGATCCTGATATAGCTGAACGTGTGGGTGACGCTCCCACAATCACCTATAGAAAAGCTCGCTCACTACATGACAGAATCGTGCATAGTCACTATACTGCTCCCCAAGTGGGTACTTGGCTTATGAGTAATGTTATAGGTTGCCACAGATGTGGCCATTGCACGGCCTATCAGTATGTAGATCAAAGTAAGTCTTTTGTGAGCAATGTAACAGGGAGGACGTATGAAATTAAGCAATTTATCAACTGCAGTACAAGGGGGGTCGTGTATAGGGCCTTCTGTACATGCGGTATGGAGTACATTGGCAAGACCATTAGAGAATTTAAAAGAAGGATTGGTGAGCATGTGGGTGATGTGGAACACAATAGGGACACGGCTGTGTCTCGACACATCAACCACATGCACAATGGACAAATCAAGAATTTGCGCTTTGTGGCTATAGAAAAGGTCTCCGCACCCACACGGGGGGGCAACTGGGATCAGTTGCTCCTTCAAAAGGAGGCTAAATGGATTTTTTATTTGAATACTATGGTACCTCATGGTCTTAATGACCAAATTAATTATGGATGCTTTATCTGATGTTTTTGATTAAACCTAAACGTAGATAGCCCACTTTTTGTGTTTACACAATTTGTGTACCTTTCCATAAATCTTTTCCCTATTTGTCACCATTGAGGGTTTTCGCATTTTTGTTAACTGATATTTCATGTGCCCCTTGCATGCATTTTCTGCATGCGGGCCCCCCTTTTTTTGATTATTTATATTTTTTACATCTTATGTTATGTGCTTTTTATCCATTTTTGAGCATTCCTATATAACATCATATAATTGAAGTCATGGTGTTTAGTTTTTTGTAGATCACCTAAGTAAGCTTATAATAGCAGCCTTTTTAGGCAGGTACTTTATACAATCATGTCCGGTCTATCAATAATAGCTGTTGTTTTATTAATCCTTTGTTGGCATCGTTCCTACTCATTGGTTATATAGTTTCTATCGTATAATGTCCATCGTGTATCTCTATGCTGCTTTTTCACATGGCTAGTAGTAGGCAATCGCTATGGTGTATAATATCTTTTTCTGCAGCATAAGAACATCCGGTTACATTCACCATCGATCGACAGCATATTTGGGTATGTGTATTATATCACTTCTGGGGACATACTAGCATTTTTTGCCCACTGGCATTTTAAGCTATTTACATTGATCCCTGGATTGATCAATTTTCTGGCAATCCGCTGTCTTGGTTGCTTTGTTTTCCGGGTGGCTGCACTAAACAATTACAAAAACAATAATCTGGTCCTTTCATCTGGCGTGTCGCTGTCATGGTTACGGTGATTTCCGGGGGCTGCACGCGATGGCTGTTGCAGCTGTTGTAGCCACGTTCCTTTTTGGTCTGGTCACCTGGCGTGCCGCTGCTATGGTTATGGTGACTTCCGGGGGTTGCACTAAACAACTACCACGTGCACCTTTTTTCTTTTTTGTTTCCCTTGGGTCCGGTTACCTCGGCAACAATAACAACATCCGGTTCTCTCCGGAAGTGCACCTTTTCCTTCTACCGGCATCATATTTGGGTGCGTGCATCATATAAATTATCATACTTGGTATGGATCAGCATTTAATGGCGGATTATGTTCTAGATGTTGATCCTCATATTAATTTATGGTTCTCGCCAGCGTGCCGCAGTCATGGTAACGGTCACTTCCGGTGGCCGCAGCAACTAACCACTTGCTTATAATTATGTAGCTTTATTGCCCCTCTAATTAAACAAAAGGGTTTTGTAGAGGCTAAATATATCTACAATTGTACATATTTTTCTATTGCTCTGTTTATGGATTTAATTTTAGCGCTTTTCTTTGTTACTAGTGCCACACATTACTTTTGACTTATCAGACCGCTCATACCGGTCACATGATCTTAATCTGATAAGAGATTGGTCAATATAGCCCTACAGCACACTATATAATTGGTAAACAACGGTTCCTCCCACTCCTTGCAGTTTAGCATAGAAAGTGGCAGCTCTATCTGTAGCACTGAAGCACTTTATCTCCCACGCAAGCTAGTCCCCTGATGATCCTGCTTGCAAAGCAACGCGTTGGGACCTTCTATTAGGGAGAGTGCAGGGCTCGTTTATTGAAGGGTTAGTTGTGGACTGTCCTTGTAAGGGCAGGAGTTTGGGGATTGAGACTTATTGATAGCCCCATAGGGATTGACAGGGAATTGTCTCCTGAGGTCGTGCGTTAATGGATTTTTCCACAGCAGCATAACCGGGTCCCTACTCATCCTCTACAATTGGTGAGATTGTTCCATTTATATATTTCTTTCTCCTAATTGTCTATATCCCTTCTCCTTTATTTATTTTCTACATGATTGACTGCTAATATCAATGCAACCAAGACATCTGGTTATTTGCCTAGGTATTTATTAAGCAACACTGGTTTTTGCTTTGCTGTCTTTATACTAGGCTTCTTGGTTCAAATGTTGGAACACTGGGCTACTGCCGGTGTACACACTGACTGAAATACCTGACTAGTACCCTACTGTGTATGGTATGTCAACTATTTGAACATACCCAGTGGTACTTTTTATTGACACATTTGGTGACACTACTATTTTCTATTTTTTATTGTTATTTATTAAAAGTTATGTTTTAAATCCTACTTTAGCTATGTTCCCCATAAATTGGTAGGATCATGTGATTTATCACACATTTAGTAATTGCTGTTTTCGCATTGCAGCCATTTGGTAAATTCAAAAAAGTTCATTTTTTCTCATTAACCCCTTTACCCCCAAGGGTGGTTTGCACGTTAATGACCAGGCCAATTTTTACAATTCTGACCACTGTCCCTTTATGAGGTTATAACTCTGGAATGCTTCAAC
Source organism: Ranitomeya variabilis (assembly GCF_051348905.1). Lineage (NCBI taxonomy): Eukaryota > Metazoa > Chordata > Amphibia > Anura > Dendrobatidae > Ranitomeya > Ranitomeya variabilis. The sequence continues at coordinate 63,421,096 of NC_135239.1, read as the reverse complement.
GGATCCTGGTAATTCTGACACTGTTTTCTCGAGACATATTGTACTTCATGATAGTGGTAAAATTTCTTTGATATTACCTGCGCTTATTTGTGAAAAAAACGGAAATGTGGCGAAAATTTTGAAAATTTCGCAATTTTCCAACTTTGAATTTTTATGCAATTAAATCACAGTGATATGTTACACAAAATACTTAATAAGTAACATTTCCCACATGTCTACTTTACATCAGCATAATTTTGGAACCAAAATTTTTTTTGGGTAGGGAGTTATAAGGGTTAAAAGTTGACCAGCAATTTCTCATTTTTACAACACCATTTTTTATTAGGGACCACATCTCATTTGAAGTCATTTTGAGGGGTCTATATGATAGAAAATACCCAAGTGTGACACCATTTTAAAAACTGCACCCCTCAAGGTACTCAAAACCACATTCAAGAAGTTTATTAACCCTTCAGGTGTTTCACAGGAATTTTTGGAATGTTTAAATAAAAATGAACATTTAACTTTTTTTCACACAAAATTTACTTCAGCTCTAATTTGTTTTATTTTACCAAGGGTAACGGGAGAAAATGGACCCCAAACGATGTTGTACAATTTGTCCTGAGTGCGCAGATACCCCATATGTGGGGGTAAACCACTGTTTGGGCGCATGACAGAGCTCGGAAGCGAAGGAGCGCCATTTGACTTTTCAATGCAAAATTGACTGGAATTGAGATGGGACGCCATGTTGCGTTTGGAGAGCCCCTGATGTGCCTAAGCATTGAAACCCCCCACAAGTGACACCATTTTGGAAAGTAGACCCCCTAAGGAACTTATCTAGATGTGTGGTGAGCACTTTGACCCACCAAGTGCTTCACAGAAGTTTATAATGCAGAACCGTAAAAATAAAAAATCATATTTTTTCACAAAAATTATCTTTTCGCCCCCAATTTTTTATTTTCCCAAGGGTAAGAGAAGAAATTGGACCCCAAAAGTTGTTGTACAATTTGTTCTGAGTACGCTGATACCCCATATGAGGGGGTAAACCACTGTTTGGGCACATGGGAGAGCTCGGAAGGGAAGGAACGCCGTGTGACTTTTCACTGCAAAATTGACAGGAATTGAGATGGGACGCCATGTTGCGTTTGGAGAGCCACTGATGTGCCTAAACATTGAAACCCCCCCACAAGTGACACCATTTTGGAAAGTAGACCCCCTAAGGAACTTATCTAGAGGGTGGGGAGCACTTTGACCCACCAAGTGCTTCACAGAAGTTTATAATGCAGAGCCGTAAAAATAAAATGAAACTTTTTTACCACAAAAATTATTTTTTAGCCCCCAGTTTTGTATTTTACCGAGGGTAACAGGAGAAATTGGACCCCAAAAGTTGTTGGCCAATTTGTCCTGAGTACGCTGATACCCCATATGTGGGGGGGAACCACCGTTTGGGCGCATGGGAGGGCTCAGAAGGGAAGGAGCATCATTTGGAATGCCGACGTAGATGGATTGGTCTGCAGGCGTCACATTGCGTTTGCAGAGCCCCTAATGTACCTAAACAGTAGAAACCCCCCACAAGTGACACCATTTTTGAAAGTAGACCCCCTAAGGAACTCATCTAGATGTGTTGTGAGAGCTTTGAACCCCCAAGTGTTTCACTACAGTTTACAGTATAACGCAGAGCCATGCAAATAAAAAATATTTTTTTTTCCACAAAAATTATGTTTTAGCCCCCAGTTTTGTATTTTCCCAAGGGTAACAGGAGAAATTGGACCCCAAAAGTTGTTCTCCAATGTGTTCCGAGTACGCTGATACCCCATATGTTGGGGTAAACCCTTGTTTGGGCGCACGGGAGAGCTCGGAAGTGAAGGAGCACTGTTTTACTTTTTCAACGCAGAATTGGCTGAAATTGAGATCGGACGCCATGTCGCGTTTGGAGAGCCCCTGATGTGCCTAAACAGTGGAAACCCCCCAATTATAACTGAAACCCTAATCCAAACACACCCCTAACCCTAATCCCAACGGTAACCCTAACCACACCCCTAACCCTGACACACCCCTAACTCTAATCCCAACCCTAATCCCAACCGTAAATATAATCCAAACCCTAACCCTAACTTTAGCCTCAACCCTAAACCTAACTTTAGCCCCAACCCTAACTGTAGCCTTAACCCTAGCCCCAACCCTAGCCCCAACCCTAACCCTAGCCCTAACCCTAGCCCTAACCCTAGCCCTAACCCTAACCCTAGCCCTAACGGGAAAATGGAAATAAATACATTTTTTACATTTTTTTATTTTTCGCTAACTAAGGGGGTGATGAAGGGGGGTTTGATTTACTTTTATAGCGGGTTTTTTAGCGGATTTTTATGATTGGCAGCCGTCACACACTGAAAGACGCTTTTTATTGCTAAAAGTATTTTTTGCGTTACATTTTGAGAGCTATAATTTTTCCATATTTGAGTCCACAGAGTCATGTGAGGTCTTGTTTTTTGCGGGACGAGTTGACGTTTTTATTGGTAACATGTTCGGGCACGGGAGATTTTTTTGATCGCTTTTTATTCCGATTTTTGTGAGGCAGAATGACCAAAAAACAGCTATTCATGAATTTCTTTTGGGGGAGGTGTTTATACCGTTCCGCGTTTGGTAAAATTGATAAAGTAGTTTTATTCTTCTGGTCAGTACGATTACAGCGATATCTCATTTATATCATTTTTTTTTATGTTTTGGCGCTTTTATACGATATAAACTATTTTATAGAAAAAATAATTATTTTGGCATCGCTTTATTCTGAGGACTATAACTTTTTTATTTTTTTGCTGATTATGCTGTATGGTGGCTCGTTTTTTGCGGGACAAGATGACGTTTTCAGTGGTACCATGGATATTTATATCCGTATTTTTGATCGCATGTTATTCTACTTTTTGTTTGGCGGTATGAGAATAAAGCGTTGTTCTTTGCCTCGTTTTTTTTTTTTTTTTTTTACGGTGTTCACTGAAGGGGTTAACTAGTGATATAGTTTTATAGGTGGTGTCAATACGGACGCGGCGATACTAAATATGTGTACTTTTATTGTTTGATTTTTTTTTTATTTAGATAAAGAAATGTATTTATGGGAATAATATTTTCTTTTTTTCTTTATTTAGGAATTTTTTTTTATTTTTTATTTTTTTACACATATGGAAATTTTTTTTTTTACTTTTTTACTTTGTCCCAGGGGGGGACATCACAGATCGCCGATTTGACAGCTTGCACAGCACTCTTATTTCCAACAGTGCAGGCTGCAGCTTTCATCTGCAGCCTGCTCTGCACCCGGAAGTGATCCCTGCAGGACCCGGATGCAGCCCCGCGGCCATTTTGGATCCGGGGCCTGCAGGGATAGGAGGTGAGAGACCCTCGCAGCAACGCGATCACATCGCGTTGCTCCGGGGGTCTCAGGGAAGCCCGCAGGGAGCCCCCTCCCTGCGCGATGCTTCCCTGTACCGCCGGCACACCGCGATCATGTTTGATCGCGGTGTGCCGGGGGTTAATGTGCCGGGGGCGGTCCGTGACCGCTCCTAGCACATAGTGCCGGATGTCAGCTGCGATAGTCAGCTGACACCCGGCCGCGATCGGCCGCGCTCCCCCCGTGAGCGCGGCCGATCGGCTAAGACGTACTATCCCGTCGAGGGTCAGATAGGCCCAGGTCACCTCGACGGGATAGTACGTCTAAGGTCACAGAGGGGTTAATGTACACTCTGCACCCCATTTTGACTGAAAAAAAACAGAAATGTATTAAGTTTTGCAAATTTATTAAAAAAGAAATTACTACATTTCTGTTTATTTTTCAGTCAAGATGGGGTGCAGAGTGAATATTAATGAGAAAAAAATGAACTTTTTTGAATTTACCAAATGGCTGCAATGAAACAAAGAGTGAAAAATTTAAAGGGCAATGAATACTTCTCGTACCCACTGTAAATAACTATTATTCATTGAATGACAAAAAATATATGCTAGGTTTTACTATTTCAAGATTTTTGCATGGTGTCAGTGATGGGAACATTCCTATTTCCATCCAAGAGCTGGAAATCTGTCTTGAGTGTGTAAAAGTGGCATATGCGTTGCTCACATAAAACCAGAAACCCCTTTAGTGTTTAATAAGAATATTGAATATTACATGTAATCTCTTGTTTTCAGTATAATCGCATTGAGCGCCTGTACCAGGCTGCAGAGATTTTCCTTAAACAAATCATTGAGACTGGTTCTTATGTTGGGATGGTGACATTTTCATCCTCGTCCGCTGTAAGATCATCATTAATCCAAATAAATAGTGATGCAGAACGTGAGCAGCTGAAACAACTTCTGCCAACAGTAGCAAGCGGAGGAACAAATATATGTTCTGGACTTCTGACCAGCATTGAGGTAATTTACAACCAGACATATCTCCATTGTATATAAGTATTGCTATAATATAGAAATTATATTTAAAAAGTCAATAGAAAGATGTGTGCAGTAAAGCAGAAAAATATCCTATTTTTACTATATTGAGCTGTCCAATTATTATTATTATTCATTTTTATAGCGCCATTTATTCCATTGTGCTTTACATGTGAACGGGGCAAATATAGACAAGTACAATAAACATGAGTAAAACAAGGCACACACAAGTACAGGAGGAGAGAGGACCCTGCTCGCGAGGGCTCACAGTCTACAGGGGATGGGTGTGGATACACTAGGTGAGGATAGAGCCGGTCATGTGGCGGTTCAGTAGACTGGGGATCACTACAGGTTTTAGGCTTGTCGGAAGAGGTGGGTCTTCAGGTTTCTTTTGAAGGTTTCCGTGGTAGGTGAGAGCCTGATGTGTTGGGGTAGAAAGTTCCAGAGTATAGGGGAAGCACGGGAGAAGTCTTGGATGTGGTTGTGGGAGGAAGAGATGAGAGAGGAGTAGAGAAGGAGATCATGAGATGATCGAAAGTTGCGTGTAGGTAGGTAATGGGAGACCATGTCACAGATGTATGGAGGAGTCAGATTGTGAATGGCTTTGTATGTCATTGTTAGTGTTTTGAACTGTAGCCTCTGGGCAATCGGAAGCCAGTGAAGGGCCTGGCAGAGAGGAAAGGCTGGGGAGTAACGGGGAGACAGGTGGATTAGTCGGGCAGCAGAGTTTAGGATGGATTGGAGTGGTGCTAGAGTGCTAGAGGGGAGGCCAGAGAGTATGAGGTTGCAGTAGTCAAGGCGGGAGATGATAAGGGCATGTACTAGTGTTTTTGTGGTTTCATGGTCAAGGAATGCACGGATCCGGGAAATGTTTTTGAGTTGGAATCGCCAAGAGGAGGCAAGGGCTTGGATATGTGGCTTGAAAGAGAGAGTAGAGTCAAGGATCACCCCGAGGCACCGAGCGTGCGGGACCAGGGAAAGTGAGCAGCCATTGACATTGATGGATAGGTCGGGTGGAGGGGTAGAGTGAGGTGGGGGAAAGATGATGAATTCTGTTTTGTCAATGTTCAGTTTTAGAAAACGAGCAGAAAAGAAGGATGAAATAGCAGACAGACATTGTGGGATTTTGGTCAGTAAGGAAGTGAGGTCGGGTCCAGATAGGTAGATCTGTGTGTCATCAGTGTAGAGATGATATTGTAAACCGTGGGATTCTATGAGCTGTCCCAGGCCGAAGGTGTAGTTGGAGAAGAGTAGGGGTCTTAGAACTGAGCCTTGGGGAACACCGACAGACAGGGGGCGAGATGAGGAGGTGGTGTGGGAGAGGGAGACACTGAATGTCCGGTCTGTTAGATATGATGAGATCCAGGATAGGGCCAAGTCAGTGATGCCAAGAGATGAGAGAATCTGTAACAGGAGGGAGTGATCCACAGTGTCGAAGGCAGAAGACAGGTCCAATCTGCATAGCAATGGCCAAAATGGACAGTAGTAGACACATACAGGAGAAGACCCCTGTGCAAAAACAATATATAAGGCTAGGTTCACATTTGCGTTTAGGAGGGCTGCGGATGGCTCCGTACTTCCTCCTTTCTTCCTCCCTGAAGTCTTGCCTATGCTCTGCCTACTCCTGTATGCGTCCTGCGTTACCCTGCGTACCTATCTTTAACATTGGGTACGCAGAGACATGGGTTGTATGCAGATGCATGCGTCAATTTTACGTGTGTGGTGACAGCATGGAAACGCAAAATTTTGCGTTTCCGTGCAGTCACCACACACATCAAATCGCCAAATGCGACCGCGTCCGCATACAACGCATGTCCCTGCGTACCCAATGTTAAAGATAGGTATGCAGGATGCATGCAGAAGTAGGCGGACCTAAAGGAAAGAAGTGCAGCAGTGGGCAGGGCTCTACGGAGGAAGTATGCAGCCTTCCGCAAAGCCCCGGTACACAAGTGTGAACCCAGCCTAAGCCATTTGTAGTCTAATAGCTCACCATAATGCCCAATTCCACCTTTTATGGAGGTGAAAGTGGGCCTTTTACATCTTAGGCCCCTGCGTGACTGCACAAGTTGAACCAATGGTATGTCTGCCCCTGCGTATGGAGCATTTAGGGACCAATCCACTAAAACTAGAGTTGTGTACGCCAGTCTTAATGAAGGGCACGCTGGATTATCATGCACCTAAACCATTAATATGAGGTGCACACCATTTAATGAATTAGGAATGTCCCTATTGGAGTAGGTGGCCGGGACTGGGGTGATAAGACCAAAAGTCACAATATTTGGAGGAAGTGAAAAAATTAGCATGACTTATTAAGATCTTTTTGTTCCAGAAATTTGGAGTAAATACCTTAAAGAATCGGCCCCTTAGTGTCTCCCATTCTGAATTTTTCCCATCCCCTACCCGAGATGGTCCAGTCACCTCAAATAAACAATATTGGCTGTAATGGTGATATTGGCAGTTTTGGCCGACTTTAGTTTGATGTTTGTGGGTAGGGCTTAAGAAAATTTGATTGCACTGTCAGAGAAGGAATTATCCACTTTTCTCAGCCATGAGAATAGGTAGGAAGGCTAATTTTCTAACCTGGGGAACTGCTACTAGTTTATTATGTGCATTGTGGACACCGTATAAATCAATCATCAATAAAATAATATATAAACAAAATAAAACAAATCACTAGCGCAGGATGCTAATTTCGTGTATCTGTTCCATTCCAAATGGAAAAGATGTCTATCTTTACAGAGCTGTACTTCTCTCACAACTAGGTCTTGACAGAGATTTCAAAATGCTTTACCCAGCCTGACGCTTCACCAAGGTGGTGACCTTCTCCACCACCCTAGGTGGTGCTAGGTTCACACGACCGAATAAAAAAATCAGCTGATTTCGTCCAAATACAAAACATTTTATCTGCTTTATCATCCATATGCCATGATCAATAGGCAATCAGTACGGCATCTGTATGGTGATGGTTTTTATACATCAGCAGACAATTAAATTTAACAAGACCAAAAACATGCTAATATTGGCAATGTATCTGTAGAAAACGATTGATTGGTGTGGCATTCAATTTTTTTTCGACCCCATAAACTTGAATAGGTGAATTTCATCAGAAGTATGGTAGAGACTGGTGCATGCTGCAATTATATTTATGCAGACATTTGGTCCATATAAAGAATGATCATTTGAACAGCCCAATTAAATAACATTTGTCCGATTACTGACTCGAATTACAGCAGTGTGAACATAGCTTAAAAGATGGCTTTCATTCCTTTGTATCAGCGAGCTATTGTAATCTTCTTGCTATTTGTTAGGCCACGTTCACAAGGCAGGATTTTACCTCAGTGTTTGTAAGCCAAAACCAGGAGTGGGTGATAAATACAGAAGTGGTGACGTGCTTCTATTATACTTTTCCTCTGATTGTTCCTCTCCGGGATTTGACTTACAAATACTGAGGTAAAATACTGACCAAATACTGAATGTGTGCACGTGGCCTTAACCACATAATGAAGTGATTTTTTTGTACAACTTGTCTTGTAAGGTCACGTGCACATGTTCAGTTTTTTACCTCAGTATTTGTAAGCCAAAAACAGAGGAGAGGAACAACCAGAGTAAAAGTATAATAGAAACACCCCACCACTTCTGTATTTATCATCCACTCCCGGTTTTCTCTTACAAATCCTGAGGTAAAATACTGACCAAATAATGAACGTATGAACGTGACCCTTATACTATGGGTCAGTTTTGCCTATTTCACTTGTTTTGATGCTGCACACATTGCATTTAAAGTTTGCAACCATTTTCTATAGAGCGTCAATGCTCACGGTTCTTATCAGTACTTTACATTCTGCAAAATTCATAAATAAAGAGTAAAAAAAAAATCTGTCCTTAAAAAACTCAGAACAAGCTTTGCGTGGAATGCACTAAAACATATTCACATAAAAGAATCAGCTTTGTGTAGTAACGTGGTGACTTATATCACTCCAACATCAGTTTATTGGAATCTGGAATTGAAAGGGGAAATAACAGAGAAGAGAATTTTTTTCTGTATTGTTCATCATGGATTATTTATCTCCCTTTACCATGATACTGCACAGGTAAATAAAGAAAAGTCTGGTTCATCTCACGGAACAGAAGTCATATTGCTATCAGATGGAGAAGATAATTATGATACCAGCCTTTGTTTCCCACAAATTATAGAGAGTGGGGCCATAATTCATGTTATATTTCTCGGATTTAATGAAGAAGCAAAGCTGAGATATATTGCAGAAACTACAGGTGAGCACTCAAATTTACACAGTGTCACTTGCAGCGCACAGATAGTACACACATCTGTACACACAGCACAATATGGCCTCCTTCACATGTCCATGTTTGCAGTATGTCTAGTATCGTTTTTTTTTAACAGATACCGTATGTGCCCATTATAACCTATGCACATGTCCATTTTTTGCCAGGAGCACGAATGACAAGGGTCAATACAAGTATATGGGTCCATGCAAAACACATACAGCACACGGATGTCATCTGTGTACCCTCCATGTGCTGTATGTGTTTAACATTGCAAAGTATAGGAGAAGCTTTGTTATTTCTTTTGCCATACTGGAAAAACACTGATGGCACACTGATGCAAAACACTGATGGCAATGGTACTGTTTATTTCCAGGACCGGTTTTATACAAACATGTGAAGGGGGCCTAAATCTGTGCAGTTACTGCTATTCCAGGTCTTAGGCTACTTTCACACTAGCGTTAACTGCATTACGTCTCAAAACGTCTTTTTTGCAGAAAAAACAGATGCGTCGAAAAAGTGAAAAACGGAGACAAACGTATGCCACGCATACAGCATTTCGACGGATCCGTCGCAAATCCATTAAACGTTTCCGTCGAAAATACTGGATGCGTTGCATACGTTGCATCCGTTTTTACCATCCGTTGCATCCGTTTTTCCGACGGATCCGTTTTTAAAATGGGAGGCTCCCAAATTTGATTGGTTACTGGAAAATAGGGAAAACTATATAGTTACTGTTTTTACAGCCCATCTTTGTGGGTTTTAGTTTTGTGTCAGCGATGGAAGGTGTTCTTGGGAGGATTGCTAGTTTGGTTACCGACGTTATCTTTGAGACGAATCGCCTGGACATCATAGTGCGGGAGAAGGAGGCGGCAGCGGAAAGGCGTAGGATGCTTCTGCAGCAACGGAAACGGAGACGACTGTGGATTCATCCAATTAATGAACTGCGGATGACCCGGGGTGTCCAGTCCACTCTGTACCTGGAGTTGCGGCACAATCCACACAAATTCCACAACTACGTGCGGATGAGGCTGGAAAATTTTGACTTTTTGCTTGCAAAAATGGAGGATGTCATCCGAAGACAGGACACAAGGATGAGGCTTGCCATCACACCGGCGGAGCGGCTGATGGTGACCCTGCGGTAAGCCTCTATTTTTTTATGTCATTGGTCATTTTTAATGTTATATTACATGCTGCAGACAATACTGCGCACTATTTTCTGCAGCATGTAATTTTGGTTTTCTGGGCGGACATTCCACTGCTTTTTTTACACCGGTTTCATGCTTGTTTGATTGTGTGTCCCGTCCTTTAAAAAAAAAAAAAACAGTGAAATTAACAGTGCCATATTGAAACTTGTTGGTCTGTGCAATTTTTGCTAATTTTTTTTTTTTTTTTTTACAGTTTCCTAGCTACGGGTGAATCTATAACTTCGCTCCATTACCAATTCAGGCTGGGCATTTCCACTATTTCTGGAATAGTGAAGGACACATGTCGGGCTATTTGGACCACTTTGCAACCAGAGTATATCCCCCAACCATCCATGGAAATCTGGTTGCGAAGTGCTGAAGAGTTTCAGCAAATTTGCAATTTCACTAATTGTGTGGGTGCAGTTGACGGGAAACATATAAGGATTTCGAAACCGGCAGGAACAGGATCGGAGTATTATAATTATAAGAAGTATTTCTCCATTGTCCTTATGGCTATTGCAGATGCCAACTGCAGGTTCCTTGCCGTGGACATCGGAGCGTTTGGACGGTCCAACGATTCCCAAGTTTTTAAAAACTCACCAATGGGTCGTTGCCTTTATGGAGAGAGCTACGATTTCCCGCCAGCCAGACCACTGCCAGGAACAACTGAACCAGCCATGGAATATGTCTGTGTAGGTGATGAAGCCTTTCAACTGTCGCCGCACCTACTGAAACCGTACAGTAGTCGGAACTTAACTCATACCAAGCGGGTCTTTAATTACCGGCTTACTAGAGCACGAAGAGTAGTGGAGTGTTCCTTTGGCATATTGACGGCGAAGTGGCGAGGTCTGCTAACAGCTATCAAACTGAAAAACACAACTATAGATGAGGTTGTTAAAGCCTGTGTGGTGCTCCACAACTTTGTCCTTTCAAAGGAGCCCGTTTCCTTGGATGATGAAGAGTTGGAGACCACCTTGTGGGACTACCGCAGCAGCTCGGTTCGCTCTACAGGTTCAGTTACAAGGATGAGGGACCAGTTTGCCGATTATTTTGTCTCACCTGTCGGGCGGATCCCGTGGCAAGACATGATTGTGTAACCTGTTTCTCATGTGTTTTGTTTATGTAAAAAATGTGTTTCTACCAAAAAAAAAAAAAAAAAAGACCCAAAAGCGTGGTTTTCTTGCTAGTAAAACCATTGTGTTATACCTTTCACATGTCTGGTGTTTGTTTTTATTAAACCTTTTCTATTATATTACCTTAATAAATCCACACACACACAAAGAATAGAATTTAAATCAGAGAAAATTTTATTTTAACTCTTTTTTAAAAAAAAATTTTTTTTTTTTGACAAAATAAGATATTTTTTTATTTTCCTTTTTTTTTTAAACAGTTTGTTAATATTTGAAAAAAAAAATTTAGCAAGCAATAACAAAACATTACTAAAGGTTTTCAAAGTGTGGGGTGGAGATACTAGGGGAGGAGGGGCAGGAAGGTTGGACCACGTCGATAGATGGGGAAACCCTACTTGTTTGGGGTGCAGTGGAAGGGGGGGTAAAACCAGGAGGCTGAGCAGAGGGGGGTGGTGTGACTGGGTTGGGTAATGGGACTGGTGTGGGGATTGGGGCTGGGTTTGGTAATGGTGCTGGTGTGGGTATTGGGGCTGGGTTTGGTAATGGTGGGTATGGTGTGGAAATGGGGCCTGGGGTGGAAATGGGGCCCTTGGTGGGGCCTGGTGTGGAAATGGGGCCTGGGGTGGAATTGTAGTGGAGGTGTGGGGAGGTGTGTGGGTAGATTGGGGGTCATTAACGGCCTGCAGTAGAGCATTATGGCAGGTATTCATTACCCGCATCTGTTGCTCAAAAGAAAGCTTCTCCATGCTCCTGAGCATGGATTGAAAAAAAATATTGGCCGGATCGGGACTTACAGCTGAATGCAGCCTATCCAAGCGACTGCTGGTTTCCTGGCTTGTTTCACTGATGCGGGATTGCACCATGTTGAAACCAGCAGTCACTTGCTCTCTCAAAATTTTGAAAGAGCCTTGGAAGGATGCATTCAGGTGTAAGAATTCAGGAGCATAGCTCCTTTCCTGACCCCTCTGTCGCTGACGCCACGAACCTAATGGTGGTCTCGAGGTGGCAGGATCAGAGAGGTGGGGTAAAGGGAACGCTATCTGTTCAGCATCAGATGCGAGCAATGAAGCCTGCAATAATGCTCCACTGCTTGGGGCGGATGAAGTGGAGGGGACAGAGGGGTCAGAGGAGGGGACAGAGGGTTCAGAGGAGGGGACTGTGGTGTGGGGCCTACCGACGTGGCCCTCAGTGGCGGACTCAGGAGGGATCGCTCCAGAGGGCGCAGAGGAAGATGCAGGCGCACGGTGGCTGGAGAAGGTGCTGTGAAAGAAAAAACAAAAGAAATTAATACATTGAAATGAAAAAGCCCTGACTGAAAGCAAACTAAGTAGACAGTTTAACATGGTTATTAGTGGGCTGTAGAATACTTACACTCTGCTCAGCATGGTTCGCCTCAGGAAGGAGAGGGCCTGGCCATATTTGTATTTCCTCCTCTTCCTTCCTGCAGAGCCACTCTGGGCCTGCATCTCTGCGTTGAATTCCCTCTTAAAGCGATCCCTCAGTGACCGCCACCGCTTCCTAACCTTTTGAACTGTGAAGACAAGAATCAAAAGAAAAAAAAAATTGGTAAATGCTATACATTACAGTCAGCTCAAAACATCACTGAAAAGTGAATACTTACCTAGTTTGCTCAGCTGCTGAGGATGAAGGCTCTCCCACCTTGGAAAGAGGTTGTGACACACTTCGTCCCAGAGCCGACGGGTGACACTGGTATCGGCATGCCTGCGGTCAGCCATGTTCCACAGCGGCTCCCGCTCGCGAACCTCCTCAATGAGGCTGTCGATGTCGATGTCGTCGTCATCATCATCATCCTCTTCTGCGGGAGCACGCTGTGAAGCCTGTGCCAAAAAAAAGAAGAAAAACAAACAAATTAGTACACTGAAACACTAAAGTACCAATAGAATCCCCCTCCCAAAAAAAAAAAAAAAAAACTCACTGATGGCCGACCGCGGCGACGAGTCCGCCGACTCTGGGAGTGTCTGGGAGAACCTTCAGCGGCAGCAGCAGGAGCAGCAGCAGCAGCCTGAAATAAAGGAAACAAATTCTGAGTTATGTAGGCATATATTTTCTGTGTTTAGTTATGTATGAAAATCTGTTTTGTGTATGGTGCAGTGTGATGTGCGAAGCAACTGTTTCACCACTACTTACACTTGGTTCCTCCTCCACTGGCATCTCTCCACCCGTCTCGCCCCCTTCTGACAGCTCCTCATCTGATTCAGCTTCCTGTTGAAACATAATTTATGCATGTAGTGATAAAAAAAAATGTAAATTAAAAAAAAATAAAAAAAAATTTTGTGTTAACTTACCAATACACGCTGTTGCTGTGGAGGAGGGCTGTCAGAAGAGGACATTGTTGTGGTAGCAAGGCCGGCGGCTGTGGTCCTGGTGTTTCTGTAAAAGTTAAAAGACACTTGCAATCTGCTCTACACATTGAAGCAGCAGATTTGGGGTCTTCAAAACTTACTTTGAAAGATTTGTGGCTGTGGTCCTGGTGGGCTGGTCAGTGGCTGACAGGCGGCGGCTGTGGTCCTGGGCTGACAGGCGGCGGCTGTGGTCCTGGGCTGACAGGCGGCGGCTGTGGTCCTGGGCTGACGACAGCCGGTGGATGTGGTCCTGGTGTCTCTAAGTTAAAAGACACTTGCAATCTGCTCTACACATTGAAGCAGCAGATTTGGGGTCTTCAAAACTTACTTTGAAAGATTTGTGGCTGTGGTCCTGGTGGGCTGGTCAGTGGCTGCGGTCCTGGTGTATCTGTAATATGTATAATTGATTTATAGTTAGACCACCCCCTGAACTAGGTAATGTTTAACGATAAACACCCTGCAAAAATGATGTCAGAAATGTTCATTACAGGTGAACACCAAAACATCCCCAAAAAAGTTGCACGTTATAGCATTCATTTCCATGTCCCAAAAAATAACACTTTGAAATGTTAAACCCACCCTGCAAAAATATATTTGCCACATTTTATTTTAAAAAATCACCCTCCCCCCCCCCCCAAAATAAAACCTTTTCAGCATAACCTTTATTAAAAAATAAGCCCTCAACCAACTCTGTATTGTATGTGTAACCATTGGTACATACACCAGTTTTAAATTTACCTTTATGAAATGATACTACGGACATTTTTTTAAAAAACATTTTATTATTCTCTTTTTTTTCACTTTTTTTAAAAAAATCACAATTAGCAGCTGAAATGCTCTTTATTTTAAATACAAGTACATCAACTGTAAATGGTTTTAACAGGAAAATAAAATCACTTTTAAATAGAAAAAAAAAACACTCACACATTCAAACCACAAGCTGCAGACCACTAGACTTTTAAAAAATACATCAGATTAAAAAACAAACAAAAAAAAACAACATTTTAACCACATGCTACACAGACCACTATACAGTCAATACATCAGAAAAAGGCAATTAACCAATTAAAGCCTGGACAAATGCACATGCAATCAACAAGACGCACACAAACATGCATGGTATGTGTCCACATTCCGAATTGCATCAGGATTTGGTCAGAATTTTCCATCAGTATTTGTAAGCCAAAACCAGGAGTGTAACAATTTGAGGGAAAGTAGGAAAACAGGCACACTTTTGCTTTTATCACCCACTCCTGGTTTTGGCTTACAAATACTGATGTCAAATCCTGACCAAATCCTGATGCAATCCTGAACATGGACACATACCCTCCCACATGAGCAGGCATAAGATTGGCAAAGGCAAGGTGCAGGCACATTACTTACAAAAGCACAAAGCCATACAAAAATACACACACACACGCACGCACATAAGCTTTATGCAAATACACATATGTACAACAAAGGCAGAAAGGTGAACCCAATCAGAAGACGCATACACACTCACATACACATACAAATGGCTGACAATCCTTTGGCTGGAGCTGCAGGTCTTCACAGTGGCTGGCATCATGGTGGATCTGGATTCTAGCATGGCACTGGCTGGTGCAGGACGATGGCAGGCCTCAGGTTCTCTTCAGGTTTTAAGCTCTTGCTGTAGTCAGTAGTACCTCATACACACAGAAATGCACAGGCACACAGATGCACACAAAAATTGCAATACTCACACTGGCTCTATGGTGGCTGGAGTCTTGTGGCTGGAGTCCTGTGGCTGGCTCCTGTGGCTGGCTCGGGTCTTGCTGGCAGTCTGGAGTCTTGCTGGCAGTCTGGAGTCTTGCTGGCAGGCTTCTTCTCTGTAGGCTTCTTGCTGGCATATGTGGGGTTGAAGGCCCAGGCCAGGTTTATATAGATTTGGGGGTGTCTGGCCAATTGGCAACAACATCCTGCTTCTGAGCATGCTCAGTGTAAAAAAACGTATTGCAGCGCTGTATTGCGTCGTACGACGTGTCCCGACGCATCCGTCGCTCATAGGCTTCCATTGCAGCCAACGACGTATGCCGCAGGATGCGTCGCGACACGTTTTTTAGGCGGAGACAAAAAACGTTACAAGCAACGTTTTTTTGAGACGACGTGTCGCCAAATTTCGACGCATACGTCGTAAAACGTACACGACGTATGCCAATCCGTCGCAATACGTCGCCAATACAAGTCTATGGGAAAAAAACGCATCCAGCAAAAACTTTTGCTGGATGCGTTTTTTAGAAAAAAAGACGTTTTGAGACGTAATGCAGTTAACGCTAGTGTGAAAGTAGCCTTAGGGGTGGGTGAGGGAACTATGACTGATACGTCGCCAATACAAGTCTATGGGAAAAAAACGCATCCAGCAAAAACTTTTGCTGGATGCGTTTTTTAGAAAAAAAGACGTTTTGAGACGTAATGCAGTTAACGCTAGTGTGAAAGTAGCCTTAGGGGTGGGTGAGGGAACTATGACTGACAATATAAGGAATACTGTAGCTGACATTGTGGTGGGATAGGATACAGATTTATGCATTGTGGTTGAACACCATGACTAGCAGTATGATGGAACAATGTGGTGGAAAATAGAGTGGGACAGTGTGGTTGATATTGTAGTGGGGAACTATGGCTGTATTATGGTGGAGCAATGTGGCTTGGATTGCTGCAGGAAAATGTGAATGGCAATGTTATGGAGCACTGGTTGGCAGTATGGTGAGGCAATGTGGCTGGTATTGTGCTGGGGCACTATGGCAGACATTGAGGTTCAACTCAGTGTCTGGCATTGTGGTTGGGCACTGGGCTGCTATATTGGTTGGATGCTGTAAATTGCATTGTGGTAGGGCACTGTGGCTGGCAGGGGTGATGTGGCACTGTGACTGATATTGTGGTGGGGCACTGTGGCTGGCATTGTGGTGAGGCACTATGGACAGCATTGTGGTGGGGCACTTTGGCAATTTGGCAGGACATTGGCCGTTGTTGTCACAGACCAGAAAATTGTGGCAGGTATTGTGGTAAGCCACTGTGGCATGCATTGTGGTGGGGCAATATGGTTGGCACTGTGGTGGGACAATGCCATGTCTACCATTGCGGTGTGAAACTGTGGATGACAATCTAGCGGAGAACTGTGTATAGCATTGTGCTTGGGCACTCTGGCTAACACTATTCTGGGGCACTATAATTGTGCACTGTGGCTTTGGCATGCATGCTGGTGGGGCAGTGTAGCTGACCCTGTGATGGAGCACTGTGTTTGTCAGTGTGATACAGCACTATGGCTAGCATTGTGGTAGGACATTGTGGCCAGCATTAGGCTGTGGTACTGTGGCTGGCATTCTGGTGGGGCATTGTGGCTGGTATTGTGGTTGGACACTGTGATTGCCATTGTGGTAGGACACTGTGGCCAACATTATGGTCGGGTACTGTGGATGGCATTGTGGTATAGCAATGTTGCTGGTATTGTGGTCGGAAACTTTGTTTGTCATTGTGGTAAGGCACTGTGGTGGGGGTCTGAGGCTGGCATTTTGTTGGGGCACCATGGTTGTCAGTATGAAGGGGCATTCTTGCTGGCATTGTGGTGAGGTGTGGCTTGCATTAATTGTGGCTTACTTCTGTGGCTTAAACTGTAGTGGGGGACTTTGTCATCGTGGTCGTGCACTGAGGCTGGCAATCTTGTGGGATACTGTGGCTAGCATTGTAGTAGGACCCTATGGCTGGCAGTATGATGGGTAACCATGCCTGGCATCGTGGTTGGGAATTGTTTCAACAATGAGATAGGACAGAACAGAACAACAGAATTAAAAATACTAATGCAAACATCACCTTGCTGTCAAAGAATCTGCCCAAATTTACATTTTTTTGTTTCAGGTGGAAAAACATTGTTATCCACAGATAGCGTGGATGCAAATGGTTTAATTGATGCCTTCAGTTCAATTTCAGCTAATAATGGAGATGTTACTAAGCAGTCTATACAGGTGAGTTTATATGGTCCTCTATGATTCGCTACAAACTAGAAAGCACATTTCATCTGAAGGTTGTCCAGCATTTCAAAAACCACATCTGTTTTCTTATAAATACTACCACATCTGTCCAAGGATATTGTCTATTACAGCAGTTCAACTATATTGCGGTAAATGGAGCTAACCTGCAATACATCTTACAACCTCGCGACAGTTGTGGCACTATTTTGGAATAAAGCAGCCATGCTGGACAATCTTTTCCTAGTATGATTTGTTTTTTTCATTAACCTATAGTATAGAAACAAACATCATTAATACTCAATGAAATTAAATCTTATTTTGACAGCTGGAGAGCCTTGCCTCAAGTCTTCAACCAGCTCAGTGTCTGAACGGCACAGTTTTCATTGATAATACAGTGGGGAATGACACATTCTTCCTGGTCACTTGGCAAACCGCGATACCTAGTATTAATTTGCAAGATCCAAATGGGCTCATATATACCTCATCAGAATTTGTCAGTGATGCCACTTCTAAGTCATCAAGACTTGCTATTCCTGGAACAGCAGAGGTAACAGTTTCCTAATCAAAAGTTAATTTTAAGACCATTTTCTTTTAAAGGGCTTTTGCCCTACTGGAAAACCGCCTTCTCAATAGCACCAACCTGTAAAGCTAATTTTAAAAAAATGTGTGAGCCACTGATTGCCTGCAGTAGTCAAATTACACCCAGAAGAAATAGCGGGGGGATCGGAAGAGCGACAATGGTGTGAACTTTTATTACTCTGTTCTGCAGGCTGGAGCTATTGAGAAGGGGTTGTTCAATACTGGACAACCCTTTTAAGGTTCAACATTCTGCAGTAATTATTTAATGCATATTTTTAGCATTCATTGGTCTGTTTTTTTTACGCAGAATGCCAAATATTCTCCGTAAACATATACTTTTACAATATAATTCTGTCTGCAAGCAGTCACGAGTAGAGGCAATTAAGTGTATACTGTCTGATTATTGAGTCCAATGTACTAAAAGTATGCAAAACAATCCAGCAAGAAGTTTTTAGTTTATAAGAATTTCTGCAAGATCTTGAATTGTAGAAATCCTACAGTGAACAAAGGAGTAATACATTTTCTGCTCAGTACCATCTTCAACTCTTCTGTGTTGGTAGGTAACAGGGCTGGGCAGACAGGCGACGACAGGGAAACTTCTGCTGCAGCTAGTTGTCTTACAGCCAGACATAGGGCAGTGGGGAATTTGAGGAAGTGGATATGATTAATCCTCTGA
The DNA here is from genome assembly GCF_051348905.1 of Ranitomeya variabilis. Taxonomy (NCBI): domain Eukaryota; kingdom Metazoa; phylum Chordata; class Amphibia; order Anura; family Dendrobatidae; genus Ranitomeya; species Ranitomeya variabilis. The sequence goes on along the minus strand of NC_135239.1, from coordinate 63,402,502 downwards.
GGCACACAAAAACATTCTTTATATATTACTCAGTTTTAGTAGGAGACAAAAAAGCATTGAAGGAATGGTGATTTTGAGACGAAAACAAACTTCCCATCGAGACTATGCCTGTTTTTACACCTTATTAGGACTTTGGAACATCATAGAGGAGCGTTAGAGGACTCTTACTACTTATGAAGAAACAGAGGAGAGCTGATGAACTTGGGTTGTTCAAGTATTACACTCATGAATGGCCGGCATGTAATATGACATTTTTCCTGCAGCTGACCCTGCACTGCAAATATACTGTCGACTTCAGCTTCTCCCGACGACATGTATCCTATCCATTTTTATTGTCAAAATGTTCCCTATTTTGCTAAATTTACCAATTTGATGTTTTTTTTCTTCTGTTTAGAGAGGACCATGGCGTTACAGTCTCTGCAATACACTCAGTTCAGTTGAAGCTTTAGGTTTAGTTGTAAATTCCAAGGCTTCAGATGAAAAAGTTTCTCCGATTATTGTAAATGCTCATATGAACCAAGACATTAATCAATATCCCAACCCTATGGTTGTCTATGCATCAGTAAGTCAAGGACTGATGCCTATCACAGGAGCAAAAGTGACTGCAATCATTGAACCTGTCATAGGATCAATAGTCACCATAGAACTTCTGGACAATGGAGCAGGTAATTGTTATAACTGACCCATTTTTAATAATATTTGTTATGAGTATATCCACCATTATGAATCTGCCATTATGGACAAATTATGTTGTTTTTTAGCTGTGTTCCATATTTTCAGAGAAAATACTGCATACTTATGCACATAGTATGATATTTCTGTATAATAAGACTGTACGGAATTTTATATGGAAAGATGATATGCAAATTGTCTCTTCAGATAGAAAGAGGACTTAAACTCCATAGCGCCACCTGTTGGAAGTAGCGATCCAACAAGTCACAATCAACCCTTTAACGAGTCGTGCAATATGACTTAGGATAAAAGCCAAATCAGTATCTCAATATGGAAAGATGGCCATCTATCTGTGTTTTAGAAGCCATAATAATCACTTGTAACTCTTTATATTTAATTTACCTTACGTCTTCATACCAAAACTAACTCTGATTGTAAGCTTGTAGTGGTTGTCCACTACTTTTACACTGATACCCTAAAGATAGGCCAAGTCATCTATGTCTGATCAGTCGGGGGTTGACACCTGACCACCCACTGATCAGCAGTTTATGGTGTAGGTGTCAGCCATAACTGGTGAATTATGGAGCTGCACAGCACAGGTCCATCAACTGTATAGTGGCCACGGTCGGGTACAGCACATCCATCACCTAATGAAATCAATAGCTGGCGGATGTGCAGTACCCGGCCATGGCCAATATTCCATCGACAGAGCTGAATTGTGCAGCTCCATTATTGAGCAGTTCCAGCCGCCTCCAACATCGGGAACAGCAGATTTTGCTATAAAATAAATGAGCCAAGTTGCAACTTGCAATAAAATCCATGACAGAGATGAGTCGTTTGTGACTTGCAACAGAAAATCCAACTTATTTGGAAATATTTAGGAAAGTCGCAGATACTGTACACTAGTTTACAAGGCCAACATTGATGGACCAGGCTTGATCTTGCATAAAAATAAATACAATATGCAAAAAATGTATTATTGGTATTATTGGCATTGGTCAATATTTTGGCCAAAATATGCAAGCTCACAAAATTATGAATGTGCTTCCCATGTCACTGCCGTGCCATTCTAAAAAGCAAGAAACGAAGTAGAGAAACGACGATCTGAGAAGATGAGGCAGAAGGAACCAAGCATTAGGTGTTGTGGCTACACATAAAAAACGTATGGTCAATTTTCAGTCCCAGGGTGGAGGGTCGCTTTAGGCGACAAAAGATAATTCAAATTTTCTAGCAGTAAATTCACTCAAAATTGTCAATTCTGTCATTTGTTTTCATGTACATTCAGCTCTGATGTACAGGAAACACAATATGTGAAATAATGAGTACTGCGTCAAGATCAATAATATTTCTGATATTAACATACTAGCCAGCCTCTCTGAGAGTGTGCTTGACCCTTTATCTAAAACCCGCAATATTTGTAAGACTATAATAATAATAATTTGGAATAATAATTAAGAACACTGTTATTGATATTATTCTATTTTTTTTACCTTAGTACTAATGGGAATAAAAAAAATTATTAAAACGATGATGCATACAGATGTAAGTAAATGTCTTTATGATATGCTGTTTTCAGGTCCTGATATTATGAAGAATGATGGAATATATTCCAAGTACTTCATGCAGTTTTCAGAAAATGGAAGATATGGTCTAAAAGTAAGAGTTGAAAACAATGAGAAGGGTAAAAGTCGTCTGATCCTTCCCAAGAACCGTGCTCTCTATGTTCCAGGTTTTATCATAGATGGTAAGAGACTATTCAGACACTTTATTAGACTAGAGATGCAATATATTTAAAGAGGACCTTTCGCCAGATGAAAAATGGCCAGTTTGTGCTATCATTTTAATGCCACTGCGCCCCTGATTATGCTACCTTTTTAAAAAATTATTCCATATAGTATATTTTTATTTGGTAAAAAATTTTCAATGTCTTTGCAAGGGGCATGTCTCACAAGGTAATAATACAGAGCAGCCTACATTTAGAGAGTCCTGGGAGTGGCGCCTCCGTCGCAAAGACCAGAAAAATTAGCACTAGCTAAAAAGCCCCTGTCTCTGCAACCATATAGCTAATAAAAAAAAAAAAAAACATCTTACTCATGGAAGCAACAGGAATAAATTAAGAGCAACAAAATGGCCAGCCTCTTTTGACCTGGTGACATGACCTCTTTAATTTCCTCTAACTAATTGTTAGGGCTAGTGGAATGCACCGAGTATAGGAAGGAAACAACAAGGTGCGTTCGCAGCCCAGGGTCCACCGTGCAGAGATATCTGCTGCAAAGTAATTGGCGTCACTATATGGCGGTATAAGCGAACTCTGTTAACTTCACAGAATCGCAAAGATATGAAAACGCTGTGCCCTGTTAACCTCACAGAGGATCACAGCTACCTAACTGAGCAAAGCAAAGAGTGGTCATGCAGACAGCATAGCACACAAACAACTCCTCACCGGAGGTGCCGGTATTCTAGGGGCTTATTTCAGCCGGGCCCTGAATCCAAGCATACAAAACTCCTCACCGGAGGTGCTGGTATTCTAGGGGCTTATTTCAGCCAACCCTGACCACATGCAGACTGTTGTGAATTCCGTTCTCGGACTCCCTCCTGTGGTCGTGAATGGTACTTTGGTTAGTTCTGCTCTTGGACTCCCTCTGGTGGCTTTGAGCGGAACTGCTGGTCACTGAGGTTGGCTTTCTCAGCTGCTCTCGTTTATTGCTATGCTGGCTTCCCTATTTAACTCCACTCAAATCGTTACTTCATGCCAGCTGTCAATGTCTCAGTATTGGTTCAGATCTCTCTTGGACTTCTCTGAGGACCTGTCTACTCCAGCAGAAGCTAAGTCTTTGCTAGTTCATTTGTTGTTACTGCTTTTTGAATCTATTTCTTAGTACTGCTAAATTCTAGTCCAGCTTGCTATCATGATATTCCCTTGCTAGCTGGAAGCTCTGGGGTGCAGAGTTGCACCTCCACACCGTTAGTCGGTGTGGGGGTCTTTTTGCATACTCTGCGTGGTTTTTGTAGTTTTTTGTGCTGACCGCATAGTTCCCTTTTCTATCCTCTGACTATTTAGTGAAGTCTGGCCTCCTTTGCTAAAACCTGTTTCATTCCTGTGTTTGTGACTTTCCTCTTGACTCACAGTCAATATATGTGGGGGGCTGCCTTTTCCTTTGGGGAATTTCTCTGAGGCAAGGTTAGGCTTCTATTTCTATCTTTAGGGGTAGTTAGCTCTTAGGCTGTGAAGAGGCGTCTAGGGAGAGTTAGGTACGCTCCACGGCTATTTCTAGTGTGTGTGATAGGAGTAGGGTTTGCGGTCAGCAGAGTTCCCACTTCCCAGAGCTTGTCTCGATTTCTAGTTTACTCATCAGGTCATTCCGGGTTCTCCTAACCACCAGGTTCATAACAGCAGACATGACCACCAAGTAGCAAAACTCATAACATAGGTTGCTACTGGCGCATGGCCGTGTGGCCATGTGAAACTTATATAGCTGCAGCAGACAAGGACCTTCCTAGTGGTCCAATTGGAGCTGCTACAGTACCTAAGTGTGTGACCCGTGACCTCCAATGAGAGGTCCTCCCGTGGGCATCCTCGGTGTGTGCAAAGCAGGACTTAGTCCCAGAAAATCCTGCTCGCCACTGACCAGTGCTGGCTACAAAAGCAGAGCCTGGAAATGCAGCAGTAACCCTTTGCACAGTATTAGGCTGAGCGAGACGCTGGGACCGACGTCTCCGCTTAGCAGGCTCCACTGAGGCTGATGCAGAATGGAAGACCGCAGCAGACATGGCTCAAGATTCCCCCTGTGCAGCAGCGGGAACTCGACCCCTAACACTAATAACCTCAAAACTAGGGACCTATTGCATTATCTTGGCTTAAATTGGGCAAGAGTAGCTGTAAACAAGTAGGTGGATGCAACAATGCAGAGGACTCAGTAGTAACTTAACCAACATATATGTATTTGATTAACTTGGATACTGCAAAGAATGGAAATACAGCAAATTATTATACAATGAAAATACATCAATGCGGCTATACTGGGTATTAGCACAATTCTGTTCTTGCACTATTGTTCTGTTGTTAAAAGAGAACGACTATTATCGTCAGGGGTGTCTTGGACCTAATACCTCTACCATCACGGACGGTACTATTAGGACCGTCACCGTCATCTCTCTCTACGATGCTACGCCATTCGGCCACAAGTCCCTTATCAGCCAGTCACTTTGTACACCCATTGAACTGGCAGAACTATTCACCTGAAGCACAGCCCTAGTCATCTTTGTACCGTACGTCAACACCAGAAGACATAGCTCACAAGAATGTCCCTGTTTTGCGGCCTAGCCGTCTACCTCTACCTTCGATCTGCCCACTCGACTCGGGTCTCCCAGCTCTGGTTTCGCGCTTCCGGTTCTGGTCTTTCGGCTCTGGATCTAGTTACTCAGTTATGTGTTGTGAATTCTGTTTTTGGGCTCCCTCTGGTGGTTACTGGTGGTACTGGCTGACTTTTGTCTTGCACCTGTTCCCATCAGGAAACTGGGAGTTTCCTATTTAGTCTGGCTTCTCAGTCATTCTAGTGCCGGCAATCAATGTTACCAGAGCACCTCTGTTGCTTGCTACCTGCTCCAAGTCTGCAATTCAGCTAAGTTGGATCTTTGGCATTTTTTGTGTTTGTTTGTCCAGCATGCATTTATATTTCTCTTGCTGCTGGAAGCTCTAGTGATCTGAAATTACTACTCCGGTGTCATGAGTTGATAACGGAGTTAAAGTAATTTCAGGATGGCTGTTTAGGGTTTTGAGGTGACCGCGAAGTCCTCTTTTGTATTTTCTGCTATCTAGTCAGAGGGCCTCTCTTTGCTGAATCTATATTCATACTGCGTACGTGTTTTCCTCTTACCTAACCGTTATTATATGTGGGGGGCTACTATCACTTTTGGGGTTTCCCTGGAGGCAAGCCAGGTCTGTGTATTCCTCTACTAGGGGGTAACTAGATCTCCGGCTGGTGCGAGGTGTCTAGGGATAATCGTAGGCACACCCCCTGGCTACTATTAGTTGCGTGTTAGGTTCAGCGTCGCGGTCATCTGAGATTCCATCATTCCTAGAGCTAGTCCGTTTTTGCCTGAGTCCCTGCCATTGGGAACCATGACAGTTATGGTTATTCGGTTCTTCACTGAGTTCTAGTTACTTGCAATGGTGGTTATAAGCCAACTCTGCTGCACCGCACATCCGTCCTACCACAGGTTCAGGCACCGACTCCTCTCCTTCTCGGCCCTACTCAGCCTTTTATAATTAATAACTGCGCCACAGCAGTCACCTGACCTTGGGTATCGTTAAACATCTTCCCCTCAGGAACCATGTATTTCTTCCTATAGATCCTGCTGATACAATTCCTCATATGTTATTTTCCGTTGTCCTTCAACATTTGACCAGCAAATGGCGGTGCCTGTTTGCTATCTTGCTATTTTCCAGAAATACCCATTAAATGCATAGCACCATGGAGCATAGCTTGTAGACAAGCAATTGTAGAGACTGTGTCAGAACGATTGAAATGAAGCAATGGAGTCATTATAGCACTTTATACATGAGTCTTAGGCCGGGTTCACACTTGCATGCAGGACGCATGCTGAAGTAGGCGGAGCTTAAGGGAGGATGTGGGCAGCGACCCGCAGACCACCCACACGCAAGTGTGAACTTTAGGCACATTGTACATAGCAGAACAGGGCTCCATCTGGCTTTATACCACTATATGGTGGACCTTGCATCACCGCATGTCAGATATATTTTTCCCTAGAAAAAGTGTTCTATTGTCAGTGTGTCAGTCCTAAGTACCATCAAAGGCAGCACATAAATTATAATAACAGACTATTATCACAACCCATGTGTTAGCCCAAGAATTTAGGTGGTACAATCAGGAAGGGGTCATCTGCCAATCTGCCACTTCATCCAGTCAATGCAATGATCCTTTCACTTGCTTCTCTTTATAGGTACTATTACCATGAACCCTCCACGGCCTGAAACAGCAGAGGAAGATCTTATTGTTGGAGAATTCAGTAGAACCTCTTCAGGAGGCTCTTTCGTGGTATCTAATGTGCCCTCAGGTCCTCAACCCGATATCTATAAACCTGAGAGAATAACTGATTTGGCCGCGAACATTGTTAATGATATGATTGTGTTATCTTGGACTGCCACTGGTGATGATCTGGACCAGGGGAATGGTGAATAATATTTTTGTTTTATTCTGTAATAGAAAAAGTCATATACTATCTATCTATATCCTTTGCTCTCCTTTATGGGTGACTGGTCTCCTACATCTGGGCCAGTCACATTGGTAACCTGTTTCCCTACTCATCTGCTAGCCATCACAAATCAACATGGCTCTTTCTTACTACAGAGAACCTCTGCAACTGACACTAAATGGAGGCAAGCCAGCCCTTAAAGGGGTTGTCCAGGTTTAGTATGAAAGTCTGCAGTCATTCTATGTGATGGTGGAATTCCAGTTCCTCATAGTGCGTTCATTGCTCGCTGTCAGGATTCTTTGGTGTTGGCGATGACAGTGGGCAGTCATGTTACCACAAGTATGCAATATGCATATTTACAGCCACATTCCAAATAATTGTGCGCAATCTCACTCAATACAGGTGAATTGAGCGAAATCGTGCGTGTCTAGTGAGAATGTGGCCAGAAATATGCATATCACAAAATTGTGATCACATGACTGCATGATCTCATCGCTGACACCAGAGAATCCTGACAGTGTGTGCTGTGCACGCTGTGAAGATTCAATTATCTGCAGTCAGATAAAGTGACTTCAGACCTTCATCACTAACCTGGGCAATCCCTTTAAATAACCTCTGTCATTTCCCCCTCCAGAGTCTCCTGGTCAATACATTTAACTCTTCACTCACTATGCCACTGTAATTTTCAGTATGACTCAGCACTCTCTTCAGACATAAAGCATACCCTTGATGAATGGATGGATGGATAGGAGATGTGATATTAAATACAGTATTTTACTTCTTGTTCTCCAGCTTCCGGCTATGACCTAAGAATGAACATCAACCACCATGACCTCAGAACCAACTTTGCTGGATCGACACAGATCAACATCACTTCTCTTACTCCCTTGCCGGCTGGATCCCGAGAAACCTTCTCATTCGCGCCAGAAAATGTTGAGATAAAAAATGGCACCGTTCTTTACTTTGCTTTAGTTGCCATTGATAAAGTCTCCCAACAATCAGATGTGTCAAACATAGCCCAGGCCGCTCTCGTCATTCCACCAACCCCAGCTCCCACAACTGTGAGGGCTACTCACAGATCCTCAACAGATCCTCCTCCAGCCAAGGACAGCTCTGATGGACTGAGCATAACAGAGATTGCATTGATAGTGTGCGCAGCTGTCATTGCTATCTGTATCATTATAAGTATTACTATCTGTATTGTCAGCTGTAATAAGAGGAAAAGTAATCCGCAAGTGAGAGTGTAAAATTAGAAACTTCCCATATTTGTAAATTAAAGTGTCAATATTTTATGTACAGTATATTGTTTCCACGTAAATAATTATTACATGTGGATATATTAAACATTAATTTATTTTAGGCATTATTCTTCGAAATGGCTTCTTCTGTGCCTCCAAGGCTGTGTGTAAATGCTCTTAAACTGCTTTAACCAGTTCCATTTTCTTCCGTCCTTGACCAAGCAGATTTTAGGCTTTTATCGTACATGCGCTTTTTAACTGTTAAAAACATTTTCTCATTCAGATATTAAACTAGTTTTTGCCTCTTTTTTTAAGATACATGGAGCTTCATCTCTATTTCATTTTTATATACTTTTTTGTTTTTGTTGCCGATATCAGGGGGATGTGTAAAGAAAAAATATGTCCATTTTTCACATTTTTTTATTATCACACAAAGGAGTGTTAAACAAAATGTTCACCCCTTTCCTTCAAAATTTTTTTGTATATTGAACTTATCTTTTTCCAATGGACGCAGTATTAGAAACAGCACTTTTTTCTTTTTTTTTTTCATTTTATCATGCTTTTTTATTTATTTTGAAATGTATTTCAACACACTGTGCCTATAGGACCTTTGGATGGCATATGGACACATTAAAGAGGTTGTCCAAGCTTGAAGCTAAAGTCTGCATTCACTCTTATGTGACTGTTGACTTTTGAATCCTCACAACATGCACTCTGCACACTGTCAGGATTTTCTAGTTCCCCAAAGCTAGGAGCGGGCAGTCATGTGATCTCAAGCATGCAATTTGCATACATGCTGGGCAAAGCCGGACATCACTAGTCGAAATGTGATCATAAGTATGCAAATCACAAGCTTGCGGTCACATGATAGCCTGCTCCCAGCGGTGAAAAGGGAGAAATTCCTGACAGCACACAATGTACACACTGTCAGAATTCAAAAGTGTGCTAAGACAGTAACCTTAAGCCTGGACAAACTCGTTAATACATTTGTGTTATTGCTGATTTCCACGGTATATTAGCCCAGTTACAGAAGAAAATCATTCTTTCATATTCAGAACAGATCTTTTTGTGTTTCCTAGGACTCAGATGCTCCTGTTTTCACTCTACACCCAGAATTCACATGATCACTAGGTCCAGAGAAGGAAGCACAGTAAGTGTTTCCTAATGTGTATACTCAGCGCTTGGTCAGTGCTGTATATACAGTGATTAAGAAGGTAGACATGACAATAAATCATATCTGCCTTCTCTGAAGGGTGTCTGACAGCTGGATCCCTGGCCCCACAGCTGCACAATGATGTGCACATGCTCTACAATGCTGTGATGTTTTAGAACGTCATTGCAGAATTCAATGAGGACAGCCCAGACAATTAAAGTCTAAAGGCAGTACCTTATTTGGAACTGTAGAATTATACAAATATATTGGAGTGAGGTCATAGCCACATTGGAGCAGTTAATTGGCATACTGATCGAATGTAATCCAGAGATGTGCATCCTGGGTGCCGTAGATGAGGAGATGTGAGTCCACCATGATAGAATACTTCTTCGGGAAGTTCTATTTATAGCTAGGAAAGCGGTAGCATTGAGGTAGATGGGGGGGATCTCCTTAGATTAATCAGTGGAAGAAACAAGTGAATGACATAATTCCTTATAAAAATATATTATACAGAAACAGAGGATGTCCCCAGAAATTTCAGAAGATTTGGGAAAGGTGGTGTAACTCGCCATTGATGCACTTGGCTGCAGGAAATATGGTCTCTTCAAGTGGAATCTTTCAATAAAAAGAGTTTAAAAAAAGTCTAAAGGCAGTCCTGAACTAGTTAAAAGAGATGTACCAAGTATATAAGTCGTCCCCTGTTGATTAAATAATAAGATAGGGGATAATTAATTGATTATGTTGTCCAATTGCAATTACCCCCACCAATCGAACCTGGCTCTTGGAGTGAAGGATGAGCATGCGCACCTCTGCTCCATTTATTCAACCTGATATAGTTGAGTACAGCACTCGGTATTTTTCAGCAGTCCCATGCAGAATGGGTAGAGCAGAATTGTCCATGCTTTACTTCCACTTCACTTAGGTGGGGCTGTGCAGATTGGTGGAGCTACTATCAGGGACCTATTATACTGAGGATAGCCTTTCTTAAGAAATAACTCATAAAGTTGGCACAAGACCATTAAGTTACACTTTACTTGACCCTGTAAGTCGATTTAGGTCAGTAGTGGCCAACCCAACATATTGTGTGGGCCTTAAAAGGCAGCACATCACATTCAATCATGGTCAGGTCAAGAGGTAAGAAAAACATTTGACCTTTTCAGCCAGCTGCATTTGTGACCACTGTTTTCTCAGATATTTAATTTACCTAACAACAGCTTTGACCTCAGCCGCCCAAAAAGAGATGAAAACGTTTCAATCTCCCAGGACTTGTAACCTAAAATAAATATGAGAACACCATATAAGAAAGTCCACTTATGATTTTCTATAAGTAGCACAATCATACACATGATGCAAGTTTTGGACATGACAAGACACCACTGTGTCCCCATAAAAAGAAGACAGAAGAGCCCCTATGGGCATACAGGATTGTTCCTGGCTGATCAATAACATGAGGTATTAAGCTATAACATTTGTTTGCTCTCACCTGGAGGTCGCGCCTCAGGCCACAGAAAGTGGTTGGGCTCCCAGTTTAGGATCTTTGGGTCCATAAATGACATAGAAATGTCTACCTATCTAACAGCAAGAATAAGGTAACTCAACAGCACAGCAGGCACATTTGTAAAAGCCAATCTTTTAGGCTGGTTTCACACATCCGTTTTTTTTCGGTATCAGAAAAAAAGGTACCAGAGATGTCAGTGTCCGTGTGTGTAATACTTGTGGCACACATGTTGGAACCGTGTGCTGCCCATGTGCAGCATCAGGACCACAAGTATGGGCGCCTGAGAAGAAGTGGTACAGTAAGTGCTGTTTCCCAGCGCCAGGTGCTGAAGACCACTTGCATCGCTCTCCCCAGCTCTGCCAACGATCAGTGCAAGCAGGGGAAAATGATGAGCGTTATATTCAACTAATAACAGAGACAGCAGGGAGCTGATGATGGACTATTACTCCCATTAGCCTACACCTGCTGACGCTAATAACGGCGAGAGCAGAAGCGTCTGATGTGAATATTCATCTCCCTAAATAATTTAAAAAAACGGTGTGCGGTCCCCCCATTTTTGACAACAAACCTTGCTAAAGCAGACAGCTGGGTGCTGGTATTCTCAGGCTGCTAAGGGGACATTGACATAGGCCTCCCCCAGCCTAAACATAGCAGCCCACAGTCACCCAGAAAAGGCATATCTATTAGATGCACCAATTCTGGCGCTTTGCCCAGCTCTTCCCACTTGCCCTGTAGCGGTGGCAAGTGGTGTTCATATTTGTGGGGTTCATGTCACCTTTGTATTGTCTGGTGATATCAAGCCCATGGCTTAGTAATGGAAAGGCGTCTGTAAGACACCTATCTATTACTAATTCTATAGCTGTATGGTAAATAAACACAGTAAATATAAAGTCCATTATTTGAAATAAAACAAAACACACTTTTCCATTTTTTAAAAAAAATAATAAACACGGTTATAATAATCATTTCACTGAATCCCTCATCTCCTGTAATAAAACAAAAATAGAAAAACAACAATATCCCTCACCTGTCCATCGTTCTGTCCCACACAGTAATCAATGTCTGGGGGATAACAGTTCTCAACTTGGACGGTGCCAACATGCAACTGTCCAGGCTGAGAACCACTGGTGAATGAGCTGCTGCGAGTGCAGCATCAGTGACCAGCGGTGACGTCATCGAGGTTACTGCTGGTCAGTGAGGCTTCGTTCTCAGTCAGGCTGAACTGTGGTGACCTCAGCACCGTTGGGAAAAGTCAGTGATGAGGTTACCGCAGTTCAGCTCAGTGAGTTCACAGCAGATCACGACAGTTTCCAGTAATGTGTCACTTACTTGGCTTGTTTCAGTAAAATCAGTGTTTATCAGCAGGAGATTATCACTAGAAGACTAGTTGTCTCGTGCCATGTAGTCTTCCTGCTCTGTGTAGCCCCACCTCCACCACTGATTAACAGCTTTCTGACAATGTACAATGGGATTAAACAGAGCTCAGCATTGTACACACTGATAGATGTACAGTAATTATATCAAAACTACACCAAGCAGCCCAGTAAGTACACCAAGCAGCCCAGTGATACATTGCTGAAATAAGGGTCTCTGCCACTACATTATACTGCACTGAGATTACATAGCTGCATGCTTATACCCATATGCAGTGTCTAGGACACCAATAAACCGAATCACATTATCTACCACAGAAAAGAACTGCAGCATAAAGTGCCAGATTAAAATTATATTTTATTAATCATAGTTAAAACCACAAAAGTGTACAAGGTAATTGCTTACAAAGCAGGGAACAACCACTGTTAGCAATTTTAATTCCAACAATACATCAAAAATAGAACACAAGGAAGCTATGTGCCGTAAAACTGTATACATTTTATTAATAATGTAATTAAAATGCAATATAACATATGTTAAAATCCAATAGAGGGGGACAACAGTGCAAAAAGAGAAACCATACAAGAGACTATAGTACCACAATACAATTCCGTATTGCTCCAACCAAAAGGTCAATACCAAGATGTTAGAAATTAAACAAGAGGCATGTTGCAGAAGAGTAATGAGCAGGGAACCAGCTTCAAAAATAGTCACAATATGCCTAAGTAATAAACAATAAATGCATGTCCGGTTTAAGAGAAAGTGCCAATGTGCATATGACCAAATAGAAGATTTAAAGGCTCAGTGTGCATATCCTTAATAGTAAACAGAGTAAATCCAGAACAAGGGGCAGCAATATGGATTAAATAAGTAAAAAAATCATTGGTGATCCGTGGGTACTATACCTGGAGATGATGCTAACACCCCGACACACGTTTCGCGTTAGCTTTATCGAGGGGAGTGTAAAGCTAATGCGAAACGCGCGTCGGGGTGTCGGCATCATCTCCAGGTATATGATTTTTTGACTTATTTAATCCATATTGCTGCCACTTGTTCCGGATTTACTCTGTTTACTATTAAGGATATGCACACTGAGCCTTGAAATCTTCTATTTGGACATATGCACATTGGCACTTTCTCTTAAACAGGGCATGCATTTATTGTTTATTACTTAGGCATATTGTGACTATTTTTTAAACTGGTTCCCTGCTCATTTCTCTGATGCAACATGCCTCTTGTTTAATTTCCAACATCTTGGTATTGACCTTTTGGTTGGGGCAATACGGAATTGTATTGTGGTACTATAGTCTCTTGTATGGTTGCACTTTTTGCACTGCTGTCCCCCTCTATTGGATTTTAACATATGTTATATTACATTTTAATTACATTATTAATAAAATGTATACAGTATTACAGCACATAACTTCCTTGTTGTTCTATTTTTGATTCATTGATTCCTTTTGGAAGCGCCAAGAAGGCATTTGCTTTCTTTGATGCTCTCTCTCTCTCTCTTTAATTCCAACAAGTCTTCATTGATGGCAGTAAAGATGTACACCTTTTTGCGAGGAAATTAATTTTGAAACGGTTTCATGAAAAGTCTGACGCACAAACTCCCCCTGACATAGTAGAGGAACTAGAGAAGTGCTGGCCATACTTGAGTCTCTAGCTGAGGATGACTGTCCAACTACAGTAAGTAATTTCCCTTCACATCTACTGTATATGCGAAATCTAAGAAATTCCCTAGATTAAACTCATGTCCAGTGGTTGAGATCTTTGTTAAACTTATTACTTCTGAGATTGAAAACCTTGGTAGGAAGAGTAGAGATTATTCTAATAAACAAGTTATGACAGCAATTAGGGAAATGCAATCATGGACGGATGTTTCCTTTAAATCGGCCGATAAGGGTGGGAACCATGTGATCTGGCCTAATAGTCTTTATGAAAAGCAGGCATTCAAACTGTTATCTGACAAAAATTGCTATAAAAGACTATCATACAATCCCATAGACAAATTCCAAGAGGAATTAGCGGCTATGGCGATTAAAGCTTTTGAGAATAATGTTATCCCCAAAAAGATGATGGAAGCAATTATTATGGTAAAATCTCACATGCACACCTTCTACCTAATCCATAAAATTCATAAGAACTACATAGATCCCCCAGGGAAGACCTATTGTGTCTGGGATTGGTGGTCCATGTGAAATAGCATGTCAGATTATTGATTTCTATCTCAAACCATTAGTTTCATCTCTACCTTCGTATATTAGAGATATTACATCTGCGCTTGGTTATTTTGATGGACTCGTTTTGCAACAAAACATGATTATGGTAACAGCCGATGTCGAGAGCTTGTATACATCGATTAGACACAATGATGGGTTGAAAGCAGTATCATGGTTTCTCAATTCAAGTAATCTTGACAAACCCTTGACAGACTTTATTATGTGTCAGTTGGAATTTATACTGAGACACAACTGCTTCATGCTCAATAATCAAACATATCTTCAGCTCTAGGGAACTGCCATGGGGACCACGTGTGCCCCCTCCTATGCCAACTTGTTCCTTGGGGCTTGGGAAGGTGATATCTTCCTGTGTTAACCGATCAGATATACCAATAAGATACATCATTGGATTTTTTTATATTGATGACATTTGGTTTATCTGGATTTGAATAAAAATTATCTGAATATCAGACTATCATATGCATATGGTCGCCAACTGAGTTTCTTGGATGTTGATATTCAGGTAAGGGCGGATGGCCTCCTTACCACCGATGTATACCAAAAACCGACCGCTACCAACACCTTAGTTCATGCCCAATCATGCCATCATCAATCAACTATTCGGGGAATTCCCATAGGTCAACATCTAAGAATCAAGTGTATCTGTTTCACAGAAGAAATATTTCAAAAACAGGCAAGAGATCTGTATTCTAGGTTTCGTGAAAGGGGCAATAGTCACAGATCGATTCGCCGAGGCTATCAAAGAACAAGGGGTGTTTGTAGGAATGCATTACTCTTTAAGCCACCATCTCAATCCAGTGAGAAGTCCCAGCAAGTTAGATTAATAACGACATTTAACAATCAGTGGGACCAGCTGATTGATGTTTTTCATAAACATTGGAAATTCCTGGAAACTGACCCAATCCTTAAAAAATGTATTCCAACAACACCATTGGTCACAGCGAAACGGTCAAAGAATCTCCGTGATCTTTTGGTAAAGAGTCATTACGCTCCCACGTTGAATAGAATCAATTCCTCTGATCCTACCTCTTTGCAAGGCTTCTTTCCCTGTAGATTATGTAAAGCGTGTAGAAATCTAATTAAATGCAAAGAATTTGAGAACTCAGAAGGGACACACACCTTCAGAATTCTACACAGGCTTACCTGCTCATCCTTGGGGGTCATATACTATGAAAAATCATTAACAATTGCCCTAACTATAAAACCAATTTTTATTGTTAAAACCAAGGCAAACTATAGTGACAAAAACTCAAAAAAAACAACAAGTGCTCAAAACAAAACATACCCATAAACCTAATGGGGAATACTAGACGACCCTAGCTCCAGTATCTATAATTGCCCCTTCCTGGCTGCGGAGGTTGACACCCTAGGGGGAACGCTGTGGCGCCCCCGCTCAACGATGGCTTACCCTAGAGGCCCTGATACACCCTACAGCCGCTAGTGAGAGCCTCTACCCACATACCTGAGGATCCTCTATCACTATACAAGGAGCCAGCTGTGCTAGGGAAAAGCTAGATCCCCACTACATGTAAAAACATTGTATGAACACATGGCGAAAAACTGGTCATATATATATATCAATCACTGTATATGACACATGATATCTTGGTATCAGGCCTCCTGATGAGCCCATACAGGCGAAACGCGTTGAGGCACTAAGTAGCAATGGCGAATGGTGCAGTACAGCTGATGCATCGAGAGATGAGTATTGATATATACCACACATTGTGATTTTGTTATGTAGGGTGTCTGTGATATCAGGATCAGATTCACCTACTGGGGACTTGTATCACGGATGTGTGTACCAAGTCGAAGGAAAGAGTAATCCCCTATGGCATATATATATGTGGTGTGCATAGGTGGTTTGGGTATGGCTGCCTTATGGTAGTCAGGTACTAACCATCATATCGAAGTGGCCATATTAAAGTAGCCCTGTCTAATGACAGAGCGGCATCATCCAACTTGTTGTCACCAGTTTTTCGCCATGTGTTCATACAATGTTTTTAAATGTAGTGGGGATCTAGCTTTTCCCTAGCACAGCTGGCTCCTTGTATAGTGATAGAGGATCCTCAGGTCTGTGGGTAGAGGCTCTCACTAGCGGCTGTAGGGTGTATCAGGGCCTCTAGGGTCAGCCATTGTTGAGCGGGGGCGCCACAGCATTCCCCCTAGGGTGTCAACCTCCGCAGCCAGGAAGGGGCAATTATAGGTACTGGAGCTAGGGTCGTCTAGTATTCCCCATTAGGTTTATGGTTATGTTTTGTTTTGAGCACTTGTTGGTTTTTTTGAGTTTTTGTCACTATAGTTTGCCTTGGTTTTAACAATAAAAATTGGTTTTATAGTTAGGGCAATTATTCATGATTTTTGTTGTAGCTCCCCTACTCTACAATTGTTTTTGAGAACATTACAGGTCATATACTATGCCCAATGTCCATGCCAAAAGATTTCCATTGGTATGGCCACGAGAAAATTTAAAATCCAGGTAAGAGAGAACATAAGAGATATTGACAAATCTAAATCCATGAGCAGCGAAGAACCTCTAAAGACCCTACCAAAACATTTCAAAGAATTCCACAATTCGGATTCAAGCAAACTCGTCATGAGGGCCATTGACCAGGTATCAATGGGTCAGAGGGGGTCAGTTATTTACGTATGCTGACTTGATGGAATTAAAATTGCTAACAGTGGTTGTTCCCTGCTTTGTAAGCAGCTATCTTGTACACTTTTGTGGTTTTAACTATGATTAATAAAATTTAATTTGAATCTGACACCTTATGCTGTAGTTCTTTTCTGTGGTAGATACTGAGATGACATAGCAGAAATCTGGTGACAGATTCCTTTTAACATACAAATATACATAAAGCAAAGTCAACCGACCACCCTAAGTATATGCAAGACTCCTGAATTAACCAGATTTCAATGCCAGATCTTTTTATTCTCAGAGAAGATAAGCCATTGCCAAATGGGTTTGGCTGTTACCTAGTCCCCATCCCCATTCTGAATATATGCACACTCAGCCAAACCAAGGCTTGACAGCTATTGAAAGTTTATGAACTTTTCCTTTAGGATAAGTTATGAGTGTGGAACCATAGGTGCTCTTCTACAATCTATAGTGACCCAAGATGAATACACCATGACAAATATGTATGTGACATGGCTATGTTTAATGACAGTACAATAGTGATTTTGTTTATCATTTGTCAACCGCTAAATATCACCACATTCTACAGACTCTGCTAAACTCTGTGTGTACGGGGATATCCTCCTCTTTGTTGTTGTGTTTTTAAAGGAATTTTATTAAGCAAAGTGTTGTCATCAGTTTTGGACTCATTTGTTTTTTACTTAAAGGGGTTATCCACTTTCAAGAAAGTGTGCCCCAAACTGATCAAAATACCTAAGATAACAAACTCAGCAGGTACTCAACCTCTCTGGGTCCGGCACCGGCTCCCTGCACACTTCTCCAGTCCTGGTGGTTTGGCTGCGGCGGTGACATCACGCCAACAGCATATATCACCACTCTTGTCAATCACTGAGTTCGATGCTCATGCACTGCGCTCAGTGGCACATGCCGTTTGCCTTTGTCACTGAGCTCAGTGATTGGCTAAAGATTGTTGCTGTTTACGTGACTTTGCCACTGTAGCCCAAATAATGAGACTGGAGCAGCAGATGGAGAGAAAGAGGTTAAGTACCTGATGAATTTGTTATTTTAGGTATTTTACATAGTTTGAGACCCACTTTCTTGAAACTGGATAACAATCATGAAAAAATGAAAAATCATTTGTTGCAATTCAATTAAATTTCATTAGAAAATTTGAACCTTTTCTTTTCCGCAGCCATACTATATATCGCTCTACATAGTTGGCTTTAGAATGACTTAAATATGAACCTATCAATGAGCTTGTACTAATGGAAGGGGTTGGAAAGTTATATTTTCTTTCTCCTAGATTTCTTTAATCTGATTTATGACCATTTTGAATGTAATTGTTTAATTAGAAAGACAACCAAGGAGCCCAAACCCTTTACTTATAACATTTTTATGAAGACCTAAGTCAGTTGACTACAAAGGACTCAAATGAACTTGAGTTTAAATGGTGCACAAATGGAAAGCCTCACTACCATCACAACATCAAGAGAGATTAGCAGTTAAAGAATTACAGAGTAATAAAGACCTTTTGATCCGGCAAGTAGATAAGGGGGAGGCTATAGTTCTATTGAATGCAGGACTTTATGAATTATTGAACCTGAACATGTTAAGAGATCCGAATATCTATCAGGAGTTACATTTTAATCCAACAGGAAACTGTAGTATTAAATTGGGTTTATTACTTAAAGAGGGCCATTCCACGAGCGTACTCAATGATAAAAAGGTTGAAAATCTTAAGGTAGAATGCCCAGTAGTACCTATTTTTCATTCCTTACCCAAGGTACATAAAGAAGTGTTTCCACTCTTACTAAGACCTATAGTTGCAGGAATTTGGTAGTTTAAGTGAAGCTCTTGGGTAGATTTGCATCTCCTTCCTCTCGTCAGGAGTCTTCCCAAGTATCTGAGAAACACCAAACATATTATTTCCTCAATGGATGGTAGAGCGTGGCCCAAGGGGTCAATATGGCTAAGTTGTGATGTAGTCAGTCTTTACCTCTGTATAACTCATGAGAAAGCATGTGCAGTCTTACAAAGACATTTGAAATCATACAGTAAATACACAATGGCCACGCAAGAATTTATTGTTATGGGGGTGGAATACTTGATACAGAACAATTATTTTTTGTTTAATAATACTTTATTTTTCCAAAGACAGGGCGCCTCCATAGTACCAGGCTTCTTACCGTCACTAGCAAATATTTACCGTACATGTTTTTCTGGGAAGAATGATACATATTTTTGTATGGTATTCCTTTTTCCTCCCATATCAGGTGGATTGGTCATTTCATTGATGACCTCCTCCTGATATGTAAGGGGGATTCCATCTTGGCTACTGATTTTGGTACCTATCTAAATAATAATCCATTTGTAAAGAAAGAGTGGGATGGAGATCACCTCCCTGACATGGTAAAGTAACTCTTTCTAAGCCTGCAAATCGTAACCCTTCTGGGTTGCCCCATAGCATTCCCTTAAGTGGTTAATCAAACGTGGAACCCACTTCCTGAATGGATAGAATTAGAATGTTCTCTGAACCTGACAAAAAGAAGATGGATAGTTTTGCCCATATAAAAGAATCTATGTGGACAAAATATCATGTAAACCACATACCTACTTCTACAGGAAATAAAATCACAATTCATAGTCCCCAATTCAAACAAATTAAACTCATAATCAGTAAACATCTACCTATTTTATACTGGGAGGAGAAATTTGAACACATTTTACTACATCCAGTTAGGTTTTCAGGCAGAAGAGCACCTATTCTAGGTCATGTTTTATCCCCTAGTTTGTATCTCTACAAGATGTTGAATAGAGATAGCGAACCCGAAAAGTAAAGTTCAGCATCCGTACCAAACACCTACTGTTCGGGCACAGACACCGAACACGGACTTCACCACAAAGTCTGTGTTACTGTTCGGGTTCGGCTGCCTGTACACTGGGTGTTTGTCATGCTGTCATATGCATGGCAGTGTGGCAAACATCACTTCTGTTCGGCGGTGAAATCATCCCCACCGGTCAGAGAGCAGCGGTTCCCACACTGTCAAAAGACAACGTAAGCACTCGGCTGTGATCAGAGGTATAAAGTTTACCTCCAGTGACTGGTGTCAGCTGATAGGACAACTGCTCCCATCATCCGACACCTGTTGCTGCTAATAACAGTGAGAGCAGGAGCAGCTGATATGAGTATTCATTACCCGGCTCCTGCACTGTAAAAAAAATTTGTAAAAAACCCCGCTGTGGGTTCCCCTGTATTTTTGTTAAGCAGCCAGGCAAAACTCACAGCTGGGGACTGCGACCCTCATCTGTCAGCTTCAACAAGGCTAGTTATCAAGAATAGAGGGGTCCCCATGCCATATTTTTTAATTATTTAAATAATGTTTGACAACCAGCCTTGCTAAAGCTTACAGCTGGGGGCTTTTCTGAGGCCAAGGATACTGTCCCCACCAGCCTAAAAATAGCAGCCTGCAGCTGTCCAGAAAAGGCACATCTATTGGATGCACCAATTCTGGCACTTTGCCCAGCTCTTCACACTTGCCCTGCGGCGGTGGCAAGTGGGGTTAATATTTGTGGGGTTGATGTCACCTTTGTATTCTCAGGTGACATCAAGCCCATGGCTTGGTAGTGGAGAGGTGTCTATAAGACACCTCTCCACTACTAATCTTATAGTTACATGGTAAATAAAGACACAGCCAGAATAAAGTCCTTTGTTAGAGATAAAACAAAGCACAGTTTTCCTTTTTTATTTAAAAATACCAAACACAGTTATACTCACCTAATACCTATTCCACCGAAGCCCATTCTCCTGTAATAACACTAAAATGAAAAAACAACAATATCCCTCACCTATCTACCGTACTGTCCCACGCCGTAATCCATGTCTGGGGGAGAAATAGTTTTCAACCTGGACGGTGCCAAGATGCGTCCGTCCAGGCTGAGAACCACTGGTGAATGAGCTGCTACGAGTGCAGACTCAGTGACTGGCGGTGACATCATCGAGGTTACCTCCGGTCACTGAGGCTGCGTTCCAGGCCTCAATGCTATGCAGCATATGTAATATGTAAAAAAGTTTGTAAAATGACAGTTACACTTTCAACAGGCCAATTTTGGTCCGTTAACGAGCGTGGATCGATTATATTAAAAAAAGTAGATCGATTATATTAAAATAAGTAGGATAAGATCTGTATTACCCTGGTGCAGCCACTGAATAATGTGCACATACACATGGGTGCAAGTTGTCGGACCCCCTTGAAAGAAGGAGGCCTCCTGATCCTTCTCTGTGGGTCAGTTGCTATTTCCTGGACATTACTTCAAGTCTTTTTTTATTTTTTTGTCTAAGCCAAAGGGTGAGTCCAGATACAAAAGACAGGGTGAAAAATATTCGCGCCATGGATTTTTCTTGATATCTTTGTCATTGTGGTTTGATCATTGTGTTGGACAACTGTCTTATCCACTAAATTTAACATACCTCTCATAACTCTCTGACTTCATAAGTTTGACCAATGGCTACAACTTGCATACTCTTCTGTGTGATTAAGCTCGGTACCATTCAGGCATTTCAAAGCACTTGGAGATCCAACCTTTGAGGTTCAAACCTCCTTGAGAGGTTCCCTGGTGAAGAACTGGAGGATCCATTTGATTCCACACATTAGTTTAGTTGTCATCAACCTGTGACTTATGTTATTATTATTATTATTTATTATTATAGTGCCATTTATTCCATGGCGCTTTACATGTGAGGAGGGGTATACATAATAAAAACAGGTACAATAATCTTGAACAATACAAGTCACAACTGGTACAGGAGGAAAGAGGACCCTGCCCGTGAGGGCTCACAATCTTCAAGGGATGGGTAAGGATACAGTAGGTGAGGATAGAGCTGGTCGTGCAGTGGTTTGGTCGATCGGTGGGTACTGCAGGTTGTAGGCTTGCCGGAAGAGGTAGGTCTTCAGGTTCTTTTTGAAGGTTTCCATGGTAGGTGAGAGTCTGATATGTTGTGGTAGAGAGTTCCAGAGTAGGGGTGATGCGTGAGAGAAATCTTGTATGCCATTGTGGGAAGAGGAGATAAGAGGGGAGTAGAGAAGGAGATCTTGTGAGGATCAGAGGTTGCATGCAGGAAAGTACAGGGAGACGAGGTCACAGATGTATGGAGGAGACAGGTTGTGGATGGCTTTGTATGTCATGGTTAGGCTTTTGTACTGGAGTCTCTGGGTAATGGGGAGCCAGTGAAGGGATTGACAGAGGGGAGAGGCTGGGGAATAGCGGTGGGACAAGTGGATTAATCGGGCAGCAGAGTTTAGAATAGATTGGAGGGGTGCGAGAGTGTTAGAGGGGAGGCCACAGAGCAGGAGGTTACAGTAGTCGAGGTGAAAGATAATGAGGGCATGGACTAGGGTTTTTGCAGATTCTTGGTTTAGGAATGTACGGATCCATGAAATATTTTTGAGTTGAAGGCGGCAGGAAGTGGAAAGGGCTTGGATATGTGGTTTGAAGGAGAGATCAGTGTCAAGGATTACCCCGAGACAGCGAGCTAGTGGGACTGGGGAGAGTGGGCAGCCGTTTACTGTAATGGAAAGGTTCGTTGGGGGGGGTCGCATGAGGTTACGTTAACAGCTTACTTATCTGTTCCCAAGTAGAGCTGAGCGAATTTGTTCGGATTTGGGTCCAAATATGATCGGCATCGAATATTGTTTTTGCAATATTCATCGAACACATACGTACGTCATTAGAGTCAATGGGAGTAGAAAGTGCCGAATATGTTCGGAACTGATCATCAAACATACATTTGGCACGAATAGTGTTCGAGTATGGCAAATTCAGATTCGGTGACCAAATTCGAACAAATTCGCTCAACTCTATTCCCAAGTCAGTAAGAAATCTCAACTATCCAATCATTGCTCTAAATTATCCCAAGTATGCAAAGACAACTAATCAATTGTGTTAATCCCAATCATTTCCTTGAAGTTGTGAGGTCAGTTCTGTGGCTGAAAACTTTATGGCACATCTATTGCGCATAATTTCTAATATGTAACAAAGTTCAATTGATAAGACAGTGTTATATCTTTCAAGAAACTGATTTCAACATCCGGCTGTGTAAGATGTAAGATGGCTCTCCGTCATGTGCTGGGGTCACTATTAATCTCTTATTTGTTTAATACTAGTGGAGGGTCTTTGGTAAAGGTTAACGATGGAGGATATGAAGATATCGTGTTTGCGATCAATCCAGAAGTGAAAGAAGATATCAGAATTATTGAGGAAATTCAGGTAGGACAATAGTGCTAAATGTGTGAGAAATCTAGTGAAGTATACAAAAATATTTTATGTTAATAGACACAAGACAACTTATTTTTAATTATTATTTCTACTACTTTTAGCTGAAGAATAATGTGGTTTTCTGATAGAATTTTAGTATGATAAGCAGGAGAATCGTTAGCAGAGGGTGAGGGGCACCAGTAGCCACTGGGGTTGACCAGCATATTAGACACATTTACAGAAAAGCCTGGCTACAATACTGAATGCTCTATTCTATTGTATGTTGGGAATTTATGGCCACATCTAATCACACAAAAACACTGTTTTCGGTGGTCGCAGAGGCAATGAATATAGTAGAGGTCAAGCATGCACATCTATTCGCTCCATTCAAGACAAGGTTCTGCAAAGCCTGACATTAGGGTTCTAGAGCCTTGTACTTGGGATTACTAGGGTCCCAGTATTTGACTACCAGCAATCAGTAAGTTATCCCCTATCCTTTTGCTATAGTAGAGTCAATTGATAAAGTTCAGTTGAGAATGTTGACTAATATTTCAAAGCAGGATCCATGAATAAAGGCTCCTGTGCTGCATAGTAAAAGACATGGAAAACTTTACATGGTTTTACTGTGAATTGCAGTGTGTTTTTTAGCTCAGCAACTCATATAGGGGAAACAGATGTCACACGGTCAACACAGTCGAAAATGGCATCTCAAAACAATGAGAATTTGAGATAAAACTGCATGGTATACTACTCCCTGCATGTATGTAGATTTGGGGAACTTTGCTGATAATGGCGTACTGCAGATATACCCTATTCTTTTGAATAAGTGTGATTATGCAGTAGCTGTCCACAACCACTGTACAGTTGACGTAGATGTGCTGTTCCACTTCTCAACTTTAGGGACAGTTGATTGGGAGAGATTCCGGGTGTCACACTCCCACTGATCTGATATTGATGACCTATCCTAGGGATAAGCCTGGATAACTCCTTTAATTTTTTGTCATTAAAGAATAATGGTTTCATTTCACATCTTTTGGGTACAGTGGTTTGATGACTGCAGTATAGGCTAGAGGGAACTATTACTTTTGTCAGTTCCTAATTATTGTGAATAATACCGAATACCTGTACATTCTGGGATGCAATCACCATTGTGAGTCGCCCGCCAGGGCCGTGGGGTACTCGGTACCGGGTCTGATACTTAAAGGTTAAAGGGACTGTCACATTGGCAGCGACCTGGTCCATGGCCCTGGGCACTCAAGTAAAAGGGGAAAGGTCTTAAAGGGGTTTGGAATAAAGTTTGTGTTTGTGACGCCACCTGTGGTTTTCGGTCAGAGGGGACCGATGCTGCTTAAAGGGGTCCTCTGGGGCAATGTTACTGCAGCAAAGATGGTAACGCTTCCCACAGATGAAGCGGGGTCCCAAGGGTTGTGAGTGAAGGTGTCAACTATTTACAAGAAAGTTTGTGGACCATTCACTGTCCATATCCTCAGTGTCTTTTCAAATATTCAAATAAACAAACTTTTAAAGCAGAAACCTTGCCAGGTTAACTTTTAACATTCAAACTTCAAGAATTATAGCATTCAGTAGTCATTGGAACATTCAGGAACTGTCTATTTCCTTTGCCAGGGTAGCTCCTGGTAACTGCTACTCCCTGACTGGCCTGGAGAGCTGTCCATACCTTTTCAGCTGTATGACTGATCTCCAAGGCAGATCAATTTTAACACTGCCTGATTGCGGTGAGCTGTGGCTGTGCAGTACGGAGATGGTGGGATTTTGTAAATGTGCGTGATGTCTGCAGACAGCTTCATTTCAACGCCCCAAATTTACAGTGGAGGATATGGCTTGATGTATCACGTTTAGCAGCAGAATTTTTTTTTTTTAATGTGCATGAGCTCTGCAGACAGCTTCATTTCACAGCCCCAAAATTACAATGTGGAATATGGCAGGCTACAGGACACTAGCTAGCTAAACTATCTGACTGATAAACAACCACCTAGCTAACATCCTAAAATCTAGCATCAAACAGTCCCAGCATCAAAAGCAGCTTCTCTGCGCTGTTACAGTGTCAAAATGGCGCAAAAACAAGATGTCCGCTATTTATATGGAGAGGAACATGTGATTTCAGCAGCCAATGACAAAAGACGTTGTGTCAGGACATTGTGGTTGCTTCCTGCTTGGCTAGATGCAATGTGCACACAGAAAGTTAGAAGAAAAAAAATAAATTACAGTTTACAAGCATGCCACGCAAACCGTCCCCCCTCATCAAACACGTGCCCTACGCTCATACCATTATCATAGCCAAAGAGCTGAAAATTCTTTAGTGGCAACGCAAATATTTTCCCTCACTTTTTACTGAATATTTCCGATTTTATTACATTTTGTTCGTGTTTCCGATCACGAATCCGAATGTGCCATATTTGTTCCAAATTTATGTTTGGCGATCGCTTTTCAAACAATTTCGCTCATCGCGAATAGTGATCAAAAGAAACAAAACTCTTGAGAGTCATCATTAGATTGTATCTGATTTTGTCTTTCGGTTTAAGTAAAGCTTCCACTGATTCTAAAGATATTGTGATTGTGAATAGTATTTTCAATTAAACTTTTAGTCAAATAGTGGTTATCTAGATGATATTCTGAGCTATGCTTCAGACTATACTTCTCACATTAATCATGGAAACATTGTTCATTACAAATTACATTGAAATATTTTTGTCAAAATAGATAAATGTATTTTCTGTGAACAAAAAGCTAATTTTTAGGGTATATACAGTACCGTCTTCCAAGTGTTTCTGGACTAAGCTAAATATAAATAGATTCCTATTCATTTGTATGAGAATACCAAACCACACTTCACTGAAAGCAGCGAGCATCAGGGCCCCAATATTGAAGTAGATGTGAACATGCCATAAACGTAAAAGATGAGAATATCCTTCTAATCCTTTAAAATGCAGGTTTTTTAATGGGTTATGTAAATATAGATTTTCACAGCAATATTGGAAATTTATTTTGGCCTTATTTTTTCTTTCATTTTCTTTCTAATATACATTTATAATATGTATTGTGAATGTGCCATAAATGTACGAGATGAGAGCCACCTCTTAATGTTGAGCATAATCATTTCCTCCTTACAGCCATTCTGAATTTCTTTCTTGAACTTGATGGATTTTGAACTTTCTTATGACTCTCTTATGAGTCATATGGATGATGGTGTTATGAAATATATTACTAGGAAATAAAGAATTTAAAAAAACTGCTTAACTAGAAGAAAAAAAAAGAGACATTTATTTAGAAATTATGGTTTCTGTAATATACATTCTTAACCCATTACTTGCCAAATTAAAATTTTTACAAGTACGGATGTTTCAGAAAAGGGCGTCCCAATATTCAATTAAAAATGACAATGACTTGATGTTAGGAGTCGAGTTTCCTCTGCTACACAGGGGAAATCTCGATCCGTGTCTGCTGCGGTCTCCCATTCCTTATCGGCCGCAGTGGAGCCTGCTCAGCGGAGACGTCGGTCCCAGCGTCTCACTGTGACTGATACTGTGCAAAGGGTTACTGCTGCCTCTCCAGGCTCTGCTGTTGTACCCTGCACTGATCTGCGGCGAGCAGGCTTTTCTGGGACTAAGTCCTGCTTTGCATACACTGAGCATGCCCAGGGTAAGATCTCTCAGTGGAGATCAAGGGTCACATGCTCAGGTACTGCAGCCAAATCTATTGGTCCTTCTAGGAAGGTCCTGTAGGTGCGCAGGCTCTGTATCAGCCTCTCATTGGTCCTTCTAGGAAGGTCCTGTACGTGCTGCAACTATTTAAGGCTCGCATGGCCACACGGCCATGCGCTAGTACCTTCCTAAGTTATGTGCTTTGCGCCAGTGTGGTCATGTGTTTGTATGTGTTCAGGGACCCGGCTGAAATAAGCCCCTAGAATGCTGGCACCTCCGGCGAGGAGATTGTGTTTGTGTGTATTCAGAGACCTGGCTGAAATAAGCCCCTAGAACGCTGGCACCTCGGGCGAGGAGTTTTGTGTGCATGCATGACCACTGACTGCTCTCGTTTGGGTAGTTAGCCTGTGCCTCTGTGAAAGTCTAACAGGGCACAGAGCTTTGCTTTCTCAGACGCTCTGTGAAGCTAACAGAGCTGGTTCATACTGCCATATAGTGCCGCCAATTACTTAGCAGCAGGTTCTTTCCTGCACAGTGGATCCCGGGTTGTGAACGCACCAATCCCATCTAATAAATATATTCAGTGCGTTCCGCCAACCCTAACAGTGTACTAGCGCCAGGATCTGGCTAAGTAATGGCGGATGAACAGCAATTGCAGGGGTACATCGGCGGTGGATGTTACTGCAATAGCTGTTCAGGCTGCTAGCGTGGCTGCAGCAGCTTTACCCACTGCCACCTCTGTTCCGACCTTATCTCACCTCCTATTGCCTGAGAGATACTCTGGGGACAGTAAGTCCTGTAGGGGTTTCGTGAGCCAGTGTGGTATACACCTCGAGCTCCTGGCTGCACGTTTTCCCACAGAGCGGGCAAAGGTGGGATTCATAATCTCTCTCTTGTCGGACAGGGCGTTGGAGTGGGCTACGCCGCTGTGGGAGCGCAATGATCATGTGGTGCCGAGTGTTCCTCGGTTTCTGGACACTCTGAAACAGGTCTTTGTAGGACCTCAAGTCACCCATGATACAGCGCTCCAACTGCTGGCTTTGACTCAGGGTTCAACCACGGTCAGTCATTTTGCGGTTCTCTTCCGGACATTAGCGTCTGACTTGGAATGGCCGGATAAAACCCTCATTCCCGTATTTTGGAGGGGGCTGGCTGACCATGTGAAGGACGCTTTGGATACTAGGGAGATTCCTGCCACACTGGAGGAGCTCATAGCTGTATCAACTCGCATATACCTTCGTTTTCACGAGCGAAGGTTGGAGCGAGCCCAGTGTAGGCAGAGGTTTTGGCTGGCTCCCACCTTCGCCAGACCTCTGGAATCTCCAGTCCAGGCGTCCGAGTCACATGAGGCCATAGAGGTGACACGAGCGGGATCCAAGTCCCAGTCCGCACATAAGGTCTGTCATGTTTGCCGGCAGTCAGGACATCTTGCCTCCAAGTGTCCTCAGCGGTCGGGGAAAGGTCAGCCTCTAGTGGCAGTTGGAGGAGGTACACTAGACACGGCGACGTTTGCCTCAAAGTTGTCCTTCAAGGGGACAATTACCTTAGGCCCATCCAATCTTATGGTAGAGCTATGCGTGGACTCTGGGGCGGAGGGTAATTTTATGTAATCCGCTTTCGCCCAGCATCACGCAATACCCCTGGTTATGCTCGACAAACCAGTAACCGTTCGAGTGGTAAATGGGTCGACACTACCTTCACAGATTACCCACTAAACCATTCCTATCACGCTTTCTGTGTCTCATCACATCAGGAGATTATCTCCTTATTAGTCATTCCTGAGGGAATTGATGAGGTCCTGTTGAGGATACCATGGCTATGCTATCATTCTCCTCATATAGAGTGGTCCTCAGGGAGAATTTTGGGATGGAGTAAATCCTGCGAGGGTAGATGTCAGAGGGAGTGCGTTCAGGTTGCTACAACACAGGTACCTGCAGATCTTTCCTCTCTCCCCAAGCACTATTGGCCCTATGCAGACGTGTTCTCCAAAAGAGCTGTGAAGACTAGGGTTGAGCGAAACGGGTCGTTCATTTTCAAAAGTCGCCGACTTTTGGCAAAGTCAAGTTTCATGAAACCCGATCCGACCCCTGTGCGGGGTCGGCCATGCGGTATGCGACTTTCGCGCCAAAGTCGCGTTTCAATGACGCAAAAAGCGCCATTTCTCAGCCAATGAAGGTGAACGCAGAGTGTGGGCAGCGTGATGACATAGGTCCTGGTCCCCACCATCTTAGAGAAGGGCATTGCAGTGATTGGCTTGCTTTCTGCAGCGTCACAGGGGCTATAAAGGGGCGTTCCCGCCGACCGCCATCTTACTGCTGCTGATCTGAGCGTAGGGAGAGGTTGCTGCCGCTTCTTCAGAAGCAGGGAGAGTGATAGGCAGGGTACATAAAGCTGCAAACCGCTTGTGCTGTAGCGATTTCCACTGTCCAACACCACCTTTTGTTTGCAGGGACAGTGGAAGCTACATTTTTTTTCCTCAGCGCTGTCGCTCATTGGGCTGCCCTAGAAGGCTCCCTGACCCTGATAGCTGCGTTGCTGTGCCTGTGTGTGTACGACGCTGTGCAAACCAACTGCTTTTTTCAAAGCACAAATCCTCTTGTTCCTTCCTTTCTGCACAGCTATCTTTTTTGTTTGTCCACACTTTTTATTTAATTTGTGCATCAGTCCACTCCTTATTGCTGCCTGCCATACCTGGCTGAGATTACTGCAGGGAGATAGTAATTGTAGGACAGTCCCTGTTTTTTGTTTTTTTTGTGGGAGATTAAGATTGGCATTTCTGCTAGAGTGCCATCCCTGTGTGTGCCATCTCTCACTCAGTGGGCCATAGAAAGCCTATTAATTTTTTTGCTTGATTTGGGTACTAAAATCTACCTGAAAAAAATTCACTACATCAATCAGTGGGAGAAAAATATTGGCCTCAGTCAGGGCTTGTGTGCCACTCCTGACTCCTGTGTGTGCCATCTCTCACTCAGTGGGCCATAGAAAGCCGATTTATTTTTTTGCTTGATTTGGGTTCTAAAATCTACCTGAAAAAAAATCACTACATCAATCAGTGGGAGAAAAATATTGGCCTCAGGGCTTGTGTGCCACTCCTGACTCCTGTGTGTGCCATCTCTCACTCAGTGGGCCATAGAAAGCCTTTTTTTTTATTATTTGGTTTCTAAAGTCTCCCTGAAAAAAAAATAAAAATTCAAACAGTGGGAGATTAATATTGCCCTTTCTGCTTGTGTGCCAGTCTTGACTCCTGGGTGTGCCATCTCTATCTCTCAAATTGTGGGCCATAGAAAGCCTATTAATTTTTTTGCTTGATTTGGGTTCTAAAATCTACCTGAAAAAAAATCACTACATCAATCAGTGGGAGAAAAATATTGGCCTCAGTCAGGGCTTGTGTGCCACTCCTGACTCCTGTGTGTGCCATCTCTCACTCAGTGGGCCATAGAAAGCCTATTTATTTTTTTGCTTGATTTGGGTTCTAAAATCTACCTGAAACAAAATCACTACATCAATCAGTGGGAGAAAAATATTGGCCTCAGTCAGGGCTTGTGTGCCACTCCTGACTCCTGTGTGTGCCATCTCTCACTCAGTGGGCCATAGAAAGCCTATTTATTTTTTTGCTTGATTTGGGTTCTAAAATCTACCTGAAAAAAAATCACTACATCAATCAGTGGGAGAAAAATATTGGCCTCAGTCAGGGCTTGTGTGCCACTCCTGACTCCTGTGTGTGCCATCTCTCACTCAGTGGGCCATAGAAAGCCTATTTATTTTTTGCTTGATTTGGGTTCTAAAATCTACCTGAAAAAAAATCACTACATCAATCAGTGGGAGAAAAATATTGGCCTCAGGGCTTGTGTGCCACTCCTGACTCCTGTGTGTGCCATCTCTCACTCAGTGGGCCATAGAAAGCCTTTTTTTTATTATTATTTGGTTTCTAAAGTCTCCCTGAAAAAAAAAAAAATTCAAACAGTGGGAGATCAATATTGCCCTTTCTGCTTGTGTGCCAGTCTTGACTCCTGGGTGTGCCATCTCTCTCTCTCAAATTGTGGGCCATAGAAAGCCTATTAATTTTTTTGCTTGATTTGGGTTCTAAAATCTACCTGAAAAAAAATCACTACATCAATCAGTGGGAGAAAAATATTGGCCTCAGTCAGGGCTTGTGTGCCACTCCTGACTCCTGTGTGTGCCATCTCTCACTCAGTGGGCCATAGAAAGCCTATTTATTTTTTTGCTTGATTTGGGTTCTAAAATCTACCTGAAAAAAAATCACTACATCAATCAGTAGGAGAAAAATATTGGCCTCAGTCAGGGCTTGTGTGCCACTCCTGACTCCTGTGTGTGCCATCTCTCACTCAGTGGGCCATAGAAAGCCTTTTTTTTTATTATTTGGTTTCTAAATTGTCCCTGAAAAAATCATTTTATCTTATTTGGTTTCTAAAGTCTCCCTGAGGAAAAAAAAAAAAAATAGGTGGGAGATTAATATTGACATTTGTGCTTGAGTGACAGTCCTGCGTGTGTGGCATCTCTGTGATTTGGTGCCACAGAAAACAGAGTGTGTAACATTGTGCCTGATTTTCCTTTTGGTCTCACCAACCTGTTAAGGGATATTGAAATCATTCTGAAGTTATAGCTCACCGTGTAAGTTGTTTGACAGCAACAAATAAAGTTACTTTGGTTAAGTTTTTAAAACAATGAGGAAGTCTGGTGCAAGAGGTCGTGGCCGTGGGCGTTAATTGTCAGCTGGTAATGATGGTAGTGGTAGTGGAGCATCAGGTGGTCGTGGGGATAAAAATATTCCACCTAAGTCTGGAGCTGTGGAGCCAGTTTCGTCGTCTGGCTACACAAGGCCTCGAACGCTCTCTTTTCTGGGAGTAGGAAAACCGCTTTTAAAGCCGGAGCAGCAACATCAAGTTTTGGCTTACATTGCAGACTCAGCCTCTAGCTCTTTTGCCTCCTCTTCTGAAACTGGTAAATGTAAAAGCAGCGCGTCGCTTGTGGATGTTCACGGTCAGGGACAAGTCGCTTCCTTGTCCTCTTCAGCAAAAACTACAACAAGAGAGAAGGATGCAGCAGGCGACACAACGGGTTACTCCATGGAGCTCTTTACACATACCGTCCCTGGCTTAGAAAGTGAAACACTTAACAGGCCATGCCCATTACAAGTAGATTCTGACATGGAGTGCACTGATGCACAGCCACAGCCAGAGTACTATGCTGCTCCTTTGACTCAGACCACAACATTGCCCTCTCAGGGTACTGATCCACAATCAGACCCTGATGAGACTATGTTGCCCCGCCACGAACGCTATACCACCGACCGACACAGTGACACAGACGAAGTTGCACACTAGCTCGAAGAGGAGGTAATAGATGACCCAGTTGTTGACCCCGATTGGCATCCATTGGGGGAACAGGGTGCAGGCGGCAGTAGTTCAGAAGCGGAGGTGGAGGAGGGGCCGCAGCAGGCATCAACATTGCAACAGGTTCCATCTGCCGGGCCCGTATCTGGCCCAAAACGCGTGTCAAAGTCAAAACCTGTTGGAGGACAGCGTGGCCATCCGGTTAAAGCTCAGTCTGCAATCCCTGAAAAGGGATCCGATGCTAGGAAGAGTGCAGTCTGGCATTTTTTTAAACAACATCCAATTGATCAGCGCAAAGTCATCTGTCAAAAATGTTCAACCAGCTTAAGCAGAGGTCAGAATCTGAAAAGTCTCAATACTAGTTGCATGCATAGACACTTAACCACCATGCATTTTCAAGCCTGGACTAACTACCAAACGTCCCTTAAGGTTGTAGCACCCTCGGCCAATGAAGCTAGTCAGCAACGCAACATCCCTTCCGTCACTGTAAGGCCACCATTTTCCGCACCACCGGCAGTATCTGTGCAGGTTTCTTTGCCAGCCAAAAGCAGTCAGGGTCAGGGAATCACCAGTTTTGTAGGAGGAAATATTGCATCTAGGGCACCGGCGGAAACAATACCGTCTCCAACCGTCTCTCAGTCTGCCATGTCCACCGGCACACCCGAAAGTTCCACGATCTCCAGCTCTCCAGTCCAGCTCACACTACATGAGACTCTGGTTAGAAAAAGGAAGTACTTATCCTCGCATCCGCGTACACAGGGTTTTAACGCCCACATAGCTAGACTAATCTCGTTAGAGATGATGCCCTACCGGTTAGTTGAAAGCGAAGCTTTCAAAGCCCTGATGGAGTACGCTGAACCACAATACGAGCTACCCAGTCGACACTTTTTTTCCAGATAAGCCATCCCAGCCCTGCACCAGCATGTTAAACAGCGCATCGTCCATGCACTCAGGCAATCTGTGAGTACAAAGGTGCACCTGACTACAGATGCATGGACCAGTAGGCATGGCCAGGGACGTTATGTGTCCATCACGGCACACTGGGTGAATGTGGTGGATGCAGGGTCCACAGGGGACATCAATTTCGGGACAGTTGTGCCTAGCCCACGGTGTAGGAAACAGTTGGCTGTAGGCGTTCGCACCCCCTCCTCCTCCTCCTCCTCGTCCTCCTGCAGAAGCTACAGCTCTTCCACAGACCGCAGTCGGCCAACCACTCCATCGGCAGATGACACTGTTGCACACCAGTTGTCCCATTATGGGCCAGCTACTGGCAATCGTCAGCAGGCTGTATTGGCTATGAAGTGTTTGGGCGACAACAGACACACCGCGGAAGTTCTGTCCGAGTTCTTGCAACAAGAAACGCAGTCGTGGCTGGGCACAGTAGATCTTGAGGCAGGCAAGCTAGTGAGTGATAACGGAAGGAATTTCATGGCTGCCATCTCCCTTTCCCAACTGAAACACATTCCTTGCCTGGCTCACACCTTAAACCTGGTGGTGCAGTGCTTATTGAAAACTTATCCTGGGTTCTCCGACCTGCTCCTCAAAGTGCGTGGACTTTGCTCACATATCCGACGTTCGCCTGTACACTCCAGCCGTATGCAGACCTATCAGCGGTCTTTGAACCTTCCCCAGCATCGCCTAATCATAGACGTTGCAACAAGGTGGAACTCAACACTGCACATGCTTCAGAGACTGTGCCAACAGAGGCGGG
Organism: Ranitomeya variabilis; assembly: GCF_051348905.1. Lineage (NCBI taxonomy): Eukaryota > Metazoa > Chordata > Amphibia > Anura > Dendrobatidae > Ranitomeya > Ranitomeya variabilis. The sequence goes on along the minus strand of NC_135239.1, from coordinate 63,368,491 downwards.
CTGTTATGTTTTTGTGGGAGGATACACATACACGGGCAGGCAGTAGGATGGCAGACATGGAGTTGTCAGGTGTGCAGTGGTCGAAGATACAAGACATGTGTCAAGTCCTTCAGTGTTTTGAGGAATGCACATGGCTGGTTAGTGCAGACAACGCCATAATAAGCATGAGCATCCCCCTAATGTGTCTGCTGATGCAAAGTTTGACGCACACAAAGGATCAGGCGTCTGCACCAGAGGAAGAGGAAAGCCTTGATGACAGTCAGCCATTGTCTGGTCAGGGCAGTGTACAGGACGAGGTAGCGGGCGAAGAGGAGGTGGAGGACGAGGAGGATGATGGGGATGAGTATATTTTTAATGCGGAAGCTTTCCCGGGGGCACTGCAAATTGGTTGCGTGGCAAGGCCGGGTTCTGTTTTTTTGAGGGACACAAGTGACGTAGATTTGCCTGAAACTGCCCCTCAACCAATCACAACCGGAGATTTGACAACTGGAACTTTGGCCCACATGGCGGATTATGCCTTACGTATCCTAAAAAGGGACACACGCATTACGAAAATGATGAACGATGACGATTACTGGTTGGCCTGCCTCCTTGATCCACGCTATAAAGGCAAATTGCAAAATATTATGCCACATGAGAACTTGGAACTAATATTAGCAACCAAACAATCAACTCTTGTTGACCGTTTGCTTCAGGCATTCCCAGCACACAGCGCACGTGATCATTCTCACACGAGCTCCAGGGGGCAGCAGACTAGGAGTGTTAGGGGTGCACACATCAGAAGTGGCGTTGGACAGAGGAGTTTTCTGACCAGGTTGTGGAGTGATTTTGCTATGACCACAGACAGGACAGGTACTGCTGCATCAATTGAAAGTGACAGGAGACAACATTTGTCCAGTATGGTTACTAACTATTTTTCATCCCTTATCGATGTTCTCCCTCAACCGTCATTCCCATTTGATTACTGGGCCTCAAAATTAGACACCTGGCCAGAATTGGCAGAATATGCATTGCAGGAGCTTGCTTGCCCGGCAGCAAGTGTCCTATCAGAAAGAGTATTCAGTGCTGCAGGTTCAATATTAACCGAAAAAAGGACTCGTCTGGCTACCCAAAATGTTGATGATCTAACATTCATTAAAATGAACCACAACTGGATTTCGAAATCTTTTGCCCCACCTTGCCCGGCCGACACATATCTTTCCTATGAAAAGCTCTTGCCTGTGGACTACTGTGAATTACTTTTCTAATGTCTAATTTGCTGCAGCTGATTGTCCAGCATACGACATGTTTACACCTCCCTAAATGGCCAAACTCCCCACACGGGGCCGTGGTATTGCGACTTGGCGCAAGCACCCGTGAGACTGCTGTTTGTCTGAAGAGGTGGGTGTGCTCGCTTTTGGTCGACGGCATTGCTACTGGGTCCCTCATGGTACAATAAAGTGTCTCTGGCGGTGGTGGTGCGCACCCAACGTCAGACACACTGTTGTAACATGAGGGGCCCTGGGCCTGTACCGCCGGCCACAAGAGAGTTCACCCACCCCCAGGTCAAACACTGGTCTACCACTTCCACAGTTATCTATCACACTTCCACCAATGTTTAGTCTATGCGCTGACATCCTTCCATACCTGCCACTGACAATACCATTGTGTTGACATGTATGATGGTACTTAACATAGTCAGGGGCAGTGTCCTCTATTTACCACAGTAAATATTTTGCGCTAAATTAGTAGGTCTGAAACAACGCAGAGGATCCCACCCCTGAACCTAATGATTGCACCCTTTAGTGTTTTTGTTTTGTTTTAATGCGAGACATTCACATTTATTTGTTGTTTTGGACTACTAACTGGCAGACACTCATTACAATCGGCCTCCGTTGACCAGACCACTGCTGCCCGTGTACCCCTGGAACCAATTATAAAGTGCCTACAGCCAGCCCATTTTAGTATGTTAGGCCTTGGAAGCCTGTCTACGGTCCCTCCTTCCACTAGGCCTCCACTGACCTGACCACTGCTGCCCGTGTACCCCTGGAACCAATTATAAAGTGCCTACAGCCTGCCCATTTTAGTATGTTAGGCCTTGGAAGCCTGTCTGCGGTCCCTCCTTCCACTAGGCCTCCACTGACCTGACCACTGCTGCCCGTGTACCCCTGGAACCAATTTTACAGTGCCTACAGCCTGCCCATTTTAGTATGTTAGGCCTTGGAAGCCTGTCTGTGGTCCCTCCTTCCACTAGGCCTCCACTGACCTGACCACTGCTGCCCGTGTACCCCTGGAACCAATTATAAAGTGCCTACAGCCAGCCCATTTTAGTATGTTAGGCCTTGGAAGCCTGTCTGCGGTCCCTCCTTCCACTAGGCCTCCACTGACCTGACCACTGCTGCCCGTGTACCCCTGGAACCAATTTTACAGTGCATAGAGCCTATTTTTTTATTTTATTTAATATTAATAAAGCCATGATGTACTACGCTGTACCACGCTATGAGCTACCCTTTTGACAATTCTTTTGCGAGAAAAGCCATCCCACCCCTCCACCAGCATGTTAAAGACCACATTGTCCTTTCATTCTGTCAATCTGTGAGTCCAAAGGTACACCTGACAACAGACACATGGAGCGGTAGGCATGGCCACGGAAGGTTACGTGTCCTTTGTGGCGCAATGGGTTAATGTATTGGATGCATGGTCCACACAGGGGACAGCCTGGTAAGTCTGTCTGCAGTCCCTAATTCAAGTTGTCCTCAAATGAATAAATCTAAGCTTCAACCTTCTGGCTCTCATTAAGTGCTGTGTTTTTAAAAATTGGTGGTTCCGGCCTACTAACGGTGTCTGCCCCTGCCTGGTGTTGTCCTCAACTGAATAAAGCTGAGCTTCTACCTTCTGGCTCTCTTTAAGTGCTGTGTTTTTAAAAATTGGTGGTTCCGGCCTACTAACGGTGTCTGCCCCTGCCTGGTGTTGTTCTCAAATGAATAAAGCTGAGCTTCTACCTTCTGGCTCTCTTTAAGTGCTGTGTTTTTAAAAATTGGTGGTTCCGGCCTACTAACGGTGTCTGCCCCTGCCTGGTGTTGTCCTCAACTGAATAAAGCTGAGCTTCTACCTTCTGGCTCTCTTTAAGTGCTGTGTTTTTAAAAATTGGTGGTTCCGGCCTACTAACGGTGTCTGCCCCTGCCTGGTGTTGTCCTCAACTGAATAAAGCTGAGCTTCAACCTTCTGGCTCTCTTTAAGTGCTGTGTTTTTAAAAATTGGTGGTTCCGGCCTACTAACGGTGTCTGCCCCTGCCTGGTGTTGTCCTCAAATGAATAAAGCTGAGCTTCTACCTTCTGGCTCTCTTTAAGTGCTGTGTTTTTAAAAATTGGTGGTTCCGGCCTACTAACGGTGTCTGCCCCTGCCTGGTGTTGTCCTCAACTGAATAAAGCTGAGCTTCTACCTTCTGGCTCTCTTTAAGTGCTGTGTTTTTAAAAATTGGTGGTTCCGGCCTACTAACGGTGTCTGCCCCTGCCTGGTGTTGTCCTCAACTGAATAAAGCTGAGCTTCTACCTTCTGGCTCTCTTTAAGTGCTGTGTTTTAAAAAATTGGTGGTTCCGGCCTACTAACGGTGTCTGCCCCTGCCTGGTGTTGTCCTCAACTGAATAAAGCTGAGCTTCTACCTTCTGGCTCTCTTTAAGGGCTGTGTTTTTAAAAATTGGTGGTTCCGGCCTACTAACGGTGTCTGCCCCTGCCTGGTGTTGTCCTCAACTGAATAAAGCTGAGCTTCTACCTTCTGGCTCTCTTTAAGTGCTGTGTTTTTAAAAATTGGTGGTTCCGGCCTACTAACGGTGTCTGCCCCTGCCTGGTGTTGTCCTCAACTGAATAAAGCTGAGCTTCTACCTTCTGGCTCTCTTTAAGTGCTGTGTTTTTAAAAATTGGTGGTTCCGGCCTACTAACGGTGTCTGCCCCTGCCTGGTGTTGTCCTCAACTGAATAAAGCTGAGCTTCTACCTTCTGGCTCTCTTTAAGTGCTGTGTTTTTAAAAATTGGTGGTTCCGGCCTACTAACGGTGTCTGCCCCTGCCTGGTGTTGTCCTCAACTGAATAAAGCTGAGCTTCTACCTTCTGGCTCTCTTTAAGTGCTGTGTTTTTAAAAATTGGTGGTTCCGGCCTACTAACGGTGTCTGCCCCTGCCTGGTGTTGTCCTCAACTGAATAAAGCTGAGCTTCTACCTTCTGGCTCTCTTTAAGTGCTGTGTTTTTAAAAATTGGTGGTTCCGGCCTACTAACGGTGTCTGCCCCTGCCTGGTGTTGTCCTCAACTGAATAAAGCTGAGCTTCTACCTTCTGGCTCTCTTTAAGTGCTGTGTTTTTAAAAATTGGTGGTTCCGGCCTACTAACGGTGTCTGCCCCTGCCTGGTGTTGTCCTCAACTGAATAAAGCTGAGCTTCTACCTTCTGGCTCTCTTTAAGTGCTGTGTTTTTAAAAATTGGTGGTTCCGGCCTACTAACGGTGTCTGCCCCTGCCTGGTGTTGTCCTCAACTGAATAAAGCTGAGCTTCTACCTTCTGGCTCTCTTTAAGTGCTGTGTTTTTAAAAATTGGTGGTTCCGGCCTACTAACGGTGTCTGCCCCTGCCTGGTGTTGTCCTCAACTGAATAAAGCTGAGCTTCTACCTTCTGGCTCTCTTTAAGTGCTGTGTTTTTAAAAATTGGTGGTTCCGGCCTACTAACGGTGTCTGCCCCTGCCTGGTGTTGTCCTCAACTGAATAAAGCTGAGCTTCTACCTTCTGGCTCTCTTTAAGTGCTGTGTTTTTAAAAATTGGTGGTTCCGGCCTACTAACGGTGTCTGCCCCTGCCTGGTGTTGTCCTCAACTTAATAAAGCTGAGCTTCTACCTTCTGGCTCTCTTTAAGTGCTGTGTTTTTAAAAATTGGTGGTTCCGGCCTACTAACGGTGTCTGCCCCTGCCTGGTGTTGTCCTCAACTGAATAAAGCTGAGCTTCTACCTTCTGGCTCTCTTTAAGTGCTGTGGTTTTAAAAATTGGTGGTTCCGGCCTACTAACGGTGTCTGCCCCTGCCTGGTGTTGTCCTCAACTGAATAAAGCTGAGCTTCTACCTTCTGGCTCTCTTTAAGTGCTGTGTTTTTAAAAATTGGTGGTTCCGGCCTACTAACAGTGTCTGCCCCTGCCTGGTGTTGTCCTCAACTGAATACAGCTGTGCTTCAACCTTCTGGCTCTCATTAAGTGCTGTGTTTTTAAAAATTGGTGGTTAGGGCCTACTAACGGTGTCTGCCCCTCCCTGGTGTTGCCCTCAACTGAATACAGCTGAGCTTCTACCTTCTGGCTTTCGGCCTATAGTATCAGATATTAAACTGCATTTGGCCTACTAGTGTGGTTGGGCCCTTAAAACAGTGTCTGCTGCTCTTGGGTTTGCTACTCCACTGAACAAAGCAGTGCCGACCGGTTTAGTCCTGTTACCAATTTTGAACTGCATTTAGCCTACTTTATTGTTTGGCCCTATATCTGTTTCCTCCTCATCCTGCCCATTGCCCAGCCACTGCTAGATGAGTCTGCTGGTACATTGACCCAGACCACTACATTCCCCTTGCACTCTACACAGCCAGAATCTGACCCTGCTGAAAGTAAGGTTCCCCTTCCCGCATGTTATACCACCTTACACAGGGACAAAGAGGAAGGTGCAGATGAAAGTGCAGGTTCCTTCATCAGGTGGGGGGGGGCATACTCGTTGGCGACGTCACTGGCACAGGGTCCCTCAGAGTACGCAAAAGTGTCGCTGCTGGTGGGAGGCGCCCCCGCCGTGCAAACACACCGCTGTACTTTGAGGGGCCCTGTGCCAGTGCCAATGCCAACGAGTGGGCCCCCCTGCTTGCTTAGGATCACAGCACTTGCAAACTTGACATACTTACCTCTCACTGCTCCACCGCCGTGACGTAGTCCACGTTTCCTGTGCCCACTAAAACCTTGAACCAGCCCTACCCCCCACAACTTTTGCCAAATGACTCCCAATTTCCAATGCCCAACTATTATTATAAAGTTAATTAAGATTGACAAGCTTCAGAAACAAGAATGGATGTTTTTGGCATTAAAATGGGCACTGTAGGTGTTTTCCTGGCCTCCACTCACTGCCGACTATGCTTCCCCATTGACTTGCATTGGGTTTCGTGTTTCGGTCGATCCCCGACTTTTAGCGATAATCGGCCGACTGCACTCGACTCGACTCTGGACAAAATCGGGTTTCACAAAACCCGACTCGACCTTAAAAAAATGAAAGTCGCTCAACCCTAGTGGAGACCCTTCCGCCTCTCCGCCCCTATGACTGTTCTATTGACCTCTTGTCTGGTGCTGAGCCTCCCCGGGGTCGAGTCTATCCGTTATCTCTCCCGGAGACGGAGGCAATGTCTCAGTACATCCAAGAGAATCTGGCAAGAGGATTCATTAGGAAGTCAGTGTCACCTGCAGGGGCTGGGTTCTTCTTCGTACAGAAGAAGACTGGAGACTTACGTCCATGCAGACTACAGGGGTCTTAACGCCATCACCATTAAGAACAAGTACCCATTACACCTGATATCTGAGCTTTTTGATAGGCTACGGGGAGCAAGGGTATTTACAAAATTAGATCTGCGGGGTGCCTATAACCTGATTCGCATCAGTGAGGGGAACGAATGGAAGATGGCTTTTAACACCAGGGATGGGCACTATGAATACTGTTGTGAATTCTGCTCTTGGGTTCCCTCCGGTGGTTGTTGGTGGTAATGCAGTTGTCCCTGGGTTGCAATCTTGGGCAGGTGTCTCTGCTGATTGCAGCTCTGACTGGGATATTTAGGTGTGCAGGATTCATTAGTCCTTGCCAGTTGTCCATTGTTCTTGGAGGTTTTGCACCTCTGTCTGGTTCCTCCTGCCCTGCTTCCAATTCAGCAAAGATAAGTGTCTGGTTTTTGTTTCTGCAGCACACATGCGGTGTGCTTTACAATTCAGTGCTATTCATTGTTTTTTCTTGTCCAGCTTAGACTGTGTTAGGATTTTTTCAGTCAAGTTGGATTCTCAGGAGATGCAGATATACATTCCATGTCTTTAGTTAGATGGTGGAATTTTTGTATTATCTGCTGTGGATATTTTCAGGGTTTTAATACTGACCGTTAAGTATTCTGTCCTATCCTTTCCTATTTAGCTAGAGGGCCTCTTTTGCTAAATCTTGTTTCCTGCCTGCGTGTGTCTTTCCTCTAATACTCACAGTCAATATTTGTGGGGGCTGCCTATCCTTTGGGGTTTTGCTCTGAGGCAAGATAGAATTCCCATTTCCATCTATAGGGGTATTTAGTCCTCCGGCTGTGTCGAGGTGTCTAGGATGTGTTAGGTACACCCCACGGCTAATTCTAGTTGCGGTGTCAGTTTAGGGTTTGCGGTCAGTACAGGTTCCACCTACTCCAGAGAAAGTCTCATGCTGCTCCAAGGTCACCGGATCATAACAGAATACCTGGTGATGCCCTTCGGGCTCTGTAATGCTCCAGCCATTTTCCAAGACTTTGTGAACGACATTTTCCGGGATATGCTCACCACCTAGGTCGTAGTCTATCTGGATGATATTCTCATCTACTCTCCAGATATTGACTCCCATCGGAGAGATGTTCGCAAAGTCTTCGACCTCTTACGGGCAAACTCCCTCTACGCCAAGTTGGAGAAGTGTGTGTTTGAGCAGGAGTCTTTGCCTTTCCTTGGTTATATCATCTCTGCCCAGGGTTTGGCTATGGATCCTGCCAAGCTACAGGCTGTGATGGACTGGCAGGAACCCCATTCTATTAAAGCGGTGCAGCGCTTTATGGGGTTCATTAACTACTATTGCCAGTTCATTCCACACTTCTCAACTTTGGTAGCTCCCTTGGTAGCCCTCACCAAGAAGGGAGCAAATCCCAAGTTGTGGTCAGAGGAGGTCTCCAAGGCCTTTCTCTCGATTAAGTCACACTTCGCTAGCGCTCCCATCCTACATTGCCCCAATGTAGATAAGCCATTTATCATGGAGGTGGATGCCTCATCCGTTGGTGCTGGAGCAGTCCTTTTCCAAAAAGGATGCTCAAGGTCGGAAGCATCCTTGCTTCTTCTTCTCCAAGACCTTCACACCAGCGGAGAGGAATTATTCCATCGGGGACAGGGAGTTGCTAGCCATGAAGTTGGCTTTTTCAGAGAGGAGACACCTCTTGGAGGGAGCTAGCTTTCCCTTCCAAGTGTTCACTGACCACAAGAACTTGGTATATATACAGATGGCCCAGCGGCTGAATTCTCGCCAGGCTAGATGGTCCCTGTTCTTCTCCCGGTTCTATTTTACTCTCCATTATCTCTCCAGGGAGAAGAACATTTGTGCTGATGCTCTCTCCCACTCCGTAGTGTCATCTGAGGAGGAGGAGGAGCCTCGACTTATTGTCCCTTCTGAGAGCCTGAGAACTGTGGCTCCGGTTTCGCTAGAGTCCGTGCCCCCGGGCAAGACTTTCGTACCAGCGAATTTACGACCGAAGGTTCTCTCTTGGGCTCACTTGTCCAGAGTGGGTAGACATTTTGGGACCAAGAGGACATCTGAGCTTTTGGCGAGGACGTACTAGTGTGTTATGAACTATACTTTTGGGCTCCCTCTTGTGGTCACTCGCGGTATGGCTCTTGGATACTCTTTCCCCAGGTTGGTAGTCACCTGGTTCGTTAAGACTCTGGGTGTTTCTATTTAAACTTCCTGGAGTCTCAGTCCATTGCCTGGCATCCATGTAATCAGTCCTTGTCTGGTTGCTCTTGTCTACTGGTCCTGATTTTTGCAACATAAGCTAAGTCCTGCTTTCTTGTTTTTTTTGTTTATTTGTATTATTCTGTTTTTTGTCCAGCTTGTTCATAATGTGATTCCTGATTTTGCTGGAAGCTCTTAGGGGGCTGATATTCTCCCCCCATACCGTTAGTCGGTACGGGGGTTCTTGGATATTCAGCGTGGATATTTTTGTAGGGTTTTTTCGCTGACCACATAAGTCCGCTTTCTATATTTCTGCTATTATTTAGTGGGCCTCTCTTTGCTGAATCTAGTTCATACTTACGTTTGTCCTTTCCTCTTACCTCACCGTTATTATTTGTTGGGGGCCTGTATCTACTTTGGGGTATCTTTCTCTGGAGGCAAGTGAGGTCTGTATTTTCTCTGAAAGGGTTAGTTAGATCTCCGGCTGGCGCGAGACGTCTAGAACCAACGTAGGTACGTTCCCCGGCTGCTGTTAGTTGTGGGCTAGGATCAGGTATGTGGTCAGCTCAGTTACCACCTCCCTAAGAGCTAGTTTTTATGTTTGCAGACTTTGCTGAAGACCCTGAGATCCTCTGCCATTAGGATCACAACACTAGTGGCCGCATATGGCCCGTGACGTCGGGGACTATATTCGGGCGTGTGTCTCCTGCGCCCAGAATCGGTCTCCTCAGCAACGGTCTGCTGGGTTACGTTACCCCATGCCGGTGGCAGACAGGCCCTGGGAGATGGTCGGGATGGACTTCGTGGTGGGCTTACCCAAGTCTCGTAGCTGCACCATTATCTGGGTAGTCACCGATCATTTTTCTAAGATGGTGCATTTGGTGCCGCTTCCACGGTTACCTTCTGCACGGGCCTTGGTGGCGTTGTTCATAAAACATATTTTCCGCTTACATGGAAGGCCTGATAAAATTGTCAGCAACCGGGGTCCCCAGTTTGCGTCTCGGTTTTGGAGAGAGCTCTGCCGTTTACTCAGCATAGAGCTGAATCTCTCCTCTGCATCTCATCCCGAGACGAATTTGTTGGTAGAGAGAACCAACCAGACTCTGGTGACATACTTGCGACATTTTGTCTCTGCTAGGCAGGATGACTGGGCATCTTTGCTACCTTGGGCAGAATTTGCCTTGAACAATGCCTTAGCCGATTCCACTGGTCAGACTCCTTTTCTCCTTAATTACGGCCAGCATCCGCGTGTCCCTGTGCCCATGCCCGTGTCATCCACCGATTCTAGGATGGCAGACTGGGCGGTGGAGGCACGTGACATCTGGGACCGCACACAGGGCCTTCAAGGAGAGACTGAGGGTTTCGGCTTATACACACCGGCGCCCCGCTCCGACCTTTGCTCCTGGCGACTTAGTGTGGCTCTCCGCCCGTATCATCAGGCTGCGAGTTGAGTCCACTAAGTTTGCGCCTCGCTACATTGGCCCATTCAAGGTTCTGGAACAGGTCAACCCTGTGGTCTACCGTTTGGCTATGCCTCCACGCCTTGGTATTACTGATACTTTTCACGTTTCCCTCTTAAAGCCCGTTCATTTGTCCCGGTTTTCTGAGTCATCTGCCGGGACATCGGGTTCATCCACGGATGAGTTTGAGGTGAATGCTATCATGGGGTGCAAGGTGGTACGTGGCAAGAAATTTTATCTGGTGGACTGGAAGGGTCACGGTCCAGGGGATAGAACCTGGGAGCCTGTGGAGCACATTCGGGCTCCGCTGCTCATTGCAGCTTTTGAGCTTAGCGAGGCTCAAAGAGGGGGGCCCTAGGAGGGGGGTAATGTTAGGAGTCGAGTTTCCTCTGCTGCACAGGGGGAATCTCGATCCGTGTCTGCTGCGGTCTCCCATTCTGCATCGGCCGCAGTGGAGTCTGCTCAGCGGAGACGTCGGTCCCAGCGTCTCACTATGACTGATACTGTGCAAAGCTTCCTAAGTTATGTGCTTTGCGCCAGTGTGGTCATGTGTTTGTATGTGTTCAGGGACCCGGCTGAAAAAAGCTCCTAGAATGCTGGCACCTCCGGCGAGGAGATTGTGTTTGTGTGTATTCAGGGACCTGGCTGAAATAAGCCCCTAGAACGCTGGCACCTCCGGCGAGGAGTTTTGTGTGCATGCATGACCACTGACTGCTCTCGTTTGAGTAGTTAGCCTGTGCCTCTGTGAACGTCTAACAGGGCACAGAGCTTTGCTTTCTTGGACGCTCTGTGAAGCTAACAGAGCTGGTTCATACCACCATATAGTGCCGCCAATTACTTAGCAGCAGGTTCTTTCCTGCACGGTGGATCCCGGGTTGTGAACGCACCTAACCCAACTAATAAATATATTCGGTGCATTCCGCCAACCCTAACACATGATTTCCTATTTTGAAAACATTCATTTTACAAACACAACACAAAAAATTGGACTTAATTTTAAAAATTATAAAATCTTAGTTGCTAGAAGCTAAAGATTAGGCATCCCAAAAAAAGGACATTGGTAGATAATGGGTTAAGGACTTAAGACTTACATACAGATTTTTTTGCATAGCACAATTAAAAAAAAATCCTAAATTAATATAGTATCTATTATGTTTATAGCTTTAGCTACACAGTATAACCTCAAATCTCATCCACCACATGTAAAAGCATTTTTCCTAATGATCGCCTGATGGGCTGGGATTTGAAGAAGGTGGTTGCAGCATGCAAACATAAGAAGGAGCTGCAGGACATTGCCCCTGAGGAACGGGCTAAGGATTACTGTCAAAAATTAGTCTCTGGTTATGTATCTTATCAGCCAAAGATGCTCTTCTGAGTACTGGAGACTTGTCATGAAACTTAGTGAAGACTGCATAATCAGTAAAAGCAATTGTTGCTGAATTTGGTGAAACCACTTGTTATATTAGTTGTGCTGATCTATTTACATTGTTGTTGATTGATTGGTTTATTGCAAACAGCAGAAAGTTTGCAAATTTTGCTAATAAACCTAATTACCTTTGGGGGATGAATAAATTTGCTGTCAACTGTAAGACAATTTTATTATTTGATTATATAAATAGTTGTGTATCTGCGCTAAGGAAAAAACCCCACTTTATTAGTATGTCTCAGTGGTCCTAACAATCTTATTCTGAGTCACTTTCTAATTGTTGTGGGATCAGAGAAAAGACGTCTTTTGTTTTTATATTTATATATATCTCCCAACCTGCATTACCCTTTTTGCAGGGTGATTTTCAAATAGGATGTCGCCAAAAATAAATATATACAATAATTCATTCCATAGTAGGAGCACACTCACCATTCCAAGTAGATCTAATGTGACCCAATATTTCTTTTTTCATATACGTATGTCTCTGGTGTTGATCTTTTTCCTGCGTACCGCTGTCCTAAGTTTATATAAAGCCAGGAGTTGTATGCGTTGTGGGCGCTGCCCCGGCCGGTGGCAGAGCTGCCCCGCAGTCCTCGCATATAGTTACACACGTGGGGCGTGTGCGCGCTGTGATATATTAGCCGCTAGGTATCCTGACAGTACAGGACCTAGCGTGACGTCACAGTCACGTGTAAGCACACGTGACTGGCTATGGATAGTGTAATGGATCAAAACAGCCCGACGCGTTTCGAAGACCGCGTTAGGACCACTGAGACATACTAATAAAGTGGGGTTTTTTCCTTAGCGCAGATACACAACTATTTATATAATCTTTTAAAATTTTGCACGAGGAAGTGGTACGTGCTAGTATCAGCTGCAAGGAATAAGTATAGCAAGCGCCACTAGTATCTATATTAAAATTTTATTATTTGGTCATAAATTGGCTATAATTGGGCAATGTAGAAGGTCAAAGCTATAGAATCTTGAAAGTATCCCTGCAGTGAGTTTGATAAAAAAAATTTCTAACAAAAAATGAAGTTAGTGTTGACTCTTATTTAATAGACTAGTGCCATCTTACCATTTTTCTGTTAAATGTCCTAAAACCTATTGCTGCCCACAGTTCAAATTCACTAAGTGGAACAAGAGTACCTGAAGTACTGTCAGCCTGTAACCCAACACTACAACAGTGGGGGAAATTTATTACTGTGTTTTTGCCTATAATTTTGCAAAAAGCAGAAGTTTTCCAATGCAGTCAGGAAAAAAAAGCATGTTCATCAGATTTCTGAAATCTCATAGCTTTTACTGGTACTGTAAAAAGCAGCTTTTAATTTGGATTAAAAAAGGCAGCAAAAAATGCAGCATGTGAACATAGCCTAAAAGGGAACATGTCAGTTTTTTTTCTACGAAATTTTCCAGTGTTTCAGAGAAAACATAATTTAAAGTTCTGGCTGGCGACCATAGGTATAGAAGCAACTAGTCCAGCACCGCCCGGTTGAGGTCTTCCCACACCACTCTAATTGATTGACAGATCTCTCCCGCTATACACACATGGAACAGACCTGTCAATAAACTAGAGCAATGCATGTCTTCAAACTATGTTTTCTCTGCGTTTGAGGGGAAAACATTGCTGCCTGTAATCAGGCAGTCAGGCTTTGATTGACGCTGCTTCGGTTTGGGCAGTATTAATCGACTAACAGTTTCCCTGTAAAAGCAGCATGATACAAGTTGATGTCTATTGTCAATCACAATGCTGTCTGACTAATGCACATTGGTGAATTTTGCTTTGACAATATGTAGTATATGCTAAATGCTAAGCAATGTTTTGTTCTTATTTATATTCTAGGCAATGGTGAAAGAAGCAACAAGTTATTTATTTCAGGCCACAAGGAAAAGACTTTATATCAGAAGTGTTAAAATCCTTATCCCATCTACATGGACACCAAGTAATAATTATACAAAACCAGGGACAGAAACCTACAACACGGTGAGCAGTTAAGGGATTGGAACAGCTTAGAAAGTATCCCCATCTTAAGCGTGTCCTTAACCACATCCTAAATAGTTTCCACCATACTACTGTATATATATATATATCAATTATTTACTCACAACTGCATCATACAAACCTTAATGTTTCTACATAGTAGGTGTGGGATTTTCAGTCACACCTAAACCAGGATCATAATGGGACCCAGATGATCTCCCTGGCCAATATGAAAAGACCAATTCTGATTCTGACAGCTGACACCCAGCTCTATGTGCCAGGAGTGGTCACAGACCGTTCATGGCACTTTAGCCCCTGAAATGCTACAATCAAACACAATCGCAGCATTCCAGAAGCCAGCAGAGGGCTCACAGCCTCTCTGCCTCTGGATCGGAGACCCCATTATGCGGGGTCCCGATTATTGCCATGGTGACCCGATGTCACATTCATTCTTGACTCTAAAACTACTAGATTGAGGATACCTGAACATATCTCTGCCAATAAAATTGGAAAATTTTTTGGCATCTTCTGGATTATGCCTTTAAGTTAAAAGATAAACTTCAGCTTTTCTATTACAATCTTTGCACAAAACATTGAGAAATGTACCTCTCTTTACTTTTCAGGCAGATATAATTATTACAAACCCATATCTGAAATATGGCTATGATCCATACACCTTACAGTATGGACGTTGTGGAGAACCAGGAAGATATATCCACCTGACCCCAGACTTCCTACTGGATGACAGCCTACTTTCGGTGTATGGACCAAGAGGTGATTTATTTCTTTTTTATCTATTAGCTTGAACACTGTAACACTATTAACTTTAGTTCTTTTTGTACCTCTTTTAATTAGGTTTTAATATTATGAAACATTATATATGTACCAAATGTAACCCGAGATATGATTCACACCTTGACTTTTAGAAAACTTTTGTTAAATAGTATTAGGGGCTTTAAAGGGGTTGTCCACTACTAGGACAAACCCTTCTTGATTAAAATGTTTGGCCCAATAAAATAATAACGCCTATTCTCACTTCCCATGCTGGCAGTGTGCCTTATTATGGACCTGGTGGTTAGGTGCACCCGGAATGACCTGATAGTTCTACAAGGAATCGGAACTAGCTCTGGGGTAGTGGGAACTCTGCTGACCGCAAACCCTACTCCTATCACAAACACTAGAAATAGCCGTGGAGCGTACCTGACTCACCTAGACGCCTCTTCACAGCCTAAGAGCTAACTACCCCTAAAGATAGGAAACAAAGCCTCACCCTGCCTCAGAGAAATTCCCCAAAGGTAAAGGCAGCCCCCCACAAGTATTGACTGTGAGTTAAGAGGAATACACAAACACAGGAATTAAATAGGTTTCAGCAAAGGAGGCCAGTCTAACTAAACAGATTGAGGACAGCAAAGGGAACTTTGCGGTCAACACAAAAAAACTACAAATAACCACACAGAGTGTGCAAAAAGACCCCCGCACCGACTCACGGTGCGGTGGTGCCACTCTGCACCCCCAGAGCTTCCAGCTAGCAAGACAATATCATGGTAACAAGCTGGATTAGAAATTTAGCAAGAAAACAATGAGCAACTAATATCCAGCAGGAACTTAGCTTCTGCTGGAATAGACAGGTCCTCAGAAAGGTCCCAGAGAGATCTGAACCAAGGCTAAGACATCGACAGCTGGCATACACTAACGATCTGAGTGGAGTTAAATAGAGAAGCCAGTCTAGCAACAAATGAGGAGCAGGTGAGGAAGACACCTCAATGGCTAGTAGCTCCACTCACAGCCACCAGAGGGAGTTCACAGACAGAACTCGCCGAAGTACCATTCATGACCACAGGAGGGAGTTTGAGAACGGAACTCACAACAATACCCCCCCCCTTGAGGAGGGGTCACCGAACCCTCACCAGAGCCCCCAGGCCGATCAGGACGAGCCAAATGAAAGGCACAAACTAAATCAGCAGCATGGACATCAGAGGCAACAACCCAGGAATTATCCTCCTGACCACAGCCCTTATAGGCGCCATATATCTCCGCAGCAACGACCTATGGAACACATTATGGATGGCAAAAGAAGCAGGAAGGGCCAAAAGAAATGACACAGGATTGAGAATTTCAGAAATCTTATACGGACCAATGAAACGAGGCTTAAACTTAGGAGAAGAAACCTTCATAGGAACATGACGAGATGACAACCAAACCAAGTCCCCAACACGAAGTCGGGGACCAACCCGGCGACGGCGGTTAGCGAAACGTTGAGCCTTCTCCTGGGACAAAGTCAAATTGTCCACCACATGAGTCCAAATCTGTTGCAACCTGTCCACCACAGAATCCACACCAGGACAGTCCGAAGGCTCAACCTGCCCTGAAGAAAAACGAGGATGAAAACCAGAATTACAAAAAAAAGGCGAAACCAAAGTAGCCGAACTGGCCCGATTATTAAGGGCGAACACAGCCAATGGCAAGAAGGTCACCCAATCATCCTGATCCGCAGAAACAAAGCATCTCAGATATGTTTCCAAAATCTGATTGTTTCGTTCGGTTTGGCCATTTGTCTGAGGATGGAAAGCTGAAGAAAAAGACAAATCAATGCCCATCTTAGCACAAAAGGACCGCCAAAACCTTGAAACAAACTGGGAACCTCTGTCAGACACGATGTTCTCCGGAATGCCATGCAAACGAACCACATGCTGGAAAAATAATGGAACCAAATCAGAGGAGGAAGGCAACTTAGGCAAGGGTACCAAATGGACCATTTTAGAGAAACGATCACAAACCACCCAGATGACCGACATCCTTTGAGAAACAGGGAGATCTGAAATAAAATCCATGGAAACATGCGTCCAGGGCCTTTTCGGGACCGGCAAGGGCAAAAGTAACCCACTGGCACGAGAACAGCAGGGCTTAGCCCAAGCACAAGTCCCACAAGACTGCACAAAAGAACGCACATCCCGCGACAAGGAAGGCCACCAGAAGGACCTAGCCACCAAATCTCTGGTACCAAAAATCCCAGGATGACCAGCCAACACCGAACAATGAACCTCAGAGATAACTCTACTAGTCCATTTATCAGGGACAAACAGTTTCTCCGCTGGACAACGGTCAGATCTATCAGCCTGGAACTCCTGCAGCACTCGCCGCAAATCAGGGGAGATGGCAGACAGAACTACCCCTTCTCTAAGAATACCAGCCGGTTCAGGAACTCCAGGAGAATCAGGCACAAAACTCCTTGAAAGGGCATCAGCCTTCACATTCTTAGAACCCGGAAGGTATGAAACCACAAAATCGAAACGGGAGAAAAACAGCGACCAACGAGCCTGTCTAGAATTCAACCGCTTGGCAGACTCGAGATAAGTCAGATTCTTGTGATCCGTCAAGACCACCACGCGATGCTTGGCTCCTTCCAGCCAATGTCGCCACTCCTCGAATGCCTACTTCATAGCCAACAACTCCCGATTGCCAACATCATAATTACGCTCAGCAGGCGAAAACTTTCTAGAAAAGAAAGCACATGGCTTCATTACAGAGCCATCAGAACTTCTCTGAGACAGAACAGCCCCTGCTCCAATCTCAGAAGCATCAACCTCGACCTGAAAAGGGAGCGAAACATCTGGCTGACACAACACAGGAGCCGAAGAGAAGCGACGTTTCAACTCCTGAAAAGCTTCAACGGCCGCAGAGGACCAATTCACCACATCAGCACCCTTCTTGGTCAAATCAGTCAACGGTTTAACAACACTAGAAAAATTAGCGATGAAGCGACGGTAAAAATTAGCAAAGCCCAGGAATTTCTGAAAGCTCTTCACCGATGTAGGCTGAGTCCAATCAAATATGGCCTGAACTTTAACAGGGTCCATCTCGATAGTAGAAGGGGAAAAAATGAAGCCCAAAAAGGAAACCTTCTGAACTCCAAAGAGACATTTAGATCCCTTCACGAACAAGGCATTAACACGAAGGACCTGGAACACCATTCTGACCTGCTTCACATGAGACTCCCAATCATCCGAAAAGACCAAAATATCATCCAAATATACAATCATGAATCTATCCAGATACTTTCGGAAGATGTCATGCATAAAGGACTGAAACACAGAGGGGGCATTAGAAAGCCCGAATGGCATTACCAAGTACTCAAAATGGCCCTCGGGCGTATTAAATGCTGTTTTCCATTCATCGCCCTGTTTAATACGCACCAGATTATACGCCCCTCGATGATCTATCTTGGTGAACCAACTAGCCCCCTTAATCCGAGCAAACAAATCAGACAGTAGAGGCAAAGGGTACTGAAATTTGACCGTGATTTTATTGAGAAGGCGGTAATCTATACAAGGTCTCAGAGAACCATCCTTCTTGGCCACAAAAAAGAACCCTGCTCCCAATGGTGACGACGACGGGCGAATATGCCCTTTTTCCAAGGACTCCTTTATATAACTCCGCATAGCGGCGTGTTCTGGCACAGACAAATTGAAAAGTCGTCCCTTAGGGAATTTGCTACCAGGAATCAAATTAATAGCACAATCACAATCCCTATGAGGAGGTAGAGCACTGGACTTGGGCTCATCAAATACATCCCGGTAATCCGACAAAAACTCAGGGACTTCAGTAGGAGTGGAAGAAGAAATTGACAACGATGGAACATCCCCATGTACCCCTTGACAACCCCAACTGGACACAGACATTGATTTCCAATCCAATACTGGATTATGGACCTGTAGCCATGGCAAACCCAACACGACCACATCATGCAGATTATGCAACACCAAAAAGCGAATATCCTCCTGGTGTGCAGGAGCCATGCACATGGTCAACTGGGTCCAGTACTGAGGCTTATTTCTGGCCAAAGGCGTAGCATCAATTCCCCTCAAAGGAATAGGATACTGCAATGGCTCCAAGAAAAAACCACAGCGCCTGGCAAACTCCAAGTCCATTAAATTCAGGGCAGCGCCTGAATCCACAAATGCCATAACAGAGTAGGACGACAAAGAGCAAATCAGAGTAACGGACAAAAGAAATTTAGGCTGTACAGTACCAATGGTGACCGACCTAGCGAACCGCTTAGTGCGCTTAGGACAATCCGAGATAGCATGAGTGGAGTCAGCACAGTAAAAACACAGCCCATTCTGACGTCTGTGTTCTTGCCATTCAGCTCTGGTCAAAGTCCTATCACATTGCATAGGCTCAGGCCTCTGCTCAGAGGATACCGCCAAATGGTGCACAGTTTTGCGCTCACGTAAACGCCGATCGATCTGTATGGCCAAGGACATTGATTCATTCAGACCAGCAGGCATGGGGAACCCCACCATAACATCCTTAAGGGCTTCAGAAAGACCCTTTCTGAAAATTGCTGCCAGGGCACACTCATTCCATTGAGTAAGACCACTTTCTGAACTTCTGGCAATAAACCTCCGCTTCATCCTGACCCTGACACAAAGCCAGCAAGTTTTTCTCTGCCTGGTCCACAGAATTCGGTTCATCATAAAGTAATCCCAACGCCAGAAAAAACACATCTACATTACACAATGCAGGATCTCCTGGCGCCAGGGAGAATGCCCAGTCTTGAGGGTCGCCACGCAACAAACAAATAATGATTTCTACTTGCTGAATGGGGTCACCAGAAGAGCGGGGTTTCAGAGCAAGAAACAGTTTACAATTATTTTTGAAACTCAGAAACTTAGATCTATCCCCAGCAAACAAATAAGGAATTGGTATTCTAGGCTCTAACATCGGATTCTGAACCACATAATTTTGAATGCTTTGTACCCTTGCAGTGAGTTGATCCACACTAGATAACAGACCCTGAATGTCCATATCTGCACCTGAGTTCTGAACCACCCAGAGGTTAAGGGGAAAAGAGAGACAAAACACACTGCAGAGGAAAAAAAAAATGGTCTCAGAACTTCTCTTTTCCCTCTATTGAGATGCATTAACACTTTGTGGGCCAGCTGTACTGTTATGGACCTGGTGGTTAGGTGCACCTGGAATGACCTGATTGTTATACAAGGAAGCGGAACTAGTTCTGGGGTAGTGGGAACTCTGCTGACCGCAAACCCTCCTCCTATCACACACACTAGAAATAGCCGTGGAGCGTACCTGACTCGCCTAGACGCCTCTTCACAGCCTAAGAGCTAACTACCCCTAAAGATAGGAAACAAAGCCTCACCCTGCCTCAGAGAAATTCCCCAAAGGTAAAGGCAGCCCCCCACAAGTATTGACTGTGAGTTAAGAGGAATACACAAACACAGGAATGAAATAGGTTTCAGCAAAGGAAGCCAGTCTAACTAAACAGATTGAGGACAGCAAAGGGAACTTTGCGGTCAACACAAAAAAACTACAAATAACCACACAGAGTGTGCAAAAAGATCCCCGCACCGACTCACGGTGCGGTGGTGCCACTCTGCACCCCCAGAGCTTCCAGCTAGCAAGACAATATCATGGTAACAAGCTGGATTAAAAATTTAGCAAGAAAACAATGAGCAACTAATATCCAGCAGGAACTTAGCTTCTGCTGGAATAGACAGGTCCTCAGAAAGGTCCCAGAGAGATCTGAACCAAGGCTAAGACATCGACAGCTGGCATACACTAACGATCTGAGTGGAGTTAAATAGAGAAGCCAGTCTAGCAACAAATGAGGAGCAGGTGAGGAAGACACCTCAATGGCTAGTAGCTCCACTCACAGCCACCAGAGGGAGTTCACAGACAAAACTCGCCGAAGTACCATTCATGACCACAGGAGGGAGTTCGAGAACGGAACTCACAACAGTGCCTGCACTGTCGGCACTCGTAGTCCCGAATTCTCGTGCGGGTGTTGAGACACATGATGCCGGCGCCCAATAAGCACTGGTGTCACTGTCTCCACCTTCAGACAAATCAAACATGAGGAGGACATCCGTTCTGCTGCTGCTCTTGGGCTTCCTCTTCCTGCTCAATTGGACAGGTGGTGGGGACAGTGATGCCAGCGCTGATTGGGCACCAGGGTCAAGTGTCACAACAACTGCAGAAGAGCCCTGGGACCGTGAGTGCCAAATCCGTGGGAATTGCGCCAGCACAGGAGGGAAGTATAGGCTTTATACTTTTACGAGGGCCAAGCGAGTCTATATAAATAAGAAAAACTGCTCTAAGCACTTTGTTATACCAATTGTACAGATTTCTTTATGCACCTTATTATACCTCTGAAGGAGTGTGAACCTGACCATCTATATTGTGGTAATACTCTTATGGCAAGAGTTTAGAGATTAATCGTTATAGGAAATTTTTCGTGGTACGCTAGTAATATTCAATAGTCTTTAGTTCCTCTTTCAAATTCTACACTTTTTCTGTTTTTAATTCTTTCATTATGATATTAATAAAATTGAGTTTTATCTATGACATTGTAGCACTTCTGATTTTTACCAGCGTGTAATAGGGCACCCTGGTAATCATGTTGTAGAGTAATAAGGAAGAGCAGCTTTAGGAAAGTCAAATGCCCCCACATGTGATTCCCAATCATTTAAGAAGAAATGCATTACTTGAGGCGGAACCACAGGAATAGAAGCTAAAATGTATTTGTTGTATCAAAATTTTCTAATATACTTTTTAACTTCTAATCATTTTCACAATCTATTTTCTTTTAATTAAACTACAATTTTTTGTCTGTTTAGAAGAGATGAAAATATGTAATGTGATGAGCCTGTAAACTATTGGGGATAGAACTGATAGAAAATGATGTTTCTATCTGTAATAACTGCAGATATTCATGAAAGATTACACAAAGAAATTGAACATTTATGTTACATTCATTGGTTTCTAGATAGAGTGTTTGTCCATGAGTGGGCACATCTTCGATGGGGAGTATATGATGAATATAATGAGGAAATACCTTACTATGTTGCTGGAAACAGTAAAGTAGAAGCAACAAGGTAAGTAAATACAACTGTGCTGGGTAATGCAGTAATGTCCCATCCACTTCAGCTGAACGACACAGCAATGCTCAGTACAGCCGCTACTTTGTAGATGGAATGGAGAACAGAGCAGAAGAGACTGGAGACAATTTAAACAGATGATTGCTGAGGATTCTGAGCATTAGGCCGGGGTCACACTTGCGTATGCAATGCGAGAAACTCGCGCGAGTCTCTTACATCAATACCCGGCACTGCCGCAGTCACTCGGGACCGGAGTTTGTGGCTGCATGTATTTCTATGCAGCCCACTGGTGGACACAGACCAAAAAGGGCCCCTGTGCAAGAACAATATATAGGCCTTTGCAGCCCAAAAGCTCATCATAATGCAAAATTCCACCAACTTTTGAGATGGAAATGGTCCTCCTTTCCTTATGTGCCCTTGTGCAGCTGCACAGGTTGAACCAATGATATGCCTGCCACTGATGCAGCCGCAAGCTCCAGTCCCGAGTGCCAGCAGCAATGCAGGGTACTGATGCGAGAAACTTGGGCGAGTGAAATAGTTTATGACAGCAGACTGTCTGTCATTGCATGTCTCACACTGAGAAAACTGCTAAAAGTTATTCAGGAGTGGTGATCTTTTTTCTCCCTCTATGTTGCTGCATGCTTATGATTAGTTAACATTCTACATGGGAAGAAGTACAGGCCTCCAATAAAAATCTCTGATAATGCTAACTTGGATTTAACAGAGTATTCTCAAGTTATTAAATTACATTTTTTCTCACCTGTTTTTGGGTGAGGGGGTTGTTGGAGTTAGCTCCTGATTCCTAAACAAGGGTCTCTATGCCCCATCCCACCCCAGCTCTACCTCCTTCCTTAGGTCTGAGCATAAATGGTGTGACAATGCCAAAAATCTCAAAATATTGGCAGATTATCGCGTTACTCAAAAACGTTTCAACTTTTCAAAACTATTTATATCAGTTTTCTGACATAAAAAAAATTGATAAATTGGGGTCAAAATAGGTTTGGTATCCCATAGAAGCGCTGGTCTAGTGCGAAACGGCCGTCGTCAGCACCTGCAATCGCATGCTCCTATCCTCACTCTCCCGGCCATGATATTTTAACTGAGATTTAATAAAGGATGGAATTTTGAAGATCAATGAGTGCTATCCCTTTTCTTCTATAACCGTGGAGTTGATCTCCATAATTGTACTGACCAGGACAATCATGGAGTCAAGTCATATTTACGACATCATGAAAACACTTTAAAAGTGAAACCCAAAAAACAATGGCTGATTTGCATTTTTTCCACTGTTTCACCTTAATTATTTTTTTGCAGTTTATAGTATTTTATATAGTAAAATTAATATTTCATTTAAAATACAACTTTACCTGCAGCAAGTAGATCTCATACGGCTATGTCAATAGAAAAAAAAAACAGTTATGGCTATTGGAAAAAGGTTAGGAACAGAACTAAATAAAAAAAAAGGGGGGTTAATAAATATTAACATAATTGATTAATGCCTTTTTATAATTTCATCTGTGGATAAATAACAAATAAAAACTCCCCATGCTGTAACTTACAGGTGAGTTTTTATAGGTTTTTTTTTTCTAATTCATAGTAGTCAATAAAAAAACTAGGTTTACAGTGGAAATCATGGTAAGGGCCAGAACCGCAATCTCAAGCTCAAAATCCTGATTCATAGTTAAGAGAATTTGTCACCAGGTTTTTGCTACCCATCCTGAAAACAGCATGATCTAAGGGCAGAGATCCTGATTCTAGTGATATATCACTTACTGGGCTGCTTCCTGCAGTTTTGATAAACCACTGTTTTATCTGCTGCAGATCTACAAGTTCTCTGGATAACCCCGCCCACAGCACTGATTGACACCTTTCTGTGTACACTGTGCATAGGCATAAAGCTGCCAATCAGTGATGGGGGCGGGGTTATAGAGAGTTTATGAATATGGAGGAGTACCTGCCAGCAAGTTTACTAGTCTTCTAAAGATTATTGCCTGCTGATAAAGCAATGATTTTATCAAGATTGCAAAAAAACAGGACAACATTGTTGGAATCAGAGTCGTTGCCCCTACATTATGCTGCTCTCATAGTAGATGGCAAAAACCTAGTGACAGATTCCCTTTAAATAGATTACCCAGGATTAGAAAAATGTGGTTGCTTTCCTTCACATCCATTACCATGTTTGCCCCCAGGATGTAGGTGGTATTGCATCTCAGTGCCATTCACTTCAACAGAGCCTGGCTGTAATGCCAAATACAAAGAATTGTCAGTTGTTGCACTTTTTCAGAAAAAAAACCCAGTCATATGTAGCCCCTTCGGGAAGTCAACAGGGAAGGATATCAATTACAGGTCAGCATTAATCTACTAGCAATTTTAGAGCTTGTGCTATCATTGAATGCAGCAGTGTTATTTGAGGAAACTTAAAGAGGCTGTCCACTACTTTTGAGTGATGACCTATCCTTGAGATTAGTCATCAATGACTGATCGGCCAGGGTCCGACACCCGGCACCACTGCCGATCAGCTGTTATTGGTGTCACGGCGGCGGCCACTGGCTGAAGGACTCACTTGCGGAGCTGGCCATCTTCTGGTAGTGGCCGAGGCTTGGTCCTATACATCTGCCTCCTACTGATTTAAATAGGAGGCGGATGTGAAGTACCAAGCCTTGACCACTGCCAGAAGATGGCCAGCTCCGCAAGTGAGTCCTTCAGCCAGTGGCCGCCGCCGTGACACCAATAACAGTTGATCGACGGGGGTGCCGGGTGTCGGACCCTGATCAGACATTGATGACCTATCCCAATGACAGGTCATCAATCAAAAAGTAGTGGACAACTTCTTTAAGTTTCCTCAAGTGGTACTGCTGAATTCAATGATAGCACAAGCTCTAAAATTGCTAGTAGATCAATGCTGGCCTGTCATTGACATCCTGTCCTGTTATAGTGGACAACCGCTTTACGTTTTGGCAAGTTACAGAAGACAAAGATATGCAGAAGTGACTATAAATGGATAAGCCCATTTTACAGTTCTCATTTTCTTGTTTTTTTATAGGTGCTCCTTGGATATTTTAGGTACAAATATAGTAAAAACAAGTGAATGCCATGGAGAAAACTGTCCAACAAAGGCTTGCAACTTTGATGTAGCAACTGGACTTTATGAAGAGGGTTGTGTGTTTGTGCCCTATTATACGAGGCAGTTTTCCCAGGATTCTATAATGTATTCACAAGCGCTGCCCACGGTGCGTATTCTCATTTTATCTCTTTATGAGCATAGATAAAAGTGGCACATGCAGACAAACCAAGGACAGGTAGAAAAAAAATGAAGGAGATAAAGTTTAGACTCAGCTAAGTGGTTTCATCTGCTGCCTTAAGCTACGTTCCCACAATAAGTACTTTTGGAGTTTTTAATTATGCAGATTTTCTACATCATTTCTGCGCCTATTAGTTAAATTAGGTTACTTGAGTTTTTATTACACTTTTGAGTGCGTTTTCTTACTTGCAATTTTATCGTTATGCTATGGTTTTTGTCTCTTTTTGGTATGTTATGTTTTAAATAAAGCTGCTTTTTATATATACTTTCTGGTATTTAGCGTTGACCAAACTTTATTGATATTCATATATGGATTACATGCGTTTGTAGTGTTCTTCCACAGCAGAAACACACCAAAAACAGATATACATTCTTTTCTTCCACATCTAATGCAAGTTTATGGAGAAAATCCACACATATAACTCAGCGTTCCCGCAAGAAAAATTGATATGTTGCTAATTTTAAAAAATGCACAGCAGATCAGTTTACACAGTGTAAAAAAAACTGGGCATGAGATTTCTATAAAGTGCACTTTCCTGCTGTAATGCTACATTTTTTGCTCAGCTAAGATATACAGCATCAAAAACCCACCTAAAGCTCATTGTTGGAACTTAGGAATACTGTTTCAAGTCATAGCATTCCCATGCCATCTACTTACAGGACCATTGCAGCCAATCCTCAGGTAATTAATGGTTGATTTATTGAGATCATCTACCGCCTTAAAGGGGTATTCTCAAGTTGTCTCAGCTGCCTGCAGTCTCCTCACTTCCTGGTTTCTAGCAGGGCGGGCTCTCTTCCTTGTTTGACAGCTCTCGTGAGTAGCAGAGCTGCAGTACTGGTAGAGCTATAAGGCTGAGCAGAAGTTCTACTGTAACACATTCAGCTATCAGTGGTCTATACTTCTATCACTATATTTGCATATATAAATAACAGTGCATTTAACCAAGCACATGTCTTAAGACAGTGAGAGCTGTTATGCTGCGTGCAGGGGAATTGTGATTCTACAGAATTGATCAGAGCAACTGTAGAAAGATGGGGAGGTGAGCAGATAATTGCTGCAAGATAATTATTGTGTTAGGAGTTAACTCCTTTCCTGGACTGTAACCACTGCTACAGGGTCTGGGCAGGCTCTAGTGGCTGATCTCCATGGAAACCAGCTCTACATCATGTCAGATAAAACTCCCGAGGCAAGATAATTAAAACAAAAAAAGTAAGTCAATTGAAAACTTGCTTGCTATTTTTCTGCAGTCTAATTAATGAAATCAATGTAATAACTTGAGAATATCACCTTAAAAGTCTTTGTATGTTCTGTTCTGGCCAGATGTGAATGTCACTGCTAGAGCCATTCACTGGCCACAGTAGTGACATGTTGGTTGTGGCCAGTGATTATCTGCAGCAATTCCATGCACATCTGAACAGAACCGGAAATATGAAAACCATCATGGGAACCCAGGTAACGTTCGAAGAGGAGTGGCGGGGTAGAGTCATTTGTAATGTTTTAGAGCCTTCAACACTAAAAACAGAAAGAAAATTTAGAAGTGGAGAACTCATTGAAAGTCACATATACACAGCTGCAATATGGATCCATGTACTGTTGGCTATACTGTACTTCCATGTGCCTTTAAGAGTGGTTTCATACAGATTCATATGATGTTTTTTTTTCTATTGGAGCTATTTGGGATATATGAGAAAAATTAGGGGAAGCTCTATTGTGATCCCTAATATGAAGGTTTTGCTTCAGGGAGAATAAAATGGTGCAGTATAGTAACACCATAAAGCAATGTAAAGCAGAGCAAGGGTTAACAGGAGTGCGGTTTAATTAACAATAATGAACTCCTCAAAGGGAGATAACAGCAAAAGGGAAGACAAGTTAAACAGTATGATTGTGGTTCAACACAACAGTCTATCAACTTTAACTTATCGTGACTCCGCTGTCTTTCAGTCGCCTGTAGTCCGATAGATGATAAATGCCGGCAGAGGCCGACACTGCGTCTTCAGGCTTTCCTGCCCAACACACGGTCATGCTTCTGGCAGCAGCGGGCGGTCTCCGGTTTTGCCCGCTGAGCCCCTAGTCCATTGAACTGCAGAGCCAGATTGGGAAGCTCCGCACAAGTCTCTACCCGGCCAGTGCTCCCCTGCGCACCCACCAACAACTGTTTGCACGCACCATGATGTCTCACTTGACGCTCGTCCCTTGGTGCACCCGCCAGTATCTGACTACCTGCACACACTGCTTCACTCGGCGCTCGGCTCCCTGTGTGCCCAACGGTACTTGGGACTTCTCACTGACCCCGTCCTGGGTCTCTGCTCTGTGCTTCAACTCACTCTGCCACGTGCAGCCGGTCCCTGCTCTCTCGCTCCTTCGGAGGGAACTTTCCGCCTTTTCCCGCGCTAATCTCAGCCTTCTCCCATCGCTTACCACGTCCTCTCCTTTCAGGTCATGGGTTCTTTCCTTCTCCTCTTTCCTTCCCCCCTGCAACACTGGATGCGGCCTCGGCAGTTCTGGATCCGGCGTCTCAGAGGTCCTCTTCCTTACAGCGATGCCATGCAGCAGCACACATAATAGTACAGGTCCAAAATACAGACCAGTAGGGATTTTGTCTTTCATCTCGTTAGCACAGAGGTTCTGTACCCACAGCCAAATATTATGGTGATTGGGTGATTGGAAGTAGACCTTATTTATTTCTGACTAGCTGAAGAGCCCGGCGTTGCCTGGGCATAGTAAATATCTGTGGTTAGTTATAGCACCTCACTTCTCTTATTTTCCCATCACGCCTCTCATTTTCCCCATCACATCTTTCATTTTCCCCCTCACATCTCTCATTTTCTCCCTCACACCTCTCATTTTCCCCCTCACTCCTCTTATTTTCCCCCTCACTCCTCTCATTCCCCCCTAACACTTGTCATTTCGACCTCACATCTGTCATTTTCCGATCACTCCACTATTTTCCCTCACTCCTCTCATGTTGCACTCACACCTTTTCATTTTCACCTCAGTATATACATGTTTGTCATCTCCCTTATATATAGTATACACCTGTATGTCATCTCCTGTATATAGTATATACCTGTATGTCATCTCCCCTGTATATACTATATACCTGCTGTGTGTCATCTCCCCTGTATATAGTATATACCTGTATGTCATCTCCTCCTATATATAGTATATACCTGTATGTAATCTCCTCCTGTATATAGTATGTACCTGTGTGTCATCTCACCTATATATACTATATATCTGTGTGTCATCTCCTCCTGTATATAGTATATACCTGTATGTCATCTCCTCCTATACATAGCATATACCTGTATGTCATCTCCTCCTGTATATACTATATACCTGTAGGTAATCTGCTCCTGTATATAGTATATACCTGTGTGTCATCTCCTCCTGTATATAGTATATACCTATATGTCATCTCCTCCTGTATGTAGTATGTACCTGTATGTCATCTCCTCCTCTATATAGTATATACCTGTGTGTCATCTCTCCTGTATATAGTATATATCTGTGTGTCATCTCCTCCTGTATATAGTATATACCTGTGTGTCATCTCCCCTGTAAATAGTATATACCTGTGTGTCATCTCCTCCTGTATATAGTATACGTATATCTGTATGTCATCTCCTTCTGTATTAGACCTCGTTCACACGTTATTTGGTCAGTATTTTTACCTCAGTATTTGTAAGCTAAATTGGCAGCCTGATAAATCCCCAGCCAACAGTAAGCCCACCCCCTGGCAGTATATATTAGCTCACACATACACATAATAGACTGGTCATGTGACTGACAGCTGCCGGATTCCTATATGGTACATTTGTTGCTCTTGTAGTTTGTCTGCTTATTAATCAGATTTTTATTTTTGAAGGATAATACCAGACTTGTGTGTGTTTTAGGGCGAGTTTCATGTGTCAAGTTGTGTGTGTTGAGTTGCGTGTGGCGACATGCATGTAGCGACTTTTGTGAGATGAGTTTTGTGTGGCGACATGCGTGTAGCAACTTTTGTGAGATGAGTTTTGTGTGGCGACATGCGTGTAGCAACTTTTTGTGTGTCGAGTTGCATGTGACAGGTTAGTGTAGCAAGTTGTGTGCAGCAAGTTTTGCGCATGGCGAGTTTTGCGTGTGGCGAGTTTTATGTGTGGTGCCTTTTGAGTATGTGCAAGTTTTGTGTGAGGCAACTTTAGCATGTGTTGCAACTTTTGTGCATGTGGCAATTTTTCCGCGTGTGCAAGTTTTGCGTGTGGCGAGTTTTCCATGAGGTGAGTTTTGCACGTGTGGCGAGTTTTGCATGTGGAGAGTTTTGTGCGTGGCGAGTTTTGAGCGGCGACTTTTGTGTTTCGACTTTTATGTGGCGAGGTTGGTGTATGTGTGGTGAAATGTGCGCTGAGGGTGGTATATGTGTTCGAGCACGTGGTAGTGTGTGGCGCATTTTGTGTGTGTGTTCATATCCCCGTGTGTGGTAATTATCCCATGTCGGGGCCCCACCTTAGCAACTGTACAGTATATACTCTTTGGCGCCATCGCTCTCATTCTTTAAGTCCCCCTTGTTCACATCTGGCAGCTGTTAATTTGCCTCCAACACTTTTCCTTTCATTTTTTCCCCATTATGTAAATAGGGGCAAAATTGTTTGGTGAATTGGAAAGCGCGGGGTTAAAATTTCACCTCACAACATAGCCTATGATGCTCTCGGGGTCCAGACGTGTGACTGTGCAAAATTTTGTGGCTGTAGCTGCGACGGTTCAGATGCCAATCCCGGACATACATACACACATACACACATACATACACACATTCAGCTTTATATATTAGATAAGTTATTATAGAGGCTTTCCAGGATACAAAATTGACCCTAAAATAAGGGATGGTATAAAATAATGAAAATTACTGGAATACCAAGTAAATGTTATGCTTTCAGTGGTTCCTGCAGATACATAAAGGGATGAAGTCCCATCTATGAGTCACTTGACCACTGCAGCCAATCACCGGCCTCAGTGATCACATTCTGTACGTTTAAACATCACAGCGGTTTCGGACGTCATCTATTCTGGGGAACACAAATTCAAGGGCTAACTAATGATAGTTTTGTTTGGTATTTTGTCTTTATTTTATAACTTTCCCAACCTTAAAGTCCATTTTATAGAATTCAAGAAAACTCCTTTAAAGTATTGCATATGTTGTACCCATATCCTTGGTTCAAGGCTACAGGAAAGTCCATTATACATCAAGAATATTTTTTTGCTAATCGTCAATACATTTTATAGGTAACAGATTTCTGTGATGTCGATACCCATAACTCGGAAGCTCCCAATCTACAAAACAGAATGTGCAATTATCGCAGCACATGGGATGTTATCAAGGACTCAACAGATATAAGCTCCAGTCCTCCAAGACCTGACTTCAGTCTTCCAGTCCCATCATTCTCTCTGCTGCAGTATAGAGACAGAGTGATAACTCTAGTCCTTGATGTGTCCGGAAGCATGATGCTGGTGGGTTACATTCTTATGATGCTGCTCATGCTTCTTTATTACTCTTAAATAAGACTTTCATATTTATTTGGAGTTTGGATCAATCGTAAAAAGGGAATCTGTGATCTGGTTTTTGCTATGTAATCTGAGAGTAGAATGAAGAATGATATAGGGCCATAGACCATGATTCCAGGGAGGTATCATTTAAAAAGTTGTGTTTTGTTGTTTTAATAAAGTCAGTGTTTTATCAGCAGGAGATTATCACTAAATGACTATTTGTCTTGTGCCTCCTAGTCCAACCACATCCCCCACCAATGACTAGCAGCTTTATATCAATATACATTGCACTTAGAAAACTGCCAGTGGTGTAGGCGGGGTTATACAGAGCTCAGCATTCTGAGCTCTGCTAGATCTGCAACACAGTAAACTGTTATTCTATCCCAACCGCTGCACCCTAAGTGATATATTGCTGGGATCGGGCTCTCTGCCCCTACATCGGGCTGCTGTCAGATTACAAAGCAAAATCCTGCTGATAGATTTCATTTAAATGAGTTGTCCCACATTTATAAATAAGTAGCCCCCCACCATTCACAAGAATGGGGGTCATGTGCCCTAGTTTTGAATATTGCATTGGTCAAGCATGCACACTGCTTCTCTATTTAAAGTCTATGGGCCCGATAGAGATAGTAGGCAGCACGTGGAACGGTAGTGTGCATGTGCAACCATCTCTCCATTGAAACATGGAACACAGAACCCTCATTCTTGAGAAATGATCAGCAGACAAAAATAAAAATGTTTTGTAGTAGTAAACTCTTTTTAGCAATTAAATGTGTGCATATCAATTGTCAACTTTATGTTACTTCTTACCTACTAAAGTCTTATGCACACAATGGAGTCATGAAAAGAGGCTGAACAGTGGGAAAAAACGTTTCTGTGGCTCTGTTCTATCGAGCTGTATAAAGTCCATGTATCCCCAACCGGTGATCCATACTGCGCCATATTACAGAACCTATATCTCCTAGAAACAGTGCTACTAAGAGAAAATGGCTAAAAAAATCAGAATCGAACAGGACATCGCACTGACTGATGTCATAAAAATAATCTAAGAAACTTTTATATACTTAATATGAAGTATACCGTATTTTTCCGACTATAAGACGCACTTTTTCCCCCAAAAAATTGTGAGGAAAATGGGGGGTGCGTCCTATAGTTGGAACGCAGGCTTACCGGCAATGTTGCGGGGATGATGTGGCGCGGTGAGCGGTATGGCGTGAGCAGGGTCCAGTCCACATTTGAGGTGAATCCGCGGCCCGGTATTGAAGGAGAGCAGCAGAGCTGGGTCAGTTACGGTTTTCCCGGTGGCGGCGGCCATCCTCCTGAGGCCGCGCGTGCGCAGATTGAGTTTTCTGCTTCCTGGGGCTTCAGGAAAATGGCCACGGGAGGCCGCACATGCGCAGATGGAGATCGCGGCGGCCATTTTCCTGAAGCCAAGTTCGCAGATTGAGATCTCGGCTTCAGGAAAATGGCTGCCGCGATCTCCATCTGCGCACGCGCAGCCTCCCGCGGCCATTTTCCTGAAGCCCTGGGAAGCAGAGTACTGAATCTGCGCACGCGCGGCCTCAGAAAGATGGCCGCCGCCACCGGGAAAACCGTAACTCACCCAGCTCTGCTGCTCTCCTTCAATACCGGGCCGCGGATTCACCTCAAATGTGGACGGGACCCTGCTCACGCCATACCGCTCACCGCGCCACATCATCCCCGCACCTCTGTTGCCACCACAATGCCGGTAAGCCCACCACCACCGGGAAAACTGTGACTCACCCAGCTCTGCTGCTCTCCTTCAATACTGCCGTGGCGTCACCTCAAATCTGGAAGGGACCCTGGCCGCCGCCACCTGAGGAAGTGACCGCACATCTTCCGCCGCCACAGCACTGCCACAACCTCCCCATGGACACCAGGCCACGGCGTCGCCCACCTAAGCAGGATGGGACCCTGCTCAGGTGCACGCCGTTCCACCCACCGCACCTCAGCATCACCCCACCTCTGCCACCACCATGCCTCCTGTGACCCTGCTCTGCCACTGCCTGCCCTCAGGTAAGAGATCTTAAATTCAGACAATAAGACGGACACCCATCTTATAAAAAATGTTTTTTTCTGCAATTTTCACCCCAAATTTGGGGTGCATCTTATGGTATGGTGCGTCTTATAGTTCGAAAAATACGGTAATTCATAAAAATGTATAATAAGGCTCCACAGTAGTCTAATGTCATCCTAGTATGACTGCACACAACATGGAAGTTTATATACAGTAGATGCCTAATTCATTCATGTATTTAATAATATGGTTTTAGCTTTTCAATGCTTTTTCCTTATTTCATGTATTTGATTCCAAACTTACAGCTCCATTTATTTAGTTACATTTCCTTCTTTGCAGAATGATCGTATAAGACGTCTACACCAGGCCGCAGACATATTCCTCACCCAGATTACTGAAACCTCCACCTATATTGGGATAGTTGAGTTCTCCAAGTCTGCATCTGTCATTTCCCCACTAGAGAAAATCAACGATCAACAACGAGAGAGACTGAAATCATTGATCCCATCTTCAGCCACCGACGAAGGGACAAACATCTGCTCTGGAATCGTCACTGGGTTGGAGGTAGCGTCCCACCATTCCTGAATGTCATAATGTGGCTCTCCTCAGGGACTAAAGACAAGCTCGGTAGAAAATCTTGTAGCCAATCTTCGGTCATAGGGTTTGTGTACACCGCAGCTCAGAGATGCCAGCGTAACCGTTGAGTTTTTGAAGCAGGAGATGCTTCAGGTAAATTCTGGCGGTGTTTTCCTGTAGCATATTTGGCACATTTTTGGTCGTTTTTGCAGTGAATCTACCTCCTGTGTCTTTTTATTTACCGTAACTGTATTTATAAACTAGTGAGTAGTTTCCAAATGGATGATGCCTGAAGAATGAACCGGTCGCTTATTTTAGCCGCTTCATGGCTCAAAAAGTCTGAACCAAAAGAAGCTCATAAAGACTGAACATTTGCACAGCAAGTCTTTTTGATGTTGCAGTACATATGCTAATTCTTTTCATCATTTTTTAAGTGCTTTTTCAGGTGGGTTATTATTATAAGGCCAGAGTCGCACTACCGTAGAATACGGACGAGTGCTATGCGGAAAAAAAAATCGCACAGCACTCGGACCAGTATTCATCTATGGGGCAGCTCCCATCACCGTTTTTTTGATCAGCCGTATTGTAGGTGCAAGTGAAATCGCAGCATGCTGTGATTGTCACCGACACTCGGCCGAGTCTCGGCTCACTCACACCCATATAAGCCAATGGGTGCGAGTGAGACAACACACATCACTCGGATATCATCAGAGTGATGCGCGTTATACGTTGACCCTGGCAATGGAGGAGATGGAGAAATTCATTTCAATGTCCTCCAAATTAAGGCTGTGTATTTATACTCAAGGTAATCATCAGTAAAGGAGAGACAAACTCCATGAATGTGGATACACAGTTTTTCTTTTTACATCATGCTACACAAATTGGGTGAAATTGGCTTGATAACGGTGGTCCACAGTGACCAACCAAAGAAAAGAAAAATCAGTAGAAAATAAACTCAGAAACCTAATCCGGAATAGGCAGGGTGGTGCCAAAGGCGAATGCTTCAGATTGTCCAGCAAGCTCTTTCCACCCAATGACCTCACTGATAACATTTATCCATCCACAGGATAGATTAACATGTGGTATAGATCATCATTCATCTCTTATTCGGCCAGCTACATGCACTTTTGACTGTGCTGAGTATGAATGTTATATTTGGTGTGTAGGTAGCATTGCGTCCCAGTCGTCTAATCCGAATTGCACCCTGCTTCATGAATGGCATCATAGATGACTTCCTACTTTAAATGTCTATTTTCTTTGTTCTTCATGAAGATAAACTTGGGTTGAGGTTTAGTCTGATTACCACCTTTCCAAAACTCAAAATTCAAGCATCGAGTGATGAGTCTCCTGAAAAACATGAGTCAAATGCTAAATGTATATTATGTATTTTTTTGCATAATGAGTTTTGTTTCAAATCCAGGTGAATAAAAATTTAGATGGCTCTGCACAAGGAACCGAGATTGTACTGATAACCGATGGAGAAGATAATTATGACACCAGACTTTGCTTTCCAAATATTGCAGCAAGTGGAGCTGTCATACACGTCATAGCACTTGGACCGTATGCCGAAAAAGAACTTGAAAATATTGCAGCAATGACCGGTAATGAAACACAGTGAGACAGACAATAAATATAGAGATGCAGTAATGGCCAAATGTGTTGGCATCCATGAAATTGTTCCAGAAAAAAGTAGTATTTCTCCCAGGAAATTATTGCAATTACACATGTTTTGCTATACACATGTTTAATTTCCTTTGTGTGCATTGGTACAACACAAAAAAAACAGAAATAAATGCAAATTTGACATTATTTTACACAAAACCTCAACAATGGACCGAAGAAGATTGTTGGCACACTCAACGTAATATTTGGTGGCACACCCTTTGGAATAAATCACTTTAATCAGTCACTTCCTATAACCATCAACAAGCTTTTTACAACTCTCAACTGGAATTTTCGACCTCTCTTCTTTAGAAAACTGCTCCAGGTCTCTTATATTTGAAGGGTCTTCTCCCAACTGCAATTTTAAGATGTCTCCACAGTTGTTAAATGGGATTTAGATCTGGACTCATTGCTGGCCACTTCAAATCTCTCCAGCGCTTTGTTTACATCCATTTCTGGGTGCTTCTTGAAGTATGTTTGGGGTTATTGTCCTTCTGGAAGACCAATTACCTGGGATGCAAACCCAGCTTACTGACACTGGGCATTATATTGAAGCTCAAAATCTTTTGGTAATCTTCAGATTTCATGATGTCTTGCACACAATCAAGGCACCCTGTGCTAGAGGCATCAAACAACCACAAAACATCTTGAACCGCCACCATATTTGACTGTAGGTACTGTGTTCTTTCCTTTATAGGCGTCACTCAGTTTTTGGCAAATAGTACATGAGAACAATGGATGCTATGTCAGTAGTGCCGCTGATCTACAGATGCAGAAGTTATAGGAGCAGTACAGCCTCTTTAAAGTCTGACTTTTCTTCTTTTTTGTTAAAGTCAAGTTTACTTGATTTGAGCAAGGATTTACAAATTTCTACTGGCCAACGATAGGACTGGGGCCTTGTTACAGATTTTACATTGGGGCCTATACCTGGTACAATACAATATGTCTATTGGTATTATCCTGTTTACTCACCCATTACATATTTTACACTAGAACTTGCATATTTTGTTTTATAACTTAATCATTTTTTCCAGGAGGACGACAATTTGCTGTTTTGAATAACTTGGACGCTAACGGTATAATTGATGCTTTCAGTAGAATTTTACCTGTAGATGGACATGACCAACAGCAGACCATTCAGGTGATGCCTCAGATCCTGTTATGTCTAAATTGTTAAAATTATTGATTTATAAAAAAGGATGAATAAATTATATTTTTCTCTTTTTATTTTATTTATTTTCTTACCCGAATGTTTAAAGATATACTAATGTGGTTGTGGCTTCAAGGCAACCTATTTTTAAATGGATTTTGTATAGATTGATTGGTTGAAGCTTGGGAATTCCTTCTTCCATGTTGGATATTTAAATGAATAAGTTACTGGTCTATGGATTGCATAGACGCACTAGAGCTCTCTGCTCTGGCAAATAGATAGGGATCCAGAGTAGTGAAACCTTCTATGACATCCTAATGCCAAAATATGGAATATTGTCCAGGGTTATCATTGTAGGATAGCTCCTTAGTAGAATAAGCAGCAGACAATAGGACCTGAAAAAGCATAGCGATAATCCATGAATATCAACCTTAAGTAACAAAAACATACACTGGGGCGAAAATTTACTGCATATTTAAGAAGTTAATGGCTGTTACTCAGCAAAAAGTCAAAATTAACTGTTTTAGTGGCTAATTTTCTCATGTCATGTTATTTTGGGAAGCCTTTAACTTTTTTGTGGGGTGCACTACCATATAGTAGCTACTACTTCTAATTTTCCAGTACTATATTTGTAGAAAAGTTAGGGTTCCTCAGTGAGGTCTCTTGGTTGTTTTGAGCTCCGTTGACCAAACAAAGTTTGACAACCGCTGTTTTGGTGTTTTAGACCATTAGACACATAAATCAATGAATATGTGTTATATCTTGCACCAATTATGGTAGCTGTATTTTGTGTACTTCTTATTGAATCTATTGCTATTAATACAACTGTGACCAATAGTTAATAATATATATTTTTATAATAGCTGGAGAGCACATCTTTAGACCTTAAGCCAAGAACATGTCTGAATGGCACCATCTTCGTTGACTGGACAGTGGGGAACGACACCTCATTTATGGTCACCTGGCAGACTGCCGTACCAAATATTCAATTACGAGATCCAAAAGGGATCCTGTATACTGAAGCACAATTCATCAGCGATGCCACTTCAAAGTTATCCAGCCTTCAGCTGCCGGGAACAGCAGAGGTAATGTTGTGTAGATCAACAAGTCTCAAAATTGTTGTTGAAGCACAGAAGCATTTGGATGTATATACCCAGGGCAGTTTCTAGCCCAAAAATGACACAGGGCGAGAGTAGGAAATTTCTCCCCCCCCCCCCCCCCCCCCGGCACCGAAAATAATACTATCAGTGTGGGAGTGCAGGTTGAAGCTACGTTCACATTTGCGTTGTGCGCCGCAGCGTCGGCGCCGCAACGCACAACGCAAATAAAAACGCAGCAAAACGCATGCACAACGCTGCGTTTTGCGCCGCATGCGTCGTTTTTTTCATTGAATTTGGACGCAGCAAAAATGCAACTTGCTGCGTCCTCTGCGCACCGACGCGGGCGCCGCAGCGACGCATGCGGCGCAAAACGCAAGTGCGCCGCATGTCCATGCGCCCCCATGTTAAATATAGGGGCGCATGACGCATGCGGCGCCGCTGCGGCGCCCGACGCTGCGGCGAGGACCGCAAATGTGAACGTAGCCTTATAGACTGTGGTGTGTGCGGTGCGGGGGGGGGGGCGCGGCGACGCGAGGCGATGATCTGACCGCTCAGCTGTCAGATTTGCAGCTGAGTTCGGGCAGGGCGCGCCCAGCACTGAGCGCGGCATCCGCGCCCCTGACAGCCCTTAAACAGCAGCAGCAGCGGGCAGGGGACCACCGGGGCCCGAGGCCTCTCCTGCGCCCCCCGGCCCCACGGCGCCCCGTGTGGCCGCCCTGCCCGCCCTGTTGAAGAAACGGCCCTGTATATACCGTATGCCTGTCTATGGTTGCACCAATCACTAGTTTAGTAACATAACACCTTAGGTAATTATTGTCATGTTCTACTGGGTTCAGGGGATGCATTTTGAATAATTTGAGGGGTTTTTTAATATTTACATAGACTATTAGTGCAAAACATCTAGAAATGTTGCCAAATTTTTGCAGAACTCGAAGTTTCACAACAATCTAAATACTTTTAGCTACTTTGTGTTTACACCATTCCTGGCCTTTGTTGCAAAGTGAGCAGAGTTGGGGTACGGCAAGTCATGACGCAGCCCACACGTCACATTTATGAAAGTTTACACCACTCTGTTGGCATAAATTCTACCAGAAATGTACACCTGCACATGGCTGGAGTAACATTTCTGGCAGAGGCGCTCAACACATATAACACCCGGCTAATTCATTAAGTGGTGCTCCTCTCTTAATGAATTAGGCACATCTTACTCCAACAGTCCCTTCATTAAGACCGGGGTGCAAAATGTCAGTTCTCTTGAACTGGGTGAATTGTAAAAAAAAATTAGTAGCCCTGGTATAGATCACATACACATAAGAAAGATTTCTGATTTCCAGTTGTCTAGTTCAGAAAACCCAGTTGCAAATGCTACACTATGGCTACCTATTTCAGCATTTTCAGCTATTAGGTGGAGAAAAAAAACCTATAATTTGTTTCTGAGCTTATAGGACCCATCTTTTCCATGCATTACACAAATAGCGCATTAACCACAAGT
Organism: Ranitomeya variabilis; assembly: GCF_051348905.1. NCBI lineage: Eukaryota > Metazoa > Chordata > Amphibia > Anura > Dendrobatidae > Ranitomeya > Ranitomeya variabilis. The sequence continues at coordinate 63,330,204 of NC_135239.1, read as the reverse complement.
CCCCAGTAGCGACACTTCAGAAAACTGAATACTTACTGCCATGTTCTCCTGCAAATGACATCTAATTGTTGGTGGTTTAAGCTATTTAACATCCTGTAGTCAGATTTAATTGGGGGGACCATTGTAAAAGATTGTAAAAGACAGGCAAACTTTATGAAAATGTATACGGTAATTCTTTATTGAAATCACATTCCTATTAATTATGTAACCCATGATTTAGAAGGATCTTACTTATATCAATAAACTATAAGGTTTCCTACATTTCTGTATAACAATATGTTGCCCTATTTTAAGTTAATATAACCACTTAATCACCTTTCTATTTTCCGCCACTAGAAACCTGATTTTAGCTCATTCACAGGGCTTTATATTTGTACAATTTTTATTGTTAAGATTTATTCTTTTATTACTATTAAGGTTATAAAAAAAATGAGAGGTTATCCTTTCCGATATAATCAATTTGATAAATAATGCATACAGCTTAAGTTATTGGGTTGGTCAGGCACCAAACATTGAGAAGTTCATGAACACTTTTGCAACTATACTTTTATTTTTTCACTATTTTATTTTTAAACATTCAGTCCTAGTGTTGCGGAAACTGCAACCTTCTCCTTACATAACATGGCTGATTTGTGTCTTTTATGACCCAGTAGCTACAACACATAGAAGATACGCAGTAATCCTTATTTATCACCTGTTTCCCAGAACTTGTACAGTAATGGGCAATGTCACTATATTGTAAATAAGGCCCTTATTGATGTAGCAGATGGAAAGACAAAGCATGGCCGTAGACTGGAGATAGATATTGGTCTATAAGTAAAGGTGTTCTCTAGGAATAGAACAAAAGGAAAAGAAAATATAGTAACATAGTTATTAGGGTTAAAGGAAGACTTTAAGTCCATCTAGTTCAACCCATAGCCTAACCTAACATGCCCTAACATTTTGATCCAGAGGAAGGCAAAAAAAAACCATGTGGCAAATAGTAAGCTCCACTTTGGGGAAAAAAATTCCTTCCTGACTCCACATACGGCAGTCAGACTAGTTCCCTGGATCAACGCCCTATCAAGGAATCTAGTGTATATACCCTGTAACATTATACTTTTCCAGAAGGGTATCCAGTCCCCTCTTAAATTTAAGTAATGAATCACTCATTACAACATCATACGGCAGAGAGTTCCATAGTCTCACTGCTCTTACAGTAAAGAATCCGCGTCTGTTATTATACTTAAACCTTCTTTCCTCCAGACGTAGAGGATGCCCCCTTGTCCCTGTCTCCGGTCTATGATTAAAAAGATCATCAGAAAGGTCTTTGTACTGTCCCCTCATATATTTATACATTAAAATAAGATCACCCCTTAGTCTTCGTTTTTCCAAACTAAATAGCCCCAAGTGTAATAACCTATCTTGGTATTGCAGACCCCCCAGTCCTCTAATAACCTTGGTCGCTCTTCTCTGCACCCGCTCTAGTTCAGCTATGTCTTTCTTATACATCTGAGACCAGAACTGTGCACAGTATTCTAAGTGTGGTCGCACTAGTGACTTGTATAGAGGTAAAATTATGTTCTCCTCATGAGCATCTATGCCTCTTTTAATGCATCCCATTATTTTATTTGCCTTTGTAGCAGCTGCCTGACACTGGCCACTGAATATGAGTTTGTCATCCACCCATACACCCAGGTCTTTTTCATTGACGGTTTTGCCCAGAGTTTATAGAATTAAGCACATAGTTATACATCTTATTACTTCTACCCAAGTGCATGACCTTACATTTATCCCCATTAAAGCTCATTTGCCATTTATCAGCCCAAGCTTCTAGTTTACATAAATCATCCTGTAATATAAAATTGGCCTCCCCTGTATTGATTACCCTGCAGAGTTTAGTGTCATCTGCAAATATTGAAATTCTACTCTGAATGCCCCCTACAAGGTCATTAATAAATATGTTAAAAAGAAGAGGGCCCAATACTGACCCCTGTGGTACCCCACTGCTAACCGTGACCCAGTCCAAATGTGCTCCATTAATAACCACCCTTTGTTTCCTATCCCTGAGCCAGCTCTCAATCCACTTACACATATTTTCCCCTATCCCCATTATTCTCATTTTATGTAACAACCTTTTGTGTGGCACTGTATCAAAAGCTTTTGAAAAGTCCATATACACTATGTCCACTGGGTTCCCTTGGTCCAGTCCGGAATTTACCTCTTCATAGAAGCTGATCAAATTAGTCTGACATGAACGGTCCCTAGTAAACCCGTGCTGACACTGGGTCATGAGGTTATTCCTCTTCAGATACTCCAGCATAGCGTCCCTTTGAATGCCCTCCAGGATTTTACCCACAGTAGAGGTTAAGCTTACTGGCCTTTAATTACTGAGTTCAGTTTTTGTCCCCGTTTTGAATATTGGCACCACATTTGCTATAAGCCAGTCCTGTGGTACAGACCCTGTTATTATGGACATTATGAATACATTCCTAAAGACCCTTATTTAGCAAATAAAATGTGTTTTGTCTAGGAAGATAATCACTGTTGTACATCAAAATAGCCAGTAGGAAACTTGGTTGCTGTGACCTCGCTTCGCTGTACGTGGTATTAGTTATCTCCAGGTCACAACAGTGGAGCTTCCTTCTGCACATACTCACAAGATACTTTCTAATGAACATCCTAGGACAGGTTTCTGTGTCATATGGTTTGTGTGTCCACTGCGCCATGGGGCTGGGCTTACCTAGGAGGTGTGTGGCTAAGCAGTTTTCACTGAAGTTAGTGGTTTTCAATGGAGCTCCTGATGGTGGAGTCAACCAAGGCTGCACAGTGCCACCAGGTAGGCAGTCTCCGATCCTATGGCTGGTCCCCCCAGGGGTCAGGACATGGAGTAACTGAAAGGCAGGACTAAAACTCTGTTCAGACTATTCACATTCTGGGTGCTCTGACAAAATGGATACTGAAACAGAGTCACAGACAAAGCTGGATTCAGATACTGGCACAGGCTCGACAGAACGGACTCAGGAATACTACCCAGGACTGACACAGGTGCAGGTTCAAGTACTGACAGAACGGTTGCAGGATTCAGGAACTGCCAGTGCGGCGTCTCAGGGTTTAGATCCTGCCGGGGCAGCTTCCCAGGGTTCACACTACTTAGGGAGCTATAGGGGTTTCTCAGGTCCCTCTCTACTAGGGAGGGCGCATTTTATACAGTTATACAGTTGTATATATTATGGAGTCAGAATACATAGAGTCTGACATGTCAGTGAATATTAATTTAGACTGTTTTAGAGTATTTATCAAAAAGAAACTAACCTTGATAAGTTTTGTAGCCTGAAGTTATAAAGTTAGCTAAATTCTAAATGCAGCTTTGGGAGATATAATAGGTTTTAACAAGTACACAATACACAGTGCTATAATTTTTACAAGTTAGTCAACTATTTATGTAGATTTTTTTATGGAAGATAAGTGAGTAAATGATGTTCAAAGCTGAATAGATGCTCAAATTTCCAAGTAAATCAGGGTCCAATGTTATGTTATAGTATAATTATTCTGGAAGGCTGAAAGAAGTTCCCCAGGGAATACTGTAATTAATCTAACCCCTATTAAATACTGCTGTACATAATTCTCATATGTGAAGTGAGTGCAAATACTCAGCAATGAAATCTACAATTTATGGTCCAGATTAGTATATTTGACCTAAAACTCAGGTTCTCTTTAAGTCACTATCATGCACCTTTAGATTGGACAAGTTAAAATCCAATATATCTGATACTTCCTTTCTCTAACAGTAGATGATGTCTAGTGACTCCATACACATTAAATGGGCTATCGGTCCCACAGATTTCAGATTCCCCCAATGTTCACCTGAAGATATTAGACAATTTTGGTATAAACCCACTTGAATTTTATATACGGTATAACATTTACAATAGAATCAACCTGTATTTATTTTTTTACCCACCACTAATCTTACTGGTGTGATGGCTGTTTAATTCCAGAGAGGAGGCTGGGATTACAGACTTTGTAACCCCCTTACAGCAAATCAAATCATAGGCATTACTGTAACCTCGAAAGTATCAGATGAAAATGTGCCACCGATAATCACCGACTGCCATATGAACAGTAATACTAATAATTACCCAAACCCTATGGTAATCTATGCATCTGTAAGCCAAGGTCTGCTGCCAGTGACAGGAGCCAAAGTAACAGCAATGATTGAATCAGAGAGTGGAAACTCAGTGATTACAGAGCTTTTGGACAATGGAGCAGGTAAGAAATTCACATGGAAATGATCCTAGAACCTACAGAACTCTATGTGACTGCTCTCATACAGAATTTCACAGAAGAAATGTCCCTCATTGTAATAAATATTATATTACTCAGATGCCATATAAAACTATATTGTCTGCATAAATGTTAGTAAAGTGGTTTTTGGAAAGGGTCAGCTGGAATCAATTCATGTATAGGACTCCCAAATAAACTCTCAATATGCAAATTATGTATTATCAGCAGGGAGAAGTAAACTATAAAGATATGTAAAACTTAGCTTTAAATAATATTATTATAATAAATTACCTATAGTTGAGGGACAATTGATGTCGACCAAATTAGACATACAGTGGGGGGGAAAAAAGCTGATTTTGCAACTTTTCCCACCTACAAGGAATGGAGAGGTCTGTAATTTTTATTGTAGGTACACTTCACCTGTGAGGAACGGAATCTCAAAAGAAATCCAGAAAATCACATTGTATAACTTTGCATAAAACAAGTATTTGATACAATAGAAAAACAGAACTTAATATTTGGTACAGAAACCTTTGTTTGCAATTACGGAGGTCAGATGTTTCCTGTAGTTCTTGACCAAGTTTGCACACACTGCAACAGGGATTTTAGCTCACTCCTACATATAGCTCGTCTCCAGATCTTTAAGGTTTCGGGGCTGTCGCTGGGCAACATTGCGCTCCCTCTAATGATTTTCTATTGGGTTCAGGTCTGGAAACAGGCTAGGCCACTACAGGACCTTGAAATTTTGTCCTGGCTCTGTGTTTCGGGTCATTGTCATGATAGAAACAACACCGTGAGCACAGCTACGAAGTGGTGCTACAGTTAGGCTCCCACGCCATATACTTAATCAACATAAAACTTAGCACTCAACTTAGGATGCTGGAACAGAAGAATTTATTTTGCAGTATACTCAAAACGTTTTGGTTCAACATGAACCTTCTTCAGTTACGGAATGCATGTGATGAATGGGGCCAGAAGTCAGTGTATACCCCGGCTGTTGTCCCCCTGCATGGTGTCCTTAAGACAATTCTTTGGTCTTGGTCATGGTGGAGAGGGTGGAGAGTGGTTGATTGAGTGTGTGGACAGGTCTTTTTTATACAGGTAGCAAGTTCAAACAGGTGCAATTAATACAGATAATGAGTGTAGAGTAGGAGGGTTTCTTAAAGAAAAACTAATAGGTCTGTGAGAGCCAGAATTCTTGCTGGTTGGTAGGTGATCAAATACTTTTTTCATGCAATAAAATGCAATTTAATTATTTAAAAATCATACAATGTGATTTTCTGGTTTTTATTTTTAGATTCTGTCTCTCACAGTTGAAGTGTACCTACGATAAAAATTACAGACTGCTCCAGTGTTTGTTGGTGGGAAAACTTGCAAAGTCAGCAGTGTATCAAATACTTATTTTCTCCACTGTACATATAAAGTGTAAGTGCTCAAAAAAGCCGGTGCTCATAAAAAAAGGCTTGATCTCACCCATATGTCTTGATAAGATGTATCCCTCCAAGGTAACTTGCGGACAGTTGCAACGATGGACCGGAACCTGGCACTAGATAACCCCATCGTGACCCATGTCTGTGGTTTATAGTAGCACAATGAATGGAAGTTTATTGCAAGGAAAATGTCAATTGTCTTCACATGCTGCACTATATGAAATGATGTAGTGGAGACTCCTTTTTCAGTTAGTGACATGGGAGATGCTTGTAGAATTTGATATGAGTGTGCAAGATGTATTACCATACACTACCTATGCCTTCAGCTGTATAACAGAGCTGTCATTAAAATGCTTTTCCTGCTGACTCTGTCCCAGTCTACACAGCAAAGATGTCAATCATTATATTTTTAATATGTGCACTATTAGGCCACGTTAACACACTCAGTATTTGGTCAGTATTTTATATCAGTAAACCAGGAGTGGTGATAAATACAGAAGTGATGCATATGTTTCTATTATACTTTTCCTCTGATCATTCCACTCCTGCTTTTGTCTTACAAATACTGAGGTCAAATACTGACCAAATATTATACGTGGCCTTAATGTTGTTTACTTGCATTCTTCAATGAATTACAATTCTGTAGAATCATTTCTTAAAACACTATGGTGGGCTGATCCCTTGTTATTCCACTTGGAAAAATATGAAGAAATTTACACCAGGGCATTAATATTTCCTTTGCACCTATATACTCAGATACTGTCCAGTCTGTGCCGACATTGTCACAGTGTGTAAGTGGAGCGCCCCCACACCGCCGCAGGGCCGAGGGGTACCCGGAGCCGGGCCTCTGAGTCTCAGTTCTGGGGTTGTCACGGTGGCTAGACCCGGTCCGTGGCCCTGTCTGTCAGTGGGGAACGTCCAGTGTAATAAGTGGTGATAATGGTGCAGTTGTGGGGTGCAGGTTGCGATAAATAACGAGGACACCAGGTTGCAGTCTCTTTACCTCTTTACTGAAGATCTCTGGGTCCTCAGTCCAGAATACGGTTCACCAGGCTGTGCAAGTCCGGCCGGTCCAATGGCACCTCCAGAGTTCCCTTCACAGGTGGAAATCTGTGCCTTCCTGCTTGCGCTATGTGTTGTGGTCCTTCCCTGCTGTGCTTACGGAAAGTCCCCACAACTGTTGTGTCTGTTTCTTAAGTTCCCTCACAACTCGATTAGATGATGTTCTGCTAATCCTCCGTCTCTCCCTGATGTTCTGGTTGGAACGGCACCCGTTTGACGGGTAGGCTCGGAGCTCTTCCGGGACCCTAGAGTCGCCCCTCTCCACAAGTTGCCCCCCAAGACTGCATAGGTGATTTAGGTGAGACAGCCCGCCTTAGACTGACTGTCCTGCCGCTGTTTAGAGTATTGCTTGAAGCTGAATGTTATAATACTCTCTCGGCGTTCCGGCCACCGGTTGTGTGCCTCAGTAGGATGTTGCCTCGGTCTTACAGCACGACTCCTACTGGTATTCTCCTATCGCTTTGATCTCGTTTCTCACTCAGCACAATCTATCTCGCTTCTAGTCCCTCCTTGGGCACCGCCGCTATCCTGAGCAGGCACGGTCCCGTTACGTTCGTTCAAGTTGCCAAGCCTCTGTCAGGATCCCACCCCTGACAGAGACCCTACTGTATCTTCCCCCACAAAACCCTCTGCCACAAGGTGTTGCCTGGTTCCAACCCAGTCAGCTTCTCCTCTAACTTCCTGCCTGACCCCCAGTTTACCCACTATGGTGGGGAGTGGCCTAGTGAATAGAACCCTTAGCTCCCCCCGGAGGCCCGGCTGTGAAATATATTGGTGTCTGTGATACCTGGTGAGATGAACCCCTTCAGTGCCATCGGACGCACCATAGCTCCCCATAGTGGCGGAGCCACAGTACTGCAACGACCAGGACTCTGGGGCACTGCACTCCCCCCTGGTTAAACACAGTACTCCGGGACTGGGAAGAAAACAACAATACAAGTTAGCAAAAAGACATACAGTTTTGTTGAGTGCAATAACAGTAAGTATACTTGAACAGGCTTCCCTTTATGGGAGGTAAGGACACTTGAACATTACAAACATGGTTAAATATCATAGCAACATGCTATAAATAACTCTTCTTACCCAACCGGGTATTCTACTTAGTACAAAATTGTTGAACAATAATTTAACATTGCCTTTAAGGACATACACTCTGAATCCACTAAAGACCTTCCTATAATCACATTATAAGGTAATTTAACTTTTTCATTCTCCTTCTTTAAATCTGCAGGACCGCCTGTCCTATCGGCACCAGACCTACTGCCTCTCCTTTCTTACAGGACCGCTCCTTTCAGCCCGAGCCTTCTGTCTTTTCCACTACTATACACAGTATAGAACATAACATTCTTTCAGTTTAGGACTACTGAGCCTTCTTCAGATGGCTCCTAGGAGGACTCACTACCTAACCCCTACGGGTTCACTTTCTGTCCTCGGTAACACATTATTAACTCTTTCTTTCAATAAACTAGCTTTCCACGGAGGATTCAGGGTTTACCTTCTATCCCCGTTTTCTATCAACATTATCAACATTTCTTCTACAGTTAACCAGTTCAATACATATAACTTTTACATGTAGACAGTGTCATTTTCTTTTAAAGCATCATCATCAATTTACTGTTTTAAGGCAGTATTACTCATAAGTACGTAGATAAACATCCCCTTTAAGAGGGGATCAAGTCTCCATGAGGTAGCGTGTCTTCTCAAGCTACCAGTCCATACTCAACAAAGGTTCCAGTGTAGTATCTTCACAAAGAGTCCTTCTTTAAGTAAAACCAGTAGGGAGCACCTTTAATAAGGTGCAAACTATGTACAAGAAGTTTGTATCATGCACTGTTCATGATTGCGGCAGTTTTTAAGACTTGTGCAAAAACTTAGAAAAAATAAACAAAACAACAACAGGGATCCCGGGTCAACAAAGGGATCCATAAAGAATTAACCCTGGACGGGTTTAGCAAACAGTAAACAAACAGTTAAAGGAAGAACTATTTACATATTTAAAGTGATCATGCTTACTCGTTCTTCGGGGAGGAAGGTGGTTTCCTCCCGGGTCTCACCAGACCAACGGGTCGTCCTGCTGGTTCAAGGATCGGGTCCCGCCCCAACAACGACAGGATCCCTCGCCGGGATGTTCTTTTCACCGAGGATCCGGCACGCCCCCAGGGTACATGGTGGGTCCGGGTCCCCCGCTGCTCCGCAAGGTCGGGTTCCGTTGTCTTTTCAGCGGGAGGTTCATCTTCGGGGTTTGCAGCGGCGGCCTGGAGCGCGACACACCGCTGGACGCCCCACGCCATCCAGCCAGCCTCACCTGTTGCTCTCCTCCACCTGGTATAAGTTACGGCATCACCGGTGTCATGATTCCCCAATGGCATGGGAACATCAGAAACACAAAAATAACAGACTAGCTCTCGGGTGATGGAAACTCAAGCTAACCGTGACCTAAATCTACCACACAACTAACAGTAGCCAGGGAGCATTCCTACGGCTGCCTAAATGCCACGCGCCAGCCGGAGAACTAACTACGCCTGGAAGAGGAAGGAACAGACCTGGCTTACCTCTAGAGAAATTCCCCAAAGATGATAGTAGCCCCCACATATATTAACGGTGAGTTCAGAGGAAAAGACATACACAGTATGAAGGTAGATTTAGCAAAGCGAGGTCCACTTACTAGATAGAGGAAGGATACAAAAGAGGACTTCACGGTCAGCTGAAAAACCCTTTCAAAAACCCATCCTGAAATTACTTTAAGACTCCTGTGTCAACTCATGACACAGGAGTGGCAATTTCAGTCCACAAGAGCTTCCAGTAACAGGAAATGACAAAACTGTAAACTGGACAAGAAATACAAAACAATAAGGACAAGAGTCCACTTAGCTGATCAGCAGACTAGTAGCAGGAACATGCAACTGAATGACTCAGGTTACAATGATGACCGGCAAGGAAGTGACTGGAGAGCAAGGCTAAATAGGGAACTCCCAAAACTGATGGAAGCAGGTGAGCCGAGGCAGAAAAGCACACACAAGTCTCCAGTACCACCAGCCACCACCAGGGGAGCCCAAAAAGCGGATCACAACACACCGGGCTTCAGGTCGCGATCGAACCTTCCACCGCAATGTTCCACCTCCTCTCGGTCCACGTGAACTTGTAGCGGCTCCCCGATCTCCTGTATAACCCCTCTTCCGTATCAGGGGTTAAAGGAGACCACTACACCCCAGTGGGACGATGGGATCTCCACAACGCTGGTCAGATCAATCTGAACTGCAGGCTGGGGCCGGCTCCGCCACGCCGTCATCAGGTGCCGCCGATGTTCGGCCTCCGGCAAGATCCTCATGCCCTCTGCCTGCAGCGTGCCTCCAGACGCGGCCTGGTTGGGAGGAGTCGGGGACACTGGAGACAGACGGATCTCCGTGGGCTGACCCAGCCGAGCGAGCACGCGGGCATCAGCCTCCAAGCGGCATGCTATTTGTCGGGCCTCGGCTGCCGCGACACACTCCTCGGACGGTGGCAAGGGGGGTCGGCCCATCGGTGGCCCCGTGAGGGTCAATCCCCGCAACGTTGGCGCGTCTGGGGCTATGTCAAGCGGCGCAGCCTCAGGCTGGATCGGGTCAGTCCCACGCGGTGTTCTCGGTGTCGCCATCTTTTCTCCTTCTCCAATGTCCTCTTCCCGCGGTCTCTTTCGTGGGCGGCCCCGTCGCCATGGTCTCCACCCTCCAAACAGGATCAGGAGGCGGACCTCGGCTGTTGACGGACACGTCCGCAGGACACAGAAATATTTAGACTGGGAGGCCATTGTTGTTCGCGCTCTCCAGCTTATCTACGCCCAGTCCACGCCCCTCTTTTCTGCCTGCGCTCTCCTCAGCGCTGCAATGGCGGCGGATTTTGGCGGCAAGTGGCGCAGCACACAGTCTTTGTAATAAAGTACAGTCCAAGCACAATAAATCACAGTTCCAAGGCACACATGACCTGATTCTTCAGGCTTAAGTAGATCCTGTTCGTGACGCCAAGTTGGAGCGCCCCCACACCGCCGCAGGGCCGAGGGGTACCCGGAGCCGGGCCTCTGAGTCTCAGTTCTGGGGTTGTCACGGTGGCTAGACCCGGTCCGTGGCCCTGTCTGTCAGTGGGGAACGTCCAGTGTAATAAGTGGTGATAATGGTGCAGTTGTGGGGTGCAGGTTGCGATAAATAACGAGGACACCAGGTTGCAGTCTCTTTACCTCTTTACTGAAGATCTCTGGGTCCTCAGTCCAGAATACGGTTCACCAGGCTGCGCAAGTCCGGCCGGTCCAATGGCACCTCCAGAGTTCCCTTCACAGGTGGAAATCTGTGCCTTCCTGCTTGCGCTATGTGTTGTGGTCCTTCCCTGCTGTGCTTACGGAAAGTCCCCACAACTGTTGTGTCTGTTTCTTAAGTTCCCTCACAACTCGATTAGATGATGTTCTGCTAATCCTCCGTCCCTCCCTGATGTTCTGGTTGGAACGGCACCCGTTTGACGGGTAGGCTCGGAGCTCTTCCGGGACCCTAGAGTCGCCCCTCTCCACAAGTTGCCCCCCAAGACTGCATAGGTGATTTAGGTGAGACAGCCCGCCTTAGACTGACTGTCCTGCCGCTGTTTAGAGTATTGCTTGAAGCTGAATGTTATAATACTCTCTCGGCGTTCCGGCCACCGGTTGTGCGCCTCAGTAGGATGTTGCCTTGGTCTTACAGCACGACTCCTACTGGTATTCTCCTATCGCTTTGATCTCGTTTCTCACTCAGCACAATCTATCTCGCTTCTAGTCCCTCCTTGGGCACCGCCGCTATCCTGAGCAGGCACGGTCCCGTTACGTTCGTTCAAGTTGCCAAGCCTCTGTCAGGATCCCACCCCTGACAGAGACCCTACTGTATCTTCCCCCACAACACCCTCTGCCACAAGGTGTTGCCTGGTTCCAACCCAGTCAGCTTCTCCTCTAACTTCCTGCCTGACCCCCAGTTTACCCACTATGGTGGGGAGTGGCCTAGTGAATAGAACCCTTAGCTCCCCCCGGAGGCCCGGCTGTGAAATATATTGGTGTCTGTGATACCTGGTCAGATGAACCCCTTCAGTGCCATCGGACGCACCATAGCTCCCCATAGTGGCGGAGCCACAGTACTGCAACGACCAGGACTCTGGGGCGCTGCATAAGCACAAAGCTTTTTTATTTCCTATATTTTTACCTAACCTCTTTTCAACATTGGGTGTACTGGTATGTCTACATGTATGACGCAGGCCAAGGAGCTGAGCCTGCACCTGCATCTTACCCGACATCTGCCTCTAACAGCTCTGAGCTCCGTCTGCTGTTATCAAACCCTCAGATTCTCTGTCTGGGAGAGCGCTTTTCCATACACCAATTGCCCCACACATGAAGGATCTCAGAATGCTTTATTGTTGGCATGAGAAAGGACTTATGCTCGTGTTCATCTTTTCATCTTTAGACCATCATTTTTCCTCATGTCCCAAACAATTTGAAGGAGGCTACATCAGAAAATAATAACTTTGCGGAAGTATAGTGATCAGACTGCTAGGAAGCTGGGGTAAAGTTATATTCTCTGATGAAGCCAACTTCATATTGTTTGGAACATCTGCAAGAACATCTAACTAAATAGTCAATGTGTGCACGTGGCCTTAGTTACACTGTCGCGTAAGAATGAGCTTATGACAAGGCAACACAAATGCTAAAGAAGAAGAATGGTACAAAAATTTGAATGAAAACCAAATGCAAAAATTATTTTTAGAAAATAATACATGAAATTAAGTATAAATTCTTTGACTTCTGACATTTTTGTGATTTTTAAGGTGTTGACATAGCAACAAATGATGGAATCTACTCTAGATACTTCACCTCCTTTGCTGAAAATGGAAGATACAGCTTAAAAGTGCGAGTTATTGGTGAAGATAACAAAAGTCGACTAACGTTACCAAGGAGTCGTGTTCTTTATATACCCGGCTATGTTAACAATGGTAATAATCAAGTTTAGATAGGACATTTTTAAAAAAGAGCATTGTTTTATTGCTGATCCCACTTGATCACTCATGAAAGCACAACTGTACTCCTACTGCCACTGTGGAGATCAAAGAAGTCTCTGAATCTGACAGAGAGGGCATGTCACTTGCTAAAACTAATTGAGTTAAATTTCTTGCAAAAATCATTGAGACCTCCTGATTGTGCTGTTCTTTTTTGTTTCACTCTGCATCACTCCATTGCAGAGATATTCACATTTGTTGCTTTTGAAGCGCAGTATGTGAAATCTCTGCTTTGCAATAAAACTGGACGCTTCTTCATAGTCTTATCTGGTGGCACTTTCACCCCTCTTAGATGCTGTCAGTCACGGTACGGCAGCACTTGAGAATACTACAGTACTCATTCTGCTGCAGATCTGTGTTTGGCACATAAAAGGTAAAGGGGTGAAAACACCAAACCCCCCCCCCCCCCCCCGAAAAGACTTTGAAGAAACCCCTAGTTCAACTGCACGCAGAGATTTCACATAGTTTGCTTCAAAAGCAGCAAACTTCAAAAGTTCTCCAATGGCGTGGTGCAGCATGAAATGGAAAAGAGCGCCAGTATCAGGGGAGCTCAAGGATTTTTGCCTTGACAAAGCAATATGCGAAACGCGCATTGGGCAGTTGTGGTTGGTAAGCAGGACTTTAGATACTATAAATAGCACATGTCACTTTATGTCCTATGTCATTCCATTATTTTCATTGCTTTCCTCTGCATTTGCCAGAGATGGAAAAGATTTGCATTAAAATGCCAAAAGTCACATAAATTTTGACACAGCTGCAAGTTGTGGAGCTTTTTCAAAGTTGTTACGCCACTTTTCCAGCCTAATAGCTTTGCTGAATCGGGGCCTATAACTTTTCAATTATACATTTAAAGAGACATATGAGATCTCTGATAAGTCCTTTTTGGGTCGAATTTTGACATCCTTAGCTCTGCGGTACGTGCAGACTTCTTTTCAGTCTAAATTGTTTGCAGATGAGTGTTTTTGTTTGATTGTTTCAATCTATATCTTATTTAATACATATGTAATTAAATCGAATCTAGAGCTTTTAATTATTAGAGTTATCTTCATTTATCTTTCAGACAAGGTGATTTTAAATCCATCCAAACCTACTATTAGTGATGATGACCTGCAGGTTCATTTTGGAGCATTTAGCAGGACAGCATCTGGTGGTTCTTTCGTTGTGTCCAATGTCCCTTCAGGGGTACAGCCAGATATTCACAAACCTGAGAAAATATCTGACTTGGAAGCAAGACTGGTACAATTCAGGACTGTGTTGTCTTGGACAGCGACTGGGGATGATCTGGATCAAGGACAAGGTAAAATAACAGATATGAGACGATGAATAAAACATAAATTTAGTTATGGTCACATTTTGCATGAAGCACGATTTTATTTCCAAAAATTGGGAAACCAAAAGGACCATCTTATAAGTTAATGATGTCGGCGGTATGGCAGATCCAGCAGAGTGTTGTGTTGTGTGCTCTCTTATATGGAAAGTATTTTGTGATTGTGTGCTGCACGTGTTTGCACAAACATTTACACACACATTTACTACTTACATATTGTGAGGCAGTTACCCCTGTTACAGCTAGGGGGCGCTGTATGTGCTCTGCAGAATGTGCATGGAAGCGTAGTGAGGCCATGAGGGCGTACTACAGACACAGGTGTGGCTGTAATTAGAATAGTGAAGCAGTGACTGATTAAAAAGCCCTGTAGTAGTGGGGGAGGTGTGTCAGTGTGTTCTTGGAAGCAGACAGGGCAGTTGTCTGCAGAGCTCTCTCTGTATGGAGCAGCACAGAGGCTAAAGGAACCAGAGAGACTGACACCCTGCGTCTTGGGCTGTCTTACGTGTACCCGGCTGCACTCCAGAGGATAAAGAGTGCAGTGCGCGGAGTGAGTACAGTGACTTGTTACCGGCGTGCGGTCACCCAGGGAAACTAGACAGAGGGAAGTTCGGCCTGTGTATTGACTGCATCATATAGCCATGCATTATTAATGGACTGTATGAAGAAGCCGTGTACCACATTGACTGTGTGAAGTAACACAATGAAAGAACGTTTTGTTTGAATTTGCTTGGGTCACTGCCGTTTCACTGTGTATGGTCATACCGCTGCATTACAATATACACAAACTAACTAAACAAGAGCATGTACATACACACATATATACTATATATTCACTCACTATATAGAGTTACACACATGGGAAAGATTGGCAGAACCTCACGGCTCTTGGTTTCTGGATGCACATTACGGTTCTACTTTAGAAAGTAGAATTTTTCACTGTCCACTTCATTTTGTGCTGCCCCCACCAATTTTGACTAAAAGTACTTTATTCCTGTACGTTGGCTACAGACAATTCGTCATTCAAAATAAACATTACAGTCAGCATTACTTATTGAACTATTTGCCCTGATTGCAATGAAGTTGAGAATGACTATTTATGCAATGTTTTACCTCTTGCTAATGTGATTGTTTGCCTAAGTAAATTGTTTTCTCTCTTGCTTTTACTTGTGTTGTACCCGGTGTATAAGAGGTGCAATGTTAGATTTTACCATTAGATGGCTCTTTCATAGCAGAGACCAATGAATGGGGATATGAGAGCTGTTAACAGGAAGTGAGTCCCTTTGTGACCGAAGGTTCTCTGTAAGTGTCTGGGGAGGAGAAGTAGGATAGAGGTGTGGAGAAATTCCCAAAAAGAAGCCTGATAAAGGGGAACCCTCAGAGGCAGCTAATGAGAGTACTGCAGAGTATCTCCCACACAGAAAAGTGACTGTGCTACCAAATTACAGCAGTGTAAATTGAAAAAAGCCAGTCCCAACGCAAAATATCCAATAGGAATCCCAACTATTGCAGGTCTGTAATAGCATTAGTCTTCCCAAATGGATAAAAGGGACATTGTGCACACTCCACTAGACTCCAGGGCTCATACTGCAACCCCTACACCCATTATAGTTATTTAAAGGGCCACTGTCACCCCCCCCCCCCAGCCGTTATAAACTAAAAGAGCCGCCTTGTGCAGCAGTAATGCTGCAGTCTAACAAGGTGGCTCTTTAGGTTTTGATTCATTTAGTACCTCAATAAAGCGTTTTAAAAATTGGCCACAAATACCAGATATTGTACCTGGAGGCAGTCCGAATCGTCCTCTATGAATCTCCCAACTGCCGTCACTCTTCTCTTCAGGGGCGATGGTCGCCGCCCCCTTCGCACTGTTGCTTCTTAAATCCGGCGCCTGCGCTGCGCGTGCCTGCCTGGGGCAGGCGCAGTCTTCATTGTCAGTCACAGCTCAGACGCAGGGTGCCTGACTGCGCCTGTGCGGGCAGTGCGGCCACCCTGTATATATATACACTAATCCTCACCAGCGTTTGTAATGTGGCAGCCGCAAATAACAATGCTGGAAGGCGGGGGAGCTAGGAGAGCATCAAAGATGGGGGAGCGTCCGAGATGGGGGAGCGCCTGAACAGCGCAGTGCGCATGCCCAGGAATGCCAGCCCCGCACTGTGCATAATGAATAACACAGTTCGGGGTGGAGATTCAGTAACAGGGTGGCCGCACTGCCCGCACAGGCGCAGTCAGGCACCCTGCGTCTGAGCTGTGACTGACAATGAAGACTGCGCCTGCCCCAGGCAGGCACGCACAGCGCAGGCGCTGGATTTAAGAAGCAACAGCGCGAAGGGGGCGGCGACCATCGCCCCTGAAGAGAAGAGTGACGGCAGTTGGGAGCTTCATAGAGGACGATTCGGACTGCCTCCAGATACAATATCTGGTATTTGTGGCCAATTTTTAAAACGCTTTATTGAGGTAATAAATGAATCAAAAACTAAAAGAGCCACCTTGTTAGACTGCAGCATTACTGCTGCACAAGGTGGCTCTTTTAGTTTATAACGGCCGGGGGGGGTGTGACAGTGGCCCTTCAAGTAGATGGACATACTGCCCACGTTCCTTCTTGAAGACAAACAGATGGTTGTAATGTGTAAGTTGTACTATGGTACTATGACATCTGTTAATGGTTTTAATGTTGTTTTTTTCTCATTTACATGTATATTATACAGTTGTGCTCAAAAGTTTACTTACCCCGGCAGAATTTTTGCTTTCTTGGCCTTTTTTCAGAGAATATGAAGGATAACACCAAAACTTTTTCTCCACCCATGGTTAGTGGTTGGGTGAAGCCATTTATTGTCAAACTACTGTGTTTTCTCTTTTTAAATAAAAATGACCCCGATCAAAAGTTTACATACTTTTAAGTGTTGTCAGAAATCTCTTTTGTTAGTGCCATAATACACTTCCACAAATGTGTGTTGAAAATGTTCATTTTGGAGAGCAGTCACTTTCTCCTTGCAATTCTGCCATGCACACCATTGTTGTTCAGTGTTCTGCTGGTGCTGGACTCATGAACATTAACATTTATTAGCTAGTATGAGAAAGGCCTTTAGTTGCTTAGAGTTTACCTTGGTACCATATTGTATTCACAACAAAACATAAATCACATATCATAAGGTTAGACATTTTTCCATTAATATTAAAAAAAATTAACTCAACAGCTGGAGGGTCAATTTTTAATTAAGTCACATGACTGCATTTAAAAAGAGCATGTAAGAAAGGCAGAGTCTCTCAGAAGCAAAGATGGTCAGGGGTTCACAAATTTGTGAACAACTGTTTCTAAAATTGTGGAAACATTTCAGAAAAATGCTCCTCAACATAAAATTGCAGAGACTTTGAATATTGCACCATTTACAGCACGTAATATTATCAAAAAATTCAATGATTCTGAAGAAATCCCATGTGCACAGAGGACAATTTCAAAGGTCAATATTGGCTGCTCGTGATCTCAGGAATACTTCCAGAAATCATTGTCTGTGACAATAGTTCACTTGCACTTTAATAAATTCAAGTTAAAGCTCTGTCATGCAAAGATAAAGCCATATATCAACACAATCTAGAAACATTGCTGTCTTCTCTGGGCCAAAGCTCATTTAAAATGGACTGAGGCAATATGGAAAACTGTTCTTTGATCAGATAAATCAAAATGTGAAATTCTTTATGTAAACCATGAATGATGTGTCCTATGGACCCAAAAGGAGAGGGACCATTCAGCTTGTTAACATATCAGTTCCAAAGCCTGCCTCTCTGATAGTATAGGGTTGCATTAGAGCTCATGGCATAAGCAGCTTACACATTTTGAAAAACAATATGCTAAAGATTATATAGATGTTTTAGACCAACATATGCTCCCATCCAGTCAACGTTTATTTTAGGAAAGACTTTCAGTATTTCATCAAGACAATACTAAACCACATAAAGCATCCATCACAACAGCATGGCTTCACAGAAGAAAACTTCAGGTGATGAATTGGCTGCCTCCAATCCAGAACTTTCACCAATGGAAATCATTTAGCACCTTATGAAACAAAAAATCTGGCAAAGAAATCCCAAAACTGATAAGTAGCTAGAATTCTACATCAAATAAAAATGAGACAACAGTACTCTCCCAAAATGACAGCACTTGGCCTTCTCAATTTCCAGACCTTTATAGACTGTTGTAAAAAGAAGATGGGATGATAGACAATGGTAGACATGGCCCTGTCCTAAATTTTTTGAGATATGTTCCCACCATCAATTTTGAAATGTGTTAATATTTTTAAAACTAAATGCAAAAATGTATAGCTTTCATCTTGTAAACAGCATCACAACTGTTTTGGAATTGGGGTGTAGATTGCGGCTACTTCCCTGCCGCGTATTCATTGTATTCACATCCTAAGGAAGGATACATATGATAAAATGTGAAAATTATCAGCGATCAAATGAGTCAGGACATAAAAGCTCCATGTAATGGTCAAGCTGTCTGTGATGAGTTTCTGGCTTGGATATTATCATGTTGCATGGCTCGTTAAAGGGTCAGAAATTGACTCTCTCCACTTGGTGGCACTCCATACTAAGTTGGTCTACTTAAGGAAAGCCATCCCTCCGTCACAGACTTACTGTACAGTATATTATATATATAGAATATATGTGATGTCACAGAAATGTTGGCTCCGAGGTTACCACAGTTCTCAGATTGTGAGATTGAATCTGGCTCATGCCCAACATGTGCAGACTATTATGCTGTCATCATGTTTTCATGCTCTTCTTTCAGGTACGGTACTTTCCCTCAGCAGCCTAGAATGCATATTAGTGAAATAAATGGCTTTTGACAGAGTTATACTGAGCCAGGCCTATTAAGCACAGCCAAAGTGTCTCCTAACTGTACAAAATTTGGAATAACACACAACATTTCAGAACAGACATACTGAACTCTCAGTACTGTAATAACATGTTATTCTAATTTTTTTTCAGCTTCTAAATATGAACTCAGAATGAGCAGCGACCCGAAGAGAATCAGAGAGCACTTTGAAACCAGCACATTGGTGAACACTGCCAGTCTCATCCCGCAGCCAGCTGGATTCAAGGAAAACTTTATATTTGCATCTGAAAATATGAATATACCAAATGGCACTGCTCTGTACTACGCAATAGTTGCTATAGACAAAGTGGGGCAGAAATCAGACATGTCTAATATTGCACAATCTGTTTTCTATAATGTCCCTCCACCATCTCCTACCACCTCACAGCCATCTCCTACCACCTCTCGGCTATCTCCAACCTCCTCTCGGCCATCTCCTACCACCTCTTGGCCATCTCCTACCACCTCTCGGCCATCTCCTACCACCTCTCTGCCAACTAGACAAGAGCTGACGACTACTAAAATGCTCATCACTTCTGCATTTAATTGGCCCTCCAAGGAGCCTAATTGGAAACCAAGCGCAATAGTAATAACTGCAATCATATGTTCTACCGTCATTGTAATGTGTATTCTTGTATGTATAGTTATTTGCATTGTCGCCTGCAAAAAAACTAAAGAGCGCTATTTATAGAATGAATTTTGGCTGATATCTTTGTAAGGCCACGTTTACACATGTAGGCCTTATACATCAAAACTGACTGGGTTGCCCTCAGTAACCAATCACAACTTTCATTTTTCTATAGTAACCAATCACAGGGCAGCTTTCATTTTTTTAAACCAGTATTAGATATGAGTAGCGTTGAGCGATACCTTCCGATACTCAAAGGTATTGGTATCGGATGGTATTGGCTGATATCCAAAAAGTATCGGATATCGCCGATACCGATACCCGATACCAATGCAAGTCAATGGGACACAAGTATCGGAAGGTATCCTGGATGGTTCCCAGGGTCTGAAGGAGAGGAAACTCTCCTTCAGGCCCTGGAATCCATATTCATGTGTAAAATAAAGAATAAAAATAAAAAATATTGATATACTCACCCCTCCGGCGGCCCCTGGACCTTACCGATGTAACCGGCAGCCTCCGTTCCTAAGAATGAGCGCGTGAAAGACCTTCGATGATGTCGCGGCTTGTGATTGGTCGCGTGACCGCTCATGTGACCGCTCACGCGACCAATCACAAGCCGCGACGTCATCGAAGGTCCTTCACACGCTCATTCTTAGGAACGGAGGCTGCCGGTTACATCGGTAAGGTCCAGGGGCCGCCGGAGGGGTGAATATATCAATAGTTTTTATTTTTATTCTTTATTTTACACATGAATATGGATCCCGATACCGATTCCCAATATCGCAAAAATATCGGAACTCGGTATCGGAATTCCGATACCGCAAATATCGGCCGATACCCGATACTTGCGGTATCTGAATGCTCAACACTAGATATGAGAAATTAACTCTGATTGGTTGCACAACAAGAATGACAAGGACAGTTCTGATAGATGAGGCCCAATCTTTCTACATTTGAATTTTTGTTTTTTTTATAAGGTAAAACAGATCTCAGAGATGGAGGAAGAATTGAGTTTTACTCACTGGTATTCATTCCTGTAGTCACTAAAATAAAAATGGAGATTCCATACCAAAAAGAACCAAGATTTATTAACATTTGCCTTAGAAGTCACCACTGTAAAATCTTATGTAAAAAAATGAAATTTGTAATTTTAGTAATTATACTGAACTTTAAACTCTCATATGCATCTACTGTTTAGTTTACTTAAAGGGATTCTCCAGGCAAATAATATCAGCAAATATAGGCCTTAGCAGACACATATTTGCAACTAGGCATCGGAGGTCTGGTGCCTAGAGTGGTGGGGTGCAGGGGGTGGCGCCCGGGTCGAGATTTTACATAGTTAAATAGTTATTAAGGTTGAAGGAAGACTTGAAGTCCATCTAGTTCAACCCATAGCCTAACCTAACATGCCCTAACATGTTGATCCAGAGGAAGGCAAAAAAAAAACCATGTGGCAAAGAGTAAGCTCCACATTGGGGAAAAAAAATTCCTTCCCGACTCCACATACGGCAATCAGACTAGTTCCCTGGATCAACACCCTATCAAGGAATCTAGTGTATATACCCTGTAACATTATACTTTTCCAGAAAGGTATCCAGTCCCCTCTTAAATTTTAGTAATGAATCACTCATTACAACATCATACGGCAGAGAGTTCCATAGTCTCACTGCTCTTACAGTAAAGAATCCGCGTCTGTTATTATGCTTAAACCTTCTTCCTCCAGACGTAGAGGATGCCCCCTTGCCCCTGTCTCATGTCTATGATTAAATAGATCATCAGAAAGGTCTTTGTACTGTCCCCTCATATATTTATACATTAACATAAGATCACCCCTTAGCCTTCGTTTTTCCAAACTAAATAGCCCCAAGTGTAATAACCTATCTTGGTATTGCAGACCCCCCAGTCCTCTAATAACCTTGGTCGCTCTTCTCTGCACCCGCTCTAGTTCAGCTATGTCTTTCTTATACACCGGAGACCAGAACTGTGCACAGTAAGTGTGGTCAAACTAGTGACTTGTATAGAGGTAAAATTATGTTCTCCTCATGAGCATCTATGCCTCTTTTAATGCATCCCATTATTTTATTTGCCTTTGTAGCAGCTGCCTGACACTGGCCACTGAATATGAGTTTGTCATCCACCCATACACCCAGGCCTTTTTCATTGACGGTTTTGCCCAGAGTTTTAGAATTAAGCACATAGTTATACATATTATTACTTCTACCCAAGTGCATGACCTTACATTTATCCCCATTAAAGCTCATTTGCCATTTATCAGCCCAAGCTTCTAGTTTACATATATCATCCTGTAATATAAAATTGTCCTCCTCTGTATTGCTTACCCTGCAGAGTTTAGTGTTTACAAATATTTTAAAAAAAAAAAAAACTCCCTCCAGACTCTTTAAGAAAACCGGTGTCTTTCTGGAGGAGGGATGGAGTGCGCCGCAATTCCGGGGTCAGTGAATCTCCAGTCATCTCCCTGACTTGACGTGCGTTGTCGTGCACAAGCTCTTACATTCGCAGTATGGAGAACATGAGGGGGGAAGCACGGTATGGAGAACATGGGGGGAAGCACAGTATGGAAAACATGAGGGGGAAGCATGGTATGGAGAACATGAGGGGGGAAGCAAGGTATGGAGAACATGGAGGGAAAGCACAGTATGAAGAACGTGGGGGAAACACAGTATGAAGAACGTGGGGGAAACACAGAATGGAGAACATGGGGGAAGCACGGTATGGAGAACATGATGGGGGAAGCACACTATGGAGAACATGAGAGGGGAAGCACGGCATTTAGAACATGTGGGGGGAGGCATGGTATGGAGAACATGGGGGAGTACAGTATGGAGAACATGGAGGGAAGCACAGTATGAAAAACATGAAAGGGGAAGCATAGTATGGAGAACAAAGAGGGAAGCACCGTATGGAGAACATGGAAGAAGCACATTATGGAGAACACAAGAGAGGAAACACGGTATGGAGAACATGAAAGGGGAAGCACGGTATTTAGAACATGAGGGGGGAACGGTATGGAGAATATGGGGGCAGCACAGTATAAAAACATGAGGAGCACAGTATGGAGGACAGGAGGGGGCACGGTTTAGAGAACATGAGGGGGAAGCATGGTATAGAGAACATGAGGGGAATGCTGACTCAGCATGGAGAGGGGGACTCGGTATGGAGAAAATGGGGGGGAGCTTGGTATGGAGAACATGAGGAGTGGGACTCGATATGGAGAACATGAGGGTAGGGGAACTCAGTATGGAGAACATGAGGGTGGAGCTTGGTATGGAGAACATGAGGGGGAGTTCAATATGGAGTACAGTTTGGTATTGAGAGAATGAGGAGGAGGAGAAGTGGCCTCACTTTCATGTGCACAGAATGATTATTAACATGATCGTACTGGGCACATAGAAAAGCATTGTTCACAGCAGCACATTGGTACACAGGAAAATGTGTTGCCGAGAACAATGATATATAAAATGAGTCTTCTCAAAATGCCAATTATTCTGCCCACACACATTGATATAGGGAACATAGCCCAGGCATATACAGTTTAACTTACCTTAATATTTCATTTTTTATATGCAAATGAGGGTGCTTCTGCACACCCTTGGCATGGCCTATGCCTTGGTGCACATTACAACCTCTATTTGCATATAAAAGCTATTCCCTTGTTATAATTGACAGAGGTCCTTTGGTGAGAAAAAGTGCTGGCTCAAATAACTTTAAATTTTTTTGCTAGTGCTCTGACACTAGAGGATCACAGTACCACTCAAAAATGTCAGTGTGAGCGTGCACAGAATGTGCAAGCACTTCACTTCAAGCACGTTCTGATGCCTGGTTACTGCCTACTTTTGGCCGCAAATTTACAGAATCATAGAATGTTAGAGTTGGAAGGGACCTCAAGGGTCATTGTGTTCAACCCCCTGCTCAATGCAGGATTCACTAAACCATCTCAGACAGATGTCTGTCCAGCCTCTGCAGACTCCCATTGAAGGAGAACTCACCACCTCTCGTTGCAGCCTGTTCCACTCATTGATCACCCTCACTGTTCTAATATATAATTTGTATCTTCTCCCTTTCAGTTTCATTCCATTGCTTCTCATGTTTCCATGTGCAAATGAGAATAATGATGATTCCATCTAAACTGTGACATTCCTTCAGATATTTACAGACAGCTAATAAGTCTCCTTAGCTTTCTTTTTTGCAAACTAAACATTCCCAGGTCCTTTAATCATTCATGAATAGGGAATAACTTTCAGACTTGAGATATTTGTTTTATGTTCCCCTCACATGTCCTGGTTAGAGATGAGCGAATTTGCTCGGGTTCCCTCTTATTTGGCAAGCTATAGCGCTTACCTAATAAGCTGCAGAGGGAACCCGGCTTCCTGGATCATGCTGGCAGATCAGTTGATCAGCGCCGCAGCTGCATGTGTCGAGGCTGTGTGACAGTCACGACACATGCATGGAGAGCCGGACAAACAGGCTCTCCATGCATGTGTTGTGACTGTGACACAGCCGCGACACATGCAGGTGTGGCACCAATCAGCTGATCAACTGGAAGCCGGGTTCCCGCTGCAGCTTATTAGGCAACCGCTATAGCTTGCCAAATAAGAGGGAACCCAAGCAAATTCACTCATCTCTAGTCCTGATATTTCAGGTACTGGAAAAACAGCACTGGAGCTATCTGTATCCATGTGTTACATAAGAGTGGCATACGTGTGGCTTTTGTGTGCCTCATCAGTGTGACACGTACTGGTGCCTGGGAAAATCTGTACAGTTTTTGCTGTTCCCAGGCCCTGGTTACTGAAGACATATCTCATCATTGGTACCTGGTCTCCCTGAGATCAGCGCCACAGGGCGACAATGATGAAAGTTGTCTTCAGCACCCGCTGCATGTAAAATAGTCTAAGAAAATAACGGTGTGGGCTCCCAAGTAATATTCATAACCAGCAGAGGGAAAGCCAACAACTAGGGGCAGTTAATAATCTGGGAAAGGGGACATTATCCCAAAAGGTTCCCAGGCTATTAATAATAGCTCACAGCTGTTTGCTTAGCCTTTACTGGTTAGTTTATGAGCGACTCCAGAAAAAAGGACATAAGCTAACAGACAGCTGTGGGCTGATGTTATCATATATATCCATAAGATATGTCACATCTGGTGCTTAGCCTCGCTCTTCCCACTTGCCCTGGTGCGGTGGCAAGTTGGGTAATAGTGTTGGGGTTGATGTCAGCTGTTTTATGGCTGCTGACATCAAGCCCAAGGTTTAGCAATGGAGAGTCGTCTATAAGAATTGTGCATTTTTAAGAGGTCTTTTGACTAATTGGAGGGGTCTCAGGTCCCACCCCATGATGCCCCTTCTTCATACTGAGCTAAATTCAGGCTCACACCAATCTGCTGAGAATTAGTAGACCTAACACATGTAAGATATCTTCCAAAAGCCCGCAGTCTGATGATGGCTGGTTAACAACTTCAAGCATCTGCTTACTATTTTTACTGGCATACTGGAAGTGGTATATTAATGTGATACAATTGTATATGGGGCTAACCTGACACTACAATTGATTGCTGTACTAAGCTTGGCAATGTATTCATGTATTAATGGAAGTTCTAGTGATATATTACTATACTGATAGTGGTTGTGGTGACATATTACTATATTGAAGGTGGTTGTGGTGATGTATTACTGTATTAATGGTGGTTATGGTGCTGTATTACTGTATTACCGGTGGTTCTGGTGCTGTATTACTGTATTGATGGTGGTTCTGGTGATGTATTACTGTACTGACGGTGGTTCTGATGATGTAGATATGTAGATGTTGTAATCTTTAATTTATCAGACTTGATATAAAAACCTTACATGGTCAGTGTGATGGACTAAAAATACTGCTGTCTAAATGTTTGCCAGCTGTGACACCACAGGGTCTCCAATCCAAGAGCAGAGGGACTGTCATGAATCTGCCTGCTCCCGGAATGCTGTGATCACGTTCGATCACAGCATTTAGGGGTTAAAGTGCCGGGAGCGGTGTGGGACCATCCCTGGCACTTAGTGACTGGTGTCAGTTGTCAGAACCCCTTCTCCAAATCTGGTTTCACATTTGTCCCATCTTACAGAAGAATTGTCATACAAATCACTGACACGTTGAGATTTTTGGGTACGTTTTTTGAGTATATTAGTGTTTTTTTAATAAGCTATAGTAATTCAAACAAATTTCTTTTGATTTATTGTTTTTAACTTCTATACACTGCTAATACTGCTATATTCTGCTTATTCCCAAGTGGTTCCTTTGTCACAAATTTTATAGGCTTTGATGTGCTGCATCCTGTTTATCCACGACACAAGCACATAGCCCTATGAATCACTCATGCTAATAAAGACATGGTTTCCTGTGGAATTGTATAATGAAAAGTTATGCAATTTTCTAATAAATTTTGTGCATCAATTCTTCATGTTTTTCAAGATACCTGCTTACAATCATTGAATGAAAAATGTTCATTTTTGTTTTCAGAAGAAAACCTGTCTTGGTCAAATGATCATACAGGTGACCTCTGTACCTATGTCATCATTACAGAATCAGAGATCTACAATGTGAAGACATGAAAAACTATTAGACTAATGCCAGAAAAAAAACATGTTCAACAATTTGCAAGTGCAAATTAAAAAATAGTACTAATATATTCTAAACATTTCACCCTCAGTTGTCCCTAAAGTGACAAAGTGTTAGTGATGCGTATGAGATTTCTACTGCAAGAAGTGATGCAAAGTAACATCCTCAAGTAGGAGGAAGCTTCCCTACCCTTCCTGCACTGGTGACATGTGTGAAACCTGAGATGGAAAAGGCGGCTAGCCTAGATAATGATCAATCCAAACAGCCAGATTCTTCATACACTGTATGTCACGGGTTTGTCACTAATAAGGGATGGGAAGGAAGCTTCCTTCTGACTGTGGCTGTGACATTGCATCACAACTCACAGAAGAATCCATGCAAATTGTCTCTTCAGACAGGAAGAGGATTAGAATGCTAGTGCCACCCATTGGAAGTAGGAATATTAAAAGTCAATATCGACCCTCTAATGAACCTTGCCACATGACTTAGGATAAAAGCCAAAACCCCAATTTGCAGACACTGTGTTTCGGGGTACTGCCTCTCATCAGTGAAAAGTATGAGATCTGGTTTGATTGGGTGAGAAGCATCTGATTGGGATCCAAGGTGTAAAATTTTTCATTGCGGAGAGTGACATGTCAATCCTGACATGGCTTAAAGCCCCCGTCTCACAAAACGATTTACCAACGATCATGACCAGCAATACGACCTGGCCTTGGTCGTTGGTAAGTCGTTGTGTGGTCGCTGGGGAGCTGTCACACAGACAGCTCTCTCCAGCGACCAATGATCAGGGGAACGACTTCGGCATCGTTGAAACTGTCTTCAACGATGCCGAAGTCCCCCTGCAGCACCCGGGTAACCAGGGTAAACATCGGGTTACTAAGCGCAGGGCCGCGCTTAGTAACCTGATGTTTACCCTGGTTACCAAAAATAACAAACACTACATACTCACCATCTGATGTCCGTCAGGTCCCTCGCCGTCTGCTTCCTGCTCTGACTGAGTGCCGCCGTACAGTGAGAGCAGAGCGCAGCGGTGACGTCACTGCTGTGCTGTGCTCTCACTGTACGGCGGCACTCAGTCAGAGCAGGAAGCAGACGGCAAGGGACCTGACGGACATCAGATGGTGAGTATGTACTGTTTGTTATTTTTTACATTTACGATGGTAACCAGGGTAAACATCGGGTTACTAAGCGCGGCCCTGCGCTTAGTAACCCGATGTTTACCCTGGTTACCAGTGAAGACATCGCTGAATCCGTGTCACACACACCGATTCAGCGATGTCAGTGGGACCTCAACGACCAAAAAAAGGTCCAGGCCATTCCGACACGACCAGTGATCTCACAGCAGGGGCCTAATCGCTGGTACGTGTCACACATAGCGAGATCGCTACTGAGGTCGCTGTTGCGTCACAAAACTTGTGACTCAGCAGCGATCTCGCTAGCGATCTCGCTATGTGAGACGGGGCCTTTAGTCTTAAATCCTGTGGCAAGGCTCGTTAGAGGGTCAATATTGACTTTTAGGATTGCTACTTCAAATAGGTGGCAATAGAGTTCCAGTCTGAAGAGGCAATTTGCATATTACCCAGAGGAGCGCTGCAAGGCTTAAAAGTCTCCTCACCTTGTCATGTCAGTCTTGATAGGTCACTCTCCCCAAGGAGAAACTTTACCTCTTGGATCACAGAGGAGTCAACAAACTTTCCCGTCTAAGCATCTAGAATATAAAATGTAACATTTATTAGGAATATATATAAAGTAACTAAAAAGACATGAAAATGAATTTCATGGTGGCGACAGAAAAAAATGAGGCACCACAGCTACATATGGATGACACACAAAAGTAAAAAATTGATGCACAGGTAAATAAGAGGGGATTTGAAGGAAATAAATACATAAAGTGTCAGAAACAATACCCAATCATAAGCTGGTGAGTGATTACTCAAAGTGCCAGGAGGGACCAACACATAAATATTATGAGATGATAGGTTAGACTAAATAAAGACTGTGCATTTTGGCTACAGTGCGTTCTTCTGGGGGGAGTAAAACTTCCAGGTCTAAGTGATTACAGGTAAAATCAGGCCACAATTTTGAAAATGTAATTATAGTATTATGTTTTTTAAAGGGAACCTGTCACTCCCCCCCCCCCCCAGGCGTTAAAAGAGTCACCTTGTGCTGCACTAATGCTGCATTCTGTCAAGGTGGCTCTTTTAGTTCGGGTCCCTGCAAACGCTGAAATAATCGCTTTTATAATGTGCCCCTCATACCTGAATTTGTCAGGGGGCATGTCTTTTCCCCCCTGACACAAACACCTCCCTGCCGTCACTCAATACTCTGTGCGCCGCCTCCATTTCCTTTCTGAACATCCCCAGCGCCTGCGGTGTAAGTTTGAAGGGCAGCGCAAACTGCACATGCCCGAAAAAAAACTTACAGCGCAGGCGCCGGGAACGTTCAGGAAGGAAATGGAGGCGGCGCCTGGCGCACGGAGGCCCTGAGTGACGGCTGGGAGGCGTTTGTGTCATAGGGGAAAAGACATGCCCCCCTGACAAATTCAGGTATGAGGGGCACATTATAAAAGTGATTATTTCAGTGTTTGCAGAGACACGAACTAAAAGAGCCACCTTGACAGAATGCAGCATTAGTGCTGCACAAGGTGGCTCTTTTAGTTAAAAACGCCAGAGGGGGGTGACCGGTTCCCTTTAATATTTGCAACCCAATAATTTTTCTATGCTTTAAAACAACCAACAAGTGCTTCTCACAAAATTAGAAAATCATCAAAAAGTTAATTTATTTCACTTCTTCAATCCAAAAAGTGAAACTCATATATTATATAGAGTCATTACAAACAGAGTGATCGATTTCAAGTGGTTATTTCTGCTAATGTTGATGATTATGGCTTATAGCCAATGATAACCCCAAAGTCATTAACTCAGTAAATTAGAATAATTACCAAAAACACCTGAAAAAAAGGCTTCCTAAGTGTTTAAAAAGGTCCCTTAGTCTGTTTCAGTAGCTCAACAATCATGGGGAAGACTGCTGACTTAACAGATGTCCAGAAGGCAGTCACTGACACACTCCACAAGGTAAGCCACAAAAGGTAATTGCTGGCTGTTCACAGAGTGCTGTATCCAAGCATATTAATGGAAAGTTGAGTGCAAGGAAAAAGTGCATTAGAAAAAAGTGCACAAGCAACCGGGATAACCGCAGCCTTGAAAGGATTGTTAAGAAAAGGCCATTCAAAAATTTGGAGGAGATTCACAAGGAGTGGACTGCTGCTGGAGTCATTGCTTCAAGAGCCACCACACACACACACACACACAGACGTATCCAGGACATGGGCTACAAGTGTCGCATTCCCTGTGTCCAGCCACTCATGACCAATAGACAACGCCAGAAGTGACTTACCTGGGCCAAGGAGAAAAAGAACTGGACTGTTGCTCAGTGGTCCAAGGTGTTTTCAGATGAAAGTAAATCTTGCATTTCATTTGGAAATCAAGGTCCCAGAGTCTGGAGGAAGAGTGGAGAGGCCACAATCCAAGCTGCTGGAGGTCTAGTGTCAAGTATCCACAATCAGTTATGGTTTGGGGAGCCATGTCATCTGCTGGTGTAGGTCCACTGTTTTTTATCGAGACCAAAGTCAGCGCAGCCATCTACCAGGAAATTTTAGAGCCCTTCATGATTCCCTCTGTCGACAAGCTTTTGGCAATGGACATTTCATTCTCCAGCAGGACTTGGCACCTGTCCACACTGCCAAAAGTACCAATACCTGGATTACAAACAACAGTATCACTGTGCTTGATTGGCAGCAAACTCACCTGACCTTAACCCCATAGAGAATCTATGGGGTATTGTCTAGAGGAAGATGAGAGATACCAGACGCAACGCAGATGAGTTGAAGTCCGCGATCAAAGCAACCTGGGCTACCATAACACCTCAGCAGTTCCACAGGCTGATCACCTCCATGTCACACCCATTGATGCAGTAATTGATGCAAAAGGAGCCCCGACCAAGTATTGAGTGCTTTTACTGAACATACCTTTCAGTAGGCCAACATTTCGGATTTTAAAATTATTTCTCAAGCTGGTGTTAAAAAGTATTCTAATTTACTGAGATAATGACTTTTGAGTTTTCATTGGCTGTAAGCCATAATCATCAACATTAACAGAAATAAACACTTGAAATAGATGACTCTGTTTGTAATAACTCTATACAATCAATGAGTTCCACTTTTTGTATTGCAAAACTGAAATAAATTAACTTTTTGATGATATTCTAAATTTGTGAAAAGCACCTGTAGTAACATAAAGGGATATGTCAGGCTGATGATTAACTAGCCCCAACTTTGTACTCTCGATTGCTGCTAGCAGAGGCAGCTTTGTCTCTGCAGCATCGGAGGAGTGCAAATTGCTGGCTAGATTCAGAGCAGTGCTTGCAAGCCCTACACTAGTTTGCCTTGAAGACCAGCTACTGCTTCTTGACTACAGTATACAGCAGCACACAATAAAATTAAAAATCTCTCTATACTTGACAACAGAGAGGAATTTTAATAAGAGGTACAGTATATATTTTTTTACCCTTTTTAGAAAATGAGACAACCCCTTTAAGTTATGCAGTACTTTAAAATGTACAGCCATTAAAGAACCATTCCCATTAAAATTGTTATCCTCTTAATATATTGCAGTCACCATATTATATAGCACTGTGTACTTACAATTGCTCATTTTGCCTTTCTACCCAGTTAATTCTTCTCTTTTCTCTGCTTTATGTAGAAAAGGGAAGTCTCTTTTCCCTGCATTTATCATTCCCCTCTTCAACTCCTGAACCAGCTGCTCCCCCTGTCAGAGATTTTTGCAGTGAATTATGACTCGTACAGGAAAAATTAATCTGTTTCCACATAGAGCTTAGAAGGATTCAGCTAGTCAGTTTTTAATCACATGATGTCATAGACCTAAGGTGCTATATAATATGAGGACTGAAATATAAAGAGAAGATAAACTCTTTAATGGGGGTGTTTCTTTATTACTGACTCCCAAATAAGAATGCATGCTCAATAAAGATGAGCATGCACATATTTTCAATGAGGAAAGAGAAACAACTGCAAGCCGCCATTGTCAGTAGTTTTTCTACTGTAGGGATAAAGGATTGAAATCCAGAATGTGTGACGACCCACATGAAATGGTCGGACCTCCTACTCATATCGGAACGTTCGGCCAACATTTTACTAAAGTGTCAACAAAAGAATTCTACAAAGTTGCCTAACATTTTCTTACGAGGTGACGAAACTTTTATGTACATAAGATGGGACAGCCGTAAACTTTACATGCAAGATACTGTTGTGAGATTGTTCTCAGGATAAGGAGTCACTTTCTTAGTCACAAATCCCAATGGTGGATCCTCTATAAAATTGAATGACGTCACACAAATGGGCTGGGAATGTTTGTCGTGGTGTGTAGGTATGCACCGCTCGTCTGAATAGGGGGCAGATCTGAGAGGTTCTTGCCTTTGGTAAACTAACATAAATGGTAGATTGTCTACTTTCAACACGACAATTCTTGTAATGTTAATAATACGATTAATATTATACTGTTCCGTTGAAGTTCTCAATTAATAGTTATTTCTTTTTTCTTATTTTATCACTCAACCCATTCTGTACGTCACATACCACACTCTGTAATTTAACATTCTTCTGTAAATTCCTATTACAAAGTAATAGCATAAATACCATATCAGCAGATAAAAGTCATTATTAGGTTTTTGTGTTGTTTATTTTTTATTTTTTTGCAGCATTTTTTTTTCCCATATCACAATCTGTGTTAAGAAGAAAAATAGAAATCTTGCTTACTATGTTCACACTGGCCACTGGGGCTTTTTTAGATTCTAACTTCCTGTTGTTTCAGGAGATAAACATTTCCACAGTAGCCCCCATTGGTCGGATACCGACCCTATCTTTTGTATAGATTAATTTAAAGAGCATGTGCAAAGGTTGTGAACAGAAGGTGAGCAGGGTCAGGGGTGAAATCACCTACTGTGATTGGAGGATCTGGTGTTATCAGCTACGTGCCTGTCATTGCAATCCTGACTCTGATGATAAGGAGCCTGCTGAAAATTATTTCAAGAAGTATGTGCTTAGAAAAAATATATTTTGCCGTCATTTTCAGAAAGCCAGCACTTTTTTCTTTCTATGGCAATGAAGTTCGGTGTTTGTGTGAGAGATTGTTTTTGCTCGGCAAGTTGTTGTTTTTTATTGAAACTGTATTGTAGTACATATAATGGGCTGGATCAGCAAAACTTTTACGACAGTATTCTGGTGAAAAAAGCTTTGAACAGTTGCACAAGTTTGGCATAACTCGAGGCTGCGGTAAAAATTTTCAACTTGTGGCATTTTCATGACAATTTTGCCCAGCAGTGACAAAGTGGGAGGAGCTGGGTTGGGACTGGGGAGTAACAGCCACCGCTCGACAAATTAATGACAAGCGGCTGAGTTTGCTACGCAACAAATCTGGACTGGAATAGGACTGGTGGCGAGCCGCACATAGAGGTTCATGCCACTTTTTGATGCTCCGGATTCCTGAAGAGACAGATATATATTCATGAATTAGGAGTGTCTGAGTCCAGCACGCCACCCCATCTAGTTCAATTTTTGTCTCGTCAGTCCACAGAGTATTCTCATAAAAGTCTTGGATCTCATCAAAATGTTTTTTGGCAAAACCGAGACGAGCCTTGATATTCTTATTGCTCAGCAATGGTTTTTGTCTTGGAAGTGAACTCTGCCATGAAGGCCATATTTGCTCAATCTCTTTGTTTTGGTGGAGTCATGAACACTGATCTTAACTGAGCAAATGAGGCCTGCAGTTCTTTGGATGCTGTTGTAAGGTCTTTTGTGACCTCTTTGATGAGTCGTTGCTGTGCTCTTGGGGTAATTTTGGTCGGCCGGCCACTCCTGGGAGGATTCACCACTGTTCCACGTTTTCTCCATGTGTGGATAATGGCTCTCACTGTGGTTCCCCGGAGTCACAAAGCTTTAGAAATTGATTTATAACCTTTTCCAGACTGATAGATGTAAATTACTTTGTTTCTCATTTGTTCTAGAATTTCTTTGGCTCGCGGCATTATGTCTAGCTTTTGAGAAACTTTTGGTCTACTTCACTTTGTCAAGCAGGTCCTACTTAAGTGATTTCTTGATTGAAAATACAACTCCCATCATGGTCACTTGATCACGCTGATGAAAGATGCCTTCAGCAGCCAGCCGGTGCCAGGGATCAGTTAGCAGTAGTGTTGAGCATTCCGATACTGCAAATATCGGGTATCGGCCGATATTCGCTGTATCGGAATTCCGATACCGGGTTCCGATATTTTTGTGATATCGGAAATCGGAATCGGAAGTTCCTATAAGTTCCCAGGCGTGTGCGGTGCGTATGGTTCCCAGGGTCTGGAGGAGAGGAGACTCTCCTTCAGGCCCTGGGATCCATATTCATTAAAAAATAAAGAATAAAAATAAAAAATATGGATATACTCACCCCTCCGACGGACCCTGGACCTCAGCGGTGCAACCGGCAGCCTCCATTCCTAAGAATGTAGTGAGTGTAGGACCTGCGATGACGTCGAGGTCTTGTGATTGGTCGCGTGACCACTCATGTGACTGCGACGTCATCGAAGGTCCTTCATTCACTGCATTCTTAGGAACGGAGGCAGACGCTTGCACTAGTGAGAGCCAGGGTCCGTCGGAGGGGTGAGTATATCCATATTTTTTATTTTTATTCTTTATTTTTTACATGAACATCCAGGATAGCTTCCGATATTTGTGTCCCATTGACTTGTATTGGTATCGGTATCGGCGATATCCGATATTTTTTGGATATCAGCTGATCCAATCCAATACCGATACTTTTGAATATCGGAAGGTATCGCTCATCACTAGTTAGCACTGTACCTCTTTTTCCCAGGTGCTGGTACGTGTCACACTGATGACACACGGATGACATCTCACGTGTGCAGCATGCATTTAGTCCGTGCTGCGCAAAAAAAACTGAGATGTCTCTGGGATTTCACCTCGACGTACGGTCCTTGTGAAAAACTGACTTGTGAGTACCACCATTGAATCCTTAAAAAAACGGATCGCATACAGACATAAAAAATGGATGTGTGAAGGGGTCCTAAAGAATACATGCAAATGCAATTCTGTGATCATGGAAATTATGTATGTTATTTTTTATTTTGAAAATTGTTTTCATCAATGCAAGATATTGTCATTTGTCGGCAGTTGTAACAACTATAGTGAATATCTAAACAGCCATGTATGGAACAAATACCAAGATAGTCTCACAGGGGACAGGGATAGATGTGAATGGAAAATCTCTGTACAGTGCAGTGGAATATAATGGCACTATATAAAGTTGCTACTTTTTTGCATGTATGTAGTTATATAGTGTTGTGTATTGTATAGTTAAATAACCTTTTCATTAATGCCTGTTAATATATCTTAATCAGAAGCTGAAACGAAAGCGATATGCCAGCCATTTATTAAATATACAGTAAGTGTTAGCAAACCACATCTAATTGTCAGAGGTGAACAAATAATGCAGTATATTTCTTATCGTTCCTTAAAAAAGGCAAATAATGGAATATACTGTATCAGTCTGATTGCGAACACGTCAGCACAGATTAGATTCTTTGTTTCTGAGTCTGACCATAGCTAGTCAGTGTAACAATACATATCTTAACATATCTTAATTGCTTGTGTAAATTCCAAAGAATACATTGTGTACTAAATATCAAAGCAGTGAATAATTGAAGGAAGTGGCAGAGCCCAGACTCTTATTCTGAGGTCTTGGCATCTCCTAATAGTTGTCACTTACCCAAGAAAACACATTAAACTTCGTGACATTGATGTGAGTATTCGTGATTATACATTAGACGCCTTTTTAGTGTTTGATCCCCTTGAGATGTAAAGTGGTCCTCCTGCTTCAGCATGTGAGGCACATTCATTGGCTACTGATAAGTTATTACTTATGCTGTTCTTGTATTATAAAGGCCACATCTGGAATATGGGATCCAGCATTGGGCTTCACATTTTAAAAAGAATATTGATATGATGAAGTCAGTACAAAGATAATTACATGAGATGGAGGCCTCTCCTATAGAGAGGTTAGCAAAGTTGGTCTCCTATGTCTCCAAAGTTGGTCTCATTTATATGTATAAATACATGCGTTGTAAATAAAAGGACTTATTTATTCTAAAAACCTTACTAAAAACAGGTGATATTAAAGGGAATCTGTCACCACCAGAAAAAAAATGATATTAGCCTGCAGATATGGGGTTAGTCTGCAGTTACATAATGTTATTAACCTGCCCAGTGCCAGCACTTAGTCGAATGCTTTGGGGAGAAAATGAACTTTACTACCCTGGCAGCGTTCCGGTTTCAGCCACGTGAGCGGCGCAGGTGCTGGTACACTCACCTGTCTGAGTATACAGAGCAGTGGCAGATGTGACCGCAACCCCATATCTGCAGGTTAATAGCATTTTTTCTGGTGACAGGTTCCCTTTTAATTACTTGTGGAGGAAAGGCAATTCCAAAAGCTAAATAGGAAAGGGTTCTTTACAATTAGAGCAGTGAGACTGTGAAATTCTCGGCCACAAGAAGTAGTAGCGGCAGACACTATATCAGCATTACAACAAATAAATAAATAAATAATCTAGTGATAGAGAATGTAGAACTGGAGGAGAAAGGCTGAACTTGATGGACCTCTGTCTTATTTCGACCTATGTAACTTAACAATGTTTCAATACTTTGTACAAATTTCTAATGTATGAATTTTTTCAAAAACTTTGCGTGCCGTGAATCAATAAACTCCATTAGGGTGTGGTGTTTTGCTGAGTTTTGGAGTAGAAACTCTACAATTGTTCTACGAAAACTTGTGCTTTTTGGTTTCGTGGGTTTCGGACTGTTTCTGCTCTAGAAACTCATTTATGAAACTCAATGTAAACACACCCTTATTGAGTGAATTTCTGGTCTGTATGTACTGTGAGACATGTACCTGTATGCAGGGAGGCATGGGGGCCCCATTCTGTAAGTAGAGAAGTTATAGGTCCCCTACAGTGTATATGGGGCCATTATACTACACAACGGGGAGCTGTGGGAATATCATACTGTATATAGGGAGCTGTAGGGATTCAGCTTTTCTTGCTGATTTGCGATTTTCATTCTTGTGGTCATATACCAACTAACTTCTCTTTCTGTTTCTCTCAAAGCTTTAACATTCAGAGAAGCAGTAAAGGTAGCTCGTCGGCATGAGACCACATGTATGCAAAATCGTAAATTAGCGTTTATGTGATAACTGATCAAAGCGGCAAGCAAAAGTTGAATCCTAACAATGTTACTTCTGGACATGGTGTAAGATATAGTTCCTGGCCAAAAAAACCACTTTAATGTTAATGCGTTGGTTTTATATAGATGAAAAGTGAAGTCTTAGAATCAATTCCTCTAGTGGCCCCAATGTTCCCCAGTCCGACACTCGCTGTGTGAGGATCTCATAATCAGGACTCATCCTTTAGAGATTATCAATGAAGGATCCCGAAAACCCCTCAGAGATGTGGCCATTTGTTTATTTTTTTTACTTTTTATATTTTCCTTTTTTTATGTTTTTTATGTTTTCCTTTTTATATTTGTAATAAATATTTTAAACTGATTTTTTTACATTTGTTGTTTATCAGTCCACATGGGAGACTTGAACTTGCCTAATCCCTTGTACAATACACTGCAATACTGGAACATTGTCATTGCCATATTGTAAAATTAATCTCCTAGGATCACCTTTATTGGAGTACAAACATGGCAGACAAGGAGGTCTTTAGCACATATCTCATGACCACAGGGTGCAGATAGTGTTGCTATAGCAAATGTAAAATACGGGTATGGACAGGATAGTTAGATGTCAACAGGACTCCTGAAGCCTGTGTTTGGCTGCAGCGGTCATATGACTAGAAGAGTACATCAGCAGAGAAACATCCAATGATGCAGCCTTCTAGTAATTTGGTCTCTTCAGCCACAGGCTTCTGCAGTCCTGTTGAGGTCTCAATGACAAAACATTGTTTTCAGAGCTGGAGCAAATCAATCGAGCTGGCAGGTAAAGATCCATTGGGTGACAGAAGATTGAAAACATCCATGGCTATGAAATTTTTTTTCGAAAATTGGAAGTGCTGATTTACTGCTGTCCAGTCTCCAGAATGTGAACCAGTCGGTACATTATCATTATTATTACTTATTTCCTTATCTTGATTTCAGGCATTTATTGTTTATTTTGGTATGTAATTAAAGTATTAAGTATTATCCTTCTTAAGTTGCTAGATCAGATTGTTGTTTTGTTTTTCTTTTTGATTTCCCCATTCCTTGCTTTGTAATAATAACATGTAAGCTTATAAACATCAGATTTGATAAGTTGTTATGAAGGTATGATTTAAAAAATATATTGTATTAATTAGCATACAATTTATATACATATATTAGCATAATACATTATTCACATTCCATACATATACAGTATATAAACATGTTGTATATGTAGGTAGTTAATTGCAGACTTTTAATTTTGTCCATTTAAGATGTGACCAAACCAGTCTTAACTATTAAGGAATTCAACAGATAATACCACACACTGTATAAGCTTAGGAACAGAAACTGGTGACTGTTTTATGATTACTCGGCTCCTTAAGGTCTCTTTACACAGACTGACCTGTGCCACTAATCGACTGCCGATGAGTAAATATTGACGTATTGGCAATCGTATAATAGCCTGTTCATACAGGCAGACCAGGCTCAACAATAGATAATGGATTGTTCAGTCCACAGTCCTTAACGATAATCTTGCTGTGTAAATGCACCTTTAGGATCACTAAATACTTGCCAATGCGTTTTGAAATTTACATCTCTGTAACAATGGTCATCATCTGCATTTTTAGTTATTTTAACTTACAATACACAACTATCAATCTCCTCCTGAGTTGAAGTTTTATTCCAAATTGTACGTTACCATCTAATCATAGTATAGGGGATAACTTAGTAATTATTAAAGGCCCGATGACTGGGACTCCCCACCAATTCTCCAATGGGGCACTGGAACCAAGAGAATGGAACTTTACAGAGTCCCGTCTTGATGAGCAGAGATGAGCATGCTTGACTTCCACTCCATGCATTCTTTCTTCGACTGATTGCTGTAGTCGGCTTTCTCAGGTAATCCCATAGACTGTGAAGTCGAGCCTGAATATCTCCACTCCAATCAAGAGTTCAATTCTCAAGATTCTCAATCCACACTCTTGGGTTAGAGGATAACTTGTAGTTCTGGGAATAACCCTTCATATTAGTTGCAAACATGCTGTAGTTTTTCTACAATTTTGCATGAATGGTATCAGGAATCAGTTAATGCAAATTTACTCTAGTTTTTATGAGGCTATAAGAGATGAAAAACTGATATCATAGACTGTATTCTTATCCACATATGAACAGCTGCTAATCCAACCATGATCTTTATTGGAGCAAATATTCATGGCAGTGTAAGGATATGGATATGCTGCCCACGTTCCCCTCTTGAAGAAATAGGTTGTATTGCTAAAATTTGTGAATTGTAATGTGCGCTAGATGTGTGTTGTTTTACTGTAGAAAACGTTAGAGTTAATGTTTGAGACTAGCCCACAGTGGAAGGTGCTAGTTTAAGGGAAAGTGATTGTTTCCTGCTAGGAAGACAGATAGCGCCTGGAGTACTTAGTGAGCAGACATGAAGGTCCAGGGTGAACAGTGCCGCATTCTGAGGTAACCCTAAATGAGAGGAGGCCGAAGAGAAGGTATAGCGAGATCCTGAGCATAAGTGACAGATAGACAGAGTGGCCTAGGAGAGAAGACCTAACCATGATACCCCAAGCTTACAACACTGGAAGGTAATGGGCTTAAGCAAGACTGCGTATGTAGGACTAATGAAGGGTCCAAAGTGGGAGTTTCAGGGCGTCAGTAGTGGAAAGAGGACACGGAACCGCAGAACAAGTAAAAGACATTTACTGATCAGGATTATGTTGCATAGTTTGGTCACAGAAGAAACTTGTGAGAGTAGATTATATGGGGTAATTCAACTTTTATCTTCACAGAACATGAGGTACATGCATCAGCTTCTTAATACAGCATGACAGGAAGTCTGAAGGACCTTTTACCAGAGAGAAAGTGAAACCAAAGTACAACAAGTATATGCATTACATTCAACTAAGCATATAACAGAAACAACATTGCCATCTACTGTCAGAAAAGTATAAACTCCTCCTGCACACAAATAAGTCTGTATCTGTTGCATATCTGTCATCAGATTGTAGTGTTAAAGCTGGGTTGTGGCGAAGTAGGGAGAAACATCAGACATAGAGATCCCTGGAAGGAAGCTGTGTTAAAAATGCTTCAAGTTGTAAAGGAAACATTCGTAAGATTTTGTACCTGCAATTCTATGTATATAACGCTTACCAAGTTACCATACAGTAAATAGTTTATTTGCAAATATGTAGAGGAGTAAAGAGGACCCAACTTTTTAATCTGCAAATATTGGTATGGATGGCCATCCATATACAACTTCTTTTAGGATATGTCTGGGAGGTGCACAGCTCAAAGTATAGAAAAAATACA
Source organism: Ranitomeya variabilis (assembly GCF_051348905.1). Lineage (NCBI taxonomy): Eukaryota > Metazoa > Chordata > Amphibia > Anura > Dendrobatidae > Ranitomeya > Ranitomeya variabilis. Next base: position 63,290,331 of record NC_135239.1, on the reverse strand, counting down.
AGTAGGAACAGAAATGCAGCACTCACCCATATCCTTTGAAGAATAATCAATAAAACAAGCTGAAGCAAAAAAAATTAGAGCCATCATCAGTTCCTAAACACAGAATAACAACTATCAGTACATGTATACATCACCTGAACCATGATTACTACATGCATAAATCTTCAGAACCATCATTAGTCCATGAATGCATCACCAGAACCACCATCAACCCATTTGTCACGAATAGACATTTGCACTCAGGTACCTTATGAGTGATGTCTTATTTGATTGAAGTTATTCTCACCCTTTACGTCTCCATGTATTCAGAAGCCATGGTGACTTTTCACATCTATAGCTTTCTATGTAGCCTTCCCTCTTCTCCATCCTTTTGCAGTATATTTCAATATGCTGCACTTAAAAATAACAGTGTCATTATAGTGCCCCTGAATAAGATTATCTACTCAAGATGTGCCCTTAAATTAACTAAGTGCCCCTCCCTACGCGCTCTGCACAAAATATGTCCCCTCACAGTGTCCCTCTTATGGTGCATGGTCTTAACACTGTCATCTCCTAAAAAAATTGTCCTGCACACCATCATCCCTGATGAACTACAACTACCACACCGTTCCCCCTTGTGAACTACAATGGCCGCACCATCCCCCTTTATAAACTACAAGTGCCACTCCATAGCCTCTTATAAAATCTAACCACCATGATGTTTGCCCTTATGAACTACAACTACCACACTGTCTGCTCTTATTAACTATAACCGCAACACAATAGCACAAGTGATGTAGAAACCAGGGCAGGAACCACTGCTGAACCTATTGCATTTATTTGTGCAGGAACATAAAAACATAGAAAAACAAAGGCCATTTGTTTGTTGCTCATGCCCTGATTTCAACTTTATTTGCGCTATTTGGAATATGGATACTTTATTTCAGTGAGTACCACATATTATTATTATTTATTATTATTATTTATTATAGCGCCATTTATTCCATGGTGCCTTACATGTGAGGAGGGGTATACATAATAAAAAACAAGTACAATAATCTTAATCAATACAAGTCACGACTGGTACATAAGGAGAGAGGACCCTGCCCGCGAGGGCTCACAATCTACAACGGATGGGTGATACAGTAGGTGAGGGTAGAGCTGGTCATGCAGCGGTTTGGTGGATCGGTGGTTACTGCAGGTTGTAGGCTCTTCGGAAGAGGTGGGTCTTCAGATTCTTTTTGAAGGTTTCCACGGTAGGCGAGAGTCTAATGTGTTGGGGTAGAGAGCTCCAGAGCATGGGGGGATGCGCTGGAGAAATCTTGTATATGCGATTGGGGAAGAGGAGATAAGAGGGGAGTAGAGAAGAAGATCTTGTTAGGATCCGAGGTTGCGTGCAGGTAAGTACCAGGAGACGAGGTCACAGATGTATGGAGGACACAGGTTGTGGATGGCTGTGTATGTCATGGTTAGGGTTTTGAACTGGAGTCTTTGGGTAATGGGGAGCCAGTGCAGAGATTGACAGAGGGGGAGGGGGGCTGGGGAATAGCGGGGGGAAAGGTGGATTAGTCGGCAGCAGAGTTTAGAATAGATTGGAGGGTGCGAGAGTGTTAGAGGGAAGGCCACAGAGCAGGACATTGCAGTAGTCAAGGCAGGAGATGATGAGGGCATGGACTAGGGTTTTTGCAGATTTGGTTTAGGAATGTACGGATCCAGGAAATATTTTTGAATTGAAGTCAGCACGAAAGTGGAAAGGGCTTAGATTTGAGGTTTGAAGGAGAGATCAGTGTCAGGATTACCCTGAGGCAGCGAGCTTGTGGGACTGGGGAGAGTGAGCAGCCATTTACTTTAATGCATAGGTCTGTTGGGGGAGTCAAGTGAGATGGGGGAAAGATGATGAGTTCTGTTTTGTCCATATTAAATTTTAGAAATCTAGCGGAGAAGAAGGATGAAATAGTGGACAGACATTGTGCGATTCTGGTTAGTAGGGTGGTGATATCTGGTCCAGAGATGTAGATCTGTGTGTCATCAGCATAGAGATGATACTGAAAGCCATGGGACTCTATGAGCTGTCCGAGGCCAAAGGTATAGATGGAGAAGAGCAGAGGCCCTAGGACTGAACCTTGTGGGACTCCGACAGATAGGGGGCGAGGTGAGGAGGTGGTGTGCGAGTGGGAGAAGCTGAATGTCCAGTCTGATAGGTACGACGAAATCCAAGATAGGGCCAAGTTAGTGATGCCAAGATATGAGAAGGTCTGTAATAGTAGGGAATGGTCCACTGTGTCAAAAGGAGAGGACAGGTCTAGGAGGAGGAGGACAGAGTAGTGTCGCTTGGCTTTGTCAGTCAGTAGGTCATTGGGTACTTTAGTTAGGGCAGTTTCAGTGGAGTGATGAGGCCGGAAACCAGATTGAAAGCAGTCGAAGAGGGAGCAGGAAGAGAGGTGGGAGGACAGTTCAAGATGGATGTGTTGTTCCAGTAGTTTTGAGGCATAGCGGAGAAGTGATATAAGGCGATAAAAAGATGCAGAGGATGAGTCAAGAGAGGTCTTTTTGAGGATAGGTGTGATTGAGGCATGTTTAAAGCTTGAGGGGAAAACACCAGTTGTTAGTGATAGGTTGAAGAGATGGGTTAGAGTTGGGAGAAGACTGTGGTGAGGTTTGGGATGAAGTGGGATGGGATCGGGTCAAGTGCACAGGTGGTGAGATGTGATCTTGAGATTAGAGTGGAGAGTCGATCTTCTGTAAAGGTGGAGAAATTGGTTTTGGACTAGGAGGGCTGAGCAGTTAGGAGGAAGGGCTCTGGGGGTTGTCGACCAAAACTGTCTCTGATGTTATCAATCTTCTGCTTGAAAAATGAGGCAAAGTCTTCACCCGAGATGAGTGAAGAGGGAGGAGGTGCTGGGGGACGGAGGAGAGAATTGAAAGTGTTAAATAGCTGTTTAGGGTTGTGAGTCGGAGGATATGAGAGATGAGAAATAAATTTGTTTTGCTGCAGCGAGTGTGGCCTTGAAAGTAGTGAGGGACTATTTGAATGTAATGAAGTGCTTGTTGGAGTGGTATGCTTATAGTAGCTTGTACAGGAGGAGAGACCACAGGTAATTCATACGGGGTACATATATAACCACCACACTGTCGATCCTTATGAACTAAAACATCTATACCATATATGATACCACACCATTCATCTTAGAACCTATAATTGCCACTCTGTCCCCTGTTATAAACTGTAACCTCCACACTTTCTAGCCTTATGAATTGTTGGTGGACAAGAGCATGAGAGAATGAAAGAGAGAAGAACTTTATAGATTATATGTAAACACAGATGAATACGGATTTTCACTAGTTCCTGAGAACATGATTGCATTCCTTTAAAGAAATAGGGCGTTCTAAAATATACAAAGCCATTCAAGTGTAGTAAGTACTGAAAGACTTCAGACCAGCCCCAATGCAATGTGTGTAATTATAAGGCATTTTTTTTTTATTTTTAGCAGATTAGAAGACATTAATTACAGGCGGATGCACCAATGGTTTCACTATGGTGTCATTGTTATTATAGTGTCATTGTTATGCCCTTTTTAAATCGGCCAGCAATGTTTGATTTTTGGTAATCTCTAAAGAACATGTCCACTTTTTTGGGGACATTTTTATTTTGCACTTAAGTGCTTGTATTTCGAGCTAAAAATAATTCTAATAATTGGGTTTTATTACAAATTTTGCACCATTTTAATTTTCAGGCTGTTTGTGGTTATAAATCAGCTGAGAAGAGCTCAGAAAAGGAGAGATAGGAGTTACAAACCCTGTCAGTCTGTGAGACCAACCTCACGGATGGATTCTTTTACCTTGGTGGAATATAGCAATTAAGAAGATGTTTTCTGAGTAGTTGACAGCCTCTTTAACTCATTCTGCAACCAGCAATTGACAGAGTAAGGGTTCACTCACATCTGTGTATAAATCCAATGCGTGAACAAACCTTATTGCACTTGCACCAAGTGCATAAGCATGCTGCTTATAGCCGAATAAAATGACAGAGACTCACCAATGTAAGTCAATGGGTGCAAGCAAAAAAATTGCACAGCACAAAGACCATCTGAGTGTTTTTACAATTAAAGGACTTATGTGTGTGTTAATTTCTTTTGACTACGGGGTTAGTAATGGAGGTGTCTGACAGACGCTTCTCCACTACTAACCCTGTGATTGATGTCAGCAGACATTACAAAGATGAGATCAACCCCAAAGCCATTATCCCGATTGCCAATGCACCAGGGAAATTGGGAAGAGCTGAGGCTAAGTGCCAGAATTGGCTTATGTAATGGATGTGCTATTTCTTGGGAGGCTGAGGGCAGCTCTTATTAGGCTGAGAAGGGCCAATATCCATTGCCCTTCCCAGGATATTAATATCAGCGCACAGTCTGTCTGCTTAGCCTTTGCTGGTTATTAAAAATAGGGGACACCCCAAGTCATTTTTTGGGGACTCCTCCCTTTTTAATAACCAGTAAAGGCTAAGCAGACAGCTGTAAGCTAATATTAATAGGCTAGGAAGCTCCATGTTTACTAGCCCTTCCCAAACTACTAAGACAAGCTCACAGCTGTCTGCCCTCCCTTAGCTGGTTATTTTTAAAACAGGGTGACCCCACACCATTTTTTTAACTTATTTATTAGCTAAATTCAAGTACAGAAAGCAATACATGCAAACCAATGATTATATATCTCACCGATCTCTTTCTATTTATCTATTGATCTATATCTGTGCATAGAATTGCTTTATTAGTTTGAAAACTAGCTTTAAATTACATAGAGAATTACAATTACAGTATGTAAAAGATTATATTAAAAACGCATTGCATATGGGTGTCATACAGATGCTAGGTGTGAAAAAATTGCACACTTGCATAGCACTATGATGACATATGGAATGACATACGCATGACATTCACCTGACTCTCGACAACTTTTCTGGCTGAGAATCTGTGTGATTTTATATACACATAGATTTCAATGCAAATAGCAGGAGAAATGCACCTCGCTTGTGGCTTGTCTGTAATTTTGCTGTTTTATTTAGGACATATCTCTAAAATAGTAGCATAAGTTGCTCAAATATTTTTGTCCCGTGATTTTTCAGAGAACTGTTGTGCTGTAATGCATTTCACCATGTAGCCGTAGTCTTAATGAAAGAGGCAACAATAAAGCAGTAGAAGACATTTGATCAATAGCAGGAAATTGAATAATGAGAAACTAGACACCAGGGACTAGCCCATTAGCATTGGGAAGAGGACACCAAAGGCTAGAACACTTGACACCAGGGACTAGCCCATTAGCATTGGGCAGTGGGCACCAAAGGCTAGAACACTGGACACCAGGGACTAGCCCATTAGCATTGGGAAGTGGGTACCAAAGGCTAGAACACTGGACACCAGAGACTAGCCCATTAGCATTGGAAAGTGGGCACCAAAGGCTAGAACACTGGACACCAGGGACTAGCCCATTAGCATTGGGAAGTGGGCACCAAAGGCTAGAACACTTGACACCAGGGACTAGCCCATTAGCATTGGGCAGTGGGCACCAAAGGCTAGAACACTGGACACCAGGGACTAGCCCATTAGCATTGGGAAGTGGGTACCAAAGGCTAGAACACTGGACACCAGGGACTAGCCCATTAGCATTGGGAAGTGGGCACCAAAGGCTAGAACACTGGACACCAGGGACTAGCCCATTAGCATTGGGAAGTGGGCACCAAAGGCTAGAACACTGGACACCAGGGGCTAGCCCATTAGCATTGGGAAGTGGGCACCAAAGGCTAGAACACTGGACACCAGGGATGTAGATGAAGCCACTAAACATAATGGAGAAGGCAGGATATTTTCCACACATGTAATCATGCATAATGGCCTAACGATTATGTTTTTACCATTCCCCAAGTAACTTGTTGTGCATAGAGTACTTTCCATAAATGAAGCTAAAATCTGGAAAGCAACACTATTAGATGGCTGTCGGCCGGCCACTCTTTCAGCCAATAGCCATTCCTCTGGACCCCCAATTCACATACACACCAAGAAATCCACGTTTTTCTTAATATTTAAATTAGCTGTTAATATTTAGGGGCCGGACATAGATCTCCCTGAGAATCTGCCTCCAGTCCTTACTTTAAATGAAAGGGGTGTTACCAGTGTGAGTCACCTGGATCAGGAGAGCAGACTGTCAGTCATTACATGTCTCACACTGGTAACTTCCCCTTTGATTTAAAATAAGATCTAAAAGCAGATTTTTTGTCTATTTCTATGTCCAGCCCATAGATCTTACCAGCTCATTAACATATTAAGAAAAACATGGATTTCTCTGGAATAAGACTTCGGATCGCTGATAGAGAAGTATAATTTTATTAAGCTTTCTATCACATACACGCCCATATAGGAAGGTTGATTCTACTGACAGATTCCTCTACGATGGTCATCCACTCCTGCCGAAATTGGCAGGTCCGGCAGATACACTTCCAATGTGTATGGCTAGCTTTACAGGTAACTTAGTGTCAAGTCAAGCCTATAACAGAGCATGTCAGTGAGGTATCAGATCAGTAGGACAAGAGGTTGCCTCAAGTGAGGGACAGGTTTGTCATAGCAATGTGTCAAATGAGTGGCCAGAAGACTTGTGGTACAGAAGGGAAACAAGTCAGCAAGACAGTGTCCAAAAGCTCCAAGGCAAGATAGTTATCACTTATTGGTTCAATTTAAAACAGTTGTCAAAACCGGGGCATTTAGATGGGAGAATAATCACTGAAGTGCTAGTTTGATGTTGATTACAGTATGTTAAATGGGGAAAGAACAATTTTAGTGATTGTCCTGTTCCCGTCAGCCTTCGTCGATCTTTGTAAACAAGCGCCAACTTCTATATGGTAGATGTGTGTTTGTTCACGGGCCTAGGTCAGCCCACCTAAATGCACCTTAAAGGGGTATTCCCATCTCCAAGATCCTATCCCAATATTTAGTAGGTGTAATAATAATGTTAGCAAATACCTCCAATTAAAAATGTAGTACAGTTCTTCTGATTTGCTATGACTCTTTCCTCAAGTACAGGCATTGCAGGACCTTTGGTATCCATGGTTATGACAACTGATATAGTGACAGGTAGTTGCTAGTGGTCGTAACCATGGATTCCTAAGGTCCTGCAATGCCTGCACATGAGGAAAGAGAAATAGTGAATCAGAAAAACTATACTACATTTTCTAAGTGGAGGTATTTGCTACTACTATTACACTACTACATATTGGGATAGGATCTAGGAGATGTGAATACCCCTTTAAGGTCTCAGCACAAGACTCGAAGATGGTAGGAAGATATATTAATGCCACAAAAGAAACCCCTAATTAGTAATGTCTGTTAAGAGCATATATAATGTGACTTCGACACTGATTAGCCAGGCAGATTGCAGCACAGCACTGACCGGCATGTTACCTAGTCACACCTAGAAACCCTAAAAATGTTGCTAGAACATGGAGAAGTAACGTTGTGCAATCATGTCTGTGCACACACGTGTAGTACATGCTGACATCTGACATATTTGACACATTAGTATGGACACACCCAGCAGGATGCACAGGAAATCCCACACTTCTGAAATTCCAGTGATAGTGTGCATTTTTCTGGCTCAGCACTTACACACAGAATTCTTTTTACAAGTTTTTGCCATACAAAATTAATTTTCATTTTCTCTTAGTTTTGACAGTTAGGGCAGGTGCAAACAACCATATTCCTGGTCCCAGTGAGGTCTGACAAAACATTGGATCGCACTCAGACCAAAGTAATTCTATGGGGCCAAGCACATGTTCGATTTTATTCCTTGGATTCTTTGGTCTGTCTGAGGAAAAATCGCAGCATGCATGAGTTGCATCCGTAAAGCTGATCGCACTTGGCCATGCAAGTCAATGGGTCCATCAAAACAATCAGACAGCACTTGGATGACATCGGTTTTCACAGACTGAGAGAATGAGGAAGATGGAGAATGTTTTCTTTCCATCTTCTCCACGTCTGAGAAAGTCGGGTCACTATGCTGACACTCTCCATTCTCTCAGTGTGTGAATATTGGACTTCACTCAGATGGTATTCGAGTGCAGTCCAACTTTTTTGACAAACTCATTTACTTGTATGGCCGAGTGCGGTCAGATTTACAGATGTGAATGTTGGGATTTTTTCAGACTTGGTTAGAGGAAAAAATCAGACATGTGCATGGCTCCTTAGAATGACATTGATCTGTGTGATCCAATGTTTTGTCAGATCGCACTTGTACCGAAAATATGGTCGTCAGCATGAGCCCTTAAAGTGATAGATATAAAGTCCCACCAGGGTTCTGCAAAGCTTTTTGGTCAACTCTCTTACTAATGGGTTGGACACATGCTACTTCATCAGCGACCATTGTTAGGGCCAGATTGCTATTCAGATAGGGAAGAAAATTGTAGAAAACAAATATGCTGTGCATTATAAATATACATTTGGTACTTAGAAATTGTATGACAAATATGTACTTTTATTAGATGCTTGTGAAATCTACGAATACATCAATAAGGTAATTCACACGGATGTTTTTTCATATCCATTTCTTAAAAAATGCAGCATGTGTTACTCTGATCCATTTTAAGAAAAAAACAAACAAATACTAGATAAAACTACATTTTTATTGTTCACTTTAAAATATTGAACACACAATCACCATACAGACAACCGTGCTTGACTAAAACTGTCCCTCACACTGCTGATGCTCTAAATCTTCCCTGCCTATGCAGCGGAGGTTGGCAGTCACCCTAAAATTTATTCGAGATAGGTGCCCCCGCTCGACGGCGGCTGTCCCTCTTGCTCCTGTTTAACCACTATGAATGGTGTGATACAGTTATACTCCAATCTGACACGACAGGAAAAATGAAAAGGACAGTGATTGCTTTGCAAATTATTCATCCATGGCAATCAGACAGTGGGAGGCAGAGTGAATGACAAAATTACTTAAAGTGCAAAAAAGTGCATAATCCACACAGAGTACCTCTCTATAACTATTTCCTGCTATTTATGGCAGCCTACCTAACTGTGGGGGTTGGCACCCTACTGTTCAGTGGAAATGGCGCCCCCACTCCTCGGCGGCTCACCCTAACGGTGACCCTATGAGTAAACTATTGACTCTTAGATATATAGCCTGGTGGGCCCAAACCAAGTTACAACCACAGTCATTGATTACAGGTAGGCTAAATTCGCTTAACCAACATTGGACACAGTGTAGATAGCAAACTGCGTAACCATATTATGATATAAAAAATATACCAGTTATAACTATGGGGTACTCATCGTTTGTGATGTTTTGAGGACAAACCCCTCATGCCTCTTGTTTGAGTTTACTTCTGATCAATTTTACAAATAAAATACCCCCGTTAAATCCTATCGGGAGTGCTTCACATACAAATGCATCTGTATTTGATTGTGTTGGCAATTATTGCTATTTTTTATAGCCATTAATGAAAATACAGATGCAAATCTGAGCATATATTAAAACAGGGTGCATCAATATTCCATCAGTATTGGATCAGTTTTTACATCTGTATTTTCATTCATTGCCATTTTCTAAATTATTAGATAAAAAAGGATCTGTTTTTGTCCATTAGAAATTAAGAGAAATAAGTTCATAAGCCTATTTGGGATTCTTTGTTTCATATTCCTTAGTATTAAAAGACAGACATATAAGAAAATAGTTGCAAAGAGATACCATCAAGAAATCAAAGTTTCCATTTTTAAACAGATTAATTTAAGAATAAAAACTTTGGTTACTGTTTTGTATCCATTTAATGGGATTTGTAGAGATTCATTTGGTTGCAGAAAAAACATTCCCATTCAGATCCGTGGAACTGATTTCTCCTCTACATTTGAGTATACCCATAGGATGTGTTCAGACGTGTTTTTTTTGTTTACTGCATTACCGGGGGTTCTTTAATAACACAAAGAAAGCAATGTATGTACTTACTCCTAGCACCATTGGCATCATTATTTGTCTATTTTATTTACTATGGGGTGAAAGGATTTGAGAATATTGGCTCCCGTAGTGTTTGTATTCCCACTAGGGCCCATGTAACCAGCAGTTGGGTAGTAATGAAGAGTAGGGTAGAAAAGCGGCAATGACTCTTCCACACAATATGCTATTCAGGAGGTCTCTCGAAACAAAAAATATGTAACTATGCCTAATATAAGGAACATGATGGCGGATTAAAATGAAACCAAAAGAGCAAAATGATGGTAATAATATGTAACAATTGGGGACAACGTGTTCATTCACTCCTCGGTTCTCCTCCGAGTGAGGAAGATCTGGGCACGTAATCACAGCAAAAAACATTTCACATCTACTAAAGAAAGGAAAATCCCAAATACAATGTCATTCAAAACAGGAAAAGCACCAAATTGTCAAAAATCCTTCCTCAGCTTGTCACATATCAATATATCCTTGCAAAACATCTGTGCTCTTCGTCTCCTCTGCCAAACAGCCGGGCTTTTCTCCAGCTAGCTCACAGGAATCTGAAAGCTGGGAATTTCCCAGGGAAAGTGATGTAACAGGAAGATTTCAGACTCCTTGGAAAATCCAGGAACAAAGCTGATTTCCCAACCAGACAAGAAGTAAATAATGCGTAAGTTATATAATAGGTCATATATTAAGATCATAAATGGAGATAGAGAAAATGTGGAAACTTGCTTATACACTGAATATAATGGATGTTTATAAGAATGGACTGCAGCCCTGTGAATCTAGACAGAGGTCTGCACAATAATTTATCAATCATAATGTAACACCCTTGGCATAATATAGTACAACACTGATTTCACTTTTTCAAAATCTTCATGGTCATATGAAAGCAAATCTACAGGGAAAACCGTCACGTAATTTCTAGAAAGTCCTCCACAACCAGTGTCCGACTAGGGTGCCAATGGCCATTGACTCTGGGGCCCACTGTTCAGCTACATGCAAATATTATACCACCCTTATCCACAAATTTTCCTGTGCTTCTATATAATAATAAGTTAGGCAGTTTGGTAAATGAATGATGAGATGCTGCTTCTGTCTGTACATAGTAAATCAAGGGCATTGTGCCAACTACTGCTCATATTGTGGAGTGGGCGGCCTACTCTACACAGGGGCCCACCGGGGTATTCACCTGTTCTCCCGTGGGCCAGTCCAAGCCTGGCCGCAACAACCTGTAAGTGAAAGTTAGAAATAAATTCTCAGTACAAAATAAAATCCTTTAAATTATGTGACCCCCCCCCCAAATAATATGTTACTTTTTTTTACTTATTTATGTAGTGCCATAAATTCAGCAGCACTTTACACAAATTTTCATCGCTGTCCGTATTGGGGAACACTATCTAAATTCCCTATCAGCACTGTATGTCTTTGGAGTGTGGGAGGAAATCGGAGAAGCTGGAGGAAACCCACGTAAACACGGGGAGAACATACAAATGTCTTTCAGATGTTGTCCTAGGTGGGATTTGGACCCAGGCCCTCAGCGCTACACTGCTAAGCAGAGCCGGACTGGCCATCTGGCAATTCTGGCAAATGCCAGAAGGGCCTGTCTGAGCGTGGGCTACTACATTGTTAATAGAATCGGTGACACTCATACTGTTAACAGTTGTGACGGAGCAAAGTCACTTACCCCAGCAGGCTACAAGTATCACTAGAAATATTGGTCTTGTAGTAAATCTTGCTTTCCTGTATCCAGGGTAATATTAGTAATATATCCCATCTGGTGCTTGGAGATGGGAACATCATGGGCCTGTGTGATTGCAAATGCCAGGGCTGAATTTCAGTCCCAGTCCATACCTGCTGCTAAGTACTGAGCCACCAGCCTGCCCAATATTATCCTCTATCCTACAACTTATTTATTCTCTGACAACTTGGCTATGGACCTCAGGAACTAAGCTCTGCAGAGCCTGAATGGAATGGAGTCACATGACCCTAGTTAACCAATGAAAGAACAATGTTAGCATACATACATCTGACAAATCAAACATCAAAATAAATGAACATACAACCAAAACTTGGTGAATGAGTCATAAATAATGATAGATTATATTTTGTCTCACATTCATACCAAATGGAACTCTTGTGTAAAGAACATAGATCCACCATGATTGCCTTTTCTGGTCACCACCCCAACTGGGTTTATGAACTCTTTCAATACCTACCAGCTTACATGTCTCATATAGTGCTACATCCATGTAAATCTACAAAATGTTTAGATGCTGATGAGATTTGAAATCCCTATATATTAATAGCATCTGAGACATGTCTCCTGATACATATGTTAAGGGCTCCTGTGGTGCAAACTACATACAGGATATTACAGCTAGTACATACAATCCAATAGACTACGTGCGCTCTATCTCAATTAATAAAACTACAAATATTATTTGTGATGAGGGTTTTTTCAACGTATTAACAACAATTGAATGTTAGATGGACACATTTGTAAAATCCAATTTTTGGCTGCTGTATTTTATATAACGGGAGTTGGAAAAGGTATGCTGGCCAGTGTGGGGGCTTTTTTTGCAACAATATTCACTAGTGTACTTGGAACCTTATTAAAGGAGTTATTGGATATTTTTTATTGTGGGCTTAAGAAGGATTAGGCAGGTTAAGTTACCAACTACCTGCCCGTTCTACCCGGAGCCGGCTCAAAGTGATCACTGACCGCTCTTATTGCCGATTGTACTGCTTACCATCAACAGAGCGGCTCTTCCTCCTCTGGGCTGCTCTACTGGTAAGACGTGACTGCTGATGTCATGCTGATTGACAGCTGGTTCCCCACAATAAGGCAGTGAGGAGCCGGCTGTCAATCAGCAAGACGTCAGCAGTAACACTTGTCAACAGATCAGAGTTGAAAGAAGTAGCTGCTCTGTTGATGCAATGTCAGCTGAAACCGCAGAGTCGCCAACAGGAGTAGTCTGTGCTGGAAGAGATTGGCAATGGGCAGAACGGGCCTGTAGTTAGTAGTGATGAGCAAGTATGCTCATTACTCGGGTTTCCCTGAGCATGCTCGGGTGATCTCTGAGTGTTTTGGCGTGCTCGGAGATTTAGCTTATGTTGACATAGCTGCATGATTTGTGGCTTCTATACAGCCTGAATACATGTGGGGGTTGCCTGTTTGTTCAGCAACCCCCACATGTATTCAAGCTGTCTAGCAGTCGCAAATCATGCAGCTACGTCAACATAAACGAAATCTCCGAGCATGATGAAATACTCGGAGACCATCTGAGCATGCTCGGAGAAACCCGAGCAACGAGCATACTCGCCCATCACTAGTAGTTAGCAACTACCTGCCTGTTAGTTCTCTGTTGATAGTAAAATAATAAAACAGTTCCAGATAACTCCTTTAAGTTGTTCATGTTGATCCAGCATAGGAAAATATATTTTATTTTATATTCGTAATTTCCGAAAAAAGGTGCAAGTAAATATAATACCGAATAGTTATAGCATGTAATGAGCAGAACATGACGAGCAAAGATTATGGAGAAAGGATTTATATTTGAAGTTCCACTCTCATTATATTTATGTGCTTTATTAGGAAATGAACAGAATAATAGACGTCATTTAATTTCCTTGTTAAATTACAACTGACTTTAAAGGGACTTTTCAGCACTCTCATAGTGATGACCTATCCTTGCTATAAGTCTATAAGATTAGATCCCACTTTTGCAGAATGTGTTTGCTTGGAAAATGACCTGCAGAGTAAATATTCCAATGTTAAATTCTGTTGCTGATTTTTCACAGTCAATTTCATCCCTTTTCTATATAGCAAGGGTGCAATCAATAAAAAAATCTATTGTCTAATTCTAGTGTAATTGGGGGCAAAATCTGCTGTTAATTTGCAGTGCAAAAAATCCAATCTGTGTGGTCCTACTCTAAGAATACAACAGGTCTGTTTGTAAATTGTAACTATGGAGCACATGTTTTAAAAGATTCAATTCCACCCGGAGCCCTTCCAACCCAACCAAAGCTGAGCGCGTTGTTGGCATCCCTTCTGGCACATGCTCTCCCAGACCCCATAGCTACCCTTCTATCTGTCTTCATAGATCTGCACCAAAACTAAATGTGTCAGAGCGTTTTTTAAAATCAAGAATATTTAATTCTTCACAATAGATGCATTTGAGAAAGAACGTCTGAAGATGAAAGATGGTGTCCACCGCACTTCTGGACAATGCGGGCTCATACCCAATAGTGGCATGTGAGTCTGATCAACTCATACTACTGCTCAATCAGAGTTTTTATGCAATTCTAAAATATATAAAACTGCTCCTACATAATAAAACAAACTAAATAGTCAAAGTCAGCACAAAGTCAGGACTGGTTTATTGAGTGCTATGTTGTAACTTGACACTTTTCTGCCATGCCTGCTTATATTATAGACCAGAGTGCATGGAGATGTGAGCATTTCCCGTATAGAATTCTAATGTCAGCATTTTGGAATTTCTCCATTTAGTTTGCAGCCAATGAGAAGGTAGAAAATATAAAGAATCCCTGGAATGAGCCATAAACTTGTGTGTTTGAGTACTTGGTACCAAATCTAGAATGATTGATTTTAAATATGTTTTCGCTGCATTATGAAATCTTACTAATTTGATAAAGTTCAGGGTGATGAACATGTAATATGAATTCTGGAATTCAAAGTTATGTATAGATAGAATGTTATGTATAGATTCAGAATTTTTTTTACAACTTGGTATTATATGCTCCATGATCATTTTCTTACTCTTGAACAGAAGGTGTGACTCCCAGTCGGTGGCCCCTTGGCTAAATATTCATGATTTTGTTGCATTGTTGACAGTGGAAAAAAATGGCGGCCTTATGGTGAGACCATAGACAAATCACAAATGAATATACCCTGCGAGTTCAGGAAAAGGGACAGGGAGTCTCCACGTGACTAGTATCCAGCTTGAATCCAAGCAAGTTTGCTAGCATGTGTCTGGTGGGTGCTGATCTTGCATTCAGCAAATGTAGGGAAAGGAAAGGATATGTTTCCAGCACACCGACCAGTTAAAATGAAAAAAAGTGATTTGGACATGATTAAAAATTAAACAATAACAACAACCTGACACGTTTCAACAGTGCACCCTGGCTGCACAAGGTGAGGCACAATCCTCGAGATACAGTTGTGCTCAAAAGTTTACATACACCGGCAGAATTTTTGCTTTCTTGGCGTTTTTTTCAGAGAATATGGATGATAACACCAAAACTTTTTCTCCACTCATGGTTAGTGGTTGGGTGAAGCCAAAACACTACTGTGTTTTCTCTTTTCAAATCTTAATGACAACCTAAAACATCCAAATGACCCTGATCAAAAGTTCACCTACCCCATTTCTTAATACCGTGTATTGCCACCTCTAACATCAATGACAGCTTGAAATCTTTTGTGGTAGTTGTGTAGGAGGTTCTTTATTTTCTCAGATGGTAAAGCTGCCTACTCTTCTTGGCAAAATGCCTCCAGTTCCTGTAAATTCCTGGGCTGTTTAGCATGCACTGCGCTTAGATCTCCCTAGAGTGGCTCATTGATATTGAGGTCAGAAGACTGAGATGGCCACTCCAGAACCTTCACGTTGTTCTGCTGTAGCCAATGACAGGTCAACTTGGTCTTGTGTTTTGGATCGATGTTCATGTTGGAACATCCTAGTACGTCCCATGTGCAGCTTCCGAGCTGATGATTGCAAATTTGCCTCCAGTATTTGCTAAAAATGTGCTGCATTCACCTTTCTGTCAACTCTGACCAAGATTCCTGTGCCTTTGTAGCTCACACATCCCCAAAACATCAGTGATCCATGCTTTACAGTAGGAATGGTGTTCCTTTCATCATAGGCCTTGTTGACCTCTCTCCAAATGTAACATTTATGATTGTGGCCAAAAAGTTCAATTTTAGTCTCATCACTACTAGTGATGAGCGAATATACTCATTACTCAAGATTTCTAGAGCAGGCTCGGGTGTCCTCCGAGTATTTTTTAGTACTCGGAGATTTAGTTTTTATTGCCGCAGCTGAATGATTTACATCTGTTAGCCAGCAAAAGTACATGTGGGGATTCCCTAGCAACCAGGCAACCCCCACATGTACTTATGCTGGCTAACAGATGTACAGTAAATCATTCAGCTGCAGCAAGAAAAGCTAAATCTCCGAGCACTAAAAAATACTCGGGGGACACCTGAGCGTGCTCGAGAAATCTCGAGTAACGAGTATATTCGCTCATCACTAATCACCACAAATTACCTTGCTCCAGAAGTTTTGAGGTTTGTCTCTGTGCTGTTTTGCATACTGTAGGCAAGATACTTTGTGGCATTTGCGCAGTAATGGCTTTCTTCTCACGACTCAACGATGCAGCCAGCCTTATTGTGCATCTTGAAACAGCCACACCGCTAGAGAGTCCTGTATTTCAGCCGACGTTATTTGTGGGTTTTTCTTTGCATCCCAAACAATTTTATTGGCAGTTGTGGATGACTTTTTTGTTGCTCTACCTGACCGTGGCTTTGTTTTTACAGAGCCACTGATTTTCCATTTGTTAATGACAGTTTGAACGCTGCTGACTGGCATTATCAATTCCTGGCATTATCAATTCCTTGGATATCTTTTTGTATCCCTTTCCTGTTTTATACAGTTCCGCTACCTTTTCCCATAGATCCATTTACAATTCTTTTGCTTTCCCCATGACTCACAATCCAGAAATGTCAGTTGCTGGATGAAAGATGCAAGAGTCTGTCTGGATACCAGACACTCACTCAGCTTTTATACACACACACTGATTACAAGCAAACAGACCACAGATGAGGATGTTACCTTTAGTAGCCATTCAAACCCATTTGTGTCAACTTTTGTGCATGTTATCAGGACAAAATCACCAGGGTATGTGAACTTTTGATCAGGGTAATTTGGACGTTTTGGTTTGTCACTATGATTTAACAAGACAAAACACAGTATTTTGACAATAAATGGCTTCACCCAACCACTAACCATGAGTGGAGAAAAAGTTTTGGTGTTATCATTCATATTCTCTGAAAAAAGGCCAAGAAAGCAAAAATTCTGCTGGGGTATGTAAACTTTTGAGTACAACTGTAGGTGCAAGTCACAGAGGTGGAAACCACATCCATCAAACATTTATGGTCACATTGTGAACTGAACAATTTCTGAAATGGAACAACTCCTTAAAGAGCTTGTCCACTACTAGGACAACCACTTCTTGATCTGAATGTTTGGTGTGAATAAAATAAAAATACTAATACTCACTGCCCGTGCTGGCGACGTTCCAATGGTGTCGGCACTCGCGATCCCGAGCCTCATGTGAGGTTGTTATGTCATGTGAGCCCTGCTCCCAATTAGCACTGGCGTCACTATCGCCACTTTCAAACATATTGCACATCAACAGGAAGCCAGGGCAGTCGCTGTTCTCTGACTTCCTCTTGATGTTACAGTACATTTTTACAAAGGTGGGGAGAGTGACACCAGTGCTGATTGGGTGCAGGGCTCACGTGACATAACAACCTCACGTAAGGCTCGGGAACGAGAGTGCCAACACCTCCGGAACGGTGCCGGCTTGGGAAGTGTTTTTTATTTTATCAGTCAAACATTCCGATTGAGGAATAAAGTAAATTGGTGTGCACTCAGTCTGAAAAGGCGAGGTGCTGGTGTAACGGACTGTATAAGTCCCCTGTATAATTAGTTTAGGATACACCGCACATTCTAGTGATAATGAATGCTAAAGTTAAGTTTATTGACAAGACATCAAATGGGAACAAAACAAATATGTAATAAGTGACAGGGTTGTCCTAGTAGTGGACATGACGTCTTTTTCAGACAGATCCTGAAAAAGCACTAAAAATACCACATATTCATACACATACAGGAATGTAAAAGCAACTTACTATGCATATATTTAGCCTTTTTTAGCTTCTTTTATCTACGTCAGGCTTCGAAAGCCATGCTGTGGCTCGATGTGGCTAGAAGAAGTGTATTTTTATGAAAATGTTCCATAGTTTATTTCTTTTTCTTTTTTGCAAATAATGTTACATCCAAATATTAGTGTTTATATTTGTGCTATTTTTTTTCCTTACAAAAAAAAGGACTAAAATGGCTGATGATCTGTTGACATTTCACAATTATTGCATGCACCAAAAAAACATATTTTTTTTTGAGTAGTCATATAGTACATTATCAACTGACTCATCAGCAGAGGACAATCTTTGATATAGCAAATTTATTTAAATAGTAAAGTTATTTTTTGGGGTGTATTTAAACTTGATATTTAATTGTAATTATTTAGACTGGAATATACAAGGGGTAACAGCCCTAATGAGAACAATTAGGATTCTCTGTCCAAACTCTAAAATGGCAGATATATTTTGTACCATTGCACGGAAACAAAATCTGATCCCCTCAGTGCATAATTGTCAGCATAAGTGAGGGCGACTATCATAGTGGCCAAAGAGACTGCAACCCTAGAAAATAATATAACTAACAAATAGCTGCAGAAATATTTTCACAAAGGGATTTTCATTTATGGTGATTTTGGGGAGGTTACCTATAGTCTTGTGTGCTGTACAAAGCGTATGCCTAATGTGTCAGTGTGGAGCAGCCAACCCGACACTCCAATCCTACATATAATACTATAGCCAAAGGGTCTGATTAGCAGAGGAATAGCGTATAATTGGCACAGGGCTGGTATTTTTGTTTCTTTGAACACTGTAGTAACTGGTTTGTTGCACAGGAAACCTTTCCTCATACACTGAGCTGTTTATCTGGTGGCAAACGGCCTTTATAAACTCTAATTATACAGTTTTTACTAAATGTTTTGATAAAGTTCCTACCTCCCTTCACCTGGAAAACATGGACACAAGCCTATGAAACTGAATGTAGCAAGGCGAGAAACATGGAAAGGATTCAAGTTGTCCCTTTACACATAATAAGCCGCAGTGTTATGTGCACAAAATTCATTACTCGGACTGTATCTGCAGACAGGCCATTTTTTTACTCCTTTTTTTATTCATCCCAAACGACTCTGAACAGAAAATATAATCTGACATGTTGGATTTCTTTTGGCCATTACTCTCGTATGCAGTGATTTGGCTATTTTAGGATGACCAGAGATATGAACAGATTGGACAACATCATTTTGTCTGTTTGTAATTTGCATTTACAAAGGGTGGCGTCATACAAAACATATATCCACAAGATAGGTGACTGACCTCTAAGAGCCCACCCACCAATCACAAGAACGAGGGTCCCAAAGTCCCTTTTGTGAATGAGCATCTGAAACCACTTTTCTGTGAACTGCCCCTTAACTCGTTAAGCACTGGGCGACTTTTCGTTTTTTGTGTTTTTTTTGTGTTTTCGATTTTCTTCGCCTTCTTCCAAGAACCCTAATTTTATTTTTCCGCCATATGAGGGCTTGTTTTTTTGTGGGCCGAGTTCTACTTTAGAATAACACCATTAATTTTACCATACACTAATGGAAAATGGGGAAAATTCCAAGTGAGATGAAATTACTAAAAAAAAACCTAAATTCTGCATTTGTTTATTTGGAATTTGTTTTGATGGCGTTCGTTTTACAGTAATGATCTGGAAATATGACTCGCCAGGTCAGTACGATTACGTCAATATTAAACTTGCACAGTCTTTTTCCAATTTAAAGGTATTGTCCAGGCTTGGGGCTCAAGTCTGTAGTCACTCCATGTAAATGCGGACTTGTGAATCCTCACAGTGCGCACTGTCAGGATTCTGCGGTGCCGGATCTGGGAGGAGGTGGTTTGCATACTTCCGGACACAGTCCTACTAGACGTGTACGGCCTCACTCAATTCATTTGTATGGATGATCACACATCTAATTGGCATGTGATCACATGTATGCAAATCACATACACGCCCGCCAGCTCCCATCACTGGAGACTCCTGACAGCACAGACTCGAACCCCAAGCCTAGTCAACCCCTTTTAGTAGTGAAAAATTGGAAAAAAAATCAAAAATTAAATAAATAAAAAATTGCTTGTTGCCATTTTCAGAGACCTCTAAAATTTAAATTTTGCAGCTGTGTGAGACTTTATTTTATGCAGGACTTCCTGATGTTTTTATTGATAGAATTTTGAGTTAGATAAAATATTTTGATATATTCTTATTGCTTTTTTTGTGGGGTTGTGAATTGTGATGACCTAAAAATCAAAAGGTGTCTTGATTTTTTTTCAGTTTTACAGTTGGTACCAATCAGTTTAACTACTGTAATTTTATATTTTTATAGATTGGACACAACATGTGTGTATTTTTTAAGGTTTTTATTTAATTGGGGAAAAAGGGGTGATTCAAATTTTTATGTTTTCTTATTTTTTTAAAAATAACTTTTCCTTACTTTTTACTTTATCTTGTAGTCCCCTTATGAGACTGGATCCTGCGATCATCCAATCGCTTATACTATAAGCAACAATACTTTAGTATTGCTGTATTCAGCACAAATCATGGTCTCCTATGAATACCAGTTACAGGTTGGGG
Source organism: Ranitomeya variabilis (assembly GCF_051348905.1). NCBI lineage: Eukaryota > Metazoa > Chordata > Amphibia > Anura > Dendrobatidae > Ranitomeya > Ranitomeya variabilis. The sequence goes on along the minus strand of NC_135239.1, from coordinate 63,269,827 downwards.
TTCACTGAAGCACTGTTGTGACAGACAGAAAGGTCCTCAAGAGGCCCCAAGCTGTCATAGCAACCCATCGGCACCCCACAATAGTGGATCGCCCACCAGGGCCTGGGGTACTCGGTACCGGGTTCAGTAGCACTTAAAGGGGATGTCACGGTGGCTGCGACCCGGTCCATGACCCTGGGCACCCAATAAAAGGGTAAACGGTCTTTTAAGAGGAATTGTGAAAGTCTATTTTCGTGACGCCACCTGTGGTTCTCGGTCAGTAAGGGGTCCTCTGGGGTGATGGTATGGTGGCTAGATGGTGATGCTTCCCACAGGTGAAGCGTGGTCCTCAGGGCTCCCAAGGTGTGTGGCAGAGATGGTAGTTTGCCGGTAAATAAGTGGAGGACACAGTGTTGTAAGCTCTTTACCTGGTTTACTGATAGTAGTGTTTCTCAGTCCAGAGTACTTGGTACAGGTGTCCTGTGGTTCGGCCGGCTCGGAGGCAATGGGAGAATCCCTTTTCCAGTTGAGGTCCGTGAGCCTTTCCTCCTTGAGCTGTTGTATGAGGTCCCTGCTGCCTGAAGCTTACTGGCAAAGTCCTCTTTTCCCCGTCCTGGAACAGGTACCTGCATGACGGGCAGCTTGAGCCGTTTTACAGGTTATCTATCATGACCTAGGCTCTTCAGGTGCTGCTGCGTCTCAGGTGTGGTGTGGGCTGATCACTTAAAGTTCTTAGCCCTCCGGTTCTGTTGTGCATCCTGGAGAGCGATACGACCTCGGGCTCTGGGTACCCGGTTACTGCGCTCTGGTTCTGAGGGTGCCCAGTCGCAGTTCCCCTCTGAGCCCCTTTATCTCTCCTCTGCTCCTTCCCTCTGTAGCTCCATCACATTCAACCCCTTGGGTTCTCTGTCTTTCCTGAAGCTGCAGCTCAAGTCCTGGCTGCACAGCTCCCCTGTCTGCACTCAGTTCCAGACTTCCTTCTCTGTCCACTGTCTCTCACCAACTCCCTGGACCAACTAACTAACTCCTCCTCCAGGCCAGGATACATATATCTGAGGGAAGGTCCCCTGAAACCGGGTCCTGAGCTCCCCCTTCCGTGCTGGATTTGGAATGTGTTGTGTGTGGGTGCCTTACCTGGTAAAGAGAATTCCCCTTGCCTCCAAGAATGATGTCGCCCTCCCCGAAGAGAAGGCAACATCACTGTAACAACTGGTTTCCTGGGGTGTTACAATAGTGTCTCAGGTGAGGGAGGGTGAGAGGCTCTTAAGTCTTTGCACTTGGCTTTCTCCAGAAACCCCATAAACAATGAATGGAGCAACAGTTACAGATTTTGTAACTGGAATAATAGGTATCAATCGGGATAGAAAACACACACATGCTCAGTACTGCTCCATTCATTTAGGGAACTTTGGGCTCTTTATTCTAAGAAATAGTGGGAGTCTCATCAGCTTGACCCCAGCAAAAATACTTTTTAACAGGGGTGGGGACCACAGACCCCTGGTCCATTTATGGCCCTTGATTACTTTTTATCCGGCCGCCGGGTAGATTTCAAGTTCACAGAAATGTTTGCTTCCATCTGAATTTAGACAGCAATAATAAAATAAATAAATAAAGCCCTTAGAGCTTTTCACAATAGTTTTATAAAAATAAATATTTTATAAAAAATCATTAAGTGCTACTTGTAGTGAAATGCCAGACAAGCATACTTGCCAATAGTTAGTTTCAAAAGTCAGGCCATTTATGCTCTCCCCACTCCAAGAAACTCACAAGAAAGCCCTCAAGTAGCAAGATCTGCCCCTAAATGCCCACTTTTTGCTGTGGTTTTACTCTTATAGCTCAGTTTAAAATTTGGACTATTTTCAAGTTTGGAAGTGGTGGATATCATGTTGCAGGATTATGACACAGATTTGCATTACGCGCTGCTGCTCATGTTTCAGTGCTGGCTCTTTTCTTTTCCACTGCTTCTGATTTTCTCATTGCCCCTGTCTCTCTGACCCTGTTTGTTCATTATTCCTCCCTCAACTCAACAGCTTCTCTGTGGATGCAACTCAGGGGTCCTGCAGCGAAGGTCAGATCTCTATAAAGGGGTGAGATGGTGACCACCAGGGAACCCTTGGGATCTGCTGTGCAGATAACACTACCACAAGTCATTTGCTGAATTACATTGTCAGCACATAACGAGAGCTATGAATCACTGACCATCCTCATCTTCTTTTTACGCTAAGCAGGTTTAGTACTTTCTTATAGTATGTGTTGAGGCTAGTCAAATGAACCAATCCAATCACAACTTTCCTTGACCAGAATGAACTAGTGATCAATAAAAAAATTGGGGGCTCTGATTCTTCAAGCAAATATCTTAAGTGCTCTTTCGTAAAACTGCTTGAAGTGTTACAAAACTTTTGCACAAAGTGAAGTTGTACAAAAATATTGCATCTTTGGGTGTCTTTACACTAATTCACAGCCAGATCCGCCAAGTTTCTGAAAAGTATCCCAGCAAGCCCAACAAATTCATCATAATATATGCCACCAAAGTGGCTTGAATTACAACAGAAATGGAAGCCATAACCTACCTGGTGTACATTCTGGTGGTGGCACACAGATTCGCTAAATTCACTAAGGTTCGGTAATGAATTTGGCGTATCTTACTTCAACGCTCCCTGCTTCAAGACTGGAGTACAAAACCCCACTTTTAAGTAATCGGGGCAGTTGTATCTACATAGTACTGGATATAACTTGCAACAGATATTTGCAATAAACAAACATTAAAAAAAAATCGCATAACATGGAAAGTTAGAATTGTGCCAAATGGCACACTATTACTTGTACAGTAATGTTTACATAAAAGAGACTCCAAAGGTCATTCATTGCTCATCCTGCGTTTCTCCAGAATTAGAAATAGAGCAGTGTACAATAATAACAGTCAAGAGACTTTGTCAGATTCAATGACCTTTATTTCTTAGTAATGGCACACCGCACAATAGTCTCCATATTGCTTGCCAAATAATACAGAATAACCAAACATCTAGAAAGTCATGCAACACAGGCAAACAAAATACATTGTTATTGGGGATACAAGGCCCACTTAGATCAGATATTTGCCCATTATCTAGCAAAAATTGACTATATACAACGGAGCAGCATTAGCCAAAAGACCACCCATTTAAAGCTATGTGCAAAGGTTTTTTTTTGGAGTGGATGACTTCAAAACTAAAAAAAAATCCCTAACAACATTTTCTATACTAGTCCTACTCATTTCACTGTTGATCCTCCTTGCTGATAATATGATCAGATTTTTTAGCATTTTTTGTCCACCAAAAATAAAGTAAATTTTTTCCTGGGTCACACACTTTCAGTACTGCAGCCGTGCACTTCCATAACGCTATAACCCTGCAGGTTAACCCTATAGGTACAGGTTCATAAGATTATTGGATGTAGTACAAAATACTCCAGTAAAAAAAAGAATGAAATAGTTAAACCAATTAAATCATTAATTATGCTGTGGTTGATTCCGGAAAAAAAGATTAAAAACAACAAACAACACAGATATGTTAAAATGGAAGTAGGCAAGAGGATAAAAAAAATTGCCAAAATCAACATATTATCAATACTAATTGCAATAGAATGGTGGAAGAACAATGAGAAAATAAATACGGTATATAAAAAAGGCCATATCATATCAAGTAAAAAAGTGCAAAAATAATATTATTATTAATACATCATAAATAAATATAATATACATCTGTATCTATATAGATATGTATCTGATAAATAAAAAAGATATAAATTAATTGTTAAATACATATAAATATGAATATATATATACAAATTTATTGCAGTGTGCAAAAATAAAGTGCAAGTGCAAAACCACTGCAAGTGAAATCATGTTCAAATGGATCTGGCAGAATCAATAAATAATATAAGACCAATAACATATAAAAATGCTCAGATCCCCAAATCCAGACCTGTGACCATGTTGAATGGCAGCTTCCTGCTTCCTTACCATGCACCCCAACGTGCGTTTCGTAAGTTGCTTTCTCAGGGAGTGATAGCATTACAGGTTCACTTTATGTTTATGCCAGAACAAATTACCTTGACTTCTGTCCCTATAAACTTTCCTCCAAAAGTTTCAAAAAAGAAAACAATGTGGATGATTTACAAAATAATAGAAATGTATTATGCATACCTCTGATGAACCCAATAAACGCTTCATGTGTGCTATCACATATAGGATACATTTGGATGTACACTCTAGAAACACTTTCATAACGCACTCAGTTTCAGGTCTTGCTATTCATTCTCTTTGATGTTTTATTACATTCTCTTCGGTAAATAATGGTTCCTTCATTAGTTGACCCATTTACCAGAAATCTGTCACAAGAGACTCAATATTCCAACGGCCATTTTTGCATTTTTTTAAATTCCATATTAAAGTGTCATTAAACATACAAACTATCTTACCTTATAATGCAATTACATTTGTGAAAAACACATACAAGATTCTATTATATAGGTCACCAAAGATCAGCCATTTCTTTCCATGTCCCTCTCACCATCATATGTCTGACTGTACTGCAACTGGCTCCATAAGAAGTTTTGTCAAATGCTCTGGGTCATGCCGGTGATTCCCACAGTTTGTAAGCATTGTCCTACTCACTGCATGCACCGCTCTGCTCCTCCCAGTGTTAGACCATCATCATGAGGCCCTGATCATTGCTATGGGTCATCATTATGACCCAATTACCTCCGGGTTAACCAGCTATGGCAAGCCTGTTAGACCATGCTGAGACCATGGTCTAAGAGGCTTCTGTCAGCACAGCACTGACAGACGGTGAAGCATTGCAATGCATTATACCAGCGATCAGAGTAATAAAAGTTTAAGTCCCAAAGAAGGACTTTGATGAACTCCTTGAAAAAAATTAATAAAAATGTGGCATAAAAAATATGCTTTTTCATCAAACTGCCCCAAAAAAATGGAATAAAACACAATCATAAAATCGAATGTAAATAAATAAAGTATTGATGAAAATGTCATCTTGTCCCGCAAAATACAAGCCACCATACAGCTCTGTCAGCGGAGAAATAAAAAAGTTATAGCTCTCAGAATATAGCAAGGCAAAACCAATTGTTTTTTCTATGAAAGTGGCAAACCATTAAAAAATTATTTAATTGTGGTATCTCTGTAATCGTACTAATCTGAGGAATAAAGGGGCTTTATTAATTTCACCACACGCAGAACAGCATAAAGAAACCCCCCAAAAAATTCCTAAATGTCTTATTTTTGTTCATTCTGCCTCCCAAAAATTGGAATACAAAGCAATCAAAAAATGTTATGTGCCCGAAAATGATACAAAAAAACCCTCAACTGATTGCACAAAAAATTAAGCCTTCACATGACTCTTTGTGAGACATAAGGGATGGAATGCAGATCAGTGAAACAATGCGTTCCAGGCAATGTGAGACGGAGTCCTAGCAACTGTCGATTTGGTGGAGCGCAGAAGAGACATATGCGTACCAGCAGGTGTCTGTGCAGAGCGCAGCCTGTGGAACGCAGGATTAGAAGTTGCGCTCCATCAGAAACAGGCGCATTAGATTTGCATTGTTCTCCCATTATATGTTTAGAGGGGAGTGTTTATTAGTTCATGCACGCGCATTGGTAGATGGCGCCCTAGCGATTGTAAAGCTGGTGGAGCGCAGAAGAGACATATGCGTTCCACGAGGAGTCTGCGCAGAGCGTAGCCCATGGAACTCAGGATTAGAAGGTGCGCTCCATCGTGAGCAGGCGCACTAAAACTGTATCGTTCTCCCATAATGCATAGAGGGGATCGGACTTCCGGTCAGGTAACAGGAAGTCTGGCACTTTCGTAGCTGCGGCAGGCATTTTTAACCGAGGTTAGTGCATCGTGATTCACATCTATCATCTACCATCAGGATACATGTCATAAAATCAGGCCTCCTGATGAGCCAGAGGGGCGAAATGCGTTAGAGGCAATATACAGCATAGGCGGACGGCAACTGATTATGAATGAGTACCATGTTTATGATTAGTGATGATGAGAAAAGATATGATATTTATAGCCTAACATGGTGAGCGATCGTGCTGAATCTTTTCTGTATCGCCGTTAAAAGCCTATGAACATGTTCTCCATTGTTTTTATATCACGGTGTGGGGTTTAGGTTTACCTATCTATAGGTGTGATCTATGTATAGACACTAGGGGTACCTTCAGTTTATTATTGTCTGGTTAGAGGGACCCGATTGAAAACATAGGGTGTATCTAGGGACCCCAGGGTCAGTCATCGGGGAGCGGGGGCACCATAACGCTTCCCCTAGGGTGCCAGCCCCACAGTTAGGCAGGTACCAGTATAGGTATCATTTAGGGAATATCCACCCCTACACCAGTTTTTTTCACGGTGGTTTTTGTTGTGTGTGGGATGGCCACAGGTTCGTGGCATTTTAACATAAATTAATAATTAACCATTTTTTAAGGGGTATTATAAGATTTTCTCACTAATTTCTACCCGAGATTACTATTTTTTTTATTTAGGATTCACATGACTCTTGCAGAAATATAGAAAAATTATAGCTTTCAAAATATGGCGATGAAAAAAGTTTATTTTGCAAAAAAAGAATCTTTTACTGTGTGATAGCAGCCACACTGAAGAAGAAAGCTGTCTTATCACTTATACCACACTAGGAACTTTGTAAAAAATAAATAAAATCAATTCTTCACTTGCTGTTGATTTTTTCATTCTGCCTCTCAAAGATAGCAGTAAGGCTTGGATCACATTTATCCTGCACTCTACATTGAGCGCTTACACCGAGGTTTCAGTGTAAATCTCTGGAATATGTGATTCAGATTGAACTCCCAGTGGAAAATTCCCTATAATGAGGCAGATGGAGATACTGTAGACTCTGTCTGGCCTAGGATCCAGCGGTGTCTGTCTTTTTAGGCGTGCATAAAAGCGTGATCAGCCACAGTTTTGTACACCTCTGACAACAAAGACACTTCTGATCAGAGGCCAGACGGAGTCTAGAGTAACTCTGCTACCTCTTTACAGTGCATGGACTCATCGGGGGGTTTCATCTGAATCACGTTATTTGGAGATTTAGATGGAAGCCCCAATGTAAGTGCTCAGCGTGGAGCAGAGATAAATGCGACCCAATTTTTTTTGTAAAAAGTCCAAAATAAAATGTTTAACTCAATGCACAAAAAAAAAACAAATTCCCACTCAGGTCCGTCATTTGTCAATTGAAATATAGGGGGCTTCTACGTTACTTGTTGTATAAAGGCTTGGGACTAGCACCAAAGCAAAAGAAATCCAGCAAATAATGTGCTCTCAAATTCAAATGCCCCCTCCCTTCTGAGCCACAGTGTGCCTAAACAACACTTATCATCTACATTTTTGGCATTTCTGTAGTGATGAGGGCCCGCTTAATATATGGGTGCATGTCTCCAGAAACACGAGCTGGGTATAATGTTCTGGTCCCTACAATGTACTGGTCACTACAGCGTACTGGGAACTACACTGGCAGTTTTGCAATTTTCAACCATGGAGACAAAATCATCACTACAATTGTAGATAAATTCCAAGAGGGGTATAATTTCCAAAATGGGCTCACTAGAGAGGGGAATCTGCTCTTCTGACACTTCAGGGCTCTGTATATGGAGTCTGCAAACTATTCTAAGATCATTTTCTCTCCAAAAGCCAAATAGTGCTCCTTTCCGGCCGTGACTCGCCGTGTGGCTAAGCAGTACTGTACAGCCACATATGTGGCATTGCCACGTCCAACAGAAAATGCGTGACAAATTATGGTGACATTTTTACCTATTTTACAGTGTTAAAATTGAAAATTTGGGCTAAAACTATTTATTTTTTGCAAAAATGTTATTATTTTATCTTCACTGTATAAAAGTTGGTGACACTCGTGGTGTCAATATGATCACTGCACCCTTAGATGAATTCATTGAGAGGGGTAGTTTGTAAAATGGAGTCATTTATGAATGGGTTGTGCTGTTCTGGCACCTCATGGCCTCCTCCAGGGGGTCATGGCAACTGGAAACCAGCAAAATCTGCTTTGTAATATGGCGCTCCTTCCCTTCTGAGCTGTGCACTGTGCCTGAAAAATATTTCTTGATTACATGAAGGGTATCGGCACACTCAGGAGTACTTGCACAACAAGCTGTAAGGTCTATTTTTTCCTATTAGCCCTTATAAAAATAAAAAAAACTTGAGGCTAAAACAACATTTTAGTGATGAAAATGAAAATATACTTTCTTCACCGCCCAATGGTATAAAATTCTGTGCGGCACATGTGGTGTCAATATGATCACTGCTCCCCTAGATGAATTCATTGGGTGGTGTGGTTTGTAAAATGGGGTCAATTGTGGAAGGGTTCTGCTGTACTGGCACCTCAGATGCTCTGCCAATGTGATATGGCACCCTCAAACAGCTCCAGCAAAGTCTGAACACCAAAATGGGGCTTGTTCCCTTCTGAGCTTTGCACTGTGCCTCAAAAGTAGTTTTGATCACATGTGGGGTATTGGGGAAATTGCATAACCAATTAAACCATTCATTTTCTCCTATTACCCCTTTTGAAATGTAAAAACCTGGGGCAAAAGCAACATTTTAGTGGAAAAAAATTTAATTTTCCATTTACTCAGCCTATACCCTAAGATGAATTCCAGCCAAAATTGAGCTCCCGAATTCAGTTGGCACTCTTTCTCTTCCAAGCCATGCTGTGTGCCCAAACTGTAGTTTTCCACTACATATGGGGTATTAGCTTACTAAGGATAAAGTGAAAAATAAATTATTGGGTTCATTTTCTCCTATCTATTACCCTTGTAAAAATGAAAACTTTGGAGCAAAATCAACATTATTGCAGGAAAAAAATTTATTTTTCATTTTCATGGCTCAACTTTATAAAATTCTGTGAAGCACCTGTGGGTTCAAGGTGCTCACTACACATCTAGATAAGTTGCTTGAGGAGTGTAGTTGCCAAAATGGGGTCACCTAAGCGGGTTTCCACTGTTTAGGCACATCAGGGGCTCTGCAAACGAGATATGGCATCTGCTATCTAGTCAAGCCAATTTTGAACTTCAAAAGTCATATGGCGCTCCTTCCCTTCCGAACTCTGCCATGCGCTCAAACAGTAGTTTTCCACCACATATGGGGTATCGTACTCAGAAGAAATTGCAAAACAAATTATATGGCCTATTTTCTCCTGTTACCCTTGTAAAAATGCTACATTTGGTGCTAAATCAACATTATTGTGGACAAAAATTTTTTTTATTTTTTTCTTCAACATTGCTTTACTTTCTGTGAAGCACCTGAAGGTTTAATATATGTATTAAATTTTATTGATGTAAAGTAGACATGTGGTACGGTAACTGTTAGTTATTGACCATTTTTTGTGATACAACTCTGGTTTAAGGGCATAAAAATTTGAAAATTGCAAGATTTTTGCCAAAATTCCAGCATTTTCACAAATAAATGCAAAAAATGTATGCCTAAATTTACTACTAACATGTGTCACAAAAGTCTCAGAATCCCTGGAATCCTTTGAAGTGTTCCAGAGTTATTGTGTCATAAATTGGCACTGGTCAGAATTATAAACTTTGGCCTGGTCAGGAGGGTGAAAACAGGCTCTGGGTGAAGGGGCAAATTAGTGATAATTATAGGAAGTTCACTTCTCATTTTTTACCATCTTCCTGTACATGACATAAAATCAGATTTATAAATGATTTCAGGAAGAGGTTTATCTTATGGAATGGGAGGACAGATCATTTATTTTAAAAAAATGTCCGGAAGTAATCCTGCATGAGATTTAAGGACTGGATACTACATACTTCATAGCACAGAGGAAGAGAATGCTGAAACGAGAATAAGTGAAAGCACCAATTTCCATTTGGAAGTAGATAAACCACAATGTTAAATCACAAGAGAGTCGAACTTGTCTGTCAGCACAAATAACAGTTCAAACCAAGCACCGTCCCATCCCACTCACTTTATTTCCACCCTCCTCTACCTTAATTGAGAGCTCAGGCTTTACAGGAGCTACAAGAAGGTGAATATGTATGAAGAACAAGTGTGGTGCCCCAGGGTCCTGGTCTTCACAGTAGCATTGCTTTCCTCACAGGGGCAGTGATGTTACGTTTGGAAGCAATGAAGGATATCTTTTATAAGGTAACCACAATGCATACAACATGTTCACACTCCAGGCCACAAGGGGGACCTTTTGATCCTATTTCTAGGTGACTCCCCTATATATATTGTGGTTTGGAGGGAAAGGGAGTTTTTCAGTCAGATAGTGCCAGGACGCAGACTGGAACAGTCTGAGGCAAGAATAACGTACGAAGAGGCCGTGTAGGCTGAAGTACTACAGCTCCTGGAAAGAGACATACAGAAAGCCGAACATTGTTCAGTGAGCGTGCAGGAGAGCGAAGCCCAGAAGAGTAACATCAGGGGAGACCAGCTAAGAGAAGGCTGCCTCCCTCTGAGGCGCAGATAACCGGTAGCCGGACCACCGAGGTTGTAAGGGACTCTAGGACTAGGACTTACAGCAGAGACCGGCAGGACAGCTGAACTGCAAGTTACCTGTCCGCCACACACACATGAGACACAGTAACATATAGAGCCTGGGATGTGCTAGAGTCCCTGTAAAAAGGCTCGAGTTACCTGTCATGCAGGTATTGTCCTATCCTATATGGGGGACAGAGAGAAGAACTGTGAGGACCTTATCTGAAGCCATAGGCAGTAAGGGACTACAACACCACCGCGCTAGAGTAAGGCTTTTAACTCCACCTGGTAAAGGGTACTCTGGATTCGCTTCCAAGCCGGCCGGACCCTGCCTGCCCTGTGATCTGGTACACTGGACTGTGGCTGCCTGAAGTCTTCAGTAAACCAGGTAAAGAGACTGCAACCCTGTGTCCTCGTTCTTTACTGCGCCATTCACCATCTTCCATCTACACACCGGGAGCCCTGGGGATATACTTCACCTGTGGGAAGTTATACCATCTAGCTGCCATGACATCACCCCAGAGGACCCCTTAAAGCAGCGTCAGTCCACACTGACCGAATACCACAAGTGGCGTCATGAACATAAACTCTATTCACCAAATCCCTTTTAAAGACTTTCGCCTTTTACATGGGCGCCCAGGGCCACGGACCGGGTCGCCACCGTGACATCCCCCTGTGAACACCGGACCCAGTACCGGGCACCCCGCGGCCCTGGCGGGCGACTCACAAGCATGTGGGAAAGTACACTAAACGGCTCTACCACGCCAAGGGTGCACCGAATGCCTTCACCTGGTTTGAAAAGTCATTTTGTGCTGGCAGAGTCCCTTTAATACAGCATGTACAAAATATGTGTATGATATTATGTCTCAAAATTTTAGAAGGTAAAATACAGATAATTAAGTATCTTTCTAACTTTTCATTTGAAATCTAGCATCATTTCCAGGGGCTTATACTGTAGTGTAGGGGGTGTGAAGGCTGAAGGCCCCTCTGCCAAAAAAGTAAACAGCTGGACCAAGTAATTTACTTGATATAGTGATGGAGAAGATTTACAAAAGACATGTACAGTAAATAGAATTATAAATTGTGCCTACAAAGTGGGCTGCAGGCATACCCCAAATTATTTATGTGCAGTACTTTGCAAAAGTTTTTTTTTTTTTTAAATGCAAGTGTAAAAAAAAATTGCTTAGTCTTCCTTCTGGATCCCCAAATATATAGTGCCACTACATTACTACAATGAATCATTTTGACTTCTCCTTGCTTTGTCCTGGTTGTCCAATCCTTTTATTTACATATTGGTACATCGGCTGAAAAAACATATTGGTCCATTTTTCCCATTTATACACTATCTATCGCTAGATTATTTATAACCCACAAGGCCATTTGTTGTAAGAGAAGCTTACAGTCCTTGTATATAATGTTTGCCATTACTATCTTTTGTAGTAGAGCATTCCACAATCTGGCTGCTCTAACTGTAAAGAATCCTTTCCTCTTTAGATGCTGGAATCTCCTTTATCATTTATAATCCGGTGGTATAGCAGGCGGTGTTTATTTAGCTTGTCTGGCACGTTTCTCTTTTTTTAGAATCCTTCTGAAACTATTCAGGACGCTCCATCAGGTGCAATTTTTAACTACATGGCCCAAATTTATTTGGTTGTTTTAGGCAATTGAAACATCAGTGCTAATGATCCTTATAAGCAGCATGCAGTATAAAAATGCACCATGAAAACATAATTGTATATACAAACACTGTATACAGTCAATCGCACGCAATATACAGTCTCAAAACTCACTGCATGGTTAAGATAGTGTAGGGAGGAGATCCAGGCTAACGGTCCCTCTTGCATGTCTGGGCTGGAACTGTTGGGGCTGTCACCATTATTCCGGGGGAAGAGATTTCTGACCGGAGCAGTTCAGGACACCTGACTGATATGGGCGGATCCGACTTAAATAGCGGTGTGCACGGGAAGACGGGGCTTTTGGCGAGGAACCAGATTGTGAACACAGAGACAGTTGACTCCTTCTCGACAGACCCATGCCAGCTATCCGTGCCATTATACCCAATTAGTAAGTCCATCCTGACTGACAACACACGGCTCAGAGAGACCTCCGCACCATACCCTGACCGGTACAGTGTGCATAGCATTGTTCCGCTTGCCATCACGGAGGCACCGCTCAGCCATATCCCTGTGGTGCACACTGAGAACCGGCCTGCTCTTGTGGCTGTGACCGCTGGACTGTGTACTTCTTCTGCAGCCTTGTCTACTGAACTGTTTGCTACGTCCACTTTGCTGCGGACCTACACCTCTACAACATCTCGTGCCCTTACCAGGAGACCACATGCCAAAGGACCCAGAGGATTCATCACCACCAGAAGACAGTGCATCACTTTTCTGTGGGACCGGGTCGGAGACATCTCGCGCCGCCTGTGGTGCCACCAAGGGATCTTCCAGCCACCTTCCACCAAGGCCCAGAGACTGATAACTTAAACTGGTGCTACCTTTATTCTTGTGCCCCGCTGCTTGACTTACTATTGTTTTATATAAAATACCTGTTAACCCTTGCTCTGCCTCCTGTGTGTCACTGCATCCTAGGCACCTGCTAGCACCCTACAATAGTATACTGTAGGATGGGAGGATCTTATAATCGCAAGATTTGCATAAAAAAATGTTGTACAGATCAACCAAGAAAACCCCCTGGAAACATATGCTAGAAGAACTAAGCTGATTTCTATTGGGAGCAGATAGAGGGGACGCTGGGTGTCAGTGAACATAGTAAAACCAACACAGATAAGGGTAAAGTTGTAAACTATCATATGGACCCTTGTTTCCTTTGGCAGGAAGATTGGTTTATGAAAAAAAAAAAAAAAAAATGTTATCTCAGATGTCTTCAACTGTCAGAAGCCTTGGAAAGGAAAGCAACATACAGTATGTCCAATACAGCCACCTTATAAGAGCCAAAGTTCTGTATTTAGCATAAATATTGTAGTAATAGAGCAAGACCAATGATACATTGAGCGTATCTTCTTTTTACAAAAGGACCAATTATGATGACCATGCATTCGATGAAAATGCATGTTTGTTTAATTTGGAAAGTGGAATAAGACGCTGCTAAATATCTCATGTGGTGACTTATCTCTCATAGAAGCAATTATAAGGCATGTTGAAATCCTATATGATCCTCCTTTCACCAACCTCTAATCAGGGCATTGATGGACTGCATCTATGCAAATTAGAAGGTTGGTCTGTTGATATAATGTGTATGGCCAGACTGACCACTCCATTCAGCAAATGATGATAACTCTTATGACTATAATGACCTTAAAAGCTTAGTGATCCTTAACTGGATGACTTACATGAGCATTATGCACTTTTCCCCAATATACTCAAATCAAGGAAATGCAGAGTTTACTATTTTAAGAAATCAACAGGAGATGACCATGCATCCTGCAGCTGGAGCTTGTTCACAACATTTCATATATTGTCCCCCCTTCCAAGTGACTGAAAATAAATTTCACATTATGACTAGTAATGCGCGAGTATGCTCGTTACTCGAGTTTCTCCAAGCATGCTCGGGTGTTCACAGAGTATTTCAGCGTGCTCGGAGATTTAGTTTATGTTGATACAGCTGCATGATTTGCGGCTGCTAGACAGGCTGAGTACATGTGGGGGTTGCCTGTTTGTTAGGGAATCCCCACATGTATTCAGCCTGTCTAGCAGCTGCAAATCATGCAGCTACGTCGACATAAACTAAATCTCCGAGCACGCTGAAATACTTGGAGACCACCCGAGCGTGCTCAGAGAAACTCAACTAACGAGCATACTCGCTCATCACTAATTATGACTTGTCACGTAAACACTTCTCAGCACGTGACGTGGGGCGTGCCAACAAGGGTTAATTTATCTCCTCTCACTTAATCCAGCTCTTAGTCTGTGTTTTAGGCTGTAAAGTGAGCATAAATCACACCCCAACACATTTTGCACACCCCGATTTCCAAAATATATTACTGTCTGACAATGAAAAGGTCACACACTCTCTCAAAGGCTATGGATTCTTTAGAGCATATAAGTTGAGTCAGTCATTAGGCACAATCTTAAATGAATGTATATTCTACGGTGCTTTTCTATAAAATAAAACATAAAAAAATATCAATGCTCGACAGAAGAAAACCAAAAGTGTACAAAGTCCAAGGAGGTGTACTTGGTTAGATCCAAATCTGGCACCATTTTTTTTTAAAGAAACAGTGCTAACTCTTGAGCAACCATTAATGTTTAATAGGAGTAATGGTATTGCCAAGGGGGCACTGATATTGTGATAACGGGGTCTATGGATGATGGCATCTGAGGGGAAAGAAGGCAAGAATCAGCGTTACTGCTGATCCTACTACCCGTTACTGTTGGATATGTGCTGTCACTAACTCCTATAGATGACGGCATTGCATGTAAGGTGCATTGCAGGGGTTAATATTCCAGAGGAGATCTATAAAGGACCCTTAAATGTACTTGTTAGATCAATCTCTTTTTTTATTTAGTCTCCCACTGTTGACAAGGACACTGTATGACTGTCAGTGTTAATACAGCAATTAAAGGGAACCTGGTAATACATTTTTAGATATGGGAGTACTTTGACTGTATGGGTCACAACAATAAGTCATGAGAAATCTAATATATAAAGCTGAATGTGTGTATGTATGTATGTTTTTCCAGGATTGGCATCTGCACCGTCGCAGCTACAGCCACAAAATTTTGCACAGTCACACGTCTGGACCACAAGAGCGTCATAGGCTATGTTGTGAGGCAAAATTTTAACCCTGCGCGTTCCAATTCGCCAAACAATTTTGCCCCTATCTACATAATGGGGAAAAAGTGAAAGGAAAAGTGTTGGAGGCAAATTAACAGCTGCCAGATGTGAACAAGGGGGACTTAAAGAATGAAAGCGAAATTCCACAAGCTCACAGGCCAGCTACTTATGGCCGCTAAGCTACATATAGCTACCAGTTGGAGGTCGCCGTTTCTCTCTGTCCAGGCAGTTAGAGATAAAATGAATTCAATCCTATTATATGAACGTATACATGCGACTAGGGAAGATTTGTGGGAGACCTTCTACCAAATTTGGAAGCCGTGGATGGATCTTAACACGAACTTAAATCTTGAACAAACCTTGACTTTATCTATTTGAGACTCTATTATCCTGTGAGAGACTCTGATAACACTGGGGTTGAGCCGGCGTTGGGTGGGGTGCGGGGGGGTGGGAGGCAGAACTCAGAAAATGGAATATGGTATATCCTTGTCTGGTAAATATAATACAGTTTATCACGAAATAAAGTACAGTATCTCATTTCCCTCCCCATTTTCCCTCTTTTATGTCTCCCCATGTTCATGTCTTGTCATATTTGTATCTTTGAATTCGAGTTAATATATGTATGGTTTTTCTTATTGAACTCCCTTGTAAGGGATACTGTTGTTCAATTAATATGTTATTGAAAATAAAAATTATTGAAACTAAAGAATGAAAGCGATGGCGCCAAAGAGTATATACTGTACAGTTGCTAAGGTGGGGCCCCGACACGGGATACTCACCACACACGGGGATATGAACACACACACAAAATGCACCACACACTACCACGTGCTTGAACACATATACCACCCTCAGCGCACATTTCACCACACATACACCAACCTCGCCACAAAAAAGTCAAAACACAAAAGTCGCCTCAAAACTCGCCATGCGCAAAATTCGCCACATGCAAAACTAGGCTCACGCAAAACTCGCCACACGTACAAAACTTGCCACACGTGCAAAACTCACCTCATGGAAAACTCGCCACACGCAAAACTTGCACACACAGAAAAATTGCCACATGCACAAAAGTTGCAACACATTCAAAAGTTGCCTCACACAAAACTTTCACATACTCAAAACGCACCACGCATAAAACTCACCACACGCAAAACTCGCCATGCGCAAAATTTGCTGCACACAACTTGCTACACTAAGCTGTCATATGCAACTCGACACACAAAAAGTTGCTACACGCATGTCGCCACACAAAACTCATCTCACAAAAGTCACTACATGTATGTCGACACACGCAACTCAACACACACAACTTGACACATGAAACTCACCCTAATACACACACAAGTCTGGTATTATCCTTCAAAAATAAAAATCGGATTAATAAGCAGACAAACTACAAGAGCAACAAATGTACCATATAGGAAATACGGCAGCTGTCAGTCACATGACCTGTCTATTATGTGTATGTGTGAGCTAATATATACTGCCAGGGGGGAGGGCTTCCTGTTGGCTGGGGATTTATCAGGCTGCCAATAGCAACCAATCAAAGCTCAGCTTCTATTTTGCTACAGTTAAGTAATCTGAGCTCTGATTGGTTAATATAGGCAACAAAGGACATTCTCAGTATAACAAAGCTTGTGTGAGGTAATAGCATGTCAGTTAGGGTGTGTTGGTGGAAAGGCTAATGTCAGTCACATTACCTCTATGTGAGAGGATATAGAAACTGCCAGTTACAGACTATTTTTACCACAATAATGCCTCATAAGAAAAGGAATTCCATGGCATGAATGTCAGCTGATGTGAAAAGAAAAGCTGCATTACGGGCCAATGAAAAATGTGAAGACCGAGAAACAAGGCTGACACACCTGAGAACAGCAGCTGCTTCCTCAAGAGCAAATGAACTTTCTGAGCAGAGGGAAGCGAAGCTTGCAGACAAGAGAACAAGAGCTGCTTCCTCAAGGGCCAATGAACTTTCTGAGGAGAGGGAAGTGAGGCTTGCAGACATGAAAACAAGAGCTGCTTCCTCAAGAGCCAATTAACTTTCTGAGGAGAGGGAAGCGAGGCTTGCAGACATGATAACAAGAGCTGCTTCCTCAAGGGCCAATGAACTTTCTGAGGAGAAGAAAGCGAGGCTGGCAGACATGAAAACAAGAGCTGCTTCCTCACAGGCCAATGAACTTTCTGTGGAGAGGGAAGCGAGGCTTGCAGACAAGAGAACAAGAACTGCTTCCTCAAGAGCCAATGAACTTTCTGAGGAGAGGGAAGCAAGGCTTGCAGACATGAAAACAAGAGCTGCTTCCTCAAGGGCCAATGAACTTTCTGAGGAGAGGGAAGCGAGGCTTGCAGACAAGAGAACAAGAACTGCTTCCTCAAGAGCCAATGAACTTTCTGAGGAGAGTGAAATGAGGCTTGCAGATAAGAGAAGAAGAGCTGCTTCCTCAAGGGCCAATGAGTCATCTCAGCAGAGAGAAGGCCGACTTGCCACTAAGAGAATTGCTATTTCTTCCACCAGGGCACAGGAAATGGTTGGAGATTTGAAACATGCTGCCTTTTGTTACCAGTCAGACATAAACTATCAGGATAATCCTAAAGTTTAGGTAGGAAAAATGGATGTGGTCTGCATGTACTGCAGTGCCCTGGAATGGAAAGATGACAGGATGTGCCACAGGAGAAGATGTTTTCATTCCAATAATTCCTCTCATTCCATCTGATTTGCCTTTTGATTTTAAACGTTTCCAGTTTCCTGTTTGACTGGCATTTGCTATGTCCATCAACAAGGCTCAGGGACAGTCCTCGAAAGTAGTTGGAATCGATCTACAATCTCCATGCTTTTCTCATGGTCAACTTTATGTGGCCTGTTCAAGAGTTGGAACAGCCAAAAATCTGTTCGTCTTTGCACCTGAAGGGAAAACTAAGAATGTTGTTTATCAAAAGGCTCTTGAATAAGTAGTAGAAGATTACTTCACATTACTTGGCCTATTTAGTTAAATATGTGTGGAATATCTCTGGTGTTGAAATATATGTTGTGAAATGCTTCTATTAGCTTAGTTTTTGCATTTTAATAATTACATTTCTATCTATTTGTTTTGTGGTTATTGTGTGCAGAATAAATTTTTGTTAACAGCAGTTATTAACCCGGCCGAAGGCGGGTAGTACAGCTAGTCTAACATAAAAGCCATATGCTAATCAGACTCGAAAAGCATCAGGGGCGTGTCAGTGCACAGAGACTGTTCCTTTAACTACAATGACACACCCCTGCAACACTTCCAGCCTTATTTGCTAATGGCGTCTATGCTAGATATTCGATGACTGGCACATGAGGTCACTGAGAAAAGGTACATTTTTTATTGGGAGACAAGCAGCTATACAGCTATATGACTACTTCCATATGTAAGAACTTGCTGACAGGTCCCTGGCACTATATAGAGCCATTCTACCTTTGTTCTGTGAAGACATTCTGCACTTGTTGTTAGGGGGTGCTCTTGCACTGAGTTGACATGGCTGTTATTATGACTTTGTGGCTAATAGTGATGGGATTCAAGACAGTGTTCTCAAAACGCAATTCTTGAAAGATGGCGACATTTATACCAAAGTTACATTGCATGCAGTTTCTGTGCTTTAGTGAACCCATGATGACAACATATCCTGTACTGATTTCTGTCATTTTGAAAGCCTTCCTTAGAGATTAGATACCCAAACACCTAAGGTGTCCACAGAAGTTGTGACAATTGGCTAGATTAAGTAAATGTATCTCATCTTCATTAGATAACATCAGTGACAAACAAGGGACTGCTGACATGTTTTATCCCTATTGGAAAGGTTAATGCTGATGAAAGTTACGGCCCCCATACACATTAGATTAATGTCGTCTGAACTCTATATCGATATATTCGGCCAACAGTCTAGTATATAAGAGGGCCACCGGCTGATAGAAGATGTCAATCAGGCATGTCCGATTTCAGACTGCCGATCACATCATTTTCCCAGATACAAGCTTCTGGCCAACATATTAGTCATCGGTATTCTCGGTGAACACAGGAACGATTAGCTGTATGAGTGCTCCTGTGTATGGGAGAATGGGCTGAGATGACTGCCGGCCATAAAACCAGCCAACGCATGGTTCGACCAACAGCCGTAAGAGTCACTGACTGACTACTCCCAAGAGAAAGACTAGTGACTTTACAATAAGAAAACATTTATTTGTATTACAAATGCACAGGCTCCATTTGGCTATACTAATGTCTTTTTACATACCCACCTCCATCACCGTGTACTAACCTACCCATGCTCATCATCGTGTCAAATTGTCAATGGTCAACATTGATCATTCATGGTCCTCGCTACGGCGTCTATGGCCTTTCTATGCTTCTAATGGCAATCCTCCATATTTGATTGATGTGGATGACGCATCCTGCGTCGCCTACATAGTGCTACATAATCTCGCTCCTGCATAGTAGCACCGCTGGCTCGAGCACGCGCACTTTGCCCACCCCTACTGTGAGCAGGTCATAAAACAAAGCTGTGCATAGGCCGAGACATATCATTCCAGCTCCTATGTACAGGAACCAGTAGGGCAGAGCAAAGTGCGCAGGAGTGAGCCAGCGACACTGCTACACAGTCAGGAGATTTTGTTGGGCTTTGTGGATAACACAGGACACATTATCCACATCAATCAGAGCCGAAGAACGGCCATTAGGAGAGAGGAGGCACAGACACCATAGCAATGATTCCCACCGGACCGGACCATGCGATTTACATACAGCATGGGAGCAATTCAAAAAGTATTTTTGGGGTGCACAGGGGGAGTTAGGAGACAACTTTGTCTAATGCAGTACAAAGCTATAAAAGATAGTGACATTTGTTCAGACACTAAAATAACTGATGACAGATTCCCTTTAATATAAAATAATAAAATGTTACGGTCTAACAACTATTACACAAAATAATTTCCAGACAATAAAATATTATTCTTTTCTATATTAAGCACTAGAGCCCTGTGTTTCTGTATTTATTTTTCATACAAATTACTAACATTTCACTTTTCATTATTAGGTCGTGCAAACTTATTGTTATAAGCTGCTTTCACTTTCTTAGTATATGTATAGACTCATGTCATGTCATGTTCGTGTCTTCAGGGCTTTTGATTCCCTGTAATACATTACACATCAGAATATTTTCTTCAGAACACTTAGTTACTGCTTCTGTAACATCCCAAATTATCATATATAATAAAATAATCTCTCATTACAGATATTATCTTATAATTACTAAGTAGCAACAGTTCCTATTAAAGGAAACCTATCAGCAGGAATGTGCTAAGTAAACTACAGTGTCAGGTTGGCACCGTTATACTGATTAAAATGATACCTTGGTTGATTAAATCCATCTTGTGTTTGTTCTTTAATCTTAATTTGTAGTTTTCAGTTAACGATATTCTTGTGCTCCGGGGCGGACTGTGGGGGGGGCTTTATGTGGTGCTCTGATTACATATTCATCTGCATGGCTTATGACAGGTTATTGATCCCTCACTGGCCGGCCCTCTATTTTGCATACTGAATATAACATGGTTTGAAAAACAAAAAATTGCATTCATCAGGCAGGTGCCGGCGCATGCACTGTAGCATTATACGGTGGATAATATGCCTGTTTTTAATTTTATTTAGACATTTAGTTTTGTTTGAAAAAATATATTTTAATCAAAATGGCGATGGCAGCCGCATCGGCGCAGTAGCATCTATCACATTCAGATAATTAAAATGATACGGCTCGTAAACCCGCTCCGTGGGTGACTTTATGCAGCTTCTAATGTAGAATGCATGGTTTTGGATGTAGCTCAGATGGGCTGCATCCAAAACACTGCTGTTCCAGATCATGGGCACATACCCTTATAATTTCTTAGAAGAATAGTGTCACGATTCGGATAGCCCATGGCCAGGAGCTACTACCCTGTCCCGGACACTAGGTGCACCCTAGCTATCATGCTCCCCAGGTTACGTCTGATGGTGAAGATGCTGGGGCCATGTACCTTGCTGTACTCCTGAATCAGCCCTATATCTGTCCCCGTCCACCACCCAGGGAACTGGGGAGGAATAGTGTATGTAATACACAAACCAGACAAGCAAGGTAGGACGTACAGAGATAAATGAAATCACCAATCATGCAAAATATGAACTCACAGGCAACAGAAGAGAACACCAGAGATATTAGGAAGTTAAACAAAATGGGAGAGGATGGGGACAATACACACAGCCAAAACAGCAAGCAACTGTCACAGAATAGCTCTCCAAAACCGCCTCTACTGAACACCGAATCCTCCACTCCTTCACCAAGCAGTACAAGACTTAACACTGACAATCCAGATTGCCAGAGGCCACAATATATAAGAGAGTAAATTAGTCGGCAGTAGTATTTCCCATCAAGCGAACCCATATATTACTAGTCAGGGTTAGAGTCTGAATATGTCTCAATAGATAAGAAGAGTTTAAACAGACATTCAGCTCGTCTGCTGGCGCTGCTCCCTTAAGAACAGGTAACATTTGGCAGAAGTCACCTGCAAAAAGTACAACAATTCCCCCATTAAGCGATAGGATCGCTGAATATCTTTGAAGGTATGATGAAATGTAAAAAAGAATATGTAAGATATCACCCTACAAACACTAGGCCAAAATACTCCTTATCTCTTACATTTGCACCTCATTCCCTCATATACATACAGCTCTGGCAAAAATTAAGAGACCACTGCAAAATGTTCAGTTTGTCTGATTTTTCTCTTTATAGGTACACTGTTGAGTAAAATATAAATTGTTCTTTTATTCTATAAACTTCTGACAACATGTATCTTAATTACCAAGCAATACATTTTGTATTTTTTTTCTGAAAAGGAGAAATGATCAAAATAATAAAAAAACAGTGCTTTCAGACTCAAATAATGCAAAGAAGACAAGTTCCTACTCATTTAGAAACAACAATTCTATAAATATATATATATATATATATATATATATACCGTATTTTCCGGCGTATAAGACGACTGGGCGTATAAGACGACCCCCCAACTTTACCAGTTAAAAAATAAAATCTTCTTAAAAGTCGGGGGTCTTCTTATACACCCTATGTCGTCTTATAGGGCCGGTGAATATGTGCCTTTTGGGGGGGGGAGTGATCCTGATGAGGACGAGGGGGCGTCTCACAGGAAAGTGAGTATCCCCCATTACCTTATCATAGCGCTGCAGCGTGGGGTCTCTGTGCTGGGAGCGGCGGCTGCTGTGCTGTGCTGTGCTGTGCTGTGGCGGCTCCTCTTCTGCAGTGTGGGGCCTCTGGTGCTGTGGGGCGGTGGCGGCGGCGTATCTTCATACAGTCGGGGCTCCTCCGGCATCTCAAAGACTGGAAGCCCCGCCGGCAACTCCATGGGTACAATGCGGTCAGGTGGCCTCCGGGAAAATGGCCGCTGCTCAGATTCAGATCTCGTCCCGAGATCTCGGGAGACGAGATCTGAATCTGAGCAGTGGCCATTTTCCCGGAGGCAGCTCAATAGGTGCGATGCGGTGGCCCGGCCGCTGGGGGCTGCGCATGCTCAGATTCAGATCTCAACGAGATCTGAATCTAAGCAGCGGCCATTTTCCCGGAGGCCAGCGCATTGTACCGATGGAGTTGCCGGCGGGGCTTCCAGGCTGAGATGCCGGAGGAGCCCCGACTGCATGAAGATACGCCGCCGCCGCCACCGCCCCACAGGCCCCACACTGCAGAAGAGGAGCCGCCACAGCACAGCAGCCGCCGCCGCTCCCAGCACAGAGACCCCACGCTGCAGCGCTTTGATAAGGTAATGGGGGATACTCACTTTTCTGTGAGACGCCCCCTCGTCGTCATCAGGATCACTCCCCCCCCCACCCACCATATACACCCGGCGTACAAGGCGATTCCCGGCGTACAAGACGACCCCCGACTTTTAAGAAGATTTTCAGGGGTTAAAAAGTCGTCTTGTACGCCGGAAAATACGGTATATATATATATATATATATATATATATATATATATATATAAAAAATAGAGGGATCATGTGCAAAAAATAATGTAAAAAGTTGTCCATGACAATGTAGTGGTCGCAGTTTTTCATTTTTTAGCCTTCACTTGTGTAACAGAACCTGACTGTCATGCCACCGCTACCACCACCACTCCCTGCGCCTCGCCATACTCACCTGTCCTCAGAGTCCCGGCGCGACTCCTCTGTTGCATCGTCCTCTTCTCAGCACTCGCCCCCGGCTTCTGCTGCTCGTCAGGTTTTCTACTGTGCGTGCACACTTCTAACATCTTCTGGTACTTCCGTCCTGTCCTCTCTATCACCTTGGAGGACTCTCACCCGGAAGTACTGTGCAGCGTCGCTTTATTAATCCCTTCCTTCCTCTCCCCTGTGCCTGATGATCATTTGTGTTTTCATGTGTTCTGGGCCGCACGTTCACCTTGTTTTCTTCCTTGCTTTCCCTAGATCCAGTCCTGTGTCTCCGCATTCCTGCCAGTCCTGTGTCTCCGCATTCCTGCCAGTCCTGTGTTTTGGCATACCTGCCAGCCCTGTGTCTCTGCATACCTGCCAGTCCTGTGTCTCCGTATTCCTGCCAATCCACTGTTTCAGCATACCTGCCAGTCCAGTGTCTCTGCATACCCGCCAGTCCTGTGTCTCTGAACTCCCGCCAGTCCTGTGTCTCTGCATATCCGCCAGTCCTGTATCTCTGCATATCCGCCAATCCTGTATCTCTGCATATCCGCCAATCCTGTATCTCTGCATATCCGCCAGTCCTGTGTCTCTGCATATCCGCCAGTCCTGTATCTCTGCATATCCGCCAATCCTGTATCTCTGCATATCCGCCAATCCTGTATCTCTGCATATCCGCCAATCCTGTATCTCTGCATATCCGCCAGTCCTGTGTCTCTGCATACCCACCAGTCCTGTGTCTCTGCATACCCACCAGTTCTGTGTCTCTGCATATCCGCCAGGTCTGTATCTCTAAGTGCCTGCCAGCCCTGTGCTTCTGCATACCCGCCACTCCGATGTTCTCTCCGTTAGTTCTGTGTTCCTGCATAATCCGCCCGTACAGTGTCTCTTGCACTCTCGCTAGTCTGGTGTCTCTGAGGATCACTTTCTTGTCCTTCTTGGTCTCCCAGCTGCTGTGGCGATAGTCCCCCACGGGCCTGCCCCTAACTCTCCCTGTATAGGGGGCGGTCTATCTGGTCAGCTCGTCCGTGGGTGGGTCGTCGTCATGGTCCAGTGGGTCCACTTCTTGTTTTTTCTTTAGTATCCTCACACTGACTATGGAGTAACAAGACCTGAACATGCTAATAACCATGTACTATTATGAAATACCATTAAGATGTTGCTTAAACTTGCACATTTGCTAAAGATCATCCAGGACGTCCTGAAAGCTCATTCCAATGTCAGACTGTGGTACAAATGCTCCTTGTGATATAAGACATGATTTTAGTTACATAATATACAGTGGGGCAAAAAAGGGCAAATAAAATGATAAAAAAACAGACAATGTGATTTTCTGGATTTTTTTTTCTCAGTTTGTCTCCCATAGTTGAGGTCTACCTATGATGTAAATTACAGACGCCTCTCATCTTTTTAAGTGGTGGAACTTGCACTATTGCTGACTGACTAAATACTTTTTTGCCCCACTGTATATTATATATTTCCATCTTTTACAAATCCTTTGGACGGTAGTATTGTAGTGGATGTATATTCCAATTCTGTGGTGCAAATACATTGATAATGTAAATATTAAGGCTATGTGCACACATTGCAGATTTTCCTGCGGATTTTTCTGCACTAAAAACCGCAGATCTTGGCAGAAAACGCAGGTGCAGTTTTTGGTGCGTTTTTGGTGCGTTTTTTGATGCAGTTTTTAGTGCGGTTTTTAATGCGTTTTTCCCTGCAGATTGTCTGTGTTTTTGACACAAATAAAGCTTGAACTTCAGTGGGAAAAAAAAAACATGATGTCATTTCCTTGTCCAACCCCTTCTTCTTCCATCCTCCATATTTGGTTAAAATACCCCTGGCTGTTCCCAGGCTAGGAATATTAGCCCACAGCTGTCTGCGTAGCCTTTCTGGCTGTAAAATATAGGGGGGCCCGAAAAAAAATTGCGTAGGGTCCCCCTATATTTTTAGGCCAGAAAGGCTACGCAGACAGCTGTGGGCCAATATTTGTGGCCTGGGAAGGGGTTAAAATACCCCTGGCTGTTCCCAGGCCATGAATATTAAGCTTACAGCCTTTCTGGCTCTCTAATATAGGGAGAGCCCCCCCAAAAAAGTGTTGGGGTCTATGGCCTTTCTATGCTTCTAATGGCAATCCTCCATATTTGATTGATGTGGATGACGCATCCTGCGTCACCTACATAGTGCTACATAATCTCGCTCCTGCATAGTAGCACCGCTGGCTCGAGCACGCGCACTTTGCCCACCCCTACTGTGAGCAGGTCATAAAACATAGCTGTGCATAGGCCGAGACATATCATTCCAGCTCCTATGTACAGGAACCAGTAGGGCAGAGCAAAGTGCGCAGGAGTGAGCCAGCGACACTGCTACACAGTCAGGAGATTTTGTTGGGCTTTGTGGATAACACAGGACACATTATCCACATCAATCAGAGCTGAAGAACGGCCATTAGGAGAGAGGAGGAACAGATACCATAGCAATGATTCCCACCGGACCGGACCATGCGATTTACATACAGCATGGGAGCAATTCAAAAAGTATTTTTGGGGTGCACAGGGGGAGTTAGGAGACAACTTTGTCTAATGCAGTACAAAGCTATAAAAGATAGTGACATTTGTTCAGACACTAAAATAACTGATGACAGATTCCCTTTAATATAAAATAATAAAATGTTACGGTCTAACAACTATTACACAAAATAATTTCCAGACAATAAAATATTATTCTTTTCTATATTAAGCACTAGAGCCCTGTGTTTCTGTATTTATTTTTCATACAAATTACTAACATTTCACTTTTCATTATTAGGTCGTGCAAACTTATTGTTATAAGCTGCTTTCACTTTCTTAGTATATGTATAGACTCATGTCATGTCATGTTCGTGTCTTCAGGGCTTTTGATTCCCTGTAATACATTACACATCAGAATATTTTCTTCAGAATACTTAGTTACTGCTTCTGTAACATCCCAAATTATCATATATAATAAAATAATCTCTCATTACAGATATTATCTTATAATTACTAAGTAGCAACAGTTCCTATTAAAGGAAACCTATCAGCAGGAATGTGCTAAGTAAACTACAGACAGTGTCAGGTTGGCACCGTTATACTGATTAAAATGATACCTTGGTTGATTAAATCCATCTTGTGTTTGTTCTTTAATCTTAATTTGTAGTTTTCAGTTAACGATATTCTCGTGCTCCGGGGCGGACTGTGGGCGGGGCTGTGGGTGGGAAGGTGGGTGGGGCTTTATGTGGTGCTCTGATTACATATTCATCTGCATGGCTTATGACAGGTTATTGATCCCTCACTGGCCGGCCCTCTATTTTGCATACTGAATATAACATGGTTTGAAAAACAAAAAATTGCATTCATCAGGCAGGTGCCGGCGCATGCACTGTAGCATTATACGGTGGATAATATGCCTATTTTTAATTTTATTTAGACATTTAGTTTTGTTTGAAAAAATATATTTTAATCAAAATGGCGATGGCAGCCGCATCGGCGCAGTAGCATCTATCACATTCAGATAATTAAAATGATACGGCTCGTAAACCCGCTCCGTGGGTGACTTTATGCAGCTTCTAATGTAGAATGCATGGTTTTGGATGTAGCTCAGATGGGCTGCATCCAAAACACTGCTGTTCCAGATCATGGGCACATACCCTTATAATTTCTTAGAAGAATAGTGTCACGATTCGGATAGCCCATGGCCAGGAGCTACTACCCTGTCCCGGACACTAGGTGCACCCTAGCTATCATGCTCCCCAGGTTACGTCTGATGGTGAAGATGCTGGGGCCATGTACCTTGCTGTACTCCTGAATCAGCCCTATATCTGTCCCCGTCCACCACCCAGGGAACTGGGGAGGAATAGTGTATGTAAATACACAAACCAGACAAGCAAGGTAGGACGTACAGAGATAAATGAAATCACCAATCATGCAAAATATGCACTCACAGGCAACAGAAGAGAACACCAGAGATATTAGGAAGTTAAACAAAATGGGAGAGGATGGGGACAATACACACAGCCAAAACAGCAAGCAACTGTCACAGAATAGCTCTCCAAAACCGCCTCTACTGAACACCGAATCCTCCACTCCTTCACCAAGCAGTACAAGACTTAACACTGACAATCCAGATTGCCAGAGGCCACAATATATAAGAGAGTAAATTAGTCGGCAGTAGTATTTCCCATCAAGCGAACCCATATATTACTAGTCAGGGTTAGAGTCTGAATATGTCTCAATAGATAAGAAGAGTTTAAACAGACATTCAGCTCGTTTGCTGGCGCTGCTCCCTTAAGAACAGGTAACATTTGGCAGAAGTCACCTGCAAAAAGTACAACAATTCCCCCATTAAGCGATGGGATCGCTGAATATCTTTGAAGGTGTGATTGAGGGCCTCAACCATTTTCTTGTGTGCCATGGTACATTCGTCCCAAACAATTAATTTGCAAGTCTGTAATAAGCCCTTAGTGATATTACCGATTGGAGTTTCCAAAAGCTCTAGATTCAAGGGCATGGATGGATCACTACTGTATGATGAAATGTAAAAAAGAATATGTAAGATATCACCCTACAAACACTAGGCCAAAATATTCCTTATCTCTTACATTTGCACCTCATTCCCTCATATATATACAGCTCTGGCAAAAATTAAGAGACCACTGCAAAATGTTCAGTTTGTCTGATTTTTCTCTTTATAGGTATACTGTTGAGTAAAATATAAATTGTTCTTTTATTCTATAAACTTCTGACAACATGTATCTTAATTTCCAAGCAATACATTTTGTATTTTTTTTCTGAAAAGGAGAAATGATCAAAATAATAAAAAAAACAGTGCTTTCAGACCTCAAATAATGCAAAGAAGACAAGTTCCTACTCATTTAGAAACAACAATTCTATAAATATATGTAAAAAATAGAGGGATCATGTGCAAAAAATAATGTAAAAAGTTGTCCATGACAATGTAGTGGTCGCAGTTTTTCATTTTTTAGCCTTCACTTATGTAACAGAACCTGACTGTCATGCCGCCGCTACCGCCGCCACTCCCTGCGCCTCGCCATACTCACCTGTCCTCAGCGTCCTGGCGCGACTCCTCTGTTGCAGCATCCTCTTCTCAGCGCTCGCCCCCGGCTTCTGCTGCTCGTCAGGTGCGCGCACACGCCAGGTTTTCTACTGCGCGTGCGCACTTCTAACATCTTCTGGTACTTCCGTCCTGTCCTCTCTATCACCTTGGAGGACTCTCACCCGGAAGTACTGTGCAGCGTCGCTTTATTAATCCCTTCCTTCCTCTCCCCTGTGCCTGATGATCATTTGTGTTTTCATATGTTCTGGGCCGCACGTTCACCTTGTTGTCTTCCTTGCTTTCCCTAGATCCAGTCCTGTGTCTCCGCATTCCTGCCAGTCCTGTGTTTCGGCATACCAGCCAGCCCTGTGTCTCCGCATACCTGCCAGTCCTGTGTCTCCGTATTCCTGCCAATCCTCTGTTTCGGCATACCTGCCAGTCCAGTGTCTCTGCATACCCGCCAGTCCTGTGTCTCTGCATATCCGCCAATCCTGTATCTCTGCATATCCGCCAGTCCAGTGTCTCTGCATACCCGCCAGTCCTGTGTCTCTGCATATCCGCCAATCCTGTATCTCTGCATATCCGCCAGTCCTGTGTCTCTGCATATCCGCCAGTCCTGTGTCTCTGCATACCCACCAGTCCTGTGTCTCTGCATATCCGCCAGTCCTGTGTCTATGCATACCCACCAGTCCTGTGTCTCTGCATATCCGCCAATCCTGTATCTCTGCATATCCGCCAGTCCTGTGTCTCTGCATATCCGCCAGTCCTGTGTCTCTGCATACCCACCAGTCCTGTGTCTCTGCATATCCGCCAGTCCTGTGTCTCTGCATACCCACCAGTTCTGTGTCTCTGCATATCCGCCAGGTCTGTATCTCTAAGTGCCTGCCAGCCCTGTGCTTCTGCATACCCGCCACTCCGATGTTCTCTCCGTTAGTTCTGTGTTCCTGCATAATCCGCCCGTACAGTGTCTCTTGTACTCTCGCTAGTCTGGTGTCTCTGAGGATCACTTTCTTGTCCTTCTTGGTCTCCCAGCTGCTGTGGCGATAGTCCCCCACGGGCCTGCCCCTAACTCTCCCTGTATAGGGGGCGGTCTATCTGGTCAGCTCGTCCGTGGGTGGGTCGTCGTCATGGTCCAGTGGGTCCACTTCTTGTTTTTTCTTTAGTATCCTCACACTGACTATGGAGTAACAAGACCTGAACATGTTAATAATCATGTACTATTATGAAATACCATTAAGATGTTGCTTAAACTTGCACATTTGCTAAAGATCATCCAGGACGTCCTGAAAGGTCATTTCAATGTCAGACTGCGGTACAAATGCTCCTTGTGATATAAGACATGATTTTAGTCACATAATATATATTATATATTTCCATCTTTCACAAATCCTTTGGACGGTAGTATTGTAGTGGATGTATATTCCAATTCTGTGGTGCAAATACATTGATAATGTAAATATTTAGTGTTTTTATTAAATCATTATTTATTGCTGGTAACCCCCTTTAACTATACTATTAGATATAAAATTAGTTATAGTGGTCTAGATTTTGGTATCCAAACCTACTAAAATAAAACTTTGTATAGTCTGTCATTTATGTACAAGTGCTTCTCACTAAATTAGAATATCATCAAAAAGTTAATTTATTTCAGTTCTTCAATACAAAAGTGAAACTCGTATATTATATAGTCATTACAAACAGAGGGATCTATTTCAAGTGTTTATTTCTGTTAATGTTGATGATTATGGCTTACAGCCAATGAAAACCCAAAAGTCATTATCTCAGTAAATTAGAATACTTTATAACACCAGCTTGAAAATGATTTTAAAATCTGAAATGTTGGCCTACTGTAATGCATGTTCAGTAAATGCACTCAATACTTGGTCAGGCTCCTTTTGCATCAATTACTGCATCAATGTGGTGTGGCATGGAGGCGATCAGCCTGTGGCACTGCTGAGGTGTTATGGAAGCCCAGGTTGCTTTGATAGCAGCCTTCAGCTCGTTGGCATTATTGGGTCTGGTGTCTCTCATCTTCCTCTTGACAATACCCCATAGATTCTCTATGAGGTTAAGGTCAGGCGAGTTTGCTGGCCAATCAAGCACAGTGATACTGTTGTTTGTACACCAGGTATTGGTACTTTTGGCAGTGTGGACAGGTGCCAAGTCCTGCTGGAGAATGAAAATAATGAAATGAAAATAAAATTTCCTGGTAGACAGCTGCGCTGACTTTGGTCTTGATAAAACACAGTGGACCTACACCAGCAGATGACATAGCTCCCCAAACCATCACTGATTGTGGAAACTTCACACTAGACCTCCAGTAGCTTGGATTGTGGCCTCTCCACTCTTCCTCCAGACTCTGGGACCTTGATTTCCAAATGAAATGCAAAATTTACCTTCATCTGAAAACACCTTGGCCCACTGAGCAACAGTACAGTTCTTTTTCTCATTGGCCCAGGTAAGACGCTTCTGGCATTGTCTATTGGTCATGAGTGGCTGGACACAAGGAATGTGACACTTGTAGCCCATGTCCTGGATACGTCTGTGTGTGGTGGCTCATGAAGCAATGACTCCAGCAGCAGTCCACTCCTTGTGAACCTCCCTCAAAGTTTTGATTGGCCTTTACTTAAAAATCCTTTCAAGGCTGCGGTTATCCCAGTTGCTTGTGCACCTTTTTCTACCACACTTATTCTTTCCACTCCACTTTCCATTAATATGCTTGGATACAGCGCTCTGTGAACAGCCAGCTTCTTTAGCAATGACCTTTTGTGGCATACCCTCCTTGTGGAGTGTGTCAGTGACTGCCTTCTGGACAGCTGTCAAGTCAGCAGTCTTCCCCATGATTGTGGAGCCTACAGAAACAGACTAAGGGACCTTTTTAAATGCTTCGGAAGCCTTGCAGGTGTTTTTTGCTAATTATTCTAATTTACTGAGATTATGACTTTTGAGTTTTCATTGGTTTAAGCCATAATCATCAACATTAACAGAAATAAATGCTTGAAATAGATCACTCTGTTTGTAATGACTCTATATAATATACGAGTTTTACTTTTTGTATTGAAGAGCTGAAATAAATTAACTTTTTGATGACATTCTAATGTAGTGAGAAGCACTTGTAGTCCTAATGCCAAGATTATAAGGGCTATCTTTATAAAATGGGATTCCCTTAGGAAAGGAGAAAAATGTAGCGCAATCTAAGCATAGTATGTAAGGATCAGTAGATTGGGTGAGAAATAAATGACAATACTCACCTGATTGGTTTGTGGGCTGAGGCACAACACTAGGAATGATTTGTTCTGTGGACTGCAGCCGACCTGATGGACTGTAGGAAGTTCCGCCAAATTGAGCTAGAGAGGATCCAGGTATGTGTCGCTTCCACCGCAGAAAGTAAAATAAAAATGGGGGTAGCAGTGCGATTTTTCTCCCAAAATAGGTTATTTTAAAAAAAAAGCACAACGCATTTTGGCTGTGAATGGCCTTCTTCAGGTGTCTACAAGTAAAATGAGGAACTCAACATTCTTATACGCTCCTCAACTGCAAAGGATGGATTTGATCATTAACAAAAAAACACACTAAATAAAATATTTACATCAGCACATAAATAGCATGGCATTTATATGCAGATGCACATATTTTATTTGTGTATTTTTTCTTTACATGCATTTAGGATGTTTTATTATAGAGAAGAATTGTTTTATTTGTTTATTTTTTGTATATTCTTTTTATTATTCTTGCATTTAGGATATTTTATTATTGAGAACAATTGTACTGAAAGCAGAGTGATCAACTCCACTCCTTTTCAATTGAGGAGAGTATAAGAAGGTTGAGCTCCCCACAATGACTGTGAGTATATGACACCTTGTCAGGATTTGACATGCTTCAGTGCCTAATTTTATAATTACTGCTCCTAATATAAATACAGATATAGTAATCCTTAACTTGTCAGACAATACAATTCTTTATTAACATAGCCATGTGTCACATTATCTGACAGGTTATGGATTGTTACACGTGTATAAGATCAGAACCAATAACAGTACAGGAGATACCACCAGAGCCACGATCAGTTCAGAAATACATCAGTAGAACCACTATAGGTACATGAATATAGCATCAAAAACATCATCAGTATAGAAATACATTACAAGAACCACCGACACTGCATATATACATCGCCAGATTCACTACCAGTAAATGTATACTGCACCAGAACCACCATGAGCACAAAACTACATTACCAGAACCACCTTCAGTACAGGAATACATCACCAGAACCACCATCAATACAACAATATATCACCAGAGCTACCATCAGTACATGAACACAACACCAGAACCACCATCAGTACAGTAATACAATACCAGAACCAACATCAGTACAGAAATACAGTATCACAACTGCAATCAGTGCAAGACTACATGATCAAAACCATTAACAGTATAGAAATACATCACCAGAACCACCAGCAGTCCAGTAATATAGCACTATAACCAGAAACAGTGTAGAAATAGAGCATCACAACCACCATCTGTAGAGGAATACATCACCATAACCACCATCAGTATAGGAATACATCATCAGAACTACCATCAGTACAGTATACATAACCAGAACCACCTTCAGTACAGAAATACATCACCAGAACCACCAATAGAACAGCAACACATCACCAGAACGACCATTAGTGCAGTGATTAAATGTAATGTCAGGTCAGCTGCAAATAAAATTGTGTTACATGAACCTACAACACCCAGTATGTCCTTAACAACAGTAAGGAAATACTGAGAATTATGGTTACCAGCCATCATCAGACTGCAGCCCACACATGAATCACAGTGCTGATGAGACACAGTCAGCATCACAACTAAACACTTACATAAGGTAACTTATAAGTGACATGTTTTATCATTGGAGTAGCTATCTTTCTTTTCTTTTTCATCTTGTCCAGATGCCATGATAACTTTTCCCACAGCTCGTCCCCGCAGATCTCCCTCTTCTAGCGTCTTCTGCGTCACATTTCACAGGTATAAAAACACCAGCGTCATTATTATGCTCCTGAATAAAAAATATCTGCCCTACGCTGTGTCCCTGAATAAATAATTGACTCTCACTCAGAGTATACAAAAATCTTCCAATTTTTAGCCAGAAAAAAAGTATATTTTCTATCCGCATTGCTATCCTTTCGCCATGAGTATATCCATATTTTACATCCGTCATTCATTTTTCACGCATCAGCCGACAATAACATTTAGCATACAGTATACAGTTTCAATTAATGTTTGTGGATGTATGAGTCAATGAAAAAGAAATGTCACGAATATTCCACGTGAAGCTATGTCGTTCTTACAGGAGTGCAAAGGTATTTTGTGTAAGCAGCACAGATTATCTTTTCAGTAGAAGTTGTCTACAAGTCCACAGGGAGTTGCCCTCACCCCACAGACAGGATGAAGATACAGAAAGGGGAGTGTGCGGCAGGAATCCATGCTGCCTAGGGGAGTATATAGCTGCCTTCTGGCAAGTAGCTGTCAGTCCATGGCCAGGAGCTGCTCACTGCTCTACACTGAGGCATCAGGTGAGTGACAGAGAGGGAACGCTGCTAGTTTGGGGTCACTTTTACAATTCTGCTTTTTGACAACTTTATACTTGGGCTAACAAGTTCTTCATACTTCTTGTCTTCATACTTCTTGTGTGTCGTTCTTATCCAGCAGCTCCTATAGTGTAACTCCTGAACAGCCAACATTATATTTACAAATATATTATTATTACTGCTATTTACTATGTTACTATTATATTATGAGTACAATGTGGGCATAGAGTTGAACAATTTCTAAACAAAGAATGTATTCTACTCTGGCCTCACTCCGGCACATAGACGCGTCATACATATAAGTTTATGGGACGCCACTCTGTATCAGCAGTCGCAGTCTTTATGTGTGTGACGTTACGGTTATTACCTTCTGTTTACAAAACATATATATATATATATATAGTTGGTAAAGTGCCTATATTATTTTTATAATATATTTTATAATATATATTTTAGAATATTTTCCTACTATTTTAGATACAGGGCTAAGCCTGTATTATAAATCTTTGCAGAAGAATGACCTAGCTATGGCTCTGCGTACACACCTTATTAAAGAAAAAAACTGAATACGGATGTATTGATTGAATAGCAATTCCATAACATTTTCTTATTATCATATTTGCCATCTATTTCTGGTCGTCTAAAAGGCGCCTGGGAAAAGAGAGCCATCTCGGACTCTTGGAAGCGTTGGCTAGTTTGCCCGGCTCTGATAACGCAGCTCTTCCAGAAGGTTTCTTGTGCTCGATTCTGGGGAGCCTCATCATTACAGAAAGCTGTGACCCCCAAACACACATTCAGGGGCTGGGGAAGCTTCATTAAGGGTGCAGCACCTGAAAAAGAGAAGATGTTATGGAAACGGCTTTCAATGGCGCATTGGTTAATGTACCTCCAAGATAGACACCTACAAAGATGGCGAATAGTTGTTTTCTGATCATTACATTGTATGCCTGTTTTACAAATATCTGTACCTGACAAACACTGTAGAAAATTGCAATAGATTTTTGTTGCATAATGTAGGGACAGAGACCCTGATTCCGGTGATGTGTCACGTACTGGACGGTTTGCTGTAGTTGTTAATAAAATCCTTGTTTTATCAGCAGGGGATTATTACTAAAGGACTAATAAACCTGAAGCCATGTAGTCCAACCATGCCCCCACTATTGATTGCAATTTTCTGCCTATGCACTGTGTTCACAGAAAGTTGCCAATCAGTGGTGTGGGTGGAATTATGCAGAGTTCTGTATTCATTTTTTTTCTCTGCTGCAGTTCTCTGAATACTCAGCTCTGTGTAATTCTACCCATACCACTGATTGGCAGCATTCTGTGTACACTGTGCATAGGCAGAAAATTGCAATTAGTAGTGGGGGCAAGGTTGGATTACCTGGCAGCAGGTTTATTAGTCCTCTAATCTCCTACTGATAAAACAAGGATTTTATAAAGACTACAGCAAGCAGTTCAGTAAGTGACACATCACTGGAATCAGGGTCTCTGTCTCTACATTATGCTGCTCTCAAATGAGGTTGCAAAACTTGCTGGCAGTTTCCCTTTTTTTTTTTAAAAAAAGGCAGGCAGCATCAGTGGCAGTAATTGGGATGCTGAGGCTGATAACAGAGAATACCAGCTTGTACCTTTGTGATAAGTCAGTAGCTTTTGGCAGCAATAAATCCTACTCTACACAAAACAGAAATGTCAGAAAAATTGCAAAACAATCACAGAAAATGTAACAGATCGTTTAAGTGAATTCTAAATCTGAGGATCTCCTTGGTGCCTAATCCTCGGATACTTCTCAGATTCTGGATGTGTCGGGTTATTTATCATTTTGGACAGTTACACAAATTCCCCTTATGTCCCTGCTTTTATGGAACGCGGAATTTCCCACCACTGAGTCATGTGACCCGCTCTAGTTTCTCTTTCGGACTGTGACTGTGTTTTCCTGAACGGCAGCTCAGATTCCAGGCGGCATAAGGGCAAAGTCATCCCACCGGGAAGTTTTACTCCAGCCGGAAGATTGGATCAAACTTACTTAAAAGTCACAATTATAAGTGCTTTTATTATTATTATTATTATTATTATTACTATTATGGTGATCACTAGAATTATTGTCGTTTTTCAGCATTTATTGTGGTGATTTTGCAGTCAAAATATTTGACTTTAAAAAATATTTCTTTAAAGGGGTGTACAAGATAACTGAAGAGCTGCCAATATTGTTAGAAATATGAAATAATATATAATCACGCTCCAGCTAAAGGAGTTATCCAGGACTTTTTTTTTTTTTACAATATGCTAAGGACTAACAGGGAGGCATCTGACTGTTGTGCCCGACACAGATCTCTGCCATCACAGAGCAGTCACAGACCGCTCCTGCCAGCAATTCAGCTGCTTCCACTGATGCCATTTTGCCAGAGCAGCGACTTCTCTTCCTTTCTGCTATGTTGATTGGGCATGGCTGCCAGCGTCATGCTGATAGGCAGCGGGGAGCTGGCTGTCAAACTGCGGGAAGCTGGCTGTCAATCAGCATGATGTCAGCAGTGACGCCCCTTGGACAAAGCAGCTCGGATGAAGAAGAATTGCGCTGTGGACATGGAGCAGCTGAATCCTTGGCAGGAGCGGACAGTGTCAGCACCGGGCACAGCAGGCAGGTAGCTGCCTCTGATACCAAGTACCTGCCAGTTAGTTTTTAAAGGGATTGTCCTGTCAAAAACGATAAGTATGCAGTCACTTTGTGAGACTGCAGACTTATGAATACCCTCAGTGCAGAGTGCATGCGCTGGGTGGATTCATACATCTGCAGGCTCACAAAGTGACTGCACTGTGCGCTGCGGGAATTCGCCCATTTCAGACCACGGAAAGGAGGGTATGTATGAGCTATGCATACTCCAGGCCAGTGGGCGAAGGCTTGTTCCATACACTTGTACTTGAACGAGGCTGTGCCCCGACCAGTGACATGGCCGGCCAGAGGGCGTGGCCAACTAGAGGGCACAGCCGACTAGAGGGCACAGCCGACTAGAGGGCACAGCCGACTAGAGGACACAGCCAACTAGAGGGCACAGCCGACTAGAGGGCGCGGCTGACTAGAGGACACAGCCGACTAGAGGACACAGCCAACTAGAGGGCGCGGCCGACTAGAGGGCACGGCTGACTAGAGGACACAGCCGACTAGAGGGCGCGGCCGACTAGAGGACACAGCTGACTAGAGTACACAGCCGACTAGAGGGCACAGCCGACTAGAGGACACAGCCGACTAGAGGGCGCAGCTGACTAGAGGACACAGCCAACTAGAGGGCATGGCTGACTAGAGGACACAGCCGACTAGAGAGCGCAGCCGACTAGAGGGCACAGCCAACTAGAGGGCATGGCCAACTAGAGGGCGCGGCTGACTAGAGGACACAGCCGACTAGAGGGCGCGGCCGACTAGAGGACACAGCTGACTAGAGTACACAGCCGACTAGAGGGCACAGCCGACTAGAGGACACAGCCGACTAGAGGACGCAGCTGACTAGAGGACACAGCCAACTAGAGGGCATGGCTGACTAGAGGACACAGCCGACTAGAGAGCGCAGCCGACTAGAGGGCACAGCCAACTAGAGGGCATGGCCAACTAGAGGGCGCGGCTGACTAGAGGGCACAGCCGACTGGAGGGCGGGTCTGACTAGAGGGCACAGCCGACTAGAGGGCGCAGCTGACTAGAGGACGCGACTGACTAGAGGACGCGGCCTTGCTGCATACAAGTGTATGGAGATTGAGGCCATACCCACTGCCTGGGGTGTGTATAACTCATACTTACCCTCTGGTCCCGGGTCTGGAGGAATTCCTAAGTTTTCAGTCACAGAGAGTGACTGCAGACTTATCAGTCTCTTTAAGCACAAAGTATAACAAACATGGATAACCATTTTAAGTTGAAGGGTGAGAATATATATTATTTCATAATTTTAGCAGCATTTGTGCCTGTGGGCATATTTTATAAAAAAAAAAAAAAAGGGCAGGAAAAACATGTATTCTAGAGCGCTGTTCCTGTGGCAGAGGATGGTTCTTTTCAGCTGCACGATATATCAGAGTATGGAGGGTCTATAGGTCAGTAATACTGATGTGTAGCAGCTCAAATTGTCGTCATGAGGGATCTGTGCCACTAACACATTTGCAATGACATATTCAGCTATAGTAATCCGTGGATACTGACTGAGGATCCTCGAGTTTGATACTTCTTTTCTCTATCAAAGATGTTTGTCATGATGATAAAGTTTCCATTTACTGTGTTTGGCAAAACATCTGCGGATGTGTGACAACAAGAAATGATTAATTATATAAAGGCCTGAGAAATCAAATAACCGTTATTTCTATTTAGTCATAAAACCTTTAGAACCAGCGGAATCAGAAAGTAAAATATCCTCAGGGTAGAAAACACCTGCATACCATAATAGCAGAGAGTGCGCGTTATTATACATGGACTCTCGCCTGCAGCTATTTCACATGTACGGAGTTATTAACACCGGTATTGGGCAACAGCGGATATGATTTACCGGGGAACATTAAGTAAAACTTCAGACCAAATAATGAAAGTGATACTGAGGGTCAATGGATGGAGCAGGAGGGCACATGGCAGGTAAGGGTCGTTAGGGTTAGGGTTAAAGATAATTGACCAAATGCATTATTCTTGGTTATTGGCTCATGTTATATCTCAGCAATTAGTTCTCCAACAAGCAAAGTACTCTTTTGGTAGCTGCTCTCATTATTTATATGATAAAAAATATTCATTGTTGAGAAAAAGGCCTCCTGGGTTATTTTTTTTACATTTACGGTGCAATTGTACTTTTTTTTTCAAAAGGCTTAAAAACACATAAAAAATATCTCATAATTTAGTTACTGTGTAAATAAAAAATAGCCATCATAATAAATCCATCAAAGCTTTCTGCTCATTCTTATAGTCCTGTTCTCATTATATCTTCTATTATTATTATTATGGAGGGAGTAATTCTGCCCCTATGTGTTAATCCTGCCTTATTACCAGATCATTTCCACTTGTGTAATTTCCTAACAGTGATGTCGAAAATAGTGAAAGCTGAAAAACAAATTACTAAAAAGTTGCGTAACTCTCCATGATACAACCATTAAACCTTTTTTACATGAAACTGGAAAACCCCATTATATTGTTCCTTAGCTAACCAACCAATATGTGACGTAACGTTGCCTAATTGCAGGTCACATCAGGGACAACAACTTGCCTTAAATACAGGAGGCTGGAAGGACGGAGACCGCAACAATGAAGACAGTCGGGATACTCGTTCTCATTTCTATACTTCACGTGATCCATTCAGCAAGAGACACATTAGTAAAGCTTACCAACAATGGATACGAAGACATCATCATTGCAATAAACCCAAAGATTCCTGAAAATAAAATGATCATGGAGAATATAAAGGTAAATATTTCGTAATATTCACCAGTTTTACAGTATACTTGTGTCTATGTATATCCTATATCAGAGGTGTCAAACTGCATTCCTCGAGGGCCGCCAACAGGTCATGTTTTCAGGATTTCCTTGTATTGCACAGGTGATAATTTAATCACCTGCACAGAATGATTCCAGCACCTTGTGGAATGCTAAGGAAATCCTGAAAACATGACCTGTTGGCGGCCCTCGAGGAATGCAGTTTGACACCTCTGTCCTATATTATTACCAGACATGTGGAAATAGTTTATGATAGGAAACATTTAATTTGCATTGGTTTTTATTAGATTTTTTTTTCTTTAGAAAATGGTAAAGGAGGCTTCTTCCTATATGTTGCAAGCTACAGAAAACAGAGTCTTTATTAGAAGTGCAAAGATTCTTCTTCCCAATACCTGGGCCAGTAACAGCACATATGGCAGGCCGAAAACAGAGTCTTATGACAAGGTAATTCATATGTGACATGTTATCTGGAAATCTGATTATGGAATTCTGCATGACTGGCAATACCAGCTCAATATGTGATGTATGGGAAACCTGCTCCATATTATGTTACTCTTATACAGCCTTCAATATTTATTGATGTACTATTTTTATAGCATCTTAAAGAAGCACTCCTCCCATGAAGGTTTTTATCCACTTGATATATTGCAGTCATCATATTATATAGCAATGTGTACTTACAATTGCTCATTTTGCCTTTCTACCCAGTTAATTCTTCTCTTTTTTGTGCTCTATGTAAAAACATGAAGTCTTTTTTTTCCCTTCATGAGTCATCCCCCTCTTCAATTCCTCCTGACCCATCTTCTCCGCTCCTTCCCCTGCCAGGGTCTTTTGAAGCCATGTAGAATTGTAGTTCTAATGATGACTCATGCAGGGAAAAGAGACTTCCATAGAGCTTAGAAGGATTCAGCTAGTCTGTTTTTAGTCATGTGATGTCACAGACCTAATGGAAAAAAGAAGAATTAACTAGATCGAAAGGCAAAATGAGCAATTGTAAGTGCACAGTGCTATAAAATATGATGATTGCAATATATTAAAATTATACAAATTTTGATGGGAGGAGTGCTTCTTTAACGCAGAACATATAATGCATTAATTCCTGAATATAGATAATACTCTTCACTTTAGCACATGTGCAAGCCTAATGCTGGCCATACCACCTAGGACCCCCATACAGTTTAGATCAAAGTAGGCTACGTTCGCAGATTTCAGTAGCTGATTGACCATCTGATGAGCATGAAGGCTTCCCGACTCTCCCCCAAGAGATGATGTCAAGGAAAGGATGGATCAAGTAGTTGGAACTGCAATGTCCGATCCTGAGGTAGGCTTCTGCCAGAGGGTTTTGGCAGCGGCTTTCTCTTCTCATGGCTGCTTGGCTGAGGCAAGCATCCATGTGTATGGAGAAGTTGGGACTTGGGAGAGTTAGCTGTCTGCTGAACATAATTCCATCTAAGTTACCTAATGTGTATGGCCATCAATGTAAACAAGTCATCATCACTCCGCAGGGTTGGTGATAACTTGCTGATAGGTGGATGTCCTAACATTGGGACCCTCACTATTTAGTAGAATGGGGAACTTTTATTCCCTATAGGGAACGTTTATCCCAGTTGCAAAATGGCGAGGAGGGTCAGATGCCTGACCACTGAGATCCTTTAATTCTAGAGGCGCTGCCAGAAAAAGCTGAGT
Organism: Ranitomeya variabilis; assembly: GCF_051348905.1. Lineage (NCBI taxonomy): Eukaryota > Metazoa > Chordata > Amphibia > Anura > Dendrobatidae > Ranitomeya > Ranitomeya variabilis. Next base: position 63,228,532 of record NC_135239.1, on the reverse strand, counting down.
GCAGCCCAAAAGGGAATTAATGGAGTGGCAGTCAAGCATGGGCACTGCGCAATTCTTACAGGGATAAAAAATGCCCTGTTCTACCAATCAGTGTGAATCTGAAACATCTGTGGCAAAGCTCACTTCGGCTGCGCCTAAACCTGGCGCTAGAGGTAGTGGCGTGGCACTGGCAATGCTAGGCAACGCAAGTCCTAGTACTGCTGGGGCTTGTGTCCATGTAGTCAGTTTTTCCGGTTTTTCTTCTGGGTCCTTAGTAGTCGATAGTAATTACACTCTACCTTTGATTTGGACATCCCAGTTTGGAACTGCTTCCTGAATACTCTTTGCCAGCCAGATTCTTCGGCACGCTATCTCGTATAGGACAGGATCGTAATGTTCGGACCTGCACCAATTAACAAGTTAGAATTCTTACTGGGGTTATCAATCCCTTTCAAATAGCTGTCTGCTCGTTTATCCTAGGGTGCATCCACATGGCATTGAGGGACCCGTTCAGTTTCCTCACCGAGGCATATGTCCGAACCCCTCGCAAAATGGGATTCTGATGTATACGCCAACGGGGCCGTAGACTGATCCCATAGACGTGTACACCTACTGGAGGTGGATACCAAAACGTAGTGGACTGCATCTGCATGTCTGCCTCCAGTAGGCCCAAAAATGAGCACATGTTTGCTCTGCCGGCACCATTATCGTCTATAGCACCATTGGTGCATCCCGTTTTGTGGAGGTTTTGGATGAATGCCCGACGGGGCCACCAAGCGTGTAGCTAAACGCAATGTGAAAGCACCCTTAGTTCTCCCATTCACACACATACAAGTACGTACGCGTTCTGAATATTACGTAACTAATTGTGCCATATACAACCTTGGCTTAGATGACCCTAAAGGACCTGTCTGGTAAAAGAAAACATTTTCCAATAACTTACTAGATAATTCTGAGTTCATAGATGGTCTACAAAATCAGGGCCATCATCCATTAGCCATCAGGAGCTGCATAGAACGGCTTTCATTCTGGAGATAAATCCGTATGTTACGTAAAGATCCCAATTATTTCTTTGTGAATGATGTCCTGCTTCTTTTCAACTCTAGTGGCGTGGTAGCAAAATTGAAACCTTGCCGATAAATTCCTCCAGATTAAGGAAGAAGAGAAACTGTTAAAGTGGTCAACCCATTGAATACAAATTAGTACCTGGTACTTTAACCTGTAAGAAGTCATCTAAAAAGACGTTCTCATCATTCCCACATCTCACATTTAGGAATACATGCACAGCCATACTTCATAACAATGAATATTGGTGTACATGACTTAACACACATTTCTTGTACTTTGTGACCACCCAGTATTTGCACATGTACTTACATTAAGGGATTGTTTTTCAGTCTCCGCCACATGCATAATAACAGTTATCAGATCTCCTTCGTGACCTTTAATGCTTCCGCACTTTAACCCCTACTATTCAAAGGTGGCAGCACTGGTAAATACATAAAGTCATAAAAACTAACAGTTCTCTTCACACACAGCTACTGTATGTCATACACCATAAAATAATACAAAGTGCCAAATATTGGGAGATTAAAATTCGTAAATTCATAGTCGCAAGTCACTTTTTTTTGCTTTTAGTTTCTCTGCACATAATAATTAAATCATACTTACCAGCTCTCCTGCAATGTCTTGGACACTCTTGGAAAAAGGCAAGTTCTCCTGGACACTGGGAAGACATGGTGAATTTTAAGGGTATGTGCAGGCGATCCGGAACTGGCAGCGCATTGGACACAGCGTATTTTCGCTGTACTTAAAGTGCTGCTGTCTAATGAACAAGGGTGAATCCGTATGTGATCACTGAAAGGTGCGGATTCACCTCGACCAATATATTGTACGGGTGAAATTTATCTTGCGGAGGCTTGCATCTCCGCAAGATAAATAGACATGCTGCGGTCTGGAGAGACGCACCGCACGTCCGTCTCCACGGGTGAGCCGCGGACATCTGTGGACATGGGCTTTCTTAAAATTCCATCCACTATGCTATAACAGCTACACAGCGTCCAACCTGCAGCGTTTACTGATCATCTGCACATATCCTAATGGCACTAGCAAAACCTTCCAGAAGGAAGCAATTCCAAGAGGTTTTCTGTCATCAGGGTCAAGAAATTAGTCAAATAGGCGCATGGAAGGGATGTAGTATGGCGTATGAAAAAGGGGCATGTCATTGTAAAACATTTTTACAGTTATCCCAAATATCTTTTGTAACAGCTACAGGTATGACTTAATGGAGGTGTTTGGTGAAATCAAGTTAACTTATCACCTATTCATAGGGTAGGTGATAACTTATTGATCGGTGGGGGGCCAATCGCTGTGACCTGCACTGATCTTCTTAGAATGGAGTAGCAATGCACATACTCTACTGCTGCACTATGTATAACCAATGGGACTACTGAGAGCTATACTTGGCTTCAGGGCCGGACTGGCCATGTGGCAATTATGGCAAATGCCAGAATGGTCGTGGGCTGCCTTGTCTGCTACATTGTTAACAGAATCAGTGTTCTCAAGACACCCATACTTTTAACAGTTGTGATGGAGCACAAAGTCGCTGACTCCATCACTTACTCCAGCAGGCCACCGGTATCATTAGAAATATTGGACTTGTAGTAAATCTTGCTCTCCTCCATCCAATGTAATATTGGTAATATATCTCCATCTGGTGCTTGGAAACTAGGGCAACATGGGCCTGTGTGATTGCAAATGCCAGGGCTGAATTCCAGTCCCAGTCCGTACCTGCTTGGCTTTATCCAGCAACCCCATAGAGAATGAATGTAGCGGCGGATGAGCATCCGGCCTCCCACTCCATTTTGTAATGGAGATAAAAGTGGACCTTCGGGAATAAAAAATTCCTGTTTTTTCAATCATTGGTGCAGGTCCGACCATTGGGACCCACAATCAGTAAGTTGTCATCTCTTCTGTGAATAGGTGATAACTTATTTTGACCAGACAACCCCTTTAAGGGGGAAATCCAGTCTGTGTACACAGACCTTCATAGATTTCCACAAGGCTGTTGCTGCAGTTAAAAATTAACAACTTCGTACATCAATGTAATTTAAGACGCATCTCTGTGAAATGACAGATTACTCTGGGGTGAATTTCTTCAAACTCAAAAAACAAATTTATCTAAAAAAGACCCTTTACTTTTTCAAAGCTTTGATTCTAATATTCAAAGGTATTTATCATCACCGGGTTTGTGAAAGCAAAACTTGATAATGGTCTTAAAGATGACACATTTTCTTTGTATTTTAGGAAGGAAAAAAACATATTTCCATCTTTTACATTTTTAAAATTACAAAAATGAAGATGGGTCAATGCAAAGGTTTTGGCACCCTGCATGGTTAGTACCTAGATGAACCCCCTTTTGCAAGTGTCACAGTTTGTTAACACTTTTGTAGCCAGACAAAAGTCTTTCAATTTTTGTTTGAGGGATTTTCATCCATGCTTCCTTGGAAAATTCCTCCAGTTCTGTGAGATTCCTGGGTCATCTTGCCTGCACTACTATTCTGAGGTCTAGATACAGATTTTCAATGATGTTCAGATCAAGGGACTGTGAGGGCCATTGTAAAACCTTCAGTTTGTGCCTTTTGAGAAGCCATCCTCTTTTCAACTTCAGCTTTTTTGCAGATGGTGTTATGTTTACATGAAGAATTTATTGAAATTTTATTGAATACATTCTTCCCTCTACCCGTGAAATGTTCCCCAGGCCATTGTCTGCAACACAACCCCAAAGCATGATTGATCCACCCCCATGCTTAATGGTTGGCAAGATGTTCTTTCCCTGGTCCACAGGATTTGTTTCCAAAATGCATCAGGCTTGTTTATATATTCTTTTGCATACTTCTGACGCTGAATTTTATGGTGAGGATGTAGGAGAGGTTTTCTTCTGATGACTCATCCATAAAGGCAATATTTGTGCAGGTGTCTCTGAACAGTAGAACAATGTACCACAACTCCACAGTCTGCTTAATCTTTCTGAAGGTATTTTGCAGTCAAGCAGAGGTTCTGATTTGTCTCTCTAGCAATCCTACAAGCAGCTATCACTGAAAGTTTGCTTGGTGCCCAGACCTTATCTTGGCCTCCACTGTACCTGTTAACTGCCATTTCTTAATTACATTTCGAACTGGGGAAAGGGCAACTTGAAAACGCTTTGCTATCTTGTTATAGCTGCCTCCTGCTCTGTGGGCCTCAACCATTGTCATTTTCAGAGTGCTAGGCAACTGCTTAGAAGACCCCATGGCTGCTGTTTTTTTGGCACAAAGTTAGAAGAGTCTGGGTTTTTAGAAAGCTGGTAAATTTGCGTGACCTGGCCTTTCCTAACGATGATCGTGAACAAGCCATAACCCTAACAGGCTAATTAAGGTCTGAAGGCTTGGCCAAAGTTTTCTGAGCATATTAATCTCCGAGGGTGCCCAGACATTTGCATTGGCCCATTTTCCTTTTTGTAATTTTGAAAATGTAAAAAATGACAATTATTTTTTTTTGCCTAAAATAGAGGAAATGTGTATTTTTAACTTTAGGCCTTTTCAAGATCATTTCATCTTCAACTTACTTAACGGTTCACGATAACAATAATTTTGACCATGGGTGCCCCAACTTTTACATGCCACTGTATAATCTTGATATGCACTGATTTTATTCTTCCTGTTTTACATAATACGTACTCTCTTTTTCCTTAAGGCTGATATCATCATAGCTGATCCTTTCATTTCTGGAGATTTTCCTTACACCTTACAATATGGTGGTTGTGGAGAGAGAGGAAAATACATACATCTTACACCAAACTTTATCTTGAATGACAAATTACTGCCGATATATGGACCCAGAGGTAAAGAAAACTAAGTGTATTATTAAATAATGAGATTTGCGTGTCCTATGATAGAGGGAAGTTTTGGATAACGATAAACCTTTTTTTATGCTTTCAGGATTCAGATTTTTTTGTATGAGTTTATATAAGAGCAGAACTGTCAATCACTGTGCGTTAGTAGGGGTAGCAAAGTCATGCAAGATGAGTTGAACTCTCCTCGAATTTTACCAAAATTTGTGTCCTCCTTAATACGTGCTTTTTGCTATTTGCTCTATGCAAACTCGGTAATATGGCTGCCAGCTGCGGTTGCTATTTTGATGAACTGTAGAGGGTTGCTAAAAGATTTAAAAAATAGTCATCTCATCATTCAGCAGCTCCACTACACCTATATCCCGCACTTTGGTTCTCTGCCACTTCTTTCTGCCTTCCCCTGTTGTGACTATCCTCTTTGAACTTCTTCACTCTGGGCCGAGGTTTCAAGATCGATCAAGCCTCTGATGGCCCTTGGTGAACGTCTTGACGTCACATTGTGTGCAGAGATGGCACAGCACGCAGTGACATTAAAGACCTTCTTGGTGCCAGAAGATCCAGCATAGAGTAAAACAAGCCGAAGAGGATGCGCACAATGGGGAAAGGCGAAAAAAGAGGCAAGGTATGCTGCAATGGCGGTAGGTAAAGTGAGCAGTAAGAGAAATATTTGCTTAAATTCTATGTTTGTTATGATTAGGGGTCTATAGAGGTCCCAGACCATGATTAGGAACAGGCAATTCGAAAGCGTCAATGTGGATAGAATATCCCTGTAAAATTTGCCAAATTTAAATTTTGGCAAATTTGATGGTCTTTAGGTAGCATCTCTTCTTACATCTCTTACCTAGTTTTATACCTAACAACCTTATGTATTTTAATTGCAGCTAGTAGGCTGTAATTCCCCCGTGGGCCCCCTGCTTGTACCAACTTCAGTGTGGACCTTGTGTGTAATGTATATGTGTAGACTATACGTGCAAGGAGCCAGTCTGATGTAGACCTGCCATAAAAGGCTTGAAAAAAAGCCTCTTGGTTTACAGTGTGGGAGTTTCGCATAGTCATGCCGTGAGAAGTCATCCAAACGGACTCTTTTTCTTCTATCTCTCTCGTTCCTCTGTTATCTGTCGTTAGCAGCTGCCGAGCTGCATACAGGATAGGAAAATAACAGGATAAGGAAATTAAAAGGTAATGTATTACCCAAATGTCTCATAATCAGCTAGAAATATGTAAAAGATTTACTACCGAATTTTATGGGCTTATCGGACTGAGAATGTACTGGTACTTCACATGAATGGCACTGTGCACCAGATTATAAACTTATTACACTTTTTTTTAATAGACACAACCAGGAGCCCAGTGATAGAACAGCCTGTGTTGTTCTAGACAATTATCTGTATGAGCACAAATTAAGTAATTGATTTATCTAAGACAGAGGCAATGTTTATAGGAAAAGTATTGGATCCAACCGGGGAGGCACGGTAAGCAACAAGGAAAATGCCGACACACCCTTCCAATAAAATCAAAACCCTTTATTCAAAATTTCTATAAAAAAAGTGGAACCACGCAGCAGCTTAAAACCTGATGGATCACCCCGACAGATCAGCGGGGTACTCGGTACCGGGTCCTTCGATTCACAGGGGGATGTCACGGTGGCTGACCCGGTCCATGGCCCTGGGACGTCCATGTAAAAGGGAAAGGTCTTTAAGGGGAATGTTCATGATGCCACTTGTGGTATTCGGTCAGGGTGACCGATGCTGCTTTAAGGGGTCCACTGGGGTGATGTTATGGCAGCTAGATGGTATACCTTCCCACAGGTGAAGTATGTCCCCAGGGCTTCCCAGTGTGTAGATGGTGGATGGTGAGAGGTGCAGAGAAGAATGAGGACACAAGGTTGCAGTCTCTTTACCTTTACTGAAGACTTCAGCATCCACAGTCCAGGGCACCAGATCACAGGGCAGGCAGAGTCCGGCCGGTTTGGAGGCAAGTCCAGAGTCCCCTTTTCCAGGTGGAAATCAGTAGCCTTCCCTTGCGCTGCAGTGGTGTAGTCCCTTACTGCCTATGGCTTCATATAAGGGTCTCACAGATGCAATGTTTTGCTCTCTCTGTCCCCCATATAGGATAGGACAATACCCGTATGACTGGTGACTTGAGACTGTTTATAGGGTCTCTTAGATGACCCAGCTCTGTAGGTGTCACCGTGCCTCCTGGGTGTAGGGCAGACAGGTAACTTGCAATTAGCTGTCCTACCGGTCTCTGGAGCAAAGCATAAAGGTCCTTACTCCCTCAGTGTTCCGGCTACCGGGATTCTGCACCTCAGAAAGAGGCAGCCTGTGTATGGCTGGTCCCCTACTGGTATCCTCTCCTTTGCTACGACTTCCTTAACGCTCGCTGCAATACAGTTCTGCCTTCGATGTCTCTTCCTAGGAGCTGCAGCTCTGAGGGCATTCACAGCTCCGTGTCCTTTCTCCTTCGTTCACTGACAGGATCCCACCCCTGTCAGGGACCAACTAACTGAGCTGAGCTCAGCCAGCAACTAACTTTCCCTACAGGCGACCAGTTTTTCCTATGTGGGGAGTGACCTAATAAATAGGAGCAGAAACTCCCCCTGGTGGCCTGGAATGTGAAATGTGTTGCATGTTTGTGATACCTGGATGCAGTTATCCTTCTTTGCCTCCAAATGTAGCATCACTCTCCCTGAGAGGAAAGCAATACCACTGCGACGACCAGGACCCTGGGGCGCCACACTGACACGTGTCATCCTGTCATTAAGGACTGCTATGTGGTTCCACTTTTTTAATGGACATTTAAATAAAGGTTTTTTATGTTATTGGATGGACGTGCCATTATTTTTCCTTTTGGCTTTTCTTGGTGCAATATTTCTCAGAAGTGTGTCTTAAAATTTAAGCTGATCACAAGCTTTCTTTCTACTAGTGTCTCAGCAATCTATGAGGAACCTGGCAGTAAGTGTTGAACTTTCCTGCAGCACCCCCACAGGGGAAATAAAGTACTGCACAGTGCCCAATTAAAATCAAAGGGTTTCTGTACAATGCAAAACAGGACTGGTCTGTTGTGAATTAGACTTTTTGGCTCCCTCTTGTGGTTACTAGTGATATTACTCTGGGAGTTTCTTCCCTCAGTTTGCACCCACCTGGGCCGTTAGTCCAGGGGTGTTGCTATATAAACTTCTTGGATCCTTAGTCCAGTGCCTGGCATCGTTGTAATCAGATCCTTTCTGTTTGCTCCTATCTGCTGGTCCCGGTTCGTGCTAAATTAAGCTAAGTCCTGCTTCTTTGTTTTTTGGGTTATTTGCTTGCTCTCATTTTTGTCCAGCTTGTACTAAATGTGATTCCTGACCTTGCTGGTTGCTCTAGGGGGCTGGTGTTCTCCCCCCGGGCCGTTAGACGGTTCGGGGGTTCTTGAATTTCCAGCGTGGATATTTTTGATAGGATTTTTTGCTGACCATATAAGTTATCTTACTATATTCTGCTATTAGCTAGTGGGCCTCTCTTTGCTAAATACCTAGCTCATTCTTACGTTTGTCTTTTCCTCTTACCTCACCGTTATTATTTGTTGGGGGCTTGTATCCAACTTTTGGGGTCTTTTCTCTGGAGGCAAGAAAGGTCTTTCCTTTCCCTTCTAGGGTTAGTTAGTTCTCCGGCTGGCGCGAGACGTCTAGAATCAACGTAGGCACGTTCCCTGGCTGCTGTTATTTGTGGTGCTAGGATTAGATATATGGTCAGCCCAGTTACCACTGCCCTATGAGCTGGTTTTTGTGTTTGCAGACTTAGTAAATATTTCTGAGACCCTCTGCCATTGGGGTCATAACACCGGTCCTCCTAGGTGATATTTGGCCTTCTGGCCAAGAGATGAGGATCCTGAGCAGGTGATCTCTCTATTATTTGATAATGGGGTTATAAAATTGTTTTTTCAAAGGTCACAACCATTTTATAAAACTTCAATTCATTAGTTGCGATCTTCTCTTGATCATCAGTGGATGAGTAAGAGCTGCTTTTTCTTATGTATAGACCGATGTCAGTTCCCTAATATTTGTGCTTTATTTTCACAGGTAGAGTATTCGTCCATGAATGGGCTCATCTCAGATGGGGGGTCTTTGATGAGTACAATGAAGACATTCCTTTCTACATCAGTAAACAGGGCAATGTTGAAGCAACAAGGTGATTAAATACATTTTTTAAATTCTGTAAATCACACTATACAGGGTTGGCTTTTGAAGTTATAACTACAGAAACATTATATGTGGGGGGACAGCATAGATTCACGAGACTTTAGTAGGTTGAACGTAAACTATCTCATTCTGACATATATGATGCTACTTCATAAGGACATTTAAGCCCTAACCAGTAACCACCCTTTAATTAAACAAAAAGGAAGATATGGGATTATCCTATAAATAAATATGTAGAAATGTGTACAGACACCAGTGTAAATAGCACGCCAGTGATCGCAGTAGTAATTTATGTTCATAAATCTTGGAGCATTCAATATTGGTTTAGGCGGTCAACAGGGGGTTATCTGTCTAGAAATTGGATATTTTTTCTGGGTTTCCAGTTTAGTTTCTCTCAAGATGATTGTTGATGCAAACCTCACTAAAGCCTACAGTTCATCCAAGGTGAAGAGGAAAGAATTTACTGATAAGAAACCTCTGCTAATCCCATCTATGGGAAAATCCACAGTAACTTCCTTATAGCAAATTGAATGAAAGATAATCTCAGAGTAAATAGTGCAATTCATTCTATGCTTGATATATTATCTAATTATCTATACAAAGAATGCACAAGCCCTCGCATATGACATATTATTAACTTGCACAACATACACCAACATACTATATAAATGCCATTGTATTAGTCCATTTCAATGCAGGAAGACCCATGTTGTTGATTGACATCTGATTAAAGTAACTGAAGAAGGTTTGCACAATATAGAATTACAATTACAAATGTAATTGGAGGATCACTGGTCACGCTGCTAAACAAGTTAGGCAATGTTACCATCTAGTTCACTCACCAAAACCCGTGTACTTTTGGCCTACACTGGGCTGGTATATATATATCTAGAAAAGGGGGTCTGCTTATCTTTTCAAAGTCATCCAGCCCCCTTCACTCACTACTCTGAACTTGTGAAAGTTAGGCTGGGTTCACATTGCGTTAATGTGTGCACGCTAACGGACAGCGTTGCACGGCGAAAATGTCGCAATTAACGCCGTGCAACGGGTCCGTTAGCGTGCCCATTGACAGCAATGTAAATTTCTCATGCAGCGCATCACTAGCGCGTGCCTTTTTCGGCTGGCGCTAGTGATGTGCCGTTCTTCTGTGACGCGCCTCGGACGCTGCTTGCAGCGTCCGCGGCGCGCCCGAGGTCCGTTCCTCGCTAGTGCAGATCGGGGATCTGCGCTAGCGGGGACACCGAACGCGGACCCTAGGGAAGCATTGCGTTAGCGCAACCCGCTAGCGCTATGCGCTAAACGGATTGCCCTAACGCAATGTGAACCTAGCCTTAGTCAGCTCATTTCATTCAGTGGTCTAGTCAAGTGAAATTAAGCCAGCCCCCTTAATTTATTCCGCTGGTCATATGAAAGTAATCCAGCCTCCTTCACTCACTGCTCCAGTCACATGAAAGTCATCCAGCCCCCTTCACTCACTGCTCCGGTCACATGAAAGTCAGCCAGTCACCTTCACTCACTGCTCCGGTCACATGAAAGTCAGCCAGTCACCTTCACTCACTGCTCCGATCACATGAAAGTCATCCAGCCCCCTTCACTCACTGCTCCAGTCACATGAAAGTCATCCAGCCCCCTTCACTCACTGCTCTGATCACATGAAAGTCATCCAGACCCTTTCACTCACTGCTCCGGTCACATGAAAGTCAGCCAGTCACCTTCACTCACTGCTCCGGTCACATGAAAGTCATCCAGCCCCCTTCACTCACTGCTCCGGTCACATGAAAGTCATCCAGCCCCCTTCACTCACTGCTCCGGTCACATGAAAGTCATCCAGCCCCCTTCACTCACTGCTCCGGTCACATGAAAGTCAGCCAGTCACCTTCACTCACTGCTCCGGTCACATGAAAGTCATCCAGCCCCCTTCACTCACTGCTCCGGTCACATGAAAGTCATCCAGCCCCCTTCACTCACTGCTCCAGTCACATGAAAGTCATCCAGCCCCCTTCACTCACTGCTCCGGTCACATGAAAGTCAGCCAGTCACCTTCACTCACTGCTCCGGTCACATGAAAGTCAGCCAGTCACCTTCACTCACTGCTCCGATCACATGAAAGTCATCCAGCCCCCTTCACTCACTGCTCCAGTCACATGAAAGTCATCCAGCCCCCTTCACTCACTGCTCTGATCACATGAAAGTCATCCAGACCCTTTCACTCACTGCTCCGGTCACATGAAAGTCAGCCAGTCACCTTCACTCACTGCTCCGGTCACATGAAAGTCATCCAGCCCCCTTCACTCACTGCTCCGGTCACATGAAAGTCATCCAGCCCCCTTCACTCACTGCTCCGGTCACATGAAAGTCATCCAGCCCCCTTCACTCACTGCTCCGGTCACATGAAAGTCAGCCAGTCACCTTCACTCACTGCTCCGGTCACATGAAAGTCATCCAGCCCCCTTCACTCACTGCTCCGGTCACATGAAAGTCATCCAGCCCCCTTCACTCACTGCTCCAGTCACATGAAAGTCATCCAGCCCCCTTCACTCACTGCTCCGGTCACATGAAAGTCAGCCAGTCACCTTCACTCACTGCTCCAGTCACATGAAAGTCATCCAGACCCCTTCTCTCACTGCTCCGATCACATGAAAGTCAGCCAGTCACCTTCACTCACTGCTCCAGTCACATGAAAGTCATCCAGCCCCCTTCACTCACTGCTCCGATCACATGAAAGTCATCCAGCCCCCTTCACTCACTGCTCCAGTCACATGAAAGTCATCCAGCCCCCTTCACTCACTGCTCTGATCACATGAAAGTCATCCAGACCCTTTCACTCACTGCTCCGGTCACATGAAAGTCAGCCAGTCACCTTCACTCACTGCTCCGGTCACATGAAAGTCATCCAGCCCCCTTCACTCACTGCTCCGGTCACATGAAAGTCATCCAGCCCCCTTCACTCACTGCTCCGGTCACATGAAAGTCATCCAGCCCCCTTCACTCACTGCTCCGGTCACATGAAAGTCAGCCAGTCACCTTCACTCACTGCTCCGGTCACATGAAAGTCATCCAGCCCCCTTCACTCACTGCTCCGGTCACATGAAAGTCATCCAGCCCCCTTCACTCACTGCTCCAGTCACATGAAAGTCATCCAGCCCCCTTCACTCACTGCTCCGGTCACATGAAAGTCAGCCAGTCACCTTCACTCACTGCTCCAGTCACATGAAAGTCATCCAGACCCCTTCTCTCACTGCTCCGATCACATGAAAGTCAGCCAGTCACCTTCACTCACTGCTCCAGTCACATGAAAGTCATCCAGCCCCCTTCACTCACTGCTCCGGTCACATGAAAGTCATCCAGCCCCCTTCACTCACTGCTCCGGTCACATGAAAGTCAGCCAGACTCTTCACTCACTGCTCCGGTCACATGAAAGTCAGCCAGACTCTTCACTCACTGCTCCGGTCACATGAAAGTCATCCAGCCCCCTTCACTCACTGCTCCGGTCACATGAAAGTCATCCAGCCCCCTTCACTCACTGCTCCGGTCACATGAAAGTCAGCCAGACTCTTCACTCACTGCTCCGGTCACATGAAAGTCAGCCAGTCACCTTCACTCACTGCTCCAGTCACATGAAAGTCATCCAGACCCCTTCTCTCACTGCTCCGATCACATGAAAGTCATCCAGCCCCCTTCATTCACTGCTCCGGTCACTTTAAAGTCATCCAGAACCCTTCACTCACTGCTCCGATCACATGAAAGTCAGCTAGTCACCTTTATTTATTCCACACATGAAAGCCAGTCTGCTACCTTCACTCACTGCTCCGGTCACCTGAAAGTCAGCCTACATCTTCACTCATTGTTGCAGTCACGTGAAAGTCACCCCTTTATTCAATATTGCAGTGTCTAGAAAATCAACCAGCCCCCTTTACTCACTGCTCTGGTTACACGAACGTAAGCCAGCCCAGTTCACTCACTGCTCCATTCTGGTGGAAGTTAGTTGGTCCACGTCACTTATTACTGTGATTATGTGAATGTCAGCAGGCCGTTTCCACTCACTGCTCCGGTCAGGTACCAACATAGGAAACAGAGGGAGCAAGCAGCTACCAGCAGGTCAGGGCGCCTGGGCTAACTGGAAAGTATTCATGAGTTTTATAACTTACTATTTAAGGTTTCCTTCACACGTCCATATAAACCACGTACGTGAAAAACCGGTACCGGTGTTAATATTTTCCCGGTATGGATAATACATATACTATACTTTGCAATGTTAAACACGTACAGGACACAGATAGCATCCGTGTGCTACACGCGTGTTTTCATGAACCCATAGACTTGTATTGGCTTTTGTCATCCGTGCTGCCAGAAAAAGGTGGCCATGTGCACAGCACCAAAGATTGTAATGAGCACGTGTGGTGCCCGTGAGAGGCCGACAGACCGTTTAGCTCTATTTTTTTAATTGTTTCGAAAACTCCTTTAATTAAACCACAGAACATCTCAGCATGTACGTGCACTCTTAGGGAAGACTGAAGGAATTTGCAGTCAGCAAGAACTAACATGTTTGGGTTTTTTTCAGATGTCCTCTGAACTTAGGTGGAGTAAATAAAGTTGATGTTTGCCTAGGAACGAAATGTGAAAAAGCAGACTGTGAAATAGACCCATTAACCGGTGTCTTTGAAGACGAATGTGCATTTTACCCTAATGTGGACCGAGATGTCCATGAATCTGTTATGTACGGACAAGCCCTGGATCCTGTAAGTGCTCGTACTATAAGTGCTTTATTGTTACTGACTCAATTAATTCCAGGGTTAGGAAGCCAAGTATGGAAATGTCACTCTTTGTTTGTACAAGTGAACCGGGCCGAGCTGCAATAACAGAGAAGGATAATCCGGTTTCATTTCTTAAAAAAAGAAAATAAAAAAAAATAGAAGGCAGAATTTTTTTTTAGAGTTTCTTACTACCAAATAGACTGGTCTTCAGTATGAAGGCTAACAAGCCCAAAAGTAGTATACGAGCTGGGAAAATGGCTCTCTTCTTATTATGGCTCATGAGCACGACTGATTTTCTTGTACAAGTGTTAGCCGTGGTTTTCACTGATGGCACTCGTACCTTTGATATTCTATGGGGATCTGCACATCTCTAGTTATTTTTCTCCTCTTACCAAGCGGTCAACGGACAAAAAAATGAGACATGTCCGATTTTTGATCCAGTTGTCAAATTAACCCCTTAAAGACCAGGAGTATTTCTGTTTTTGCATTTCCATTTTTTGCTCCCCTTCTTCCCACGGCCATAGCTTTTTTAATTTCCATCAATATGGCCATGTGAGGGCTTGTTTTTTGCGGGACGAGTTGTACTTTTGAATAGCACCATTGATTTTACCATATCACGTACTGGAAAATGGGGAAGAAAATTCCAAATGCGATGAAATTGCAAAAAAAAAGTTAAATTCCACAATTGTTTTTTGGATTTTTTTTACTATGTTCACTAAATGCTAAAACTGACCTGCCATTATGATTCTCCAGGTCATTACGAGTTCACAAACACCAAACATGTCTAGGTTATTTTTTATTTAAGTGGTGAAAAAATAATCCAAAATTTGTAAAAAAAAAAAATGTTGCCATTTTCCAAGACCTGTAGCGTCTCCATTTTTCAGGATCTGGGACCAGTTGAAGGCTTATTTTTTGCATGCCGATCTGACATTTTTATTGATACCATTTTGGTGTGTATACTATCTTTTGATTTCCTGTTATTGCATTTCATTGCAATGTTGCAGTGACCAAAAAAACATAATTCTGGCATTTCAATTTTTTTCCTCGCTACGCCGTTTACCAATTGGATTAATTCTTTTTATATATTGATAAATCGGGTGATTCTGAATGCGGCAATACCAAATATCTGTATGTTTGATTTTTTTTTTAAATTATTTTGAATGGAGCGAAAGGGGAATGATTTGAACTTTTATATATTTTTCTTTTTTTAATATTTTTAAAAACATTTTTTTTACTTGTTTCAATAGTCCCCATGGGAGACTAGAAGCTGCGATCATCCGATCACTTGTGCTACAAAGAGCAGAGCTGCAGGCCTGGTCATGTGACACGGGCGCTGATGTGAGGAGGTAATGACGCGCTTCCTACGCATGCATGTTAAATGCCGCTGTCAGAGTTTGACAGCGGCATTTAACATGTTAACAGCCACGGGTGGATCGTAATTCCACCCATGGCTGTTAGGGGCACATGTCCGCTGATCAGATCAGCTGTCAAGTGCCAGAAAAGGTGCGGGCTCAATGCTGTAGCCCGCACCAAACAGCAGGAGGCGTCCAATGATGGACACTGCCCGTCATTGGACGTTAAGGGGTTAAAATCGGCCATGCAAATGTATGGGTCCATAGAAAAAAATCAAGGGTTCAATTTTCATGGAATGACAGAATGGAGAAGGTGGAGATACTTTTTTTACTCTCCATGTCTGAGAAAAACTGATGTCACTCTGATCAATGTCTGATCAGATTATTTGAACCGGATGTGGAGAAAATGGTCGTGAGACCCTACCCTCAGATAGCATCTATGCCATACACTAGCTTCTCAAAAATAATAGTTGACTGCAGGGGGGCAGAAAGTGAGAAACCTTGTCCCCGACCACTATCCCAGAGTGAGTCTTCATTTCCACGTAACCATGAACATGTTAATACCATCTTTTTAAAGAGAACCTACAGCACGATCCACCATCTTGTCAACTGTTTATGTAGCGCCCCTTCCACCGCCGCAGGGCCGAGGGGTACCCGGTACCGGGCCTCTGAGTCTCTGCTTCTGGGGTTGTCACGGCGGCTAGGCCCCGGTCCGTGACCCTGCCGTGGGGCGCACAGTAGAATGCAAGGTGTGGGTGTTGGTAGTAATGATAGCGATGTAGCGGTGCAGTTGTGGGGTGCAGGTCGCAGTAAATAACAAGGACACCAGGTTGCAGTCTCTTTACCTCTTTACTGGAGATCTCTGAGTCCTCAGTCCAGAACACGGTTCACCAGGCTACGCAAGTCCAGCCGGTCCAATGGCACCTCCAGAGTCCTCCTCTCAGGTGGAAATCTGTGCCTTCCTTCTAGCGCTATGTGTTGTAGTCCTTCCCTGCTGTGCTCACGGAAAGTGACCCCACAACGGTTGTGTCTGTTTCTTAAGTTCCCTCACAACTCGATTTGATGTTCCTCTGTAATCCACCCCTCCCTGTATTCAGGTTGGAATGGCACCCGTTTGTCAGGTAGGCCTGGAGTTCTTCCGGGACCCTAGAGACGCCCCTCTCCCGCAATTGCCCCCCAAGACTTCATAGGTGATATGTGGTAGACAGCCCGCCTGAGACCGACTGTCCTGCCGCTGTTTGGAGTATGGCTTGAAGCTGTATTCTAATCCACTCCCTCGGCGTTCCGGCCACCGGTATTGCGCCTCAGCAGGGTGCTGCCTCTTTCAACAAAACCCCTGCTGGTATTCTCCTTCTGCTTGATCTCGTTTCTCACTCAGCACAATCTGCCTCGCTTCTAGTCCTTTCTTGGGCACCGCCGCTAAGCTGAGCAGGCACGGTCCCGTTACGTTCTCTCAATGCCAAGCCTCTGCCAGGATCCCACCCCTGGCAGAGACCCTACAGTCTCTCCCTTCACAACACCCTCTGCCACAGGGTGTTGCTCTGTTCAATCCCGTCAGCGTTCTCTCTCTCACTTCCTGCCTGACCCCCAGTTTACCCACTATGGTGGGGAGTGGCCTAATGAATAGCACCCTTAGCTCCCCCCGGAGGCCCTGCTGTGAAACATATTGGTGTCTGTGATACCTGATTGGAGGAACTCCTTCAGTGCCATCGAACGTACCATGGCTCCCCTTAGTGGCAGAGCCACAGTACTGCAACGACCAGGACTCTGGGGCGCTGCACTCCCCCCTGGTTAAACACAGTACTCCGGGACTGGGAAGAAAAACAACAATACAGATTAGTAAACAGACATACAATTTTGTTGAGTGCAAAACAATAAGTATACTTGAACAGGCTTCCCTTTATGGGAGGTGAGGACACTTTTAACGTTACAAACATAGTCAACATTATAAATTACAGGCTATACATAACTCCTGTTACCCAACCGGGTATTCTACTTAGTGCAAATTCTGGAACAATAAATTAACATTGCCTTTAAGAAACATACACTCTTAGTTTACCAAAGGCCTTCCTATAATCACATTACAGGGTAGGGTAACTTCACATTCTCCTACTTTGAACCTGCAGGACCGCCTGTCCCTATGGCACCAGACCTACTGCCTCTCCTTTCTTTTACAGGACCGCCCCGTTCAGCCAGGGCCTACTGCCTTTCGCTACTATACATAGTATAGACATAACATTCCTTTCGTTTAAAGAACTCTGAGCCAGCTCTACTCGGCTCCTTTAAGGACTCACTCTCTAACCCCTACGGGTTCGCTTTCTGTCCTTAGTAACAAAGTAACTTTCTATGGGGACGCAGGGTTTACCTTCTATCCTCACCTTCATCATTACTTCTTTACTTTCAACTACGCAGATCTCTACTTCTACCCCTGCGGGCTCTCTGCATCTTTTCCTTTCACAAAACATTATTTTCAGATTTCACAATTCAAACAATTTAAACACATATAACTTTTCATGTAAAACAGTTACATTCTTTCTCAAAGCATCATCATCATCTCAGAGCCTTTCTGAGGTAGCTCGTCTTCTCAGCCTACCAGTCCACGCAAAGGCTCCGGAATGGCATCTTCGCAAAGTGTCTTTTAACTAAAAACCAGTAGGAGGCACCCTTAAGAAGGTGCAATTATTTACAAGGAAGTTCGAATCATGCACAGTCCATGATTACTGCAGTTTGTGTAAAACTTCTGGAAAACAACAATAGTGACCCCGGGTCAACAAAGGGGTCACCTTTTAAAGTTTACCCTGGACGGGTTTAGCAACCAACAATCAGGAACAGTTAAAGGAAAACTATTTACATTTTTCAGGTTTCCGAGGTTTATTCTTCTTCAGGTGGCTTTGGTTCCGGGACCCCGGCCACTGTAGCGCCAGTGTCCGCGGTGGGTCTTCCCAGTGCAGTCAGACCACCTGACGCCTGAACCTGAAGACGGATCCTGGCTGCCAGCTCAGTTGCTGCAATGATATGGGCGGTGGCAATGTTGGTAAGCTCCGCTACATTGAGTTCAATCGCAGCTGAGGTAGTAGATGACACTCTCTCAGATCCACATCGGCGAACGTTGCGGGCACACTCTTCCCGGGCACTCCGATGGCGGGTATCTCCTGACCGTGCAGGCTTCAGACCCTGGTTCACGGCTAATGCAGCGGGGATTTGTCCCATCTCTTTCCAGTCTTTCCATTGGGAAATCAGGCACTGTTTATATTGTTCCCAAGTGAGCACGGCAACGGCGTGGCTTCTTCTCCAAACCCCATTCGACTTAATCCGGGGGGCCTCCCACCGGAGAACCACTCCCTCTGAGCTCACATCTAGGAACTCTCCCATTGCGGTCGGTGGCAGGGGTACCAGACCCTTCATCACTTCGGGGGATGATGCCACCATTCCCGCCATGAAGAGGCGGCTACTGTTGTGAGAGGGGTCGGTCGCGAGAGCGGGATCGAGCGGGGAGGCAGGGGTGTCTTCCGTACCTACGCCTGATGTGGTTCCACCGATGTCGCTCCGGTCCGCTAACAAGGGCGCTGGAGTCGGCTGCAGCCCGGACTGCGGCCCCTCCAATAGGATTCTCGGATTCGGCTCCGCTTGCTGTAGTTCCTCCTCCTCTAACTCCGAAGTCAGGATTGGTGGACGTAGCCCCGCTGTCGGGTCCGCAGGCTTCCGGTCCATCGTTGGTGAAGGAGGACAAGCCGGAATCGCTTCCTCCTCGCTCAGGCACTCGCTGTTCATCATCGCTGCCCGATAGTCGGTGGCAGTGCATGCACCTAACTCCGCCATTTCTCCGAGGTCGGGCTTCTCCATCCCCAGCCCCTCGCTGTTGCATATCAAGGGGTGTTTCTCTTCCGTTTTGGGGCAGGCCATTCCTCTGCAACCAGAAGTGCAGGGGGCGGTAGCCATTTCTCGCGCCACACTGGGAGTCTCCGCCCATAACACGCCCTCCTTCCCCTTGGATGTAGCAATGGCGGCGCCTTTTGGCGGGAACTTTTGGCGGCTAATGGCGCAGCACAGTCTTACAATAAAGTACAGTAAATCACAGTCTCTAGGCACACATGACCTGATTCTTCAGGCTTAAGTAGATCCTGTTCGTGACGCCAAGTTCTGTAGCGCCCCTTCCACCGCCGCAGGGCCGAGGGGTACCCGGTACCGGGCCTCTGAGTCTCTGCTTCTGGGG
Organism: Ranitomeya variabilis; assembly: GCF_051348905.1. Lineage (NCBI taxonomy): Eukaryota > Metazoa > Chordata > Amphibia > Anura > Dendrobatidae > Ranitomeya > Ranitomeya variabilis. The sequence goes on along the minus strand of NC_135239.1, from coordinate 63,209,163 downwards.
TTGTCACGGCGGCTAGGCCCCGGTCCGTGACCCTGCCGTGGGGCGCACAGTAGAATGCAAGGTGTGGGTGTTGGTAGTAATGATAGCGATGTAGCGGTGCAGTTGTGGGGTGCAGGTCGCAGTAAATAACAAGGACACCAGGTTGCAGTCTCTTTACCTCTTTACTGGAGATCTCTGAGTCCTCAGTCCAGAACACGGTTCACCAGGCTACGCAAGTCCAGCCGGTCCAATGGCACCTCCAGAGTCCTCCTCTCAGGTGGAAATCTGTGCCTTCCTTCTAGCGCTATGTGTTGTAGTCCTTCCCTGCTGTGCTCACGGAAAGTGACCCCACAACGGTTGTGTCTGTTTCTTAAGTTCCCTCACAACTCGATTTGATGTTCCTCTGTAATCCACCCCTCCCTGTATTCAGGTTGGAATGGCACCCGTTTGTCAGGTAGGCCTGGAGTTCTTCCGGGACCCTAGAGACGCCCCTCTCCCGCAATTGCCCCCCAAGACTTCATAGGTGATATGTGGTAGACAGCCCGCCTGAGACCGACTGTCCTGCCGCTGTTTGGAGTATGGCTTGAAGCTGTATTCTAATCCACTCCCTCGGCGTTCCGGCCACCGGTATTGCGCCTCAGCAGGGTGCTGCCTCTTTCAACAAAACCCCTGCTGGTATTCTCCTTCTGCTTGATCTCGTTTCTCACTCAGCACAATCTGCCTCGCTTCTAGTCCTTTCTTGGGCACCGCCGCTAAGCTGAGCAGGCACGGTCCCGTTACGTTCTCTCAATGCCAAGCCTCTGCCAGGATCCCACCCCTGGCAGAGACCCTACAGTCTCTCCCTTCACAACACCCTCTGCCACAGGGTGTTGCTCTGTTCAATCCCGTCAGCGTTCTCTCTCTCACTTCCTGCCTGACCCCCAGTTTACCCACTATGGTGGGGAGTGGCCTAATGAATAGCACCCTTAGCTCCCCCCGGAGGCCCTGCTGTGAAACATATTGGTGTCTGTGATACCTGATTGGAGGAACTCCTTCAGTGCCATCGAACGTACCATGGCTCCCCTTAGTGGCAGAGCCACAGTACTGCAACGACCAGGACTCTGGGGCGCTGCACTTACATAGTCATGTTGCTCTCTGAAAGATAATGTCATCCACACTATTACTGTTGCAATCTATCTTGGGGGCTTGAGGGATGTGTCATTCCATGTGGTCACCAGCTCCCTTCGGGACACAATTGTGGGGTGATGATGGGCTGTTGTGAGTGACAATGCTCCAATGAAACCAATCGCGGTGCTCCGTTGAAGACCAACCTGTGGTTGGGCTTCGTAGGAGACCATGATTTCTGCTGTATAATACTATACTGTTGTATTGCAGTATATAGTATAAGTTACTGGATAATCCAATGTTCAAGTCCCCTAAGGGGATTAAAAAAGAGCAAATTTTTAAAAAATATAAACATATGAATCACTCATTTTTCCTCCATTAAAAATAAAGATTTTTTCAAAAAATAAATATATTTAGTATCACTGCATCTGTAAAAGTCCAGTCAACCAAAATCTAAAATTAATTAACTCAATGTGTAAAGAGAAAAAAATTTAAAATTCAAGAACATTTTTTTTTAGATTGCAGCAAAAAATGCAGTTAAGAGATCAAAACCTTGTATATGTTCCAAAATGGTATCAATAAATACATCAGCTCACAATGCTAAAAAAAAAAAATGAAAAAAAATTACTGGACTCAAATTAATTGACAAAAATAAATTTTTACAAATTTTCGATTGTTTTCACTACTAAAATAAAGTACGGTAACTTGGAAAGTTTGGTATTGCCATAATCATAAATAAAAAATGCCTTTTTTGGGGGGGGATTTCACTGCAGTTGGAATTTTTTCCCATTTTCCAATGAATTGTTTGGTAAAATGAATGGTGTTGTTCAAAAGTACAACTTTTCATGCAAAAAATAAACACGGCCTCGGATAGCTTTATTGAAAATTCTAGCTCATGGAAGAATTGAAGGGAAAAAATGCAAAAATTAAAGCTGGGATTGAAGAGCATTTTGGTTAATTTTATTTTTTCTCATCCTAAAAACCTTGTTACATGCACAGTCATTTAACACCTACCATTGTTCACTTCCAGGTCCATGCATTCTGCAATGAACAATCTCATAACAAAGAGGCTCCAAATCAACACAACAGATTGTGTAACCAGAAGAGCACATGGGAAATCATCATGAATTCTCCTGACATGAAGACAAGTGCTCCATTAACCAACACCAATATTCCTGATCCTACATTCGACCTGCTGCAGTACAAGGACAGAGTGGTCACCTTGGTTCTTGATGTTTCCGGGAGTATGAGTACTGTAAGTGATCATTTTATTTGTTCTTTTATGATTGTACTTGAAGTCCCGTTCTCCATATATGATAGTAAAATTGTCCGAAAACTACTTCATCCAAGAGGATAACACAGTCACCTATCATTACCCCTAATACTCTTATCATATGATGTTCAGGAAAGTTGCCCTCTTAAATGTATATTTTTAGATCCTAGAAGAAGCGTGAAATCTCTCTAAGGAGATATTAGGAAATATTTCCTTCTGAAATCCTCATTTTGAACAAAAACAACATATGAGGCATGGATGTCCTGAATGTAATGTTATGAGCACAATATTCTGGTGCCTCACACATTCAAAATGTAATGATGGAGATGCTGAATCCCTGAATATGGTCTCATAGAATTCTTAAATCCCATTCCTAATCATTAAAGGTTTATTCTCATCACTGGCAAGAGTCAAACTGTGAATCAAGCATGAGTGTACATCCCCATCCTCAGCAAACAGAGGCAGTGCACTCCTACTTGATTGACAGTTCCGACCAGCGGCATCCTTGCACCACAGGTCCAAACTGTGCAATATTGGAAGCTAATATATGGGGTACCTTTTCACTCAGCAGCATCAAAGGAGTGCAGTAGCACTTAAACTAGCCAGATTGGGAGCCAAGAATGTGCCCCAGCGATCTTCCGACAATAGAGAAGACAGAGAAAGGATTCAGAAGGATCTAGATAAGCTTGAACAATGGGCAGCGGCTAATAGAATGGTATTTAACAGGGAGAAATGCAAGATTTTTCATCTGGGCAAGAAAAGCAAAAATTACATCTAGAAAAAACTTTTTGACAGTGAGGGTGATCAATGAGTGGAACAGGCTGCCATGAGAGGTGGTGAGTTCTTCTTCAATGGAGGTCTTCAAACATAAGCTGCCCAGACCTCTATCTGAGATGGTTTAGTGATTCCGGCATTGAGCAGGGGGTTGGACACGATGACCCCAGATGTCCCTTTCAACTCTAACATTCTATGATTTTATGAGATTAGCACTTGCAAGCTTTATTGGAATCGGCTTGTAAGCAATATGTATGGCCAGTGACCTAGATGACTATCAGTAAGCAATAAATATCCCTCCATTCTTGAGAACAATTTTTACAGGCAGTTTGCAAATTTACCCAAAGTAAAGAACATGAGACAACCCCTTTAATATGGCCATATAATTTTGGCTAAAAAAGGGTTATTGTTCCCATGTTGTTTAATGGGTACATTCAGGTAGAGAGTGAGAAAAAACACATTATACACTAAATAGTAAAAAACTCTCTTCAATTTAAAAAAAAATAAAAAATGTAAAACCTTTTTACCAAATACATTATGACTGTAGAGGTGTCAAATTAGGTGAAAACTCACTTTTAAATTACCCATGTTGGTATAATAATTTGGATCTTTACATTACAGAATGACCGCATTTCCCGTCTCTACCAAGCCTCTGAAGTTTACATCATGCAAATAGTTGAATCCGGATCCCATGTTGGCATTGTTGATTTCTCCACCGATGCAATAGTTAAATCTGAACTGGTGAAAATCATTGATACTTTCCAGCGTGAAAAACTGAAGCAGCTTCTCCCCAAAGTAGCTAATGGTGGCACAAACATTTGTGCTGGAGTTCGTAAGGGACTGGAGGTAAAGTATTTACTTTCATTAGTTTATTTTATTCTTTTATATAAAAAGTTTTACATGGAAAGATGTTTTCCTAGTGGTAATGTACCCAGTGTCATAATACACTACATGCACATAAAATACAAAATCCTTTATTGAATCATTGAACATTTGTTTTACAAACCAAAATTTAAGAAACTATTTAATGATGTAACCTTAAGGATCAGCCAGTAACCCTCCCTAGACCTCCAAGACATTAGATATAAGATAAGATATTAGATAAGATAAGATATAAGATAAGATATTAACATATACCTACACTAGACCTTCACGGGGAAGGGATATTCGTATCCAATATCACTCTACACCATCAGCGATATTGGATATTAACCTCCAAAGTACCCCAGACTCCATATAATATTTCAGGAATACCGTTACTTAGGGTGCATGTACACTGCATGGTTATCGAGCACGGTCATTCTTAGGAAGGCTTGTTTCTAGATAATCGGTCAGTCTAAATAGGTTCCCAACCGCCCAATAAAAAGGCCTCCAAAAAGTCAACGAACTAGCAAAATACTCATAATTCTCAGCAGCACTTCATGCTGAGTAAGCAGGACATGTGCTGCCGAGTTCAGTGACAGTCTACAGTGGTATATAAAGGTTTGGGCGCCCCAGCTGAAAATTCTGTCATTGTGAACGGTTAAGCCAGCTTAACATGAAATGATCTCTAAAGGTTTAAAGTTAAAGATGACACATTTCCTTTGTATTTTGCGCCTAAAAAATTAACATTTTAAAAATTACAAAAAGGAAAATGGGCCTATGCAAGCGTTTGGGCACCCTGCATGATTAGTACGTAGTAGCCCCCCCTTTTGAAAGTATCACAGCTAATAAACGCTTGACCAGGGTTGCTCAAATTTTACATACCACTGTATGCCCACAAAGCGATCTTATTACTGATCATTCTGAGCGCATTAGAAGAGTGGTCGGGCTATCGAAATTTGTAAATCGCTCATTGTTAGGCTAGGGTCACACGATCGTGTAGTATCTCATCCAACAGAATCAAGTCTGTGAAGGATGATATTGAAGAGATCACGCAGTATCCACCACATGTGATGAAACCGCACTTAGCCACCTCACCTGACATCACTATTACGTCAAAGGGATCACTTGGTACAGACTCTTCACTTGCATCACCGCGACGTTCCACATCCTCTAGGGACACTTATGGTCAGCTTTGCACAGTTTTTCACCCTCTGCCCACATGGGCCCAGGGAAGCACAGCGAGTGAGAGTAGGTGACCCACGCAGCCACTGAAATGGCACCACACTCGCTACCAACCCTGACAGGCTGAGAGACACCTTTCATAGCATCAGTGAAAATGAGCTCTGCCAGCCTGATAGGACTGCCACCAGTTCCTTGTTAGATATAAGCCCAGTCCAGGATTTTATTGAGCCAGAAACCAGCCCCAGTAGTATGTGATGTTAAAACTGAGAACATGAACATGTGGATTTGTGGATCAAGGTAAAAGAGCAGCCCACGGTTAAATTCTATATTTAATCTTTTTAAGGGCACACTGCACAATACACTATATAACAAATGGTTATACAATATACAATGGTCAGATATGCAAATATAGGTGGTAGTACAAAAGTATCAGCAGATGATACAAAAGTCAGTTATTGGCTTGATGACACATGGGATGTGTGGGGGCCACCTATTGCCGTTTCTTCCAACATGCTGCATGACGTGACCTCCCTTGGCAGAGAACGAAAGCCCTTGTTGGTGCACGTGCACTTAACCCCCTTGGACAGTCACTAATTTCCCCACCCCCTAGTCATAGCCTCCCTCACTCTTGCTCTGGCAGCTGAAACACCAAAACCTTTGATGGATCATAAATTCTCTATGGAAGGTCGTGGGGAGGCGGTTTTGGTGCAATCCGATCCAGCTGGGTCCCCATTACACTCAGAGATCAAACACAGCTTCATTATTTGGCTTTTACTAGCTGTTCTATGTTTCTATCCAATCCCTGGGTGCTAGAATGGGTTGAGACTCTGGCAGGCGTTCGGCCAGTTCCCAAGATCTTGAAAATGTAACCAGTATACAATTAGGACATACAATAAGTCCATAACTTCATAACTCTTTACGAAATTAAGGCTCCCGTCTGGCTAGGGGAATTCTTTCATCAGGTAATTAGCATACCACTCTCAATAGGGATCCATCCTGCCAGGAATATCTTTGACCCAGCTATCTGCTCAAGGCATGAATTTAGCTTGGCCTCCTACTGACAATGGTTTCCTGTCTCAGCTTCACACTTTGCAGGAGGACTATATTCTTGAACCAGATAAGATAGTTGATTGACAAGAAATTATAGCTCCCATATTCTTCACAGGGTTGATTATGCAAATCACACTCAGCTCAGAGTTTGATCAAAGTTTGATCACAGTTCAATCCGATTCTCTCTCGGATGAGAAGATGGAGAAGAAAAAATGTCTCCATTTTCCCCATTCTGTCAGACTGTAGAAATCGGACTGCACTCAGATGTCATCTAGGTACAGTCCAATGTTTCCCACACACTCATCGACTTGCATGGCCAAGTGCGATCCCAATAGCAAATCACACTAGGGTATGCCCTGATTTTATTTTTTCCTCGGTGAGGTCCGCCGGAGGATAAAAATAAGACATTTGCATGGCCCCATAGAATAACATCAGTCCGAAAAGACGGCCATGTGCTAGCACTTTTACAAAGTATAATTTGGGTGTAGGAGAGTTTTGCAATATGTGTAATAAAATTCTGTTTTTTCCCTCTAATTTAGGTAAACAGAAAGCTTGATAGTAGTACATACGGAACTGAAATAGTGCTGCTAACTGATGGGGAGGACGCTAACATCGTCTCTTGCAATGACGAAGTTAAAGCCAGTGGTGCTATCATTCATACCATTGCTTTGGGCACCAGTGCAGATAAAGGGCTGGAAGGGTTGGCTGATATTACAGGTATGTTATATTGCATTATATAATGTTGTAATCTGATGGTCAGATAGTATTGATTTGTTTCCAAAGCAATTTTTTTTTTAGCTATTAAGTTATATTGTCGCGCAGCCGATGACTACTAGAAACTTCTGGTAGACATTGTCACGATATTTGCATCGTAAACCTACATGCAAATTCCCTCTTTCGTTTGAAATGGGCGATATCTGCAAATTCCGAGACAGATGAGGAAACTTACAGCGTGAATATTTAGAAAGTGATAAAATAACTATTTTTTTTTATTAAGGCCGGCGTCACACTAGGCGTATGAAAATACGGTCCGTTTTTTACGGCCGTAATATGCAGTAATTGTCCCAAAACACTGTTCCATATTCAATGCGAGGATGCGATTTTTTTACGCACAAATTTATCTGTGTATCATCCGTATGGCATCCGTCTGGCTTCCGTACGGCGTTTTTTTCTCGCAGGCTTACAAAATGGACATATCATGGATCCATCGGCTCAAATATTCTATAAAACATATATACAGTCTATATATATATATATATATATATATATATATATATATATATATATATACCAGTGAGACACACATATATATTTATAGTTAATGCAGCGCTAGATAGCAGAAAAGCCAGTAATTCAATTGCCGGCTTTTCCTATCTCCTTCACAAACCCGACAGGATATGAGACATGGTTTACATACAGTAAACCATCTCATATTACTTTTTTTATTACATATTCCTCTTTACTAATGTAACAAGTGTCTCTGTGTAAAATTTGGGGTCTCTAGCTATTAAATTAAAGGGTTAAATCCTGGAAAAAATTGGCGTGGGCTCCCGCGCAATTTTCTCCTCCAGAGTGGGAAAGCCAGTTACTGAGGGCTGATATTAATAGCCTAGAGAGGGACCATGGTTATTGCCCCCCCCCTGGCTACAAACATCTGCCCCCAGCCACCCCAGAAAAGGCACATCTGTAATAAGATGCGCCTATTCTGGCACTTAGCCTCTCTCTTCCCACTCCCGTGTAGCGGTGGGATATGGGGTAATGAAGGGTTAACGTCACCTTGCTATGGTAAGGTGACATTAAGCCAGGTTAATAATGGAGAGGCGTCAATTATGACATCTATCCATTATTAATCCAATAGTACGAAATGGTTAATAAAACACACACACGTTATTAAAAAGTATTTTAATGAAATAAAGACACATGGTGTTTTAATATTTTATTATACTCTTAATCCACCTGAAGACCCTTGTCACCTGAAATAAATTTAAACAAAACAAACAACAATATTCCATACCTTCCGTCGTTCAGTCTTGTCCCACGCTGTAAATCCATCTGAAGGGGTTAAATCATTTTACACCCAGGAGCTCTGCTAATGCAGCTAACACCCAGGAGCTCTGCTAATGCTCCTGCCTGTAAAACGTGGTGAATGAATGGAATGCAGGGGAATGTACTGTAGTTACCTCAAGTCGCGGTGATGCACCCTCTGCTGGATGAACTCGTATGAACTCGAGCCTGGGAACTTTTCAGAATATTTTCCCATGCTCGGCTCCGGTGGAGCTGCATATTCATCACTGTAATGAGCGGTACCACGTGACCGCTCACACAGGACAAGCTGCCGGCGCTGAGAGGAGGCATTGCGGGAGCTGGGTGAGTATTTTAATGCAAGCGGGAGGCGCACAGGGGGTGGGAGGCGGGAGGTGACCCCGAACTCTGCTGGGGAGAAGGAATGAATGCCGGCTTCAGCACCAAAAGCAGGGGACAGCGCTGAACTCTAGCGCTGTCTCCTGCACGGTCTGTGTGGTCCTCAGTCGGCACACGGCGACTGATGTGCCACGTGAGCACACGGACACGGATAACTCCGGTACCGATTTTTCCGGTACCGGAATTATCTGGACGTGTGAGACTGGCCTTATAGTGTGTTTTAGACAAGAGGGCGTTGGCTCTCTGGAATGGGGTGTGTCTTATCTGAAAGTGGGTGTGGCAAAAAATGTATCATAAAAACAAGGCTCCACAATTGTGGTGCACAAAGTAAGCCAACTAATAAAACTTGTAAAATAAGTATAGACTGTCGTAAAATTCAAGCAGATTTACCAAACAGCATGAACCACTGTGATACATCTGGCTAAGAGTTATACAGTTTTGATAAATATTGATCCAATATGACAGCAGTTTGTGCAAGTTTTCAAACTTTCCAGAACTTGCATCCGGGAAGTAAGAACATTTTTTCTATATAGCCTATAGCCATCCCCTTCCAAACCTCATCTGCAATTCCCCCCACATTACACCCTATGAAAGTGGATTTGGGTGCTGCCCATGATGTTCTGGAAGTACCTGAAAATTAGCTAACTGCTCTGGGAGTTGAGGAGGTCTTCCTTTTTTTTCCAGGAGAATTGTGAAAAGTTTAAGGAAAATGTAAATTCATGACAGCATTACTCATTAACATCATCGTGACAGAATATGGTGGCAAAATAGCTGGTGGCACATGTGATTATACAAGCTTTATGTATTAGAAACTTGTATAGGTAATTTGGATTCTTCCTGTTTCTTTATTTTAGGATGTTGGTGTTTTTTATGTAATTTTTAATTATACGATGCCTAATTAAATAAATATAATCTGCCTACAGGGGGCTTAAAACTTTACGCATCTGATAACGTGGATGCAAATGGTTTGATAGACTCCTTCAGTGGAATAAAATCTGGAAGTGGAGATGTTATACAGCAATCCGTTCAGGTATGCAAAAAGTATGGATGATATAAGTCTCATTAATGCAAACTTGTCACACTGACAATGGAGGCCTGTATGGATATGTTCACACTGAGATTTTTGGGGAGTTTTTATGGAGTTGATCCTCCTCAAAAACTGATTGAAAAATACTTTCCCAGATATTTGTCTGGGAAAATCAACTATGGAGTGTGGTCATTTTACCGAGTTTGTGGAGCAGAAAATGAGAGGAAATTCCATGTTTTTGAGGAGTTTTTGAGAAGGGCTTTAAGAGTTTCTGTTCAGTTTCTACTGCCAAAACTCCTAAAAAAAAACTCATGACCTTATTGTTCATTAAGGCCACATGCACAAGTTGAGTATTTGGTGAGTTTTTTACCTCAGGATTTGTAAGATAAAACCAGGAGTGGGTGATAAATACAGAAGTGGTGACGTGTTACTATTATACTATTACTCTGATTGTTCCACTCCTTATTTTTGACTTACAGATACTGAGGTAACTCACCAAATACTCAACGTGTGAACATGGCCTTAAGTAGTTTTTGTGAGTTTTTTTCTGAAGAGGTCTTGAAAAATATTTGTGGGAAAAAAGTCTCACTGTTTGAAGAAGATCCTTAGGGAAACCACTCCACAGTTGACACTGTCCCATCAAAAAGCTGTCATAAACCATTTCGGTTAAAAAAAAAAAAAAAAAACAGATGAGAAAAAAAAGCTATTCCAAAACTCAGGAAAAGGACAGCTCCTCTGAACACTTCCCAAAACAGGAGCACTTTTTTTCTTGAAAAACAAATGTTTTTTGAACTCCTCAAAACACTCAGAGTGATCGTGGCCTTATAGAGAGTAGATCGGCAGATTGATATACAGGTTAATGGGAGAAGACTCAGTATAACATCATTTAGACCTCTGCTTATTCTAGGCTTGTCAATCAAGTCAGTGACTGACCAATATCTCAATATTACACCTATGTAAAGAAGGCTGTCAATCAATGATTAGGACTGAAACGCCAGAATAAGAATGGATTTTTAAAAAAAAAACACAATATGCGATAACCTGCTGACTTTCTTTTAAAGAGGTAGACCTTCACAAAGTGTCCCATACTATGTCAGGGAAAGTGACAATGGTCGGTCATTTTCACAGTGGCGGTTATTACAAGGGACATAGTATTTCAGATGAATAATCATATGGATGGAGGCCTGTGTCCCATGACATCCACATTCCATCATAAGATGTATAAAGTGAATAGCTGAAACGCCTCTCTGTGCAAATGCAGGGGCTTGATAGAATCAGGATTGGGTTGGACTTAAACCAAACTTAATTTTATAGGATTTGTCCACTATGAGAAAAGTTGGGCCAAACACTGTAAATGGCAGCTTCCTGCCACTTCGGTTCTCTATATTTTGGCTAAAGCAAAGATGTCAGGTCTGCAACACCCATCACTGCTCTAACCAATCATTGAGCTCAGTGGCGCGTGCCGTCCACCTCGGCACAGACACTGATCCTTGGGCATGAGCCACTGACCTCAGTGACTGACTACGGCTGTGATGTGAGCAGTTGACATGACGTCACCACCACAGCCAAAAACACCAAGACCGAGTGTATTTTTTTTTTATTAGGTATGTTACAGAGTTTGGGGCCTACTTTCTGGAAAATAGACAACCCCGTGTCACGAGGGTGTCATGTTACCTTGGAAGACCTGTAGTTAGATGATTATGCTTTATTTCAGCTGCTTCTGATCTTGTCATTACCTCTTCCTATATAAACTGGTCAGATCTTCTTGTCCCTGCCAGTGAAAGATTTGTCTTCATATGCTGTGTGCTAAAGCTACTGTAAGTGTTTGGAGTAAAACTGTTCTGTGGTTTGCTATAGTACATGTGTGTTTAACTCCTGGTCCCTGTTCCCATTTACTTTATTCCTCCCTGTCCCTTTCCTCCTCCCAATTGTTGGGTTGTGCTTTTGTACAGTAGAAGTTTTCTGCTATCCCTGTTTTGCCTTTGTGGGGGAGGGGACAGATCAGGGTTTAATAGGAGCATAGTAAGGATTGAGACTCAGGCCTCTCTACCATCAACAGTACCCCCGGGACAGGGATAGTTAGGATTTAAGGGACAGTTTGAAGCCCCCCTTCCTTACAGAAGACCATCACAGCATGACAACCCATTAACTAATTTCCCTCACAATTTAATGCTTTTTTTTCTTACTTAACAGATAGAAAGTACTGCAACAACAATACAACCAAGCAAATGTCTGATGGGCAAAGTGACCATCGATAATACTGTGGGGAATGACACTTTCTTTTTAGTAACATGGATCAGTCTAATGCCATCTATTGATATTAAGGATCCAAAAGGCAAAGAATATAAAAACGACCAATTTGCCAGTGATTCTGTCTCAAAATCAGCTCGTCTAACGATCCCAGGCACAGCAGAGGTAACCGCACTATACTCATCTCCTTCATCTGCTTCTACAGGAATATGATTCATCTTGTCCACAGATCTTCCTGTCCTTCAGCATATAAGGCTGTATATTCACCATGACAACTATCAGAACTACACAAAAAAGTATAAAAGGGACTGCGTTATACAAAAAAGCATTATATGACACGTTATAAATAATATAAATGTCCCACAACCTGATACTGCCCTAGTAAGAGCTTCTGATATTTCCTTCTTTTGTCCTCTATTTAGGTATTAATGACGCATACTTGACAACATCTGTCTACCCCACCGATCAGCCATTTATAGCTCCAGCCCAATGTGAATGATGTACGGTATCAGAACACATAGCTCCGTACATGGTGTAGTGGCCATTCTCGGTACTGCAGTCAATCTCCTATCAGAGTAAATAGGAGCTGAGCAGTAATACCTGAGAATGGCCACTATACAATGTAGGGAGCCGTGCTGTTCCTCCACCGTATACTCTTTACATCTAGCTGATGCAAATGCTGGGAATAGATGATTGGTAGGGGCGCTGGCTGTCTGATCTTCACAGATCTGATGTTGATATTTTACAAAATATTTTTGACTCTTCCCTGGTTAACTCCATCCACCTTTCTATGGAGTAAAAATTTGCAGATTTTAGTGCAGTTATGGAGTTAAATTCCCTACAATGTTTTTCCCATAATGTACATCACAGTGGAAAAATATCAACTTATGTTAAATGGTCAATGTCATTTTAACAAACTGGGCAGAATTTTGGAATACAGTTGAAAATATTGTATCTAATCTGAGAAATTTGCTTCTTTCTCCACCTATGAGACACTTCTCTCCCTGCTTCCTGAACTCATCATCCACTTAAAAAAAATGGTCAAAACTGTCTTGGTCAAAGCAAGGGTTGCCATCCCAGTAAGGTATCAGGTTACACCTCCTATTATACTCACTATAGAGGGGAGTGTAAATGACGAGCACAGTGAGAGACCAGGCAGACACAGACAGATTAAGCTGCAGTTCAAGCAACTATTTACCTATCTCCAGAGCTGGACTCACAGCCACACCGCTTAGTACTACAATATATTGTCCTCCATGCTATTGTTGCTTCTGCCTGTGTGCTACAGAAAAAGAATAGCAGTAATCAATATCTCTCATAGCATATCATCATAACAGATACTCACTCCCCCAGCCATAGCTCAGAGAGAACTGAAAATGAGAGACAGAGGGGAAAATTGGTGAAAATAAAGGATACAACTCATAAAGGCCAAAAATAGATTTTAAACCCCCTAGCACTATTACGTTTTTCATCTTTATCTATTCATCTATTTATCTGTTGTCAAAATGTGTAAGGTTTCCCTTGTACTTTGCTAAAAATTAAACAAACTGTATATATTTCATTTTAGAAAGGAGATTGGGAATACAATCTATGTAATAGTCATCCAGCGGAACAAGTTCTTGGTTTGACCGTAAATTCCCGAGCAGCCGATTCTAATGTTCCCCCAATCATCGCGGAAACATACATGAATGCTGACACAAGCAGTTTCCCTTCTCCAATGATTGTGTATGCGACGGTCACCCAGGGACTTGCTCCAGTTCTACATGCAAAAGTTACTGCATATATTGAGCCGCAGAACGGAAACGTGATTACGCTCCCACTTTTGGACAACGGTGCAGGTTAGTTCTCGTGATATAGTGTTATTACATGTTCATGCATGTGGTATTGGCTAAGAAAGACATATTAATAAGGTAAATGACTTCTACATTGTCCTTATACGTACAGTAGTATTTCATAGTCATGGTGGTACGGCCATCAGATCCAACCCGTAATCAGAAAACCTCTATAGTGTATATTTGCACATTTTGATATCATTCAGCCGTTCAACAATTTGTTTCAGGGAACTTTAGTGTTGCCGGAAAAGTAAAACTATTGCATGATGAAGGTTCTAAAGAACAGTCTATGTCCGACACCTGCTGGTGATTAGTAGTGCTGCAGTCTTTATTCCTAAAGGCAAACTGTTGTGTGATAAAATGCTGCTAACTTGCAGTTATGGGGTTAATCTGCAGGTTAATAGTGTTCTAAAGATGTGTGGTCGCCGCACTGAAAGTCCTGCTGCAAGTGGGGGGAATGAACTTTATTCCTCCTGGTAGCCTCGGGCTTTCAGTCAGAGAGGTGTGTCCGGTGTCTCTTCAGTCACTGCTAAATGCATAGTGAGCGGCGTCTGTAACTGCTCCCTGCCACTGACTGACAGCCTGCTCTGTACTGATGCACTGCTAAGCATGCTGTCAGTCAGTGTTGGGGAGTAGTCACAGTCAGAGATGAGGGAACCTAATGGTGCTGAACCCGGACTTATCCCGGAAATCTGTAACCGCTCCTCGCCACTGACTGACAGCCTGCTCTGTACTGATGTACTGCTGAGCCTGCTGTCAGTCAGTGTTGGGGAACAGTCACAGCCAGAGATGAGGGAACCTAATGGTGCTGAATTCCGAACACAAGCTTATCCCAGAAGTCCATTTTACTGTTCGGATGGAGAGAGTCTGTGGGAGTACTCTGCTTCCTCTAGCAGCCCTCTAGCCCTTACTACTACCATTTTACAGCATTAAAGTTCGGGTCCCCATTGACTTCTGTCGGGTTCAGGTAGAGTTCTGGTACCTGATTCGAGCTTTGGACTGAAGTTCAGGTGAACCTGAACATCCATGGGTCCGCTCATCCCTCGTCCCAGCCTTCCATCACTATGCATTGAGCGGTGACTGAAGCTGCAACGGCAACGTGGCTGTGACTGAACGACTGAGGCTGCCAGGAGGAAAAACATCCATTTCCTCTGGTAGCCTGGATCTGAGTGGGGGGGCTGCATGACGTTAGAGCACTGTTAACCTGCAGATATGGGGTTAATCTGCCAGTTAATAGCGTTTGGGGACATGACACACTGCCTTTAAAAGCTATGGACACCATTGACACGGAAAGAATCATTTTTACTTATGTTAGTGATTAAGTTCAGTTATTATTATGCTTTGCTTATATAGGGCTGTCATATTCTGCGGCACTTTACAGACATTATCATCATTGTACCCATTGGGGCTCACAATCTAAATTCCCTATCAGTAAGTATTTGGAAGAAACCGGAGAACCCGGAGGAAACCCACAAACACGGGGAGAACATATAAACTCCTTGCAGATGTTGTCCTTGGTGGGATTTGAATCCAGGACCCAGCGCTGCAACACAACAGTGCTAACCACTGAGCCACTGTTTATTAATT
Source organism: Ranitomeya variabilis (assembly GCF_051348905.1). Classification (NCBI taxonomy): domain Eukaryota; kingdom Metazoa; phylum Chordata; class Amphibia; order Anura; family Dendrobatidae; genus Ranitomeya; species Ranitomeya variabilis. Next base: position 63,193,820 of record NC_135239.1, on the reverse strand, counting down.
ATATTAAAAATAAAAGTTTCCTTCTGGAGTCTTCACTCCTTTATTAATTTTCAGACTGGTTTGGAACCTGATCCAAGTCTAATTTTTTTTTTCTTGTGGAAATATCCCTGCCAGTAATACAGGCTGGATGTGAGCTCTGTGTGTATCCAGGGTGCTGCTGTCTTCACTTAAAGTATCAGCAAAGTTCCAATACTGTACTTTCCTCTCCACGTGCTTTCCTCTGTATCTATAGTTTGTCTTCTCTGCTCTCCATAAAACCTTAGATACTTTCCCCACTGCCCACTGCAGATCTGTGTCCAACCACTTTCCTCTTGCCATCTCCAATGGCCCCTACACACACTAAATAGGTGTCAGCCTAACGCCAGTTTAACCAACACCGATCTCTTCCAACTCCCATAATCATAGGAATATTTGACTCAGCTGAAAGCAAATGAACAATACAGAAGCATTCTGTGTGAAGGTGTACATAGTGTTTAATTTGTGAGATTACATCAGACTTTGTAAAATTGATATTAAGTTATGCAATCACAGTATTAAAGTGTTGATATTTTGTTTAAATAAACTTTGCTTTCTTTGAAGGTGCCGATATTATCAAGAATGACGGAATATATTCCAGATTCTTTACAGACTTTAATGGAAATGGCAGGTACAACTTGAAAGTGCGTGTAGAAAGTCATGAGAAAGACAGCAAAGCCACCATCCCAAAAAGCCGGGTGCTATACCTTCCTGGTTATGTTGAGAATGGTAAGATTATCATGTAAATGCCAATATTATAATATCAGTCTAAGTCCGGCGTCACACCTAGTGTAGGAAAATACGGTCCGTTTTTTTACGGCCGAGATACGCAGAAAAGTTCCTGAAGAGTGATCCGTATTCAATGCGAGGATGCGATTTTTTTCTCCAAAAATTATCCGTGTGTCATCTGTATGGCGAAATTTTCTCACCGGCTTGCAAAATGGACATAGAATGGATCCATGGGCTCAAATATTCGTGAAAACATATATACAGTCATATATATGTCAGTGAGACACATACAGTACAGACCAAAAGTTTGGACACACCTTCTCATTTCAAGATTTTTCTGTATTTTCATGACTATGAAAATTGTAAATTCGCACTGAAGGCATCAAAACTATGAATTAACACATGTGGAATTATATACTAAACAAAAAAGTGTGAAACAACTGAAAATATGTCTTATATTCTAGGTTCTTCAAAGTAGCCACCTTTTGCTTTGATGACTGCTTTGCACACTCTTGGCATTCTCTTGATGCTAAAGAGACTTTTAAATGAGAAGGTGTGTCCAAACTTTTGGTCAGTACTGTATATATATATATATATATATATATATATATATATATATATATATATATATATATATACATATATATATATATTATTACTTGGAGAATATAGAGTCAAAAATAGCCCAAAGAGAATACTATTAATTCATGTTTATTAGAAATTCTATTTAGCATATAAGCACATACATAATACATGTGGAAAAGCTTCATATCAAAAAGCAATAATTGTGACTAAATCCTTGAGTGCAACCAGTACATCAGGTATACAGATCAGGGCACAATAGTAATAATAATATAGTTTATATGTTACAGCAAGTAATAGTAGTAAACTCCATCTAGGTATGAAGATGCATGGTAGTCAAAACAAGTGTTGACAGCTAACAATAGTGCTAACAGCCTAACCATGCATACATGCATGCTTTGCAACATATAGAATATAAAAAAGTAGAGATTAATTACCCATGAAAGTTCTGGTGAGCCCGTCTGGATCCTGGATGTGTACCCCAACGCGCGTTTCGCGTGTATGTATAACCGCTTCCTCAGGGGTATATATATACACTCACTGGCCACTTTATTAGGTACACCTGTCCAACTTCTTGTTAACACTTAATTTCTAATCAGCCAATCACATGGCGGCAACTCAGTGCATTTAGGCATGTAGACATGGTCAAGACAATCTCCTGCAGTTCAAACCGAGCATCAGTATGGGGAAGAAAGGTGATTTGAGTGCCTTTGAACGTGGCATGGTTGTTGGTGCCAGAAGGGCTGGTCTGAGTATTTCAGAAACTGCTGATCTACTGGGATTTTCACGCACAACCATCTCTAGGGTTTACAGAGAATGGTCCGAAAAAGAAAAAAAATCCAGTGAGCGGCAGTTCTGTGGGCGGAAATGCCTTGTTGATGCCAGAGGTCAGAGGAGAATGGGCAGACTGGTTCGAGCTGATAGAAAGGCAACAGTGACTCAAATCGCCACCCGTTACAACCAAGGTAGGCCTAAGAGCATCTCTGAACGCACAGTGCGTCGAACTTTGAGGCAGATGGGCTACAGCAGCAGAAGACCACACCGGGTACCACTCCTTTCAGCTAAGAACAGGAAACTCAGGCTACAATTTGTACAAGCTCATCGAAATTGGACAGTAGAAGATTGGAAAAACGTTGCTTGGTCTGATGAGTCTCGATTTCTGCTGCGACATTCGGATGGTAGGGTCAGAATTTGGCGTAAACAACATGAAAGCATGGATCCATCCTGCCTTGTATGGAGCATCTTTGGGATGTGCAGCCGACAAATCTGCGGCAACTGTGTGATGCCATCATGTCAATATGGACCAAAATCTCTGAGGAATGCTTCCAGCACCTTGTTGAATCTATGCCACGAAGAATTGAGGCAGTTCTGAAGGCAAAAGGGGGTCCAACCCGTTACTAGCATGGTGTACCTAATAAAGTGGCCGGTGAGTGTATATATATATTTAATACAGAGCTAGATAGCAGAAAAGCCGGTAATTCAATTGCCAGCTTTTTCTTTCTCCTTATTAAACCTGACAGGATATGAGACATGGTTTACATACAGTAAACCATTTCATATCCCTTATAATTTTGCATATTCCTCACTAATGATGTAAGAAGTGTCTGTGTGCAAAATTTGGTGGCTCTAGGTGTTAAAATAAAGGGTTAGATCACGCAAAAAAAATAGCGTGGGCTCCCGCGCAATTTTCTACGCCAGAGTGGGAAAGCCAGTGACTGAGGGCAGATATTCATAGCCTAGAGAGGGACCATGGTTATTGACCCCCCGTGGCTAAAAACATCTGCCCCCAGCCACCCCAGAAAAGGCACATCTGTAAGATGCGCCTATTCTGGCACTTGGCCACTCTCTTCCCACTCCCGTGTAGAGGTGGTATATGGGGTAATGAAGGGTTAACGTCACCTTGCTATTGTAAGGTGACATTAAGCCAGGTTAATAATGGAGAGGCGTCAATAAGACACCTATCCATTATGTCTATAAAGACATGGCTGGGTGAGTTTGGTACAGAAGAAAATGACCGGCTGCACAGAGCCTGGCCCTCAGCCCCATGCAACACTTTTCAGATTAACTAGAAACGATGGATTTAATATTCAGCACTAGGTGTAATATGTAGGCACCCTAATACTTTTGTCCATACAGTGTATACATCTAGTACATCATTGTTTTCCCACTTGTCGCTATGCTGTATGATGTTGATGATATTGATGTTCTATTCCCATCTGTCACCTTTACCTGATTTTTTTTCTTTATTTTTTCACAGGTGTATTAGTCAGTAACCCTCCAAAACCAAAAATTACCATTGAGGATCTGAATTTGGGAAATTTTAGCCGTACAGCCGCAGGAGGTGCTTTTGTAGTATCAAATGTGCCATCGGGTCCCTTACCGGATGTCTTTAAGCCTAGTAGAATCACCGATTTGGGGGCAGAGTTTCAGGACCAAATAGTTGTGCTGTCTTGGACAGCCACCGGTGATGATGAAGATAAAGGAAATGGTATGTGCTTTTTCTAATTTCTGAACATGCATTATTTTCATGTTTTATGTGACGTGAACATTTCACTATTTTATCTGGATGGTACAATATTATACTGGGTAAGGCTAGGTTCAGATTGCGTTAGTGCAATCCGTTTAGCGCGAGCGCTAGCGGATTGCGCTAATGCAATGTCTTTTTCGGGGCCGCGTTCAGGGGTCGCGTTAATGTCCCCGCTCTCGCAGATCCCCGATCTGCGAGAGCGGGGAACGGACCTCTGGTGCGCCGCGGACGCTGCAAGCAGCGTCCGAGGCGCGCTACAAAAGACCGGCACATCGCTAGCGCGTGCCGAAAATGACACGCGCTAGCAATGCGCTCTAACATTGCCGGCAATGGGAGCGCTAACGGACGCGGTGCACGGCGTTAATTTCGCCGTGCAACGCTGTCCGTTAGCGCTATCCCATTAACGCAATGGGAACATAGCCTAAGAATAAGTCTCAAATGGAAGCACATTTTTATTCAAAATATCCTAAAAGCTACACTGACCATCACCCATGATAAATTAGATCTGATAATCTTGAAAGGAGAAGCTAGATTTTCCTTCAGTGTGACCTCTCATATGTGATTTGCACACTTAATGTAACTTGCCGAATAGTGGCTCATCCTGATTTTTGTCAATTTTCAGTGAAAAACTATAACCCCTGCTTCACTGAGAGAAGCAGGAAGAATAGCTAGATGGCATGTAACCGTAAGGGTGAAAATCACGTATGAGTGGTCATGTGCTACCTGCTGCAACTGCAAGCAGAATTGCATCGTGACAGCGAGTATGTTACGCATTACATGGATTTGGCATGATACGGTAATTAGTGTTATAATGAATGCCCAGAAACATCATCAGTATGTGAACACATCACCAGAACCATCATAAGTACTTGAATACAGCAGCAGAAACGCCATCAGTACATACTGTAAATGCATAACCAGAACCACCATCAATACATGAATACAGCACCAGAACTACAACTATTACTACATGAATACAGAACCAGACTGCCATTAGTACATGAATATAGAACCAGAACCACCATCACATATATGTTTTATGAATGGAACCGTGGTCCTTTATAGTCTATGGGTACATTCACTAGTTAATTTTTTCTTGTGGACTTATTTTGTGATTTTGATCCAGTTTGTGAATTAAAATTACCTATTCAAATCAATGGGTCTGTGAAAAAAAACAGACAGCACTCAAATACCATCCAAATTCTGTTCAGTTTGTACTTTTTAATGAGTAAGAGGAGCATGGAATTATTTTTTTTTTTTTAAGGAAAATGGATGACACACTGATGGTGCAAAGCAAAAATACATGAAAATCAGATTTAACATATGTATAAAAACAAAAATCAGACGTCTGAATGATGTCTCAGGAAGGGAGGGAACCACATAGAAAACTGAAAACAGAAAATTAGCCAAAATTAAAAGTCTCATAGTTTGGAAAATTATTAATTTGGCTGTAAACATTTTTGTTCCCTTTTTCAATTAAGAAACATTCCCATTGCATTGGTATATTGGGTCACAGACAAGTAACCTAAAAGCAATAGCCTTGGTCAGAGGTTAATAGCTGGGAATGAGCAGGAATATAGCTATAGGACCAGGATCTGCACTAAGGCCGCTATGCCACAAGTTCAGTATTATAAATGGTTGAGTCCTGTTACAGATTTGGCATTGGGCACTTATTAATGATCATTTGGTTTCTTGATGAATTTTTGGTTACCTGTGTGTTCCGGCTTGCATGATATATAACGTCACGATGGTGCTCCCATTTTCAGGGCTGGTCTGATAAAATGACTCGTGAAGTAAAAAAAAACCAAAGGGTAATTTATAATAATAAACTTAGACAATTACATGAAATTAAGTCTATGAAGAGTTGTATATGATGTAGTTTCTGTAGTTTTTGATGGTTTGCATCTTTTTCATTTTTAGCCACCAGTTACGACCTACGAATGAGCCTGAACAGCACCACGCTCGTTGATGACTTTGAGAAAGGCACACCGGTCAATATTTCCAGTCTTACGCCATCACAGTCCGGTTTACGGGAAGAATTTCGCTTCACTCCTCACAATACTACTATTAAAAATGGCACCATATTTTATTTTGCATTAATTGCTATAGACAAGGTAGATCAAAAATCGGAGCCGTCTAATGTGGCAAGGGCAGCCCTGTTCTTACCGAGAAACTCGGCCAACGGCGTGTTAGGAACAGGAAACACGCTGATTTTGACTCTTTTGATGACAATTGTTGCTTTCCATCTCTGAAGCACAAGTTGAATGATCGAAAACAAGATTTTGGACTGAAGCGGACTAAATACCTATGTAGGACATATACATATACTTATCGATCTGTTTCATCACTGGTTAGAGAAGAGAGCCAGTGCCGTGCAGTAACCTTCCATGGAAACTTCCCTGTGCGCTTGTATGAGGCTCATACCATTTTACAACTCCTAGACAACATATCAATGTCTTCCTAGTCATTTCTTATACATGGAATGATGGAAAAACAGAACTATTGAGGAGGACAATGGTGCAGCGGCACGCAACGCTCCAAACACTGACCTTGGTATTTCTGGAATATGTCCCCTATTATGTATGTGTATGAATGAGCCAGTTGTATTTTCATTCTTCCTTACTGACTTTTCAACACATTTTGATGCAAAAAATTACAATACTTCTTTCGTTTTAACAAAATTACTGTATGTAATTTTCACTTATTCCAGCCCACATTAGTCCTGATGGTCTAGAGGGCTATCAGTAGAGAGGAGACCATCATCATCATCATCATTCTCTTTTATGCTCTTTCCCAGCCAATTGGAACCATGTAAAAGCAAATCCTAAACGCAGAGATTGATTGCTTATTTAGTATATTTTTTTGTTTTTAGCTTTTATTTGCTCTAGTCGAGTGTCTTTAGAAGGTTCTGGAAACCCAATGAGTTGATAAACCTTATGTAGCACTAGTATACTCAACAACATCTCAATCTCAGAGCTATACCTGACATATCAGTTATGATAAATATATAGACCTGTGTAAAAAATGTAAAATATGGGGAAAAAAACACGGAAAAATGCCAAATCTTGATATAGAAAATCTAAGGTCTGATGCAGAAAAGCTGAGTTGTGCGCATGGAGGCTTTATTATGGAAGCATCTGGAGTCCCAGCAGATCTGGATTCAGGCTTACCCAGCTACATTACATGACTATGTGTTATCTTAAAGTGAGCCACCCAAAAAATGGAGGTACAACATCTATAGCGTCTTGCCAAATGCTTCCATTTTTCTAATAGAGTGACATCTGATGATATTTAGGAGGGCACCGTCAGTGCCAGAAGCACAACCATTTTACTAGGAACAGATAAAGCAATCTCCAGAGAATGGGGATGTACGTTCACTAATTTATTTAGTTTTTCTTTTTTATTTATATCTCTATTTCTAGAGTAGTGATCCACTGGATGATCGGCTGTGTATCTGCTTAGGTATTAAATATTACTAAGATGTATACTGGTGGATGACACTGTACAAGGAGCACTGGAAGTCAGTATTCATGTCACACCTAAATGGAAATATCAGGGAACCGTACAAACCATTGATGTACAATTGTATCATGTACAAATGAAGGATTGATCAGGTCGGAACAGAGATATTAAGAAAAGTGTTCATTATAAGGCTGTTTGCTTCGATGCCATAGACTGTGAATAGAGCAGCAGAGGGCTCACTTAGGCAAACTGCTCCAACCATTGTGATAGGAAGAAAAGATGTCCTCCACTCTGGCGATCAGTGGTAGGGCCATGTATCAGACCGCCATGTCCTCGCATTCACCAGTGAATATGGATAGGGTAAATAGAGATTAATGAATATATGTACTGGCCCCTTGCCCAGGTCAGTAGTCCGTGTCCGCTGGACGGGAGCCAGAGAGCTGCCCCTTACCTGCCACCAGCCACAACTCCTCTTCTGATTAGCCAGCCTGGCACCATATCTTAGGTGCGCCACATCACAACAATAACGTAAACCCAGGACGGCTAATCAAAAGATGATGTCGGCAGGTAAGAAGTTATTCCCAGGGCTCCTGTCCAGCTGTCACAGAGTACTGACCTGGATGTGAGACCAGGGTCTTGTGAATTTATGCTCTGATCTCATCATGGTAATAATTGCTTTAGGCTGAAATATCCATTTATAAAGCTACATTTAAATCAGTATATTACAGGGAATCTGTTAGTAAGGGTTTGCTATGTAAACTGAGAGCATAAATAAGTAGGGGCAGAGACCCTGATTCCTGCGATGCATCACTTACTGGACTGCTTATTGCTTTAATGAAATCACTGCTTTATCAGTAGGAGATTATCACTAGAGGACCAGTTGTTTTGTGCCATGTTGTCCTCCTGCTCTATATAACCCTACTCCCACCATTGATTGTCAGCCTTTTATTTATACTGTGCATAGGCAAAAAGCTGCCACTCAATGGTGGGGGTGGGGTTATATACATCTCAACAATCACAGCACTGCTACACCTGCAAAAACAGGGATTTTATTAAAAAAACTGCAACAAGAAGCCCAGTAAGTGATACATTGCTGGAATCAGGGTATCTGTCCCTTCATCATGCTGCTCTCAGCTTACATATCAAAAACAGTTTATAGCAAAGACAGATTCCTTTTAATTAGATGTGCTATTCAGATAAGCTGGGAAAGGAAAGCAAATAACATATGTATATTTTTATTACAAAGATTTATATTTTTGGGATTTGGTGGTCGTTTGTAAAGTGCCTGAAATAAATGTGAATAAAACCTTAAAGTTGCTGATTCTCTAATGTCATTGTTTTCCACAACCTGTAAATTTTACATTTGTTCCTTGTAACATTTATAAATCAATTAGACATGGTAGCAGTAATATCATTGTGGATGTGGGTTTGGGACCGTTTATTAGCATCCAGTACAACAACTGAACAATTCATAATCTCAATTACTGTACATCGGTGTTTGTTGGCCAAAACTAGGAGTGAATCCAAAATACAAAGGACTTGCAAATCTCTCAATCATAGTTTTCTGTTTGGTTTTGGTTTACAAACACTGATGCAAAATACTTCCTTGTGAAAGTGGATTTGTAGTAAAAATGAGGGAATTTTCACAGAGAAAGGTAATTTTGGGGTGAATGAAAAACTGCTCACAGAAAAAATCCCCCAAAAAATATTAAAAATTAACCTTTATTAAGCCAATTGATTAAAAAAGACCCAAAACACATGTGCACTTGCAAAAACCATCACCAAAACACAATCAAACAATAGGAAAGGCCGGGACAGTGCCAAGCCCTACACTCACTGAATGCACCCTGCCTACTTGCGGAGGTTGGCACCCTGTTATCCTGCGCAATGGCGCCCCCGCTCCTCGCCGGCTCTCCCTGCTATCCCTGCAAAACCCTGTCTGGAAAACGGGATTGAAAAAGATCATCCATACGGGTGTACAGAAATGAATTAAATTGATGACAATGTCTGGGTGAACCTATACGACTATCTGGCTAGAGATAATAATCTTTTAATAGCTAGATAAGCTTAGAGTAGGAGAAAGTGCTAAAGTGCTGTATTAAAAAAATGATGTTTTAAAAGATCCTAATGGAAACATATGCATATATATTCTCTTAGTTGGTTAAATATATTGGGAACCCCTCTCAAGATGCTGTCCCAATATTTGTAAGAAGACAATTATTGTGCTACACACTCATACTTCATATAGCCGCACATTGCCATGATGAACTTTATACAATGTCAAAGACAACCAACCGGTTGATAGATACCGTTCAATATATTTGCATCAGATAGATCCCTTTCTGTTCAGTCAGAATAAACCATCTTAACTCAAAAGAATCCCTTTTCACTCAACGCGTTTCCCCTCTTCCTTCTTTCTAAAGAGGTTCATCAGGAGTACAACCAAATATCAAAGGGTTACTTAGCTTTATATGTTTTTCATCATTTTGAGCGATATGGATAGCTGCACCACCGGGCCGATCCCCTATCTATGTAGCGCTTACCGACAAGTGCCCAGTTTGTGCGTTTTATGGACTGTAACTAAGTACCAAACAGATATCACCTGAATAACTTCCACAGTACGGATTAGATGTGCTTCCGGTCTCACCCACGATGGTAATGATGACGTATACGTGATGTAATGAGACGGCGTCAGGCGGACAGAGCGCGCACGTATCACGTAGGGGATAGGGGATCGGCCCGGTGGTGCAGCTATCCATATCGCTCAAAATGATGAAAAACATATAAAGCTAAGTAACCCTTTGATATTTGGTTGTACTCCTGATGAACCTCTTTAGAAAGAAGGAAGAGGGGAAACGCGTTGAGTGAAAAGGGATTCTTTTGAGTTAAGATGGTTTATTCTGACTGAACAGAAAGGGATCTATCTGATGCAAATATATTGAACGGTATCTATCAACCGGTTGGTTGTCTTTGACATTGTATAAAGTTCATCATGGCAATGTGCGGCTATATGAAGTATGAGTGTGTAGCACAATAATTGTCTTCTTACAAATATTGGGACAGCATCTTGAGAGGGGTTCCCAATATATTTAACCAACTAAGAGAATATATATGCATATGTTTCCATTAGGATCTTTTAAAACATCATTTTTTTAATACAGCACTTTAGCACTTTCTCCTACTCTAAGCTTATCTAGCTATTAAAAGATTATTATCTCTAGCCAGATAGTCGTATAGGTTCACCCAGACATTGTCATCAATTTAATTCATTTCTGTACACCCGTATGGATGATCTTTTTCAATCCCGTTTTCCAGACAGGGTTTTGCAGGGATAGCAGGGAGAGCCGGCGAGGAGCGGGGGCGCCATTGCGCAGGATAACAGGGTGCCAACCTCCGCAAGTAGGCAGGGTGCATTCAGTGAGTGTAGGGCTTGGCACTGTCCCGGCCTTTCCTATTGTTTGATTGTGTTTTGGTGATGGTTTTTGCAAGTGCACATGTGTTTTGGGTCTTTTTTAATCAATTGGCTTAATAAAGGTTAATTTTTAATATTTTTGGGGGATTTTTTCTGTGAGCAGTTAAAAATGAGGGAATAGTGAGGTCAGGCCCGTTCTGGAATACTGTGTCCAGTTCTGGGTACCACATTTTAAAAAAAGACATAGAGAAACTGGAGCAAGTTCAGAGAAGAGCTACCAGGATGGCAAGCGGACTGCAAAGTATGTCCTATGAGGAACGATTAAAGGATCTGGGGATGTTTAGTTTGCAAAAAAAAAGGAAAAGAGGAGACTTAAAGTGAACCTGTTGACAGGATTTTGCTAAGCAAACTACAGTATCAGGTTGGCACTGTTAAACTAATTAAAATTATGCCTGGGGTGAAGAATCCGTCTTGTGGTTCTTGTGTAATCAGTGTTAGAGGTTTTCCGCTAATGATATGCCCGTGCTCTGGGGTAGGACTGTAGGCAGAGTGTTATCTTCCTGCTCTAAGCCAGAGAAACCAAGAAGAGACCTGCCCACAGGCCGTCCCGAAGCACAAACATGTTCCTCATCATAGAGACAGAGACAGACTGTGCTTCGGGGCGGCCTGTGGACAGGTCTCTCCTTGGTTTCTCTGGCTTAGTGCAGGAAGATAAGACTCTGCCTACAGTCCCACCACGGAGCACGGGCATTTCATTAACTGAAAACCTCTAACACTGATTACACAAGAACCACAAGACGGATTCTTCACCCCAGACATAATTTTAATTAGTTTAACAGTGCCAACCTGATACTGTAGTTTGCTTAGCACTGATTACACAAGAACCACAAGACGGATTTGTTCACCTCAGGTATCAGTTTAATCAGTGTAACAGCGCCAACCTAACAATGTCTGTAGTTCACTTAGCAAAATCCTGTGGACAGGTTCACTTTAATAGCTGTCTACAAATAACTGAAGTGATGTTACAGTGTAGAGGGATCATTTCATTTGAGATCTAGAGGGATTGTTCTCATTTGCACATGGAAACGCGAGAAGCAATGGAATGAAACTGAAAAGGAGAAGATACAGATTAGATATTAAAACCAAAATTTGACAGTGAAGGTGATCAATGAGTGCAACAGGCTGCCACAAGAGGTGGTGAGTTCTCCTTCAATGGAAGTCTTCAAATAGAGGCTGGACAGACATCTGTCTGAGGTGGTTTAGTGAATCCTGCATTGACTTGCCACTACAACTGGTTGAGCTCCCAAATATTTGTAACTTTCAACCTGCTCCACTTCCGGACCAGCAATAGTGACAGGTAGACCTTCAATATTTCTTCTGCTATAGTTCACCACCAGCTCAATAGGTTTCTTTATGGTTAATTGTATATAGTTAGACTGACACCGATCCACAAAATCCGACACCACCCTCCTATATTCCTCATTACCCCGGCCGCCCTAACGCACCCGACTACCATGGTGTCATGCAATTGGAGGTGGCAAAAATCAGATATATAGTGAAAATCTGCTGTGTAAAATGAGAAAAGAAAGGGCGACAGCAGCGTTCCCAGGTCACCTACACTGCTCAACAATCCACCAGACACGACTGCTCGCATCTGTACAATCTGTGGGCTGTCTGACAGGTAGTCCATTATCCAACTTCTCATCGCCTCCTCCACCTTCATATCAGTCATCTTTTTGAGTAATTATATTGGCTGTAAGGTATTGAACGCACTCAAACAACATTGCGCGTACAGTGGTTCCATCATTGTCCAAAAATGAATGTACTGTATGTCAGGCTACTTTCACACTAGCGTTTTACTGAGCTGCGGAGGGCTGCGGACTTCCTCTGTGAAGCCCCGACCACGGCCGCACCTCCGCCGCCCACTTCCACATGCGAGCTGCGTACCTATCTTTAACATTAGGTATGCAGGTGGTGCGGATGTATGCGGATGCCTTCGCATGCGGCGTTTTGATGCTGCAGAGAAAAAAAGAAATTCCCATCAACTTCGTTTTACGCAGGTCGTCGCATCGTCAAAACGACGCATGCAGAGGGATCCGCATACATCTGCACCACCTGCGTACCTAATGCTAAAGATAGGTACCAGGCCGCATGCGGATGTGGGCGGAGCTGAGGGGCCGTGGGCGGGGCTTCACAGAGGAAGTCCGCAGCCCTCCGCAGCTCAGCAAAACGCTAGTGTGAAACTAGCCTAACACAGACATAACGGCATCGTCCATCCCCAATCTATGCTGGTAAGAAAACTGTAGGGGGTCAACAAAAGCCCTCACCCCCGGACTCAAGTAAGCAAGAACTAAGCATTAAAAGGGCTTCATAGAATAAGGCCACAGGACGATAGTCGTTTAGGGATGCTGGGAAAGTAGTCTTCAGAACCGGAACCAGGCAGGAAGTCTTCCATAACACTGGTACCCTCTGTGATTGTAGGCTCCAGTTAAACAGGTACTGACAGGCAGCACACAGCTGGTGCACACACTGTAAGGACACATGGACTGAGACCGTCTGGCCTGCTGCATTACCTTGGCTTAGTTTCCTAAACTGTCTCCTCAAATCACTTTGGGAGACTCTGAAATCAGTCCGTTCAATATATATATATATATATATATATATATATATATATATATACTGCTCAAAAAAATAAAGGGAACACTAAAATCTCACATCCTAGATATCATTGAATGAAATGTTCCAGTTGTAAATCTTTATTCATTACATAGTGGAATGTGTTGAGAATAAAACCTAAAAATGATCAACGTAAATCATAACTAATATCCCACAGAGGTCTGAAGTTGGAATGATGCTCAAAATCAAAGTGGAAAATGAAGTTACAGGCTCATCCAACTTCAGTGGAAAAGCCTCAAGACAAGGAAATGATGCTCAGTAGCATGTGTGGCCTCCATGTGCCTGTATGACCTCCCTACAATGACTGGGCATGCTCCTGAAGAGGCGGCAGATGGTCTCCTGAGGGATGTCCTCCCAGACCTGGACTAAAGCATCCGCCAACTCCCGGACAGTCTGTGGTGCAACGGGAGGTTGGTGGATGGAGAAAGACATGATGTCCCAGATGCGCTCAATCGGATTCAGGTCTGGGGAATGGGCGGGCCAGTCCATAGCTTAAATGCCTTCATCTTGCAGGAACTGCTGACACACTCCAGCCACATGAGGTCTGGCATTGTCCTGCATTAGGAGGAACCCAGGGCCAACCGCACCAGCATATGGTCTCACAAGTGGTCTGAGGTTCTCATCTCGGTACCTAATGGCAGTCAGGCAACCTCTGGCGAGCACATGGAGGGCTGTGCGGCCCTCCAAAGAAATGCCACCCCATACATTACTGATAATAATAATGATGTATATAGCGCCAACATATTCCGCAGCACTTTACAATTAAGCGGGGACATGTACAGACAATAAATTGCTGCGGACGTTTTTCCTTCTCTTTCAAACGCAGTCATTACTTTGGAGACAGTACCTCTTGACACGCCAAGCATTCGGGCACTTTCTGTTACACTAGCGCCTGCCATACGAGCACCAACTATTTGGCCTCTGAAAATCTGAGAGGTCTGCCATTGGTATCAGGTTCTCATCAATGTTATTACAATTATGCAAAACAAAGTTAATTTACATACACATAACACATAATCAACGACAAAACATTACCAAATGTCACGGTTTGCAATTTTATCACATGTTCGAAGATTATATTAATATATATATATATATATATATATATATATATATATATATATATACACTGTCATGTAGAGTTTTATCCACTAGAGGGCAACATTACTGTATTTTTCACACTGGCACAGTATGAGGCATGGTGGAACCCAGTAGCAAAGAAGACATTTGTAATTAAAGTCCGTTCTGCAGGTCGGATACACACATGACGGCACAGGATAAAGGCAGGAACGTCAGGGAGAACCTGGGACGGAACCGCTCAGCACCTCGGACCAACAGCATCCGGGTAACTCCCAACATAAAAGCGGCGGGGGGCCGCGCCTGCGCCCTCACACACGGCACGCCGTACGTCCGGCATCTCTATGGTATGACGCACCGCGTTCACTTCCGGTCACGTGCTGTGTGTGGCTGCTGGAGCCGCCCAGAGTGTGACAGCCCCGAGCTGCGGGCGGAGCCTCCTCCCTTATCTGTTCAGCCTGAAACATCAGTCCCCGGTGCCAACTTCAACATGGACTTCAACGTGAAGAAGCTAGCGGCCGATGCCGGCACCTTCCTGAGCCGGGCGGTGCAGGTACGGGAGCCGGGCATGGGGGAGGCCCGGGGCAGTGAGCGCTGTGTGGCTGAGCAGGAGGTGGGGGGTTACATGGTGATACCTGCCTGGCAGTTGGGTGTCACCTGCACGGCCGGCAGGATGGGCATACAGGACCGTGGGAGCCCACAGGTCACATTATGGGGGGGCCCACTGATGTCACTCTGGGCACGGCTGTATCTCTGCTGCCCTGCACCGTGGGTGGTAGGACCCTGCCCTCAGGGTTATTGGGGCCCCTCTTGCCTTCTGTCACTCTGGGCACGGCTGTATCTCTGCTGCCCTGCACCAAGGGTGGTAGGACCCTGCCCTCAGGATTATTTGGGCCCCTCTCTCCTTCTGTCACTCTGGGCACGGCTGTATCTCTGCTGCCCTGCACCGTGGGTGGTAGGACCCTGCCCTCAGGGTTATTTGGGCCCCTCTCTCCTTCTGTCACTCTGGGCACGGCTGTATCTCTGCTGCCCTGCACCGTGGGTGGTAGGACCCTGCCCTCAGGGTTATTTGGGCCCCTTTCTTCTGTCACTCTGGGCACGGCTGTGTCTCTGCTGCCCTGCACCGTGGGTGGTAGGAACCTTCCCTCGGTTATTGGGGCCCCTCTTGCCTTCTGTCACTCTGGGCACGGCTGTATCTCTGCTGCCCCTGCACCGTGGGTGGTAGGACCCTGCCCTCAGGGTTATTGGGGCCCCTTTCTTCTGTCACTCTGGGCACGGCTGTGTCTCTGCTGCCCTGCACCGTGGGTGGTAGGAACCTTCCCTCGGTTATTGGGGCCCCTCTTTCCTTCTGTCACTCTGGGCACGGCTGTATCTCTGCTGCACCGTGGGTGGTAGGACCCTGCCCTCAGGATTATTTGGGCCCCTTTCTCCTGTCACTCTGGGCACGGCTGTATCTCTGCTGCCCTGCACCGTGGGTGGTAGGACCCTGCCCCCAGGGTTATTTGGGCCCTTCTTTTGATTTTTCTTCCTCGCCTTTCTAGACCTTCACCATCTTTATTCTTCGTTCTGCAGCGTTGTATGGGGGCTGCTTCTTATCGTCACCTTTACGGGGTCCACACAACTCTCTGATCTTTGTATTCTGTTGTTTTTGGAGAGGTGACACAGATTCTGTCAGATTTGCAATTTCCGCCTCAGTATGGGATAAATATAACGATATTTTATTAGCGCTGACGCTTTTACTGGACATTGATCTCTTCCTGTGCACGTCTTTAGTATTCGTTTTATTTACGTCTTGGTAAAGCAGGGCGATGTTACGTTGTGTGTATATTCCCTTTAGTGAGCCTGAACCTGCCATCACTTGTATATTGCACCAATGTAAAATGAACAACTCCAATGATCCCAGCATAGAAACCCGTATACAAGCATGGCGGACACTGGCCTACTGTAGACCTCTCCACCTGCCGTCAAATTGTCATCAGCACGCCTCAGTTATGGTGTGAAGGGTGGTGTGTGGAGGTTAGAAGGTACGGCCTCACTTTCTCCCAGGCTTGACAACATCATCGAAGAGCCAAACAGTGGCATTTAAGAGGTTAAGCTGCATTAGTCAGAGCGTATAACACAGCTGCAATCCAGAGTGTGGAACAAGCTCCACTCCCAGGCCGCCTTCATGCATACTATGCGCACATCCACCCTATGTGGATGTTGCAACTTGAAACGAGGGCTGAGTGAACCGTCCAAGCTGTGGCACCTGTCTGGTCCCCATGGGGTCCCAAACCCAGTACTGCCTGCACCCCCATTGTGTAGCAATGTATGATAAGATGTTTCCCCCAGTAACCATGGTCACGTGTACCAGAAGTTAACGCTGGTGACATCACCCAAGTTTTAAGAAAACTAAGTGTTCGGTTTGTCTTCACTTCTTCTTCCAGATGACCCCGTCCTTTTGAGTTGACTCTAGGTATTCAGACGGAATATAATGATGTCCTCAGTGGTTGATGTCTTCTAATGGCTAACTGAAAAGATGGTAACAGCATCTTTTGAGACTTCCTTGGTCTCGTCATCCGGCTTAGTGTAAGACAAAATCTGAAGAGCCACATGAGACTTGAAGAAAGAAATGTTAAGCAGAACGATCAATGTAGGTCAATGTGGCAATAAATATTGGTGCAGATCATAGATAAGGAGAGTGATGAACGTTTGCCTGAGGTCTGGTCCAGGATTGTGATTCCCTCAAAAGGTCTGAGGACATCCATTAACTCGTAGATTGTAAGCTTGCGAGCAGGGCCCTCACTCCTCTTGGTATCTGTTTTTGATCTGTGTTCATTGTTATGCTGTAACGTCTATCGTCTGTACAAATCCCCTCTATAATGTAAAGTACTGCGGAATACGTTGGCGCTATATAAATAAAAATGTATTATAATTAATATAAAATACAGATTCTTCTCTCTGATGTGAGGTTACCTTTCAATACTAGCAAGTTCATTTCTATGATGCTGTAATCTGGGCTTCAAAATACATTTGGCCACAGGTAGATTACCCCCCCCCCCCCCCCCTCCCTTTTTTTTTTTTTTTTTTTTTTTTTTTGTGTGACAGTGAGAATTCATCCTTGTTCTAAGTTTTTGTCCTTTCTCCCCTTCCAATATTGATAGTTTTGCTTCGCGTCACTTCTTATTTCCTGCAGTATTCTATGTCCTGTTGTGTATAAATATGAGACTCTTCACATTTGTTTACTCTATGCCTGATGAAGAGACCGGAGTAGTCTGGAAAGCTGTTATTTGTTGCTATCTTTTCAGTTAGCCATTAAAACCTTAAAAGATATCAACCACTAAGGACTCTCAAGTGTTAATCTTTTTCTATCTATTGGCTAACATGGTACAAAGATATATTTTTGCCATGTGGTCATAACCCTACCACATGGCAGCCACTCTAATCAGGTGTTGCTGGTCTAATTATAGAATTACGCTGCCAAGGAGACTTGTCAGAGCATCCCTAGGACTATAACATAAGTGATGGTTTGTGATCTTCGTATAGGTAATATCAGATGGTGGGGGTCCGACAACTGGCATCACTAATCATTTGATTGAAGGGCTAATGGCACATCAGTCTTGGCACATGACTGAGCATTATATTGTGGCCTTGAATGGTACTGCAGCCTTCTCCAGGGCTTCGTGGGAGTCAGATCAGAACTGACCCGAAAGATAAATAGGTCAGGAATATTCAAGTACCAGAAATCCCACTTTAAAAAGTTTGTCCAAATCTGAAATAAGTCTACTCTTCCTACTGATCTCCCCCCCCCCCCCCCCCTCTGCACCTTTTCCAATGCTTTCCGGTGGTCTACATACTTGATTTCTGGCTATGTGGGGCGTGTGACCTTTGTAGTGGTGACCAACAAATGGCAGTCTGACACTATTGTGAAGTGCACGTTGTGTCAAACACTCCCAGTGTATGCTGTAAAAGAATAGTGCTCCATTCCTCTACGTCCATGGGTGGGATATGCATAGGTTGGGTATATAAAGTGATATGTTATGTCTCTCCTCACTTATTCCTCCTTCACTGATTACACATCCTTGGATGTGAATATCCCTGTAAGGCCACGTTCAGTATTTGGTCAGTATATTACATCAGTATTTGTAAGCCATAATCAGGAGTGGAACAATCGGCGGAAAAGTATAATAGAAACATATGCACCACTTCTGTATTTATCACCCACTCCTGGTTTTGGAGTAAGATGCTGAACTTATAAACGTGGCCTTAAACTGTGCATTTATTATATTTTCAGACATGTGGAATATACGCAGTGGATTTTTATGCCTTTCAGTTTTCCGGATAGATCGGCTGCATATTACAATACAATAATTTGGATGTGATTATACAAGGCCTCATCTAGACACTGCTGAGAAGCGAACCTTGAGCGAGGCTGTAGATCTATGATTTTGAACTGTATGACCGAACTGCAGTGGAAAAGTCACATTGCATACATTATTGTGGTGTTGGAGGGTTGGCGATTCCTGCTCTTTTCACCTGAGTATTGTGGTTTCAGTGAGTTATCGATACATTGATGTATAATTGGAAAGATGGATGGCAATGACTTGTAATTCAGTCATGATGTTCGCTGCTGCTCTTGACCAGGGTGTAGTACTACTTGTGATTACACCATCTACAAGAAGAGCTCATAGGCCATACTATTTGTCTGTCATTTACAAAGAGAGGTAGTAGGCAGCACTATCTGTGCCTTAATCATTTGCAGGGAGAGACACAGTACTATCTGTGCCTGCTCGCTTTTTTTTTTTTCCTTCGTAAGATGTTATTTAATCAGAAAATTGCACTGAAACCAAAGCAGCGATGGTGTCGCCTAGGAACTGCTATGCATAATCTTGTAAAAGAAAATCGAGCAGACTTGGTGACACTCAAGAACAAGAGGAATGTCAGGGACTTATTGTAGAGGAAAAAAACATACAGCGTTGTTGTTTTGGATGGAGGTGAGATCAGTGGGTTAAAGGGATTTGTCCAGGCAAAGTAAAAGTGAAAGCAGAAATCAAGCAAAATAATCCTTGTAACATGGTGCCTGCAGGCAGACATCGAATTGTAGAGCCGATGCCATGAGATGGTGGTCCTGACAGCAGATCTACTGTTTACTAATTGTGTCCAGCTCAGGGATTTCTCCGCTGACCCCTTTAGGTTCAGGGTAATATTTGGTACAATGGATCTTGCTGAACAGTGGGTCCTGAGTCTTATAATATTGACTGTCAGCAGCTATCTTTTAGTAGCTCCTTGGAGTGTCATTCTTCTTGTTCCATTGTGTAGTGTTTGTAGCACTAGGATGTAATAATGACATGTGCAGCTAATAAACCTAGGATTGTGGGGATGAGCTCTCCGATGTACATGTTTTGTGTGTCGTATGATCGTGTCATGTGCTCCCAATGGGAAATGGATGAGAACAAGAACAGCTATTCATAATGTCGGATTTCATACATAATGTCAGATATTATGGGTCTTGTGTCTGTTTTCTCTTCTTGAAATAAACTTCAGATCTGTTTCTTAATATGAAGCTTCAACTTTACTGAAAACAGATCTGGCAAAGATCGAAGAGTAAATCCACGAAGCGCAGAAAAGTTTGTGCAGGTAAAGTACATAGCAGACATAGTTGGGTCCAGAAATATTTGGACAATGGCACAAGTTTTGGCATTTTAGCTGTTTACCTAAACCAATTCAACCCCTTAGTGACCCAGCCAATTCTGACCATGATGACTGGGCCAAATCTTTGAAAACTGACCGTGTCACTTTGTGGCAATAACTCTGGAACACTTCAACCAATCCCAGTGTTCTTGTGAATTTTTTTTTTTAACATATTGTACTTCATAATAATGGTAATGTTTGTTTGATCTGACTTGCATTTACCGTATTTATGAAAATATCAGAAATTTGGCAAATCTGTGAAATTTTCACAATTTGCAGACTTTTAATTCTAATACCCTTAAATCAGAGAGATGTTACACAAAATAGCTAATAAATAAATTTTCCACATTTCTACTTAAAATCTGCATCATTTTTTAAATGTTTGATTTTTTTTTTTTTTTTTTTGCTTTGTTCAGATGTTAGAAGGGTTAAAATTTGATCAGCAATTTCTAGTTTTTCCAACACAATTTACAAAACCAATTTTGAGGGTATGTGTCCACGTTCAGGATTCCATCAGGATTTGGTCAGGATTTTACGCAGGTAAAATCCTGACCAAATCTGCACTTGAGGTCACTGGCAGGTCACCTGCGTTGTCCTTGTGGTGGTTCAGCATTGTAAGGACATGCGTTCTTAAGACACGCCGCATGTTCGTTTCTGCGGGTCTGCCGCATGCGCCTTTTAATGCATAGTGGAGACAGGATTTCATGAAATCCCCTCCACTATGCTGTAACATCTGGACGCTGCGTGTTTGACACTGCGGCTCTATGCAGCGACAAACACGCAGAGTTTCCTGAGCGTGGAAATATACCCTAAGAGGCCACATCGCATTTGAGTGACATTGAGGGGTCTATATGGCAGAAAATACCCCAAAGTGACACCATTCTTAAAAAAAAAAAAAAAAAAAAAAAAAGTGCACCCCTCAGTCCTCAAAGCAACATTCAAGAAGTTTATTAACCCTTCTGGTGCTTCACAGGAAGTAAAGCAATGTGGAAGAAAAAAAAATTACTTTTATTCACAGAAATTTTACTTTAGCTCCAACTTTATTTTTCACAAGGGTAACAGGAGAAATGGACCCTAAAAAGTGTGTACAGCTGACACCTACAGGAATAGCCTCCACTGGGCAGTGCTGTTCCCTTATTCTCCATCGCTGTTTTGAACAGCAATGAGGGCATAACTACCCTTAACTGCTGTTTTAATGCTTATCAGCAGTCACTAAGGGGTTAAAGAGAACCTTTTGGAATAAGGTCCCGGTGTGGCATTTGCATTTGGAAGCTGTTGCTGTGAACCTACAACATGCAGTCAAAGGCGCTCTCTGGAAGAGAAACTGACCATCATTGCGCTGAGGAAAAAATCCAATCATTGCAGAAATGTTAGGAGTGGCCAAATCAACGGCTTGGTACTTTCTGCAATAAAAGAGCACACTGAGCTTGGGATCTGAAAAATGCTAGACGTTCTTGGAAGATAAGTTGTGGATGATTGCAGAACCTTTCCATGATGAAGAAAAACTTAAGGCAGAAAGACCCACAAACAAGCAACAACTGAATTCGGCAGCAATAAAGGCAGCAAAGCATCACATCCAGCGTTTTGTGACGCCCATGGCATCCAGACTTAAGGAAGTCATTCCCTGCAAAGGATTCTCTACAAAGTATTTAAAATTACATTATGGTAAAATTTGTCCAATTACTTTTGTGACCTTGAAAAATGAGTAGGCTTTGTAGAAAAACTGGTTGCAATTCCTAAATGTTTCACAAGGTATTTTTGTTCAACCCCTGCTATTAAACACGAAAGGCTACACTTCAGTTGCATCTCGCTTGTTTCTTTTTAAATCGTGGCATGAAGAGCTGTAATGATGGAGACGTGGTCCATGTCGAAATATTCCTGTCCCGGTGTCATCCGTATGATGCAGTGTGGCTGTTCCTGGGTTCTGCAGATCCGTTCCTATGCTCTTCAATATGGCAACTACCAGTAAATGGAGAGGCGCACTCTCGACTCTGTACTAGAGTTGTGCATTTGTTCGGATTCGGTTCTGAATATGATCGGCAGCGAATATTGTTTTTCCAATATGTTGAACACAGCCGAACGTCATTAGTCAATGGGAGTAGAAATTACCGAATATGATCGGAACCGATCATCAAACATACATTCGGCACGAATATGGTAAATTCAGATTCGGCAACCAAATTCACTCAACTCTACATGTGGTTCACAAATGACCCCTAGTGGGGAATAGGTCATCAATGCAAGACTGGTGGTGGTTGGGGAATATTTTACATATGTATGTGGTTACCGTTTAGATTATTGCATTAAGTCTGAAGTCTAGGGTCTTTATTCCTTAATTCATTTTCAGGCTCCCTGACATGTGGTTTGCAGCCTGACCCAGGGTTAGATTTTTCTCTGGCAGTGATAATAGGTGATGTGAGCTCTCTGGGTATTCCGGGGGCTGCTGTCTTCATTAGCTCATGTGCTTTCCTCTTCTTCTACAGCCCGTTTTCTTTGCCCTTCTTGAGACTGCAGATCGTTTTGCCCTTCTTGACGCTTGTAAAGCCTTGTAAAGAATGACTGGAATGTGCTGCTCATGTTCCCCTACTCCTGATGGAAGGGTGTAAACAGTTGCCATAAGCCTCAGCATGCTGCTGTAGTATCTGCTCTGACAATTTACAGCATGACATGTAGAGCCATGTAAAGTCCCGATGCCTAAAATGGGATTTACTGATGACATAGTTATGGGTTGCTGGTGGCTGTTACTTGAGTTTTTTTCACACAGACTTTCCACTTTGAATTGGGTGTTGATTGCACTCCAATATTCACATAAGCTCAAAATACTCTACACTTCTTCTTGACTTTAATGGGTATACCCCATCCATTGCATAGGGAATAACTTGCTGGCAGTCTGACCTATTGGACTGCCAGCGATCTCGAGATCAGGGCTCTGCAACCCGTCCTTAATGGGGCAGAGGTGCGCACGCTAGACCTTTGCTAAATTTCTTTGTCTATAGGACTGCAAGGTATAGTACCCTGTACCTGGGGATGACTTTTTACTTCTCTGGGACTGCTGAAGGTGGCTGAGTGCAGCCCTCCGATACCTGCAGTGTTCTGCTCTTCCTTCCACTGTTTTTGGATGGGGCATTGCAAAGCCCGGTTTTCGGTATTGGGTGGGAGTTGGGTCACCAGCAACCAATAAGATAGCATGTGGAATGACCCATATAATTGGTACCTGTTTAGATAATATTCTGTTAAGTGTTTTGCTTGTCACTTTACTTTAGTTTTGTATCGAACTATGAATTTTCATCATCACAAGCTGTTCTGGGGAGCTCATGGCTTGAAGGAGTTTTCCCTTCATTCGCATCAGGCTGTGGTTACGTGACCTCTTATATGTAAAAGCTTGTAGGATATTACTTTGACTGTCCAGGTCTTTCCCAAGCTGATCCAAATATGCGTGAGAGAGACCTGAGCAGTTGAAATCTTGCTTTACGTGTATGGAGCAACAGTGTTAATTTTATAAGCAAGCTTTACGCCCCGTAAACACTAGGGAAAGTTACCAGATCTGTACACAGGGGCCTGCCTTCTCCCCCCACCCACCCCCAACAGAAGATTTCAGGGTAGTAGCATGGAAGGATTGGGCAGGGGTAACCTGATAACCTCATGTGACTGTATATGTTCCTTAATGCATTATTTGCCTACTGCACAATAAAGACTATCTGTAACTGCTTGTTATGATGGAAGGGACGCTCCAGTGATGACTTGTACTGCATGAATCACCCGCTATTATGGCTGGTATTTCTGTAGACACTTACTCATCCTCACCTTCTTCTGTTCTCCCACAGTTTACAGAAGAGAAGCTCGGCCAGGCAGAGAAGACTGAGTTGGATGCTCACCTCGAGAACCTTCTCGGCAAAGCTGAATCTACCAAACAATGGACCGAGAAAATAATGAAGCAAACGGAAGTATTATTACAGCCAAACCCAAGTAAGATCTCCACCATCACTAGTGCACTTGCAGTGGAACGCCTCTGAGCTACATCTGTTCAGAAAAGAATATAGAGATTTTTCAAGCCGCCCTCCTGCAAATCACATTTCTGATGCAAATATATTTTTTTTCTTCAGACAGCCTTGGTGAGTACCAGTGATGAGCGAATAGCATTGTGCTATTAGGTAGTACTCGGACATTTCATTATCTCATCAGCTGCATGATTTATGGCTGCTGGACAGCCTGAATACATGTGGGAATTCCCTAACAGGCATTCCTCACATGTATTCAGCCTGGCTAGCAGCCGTAAATCATACAGTCTGAGCACTACAAAATGCTCAGAGATCGCCCGAGCAACAATGCTATTCGCTCATCACTAGTGAGTAACCTTAGTATAATAAATGGCAGTGTCTGGGGATATATAGCTATGGAGCGGCTGATATAGCAGACTTGCAGCATTGGTGCCACATCACCCACTTTACAAATGGTTCAATACCTATATACCCCAAAACATGGCTATTTATACTGCTGTCACATCACGGCTGCTTGAGGGGGGAAAAAGAGAAATAACTTTTTTTTTTTTGCCTAAGAAACTTCATACAGGAGATAGAGAGATAGATAGATATATATATATATATATATATATATATATATATATATATCATTCTTCAAAGCAGACAGTGTTTTTATGTTGGAGTCATGGAGCTTACATACTTTCCCAGCTTTAAAGAGTAAGTATGCCGACAGCCCCCTCCATATACATTATCAGTCCCCCCAATATACTGTGTGAGCCCCCACTTGGCCTCACTGTATGTAGACACACATTTACACATAAATAAAAAATGTAAAAACACCTTTCCTTGCTCCCTTCTCCCCCCAGCTCTGTGCTCCGGTCTTTTCTGTGTGCACTGACGCTCCACAGGATATAATGTAGTGACGCCATCATGTCTGCTGTCTGTCGCACACACTGAATGATGGAAGAGGGAGTTGCGGCTCTGTCCACCACCATTATATTCACCGCTATTTACATCCTGAGGATGCCGATGGTGGTCAAATCAGTACACCTGACATGGTGGTGCAGGCCTTCGTCTGTCTCAGTCCTGCGGGCCACACTTTGCCTAGTTGTGGTGTAAGGTTTAGGCAGAAGCTACGGACTAGTCAACAAAGTCAAATGGCCTCCGCCAGCTTAACAAAGTATGATATTTTTTTTTTTTTGTTTGTTTGTTTTTTGAGACCCTGGCGGTTTCATAGTAAAGCATATACGGTGGCTAATCCTATGATTCATGCTGCCCATGGTTCACTCACCATGAATCTCCTGCTGACTCCCTTTAGGCGTCCCAGGCACATGCAATAGTTATTGGCCACATGCTCTCTGACTAAATCTATTCCTCCTGTTTTCTCCCACCTACGATGTACAATTGTTCAATATATTTTGAATGGAAAGAGAAAAAGGCCACATTCAGAGACCACTGATGGCTGCTGGGGCTACAAGGAATTGGGCATGTGGAGAGTCAGTATGCCTAACCCTTCTGTCTCTCCAGATTTACCATTGGGGCTCTCCTACATAGTGGATGGTTGTTGGGTTCAGCCTTTCTGCTTCTAATGCCTAGGAGTCCTCCAACTTTCCTGTCCCTTGTTGTTGAGCATCTTTTCCTGCATAGCGTCATTTCCTCGCGTTCTGCCATTAAACTTGAGTGGTGGGGGTCCCTTTAATGCAAGTCATAGTTTCCTGAGCCATTATTGGAACTCAGCTAATCAGTGATCGGCTCCATTTTGCACCTCTTTTGCCTATGGCTCACGTCTTCCATATTTTAGGGCAGATGTGTTGTCCTGCTGTAGTTGGTGGAGATGGCAGGGCCGTCATTCTGGTGACCTTGTGTGTGCTGATCTCCAGTGCATCCTTCTGTGTACCGCAGGCTTCACTGTACATGTCGTCCACACAATTTCTTAGAAATCCCTACTCTTGGAGTTCTTGTATCTGGACAGTTGTTGTTTGGCTCTTTTTGCTGGTGATTTCCTCTGACATTTTTGCCTTTGTGTTTTTTTTAAACTCCTCAGACTTCTTTATATACAAGGACTTTAGGAACAGGCCATGTGTTTATCTGATAATGGCCGTCTTCCTGTGACCAAATCCCCCTTTTCCTTCCTCTGTTAGACCAGCTCAGCTCTACTGGGATTTTAATATAATATCTTGGAAAGACTGCAACTATTCCGATTGAGAAGCAGTCTCCACACTCATGTGTTTTCAGCAATAGATGGGAAGTTCTGTAGCCATGTCTGCTAGTATAAGGGAGAGCGGAGCAGTCCTGTGCCGTCAGGGAAAACTCTGCATTGTTGTATGTTACTCCTAGCACCCCATGCACTGTAAGGCTCAGTTTACTATTAGCAAATTCCCCGTGGGGGAATGTTGTATTTTTTTTTTAATATTTCCATTAAAAACTTATTTTTTTTTTTCTCATTGTCAAATCCATAGCAGAAATCTAAAGCTAAAACTCCCATTTTCTGCCACTGTACCACTACTTGTATTATCCCCTGAAGTCAGCTTGTATCTGACTTCAGTGTGGAATCCATGTCAGGTGTGAACAGGCTGCCGATCGCTCCATTCATTCTCTATGGGGCTGCTGGAAAAAGCAGAGCTCAGTAGCCCCATAAGGAATGAATGGAACGGCGTTCACACGTGTTCTTCTGTGCCTCATTCTCACGATCGGTGCAGGTATGAACCATTGGATATAAGAACCTGATCATCTATACTGTGGCTACATGATAACTTTTCACCAGAAAACCCCTTTAAATCCTGAAAGGAGCCTGAAAGTGTGAACATGACCTGAACACTTGAGATATATTAAATAATAGATACGTGTACACGAAAGCTGCATTTACAGTAATTCCGTGATCTAGATCTTCAATCCCTGATGTAGGAAATGTACAGACATGCTGACGGCTTCTTTTGAGAGGCTTCCTGGCAGCTGGTTCATGGAAGCGCGTTTACTATCGCGGGGGTAATGTGTTAGTAAATGGTTATCAATTCTGATGTAGTTTAAAGTACAAGTTAAGAATGAAGGAAACTACTAAACAATTTGGATTGTACATGGCATCACAAACATTGGTGGGAAAACTTTAGTGAACTTGTCATATAACTTGAGATGCCACATAGTGACTAGGAACACTGATGCGTCCTCACCACCTTAAGAAGAAAACGTTAGTGCATTGGTAATTCATAGATGGTGTAATACTGTGATGTCCTGTATAAACTGACTTTTGACTGTACTGAAATACAAAATGTTGTAATATATTTACAGAGATTGCTGTGAATGCCATAATGTACAGACATGGGTTCCTTGAAAAAGCGGTTTGACTATGGGCAGCTCTGACTGATGTAATGTAATGGCATATCCTTTTAAAGTGGTTTTCCAAACTTTTAAAATTGATGGCCATTTCTTAGGATAATCAAATCTCCCCTGATTTAATGGCCTATTGGCACACTTTCCAACAGCACTGTGAAGTTTGTAAGTCAAAGCTCCGACTCCTCAATTTCCCAGACTCCGGCCCCACAGCATTGGTCACTACTGAGCATGTGCATAAAGTGCAGCACAGATTTATCTCCACTCCGACTCCACAGCACTGTTCACTACTGAGCATGTACATAATGTGCAGCACAGATTCATCTCAACTCCGACTCCACAGCATTGGTCACTACTGAGCATGTGCATAAAGTGCAGCACAGATTTATCTCCACTCCGGCCCCACAGCATTGGTCACTACTGAGCATGTGCATAAAGTGCAGCACAGATTTATCTCCACTCCGACTCCACAGCACTGTTCACTACTGAGCATGTACATAATGTGCAGCACAGATTCATCTCCACTCCGACTCCACAGCATTGGACACTACTGAGCATGGATCTAAAGTGCAGCACAGATTCATCTCAACTAAAAGCCGAGATCCTAAGATCAGGAACAGAACAGACATTTATAGGACACTTCATAACTTTCCAAAATTATGGAAATATTTACCACACATCCTGCATTGCACTACTGTACCCAATTTATTATATATTTTAGGAGTCGGTCCATTTTATACCGACTCCACAACCCTGCTTTCCAACAAGCTTTATGAAGGGGCTGCAAGAGATTAGCCCTCTGAACTGTGGATGCAAATCTCAGAGCCTCTTCAATGCTTACGTTGGATGCAGGCGATATGGAATTGCCTGTGCTGTATTTTCTTCAGAGGACTTTCCAGTTGTTTTAACATTGTGCCACTCATTTAATTGGAACAACGCTGCAATATATTGAAATATATGAACAACAGAAACCTTCCAGTAACCCATGTACATATTAAAGAGGCTGTGGTGACTGCAAAAGTGCTGTAGCCTCTTCAAGCGGCTGATCAGGTTGGCTGTCGATAGTTGGACCTACACTGACTTAATGCTTATCCTAAGGGTATTTGTCCACGTTCAGTTTTGCTTCAGGCTTTGGTCAGGATTTTATGCAGGTAAAATCCTGACCAAAACTGCACCTGAGGTCACTGGCAGGTCACCTGTGGTGTACCTGCGTGTTTTGCTCATAGTAGCAACATGCTGCGTTTTTAAAAAACGCACCGCACGTGCGTTTTCGTGGCAAACGCATAGTGGAGTCGGGATTTCATGAAATCCCCTCCACTATGCTGTAACATCTGGACGCTGCGTTTTTGACGCTGCGGAACAACTCTGCGTCAAAAACGCAGCGTTTCCTGAACGTGGACACATACCCTAAGAATGCGCAATCAGTTTTTGGGTTTTTATTTTCAAGCTGGGATAACCTGTTTAAAATGGGTCACGGATATCCAGTTAGTTGGGGATTGGCTCCATGTACCCTAGGTAATCAGCTGATTGAATGGGCTGCGGTAAGTGCCGTGTGCTCTGTTTTACCAATTGTGTCCTGTGCGGTTTGCAGGTGCCATGTCTGGTATTGCAGGACAACTAACACCAGTCACAGCCATCCCATTGTACTGGTCTTATCAGGAGACCCCTGCCCTCTACAGAAGATGCTTATAGATGACATTACATGTCATAGACCATGCCAGTGGTCTGACCCTCACTGAAGGATGGATATTCCCAGAGTAGATGTGGCTTTGCATGCCGGTCAGATGTCATTCTCTGGATTGACCGTGGCCCTTGTGTTTGGACCCCACTGATCTCCTTTTGGTGACACATCTAGTTGTTGGCGCTGTGGCAAAAAGTAATCCACTTAATTTTCAGATTTTGGATCACTACTGCATTCTTAAATGTGTCCATCCACCCAGTAACTGGCTGAAGATGACCTATCCTCCGATCTGAGTCTGGCACCCTCAAGGATCCGCTGGTACCAGGTCCAACCACAATCAGATGTTAGCATTGAGCGGAGCAGACAACACCATGTGTAGTGTGGGATAGGTCATCAATATTATATGCCCAGAGAACACATTTAATTGTATGTGTCTAAGGATTTTCATTGCTCATTAATGTCTTTTCCAGAATGTCTCTAGGTGTCCATATTGTGACCCTTTCCTTACTGGCTGTTCTTGCTTCTTAATTTTCTAAGATGCCAGGATAGAAGAGTTTGTCTACGAGAAACTTGACCGAAAAGCACCCAGCCGCTTGAATAATCAGGAGCAGCTGTCCCAGTATATGATTGATGCGGGGAGTGAATTTGGTCCAGGAACCGCATACGGTGAGTGTCTGCAATGGCTGAAGGCTGCACAGCTGGAACAACGAGCCGAGTCCAACACAACATATGTTAACCACTGTCATTAGTAAACTCCTTATTGTTCACTTTACGCTGACTTTTTTTTTTTTTTGCACTTCTCATTTTGATCCATTTGAGGAAGATGTTCTCTCTAGACAATTACTTCGAAGAGAAGTTAGGCTCACATCACACTGTTCTCAGGTATTGAAGAATCTGGAATCAAATTCCTGACCCATTTCCCTTCTTAAAAGCATTTACTCAGAATATTTAAAGCGTTTATCCACCAAAAATATATATATAATATATTTTAGCACACCAAGCTTTCTTTAAAGAAATAAAAGCATGTTCACCACAACCCTGCCAGGCTCTTTTCACGACTGCCTCATTTCCTCATCTATCGCTAACTTATTGTTCTGGATGGACAAGACTGTGATTGCTGCAGGCAATCGCAGGATGTTTGCCCGCAGTGGTCACAAGGGTTTTTTATTTTTTTTTTATTTTTTATTTTTCTGGAGAGAGCAGGAAGTTCAGAGACTGTCTCTGTACATTCTGATCCGGGATGGCATTTGTAATGTTATACACTATACTAGCAACTTTCTAAAGACCGCTGTAATGAGCCTTACAGCAAAAGGTTAAAGGGAATGTGTCACCTACTTTTTGGTATAAGCTGAGGCCACTGCCATCAGGGGCTTATCTACAGCATTTTCCGATGTATCCTGAAAGATAAGAAAAACAAGTTAGATTATACTCAACCCAGTGGCGGTCCCGGTGCAGTCCAGGTCCGGCGCCTCCCATGTTCATGCAATGACGTCCTCTTCCCTCCTGTCGCGGCTCCTGTGCAGGCGTACTTTGTCATCCCTGTTGAGGGCAGAGTAAAGTACTGCAGTGCGCAGGGTTTCTCGGACCTTTCTTGGGCCTGGAAAGGTTACATCTGGGGCTTATCTACAGAATGTTGTAGGTAAGCCCCTAATGGCGGTGGCTGCAGCATATATACGAAAAAGTAGGTGACAGATTCCTTTTAAACAGAATCTGTATAGCGTCGTGGGAACATTACCATCCTCTCCTGGAGTCATGCAGTCCTGGAATTATAAGACAGTCATAGAACAAGCTTAGGATAGTGTATCCCACTTAACTGCACCAGATGCCGCTGGAGCTGCCTAATGAAGGGATTACATGTCTCTGGAGGAAACGGGGTGGCCCTTGTCACTCATTATAGGTAATGCACACTACATTAAAGGGTTCTTCTCTATCCTATCTTCAGGAACGCACCGTTTCCCAGCCTCCTGGAATGCTGGAGGGGCCGGGATGCTCCTGAATGATTGTTGGGGGGGCCACCGGCATTATTCTGCTGTTGGCCTGAACTGTGCTGTGTCCCTTACAGAAGGAGGCAAGCTATCTATGCTCGCGGCATCGGAGGAGCACTTTTGCCCTGAAGCTGACTGTGAGGGCGAAGAGTGCATTCCAGCGATATGAGCCAGCTTTAAGGCAGCGCTTACAAGCTCTATTGGAACAGGCTTGTAAGCGTTGTTCATGTTTGACTGCAGAGGTGGCTGGTAACCTAGCAACGTCCTGAAAAAAGCATGGCTATGGAATCTGTAAACCAAACCTCCTCCTCAATTTCCACAACTCCACAGCCCTGGTTAAAAAAAAAAAAAAAAAAAATCCCTTTTTTATTTTTTGAACAGAACATATGATAAATTAATATTAATCTCTCTATAATTAACAACCAAGTTTCTTGCATTTACAATCACTTTGCAATGTTATCCATTTTAGATAAGAAAAATAAAAACATACACCTAGATGAAGTTGAAGGAATGAAGTAAGACTGAAGAATCAGATTAGTGTCTCTAGTCTGTTCATGCACGTGCCTATACGTTTGCATGAACACCTCCCCTTTTATACATTTTTTTTAATTTAAAAAAATGTATCCTTCACATATAATTGGTATGTAATAAAAACATAAAAAAAAAAAAAAAAAAAAAAAGCAAACCCTCCTCTTGAAGCTTTTTTTGTTTTGCTCTTTCCCCAATACTGAAGTGCGCTGTATCCAATGATCTGGGGGTCTCCAGAGCAGCGCTTCCTAGCCTAGGAAACTGGCAGCCGCTGATACACTGTTGATGTGGCTGGTAACCTTGGCAACAAGCTGTACACTGTAGAATTAAACATTGCTGCATTCTTGAACAGAGTATTTTAAATAACAGGCTAATTGCTTGTTACTCTGTCGCCTCAGTGGGGGACACAGGACCATGGGTGTTATGCTGCTGTCCACTAGGAGGCGACACTATGCATAATCTGAAAAAGATTAACTGTGGCTCCTCCTGTGCAGTATACACCCCTGGACGGCATCAGCCTTCTCCAGTTTTTGCTTGGTGTCGCAAAGGAGGCACACCTAAAGATTTTTACTCCGTTTCCCGTTTTCCGACGGGATTACAGATGAAGAAAAGAGGGTCTCCTGTGAGACCCCCGGCATGGGTCCTTCCTCGGCCCCCTATTATGGGGTGCCCAGTTGAAGTTGAGATGGCTATTCCCCATGCTGCTCCTTCCCCAACCCCTCGGGTGTTGGTTCGAAGTCGAGACCCCCCTCCTTCCCCAATTCCTTTTGGTTTCTGGGTTGAGGTCGAGGCGAGGATAAAGGCCCCTGAAGGTGTGACAAAAGCACCCTCCCTATCCCCCTCTGGGGGTATTAGGTTGAGACACCTCAGGTAGGGCCTGTACAGGCAGCATCCTACAGCTCCCAGCAATGGGCCAGCACACTGCGCCTGCATCCAGGGACCCCAGCCCAGCTGCGGGCTCCTGTTGGGGCCGGGGGGAGTGCAGGCAGGCATGGCACATACAGACACAGGGCTCCCAGCGTCCCTGTCTCTGCGGCAGCACCAGCTCTATACTGCCTCAGGGGGACCCCAGCCGGGCTCCCCCTTCCGCTTATAGCCCCACCGCCATCCTGCCTTCAAATCCGGAGGGGTCCGGTTCAGATCCGACCCCCTCCCGGACTTTCGCACCGGCCTGGAGCCCTTCTGGGCCTCAGGCATCTAATTTAGGCCCCGGCTTCGGCCTAGCTGAAGCAGCAGCCTCCTCTCCGCCCCCCGGCCCGCCCCCCGGATGACAAATATGACACTCTACAGTGTCATACAAGGGGCGGATCGAGACAGAAATGGCGGGTTTTTTTATAGCCTTGCCGCCTTTTTCCAGCTCTCCGCCCCCTTCTCCTCCTCTCTCCTCTGTCTCTGCAGCCATTTTCGGCTGCAGATTAACCCTGCATCTCCCGGTCTGCAGGACCAGGACCAGGCAGCCAGTCTCCGGGGGGCACAGGACTGTGGATTTTCGGCGCTGGACCTAGGGGTACACTGGTGGGGTAAGATCACAGCTGGGTTATCTTTACTCAGCTGTGAATCCATATTACCTATAAGGCTCCCCTGTAGGTTCTCTACCCCTGTAAGGTCCATCTGCTGGCAGCACTTCTGCACTCTGTGTGCACTATGCCGGGCTCAAGGTCTAAGAGAACCAGGCAGAACTGCTATTATGCATTCTGCACAGCCTGCGGGACCGCTCTCCCCAGTAGTAGCACGTACCCGCATTGTCAGAACTGTATACAAACTACTGTGTCACAGCCTCAAGAAGCCCCTGCCAATGCCTCGGTGTCTAATGCCACACCGCAATGGGCTACTCAGATATCGCAATCTATGACGCAGTCTATAGATAACCTAACTTCCACATTGCTTCAGGCTCTGCAGGGTCATGCCCTGGCTATGACCGTTACCCAGTAAAGGGAGAGCTTGACTCAGGAACAAGATGACCCTGGCACATCCACGTCTAGGTCACGACGCAAGCGGATCCATAGATCAAGTCCATCTGCGTCATCCCATAGCACACGGTCATCCCCCTCTAGGGAGAGACACCGTTGCTCCAGGTCATCTAGACCGTCCCATTCCAAGGACAGACAATGCAGATCTCCGCAATCCCCAACCAGAGAAGGCCTCCTCCCCAGCTCACACAGCAGGGGACGCCTCAGTGATACACAGGATTCGGAAGGCATCTGCGACTCTGACTCAGAGAAACGGAGGGGTCCCTGATCCCAATCCCTCCTAGCAATACAGCGCTAGTTGAGGACATAATATCGTCCATCCATCGGGTGCTGGACATTTCTGATCCGCCACCAGAGGCCCCAGAACATCAGATTTCCTTTGAAGGACCTCTGAAGCCGCCTAAGGTTTTCTCTAACCACCCAGAGTTTAAGGCGATCCTTAAAAAACAGCTCTCACAGCCTGAGAAATTCGCTAATCGCAAATATCTGGAGGCGAGTTACCCCTTCCCACAGAAGGACACCAAGGAATGGACAGATCCACCTGAAGTGGATCCCCCAGTCTCCAGGCTAGCAGCACAGACCCTCCTTTCACTGCCAGATAGCTCAACCCTAAGGGACGCAGCAGACCGGCAGGTAGAACGCATGGCTCGTTCAATTTTCGAGGCAGCAGGGGCATCCCTGGCTCCCGCGTTCGCCTCAGTTTGGGCTGCCAAGGCCATCCTGGCCTGGGCAAACAATTTACAAGCCTTCCAAGCATCCGCTCCTGAACTGTCGGACCAAGCGGTTCAAATTGCTGTTGTAGCAGATTACATGCTCCATGCAGCTCTGGATTCAGCAAGGGGAGTCGCGGGGATAGCATCAAACGCCATCACGATTCGGCGTATCCTCTGGCTGCGGGAATGGAAAGCGGACGCAGCCTCAAAAGTCCCTCACGCACCTCCCCTACCTCAGTGGGAGACTTTTCGGTGAACAGTTGGACACTATGATATCCAACGCCACAGGGGGTAAGAGTACTTCTCTTCCCCAACTGAAACCTAAACGCACTTACAAGAAGCGTAACCAAACTCGATTCCGATCCTTTCGGAATTCCTCCGGCTGGTCCGTCTCACGTCCAGTACAAAATCGTAACCGTTCCCCACGCAGGGACAACTCACGATCGACGCAAAGGTCGGACAAGTCCTGGCAGTCAAAAGCGGGCCAGTCTAAGCCCAGAGGAGGAAAATCTCAGTCTTTCTCCTCCTCATGACTCACGGACTCCGGAAGACACCACACCAGTAGGCGGTCGACTTTTGCTCTTTCATCAAGTCTGGCTGCCTATTACAGAAGACAGGTGGGTCACGGAACTAGTGTCTTCCGGATACAAAATAGACTTCACCTCCAACCCACCGGACCGGTTCTTCCTCTGTGTCCCCCCCAAAACCGCCAGCCAAGGCTCGAGCCTACCACCAAGCGGTCTCCTCGCTTTGTCAATCAGGAGTCATAGTACCGGTACCCACGACCGACCGCTTCCGAGGGTTCTACTCCAACCTGTTCGTAGTTCCCAAGAAAGGAGGCAGCGTACGGCCCATACTAGACCTAAAACAGCTCCACAAATATGTACGGGTCCGTCATTTCCGCATGGAGTCCCTTCGGTCCATCATTGCGTCCATGGAGAAGGGAGAATATCTCGCCTCCATAGACATACAAGACGCATACCTGCATATACCCATTGCACCTGCCCATCAGAGGTTTCTCAGGTTCGCAATAGGCCAGGACCACTACCAATTCGTGGCTCTCCCCTTTGGACTCGCCACGGCTCCCAGAGTGTTCACCAAGGTCATGGCAGCCACCATGGACGTCCTGCACTCCAGAGGCATAGTAGTCGTTCCATACCTGGACGATCTACTCATCAAGGCTCCCACCTTCAAGGACTGCGAGCTCAGCGTCTCAATCACAACCGATACTCTCAGTCGCATGGGCTGGTTAATCAACCTACAAAAGTCATCACCAACCCCGAGTCAGTCCCTGACCTTCCTGGGAATGTTATTCAACACCTCCAGGGGTCTAGTGCTCCTTCCCAAGGACAAGGCACTGGCTCTCCGACTAGCAGTTCGCACCCTCCTCCGCAAACCCCCTCGATCTCTCCGGTTTGCCATGAGAGTCCTCGGCAAGATGACAGCGGCAATAGAAGCTGTCCCATTTGCCCAGTTTCACCTCAGACCTCTCCAACTAGCCATTCTCAAATCCTGGGACAGGAATCCCTTTTCTCTCGACAGGGAGTTCCAGCTAACGTCGTCAACCAGGAGGTCCCTGCACTGGTGGCTCAAGCCAACCTCGCTAGCAAAGGGGAAATCCTTTCTCTCAGGTCAATGGAAGGTCCTGACCACCGACGCGAGCCTGACGGGTTGGGGTGCGGTGCACCTACACCACAGGGCACAGGGCAAGTGGTCCCCAGCGGAAGCGACCATGCCCATCAACATCCTGGAAATTCGTGCCATCCTACTGGCATTGAGGGCCTTCCATCACTTACTGGCAGCCTCTCACATCAGGATACAGTCGGACAATGCCACGGCTGTGGCATATGTGAATCATCAAGGGGGGACCCGCAGTACCCAGGCGATGCGGGAAGTGTCACATATCCTCCGCTGGGCGGAGGACACAGGGTCGGTTCTTTCGGCGGTCCACATTCCGGGTGTGGACAACTGGGAAGCAGACTTCCTCAGCCGACAAGGAATAGACTTGGGAGAGTGATCTCTCCATCCCGAAATTTTTCAACAGATCTGTCTCCGCTGGGGGACCCCGGATGTGGACCTAATGGCATCCCATTTCAATGCCAAGGTCTCCAACTTCATTGCCAGAACACACGATCCGCGGTCGCTCTGAGCAGACGCTCTGGTTCAGGACTGGACCCAGTTCCAGCTTCTGTACATTTTTCCACCTCTCCCCCTGATATCCAGAGTGGTGAGGAAGATCAAACAAGAGGGAGTTCCAACCATCCTCATTGCACCGGACTGGCCCAGACGCACATGGTACGCCGACATTGTACAACTCACAGCAGACGCCCCTTGGCGTCTCCCCGACCGCCACGATCTTCTATCACAAGGGCCGTTCTACCACCAGAACTCAGGGGCTCTCAATTTGACGGCGTGGCCCTTGAGACCTGGGTTCTAACCCAGGCAGGGCTCTCGGCAGATGTCATTGGAACCATGATCAGAGCACGGAAACCAGCCTCTGCCGAGATTTATTACCGTACCTGGAAAGCTTTCTTTACCTGGTGCGAATCTCGTGGCCAGATCCCACTCCCTTATTCCATACCCAAAGTACTTGGTTTTCTCCAATCGGGTCTGGAGGCCAGGCTGTCATTGGGCTCGCTTAAGAGCCAGGTGTCAGCCCTCTCAGTGCTTTTCCAAAAGCGCATTGCTACCAAGCCGCAAGTAAGGACTTTCCTTCAGGGGGTTTCCCGATTGGTTCCCCCCTACAGACGACCACTAGAAACGTGGGACCTCAACCTGGTCCTGACAGCATTGCAGGAACCACCCTTCGAACCTCTTAAGGAGGTCCCGCTCCGCCTTCTTTCCCAGAAGGTGGTTTTCCTGGTGGCAATCACCTCGCTACGCAGGGTGTCTGAACTGACAGCACTCTCCTGCAGATGGCCTTTCCTGGCATTTCACCAGGACAAGGTAGTTCTTCGTACGGTCCCATCCTTCCTCCCGAAGGTTGTGTCCGACTTCCACCTCAATGAGGAAATTTCACTACCATCCCTTTGTCCAGTTCATAGAGTGGAGAAGGCTCTGCATACGCTTGACCTTGTCAGGGCTTTTCGTATATACGTGTCTAGGACTGCGTCCTTCCGGAGGTCTGATTCCCTTTTCCTCCTTCCGGAAGGTGGCCACAAGGGTATGCCAGTTTCCAAAGCTACTCTTGCCAGGTGGATCAAATCCACCATACAAGAGGCGTACCGCCTTAAAAATTCTCCTCTTCCAGCCGGTATTACGGCACACACTCTACACGGGCGGTAGGGGCCTCCTGGGCCATTCGGCACCAGGCTTCGGCACAACAAGTGTGTAAGGTGGCCACTTGGACTAGCTTACACACGTTTACTAAACACTACAGGGTTCATACCCAGTCCTCAGCGGACGCGTGCCTGGGTAGACGTGTCCTGCAGGCGGCGGTGCCCTAAGTGTACGGGCCTGTCTGCACAATATTCGTCCATTGCTTCCCACCCAGGGACTGCTTTAGGACGTCCCATGGTCCTGTGTCCCCCAATGAGGCGACAGAGTAAAGGAGATTTTTGTGTACTCACCGTAAAATCTTTCTCTTAGCCTCTAATTGGGGAACACAGCTCCCACCCTGTTGCCCTTTCCGGGCTGTTGTAACTGAGTTCTCATATTGTTTCTTGAGCTCGTACATAGTTGCCTTCTTACAGGCATAATTATGTTATTCATGTTACGTTCCTCCTACTGCTTTTGCACAAAACTGGAGAAGGCTGATGCCGTCCAGGGGTGTATACTGCACAGGAGGAGCCACAGTTAATCTTTTTCAGATTATGCATAGTGTCGCCTCCTAGTGGACAGCAGCATAACACCCATGGTCCTGTGTCCCCCAATTAGAGGCTAAGAGAAAGATTTTACGGTGAGTACACAAAAATCTCCTTTTTACAACCACTTAACAATTTTTACCCCTTTATGATGATAAAGCTTTTTTTTTTTTTTTTTTTTCCTGTTGTAAGTCTCAGTTCAGAAAGGGACTGATTTAGAAAGAATAGAATTCTGTATAACACTAGAGCGGTTCTTCCGCAATGATTTATTTGATGTGTTTTAAAGTCTACGATGAGATGCTTAAAGTCCACATGCACAGCGTGTTGTCAATAATACTACTGACTGTATAAAAAAAAAAAAAAAATTATGCAAACAGCTCTATGAATTTTTAATTATTTAAAAGATTAAAATAAAATGTGAGAATAATTCATAAACAAAAATGACACAAATCTGTTTGAAGAGGAAAAAGAGTTGTAGCAGCTTCTTTTTAAAGCAGCAAAGATTATGTATGAGCCCTGAGGGTATGTGCACATGTTGCAGATTTTGCTGCGGATCCGCAGCGGTTTGGCAGCTGTTTTCCATGCGTTGTACAGTACCATGTAAACCTATGGAGAACAAAATCCGCAGTGCCCATGGTGTGGAAAAAAACACGTGGAAAGGCTGCATTGTTTGTTCCGCAGCATGTCAATTCTTTGTGCGGACCCCGCAGCGGTTTACACCTGCTCCATAATAGGAATCCGCAGGTGTAAAACTGCAGGTGGAATCCGCACAAAAACCGCGAAAAAAAACGTACTAAATCCGCGGTAATTCTGCAGTGCGGATTTCCTGCAGATATACCAAAACTCAGTGCGGAAAAATCCACCCACCTTTCCAAAACGTGTGCACATGGCCTAAAAGCGATTTTAGAGGCTGATGCTCTCAACAAGCGTGAAGATCTTAGCAGAAGGGGTTACACGTATGGTCAGAAGACATCTGCGGCCGCCCTTACATGATCCCAGCTGCACAAACTGTAATCTTCAGTATAAATGATGGGCGTTATCACATCAGCCTTCGCTTCTCTAACGATACAAATTCAAACTCAGAAACTAAACCGTTTGATTCCAGGAAAACCTGCGGCCATTTGTTTGTGAACATGGGGCTGCAGGAAAACCTTTGAATGAATCACATGTTGGATAAGCTTGTTAATACCTGTGACCAGTGAAGAAATCTGCACAACCTAAAAAAAGCCTTTACATTTAGATGAAGGGTTTTTTAAGTCTTTGTTCTTATTGGCATTTTTACCTTGCATCAAGAGCGTTTTTAAAGCAAAAATGTCATTCGGCAGCTTCAGGCCTGAAATACCAGAACCCTGACTCCATGTTAGTAGGGGATTACTGGTATTAATGGTGGCAGTGACTAATGTGAGCAAAGCCAGAATCTGTTAATGTCTGTGACATGTAGGCAAGGAACTCCTGAAATTGCTTAGTCTGGTTTCAGCCATCCTGAGGATTTCTATTGTGAATTTGCTGGCTCATTGTATGTAGGAGTACAAGTCTGATGCTTGTTGGCACAGATCTCGTATCCACTACCCGGTGAGAGCCGAGCATAGACGATCAGAGGAAAACCGCGCTCAGTCTGTCATTGATCCCAGGCCAGTATCATGTAAAAGGTATAATGAAAAGTAACCGCTCCTCTGCATAAGGCAGGGCATGGAGGGCTTCCCTAGTGTTCTGTGTTGGTAAATGGCGGTCAGACCCCTGATCACATCTTCCCCTGACTGCAAACAGTCTGGATGACGGCATAGAAAGTGATTTAAACGAAAAAAAAAGCAGTTATTCATTTACAGTTTCCTATGTTACAGAAGTACAGTGTATCCATAAACAGATGCTGTACTCTGCTTGTGTACGGCATAGGAATTTTTATTTATTTTTTCACAAATAGATATGGGCGAACCCGAGCAGTAAAGGTCGACGTCTGTACCGGACACCTACTGTTCGGGCACGGACACCGAACACTGACTTCACCAGGAAGTCCGTGTTAACTGTTCGGGTTCGGCTGCCTGAACACCGGGTGTTTGTTGCGCTGTCATGTTCATGGCAGCGTGGCAAACACTGCTTCTGATCGGTGGTGAAATCATCCCGCCGGTCAGAGCCGCAGTTTCCACGCTGTTAAGACAGCATGAGCGCTTAGCTGTGATCGGAGGTATAATGTTTACCGCCTGTCACTGGCATCAGCTGATGGGACTACCACTCCCGTCATCCGACGCCTTCTGCTGCTAATGACCGCGAGAGCCGGAGCGGCTGATGGGTGAATTCATTAGCTGACTTCTGCACTGTAAATGTATTTATTTTAAATGGTGTGATTTCCCTGTAGTTTTTATAACCAGCCAGGCTGCAACCCTCAGCTGTCATCTTCAGCAAGGCTGGTTAGCAAGAATAGAGGGGTCCCCATGCTGTATTTTTTTTTAAATAATTTTTTTTAATAACTATGTGGGGTGGGAACTGCTGGATGTTTGGGTCCCCCATTCAAGTGAATGGGGTCCGGGTTCTTGTCTGGTTTAGTACTGTTCTAGTACCTGAACTTTTTGTAACTGTTCGGCTGAACCCGCCGGACACTAACATCCAGGTGTCTGCCCATCTCTATTGGCAAACCCATAGACTGAAGAAGAAACTGGTTTATGTCGGGATATACTTTCTTTTTATGGGATGAGTTGCTATAAAATTGATATGGTGACGTGGTTCTCAGGTCAGTATGTGTTACTGTGATACCCAACTAGTTTAGCTCCCCCCCTCCTCCATACTTTGCACTGTTCACTATACAGGTTATTTTGGTTGACTTTTACAGATGTGGCGGTACCAAACGTGACAAATATGGATTGTGTGTTTTTTCTTTATATTTTCTAAAACTTTAGAGGACATTAACCTTGAATTGTTCTCTGTACTGTAATACTGCCATGCTGTATTGCTGTACATAGTGCAAATGACTTTCTCTTATGAAGCCCAGCCTAAGGCTGTATTCACACATCTATGTGTGTGTTGCAACATCTAAGGCAGATGTCAAACTCTGTCCCGCAGGCCAAATCTGGTCTCCTACCGCACCCCCCCAAGAGTATATTTGCCCAGCATTGCACTCTCAACTATAACTGCATCCTAAATACCAATCTACCGTTGAAAGCAGTGATGGAGTAACTCTTCCCCTCCATCATTCCCCCTCTGCATCTGACGTCTCGGCACAGTGGGCGCTATGATGTCATTACAATGCGCCCACGCTGAGATGTGGGGAATGGGTAGAAGTGAGGAATTTGTTTTTCTTTGTGTGTTTTTTTTTTTTTTTTTGTGAGGCCCTTTGTGTGTGTGTGTGTGTGTGTGTGTGTGGTGGGGGGGGGGAGCATTATTCTGTGGGGTGATGAGTTGGGGAATCATACTGTAATGGAGCACTTTTTTTTTTTTTGGTTTTTTTTTTTTTTGTTCCTAGCTTGCTTTTCGTCAGGGGAATTGAGGGTGGAAGGGTACAGTAGGGTCATCATACCTTGTATGTGGAGGAATTCACTGGGGGGGGGGCGTCATACTTTTTGGGCACTCTTGTGTACTTTCTGTGTTCTTGAAGGGTTTTTTTTTATCCTGTATTACATGTTTGAATTGGACCATATGCTTTTTACTGCTCTTTCATAACACTATATTATTCCAATATTTTATTCTGAGATTTATTAATGCGCTTTGTTCTTGAGACAAGGCTTTTAAGTGTATGTGTATATATATATATATATATATATATATATATATATATATATATATATATATATATATATATATATATATATATATATATATATATATATATATAATTTTACTCACACATACACATATATACATACACACAGTACATCTATATATCCCTGTGTCTAGTCTATGAAAGTCAGTGTCCTATTCTCATCTGTTTTGCTAATAGGACTAGGCCATTAGAGTTTATGCAATCTGTACAAGACTGATGGAAAGCTGAAATACAAAGTCTGACTCCAGTGCATCTTCCGAGGTTCATCGGTTTTTAACTTGAAATATATATATATATATTTATTTATTTATTTTTTGTAAAACTGATGAATGTATGGATCTATGAAACATTGAAGGTCAGTGTGCTTTCCACACAAATACACAGCACCAGGATGTTACTCAGATGTGACTGCACCATACATATTGTTTTTTTTTCAGAGGGTTTCTAATGATGGTTGTATAATGTGCAGTATACCCCAGAATGTCAGTGGTTCTTCCACAAGGTGGTCTTGTATGTGCTTCTCGTTAGGGGTCCTCGTACACTTGAATGACTTTCATTTTGGATTAGTCTCTCTGTGGGTAACACGGTCTCTTTGTGTTTCAGGAAATGCTCTCATTAAATGTGGGGAAACACAGAAGCGAATAGGAGGAGCTCACCGGGAACTTGTGCAGACAGGAGCCATTAACTTTCTCACTCCCTTAAGGAATTTTATAGAAGGAGACTATAAAACCATTTCTGTAAGTATGGCGTAGGGCAGACCTCGATCATGTCACCGCCGGATTCTCTACAGCCTTCACTCAGTGACTCATGCGGCCATCATATTCCTGTTCAGCAAGTTCTTTAAAAAAAAAAATCAAGTTTTCATTGAAAAATGAAGACTTCTATCCGGTGACTGTAATGACAGTTTGGCTGTTTTTCTCACTGAGTATTTTGGATGCGTTTTTGTTCCATTTGACACCTCCTTTAAACTCTGGTCTTCGTGCCTGCTTGGGATAATTTGTTTTCCTCTAAAGGTTTCTGTGCCATTAATATTTGCGATTGGTTCTCTACCAGCTGTAACCCCTGTGGCTCCAGCTGATGACATCCTATCTTTAGGTCATCTCAATGAGGTTTGTGATCAGCTGCAGCGGTTATGGTGACCGAAAAATGATTGGATACGCCGCTCAGAAGAGCCCTTTTCTAGTCTGGCCAATTAAAGGCCTCAGTCAGGTTATTTCAGAAACGCACGTGATCACTTCCTGTACTGATA
This sequence comes from Ranitomeya variabilis, assembly GCF_051348905.1. NCBI lineage: Eukaryota > Metazoa > Chordata > Amphibia > Anura > Dendrobatidae > Ranitomeya > Ranitomeya variabilis. The sequence goes on along the minus strand of NC_135239.1, from coordinate 63,150,683 downwards.
GACACCTTAGGCCGCCTAGCTATAGGCACAGGTTGGTGTCAGTGAGTGCACCTCATTTTATTTAGTAACCTCCTCTGTTTAAGAAGGAAAAATAAAAATTTGTAACATTAAACAAGGTTGTCCGACATTTTGTCTTTGTATGTAAACATAAGAGAAAGCTGGTCAGATCATAAATGGTGATGGGCGAACCCCTGGATGGTTGAGTCCACATGAATAGTGGGGCCTGAATATCCATTGTTTGCCAAACACTGGCTCTGATCATTACCTCCAGTCAGAGCGGTGCGTTGGAGCTGTTACCAGAGGTAAAACGTTTACCTCCAGTCACAGCAGTCTGCTGATGGGACTGCTACTCCCATCAACCTACGCCTGCTGACGCTGATAACAGCGAAAGCAGTCGTGGGCTGATGGGAGTATTCATCAGTCTGCCCTATAAAGAAGTAGGAAAAAAGTTTAGGTTTCCCTGTATTTTTGATAACCATCATGGCAAAACTGACACCTGGAGGCTGGTAATGGGCCATGGATATTGGGCTCAACCCCCACACCAGCCTAAAAAATGGCACCCCTAAGCAGGCACATCTATTAGATGTGCCAATTCTGGTCCTTTGTTGTATTGTAAATAAACACACACCAAGAATAAAGTCCTTTTCATTTTACATTAAAAAGCGCACTTATTTTTAAATTTAAAAAAGAAAAAAAAACGTTTGGGGCTTATAACTTATTGCATTGAAGCCCTGTTTTCCTGTTAAAAAAACAAACAAAAACCTATCCCTCACCTGCCTGATGTTCTGTCCCATGCAGTAATCCATGTCTGCGATAAATGGTTTTCAACCTGGACGATGCCAAGATGCGGCCATACAGCCTGAAAACCACAGGAGAGTGAGCTGCTGCGAGCGTCATGAAGCTACCGCTGGTCACTGAGGCTGCATTCCCAGCCTTCAAAATGAACTGCAGTGACCTCTTTGAGATCACTACCCAAGAACAGCCATTGCCGTCAGTGGAGCTGTGCTGTTCAGCTTTGTTTGCTGTTCATTCTACAGGTGGCTGATTGTTTGGGGTGCTGGGTGTTGTCACATGGGTCATGAATTTAATAATCTTAGAAAACCCATTTTAATGTTTTTTTTATGTTAAACTACTCTATTGTATCTTTTCACTACGCTTTTGAAATTATATGTTCCTGTAAGTTCTTAGAATAATCTGTTGTGTGTAAGTATACTTTACATTCTTCATATACTTCTGTGTGTGTGTGTATGTATGTGTGTATGTATGTATGTGTGTTTGTATGTATATGTGTGTGTATGTGTATATATATATATATACACACACACACACACACACACACACACACACACACACACACACACACACACACACACACACACACACACACACACACACACACACACACACATATACACACACACACATATACACACACACATACACACACATATACACATACACACATATACACACACACATACACACACACATACACACACACACATACACACACATACACACACACACATACACACACACATACACACACATACACATATACACACACACGTTAACAGCCTAAGTATGTAGCAGTACAGACACAGAGTGCTATTAACTGCATAAAGTGTATGAGAACACGATGCAAGGAACCTGATTGTGTTTTGTTTTTTTTTCTATTTTTAATAGGCCACACAGGGATAGTTAGGTTAATGCATTGAGGCGGTAGGCCAGTCTGAACAAATGCGTTTTTAGGGCACGCTTAAAACTGTGGGGATTAATCGTATTAACCTAGGTAGTGCATTCCAAAGAATCGGCGCAGCACGTGTAAAGTCTTGGAGACGGGAGTGGGAGGTTCTGATTATTGAGGATGCTAACCTGAGGTCATTTTAAATTTTTTATTTTTTTTTATATATATATATATTCCCGGCCTTATATGATTTGTATCCTTCATTTTCATTATCACTTTTTCGCTTGCTGAGGTTCCATCTATTACCTTGCGATTGACTCTCAGCTGTAGGGAGGAGACTAGATGATGTGGGAGGGGAAGACGTGGTTATAAATGGTAATACATGTCTCAGATATATGACGGTTTCTCCAAGTTTCTATATGCAGACTCTGTATTCCTGCTTCTGTTTACCCAGTCAGGACCAGTAATCTTTGGCATTTTTCCATCACACTTATAACACCCAGCATGCCTTGGCAATTACTACCACCGATCATTAGTTGTAAAAGGCAGGGTTGGTTTATTAGAGGTATTGCGTTAGTGTGGTCTGGTATACGCAGAGAAAAATCAGCCTCCGGGCCGCCCGCTCTGCTTTATATTTGGCATTTCCGCTTTCATAGGATAAATTGCTGCGCAGTGAAATGACGCTTGCCATGAACTGTCATCACATTTTTCCATGTTTCTCAGATTTTTTTTCTCGTATTGCTTTTTGCGCCTTTACGCAGCAGATGTAGTGATGTCACTCCCTCAACTTTCTCCTTCCTCAGAGAGAACGGAAACTGTTGCAGAATAAAAGGTTGGATTTGGATGCTGCAAAGACCCGATTGAAAAAAGCCAAAGTTGCAGAAGCCAGAGCCTCGGTAAGTAGATGCTATGATAAATTAGTGGGAAAAAATGTCCCTCCTGTTCCTTGTGGTTATAAGACGGAAAGCTGACCTGGCAGCATGTGCTCATTGTGGTCAAACAATGGGAACGTCCCGGATTCCTGTTGTGTAGATGCTGTTCTGTGCTGACACTCTAGCTGTATCCATCTAGTGGGAACAATGGCAGTCACTCTCCCAGATCTGTCTCTGGTGACATCTCACAATTAAGAATACTGTATGGTCTGTGGCCCAGCGCAGTATCCTCCTTGTAACATAGCACACACGTGTTGTCCGTTAATGGGGGCTCTCACGGCTCCTGTCCAGGGGGCATTGACCACTGTTGTGGCTGATGGACTCTGAGTAAATATATTCACACCAGCTTTACAATCCATAAGTGTATGGGAGTGAGTTGGTGATAAGACAGAATATGATTTTGGTTTCCTCTTGTCCCTGTAATGTGATCAGAGGGGAGAACTCCTCTAGCAATAGATTAGGTTCTAACTGCTTAGGACATGTTCTCACGTGCACAAAAGCGAAGGTTTTCTTCCTGCATGTTTTCCACAAGTGTCTGTACCAAAATTTGCAAGACTATATTTTGGTGTGCATTATTTTATTTATTTTTTTTGTTTAATACTGTACCTTTTGTAGTTCTGCATTTTAAAACGACAATTACAATGTTACCTGGTGTATTTCTTCCTCTATTTAATTCTATTGGCAACCGGGAAAAAAAAAACAAGGACTCAGTTTGGTAGCGTCTTTAACCGCAAGGTGGGAATGCGTTTTTATCACCTCAAATCCACTTTGCTTGAACTGTGAGGGTATGTTCATAAGATGCACTTGGACCCGAGTCTTGTTTTTATCGTGATTGTCAAAATTGGGGGGGGGTGATTGGGGCAACATTCTTTTCTTCTTTTTTTATAAATAATTTAAACTGCGTGGGGAAACCTCTATTCTTCATAACCAGCCTTGCTAAAGCTGATGGTTGCAGACTGCAGCTGTCGGTGTTGCCTGGCTGGTTATCAAAAATACGGGGGAACCCACTCTAGTTTATTTATAGCACAGGCAGGGGCTGATGAGTACTCCCATCATCCAGCGCCTGCTCTTACTGTTATCAGTTGAACTCTCCGCATTCTTCCCTGCTCGCTCTGATCACTGCACATTCAGGGGAGAATGATGAACGCTGTACTGCTGCTTCCCAGGAGCCGGTACGTGTCACACTAATCGCACACAGATGTAATCGGTGCTCACTTGTGTGGGATGTTCTGTGGCCCGTGCTGCTGTTTAAAAAAAAAAAAACAAAAAAAAAAACCTGACACACGGTGCATGGAAACACACTGACGTGCGCAGACCCATTCACTTGAGCAAGGGTCTCTGGTACTTGTGGTGACAGATGTGTGAAGGAGGCCTTAGGCTAAGTGTCTACTGTGCAGCAGCTACATAGGCCTGAATCCACGCCATCATGCAGTGGCCAATAGACAAAATATTTTTAGATTCTGATATCCGTTTTAACTTTTAAAACCATGTAGTTATTGGCCCCTACGTGTGCACAAGGGGTCTGCAGTGTGTGGCTACATGTCTGGTATTGGCATTTATACGCCAGAGTGTAACAGTAACGCGCCGTATACTTGTACAATCGGCACATAACCAAGGCCACATACTCATCTCCTAGAAGTAAATAGTCAATGATTTGTAAAGTCATACATTTTCATGCGGGTCTCTCCTTTATGGCATGAATTTTTTTTTTTTTTTTTTTTGTTTTATATATTTGCCTCCACCTTAGTCCGGCCCTACCGTTCTGATTGTGCACGGTGTATATGGCAGTGAGTGGCGTGCGCACGTTCGGGAAATGGCAGTGTGAGCGATCACCGGCTTACCGGGTAGGTTCTGTGTCCTGCTCTGCAGTCTAAATGTCCCCTACAGGTCTTATGCTCACCTGACAGGTATGGACATGTGTACATCAGCAGCACCCATTCCCTCTGGCCACAGAGGTGGGAGATGCTGGAAAACCCCTGTTATGTCAACAATAGAGGCAAAGGCCTTTTTTTAGCCTAGGGTTACATTACTTTATCACACGACTGTACAACCTAAAACCTTTATGTAATATACTGCCCTCCACCCGACAGAACCAGAATGGCAGCAAGCCTCCTTGCTTTATTATTAAGCCCCCCACTCTGGTTCTCCCCCGGAATCATTACCGTCACATGCATGACATTTATGGTGGAGAGTAAGAGATAACCCCATGCACTACAATAAGAACCCTCCCACAACGCCCAAATAAACTCTTAAGTCCTGTAGGATGTGTGTACGAGGCCACCAGATGGTTTAATGCTGTGGATTCAGGACTAGCGTTTAATGTGCAGAAATAAATGACTTCTGATTTATTTTATTTTTTCATGATCCTGCATTGAGTGCAGTATTGCAATGTATGTAAGGTAATGAGCGCCGCGCTCCCCGTGTGCCGCCTGTAATGACTTTCTCTGCTGCTCGTGCAATGACCAGATCTTTGCCTTACTGTCTGTTTTTCTTTCTTCCTTCTTGTACTTGTGCACTTAAGCAATTACACACATGTGAGCCTGAGCGGGATGCCAGCTTTATGGTAAATTTGTCTTACATGCTCGGCGTGTTGCATGTAAAGTGGCTACAGGTTTGTTGGCCTCCCGTCACCACTTCATTCCATGTATTGTGCCTTCTCTTGCATTGTATTGCAGTCGGCCGGGTCCTGTGTCCTGGAAAATGGAACTGTTCAAAATACTCAGTAAAATCTATACGTAATGGATTATAGGGGTTGTGCATTACTATCCTTAGGATTAGTTACCAATATTAGATCGGCGGAGGTGTGACATGCGGGACCCCCACCGATCCGCTGTTTTTTGCTTCTGCAGCAGTTGACTGTGTGTGGAGCCAGGACGGCACAGCTCCAGTCACTTTAATAGGAGCTGACTTGCTTTACAGGGCAATGGCCATTATCATCTTTGGACACTTCTCGACAGCCGGCCTCTTCGGGAGCTGAGAACAGCCGATGGCTGTGTCTGACCCCACTGGTCTGATAGTGATGACCAGTCCTGTGTAAAGGTCTTTATTGACCCCATTACTATACGAGTCACCTAAGCCAATTGACTTGTATAAATGACGCATACCCTATATATATATTTTTTTTGTAATGGGCTGTTATATTCAGCGAATACTCCCCGTCGTCTCTGCACTGCAAGAGAAGCCGCATTCATCCATGGTCCTATAGATAATCCATTTCTTCTAGATTCTAGCCTTGCTGTACAGTCAGTGTGTATTCTGTGGGCCACCCGTCTGTTCCATAGATCAACCCTCATGTCTGCTGGACAGTTTGTCCCTCTCACTTAAATCATTCAGCTTTTGGGACTCTCTAGCTCCCAGGATGCTGGGAGTTGTAGTGTCACATCTGCTGAAGAGCGCTGTGGTGTGCTAAGCTGTTCACAATGTGTGTATCTCTCTCTTCTCACTGCCCTATAAAATGACTCCTGCAAGCGGCCAAACTGCAGCACCCCTCCATAGGACGCCGCCGTGCTGCCCTGCACGAGGGACCTGGTGACCGAGACCAGTACTGTTCTGTGAGAGTCTCCCCTCCTGGATCAGCTGTGGATCATCTGCGCTTTCCTCTGACAGCTGCCAAAATGCTGCAAAGTTTGTCGTGTTGGTAAAAATCGTGCAGTTTGGGGTTTGCTGCGATCCCGTTTCATGACTGAAATGGCCAGAATGAATATACATCTTGTGCCAAGTGATTAACTCCACATAGCTGCGGGAGTGGAGCGAAACCTGACTGCAGGATCAGACTGAGAAGGGCTTCATTGTAGTCTAACATAGAAACCATAGGTAGATAGGGGCTTCTTTTTTTTATTTATTGATTATTTCTATATAAAAAAAATTACACTAAAGTTTTTACAATGATCAGTAGATTTTTAATGTTACGTGATATCATTATATATTTTTATATATATATAAAAAAAAAAAAAAAAAAAAAAATACAATGCGGTTGTCTTATTCTTCCAATGATTCATTTATTTGTATTTTTCTCCATTCAAACAAACACAACTCTCTTCCCAGTAAACACTTTATAGTGCCATGTTGGGCCACGTTCACACTTTGCGGCCTGCTCTGCGGGTTAATCCCGCAGCAGAATTGATAAATCTGCAGGGCAAAACCGCTGCGGTTATCCCTGCAGATTTATCGCGGTTTGTTCCGCGGTTTCCGCTGCGGGTTTCCGCCTATACTATTGATGCTGCATATGCAGCAATATGCAGCATCAATAGTAATGTAAAAAATAATAAAAATTGGTTATACTCACCCTCTGATGTCCGGATCTCCTCGGTGCTGCAGGCGGCTGTGCCGACAAGGACCTTCGTGACGTCACGGTCATGTGACCGCGACGTCACCACAGGTCCTGCTCGCACAGCAACTGAGACCGGACGCCGCGGGCAGCGCTGAGAGGTGAGTATAGCATTTTTTATTTTAATTCTTTTTTTTACACCAAAATATGGTTCCCAGGGCCTGGAGGAGAGTCTCCTCTCCTCCACCCCGGGTACCATCTGCACATTATCCGCTTAACTTCCCGCAACGTGGGCACAGCCCCGTGCGGAAAGTGAGTGGATCAATGCATTTCTATGGGTGCAGAATCGCTGCGATTCTGCACCAAGAAGTCACACGCTCCTTCTTTTTTTCCGCAGAAAAGCCGCACGGCTTTTTCCGCGGAAATCCGCAGCGTGGGCACAGCGGGTTTTGTTTTCCATAGGGTAACATTGTACTGTACCCTGCATGGAAAACTGCTGCGGATCCGTAGTGTCAAATCCGCTGCGGATTTGCGGCAAAACCCGCAAAGTGTGAACGTAGCCTAAGTGTTTCCAAAAAGTAATTCTGCATACAAGATCTGTGCATTTAAAGAACACTCCCTTTTTTTAGGTGTTTTTTTTTTTTTTGTTTTTTGTTTTTTTTCATTTATCAGTAGGATCAACTCTCCTAAACTGTCTATATGGGCATGTAGGTCATGAGAAGGTGAATAAAATGATACCATGATATGTCTTATTCTAGAGAAATCCACATGTAAATGAGCTTTTCAGATCTATGGGCCAGACATAGATCTCCCGGAGTATCTGCCTCCAGAGATTATTTTAACTGAAAGCGGGCATTACCAGTGTGAGACATGTAATGCCTGACAGTCTGTGCTCCTGAGCTACATGTCTCACACTGGTAATGTCCACCTTTCATTTATAATAATCTGTGCAGGCACATTCTGTGAGATCTGTGTCTGGACCATAGATCTTAATAGCTCATTTACATAAAAGAAAACTTTTTTTTTTTTTTTTTTTTTAAGGTCTTCTGGTATCTTGTCACAATCAGTGACTAGTCTATAAAGCTGTTCACTAGCATGCTGCAAGACCTGTCGCTTGCTGTGCAAAATAAAATTGAGTTAAATAGCCTGTATTTAAAAAGAAAAAACATCCCTGAAGTCCCCTAATTCTATTTTCCTTTTTTTTGCGCTGCTCCATTGCAGAGATAAACAAATGTAAGTCTTCTGTAGCACAGCATGTGAAATCGTTTTTGCAATCCAACTGGGGGTTCCTTTAGTCTTCACTAGGGACGTGTACTTTTGCCCCCTTCAAGATGCTTTCAGTCACAGATCTGTATGTAATTTTCCAGTTTAGCAGGCTCCGAGGTTGTCGGCCTGTGATTGTCGGCATCTGTGAAGGAGGGAAGACTGAAGAAACTCCCAGTTGGCTGCATAGAAATTTCACATGGTGCACTCCAGAAGAAACAAATGTGAATCTCTCTATAATGAAGTGATGCAGTGGAAAGAATTAGCGAGAAGTCTTTTACCACTTAGCCACCCCTTCAGTCTCTTGTACTGATCACTATCTGAATTGCAGCATAAAATCCATACACAGAAGTTTGCAGCTTGTACGGTGTTCCTCTAGTATATCTATCCTACCCCAGTCCTGGATTCACAGATACCCTGCTCAATCTGTCAGTAGAATTTCACATCATTCACCCCACAAATTTATATTTGCTTTTTTTTTTAAAGACCAGTCCAGCAATAGTTACATGGCAAATTAGTTTCTTCCTTTACTGATGCATCGGTTTGGATTGATGCAAATGAAGCTTAAGAGCTATTTGTAGATCTGAAACCTGTCGCTCAAGCTCCATACCCTGCTCAGTACTACCTCCTCCTGATTGACTGCTCCTTGGCTGAAGTCATAGGTTCAGTCAAGCAAGAGAAGTGTATAAATAGTTTAGGGGGTGAAATCCTGCTGACAGATTGAGCAGTAGTGTAGCTGTGAATCCAGGACTCTGCTAGGATACACCTAAGGCCGGGATCACACATACGTGAGATACGGCCGAGTCTCGCAGGTGAAAACCCAGCTCTGGCGCCGTCACTCCAGAGTGGAACGTGCAGCTCCATGTATTGCTCTGCGGCTGCACGCTCCGCTCCGGAGTGCCGGCGCCAGAGCTGGGTTTTCACCTGCGTGACTCGGCCGTATCTGGTGTATGTGTGATCCCGGCCTAAGAGAGGAACTTGTACAAGCTGCATACTTCTGTGTGTGGATTTCATTTTGTAAGTCGGAGAGATCACCGCAAAAGACTGAGGGTGGGAGAATTGGCTGAGTGGAGAAAAAGGCATTTCTATTTGCTTGTGCAGTTTTATTTATGCAGTGATCTCCTGTGCTCCTTCTTGCAGGCAAAAGATAAATGGCTGTTTATACCAGTGGCTTTAGAGCTTTGTGGCAAAGATAAAGCTTTCCCTGTTTATAATATTGAAATTTATAGTAATGTCGTACATGGCAGCGCTGTCTTAGGGTACCGTCACACATTGAAATTTTCATCGCTGCGACGGCACGATTCGTGACGTCGCAGCGTCGTATAATCATCGCTCCAGCGTCGTAGACTGCGATCACACGTTGCAATCACGGCGCTGGAGCGATGCCGAAGTCCCCGGGTAACCAGGGTAAACATCGGGTAACTAAGCGCAGGGCCGCGCTTAGTAACCCGATGTTTACCCTGGTTACCAGCGTAAACGTAAAAAAACAAACAGTACATACTCACCCGTCGGTGTCCTTCAGGTCCCTTGCCGTCTGCTTCCTGCTCTGAGTGCAGCCGTACAGTGAGCAGAGCGCAGCACCGCTGTGATCTGCTCTCACTTTCCGGCCGGCACTCAGAGCAGGAAGCAGACGGCAAGGGACCTGAAGGACACCGACGGGTGAGTATGTACGGTTTGTTTTTTTAGTTTACGCTTGTAACCAGGGTAAACATCGGGTTACTAAGCGCGGCCCTGCGCTTAGTTACCCGATGTTTACCCTGGTTACAAGCGAAGACATCGCTGGATCGCTGTCACACACAACGATCCAGCGATGTCAGCGGGTGATCAAGCGACGAAAGAAAGTTCCAAACGATCTGCTACGACGTACGATTCTCAGCAGGGTGTCTGATCGCAGTAGCGTGTCAGACACAGCAATATCGTAACGATATCGCTAGAACGTCACGAATCGTAACGTCGTAGCGATGGAAATTTCAATGTGTGACGGTACCCTTAGTTTATACTTGAGGTGTGATCGTTTTCTAATTTGCTGCATCCCGGGATACATTATACTGCTTTTTGAATCCATTTTAATCCAACTTTTTTATTCTTTGATTTCCCTATAGCGTAACACCTCTAGAATCGTAGTGTAGGAAAGCAGAATGCATTTTTATTACGTAGTAAATTTTGTTTCTATATTTCAATGCTGGTCAGATGTGGACTGATGAAGTGACGAGGGTGAGTATACACTGCGCTGCTTGTTGGGCCATGAATTTTTGGGATTGCTTCTGGCCCATCAGTGACCCTTTATCTTCTGGAGGGGGGAGAGGGTCTTTCTTGGGACTCTGCAAATATCAACAGAACTGGTTCCAGATAGATTTCCATTCGCTGGCATAGTGATATTTTGCTGCACTTTATGATGTAAATAACCTTGTTGTTGCCTATTACCCGCCAATCACATTCAGTTATCCAAAAAGCTTCTAGGTGCTTTTCACACTGCGTCCTTGCCTTTTTAGCATAAGGGTAATACCAGTTTTCTCTCTCCTATGCAGAGGGGTTATTGTGGTTTATTGTACTTTTTGTGTTGGAAGTTTGTCATTGTTATGACTAAAGAAAGCATAAACTTTTACAGAAGGCTGTCGCCAATGAAATATTGTCAGGTGGCGCAGTTATTTGGTCTCATGATTTCTGTAGTCTCCTAACGGGTGGATTAATGACCTTCATGAACATATGGAAAACCATCCCAGTATTTCTCATTTCTGTAGGACATTTATCATCCTGGACACTAATAATGTAAACGAAGTGTGTCCTCTGTACTACAGTTTTCGTTAAACCTAGTAGTGCTGGGTTTTTATTGTTGCAGATCAGTGGTGTAGTCTGCGAGTGTGAATGGCGTTCATGCCAACATTGCACAGCTCGGACATAAGATTTAGTTGAATACTCCTCGCCCAGCCTTGGTGAAGACCTAATGGATGGACCACTGGTATATGGTGGAGTCTGTTCAGTGATCTACATGGTCTGCCAGGATTAGCTACAGTATGGGTGTCTCTGGCTTGGCTGACCACACTAATCATCTTTACATTAATGCCTTAGTGTAGGTGGTAGATGATTTGGCCGGATCCGCATGACCTGCTGCGTTGGTCAGGATGTATTACATAACTTCCAGAGAAATGTTGCTCAATGCTCTGCAGTGGCGGTTACTTGAGGTTTTTTCAGATTTGTGATTTAGTAACTGTGGTTAGCCTCTGTTTATACTGGTGGAGAAGCCACTGGAAATAAAAATTTTAGTTAACTATATTTAAAAGGGGGAAAAAATGTCAGGGAAGCTCTTGTGTATTGTTCCATTAGAGAAGCCCTGGATGTAAGTCATGTCTGTTGTATTGGGCTATGGTTGGTGGGAGCAGGACGCGGGTCATTGCACCCCATTGGGTTAACCTGTGCAAGGTGCAATGTGTCTCTGAATACCGTGACTGTCCGACCACTGGAAAAATACACGTTAGGTAATTTTCTGTTTTTCTTTCTCAAGGCTGAACAGGAACTCAGAATGACACAAAGTGAATTTGACCGTCAAGCTGAGATTACACGTCTGCTGCTCGAAGGCATAAGCAGTACACATGTAAGTATTCCCTGCCACTGAGGTACAGATTAGAAGTTGTCCACTTCCCTAGTATTCACCTATCCGTAGGATGGGTCATCCGTCTGGTGGTAGTGCCGGGGGTTGGACCCTGACCAGTCATCAGCGGTTATCGCTGTCGGCTGGAAATGTTCAGTTGTGGAGTTGGTCGTCTTCTGATGGTGACCGCAGTGATTTATTTGGGGGGGGTGTGTAAACTTTGGGAGTTCGGAAAAGAGTTTTAATGATTCCCTGCAGCCACAAGGACCATCTTGTCAAATAGGACGTGCCAATGGCGTGTCCGCATTACCTGCCACCAGATCTACAAGTGGAGAAGATTGGCACAACAGAGTAGATCCCTTATGGTCCCTTTTGTCAACCGTCCGGTCATGGCCCAGCTATCTCGGCACTCAATCATTAGAGATTCTGCTTTAGCCTGAAGATTCGTTAAGTTACAAATTCTGGTTTTCACCCTACTAAACCCACACCAACCCTTTACCATTCCCCCACCATGTCTTTTAGTCTCCGACCGTACTTTACCTTCTACAATGAAAGGCATTTGTACACCGCAGCCAGTCACTGGAATACACTGGTCTTTATTGGAATGATCCTTTTTTTTATATGGATTTTCCACATTTAAGCCCCCTAACATGCTGTAAAATTAGAAAATGAATCTGCTCGCCGATTCTGTCCTTCTGATGCTGCCAGGTCATGTCTGCACAACCAGGACAGCACGTATGTACCCAGTCACTGTATGACCTGTCTAGTGTCTGATGCCTTCTTGCCTAGGTAGCTGCACCTTAAGAGTATAATGTTACGGTATTCCCTTGCAGGCACATCATTTGCGCTGTCTGAATGACTTTGTGGAGGCCCAGATGACCTATTTTGCTCAGTGTTATCAGTATATGCTGGATCTTCAGAAGCAGCTTGGCAGGTAAATACTAGTGGTTTGTGCTACAATCTTTATGTGGCTCAATGACCATTTCCAGCTACGAAAACTGCAAGTATGATCACGCCTCCAATCAATTACATCCAAAAGGTCTGTCAATGTGTAAAAAAAAAATAAAAATCCATAAGATCCACTTATTCAAGTACAGGTGTAGTTGATACTTTGGTCAAATGAGATTAATAATTATAATTTGCAATATTTTAATATTGCCATTGAAGCAATTTTTACCTTTTAGTTTTTCTGTGTGGGATTTCATGATCTACATCTCTTCAGTGCGGCTATATGAGCTCATGGTCACCAGCCCTTTATCCTAGGCCTCACTCACACGTCCATGTTGCATGTATGTGTTGTATCCATAGAAAAAAAAAAGGATGCAACACGTACCCATTGTAATCTGTAGGGCAGTTGACGGGTCCATGTTTTTTTGCCACACAGATGAAAAGGGCCAATAAGTCTGAGTCCCCGAAAAACACGTACAGCACAGGGATGACATCAGTGGACTGGCCATTTTTAACATTACAAACTATAGAAGAAACTTTGCCATTAATTTTGTGTTTTTTTTGTTTTTTTTTATCCATCCGTGAAAAACATTGACACACTGATGGTAAAAACTGATAGACAGATGTCATGATTTTATTTATTTATTTTTTTTTAACATGCGTGTTTAGATGTCTTTAAAGGGAACCTGTCACCCCCAAAATGGAAGGTGAGCTAAACCCACCAGCATCAGGGGCTTATCTACAGCATTCTGTAATGCTGTAGATAAGCCCCCAATGTATCCTGAAAGATGAGAAAAAGAGGTTGTTATACTCACCCAAGGGCGGTCCTGGTCCAATGGGCGTCGTGGTCTGGCGCCTTCTTTCTTCATCAGATGACGTCCTCTTCTTGTCTTCACGCTCTGGCGCAGGTGTACTTTGTCTGCCCTGTTGAGGGCAGAGCAAAGTACTGCAGCGCGCAGGTGCTGGGCCTCTCTGACCTTCCCCGGCGCACTGCAGTACTTTGCTCTGCCCTCAACAGGGCAGACAAAGTACGCCAGAGCGTGAAGACAAGAAGAGGATGTCATCGTAAGAAGATGGGAGGCCCCGGACCGTGATGCCCATCGTACCGGGACCGCCCCTGGGTGAGTATAATATAACCTTTTTTTTCTCATCTTTTAGGATACATTGGGGGCTTATCTACAGCATTACAGAATGCTGTAGATAAGCCCCTGATGCTGGTGGGCTTAGCTCACCTTCCATTTTGGGGGTGTCAGGTTCCCTTTAAAGACATTCCCAGAAATTTCTGTCGGATGAAATTGCATGGACTGTACCAGTGACGTTCTAAACAAGGCAGAACACAAACTTTGTCAACTAGAACTGTATAGTCATCATCACTATCTGCGATAAGAGTTTATTCCCCTGACTGGATACTTCTATATTTTTCTAAATAAGCAAATTATAAGGAAGGCTAATGTCTGATGGCAACAGAGATGGTGCTGTACTGATACATAATGGGATTCATAGCGTAGCACACAAAGGAATAAAATGCAGGAAGAGCTAGAAATCAAGATAACGGCTTGAGAAGGGGGAAGAAGAAATGCAGGGCCGTGCACACAGTGTCTACCACACTCTGCACTGCTTTTATATATAATCACGTGGGTGTATAGTTATAGAAACACTTCACTTTTTATTTTTTTTCTTTAAGAACTTTACACTGCCTCCAATGGTCACTTCTTATCTGTTTGGCCTATAGGGGGAGTATGGATGTGTTCAGCTTGTGTCTTTATATTTTAATTTTTACGTAATATGCAGACCTCTGCGATACCTTAGGAAACACAAGCTAAGAACAAACATTAGTTTACTGCACCAGTCTGCAAAACACACAATACACAAAGTAAGGGTACCGTCTCACAGTGGCACTTTTGTCGCTACGATGGCACGATCCGTGACGTTCCAGCGATATCCATACAATATCGCTGTGTCTGACACGCAGCAGCGATCAGGGACCCTGCTGAGAATCGTACGTCGTAGCAGATCGTTTGGAACTTTCTTTCGTCGCTGGATCTCCCACTGTCATCGTTGGATCGGTGTGTGTGACACCGATCCAACGATGCGTTCGCTTGTAACCAGGGTAAACATCGGGTTACTAAGCGCAGGGCCGCGCTTAGTAACCCGATGTTTACCCTGGTTACCAGCGTAAATGTAAAAAACAAACAGTACATACTCACATTCCGGTGTCCGTCAGGTCCCTTGCTGTCTGCTTCCCGCACTGACTGACTCCCGGCCGTAAAGTGAAAGCACAGCGGTGACGTCACCGCTGTGCTCTGCTTTCACTTTACGGCCGGCACTCAGTCAGTGCGGGAAGCAGACGGCAAGGGACCTGAAGGACACTGGAATGTAAGTATGTAGTGTTTGTTTGTTTTTTACATTTACGCTGGTAACCAGGGTAAACATCGGGTTACTAAGCGCGGCCCTGCGCTTAGTAACCCGATGTTTACCCTGGTTACCCGGGGAGCTCGGCATCGTTGGTCGCTGGAGAGCTGTCTGTGTGACAGCTCCCCAGCGACCACACAACGACTTACCAACGATCACGGCCAGGTCGTATCTCTGGTCGTGATCGTTGGTAAATCGTTTTGTGAGACTGTACCCTTAGTGAGCAGCATTCAATACGTTTGCTACATCTGCAGCTTTGAAGAGAATCTGATAGCGGGTCTTCAAAAAAAAAAAAAAAAAAAAAAATTGTATGTAGCATTTATATAATTTGTATGTATATTGAAATAAATGGCTGTGGTCTGCGTTGGCGAGAGGTAAAGGTCCTCACTTTAGCAGAGATTATCATGTTTTGGGACCTTGTAATTTTCCCTTTTTAAGAGATGAGGCTGCAAGGACAGTGCTGCATTCGTAGGAATGGATTGTAGCATCATTTCCACTCCTGAGTCTGACTCATTTATTTCAATTGCCGACTGATGTGATTCAGCCATTTTGTACTAATGGCAGTGGAATATATGAAGGGAAATTGTGCCCATTTGTGAAAGTCACCTTGTGTGTCTGAATTATTACAGCCCTTTCTTACAAGTCACAATTCTGCAGTCATTGGGAAATATGTAAATGTAAGAAGTAGATAGGAGTTCCCCCTAATACAGAATGAGAAGGCAATCTGTGAGAAGCTAAATTCATCGTGTTACCGGTTTAGTCCGTCAAGACCCCCATACACATTAGACTACAATCTGGCAAACCTGCCAATATTGGATTAGCCAAAAATCTAACGTGTATGGGGGTCTCCCGGCTCCCAGACATAAGGGCAGGGTGGTTGGCATTCC
Source organism: Ranitomeya variabilis (assembly GCF_051348905.1). Classification (NCBI taxonomy): domain Eukaryota; kingdom Metazoa; phylum Chordata; class Amphibia; order Anura; family Dendrobatidae; genus Ranitomeya; species Ranitomeya variabilis. Next base: position 63,134,698 of record NC_135239.1, on the reverse strand, counting down.
ACCAGCCAATCCTTTTATTAGCGGAGAAGTCTGGTATTGGCCCTCTCGTAGAGAACACAGGGGAGCTGAGCGTTCCTACGTGTGGCTGACTACATGGCTGATGGCCTATTGACTATTGGGCTGATAGAAATTAATATGAATGGAGTTAAATTAAAATACGAGCTCCCATAAGTTTGTTAGGGGCAAAAAAAGAAAGTCTCTATTTGTATGTACTGTAGTGTTAATATAATCACCTGTCGCCATCTTTTCTGGTTTCCTGCACAGTTCCCCTTCTTTTCTGGGTGACGTCACCACTCTTCAGACTGTGTGAGCCGGTGGTTACGGTGTAATCCTATAGAGCCTCGTTCTGACACTCCATGGGCTTACGTGCCACTTCCGAGTCATGCAGAAAGAAGGAGGACGCAAAGAGTGGTGACCTCACTCCAGGGAGGAACAGAATGGCACTGGATGCTGGAGAAGACTGCGGATGGGGAGAATACTCACACAGGCATGGTCCCCAGCTCTGACCATAGCTGCATCAGCATGCCACTGCCTTACAGGGATGTCCCCTGTACAGTGTGTGTGGGAAGAGGGAAGACCACCTATGGTAGCAGTGGTTAATATCTGCAGATTTTATTATATATTTACCGTTGTTTATTTTAGCCAATAAGTGACTTGGTCCCTTCAGGAGTTTTAGTATCACTAAAGTAATTACATTACTGGGTAGAGTAATAAAATACAAGTTCACATATTTCTTCCTGTCTGCAAATGGATATTCCATCTCTTGAAGCCTCATTTCCATAAAAGCTTTGAGGAATTTTTTCACGTGCACTGAGGGCAGGCTGATCCCCCACCTAGTGCATCCATCCTCTGTGTACTCCCTGCCTAGCGCCACCAATGGGATTGATTGATATTTCTTCGATGCTGCAGGAGATGTCGCTAAATGGAGAATGATGCACTTCTAGCCTCACTTACATAAAGATTCAAAGATGTTATATCGATATGTGGCTATGATGATCTGTTCGAATTTGCCTTTTGCTACCTTACCCAGCAGTGTTATTAGTTCCAACAGGTTCCCTTTTAATGTCTGTCAAAAGAAAGAGCATCTGAATCACCAAAACAAAAACCAAAATGAGCATGTACCCTATAATAAGCACATAACTTATATAGTAATAGTACATGTAAGTAACATGGGCTATTTGGGTAACACTGTTTTGATATATAAAAAAACCAAAACCATAAAGGCCATCCCACCACAACAAGGTGCAGCGAGTCGGGGCAGAGCTATCCTGGCTGTAGTATTAAAACCTTACCATGTGTCAGCCGACCTCAGTGTGACTAATGGCCGAGCAGGACGGGGGCCCGACTGTTGAGCCACAGGTGACATGCCTGTACAAACAGGAGTGTGGCCGCCGTTTCTGAACCAGCGTACAATAAACCACAGCAAAACCAAAGAACTGCTCCTAGAAACTGCACAGGTTATGCCCCGGCTCGCTTCTTTGGTTTAGTCTTGCTGCACAATCCAGGCTCTCACTAGTGCAAGCATTGTAGGGGAATGTTGGTTACAAGTCTCGGTTTGGTGGGAATGTCAGAAAGCTTGTCAACTAGTGAAACAGTAGAGATGTATTCTTGCAGTAAAATATATATTATTGGTGCAGCCGTTCAGTCATTACTTCTGTGTTTTTTCTTCTTAGCTTTCCAACAACTTTTGCATCAAACAATAATCAGTCGGCCCAAACGACTATGCAAAGTGTTTCTCTCCCGTCAGTCTCTCCCTCCGCTCCATTACCTGCCGCAAGCAATTCCGTTGTTACATCAGGCTTCAGTGAGCTGAAAGCTGCCAGCGGCAACAGAAAGGCCAGAGTTCTGTATGATTATGATGCCGCAAACAGCACCGAGCTATCACTTCTTGCAGATGAGGTAATTATGTCTTTGATGAGCAGACGGGTCGCTCTGACTCCTATGTAATCCATCATTACCCGAACTCCTTGCTTACAATAATCGAAATGGAGAAAGCTGACGTTCTTCCATGGGTTTCCTGGTCCCTTCCAGGATCTTGTAGGGCAGACAGTAAGCCACCAGACCCTTATAGTGGGGGGGCAATGTAATTAGACTACATAACAATTCACTAGTGGGGATTTATAAAAAAAAACTTTGACAGTTTTGCACATAAAAGGCATGCACCAAAACATGCAATGTTTCTCCAGTTTGTTGTTTTGCCACTTTTCTAAATAAAAATGGCTGGGGTTTGGTGGAGGCATCGTGCCTTCTAGTGGTGAAACTGACTTACATTTCAGCTGAGATGTCGCACATTTCTTAAGCATGAGAGGACTTAAGTTTAGGTTTAACCCGTGAAACGTTGATCTTTGTAAATTACATGTAGAAGCAACAAGAGAAAGATCAGCCCTCCATCCCATTGCAATTTGGTGGTTATGCTATGGTCAGTCAGTCTGGTCCACAGGTCCGTGAGCCGGGTCCCACAAGCCACAATGGAAACAAAAACTGGTAATGGAAGATCCAGTTCCAGAACCTAAAAAATAAGAGAATTGCACTTTATTTAATCTTTGATAAATTCATATGGTGAATCTAAATGCTTTTGAAAAGACAGGGAAATACATGGCCTACGCGTTTCGAAACCCTATGGGTTCTTAATCATAGCAAAGCAGGATACATAATGTTACACTTGTATATGATCCTCCACACTGCACGGAAAGCTGATCAGATAGACTTCTTTCTAAACACTTATCAGTTATCAAGGGATGTGAGAAATGGCATGACTAAAGACGGCAAATAATTAAGACTATTACTCTTACTGTATGATTAAGAACCCATTGAGGTTTAAAACGCACAGGCCAGGTGATTCCCTGTATTTTCAATATTTTTTTATTTCACCATGTGATCTTATCAAAGATTAAATAAAGTGTAATGTTATCCTATTATATAACTTGTGGAGCTGAATCTTCCATTACCTGCTTTTACTTTAGTAAATTACCCCCAATGTGTTTAAGTCTTGGACGAAATTCATGCAAAGAAACTAAGGGGTGAAAAAAAATAAAAAAAATAAAAAATCCATGGAGTTGTAAGTAGTGATCGAGTGTATTCGTTGCTCGGGTGTCCTCTTGAGTATTTGACTGCTCGGAGATTTCGTTTTCATAGCGGCAGCTGGATGATTTACAGCTACTAGCCTGCTTGATTACATGTGGGGATTCCCTAGCAACCAGGCAACCCCCACATATACTCAGCCTGGCTAGTAGCTGTAAATCATTCAGCTGCCGAGATGAAAACTAAACCTCCAAGCCGTCATAAATACTTAGAGGTCACCCGAGCGTGCTCGGGAAAACCCGAGCAACAAGTACTCGCTCATCTCTAGTTCTAAGGATTTGGACGGATTTGAACCCAGAACACCATGCTGTTGCTATGGTTGGTGAATAAAGCGTAAATGTATACCACTGATTTCCTTACCAATAACATAAGGGGTTATTCTCAAGCTCTCTGAGCACTTCTCAATCTGCAGTCTCTTTACAATCTCCTCACTTTCTGGCAGGGCAGCCTCTCCTCCTTTTAGTGTCCGTTCTGGTGTGTAGCAGAGCTGTAGTATTAGAACGATAAAGCTCAGCACAAGTTCTGCTGTAACACATTCTGCCATCAGTGGTTTGTTTTGAAGTGTGCACGGTTACCACTCTACACATCGTGCTAAAGGGGCATTTCAACAAGTACATGGCTCGGGAAAGTGAGAGACCTGCTGTGTGCGTCATCGGGAGGTAAGCAGCTAACTGCTGCATAGAAATCACTGGGCTGGAGTGGGGTTAAAGCCTAATCTAACTACTCAGCCAGGCTGTCGTGGTCAAGCTCCATGGAAACGAGCTGTACACTATGTAAGAGAAAAACTCTCATGTCAGGAAAATGGCAGCAGGTGGAAAAAGAGTACGGTAAATTGGAAACTTTATCTTCCTGTTTAACTAAAACAATTTAATAACTTGAAAATACTACTGATATCCGACTGAAAAATGTTACTCTGCTAGTGGTCTAATAAATGATTAGGGGCTGCAAGTGTTGTAGACCAGATGTAGTAGTGACCTCAAGTCTGTTTTGGGTTTTAAGTCACGTGCTTCCTGTAATAATTAATATTCCTCTTAATTTCAGGTCATCACTGTATACAGCATTCCAGGAATGGATTCTGATTGGCTGATGGGGGAGAGAGGCAACCAGAAGGGCAAAGTGCCAATTACCTACCTAGAGCTCCTTAACTAATTGACTTTTTTTTTTTTTCTTCTTGTTCTCTCCTTAAGTGCCGAATTTCAGTAAATAAAAAAAATATATTTATATGCAATTAACTTGATATTTTATTTTTAAATGTAAGGGTCTTCCATGTAAAATTCAGTGTCTTCTGTGAACGTCTGCCATGTCAAACTGGCCTTCACTGTACTGCCACCTCTTGCATGATAACACTCCCTGGTCTTGTTACTAGTCGTGGACCTTACTGTCCAGTATAAAGAAACTTCTGCCATGAATTGGAAAGTGTTTATATAGTGGGTGACACTTTTTTATGCTTCTGTAAAATAAATGTAAATGTGTGCCAAATGCTTTGTTTCCTTCTATACAATGACATTCCCTTGGTGGACTAAAATGTAGATTATTCCGTTTTAATCAGAAGTTTTGTAATTTGGGAATGTCTGTCTTGTAATTTTTTTATAACTTCGAAGAGAAATGGCCATTTGGTGGGTGATTTGCCATCAGACCACAGATATCTACTGCTCTCCTGACATCTTCTGGTTGGAGCACAATCCCTCTCTTCTCTCAGGAAGTTCTTAGAATACAGAGGATGAGGCAGCGCATAGATGTTCTAATATAATCCCGCTGTAGGGGTCAAGGCCTAGGGTCCACCGCTCCAATTAAACAGTCTGAAGTTCCTACAACAATCAATCCAGAAAGGCTTTCTTCTGGGATTGAATAATGGGAACCAGTGGGTTCCTCACTGGTTTCGCTGTCTCTGTAGGTCTTTCAAGGAGTGAGGTCAAAACTTTTTTTTTTTTCCCCTTAGTTTTACAAAACAAGTCCGTTTCTCACAGACCACTTTGTTTCTTTGTTAGTTCACTGGCCAACAAAGACCCTCTCCAACGGCCAGATTCCACTAGAGAAATCCACAGACTACAGGTTCCTATACAACTTTTGAATATGACCTTAATTATATTGGTTATTTCAGAAAGACTAATTATTCATTTTAAGGGGTTGTCTGTTTCGGGAGGACTTCCCCCATTTTTAAAGGGGTTGTCTCATAAACAAAGTACATTTTTAATTAATAGATCGTGGAATAAGAGGTTACAGAATTGGATGTATTTAAAAAAAAAAAGAGAAAATCCTGTGCAGAGAATCTTATAACTGGCTTTTTGCTACATTCTGTGTAATGGCTGTCTGCCCGTGCAGCGCTCCTCCAGTTACTGGCCAGCACATACCACAGCTCCTTTCCCTGGGAGGCGGAGGAAGCATAAGACACTTATGATAAGTGAGTATACAGATTAAACAAGGGATTAGAGGTGCTGCTTTCTCGGGTAACACATTCCCCGCATGTTTTACTACAGGAGTGTGGTTTTTCTACCACATCGTCAGTACTGTGCGTTCATCATAAAGGCTGTGATGTGGGCTCAGCGGCCGCTGGAACTCCTACATCACTGACTTGATGCATCAAAAACTCGCTCCTGTGATAAAACAAGAAGGGACGTGTACTTCCTAAGAAAGAAGCAGCTGTGATTATTTACACACACGCGCACACACACCCACCCATATCCATCCAATTGTGGAAGTTGGAATAATATCTATTGTTTATCTTGTGACTTTATGGGATTGTCCCACAAGTACCATTTTAAAGGTTCTTGAGATGCATACTGTAGGCGGTTAATGGAAAATGCTCAGATCTTTGGCTTGGTTTATGGTTTAACCTTGCGTACACTGTGTAGAATTATTAGGCAAGTTGTATTTTAGTTGTTGATCAATAATAAAAATAATCCTCTATGTTCTCAATCAACCCAAAAGACTCATAAATATCAAAGCTTAATATTTTTGGAAGTTGGAGTGGTTTTTTTTAGATTTGGCTATCTTAGGAGAATATCTGTTTGTGCAGGTAACTATTACTGTGCAGAATTATTAGGCAACTTAATAAACCAAATATATTCCCATCTCACTTGTTTATTTTCACCAGGTAAACCAATATAACTGCACAAAATTTAGACAAACATTTCTGACATGCAAAAACAAAACCCCAATAAATTGGTGACCAATATAGCCACCTTCTTTATGATGACACTCGACAGCCTTCCATCCATAGATTGTCAGTTGCTTGATCTGTTTACGATCAACATTGCGTGCAGCAGCCACCACAGCCTCCCAGACACTGTTCCGAGAGGTGGACTGTTTTCCCTCCCTGTAGATCTCACATTTTATGAGGGACCACAGGTTCTCTATGGGGTTCAGATCAGGGGAACAAGGGGGCCATGTCATTATTTTTTCTTCTTTGAGAACTTTACAGGCCAGCCACACTGTGGAGTATTTGGAGGCATGTGATGGAGCATTGTCCTGCATGAAAATCATGTTTTTCTTGAACGATACCGACTCCTTCCTGTACCACTGCTTGAAGAAGTTGTCTTCTGGGAGTTGAGCTTCACTCCATCCTCAACCCGAAAAGGTCCCACAAGTTTGATACCAGGCCATACCAGTACCCCACCTCCACCTTGCTGGCATCTGAGTCGGAGTGGAGCTCTCTGCCCTTTACTGATCCAGCCTCTGGCCCATCAAGAGTCACTCTCATTTCATCAGTCCATAAAACCTTTGAAATGTCAGTCTTAAGAAAAAACGTCAAGACTGGGCCAAGAAATATCTTATGTTTCTTGTTCAGAGGTGGTTGTTTTTCAGCCTTCCTTACCTTGGCCATGTCCCTGAGTATTGCACACCTTGTGCTTTTTGTTACTCCAGTAACGTTGCAGCTCTGAAATATGGCAAAACTGGTGGCAAATGGCATCTTGGCAGCTTCACGCTTGATTTTCCTCAATTCATAGGCAGTTATTTTGTTCCTTTTTTGCCCAACACGCTTCTTGCGACCCTGTTGGCTATTTGCCATGAAACGCTTGATTGTTCGGTGATCACGCTTCAAAAGTTTGGCCATTTCAAGACTGCTGCATCCCTCTGTAAGACATCTCATAATTTTGGACTTTTCAGAGCCCGTCAAATCTCTCTTCTGACCCATTTTGCCAACGGAAAGGAAGTTGTCTGACATCAAAACCCTATATAAGGTGTGCTTAATTATTAGGCAACACCCCTCCTCATTACAGAGATGCACATCACATGACTTACTTAATTGGTAGTTGGCTCTCAAGCCTGAACAGCTTGGAGTAGGACAACATGTATAAAAAGTATCATGTGATCAAAATACAACTTGCCTAATAATTCTGCACACAGTGTAGATGTCCTGATTTCAGACTTTCTGTTCATTTATTTTCCTTTCATTCCTGAACAAGGTCAAGGTTTGGTTTAAGATTCGGACATTTGAAGTCTGCTAATTATCGCAATGTTAATGTACTTTTTATGTAGTGAATGTATGTGGGGCAGAAAACGCTACACTCCACCTTATTTTGTATTGTTTTATAAATATATTTAAGTCTTTAGAATAAATGTAAAGGTAGAATATAAGAATGCTTTAAATAGAAAAGCACAAGGCAAACTAGCACAATTGGAACTTGTATAAATTGGACTGTACAATAAAAAAACCTTTTTGCCGTCTTCAGACTTTTTATTTTCTGTATATTGAACTCAATCCTTAACAGAATGCATCTATTCAAGTGAATGGATCAGTGAAAAAATAATGGTCAGTTTTTCCACCATGAAGGCTCAGGAAATGTCCATTTAATTTTTAAACTCTGATGCGTGAATAAGGCCTTAGATCTACGCACCATCCGTTCAGGGCAGCTGTCCCACCTGGCATGCAGCATCTCTTCATGCCTGATGTCAGAGAGGGGAACTGCCATCATTAAAAGTTAAAAACTTCACAGTGCTCATGAGTTCTCATGTCCGCAAACTTTTTTTTTTTTTTGTCCATATGTGCAATTACAGAGAAACTGTAGCCAATGCACTCTTTTGCTCATATGGTGATACTCCACACTGACCACAGTTCTGCATGGAAAATAAATTGCAGCATGTGCAAGACTGGTCAAGTTTATGGACCAGACTAGTGCAATGAAATGGCAGGCAGCTTTTGCACCCCTCTGATATGGGGCTGAATGCTTGGAGCTGGACTGACAGTCACGTCTACAATTTGTTCATCTGAACTTGGCCTAAAGCCCAGCATTACACTGTGTTCCAAATTATTATGCAAATAATATTTCATATTTTCTCTAAATTACCTATCTGAATTGCAGTCATTGTTATTTTCCAGTCATCTACTATTCTAGTATAATTGCAATGTTTTGGAACAAACTGCCTATGAAAACAGTATCTTTAAAAAAAAATAAAAATAAACACTCAAAATGCGTGTTCCAAATTATTATGCACAGCAGAGTTTTCAACTTTTTTTTTTTTTTTTGAACAAAAAAATGTTCAATTGTGAAGTTATAAGCATTATCAGCTTATTACAAAACGAAATCAAACAGTTTTCAAGTGAAAACTTTATTCTAGGTGATGTTACATTTGCACATAGGACCCCTTGTTCGAAAGAAGCTTCTGAACTCTCTCATCCATTGAATTTGCCAGTCTTTGGATGGTTTCTGCTTCAATTGTTTTGCATGTGGACAGAATCCCCTCCCAGAGCTGTTGCTTAGATGTGAACTGCCTCCCGCCATCATAGACACTCCTTTTGATGATGCTTCAGAGGTTCTCAATGGGGTTGAGGTCAGGGGAAGATGGTGGCCACACCATAAGTTTGTCCTCTTTTATGCTCATAGCAGCCAGAGATGCAGATGTGTTTTTTGCAGCATGAGACGGTGCATTATCATGCATGAAAATGATCTTGCTGCGGAAAGCACGGTTCTTCCTCTTGAACCATGGCAGGAAGTGTTGTTTTAGAAACTCCACATAGATTATGGAGTTCATCTTTACACCTTCAGGGATCATAAAGGGGCCGACAATCTCTCTCCCCATGATTCCAGCCCAAATCATTACTCCACCTCCTCCTTGTTGGCGCCTTAGCCGTGTTTTCATGGGGTGTCCATCAACCAGCCATCCTCCACTGCATCCATCTGGACAATCGAGCGTTGCACGGCACTCATCGGTGAACAAAACAGTTTGGAAATCAGTCTTCATGTATCGTTTGGCCCACTGGAGCCGTTTCTGCTTGTGTGCAGTGGATAGAGGTGGTCGACAGGATGGCTTACGCACAGCTGCAAACCTCTGAAGGACCCTGCATCTTGTTCTAGGGACGTTGGAGGCACCAGCAGCTTCAAAAACTTGTCTGCTGCTATGACAAGGCATTTTTGCAGCTGCTCTTTTAACCTTACGCAGTTGCCTGTTGGAAAGAGTCCTCAATTTTTCCTTATCAGCACGCACACGTGTTTGCTGGGAATCAGCTACATACTTCTTGATTGTGCGATGATCACGATGAAGTGTCTTGGCAATGTTGATTGTAGTCATGCCTTGACCTAAATACTCCACAATTTGTTGCTTCTCAGCAGCCGACACATCCTTTTTTCTTTCCCATTTTGGCAAAAAATGTAGGCTGCCTAATAATGTGGAAAAGCCTTCTTAAGTAGTCTTGCCTTTATTTGGACACACCTGCCAAACTAATGTGCACAGGTATCTGCAATTGCTTTCAGTGATATAAAGAGCCCTGACACACATCACCATCAATGAGTTTAAATGACAAAGACTAAACTCTTTGTGCATAATAATTTGGAACACAGTGTAATTAATTCAGAAGGGACCGTTGCATGATACCTTCCTCATACGAAATGCTCACACGTCTTCTTTCATCTGTTTGTAATGCACTGGTGTCAATCACCTGCAGATGTGGAACTGAGGGATTCCAGAATAACACTTTTCCAGGACGTCCCTCCTGACAGCACCATGGAGGTCGTCGTTCTTTCTACTCCTTACAGGGACAGGAAATACACGAGAGGTTAAAAAGCCCCTCCCTACCCACCTCCCACAGTGTTTTTCCTGTCCATGCATGGAGGGATGCATGAGAGAAGCACAGGAGCTTACCAGAGGGCTCAGGGGGATCGTGTGGCGCAGCCAATCCTCCCTGTCAAGAAGGCTCAGGACTGATACTCTCCAGTTGAGCGGACGTGCTCCTGGGTAGAGTCGCTTCCTCCCCATGGGGGGCTCTCGGCCCCGACACCAGCCGGCAAGGCGCTACTACTTACAGAAGTTGCATGGTGGAGAGGACCGTCGCACTTCAGTGACATCAGGGGAGGCGCCAGGTCACGAGGTCGGCATGCGTTCCAGGGTGGAACTCATAAGTAACGCGAGACAGGTAATAAGACCGTTACCTGGATCTCACAGGGCATGCACGGAGCGCTAGCGAGGAATCGGGCAAAGGTGACCAGAACTGTGGGGTAAGTGCGCTGTATGCAGTCCTATCAGCGGTGATACAGCCTGTGACTATCCCGCTTCTCACAGGAGACGCAGCTCGCCATGTTCCCTGTGCCAGGACACATGATTTATTCATCAAGCGGAAAACAATATAAAACGGGTTATCCTATTAACCCTAACCGCTACACCAGACTACATTTACCCGGTCTGTTTATCAGACCCACGGCACTGGTAACTTTCCTTGTGCTAAGACTTGTGGTTCCCTAAACAAACAGCATACAGTTTCTAATGAAGGTCTATACCCAGACCGAAAACGTTTAATTGATCACTGTGAAAAATAAATTGGAACTCTTTTTTTCAACACGATACATTTTGAGTGCCGAGTGTTTTTTACTTCTATTGATTTTGGGATGGATACCCTACTGGAGCACCTATTCCAATGACTGAGTGCCGTATACAATCCATTGCAGTTCTCCATCATAAAGCCATCCGGAGAATCAAGCACTATAATAAATCTGAAACCCTTAAACCTTTGGGTAAAGTGCAAAAGGTTCCGGATAGAGTCGAAAAAAATCTGCGGTTCCCCTTATAGACAGGGATGCCTTTATGTGCACCCTGGATCTAAAAAGTGCTTATTACCAGGTCCGGATTCACCTGACATCCCAAAAGTTCTTGAGGTTTGCAGTAAAGATACAGAATCGTACCTGCCACTTTCAGTTCCAGTGCCTTCCATTTGGCCTAGCATCGGCTCCCCGGGTGTTTATCAAATTGGTATCAGAGATGGTAGCCTAAAGATTTTCCTGGGCGTACTATTGGATTCCAGATGCAGAACTTCCTTCTTACTGGAGAAGCAGGAAATGGTGCCGAACAAAATCTGAGAGTTCCTGAGAAGTCAGGCTTCGATCAGGTCGGCAATGAAGATCCTAGCCCTCCTGACGGCTTGCATCCCCTGTGTCCGCTGGGCCCAGTTCCACTCGAGAGCCTTGCAGAAGGAAGTCCTGTCCGTGCGGAACCAACGCCAGTCATCACTCAATGGAGGAATGTCCTTATTCCGGCAGTGAGAAGATCACTACTTTGGTGGACAAAAAATCTACAGTTAGGCATTCCCTGGATCTCCTCACCATGCATGGTGATCACTACGGACACCAGCAAATGGGGTTGGGGAGCACACTTGGAAGGAAGGTTTCTTCAGTGCAGATGGCCATCAGAGATCCACTCCAGGTCATCCAACTACAGGGAAGTCTACGCCGCGTGGGAAGCCCTAAGGCGAAATCTGTCATCTGAAGGGGCGACACGTAAAGATCCTAAAGGACAATGTAACAACGGTATCTTTCTTGCAGCACCAAGAGGGCCTCAGACACCGGGCACTCCAGGACTTGGCGTTCAGAATCTTCTCGCAGGCAAAGGATTCGGTCCTTTCGGTGGCGGCGGTCAATCTCATGGGATCCCAGAATACAGTGGCGGATTACCTGAGCAGACAGAAGGTCTGGCCGACGGAATAGAAGCTAAGCAAGGAGGTTTTCCAGTACTTGTGTCATCTCTGGGGTACACCTCAAATAGACCTGATCGCAACCAGGAAGAATACAAAGGTCGCCAGATTTTACTCCCTAAATCCAACGGACAATCCAGAGGCTGTCGACGTGTTGAGTCAGAGGTGGGACAGGTCCCTGTCTTATGCCTTTTCCCCGATGGTGCTTAGTGAGTATATAGATAGGAACGCACAGGATCACAGCTGATGCAATGTTTGGCATTTCTGAAGCGATGAAAGCCCGCCTAATTTACGACTGCATGTCTCCAGAAGCATGAGTTGTTCATAATGTACTGGTGACTGCAGCGTACTGGTCACTACAATGGCAGTTTGCAGTTTTCATTCCTCAATGTTCATAGCTGCTTGTTTCTGGAAAATACCCATGGAGTAAAATTTTTCACTACACCTGTAGATAAATTCCCAAAGGGGTAGAATTTAAAAAATAAGGTCACTTGAGGGGAGATTCTGCTCTTCTAGATCTTTGGGGCTCTGTATATGGAGCCCACAAACTATTCTAGGAAAATCTGCGCTCCAGGGGGCAAATAGCGCTCCATCCCTCCAGAGTCTCTCCGTATGGCTAAGCAGTACTGTACAGCCACATGTGGGGTATTGCCACGTTCAGTAGAAATTGTGGGGCAAATTATGGTGCCATTTTTACCCACTTGTGTTAAAATGTAAAATCTGGGACTAAACATTTTCTTGGTAAAATGTAATTATTTTTTCTTCACTACCCAATGGTATAAACTTCTGTGACACACCTGTGGTGTCAATATGATCACTAGACACCTAGATGAATTCACTGAGAGGTGTAGTTTGTAAAATGGGGTCACTTATAGGGGTTTCTGCTGTTCTCCCAGTGGGTCATGGCACCTGCAAACCATAACAGTAAAATCTTGCGATCCTTGCCTTCTGAGCTTTGCCTTAACAATATTTCTCGATTACATGTAGGGTATTGTCCTTAGAAACATTAAAAACTTGGGGCTAAAACAACATTTTAATGATAAAACTGTAATTTATTTCTTCACTGCTCAATGGTATATAATTATGTGAGGCACATGTGGTTTCAGTATGATCACTGCACCCCTAGATGAATTCATTGGGGAGTGTAGTTTGTAAAATGAGTTCACATATGGAGGGTTTCTGTTGTTCTGACACCTCAACGAATACATCCAACACTATCACCATTGTTGATGCGCAGCGCCAAGTGACAGCGCGTCAACAATGGTGATAGTGTTGGATGTATTCGTTGTTCCACTCCCTAAATCTGGCAGTATGATTTTAAATCATGTAGTACTTTAATAAAATTATGTTTTTTGATATATGAAAATTGCCTTATGATCATCTTTTTTTTTAGGTCTATGTAGTAATTGGTGATAGGCTGTAGTAGTCCTGTTGAGTACATGGTAGTAAATGGTGGATTTATTCATATTATACCATGTTTAACTGTCATATGTGTTTATAGATACCAAACATGTCTAGTTTTTTTTATTTAAGTGGGGAAAAAAAATCGAAAGTTTCTTAAAACAAAAAAATGTGTGTCTTTTTCTGAGACCTATAGCGCCTCCATTTTTCGGGATCTCGGGTTGGGTGAGGGCTTATTTTTTGCACGCCAAGCTGATGTTTTTATTGATACTATTTTGGTGTAGATACGATGTTTTGATCACCCGTTATTGCATTTTAATATAGTATTGGGGCAACCCAAAAAAAAACATAATTCTGGCTTCTGGACTTTTTCTTGTTACGCCATTTACCAATCAGATTAATTCTTTTTATATGTTGATAGATCTGGCGATTCTGAACATGGTGATACCAAATATGTGGGGTTTTTTTTGTTTATTGATTTGAACTTTTTATATATATATTTTTTTATTTTTTTTACTTTACACTGGCTTCAATAGTATCCATGGGAGATTAGAAACTGCGACCATCCAATCGCTTGTGTTACATACAGCAGGGCTTCAGCCCTGCTGTATGTAGCAGAAATGCACCCATGCTATGAGTGCCTAGTGCTCCTAGCAATCCGGCAATGACAACCACAGGGGTTTGCTGCAGACTCCGGGTTGTCATGCCAACCCATCGGCGACCTGCGGTTCTGTGACATGGGCGCTGATGGGCGGGATTAGTGACGCACTTGTGGTTAACAGGTTAACAGCTGTGGCTATTAGGGGCACATGTCAGCTGTTCAAATTGGCTGACGTGTCAGAAAAGATGTCCGGAGCCCACATCAAAGGGGGTAGATGAATCATGAAGGGGTATAAGAATTCAAAGTAGGAAAATTGCAAATTTTTCTAAATTTTTCCCAAATTTCCATTTTTTTTATTTCACAAATAAACGCAAGTTATATCGAAGAAGTGTTGCCACTGTCATGAAGTACAATGTGTCACAAAAACACAATCTCTAAATCGGTGAGATCCATTGAAGCGTTCCAGAGTTATAACCTCATAAAGTGACAGTGGTCAGAATTGTAAAAATTGGCCCGGTCATTAACGGGCAACAACCTTGGATGGGTAAAGGGGTTAAGAGCTGTGAATGCTTTTTTTGTGTGTGTGTCCTCTGCCTGGCCCGAATGGAGAAGCAGTCATTTAGTACAAGGATAACCGGAGTATGGATGCTCAGTGGAGCAGAGTGTGCATGTGCAGGGGTAGATAATCTGCCCTTACACCTACTGAAGCTGACATTTTATCTACTACAAAGATGGGGCCAACGCATTCAAAGTCTCGCTAACTTTCTGATGACTTTCTGTGGTCATTAAAAGGAGATTTTTATTTTATTTTTGTCTGATGTAATTATTGCTTGGGTCGTGTGCGCTTTCAGGCTTGTCATCTTTAGACAGGATAACAGATTACTACCTGCAGACGGTCTTACAGGTCATTTCACTAAATAAATATAGGGCAGCCACTCTCAATCACTTGTACAGAAAGAACATTTCTGATTCCATTAAGGAAGCAACAAAGTTCAAGTTGTTTTAACCTTTTCTACACGGTCGTCATTTTGACATAACTCAGCTAAACAGAAGCTGCAGAAAAATGTATTTCATGAAATTAACCTTGGGCCTCTAAAGACGAGTACACTGTGAAGCATGACATGATATAGTTTAGTGAAACGTGCAATGAAGGCTTCACTGCGCAAGGGCTTCATACATAATACTGAGAACGGGCCGGGGTCAGAGGATTACATGGTCCTGATACCATTGTCCTCTGCATGTTTACAAGTCTGCCCCCTGAAATCTATGTGGGGGCTGAAGTCAATTTTGTCTGCATGGCTGTTATTTGTGCCGTATTTCAGTGTTGCCCACTGACTAGTACTTTTTTTTATACACCTTAAGGGCTCACACTCATCTGCATGTAAAACATTGCTCCTATGTTGATCCTGAAAATTAGGACGAGTTATGCGAGTACAATGCGATTTTTCACATAATATCCCTATGACAGTGGTATGTAATGCGTTTTTTTCTCTGCAACTATTATTCTACAATCACAGGACCATTTACAGTGTTCTGTGCTACAGAATGGTAATGGTAATCGGACGGAAAACTGATGGTCCTTGTGCCGTCTGTTTAATTTTTTCTCACCTATTGACTTCCATTGGTGAGTCTTGTCCCACATAAGCGGCCACTCACTGCATGCTGCAATTTTATTTTTCTTTATTATTATATCTGAGTGCACTCGTCCGATTTATACGCAGATGAGTATGAGCCCTTAATGTAACACTAATGTCTAGAACCGATTTTCCAGTTTTATCTCCATCCCCATTCTGGAGTGAGTTTTCAGCTTTTATAAAAGTCACACTAGAAATCTGGCTTTCAGATCATTTACAAGGAGATGCGCCCATTTTTAAATCTACTTTTCAAAAGGGAGCAGGACAAAATAGCAAAAGGTCTCAACAACACTAATGGGTTTTTTTGGTCACAGAAAATTGATCGAAAAAGCCTTGATAAATCTTCCCTTTATGCTAACCTGCCCCTGAAAAAAATAACTCCAGAACCCAGCCCCTTGGCATTTTCCTTCTGAGCAATCTCCTAAAATTAGTTTCGGGTAGATTTTGCTTATGATTCGAATCATAGTATGGTAGAGTTGGAAGGCAACTCCAGGGACATCGTGTCCACCCCCCTGCTCAATGCAGAATGCACTAAACCATCTCAGACAGATGTCTGTCCAGCCTCTGTTTGATGACTTCCATGGAAGGAGAACTCACCACCTCTCGTGGCCGCCTGTTCCACTCATTGATCACCCTAACTGTCAAAAAGTTTTTTCTAATATCTAATAAGTGGCTTCTCCCTTTCAGTTTTATTCCATTGCTTCTCGTGTTTCCATGTGCAAATGAGAATAATGATGATCCCTCTACTCTGTGACATTCCTCCAGATATTTGTAGACAGCTATTAAGTCTCCTCTTAGCCCTCTTTTTTGCAAGCTAAAGATACCCAGATCCTATAATCGTTCCTCGGAGGACATACTTTGCAGTCTTCTTACCATCCTGGTAGCTCTTCAATGAACTTGCTCCAGTTTTATATCCTTTTTTTAAATGTGACACCCAGAACTGGACATAGTACTCCAGATAAGGCCTGATCAAGGAGGAATAGAGGGGGATAATTACTTCACGTGATCTAGACTCTATGCTTCTCTTAATACATCCTAGAACTGTGTTTGCCTCGTGTGCATTCTGTGATCTATTAGTATACCCAAGTCTTTTTCACACGTGCTGTTGCTTAGTTCTATTCCTCCCATTCTGTAGATGTAATTTTTGTTTTCTTGCCCAGATGTAGAATCTTGCATTTCTCCCTGTTAAATACCTTTCTATTAGTCACTGCTCATTGTTCAAGCTTATCTACTTCACACAGGTACAATCTCTGCTTGCTGTCATCTGCTGCTTATCATCCTGCAACATTTACTTTAATGGTACAATCTCTGCTTGCTGTCATCTGCTGCTTATCATCCTGCAACATTTACTTTAGGCTACGTTCACATTTGCGTTGTTGGGCGCAGCGTCGTCCATGCAACGCACAACGCATGTCAAACGCATACACAACGCAGCGTTTATTGACGCATGCGCTGTCCTATACAATTGAAGATCCAAAACGCCCCCCAAAAAATACATTTAGTCAAAAGGCGCATGCGTCAAAAAACGCGGCTCAACGCAGGCAACTGCGCCCTATGCGTTTTTCATAGACACTAATGTGTTTTTTTGCCGCATTTACGACGCAGGTGCGTTGCATGCGTTTTTCTTTGGAAATGTGACGCATCAAAACTGCAACCTGTAGCGTCGTCTGTGCCCTGTGTGGTGCGCCAAAAAAATGCATGCGTCATAAAACGCATGACAACGCATACCGGCGCATGTCCATGCGCCCCCCATGTTAAAGATAGGGGCGCATGATGCATGCGTCGGTATGCGTCGCTGACGCTGCGCCCAACAACACAAATGTGAACGTAGCCTTAATGGTACAATCTCTGCTTCCTGTCATCTGCTGCTTATCATCCTGCAACATTACTTTAATGGTATATAACAGTGCCTGCTGAATTCATCTGTTGCATTGTATTCAGTACTTACTGCTGTACATCCATGCTGGGGTCACAGGAGATACTATCGGGTGCAAGGTGTTACAGCATATGGTTGTAGCCAAGCCCAGTGCCTTTGATCATGTAACCTTCCCCAGTGTGTTGGCCAATTGCTAATTTATCCCAAATCAGCTACCACAATCCCTCTCACCTGATCCTCTACTTAGTCCTATAAATTTAGTAACATTCTAGGGGGCACGCATGCAGGTCAGGCACGCGTCTCCTGGCAGCAAAGTATCACGGCTGCTAAGTATCGTGAAGTGCAGCTATTTCAACGGCAGTTAGTCAAGGCAGGAGTCAGGACCCCACTTTATGCATCTGTCTCTTTTGGGTATGTCTGCTGAATAAGCACTTCTTATTACTTTGATCTAGCTTTTGTATTATCCCATCTTACTCCTTCACCAAGTTTACATATGCACTTAGTGTTTGCTCCACTAATCCTCTCCTTCGCTATCCACAAACCCCAGCACCCTCTAACCAAATAATCATCTCCCCTTCCCTCTTACCTACCCACCTGTCCTCCTCTGCTGACCTGCTCCTCAACCTCAAATCTGTCCTAATAAAACACAAAATAAGCCAGCCACTCTCCTTTTCCCACCTGCTCTCCCTTTCTCTGCTTCTCCTCACTGCTGGAGACATATCTCCCAACCCTGGACCCCCACAGCTCTTACCTCCCATTACTACCCCCTCCTACCGCTCCCTATCTAATATGAACTATCGCAATCTTTCCAACATAAAACCCAAACCCCTGTTGCCCACCCCCCTGCTCCCTCTCACTGGAGAACTCTGGAATGCCCACTCAATCTGCAATAAGCTTTTTGTGATTCATGACCTTTTTCTCTTTCGCAATCTTGCCTTCCTCGGCCTCACAGAAGCATGGTTAACACCCTCTGACACTGCCTTCCCTGCTGCGCTGTGTTACGGTGGCCTCCACTTCACCCACACCCCTTGCCCCGGCAACAAACATGGTGGAGGAGTGGGTCTTCTTTCTTCTAACTGTACCTTTAACCCAATCCCACCTCTACCCTCCCTTATCCTCCTTTCTTTTGAAGTCCACTCTGTCCGCATCTACTCTCCCTCCAACCTCAAAGTGGCCGTCATATACCGACCTCCGGGCCCGGCCACTGCCTTTATTGACCAATTCTCCACCTGGCTTCTTTACTTTCTCTCTGCTGACATTCCCACCATCATCATGGGTGACTTCAACATTCCCACTGATACCCTTCAGTCAACAGCCTCCAAACTTCTGTCCCTTACTTCATCTTTTAGACTTACTCAGTGGTCCTCCGCAGCCACCCACACAGACTGACATACACTAGACCTGGTCTTCACCCGTCTGTGTTCTCTATCTAACTTCACCACCTCCCCTCTCCCTCTATCCGACCACCATCTGCTCACTTTCTCATCCCTGTCCTCCTCACCGGTCACCCATATCCAGCAACATGCGCACCCCCGCAGAAACCTTGCACACCTAGACACCCACACACTCTCTGACTCTATCCTACCACTGGCATCCATATCCTCACTCCATGACACAAACAGTGCCACTGCTTTCTACAATGCCACTCCCCATCAGCTATTGACAGTTGCCCCACTCGTTCATGGCAGAGTGCGATGTATCAATAGACAACCCTGGCACAATTACACCACTAAAAACCTCTGGCAAGTGTCCAGGGTTGCAGAGCGGCGTTGGAAGAAAACACATTCGCAAGGCAACTTCACTGCATTCAAACAAGCAACACTCCCTTTTAAATCTGCTCTCACCTCTGCTAAACAGGCCTACTTCACAACCCTCATATCCTCCCTATCCTACAACCCCAAACAGTTATTCAAAACCTTTATCTCCCTCCTCCGCCCCCCACTGCCCCCTCCAACCTCCCTCATCTCTGCTGAGGACTTTGCCACACACTTTAGAAATAAGATCGACCAAACAAGGCAAGTCTTTATTGTCCAACCACCACAACCCCTTTGTAAACCAGACCAATGCCCAAACCCCATAACTTCCCTCTCCAACATCACTGAAGGGGGGCTTAATTGTCTCCTCCCCAAATCGCACCTCACCACCTGCGTGCTCGACCCCATCCCATCCACCTCCTCCCCAACCTCACCACCACTCTTATCCCATCCCTAACCCACCTCTTCAACCTATCACTCACTTCTGGCACCTTTCCTTCTGCTTTCAAACATGCCACAATCACGCCTATCCTTAAAAAAACAACCCTTGATCCAACTGCTATGCTCAGCTATCACCCAATATCGCTGCTCCCATTCGCTTCCAAACTCCTGGAGCCGCACGCCCACGCTGAACTTTCCTCCCACCTCTCATCTAACTTGCTCTTTGACAATCTACAATCTGGTTTCCGACCCCATCACTCAACTGGGACAGCCCTGACCAAAATTACTAATGACCTATTTACAGCCAAAGCTAACGGACAATACTCTGTTCTCCTCCTTCTAGACCTGTCCTCTGCTTTCGACACAGTTGACCACTGCCTCCCTATCCTGGATTTCCTCATACCTTTCCAACCGCACATTCAGCATCTCACACTCCCACACTACCTCCTCATCCCACCCTCTCTCTGTTGGAGTCCCCCAAGGCTTTGTTCTAGGACCCCTTCTCTTCTCATTCTATACACTGGGCCTGGGACAACACATAAAGTCCCATGGATTCCAGTACCACCAGTATGCTGATGACACTCAGATCTACCTCTCTGGCCCAAACGTCACCTTTCTGCTGTCCAGAATCCCGGAGTGTCTATCAGCCATATCCTCCTCCTTCTTCTCTCGCTTCCTCAAGCTCAATGTGGACAAATCTGAACTCATCATCTTTCCTCCATCTCATAGATTTTCCTTACCTGACCTTTCTATAACTATTAACGATATCACGCTTTCCCCCGTACCGGAAGTCCGCTGCCTCGGAGTAACTCTTGACTCTGCCCTGTCCTTCAAACTTCACATCCAAGCTCTTTCCACATCCTGTCGCCTCCAACTCAAAAATATCTTCAGAATCCGTCAGTTCCTCAACTGTCAATCTACTAAAATGCTTGGGCATGCCCTCATCATCTCCTGCCTGGACTACTGCAACATCCTTTTCTGTGGCCTCCCTGGTAACACCCTTGCACCTCTCCTGTCCATCCTTAACTCTGCTGCCGGACTAATTCATCTCTCTCCTCACTACTCGTCCGCTTCCCCCCTCTGCAAATCTCTTCACTGTCTCCCATTCCCTCAGCGTATCCAGTTCAAATTACTAATACTAACCTACAAAGCCATCCATAACCTGTCTCCTCCATATATCTCTGAACTAATCTCCCGATATCTTCCCTCACGTAATCTCCGGTCCTCCCAAGACCTCCTTCTCTCCTCCACACTTATTCGCTCCTCACCCAACCGCCTCCAAGACTTCTCCCGAATATTCCCCATCTTCTGGAATTCTTTGCCCCAACACGTCCGACTACCAACCACATTCGGATCCTTCAGATGGAACCTGAAAACCCACCTCTTCAGGAAAGCCTACAGCCTGCACTGACCCCGCTGCCTCCTTACCACTACCGAAGCTACCGACTCACCAACACCGGAGCTCCTGCAACCCTCAACCTACTGTCTCCTTCCCCACCATCCTGTAGAATGTAAGCCCACAAGGGCAGGGTCCTCGCCCCTCTGTATCAGTCTGTGATTGTTAGTTTGCTTACTGTACGTGATATCTGTAATTTGTATGTAACCCCTTCTCATGTACAGCACCATGGAATCAATGGTGCTATATAAATAAATTATAATAATAATGTAGATCCTTCTGAATCCTTTCTCTGTCTTCTCTAGTGTTCCTAGATTAGCATCTCTGCAAATTTGATTAGTTTACCTTTTGTAAACTAATCAATCAAAAAGTGCCCTGATTCCCAAAAATGTTTATTATGCTTTTGAGGTCCCCAACACTCCCTGCCTGGCCCTTCCACTTACTCCCTCAGTCTTGAGGACTTTCAACTCTGACTAGGCCTCACACAGTTCTATAGAGCATAGTCACGCCATTGATTTCAAAAATGTGGAGTGCGGCGCATGTCAATAAAATCAAAGACTTGAGTTAGCGAGCAAAAGACCACGGGGAGAGCTGTGGCAGCAGAATGGATGAGAATGTTAATTTTAACTTTTCACACCCACCTTCCTGGCCCTAAAAAGAAAGTGCAGTTGGCTTGCCACTATTGAGTGGACTCGAGCAAACCGAATCTCCAAAATTGGTAACAAATTTGATTAATTTCTACTACCCCCTACTGCCTATTGTCAAATGTCTACCATCGGAGACACTGTGACTAGACAGATTACAGCTTCTGCTCTCCTGAGAGGTAAGCGATTGAGTAATGGCAGGAGTTGCTACTAGTGATGAGCGAATATACTCGTTACTCGAGATTTCCAAAGCACGCTCGGGTGTCCTCCGAGTATTTTTTAGTGCTCGGAGAATTAGTTTTTATCGCCGCAGCTGAATGATTTACATCTGTTAAGCAGCATAAATACATGTGGGGGTTGCCTGGTTGCTAGTGAATCCCCACATGTAATCAAGCTGGCTAAGAGATGTAAATCATTCAATTGAGGTGAAGTAAACTAAATCTCCGAGCACTAAAAAAATACTCGGAGGTCACCCGAGCGTGCTCGGGAAATCTCGAGTAATGAGTATATTCGCTCATCACTAGTTGGTACATATGTTGGGAAGTGAGGGAAAGCAAGTTCCAACTCCTACAGTTCTGGCAGAATGCCAATAAACAGAAATTGTGCATTTAAAAATAGAGGATCGGGATTGTTCATTCACCAACAGTTTTTATAGATATTTTTTACATTGCTTATGTACACTCCATTGTTTAAAGGTAGTGTGTCACCCAAATGTACACTTTGAAATAACCACATAGCTTTGTAGAAGCTAGAAATCAATAAAATAATTATTTTTGCTTTTAAATCTGTTCCTTCTTTACCCCAAGAAAGAACATTATTGTAAGATGCAAATTAAGGTGCTCAGTGTACCCTTTGGCATGGTAAATGCTTTGGTGCACCATTCCACACACTTATTTAGATTACTGACTCTACTTTTATCTTGATTGACAGCATTGCCTTGCTGTGTGAAAATGAACCTCAGCTATGTCCTGGAGAGAGCACACAGATCACTCTCTTCACGCTTCTGACATTGCTCATCTCCTCTGCTATTACTTCAGTGCAGGAGAGAGCACACAGATCACTCTCTTCACACTTCTGACAGTGCTCATCTCCTATGCTATTACTTCAGTGCAGGAGAGAGCACACAGATCACTCTCTTCACACTTCTGACATTGCTCATCTCCTCTGCTATTACTTCAGTGCAGGAGAGAGCACACAGATCACTCTCTTCACACTTCTGACATTGCTCATCTCCTCTGCTATTACTTCAGTGCAGGAGAGAGCACACAGATCACTCTCTTCACACTTCTGCCATTGCTCATCTCCTCTGCTATTACTTCAGTGCAGGAGAGAGCACACAGATCACTCGCTTCACGCTTCTGCCATTGCTTATCTCCTCTGCTATCACTTCAGTGCAGGAGAGAGCACACAGATCACTCTCTTCACGCTTCTGCCATTGTTCATCTCCTCCTCTATCACTTCAGTGCAGGAGAGAGCACACAGATCACACTCTTCACGCTTCTGCCATTGCTCATCTCCTCTGCTATCACTTCAGTGCAGGAGAGAGCACACAGATCACTCTCTTCACGCTTCTGCCATTGCTCATCTCCTCTGCTATCACTTCAGTGCAGGAGAGAGCACACAGATCACTCTCTTCACGCTTCTGCCATTGCTCATCTCCTCCGCTATTACTTCAGTGCTGGAGAGAGCACACAGATCACTCTTTCCACGCTGGTGACATCGCTCAGGTCTATATACCTGTGTAGTAATGTGATCTAGAAGGAGAGAGTGATGGATTTTCTTGCTCCTGCACAGGGACAATGGTCTCATAGCTGAAGTTAACCTTCAAACAGTGCATGCTCTGGGCAAACCAGCACTTTAAGCCAACATAGGAGTTACTGTAATCTAAATATGTGGGTGGAACGTGCACGAAGACATTTCGAAGTGTGCCCTGTGCATTTTCATTTGCATAGAACAGTAAAGTTCTTTTTTGCAGCAATGGAGGAACAGATTTAAAAAAAAAATTGAATTACCGGTAATATTATTGTTAATTTAATTTAGAACAAAGCAATGTGTATGGAGTTAGAAAAAAAAAGGTAACAAGGCCAATAATGCTAAAATAGCAACTGCATTTCTTCTTGAAACAGAAACTACATTCGGCCGTTGTACAGAGAAAGGTTTGGCCTTTATAATGCTGCAGTACAGAACTGGCGAGTGCGGTATGTATTCAGTAGTGCGCACCAATTTGATGTAACTTGCGCATATTAGTCCTCATTCTCCCTCCGTAAAGTGTTGTCCCTATAAATGAATGTGCCGATATTTAGCACCACGTCATATCTGTCGGCTAATTTTCCCACATCTTCCTTATGATTAATGCTCCTGTCCTCTGCCTATAATTCCGCTGCACATTTGTGCATTGTTGATCAGATTACAGGCCCAGCATGAATTCGCCGAGATAAATCACAATTCTGAGGAAGAGAAGCCCCCATAAAACCCTTCATGCTGCACTTAAGATAATGGTTGGCAAATCAGCTTTTATAGCATTGAGCGGCTCCGTGGCGCAGAGCGGCAGGTAGGAGACATGATGCCGTTTGCCACAGTCTTAATCTCCTTACGTGGACAAATGAAGTTATGTCCCTGTCATTATGGGACGACGACTCTTCCCGGGATGGCTGCAATATTTTATAAGTGAACTTTACCCAGCAGAGCGCAATAAACAATCTATTCATGGCTATACTTGTGTCTCTAATGGAGAGGGATGTAAAGAAGAATCATTAGGAAGAAGAACAACGGTAGGGCACAGATAAAGCCGCGCACTCGGGAGATGGCAGTAACGTCAATCTTTTTTTTTTTTGTTTTCTTTCTATTTGAATTTTAGCTTTCTGCAAAAAAGTGGATTTGACAAATGATGATGCACCAATATCTATAGGCACGTATTGGGGATTTAGGTCAAATAGATGTATCGAAACCACGCGAGAGATTCATTATACAGGAACCTTTGGTTTTTCATAATGCTACAGGTAAATCTGCAGAGCACTGTATATCAAAGGGTTAACCCATAAGGAGAGCTCATGTTCAGATGTCCAGTAATGCATAAGTTCATCATAGAAATGGACTAGATGAATCAAGCATATAGCTAAAACGTATCAGTGGCTTCTGTTCCTGGCACAATCATGTATTTATTTTATTTAAATGCCCGCCTGGTAGCTCGACATGTCAGCTTGTAGACGCTGCAGGGAAAAGATGCGGCTTTTATCTCCAGGAAATAAAGAAGATGAACCCTGAAGTCGTTTTCTCCCCTCCATTCATCCCCTCTTCTACTGCTTGTTTGCAAAACTACAGGATCAGACTACACAGGATGCAGCAGTAACATTGAAGACGATACGTATAGTAAAACATAAATTTGGACAATTTGTAAAATTGGTTTCATTTTATTTTAGATGCACGTGAGTAATAAAAGTGCAATTTTTCACATATTATACAGATAAGCATTATATGCAGCATGGAGGCTCAGTGGTTAGCACTGCAGCGCTGGGATTCTGGGTTCAAATCCCATCAAGGACAACATCTGCAAGGAGTTTGTATGTTCTCCCTGTGTTTGCGTGGGTTTCATCCTCCCACACTTCAAAGACATACTGACAGGGAATTTAGATTGTGAACCCCAATGGGGACAGCGATGGTGTCTGTAAAATGCTGCGGAATTAATGGCGCTATATAAATGAGCATAATATATAATTATCGTTGTTTTCATTTGTACCCCATAATGTTTGATGTGTTATTTAATGCCTTCCCACGATACTATGTTTTAGCACATTGTGATGTGTGGGTATTTTTTGCAAATTGTGAGCAAGTAGCAAAAAAAATTACTTAATTACTGTCTGTTTTCTATTAGCCTACCAAAAACATTAATAAAACTTTTACAATTTATTATACTGTAGGTATTTCAGCATTGTGCATTAAAAACATACAACTTATCCTGCAACAGACCAGCCCTTAATGCACGTGGTCAAAAAAGAAATGTTAGATATTACAAAAATATATACACTGTATATATGAATATAATGTATGCTTCTCTATTATGAGTATAATCAAACCAGCAATTGCCCAGTACATAGGCCAGCAGGTGAGCACTTCCTCCATTCAATCTCTATGGCACTGTTGAAAATAGCAGAGTATTGCGCTCGCTAATTTCCAGCTGTTCCATAGAGAATGAATGTAGTTGAAGAGCACAAGAGCAGACATAGTATGTGGAGCAGAGGTGGGAGGCATGTATGAGGAAACAGTATGAGAGGGGGATGGGTGCGGACAAAGTATGGGGAGCGAGGTGGGAGGGAAAAATTTGAGGGCACAGTATGGAGAACAAGGGAGGGGATGGGTACGGACACAGTATGGGAAGCAAGGAGGGAGTAATTTGAGGACACAGTATGGTGAGCGAGGGAGGGGATGGATGCAGACACAGTATGGGGAGGAAGAAATTTCAAGACACAGTATGTGACGCGAGGGAGGGTATGGGTGAAGAAACAGTATGGGGAGCGAGAGGGGGTGGGTGCTGGCACAGTATGGGTAGGGAGGGGAATGTATGCGGGCACAGTATGGGGAGGGAGGGTGATGGGTGCAGACACAGTATAAGGAGGAGTAGTGATGGGCAAACCTGAAAAGTAAAGTTTGGGGTCTGTACCCAACACCTACTGTTTGGGAACAGAACACTGACATGGACTTCTCCGGGAAGTCCGTGATATTGTTCAGGTTTGGCACCCCAAACATCTGGTATTTCCCATGCTGTCATCTGCATGACAGAGTGACAAGCACTGGTGGCTCTGATTGGCGGTAAGCTTATCAGAGCAATGATAACAGCAAGAGCAGGCGCCGCTGATGGGAGTATTCATCAGCTGACACCTGTGCTATAAAGAAATAGATAATGAAAAACATGCAGTGGAGTCTGTTCTGTTTTTGGTAAGCAGTGCAGGCAAAACTGACAGCTGTGGGCTGCAACCCTTATCTGTCAACTCCATCATGGCTGGTTATTTAGAATAGAGGGGTCCTCACACTGTTTTTTTTAAATTATTTAAATAAATTATATAAAAAAATGGCGTGGGGTCCTCACCATTTTTGGCAACCAGCCAAGCTAAAGCAGACAGCTGGGGGCTGATATTCTCAGGCTGGTAAGGGGCCATGGATATTGTTTATCAGCCGCAGCAGGCGTAGGCTGATGGGAGTAGTACTCACATCAGCCTACGCCATTGTGAATGGTGGTAAACTGCAGCTCTCTGAATGGCAATAATAACCTTACCGCAGATCAGAGGCAGTGTTTGCCGTGCTGTTGGGCAAATGACAGTGTGGCAAACAACGGATGTTCGGACCCCCTATTCATCTGAATGGGTTCAGGTTCAGATACTGTTCTGGTACCCAAACTGAACTTAAATGTTTGGCCGAACCTGAACATCCATGGGTTGGCCGATCACTAGCTGGAAGGATGTGTGAGGAGACAGTATGGAGAGCAACAGGGTAAATAGGTGAGGAGACAGCATGGTTAGCAGGGAGATGTGAGAGGAGACAGTATGGGGGTGGGGTGAAATATGTGAGCAGACTACTGAGGGGAATAGTGTGAGGAGACAGTATGGGGGAAAAGTGTTAGTGGGCACAGAATACAGACTGGGTAGTGTGGGAAGTCGATATAGAGAGGGGGCAGCATGGGGGGACAGTATGCTGCAAAGGGGGAGGGTGATGAGGGGGCATATTATAGAGAATGGGCAGTATAGGGAGGACACAGTGTGAGAGCCCAGTGTGGAAAGGAGGGGGCAGTGTAGAGGGCATTTACCATTAGAGGGTGTGTGGGTCATATTTTGTGCAGGGAATATATTGAGGGGTAATTATTTATTCAGGGGCTCAGCATAAGGAAGATATTTTTATTAAGGAGCATTATAATCACTTTGCTATTTTTAATGGCATCGTGTGGTGATGTGCTGCAGAAGACTGGAGAAGAGGGAAGACTGCGGAGACGAGCTGTGGATGAGAAAAGTCATCATGGGGTGTGGACAAGATGATGAAAAGAAAGAGAACTCCAATCAGAGATGTCATCTATAAAGTACCTGGATATAAATGTTTATTTGTGATACTGACTAACTCTCATCAGTACTGTGGTTCCTGTATGGTCTACAGTCTGGTAATGACTAATAACTTCCATCATATTCTTATCATTGTTAAGGACATACCTGGAGTTGTAGATTCATGTGATTCAAATGTTTATGGGCCTGATCGGACATTACAATGTACCATGTACGGTTGATGGGCCTGGTGATGAATTCATGTACTGATGCTGGTTCAGGTGATGTACTCATGTACTGATGGTAATGTATTTCTGTATTGCTGGTGGTTCTAGTGATGTGTTTCTGTACTAATGATGGTTCTGGTAATGTTTCTATACTGCTGGGGATTCAAGTTGATAATTTAGTATGGCCCCCGAACTAAGTTATAAATATCCAAATAGACTTTGGCAGAAATAAGGTTACTTACCCATGGTCTAGTACAAGCTGCTTTAGTGATCTCAGGTAGCAGGACAGGAAGTAATGATGTCCATTCTTTGGTCACCTGACTACTAAGACCACAGGTGACTAAAACAAAACATCATCAGATGTCCATCTGCTAATGCCCTGTTACAGACCTGAGTAGTCAAGTGGCCAAAGAATGAGATATTATTGCTCCCTGTCTAGCCGGAGACCACCAGACTGACGTCCAAAATCCCCCGCAAAGTGGGATCTGGATGCATGCGCTGACTGTAATGGTGACGGCAGAACAAATGTGAGCTCTGCCGTGCACTTTTTTTTTGGGAGTGTACACCTGAGACACTGAGAAACAGTCACCATTACAGACTATGGCCCAGTCGGAGTATGCGTTCGGACACCGTTTTGTTGGGGATTTCGGACTTATGCTCCAACGGGGACACAGAACACAACGTGAAAGCACCCTAACACAATGCTTTCTGAAGACTGCCTATGACTTTGCAGAGAAGCATGCCAAATGCAAACTTTTTTTGTATCATTGAAACTTCTGTTATTATGTTTTTCTTTTAAGACAAAAAAAAGATGTTCATTTATGAGTTGGTTTAAAACCTCTAAGACCTCAGTATTCAGGTTAAATTGCCGTGCTGGGACTTTGCGATAAATAAGTGGGTTTTGGGTTGCAGTTCGGGCGCTCGGCCTGTAGAAGGTTCGCCATCACTGGTCTATACTATTGGTGAGTGATAACTTATATACCTCGTACAATCTCTTAAAGGGGTTAATTCACAATTAGTTTAGGATAAAAAATAACACTATTGAGATCGGTTCTATATTTTCCAACTATATAAGCAATGGCTGTGAATCTATGTGAGGTCTCTCGGGTGCTGTGTGGACATATAACAATGTCATCATGGTGGGTGATGGACCCTGGGACTAAACACCTAATATTCCCGGTGGTGATGGAAGGTAATGATCCACAATTAACACTTTTGGAATTTACCAAGTAGTTGTGATCCATTGTGCCTAGAGATCAATAAGATGGATTGGAGCTCGGCAAAGTCATTGGAGCATTTAAGTATCCATGAACGAGCTAATCAATCGCAGGGGAAAGTCGTTGTGATTCACTGTGCTATTGACGTCTCGGTCAGGAGATCTATGTGCCGCATTGTTCATTGGTATTTTCAAAGGCTATCGGGATTATGATGTACGGCCGCTAGTGAGGGCGGAAAACAGGGCAATGGAGGGATTTCACTTTCACTTAACTCTTTAGGGTTAGTCTTACAGGAAAGCAATGGAAAGTTTATATCTATAATATATGTCATACAC
The DNA here is from genome assembly GCF_051348905.1 of Ranitomeya variabilis. NCBI lineage: Eukaryota > Metazoa > Chordata > Amphibia > Anura > Dendrobatidae > Ranitomeya > Ranitomeya variabilis. The sequence goes on along the minus strand of NC_135239.1, from coordinate 63,105,169 downwards.
ATCTGCATGATCAGACATTGTAGGGGCGGCACAAAGCTCCGGCCCATCAGTGGTGCAGGCCATCGTTAGCCTAGGGTCTCATGTAGCACTCGACGCTTGCAACGCGTGTCCGAGCCGCTGCGGCTACTAACAACCCATTTCATAAAACTCAGTCTATTTGTGTTGTATCATTAAAATTAATCATAAATGCTTCACTTATTGATAATTCCATGGTCAAAACCATGTGGTCATTACCAATAAGCAAGCAATTTTCACTTAAAAGGAATCTGTCACCAGGTATTTGGCCCCGTCATCTGAGAGTAGAATGATATAGGGGCAGAGACCCTGATTCCAATGATGTGTTACTTACTCATCTTCTTGCTGTAGTTTTCATAAAATCCCTACCAATCTACAGATCTCTGGATGACGCCGCCCACACCACTGATTGGCAGTTTTTTTTTGTACTGTGCATAGACAGAAAACTGCCAATTAGTGTGTGTGTGTGTGTGTGTGTGTGGGGGGCTTATACAGAGCTCATGAATATGAAGGACTACATCACAGCTGGCTTACTAGTCCTCTGGTGATAATATCTTTCTGATAAAACTGTGATTTTATCAATAAAGGATAATGCAGTCCAGTGAGTGACACATCTCCGGAATCAAGGTCTCTGCCCCTACATTATGCTGCTTTCAGGTTAGGTGGCAAAAACCTGGTGACAGATTCCATTTAATTACTAACTATATAGTAAAAAGATGCTGCAATCGGACTCTCCCTCCCATCCCCACCCATAATACTTATTCAACTCCCATGATTGTAACATACACCCCCTGCAAAAATAAACTCCCACCCCAGATTATACCGTACCCCGCACAGTACGCCCCTGTTGTATAATTTTATACATTTCACTAAAATCAAATCCCAAATGATCACGCTTGCTCCACATTAAATAACCAGTTGAGCGCTGCCACCAGTGTGACGCCACCAGATGCACATAATCTAATGGCACCGCACTGCTCCACATCCTCGGTACCTCTGTATGAATGATCCATCGAACCTGATTGTGTCACAGGCAGCCAAGCAAGATGGCATCGCCCAGCCCAAAAGCGCTACTCGCCAGCGGGTGGCATGAAGAGGGGCTTCTCCAGTAGATGCTGCTGTGTTGGCGCGTTTTACATATTCTGATGATTTACATGTAAAGCACTTGGCGGCCACTGGTCACTTTATTGGTGCTGTACTTTGCATTAAATCATCTAAGGTGGCTAAAAGGCCATAGACGGCTACTAGGGAGCCCCCCGGGCCAGCCCACCCATGTTACATTGTAATGTGAAACCTTTGGTGTAACCTAGCTTAGCTCCTGATTTTTTAAATGCCGTATTATGGATGAGAAAGGTCCATTGTTCAGGATACTGGATGACTATCCATTATTTAGAGGGCAGAATGGGTATAACAACCGCTTCTGCGGAATCGGATCTGTCAATGTATCACATGGTCCGATCATGGATCTTGATTGGAAGACTTATAGGAAAATGGATCATTTACAGCTGAATTCCAGCACATAGAGAATTCAGATGTAGCTGATTTCTCCCGCCTATGCCCCTGCAATCCCATATATACTGAGTTCTTGCAGGATGCAGGACCCGCGGCTCCGGTTACGGGCACGTCACTCCTATTGATTCTAATGCACCGTGGAAGTAGAGAGGAGCGTGTGCAGAGTGACAGGAGCAGCACTGTGCGCCTCTGCTATTAGAGGCTTTACCAAGGGTTCTGCTTTTTTATGTATTTATTCATTTATTTTTACATGGTACTACGACCGTCTACAATTGCACCTCAGCCCTAGACACCTATTTTTCTAATCTCAGAATCCCTTTAACATGGCCTATTAGTGAAAATAGCTAACCCGGGATGCCGAAAGTCTATTATAAAGGTATTTTGGGAACAGGTAAATTCAGTTTATCCTTGTTTTACCAGGAATGTACCTTTAAGACTCATAGATCGCTATTACACTGCATTACATGATTATGCTGAGTGTATTACTTGAAGTATTGATAAAAGGCTGCGATGGGGGTCAATGTATTGGACTTTGGGGTTCCACTATAAAAAAGAAAAACAAAAAAAACTTGCATTAGGTATTTCCTTACTAGATGCAACTGCACTGAATAGTGACGCAGACTGCGCTTTCTTGTAGAGTGAAGAAAAAGGTAATCTGATGGGGGCATGGTGCCCCATGTTTGTCTTTCGTGCCATGAGCTGTCCTGGAGCATTGATGAGCAAACGTGGCTGATAGTGTTATCTGAGCATGCTCGGGTGCTAACCGAGTGACTTTGATGTGCTCGAATACTATGTTTGAGTCCTTGCGGCCGCACGTCTCCTGGCTGTTAGACAGCAGCAACTCATGCAGGGATTCCCTAACAGACAATTCCTCCATGTGTTGCTGCTGTCGAACAGCCGGGAGACATGCAGGCTCGGAGACTCGAACATATTTTTCGAGCACGCCGAAGTCACTCGGTTAGCACATGAGCATGCTCAGATAACACCTTGTCCGAGAACATTCGCTCATCACATAGTGAAATAAACTCAATCACTGGCGAATGTCAGACCTGAAGTTACAATGTCTGCTAGTTGTTGTCACTGACTGACAGTGCTATCCAACCAGGGAAATATAATGACCTGGTGCCAGTTCAGCAAGTGTCACCGGCTAAGGACCCCCACACATGCAGATAGCTGGCAGCCATGCCTGACAACCCCAGGCACAGGAATCCTTGGCTCACACTCCGAATCAGGGCTGAGACACCAGAAACGCGGCAGTGAATTTCTTTTTTGTTGTTCTTGTTCTTTCTTAGCATCATAATGACGTAACAGTTTATTAATGAGATTTGTGGACGAGCCTTTTCCCTTCATTCCTCCAAGAATGTGCATCACCCGACCTGTACTACAGATACTGTGCTGCCACCTGCGTCTACTTGGGCCGCACAGGTGAATCGGTCTCCATATTTTCTCCTATTTTCAATATGTATTGAACATACAGCGCTTCCTTCCATGATCCCTGCCGACACGTCCTGTACCGCTCCCTGACGCTACGCTCCCACAGTGAGTTTTTCGTGAGTCTTTTTTTTACTCTGAGTATTTTTGAAAAAATGCAAGTAACTTATTTATTTATTCAATGGGCTCAGAAATGGTTCAGTAAATCTGCACCATCAAAAACGCACCAAAACCTCATGGTGGGAACGCAGCCTAAGGGCTCAGTACACGTCAGGCTGGTCATAGTGTGTCCAAGTCTCAGTTTTTTTTTCATACGTGAAGGAAGCAAAGTTTCTCCACGTTCTCCTTTGTGACAGTCGCACTTGGATGTCATCTTGGAGCGGTCTGATTTTTTTACGGACCCATAGACTTGCATTGACTATTTTAATCCAACCCTTGGATTACAATTGGACCTGTCTCTGCGATTTTTTTTTTGAGGACATCTCGGTACTCAAAGAATCATGGACATGTTAATGGCCCCATAGAATATCACAGATACGAGTGCCATCCGTGAAAACGTCCCATAGCACTCGTACACGAAAACCGGACGTCTGGATGAGGCCTTGTTTCCATACAGTATTCCTGGTTATTGTACAGACAGGGGGCGCGGTATTAGAAGGTTTGTCTTGGATTATTATATATTATTAGCAAATTCCCTAATATATTTCTATCCCCCAGTTTACAGATAAAGAGCGGGTCTGGGGGCAGGGAAAGTTTCCACGGCTGTTCTACCTTATGGCTGACTTCTGTGGCCGCACTGATAGCACTTGACGGCAATTAGCACAATTCTTCAGTAAATGTGAACTTTTGCCTTCGTGTTTGAAGAAATGTTTGGCGCATGATACAAGTCAGGCTACGTTCACATTTGCGGTCGGCGCCGCAGTGTCGGGCGCCGCAGCGTCGCCGCATGCGTCATGCACCCCTATATTTAACATGGGGGCGCATGGACATGCGTCGCACTTGCGTTTTGCGCCGCATGCGTCCCTGCGGCGCCCGCGTCCGGGCGCCGAGGACGCAGCAAGTTGCATTTTTGCTGCGTCCAAAATCAATGAAAAAAAGGACGCATGCGGCGCAAAACGCAGCGTTGTGCATGCGTTTTGCTGGCGTTGTGCGTTGCGGTGCCGACGCTGCGGCGCACAACGCAAATGTGAACGTAGCCTCACTTGTATGTCATGTAGTTTTCATTACCAGAGTATACGGCGCTGTGTAATATGGCCGCGCTGCACAAGTAATATTAGCTCTAAGTTGGAGTCGTTCACCCTTCTGACCAGCAGATGGCAGCATAGTATCCCTACATCAGCACACGTAGCGCGGCTGGTAAGTGCGTCCGTCCTGACCCAAATGTGTATCGGCTTATTAACAGACTTTAGTGTTATTAGGCGAGACTTGACATTTGTTTTAACCCCTTCATGTTTTGCGTTTTCATTTTTCGCTCCCCTCCTTCCCAGAGACATAACTATTTTATTTTTCCATCAATATGGCCATGGGAGGGCTTATTTTTTGCGGGACGTTTTGTATTTTTGAACGATACCATTGGTTTTACCATGTTGTGTAACAGAAAATGGGAAAAAAATTCCAAGTGTGGTGAAATTGTAAGAAAAAAAAAAAAAGTGCAGTCCCACACTGGTTCTTTGGCTTTTTTGCTAGGTTCACCAAATGCTAAAACTGACCTGCCATTATGATTCTCCAGGTCATTACAAGTTCTTAGACACCAAACATGTCTAGGTTATTTTTTATCTAAGTGGTGAAAAAAAAATCCCAAACTTTGCAAAAAAACCCCCAAAAAACACCATTTTCCTATACCCGTAGCGTCTCCATTTTTCGTGAACTGGAGTTGGGTGAGGGCTTATTTTTTGTGTGCCGAGCTGACATTTTTAATTATAAATTTTGGTGCAGATATGATGCTTCGATCGCCCGTTATTGCATTTTAATGCAATGTTGCGGCAACCAAAAAAAAAGTAATTCTGGTGTTTTGACTTTTTCTCGCTACGCCGTTTAGTGATCAGGTAGTGATAGATCGGGCGATTCTGTGTATGTTTGATTTTTTATTATTTTATTTTGAATGGGACAAAAGGGGTGATTTAAAGTTTATTTTTTTCATATTTTTAATAACTTTTTTTTTTTTTTTTACTTTTGCCATGCTTCAATAGTCTCCATAGTAGACTAGAAGCTGCCACAACTTGATCGGCTCTGCTACATAGATGGTCAGATCACCTCTATGTAGATGAATTGCTTTGAGCGCTGACCACAGGGCGGTGCTCACAGCAATTCGGCACAGACAACTATAGACGTCTCAAGAAGACCTTTGGTTGTCATGCTGGCGCACCGATGACCCTCCGATCATGTGACGGGGGTCACCGATGCACATATTTCCGGCCCGATGGCTGGAAGTGAGATTTAAATGCAGCTGTCAAGAGTTTGACAGCGGCATTTAACTAGTTAATAGTCACGGGTGGATCGTGATTCCGCCCGCGGCTACTGCAGGCACGTCAGCTGTTCAAAACAGCTGACATGTTCCGGCTTTGAAGTGGGCTCACCGCCGGGCAGCACGGTGGCTCAGTGAATAGCAGCGCTGGAGTCCTGGGTTCAAATCCCACCAAGGACAACATCTGCAAGGAGTTTGTATGTTCTCCCCGTGTTTGTGTGGGTTTTCCTCCAGTTTCCTCCCACATTCCAAAGACATAATGATAGGGGATATAGATTGTGAGCCCCATCGGGGACAGTGATGAGAATGTGTGCAACCTGTAAAGCGCTGCGGAATATGTTGGCGCTATATAAAAATAAAGATTATTATATACCAGAGGAGAAGGCATTCTCCATCGTACTCATACCGTGCCCTGAGCTCTGAACATTTAGTTTAATCTGTTATGTTTAGAAAAAGTCTGGACCGAGGTGCAAATCTGCTTGATGGAAGTACCAGCCCTTAAGGCTCAGGTGACAGATATGACTATGGCAAAATGAGCTTTCAATTTTCCTGGAACAGATGAATCCTACACCTTATAGGTCTATTTTTTTTTTTTCTTAAAGATAACCAGCCTGGTTGAAGCTGACAGCTGAGGGTTGCAGCCCCCAGCTGTGAGTTTTGCCTGGCTGGTTATCAAAAATAAAGGGGAACCCACACAGGGTTTGTTTTTTTTAATTATTTATTTACAGCGCAGGAGTCAGCTAATGAATACACCCATACACCCTGCTCTCGCTGTTATTAGCAGGTGTCGGATAATGGAGGGTGTGGGCCCATCCGCTGACACCAGTAACCGGTGGTAAACTGTATACCTCCGGTCACAGCTGAGCGCTCATGTTGTTGTCTTGGTAGCGTGGGAACCGCATCTCTCTGACCGGCAGGGATGATTTCACCGCCGATAAGAAGTGGTGTTTCTGTGCTGTCACATGACAGCGAGGCAATCACTGGCTGTTCGAACCCCCATTCAAGTGAAAACCCCAACATCCAGGTATCCGCCCATCTCTAGTAAAGTCATGGCTGTTATTGTGATAAATTTGGTAAATTTGTGGTTCTTCTACACAAATTATTTATTTTTTGTTCCTGGGTCCTAAGTGTGTTTTCCTAACCAGTTATGCCTAAAACACATAGAAAATAGTTGTTGTTCCACAAAAACTTAGCTTCTATGATCAGGACAATGACATTTTGAAATTTGCCTGTTTTCGGGAAAATTCTCCATTCGTATTCAATGCGGAGTGTCTTCATTGTCCTGATCACAGAAGCAACATTTTTTTTTTGGGAACAACCACTATTTTCTATGTGTTTTAGGCATAACTTTTTTGTTATAAAAAAAAAAAAAAAAAAAAAATGTTAGTGTAATTTCCTTTTTTTTTTTTTTGACACAAATACGAAATTTTTCTGGCCTGTGGACATAAAATTAAAGTTTGTGCTGAATGAAGTCATTTTTCCCATACTCTTTAAACAAGCAGTTAAAATATGACACTTGGAAGCCAGGAACAAATATTGTGTTACGTAGTCAGCATTTGTAGTTTTCTGCTAATTAGATTTCGGTGCACAGGGGCCGGACTGTGCACTTGGTCTTCTCCTCCGTGTCTGATTCCCTGGCCCCTCTTTGAATGACAGATCACTGCTAAGATCTCAAACAGAGGAGTCAGGTCATTCAAAGACCGGAGGCAGGCGGAGGGGCCGAGGAATAAGACGAAGTAGAAGACAGTTCACAGTCCGGCCCCTGTGCACTGGAATCTAATTAGTGGATTTTTTTCACCAAAGGTATCAATTTAATCAGCATTACAACAACACTCCAGCTTTACAATACAAAATCATGGTGATAGGATCTCTTTAAATGCAATTGCAGCCCACAGAACTGGACAAAGATTTTTATCTTTTCTCCAGAAATATGATTTTTTTCCACATAAATGAGGATGATCTAGCATCCACCTTCAAGTAGAATACTGTTTTTTTACCATTTCATGCGTTTTAACAAAAGGAGGGTAGAATAGTTTTTTGAGATATTTGTAAGTCAGATATTACCTTAAAAGGAAGGAAGGGTTCAGATAGGAAACAATACGGTCATCCAATACTTTGAAAAAGGTTTCTCCATTGGAGAAACTAATTATCCTAGGAGGTAAGAAGAGTTAAAGAAGCACTCCTCCTATCAACATTTTTATCTTCTTAATATATTGCAGTCATATTTTACAGCACTGTGTACTTACGGTACATTTGCTCATTTGGCCTTTCTACCCAGCTAATTCTTCTCTTTTCCATTAGGTATATGACATGACTAAAAATGGACTAGCTGAATCCTTCTAAGTGCCATGTATAAATAGGAGGTAAATTTTCCCTGTATGAATCATAGGTCACTGCAAAAGTCAATGGTAGAGTGAGGAGTGGAGCAGGTGGGTCAGGAGGTAAAGGGAAGGTACTGCGTTTGTAGATCATTAATAAATCAATGTAATGTAGCATATCATGCTGTTATAACCAAGTTTTGAATGCATTTGATGCATATTTCGTGTGTTATAGGAGTTTAAATAAGGCACTGGGGGCTGACATCTTGCATTCACAGTAGCAGCATGACACCATCAGTGTCATCATACGGCACCCCATGATCTTAGGAGATAACAGACGACACCAACCCTATCTATTGTAATAGAACTGTCACTGCTGCGAACTGGGCACACCTCTGAACTGCACAATTCACAGTAGTGGGAGTGTTCTGCTGCCATATTCATGGAGCCCTTGGATCTGCTAATTTAACATAAGCAGTACTGCTTCCAGCAGAACAAATCCTAGATTGACGGCTGAGGGGAGTAAAATGCAGCAGAAAAGTATGAGCAGAATAGCAGAGACATCAAGGAGGAACAGTGTACTACTTGCATTATCAGAACAGAGGAGGGAGGAGGCTGGTGATAGCAGATAACAAAATGGCGCTGCCTTGTGATGCCACTCTTCATTCTGCCCTGGAGATACTAGACCACCCAAAAGGGGAGGGAAATGGTGATGTCAGCAGTTACTGCCCTAATTTTCCAGCTAACAGTAAAGCTGGTCTTACTATAGCTGCTTGAGGTCTAAAACGGAAAATGCTCCCCGTAGTGGTAAATATATATTTTACCATTTTAAGCTTAATTTCACAAAAAAAACAAAAAAACAATCTATTTAAGAAAACTGGTGGCACCTTCCCTTTAAAGAGGAATAATTTCTGCTGGGACAAGAGACTTCCTGTTTTTACATAGAGAAAAGCTGGGTAGAAAAGAAAAATGAGCAATTGTAAGTGCACAGTGCTATATATCTATCATTATAGAGCCATTAATTCCATGGCGCTTTACACGTGAAACGGGGTATACATGTACATAACAAGTACAGTAATCTTAAACAATGAAAGTCAAGACTGGTACAGGAGGAGAGAGGACCCTGCCTGCGAGGGCTCAATCTACAAATATGACGATTGCAATATATTGAGTGGATAAAAACTGATGGGAGGAGGAGTAGTGCTTCTTTAAGTCTATTGGGGTAAAGAATCAAATGGAGATCGCGTTAGGTAGGACAATCTTCAAATCTCATGTTGTGACTACATTGGAAACTCTTGATAAATTGAGAGGCTGCTCTAAAGAACCTTCTTGTCCAAGGATGATCAGCCAGATCTTCATCAAAGTATGAACTTACAGCTGAAATCTGGTCTTTTGCAGTCAGTCTTGTAGAAAATTCAGGATTTTAAATGATATCCGGGCAAATAAGATCAAGAAGAATTTCACTATACCAAGAGTTCAAAGTCTTCCAATACTTTTTCATGAACATTTGCAACTATTTTTTTTTTTAATTATTCTATATGTGCAGCATTCACATTCAATCATCAGATACGCTAGAGCCATCAGGAGCTACAGACGTCTCACCGGTCGTCATATTATGGCGAATACACAGTCGCCATCAGCCATTTACATCCTCGTGCACATAACATAAAGGGCAAGACACTTCAGGTTACTTATAGATTTAATTTTTTTATTGAAACATTTCCATCATTAGCATGTCAATCTTTTCTCGACTCCGATTCAAAGCAGCAGAGCTCAACATGAGGGTACAAGACACAGCACATCAGACAGCCACAAGCCCTAAGAAGGTTTTCTGTGTAGTCTTCACAAAAGTGCATGACCCTAATGTGTCACATCTAATGCAGTGAACGGAGCCCTTTCATCATCACTAAACAACATGTCCTTTCAGCATCCGGCAAGATGCTGTAAATAAAAGCTAGGAAAAACAAAATCTGATACAAAATGCATACAAAAAGGAAAAAAAGACAAAAAGGGCACTAGAGGTCGTGGTGACCTCCATCAAATAGGCTTTAACTTGTGCCAAATAGAAAGATTACAAATTAGCATTTTTTTTTGCAATAACTCAGCCAAACGTGATGTAATCCCCATGTAATGAAGACCACACCACGCTTATAATGCCCTAATTCATTGCACTTATCATAAATGAAAGCCATTGTTATAATTCTACTGATTCGGCCTCAGATTGGCCCAATAAAGTCAGTTTTGTGGATAGAATGTAATTATTCGATGTGTGTTCTTTAGCAAAGTTATATCTACGTGTGCAGCCGATGTGTCCTTTACACTCATGTTCATTGCTAGGCTAGAGTTGAAAGGGGGTTTCCATATGGCCAGGACATGCTATAACCGTTTGGACCCCCACGACCTTGAGAATGAAGGGGATGCGGTGCAAAAAAAGAGTTACTGTGCATGGCTAAGTAGAAAAGGAAGCAGTACTGCACCCCTCCATTCTCAGGGTATGTAGGACCACCAATAAAAGGAACGGCATGTCCCACCTATAAATGGTAAAACCCCTTTTTGTCTAGATCAGAAAACATGGCATCTTTCTTACAGCTATGGTCTTTGGATTCTTAAGAATTACAGATCAGCCCCAGTTAAGTGAATGAAGCAGAGCTGTAAAACTCAGCAGCTAATGGGCGAGAGTGGCAAAGTTTCTTCAAGAAATCAGCCATGTTTTCTCATAAAAAAAACTTTTCAGTCAATGGTCAAAGGAAGTTGTGGTTTGGACTTATACATTACAAATGCAGAGTTCTCATGAACATCTAGAGCAGGAGTAGATTAGTGGGACTACAAGTGACAGAATTATCTTGTCTCCCAATGGATTTAGAAGAAATGTATAAAGTCATACTTCAGTCTACAAGGGATATCAGTGTAGGTCCTTAAGCAGTGGAATTTGTGCTTCCTGATGATGTATAGATTAGATGTGTTCCTATACAGAGGGCCACATTCAGACACCAGGTCTGACCAGGGTCTGAATAGTTTCCTTGCTGGGTTACATAGTCTCCCCCTTTGTACCAATGATGGTAAGAACACAATTGTGCAATCTGTGTATTATGGGTCTGGTAAGACCGGACGTTGACATCGGTGTTCAGTCTAGTGTTTGCCCCATTAACATTTACAATTCAGTAAGCTGCGGATCATTGTCACTTGCTTCTCAGCAACAAACAAAATTGTAAAGAAAATGCCGTAAAAATCAGACAGAAACTCACATCTTAACTTGATGTCAACACGAGTGTAAGCACAGTCATCCTAGGGAGAAAATCAGGGCCGGTACATGATCGATATGGAAGACGCCCAGCAGAATGTGTGACCCTGAGGAAGGATGTACAGTCTGATGGAGCAGGGCTGCGATATGTATGAAAAGTTATAAGCGGTGCAGCTTCTCGCTCAGGAATTCTTCCACGCTGTCCGTGTTCCATTTGGTGATGCTCAGTTCTTCAGAGATGTTCCCGTTGTCATCCAGCAGCTTTAGTATAGGATCAGAGCCACGCACATACTGAAACAGGAGAAGAGAATTGCGGTTTATACATCTCAGGATGAAACAATGGGAACATTCCTGCTTTACCGTGCTTATTTCTGGAGGAAAGGAAAACAGACAACAGGAGAGATCTGAATTTATACAGATCTTGCCCTGTCGGCTGCAATTTATAGTGGAATTCTTCATAAGAATTCAGCAATTTCTATTAAAAGGAATTGTCCAGAGGCAAAACATTTAAAAAAAAAAAAAAGTACTCAGGATGGTACAAGTAATAAAAGAAGAAGTAGCAATAGTCGCCTCACCGTTCTGACACTTACCTCATTCTCACTGGTCTCTATTCCCTGGTCCCATCTCAAGACACCAAAGATGGTTGGAAATTCCTGGTTAGCTAATCACCGACTGAGGAGAGTCACCGCTGCGGTCAGTGACTGGCTAAATGGGCATTTCCAGTCTGTTGAGACAGGACCTGGAAGTAGGGAGTACTAGGACATCATGCAAGCATCAAAACTAGGAGCTTCGAGAAATTACTGATTTTTTTTTTTTTGTAAAGCAATTCAGTCCAAGTTCATTTAAATGTAAATTTTTACCCCCCTGGAGAATGGATTTAGAATCCAAACAGTAAAGTTTAGGTGGTCTAGTCTAGTTCATACCTTGATTTGCAGGCCCCTGAAAAGCTTGGGCTTATCACTCCTGACAAAAGCTGAAACAAAAGACATCAAATGTTAGAAAATGGAAGTTAAAACCCCCCACACCTTTAAAAAATCAAGGAAATGAATGAATAAATGAATGAAGACGTGAAGAAGTTAAAACTATTAATACAAGATTTATGCCCAGATTCTTCAAAGCGTTTTCACCAGAAAATTGGCATGAAACACTGCAAAGTTAGAATTTTGAGACTTGTTACCTTCACGTTGTATTGAAACCGCCATGCCAAAATGGGCAGAGCTGTGGAGGAGGCGAAGCGAGAGGGGCGACTATGCCAAGCAAATTCTGGAGGAGTGGCAGCGCATCTTACGCCAGAAAATACTCCAGTCTCCTAAGGAACTTGGTGTATCAAACTCCAGCCAAGCCCTTCATAAAGGCTGGCACAACACGTCTTCATGAATCAGACCCTTACTTTTATTAGCGTTAAGTAGCACAAGCAGGTCTTGTCAGCACCAAGAGACTTCTACAAAAGAATACTGAATGAATTCATAGAAAATAAAATAAAATAAAAGATACATGCACATATTAAGCATTTACTGCATCAAAAATGGGTCTCTGCAGAAAGAAAAACTGCGCAAAAAAAAAAAAAAAAAAAAGGGATGCATTTCCCCCCCCCATTTGAATGGGTGAAAAACACTAAATAAATGCTGAAAGAATTTACATTCTGTAGATGTGCTTCAAATCTGCAAGGAAGAAAAGCAATGTGTGCATGAGATTTCAGTAATCTCGCTCATTTTGCTGGGACAGTAAAATGCTGCAATTTTTCACCGAAAAACTGCCATGTGTGAACCTTTAACTGCTGAACTATATTTCCCCGATTACACCACGCGATCCTAATTAGGAGCAGTCTGGATGAAGCCCCCCACCCACAGCGCACATCTGTATATGGCTGCTACACGATGTATCATGGTTGGCACATCGGATCCCTGAAGAAAAGATATTTTTATTGGAGGACTAGCGCCTATTCAGCCATAGCACCAATTAACTATATATAAAAATGTACAGACAAGTTCTCTCTGAAAGAGCTCATCTGTCCACGAGTGTGTAACATGATAGATGGGACTGAAAGCCCAAACCTGCAATTACTGCCATCAACATGGGGATGGTGTCATACCGCAGCCAGTGCGGGCACATCTGCATTATACAGTAGAATTGATTCTTACATCAGATCACGGCCAACATCCTTGGAAGTGGCAGCTGAAAATACATTAAATTCTCAGTTTGCCAATGGGATTGAAGGAGCAGGACACATTCCTCCAGGTTACCGCTACCAGTGGAGGCCTTAAAGGTTGAAGCAATAATCTAACATAACTATGTAATAGATCTCGTAGCTGTCCTTCTGGCAAAATATTGCAGCTTTAAAACCTAAAAGAGAATGTCCAGCTTCACCGAATCCGTAAAAAAGGGTTTTCTTTATTCACAAACTTTAAACATACAGGATACAGACTTCAGCACAAACCATATGGGTAAGAATCTCAACGCGTTTCTGGAGACTAAGCTCCCTTAATCATGACAATCATGATTAGTTTCCAGAAACACGGTGAGATTCTAGCCTGTATCCTCTATGTTTAAAGTTTGTGAATAAAGAAAACTCTTTTACGGATTCGGTGAAGCTGGACATTCTCTTCTTTTTTGGACTTTATACGCTGGGACACAGCGGGTCTGTGCTTCCGAAGATTGGTTTATGCATCACGGGTGAGCTGGTTTATATTCCTTCTTTCTAAGCTTTAAAACCTCCATAGAAATGCTGTATATGTGTATTTTCTACATCAGGGGTGGGGGACATATGACCAGCGGGCAGCTTATGGCCCACAATGACCCTTTCTCCCACCAGATTCCTGGGGACCACAGTATCCTTTAAATTTATTCTTGCACTGCATGCAGCATTCACTACTGAATGCTACGTTGCATGCAATGAATGATTATGTCCTGATGCAGGTCAGTCCCAGCGTCTGGACAAACTTACCAGACAGAGTTTGAGCGCGATGCGCTCCCGTTCCACAGGAGAAAACAGCAGCATCTCCTATGTGAGGCACACGCTCCAGCATCTCCTATGTGAGGCACACGCTCCAGCATCTCCTATGTGAGGCACACGCTCCAGCATCTCCTATGTGAGGCACACGCTCCAGCATCTCCTATGTGAGGCACACGCTCCAGCATCTCCTATGTGAGGCACACGCTCCAGCATCTCCTATGTGAGGCACACGCTCCAGCATCTCCTATGTGAGGCACACGCTCCAGCATCTCCTATGTGAGGCACACGCTCCAGCATCTCCTATGTGAGGCACACGCTCCAGCATCTCCTATGTGAGGCACACGCTCCAGCATCTCCTATGTGAGGCACACGCTCCAGCATCTCCTATGTGAGGCACACGCTCCAGCATCTCCTATGTGAGGCACACGCTCCAGCATCTCCTATGTGAGGCACACGCTCCAGCATCTCCTATGTGAGGCACACGCTCCAGCATCTCCTATGTGAGGCACACGCTCCAGCATCTCCTATGTGAGGCACATGCTCCAGCTCCTCCTATGTGAGGCACATGCTCCAGCTCTGGTGTCTCCTAAAATCACAAGGCTCACTAAAGAGAGGCAGCACAATCAGTCACATTAGGGGCCAGTTAATTGTGTGTCTAAATTTAGCAGGATGATTTTAAAGTTGATGATTTTGTATGGCTTAAATAATGATGGTATAAATATCAGAATGATCCCTGTCACACACACACGAGAAAAAAAAAAAAAAAAAGGTTCCCTGCCCCTGGTCTACATTGATGCAACATGTCTATTATGTTTTTATGAACCCCGCTCACACAGCCTCCAATGTGCTGGCATATCTTGGGGACATGTGATGAGAAAAGATGGAACAGACCTAGGGATAATTATACTCGAGTAGCACTCATAGCTTGGTCTCAATACCCGCTTAAAAAAAGTGCCACTTGCCAGCTCTTTTGGCACAAATTGGGTGAGGGAATGACATTTTTAAAAACTTGGTTTCATGAAACCAGCAATCAAGAACAATTTTCTGCCATTACGCGCAGAGACCGCAAGCGCCCCCTCTCCATAGAGAGCAGCGCTCTTTTGTTTCAGGATCCACACGTGCAGCAAAGATTTTTCTTGCGGTTCTGAACGTGATTGATTTAACGGCGAGACTTAAACGTGATGATCTGGAGAACACAAGAACAGCTGAGCCATCCCTTCTGCCTAATGCGAGGAGCAGGGAGAAGGACTCAAAACAGGAGCCGGCAGATGCAGTAGTCAGAAGAGACTGCGCCAAGTCTTCCCAGCACTAGATTACACAGCCTCAAGATTTACAATATGGAAATCAACAAAGAATAGATCTCTGCAATTCCGCAAATGACGGGTCCGGTAATTGATAACAGGATGAGAGGGGGCGGGAGGGAGGCTCGCTCGTAAAATTTCGGAAGGTCGCTTCCCTAGTAATTCTGCATCTTGATAATCCTTTCCTGCTGCCAGGCAACAAGCAGACAACAGATGAATTACAGACGGACTAGGCATCGGCAGATTTGTAAAATATTAAGTTTCTCTCCGGCTGCCGAGGATACTAAATCCTAATGTACCTTATCAGCCAAATATTTACTACCCAATATTAGAAAGTGCTGGAAGCCTGGCCACAAATATAGAAGAGACTGCAGAAGTATCAGACTCACCCTGGACTTGAGGGAACCTCCCCAGTTTTCATCCGCAGACCTCCAGGATGGCCCCCGCGTACATCTGTAGGGACAGGGCAGGAACAGGTTAACGGTGGAAGACATTATCTGTGCTACAATGAGCAGATTTACAGCTATGGCTTTACACAAAACCCATCAGTGGCATTTTCAGCTCTACTGAGTATTCGCTTACAATATTCCCTGAAAAGTCAAGGAAATCAAGCAACTTTGTTGTTTTCTGATACATTTTGAAAGGAATCGCACCAAGTTGGTTCTTTGGATATCCAGGTGTGGTACTGTGAAGAGGTGGGTGGGGGTCTACAGACCCAAAACTATTTGTGCCTCATTCTTCATATAAATTCTGCATTCATTTTCCCAGCAATGCCCATGCAGTTAATAAAGGACACAATATTAGTTTCTACATATCTGTCCAAGCACCGTCAGCCATACCATCCGGGCAACCCATGATCAGGCCAGCAACAGCACCACTAAACTAAAACAACCTGACCTTTGATGGCCTTTGTAATTTCAAAAAAACTTTTTGCTTATTAGATTGCCAATGTAGACACTAGCAAAAGTAATTTATTTGTGGGGGGGTATTTCAGGGACAAATTGTGCTAAAAGTTATGGCCATTATGAGTCTCCCTTTGGATCAACTTGCCGTCCTCTACCTGTGTCCTCACCACATAACTGGTAGTACGGCGAAAGAAGCCATAAGCTCACACTGCTGGTAAGCCCTGGCAGCACAGTACAAGATCTCTGGTCTTCTAAACATGTTAGTTGCCTTTTCAGAGAGGAAGACGACTTGAACTCTAGCGCCACCTATGGGAAAGTAGCAATCCTAAAAGTCAACAATCGACCCTTCAACGAGCCTTGTCACATGACTTGGGATAAAAGCCAAACTAGAATCTCAATTTGCAACCTTTTTTTTTGGTGTTGCCCCCTCCGCAGTGCAAAGCGTGACATCTGATATGCCAGTATGAGAAACCTCTGACTGTGGTATAAGGGGTAATAACTCTCCTTGTGAAAAGTGACATGCAAGTGTAGGGAGACTTATAGCCATGCAATGCTTCTCATACATTTCCCAGAAAAGCATTGCATGGCCTATTAGGGTACGTGTCCACGATCAGGATGGCCGGCGGTATCGCCGGAGCGGCAAACCCGCTCGGAGCTAAGTCCCGCCCCCTTCTGGGACGCGATGATGCCGGATGTGTTCATTGTACACATCCGGGATCATCGCACCCCTCGCATAGGGCCCTGTGTTATTCCTTGCGGCGGCGCAGCGTCGCCGCAGGTAACACGGACATGCTGCGATCTTAAAAGACGCGCAGCATGTCCGGAGTCGCAGGGCCGACGGATGCGTGTTTCCATGCATAGTGGACACGGGATTTCAAAAAATCCCCTCCACTATGCTGGAACATCTGGACGCTGCGTGTTTGACGCTCCGGCCCCACGCAGCGTCAAACACGCAGCGTTTCCTGAACGTAGACACGTACCCCAAGTCTCCTTACCCTGGCATGTCACTCTCCACAAGGAGAGAGGCTACCACTTAGAGCCAAGAAAAATGAAAGCAGCATTTCCAGTGTATTGGACGGCTGGAGAAGGCATACTAATCAATAGGATCACAATGTGAAAGAGAAACACAGGTATGATCTATATAGGATTGTGCATTTAGATTACATTTTCATCCACTTTAGAGGTCCACTTTAATAGCTCATCAATAATTGCCATGATTATAGTAAAATACATGGTATGCATTTTTTTTTTTCATTCTATCATTTCTTCATTATCAGCATATTTCAAGCATCTTAGAGACACCCTCACATTGTAATTTTTTTTTTTTTTTTTTTTTTATGTGTACCATTGCTACCATGAAGGTATAACAAAAGCCAAGCTCCACTGTGAAGTCAGATTAAGGCTGTGTGCACACGTTCAGGATTTTTCACGATAAAACTGCGAAAAAAAACGCATACATTAAGCATCCTATTATTAGAAAGCAATCCTCAATTTTTGTGCACATGCTGCGTTTTTTTCCGCAGCAGAATCGCATTCCGGAAAAAAAATGCAGCATGTTAATTCTTTGTGCGGAATCACGGGGATTCCGCACACATAGTAATGCATTGATCCGCTTACTTCCCGCATGGGGCTGTGCCCACCATTCGGGAAGTAAGCGGACCATGTGCGGTTGGTACCCAGGGTGGAGGAGAGGACTCTCCTGCAGGCCCTGGGAACCATACAATTGTTAAAAAAACGTCCCTTGCAGCGTTCCCGCTCCTCTCGATGCTTCCGTTCCCAATAATGCATTGCGGCAATGACGTGGGTCTCGCTAGACCGCTACATCAGAGGTCATTGCCGCAATGCATTATTGGGACCGGAGCATCGCGAGGAGCAGGAACACTGCAATTCTGCAATGTGTGCACTTAGCCTAAATCTTCCCTTTGGGGAATTACACATTGCAGTCCCCATCTACGTGTACTACAGCAGGAGTGAGTGATGAATGCTGTATGCTGCAATCTCCGGACAGAGAGAGTATGAGGACAGTAGCAATGCAGATTTATTACTAAGAGAGCAAATGAATGAGCGCAATGTCAGCAGTTTTACTGGTGAAGTCATTTCCTCAATGGGTTCTTCTTGCGTTACACAGATGCAAACTGTAGCTTAAAGGATTATCTAATACATATTTCCTTGGTTTCTGCCAATCAAGCATTGTAATATCGCCCAGATGAGATGCCACAAGCTGTTGGGCTATAGCGGTCCCCACCAGTCAGATCATGAAAATCATCAGAAGGAATAAAGGACTGAACAGAACGTGAAGCAATGAAGAAAACTTGTGCAACCCAGTGTTAAGCGGATGCATCAGACATGACAAGAGGCGAGGTCACAGGGCCAGATACAAGGGTCGCTCTAACAAGCCGGCTTTGTGAAGTGTTTCCAGACACTTTGGATGCCCCGAGATCCAGAAGAATCCCATATTCTGCGCACGGGATCGGATCTGTAGACATAATCAAGTGCACTTGTGCTAACAATAAAGGAAGATATTCATGAAGCCAACAGCTGCGCTCCGCAACATAAAGCCGGGATTCAATTCAATCAAATTCATTTAAAATGGCGTTCTGCAAAATGAACCATCGTCGACGAGGCCTGCAGACATTTTTGCTGTGAGTCGATGCTTTATCCTCACACAAAAGACAAAAATAAAATTTGCATTACGAAAAAAGTAAAAAATAGGCGCATGTGTCATTCCCGAATTCTGAAGTCTCCTAATTATATGCTAATTTAGTCAGGAGTCAGATTGCAGTTTTGCATCAATGGACCCAACCACCTTTGATGGAAGACGTTTTCTGTGAGCCCGCATCTGATAATCCAGCACAATTCTTTACAAAGAAAAATTCACTTGCAGTAGAAATCGCTGCAAAAACCATGTGGCCGTCCCATTCATCTGTATGGCATCTGCAGAAGGTTATGTCCATGCTGGACGCTGTGTGCACCAGGGTATAATATGCATGGAATATACCGGGGGGGAGAGAATAAGAATTTGATCCCTTGCTGATTTTGTAAGTTTGCCCACTGACAGACATGAACGGTCTATAATTTTAAGGGTAGGTTAATTTTAACATTGAGAGATAGAATATCAAAAATAAAATCCAGAAAAATCACATTGCATAAATTATATAAATGTATTTGCATTTTGCAGTGAGAAATAAGTATTTGATCCCCTACCAACCATTAAGAGTCCTGGCTCCTACAGACCAGCTAGATGCTCCTAATCAACATAGACACCTTTATAAAAGACTCCTGTCCACAGACTCAATGAAATCAGTCAGACTAACCTCTACAACATGGGCAAGACCAAAGAGCTTTTTAAGGATGTCAGGGACAAGATCCCACAATGCTCCCAGGTGATCGGTCTGCAGCTTCACGGGCTCACACAGCGTCTACTATCCCCAGCCCTCAATGTGAGCTGTGTTGTCCAATTTCAGGTCACTAGGGCCAGAAGAGGCCTAGTGCAGCTGCGGAAATCAGCGATTAGCAGACTTTTCGTTTTAGGTCAGACAACCTCTTTAAAAATCATTGTAAAATCAACAGCACATCACCCCATGTAAAGCTGCACTCTGAAACGCTAAAGTAGGCAAACATTACATATAAGAAATTGGAAGTGCATTACTGACATAGAAAACAGTAAAAAAAAAAAAAAAAAAAAAATGATGATTCTTAGGGTACACAACTGGCCAAATCAAGAGAGCCCATCAGCTGCGACAAAGCGTACCCCTTTGATGGTATCCTAACCTTATACAGTCATGGCCGAACAGGTTGACAGCCCTTAAAAATTGTTTGAAAAAAAAATTAAGCATTGTCATACAGCAGTTTTTTTGTGTGAAATTGATAATTTTTGGGGAGCGGCAAAAGAACTGTGGCCAATGTTTGTCAATAAGGCAACATGAAATATACCTTACTTATGAATTTATCGCAAGTGTGAAAAAATTCTATATGTAATGTTATGTGTTTTTCTCAGATGGGGAAAAGCAGCAACAAAATGAGAGATTTGGGAAATCGTATTTTTAATCAATTCTTTTGCTGCCACTTTCCTCTTTAAGGTCAAAGATTTTGAAGGGGAAAAAAAAAAAAAAAATTAAAATAAAATTAGAAAAAAAATGTACGAAAAAAAAGTATCAAAAACGTTACATGTGAACACACCCCAATGTGTGCTTTTTGGGTCCCTGGTGTTGATACATACAGGAAGTATTTTTCCATTTAAAGATGAAGAATCATCAGGACACGTCTTTTGTGAAGACAGTAACAACGTCATTCTCTCCATTACCTACATACAGACAATGGCCCGGCTACATCACACACCCACCCTAGGTTTACGGACTATAGTATACTGTATAGTAGAAGGGAGTTGCTGGGCAAATGGCCGCGATTATACAGCGCTCGCATCAGAGTCTCTGCATTACTTTTGTATGACCAGATAAATTAGTCTGCGCTTTTAAAAAGCTGACGATTCCTTGAGCTGATCGACTTTCATGCTGTTATTTTCACCTCCAACTCATCGTTCTGTGCTTTACACCCTGTAGAATGAAGCATGCAAAGTGGAAAACACTCACATTAAGATTTTTTTTTTTAATGCTCTTTGGAAGGGAAAAATCGGATTACTTTTGACTGTGTCAGTACAGTATCTGTGCAAGACATTACAGATCGTCAAGAAAAGAAACCTGAAATCATTAAAAAGGGTATGAAGAAACTTTATAAGTAACAGCCTACTGATTGCTGGGGCTCTGCAGGGCTCCTTCTGAATGGAGGTCGCACATGGGAACCTTTGCTCCATTCTATGAGAATACAACACCTTGATCATTTGGAATAGGAGCTGCTCTGCAGTACCCGGCAGCAGCCACTACACAGTGTAAAGAGGTGCTAGTCTTTGTTCAGTGGTTACATCTGCCCACGATGGAGGAGAGTACAGCTGATCAGTGAGGGTGATGGTGTCGCACCGCACTTATCCGATACTGATGACCAAGCCTATATAGATAGTTCAATCATTAGTCTGGACAAGCCCGCTAAAGAAAACCAGTCAATTGGCGCAGGTGAATAGTGCAGGAGGATGAGGTCTTTAAACATATCAGTATAGAAATGGTGTACAACGAGGAGGAGTGTGCCACAGGTAAAATATCTGGATCAGGAAGGTGGTTCCTCACAGCAGCATCCGACACATGCACAGATTAAGTAGAGGCCAGCAAGCCTCACTTCACATGTGCCGACCACCAAATAAGTGGCCAGATCAATACCATTCAAGCCCAAAAGGGCAGTGGAGTAACTAAGCGTCCAATAGGTCCCAATGCAAAATTTGTACTGGGCATGTTGTGTTGGTCAGATGTATGGGCCTTGTAGTGTTCTGAATCCTACAAGAACATACGAGTTGCACCTCCTCCTCCATAATGTCACGCGGTGTCCTCTTCTGAAGCCGGCAGCTGACTTCAGTGTGCAAGTGATGGAAGCACATGACATCCCTGCCACGCGCCCCCCAGTTACATGCATGCCGACGTCAGCTGCTGGCCTCAGACTGGCCGGCATAATACGAACCCGGTGGGTCTCTGCTCTGCAATACACTTCAGCTGAATGTGCGTCCAAGGATGGACTTCCAGTTGAAGTTTGCGCTGGCATCGAAGGGCCACTCACCAGCACAGGCTTAAATCGCGACCTCCATGACTACATTCATCACCCCCATGCGGAAGAGGTTGGCCAGCTTGACTGTTCGGAAGAGTAACCACTGCTGTGACTCTTCAGCAGTAGCAAGTGTGCACCAACATAAATATGAAGAGGATGCCATAAACACTACGAGTCTTCGTTCATAATACAAAAACAGCATGCGCCTGCATGCAGAACACAGATCGTGTCGCGATCCGGGTACAGACTGATGTATGGATCGACCTCAGGTTTCTCAACAGCCTCGTATCTGCCTAGGAGGCTGTGGAGTTCGGCCAGTTCGTAAATCGAGCACGTGACACATGAATGTGTGATTGCAGCCCAAGTGAAAGGGTCATCAGAGCCAGAATCATTGTTACTATGCAAAGTCCACAATGAGATGGATCTGATAGGTAGTGGTAAAAGGAAAAGCAAGTAAGGCAGCGCAAGAAGACTGATACAAGAAGTGTCTGTACTTAAGAAGATGCGACAACATGGAGTCTAGTGGAACGGTTTTCTCATTGCAGACAACCCCTTAAAAGGCCAATGTAGAAACCCTCACTCCCTACTCTCAGCTGGTGAAACAATGACACATTCATGGTAGCTCCCACCCAGGGCTGTGGAAGTCAGTAAGCCAAACCACCGACTGACTCAGACTCCTCAATTTCCCTGAATTTTGACCCCCAGAGCACTGGTCACTACTGATCATGTATAAGTCTTCGCATGCTCGGTGGGGACATTTCTAGAAATTTTTGTAAAAGGCAGAGAATGAAAGGTAAGATGGGTTTTTCCATGATTTGCGGTCATTCTGTGGTTCTTTCCTGCTCCACTAGGACCCAATGTGAATAGCCGCTATAACAAAAACAGTGTCCTCTTATTAGAGACACAGCAACAGCACGGCCAGATGGTTTTACTATGGAGATCTTTAAGAAGGCAGCTTGCGGTTACAGCGCAAGACGTTTCACAGCCATTATTGGCTGGAGTGAAATCTGAGGTTTCTGTCTATTTTTAACTATATCATACTGACAAGTCAATAACAAGCCTGCACTTCTTACAAGTATTAAAAGTACAATTATCCCCAGAGTCTACACAGAAGCGGAGCTATCCGAGTAGAACACATTTTAGGTACCAACGGCGTTTCCCCCCTTTCTGACATCAGACACATATGGAAGGAATTGTATTGAGCAGTCACAGAAGTTGAACACATGAAACCCACCCACAGATTACGGTACTTTGATCCTGGCAGCATCTATAGATAGCTTACATTGGGCTGCTGCCAAAGCAGGTACCAGCAGAACGGGGAGAGGGGTCAGATAGGAATCTCCCACCAATCTTATATTGATAACCTATTCCATGGATAGTTTAGCAAAATGTTAAGCCCAGAAAATGTGATGATAGAATACAGAAACATTGCTGTGTATACCAGCTATTAAAATATTTTATGATCAAGTCCTCTATGAAACTCAGGCCTCATTTAAATGTCCATTATTACAGCTACAACATGTTTACTGTGGATTTTCTGCAAGAAAAAAAACAAACAAAAAAAATAACAAAAACGCATAGCAAAATTTACATAAAATACAGTAGCTGTGAAGAAAAAACAAAAACAATGACTGACCAAGGCAGAAAGAGGCTAGTGGAGTGTATTAAAAACCTACTTTTCTTGATTCCAAATGCGTCTCTTCCTGGCAACATCGTCTACAAAAGGGGTCGATGCTGTTCAGCCCGAACTGCCCAAGAAGGTCACATGAGCTGCAGAGCAAATTACTGGAAAAGCCAACATCTCTGCAGGCCTCCGAGGACAGCTCAGCTCCGTAGGTGGATATCTGAAAGAGCAGAGAAAAGCCAGACATGAGAATAGACAGCAGGATAATGCAGATTGTGAAAATCTAGAGGATCTATCTGGTGAAAGGTTCACCTGGAAACACATTCTGGGAGGTGACCTCACTTATTTTTCTTGGATGTAATGACAAGCAATGATTTTTTAGCAGTGTTTTTGATTAGATTTTCACTAATGTTTACTCAGAGAAAAGATTTTAGACTTGTGATTTGGGGGGGGGGGGGGTCCATGGCTACAGAAGGTGCATGGTTTTGTACATCAAAATGGCGTAAGACAGAACAAGACACTTAATTTTTGAATTTATAAACACCTCTGTGTAAGATTAAAGGCTGAACGAAGTAATCCAGCTCACCATTATATCCAAGTGCGGTGATCCGGAGCATGGACAGCGTATCCGCCTGTACGCCTCAATCAGAGGAAGAACAAACAAAGTGGCGACAGGTTAACATGCAAATGTCTATGTGTTTTGGTGCCAACAGCACCTTTAATCATGATAGAAACGAGCAGATGTTTGCATTTTAACTAGTGATGAGCAAACACGCTCGTTATATCCGAGCATGCTCAAGGGCTGAGTGTCTCCGGCACGCTCGAATAATAAGTTTGAGCCTCCATGGCTGCATGTCTCGCGGCTGTTTGTTAGGCAATCCCAGGATGTGTTGCAGCTGTCAAACAGCCACCATACATGCAGGCACGGGGACTCGGACATATTTTTTCCTTTCTTCCTCAAAGTTAAAAGGCACAGGATGGCCCCATGGCAGTCTACTACTATGGATCTGTTCTGTGTGTGGGTCGTATCAGTTAAGTGGTCTCCAACCAGCAGTGGATAAATCTCAATAATCTCTATGCCTGTTGAGCACATCAGTCTTCGGCTTTATTCACATGTCCATGTTGCAAACAGAAAGCACCTAAAGGCAACAGATGAAAACTGGACCAAAGTAAGACGTTAGGATGTATCGTAGACCATGAGGGAAAAGCCTCTTTACATTCTGATTCGGCGTTCACATAGATCGGGTGCTGATGTGTAGTCTCAGTACCCCAACAGAGGAAAACAAATGATAGAACTGCGCAAAAATATATGTGTGTTTCTAGATCAGATGCATTTGCAATGTCTGACCTCCACGACAAGCATCAAAAAATGATGATTAACAATTTGTGATCTGATCTGGCTTGTTAACAGATCCGGCCCATGGATCTTCTAAAGGGGAAAAAGCTGCACAACATGGTGAAAAGGGCAGCTCCACCTCAGGTCAAACTTTTGACTAGAAGTGCACCTTACAGAACACAGAAGCAGATGAGACGCTAGTCAGCTTGTGACTGCAGGTATAAGAGGCCTACTTGCAGTCACATGACGACAAACCGGCCCGTAAAGGTGAACCCTACAGTGTATAACTTCCAAGCTACAAACCCCATAACTTGCTGGAGGTTTTCCCTGGGGTGGTCAAGCCCTTTAACACTTAGAGAACAAGAATAGATGATCGACCATAGGGGCTGTGTCCTAAACATCCACAGCATGGACCCTGTGATGAGTTTTCTTTTGGTGGTAACGACTTTGCATTTACCCCGGTATTACCAGCTAAGTACTTCCATTGCTTTTTATCCAGAAGATCCAGCTCTCAGGCTGCACCCAACAAGATGAATGTTATGTGCAAGACCCCAAATGCTCCCATACATCTCATGCTCCAGTCTCTTCTCTAAGGCTGTGTGCACTCGTTCAGGTTTTTTCACGATAAAAACGCATACATATGCATCCTATCTAGAATGCATTCTGCAATTTTTGTGCACATGATGCGTTTTTCCACGAAAAAAAAACGCATAGCGGTAAAAAAAGCAGCACATTCATTAATTTTGCGGATTTTTTGCGTTTTTCCCGCTATTTAATGCATTGGGAAAAAACGCAAAAAACGCATGCAGATTTCTGGCAGAAATGTCAGTTTTTTGTCAGGAAATTTCTGCAAGAAATCCTGAACGTGTGCACATACCCTTAGTCTTAATGTCTGAATTAAGTACGGTAAGGCTTCTTTCACACTTCAGTTGTTTGGCGTCAGTCACTTCCGACATAGTGACGGATCCGTCACAATTGTTGAGAAAACGGTTCCAACGGATCCGTTACTTGGGGGTTGTCTGGGAAAAGTATCTACATTTTGGAGCATGCGCAATTGAAAAAGCGGATTGGGGGACGGATCCGTCGCCCATAGGCGGCCATTCTATGGAATGACGGACACGACGGATCCACCGCAAACCGTCATTTCGGCGTTGACAAAAAACGTTTCAATGTCCGTCTATGTCTAGACAACGTCCGCCAAATCTCGACGGATCCGTCGCATGACTGATGGAACGGACGACCATCCGTCACAAATGCAAGTCTATGGGAAAATAACGGATCCGCCTCCAAAAAATGACGGATCCGTTATTTGAGGAAACTGGCGGTTTTAGACTGACGCCAAACAACTGAAGTGTGAAAGAGGCCTAAGTGTATGTTTTGATATCTTATGTACAGAGGAAGCATTCAGCAGCCTTGGATTTTTATTATTGCTTTATTTTTTTTTATAGACATTAATGGGGGACGTGCGTTCAACTTTTTTTTTTTGTATTTTTCACATTCTTAAAATTAAATTACTTCTCACTTTATTTTTCCACCCACCTAGAAGACTGAGGATTTCATTGCTTGTCCTATATACTCCAATACTAGTTTTGCAAAACAAAGTACATTGACTGATCCCCTATGAAGCCCAACCAGAGTGTGATCCAGTAGTGCAAGGAGGGGGAGGGGGGCGTACTAGCAACAGGGGGGGGGCATACTAGCAACAGGGGGGGGCCGTACTAGCAACAGGGGGTACTGGTAACGGGGAACTGTACTAGTACCGGGGGGGGGGGGGGGGGGGGGAGGAGGGCTGTACTACTATCGGGGAGCTGTACTACTATCGGGGAGCTGTACTACTATCGGGGAGCTGTACTAACACAGGTGGTCACCAGCCACGGTGCAGCATGGACGGAGCAGCGGGAATCCACCACTGGCTGATAACAGAGAGCAGCAGCAGCAGAGGGACCAGGCAGAGATATTGCAGAGACGATATAGCGGGCTTCGCGTCCGTGCAGCAAGATACAACCCGGAAGCAGCGCGGAGCCACGTCACCCGTGTCACAGACGGAGGCGGCATCACCTCCCGGGCGCCGCCAGCTCCGCCCCGACAACACGAGGGGGTCTACACGAGAAGCCCCCCGCAGGGACACGCTTACCGCCTGCAGCGCGGCAACAATCCACAGGAACAGCCTGTCCGCCGCCATCTTGCGAGCCGGTGCTGAGCGGAAGGCCCCCTGAGCTGTCCTTATAGCCGCCTGAGGAGGGACGCTGGGCGCTATGCACGCTATATCTAGATTTTTCTGTGTACTCCGGTACAGGACGGTTCACCTCCGCCAGCTCAATGACTAGAGACAGCCATACCCGGATATAGTTTTTACGGCTATTTTTATTTCGCAGTATTATTAGCGTCACATGCTCTCTGGTACGGAGGAGGGGTCTGTGCTGCGCGTCCTGTCATAGACATAGACAGATTTTGTCATGTGCTGTTTTCCTGTCAGGCAGTGATCAGGACAGCTATGTGCTAGGTCCCCAGAGTATACGAGGCATCACTCAATGGGAGAAGAGCTCCAGCCAATGGGAAGGTCGGAAATGGCCGGGTTTGGTTACCTAGCAACCAGTCAAACGGAGGCAGGTTGTGTACGTCACGCGTCGGGGGCGTGGTAACGTGACGTGAGACGCAATGGGCCGGCGCTGCTGCGGCTAGAGCTGGAGGAGCGGCGGAGAGTCAGTGTACACACAGCGCGGATCACGCTGGAGCCGCAGCCTGTGGTGGAGCCTCCTCCGCGGAACGAGCCCAGCCGCCGGGTGTCTGCGCTGGGGGCACAGCCTCTCGCCACAACCCCCGGTGCCCACGTTATGTCGCCATAGATTAGGTTGATGGGTCTCCTAAGGATTATGATGCCGCCCAAGTTGCAGCTGCTGGCGGTGCTGACCTTCGGGGTCGCGATGCTCTTCCTGGAGAACCAGATCCAGAAGCTGGAGGATTCCAGGGGAAAGCTCGGTAAGCGGCCCCGGGGGAGGGACGGAGGAGAGGGACGGGGGAGCCGCCGCCTGCTAATGCGGGTCCCAGACACTGATCTGCATGTCTGCCTGCCGGCCCTGGCGGAGGGGAGACCGGGGCTGGACCGTGCCTGCAGCCATGGAGGCTGTGCTGGCTGATAACAGCGGGCTCTAGCCTGCAGCCAGCCTGCATGTGCTGGGGGAGAGTCTAAGCCTAGGGCTAATGGGGGAAAAGACCCCAATGGGCTGCGGCCAACAGGGGATCACCCCCGTGGGAAGGAGTCTCCCCTGTTACTGCAGTAATGTAACCAGCAAAGGGATCCCTGCTACATTGTGATAGGTGGGATTTCTACATCTCTGCGCCCATTGGTCGACGCCATGATTGTGCCGTCACATTGTGTCTTTATGTGCTGCTTACTGTACATGGCGGTCTCCTGGGGGCCGCGGTCTCCTGGGGGCCGCGGTCTCCTGGGGGCTGCGGTCTCCTGGGGGCAGATTATAGCTTCCTATAAATGTCTTCAATGTGATTGCCCCAATGTTGGGAGTGTTTGTTCTGAGTCTGTGACTGATCGCTGGCCCGGTACAGACCCCGTGAATTCTTGTGGCTGGTAATGATCCTGGCCAGGTGTGTGTCACCGAGCCGTTAGGTGTCACCGAGCCGTTAGGTGTCCCATCCGATAAAGGAGATGCGTTAAGAATTATTTTACAGCTTTCTGACCAGTTTTTTTTTTTTTTTTGCCTGTGCCTTGCTATGGGCAGCTTGTCATTCCGGATCCCGGGAAAGCTGGGTGACGGCCCTAATGTATCCTATATTCCTGTTAATGGTCATCCAGACTGAAGAGTGCTGAAACTAGTAGAAGCTTTAATGGGGTTGGACAAAACTGGGCCTTGACAAAAGTTCATTTTGATCAATAGATCTTGGAATAATAATTTCCACAATTGGATGTGTTTAATAAATAAATAATGTTCCTGTGCTGATATAATCTTATAAATGTCCCCTGCTGTGTACTGTGTGATGGCCGTGTCAGACTGTACAGGAACATGGTCTGATCATACCACAGCTCCTGAAAAGGAAGCAAGAGAGAGTATACAGACAGGACAGCACGGGGCGGTTACAGCTGCTGCTTTTCTGTGAGGTAAAACATGTTTGAAAACAAGAAGCAAATGTCTTATCTCACAGAAAGCAGCAGCTGTGATCCCCGTGCTGTCCTGTCTGTATACTCCTTTGCTTCCTCCCCTGCCCAGGAGCTGTGGTATGATCAGACCATGTTCCTGCACTGTCAGACACAGCCATTACACAGTACACAGCAGGGGACATTTCTAAGATTATCTCAGCACAGAGACATATATTTTTTTTTTTTTAAACATATCCAAGTGTGGAACTTTTTTAGACAATATAAACAATCCATACTAACCCCCACAGAGGCACTGATCCTCCAATGTCGGTGTTGTTACTCCCTGGGGAGGAGGTCACATGACTGCTGCAGCCGGTCGGTATCTACTGATTGGCTGCAGAGGTTATATGATCTGCTGGCAATAGCAGCACCGTCATTGGAGGAATGGAGCTTCTGTGGGAATTGTGTAAATTGTTTTTATTTTCTATGAGATGCGGCGGCCCCTGAACAGTATATGGACTTGCAATGTTCTACTTTGGACACTGCCTATGTCGGGCTTATTGGCGGGGGATGTGGGACCCACCCTGATCTTATAGTGATGACCTATTTTAGGGATATTAAAGTAGTGGACATCCCCTTTAAACAGAGTTCAGAGAAACCATTTTTGTCAAGTGTCCAGTCCCGTCTACTTCTGGTAGTACCTCCATTGATTGGCTATAATCTGTAGGGGCGGGGACACCATTGAGCAAGTGTTAATTTCTTCGCTAGCGCCCTCGCAGGAGAGATCAAGCATTACACACCATGAAATGAATGGTGAGATGTAGGATTATCCAGGCTCCTCCAGAACAAGGATATCCTTGTAGCTACTCTGCACGCTGGCTGATATATGGGAGTCTTGTATAGAGGTCCCCTTCTGTATGAACTCACAATTCTGATACAAGTCAGGCTTGCTAAGTGGGAGAAAACATTTTAACAAAAGTGAATAATTCCACTTTATTTTACGGTACTTTTTTTTCTTTGCAGATGTTATTTTTGTGTTTTCTGCCAAATGTTCCCCATGTAAAGTTCCTGTAATTGCAGATGTCTGCGCTTTGTGTGGATCATAAAGTTGTATCTTGGACTCTTCTTCTGGTGCCCGGTATGTGGCATAAGAATGTCTTTGTCAGTGACCCCCAGGAGATGTTATTGGGTTTAGTGCACAAGTCTGCAATAATCCTTGATGTGCTGTCAGTGCGCCCCCCACAGAGACCCTCATTGTCCATGTTCTATAGCGCTTTCAATCTACATTAAATCTGATCTAAATTAAAAGGCTTTTGGCGCAGAACAAATTACTGGACTCCGATGTGCCATGTGAATATTCTTTATGGTCAGATATCTCGGCGATAAAGTAGTTCTACAGTGACACTATAATGGCTTGTGGTGCTGGGTTCTCTTATTCTTAGGAGCATTGCCCAATGTGTGGCACTGTATATAGGCTGTATATAGGCTCTAGTGATGGGCGAACGTGCTCCCATAAGGTGTTACCAGAGTGTCTTCAGAGTGATTGAATAATGTGGTGACAGTCACAGCACATGCAAGGATTGGCTAACAGCCGCGGGGACTCGCTTATATTATTCAGGCACGCCAAAGACACTTGGCTAACACCTTATCCCGACTATGTTCGCTCATCACTAATGGGCACCTTACTGTGGTATATTTCGCCATGGGCCCCAATAATAAAAACACATGAAAAGAAAAAAACATACATGACCCACACTATACACAGTGTGAATAGGAAGAGACCTGCCAGTCTAAGGGGCAGCGGGAAGCTACCGAGACCTGCTTTGGACTAGACCTCCTCCGAGTCACTTTGTATTTTATTCATTTATACAGCGCCATTAATTCCATAGCGCTTTACAGATCTCACCATCGCTGTCCCCAATGGGGCTCACAATCTAGATTCCCAATCAGTAAGTCTTTGTCGTGTGGGAGGAAACCGGAGAATTCAGAGGAAACCCCCACAAACACGGGGAGAACATACAAACTCCTTGCAGATGTTGTCATTAGTGGGACTAGAATCCATGACTCCAGAGCTGCAGAGCCTCCGTGCCGCCCGCCCCAGGCCTCCGTGCCGCCCGCCCCGGGCCTCCGTGCCGCCCGCCCCGGGCCTCCGTGCCGCCCGCCTCGGGCCTCCGTGCCGCCCGCCCCGGGCCTCCGCCTTTTCATTGCAGGGTTTTCAGAGATAAACCGCAGCAATAACGCAGCCACATCCTGATTCTTGCTTCCCTGGTCCTAGGGAGCTGAGGCGTTTAATGGCCGCCATTCAGCGTTTGCTCTGCTTCTTTGTTGCTTTTATTGGATCATAGAAGGGAAATCCTGAGTTCTCTATTTTTGTGACATGTGGAAGCTAAAATTGGGCAAATAGAAAGGAGTTGTACTGATGAGGGAACATCCTTTATAGGGTCTGTCACTTATTTTTCACCGGCTTCCATCTTCTGTCCTCTGAACCAACACTTGAATAGGGAACCTTTTTTCCCAATACATTTCTCTTTGTAACTTCCCCCGTTCCCGCCGTGCCACTCTCGCTCTCTGGATCCCACCTCTCGTGTCTGCCCTGGATTCTGTGATGTCCTGTCTCATGGGTTATCCTCTGGAACCAGCCTCAGACACAACATCGTACTGGCTGAATGGACTTTATCGACATCCATGCGCTTGATGCAGAAGTGAGCCCAATCTGAGGACCGGGACTGACGCGGTAAATCCTCCCATATAGTGTCCGATCCACGTCAGTGCCACGTTCTGACCACATGTGATTATACATCGCTGCTTATGAGAAAAGTCAGAAAAACGAGTGAACATTCTGTAGGTTTTTTACTTCTACAGCTGACCACACATAAAGAATATCCCGCTGATCCTGACCTGCATCGGGAAAGTGAGAACCTCATTAATCTCTAGTTCTCCCACTTTTTGTTTTAACATAACACCTATATGTATAGATTATGAAAAATGATGGCTATTCAGTGTGATCTGTCTATTTCTATATGGATGGACACGGCAGCATGTAAGAGAACGTCATAACCACATGACACATATGGATAGATCTTTCCTTCCCTACAATGGTGGGTTCATCATTAGAAATGTGCCTGTTGCTTAATTAGACGTTGGTGTTCTATGACTTACAATGCTCACGTAGACCAGTAAGGCTTTTTTTGACAACTACTCCTGTCTTTTTAGGAAGCGTTTTCAGCAATCTCTTTATCAGCAGAGGCAGGATTTTAATGACAGAGCTGATAACACTGGACCTACCAATGTCACAGCTCACCTCCTCACTCTCTCTTCACAGTGACCTTTGCACACACCTTAGATGCTTCAATGCAAAAGATGGGATCAGAGTCTGTTTATTGTGCCTAATGTGGGTTTCCTGAAATTTCCTAGATTTCTGTTTTATTTTCAATACAGATTGATGTGAAAAAAAATAAATTAAAAATGTGTAACACAAAAACCTGTTTTAATTCATGGTATATTCTTTGATGAATCTGCAGCAGTGGAACTCAATGCTGATTAATGCTGTTTGCAATCATGCAATTGATAAGCAGTTTTAAGTCAATTGGGAGTATTAGATGTGTCCCTCCCCCAAACGCCCCTTCTCCTTACTAATTCTGAAAGAGTAGGCACAAAGGAGGGGATGCGTTCGCATAATGCAATGGCTCCTGCTAATTCCCTCTATTCTTTTAAATATTTCTAATTAGAATTGTAGTATAGTTCTTCTCATTAGCTTAACTGATGTGCAGGTCATTGCAGTAGTTTAGGGATCCATGGTTATGACCACTCACTGTCCGAATGGTCATAACCATTGATCCCTAAGCTACTGCAATGCCCTGCACATGAGGTAAGCGGATCAGAAGAACTATACTATATAGTATACTCTACTGCATTTTTAATTGGTTGTATTTGCTAATATTATTACCCCCATTACATATTGGGATAGTATCTTGGGGATGGGAATACCCCTTTAAGTGTATACACAGGGCTTCATTCAGCCAGCAGCAGCAATCCCCTGTCTCTACTTCCCACCCCCCAAAGTGTCACTTCTGCCTTGACCTGAATGATGTTTTAACGTATTGTCAAGTTTGAATGTTGCCCCCTGTCAGTCCATTAGGTGGTTACTGGGGGATGAAAACTGGAACCCCTTCTAATCCTCAGAACTGGGCCTCTTCAGAGCCATATGTGAATGGGTGGTCGATCATGTGCACACTAGTTTCTTCTTTCATTCTCAATTGGACTTCCGGAGATAGCTGCGCGCAGTGCTCCCTTGGTCTTCCTCACCCCCATAAAAATGAATGGACCATGGGATTTTTCAGAGTCCCTGCCCTTGGGATTGGTATTGTCCCAGCGGTAAAACCCTCATTGATCTGGAAAGTATCCAATATCCTATGACTAGCAGCCATCTTTCAAACTTGAGAAGGCTGCTTAGCCTGGTTGCTAGGCAGTCACTGTCCGGTAACACCAAGGAAGGGACTGGTTGCTAGGCCGTCACTGTCAGGTAACACCAGGGAATTGACTGGTTGCTAGGCAGTCACTGTCAGGTAACACCAGGGAATTGACTGGTTGCTAGGCAGTCACTGTCCGGTAACACCAAGGAAGGGACTGGTTGCTAGGCCGTCACTGTCAGGTAACACCAGGGAATGGACTGGTTGCTAGCCTGTCACTGTCCGGT
This sequence comes from Ranitomeya variabilis, assembly GCF_051348905.1. Classification (NCBI taxonomy): domain Eukaryota; kingdom Metazoa; phylum Chordata; class Amphibia; order Anura; family Dendrobatidae; genus Ranitomeya; species Ranitomeya variabilis. The sequence goes on along the minus strand of NC_135239.1, from coordinate 63,071,634 downwards.
AACACCAAGGAAGGGACTGGTTGCTAGGCGGTCACTGTCAGGTAACACCAGGGAATGGACTGGTTGCTAGGCAGTCACTGCCCGGTAACACCAAGGAAGGGACTGGTTGCTAGGCGGTCACTGTCAGGTAACACCAGGGAAAGGACTGGTTGCTAGCCTGTCACTGTCCGGTAACACCAAGGAAGGGACTGGTTGCTAGGCTGGCACTGTCAGATAACATCAGGGAAGAGACTGGTTGTTAGACTGTCGCTATCCGGTGTACCGAATGGAAACGGAGGCACAGATATAGAAGATCACATTCATATTTATTAAGGCTTGATGTGGAACCACTAGACCACAGTCTGGGGGGCTCCGAAGGGGGCGTTACTGCGTGAGCCCCAGACACCACCCGTAGTAACTCCCCTCGAACAGGGACAGAATGGAATGCCTGGAGGACACTGGTGCTACCTTCATTTAGACCCCGTACTCGTGGCGGCTGTCCCAGCATAACAGGCGGACCAGCAAGGTTAGCGGGTGTTGCAGAGCTGACTGGAGGATACCGGGTGTAGGAGTAGAAGCTGGCACCGGGAGTACTGGCGTGGTCCGGAAGTGAGGCTGGAGGACTGGCAGGTCTAGACGGGTCCAGCGTAGATACTGCGGATGCAGTCCAGAATACCTGGGTAACTGGTAGCAGAAGATCTGTGGAGACAGACAGAATAAGCGGAGTTCCTTGCAGATACTTCAGAAATAGAAGTGCATGATAACAGGAACCGGAAGTTAGCAACAGTAGATACTTGATGCTCCGGCGCCCTCCCTATGGTGGAAGGGCTAGAAATAGTAGATAAACACACGCCATTGGTTAGAGGCAACATTTGTAAAATGCACACTGTCTCTTTAAGAGACCGGGAGCGAGCGCGTGCGACCTAAGAACCCTGTCAGGGAACCTGCTGGCCGCACGCCAGGAAGCAGGAGAGGAAGGAGGAGTGGGGGCTGTGTCCAGACAGCGTGAAGCCGGCACAGAGCGAGAGTCCCGACGGAGACCCCCTGGAGGTACAGTAAACAGACCGGGTGTAACATCCGGTAACACCAGGGAAGGGACTGATTGCTGGTTGTCACGGTCATGTAACACCAGGGAAGGGCCTGGTTGCTAGGTTGTCGCTGTCAGGTAACACCAGGGAAGGGCCTGGTTGTTGGGCTGTCGCTGTCAGGTAACACCAGGGAAGGGCCTGGTTGTTGGGCTGTCGCTGTCAGGTAACACCAGGGAAGGGCTTGGTTGTTGGCTTGGTTGTTGGGCTGCCGCTGTCAGGTAACAACAGGGAAGGGCCTGGTTGTTGGGCTGTCGCTGTCAGGTAACACCAGTGAAGGGCTTGGTTGTTGGGCTGTCGCTGTCAGGTAACACCAGGGAAGGGCTTGGTTGTTTTGCTGTCGCTGTCAGGTAACACCTGGGAAGGGCCTGGTTGTTGGGCTGTCGCTGTCAGGTAACACCAGGGAAGGGCCTGGTTGTTGGGCTGTCGCTGTCAGGTAACACCAGGGAAGGGCCTGGTTGTTGGGCTGTCGCTGTCAGGTAACACCAGGGAAGGACCTGGTTGTTGGGCTGTCGCTGTCAGGTAACACCAGGGAAGGGCTTGGTTGTTGGGCTGTCGCTGTCAGGTAACACTAGGGAAGGGCCTGGTTGTTGGGCTGTCGCTGTCAGGTAACACCAGTGAAGGGCTTGGTTGTTGGGCTGTCGCTGTCAGGTAACACCAGGGAAGGGCTTGGTTGTTGGGCTGTCGCTGTCAGGTAACACCAGGGAAGGGCCTGGTTGTTGGGCTGTCGCTGTCAGGTAACACCAGGGAAGGGCCTGGTTGTTGGGCTGTCGCTGTCAGGTAACACCAGGGAAGGGCCTGGTTGTTGGGCTGTCGCTGTCAGGTAACACCAGGGAAGGGCCTGGTTGTTGGGCTGTCGCTGTCAGGTAACACCAGGGAAGGGCTTGGTTGTTGGGCTGTCGCTGTCAGGTAACACTAGGGAAGGGCCTGGTTGTTGGGCTGTCGCTGTCAGGTAACACCAGTGAAGGGCTTGGTTGTTGGGCTGTCGCTGTCAGGTAACACCAGGGAAGGGCTTGGTTGTTGGGCTGTCGCTGTCAGGTAACACCAGGGAAGGACCTGGTTGTTGGGCTGTCGCTGTCAGGTAACACCAGGGAAGGGCCTGGTTCCTGGGCAATGATTACCTAGTAACCAGATGGTCAGATGTCACACATCTCATTGCTGGCCGGTGCTGTGGCACAATGAGAAAGCAACTTGGCGCTGTTACGCTGTGCCATAAGCCTGCAGCACTGATCAGATAGGGTTGTGCTAAGAAAGGGTTACACATTGATAAGCGTTTGCTCAATTAACTTCTTTATTGATTAGGAGTCCAAGTCGCTGGACATCCCCAGTTATAATAGGCGCGGGTGCTGTATGAAGACAAGGAGTGGACAGAGGCAGTAACCCGCTCTACAAGGCCGGTATTGATGAATACGTTTAATCTGCTGCATCTGTAATTTTCATACAGCTCCTCGGCTTTGTCTAATTTATTTATTTATTTTTGTAAAAGCTCCTGAAATAGCCGCTCTTGTATCAGTAGTTAATAATTGTGTCCGGGGAAATTCAGTTTGTGCTCAGTTAATTTCCTCGGCTTCTTCCAGGGCCTGGAACTTTTTCTGTGGTCCTAGGGCGAGAGGGTTGTTATACAGTGTATTAGCGGCCACAAGGCTCCTAACTGGATTATTCTCTGTAATGTGGGAAATGTTCGATTCCCAAAGGCAATAAAGCCCGGTGTGAGGACGCGCAGCCTCTGTCTCCGCACATCCCTCTTGTTTAGCCTGTTGTTTGCTTATACAAGTGGAAAATTGAATTGTTGGGAGCTAGTTTGTGTCTATCAGACGGCGATTTATGACCGGACTTGAATTTCCTACCACAAATTAATGTCATACTGGGAAATCGGAAAAATACAGAGGACTGCGGGAACAATGGTCAATGTCTGTAAAAATATTCACCTCCTGCCACAAGGCCGTGCGGTCGTGTCAGCTTCCCTAAAAGCGAGCGTCAAATATCTGCACCCCACAATAAGGGTGTATTAATACGTCTGCACAAATGGTTCTGACATTGGGCGTCTGCGAAGAGGTCACGCTTGGGTGGGAGACCCACGGCCAGTCCGTGCATTGCTGTCCGATCTCGAACATCTGAAGTCACACCGGGGTAGTGGTCCAAAGCCCATCTAATTCATTACCGCATGTGGTGCTTCTTGTGAGAAGTGTTACTCTGGTCAGTGACTGGAGTAAGATTTCTGACTTGGCAAATCAAGGCACACACCTCTGATTCATTAAACGGTGTGTTGGTGTCTGCCTTCAACATACCCCTTAATTAAGACTAGTGTGAAAATTGTCAGTCTGGAGGAATCGGGGCTTCTGTGGCCAATTCCCCAAAATTTACGTAACTCGTACACACGACCCTTAATGAATTTGTCACATCTTCTGAGTGGCGTGTGCTCTGGCATACAAAATGCTGGCACTAATGAATAGAGAAGACGTGGCCATGACCTGCCGCACCCCGGCTCCTCCCTGCTCTGCCCATTTCGGCGGACTTGATTCCAGCTAACATGAAGACCCCAAAAGTCGTACGTTTTTGGCCTCAAAGATTTTATAGCTTTTACACCACTTTTCTGATGTACAAGCTTTGATGACTTCGTCCCCTTAAGTCTAATATTGGGTCTGATGGTCAAAGTAATATTTCTAGGATTTCTTTATCCAAAAAATATACATCAAACCATAAAAAAGAAAAACAAAATCCAGATATATTCCTAAAAACCTGAAAAACAATAGGTCATGTTCTGAAGTCACATTCCCTTCATCTTTACGATTATTTTAGTGCAAATGTGTAATAGAAAGTGCAACTAATGTCATGGCTGTGGATTCTTCATGCAAACCTTTCTCATCTACCAGTCATTCCCTCTACCTGTAGTTCCCCTGTGCCACCCTCTAGAAACTGCATTCCCAGTATTCTGATGATTTCTCCCAGTGTTTTGATCTTTTTGCAATAATAATTGTGAACACAAGCAAAGAACAGACGTGGTCTCCTTGGGGCCGTTCTTCCACTGCATTGTTGCAGATCTGTGGCATCATGATCTGGTCTAACCATCTCGGGCACGCTTGGGCCGTTCTCGTAGGAAGCTTGTTATCCGGTCAGCCTAGATGGCTTGGTGGTTAGTACTGGGTCAACCATCGAGGATCGAGCACTCGTAAGAAGGCGCATTCTTGACCATCTGCCCATCTAAACAAGCTATCACCCCAACCAACGAGAAGAACACTTGTTCATCAAGAGGGACCTTATTAAGTAAGCTTGAGAATCCTTGTTTTTCAGCAGGATATTGTCCAACATAAACTGTCGATGAGATCCAGATAGTGTGATGTATACGCACAGAGCGATCATAAGAACGATTGTTCTGTGCCAAGAGGCAGCTTGTCTAAACGCTCCAGTAAACCACCACCGACCGGCATAAATAGAACTGATTGATTTGAGTTTTCTCTTGCAATTTCAAGTATCTTAGGCAGGAAATTAGATTGTGATCCCCATGGGGGGAGAGGACTGATGTGTGTGATGATCGCTCCTCAGCACCGCGGAATATGATGACGGGCAAAGTGAACAGTCATTTCTTTGTTTGCACTTGGGGAACTCCATGTTGGTCAAACTGAAACCCAGGACCCTTGTGATGCAAACCGTGCTATAACCACTGAGCCATCGTGTGCCCTAACTTATGCATTTACAATATGAAGGTTTTTGGTTTTTTTTCTTTATTATAGCCGATTGTAAAATAATATCTTATATCTGTTTGATGATCTGCAAAAATAAGGTTTTTTTTAACTGAACCGCTGGAGTGGTGCTTTAAATGCAAGTCCCCTGTCTCGTACTCGACTGCCGCCGCCGCCATCCTTTTCCAGCCTCGCTCCCGACTGTCTCTGGCGAAACGTGACCGGCCGGCAGCTCTGGTGTTTCACGGAGCGCGTCGGGGTCATTTTTCAATACAAGTCTATAAGAGCCTCGTTCTGCTTTGAGCTCTTGTGACTTCCGGAATCTCAGAAGTTACACGCACAAGATGGCGCCGTGGGGCCGGAGAAGTGTCAGTAAAAGGTGAAGCCGCCGGGAGGTGGGTAAAAGAACGGGGTCAGGGGGCATACATTTAAAGCGCCACTCTAGCGCTAGCTAAAAAAAAAACAAACGCTGGAGTGATGCTTTAAAAAGTTATGACACATTAGGCTAAGACGTTTGGATATTAAAAACTGCTCCTATATTGTTGAATTAAAAAAAAAAAAAAAAAAGCAGTTTCCACCATGTAAAGGCTGATTATCATCTATGTTTTGCAGCGAGATGAAACGTGTCGCTTTCCCTCACCTCTTTCCCAATAATATCCGTGGGAACTGTGCTGCTGGAGGTCTGCAGCAGCTACGCTCCATAGGGATGGAGCCTAAAGATGACATTAAAAAATCACTAAATCATGAATAAAGTGCAAACTTTAAAGTGTAGCTGTCATTTTGTGAAAGTTGTTTTTGTTCTGCATAGTGTTGCTGATTGGTGGGGGTCCGGGTCACGAGACCTCCCCTGATCGGTAAGCACCAAGTATGACCTGTGTGTAGAGAGCAGAGTATGGCCTCTTTAATATCATGCAAAATGTACATTTAAAGGGAATCTGTCAGCGGGTTTTTGCCATTTAATCTGAGAGCAGCATAATGTAAAACCAGAGACCCTGATTCTAGCAATGTGTCACTTGGTGGGCTACTTGCTGTAGTTTTGTATAAAATCAGTTTTATCAAGAGATTATCACTAGAGGACTAGTAAACCTGCTGCCATGTAGTCCTCCATAGTCATGATCTCTGTATAACTGGCCTCACCACTGATTGGCAGCTTTCTGCCTACGCACAGTGTACACAAAATCAGTCAATCGGTGGTGTAGGCAATCCCCGCACGTGTTGCGGCTGTCGAACCCCGTGAATCATGCAGCCGCGGGGACTCTGACATATTATTCCAGCACGCCCGAGATTCTCCGATAACACCCGAGCACGCTCGCTCATCACTAGAAGCCACCAATTTGTAATTATAATGGATTCTTACTTGGTAATTTTCAGCCTTTAATGCAGAGAGCGACTATGGCCGCTTTATGCGAACGGCTTATTAAATGGGCAGCAGGAGGATGACTCGCGCTCAGTTTGTGCTCCTCCATATTTTTGTTTGCAGCTGCTGCTATTTTTTTCCCCCTCTCGTGTTGCAGTAATGGCTGTGACGGCCGTGTTTAAGTCTCGTTGAATAGGCGCCGGAGCGGCGTTCGGTGTAATTTTGACATTAGGACTTTTGGTAAGTGTACAGCTGGGAGCTGCCATGCACCGCAAGTGCCGGGGGCCTTTGTGTACAAGGAGATGTCAACCTTTATATATCTTAACACATCAGTTTTCAAAGAATGTGCAAATCTGTAAAATGCTCTGTGATTTCCATGAGTTGTGTCACCGCCGTGCTGTCCTGATCTGCTGCCAACGTTCAGAATACGCGTTATATACGACGTGCAAAAACATTAGGAAGTTGTCAGCCCCTGGGTGTCACCGCGCACACAATGTTCTGCAGCATGAATGGGAACCGGACATAGGGCAGCAGGGTGGCTCAGTGGTTAGCACTATTGCTTTGCAGCGCTGGGGTCCTGGGATCAAATCCCACCAAGAACAAGGATCTGCAAGGAGTTTATCTTCTCCCCATTTTTGGTGGGGGTCCTCCAGGTTCTCCTGGTTCCTCCCACATTCCAAAGACATACTGATAGGGAATTTAGATTGTGAGCCCCAATGGGGACAGATGATGATATCTGTAAAGTGCTGTGGAATTAATGGCGCTGTATAAGGGAGTAACCTAAATATTAACTGTAGTTTTGTAGACGAGCCCAATCCCAGAAAGAAGGGATCCGGCCCCATATAAATGAGATTTTTGCAGTTAATCTTCTGCCCACTTCTGCCCATCCTAAAATAAAAACAATTAGTGTGCACTAGGCCTGAGAGATTTAAGCCCTCTCTTCAAATTTTGCCAATTTTCTTTCATAAAACAATTTGCGCAAAGAAAAGTATAACTTTTCAATGCAAAGTTATGCAGAGCTTTTTCAACTTTTGGCATTTACACGCCAGTTTTGGACTTATGGGCAGTGCTAGGGAGGGGACATGGTGCAGCTATGCCCTTTGGTCAAATTTTTAAAAACTGCATTTCATACACCAGAAATGTTAGTCTAGTTTTGGACTAGAGTAATATTTTGGTCGGGGAGCACGTGGGCTCACTTCACTGAGAAAATGCATGCTCCTCATTAAGGCTGGCGCATTAAACAGTGTAACCCCCATATAGATGATCATATGTCCCCAATATGGAATCCATAGACTTTGTCGCTCCTCGGTTCCTCCTCAGCTCTGTACATTGCAGCAGAGCTGGAACTTGAAAACATGTTAACATGCGCTCGGGTAAGAAGCGGCCCGCATAATCGCGTGAAGAAAATGTCTTAATAGATCCATGTCCCACACCTCATAAATATTCAAAACGCTGTCGCGGCTCCCTGTCCTGTCGCGGCTCCCTGTCCTGTCGCGGCTCCCTGTCCTGTCGCGGCTCCCTGTCCTGTCGCGGCTCCCTGTCCTGTCGCGGCTCCCTGTCCTGTCGCGGCTCCCTGTCCTGTCGCGGCTCCCTGTCCTGTCGCGGCTCCCTGTCCTGTCGCGGCTCCCTGTCCTGTCGCGGCTCCCTGTCGTCTGGGGCATCAGCACTGGTCGGAGAAGGGCATCCCGTCCTGTAGATGGATGATAGACCAGCATCTAATAGACATTTATGACATCCTGTAACTATGCTATAAAGGTCTGTCAAGACAACCCCCATTTAAGGCCCTGTGTATCATAATTGTCAGAACGTACAAGGTATACATTTGTACATCTCGTTATGGGAAACTTAAAGAAACCCTCCAACCTTGGACTGAAATGTGACTGCATTTCTTGCGTACATTTGCCATACCTGGTGCCCTCCATTTGCCTCCCGCTGCTTGCTCAGATTGGTGTTCCTCTCCTCATGCTTCCAAGATGGCCATCGTAGTGGCCTGGGGAATGTGCAGTTAGGTCTAAACCACACATACTGTGCCTTTCCTATACCACACCACAGGGAAGGCCTGGTTTAAACTCCCGCCATGCCACTGTGGTGGCCATTCTTAGAAGCAAAGAATGCCAATCTGAGCAAAGCAAGGCAGTGGAGCCAAATGGGGAGCGTCAGGTCGGGTGAATATACATCAGAAATGTATAGTGGAGTGTCAGCCTCCCAGTCATTTTAAGACCATTTAGCTACTTGTTGGTGAGATGCAGTTTAAAGATGGAGAGTGAAGGCCATTATTGGGTGAGGTACTTGCTGCCACCCTATAGAGGGGGCTTAGCAGTGCAAAATACGCTCGTGCTTCATAAACCATCCCTGTAAGTAGAATTTATTTATTTTTGTAGTGTCTCCTCACTTTTGTTTCTCGTGAATACATACCCCATCTGTCATGATGTGTACAATGACCCAACAGGGGGTCGGTCAGCAGATGGCACAACAAACGCACAGAGGGATGGAAAAGGGGAGAGGAAGGCCCTACCAATAGGGAAATAAGGGATTAACACCTCCTTAAGCTCAAACCTGAGCCTGTCTCTTCACTCCCCTAACGCCCTAAGTGGGTCCTTCCCCAATCGCCATCAGGAACCTCGTCCTTCGCTGTCAACACACACTGCCCTGGCTAGTGCACTGGCCGGCAAGGGCGCTAGCCTCACCTCTGCAGCTTTGGTACAAACATGGGATAATGACACACACGAGAGGGACAAGGAATAAACACAACACTTATCTTCCAGACTCCGCTGCCAAGTTCCACACCGCAGATGACACAAACAGGTCTCCAAACTCCAGAAGTAGCTGACACCAGAGAGCTGCAACTGCACAGCTGGTCTCCATAGAGAAACTCTATCACCAACAGTCAGCTGATGCGTCAGGTGACCATTAAAGGATGGTGGGAGTGGTCACCACCTGCATCAGGTGACCCAGCAACTCTGCAGTTACAGGAGGGAAAGTGACATTAACCCCTGCTGGCCTGGAATGGAAAAAAGCTACATTTAATTTATAGAGGAACCAGAGCTGCCATGCATCCAAAATTGGATTGTGACAGTATCATTCCTTCTGTAGGGGAGCTTGCTGTGACATATACATGGTAACATTGCTTTGGGGAGCTTTTTCAATTTTCTGTCTAATTTGCTACATGATTATTGGTGGGTCCTCCAAAGTCATTTCTTTTTCCCCCCAGGGAGGTCATTATCATCTGGTCATTAGTCAGAAAGTCAAAGCTTCCAGATAATTGGGCAGTGTCACTGCAGGAAAGGACACAGAATAATGGTTTCATTAAAATTAGAACACAATTTGCTGCAAAAAGTACAAAAGCAGGTAGAGAATATTGGGTTTAATATTCAATTATGGTGATGTGGAAATAGGTTTGTGTGCCATATTCTTCCTGACCTAGAAGCGACCTCTGTGATGTTGGGTTTAGAGGTTTTTGGTTTTTTTTGTTTGGTTTTACAGTATTATATACTCTACGAAAGTGGTTCTCACCCAACCCTATACATATTCTTCATCCACAAGGGCCCATTCAGGATTCTTCATGGTGTTGGTCTTCAAATAGTCTTTTACTACTACTACTCTTTTGTTTTCTCCTCTTTAATGGAGAACATAGCAACTTTTTTGTAATAAGCAACTTTGCAATTCATTTTTATTAAGTCCTCTCCTTTCTCAAGAACTTGTATTTGCAACTTTGTCGTTTACTGCTGGTTGCCTACCTTACCGGCCACCTCTGTTTGCTAAATGGCTTGGAAGCTCTGAAGCTGGCGGGGTCTGGCAAGCTTCAGTCCAGCTCTCGTCTGCTGCTAGAGAGCAAAAGCTGCCACTGCTTGTAACATAGGAGAGCGCATAGTCTGAACTGTCAATTTACCAAATTATCACTCATCAGGAGCACACCGCTCCCAGTGACTAGGAAGTCGGGAGGCACAGGAGCTGCGTGCTCCTGATGAAACAAGATGAGGCAATCCTTTCGAAACAATTTTAGAGGAAACCAAGAAAAAAGATATGTTGAAGGCTGACTAATCTGATAATCACCTATTCCACATGTTACAGCGGTCAGGATGGGATATTAATTTGTCAATCGGTATGATATTTACTTTTTAAAATCCTCCCCGCAGCTTGTTTTGCATAGTATATAGATTTGATTTGGTAAATTCTTATCCACTGTAACACACTGCGGATTTTCTGCTTGATAAATGTCTCTCTGCCCTGTGGGAACATACTGTACGTTACTGGACGAAAATGCTGTCGAGTTTAATAAATCCTTAATTCAAGCTGCTGAATTTTTCTGCAGGGAAATCCACTGGCATCTCACCGTTTTTAATTTCAAGTGGTAAAACCCTCTTAAACCCTATAGGAGAGCTTCCAGCAGACCTTTCTGTCATGTATGGGACTTGGCTTACAGAAACTTTACAGTGGACAACTGCATGGTCTTTCCCATTGACAAAGCTTGGCGAAACCAGTTTGATCACCATTGAATAGAAGTCTGTTAGGCACCATTTGTATATTGGATCCTGCAGAACGTTCTGGCTTCAGCATCGACACAAATGACTGATATATTTATGGCCTTACACAGGTTCTTCTATTCCTAGAAATGGTCGATACACAACCAGCTAGGTGTCGTGAAAGATGCTTGATTTTCCATATTGATCTGGTAGGTTTGTCAGCGATTAGGTTTGTGTGAACATGGTCAACTAGAACCACTCTGACATGCTCCCCGTATTTAGTAATTTGTTCATTTGCTGTGATAAGCTGCGAGTTAATGGTTTGGGAGAAATTGAGACAATCACTGATGATTAGTGTCATTATGTGATCACAGAGCAGCGTTCTTGGTTTACTTTTTAACATTCTTCCTTGGTCAGCACGTGTCTCAGTAAGCTTCACCTAGTGTTATTTATCACCCCTTCTTTTAATCAAGGGTCTAATTATCTTTGAAAGGTCATCACCAAATAGGAATTAAAATGTCAATATAGAGCTGTAATTTATATTATGCAATCAGCTTGGGCTGTAAATCGGAGGTAATTAGGTGGTTCCTAGAAGTCTTCCTTACTGCAGACCTCTGGCTGGTGGAAGTGCTGGAGATTACGGAGAGGAGCCCCCATGTAATGCCATTTTAATGTGAGTCCAGGGCGGTCGGTAAAATATAATCTGTATGGTGATGATTATATCTGGATTTTTCCGCCAACGTCCCCATTGTCTGCGTATGGCCTAACGAGAGAGGTTGCACTTGATGGACCTTGGTCTTTTTTTCAACCTCTGTAACTTGTAGACTTTTACTGCCTATGAGCCTAAACATGGTACAGATCTAAAGTGACTGATTCGGGAGCGACCCTGTAAGCTTGTGGCTCACGCAGACTATCTAGTGAGGAGCCTCCAAATGAGATCCCATTGCCATCACGATCAGGATTAGTGAAGTAATAAAGAAAATTAATTTCTATGGTCTTTTACACGTCTTAAACCAAGTTATTTATATTAATATACTTTTTGGAACTTGTATTTTTTGTTTGTTTTTTAAGTCCTATATTTTGTTGTATTTGTTGGCAATTGTTGTACTTTGTTTAGAGCTGACGAAGGATTTGTGAAGCTGAAACGCGATGGATTTAATTCATTCTATTAAAATGCAGACTAAGGCTGGGGCTAGATGGTGACACGTGTCGCGTTACTCCAGCTCTCTACTAGGTCGTGCTGGGAAAAAAATCATCTGTGCAACCGGTCTGCAATTTGCTTTTTTATTTTATTATTTTAGAGCTTTAGATTTGCTGTATATAAAACTCCCGACCCATACACAAGTTGTATTTTGCATCTAATTTGCATTGAAGGCTATATGACAATTTTGTAGCATGTGAGTTGCGACCATCGACCGAAATCCAACGCAATAGGATGCTGTTTGTGATTCTTTGTCGCAGTCACAACATAACGCCATATAGGAAATAATTACACCCAATGTTGCTATCAGGGCTGTTGGGTCGGTAAGCCAAACCTCCGACTCCTCAAATTCCATGACACCGACACCACCAAAGTGGGCTCCAACTCCACAGCCCTGGTTGCTATGTGTCGTGGGTCACAAGTCACCGTGTAGCCTAAGCTTAAAGAAGCACTCTTCCTCCCATCGAAATTGTTATCCTCTTTAATATATTGCAGTCATCATATTATATGGTGTACTTACAATTGCTCATTTTGCCTTTCTACCCAGTTAATTTTTCTCTTTTTTCCCATTAGGTCTATGACCTCAAATGATTTAAAAACTAACGAACTGAATCATGCTAAGCTCCTTGTAGAAACAGGAGGTCAATTTTCCCTGCATGAGTCATCACTGAAAAAGTACCTGGCGGGGCAAGGTGGGGAGAAGCTGGCTCAGGAGTTGGAGGCGGATGATAAATGCAAAGAAAAGAGACTTCCTGTCTCTACATAGTGAAGAGCAGAATTATCTTGGTATAAAGGCAAAATGAGCAGTTGTAAGTCCACAGTGCCATATAATATGATGACTGCAATATATTTGATGGGAGGAAGAGGCTTCTTTAAAGAAGTTTTCCTACCAACAAAGTACTTTTTAATTAATAGATCTTGGAATAAAAATAAGTTCAACAATTGTATGTGTTAAGTGTTCCTGTGCTGACATATTCTTATAAATGTGCCCCTGCTGTGTACTGTGTAATGGCTGTGTCTGACCGGACAGCAACATGGTCTGATCATACCACAGCTCCTGGGGAGGGGAGGAAAAGAGTATACAGACAGGACAGCACGGGGATCACAGCTGCTGCTTTCTGTAAAGGTACCTTCACACTAAGCGACGCTGCAGCGATACAGACAACGATGCCGATCGCTGCAGCGTCGCTGTTTAGTCGTTGTGTGGTCGCTGGAGAGCTGTCACACAGACGGCTCTCCAGCGACCAACGATGCCGAAGTCCCCTGGTAACCAGGGTAAACATCGGGTTACTAAGCGCAGGGCCGCGCTTAGTAACCCGATGTTTACCCTGGTTACCATTGTAAATGTGAAAAAAAAACACTTACTCACATTCCGGTGCCCGGTGTCCGCTTCCCTGCACTCCTCCTGCATCCTGTGTAAGTGCCGTCCGTAAAGCAGAGCGGTGACGTCACCGCTCTGCTCTGTGGGAGATGCAGGAGATGTTCGGCGCTGACATCTCCCACAGAGCAGAGCGGTGACGTCACCGCTCTGCTTTACGGACAGCACTTACACAGGATGCAGGAGGAGTGCAGGGAAGCGGACGCCGGGCACCGGAATGTGAGTATGTAGTGTTTTTTTTTTTTTTTTACATTTACAATGGTAACCAGAGTAAACATCGGGTTACTAAGCGCGGCCCTGCGCTTAGTAACCCGATGTTTACCCTGGTTACCAGTGAAGACATCGCTGGATCGGTGTCACACACACCGATTCAGCGATGACAGCGGGTGATCCAGCGACAAAATAAAGTTCTGGACTTTCAGCAACGACCAGCGATCTCACAGCAGGATCCTGATCGCTGCTGCGTGTCAAACACAACGATATCGCTATCCAGGACGCTGCAACGTCACGGATCGCTATCGTTATCGTTGTAAAGTCGCTTAGTGTGAAGGTACCTTAAGGAAAAATGTTCTTAAAAAGACAGGAAAGTGTTTACCTTACAGAAAGAATCAGCTGCGATCCCCTGCTGTCCTGTCTGTATACTCTTTTGTTGGGTCCTCCCCTTCCCAGGACCATGTTCCTGTACGGTCAGAAGCAGAAATTACACTGTACACAGCAGGGGACATTTATAAGATTATCTCAGCACAGGAACATTTTTTTTATTTTTATTTTTTACATCTAATTGTGGAAATTATTTTTATTCCAAGATCTATTGATTAAAGTGTACTTTGTTCATGGGAAAATCCCGTTCAGTGTTTCTGACAAGTGAAGACAGTGGATATGACTTTTCTACGAAATGTTTGCTTGATCCATTGCTCCAATTCTTTAAGTGCAAAAGTGATGACTTTTACATAAACTACGTACAGCCACAAATATCTATGTTTCTAATGGCATTTAATTAGCTTTAGTAAAGTGTTTTGCTTGGGTCAGGGCCTAATAAGATTAGTGTGGGGGCGCGCAGTGCTGTGGAGTCAGTAAGTCGAACCTCTGACTCCGACTCTGACTCCGACCTCATCCGAGGCTCTTTGGACACTAATCCGTTGTTGATTTGGTGAACACTAGTACTAAATTGCGGAGAGCCTCGGTATTACATTTTGATATCTCCTGTATCATAACTATTAAAAAAAAGTGCAGTAAAGCCGACATTTCCTTTATTAGGTGTCATCCTATGGTTAATGTTGTGTATGAATCAGGGTATAATAGAGCAGTAGCTGCACCAGACTTTGCATAAAGGTTTACTTACAGTCATAAATCTGTGTTTTGATGTAGCTATCCACCAACGGATATAAATCTCTGCTAAAGAAAATTGCACAAGTAGAAAAGTTGATTAAATAGATTGATTCACATGAAGACTTTCTGCCGGAGTATTGAAAGAAGGTTGATTTAAATCAATCGCTCCTGAGCAAATAGCTCTGCCTTGTTAGAATGCATCGCCGGAGGACGTGTCAGATATGGCTTATTGAGTATCGCCTGTTAGAGGAAATGCCAATAAACACTTCCAAGTGTTCTTATACTTGGAGCTGAGCTGCTTATGGAAATTACGGCAGGAAGATATCAGCCGGCCATGGACTCTACTGGATGCTGCTTATTATACATATATCTATCATATAACCGGAGATGTGTCCTTCTGTCCAAAGCTTCCCGCGCATTTGTAGGTGCAGGAGTCGGCGCGTGCCAAGGTTTCAGTTGGCGCAGCAGCAACCTCAGCGAGTGACAGAGTGAGGCTTCCCACCCAGGTGTAGAACACGTTAAATCACTAGTGGGTTTTTTTTTGTTTATAATCTCAATAGCTGAAGTGGTTTGTTCACAAGTTGATACCAATTGCCTCCTCGAACCATAATGAAGATTCTTTTTTTTTTTTTTTTTTTGCTTTGTCCAATTGTGTCATGGATCTGGATGTGATCGGGAGCCTATTAGAATAAGGGATCAATTTGCTATAGGACTGGTTCAGAGTTATATATAATGGTGCAAGATGGCTGCCGGACATATAGTGGATGGGGAAAAAATGGCGAACTTCAGCACTCACAAAATGTAACCTTTAAACAGAAGGCAAATCCAAAAATTCAGGCCGGTATGAATGCAGATATGTACAATTGGACGTTTTCGGCACATCGTTGCCTTTTTCAAGATATATTCAAGATGTGTTGTGCATCAGTGTCCATTTTTCACCATCGGCGTCAGTGTTTTTCACGGATGGATAAAGCAGTAAATAACAACAAAGCTTCTCCTTTACTTTACCCGGTTAATCACGGATCGTACTCTGATGCCATCCTTGGGGTTTACGTGTTTTTCACACTCACACGCATGTATTAGCCCTTGTTATCCATGCTTCCAGAAAAACGCAGCCGTGCACAGCCCCATAGG
Source organism: Ranitomeya variabilis (assembly GCF_051348905.1). NCBI lineage: Eukaryota > Metazoa > Chordata > Amphibia > Anura > Dendrobatidae > Ranitomeya > Ranitomeya variabilis. The sequence continues at coordinate 63,056,028 of NC_135239.1, read as the reverse complement.
TTACAATGGTTGTGTTCTGCCCAAGAAAAAAACGGATACGGCCCGTACGTGTAGCAGAGCTGTGAATGAGGCCTAAAGGCGGAAGGAGGTAAGCTGACATTTTTTTTTTATTTTTCCAATGTAGAAATTGAAATCAGATTAAGAAGGAAAAAAAAACCCTGCCTGCACTAGATGTGAATGTAGCTTTATATTGTCACACTCCAGTGCCAGGCAGTAAGAGTTTCTGGACTACCAGATGCCAGATAAAAGGAATTTCAATGTGACGTTTTCTAGATCTATGTTATAATTACTCAAAATATTTCTGTTTTTGTGGAAGAAAAAAAAAAATAGCGTTCCTGTTGGCGCCGTGTCCCTGCGCGGTGCTGACAATCTCAATGATATTCTCCATTTGTTTCCCAAATCCAATTAGATCAGTCAAGCTGTTTGATCCGCAAGCGAAAGCCGACATTTGTTTTCCTGAAATTCTCTAACGTCTTTAAATAGAAATATTTCTCTCTAATGAATAGTGCATCACGTCGCCAGGAATGACCGGTTATCTGCCAGTTTACATGATGGCAGGAAAGCCTCGGGGACCAGAACTACTGTATGGGAAATCATGACTGATTATACCCGGCCTCAGTCATCAATGTAAGAGTCCTCCAGGGAAGGGCCTGGGAAATGGCCAGTTTTTATGCAGTCTCATTTACTATACAAGAACTTATTTTGGTATTTGTCTCCATCTGTAATGCCTCATCGCCCTATTGTAAAATATTGTGATTGCCTGGATAAAATACCTGGGAAGTGTAATGATTGTTTTATTGATTTTTGTTTTTATTTATTTGTGTTTTTTTTTTATTTTTCTCCTGTCATTATGTTGGCAATATTATTATTATTTATTTATATAGCACCATTAATTCCATGGTGCTGTACATGAGATGCCTCTTTAGGGTAAATGGGGGGGTTATTTACTAGTCTAAATGTGCCAGAATTTTGGTGCAATTTGCACCAAAAACGTATGAATTAAATCATATTTCTTTTAAACACTTTCTGCACCATGCGCCAAAAATGTGCCAGAGTTTTAGCAGAAATGTTGATGTAGGTGGTGATAAATGAGCGCTCTTGATGAGCAACCCCCCAAAAAATAGGTTTCCAATCGCGTTAGAAATGAGCAAAATGATCTTTCATTGGGCAAAATGTTTTTTTTTCAAGCAGGCCTAAAATCAACAACACATGACCTGTTTAAAGGGACCCTGTCAGCTGATTCATGCGGCCCAAATCTGGCAGCATGTGTTGGCCACTAGCCGTAGTATCACATCCACGTATGTTTGGTTTTTAAATGCTGCAGCGTTTCACAGGAAAACGTACTTTTAATAGCTGGGGACCGATCCGCAATATTGACGAGTCATGTAGGTGGCTCCTCGGCAGTTTCGCAGTTTGCCTCTGTCTCTGACAAATCTCTGCCTGCATGCATATATAGTCAGAGACTAGTCAGTCAATGTCAGCGGGCGGGGATAAGCTGCCAGGGAACCGCCTGTATGACTAGTCAGTCAGTGTCAGCGGGCGGGGATAAGCCGCAAGGGAAGAGCCTGTATGACTAGTCAGTCAGTGTCAGCAGGCGGGGATAAGCCGCAAGGGAAAAGCCTGTATGACTAGTCAGTCAGTGTCAGCAGTCGGGGATAAGCCGCAAGGGAAGAGCCTGTATGACTAGTCAGTCAGTGTCAGCAGTCGGGGATAAGCCGCAAGGGAAGAGCCTGTATGACTAGTCAGTCAGTGTCAGCGGGCGGGGATAAGCCGCAAGGGAAGAGCCTGTATGACTAGTCAATAGCTCTCAGTTCCCGGTGGCTATAATATGGCTGTGATACTATGGCCACTGGCTGATACATTCATTTTTGCCTTCTCCCCATCTGAATGGTGACACAAATCTGTGATCATTTTATATACAGGTCCTTCTCAAAAAATTAGCATATAGTGTTAAATTTCATTATTTACCATAATGTAATGATTACAATTAAACTTTCATATATTATAGATTCATTATCCACCAACTGAAATTTGTCAGGTCTTTTATTGTTTTAATACTGATGATTTTGGCATACAACTCCTGATAACCCAAAAAACCTGTCTCAATAAATTAGCATATCAAGAAAAGGTTCTCTAAACGACCTATTACCCTAATCTTCTGAATCAACTAATTAACTCTAAACACATGCAAAAGATACCTGAGGCTTTTAAAAACTCCCTGCCTGGTTCATTACTCAAAACCCCCATCATGGGTAAGACTAGCGACCTGACAGATGTCAAGAAGGCCATCATTGACACCCTCAAGCAAGAGGGTAAGACCCAGAAAGAAATTTCTCAACAAATAGGCTGTTCCCAGAGTGCTGTATCAAGGCACCTCAATGGTAAGTCTGTTGGAAGGAAACAATGTGGCAGAAAACGCTGTACAACGAGAAGAGGTGACCGGACCCTGAGGAAGCAGTGGACTGAGTCTGGTGTGGAAACATCCAGAGCCACTGTGCACAGGCGTGTGCAGGAAATGGGCTACAGGTGCCGCATTCCCCAGGTAAAGCCACTTTTGAACCATAAACAGCGGCAGAAGCGCCTGACCTGGGCTACAGAGAAGCAGCACTGGACTGTTGCTAAGTGGTCCCAAGTACTTTTTTCTGATGAAAGCAAATTTTGCATGTCATTCGGAAATCAAGGTGCCAGAGTCTGGAGGAAGACTGGGGAGAAGGAAATGCCAAAATGCCTGAAGTCCAGTGTCAAGTACCCACAGTCAGTGATGGTGTGGGGTGCCATGTCAGCTGCTGGTGTTAGTCCACTGTGTTTCATCAAGGGCAGGGTCAATGCAGCTAGCTATCAGGAGATTTTGGAGCACTTCATGCTTCCATCGGCTGAAATGCTTTATGGAGATGAAGATTTCATTTTCCAGCACGACCTGGCACCTGCTCACAGTGCCAAAACCACTGGTAAATGGTTTACTGACCATGGTATTACTGTGCTCAATTGACCTGCCAACTCTCCTGACCTGAACCCCATAGAGAATCTGTGGGATATTGTGAAGAGAAAGTTGAGAGACGCAAGACCCAACACTCTGGATGAGCTTAAGGCCGCTATTGAAGCATCCTGGGCCTCCATAACATCTCAGCAGTGTCACAGGCTGATTGCCTCCATGCCACGCCGCATTGAAGCAGTCATTTCTGCCAAAGGATTCCCGACCAAGTATTGAGTGCATAACTGAACATTATTATTTGATGGTTTTTTTGTTTGTTATTAAAAAACACTTTTATTTGATTGGACGGGTGAAATATGCTAATTTATTGAGACAGGTTTTTTGGGTTATCAGGAGTTGTATGCCAAAATCATCAGTATTAAAACAATAAAAGACCTGACAAATTTCAGTTGGTGGATAATGAATCTATAATATATGAAAGTTTAATTGTAATCATTACATTATGGTAAATAATGAAATTTAACACTATATGCTAATTTTTTGAGAAGGACCTGTAGTATCTTGTTTATTGTCAGATAAAAGAGATCACTGCTTTCCTGTACACCGACCTGCACTTCTGCCCATACAATGGCTGCCAGTGGATGAGCATGTGACCAGACCTGTCCACCAGCCTTCTCCAATAGTAAGACCTCACATGGGAAAGCTGCTTTTCTATTGGAGGAGGTTGATGGACATGTCTGGTCACATGCTCCTCTACTGGCGGCCATTGTATGGACAGAAGTACTGGTCAGTGTATGAGGAAAGCTGCAATAACGTGATAAAGTGGCCGATCTCTTTACCTGTCTCATTGGCAGGTCTTCATAGGAGTGTAAATATGGCTGCAATGGGGAACCCATTTAGTAGGTCCCCCAATTGCACTGACAAAACTATCAGCACTCCCTATGGTATAGTACAGTGTTTACTTTAAGAAAATAAAAGGACAATATGTATGTAAGATTATCAGTTATTTTGTATTTTTTTCTTTGTCTATTGACCAAGGTTGTTACACACCTGTCCCAGGTATCCTGGGCTCTCCTTCCTTCACTTTGGTCCTCTGCACTCTGTTGTGCTCCACATCGGGTTTTACAGGTTGCCCGGCCTGATTGACTTCACTGCATCCATCCAGTCACTCCCTAGATTCCTAAGCGTACCTAATCCTCACTCCCCACTTGCCAATTTCCCCATCTGGACCAAAGGCTGGAGACCATGTACCCACCCGGACCTGGGCTTAGTGGTTATATAGGAGGCTATGTGGGGGCTCAAGCTGTAGATAGGAGGCCGTCGACATACCATACTTAATTCTGCTCAATATTAAGTGATCCAATTAATATTATAAAATAATTATGTTAATTTTGAGCAGAGTTAATTTCAGCCTATTGGTTCATCCACCACAACAGTCGATGTCTCTCCTGTGGTCCCTTGGGAAATTGAATTGCCCACCTCTGGGCTAGGAGATAACTAGTCATCTTGGTACAAACCCTTTCATTCCAGAATGCCGTACTTATGAAGAGTGTTTCCATACATATAATGCAAAGATGAGGTGTAGGTAAACCTAAGCTGCAAGTGACAGGCAAGTGCGGAGGGCCCTTTTGAAGTTAAGGTGTTGGAACAGCTCAGGTGGTAATAAGGCTCCAGCAGGGTTATTGCATGAGGAGATGGGTGTTAAGGTTACATTTGAGGCTTCAGCTGTGGAGGACTATCTGGTAGGTGGGGTAAGAGAGTTCCAGATTGTGGGAAGGGGGAAAAATGGACAGAAAGTCTTGGAGGCAACTGGAGATTACATGTGGAAAGGTATCTGGAGATTAATTCGGTGATCTAGGGAGAAGACAGATTATGGACAACTTTTTATGTTATGGTTAGGATGTTAAACTGCATTGTCTGGGTAATTGGAAGCCAGTGTAGGGATTGGGCGATAGCAGAGTTGGAACTATCCAGCAATTTGATGCTTCTATTAGATGAGCAGATAATTGGGAACGTATATTCCAAACTGTCAGGTCTTAAATACATACTGGCAATCACTATAGAAATGAGGCAAACGGTCATTCTTCAGGAAGATGAGTTTTAGTCTGGCTTAAAAATCGTTTTTGGGAGCTACTCATTCTTTATAAGAAACAGATTTGCTTCCAATAACATGATTGTTCTAGAACATTCACATTAATGCTCGGTTTATGCACATAGAATTCTAATCAACTGGTCTAAATCGGCCGCTAAACGACCTCTTCTTTAACATGCATGGAGCAGTTCTGCGGTCATTTAGCAACCATGGTCAACACGTGAACTCAGCTTTAAAGGGCTTGTGCCAGGACCAAAGTATGTTTTAATCAACAGATCTTGGGGGGGAGGGGGGAGATAATAAATTCCACAATTGGATGTGTTTAAAAAAGTTCCTGTGCTGAGATAATCTTATAAATATTCCTCTTCTATGTACTGGGTAATGGCTGTGTCTGACCGTACAGGATCATGGTCTTCGCATACCATCACTTTTAAGCTGGGGAGGAAGCCATAATATATTGACAAGATGGCATGGGATCACAGCTGATTCTTTCTGTGAGGTAACATTTTACCTTGCCTGTTTTATCACAGGAGCCAGTGTTTCTGCTGCGTCTCCAGTCTGCTGAGCTCATCATAAGTCCGTGAAGTAGGTGCTCCAGACGGATTACACTTGACAACAGGCAGGGGACAGAAAGTTAGGCAGGAGGTAGACACTTACGGGTCCGCAGTTTGGAGTTATTTTGGGGGAGGAACACAACATTTTTCAAAATTTTTAAGGTAATTGCAAAATGTCTATTTAGCCGATTTGCTGTAAAATCTGAACAGAAAAGCAGTGTCTATGGTGGCCAAGTCACGGCCTTCTAAAAATGGCAATCCTAGCCCAGCTGAAGGTCTGAAGGCATTTAATTGGGCTTGAAAATGTTATTTCAGATGAACTGCTTTTGGTAAGCTGAGCACCATAAATTCTCATGTATAGCAGAGATGCTGCCCTCCTCTTTATCCAGTACAGTAATCAAACCCATAAGCCAGTAAATGAGAACCATACTGGTGTGACTAGGTCTCTTTGCGATCTCACAAGACGTTTCCGCCTATAACCATTACGCTTTCATTGCTGCAAATCTCCAGTGCATCGCACAAAATCATGATTTACAGTTATTGATCGTTGTACATGGACGAAGGCTGCTTTCCATAATGAGGTAAGCAGACGATGACTAGCATATCGGTGTATTCAAATTTACCTCACATTTCCTTCAAGACGACCCAAGTCTTCAGGACGCTGTATGCACAGAATTACGGTAGTTTGTTTCTAATGGGAATTTTGTTTGTATACTTTGAAATTTTGTATTTTTCCTGAATATTTCACAGGGGTTGAGGTAGGAACATTTTTGAAAATATTTCGTATAAATTTAATTCAAGGCCTCTTGTACATGACACAGCTCCCTAATGCCAAATGATGCAGACTAAGGAGCGTGTTCACACTGTGTTTTATCTGGCATTTGTTTGAGCAGGTCTGCTCCTATAACCGTCAGCGAACAAAAAATGCTCAAAAAAAAAATGTATATATCTATATATATATATATTTTTTTAATTATGTGTTCTAGTCCTACTGCCTGACTGCTATGGACTTGTGCAGTCATGTCGATGGCCGTACATGGAGCTCGGTCCTGGATTACATGACTGTACAAGTCCATAGCAGCCAGGCGGAGGAGATTGCCATCTGTACTGTCTTATCTGTCAGTGGGTTAGGTTTGCGCTCTAACAGCTGTGAAGGCTTGATTTCCCCTCCAAGATAACAGCCGCAGGGGTAACCTTACTTTTGCCAGTGTTGTAAACTTTTCATGCTACAAACTGGGTAATCCCATTCTTCGTATTGATTTTATGTGTTGGTATTTTTTGTATATCTTACATTTGTAATGGGAAACCCGACCGCGTTGTGAAGGTGCATTGACACAGGGCCTGAGGTGTACATTGGAGGTACACGCCAGGATTCCTTGGTGTGTATACCTCTGGTGGATGGTACTTTATAGCTATACAAAGGTATTGATCACTCATATTCTTCCAAAAGGACACGTGAAGCTTTTCATATATCTGATGGAAACTTTTCGGATGCCTATGGTGAATACACTTTAATATAAGATGCCATTTTTAAAACTTTAATCAACTTAATGAAATTCTGTCAGCATAACATGTCTGTTCAAACCAAGCACAGGCACTCATAACACCCTTGGCATGGCCAAACAGTTAAGTGGCCTTCTTTGGCTTCCAAAAAGCAAGAAATGTCACTCCGGGAAGAGGAGAGGTGGCAGGGATAGATTCAGAGCCAAAACAAGTAACGGTTTAGCTATGTCAGGGGTGCACCAAGTGCTTGCATTTGGTTTGGACAGTCATTTTGTGTTTACAGACTCCGTTTAAAGTCAAAGAGAAAATTTTTAGGTTGAATGAGAACATGTAATGCACAAATGAAGTGACCTAAATCTGAATCCATAGGCCTTAGTACAAAAAAAAATAATTGGCTGCCTAATGGTAAGTGTTTCACCAGAACGCTTCATCAGGGGAAAATGGTACACTACTAGTGATGAGCGAGTATACTCATTGCTCAGGTTTTCCTGAGCATGCTCGGGTGTCCTCCAAGTATAGGTGAGTGCTCGGAGACTTAGTTTTCGTTGCCACAGCTGCATGATTTGCAAGTGCTAGAAAGGCTGAGTGCATGTGGGGGTTGCCTGTTTGTTAGGGAATTCCCACATGTATTCAGCCAGTCTTGCAGCCGCAAATCATGCAGCTGCGGCGACGAAAACGAAATCTCCGAGCACTGACAAATACTCGGAGACCACCCAAGCATGCTAGGGAAAACCCGAGCAACGAGTATACTCACTCATCACTAGACACTACCACTCCGCATGGCGAAACACAATTTTATCAGGCAGTCACTGATTCTTTCCAGAATGTTTTTATTGTAGTTATTAATGCTGTTATGTTTTTATTTTACATTAATGTGTTTGGCCCCATCACTGCAGTATAGGTGTAGACATCAGACTGCTAACAATGATGGTGGTGATTCCAGTAGTAGCTGGGAATTACTCTTAGTCTGTCTCATTAATATATTATGTAAAGCACCTCGAAATAACGGTGCTGTCCAATTGTGCTGGTACACTAACCCCTGCTCCAGTGGTACTGTCTAATAGAGCAGCCAGACAAGAGATGGGGCAGAAGCTATTTCTGTGGTAAGATGTCTTACTGTGGTTTCATCCTGCAAGCGGCTTACATAACCCTTACTCAGCACTAAAATCCCAAATCAGACGGCATCCGGAGCAGCGCAGGCCGGGGCTTGTGATGGGAATACACATGTAAGGGAGCTTGCTCCGATCACCGCATTTCATACGTCAACAGAGAGACTTTGCCTATTGATCCGGCTGTTTTCTGTGTCTACAGAGATGAGAGATTTTCTTTCAAACATCAGTCTTCTGGTCGTGTATTGATTTAGTAACCACAAAAGTAGAAGCGCTGCATGTAGCACATGCTCTGATAATGGCTGTCAGTGCTCGTCCATATTCATAAATGTACCTGACAATCCCTGGGGGTCGCTCCAGCAATGCCCGATCTTACCAAAACCAAACCTCCGACAACACAATTTACATGACTCCGACTCCCTCACACCAGGGCTGTGGATTCTCTAAGCCAAACCTCCGACTCCTCAATTTCCATGACTCTGACTCCACGACTCCGACTCCCTCACACCAGGGCTGTGGATTCTCTAAGCCAAACCTCCGACTCCTCAATTTCCATGACTCTGACTCCACGACTCCGACTCCCTCACACCAGGGCTGTGGATTCTCTAAGCCAAACCTCTGACTCCTCAATTTCTATGACACCAACTTCGACTCCACCAAAATGGGCAGCCCTGCTTACCAGTGCAATTTATGGAGCGTTTCATTTTCCTATAAACTTCTGTCCGCATTTATTTATTTGCATACAGGCTGCATGAGAGAAACAAATCGTCCCGTTTTTCTGGATGAAACTCTTTACATGGAGATCCACATCTCTTGAGAACAGATCCCCTGGGAATGGAGAGGTGGTTGCACTGTTGGACATTGATAACACCTCCTATGAAAATGCCATACACGTACCAGATGGGATATCCCCATTATTGCGGCAGTAAATAGGTTGTCCTCTACTTTTACTTTTCAATGTCTGATCACCTGAGGTCGGACACCCAGCACCCCCGCCCAATCAGCTGTCACCGGTGTCTGTAGCCTCTTGCCGGAAGTACTCACTTACGGAGCTGATCCTTCTATTTGTGGTGGTCGGGGCTTGGTACTGCACATTCTCCTCCTATTCAAATTAATAGGAGGCGGACGTGTAGTTCCCTGCGGTGGCCGCTACTAGTAGACAGAGCAGCTCGGCAAGCGAGTACTTCCAGCCGGCAACCACAGACAGATAACCGCTGATCAGCGTTGGTGCCTGACCGCCTGATCAGACATTGATTAGCTATCCTAAGGATAGGTCATCAGTGCTAAAGTAGTGGACAAGCTCTTTGATGGGAACGTGTCACATTGTCCTAAATTTGGATGGCATGGTATAGAGAAGAAGCGTAGAAGAATGATACATTTCGGTGAAAAAATTCAGTATTACTTGTATTTTATTCAGTCAAAACCATTTTGTTCATATGTAGGAGTCCAGTGGGCGGTCCTCCTAATGATTGACATATATCTCTGCATGCAGTCATTCAGGGAAGACTATCGATCACTGAATAGGACCGCCCCCTGGACTCTGATGTATAGCAACACCATGGATATCTCTGAATACAATACAAGTTACACTTAGGCTGCCGTCACACTAGCAGTAGCCAAAAGCAGGAGAGGAACATTTAGAGGAAAAGTATAACAGAAACATATGCACCACTTCTGCATTTGTCACCCATTCCTGGTTTTGGCTTTCAAATACTGATGTAAAATACTGACAAAATACTGCTAGTGTGACGGCAGCCTAAATGTTTCCCATCAAACTGTCTGTTCATCTGATTGCTCGTCCTGCTCTATAACATCCGGCCTGCGGATCAGGTGACGGGTTCCCTTTAAGCTCCATTCATCCGGCATCTGGCAGACTATTTCCAGTACGGGAAGCCAGGATTGGGTTTCTAGTAGTGTAATCCTAAGAATCCCCGTACAGGATGTTCACCTTGGTTGAATTCACAAACTGGACTCCAGATTCTATTTTGAATTTCTAATCTATTTATTTAAAATCATTAAAAACTGATTAGAAAACAATATTTTTGGATTTTTTTTATTTAGTTATTTATTATTTAGTTAGTTATTTATCTAGTTATTTATTTATTTAGTTAGTAATTTCAGTATTTTATTTTTGGATTGAATTTTTTTTTTTCCTGGACGATCTATCTTGAACTTTTGTTAATAGCATTTATAGCCGTATAGCAAATAGAGCATAAACTGGAGCTGATCATTGACTTCTGTTTGAAGAGTATTGTGTGGCTGCTGTGTGCAGGGAGTGGGAGGAGGAGGGCTGTGATCATTCTTTGGCAACTGATTGGATCCTGTGTTATCTTTTATGTGTTTCATGCCTGTGATGGGACTCTAATAAGGGTACCGTCACACAGTACCATTTACATCGCTATGACGGCACGATTCGTGACGTCGCAGCGTCGTATGATTATCGCTCCAGCGTCGTAGACTGCGGTCACACGTTGCAATCACGGCGCTGGAGCGATGCCGAAGTCCCCAGGTAACCAGGGTAAACATCGGGTTACTAAGCGCAGGGCCGCGCTTAGTAACCCGATGTTTACCGTGGTTACCAGCGTAAAAGTAAAAAAAAACAAACCGTACATACTCACCATCTGATGTCCGTCAGGTCCCTTGCCGTCTGCTTCCTGCTCTGACTGAGATCCGGCCGTACAGTGAGAGCAGAGCGCAGCGGCGACGTCACCGCTGTGATCTGCTCTCACTTTCCGGCCGGCAGACAGTCAGAGCGGAAAGCAGACGGCAAGGGACCTGACGGACATCAGATGGTGAGTATGTACTGTTTGTTTTTTTTTACTTTTACGCTGGTAACCACGGTAAACATCGGGTTACTAAGCGCGGCCCTGCGCTTAGTTACCCGATGTTTACCCTGGTTACAAGTGAACGCATCGCTGGATCGCTGTCACACACAACGATCCAGCGATGACAGCGGGAGATCCAGCGACGAAAGAAAGTTTCAAACGATCTGCTACGACGTACGATTCTCAGCAGGGTCCCTGATCGCAGTAGCGTGTCAGACACTGCGAGATCGTAACGATATCGCTAGAACGTCACGAATCGTGCCGTCGTAGCGATAAAAATGCCACTGTGGGACGGTACCCTAAAGGCCCCGTCACACATAGCGATTTACCAACGATCACGACCAGCGATACGACCTGGCCGTGATCGTTGGTAAGTCGCTGTGTGGTCGCTGGGGAGCTGTCACACAGACAGCTCTCTCCAGCGACCAACGATCAGGGGAACGACTTCGGCATCGTTGAAACTGTCTTCAACGATGCCGAAGTCCCCCTGCAGCACCCGTGTAACCAGGGTAAACATCGGGTTACTAAGCTCAGGGCCGCACTTAGTAACCCGATGTTTACCCTGGTTACAAAAAAAAAACAAACAGTACATACTCGCCATCTGATGTCCGTCAGGTCCCTTGCCGTCTGCTTCCTGCTCTGACAGTGCCGCCGTACAGTGAGAGCAGAGCGCAGCGGTGACGTCACTGCTGTGCTCTCACTTCTCACTGTACGGCCGGATCTCAGTCAGAGCAGGAAGCAGACGGCAAGGGACCTGACGGACATCAGATGGTGAGTATGTACTGTTTTTTTTTTTTTTTTTTTACATTTACGTTGGTAACCAGGGTAAACATCGGGTTACTAAGCGCGGCCCTGCGCTTAGTAACCCGATGTTTACCCTGGTTACCAGTGAAGACATCGCTGGATCGCTGTCACACACACCGATTCAGCGATGTCAGCGGGACCTCAACGACCAAAAAAAGGTCCAGGCCATTCCGACACGACCAGCGATCTCACAGCAGGGGCCTGATCGCTGGTACGTGTCACACATAGCGAGATCGCTACTGAGGTCGCTGTTGCGTCACAAAACTAGTGACTCAGCAGCGATCTCGCTAGCGATCTCGCTATGTGTGACGGGGCCTTTAGGCTACTTTCACACTAGCGTCGTTCAACGCACGTCACAATGCGTCGTCATGTAGAAAAAACACATCCTACAAAGTTGCCCGCAGGATGCGTTTTTTCTCCATAGACTTATACATAGCGACGCATTGCGACACGTCACAACCGTCTTGCGACGGTTGCGTCTTGTTTTGGCGGACCGTCGGCACAAAAAAAGTTACATGTAACGTTTTTTTGTGTGTCGTGTCCGCCATTTCCGAACGCACATGCGCGGCCGGAACTCCGCCCCCTCCTCCCCGGACCTTACAATGGGGCAACGGAAGCGTCGTAAGACTGCATCCGCTGCCCACGTTGTGATTAATTAACACACTGTCCGTCGGGCCGACTGTTTGCGACGGCCCGTACCGACGGACTAGTGTGAAAGTAGCCTAAGAAGTAATGTTTCTCCTTGTTTAGAGTGACAGCCTGGCTTGTCAGAATGAGGAGACTTGTAAGCCATGCATGCTCCTCTGAGAAATTAAATATGCAAATTGTGTCTTCAAAGTGGAAGCATGTGATGGTAGTGAGACGACTGCTGAAAAGTGACCTGTAAAGGACAGGAACTATCAGCCTAATATATTGATTTCAGTTTTTTTTTTTTCTCTATTTTTAATATATTAATAAAACATGTACCGTATATGGAAAAAAATGTAAATGTTATTTTATCTCCATAAACTAATTTTGTTGTGTGTTTTTTTTTTTTTTTTTTTCATTGGGAAAACAAAAATGAATATAAAAATGTTTACCATAAAAACATGACTACAAGCCATTTTCTTAGGACACGTTTTTTTGCATTAACTGAGCCAAACTTTTAGTTTTTTTTCTTCCTACTGTTGGTATGTAATCTAAATATACAGATTAGGATTTCCATTTCAAAGCTGCGGTACATTTTCTTCTTTTTTTTAATCCCTCGACTTTCAATTTTACCATTTATGTTGATTAGATACCTGGGAAAGATGCGTTTTGTTGGCATTTTGCAACCTATTTTTGCATGTGACCTGTAATGACTGATGACAATGAATCGGAATATATAGCTAGGACTCCTAGCGTATGAGAAGATCTTCTCCTTGACTATCTGACGGCATCATACATTACATCTGTATCCTGATCATCCATCTGTGTTAGGACTGAGCCCTTGTCAATCACTGAGCCGCTATATCACCGTACACGGCCCCTGTAATTCGGGCTGTAAATTGCGTTAAATCAGAAAATATATTGGATTTTTGGAATTTCAAAAGAAAAAAAAGGCATCCTCACGCTGTCTGTAACTTGTGGCGAGATCGTGTTGCTCAGCCCTTAGATTACCCCGTAATATTCTCGTCTCAAGGTCTCCTGTCCCTAGTGGCTAGCACTCGCCGAGAGCTTAACCTGCATTGTGCGAGCACGGTTCATATGATGGATGCTTGTGTGTTCTTCGTCTGCCCGGCTCATCCGTCTAACTGAATCTCTACATCTTGTACTATAGTTCCTTCACACTTCTTCCATCACCATCAAACGGTGCGGCCTACAAGAGGGCGAGATCACACTGGGAGTCCTGGCTTCGTCAGCTGTTAACTCTTGTGTTTCACCCGTGTGTTTCACTTGCACTCGCATGTGATTGTTTTGTATCGCCAGATTTGCTTCATGGTAGATGCTGGGAATAACGCAATGCATTTACCTAGACCTACCATGGAAGTGGGGTTTACAAGACCATACGTGAAATTCTAGACTTTTTCATCCAGGAAACTTTTTTTTTTTCTCATTTGTCATCCATGTGCAATGCGTGTATGATAGCCGCAGTTTAAAGGCTAAATGTTTTCCTATGTTAAAGAATTGCAATGTGTCCATAAAAATCAGATCTGATTTACCAGTATTTTATTTTGAAGGAACCATAGACTTGAATGGAGAGTCGTGTCATCCAGCATTATATTATCATATAGCTTTTTTTTAATCGCCCATTTGAGTAGCAGTAGTTTGAGTTTTGTCCGTGTCCTTTCCATTTGTTTCATGGACTAGACTCAGATCAAAAATATGTTCATGTAAACCTACACCATAGGTAAGATCTGCAGTTTACAACCTACTGCTTTTTTTTGTACAAAAGCTTTTTTTTATGTGTTAATTAAGGCCATAAGCATTGGATAAAGGTTGTCGTAAATGATTATTCACATGCTCTGATCAGTTAAAAAGTTTACTTGTTGTGTTAGATGGTTGATACTTCAGAGGGCTACATGCAGACTGGTCTACGGTAATTGAAGGCGTCACTCCGGCTTCTTTCTATTTTATTATTGCCGGCCTGGAATGGTGCAAATAATCTAAGTTCCCGGCCCCCGGTTTTGTACTTGCCAAATGCCATCTTCATCTTTCAACCATGCCATACCGGTCGGTCTTCTGCAGGTTGTGACCTGTTGGATCTTTCCAGTGTTTGCTGGGTGATGCAGAAATCTTAACTTAATGTAAGTCTGAGGAACTTGCCCTGAGACCTTCTGTCCGTTACCTCTGACTTCTGGTCAGTTAGGAGCTGGGGTCACAAGATGGCGGCGTGGGACTGCATCAGCGCTGGGAACAGATGAAGACAGCGGTTGGTAAGTATAATACTAGGGTCAGGGAACTTGGATTAGTAGCACCACTCCAGAGCTGAACTAGAAAGCAATCCTCTGGAATGGTGCTTTAATGGCCAGAACTCTATGCGCAGAGAACCATTGTCAATCAGGTCACGTTTTGCCCATAGGTATAGTTAGCATATCAGCTGTATACGGCAGGCGCTGTGCTACCTGCTACAAAAGATTTTTAAGCTGACTTTAACCATCGCACCCAAAAGTCGAGTGATTGCTGTCCTGTTTGCTTTGCATGGGCTTATTAGTCTGGAAGGAGTGATGCTACGAGCGGATGTTCCCGGGTTAGTGCTGTGTCTAAATGGTCCAGAAGTCTGTTTTGGGTTTTTATACCAATATTTTAAATTCAAGTTACTGACATTGGCAGCAGTGCCAGTATCATGCCGACACTGAAGGTGGCATTCTGTCTACACATACAGAGCAGTTGAGCTCACTGGCTGTCAGCGTGACTTCCAGGGCTGTGGAGTCAGTGTCCATTTTGGTAGAGTCGGTATAGAATGGGCCGACTCCTAAAATATAAATTGGGTACAGTAGTACAATGTAGGATGTGCTGAATATTTTTCATAATAATTTGGGAAAGTTATGAAATGTCCTCTAAATGTCTGTTCTTTTCCTGATTTAAGGATCTGGGCTTTTAGTTGAGATGAACTTTATGTACACGCTCAGTAGTGACCAGTGCTGTGGGGTCAGAGGGGAGATGAATCTGTGCTGCACTTTAGATGCATGCTCAGTACTGACCAGGGGCTGTGGAGTCGGAGGTGAGATGAATCTGTGCTGCACTTTGTGTACATGCTCAGTAGTGACCAGTGCTGTGGGGTTGGAGTTGAGATGAATCTGTGCTGCACTTTATGCACATGCTCAGTAGTGACCAGAGATGTGGAGTCGGAGTTGAGATGAACCTGTGCTGCACTTTATGTACACGCTCAGTAGTGACCAGTGCTGTGGGGTCGGAGGTGAAATGAATCTGTGCTGCACTTTATGTACACGCTCAGTAGTGACCAGTGCTGTGGAGTCGGATTTGAGATGAATCTGTGCTGCACTTTATGTACACGCTCAGTAGTGACCAGGGCTGTGGAGTCGGAGGTGAGATGAATCTGTGCTGCACTTTGAATCCACAGCTCTGGTCACTACTGAGCATGTACATAGTCAGGGAAATTGAGGAGTTGGAGGTTTGGCTTACTGACTCCACAGTCCTGGTGACTGCATTGCCACAGGCATAGGGAACTGCTGTGGAGAATCTCCAGTAGATCCGGGTGAGGGGTCAGTGCTGGGGCAGAACATATTCTGGAAGCCGACATCCTCGTTATATTTATTTATATTTAGAAGGAGAAATAGAGACCTAGCCTTTTTTCTGTCTTGCACTTTGTGCTCCTGGAATCCACACTTTTGTAGAAGTGTTACCTCCTAACAATCTGTCTGTTTAAACATACATTAGTGGAAGCTTTGGAAAGAAATGTTCAGGTTGGGTCTAAAGACACTGCAGGCATCGAGCCTCCTGTGTGTGCTCAGGCATTATTAGCAAACATGGCCTCTTCTTTTTTTTTGGATGTGAAGGAACTTTAATATTTCATTCTTTTCCTTTTTTCCCCTACCTGGCAGAAGTAATTACCGTATTTTCCGGCGTATAAGACGACTGGGCGTATAAGACGACCCCCCAACTTTACCAGTTAAAATATAAAATCTTAAAAGTCGGGGGTCTTCTTATACACCCTATGTCGTCTTATAGGGCCGGTGAATATGTGCCTTTTGGGGGGGGGGGGGGAGTGATCCTGATGCCGAGGGGGCGTCTCACAGGAAAGTGAGTATCCCCCATTACCTTATCGTAGCGGTGCAGCGTGGGGGTCTCAGTGCTGGGAGTGGCGGCGGCGGCTGCTGTGCTCTGGTGCGGCGGCTCCTCTTCTGTGTGGGGCCTCTGTGCTGTGCGGTGGCGGTGGCGGCGGCATATCTTTATCCAGTTGGGGCTCCTCCGGCATCTCCTTAGCCCTGGAGGCCCCGCCGCAACTCCATGAGTGCAATGCAGCGGCCATTTTCCCGGAGGCAGCTCAATAGGTGCGATGCGGTGGCCTCCGGGAAAATGGCCGCTGCTCAGATTCAGATCTCGTCCCGAAATCTCGGGACACGAGATCTGAATCTGAGCAGCGGCCATTTTCCCGGAGGCCACCACATTGCACCGATGGAGTTGCGGCGGGGCCTCCAGGGCTAAGGAGATGCCGGAGGAGCCCCAACTGGATAAAGATACGCCGCTGCCGCCGCCACCTCACAGCACAGAGGCCCCACACAGAAGAGGAGCCGCCGCACCAGAACACAGCAGCCGCCGCCGCTCCCAGCACTGACACCCCCACGCTGCACCGCTAGGATAAGGTAATGGGGATTACTCACTTTCCTGTGAGACGCCCCCTCGTCATCAGGATCACTCCCCCTCCCCACCCACCATATACACCGGCGTACAAGTCGATTCCCGGCGTATAAGACGACCCCCGACTTTTAAGAAGATTTTCGGGGGTTAAAAAGTCGTCTTATACGCCGGAAAATACGGGCATCACTAAATTGCTTTAGGCTTTTCGGCCACCTGTTGTCTGGTTGTGTTGATTTTTGGACAGATAGCCGGTGCATATACCATTTCTCGAGCACGCCAAGGTGTGCAGTATGCCGCAGTTGCCCATAATCCTAAAATTTAATTAATTTTTAGTCTTTTATTTCTTTTCTCGGTCTTGTTAAGCCATGCTCTTTGGCACAAAATCTAACATCTGAATTAATGATGACTCGGTTGCTTCTTGTGGGAATCTTGACTTTGCCTTGTAGATGTAATCCCAAGGTTTGCTCTCTGCCAGTGCAGATCTAATGCCGGAGTTATCCTGCAGGGCCTCGGCGCGGCTGTATTGACAGCTATTGTATCCATCACACAATTACATGACCTTGGTTTCTGCTTTATGGATCACTAAGTAGAGACGTGCAGGATCCTTCCTCCAGGGTTGAGGTCATTAATTTGTTCCTCTGTTGTGTGGTTTTATAGAAGCTAACCACTCCACTTTTCTTCGTCTTTTCTCCAATGTAATCTGACATGTGCCTGGTATAACTGGACACGATGCCTTCATGGCTGATAATAATTTGCTGCATCAATCACTGGATTGCAAACTTTTTTTTTAGGTAGCTGGACTCCATGCTTCTCTTGGATATTCACCTTTGGCAAATGCCAGGAAGTCAACACAAGGCTTCCACATTTCTAGAACAGCGCTGCACAACACGATCTATGTTTATGATATATATGTACGTGCACACACAATATAAGCATACATACATACATACATACATACATACATACATACATACATACATAATACATGCGTACATGCATACATAATACATGCGTACATACATACATACAAACATACATACATACATAATACATGCGTACATGCATACATAATACATGCGTACATACATATATACATGCATGCACACATACATACATACATACATACATACATGCGCACATACATTCATCAAAGCACAGAACCACTGTGTCTACTGAACACATTTTTCAAGTGAATAAAGAAAAGGTTTTTCTTCACTCTCTCTCGTTGAGCTGGATTACGCATCATTTCTTTGCACATACATACATACATACATACATACATACATACATACATATATACATACGCACATACATACATGCGCACATGCATACATACATACATGCGTACATACATACATGCGCACATGCGTACATACATACATGCGTACATACATACATGCGCACATGCGTACATACATACATGCGCACATACATCCATGCGCATATACATACATACAGTACATGTGCACATACATGCGCACATGCGTACATACATACATGCGCACATGCGTACATACATACATGCGCACATGCGTACATACATACATGCGCACATGCGTACATACATACATGCGCACATGCGTACATACATACATGCGTACATACATACATGCGCACATACATCCATGCGCATATACATACATACATGTGCACATACTTACATGCGTACGCGTGCACATGCATATATGTTCTATGCTTTGATGTTATTTTGACAGAATTATTTGTTTGGCAACATCAATATTTCTTTTTTTCTTAAACATTCACGCATTGATGTATGTTGTGGGTCTAGTGTTTTGTTTGTCATAATTGATAATCACTGAATTTTCAGCTTTTTTTTTTTGTCTAATGGCAGTGATTTTTTTTTTCCCCATTTAAGCATTTTGCCACTTTTTCACCCAATTCATCATGGGCAACTTTTGGAAAAAGGTGTTGTTTTTTTTTGTTTTTTTTTAACCTGCCTGGCATTTGGGAACTTGTTTAGTGTTTTTTTTTTTTTTTTTTGCCACGGTTGAAGACTTGTGCTTCACATTTTACAGGATCTTTTAACTCTTTGTACTCTTTAAAATGTCGTAAATGAGCCAAAAAATAAAAAGCTTTTATTCACTCAAAATTCATCAAACATCGTGCAGCATTTTTTGGAAATTGGTGCAAAGTTCACAAACAGTAGAAAAAGGGGGGGGAAAAAAAGCAATTGATGAATCGGGGCCTAAAACATTGGTAAAGCTGGCTATCAATCAACACAAGGCTCTGATCTGCTAGAATGTAGCTGATGAGTTGTTCATGGGCTCGCTCATAGGAGTAATCTTGCCCTCGACGTGCCAAACCTGGATAAAGTTAAACATAAATCCCGTGCGTTGCGCTCGTGTAAAGTATCATCTCATCAACCAAATTTCATACATTTGTTTCAGCTGACCACGGATGATGAATTCCAACCTGGAAGGTCACATTTTTGGCAGGGAAAATTAGGCTCCCTGTGACACGCTCTTGGTGAAAGTGTCATGAAATGGCAAAAGTCACCAAATGTTTGCACAACATTGAATTGTGCAAAAAAACCGTCTTATCCAAGTGTCCTGGCGAAAACACTGATGAATCTGGGTGGTGGTGTTTAATTAATTATAGGTCAACCTCTTTTTAAAGCCGGGGGTCCCGTGAGTGTATATTCTCTCGATATTTGAGAGAATCTGATCAGTTTTGCTAATGACACTGATCTGTATCTGATAAGTGTCAGCATGATTCGATTCTCTCGGATGAGAGCCCCCGTATCTCACTGTGAGAAGATGGATAAAAATGTCTCTATTGTATCAGTCCACGGAAATCGGCCTGCACTCAGATGTCATCCGAGTGCAGTCTGATGGTTTCCACGCACCCATAGACTTGAGTGGGTGCGTGCCATTCAACTTGCGCTCCAAATCGCAACACGCTGCAATTTTTCTTTTTTTCTGTAGGAGGAAGAAAACACTGATCATCAATGCCCCATAAGATAACATTGGTCCTATAAAATATCGGCTAGTGCTCGTGTAAGCGAGCTCTAGGGCAGATAACGGAGAAAACACCAATCAGCGAATGTCTACCAACATTTTCTGCACTGAATTACAAAGCCTGAAGGTATTAATGCAACGTCTATGGCCCTTTAAGTTTCGA
Organism: Ranitomeya variabilis; assembly: GCF_051348905.1. Lineage (NCBI taxonomy): Eukaryota > Metazoa > Chordata > Amphibia > Anura > Dendrobatidae > Ranitomeya > Ranitomeya variabilis. The sequence goes on along the minus strand of NC_135239.1, from coordinate 63,035,788 downwards.
GCCCTTGTTTCTGGCGTTAGACACCAGGTTTGTTCCCTCCTGGGGATCGGATGTGTCAGTCTTTGAGATTAAACCCTTCACCTATTACTTCCATTGATTTTAGCTAGTCTCAAGTGAGAAATTCAATTGACACGGGGGTCGCAGACTTACCCTACTAGTCCATCATGATTAGTCTTCTAACAATTGCTTGGATTTTTGTAACCATTTTGCTGAAGTTTGTTGGGTTCGATTTCTGTTTTTCTGTCCCTCAACGCAAATCATCTGGGGGGCTTGGTTTTACCTACGGTACTATTCACTATACAGTAATAAGGTCACTGATTCCAGAGACTGAAGCATTAGTTATGTAGGATTAGTATCGATGATGACGATGATACAATGTTACAAGCTTCACACCTCATGACACGTCCTATTAAATCTTTCATTAGTCGTGACAGTTTAATTTTCACTTTTCTGCTGTCGGAGCAAATCGACTAGTGACAGTCATGTAAGATCTATTGCATTTTCTACATGTTTTGGATTTTTTGTTGGTTTTATATTCATAATAATGGTTAATATAGGTGAAATTTGTTTCTAGAAATTGGTTCTGGATTGCTGTTAGCAATCAATAGGATTCCTCCTTTTTATAGAAGTTTTAGCATGAACTAGTTAACGAGGTATTGAAGACACAAGAATGGCAGTAATGAGTAGCGATGTTAATTGCCTCTGCAGAGCTAAGGTCTCGGAGACTATGAATGAGTCTCTAGGCTTTTGATTGAAGGCCTGAAGATTCCACGCGTTTCATATAGCCTGCAGAAGAGAATTCTTGAGGTTCGGAGACACGGGGAGAAGTCCTAGAGGTGAACGTGATGAGAGAAGTGAAGGATAAAGGGAGACTCTGCACAAACTGACTGTTCAAACCAAGCACAGGCTCCGCACGGCCAAACAGTTTAGTGTCACTTCCCACCTTCATTTCCATCTTCTTCCTCCTCCATCACTCTTTCTTGATTGACATCTCTGGCTTTATAAGGGCCAGATGATGCGGAGAGCCAATTCTAAATGTGCATAGGGCCAACATGCTTGGTTTGAACAGTCAATTTGTGCTTGGATTAAGGTGTGGGAGCCTACCTTAGCACCATCCTACCAGTAGTGCACACGCTTCTTTCTATTATTATTATTATTATTATTATTATTATTATTATTATTATTAATTTGTGCTGACAGACTCCTTAAAGGGAATCGGACAAAAGGTTTTTGCTATATAATCTGAGAATAGTAGGAGTTAAGGGCTGAGACACGCATTTCAATGATGTCACTTATTAGGTTGTGTTTCAATACAATGACTGTTTTCATACCAGGAGATTATCACTGCCTGGACTACAACTTGTGTGAGCCCTAGTCCGACCACACCCCCTTCTCTGATAAGCAGCTTGCTGTCAATAGACAGTGTTCACAAAGCCGCCTGTGAGCTGGGTAAGCTCTCCGAGTTCTGCTACATTGAAAAACTGTGTCACAACTGCTGCACCCAGTAAACTAAGCGATACATAGCTAGAATCCGGGTCTCTGCACCAGCATCATGCTGTTCTCAGATGAGCGCCCAAACTCCTGGTGACAGATTCCCTTTGAGGCCCTTCTTCCATTAAAGTTGACTGTTCATTGACTTATGATGTTAAGGGAGAGAATGTTGGGCATTTGACTAATGCTGCCCGATCCTTGATTATCTCCAGGGAGGATAAAATCTCAAAGTATTGAGCCGAGCATGATTGTGTGTTGGGATTACTCGAAGAGAGAGAGTGCATCTGACTGCTATCTAGTGTGTATGGCCACTTAAGTTGTGTTTTGGGTATTTTCTAGCATGGCAAAAATTTAACGAAATCTCATGCATGTGCTGCAGAAAACATCCGCCTTGTACGTTTGCCATAGTGCAGATTTCAAATCCACAGCACAGGTCATCTATCCTGTGGTTGGTGGTATGTATCGCAAAGGGCAAAATGTCTGACCTTAAAGGGAACCTGTCAGCAGGATTGTGCTGAGTAAACTACAGACACTGTCAGGTCGGTGCCGTTATACTGATTACAATGGTTCCTTGGTTGATGAAATCCGTCGTGTGGTTTTTCCTTAATCTTTATTTGTAGTTTTCAGTTAATGAGATTTTCGTGCTCCGGGGCGGGGCCATGGGCGGGGCTTCATGTGGCGCTCTGCTTACATATTCATCTGTATGGCTTATGACAGCTCACTGATCCCTCACTGACCCGCCTCATACTGCATAGAATATGGATTGCAAAAAAAATAAAAAATCACATTCATCAGGCAGGAGCTGCAGCATGATACGGTGGATAATATGCAGGTTTTCATTTTTTAGAGTTTTTTTTTTTCCCAATAAAACTATACCGTAATCAAAATGGCGCTGGCGGCCGTGCAGTAGCAACTGTCAGAACGTGATAGAGCCTACTGCGCAGGCGCCACCGGCGTCATTTTGGTTTAGAGGAAAGAATTAGGGACCTCCAAGATGGCACCTGCGCAGTAGCATGTGGCGTGTTCTGCACGGCCGCCAGCGCCATTTTGATTAAGATAGTTTTGTTGGATAAAAAAAATGTCTAAATAAAATGAAAACTGCCCGTTAATTTTTTTTCAGGAAGGATTTTCAGCAGGATTACAATGACAGCTGATTACACAGCTGATCACAAAAGGTTATATCAGTGCAGTCCCTTCTCCTCACACGATCACGCTTGTACAGACACATTAAACACTTCAATTCAAAAGATAGAACGAGGAGCTGACCATTGTGGCTATGTACATGTGTTGTTTCCTGAAACAGGAAGTTTACCTACAGCAGCCCCAGTGGCCAGTGTGAAAATTGTATTCTTTATATTTTCTTATTTTTAATACAGATTGGGATACATAAAGAAAAACAAAACGTAACACAACAATCTAATTTTAAGGAAAAAGTCATTGTCTGTTGATGGCTTACCTTAAGCTTGACCTCCACACCCAGAGGTCCCCTTTAAGCCGCCTACTGTAGTCCACCTTTATGGCCATGATTGTGGAGCACTTTTCTCTGTTCATTCTTTCTGTATAGATTGCAAAAAATATTAAAATTAGACAGCACAAAGTGAGTCTTCCGGCAGCCACTCATTTACTAAACTGCTCTCTAAGCGGCTGCCAACCAGAAGTACAAAAGCAAAATTAGGAAAGGTTAATTACAGGATGAAAAAGTAACAATGAAAAAAGCAGACAGAAATGCAAATGTTGTGTTCAACACGGGGCGTGCAGACATTAGTTTTTAAAAGCGGGCGATCGTCTCCGCTGCAGCGCAGAAAACGGGAGCTGGACACAAAAGAGATCATGTAAGCAAGTGACAATAAATGGCCGACCCCTTAGGAATAGCTTGTCTTTACTGTTCCGTGCTCGGTGGCAGACATAGCGGCTGGGACAGGCATCTTTGTGAAGATACTTTTAAAAGTATTTCTCGGCAATGGCTCAATAGAAAACGCATTGACCTGTAAAATGATACTGCAAATGTTTGTGGTCTAAGGCCGGCGATGGTGGAGAAATGCGAGGGAGCCGGCAGATCGCCCAGCGCTAGGATCACTCGGAGGGAGTCTGAATTGTTCTTTCTACCGGCCATTATGTAATGCAGAGCACAAAGGAGCTGATGGAACACAGTGATTTAGGTAATCCGGAGCAGCCGACCTTAAGGCTTTTTTTTTTCTTTTATGAGCTTCAAACGGTAGAAAGAAATATAAAAATAAAACTGTTCATCGGTGCATTATTACATACCGCGGAGGGGGAGGGGAGTTTGCCCTCTGTCGCCGTAATTAGTGACTTTGTTCGGAAGCCAGACGTTCCATTTGAACCTCATTTTATTTATTATTTTTTATATACAATGGAGCCATATTGTTGAGTGAAATATTAACGTTGGATGAACATCAAGGGGACTTTGCAGGACGTTTGATTTTTGGTTTTCCGGAGCTCGGCGTGACACTTCAGACGTGTTTGTGCTGATCCGATCTCTCCTAGACATGTTCCATAATGTTCTGCGCCCGGTCGTGCCCGTTTTGGTGGATGTTCTCTTGGCACACACCGGGGCGGCTTGTTTTGTTGTAAAGTCTATTCTCCGTTGTACTAATGGTTGTCTATAATGGATCACGAGCTGAAAAATTAAAAATGTTGGTGTTTGTAGACCCCAAAAAGACTGTTTTTCACGTAAAAAAAAAAGAAGCGGCGGTTCACAGAACCCCATTCACTCATGGTTGGGAAAAAAATTCTGCAGAAATTTTGCACTTTGCCCAATGCGCCAGGTGTTTCAGTTTTTTTATTTTTAGAAATCTGCTTCTACTTTTACACTTTAATGCAAAATCTATGGCTGGAAATTACTACCACACCCCAAGGGAGCCTAAGGTTTAGCAGCTAATGTCCAGTGGCTCAGTAGGTCCTATATGAACAGGCTCGGACTGGCCCATAGGACAACAGGGGAATCCCCAGGTGGGCCCCTGTACAGATCTGGGCCCCCAACCCCACTGTATGGGCAGTACTTGGCATAATTCACTTGATTCACTCAGTACAGAAAAAAGCAGCATCTCCTCATTCATTAACCAAACTACACTGTCTATTATTATATAGAGAGATAGGTAAATTTGTGAACGAGAGAAGTGTAATAGCTGTATGCAGGTGAAAGTGCAACCCCCAAAGTCAATGTTACTGGTGGGCCCCTGTCACCTAAGTCCGACACTGTATATGAATATACCAGTGACCCCCATCCCATGTCTTCTAAGCCCCTTCTACTTGGCTCATATGCCATGCACTAGAATGGAGCCTCTTGGTGGTCTATGATAGTGGTCACCTGTTGTTTTTTTTCTCATGTTTTTTCACCTGTTTTTTTTTTTTTTCATGTTGTACTAGTGATTTAGATAGCAAAAATGAAAATGACAATTACGCTTTAATGATTATCTGTCACCAGGTCAACAGTGGCTAGTTTTTGCGCTCATTTCATCCCGGTGCTCCAGTGAGAAAACAGTCTTTTGTTTGTTTGTTTGTTTACATCCCCATACATTTCCAGAGAGATGATATTTTTCTATTTATTGCACATTTTATATGGAGTTTACTAAGGGGGAGGTGCTCACAGGGTAATAATACAGAGCAGCCTAAAAATCACGGTGATCCCTTCTCCCTTGGGAGAGACCATAGAACTTAGAGCTAAATAAAGGACCGTGTCTCTGGGACTGTATGGTGGAGTTTACATAAAAAGATGATAGGAAAACTCAAAGGAACAACTGGAATAAAAAAATAAGAGGAACAAATGGCCACTTTTGACCAGGCCTGCTGTAGGGCTCATGTAGATCGACATATTATCGATCGGAGTGCGATCCAACACCACTTTGGATTATACACAGTCCAATTCATCCATGGCCCCAAGCGCCCACATGGGTGGTCTGCACCCGTGCTATTGTAGGAAGCCATTGGATATATGATGGAGACAAGGTGACATCTTGGCTATGGCATGGCCGTGCCCTCCTTTTTTTTTCTCTCCCTTCTGTTACATGTGAGACCGGTGCAGGATCTAATTTCTGTAGATGTATCATTGGTAATTCCCAGCACCGCACCAGCAATTGTTGCTACAGGGAACCAGATTGCGATGTTGCTCGCTCCCTATGTGCTTGTTCATCTCGGCTGGAATAGAATTACATTGACCTCATTATCTGAATACATTTCTTGAAACGACGCTTGTTAGGATAATATAGGGGGGAAAAACCCAGAGCAAACCAAAAGTTGAATAATGAAGTGTGTGCAGGACCGCCATTGCTGACAGCGGATTTTAGCCTCGGGGCCCTGAAAACGCAGAATGTCTGATCTGTGTGGGCAGACCTCAATCAAAGTGCGGAGTGACGGGATGACGCGGCCCGCGCGATGGCGCCGCTAATGAAGTTATGACAGGTGCTCTAATTTCTAAATAAGGTTTGATGTGTTACTACCTGCCTCCTCCGACGTCTATTAGGCGGGCGCTGGAAGCGGCAGTATAGTCATAACATTCTGCGTCTCTTGGGAATGTTGGGAATAATGTGAAGATTTTAGCACTTTTAATGCTTGCTAAAAAGCTCTCTGGTGTAAAAATATGCAACTGCTCCAGCATTGAAGGGTGAAGTGCGGTGTGATTTACCGCGCCATTACAGGCACTACTCATTAAGGGAAATGATGCAGAATAGTGGAGTTTACATTGACGGCCCTTGTGTATCCGTGTATGCAAAGTGAAGAGAATAGGTCTGCATCTCGTCAGGGTGGGGATGCAGAGGGTTTCATGCACTCCTCACCGCAAGCTATAGAGGCCATATTTAGTACTATTTTCCCATGCTTCCCAATTTAGGCATTTTTTTTATAGTAAAAATTTCTGCTTCTCGACACTTTTAGGGTATCCACATTCAGGATTTGACGCAGGTAAAATCTGCACCTGAGATCACTGGCGTTTTTGATGCGTTTTTCATGTGGTTTTTTTTTCTTGCGGATTTGTGTATGTTTTTTGTAAGCTAAATAAAGATATACAAAAAAAAAGAATTGTGATGTAATTTCTTGTCCAACCTCTTCATTTACATACTCCATTGAAGAATAATGTTTACTCACACAGCTAGATAGATATGATAGATATCTATCGTATCTGTCTATCTATCTATCTATCTATCTATCTATCTATCTATCATATCCATCTATCGTATCTATCATATCTATCTATCATATCCATCTATCGTATCTATCATATCTATCTATCATATCCATCTATCGTATCTATCATATTTATCTATCATATCCATCTATCGTATCTATCATATTTATCTATGGTATCTATCATATCTCTCTATCTATCTATCTATCTATCTATCTATCTATCTATCTATCATATCCATCTATCGTATCTATCATAATTATCTATGGTATCTATCTATTATCTACTGATATATCTATTAATATATCTATCGATATATAGATATATCGATAGATAGATAATAGATAAATAGATAATAGATTAATAGATAGATACGATAGATAGATGGATATGATAGCTGGATCATACTGTACATGCGAGAAACTCGGATGAGTCTCGCATCCTAATACCCGGCACTGCCGCCGGCAGCGGAGCGTGCTGTTGCATGTATTTCTATGCAGCCGCACGCTCCGGTCCCGAGTGCCGGCGGCAGTGCCGGGTATTAAGATGCGAGACTCGTCCGAGTTTCTCACATGTGTGATCCCGGCCTTAAATAAAGACACATACACCCATGAAATCTTCGTTAGTACGGGGTCACACTTGCGAGAAACTCACACAAGTCTCTCGCTTCAATACCCGACAGTGCCGCGAGCACTCGTGACCGGAGTGTGCGGCTGCATGTATTTCTATGCAGCTGAATGCTCCGGTCCTGAGTGCCCGCGGCAGTGTCGGGTATTTACCCGGCCTTAAGTGCAATATATTTAATTTTAAAAAAAGAGAAAAAATGGCGTGGGCTCCCGCACAATTTTCTGCGCCAGAGAGGCAAAGCCAGCGACTGGGGGACTGATATTTGTAGCCTGGGAAGGGGTTAATACCCATGGAGCTTCCCAGGCTATGAATATCAGCCCACAGCTCTCTGTGTAGCCTTTACTGCCTATAAAAATAGGGGGACCCCCCCCCCCCAAAAAAAAAAAATGATGTGGGGTCCCCCTATAATTTATAGCCAGAAAGGCTACGCAGACAGCTGCGGGCTGATTTTCATAGCCTAGAGAGGGGCCATGGATACTGCCCCCCCGGCTACAAATACCAGCCCCCAGCCGCCCCAGAAATGGCACATCTATAAGATGCGCCAATTCCGGCGCTTAGCCTCTCTCTTCCCACTCCCGAGTAGCGGTGGGATATGGGGTAATAAGGGGTTAATGTCACCTTGCTATTGTAAGGTGACATAAAGCTGGGTTAATAACGGAGAGGCGTCAATAAGACACCTATCCATTATTAATCCTAGTAAAGTATAAATAAAACACAGACACTAGAAAAAAGTATTTTAATGAAATGATTACACACACTTTTTGACCATATCTTTATTGTACGCTCAATCCTCTTGAAGACCCATAACGAGTGTCCCACAACGAGTCCAGCTCTACTACATCTGGATGCCTGACATCCAGACATAGCAGAGCTTCTAAGCTTACCGTGAGAACCAGCCTGGTGTGACCGGAGATAACCCCCGGTCACGTGCATGGCAGTTCTCGCGGTAAGCTAAGTTATCGCGAGAACTATAGTGGATGCAGGGCTTCCGGCGGCGGGACAGGTAAGCCGGCATGTGACATGTGTAGTAACCTGCATTAACGCAGTTTCTACACATTTCACTAATCATTAGATGCGGTTTTACCGCATCTAATGATTATCTGTGGGAAACTTACGGCGCGGCAACGGAGCGTCGCCGCACTGTAAACAGACATGCTGCATTCTGAAAAGACGCGCCGCATGTCCGTTTAAGCGGGTCTGCCGCCTGCGTGTTTTACCGCATAGTGGAGACGGGATTTCATGAAATCCCCTCCACTATGCTGTAACATCTGTACGCTGCGTGTTTGATGCTGCGGCTCTACGCAGCATTTCCTGAACATGGACACCCTTAGGATTCTGTCTTCGCATATCATGAATGAATTTAGTTTCTAGGAGTTAGAAATGTATGTTCAGTATATAATAATAATAATAATAATCTTTATTTTTATATAGCACTAACATATTCTGCAGCGCTTTACAGATGTTATTATATATATATATATATATATATATATATATATATATATATATATATATATATATATATATATATATATATATATATATATATATATATATATATATATATATATATATATACATATACATATACACACACACACACACACACACACACACACACACACACAATGCTTGGTCGGGCTCAATTCCTGCATCAATGCGACGTGGCATGGAGGCGATCAGCCTGTGGCACTGCTGTGGTGTTATGGAAGCCCAGGTTGCTTTGATAGCGGACTTCAGGTTGTCTACATTGTTGGGTCTGGTGTCTCTCATATTCCTCTTGACAATACTCCATAGATTCTCTATGGGGTTAAGGTCAGGTGAGTTTGCTGCCAATCAAGCACCGTGATACTGTTGTGTGTTAACCAGGTATTGGTACTTTTGGCAGTGTGGACAGGTGCCAAGTGCTGCTGGAGAATGAAATTTCCATCTCCAAAAAGCTTGTCAGCAGAGGGAAGCATGAAGTGCTCTAAAATTTCCTGGTAGACGACTGCGCTGACTTTGCTGTTGATAAAACACTGGACCTACCCCAGCAGATGACATAGCTCCTGAAACCATCACTGATTGTGGAAACTTCACACTAGACCTCCAGCAGTTTGGATTGTGGCCTCTCCACTCTTCCTCAGACTCTGGGACCTTGATTTCCAAATGAAATGCAAAATTTACTTTAATCTGAAAACAACACCTTGGACCACTGAGCAACAGTCCAGTTCTTTTTCTCCTTGGCCCAGGTGAGACGCTTCTGTCATTGTCTATTGGTCATGAGTAGCATGACACAAGGAATGCGACACTTGTAGCCCATGTCCTGGATACGTCTGTGTGTGGTGGCTCTTGAAGCAATGACTCCAGCAGCAGTCCACTCATTGTGAATCTCACCCAAATTTTTGAATGGCCTTTTCTTAACTATTCTTTCAATGCTGCGGTTATCCCGGTTGCTTGCGCACCTTTTCCTTCCACACTTTTTCCTTCCACTCAACTTTCCATTAATATGCTTGGATACAGCACTCTGTGTGAGCAGCCAGCTTGTTTAGCGATGATCTCTTGTGGCTTACCCTCCTTGTGGACTGTCAGTGACTGCCTTCTGGACATCTGTCAAGTCAGCAGTCTTCGCCATGAGTGTGGAGCCTACTGAAACAGACTAAGGGACCTTTTTTTTTAAACACTTAGGAAGCCTTTGCAGGTGTTTTTTTGTTAGTTATTCTAATTTACTGAGATAATGACTGTGGGGTTTTCATTGGCTGTAAGCCATAATCATCAACATTAACAGAAATAAACACTTGAAATAGATCACTCTGTTTGTAATGACTCTATATAATGAGTTTCACTTTTTGTATTGAAGAACTGAAATAAATTAACTTTTTGATGATATTCTATTTCAGTTCTTCAATACAAAAAGTGAAATTCATATTCTAGAGTCATTACAGATGTGCTCAATCGGATTCAGGTCTGGGGAATGGGCAGGCCAGTCCATAGCTTCAATGCCTTCATCTTGCCGGAGGAACCGCTGACACACTCCAGCCACATGAGGTCTGGCATTGTCCTGCATTAGGAGGAACCCAGGGCCAACCGCACCAGCATATGGTCTCACAAGGGGTCTGAGCACCTCATCTCAGTACCTAATGGCAGTCTGGCTACCTCTGGCGAGCACATGGAGGGCTGTGCGTCCCTCCAGAGAAATGCCACCGCACACCATTACTGACCCATATCCAAACCGGTCATGCTGAAAGATGTTGCAAGCACCAGAATGTTCTCCATGGCGTCTCCAGACTGTCACATCGGTCACATGTGCTTAGTGTGAACCTGCTGTCATCCATGTAGAGCACAGGGCGCCAATGTCAACTGTCAATCTTGCTGTTCTCTGGCAAATGCCAATTGTGCTGCACGGTGTTGGGTTGTAAGTACAATACCCACGCATGAATGTCGGGCCCTCATACCACCCTCCGGAGAAATTGATTCACAATTACTTCATAACTGGACAGTTTGATTTCACAGACGTGTGATTGGCTTGGAGTTTCATTGTGTTGCTTAAGTGTTCCCTGAGCCCCTCATTGATCAATATAATGGCAAGTAAAAGTTTGGGTACCCATCATCAAAATTACTGTTATTGTGAACAATTACGCAAGTTGAAGATTAAATGATCTGTAAAAGGCCTAAAGTTAAAGATGACACATTTCCTTTGTATTTTAGAGATCATTTAATCTTGAGATTGCTTAACTGTTCACAATAACCATAATTTTGCACAGGGGTGCTGAAGTTTTTACATGCTACTGTAGTTCAGGGAACTTTTACGCACTTTGGATGCCTGATGGCCACTCCATTCATTCTGTATGGGGCTGCCGGAAAATGCCAAGCACAGCACTCGTCACACCAGAAGGAACGGATGGAGCGGCCGTCAAGCATGTGCGCTTCTGATCCCTGCAGGCCCCTGCGGTCGGACCTCCACTGATCAGCAAGTTGTCAACTATCCTGTCCTATGGATCCTATGGATACATGATAACCTGATTTCACTGGCCTACCCATTTACATTGCAGATCTCATTGTGTACGTGTCTGTTAGTTTCTTCCTTCCTCCAGCGTTGGATGTCGGGCATGTGAGGCATCCACAGACCTTCATTATGGGGTCAGTTGGATTTTATTACTTCTTTTCACAGATGTCGGGGTTTATCTGCATTCATCAGAGGAATGTCTGCTGCTTGCTATTAAGATTAGTGTGTCAGTCAGTGCCTGGATTACATGCAGAGCAGCTGTGCGGAGATGTTCGGTGCCTCAGGACTTGGCGTGCTCATCACAAGTGTCTTTCCATATATTCCACCAATTTCTGTCCAGTCAGAACAATATCCGTTACATAGGTTGGAAAAAAGACCTCGGTCCATCAAGTTCAACCTTTCTCCACCAATTATACATAGTTGCAAAGTTTAAATTGGGAAATTGATCTGATTGAAAGCTGAGAAAAGTCCTCTGAGGTGCCTTAAAATCTGTCCAAGTTGCAATGTATCTGACATGGCTCTGTATTATAGGGAAAGGACCAATTTCATCATCTGTAAGATTGGTCTGAGTGATCAGATAGTGTGGGTGTATGTGAATCCAGCTTAAAGGGAACCTGGTGGCACCTTTGCATATGAAAGTAGTGGTGTGACCGCATGGGCACTTATCCTCCTTATAGATATAATGCTTTACTTCTAGAGATCCATTGTGCCAGTCATGAGAAATCCAGTGTAGAAGCCTTATGCAAATCAGGCTAGAAGTGTGCTGGGGGTGTGTCAGTGCAGTGTGTATTGATCCGCCCCCAGCGCACTGTCGACCTGATTTTCACATAGTGGGTTTCTCATGACTGGCACATTTTTAAAGGGTAGAGTCCCACGACTCTTTTTTTCCCTACGTCCGAGAAAAATGGTCCGATTTAATTTGATCAGTGGCATAATTTTCTCTTGGAGGTAGAGAGAAAAAAAAGTTTCCACCTCCTCCATTCTGTCAGACCGTGAAAATCGGACCGCACTCTGATGTCATTCAAGTGCAGTACAATTTATTTTTTTTCCCACAGATCAATAGATTTGACATATTTCCATTTTTTTTTCTGTGCAGCACTCAGTCCAAGGAAAAAATTGGACATGCACAGCCTTCTAGAATATCATGGGTACGAGAGCAATCGGTGAAAATCACAGATAACACACGTGCGAGATAATCGGTCGTGTGCAGGAGCCCTAAATAAGATCTCCTTTTATTGGGGACACGTTTATACAGCCAGACCACCACTTCCGTATGCTCCATAACCTACTACAGGTTCACTTTATAGTGTGGCCACAAGGACCATATTCTGGGCTGCCTCATGTTGTAGCGTAGGACCTCCCATAAAGGAATTTGTGGTTGTCATTGCGCAGACGGAGCAGGAGACCGCACATCTCACCCTTTGCATTGATAGTCGCTCCTGCAGCCACAGTATACTTGTCATGCTGCACATCTGAAACTTACTGCTCCTATCCATTTACGCTCTGGATGGTTTTTGCAGCCTGTGTCTGAGCCGTCCTAAAATCTCAATCACCTGGTAAAATGCTATGGATTTTCTGCAGGCACTAAAACAGCGGAAAATCCGGGTCTCTGCCGAACACTACCACGTGCTCCATGATCCTCACCCATTAGGGTCGTGCACTATGCTTCTGTTTTTTACCTCACTTTTATATTGCAACAACAAAAGATGATTGACCACAGTTGCTGATTTCATACAGAGTCAAATGGCGTCGTGTGTTTTGTTCAAAATCTAATACTTAAAAAATGAGTGCCATGCTCCATATAACTCCATATGTAAGGAAGCAGTCATCTTTCGAGGCATTGCTTAAGGCCACGTGCACATGTTCAGTATTTGGTCAGTATTTTACGCACATGTTCAGTATTTGATCAGTATTTTACCTCAGTATTTATAAGCCAAAACCAGGAGAGGAAAAGTCTACTAGAAACACGTCACCACTTTGGATTTATCACAGACTCCTGGTTTTGGCTTATAAAGACTGAGGTAAAATACTGACCAAATATTTAATGTGTGAACACGGCCTAAGTGTTAGGATTTCATTGCATATACAGGGTCCAATAGAAGCCGTACCACACACAGCCTTACAGACCGATTAGCGCTAGCATCTTTCCAAAGTTTAGTCAGCTACTGCGCACTGGGCTACTGTAGGCCAGTAGTGATGAGAGAATATGATCTAATAAGGCGAGTCCCTATCCAAACACCGAGAAAACGTAAGAATGCTGCTTTTTTTTTTTTTTCCCTGACCAGCATGTGTTAACAGCCACGAGACATGCAGCCACGGGGACTTGAACTTATTATATGAGCACGCCAAAGTCGCTCTGTTAGCACATGAGCATGCTCAGATAACACCTTATCCGAGCACGTTCACTCATCACTATAGGCCAGTAATATAAGGGTTAAGTTATATTCTGGGGGACCGAAAAAAAATCTGCTTACATTCTATGTTTATCCACTCGGCAGCCTATGTAGAAGTGATGGAAATCGTATGAGTCAATCCCATTATGGTAATTATGGTAAGTGTACATGAGGTTTGTTACAGAGAGATGGCGTGCAAACGTTTCCCTGTACACCCTCCCCCCAATCAAGCTCCATTAAATATTGCAGGCATTATTTATCATTGCGTCTAAGGGGTTAAACAGATCCGGCTCCGTCCCAGCCATCAATCACAGTGGAGCTGCTGCAGTTGATCACATTCTTAAAGGAACAGCATTCTTTTAATTCCTGTGCTCTTCCGCACCCCCTCGGGCCCTGCACCAGGAATAATAGATCAGTTTTTAATTTTCTGGATTTGACTACAGCGTATGCAATTGTATAATATTCTTTTTTGTTAATGTAAAAATGTTTTCTTCTAGCACCCAACTTTCATATATGACATTGTGATATTTTGATATGGCGCTCATCCGATTTGACTCCTTTGTTGTTCACCCCATCTACAGATATGTATTGTTCTCACTCTCCGCAATATAACCAATATTTCAGTCAATTATGATCTCCCTTAGACAGAGACTGTGAAACATTTGCTAACCATACGTGTGCCAGGCGCATCCAGTCGGCCGGGCTCATTCGTTTAGCTCGGCAGCGGCCCTATTTGTCATCCTGTTAAGTGTGTCATCTCTGTTTGCAGTTTTTCCTCCATCACTAAAAAGCAATCTTCATTTATAGAATGATGTCATTTCATTTTCATCCGACTCTTACTACCTCCTCTATGGAATGGAAATTGGTCACACAGCAAATCGTTAAATAGGAAAGAAAAAATAAATATATATAATTTTTTTTAAAAAAAATTCCATCTCCAATGAAGCAGTGGGTCCTCTCAGGCTGTGTCTTGTGAAATGTCCTCATCCAATTTTTTTCCCATGAAAATTGGTGTCAAAATGATTTCATTGTATTTATGAAAAACTCATTTTCTAAGTACGGTGATCATTATTTTGGATAACTTGGAATTGTCCATTTTTGGCTTTGCACCTTCTCTGGAAGAAGCGATGTGTCTAGTCTCTCCTGACATCTGTGATCACACAGTTTTTCTATCGGCGCTCTGTCCTCCGAGTGCTGGAGGGTCTTACACCCAAGTTCCATTTTCAGATGTACCTGGGGAAATGTCAGAGTTGCTTCCCTGAACTTCTTGCAATAAGCTGCAGGTCTACCTGGAACCTTCATGTGCTGTGACTGATGACAGCCGGCAGTCTGACATCCATTGACAATGTGTGGGCTGGAATTGATCCTCAGGGCAGCAGCAGAATATGAAATTCCTTCTATCCTGCAGAATATAATTTTATTATCTGTACTTGCTCATGGTTTCATCTTTGGGAGCAGTCCACTTTCCTGTCTCACTCCTGAGGCTACTTTCACACATCAGGTTTTCGCTGTCAGCCTCAATCCGGCTAAATTTAAAAAAAAAACGGATCCAGCGAATGTTGACGCTAGATCCGTTGTTTTTCCCCATAGACTTGCATTAGTGCCGATTGCGCCGGATGACATTGTATTTCGTCCGGTTTTCACCGGATCCGGCAAATCTGCCGTTTCTGGAAATAACGTCCATAGCAACGGTTTTTTTGTCTCTGGCGAAAAAGCCAGCGCTTCTGGCTGTTTGTTAGAATGGGAGCCGGAAGGTGCCGGATCTGGAAAACGACGGATTCCGGCGCCGGATTCAGTTTTTTTTAAACTGAGCATGCTCCAAATTTTTTTTAGCCAATTATCTGGATATGCTAGTCGGATCCGTAAAAAAAAACCCGGATCCGTCGCATCATTTTTTTACAATATGCGCCGGATCCGTTTTTTTCCAACATTCGCCGGATTGTACCTGATGCAAAAAACCTGATATGTGAAAGTAGCCTTAGTCACGCTCTTCCACCACTCATCAAAATGTTTAGCCTCTCATTATAGTGCACTCATATTAGATAGCATTGTGAACTTACAATTGCTCATTTTGCCTTTCTACCCAGATAATTCTTCTTTTCTCTGCTCTGTGTAGAAACAGGAAGTCTCTTTTCCTGCATTTATCATACCCCTCTTCAGCTCCTGACACAGCTGCAGCGCCCCCTCTCCCTACAAGGGTCTTTTGCACTGACTGATGACTCATACAGGGAAAATGTACCTCCTGTTTCCTCATAGAGCTTAGAAGGATTCAGCTAGTCAGGTTTTAATCACGTGATGTCATAGACCTAATGGGAAAGAGAAGAATTAACTGGGTAGAAAGGCAAAATGAGCAAATGTAAGTTCACATTGCTATGTCATATGATAAAACCTTTGATGGAGGAGGAATGCTTCTTTAAGAACCCCAGTCCAGGTCACCAGCATTGTTGCACAAGTGGCCCAAACTTGGCGCTTTCTGATGCTGAAAGCATTGGATGAACTCCATGTTGCTAAAATTGTCTAGATAGCGCGATCCAGCTGGCATTCCATCAGTGCTTACAAGCTCTATTTTAAAAGTAATGCTGTGGCTCGGCCACCATTGCTACACTGCAGCGGTGACAGGCAACCTAGACAGTGAGCATCAAATGGGAATTTGTCCTCAGAAAATGACCTATTGTTAAAATTATGTTCTTGCGATGCATGTATTAAAAAAAAAAAAAAAAACTTGGCTGAACAGTCACCATATTTCATAATCACAAATGCATACATTATTAAATCGATCTCACACCTGATGAGACTGGTGTACTTATTTTGAAAATTAATATCAGAATGTCTGTATAATCCTGATAATAGTGACTGATTATTTTCAGTTCAGGTAAAGATTGAGAAATCTCATGAATCCAAGTATATTCCGTCTCAGCCCCAAGATTGACAGCTGCAGCTTTTTCTGAGCTGCGCGAGATATAGAGTAACCACCGTTTTAATTTTTGTTTCATAAATCAATATTACTTGGGAAAATAAGCTATATTGCAAGGTTTCTTATCAGAAGAATCTGCTTCTTTCTACCCCGGACTGATCTTTCATTATCAATTGTCAGGTAATGTCTGTTTTCAGTGAACATAGGTTTTCCCATTACTGATAGAGATGACAGTTGGTGCTTATAAAGTTCTATGGAGAACTGTAACTGATGTTTCTGCAGAACTTGCAGCAGGATGTCTTTCTGCCTCTAGCTCCTCTAGAGGAGGAGGACTAACTGCCACTTGCTATCCCAGTCTTTGGTTTGTGGGTTTGGCTTCCTATCCTGAGTCAGATGGCAAGGCTCATTAAAGGGGCGATTGCCACATCCAATAGGTGGTGCTAGAATTCAAGTCCTCTCATTGCATACTCCTATCGCAGTAATGGGAGAGTCTGTCTTTTACCTTTTGAATTGAGAGTGAAACCTCAATAGTCCAAGAAAGGAAAGAAGCAGATTTCTCTGTTTTAGAATATGACAAAGTTTCTTATTTTATGTGTTCTATTGATAAAGAAAGTTAAAATATTTTAATCAGAAGCAGGGGAAAGAGGGGCGCTGAGGAGCTGTTAAGCAAGCGAAGTGGGCGGAGATTAGGTTTAATCTTTTAAAGGGGTTAAACAGCCGTTCTCGCTTGTAATTGTGACAGTAAGTACACCAGCATCATCTGGTCTAATATCCATGTAATAATGTGTGCTGTTTGTATAATGAAATCTAGTGACAGATCCACTTTTGTAACTTACAGTCCTCTTGTATGGGTATGACCAGTTGAATGCCCCCTGCACACACTGTGGTTGTATATAGGCACACAAGGGGCTTATACTGTATACCGCCAAGATCTCCACGACAGTATATAAGATTCCGCCCTCATGTGAGCCATGCTTGTAGGGGATTACTGCGCTGTAATGGGACTTCTAATACAATAGATGTGAATATATGAAATGTGGCCGTACAGCGGGGGCTAATAGAAATCACGAGGAGCCGTCCTCCATCCTAGCACCTGCAATCTCTGCTGTGGCCGTACCCATCAGCCCTAAGGCTGTGACTCTGCCCATACATGCAACCTAAATATGACCAAATATCAGACAAGACCCAACCATTCACCCCTTAGGGCTCGTAGTTTCTACCTGTATTTTGGTCACAAGGTGCATGTCCTGCATGCTCGGGGTGGTTGCCAGCCACCACGACAAAAGTGGTTTTAGGCTAGAGCCCTGCCCAAAAATTAGCGACCTAGACTCCATTCTCGCCAGCCCAAATATTGTGCTATCCACATATATTTAATAATTCATACCTTGTGTGCTTATTGTTCTCTGTGAAGGTTTATATGAGAAACTAATCCTGGTTCCCGTACGTTGCGTGCCGCTGGTATTGTTCATCCCTGGTGATAAAGCCCATTACAGATTTATTTCGTCTCCTGGATTACTTGCTCACAGCCATGATCCTGTTGCATTATTAATTTTCTGTTACAGTAACTGTGATAAATGTGGATCCTAATACCTCGTCTACATAAACCACCAAAGACATCAAATCATCGGTGGCCTCCTACATAAATTTTGTTAAAAAAAATTATCCCGCTCTGTCCCTTTGTGCCAAAAGTTTGCAGCAGAAGAGCAAAAAAAAAAAACCAAAACCCAACCCCAGCCCCCTGAACATTAGTAATGTCCTCTGTCGGGCAGAAGACAAACACGCAGTAAATTCTTTATGATGTTATTCCATGTGAGCGGAAAATTCGACAGACTCACTATATCAATACCTGTCAGCCGATATGGATTACCTCCAATCATTGCCCGCTGTTAACCATAAAAAAGGACTCCCAGGGGTGAGAGATCCATTAATTAGATTGCAGTTAAACAAAGTACCGTAAGCAATACAAGGTGATCGGATTATACACCCCTTTGCTAAATATTACAGTGGACTTATTCGGCCAAATCAATCGGCGTGTAGGAATTCTAAGTGTCGGTTCAGCTTCGATTCTCCAGGTCCCGGCTTGTTACGGAATTGCAGCAACCTAATCTTTTATTGGAATTGCTACATATTTAAAGAGGAAATCTGCAAGGAAATCTCATCTCTGTGCTAAGGGAAGCCCACAAGGGACTGATCTGCTGCAGAAAGTACATTAACTTTTTTTATTTTTTTCACGTGTACTGCACCCTTTACTTTTGTGCATCGCAAAGATAAAAATCCATAGCACGTCGATTTCGAATACTTTGCATCGGTCAATTTTCACTGAAAAAATAATCATGGATTTCCTAAAATACAGGAAGGTTTCTGTATGCAAATCTATGACGGAAAATTTTCTCTGCATCAGCCCTCTGTGGGTGTACTCTTAAAGGGTTATAATATGATAGGGGATAACTTGGTGTTCACTGGAACCTCAATCAATCCTTAGAACGGGGCTCCGGAAACCAAGAACAAGTCTCTGCAGAGCTCCGTCTTAAATGGAGCCGAAAGTGCTCGGTCTCAGCCTCAATTCTATTCATTGTCAGTGGGGAGGCTGGAAATGGCTAAGGACTGTACTCTTTCTCCAGCAGTCCCATAGACGATGAATGAATTCTGCTCTGTTCAGGACAGGGCCATTCAAAACCCAGTTCCTAGGATTCGCCGCCGTGCTCTCAGGATCGCTGGGTATCTGACCCCACTGATCAGTAATTTATCAGCTATCCCATGGATTGAAGGTGACTTTTGTTTCTGGAAAGATTTCTTTAAGAGGGAGTACATCACTTTTAAAACCGTTTAAACTCCTTAAACAGTCTTAAGGGGTTGTCCACAATTCCGAGACTAACAGGTATCTGGTTTGCATCTATGCGGACACATGCCAACTAGATGTACACTACCTTGCTCAAAGCAATTGTATTGAGTGAGACTGCACACGTTTAGTCGGAATGTGGCCAGAAGCATGCAATCGCACGTTGTGATAGATAGTCACACAGAGTGACTGCAGACTCATACCCTAAGGCCGAACAACCGCTTTAAGGTTTGTGGATGAATTTTCAATTTGGCTCATTTTTGCAGAAATGTTTTTAAAGGTTTAGTAACTTTTTTGTACTAGAAAGTCTAACAAAAATGCTGTGTTTTGTTTTGTTTTGAAACTCATTAACCAGGTGCACCATGTTGAAAAATTGGGTAAAAACACCTCCAAAAAAAACTGAACACAAGACAAAAATAAAATAGAGTTCAAGATATGGGTTGATGATGAGTTGGGGCCTGACTGTGTGATTTATGTTGCCTGTGGATCTAATGACTTGTTCCGTTAATGCAGATTCTTCGGGGGAGGTGCAGGCATCTGCGTTTAGATTTTTAAAAATTATTTTCATAGCTATTTATTCTTATTAATGTATTTTCTTATTTTTGGGATCCTCCGATTTTGCCGTTGTCTATTAATCCGCTCTGTGGGTGATTTTCTTCTTGGCAGGGAGCGTTGGGTGTGAACCACATACAGTGCCTGCGAGTGTTCGGATATAAAGTGCCAACCTGTCTGCACTGTATGAGTGGGATGCTGGAGACGCGGTATCGATCTGCTTGCCTTTTCGTCTTGGATACAAATGACCGGCTTTTTGTTCCTAAGTACATATGTGTCTACAATGGCCGGCTCCATGCTCCACTAAAAGCTTGGTTACAGAGCAAATCATCTTGTTTAAGTCCATTTGCTTCTTCGGTTTCTTTGTGTAGAGTTTCGAGATGAAAGTCCTATACTGATTTCTGCTATTTATTCTCATGTCTTTGATTTATGGTCTTTTTATTTGTTACGTAATTGCATTCTTACTTTCCCAGCAGTCTGTCTTTGATGCCAGTTACATCTCATGTAGATTAGCTGGAAGGAGACACTGTTTTATTACACATTGATGGAACCCCAGATGGATTTAGCTGTGGTGGCTTTACGGTAATTAAAAGAAAGTGTATAGAAATAATTATATCCGTATTTTATTTTTTCCCCTGTTACGTTAGCGCTATAACATGAGCAAAGCTACATCTCCCTCCAGTGTAGATCTCAAATAATTATGGTTAAGGTATGGCTTTGCTGTATACTTGGGAAGATCACCACGTGCAAAGACCTAAGTCTCTGGTTCACACTGCGTTTGCGTTTCTTCCAGTGCTGTGGAGTCTGAGTCCCAAAGGGAATTCCTCCGCAGTACCCTCCGCATGTACAGTATGATACCCCTACTGTGCCCCCCCCCGGCAAAGTATGGTGGCCCCATCACTGTATGATTCCCCAACTGTAATCATCACACAGCCCTACATGGCGCTCCATACAGTATAATGGCCCCACATGGCGCTCCATACAGTATAATGGCCCCACATGGCGCTCCATACAGTATAATGGCCCCACATGGTGCTCCATACAGTATAATGGCCCCACATGGCGCTCCATACAGTATAATGGCCCCACATGGCGCTCCATACAGTATAATGGCCCCACATGGCGCTCCATACAGTATAATGGCTCCACATGGCGCTCCATACAGTATAGTGGCCCCACATGGTGCTGCATACAGTATAATGGCCCCACATGGCACTCCATACAGTATAATGGCTCCACATGGCGCTCCATACAGTATAGTGGCCCCACATGGTGCTCCATACAGTATAATGGCCCCACATGGCGATCCATACAGTATAATGGCACCACATGGCGCTGCATACAGTATAATGGCCCCACATGGCACTCCATACATTATAATGGCCCCACAGGGTGCTCCATGTAATATAATGGATCCACATAGTGCTCCATATAATATAATAGCTCCACATAGTGCTCCATACAGTATAATGGCTCACTGCTTTTACCTGTATGTGCATCCAGGATGCCGATACAGTTGTAATTGTGATGCTAGGTGGCCCAGATATACTCACCCCATGGGCCAGATTTGGCCTGCGGGTCAGTATTTGATACGTGCTCTAGATATGTGATTTGTCTGAAGGATGGGAAAGTGAAATCAGCGCTGATTGGCCCCAGGGATTGAGTGACATAACAATGTGGCGTGATCCCTGGGAGAATCAGGGCCGACAAAGCTAAGACAGCCCTGGAACCAGGGTGAGTAGAAGTGTTATTTTACAAGTAGAAGCCACAGCGATTGAGAAGGGGTTGTCCAAGCAGTGGACAACCCCTTTAAACTCTATTGGTCAGTGGGCTGTTAATCTTAGAAACCAGCAACATATGGTTAAAAAAAAATAAAAAAAATTCTGCCTTAGAGCAAAGCCAGCTTATCCTGCTGAAATTGCAGACTCCGCTAACTGCTCTGTATGTAGGGGGCTTCCAGACCCTTCCTAGACAGATGACCTTGCATGAAAGTAGGGTCAGGTATGTTGACTTTTTTAGTGCCAGATCCTTATGTGCTGTTTGGGATGAGGCTCCTGCAGGGGTGTCAGTTAGCGGCTTATTCTCCTTGTGAGACCCTTGTATGTTAGGCTACTTTAACACTAGCGTCGTGCACTGCACGTCGCTATGCGACGTTGCGGCGCACCGACACTAGCAGTGAAAGCGCCGCACAACGGGGGCAGCGGATGCTGTTTTTCAACGCATCCGCTGCCCCATTGTGAGGTGCGGGGAGGCGGGGGCGGAGTTCCAGCTGCGCATGCGCGGTCGGAAATGCTGCTGACGACGCACCAAAAAAAACGTTACAAGCAACGTTTTTTGGTGGCGACGGTCCGACGCAACACGACGCAACCATCGCACGACGGTTGCGACGTGTGGCAATGCGTCGCTAATGAAAGTCAATGGAGAAAAAACGCATCCTGCAAGCACTTTTGCAGGATGCATTTTTTCTACAAAACGACGCATAGCGACGTGCAGTGCACGACGCTAGTGTGAAAGTAGCCTTAGACTGAGCATGTGTATGGCATGGGTAGAGGAGCGTGAAGAATAGCTGTTGGTCCATTAAAGATTCGGCTATTGAAGGTGTATGGGTGCCATTAGTTTTTTCTAAAAGTTGAATGCAGTTTGCTACAGGTCGTCCTGTCACAATATATTGATGATTCTTCATTTGGATACGTCATGAATATCAGATTGGTGGGTGTCCGACATTGTGCACTCCCACCAATCATCTGTCATAGGTGGCAGTAAGATGTCATTATGTTGGAGAGCTGCAATTTTCAGCTACTTTTCATCGTTTGAGCAGCCCTTAATTTCATTAGTTAGAAGCTGTTCCTATCCGGACCTTATAATATCTGGTAGGTCGGTGGGGCCCTGGCACCCTGATCAATCCTAAGGATGAGCTGACAATGTCTTGGTGACTTATTGACTTATTGTTTTGGCATGCCGTATAGATCCAATGTGTGTCAGGGGCTCCTGAAGAAGCCCAGAACGAGCTGATTTATACTTCGTCTGTGTGATTATATCCTAGAATATTATAATTGTGTGTGGTTACTGCTTCCTAAATATGGCTTGTTTAGACCTTTTTATGGTAATTTCCATAGGTTAGAGAAGTTCTGCCACCCTTAATATGTGGACCTCTTGGTGAGCCCTCCCTCGAGGCACTTCTTGAGTCTCCTATGTATTGACACACAGTATGGAAGCAAACAAGGGTGCCGAACCCCTGAAATGTGAATTGTATGCGCTTTCATTGGCTTCTTATCACTGCTGTCTTATCACGGCACTCATTGACCTTCCCCTTCGTCCTGTTTCGCGCTTGGTCAGCATGTCCACATCTTTTTACTACGTGTAATAAACCAAGAACAAATCTTATTTACTTCCTAGTTTATAGGAGGCGCGTGGCGTTCCAGAACCTGTCACTCTGTAAATTCCCTTCTCGGGCGCTGCTGGTCTCCGTTTTGGGAATCTGTATGTTGGGCTTCATAACGGTTTAACATATATCCAATTACAGGCGGAATATGAAATGTGAATGAAGCGGTGGCGGCTTTTCGGCAGCAGGATTTTCAGCCAGCTGCTGCATTAGATCTTGGTTAATGATCTCGAGGCCCAGCTGGAACTCAGTCCTGACCGCTCTCCGTTTTCCGCTCACACACCAGTAACGCCGAGCACCAGGTGCGTCCTTTGGTGTGTGAAGATTACTTACTGTTTGCAGCCTAATGTTACTTAAGCATCATTTTTCTTTCCTAATGTATCGCTTGGTATTCTATTGGCACAACAGATTTTCGGGCCGGCAAATCTGCAGCTGCACAGTGGTGAGACGTCGTGTGCGGTTATCGGAGGGGTCCATTTCTGGAACGTACATTAACTGCTTACACCCTCAATGCATAGTGCCAGTTGAAGAAGCGCTCCCAACAAAACATTTATTCCCTAAAACTTTCTAAAATATGTGTAGTGTACTTGTATTTAAAGGCATCCTGTCACCAGAAAAAAAAAATGCTAATGACCTACAGATATGGGGTTAATCTGCAGGTTAAGGGTATGTTTCCACGATCAGTAAACGCTGCGGATTGGACGCTGCATACAGCCGCAGCGTCCAGATGTTACAGCATAGTGGATGGGATTTTATGAAATCCCATCTCTATGCATTCAAAGATGCAGGCGGTAGACCTGTGTAAACGGACATGTGGCGCATCTTTCCAGACTGCAGCATGTCTATTTACGATGCACAGACGCTCAGTCACCGCAGTGTAAATTGCCCATAGACTATCATTAGATATGGTAAAACCGCAAAATCTTTATAGTCACATGTGTAGTAAGTGCGAAAACGCAGCTTACTACGCATGTGAACTAATTTTACATAATGTCTTACCTTGTGCCACAGCCGGAAGTTCGCGTCCACTGCAGTTCTCGCGATGAGATCAGCTGACCACGAGAACTGCCGTGCATGTGACCACCGGGGTTACCTCCGGTCACTTGAAAAGTTCTCACGGTCAGCTGATCATGAGAACTGCAGTGCAGGTGACCGCCAGAGACAGAGTTCTCCGGTGGTCAACAACAAGCTCTGCTGTGTCTGGATGGTGGCACAATGCCATCATTCAGCCAAAGGCATCCAGATGTAGCAAAGCTGGACTTGTCATCGGACACTCGGGAATTGGACTATGTCAGACCGGGAGTATTTGCGTTGGTTTATTTTATTTTTATTTTTTTCGGGAGATCAAGGGAGTCGGGGATTAGGCAATGCAGTAAGTATAGTAAATTAAGATTATTAAAGGACTTTATTCTGTCTGTGTTTATTGACCATATAACTACAGGATTAGTAATGGATAGGTGTCTTATAGACGCTTCTCCATTACTAAGCCTTGGGCTTGATGTCACCTGACAAATACACAGGTGACATCAACCCCACAAATATTATCCCATTTGCCACCGCTACTGGGCAAGTGGGAAGAGCCGGGTAAAGTGCCACAATTGGCGCATCTTTGGATGTGCCAGTTGTTGGGCTGCAGTTTTTAGGCTGGTGAGGGCCAAAATCCATGGACCTCACCAGCCTGAGAATACCAGGCCGCAGCTGTCTGCTTTTAGGGGGACCCCACGCCGATTTTTTTTTTTTTGGAGGGGATCGCACTATTTTTGCTGACCATCCAAGATAATACCAGGCCACAGCAGTCTGCTCATCAGGCTGGTAAGGTTCATGTATATTGGATCCTTATCAGCCTGAAATTCCAGTCCCAGTAGTCTGCTTTACTCTGGCTGGTTAACATATATATATAGGGGGACCCCACGCTATTTTTTTTTTTTCATTATTTATTTATTAAAAAGGAGGAGGCCTCTTCTGTGCTTTCCTCCACTTTCTGTGTCATGTACATCTGGCTGTGTCACAAGATTCACCATTATGTAAATTAGTACACAGACGTAGTGAGCTGCGTTACCGCACTTAATACGCATGTGACTAGGAAGATAATGCGGTTCTACCGCATCTAATGAAAGTGTATGGGTAATTTACGCAATGGAGAGTCTCCACTACATAAATTGACATGCTGCGGTCTGGAAAGATGTGCCGCATGTCCGTCTTTGAGGGTGAGCCGCGGGCATTGGTGCACACATAGTGGTCATGGGATTTCTTGAAATCCCATCCACTATGCTGTAACATCTTGACGCTGCGGCTGTATGCAGCGTCAAACCCGCAGCGTTTACTGACCGTGGAAACTTACCCTTATAGCGTTATTTCGGGTTTCGGTCACGGGGGTGGCACCCCCGATGGTTCAGGACTGCTCTGAGTATACAGGGTGGTGGCTGTAACTGTGCCCCCAGCACCGATTGGCAGTCGGCCCCAATGCAGAGCCAGTGCCAGTCAATGTTGGGGGCGCAGATACAGCCACCACTCTGTATACTGTAACTGTACCCCGCGCTGGTGCTGCCCCCGTGATTGAAACCCGAGTGCTGCTGGGAAGGGATAAAATTAATTTTGTTCAGCTAATTGCGGGTACCAGGCATGTTAATAATGCTATTCGCCTGCAGGTTAGAGGTTGAAGAAGGGGATGACACCTGCAAGGAAAAGGGACTTACTATTTCTACATAGAGCAGAGAAAAGAGAATAATTAGCTGAGTAGAAAGGCAAAATGAGCAATTGTAAGTACACAGTACTATATAATATAAGGACTGCAATATATTAAGAGGATGAAAACTTTGATGGGAGGAAGAGGGCTTCTTTAAGAAGGTTATAAAAAAATTGTCACTACTCATTTTAAGGCGAAAAGGGGCAATTAACGACAAAATTACATTGCAGCAAACTATCACGATATAGAGATTTGTGGTACTAGGTCTATGAAGACCTGAGGTGGGTGTAGGTGAGCAATTCACCTAATCATTTACCATTTTTAGACTTTTTAAGATTATCTTCTATCAAATAGCGCCCTTTAAAAAATCGCCCAAATGCTGTAGTTCATGGAGAATTGACCATCTTCATTTTAAAGTCATTATAATAAATAATAATCATTGTATAATTTTTTTAGCACTAGTTATAATTAACAAGGATTAGGCTTCAGTAACTAATTGTGTTGGAAAAAAACGTTTTAACTTCGACAACAATTGCAGTATTTATAGCTGTACATTCCAGCATCTCTGTCAGGAAAAAAACTTCAGAATAATGTATCCCTTGTATGAGCCAAAGTTCTATTGCTGGCTATTTTATGGGCTCATCAAATTGTAATGATCATTTCATTTTTTTTAATATCCAAAAGAAATGTATTCTAGTTAGATTTGGTATTGTATTTTTATCCTGTATCAATGACGTCTTGAGTCTGTGTCTCTACAGGGTAATATTTCCTTGGAAAGTTGTTCTTTTACATAACAAAGAAAAAAAGATGTTGTGGAGAGACCTTAAAGAGATTTCAATTAACTTTTTTTTTTTTTTTTTCAATTTAAATGGATCAATTGCCTCTGCTCCACTGATTCTGGAACATTTTTTCTTTTTTCTCTGTGCCCTTGTGTTCCAGAGTTATACCCCCTACTAATAATGGTAAAAGTCTTCCCTTTAACTAAGTGGGCGTGTACCACAAAACTCTATGGGCGTGGCCATTGTTTGATTGGGCAGAGGAGAAAGAAACGCCCACAGTTCTGTAATTCACGCCTAGTTATTAAAGGGACAATTTGCACCATTATTACCAAGGGGCATAACTTTGGAACGGAGGGTCACAGAAGTTAAAGAAAAAGTGTTCCAGGATCAGTGGAGCAGAGGTAATCTGTTTAGATTAAAAAAGAAAATCCAGGGAAGTGCTCTTTAAGGGCAATAAATGTTGTTCCCTAGTATACAAGTAGTAGTCTGATATCCACGTGTAGGCCACTTACATATTAACAGTTGGATATTGCTCCTCTGTCCTTTCCTAACCGTGAATAACCTGATCTCGGATTTGGCATTTTGTTAATGCAAGTTATAAAAATAGCCGCCACTTTGGGCACAACACCCCTAGCAGATATTCCTGAGACCTTTCCGATAGCAAACTTCAGCGCAGTATAATTCATTGGTCCTGAGGGGCCGCTTCACCTGAACATCATTCATTGTCCTCCAGTCGCCTGACATGTTTTGACTTGCTGTCGTCATTTATCCTGCAGTAGCAGATTGTGATTGTGGCAGTGGGTAGGACGTGCGGCGTGGCCCGGCCATCTCTGCCGCCTCACAGTCATTCTGCAGGGGGCTTGAGTAATTGGCATTAAATCACAATGTGCGCGTGAAGCCGGAGAGCGTTGTCAGATTTGTTTTATTTAGCCAGTTTATTTTTCAGAAGTGCATGGCGGGGGAAATATTGATTCCTCCTTAAACCTCAGGTAGTTACTTCTAAAGTAATCTAAGCGGTATTTGACACTCCTCGTTACATTTGTAACTGCGAACGGCCACCGCCTGATTCCAAGGTTCGGAAACATGAACACCGATCTGCAGATGTCTGGAGGATAATGGCCAATACATGGACTCCTGTCTTCCCTTCACATTTATTTAGGTGGTTCCGGATTTTTGATATATTTTTTTCCCACTACATTAAATTATTTTAACCCTCTGAATTAAAGTTGATCAATAACAGCTATTGATTATCTCTACTATTGATTATATTACTCTAGGCTAAGTACAACACGTGTCTTCTGTAGGGTGCAGCCGGGGCTCGACTGTCTAATTATCAGAGAGTTAAAACAATGACGTCCGTGAATTTCGGTGCAATTTCAGACTGCAATACACGGATTCGCTGTGGGGTCTCCTAACCTGAGCGTGACTGCGTCATAGAAATATGGAAAGCTGTCGCGCTCCGGTCGGGGGACCCATGGACAGTTAGAGAACGTCTTCACGAACACTTAGAAGAATGAAAAAAAATAAATAAATAAGATTGTATGTTGTTTTTCAGCAGTTTTCACTTCTGCAAACTGTGATTTTTCAGTTATCCATGACCTTGTGGGTGAAACCAACTTCTATGATCTCCTATCAAAGAAGGATGCTATTTATATTCTGTTGCACATACGGAAGCGCTAGCATAGTGGTAGTCATATACAGAGCAGTGTAGCTGTGAATCCAGCTTTGTGCAGATTCTAGCTAGATAATCCCAATCAGTTCCTCTACCTATCACCCTGCTTTCCCCTCCTCTACCCTATTCAAATATACCCTATCTTCTCTCATTCCCCCCATACCCACCTTTTTGTCAATATGCTGTGTAACCTGACGACTCGCTGTGCTGACATTCTGTCTTCGGAAAAAAAAAGGCGCATAAATAGAGAAAATAAGTAAAATTCTGATATACCGTATCTTGGATCCTAATTTATTCCAGTGTACTATTTAACTGTTTCATAGAGATAAAAGCAATAAACCATGAAAACCTATACCTCATTGGGGGGAAAAAAGCAATTCCACCATTGCCTCTTGTTTTTACAATGTTCCCAAAACAAAGAATAAAAGTTTTCCAAAATATACAAATTGATGCTATAAAAAAGCGAAATACAGAATAGTTATGTAAAAGCTTGCAGTTTTTTTTTGTTCTATAAAGACATGTCAATAACCTAAATACAAATTAAAGCTCATGAGATGTGACCATGAAAGAGAGCACAAAAGAAGGGAAACGATGCATGGCCGTTAAAGCCCCAAATCTACCTGTAAGGCTATGTGCACACGTTCAGGATTTCTTGCAGAAATTTCCTGAGCAAAACTGGACATTTTCTGCAAGAAATCTGCATGCGTTTTTTTTGCGTGTTTTTCTCTCGGTTTTTTGCACTTTTTTTTGGCGGATTTCCCAATGCAATGATATAGTGGGAAATCCGCAAAAAATCTGCAAAATTATGAACATGCTGCGTTTTTTACCGCAATGTGTTTTTTTTCGCGGAAAGAAACTCATCATGTGGACACAAATTGCGGAATGCATTCTAAATGATGGGATGCATAATGTATGCGTTTCTTATGCGTTTTTATAGCGTTTTTTGGGCTGTGGAGTCAGTAAGCCAAACCTCCGACTCCTCAATTTCCATGACACCGACTCCACCAAAATGGGCTCCGACTCCACAGCCCTGGTTAAAAGGCTGCGCTCTGTTATCTGTTAGGAGCACTATGTAACCATTGTGGGACCAGGAGACATTTTTATCAAGTGGATGTCAATAATGAAGGACAGGAGCGGAGCTCTTAATGTCCTAGGTATTGAGGCAGAAAATATATTGGGAAATTTAGATCAAATCTATTGTGCCGTGATAAATTATTTCTCTTTAAATACAATAAAATCAGTATAAAGCCACTTTATTCGGACTCCCATGACAGCACTACGAGAGAGGGGATCCGCCCTTCAGGAACAGGAAACCTACAGAGATACAAAAGGGCGGCACCTCTCCCTATGCATCAGTTGGTTTCCTGTTCCTGGAGGGACAGGATCCTACAGATGAAAATCTCCGTAGTGGATCCCAGGCCGGCCGGCCGAATCTGGTAGCGGGGGGGTCTCCTACCTCGGCCGGTGCGGATGTCCCTGGAGGCGCCACGGTGGTCCTGGCTGGACTGCACGTCGGTGGCGTATGGCAGCAGGGAGCAGGGTCCGGAGGATTGCCTGATCTCCATTCTATGCCGGCGTTGGTAAGTATATCCCCCCTTGGTTCTTGCAGCGATGCGGTGCGGCGGTGGAGTGGGGTAGCGGTGACGGGAGAGCGGCGCCGACCGGAGCGCTGTCGCACATCTCCGGCGTCCTGCACCGCTCTCAGGAGCGTTTCCGGAGTGCTGTGACGCCGGGGGCGGAGTCGGCAGGCGCTTCCGGGTTACTGGATGGCTGCGCATGCGCAGTCTATCCAAGATGGCGGCGCCCATCGATCCTGGACACCGGATTCCCCACTAACTACCGCTGACCTCCCAGCTGCGGTCTGGTAAGCAGAAACCAATGGGATGACGCCAGGCAGCCTGCTGACCGGAACCCAGGGGGATTTAAGCAGGTGTTGGACTTAGAGCCCTGCTTTTGGTCACACTTCCATCATGGAGAGTGATGGTGAGCAGCCTCAGCTACTGGAGGTGCGACAGAAGCCCTTGGAGAAGGAGCATGTCAGGAGTGACCAGTCCAGCCGCAAAAGCTCGTCCAAGCAGGGATCGAGAGCGTCGACTGGGAAAGAACCCCCTCGTGTTCCGGTACCTTTCTTGGCGTACGCTGGTAAGTGATCTACGTGAATGTTCACTCAGTGACGCGGGCCCCCTTATACTTTGTCATTCTAGGGGAAGAAAAGTGCAAAGACGAAACATAAGGAGTGCGCCCTATGTGGAATCCCCTTACCAGATTCTTATCCCAAAAAGTTATGTGCCCCCTGTATACAGCAGACGGTGAGGTCTACAGGTGTGGTAGGGGTTAAGGGACATCAGGTCGGATAGATGGTATCACCTTATTGTCCTCCCCTAGGTAGCGGAAGAATCTGCAACTACGGCTAACTTAAAAGAGATGATCCGTCTGGAAGTAAGGGAATCCCTGCGGTCTCTATCCCAGGCGGGAAGTTCAAAACCTAGAACTCCCTTAATCTCTGAGTCTTCGGAGGAAGAAAGAGAGGAAGGTTCCTATGGCTCTATTCCCTCTTCCTCGTCATCGGAAGAGGACTCTGGCCGTTTTTGTCTGCCGCTGGACCGAGTTGATAAACTAGTTAAATCGGTCAGGGGTACGATGGGCCTGGAAGAGCCAAAAACTCAACCTTCCAGGCAGGAATTAATGTTCAGCGGATTAGACCATAAGAAACGCAGATCTTTTCCGGTGATAGATAAAGTTCAAGAGTTAATTCTCCGAGAGTGGAAGAAACCGGAGAAAAAAGGCTCGTTACCACCAGCTTTAAAACGCAGGTATCCCTTTGAGGATGCAGCGGTTGATACCTGGGACAAGGCCCCTAAGCTAGATGCTGCGGTGGCAAAAGCGTCCAAAAAAGCCGCATTACCCTTTGAGGATATGGGGTCCCTTAAAGATCCGCTTGATAGGAAGGCAGACACCTTTCTTAAAGGTACCTGGGAGATGGCGGCTGGATCTCTGAGACCAGCGGTGGCCGCAACGTGTACAGGAAGATCCTTAATGGTCTGGCTGAGTCAGCTGGAGTCACAACTTAAGGAAGGTGCGTCCAGGAATACAATCCTGAATGCGCTCCCAGTAATTCAAGATGCTGCGGCCTTCCTGTCGGATGCTTCATTGGATTCTGTCAAGATGGCGGCCAGAGCAGCAGGTCTTTCCAACGCGGCTCGTAGAGCCTTATGGTTAAAATGTTGGTCCGGTGACATCCAATCAAGATCCAAGCTCTGCGCTATCCCATGTAAAGGGGAATATCTCTTCGGACCAACTCTGGATGACTTGCTTGAAAAAGCAGGTGATGATAAGAAGAAGTTCCCTAATCTGGCATCAGCATCTTACCGTCGCCCCTTCAACAGAAGGAGGTTTGGTCGTGGAAGGAAACGCGCGTCCTCACCCTCGAGAGATAATTTCAGATGGGAGGATAGACGCAAGAGAGGTACGGGCTATATGTTCCGCCGTTCCTCAAAAGAACGTAAAAAGTCAGACCAATGACTAGCAATCCCTGTGGGAGGGAGATTGGCAGCCTTCTCTTCCGCATGGTCTGACATCACTAATAGTGACTGGGTCCGAGGCATTATATCAGACGGTCTGAGACTGGAGTTTGACCATTGGCCTCGGGATAAGTTCAAATTAACCCCCTTACGTTCCTCCTCTATTGAACAAACGGCTTTGGAAGCTGAAGTCACCAATTTATGTCTTAAAAAGGTGCTGATTGAGATCCCAGATTCAGAAAGAGGAAGAGGGTTCTACTCTCCTCTATTTCTGATTCAAAAACCAGATAAGTCATTTAGGACCATCATTAATCTTAAATCTCTTAATGAATTCCTGGTTAATAAAACCTTCAAAATGGAGTCTATCAGTACTACAATAAAGATGTTGTTCAAACACTGCTTTATGGTAGTTGTAGATCTTAAGGACGCATACTATCATGTTCCTATCCATGAGAACTTCCAGAGGTTCCTGAGGGTGGCGGTGTCTATAGAGGGAATTGTTCGTCATTTTCAATATCGAGCCCTTCCCTTCGGCATTTCTGCAGCTCCTAGGGTATTTACCAAGGTAGTCGCTGAGGTTATGGCATATTTGCGAGAATCCGATATCCTCATAATACCTTATCTGGATGATTTCCTTATTGTGGGGAATTCAGCAGATCATTGCCTTTCGCAAGCAATGACAGCCATAGCCAAACTAGAACATCTGGGCTGGATTATAAATTATGACAAATCCCGTTTACAGCCCCTAAAAATTCAGAGATTCCTTGGACTGTTATTAAATTCAGAGACCCAACAATGCTGTTTGCCGCCTGATAAATTACTCCACATTCAACAACAGGTGTTGAAGGCGATTAATAAACCATCCATGACCCTTAGACAGGCTATGTCACTGTTAGGATCCCTAACTTCGTGCATTCCTGCCGTCCGATGGGCCCAATTCCATACCAGACCTTTACAGTTTGAGGTTCTGGACAATGATAGAGCCTTACAGGGGTCCTTGCAGGGTCAGGTGACGTTAAGTCCAGTAGTACTTACATCTCTCAGATGGTGGCTAGTAGAAGGCAATCTGTCGGCAGGAGTTCCCTGGGTGACACATGTGACTCGTGTAATAACAACTGACGCCAGCCCTACGGGATGGGGGGCGCACATGGGTGACATCGTAGTTCAAGGGCTATGGGACCCTCAAACATCAGCTTCCTCCAATCAGAGAGAGTTAATGGCTATTGAGCTAGCAGTTAAAAAACTCCTCGTGTATCTACAGGGTCACCATGTCAAGATCCTCTCCGACAACCAGGTGGCAGTAGCCTACGTAAACCACCAGGGTGGAACACACTCCGAATCTCTGATGGAAGTAGCAGACCGCCTTCTCCAGACAGCAGAGAGCAATTTACTATCTTTAACTGCTCTACATTTAAAAGGGAAAGAAAACATAAAAGCGGACTTTCTAAGCCGCAACACGTTAAAACAAGGGGAATGGTCCCTGAACAGAGACATCTTCGGTCAGATTGTCCACATGTGGGGTCATCCAGACGTGGACCTGTTTGCCACCAGGGACAACAGAAAAACAAAAAAATTCTGTTCTCTGAATCCCAGGGAGAATCCGTTGGCAGTGGACGCCTTCTTGATCAAATGGGACTTCCGTTTGGCTTATGCGTTTCCCCCGCTGGGCCTATTACCTCTTGTGGTCAGGAAAATAAGGGAGGACCGAGCAAGGGTCATACTGGTCGCCCCTTTCTGGCCCAAGAGAGCTTGGTTCGCGTGGCTCAGGACCATGTCGGTGGAAGACCCCTGGGTACTTCCGGACATTCCCAATTTACTCCATCAAGGTCCGATCACCCATCCGCAGGTGAAGGGGCTCCATTTGACGGCATGGTGTTTGAGAGGTCATTATTAAAAAACAGAGGTTTTTCCCCAAACTTAATTGATACCCTTATGAAGAGTAGAAAAAATATAACAACAAAGATCTACTCTAGAACCTGGAGGAAGTTCTTGGCCTCTTCAGATTTCAGAATTGAAGAAGGGTTACCAATTAACCAAATTTTAGAATTCCTGCAGAAAGGGTTAGTTAAACCTATCCACGAGTACACTAAAAGTACAAGTCTCAGCCCTGGGGGCCCTGTTTTCTTGTAACGTTGCTAATAACTATTGGGTATCAAGGTTTATAAAAGCTTCCAGCAGAGCTAGACCTATACACAAGAACAGGTCGGTACCTTGGGATCTCAACCTAGTCCTGTCAGCCTTGACTAGAGAACCGTTTGAGCCCTTACATTCTGCTTCAATTAAATTATTGTCCCTCAAGACAGCGTTCTTGGTAGCGATAACATCTGCTCGTAGAGTAGGGGACATTCAAGCGCTCTCTAGACTCTCCCCATATACAGAGTTTTTACAGGACAGAGTAGTCCTAAAACCGGACCCCGCCTATTTGCCAAAAGTCGCCTCACATTTTCACAGATCACAGGAGATAGTGTTACCATCATTTCTCCCTAACCCCTCTAACGCCAAAGAAGAACTACTCCATACATTAGATGTTAGGAGATGCCTGTTAGAATACATCACAGTCACTAACGCTTGGAAGAGAGAGGATGCGTTATTTTTATCCTTCCAAGGTCCTAGGAAAGGGCTTAGAGTTTCGAAGTTCACACTAGCGAAGTGGATTAGGGAGGCTATCTCTCTGGCTTATACTGCAGGTGGAGGTCCGGCTCCGCAGAATCTGAGGGCGCATTCCACCAGGGCCATGGCTACATCCTGGGCGGAAAGATCTGGAGTATCAATCGACCAGATATGTAAGGCAGCTACGTGGTCGTCCCCTTCCACCTTTTTCAAGCACTATCGGTTGGACTTGGGGTGCTCCTCTGATCTCACCTTCGGGTTAAGGGTGCTGCAGGCTATAGTCCCTCCCTAAGGTAGTTTTACATCTCTGTAATTCTCTCGTAGTGCTGTCATGGGAGTCCGAATAAAGCATTAAGCTACTTACGGGTAGCTGCGTTTTTCGGAGGCCCATGACAGCACCCTTAGTTCCCTCCCTATTCACGGGGGGTTGCACTTCCTATAATGTATATAATGAGATATATATAGATCTCACGTGTGGTATTTGTATTGGATTAGTTTTGTATATAAACTGTATATAATATTTGTGTGCTACTAACCGCGGTAGTCCTCTCAGGCTCTAATATACAACTGATGCATAGGGAGAGGTGCCGCCCTTTTGTATCTCTGTAGGTTTCCTGTTCCTGAAGGGCGGATCCCCTCTCTCGTAGTGCTGTCATGGGCCTCCGAAAAACGCAGCTACCCGTAAGTAGCTTAATGCTTTTTCTGTTGTCTCCTGTGTGTGGAGATACGTTTTGTTGGTTTTCATCCCCAGTAAAGATGTTCTGCAGGGTCGTTCCCTCTGTAGTGAATGTCCTGTTACTAGGCAGCCGCTGGCACTGGATTGGCATTGCCTAACATGGTGGTTGCAGAAATGATTCTTCAGGGTGTCTGATGGGCTCTAATGAATACCGTAATCACAGTGGGCTAATTTAATTTTAGAGGAATTTCTCGCTAACATTTGGGCTGGGTATCATAGTGCTGCTGTTGTTCATCTAAATCCAGCAAGTCACGTGTTATTGCTTCCTTGGAAATTGTGCTCCGATCACTGGTGTGATTGATTACTTGTACTGGTGTCTGCAGGATCGGGAAATAAGAGAAGAGCATTCAGCGAGCAAACAATTGCTCCATTATAGCGCTGACATCAAGCTGAATCCTGAAGACATTCCCTGCACCCCTTAGAGAGGTTGTTAGGTAGTGGGAGGACATCTTTGGTGATGTATAGCTTTCATTACCGTTATATACTGCAAAGAGTCAGCAGATGTGAAATCTGTTTATATTTATTATATATCTGATCAGGGATTATCCTCATCTGGTGAATTTGTCGTAAGTCCAAAGAGGAAAGCTGATAGTCACAGGACGGCCTGTTCTACTTTTATTCTGCCATACAGTGCACTGCAAAACATCCGCTCTAGAACAAGTCTTCTCAAATAGTGTTACAGATGTTAGAGAGGCGGTCAGCACGATTTTATAATGTAGCGTACACACATGGCTATAATGGCGCTGTGACACAGATTAATTTGATACTTTTGGTGAGGAAATCAACTTTGTGGTTCTTCTTTAATCACCATTTTAATTTTTATGCAAATTAGATTCTAGTGCACAGGGGCCGGACTGTACAGGGGGTCTTCTCCATGTCTGTGATTTCCCAGCCCCTCTCACTGTCTCCATTTTGCCTCATTTGTTTGACATCTCAGCAGTGACCTGTCATTCAAAGACTGGAGGCAGCAGAGGAGCCGAGGAATCACAGAAAGGGAGAAGACAAAGTGCACAGTCTGGCCCCTGTGCACCGAAATCTAATTGGTGTTAAAAGAAGAACCACAAATCGGATTTATTCACCAAATGTATCGAATTAATCTGTGTCACAGCGCCATTCCAGCCATTTCTTTACTATACATAGCTGTTGACACTGGATCCACCAATCACAATAGGTGAGATCACAGCTGACCATGCTCCCCCTCTCTTCACCATGACCTTTGCACACGCTCATTAGATGTTTCAATATAAAACATGGGCTGGGAGTCTGATCATTGTGGCTAATGTGCATGTGTTATTTCCTGAACCTACAGAAAGTTATTGTCTAAAGGAGGGAGCCGCACCAGGCTCACTGTGGTGTTGCAGCCTGAACCCCTGTTTTGGGGACTGGTGGTGGTCAGTGTAGTGGGACTCTATGCCAACAGACACTTATCTATCCCGCAAATAGGTGACAAGTACTACTGATGAGCGCAAGTGCTTGTTACTAGAGCGTGCCGAGGGTGCTCTGGAATGCACTGAATAATGCGGGTGCTCGAGTATGATGTTAGCGCCCCCGCATGTTTTGCAGATGTTAAGACTGCCACAAAATATGGGGATTGCCTGCGTTTTGTATCAACCGCGAAACAGGCGGCTGCACGGACTCTTAACATCTCACTCGAGCACCCGCTGGACTCTTTCGCCGAGCCTCCCTGCCAATAATTGTAGATTTGAGGTGTTAAAGACCCAAATAATCATACAGACATTGCCGACAGGCAGGGGTACACCGCTTTATTGCAAGAAATGGTTGTCAAGCAAACAACCCAGTTGTCGGACGTGACTCAACTAAGCAGTCTTGCAGAAAAGAGAAAGCCAAGGTTCACCTTCAGAAACCATGGTATTTTCTGTGATGGGGCTATGATATTAATATTTTTTTCTTAAAGTTTCTCCAATAGAGACATTTTTAAATACTGATCCTTGGACACTGTTGCTTCTCCCAACCACATGGTAGACCTGGTGAGCTTTTGAAGATTTAAGATAATGGGACTTTTGGTCAATTAATGTTTTAAAAGTAGATGCTGATCACTCCTGCTTTTGAGAAATCTTTCCATATCGTCCCGATAATCGGTCATTATTCTCCATTGCTCAAGAATTATGGTGTAGAAGAAATAGTGCTTGGGTCTTGGTCAGAGATTAGACCCCTGGGTGGGACATCTGGTGGGTGCGTTATACGATGATAGTGATTTCAGCACTGGGGAGGCTGGCGATGCAGATACGGTATATACCTATAATAAGCTTTTATACCTTTCCGCTTCTTTCATATTACAGGACGACATTATTCCAGTAATTGTTCTATCCCTTTATTCATGTTGACATTTAGAACTACTAATTTGTTTATCGCGCCTCGTTGTGGTCTTATTACATATTTATGTAGTTAAATACGCTGATCTTCAGAACATGGCGAACTAAAAATGTTTATGCCCTATTTTATGGCTTAACCTTTCAGCACCAGGAGGTGGCTAATTAGCCGGAGATGGGCCCTGGAGTCCTACTATTTTTATCTTCCCGTGAAGTTGCTATTGATTAATGCACCCTTGGAAAAAAAAGGAATATACACCTTACAATTCAGTGGAAATACTGCATATTGCTCAGGCTGCGTGTAATCTAATCGTCCCGAGAACTAATGGGCCGTTTCCTACCGTAGTCTTGATTCCTACCTTTATTCTCATAGGTAAACCCAAAAAATTTGAGCCAGATCAGTGCAATGCATATGTGTGTGCGTTCACACTGTGGCCATTTAACAAAAAGAACCTAAGATCAAAATAAAATGAGCAAATACCCTGCAGTAAATAATTGGCAATAGTGCATATAAATAACAGAGTACTTTGTTTAACATTGTATTGATAAATTAAAAAAAAACGTAAACGCCATCGCACCACGACAAGGTGACACCTGTGAATATTTTGGTTCTGTTACTTATTCTGGGTAGAAATAATATAATTTGCAATGGTGTAAATTCTCTGGGGGAATATACTACGAATGTTCTGTCCTTGCTCCCGGTTTTAAGGAATTTTTCCTACAATAGACATTTCGGGGAATGCTGTATAGTGACTTCACCCATGTGAATTACCAGTAACCCCAATGTTTCCCTATGTGGGAATTGTGTGGTTATTAGTGTGAATCTTGCCTAACGAACACTGCCGCATGTGTAAGTGATGGGAATACCAAATGTGACCATGGAGCTATAGGATTATTGTGTAAGGCCTAATTATTTTTTTAACATTTGGTGCCTGACCTCAGGGGTAGACCTGAACACATCGTCGTAACACATTAATTAATGCCTTTGAGAGATACAGTGATGGATTCTGCCCCTACTGTCAGGATCAGAGTCTCAATGGTCAGATGATCCCCTAAATATATGGTTTGTGAGCTTGTGTAATGGCTAGACAGTAGTGATGAGCGAGCGTGCTGGGATAAGGTGTTATCTGCGCATGCTCGGGTGCTAACCAAGTGACTTCGGTGTGCTTGAAAAATATGTTCACGTCCCCGCACCTGCATGTCTCATGGCTGTACAACAGCGGCAACACATGCAGGAATTGCCTAAGAATCACCAACAGCCGTGAGACATGCAGGTGCGGGGACTCAGACATATTTTTTGAGCACGCCTAAGACACTTGGTTAGCACTTGAACATGCTCGGCTACCACCATTATCGCAGCACGTTCACGCATCACTAGTAGACAGTAAGGAATTTTACACAAATCGGCCGTAACACTAAAGCTATTGATAAACTGAATATTTCCATAAGGCACCTGCCAAGGTGTGGAATATGTCAGCCAGCATGTGGTCATTGCTGAAGGTTAGAACCTGCAGGACGGTGCCAGTAAGCACAGTGTCCTCACTCTACCGGCTCCATGACGGACAGACTACCCTGCCACATGTGGGTGTGTTGTGTAGGATAAGGTGCAGGCGGAGTGGCTGTAACAGCTCCCTGCACTGCCCCAATTACTGCAAACAAGCGGCTGCAGGGAGAACATAACTTCATTTTCTCCCTGCAGCCGCACTTCCAGTTAGACTGCTTCACATGTTAACATTGTATTTACCTGCAGTTTACCCCTATGGATGAAAGTACAGTTTCGGTTTTTTTGTATTTTCCCCCCTCTGATAAGTTCCCTTTCAGGGCAAGCACATAGTGCTATGCTTTCACTGTGGGTAAAGGACTGATGAAGGGTAAGCAATAGCAGTTTAATGATCTGCGTAATCATGCTGGCAGACTGGGCACTGCTTACTGGGACTGATGGTGGAGGGGGAATGGGAATTTTCATTTTAGATTTTCGGTATTTTTTTTCTTTATAAGAACATTGTAAGTTGTCACGTTGCTCCTATAATGTAATTTGTACTAGAAGATATCGCAGTCGGATGTCAGCATGAAGAAGTGACTGCTGTAGACGTAATGTAAAATCTATTTTAACACTTTTCCCATTTTGCTGATGTTAATAACTTAAAAGCTACAGAACATAATGAAAAGAAAATATATGCCAAACGGATTTGTAATTGGACGCCGAGCCGTACATAATAAATGACAATCTGCTCTCCCGTGGGTTAGAAATTACTGGGGAAAATGTCACAATGTGCTTGTCTGGTGAAAAAGTGCTTTGTAAAGTTCAAGACGCTGTTTACGTTTTCTTGCATCTTTCCCAATCTGACATTTCCTTAATGCGTTTTTACATTGGAAGCATTTGTTACGACACATGGCGTTAATTAAATATGTAATGTTTTGATTATTGGGTAATAATCACTTTGTTGCGACCATTAAAAGTGACACTGGAAAAGTCCTGTATAATGGATGCTCTAAGAAGAATTGCATTATTATACTAGCTAAAATTATAATGCACCGATTATTAATTTACCCATAGTGATCTATGACTGCAGACTTAAAGGGATAGCCACAGGATATGCCGGAAGTTTCTGGTAGGGTTGGGTC
This sequence comes from Ranitomeya variabilis, assembly GCF_051348905.1. Classification (NCBI taxonomy): domain Eukaryota; kingdom Metazoa; phylum Chordata; class Amphibia; order Anura; family Dendrobatidae; genus Ranitomeya; species Ranitomeya variabilis. The sequence continues at coordinate 62,995,506 of NC_135239.1, read as the reverse complement.
CGATTGGTGGAAGCCATATCTAACCCAAAATACGAAACGATCTTGTGTCGGTGGGAATGGAGAGCTGAGCGGGCATGATGGCGTACCTGGGGCTCCCATAGAGGCGAATACAGAGAACTGCTTTGTGCACCCATTTCCATTCCTGGCGATAAGAGATGGGGCCACATTTATGGCACATCCTGTGCACAGACTGCCCAAAAGGTAACCTGCAAAGTACAGAGATAAATATTACATATTGGCGTTTCGCCTATGCACCCATAATCGCAGCTTATGGGGGTAGGACATAGAGAATTACCCATTTAAAGGGGTAAGCTACAATATATCAGTGGTGGTTGGCTTGAACCATTGTAAAATCAGACTTCAGTTGCAAATGGACTTCTCCATAATTATAAGCGGACTCCCGACTTGCTGATAAGTGCTTTCTATAATTGGGGTCCTCCTTCTTCCTAGCGGTCGGTGACCTCCTACTTTGTCTTATATCACTATAGCTGTGCCCACCTTTGGTCATTCTGTGGCTATAGCACGTAAAGCGGCAAGATGTTGGGGTGAAATGTGGAAATAACTCAGGATTTAGTACTAATTAGTGGATTTACTATGATTTTCATTGAAATATTGGTCACTGGCATTTTGAGGATATAGATGGGTCGTCTAAAACTTTGCTTTTTTGTGTGAAGGCACAGAGTCGTTTGACCGAGAGATTTCAGTAATTTCCATGGGTGTAATGATTCCTTGCCTGTGCAATCAGCATTTGGAAACCAATTCTCCCATTGATTGTAGCTGATCACTCTGCACTTTCCCAGAGGATAAGTCTGCTAAACGTGCGTCTGTTGTAATAACTCGGAACTGGAGAGTTATACGTGAAACAGTAGCCTGGGGACACAAGAAGGTTTAACACTTAGCTCCTAAAATTAAACAGCCGCCATAATCAGGGGTCCACTGGCATTATCTGCAGACATTTCCCTACAATGTTCACATGACCCTACAACAGAATATAACTCCAAGTAAATCAAACTTCTGTGAAATCAAACTGTCCACTTAGGAAGCAACACTGATTGACAATCAATTTCACATGCTGTTGTGCAAATGGAATAGACAACAGATAGAAATTATTGGCAATTATCAAGACACACTCAATAAAGGAGTGGTTCTGCAGGTGGGGACCACAGACCACATCTCAGTACCAATGCTTTCTGGGTGATGTTTTGGTCACTTTTGAATGTTGGTTGTGCTTTCACACTTTTGGTAGAATGACACGGACTCTACAACCCACACAAGTGGCTCAGGTAGTGCAGCTCATCCAGGATGGCACATCAATGCGAGCTGTGGCAAGAAGGTTTGCTGTTTCTGTCAGCATAGTGTCCAGAGGCTGGAGGCGCTACCAGGAGACAAGCCAGTACACCAGGAGACGTGGAGGGGGCCGTAGGAGGGCAACAACCCAGCAGCAGGACCGCTACCTCCGCCTTTGTGCAAGGAGGAACAGGAGGAGCACTGCCAGAGCCCTGCAAAATGACCTCCAGCAGGCCACAAATGTGCATGTGTCTGCACAAACGGTTAGAAACTGACTCCATGAGGATGGTCTGAGTGCCCGACGTCCACAGATGGGGGTTGTGCTCACAGCCCAACACCGTGCAGTACGCTTGTCATTTGCCACAGAACACCAGGATTGGCAAATTCGCCACTGGCGCCCTGTACTCTTCACGGATGAAAGCAGGTTCACACTGAGCACATGTGACAGTCTGGAGACGCCGTGGAGAGCGATCTGCTGCATGTAACATCCTTCAGCATGACTGGTTCGGCAGTGGGTCAGTAATGGTGTGGGGTGACATTTCTTTGGAGGGCCTCACAGCCCTCCATGTGCTCGCCAGAGGTAGCCTGACTGCCATTAGGTACCGAGATGAAATCCTCAGACCCCTTGTGAGACCATATGCTGGTGCGGTTGGCCCTGGGTTCCTCCTAATGCAGGACAATGCCTGACCTCATGTGGCTGGAGTGTGTCAGCAGTTCCAGCAAGATGAAGGCATTGAAGCTATGGACTGCCCCCCCCCCCCCCCCTGTTTCCCAGACCTGAATCCGATTGAACACATCTGGTACATCATGTCTCGCACCATCCACCAACGTCACATTGCACCACAGACTGTCCAGGAGTTGGCGGATGCTTTAATCCTGGTCTGGGAGGACATCCCTCAGGAGACCATCTGCTGCCTCATCAGGAGCATGCCCGGACGTTGTTGGAAGGTCATACAGGCACGTGGAGGCCACACACGCTACTGAGCATCATTTCCTTGTCTTGAGGCCTTTCCACTGACGTTGGATCAGCCTGTAACTTCATTTTCCACTTTGTTTTTGAGCATCATTCCAACTCCAGACCTCCCCTCCGTGGGATATTAGTTGTGATTTTACATTGATCATTTTTATGTTTTATTGTTCTCAATACATTCCACTATGTAATGAATAAAGATTTACAACTGAAATATTTCATTCAGTGATATTTAGGATGTGAGATTTTAGTGTTCCCTTTATTTTTTTGAGCAGTGTATATTTATTATTAACTTTTCACTATCCAACTTGCCTATCACAGAGGGTCCAACCATTGTATATGGAAATGTCAGAGGACGCCAATCGCTGTGTTTGGACATCGCATATACAGTCAATGGTGCGGAGGCTCTTCAGGAAGCAGTTGCAGAGCCCAAATCTTGGAGTATGAGCCCTGATCTCTGTTGCTGGGGGTCCGACCACTATACTTTTGGATAAGGGACTAACTTGTTTCTCAGGGAATAACCCTTTTAAGGTGGTAAATGAATTATAGATGGAGAAATTAGTTTTGGAACAACACAATATCTAATGCACATTGGTAAAGCCTGGAGATGCTTGTCCATTGGGACCGAGTGTTGCGCGTGGCTTGTTGCACTAAATGCCTCTCCAATGAATTGTTTTTCATTTTGCAAAGTGTGGCATTGAATCCCAAGAGGGGATTATGTTTAGACAGTATATTTAGCGATGGAGTAATAGCTTTGTTGATTTCTTGTCAACGGTAAACCTTATTACGTGCCCATATGTACACTATAATTAAAAGAATATTCCCGTCTTTATGGAAAAAAAGCAAACAAAACAATTTGATTCCAGCTAAGAATGTTTCTTCAGAAAATTAACTATTGTGTAAGTCAGATTTTAGGGAAAATGATTAAGGATATGTGCACACGTTGCGGATTTGGCTGCGGATTCGCAGCGGATCTGCAGCTGTTTTCCGTGCGTTGTACAGTAGCATGTAAAGCTATGGAAAACCAAACCCTCTGTGCACATGCTACGGATAATTCAGCGCAGATTTGCTGCGTTTTTTTTCCCCGCAGCATGTCAATTCTTTATGCGGATTCCGCTGCGTTTTACACCTATTCCTTAAAAGGAATCTGCAGGTGTAAAACCGCAGGTGGAATCCGCACAAAAACTGCGGTAAATCCACAAGTAATCCGCAGGTAAAACAGGACGTTTTACCTGCGGATTTTTCTCAATCTGCTCGGAAAAATCCGCAACAAATCCGCACTGTGTGCACATAGCCTAAAACTTTTTTTTCAACTATCCATATCAGTATTGTATTAAAAAAAAAAAAAAAAGTAAGCATAAATCATGCAATTCTGACTCTTGAAGTTACTTGTACAGAACAGGATCTAGGAGTCTAGTAACAGCATCTGTCTCAGACAAGATCACTATGAAAGGTAACACCTCCATATAAAGTGGATGGCACAGAAATCACCATTCACAATAGATAATGGTCACAGCTCACCTCCTCCCCTTTTCTTCACAATGATTTGTGACTAGATCAGAGCATTATAATAATATAATCTCTTTATTTCCTATCTATTCTGTATAACTCACTATAACTATTGTAGCCCACATCAATGTGGCTTGTAGGTTTAGTGGCCATATAAACATTTGCAATTCTCACCTGACCACTGGGTCCATTACTAGAAACGTGCATATATATGTATGCAAAGTGAATGAACAAGAGAGAAATCTAAATCTAATCAATATTTGGTGTGCGCTCCCTTTGCATTTATAACAGCATCATTTCTTCTTGGTACTTGCACACAGGTTTTTGTAAGAACTCTGCAGGTAGGATGTTCCAAACCTCTTGTAGAGCTAACCACAGATCTTCTGTGGATGTCGCTTGCACAAATCTGTCTCTTCATGGTATACCCCAGACTGACTTGATGTTGAGGTCAGGGCTCTGTGCAGAGCCTTTTCATCACTTCCAGGTCTCCTTGTTGTCCTTTACACTGAAGATTGTTCTTAATGACATTGCCTGTATGCTGTGGTCAGTGTCATGTTGACGCCATTAATCCTGACCAAATCCCCAATTCTGTTTATTGAAATGCATCCCCAAACTTGCAAGCAACTTCCCCCATGCTTCACTGTTACCTGCAGACCCTCATTATTACTATACGGCTCTCCAGACCTTCCCCAAACAAGCTGCCTTCTATTGCAGCCAGACATTTCACATGCAGTCCAGATCACCTGCTGCCATCTTTCTGCTCCCCGGTTCCTATGTTTTTGTGAATAGTTGAGTAGCTTGTCCTTCCAAATGTATTGGGGGTTTTTGGCCACAATTCTTGCATGAGGATTACATCTGTCCAGGTTTCTCCAAACAGTGGATGGGTGTTGCTGTGTCCCACTGGTTGCTGCCAGTTTAATCTGATGACTGCTGGATACCTCACGATTTCCAACCAAAGTAAACATGTTGTGTATTCCATCTGCTGATTTTGTATTCTACAATCTCCATAATACTAATTTTTGCTATTTGCTACATATGAATCCTGACAAAACGGCGGGCCAGCCATTGCTACCATTTTGCTTAAAAGTAGATTGCCAGGCAAACCATAATACCGTACCACTCACCTGTCCTTTGCATGTTTTCCCATTTTGGCCTCTTTACTCCAGGCCAGGACTTCCAGTACGACTAGGCCTCTGACGTCTGTGTGCGCCTTGCCGTTGTTGTGCATGTAATGACGCATGGAGCGCAGGGACATCAGAGGCCTAGTTGTGCTGAAAATCCTGGCCTGTAGTGAAGAGACCGAAGGGTAAAAGAGGTGCTGAAGACTAGTCGACTGGACAATTGAGCGGTGAGGTTTTTAATTTTTAATTTTTTTACATCCTACATTTATTATGCTCTGGGGTCTTGAGAATAATAAGGAACACTCAATTCATATCAAATAACTTCACATGGATTTTACAGCTAAAGTCAATTCGTAGAGAAGTTCCTCAATACGAATTGAGTGTTCCTTATTATTCTCAAGACCCCAGAACATAATAAATGTAGGAGGTAAAAAAAAATAAAAACAGTTAAATGCCTCACCGCTCGCTTGTCTTGTCCACCGGACTTCAGCACCTCATCTTTTCCCCTTCCCTCACATCCTCTTCAGCAGAGGTGTCAAACTGCATTCCTCGAGGGCCGCCAACAGGTCATGTTTTCAGGATTTCCTTGTATTGCACAGGTGATAATTTAATCACCTGCACAGAATGATTCCAGCACCTTGTGGAATGCTAAGGAAATCCTGAAAACATGACCTGTTAGCGGCCCTCGAGGAATGCAGTTTGACACCTGCTCTTCAGGATCTTCACTCCAGGCCAGGACTTCCAGAACGACTAGGCCTCTGACATCTGTGTGCCTTACCATCGCATGTAGTGACGCGCATTGCCCAAGTGATGACATGGTGTTCAAAGATATCAGAGGCCTAGTTGTGCTGAAAGTCCTGGTACAGGGGGAAGAGGGAAAGAGGAGGTGCTGAAGACCGGACAGCTGAGGTGAGGAGGTTTTTTTGGTTTTTTTTGTTGTTTTTTTATTCTTCATTTAGTATTCAATGGGGTCTTGTGAATAATAAGGAACCCTCAATTCATGTTGAATAATTTCACTGCAAATTGAATTTCCCTGTAAAATCCATGTGATTTGTTGAATTTGATGATCCATTTATATCTAATACAAATACTTTAAGGCATGTCAGAAAATGTGTTCTATCGGGAGATTTGGGTTGTCTTTAAGCTACCGGTATTAATATTGGTCTAACGCACAAGCCAATTATCGCAGGATTGTCCAGCCTAGTTGTGTGTGCCCTACTCTAATCTCTACTCAAGTGTATACCTTGCCAGTGTTACTGATATGCCTCCATATTTCTGTATTTCAGAGAGGGCCATCGCACGCCATGAAGTCCGGGAAATAGAACAGCGCCATTCCATGGATGGATCCCGACAAGACATTCCGCTCGATGAAGATGACGACATTTTGATTATTTATAATAGAGTTCCCAAGACTGCCAGCACTTCATTCACAAACATTGCCTATGACCTGTGTGCAAAAAACAAATATCACGTTCTTCACATTAACACAACCAAAAATAACCCTGTGATGTCTCTTCAAGACCAGGTAAGAATATTCGGCGACCACGAGACTTCACACTGTATCTTCTTTTTTCGTGACTTTTTGAGCATGTTGGTCAGACTTGTGGTCTTGCGTCATACGTATCGGTGGTGGGAAATCTTGGTGTAGCTAGTCTGTGGATGAGAACTTAAGGCCTGGAAGTCTTTCTCATAAAGCTGATTATAGTGATCGTTGTTACTGCTCTGCCTTAAGAAGTCTGATGATTTCCTGGCAGAGCAAAGCCGCTCTGGAGAGTTTTGTTCTTCATTATGCACTGTAGGGGACATTCACGAACACTGCTCTATATATAGTTGTTCGATGGAGGTATTGCCAAAGCAACCGGTTTCTGCATGTCATTTTATAGTAGAGTTTGCAAATTAAAAGCAAATTGTAAGAATGTCTCCACCCTCTGTGCAGAAATCAGAAGAGCAGTATATAGAAATATATAGTTACTGGAGGAGCTGGGTAAGTCCCCATGTTACGGGACCTCGCTTATGATTGTTGAATGTGGGGGTCTTCCTTACTGCCATTCTTGTATGCAAGGTTCCTGGTACATATCCATTATATACATTGAACATGTGAAAAGCTTACTGTGTTGAGTTGGTGCAAATCAATTCACAGGACCCTGGTCCATCGGCCATACCAGTAATCTGTAGTCAGTGGACTGGAGCGTTGGGAACAATCTCTTGCCTCCAGACATCCTTGACTCTACTTCATTTCAGGCCGGCAAATAAAAATAAGTTGTTACAGCTAATCGGAAGAGGCGCCGAGTGTGCCTGTAGGTAGGAGGAGGTTCCCAGTGCTTCCGCATAGTCGCTACGGATAGACGTGACCAACAGACTTGGTCCTTTGATTCAAGACTCAACAAATTTATCAGAGTTATCTATGAAGGGATGATTGCGGTATCTGGTGATGATGCACCTTCCAACTACCAGGTAAAGTTTTGGGCCAAATGGTTTAAATGGTGTACGAAATCGATTGAAGATGACTCCCGTTCAAAGTGACCTGTGAAAGCAACTTCAGAGAAAATGTGCCGTAAAGTGGAGGCCATGATTTTGAAAGATTGTCAGATCAAAGTCCGTGTTGTAGCTCATGAATTGGGCGTCTTTCAGTTAGCACGATTCCAGTATAATTGATGATGTTAAGAGTAGATCTATGAACGTTGTGGCAATTTGGGTTTCTGAAAAAAAAAAAATACTAGAATATCCTTAACACAGAATACAAGTCCACAGCCCCCCTGTTAATGAGATCATTTAGGGGGAGGAGGTGGTTGTTTAGCCAGTTGCGAATGTTTTGGATAGTTGTTGGGAACATAGAATCTGGATTTGCATGTTTTAAGTTGAAGAGAATGTCATGTCTGAAAATGACTCCAATCTTTATTATTTTTTCCCTACTTTTTATATTTTTTCATATAATTGAAGTTCTTTATCACCAGTAGATGTATAAAATCAGATCCATTCGTCAGTGGCATATCTCTTCCCTCTCACTGCACAGTGACCTCTGCGCAGATCACAGAGCATGCCTAGAACTCTCACCTAGACAGTTCCACTACTAGGAGACCCCCATGCTATTACTGTGGTGTTGGCACCCTCTCTCCTGGGGTTCCGTGCTGTTGTTGTGACGCCAGCGCCCAATTAGTGCTGGCGTCACTGTCACCGCCTTCAGACAAACATGAAGAGGAAGTCCAGGCTGCAGCTAATCCCGGACTTCCTCTTTATACTCAATTCGACAGGAGGTGGGGACCGTGACGCCAGCGCTGATTTGGGCACCGGTGTCACAACAACAGCACGGGAGCCCCGGGAGACAGAGTGCTGACACGTTAGGACTGGCGCCAGCAGGAGAGGGGAGCATAGGCTTTATTATAGGGGCCAAGCGAGGGGTATGAGAAGAGGTTGTCCAAGTAGTGGACAACTTCCTTACCATCTCCATTACTTCTTATGGGCCTTGTAGCTCCTGTATCTCTGAAAGCCGCTCAGGCGATATCACATTCCCTCCATAATCCTGTCTAGAAAACAACACTTGGATAAGAGGAATTTGTGTCCGTGTCCAGTGCTTATAAAGCAATATGTGATGCATACAGTTTCATCCCAAGCTGGAAGGTCAGGGCTGAGTTGGGATATTTGGGCTAAATGCAGTATCTCTCCTTTGTCTCAAAGTGATGATATGAAGGTTCTTTTTTTTTTTTTTAGTCGTCTTCACATTCTGGACCTTAGACTTGAAAAGTACAGTGGTCACCAGTTTCTATATAGATTTTGTGGGTGTCCCTGCCCCTGCAGGGACCTTTTTTTGCAGTCCTTAGTGATCAGTTTCAGACCAGTAGCAGCAGCATTTCTATTCCGAGAATAAAGAATCCGATATTTTCTGGTCCGATCTTTTTTTTTTTCCCTGACCTGCCATTATCTAAGGAGGAGTATCAAAAGACCCCCTAAGCGCTTCACATAATCCTGCCGAAACCTGGTTGAGCTAGCGTTTCTCTAATATCTTTCGTAGATCACATCTGTCCACCATCTGTGTGAGGCCACATTTGGTTCGTTGTTTTCCAATCTGCTGATTTGATCGATGTAAATCCAAATGTAAGAGCAATTTATTTTTTTTTTTTTAAGATTTTAATGGCCTCTTCTTGCTCCCACCATAACCTATCCTACTGTTTTATAACAATTGTCAGTACCCCGGGCGCATTCTCCTGAGCCGTCTGATCACTTGTATGGGAATGCATCATCCAATCAGATTATTATCAATCTTCTCCTTTTGAGCGGATGGTTTGCAATCATCAGCGGGTACAACATGAAGCCCCGCGTGTCATTGTGCGGCATTATGTGTGATTCTGTAAATTCAGAACAACACTTCTATCTCGCCGTCAGCATCAGTGGCACGCATGTTCCCCACAGAGGAGAAACCCCTTTGGTGGAATTGGTTAATTAACACTTTTTGTTAAGATTCTGGTAGCAGCGTGATATTAATTGTTAATTGCAGCACTCGGATTGGAAAGGTGTTGGGTTCTCGGCACAATCTCCGTGGCTGCGGTTATTCCTGAATATCTGCACAATTGATATGCCAAAATATGCAACGTTATTATATTAAAATGAATCAAACTGTCAGCGGTTTATGCGTCGAATACAATTGTAATACATCATTGTGTCAGGTGCTGCGAGGTTACCAGCAAGTCAGCAGCACATTGGGCACTGCTACGTATTTTTTTTTCTCTTCCTTTTTTTTCTTCCTCTGATTTAAAAGGAGATGTGCATTCATATTGGTTATTAAATATCTGGACATGGGGGCAGTTATATTAAGGACCCTCAGAGTTTCTCCTTTTTAAAGGGAATCTGTCACCAAGTTTTTGCCCCTAAATCTGAGAGCAGCATAAGGTAGAGGCAGAGACTCTGATTCCAATGACGTTTCACTTACTGGGCTGCTTGCTGTAGTTTTGTATAAAATCCATTTTATCCAGAGGAGATTATCATTAGAAGACTAGTAAACCTGCTGCCAGGTAGTCCTCCGTATTCATGAGCTCTGTGTAACCCCGCCCCCTCCACTGATTGGCAGCTTTACACAGAAATCTGCCAATCAGTGGTGTGGGCGGGGTTATACAGAGCTCAGCATTCAGTGAACTGGTAGGTCTGCAGCAGATAAAATGGTGATTTTTAACTAAACAGAAGCAAACAGCCCAGTAAGTGATATATCACTGGAATCGGGGTCTCTCCCCCTACATCATGCTGCTCTCAGATAGGATAGCAAAAACAAGGTGACAGAGTCCCTTTAAGGACACGATTGCTCAGTGTGGCACAATTCAAGCAGTATACTGAGCCCCCACTATTCCTGTTTCATACTATATTTAATAGTACATTTTGTACACTATATTCCTAGTCTGCTGACTCTGCCACAATTATTTTTTTGAGGAAGAATTTCCACAAAAAAAATCACTGTCAGTCATTTGTCTGGATTCCCATTTCTTCCCGTGGTTCCGTATTGTATTTTCCTTGAGGTACAGAATATTGCTAGAAGTCTATGTTCCTATAGCGCTCGCCGTGCCTTGTACCTAATCATTCCCTATGACAGTAGACAAGGGAGCAGATATTGCTGGAGTACGTGGGCACAATGTGCAAAAAAAAGCTATTTTCCATGTATCTTTCTCCACAGGGGCCGTCTGTGCTGCCGCAGATTTTAATATGCAGCCTAATCCAGAAAGACTTTACAATATGAAAGTAATTGCTCATGTAACGCCCCTGCTGCACTACACTCGTACATGTGGAGTTTGTTCCTTTTCATGCAAATGGAAGGATTTGTTCAGCTTTATATTTTGCTTCAGGTCTGCGGGGACGCTCCCGATGATGAATTTATGAATATTGGAGGAAATTGCATAAATAGCAGTCGCCTAATCCTCAGAAGCCCTCCCTGTAGTGCTGTAAAGTGAAGCGGAGAAGTTTGTTCTGTATTCACCGTATTGATAGGGCCGGATACTGGAATAATCACATCCGTATCTCACAGAAAATGGCGCTCTTTGTATAGGCAAATCAGAAGTGGCGCATAGGACTCTCCTCATCACACCCCCCTAAACAAATGCGTGACCATGTCACTCTGGTCACAGAGGGCCAGACATCGCTAGAATGGCACCAGCGTTTATTTTAATTGGGGTCCTGACTAGATTAAGTTGCGGTTGTCCAGTAGTGGGCAACCATTTCTTTAAAGGGGTTGCCTCATCGCCATTAAAGGGAACCTGACAGCTGATACATGCTACCCAATCCACGAGTAGTGTGTAAGAAACATACATGGCTGGAATCATAGTCCATGTCTGACACTGAAACGCTGCACCGTTTCCAGAAAAACATATTTTAAAAGCCAAGCTGCAAGAAGGGCTAGTCAGAAATGCAGACCCCCGGCGGCTTCTCCCTGCCCGCTCCTCTTGCGGGTATAGGAAGAAAGACCTGTCACTCCAGGGAGAAGCCGCCAGGGAGAAGCCGCCAGGGACCTACTTGTCAGACAAGCCTCCTAGGGGCTTTTAAAGTAACATAGTAACATAGTAAGGCCGAAAAAAGACATTTGTCCATCCAGTTCATCATAATAAATCCCCAGATCTACGTCCTTCTACAGAACCTAATAACTGTATGATACAATATTGTTCTGCTCCAGGAAGACATCCAGGCCTCTCTTGAACCCCTCGACTGAGTTCGCCATCACCACCTCCTCAGGCAAGCAATTCCAGATTCTCACTGCCCTAACAGTAAAGAATCCTCTTCTGTGTTGGTGGAAAAACCTTCTCTCCTCCAGACGCAAAGAATGCCCCCTTGTGCCCGTCACCTTCTTTGGTATAAACAGATCCTCAGCGAGATATTTGTATTGTCCCCTTATATACTCATAAAGTATGTTTTTCTCTAAAATGCTGTGGTGTTTCAGAGGCAAACATACAATGCCTTGAAAAAAGTATTCATGCCCCGTGAACCTTTCCACATTTTTTCACGTCGCACCCACAAATGTACAGTAAATATATTTTATTGGGATTTAATGCGATACCAACACTAAGTAGCAAGTATTTGTGAAGTGTAAAGGATATGATGCATGGTTTTCTAAATATATTTTAAGACTATAAATCTGAAACATGGAGCATGCATTTGTATTCAGCCCCCTGTAGTTTGGTACCCCTAAATAAAATCCTGAACTGCCTCCAGAAGTCACACAATTAGTACACTGAGTCCACCTATGTGTAATGCATTCTCAGTAAAACTACATCTGTTCTGTGAAGGCCTCAGAGGCTTGTTTGAGAACATTGGGGATCATGAAAACCAAGGAACACACCAGATAAGTCCGGTGTAAAGTTGTAGAGAAGAGTAAAGCACAGTTAGGTTATTAAAAAAAAAAAAGAAATAGCCCAAGCTCTGAATATCTCACAGAGCACTGAACAATACATCATACAAATTGTAAGGAGTATGGCACAACTGCAAACCTACCAGGACATGGCCGTCCACCTAAAGTGACATCGCAAGCTAGGAGAGCAGTAATTAGAGAAGCAGCCAAGGGGTCCACGGTCACTCTGGAGGCGCTGCAGAGAGTCACAGCTCAGGTGGAAGGAAGAATCTGTCCACAGAACAACCATTGGTTGTATACTCTACAAGTTTGGTGTTTATACAACACAGGTGAGAAGAAAGACATTTTAGAAAGCAAGCCATAAGAAGTTCTGTTTTCAAAAATCATGTAGGGGACACAGCTAGCATGTGGAAGAAGGTGCTCTGGTCACCTGAGACCAAAGTAGAACTTTTTGGCATAAATGCAAAACCCTAAGTGTGGTGGAAAACTAACACTGGAGATCACCCTGAAAATGCCATCCTCCCCTTCAAACATGGTGGTGGCAGCATCATTTTGTGGGGATGATTTTTTTTTCAGCAGAGACAGTAAAGCAGGTCAATGTTGATAGGAAAATGAATGGAAGTAAGTACAAGGCAATCTTGAAGAAAAACCTGTTAGAGGCTAATAAATAATAATCTTTATTTTTATATAGCGCTAACATATTCCGCAGCGCTTTACAGTTTTGCACACATTATCATCGCTGTCCCTGATGGGGCTCACAATCTAAATTCCCTATCAGTATGTCTTTGGAATGTGGGAGGAAACCGGAGAGCCCAGAGGAAACCCACGCAATCATTGGGAGAACATACAAACTCCTTGCAGACAATAAAGACTTGAGACTTGGGTGTAGATTCACCTTCCCACAGGACAACAACCCTAAACATACTGCCAGAGCTACAATGGATGGTTTAGATCAAAGCATATACACGTGTGTAAACGGCCCCAGTCACAGTCCAGACCTAAATCCGATTGAGAATCTGTGGCAAGACATGAAAATTGCTGTTCAAATGTCTCTATCCAATCTCACTGAGCGAGAGCAAGTGTGCAAGTAATGTGATTGCGCAGGAAGTGCATCACTAATCCCGCCCATCGACGCCTGTGTCACATGACCGTGGGTCGCCGATGGGTTGGCATGACAACCCGGGTCTGCAGCAGACCCCTGTGGTGGCCATTGCCGGATTGCTATGAGCGCTGCCCAGAGGTCGGCACCCATTGGAAGTCAGTATTTCTGCTACACACAGGCGATCTGATCATCACCTCTGTGTAGCAGAGGCGATCAGATTATCGCAGCTTCTAGTCTCCCATGCAGACTATTGAAGCAAGTGAAAAGTAAAAAAAATTTAAAAAATATAAAAAAAAAAAAAAATGTTCAAATCACCTCCAATTTGCCCCATTCAAACTAAAAGGAAAAAAAATATATACATATTTGGTATCGCCACGTTCAGAATTGCAAGATCTATCAAGATATAAAAATAATCCGATCAGTAAACGGCGTAGCGAAAAGAAGTCAATATGCCAGAATTAAGGATTTTTGGTCGCCGCAATTAAAATGCAATAACGGGCAATCAAAACACTGTATCTACACCAAAATGGTATCCATAAAACGTCAGCTCGGCACGCAAAAAATAAGCCATCACCAGTCCTAGATCACAGAAAGTTGGAGTTGCTCCTGGGCTTGGAAAATGACGCAATTTTTTTAAACAAATTTTGGAATTTTTTTTCACGACTTAAATAAAAATAGATCCTAGACATGTTTGGGGTCTATGAACTCGTAATGACCCAGAGAGTCATAATGACAGGTTAGTTTTAGCATTTGGTAAACATGGTAAAAAACAGTTGTGGAATTGCACCTTTTTTTTTTTTTTTTTGCAAATTCTTCACGCTTAGAATTTTTTTTTTTTTCCCCATTTTTCCAGCATACGATATGGAAAAACCAATTTGTGTTGTTCAAAAGTATAACTCGTCCTGCAAAAAACAAGCCCTCGCATGGCCATATTGATGGAAAAATAAAAAAAAGTTATGGCTCTGGGGAGCAAAAAAACAGGGACACGAAAATGAAAAATGGCTGCGGCGTGATAATTGTGGTTGGTAATGACTTTCCCCCACGACTTGCAGTAGAGCTCGGTGCCGAGCGCTCGGCGGTGGCCATTTTTAGCTTTCTATTATAGGTGATGAAATGCACTTGGGAATAGACCTCTCCATGAAGGGAGTCATATTGTTTATACACACGACTCGATACTCTCCAGATAATACGCCAGTGTCCGGGTCACCTTTCTAGAGCAAGAAATGGAAGTTTGACGACTCCGGCTTCATTCCTAACATTACAGGATGGCATAACAGTAACATAACAGGCGGCTCCAAAAAGTGTTCAGTTTTCTATGTACAACGACGCCACTTTATTTTTCTTCCTTAATTTCGATATAAAGATCAGAATGTCTCCATTTGTAAAGTAGGGAATATAAACGTGCCCCCCCCAGCGAAGAGGACTGGGTTCACTTTCCATCTAGTGGTTATAGACCGTGAATGTTCCTGACAAATGTATGGTACCTAGGGGAATCACAAGGTGTGCCAAAAGTTAGTGTCACCCCCCAATTATACTGAAAAACAATGTGGACGACTCCTTTGACTATAGGGGTAGCCTAAAAAAAAATATACTACAACGCCATATACAAGATTCTTTTCCTACGGGTCACCTGCAACTGTATAGTTATAGTTGTTATACTCGAAAACTAGAAGAAGTGTCCATCAAGGTTTCTTCCAGTCTAATATACATAATTAATTTCTACATTTCTTAAATGTACACAAACTGTGCACAGTAATCGGTGTTTAGGAAGCCACAGTTAATAGAAAAAAAGGAAAATGCAAAGAAAAAAAAATCTCAGGTATAGAAGAATGCCAAGGATTTAGGGTATGTGCAAATGTTCAGTATTTGCAACAGGAAAATCTGCTGCAATTACTGATATTGTTGTGTATAAAATCCATGCTATTTTTTTTTTTTAATTATTTATTCGCATTTTTAATACATTTTTCCAATTGCTATGGGTCATATCTGCAGCAAAAATGCTGAAATTGAAATCCGTCTGCAAGTAAAAAACAAGCAATGTGTGCATGAGACGTCACTATGCTGCAACTAAGAAATCTTTCAGGAAATCTGCGCAAAAAAAAAAAGTTACGAAAGCTCAACGTATGTCCAGACCCTTAAAAGAATATATTGTAATTTTAACCCTCCATAGGATCCACAGGATCGACCATAAATGCTCCTCCGTAACTCCCATTGATTGCACTGAAGAGGGTCGTATGATGGGTGATAGGTGGGGGTATCCTCTGTCGGGTATATATGGGATACCTGTTGGATCTCAGATGTGAGCGCTTCTTTAAGGTGGAATATGTCCGTGAAATCACTTTTAAGTGCAGATTAAAAGAAATGTAAAAAAAATAACAAATGTGCGTTCTCCGGCTGTGAGACGAGTTTGTCGTCCTTTCTTGGTAATCTCATTAACACCTACTATATACAGTAAAGTAGGAAATTGCTGTGAGAAAAATGTGGAAAAGTTATTAAACAATTTAAGTGTCTAAGTTAACACTTCACACACCATGACCTCCATTTTTAATGGGAGCATTTAACAATTGTATTAATTGCTGCAAAACGTTCAAATAGATTAGAACAATTTATACCACCCCCCAAAAAAACAAACAAGCCTTAATATACGGAATAATGAGCAGCTTTATTCCTGCATCTATACTGCGCCAATATGTACAATAAGGAAATAGAATTTCTCTTTTACCAAACATCTGCAAGAAGGTGTGCCCGGTCCCGGCCCATCTGTACACGCACATTTAGAAGGGTTGTCACCATCTGCGTAAATGGGTGTTTGTTGGATATTATTGTAAAAACGAGCACTTTTTCAATTTATCATTTGCCGTTTTATTAAAATTTTACCAGATCTTGCAATAGTAACAATTTCCTTTTTACTTTCAGCTCGTTACCTAGGTGATTGGCCACCACTGCTGTCTAAGCAGCGGTGGCTGAAAATGCACAGTGCTTACATGTAGTTTTCTGTTGAGCATCGGAATGCAGTGATGTCTTCTAATTCTATGTAGCGCTTACAAGCAGCGGTGGTCGGTCTCCTAGGCAACGAGCTGTAAACAGTAACACCTTTCTTTTCTTATCTCAGGAACGGCTGCAAATTGTACTAAACCGTAAACTGCAGACGTGCTTGTGTTTACGGGGCAGTCAGCAAGATTAATCTACGACGATGGGAAGAAGGTGGCCATGCACACGAAATGCATATTGGCCAAGCTCACTGACCATCTCAGGCTGTGCCCACACAGTGTTTTAAGCTACGGCGAGTGGCTCAGTCAGGGATTACCGTATGTAAAAAGCCTGGAAACAGGATCTGGACTTTTGGGCTGATGCGACCATTGACTTTAATGATGGAGGAGTCGCTGTGTACTCTCAGACATCAATTTTGGCAACATCGGCCTATTTGAAGCAGCCCGCAGAACTTAGTGGACTGCGCTTCAAATAGGCAGATTTTACTGAAAATGATGTGTGGCAGAATACATGGTGACTCAGTCTTGCATCATTAACGGGGTATTCCCATCTGCAAGATCCTATCCCAATATGTAGTAGGTGTAGTAATAATAATAATATTAGCAAATACCTCCAATTAGAAATCTAGTATAGTTCTTCTGATTCGCGATGTCTCTTTCCTCATGTGCAGGCATTGCAGGACTTTAGGTATCCATGGTTACAACTGACAGCTAGTGGTTGTAACCATGGATACTTAAGGTCCTGCAATGCCTGCACATGAGGAAAGAGACATAGCAAATCAGAACTATACTACATTTCTAATTGGAGGAATTTGCTAATATTATTATTACACCTACTACATATTGTGATAGGGTCTTCGAGATGGGAATACCCCTTTAAAGTCCTTGGCCCAGTCAGCAAAACCCCCCTCGTCCTGTTTACTACGGCTTCAGACGTAATCCCAGACTGAGCCCAATGTGAGCATAGCCTTGTGTACTGCGGTGCCCCGACTCTTCCCGGACAGCAGATCTCTGCTCATTCAGCTGACCGCCATGTAAAGCGTATGGTTGGTCTTCTACAATCCAGGAGCAATGCGTTACACACTGGGGATGGCTGAGCCTGGCCTGGTGGTTTGGCCACCCCAAAATTAGATCACTCTGCCTCCCACTGTCACCATTCTCCACTCCCAGACTTGTGGCTCCGTGTTTTTTCCCCACCAGTTGGATACATTTATACTTTCTGTATAATGTTGGATGGTCAGGGTATGGTTATAACCTGTAGTATATGTATATCATGGAGCTCCTGCTGCACCAAGATGAAGCCATCGATTCCTTCCTCTGTTATCAAACAGAAATCACACTTTTTATCCAAAGGAAGTGCCGTTTCCTGCGCTGCGGAGACCTCGTGGCATTTTCCTGCTTACACTATAGAGGACACGTAAACTTCAATCACTTTTTTTTTTGAGTCCCGTTATCCTCTGACTCCTGCCCCGAATCATTGGGCTCCATAGTGCACAGGTCGAATCCGTTGAGCACCATGATTTGCTCCCCCGTTCATATGGGGGGCATAAAGGATGTCACTTCTACAGCCAGCTAAACATGGGCACACAGTGCTAGAACAGCAGGTTTGCCCACCTTTAGGGTCAGTGTTTTTTTCAAGAATTTTTGCAGTTGGGGCTCATTAACGTTTTTTTGCAACTTTGATGTGGTCTGTGGCCATAAATCAGCTGAGGGGGAGCCCCGAATATGACCAATAAGAGTTACGAGCTCTCCCATCAGATCGTCAAAATGAGCTCGCTGACTGTTTCTCCGTTAACTCATTCTGCAGCCAGCAAGACACCATGCTACACCAGAGGCTACGGAAGGCAAAAGTTGTAGGTCTTTTTAAATAAAACCCAATTACAAAAATAATTTTTAACCCCCCCAAAATACATGCATTTAAGTAAAAATAAAAATTCTTCCCAAAGCTGGACAACATTTCAATTATTTAAAATCTATTTTCACCCATTTAACATTATGGAAAAATAACGAAGGTAAAAAATTACCTGCACAATTCTATAATCCAAGGTGCCTGCAAAGAACAAATTTTATTTGCACAGTCCGGAGAGTAAATTCCTACGGCAAATATTGGAAGTTGCCTGACAACTGGAATTAATTAAAAATCAGAGACTTTTTAGGAGCGCCAGGTCAGTATGGCTTCTTTATCCTGATCGGGCAGAGATACCTCTGAGAAAGGTCTCTGTGGAGCGAAACATGTGATGTGCCAGTCCTTGCACATATGGATCCTTTTGATTTTTACCATCAGTAATTACTGCCTCATCTTAATTATTCTCACAAATTACATTTTCTGTTTCCAAAATGAATTCTTGCTGTAGGCGCAGACATACCGATGGTGCGACCTGTGCCGCCGCACACAAGCCCAAGAGGTAAAGAGGCAGCTGCCACCTCCAGAGCAGGGGTACTTGGGACCAGTCGCTGGAGAGTGATGGGACTTGTCATATGCCAGCCTCAGCCAATGACTGGCCGCTCGTCAGCGGCGGCCCCTACTACTGTCCGAGCGGCCGTTCACCCTGATGGAGTATTGGTATGGTGCAGACAAGTCGGGAACAGCGGTACCAACGTCACTGGGACAGTTCAGCTGCAGGAAGGAGAGATTGTTACTTTTCTTTTTATTAGGACCCCATAATGATTAACCTCAGGTTATTTAGTACTGGACAACCCCTTCAAATATGTGTTTTGGATTAAAAATACTTTTTTCTGTTTGACGTCATTTAAAAAATAAATAAAAAATGCATTGATTTTGGGCAGCTCTCTATTTCGCTGCATATTTAACTGTGATCATAAATCTGCCCAGATGAGTAAAAAAGATAAAAGCCTCACACTCTCCCCGAGAACGGTCTCACTGACACATTCACTCATTCTGCAGCCAGCTATAGACAGCGCAACACACAGGCTGTAGGAAACCAACGGTGCAAAATTATTAATGAAACCCAATTACAAAAATGATATTTGGACAACAATGAATGCATTTAAGTGAGAAAAGATAGTGCCTCCAAAGGTGGATCAGTCTATAGAGAAGAGATGTCATTTATTTATTTTTTAATAGAAACTTCCTTACGGTGCCTGATCTAAAATTCCTTATTTCGGGTGTCTACTACTCTGCAATTTTTTTTTTTCCCCCCCTTCTTTCAAGAAGTGGCTTTCCATGTGATGCGACTTGTGAAATCCTTTTTTTGCCGGGTATAGAAGTCACAGGCGACATCATTACTCGGCTGTTACTCTCCAGAGCGCTGCTGGTTCAGATCCTAATTTCTCGGCTCAAGCTGACTGCAAGAAATAAGATTGATCCACGATATTTCAGAGTTTTTCTAAGGATATCACTGCTAAAACTTTAATAAAAATACTATGTAATATGGGACTGCTATAAGCTTTATATCTGGAGTATAAATGACTATTTCTAATATTTTGCTGTTTTTCCAGATGCGGTTTGTGAAGAATGTAAGTTTGTGGAGAGAAATGAAGCCCGGCTTCTACCATGGACATATCTCCTATTTGGACTTCGCTAAGTAGGTTTTCAATCATTTTCTTCCCTCCTTTTTATTCCCGTTCACCCGTCTCGTCCCAGCATGGTAGATTTCTGCCACATCTGAGAATTACAATTGTGCAGTGGTAAGCTAATCTATTGTTACTTCATGGGGGCAGCAACGCATTGCAGAATAATTCTGGCCGGCGGCTCATTGACGCTATAGAGCAGCGCCCTCTAGTGTGCACGCAGCAGAAGGACGCATCCTGAACATTTTTTTTTTTCCAGCTCACTTTTGCAACAGATTTTGTGAACGCTGAGAAGGAACATCATGCTCCAGCCTCTAAATCAAAGATTTGTTTTTATTTGTATACTTCCGCACACCCCAGAACTACATACAGCTCATCGTTGTCCCATCATAATCCATAGATCGGAAGCGAGACTGGTGCGGGCAGCCATCATCACTCATTGCTGCTTTTCCCATTTGTGTTATCTTTCAGATTTGGAGTCAAGAAAAAGCCCATTTATATCAATGTGATCAGGGATCCCATCGAGAGGCTCGTATCCTACTATTACTTCCTTCGATTTGGTGATGACTACAGACCAGGCCTCCGCCGGAGGAAGCAAGGAGACAAAAAGGTACAGATTTCACATGTTGTCAAATATGGAAGTTGTGATCTAAAGAGAATCTGTTACCAGGTTTTTGTCACCTAATCTGAGAGCAGCATAATGTAGAGACAGAGACCCCGATTCCAGTGATGTGTCACTTACTAGGCTGCTCGGTGTAGTTTTGATAAAATCTATCAGCAGGAGATTATCAGCAGAGGACTAGTAAACCTGCTGCCATGTAGTCCTCAGAGATGATGGGAGTAGTAATCGGATTTCTCAGGGCTTCACGCCCCAATACAGGAGACCAGCCGGGTCAGGAACCATGATAATGTATGAGGCACAGCTTGTTTCTGGGACCATCCGTCCCCTTCATCTGGTAGGTAAGGAATTATCACGTCTCTCCGTGCTTTAATTAAACCCACATTGATGTGATTGATTAATCAAATATGTAAAATAGTTAAAACGTGCATAAAATGACAGATACAAATCTATAAAGAGAGATCAATTAAAAGAAAAGATGCAAACAAGTCCCCGATGTAATCACATCCCCCTGGGGGCCGTCGGCCGGAACACAAGGTATAGTATTGGTTTCTAATGCATTATTAGACACCGCCACGTGTATCAATACAATTCCTGATATCAGAGTTATACCAACGTGTGTTCAGTCAGCCGACCTGACTATCCAGGATTCTCCATTGTTTCTCCTCTGTAAGAGGTGGGTAGACGGTGCTGCTCCAGGACTCCTGGCTTCTCATGTATGTTCAGTGTTGTCTGGTCTGAGCAACCATTGGAGGTGTTTATTACCTGCCCCTCCTCTCCTCACTGATCTGGGGCGTCCTTTCACATGGAGCGCTGTCTCGGTCATTTGTTGCCATGTAGTCCTCCATATTTAGGAGCTGTGTATAACCCCGCCCCCACCACCGAATGTGCATAGGCAGAAAGCTGCCAATCAGTGATGTGGGCTGGGTTATACAGAGCACAGGATTCAGAGAACTGCTAGATCTGCAGCAGAGAAAATGGTGATTTTTAGCAAAACTGGAAAAAGTAGTCCAGTACGTGACTGACTCATCACTGGAATCAGAGTTTCTGCCCCTACATCATGTTGCTCTCAAATTGGGTAGAAAAAAACTTGGTGACATTCCCTTTATAAAGGTGTGTTTTTTTGTCTGTCTTTTTGTCTCCCCCCTCCATTTTAAAGAAGGCCGTAGTAAAATCCTGAACGCCCTGTGCTTTCATCAATAAGCTCATCAGTAGGGAATGTGGATGGGGCATCAAATGCAGCCATGTTGGGCTCTGTTCACATCTTGTTTGATGACCGATGTATATACCCAGAGGTATATGCAGCACCCAAATAGAAGCCTTTGTTATATATGCTGTATATAATGGCACACCTTACCCATACACTTTTTGGGGTGTTTTTTTTTCTCATTGATTAGCAATTACACAGTTAAAAAAAAAAAAAAAAAGTGTGCCACCAGTCATACATTTTGGTAAAATGTCGGGTGTCTGTGGATCCCCATGTGTGTACGGTGAGTTCTAGTGGCTCATATGCTGACGATTGCTTAAAGGCATGATATAAACATAGCCTGCATATCATTTTCTAGGAAGCAATATTTAAAGGGGTTTTCTGGGTATTACGGTACTTTTGTCCCCCAATCCGCTTACACAATACAATAATAAACTCTGATATTACTTTCCTTCCCCAGGTTCAGCTGTGCATATCCGCCACTGTTCTCTGCCTTTCTTGATGGGCTGCAGCGGTGATGTCCAGATGGCAGCATGTGACTGCTGCAGCCAATCACTGGGTTCATTGGGCTCTGCCAGTGTAACTGGCTCGTGCTGCTGAGTCCAGTGATGTTACTGCTGCAGCTCATCAACAAAGACTGGCAGCAGTGGCGGAGAAGTAGCACTGGGCCATTGGAGGGAAAAGTTATTTTATGGGAATATTTTTAATGTCTCCCGTTTCAACCATTTAGGAGCGTCTTCTTTTTTATTTAATTTTTTTTAACACACAGGATCTGCACCGAATTTACTGCCTTAGTCAATGACGACAATGTATAGGGCAACACTGATTGGATGAGAGGCAGTTTTGTTTGCAAGGCTTGAGGATTAGCGCACAGCCCCCTTTATTCCATATGCCCTGTGTAAATATGCTGTATATTTATAATGTCGTTTGGGAAATGGCGTACGGCTAGAGTAATATGTGATATCCGCAGGCCATCATCCTTTTGGCCCTACAGAATTTGATATACACTTGGAAGACATGTTGTAGTTTATGGATAATACGTGTGTAATACATTTGGCCGGAATTTCCATCTCGCGTTACATCTTTATCTATCTCCAGACCTTTGATGAATGTGTAGCAGCTGGAGGATCTGACTGCGCTCCAGAAAAACTTTGGCTTCAGATCCCGTTCTTCTGCGGCCACAGCTCTGAATGCTGGTAAGGATGACACAGGACTCATCATCTACCCCGCTACCCCGGCATCCTGATGGAAAAAGAAGCCGCTCACATCTCAATTGCATTTTATTTTTGGGGGTTTTTTATGGGGGGAGGGTTGGGTTTGTCTTGTTTTATAGAAAAATATTTAGAATTGAGAGCCCTCAGTGGTTGATACCTTTTAATGGCTAACTCTAATAGAAAATCTGAAGAATTTCTATTAGTCTATGCCTGATGAAGAGACCTGTGTAGTCTCGAAAGCTTGCAATTTGTTACCATCTTTTCAGTTAGCCATTAAAAGGTATCAGGCATTGAGGACTCTCAATTCTAAATATTTTTCTATCTACTGGCTAACACGGTACCAAGATATATATCTTGTTTTATAATATTTTTATAATTATTATTATTATTTTTTTTTTTCTTTTAACAATTACACTATTTTGTGGCCTTCAAGGGGATAATCTGATTCTAATCACTTCCACATGATGAGGTGAGCAGGGCTGGGGACGTCACATCAGCAAATCTCTGCCAGCTCTTGTGTCTGTGACCCGGAGAGGTCACACACATGTCCTGTCCTAAGGAATTGGACATGAGTGCGGTACATGACGCTTCTGCATGTGGGTAGCCAAATATCCAGGGAGGTGAAGACGCCGGCCCGCTCACCCCCTGATGCGGAAGTGCGCACAGTCGCATCACGCTACAAGGGGTATTCCAGTGTTGTGTCCACTACTGCTGCTCTCTGCAACTCAGTCCCGTTCAAGTGAATGGAAATGAGCTGCAATATATTATTATTATTATTTACTTATTTTTTTATTATTTATTGTTTTTTATTTATTTTATTTTTTTTAATTACAGGTTCTCCACCTAACAGTTGGGTTTCACACATTTTCCGGAAAAGACTTAAAGTCTTATTTTTCATAGACTTTTTACCAGTATTTCTCTAAACTTTTTTTAAATTTATTTACCATCCCCCTATATAGACTTGTTACATTTGGGGCCCAAATTAAAGCATACAATTTTTTTTTCTAATTTTATTTATTTATTTTTTATTGTGTGTTCTTTTTGGGGCCCCAAATGTGACAAGTCTATATAGGGGGATGGTAAATAAATGATATATAAAATTTTGAATATAAAAAATGCATGTAGCAGACCAGGTTGCTGCGGAGGTGCTGCCTAATATCCCTTTTGTGTCAGTTTCTTCTTTCTTTTTTTTTGTCTGAATTATTGAATTTTCTGACAATAGAAGTGGGTGAAGAGCTGTATACCTGACTTTTGTTGTATCCATAAGCAGAAAACCTTATGTAATTATTATTTTTACCTGCTACATAAGAAAGTACAAAAATAAGGCTTGGAGGATTAAAAGGGAATCTGTCGGTAGGTTTTTGCCTTGTCAGCTGAAGGCAGCATGCTGTAGGGGATACAACACAGATCTCAGTGATGCCTCTGTTATTAAGCTCTGTGGTTTTGTTTGCCTGCGGTGATTGTTTTAGCACCAGGAAACTTATCATTGCTGTGACTCTGGAGCATAAGTCTCCTGGTTTGACACCCCCCCTCCTGTGACAGGCAGCTCACTGTCTATGGACATTGTATATAGAGAACCAGGTGTGGGCGGGGTTAGCTTCCTCAGCTCTGCTTCATTGCTAAATCTAAAAGCTCTGATTGTCAGAACAGCTGCACCCAGTAAGCTAGGTGTTACCTCGTTGGATTCAGCTTCTCTTTGCCTACATTATGTTGCTCTCAGATGAGGTAGCACAAATATGCTGACAGATTTCCTTTAATCCTAGCGGCAGAGGGTCTGTGGCTCTGCATGTGATGTGGTGGTGTCCTGACAACGTGGCATGTTGTAGTATTTGGAAGCCTCTTGCCAGCCGCTACGCAATAATCTCCAGTAGGAACTTTTGTATAACGAGTGTTTTCCATGCCAGGTTTTTTTTTTTCATGTTAATCCCTCTTTTCATTTACACGCTAATAAAGCCTAGACAATGAGAACAGATGGCATTAATTTACAGCTACCCATACTGGGGTCATGCTACTTTTTTCAGCCTGTCTTAATTAAATTCACAAGTGCCATGGTTCACACAACTGCGCTATTGTCTCTGCTTGGGCACATGAGCATGCGTTGCGATGTGCTGTCTCGTGCTCTTGTTGCAAATGCGTGGGGCATATTCTGACTGTAATAAAATAAAATAATAATAATTTCTAGATGCCCCCAAGAAATGCCACTACGGAATCTGTGAAAATGTAGCTTATGTCGGACGCCATACATAAAGCTCAATTATGCTTGTAGCAGTTATTGGGGCTTGTGTAGAATTGCTGCTACAGTAGTCGCTCAGCAGCGTGTCAATTTTTAAGGTGCTTGTAAGAACAAACAACTTTGCAATTTACCCCTTATTAAAAGTTCTCTTTGTTCTCAAGACCATAGGGATTTTTAATTCTATAGTATACTGCTGGTTTTCTAGGTTACTGGCCACCTTTGTAGTCTGAGTGGTTGTTTACCTAGGTACAGAGTGGTTACTGCAAGCAGGCACTATGAAGTACAGCCTGCAAGCGCTGCTATAATGCTGGATCCGGCCAGTAAAGCTGCCTCTGTAAGCAACCTGGGAGAACACACTGCTCTGACAACTGGCACGACCATGCTACTGGTCTGAATTGTCAGTCTTAAAGAGCGCACTTCCCCCAGCAAGCAGGAAGCCATGAGACAGAGGAGCGGTGTGCACCTAAACAAAGGAAATGAATTCTACCCTTTTCGAAGACGGTGTTGCTGCCAGAGGTAACACTGACGCCTTTCTCCTGGAGAAGGATCCTTTGTGAGATGGCGCTCACTAACGCCTTGGGAATACTCCCTTGGCACGGGATTTAAGCACTCAGGCACGGTTTCTCCACGTAAACAGTCTTATTCAGTTTATTAGACATAATAAACCATAACACAAACGGGTCATTATAGTTCATTTTATATACGTCAACGGAACACTTTAACCGCCGACAGTCTGTTCCAATGGCAGATACGTCTCTGCCCGTGACCCCTTGTTATCTGGTGTTGCCTTACAGGAGCTCCGGCTCCACACACTGACTCCTGCAAGTGCTGGTTCACAGGGGGAAAACTGCCTCACTGGGATCACCGTCCTTGTGACCAGTGCACCTCGGATAGTCCAGACCCGCAGTAGGAACTGTAGCTTCCCCAACACAGAAGCCGTCTCAGGCTCTGTAGATGCAGCCTCTCCGTGCGCTTTCAGGAAGTCCAGTCACAGGCACGTCCAACACACAGGCCATCAGTCCATGGTCTCACCAGATGCTTGCAGGACTCTAGTCCACTCCAGGAGAATCGAACACCCTGACCATTCCAGGACTCACACTCTCATCAGGTGCTTGCAGGACTCCAGTCCATCCCAGGACAATCCAACGTCCTGAGCATTCAGGTCCTGTGTCTTTCTAAGTGCTTCCAGGATGTCTCCACTCCCAGGAGACTGCAACACAGACCAGACCTTGCACATGGACCATACAGATCCAAACACTTTCCTCCTGTGACCAAACCCTGGTCACATTATGTACCTTGTAACCACACCCTCAGGTGAGGTATGGACCACATGGGCTGGACACGTGATCCTGACATCACTGCAGGTCCTCAACACCTGCACTTCCCACAGGAAAAAGGAGTACAGTGAGCACCCTCACCCAGTGGTGAGGTATGTGGGTATCCAGACCCTCCCATCTTATAGCCACCCGCAACCCGGACCCAGATGCACTAAACAACATCTTAGTGCTTATGTGCACCAAAGACTAAATACTCCGGGTTGCATTGCAGGGAGCAGCTCCCCATATCCAGGGAGGCTTACAGCGCAGAAGACCTCCTCCTCTGCGACACATACCGGCCATTCCCCACAATGCCGGGCACTGTCTCACTATCCCCATTACGCCTCTATGCGTGTCCTGGGGAGCACATACAGCGCCCCCTAGCTGTAACAGGGGTCACTGCATCACACCTTCTTATGGGAAAGTTCATCAGCAGCCATTGCTGATCCGTAGTTTAGCCCCTTCCTTACACAACCAAATTTCATTTTGTGCTTTAACTTTTTCTCTCCTTCTTTTAAAAGGTGTGTTATATTTTCCTCTTGAATTAGACACATGAGGGTGTGAGCTTTGTGGGACTAGTGGTAGTTTTGAATGGCAACATTCATTTTGTCATATACGGTAGGAAGTGGAAAAAAATTCCAAGTGAAGTGAGGACTTTTTTTTTTTTTTTTTTTTTTTTTTACTCATCAACCTGGGTTTTTTTATGCAGGCCATTTTGGAGTACAGATTATTTAATTTTTTTTTTTTCATCTGGAAAATGTGTGGTGGTGAGACTTAGGCTTGGCCTCCTAGGAGGATCAAGATGGCTGCGAAGATGGTCTTTAGAAGGCCCCCAGTGGCTATGACAACTCATCGGCACACCTCAATCACATCACAGTGGGCCAGTCAGATCCAGTACATGCCCACACGGCATCCCATCCATTTCTATGCCTTGGTCAGTGATGAACTATTTTAATACCGCTGTGAAACAGCAGTGATCGTGGCTGTTACATGCAGATGCCACCTGTATAATTCGGCCGGCATTTGCTGCTTATGGTGCAGGTTCAGCTTGTGAGCCCGCTCCATAAATGCGGTCCTGACATAAGACATACTAATCAAATTGCTAGGTGCTTCACCCAGTGAAATAGTTAGCATCCAGCTGTACCAAGGCCTGCTGTCTGATGAAGGGTCGGCACCTGAAATGTTAACCTACTAACTGTGGTGTAACCAATGGCTATGAAATACTGACCATAAATCCTATCCGAAACTTCTCCCAGTACCTTTAGGAGTGCGGTTCCTTCACTCTGTCTACTATAAGACGTAGTATTACATCCTACATCGTACAGAATCCTTTACACTTGCTTCCTCCTTGAGCCCTTTCTTAGATTGGCTTGCCAATGATTTGATTGATATATATTTATATAATATAATTTGTTTTGTTTGTTTTTTTTTGTGACGTATTTTAGGATTTTAATTTTTTGCATCAGAAACTGTCCTGTCGCTAAGCAACTACATAGACTACTATAGTATTGAAACATTGTTTCAAGAAAAAAATTTCTACAAAACACACAGGCATTTTTTTTTTTTGGCGAATATGCTAGAAACTAGTTGTGGGAAATGATCAGGCAGATAACCTAGCCCTATTATCCAGGTAATTGGCGCTCCATGGTCTGTGGCGCACACACAGCTCTGCTGGTTCTTTAATGGCTTGTATGAGCTAAAAGGAAAGATAACATTGCCGCCCAAGAATAAAGGGTTCACACTGTAAACAAAGCTATACAGGCTTTGGGGAGCTGATTTTTAGATTCTACATACATTATATTTTGTGATCGCTTTTTTTTTTTTTCCAACAAATTTCCTTCTTGCAGTCCAAAATGTGGTTACCATATACAGCTCTGGCAAAAACGAAGAGACCACTGCACAGTTTTATAAAAATCAGCTTCTCTACATGTCTGACAGCCATTCCATTCCAGTGTCAGTTGAATTCCAACCAGAGTACACCTCATTCTATATAATGTGCTTCTGATTAGGTGATCACCTGAACCAAATCTTATTTAATGAAGGAAAGTATAAAAAACCCTGCTGTGGTGTTCACAATCCTCTTGTAATAGGACAAGCTGGATGGCAAAACAAGTGCTAGTAATATCCCTAAAGTAATAGGAATTAAAAAATAACGTTTAACCATGTCAAAAGAGTTGAAAAGAAAAGTATTGAGTGAGGAAAAGAAGGGCTCAATTCTGGCTTTATTAGCAGAGGGACACCGTGAGCGTTATGTTGCCTCCATCCTTAAAATTTCTAACATGGCAGTCCATTACAACAAGGTCAAGCAGCAGACATTGGGGACAACGAAGCTACAGACCGGCAGAGGGCGAAAACGACTCTCCACTGACCAGGATAGCCGTCATCTTATTCGAATATCACTCAGCAACCGCAGGATGAGATCAAGTGACCTTCAAAAGGAATGGCAAATGGCAGGTGGGGTGAAGAGCATGGTAAGAACAGTTCATAACAGGCTCCTAAAGGCAGGACTCAAGTCATGTAAAGCTAGAAAAAAGCCTTTCATCAATGAGAAGCAAAGGAGAGCCAGGCTGAAGTTTGCCAAAGACCATAAGGATTGGACCATAGAGGACTGGAGTAAGGTAATCTTCTCTGATGAGTCTAATTTTCAGCTTTGCCCAACACCTGGTAATCTAATGGTTAGACGAAGACCTGGAGAGGCGTACAAGCCACAGTGTCTTGCACCCACTGTGAAATGTGGTGGAGGATTGGTGATGATCTGGAGATGCTTCAGCAAGGCTGGAATTGGGCAGGTTAATCTTTGCAAAGGACGTATGAATCAAGCCGCATACAAGGTTATCCTGGAAAAACAATTGATTCCTTCTGCTCAGGCAATGTTCCCCAACTCTGAGGACTGTTTTTTTCCAGAAGGACAATCCGCCATTCCACACAGCTAGGTCAATCAAGGTGTGGATGAAGGACCACCACATCAAATCCCTGTCATGGCCAGCCCAATCTCCAGACCTGAACCCCATTGAAAACCTATGGAATGTAATCAAGAGGAAGATGGATAGTCACAAGCCATCAAACAAAGAACTGCTTACTTTTGTACCAGGAGTGGCATAAGGTCACCCAAAAGCAGTGTGAAAGACTGGTGGAAAGCATGACAAGACGCTTGAAAGCTGTGACTAAAAATCATGGTTATTCCACAAAATATTGATTTCTGACCTCTTTCTGCGTTAAAACATTAGTATTGTTTCTCAATGATTCTGAACTTGTTTTTTTGCATTATTTGAGATCTGCAAGCAATGCATTTTTTTGTTATTTTGACCATTTCTCATTTTCAGAAAATAAATACAAAATGTATTGCTTGGAATGTGGGAGACATATTGTCAGTAATTTATATAATAAAAGAACAATTTACATTTTACTCAAAAATATACCTATGAAGAGAAAAATCAGACAAACTGAACATTTTGCTGTGGTCTCTTAATTTTTGCCAGATCTGTATATGACAACCTCACAGATCAAAGTAAAAGAAAATCTACTACAACCCATGCATTAAAAACAATGTGGGGGACAAAAACAAGGAGTTAAAGGGACGTAAAGAGGCAAATGGACAAAGTCACCGCTTAGCCAATCACTAGATAGGGCGTGTCACTGCTGGGTGCACTGATTGGCTAAGTGGGCATTTCCAACCATTTCCAGTAAGCTGAGAGAGGGAGACCAGTGGGCACCGCATAGGTGCCAGAAGAGGACCTGCGGGGAATCGGAAAGGGAGAGTATGATTTATTTTAAGGCAGCTTAAGCAATTTGAAAAATAAATGCTGTTCCCTTTTTTTTATGTTTTTTACGTTTTGGTATGCTTTTAAAAAAAATATGCAAATGAACGTGAATTCAGTTGAAACCCTTAATTCCACACAGATCGATGCATCATTACATCAGGAGCCGAATGTAACACTTCAAGTAATCAACGTGTAAAATCAAGTCCTATCTTTTCCAGGCTGGGAATTCACTAATTAGCTGAAACTCGCTGTAAACAGACAGCAGGATATTGAGTAAAAGTGTTAAAATGTCATCAAATATTTATGAGACGATCAAGGTCTCATTAGACTTTTCAGCAAATACGTGGTCCGCAGCATGCCGTGTATCCAGCAGCCTGCCTGCTCCCTCTAATCACAGGTATCAGTGATGGACCATTATGTAGTACTAGATGGTGGCCCGATTCTAACACATCGGGTATTCTAGAATATGTATGTATGTATATAGCAGCCACATAGTATATAGGAGCCACGTAGTATATAACACAGCCCATGAATTGTATAGCACAGGCCACGCAGTATATAACACAGCCCACGCACTATATAGCACAGCCCACGCACTATATAGCACAGCCCACGCAGTATAGAACGCAGCCCACGCAGTATAGAACGCAGCCCACGCAGTATAGAACACAGCCCACGCAGTATAGAACACAGCCCACGCAGTATAGAACACAGCCCACGCAGTATATAACACAGCCCACGCAGTATATAACACAGCCCACGCAGTATATAACACAGCCCACGCAGTATATAACACAGCCCACGCAGTATATAACACAGCCCACGCAGTATATAACACAGCCCACGCAGTATATAACACAGCCCACGCAGTATATAACACAGCCCACGCAGTATATAACACAGCCCACGCAGTATATAACACTGCCCACGCAGTATATAACACTGCCCACGCAGTATATAACACTGCCCACGCAGTATATAACACTGCCCACGCAGTATATAACACTGCCCACGCAGTATATAACACTGCCCACGCAGTATATAACACTGCCCACGCAGTATATAACACTGCCCACGCAGTATATAACACTGCCCACGCAGTATATAACACTGCCCACGCAGTATATAACACTGCCCACGCAGTATATAACACTGCCCACGCAGTATATAACACTGCCCACGCAGTATATAACACTGCCCACGCAGTATATAACACTGCCCACGCAGTATATAGCACAGCCTACGCAGTATATAACACAGCCTACGCAGTATATAACACAGCCTACATAATATATAGCACAGGGCACGCAGTATATAACAGTGGCCACGCAGTTTATAACACTGCCCACGTAGTATATAACACTGCCTACGTAGTATATAGCAGCCACGCAGTATATAACACAGCCCACGTAATATATAGCACAGCCCACACAGTATATAACACTGCCCACGTAGTATATAGCAGCCACGTAGTATATAACAGCCCACGTAGTATATAGCAGTGTGGGCACCATATCCCTGTTAAAAAAAAAAATAATAATAATTAAAATAAAAAATAGTTATAGACTCACCCGCCGGCGTCCAGCGAAAGCTGTCCCGATGCGCTCGGTGCTGCCGCCAGCTTCCGTTCCCAGCGATGCATTGCGAAATTACCCAGATGACTTAGCGGTCTAGCGAGACCGCTAAGTCTTCTGGGTAATTTCATAATGCATCTCTGGGAACGGAAGCTGGCTGCAGCCGCGCGCGCATCGGCGGACGACGGAAGGTGAGAATAGCAGGTTTTTTGGTTTTTTTTATTATTTTTAACATTAGATTTTTTTACTCTTGATATTGACAGCATCAATAGTAAAAAGTTGGTCACACAGGGTTAATAGCAGCGTTAACTGAGTGCGTAAGGCTACTTTCACACTTCCGTCTTTTTAGATGCGTCGTTTTGGGAAAAAAACGCATCCTGCAAATGTGCCCGCAGGATGCGTTTCTTCCCCATAGACTTGTATTGCCGACGGATCACGACGTATGGCCACACGTCGCGTCCGTCGTGCACTGGATGCGTCGGTATTTGGCAGACTGTCGCAGCGAAAAAAGGTTCAAGGGAACATTTTTTTCATACGTCGTGTCCTGCATTTTAAACTGCGCATGCGCGGGCGGTACTCCGCCCCCTCCTCCCTGGGAGTTTACTATGGGCAGCGGACACGTTGAAACACTGTCCGCTGCCCAAGTTGTGCAGAAAATCACCACTGTCTGTCGGTACGTTGCGCCGACGCTTTGTGACGGCACCGTACCGACGGAAGTGTGAAAGAATTACACCGCGGCATAACGCCGTCCGTTAACGCTGCCATTAACCCTGTGTGAGCGCTGAATGGAGGGGAGTATGGAGCGGGCGCCAGGCACTGACTGGACGGAAGTAGAGAGGGACTAATTCTCGCCCGGGCTGTGCCCATCGCTGATTGGCCAGTCAGCGACGCGGGATTTCCGTGACAGACAGACAGACAAACAGACGGAAGTGCCCCTTAGACAATTATATATAGATGATGGTCAGCATGGCGTGTAGCCAGCAGCCTGCCTGCTCCTCTAATCACAGGTATCAGTGATGGACCCTTTATGTTGTATGATGGTCAGCATGCCATGTATCCAGCAGCCTGCCTGCTCCTCTAATCACAGGTATCAGTGATGGACCCATTATGTTGTATGACGGTCAGCATGCTGTGTATCCAGCAGCCTGCCTGTTCCTCTAATCACAGGTATCAGTGATGGACCATTATGTAGTACTAGATGGTGGCCCGATTCTAACGCAATGGGTATTCTAGAATATGTATGTATATAGCAGCCACATAGTATATAGCACAGCCCACGTAACACAGACAGCCACGTAGTACATAGCACAGCCACGTAGTATATAACACAGCCCACGTAGTATATAACACAGCCCACGTAGTATATAACACAGCCCACGTAGTATATAGCACAGCCACGTAGTATATAGCACAGCCACGTAGTATATAGCAGCCACTTAGTATATAACACTGCCCACGTAGTATATAGCACAGCCGCGTAGTATATAACACAGCCCACATAATATATAGCACAGCCCACGTAATATATAACACAGCCCACGTAGTATATAACACAGCCCACGTAGTATATAACACAGCCCACGTAGTATATAACACAGCCCACGTAGTATATAACACTGCCCACGTAGTATATTGCACAGCCCACGTAGTATTTAACGCTGCCTACGTAGTATATAGCAGTGTGGGCACCATATCCCCGTTAAAAAAAAAAAAAAAAAATTAAAATAAAAAATAGTTATATACTCACCCTCCGGCGGCCCCCGGATCCAGGCGAGGTGTTTAGCGATGCTCCTCGCTACGCTCTGGGCCATGCATTGCGGTCTCGCGAGATGATGACGTAACGGTCTTGCGAGAGCGCTACGTCATCATCTCGCGAGACCGCAAAGTATGGCCCGGAGCGTCGCGAGGAACGGGAAAGGCGCCGGAAGGTGAGAATAGCACGATTTTTTATTTTTTTAATTATTTTTAACATTAGATCTTTTTACTATTGATGCTGCATAGGCAGCATCAATAGTAAAAAGTTGGTCACACAGGGTTAATAGCAGCGATAACACACTGCGTTACACTGCGTTATGCCGTGGTGTAACACAGTCGTTTTAACGGACTGCTACAACGCTGTATGGGTGGCGGGCGCTGACTGGGGGGGGGGGGGGGGGGGGAGTATGGAGGGGGCACTGAGTGCAGGGGAGTAGGGAGCGGCCATTTCGCAGCCGGACTGTGCCAGTCGCTGATTGGTCACGGCAAGCTGGCCGCGACCAATCAGCGACTTGGGATTTCCGTGACAGACAGAAAGATGGAAGTGCCCCTTAGACAATTATATAGTAGATGATGGTGTATATTGGCAGACAAGATAAGAATATCCTCGATTATCCGGCATCCACCTATTAACTGCAGCGTAATTGATTCTTTTACTTATAAAGATATTTGTGCAAATTCTGTAGGGGTCAGTGATCCCTTTTTTAATTCTTATACAGTGCCTTACATTAAAAATAATTTGTCACCAGGTTTGTGCCTAATCTGAGAGCAGCATGATGTAGGGACAGAGGCCCTGATTCCAACGATGTGTCACTTACTGGGCTGACTGATAAATCACTAGTTTATCAGCAGGATATTATGCCTAGAGAACTAGTACACCTGCTGCTGTGTATTCCTCCATATTTATAAGCTCTGTATAACCCCGCCCCCTCCACTGATTGGCAGCTTTTTGCCTACCAGAAAAGTGTACACAGAAATCTGCAAATCCGTGGTGGGGGCGGGGTTATACAGAGCTTATGAATATGGAGGACTACACAGCAGCAGGTGTACTAGTTCTCTAGGCATAATCTCCTGCTGATAAACTAGTGATTTATCAGTCAGCCCAGTAAGTGACACATCGCTGGAATCAGGGTGTCTGCCAATGCGTGATGCTGCTCTCAAATTAGGTAGTAAAACCTGGTGACAGACTCCTTATAATTACCATTTGTTGTGGCCATCATACGGTATTTGTTTTTGACACAGTTGTGCAGACAGTATTCTACCTAATATCTCCTCATCTGTAGACTGCTCTCCATAGATTACTGTGAAGATTGAGTCGATTTTATGGCTCCATAGCTGCTGCTTTATTACTTGGGCTTCTCAAATAATTTGTTGAAGAGAAAGCTATAAAACTGCTCTTGTGGTCCTAGGTGTCACTAAAAATGTTATTGCAATGTAGATAGTAGATTTGGGGAATATTTTAATTGCTCCCACTGAGACTAAACTTTTATACATTTTATGACGAAAAAAAACGTGGTTTTTTTTTTCTATCCTGCTATTTCCTAAACTATGTGGGATAGAAAGACTCAGCAGATAAAAGGTAAATGATAAAATTGGAGTATTTTTTAAAGGGGCAGGTAGGATCATAGACCCCAATCTGGAAAGCATTAGCCCACCCTAGCGTGTACATGCTGAGTGCTGACTCCTCGGACCATTGCTCATTGAACTAATGAAGTAAAGGCCTTTCTCTTGCGAGTTCACTAGATTAGTTATATATGCGCTGCGGCTGATCTGTACAATTGGCCTAGCTGCTGTCCGGCAACGCCGCATATCCCGGTACCGGTGTTGTGCTATTGGCCTGTAACGTCCTGAATAACCACCATGGTTTGTGTCAGTACAGTGCTGGCTTATTAGGGTGAATCTGTCAGAGTGTTTTTGTTTGTAATCCGAGGACAGCATAATGTAGGGGTTAAAACACTGAATTCAACAATGTGTCACTTATTAAGCTGTTTGCTGTTGTTTACATACAATGAAGGATTTATCACTAGGACATTGACAATTGCTCACGTGCTAGCTAGTCACAGCAATGATAGACTCCGCCCCCTGATGTGATGGGCAGCTCACTGTTTATAGACTATGTTCACAGAGAGCCAGGTGTGGGACGAGGAAGCATTCTTGGCTCAGCTGAATTCTACAGATTGTCAAAACTGCTGCACCCAGTAAACTAAGTGATACATCGTTGGAATCCAGGTCTCTTTTCCTACATTATGCTGCTTTCAGATGTGGTAGCAAAAACCTGGTGACAGATTCCCTTTAAAGTAGCAACGAACTGAATTGTAAATCCATAAGTCATGGTTTCTGAGATCCGCAACCAAATAAATGCACAGAATGGCCCTCAAAGCGTTCCTTTTCAGCAGTTAATAGGAGAATCAGTCACTGCTCTTCTGTAGTCCTGGAGGTCTAGATAAGCTACATAGCAACAGAACCTGTCACCAAGGGTTTGCTACCTCATCGAGAGAGCAGCGTAATGTAGGAAAAGAGACCCTGATTCCATCGATTTATCACTTAGTTTACTGGGCGCAGCAGTACTGACAAAATCAAGAGGTTTTAGTTGTAGCAAGTACAGAACACAAAAAGCTGCCGCCGTCCACACCTCAGCTCTCATGGTACATTGGAGATTGACAGAGAGCTGCTAATCAGTGCTGGGGACGGAGTTGGACCAGGTATCATCATGGGGCACCTAGTCAGGGGCAGTGATAATATCCTGCTGATAAAACACTCGTTGTACAGAAACGGCACACAGCCTAGTAAGTGACACACCGCTGAAATCAGTGCTTCAACCCCTACCTCATTCTGCCCACAGATTACTTAGATAAAAACCTGCTAACCTGTTCCTTTCATAAGGAGGTCTTTTGTGCCTCCCTGGTTTCTCCGCCATCTCCTTGAGGAGATTATATCGGTCTGTTGACACTTCTCTGTCCATTAGCTCCTATTTATTACTGCTGTTGTGTTTCTGGACTAAGTAATTGGGCTTCACAAGATCTGACTAATATGTCATCATGTTTTCCATACATTAATGCCTAGCGCTGACAATTGTGTAGGTTTTATGGCTCCGTAGCTGCAGCTTTACTACTTGCGCTTTTTGTTTGTTGAAGAAGAAGCTATAAAGCCATTATGGTGGTGCGAGGCGCCTCTACAAATGTTATTCTAATGGTAACGACTTGTAGATGGTGGGTAAGGGGAATACTTTAATCGTTCTCTGAGACTAAACGTCTACATTTTGTGAATATAGTTTCACTGCCATGATAAAATATCTCTAAACTAATGTTTATTAGGGAGCAAGGAGACAGTCAGCAGATAATAAGTAAATGGAGGATCGTATGTATTATACAGAGATGGAGAATATCTCCGCACTCGGCGGTCCATCCCGATGGCCGATCAGCCAGTGTTTTATAGGCCGTGGTCTGGCCCAATCTTTTCTGAGACCGGTCTGATGTACGAGATGTGAACTAACCTTGCCACAAATCTATTTGCAGGTCCCGGCCCTGCAGCCAGGTGTGAAATCCCTTCCCATGGTCCGGAGCCCTGAGACCCGCCGTCCAGCTCCCGGAATCCGCGGCTCTTCTTTTGATTAACTGGCCTGGTGTGACGCCATTCTTGTGGCAGAACATGCGTCACTCTAGAACGATGATATCGCGTGAGGCCGGCTAATAAAACCAAGGGCCGCAGATGCCGGGAGTTAGGAGGTGGTTTTAAGGGATCCAGTCCACGGCCAGAGATTACTGACCCTTTCATTGGGTCCTACAACTGAGCACCAACTCTAGTGTGAACCATATTGGATTTCGGAATTCATTCTGCACCGCCATACTAGTGTCCACATTGTTCATGTTAAAATTCGAGCTCAAATGTCCATCTTGGTCAAACATTTTGAGCATTTTTTTCTTATCAGTAGATGGTTGTATGATATAGAGAAAGAAGAAGAAAAATCTCTGAAGTACGGTATTTATTTTTATGGGTATGTGCTCACGTTCAAAATTCGCAGCAGAAGAAGCTGCTGGACATACTGATGTGTTGGCGGGAAAAAATCTGTGGAATATGAACCTTTTGTTTTATACTTTTTCTTTTTTTTAATTGCGCTTTTGTGTTTTCCTAATGGTTTGGAATGATTTTTAAATATGCCACATGTCAATTCTTGTTTTTGCAGAATTTTTCAAATTTGCAAGAGGGGAAAAAAGGAACGTGTGCATGAGATTTCAGGAATGTCCTTCACATTTCTGCTACTAGGAAATGCTTCAGTTTTTGTGACAAAACTGCGCAGAAAAGAAATGCCCCAAAAAGCAGCATTTACTTAGCTTGTGCACATACCATCTGTATTGTCATTTTTTACTGTCCGCTGCCCTTTTCCAAAAATAATGCCTATAACGGAGCTCTCATTTCAGGAATGTGGGGAGCAGATGGGCCCTGGACCAAGCCAAGTACAACCTGATTAATGAATACTTTCTGGTGGGAGTGACGGAGGAGCTGGAAGATTTTATCATGTTGCTGGAAGCTGCATTACCTCGTTTCTTCAGAGGAGCCACAGAGTTATACCGATCAGGTACTGAGACGCCTTGTGATCAGTTCTCACAGTAAGAGATAAATCCACTGGACCGCACAGAAGTAAAACACATCTGTCCTTCAGAATCACTGCACGTCGTGGTAGTGCTGTCTCAGAGAAGGTTCACCATTAAACACTTTCTGGGTGGCACCAAGACGTGTCTGACACCTTGAGACCCACAAGATCACTAGTGTTTATTGGCATGCCATGCCTTTTTATTGTATGACTTGAGATTCAAAGATCTTGAGACAGAAAATACAGGGGTACATCTTTGTTCTAGTGATTACCACCCAACGACCACTGCTGAGTTGTTTCGGTGACATCAGAAGATGTTTGTCCATAGACCCGTGGTCCGGCTAGGGCTCGCATCTTTAATACAGGTGTACCAAGGCACCCGTGATCCACTCAAGTTCCAGCCCTCCCACATCTAAGCACCTCACCTTAAGCTTCATGTGTCACTAAAGCGGTCAGGTCCTTGGACCTGCTGCACCCATAATACGATCATGTTCCGGCCCGCCCGCAGGTCTAAGGACCTGACCTGATGTCTTCATGGATCCCTATGAAGATGTCAGCTTTCAGATACATGTCCCATACTGATGACAGATCTCAGGACCCAATGTGGAGGCACAAATACGGTCATAATAATCTCCGCTAAAGAAAATTTATGATCAATCAAGCACTGCGTCTTTTTTATGGTATTCCTGAGATTTCCTGGGTCCTGGCCGTTAGAAAATCCATTTAAAAAACATCTTTCCTCAAGTATTTAAAAAGAAAAATTTTTTTTTAATTTTTCTTTCCCCTTTATTCCTGCTGCTCCTCTGAGTATTCAGCTTTTTTCTTAAAGGGAACCGGTCACAAGAATAAAACACTATTAGCCTGCAGATATGATGTTATTAGCTGTTAATCTGCAGTTTTATAAGGCTATTAACCTGCCTGGCGCCTGCACTTACCTGAACGCTGGGGGAGAAAATTACCAAATAACCTTTATTTTCTCGGCAGTGTTCTGGTTTCAGTCATGGGGGAGGCATCGGCGCAGGTTCAGAACACAGAGCCCTGGATGTATCACCCCTTCTGGGCCCTGATTGACACTGGCTCTGCATTAGGACCACCTGAATCTGTATCGGCGTCGCCCCTGTGACTGAAACCAGAGCGCTGGCGGGGGAATAAAATTCCATTTTCTCCCTGCAGCGTTTGGCTAAGTGCAGGCGCAGGGCAGGTTAGTAACGCTATTAACCTCATATCTGCAGGTTAATAGTGTTTTTCTGGTGACTGTTTCCACCATACAGGCTACACGAGCTGCATGTTGGTGTTGGTCCTGTGGGGTGGTGTGTCCTGGAGCCATGGGGGCTCAGCTTTGTAGCATGGGTGCTGTAGGGCCCCGGGTTGCCTGCCCTGCTGGTGCAGGATCACTGTGGCTTTGGATGGCACATGGCTTCACACCTGTAAGATCAGGGACCCACTGAGAGGTACGTCATAGCCGCAATAGATCAATGAATGAGTTTTGAAACTTTTTTTAAGTAAGCAAAGCACAATAATAATAATAATAATAATAATAAACACTTAGTAAAAAATACCCAGATCTCTGGAACCTTATGGCAAGCTTAAAGTAAACCCATTAAGCAGAATACTCAGGGGAGCAAGGGGTATAAAAATGAAAAAAACTGGCTATGTCTGACCTTTTGCAGGTCTTGCATT
This sequence comes from Ranitomeya variabilis, assembly GCF_051348905.1. Lineage (NCBI taxonomy): Eukaryota > Metazoa > Chordata > Amphibia > Anura > Dendrobatidae > Ranitomeya > Ranitomeya variabilis. The sequence continues at coordinate 62,955,728 of NC_135239.1, read as the reverse complement.
TGAGAGGAATATTAAATCTTTTGGTGATTTCTAATGCAATTGAATTACAAATAATTTCGTGTATTTTTTTTTTCATTTTCTAAGTTTCTGTATCTTTTTCTTTTTGTCTGCTTTCATATGCCAAAGGTAAAAAATCTCACCTAAGAAAAACAACCGAGAAAAAGGCACCTTCCAAGGAGACGACTGCAAAACTTCAGCAGTCAGACATCTGGAAAATGGAGAATGAATTTTACGAGTTTGCACTCGAGCAGTTCCAGTTTGTCAGGGCGCACGCAGTACGAGAAAAAGACGGAGAACTGTACATTCTGTCACAGAACTTTTTCTATGAAAAAATCTATCCAAAGTCAAACTAAGGACACCGTGCGCCGTTAGTTTAATGGACGACACCTTTTGTTCATAAGACTTTAATTTCGGGCCTACAGACTAAATGACACTCTTGAGACGGATCATTGATGACTTCTTCTAAGGTCGTCCTCAGATGAGCCAGATCAAATGTTCACCACTAAGAAGACAAGACGTGAGCTGATCGCCGTCCTGTGCGGCTCGATCATACCAATAAATGCAGGACGCGAGCTCTTAGCGCTATCAATATGGACACTGGACAGTCTGGAATAAACACTGTACAGACAGAACCAAACTGTTACTTTGTTTTAATTCAAGTGTTAAAAACAATTTTTTTTTTTCCTTTTTTAATTTTTTTCTTTTTTTTTTTTGTGTTCAGTCTAAACTTGCTATTGATTCTGTACTTTTCACCTGTGAATATTTCCACACATTGAGGAGCTGTATGTGACACGCTGCTGTGTAACTCGTCCATTCTTCCACCGGTGCTCAATTAGACTCGTGCCAGTTCACTGGCAGTGGCTCAAAATGAAGACAGTATTTTAGTAGTTTTTAATTTTTGGTTTCTTGCCCTTTCATACATTTCCATGAAAGAATTGAAGAATGGGACATTTTTTTATGAATATATGTATTGTATGGCTCTTGTTGAATTAAGATAAAAAAATAAAAAATCTGTTAGATACTGTATTCAGAAAGATTTATAACTGATGTGATCCATAATCTTTAAATACGCAATATTTCTGGAAATTCAGAGTAACCTGCTTGTGGATTTACCAGCTACGTTCCAAAAATTGGCCAACGCATACATTAGTGTTTTAAAGGTTTCGTCCATCCTTAGCCCACAGGTCTGCAGTTACTCTGTGACTGCAGACTTGTGAATCCTCACATCGCGCACACTGTACGCCATGAGGATTCTCTGGTGCCGGGAGAGGCGGGCACGTGACCACAAGTATGTGATTTGTATGCTCCAGCCACATTCCGACTAGACTTGTCAGGCCTCGCTCAGTACACTGCTCCCATCTAGTCGGCATGTGACCACACGTATGCAAATTATATACTTGTGGTCATGTGACCCGCCTCTCCCGGCATCGGAGAATCCTCACAGCATGCAGTGTGCGTGATGTAAGGATTCACAAGTCTGCAGTCACAGAGGCTACAAATCTGCAGTCGCGCTAAGGCTGAACAACTCCTTTAAAAGGTAAATTGTACATTTATGGCATATCCTCAGGATAGTAGATGTGGGTCTTACCAATGGGACCAACTTGTATTTTGGGAGCGGGGACCCAGTCGCAAGCTGCTGTCAGTGGTATGGTAGTCAAAATTCAAGTATTCATGAATGGAAATGCTGTTGACCTCTCCCCTAACCAGAGCACATATTGGGGCCCGAATTCGAGAGATATGCAAGTCCCTGATATCTTGAAGATACGGTATGTCATAAACATAAAAGATGACAATGCTCCTTCTTCATATTTGAAAGGTTAATTAGTTCGCCTTCCCAGGTAAATACTCCAGTAATCGCAGCAGTTCTAGCGGTATCTGGCACTCACATCTTCTTCAGAGAATTGCTTTATTGATCCAGTGTGATAAAAGGCTCAAAAAAATGGTTGAACACAACAGCACAAAAATTAAAAAGGCAGAAAAGAAATATCCGCTGCGCAGCACAAATCGCAAACAAATGTTGACGATGCTCTAAAGGGGTGTTTCAGCATTTTTCGATGTGTGCAGCGTAATTATCCTTTCTATATTTTTCTATGGCCTTTTTAGTATATCTGCTTGCAGTCACATCCCTGTTTTTTAAAAAATATTTGTTTCTTGTTATGAGCCGGTAAGAACCTATTGTCAGGAGGTTAGTCCCCCTCAAATGTAAAGCGGACCCCTTGGCACAGACTGACCGATGGAGCCAAGCACCTGTTTGGTGCACCTTACCGTCTACTTGTTTTGCACCTATCCATGCCTCCTTGTGCAGGGAGGGGAGGAGGTGTGCTGTGACAATCACTCACCTTTTTAACAATATCCTCGCACAGATCAGTGTGTGCCTAGAAACCTCTCTCCTAGAAGTCAAGTCATTTCCAGACTATTTATGTTATGCCGAAGTGGCTGCTGTAAAGCAGGTGTCCAGGTAATGGCAGCTCAGGCAAGAGGACCAACCTGCATATTCAACTATCGTACATCAAAAAATCAGAAAATGTAAAGTTTCTATAATTAAATAAAGAAAATGTATTGCCGCCTGTATTTTTTAGGAGCAGACACATTTAGCACAAAAAAAAAGTTATAGGGGCTGTTTCATCAAAGCATTTATGCCATACAACTTGCATAACAGCTTTGAAAAGTCACAAAAATTGTTGTGTAACTTATCGTTGCTCAAAAATGTTGCGACTTTTGACATTTTCATACCAGCTTGAAACAGCTACTCTGAAATGGGAAGGGCTGGGGCATGGCTATGCCAGTCGGTCCAATTCCTCTAGTGTCATAACTGGAGTGGCATTTCTGAAGTGGCGCCTCTTAATGAATTTGGCGCTCCTCACAAATGCTACTCCAGTCATGACATTTTTGAGGAATGGGACCCGTGGGTGTAGCCATGCCCCGACTTCTCCCATTTCAAGACTGGTGTAGCGCAAGTGTCTGCTACGCCAGTCGTGATGAATCTATCGTTTTCGTGAAATGAGCCACAGATTATGATCAGTAATCACTTCTGGCCCGGAGGTAAACAATGCAGATTATCTGACTCATTCATGGAGAAATGCCAGGACAAAATATAGGCAAACTGGGGCATCAGAATAAAGACGTCGCTTGTCTATATCATATGACCTCTTTGCTCTCCTCCTCTTCCTGCCTAGATTTATTCTGCGCTGGCGCTGTCCTGGTTCTGATTACATGGCCCATACATCATCATCTCGTCCTGGCTGTGATTTTTGCCACTAGATTGGGAACTCGTCTAGGTCCAGCTCACCGTAGTAGACATCCTCTGGTGTTCTGAGCCCTGGAAACGCTGCGTCAGAATATAGGGAAATCACATTAACGGGAGAAAATCCAGCTCAACGAACTTGTGAACAAACTTTTCTTTATTCACCAAAAGTGCTCAATGGAGGATAAAACCGAATCAGTGATGTAAGTTACATGATGTGACATCGACGCGTTTCAGAGAACTGCGCACCCTTAATCAAGATTTTCTCCTGTTTGTGACTACATTGGGAACTTTTTGTTGTCTTCCACAGTTATGAGCCAAATATGCCCAATTGTGTAGAAAGTAGATGTCCATCATCTCTGTGCCACTAAAACAAATACAAATGAAAAAATTATACACACTACCGTTCAAAAGTCTAGGGTCACTTAGAAATGTCCTTATTTTTGAAAGAAAAGCAGTTTTTCCAATGAAGCTAACATTGAATGATTCGGAAATACACTCTATACATTGTTAATGTGGTAAATGACTATTCTAGCTGTAAACGTCTGGTTTGTGTTGTAATATCTTCACAGGTGTATAGAAGCCCATTTCCAACAACCATCACTCCAGTGTTCTTATGGTATTTTTTGCTTGCTAAATGTGTAAGAAGGCTAATGGATGGTTAGAATACCCTTGAAAACCCTTGTGCAAGTATGCTAGCACAGCTGAAAACAGTTTGGCTGATTAGAGAACCTATAAATGTGACTTTCTTTTGAGCTAGTTGAGAATCTGGAGCATTACATTTGTTGGTTCCATTAAACTCTCAAAATCGCCAGAAAAAAAGAACTTTCATGTGAAACTCCACAGTCTATTCTTGTTCTTAGAAATGAAGGCTATTCCATGCGAGAAATTGCTAAGAAACTGAAGATTTCCTACAATGGTGTGTACTACTCCCTTCAGAGGAGAGCACAAACAGGCTCTAACCAGAGTAGAAAGAGAAGTAGGAGACCCCGCTGTACAACTGAGCAACAAGACAAGTACATTAGAGTCTGTAGTTTGAGAAATTGACTCCTCTCATGTCCTCAACTGGCAGTTTCATTAAATAGTATACGCAAAACGCCAGTGTCAACGTCTACAGTGAAGAAGCGACTCCGGGATGCTGGCCTTCAGGGCAGAGTGGCAAAGAAAAAGCCATATCAGACTGGCTAATAAAAGGAAAATATATTGGGCAAAAGAACACAGACATTAGACAGAGGAAGATTGGAAAAAGTGTTATGGACAGATGAATCCAAGTTTGAGGTGTTTGGATCACACAGAAGAACATTTGTGAGACGCAGAACAACTGAAAAGATACTGGAAGAGTGCCTGACGCCATCTGTCAAGCATGGTGGAGGTAATGTGATGGTCTGGGGTTGCTTTGGTGCTGGTAAAGTGGGAGATTTGTACAAGGTAAAAGGGATTTTGAATAAGGAAGGCTATCACTCCATTTTGCAACGCCATGTCATACCCTGTGGACAGCGCTTGATTGGAGCCAATTTCATCCTACAACAGAACAATGACCCAAAGCACACCTCCAATTTATGCAAGAACTATTTAGGGAAGAAGCAGGCAGCTGGTATTCTATCTAATGGAGTGGCCAGCACAGTCACCAGATCTCAACCCCATTGAGCTGTTGTGGGAGCAGCTTGACCGTATTGTCCGCAAAAAGTGCCCATCAAGCCAAACCAACTTGTGGGAGAGGCTTCTGGAAGCATGTAATGAAATTTCTCCAGATTACATCAGAAAATTAACTGCTAGAATGCCAAAGGTCTGCAATGCTGGAATTGCTGCAAAGGGATCATTCTTTGATGAAAGCAAAGTTTGAAGGAGAAAATTATTATTTCAAATAAAAATCATTTTTTGAACCGTGTCAATGCCTGGACTAGATTTTCAATTCATTTGGAAACTCATTTGATTAATAAAAGGTATGCGTCTTCATGGAAAACACAAAATTGTCTGGGTGACCCTAAACTTTTGAAGGGTAGTGTATGTAATAGATGATTATTGTAAACTTATTCATGCGTGATGTGGGAAATATGGTCCAAGGGTCACGAAGATAAATCCTTATACCCTTGATGTATTCAAAAATCTACCTTCTGCCAATTTGTCTCAAAATCTAGACGCACTTCAATAAAAGTTTACTGTGCTGAGACAGGGGCACTTGTTTTCCGGCTGATAGCTGGGAAGGCGCCAAACGTGACCTATAATTCATCGGTTCCTGGCTCTCCATCTGGCTCGAGCTTCACCAGACATTAAGCTGGTGGCCACTTCATGAACACAAGCAGATGCCACAATTTGCTCAGTTCGGTGAGCCTTTAATGTTATGATTTTAGAGTAGACGCGTGAGATTTGGAAAGCTAGGAGAGCACTGCGGAGACCCTGCAGCAATAAACAGGGACATTACTGATGTGTCCTCCTGCTTTCTGTGGGTATTAATAACTAATGTTCAGCTGACCTTTTCTGGAGTGGTTCCAAGGACAAGTGTCAAGTGTAATTTACACCGTTGATTTCATTACTACGTCTAATTGAATTAATGCCGTGATCAGAACTAGGAAGGAAGGTTTTAATTTCAGCTGGAAATTGAATATCCTTTTTTGTATATATTAATTTCTGAAGTCATTTTTCAGAATGTATTAAATAAACCTTTAACATACAATTTACTCCACAGTTTGTAGGTGAAAGGTGACGCCTTAAAGGGGTTGTTTTGGAGTGATCTGGAAAGTAGTTGATCTCAGCTGTTCTGATGGGACCCCAGTGATTAGCTGTAACCTGTTAATGGAGAATTAAGGATTATATATTGCCCAGCCCAGCTTTATATAGTTACATATCTTACTAATATTCATCAATATGAAATTTGTCTCTTCAGAGAGGAAGATGACTTGAACTCTATAGCGCCACCTATTGGAGGTAGCAATCCTGCAAGTCATTATCGAGCCTTGAAATATAACTTAGGATGAAAGCCTAATTGGAATCTCCGTTTGTAGACACGGTGTTTTCAGGGTATTGCCCCTCATCAGTGCAAAGTGTGAGATCAGATGGGGCTGGGTGAGAGGCTAAGACTGGAATCTAAGGGGTAAGGCTTCTTGTGGAGAGTGGCATGCTGGTAAACTTTACCCAGGTATAGATTGGTCTCTGTGTGTGGGTTCACTATACACAATGACTCAGTATTCTGCCATAGATAGATTGTGGATGTCAGGATTAGTGAGAGGACGCCAGGCAGAGGGTGGTGCCATTCATTACCAGCACACATGCTCCATAGCAAGCACATAGTCTACCTGCCTGACCTACCGTAATTGAACTGTTATAGTAACTTATATAATTCACTAATTAAAGGGTTTGTCTCGAGATGAATCTTTGGAACCACACCGCTCCCGGCTTCCTGGCTGGCTTTGCCAGCGGCGGTGCACTCCTGAAGACTGACAGTTCGGACCGATGGCATGGCCGGGGGCACTGGTCCTAACTGTGCTCTGTCCCAGGCTGCTGGCAGAGGCACTGCAGCATGGGAGAAGCATAGTGGAGACCCAGCCAACATCAGAGCGGCGTGCACTCCTTGCCTCCATCACCTGCCCCGATCGGTCTGCAGGGTGGTCGGTAATCTAGGCATCAAGCTGTGCACCCTAAAATGAAAAATCATTCTGTTCTTGAGAATGGAGATTATTTTTTAATGAGAGGTAAATTGTAAAGTTTCTTTTACAAGCACTTTGCAATTATACCCATTTATGAACTTGTGACAATACCTTTGAATCGGGTTTATCTGTGTATTTATAGTATCTACATTTATTTTTCTTGCCTGAAAAACCCACTTAAGGACTCCATGTACCTTACTGCTTATGTCTCCCCACATTGGGGCTATTTATTTTTTTGTTGGGGTCTGTTTTAAAGTGAATTTCCTTCTAAAGAAAAACTAGACACAAAAGACCTGTTCTGTGTTTAGGACCCCGTACTGATGAAACACAAAATAAAATACTGATGTGTGAATAATACTTTGAATAGTTAGCTAGACAACAGAAAAAAAATGTTCTAGTCGACGGCCTGGTCTGCGTCAGTACTGACCCCAATATTGCGCCACTTACCGGCCTTTTCTTTTCCAACCCATATTTCAGATTCCATCCTATATGAAGTGTAATTCTTTCTGAGACTATTTCTGATCATTTATTTGTGTTCTTCATATTGATTGGTGAAAAATCTTAGCTTGTGATGAAAAGTGTAATTGCATTCTGCCATGCTTTTGTATTGCACAGGTCTATATCTCATACAACTCGAGACTTTACCACTAATCAATACCTCGGTGCCAGCAATTGTCCTCAGCCTAGTTCCAAATAGCAATCAGACAACAATATGAAATTGCTAGTAAGCGGGACAATTTTCTACACTGGAGTATGTAGAAAAAAACAAAACTTTTTTTTTTCTTTTTAAAGGCATTTTACCCTCTTAATTGTTAATATTAAGGGGGTTACAAACAAATGTAATACAAATACGAATTCATTTCTTCATTATATGTAATCATTAACCTTATACTCTGTACATGAAATTATTCCAAGTTTTGTAGTTGACTATGACCACCTGGTGAATACATTACTGCCCTCTGTAGTGACCTTGTATGTCCCCCTTGTAAAGAATAGTCTCTAAGAAGATTCATAAACACCATATAAAGAGTCACATACACTCATGAGAAAAACCCTTTGAGATCTATGGTTTTAAATTTCAAGAGTTAATTTAAAAAAATCTGGTCCTTAGAAGGTTCCGCAAATAGTAGAGATGAGGGGATATTTTGAAATTCAACCTCGCTGGCTTTACCAAATGTCAACAAATCTAGATTAATGGCAAATTCGCCGCAAATCTCAAATACTGCATTGCCTCTAAATTGCTGGGAAAAATTGGGTGATCCTCTGAAGTCTCCTAGGAGAGTATTGAACCCCTTATGAGTAGTGGTGTGCTTGGATTATGTGATATCCGAGCATGCTCAGGTGTTACCCGAGTATCTTGGGTGTGCTCAAATAACATATTCGAGTATCTTGGGTGTGCTCGAATAACATATTCGAGTCCCTGCAGCTGCATGTTTTGCTGCGGTAGACAGGGAGTATGTGTTGCGGCTGTTTACCATTGCAAACTATTCAGATGCAGGGACTCAAACATATTATTTGAACACGCCCAAGATAACACCTGAGTATGTTGGGCCATAAGTAGTGATGAGCGATTTAACACAAACACTAATGACTGTGACCCCAACCTATCTGCCTAGGGAAAAACGGATGGTAACCGGTGGTGACCAGCAACCTTTTTAATAATATGCTGCAGTATCAGACATTTTTGACTGCTTAGAAAGTAGTCCAAAAATGATCCCTTTTGGGGGTGGAGACAGATGCCTGCGTTGCTGGTATTTATACACAGGCCGGTGAAAAACAGAAGAAGCAATGGAGTGAAAATTATCCCTGTTTGGTATCAATAGTTTCATTTTTTTGATCAATAAAGAACTGAAAACTTTTTTCACAAGTCATCTAAAAATTATCCATATATTTAACCCCTTTCCAACATCGGGCGTAATAGTACACCGATGTTAGACTCCCTCCCTTTGATGTGGGCTCCAGAACATGTCAGCTGTTTTGAACAGCTGACATGTGCCTCTACCAGCTGCAGATGGAATCATGATCCCCCCACGGCTGTTAACTAGTTAAATGCTGCTGTCAATCTCTTACAGCGGCATTTAACTAGCGCTTCCAGGAAGCGCGCAGGAAATCCGCCCATTGGTGAGCCCATCACGTGATCGCAGGTCACTGATGGATTGTCATGCAACCAGAGGCCTCCAGCAGACCTCTATCGCTGTCACTGCCAGATTGCTATGAGTGGCACTCATAGCAAGTGAGGATTTCTGCTACACACAGACGATCTGATCATCGCCTGTATGTAGCAGAGCCGATCAAAGTACTGCTGCTTCTAGTGTCCCATGGAGACTACTGAAGCATGCAAAAAGTTAAAAGAAAAAAAAAGTTTTAAAAATTAAAAAAAAAAATAAAGTTCAAATCACCCACCTTTTGCCCCATTCAAAATAAAACAATAATAAAACAAAAACATACAAATATTTGGTGTCACAGAGTTCAGAATCGCCCGATCTATCAATATAAAAAAAAAAGAATTTAGAATATAGAAAAAAAATCAAAACGCCAGACTTACGTTTTTTTGGTCACTGCAACATTACATTACAGTGCAATAACGGGCAATCAAAAAATAGTATCTGCACCAAAATGGTATCATTAAAAACATCAGCTCAGCGCACAAAAAATAAGCCCTCACCCAACCCCAGATCACGAAAAATGGAGACGCTACGTGTATCGGAACGGAAAATGGTACAATTTTTTTTTTTAAACAAATTTGGAATTTTATTTCACCACTTAAATAAAAAAGAACCTAGACATGTTTGGTGTCTATGAACTCGTAATGACCTGGAGAATCATAATGGTAGATCAGTTTTAGCATTTAGTGAACATGATTAAAAACAAAACTGTGGGATTGCACTTTTTTTTGCAATTTCACCGCACACGGAATTTTGCTCCCGTTTTCAGTACGCGATATGTTAAAACTAATGGTGTCATTCAAAAGAAAAACTCCTCTCGCAAAAAACAAGCCCTAACATGGCCATATTGACAGAAAAATAGAAAAGTTATGGCTGAGAAGAAGGGGAGCGAAAAACGAAAGTGCAAAACCAAAAATACCTCTGGTTGTTAAGGGGTTAAGAAACAGGTGTGTTGTTTTACCATTGAAGGAGCAATGATTGAAAACGTAAGGGTAAAAAAAATATATATATTTTTTTGTTTATATAAATTCTTTCCCCCGTGACCAAACAAGAAACATAACCCTAAAATGCTACGTTGCTAAGTAGCTACATGTAGGTTCATGCCCAGAAATAAAACTTGGAGCAGCTTTTAGTTTTTCTCTTGACTGTATATAATAGCCTACCAGTAAGGCCGGAGACACACTGGTGCGAGATACGGCCGAGTCTCGCTGGTTAAAAGCAAGCTGTGGCACCTGCACTCCGGAGCGGAGCGTGCGGCTCCATGTATTGCTATGCAGCTGCACGCTCCGCTCTGGAGTGCAGGTGCCACAGCTTGCTTTTAACCAGCGAGACTCGGCCGTATCTCGCACCAGTGTGTCTCCGGCCTAACTGCATCACTCTGATTACTTACCTATTAATTATTATACGGAGATTCCTCTGTTCTTTGCCCATTTAATTAGTAAATGAAGTTGATCTCTTTGAAGAAGCTTCTCCGATTGAAAGCACAAGTACTTTATTATGAACTGTGTCATTTAATTTTGTAAGAATTATGCCAGTTTAAATGAGAGCGCTATTGATTTTCTTATTAGCTACCAGCGGGAATTGTCAGCAGCAGTGTTAAGAATGGAGTGATCCGAATAGATTCAACTAATTCCCTGCAATGAAACTTATCTTAGATCATCTGTAACTTTACTGTTTATTATGGATTGTGCAATTCTGCACACATTTCATGCTTGGCATGAAACCTGTAGTTACGCCTATGATTCACTGACCCACAAGAGAATTCTGCAGTAGGCCCAGGTTTTGACGCACTCTATGACTCCAAACCAGACTGGGACTGGGATTTAGCCCTTGCTGCTCCTCAACATCCACTTCCCAAGATGAGTGTCTCCATTACACATATGACCCTGTCTGACATTGGAGGAAATAAATGTATTGCAAGACCAATACTGCCACTATATAAGATTAAATAATAGTGCCACACTATGACCACATAATACTGCCACATAGTGACAGAATAAAGCTGGGATCACACATGTGATAAATATGATCAGTGTAAATGAAAATTAATATCCCATGGAGGTCTGAATTTGGAATGATGCTCAAAATCAAAGTGGAAAATTACAGGCTGATCCAACTTCAGTAGAAATGCCTCAAGACAAGGAAATGATGCCCAGTAGTGTGTGTGGACTCCACGTGCCTGTATTACCTCCCTACAATGCCTGGCCATGCTCCTGATGAGGCGGCGGATGTTCACCTGATGGATCTCCTCCCAGAACTGGAATAAAGCATCAGTCAACTCCTAGACAGTCTGTGGCGCAAAGTGGCATTAGTGAATGGAATGGGCATATGATGTCCCAAATGTGCTCGATTTGATTTGGGTCTGGGGAACGGGCAGGCCAGTCCATAGCATCAATTCCTTCATCATGCAGGAACTGCTGACACATTTCAGCCACATGAGGCCTAGCATTGTCATGCATCAGAAGGAACCCAGAGCCACTGCACCTGCATATGGTTTCACAATGGGTCTGAGGATCTCATCCCGGAACTTGGCTAGGACATGGAGGTCTGTGCGGCTCTCCAAAGAAATGCTTCCCCACACCATTACTTACCTATTGCCAAACTGGTCATGCTGGAAGATGTTGCAGGCAGCAGAATGTTCTCCACAGTGTCTCCAGACCCTGTCAAGTCTGTCACATGTGCTCAATGTAAACCTGCTCACATCTGGGAAGACCACAGGTCGCCAATGTCAAATCTGTCAATCTTGGTGTTCTCTGACAAATGCCAATCACCCTTACAGCCCAACACCCAGTTGTGGATGTTGGACCCTTATGGAGTCTGTTTCTGTCAGTTTTAGCAGATACATGGAGGTTAGTGGCCTGCTGAACATCATTTTGCAGGGCTCTGCCACTGCTCTTCCTGTTCCTCCTTGCATAAAGGAGGAGGTAGTTGTCCTGCTGCTGGGTTGTTGCTATCCTATGATCCCCTCCACATCTCGTGTACTGGCCTGTCTCCTGGTATCTGCTCCATGCTCTAGACACTGTGCTGACAGACACAGGTACCCTTCTTGCCACAACTCGCATTGATGTGCCATCCTTGATGAGCAGCACTACCTGAGCAACTTCTGTGGGTTGTAGACACCGCCTCATGCTACTGCACAGTACCTCTTGGTAGTGGCACAAGTAGAGTCTGATGGGCCCCGGTGCAAGATTTGTACTGGGCCCTCTGTCATCCTGAATAAATTATATATATGCACCCTCCATCCTGGTATATATGTGCCTCATCCTGACCCCATTCTCTTATATATATTGCCCATTCTGTTATATGTCCCTTATCCGGTGCCCTATCCTGGTACATATTTGTTCCCCGTTCTGCTGTTCTGTAATGTATAAAAGAAAATAAACCATTATACTCATCAGTGGCTTACATAGAAGTCATGGGGATCCATACAAGGAGTATAATGCACCCCCATAGTCCTCCATATTATATAATGCACTCCCCATAGTCCTCTATATAATTTACTGCACAGTTCATAGTCATCCATGTAGTATAATCAATTGCACCTCCATAGTCATCCATAAAGTATAATGCACAGCCCATAGTCCTTGATGAAGTATAATGCATCCCGTAGTATTTCATAGTAGTAAAATGCACCTCATAGTCCTCCTATAAAGTATTATGCACCCACGTAGTCATCTTATTAAATATAATGCACCCTGATAGTCCTCCATAGTAGTATAATGCACCCCATAATCATATATAGTATAATGCAGCAGCCCCATAGGAGTATAAAATGTGGCAGCCCCATAGCAGTGTAAAATGTAGCAGCCCCATAGGAGTATAAAATGCAGCTGCCCCATAACAGTAATGCATCCCCTTCCCCCCCCCCCATACTAGTATAACGCACCACCATACTGAGGCTTTACAACAAAAAAAAAAAAAAAGTTTTTCCCTACCTGTCCGAGCTCCAACAATGTCCTCACGATTCAACTGAGGCGCACAGCGTCATTCTGGCATATGACAGTGACGTCATACATCGGCGACGTGCGTGCTGATGTCAGCTGCCGGCCTGTGATTGGGCCGGCGGCTGTTAACTGTTGCCGTGCAGGATGAATCTCCTGCACGGCAACAGCTTTTAACTCCTCATGCGTCGGAGGACGTGTGATCAGTTACCGAAGTGGCACAATCCTGCCATGCGGGCCCGGTGAGCAGAACAGAGGGGGCTCGCTGCGGGCCACCTCTCCTCATCGGGCCCCATACGCCAGTAAGGGCAGTAATGCCCTGATGGTGGCCCGGAATCTGCAGGTTAACAGCTTTATTATGCTGTTCGGGGCCTGCACGCTACCAAATCCCCCAGGGAGAAAATGATCTTTTTTCTCCCCGCCAGCATTCAGTATTCAATATACAAAAAATGGACTCTATCATTCCAAAGCATGTCAATGTGAAATATATGAAACATAGCGCTACCTGAGTGAGTTTGGGGACACTCGCTTGGCATGGGATTACAGCACTCAGGCATGGTTTCTCCACATAAACAGTCTATCCGGTTTATTAAACTTCATAAACCGCACCACAAACAGTTAATTATTTACATCAACGGAACACATTAACCACCGACAGTCTGTTCCAATGGCAAATACGTCTCTGCCCGTAACCCCCTTTATCTGGAGTTACCTTACAGGAGCTCCGGCTCCACACACTGACTCCTGGCAGTCCTGGTTCCCAGGGAAAAGCTGCCTCACTGGGATCACGTCCTTGTGACCAGGGCACCTCAGATAGTCCAGACCCGCAGTAGGAACTGTAGCTTCCCCAACACAGTAGCCGTTCCAGTCTCTGCATATACGGCCTCTCCGTGCGCTATTCAGGAAGTCCAGTCCCAGGCACTTCCAACACACAGGCCTTCAGTCCATGGTCTCACCTTGTGCTTCCAGTAATCCAGTCCACTCCAGGACATTCCAACACTGCCCCACTGTTCAGTTTTTGAATTTCCACAAAAATTTTAAATAAGCAATAAATTTCGTTCAACTTCACAATTGTGTTCCACTTGTTGATTCTTCACCAAAAATTTACATTTGGTATCTTTATGTTTGAAGCATGATATGTGGGAAAAGGTTGAAAAGTTCCAGGGGGCCGAATACTTTCGCAAGGCACTGTAGTAACACATTTCCTTGTCTGATGTAACACTTTTTCCTGCTTGTAGTAACACATTTCTTTTCCCGAGGTAGCACATTTTCCTGCCTGAAGTAACACATTTTCCTGTCTGAGGTAAGAAATGTTGCTGCCTGATGTAAAACATTTTCCTGCCCGAGGTAACACATTTCCCTGCTTGAAATAACATATTTCCTTTCCGAAGAAACAAAGTTGCTAAAAAACTGACCTGCTTGTTTTTCAGATGTTTTTCACATTGAAGAAGTAATTGGAAGGATCAAAAGATGCCCAGAAGACGTGTGTCTTGAGCATTTTGTCAATGCCTTTCCTTCAAAGAAACGCTAGCTGTTTCTTCATTGCTGAATGGAGATAAAAACAAGTCCGTTAAATCATCAATAAAAACGTCCCAAAGCGCTGAAAAAAATGCTAAAATAACCCGCAAAGATGGGATCAAAGTCGTTAATAATAGCGATCAGCAACCAACAAAATTTCCAAAACTGAGAATAGTAGTGGTTCCTGAAGCAAATTCCACTTTAAAAAAATGAACGTTTTTGACAGCCTACAACCTGAACAAAACTGTACATATACCCTATAGCCATGCATAAATGAATACCCACAAAATTCAATTAACTTAAACAACGTTGTAAAGAAGAATGGGCCGAAATAGAACTATGTGAGAGACTGATAAGGTCAGACAGAAAATAATCATGATGAGTTATGGGGTGTACTCTTAATTTTTCACACACGGCTCCAGCATTTTAGCCTTGATTTTGGTATATAAATAATGACATGATGTAATTTATCAAGAGTCATTCATCTCAGGTTGCACTTAACTAATTTTAGGATCCATCCAAGGACCAGATGCTTTCTTTATTATGTCCTGACATACAATTCAACTGCACTCAGTTTTTCTTACAACTGTATGCACAAGATTTCACTCGCTGAGTTTTGCATAATGAATTTTCATTTACTTGTGCCAGAACTAATTTTCTGATTACATCTGATTACTTCATTACCTTCTGATTATATCATAATTGATACAATGAAGCAATATGCCATGCGAATCCTGCGCCTCACACACTGGCTGCACAATGTGATTTTCCAGATATATCTGCCTATAAGCGCCAAGTGGTCAGTAGATCAGTGAAAGGTGGTTGCCATGAGCAGATATGGGCCTTTTGTAGGCTGAGAAACAAATATATGCAATTTAAGACCCCCTGGAAATAAATTAATCTGGAGACTTGGTTTACATTCACATGTCCAAGTCTGCGACTGGTCTGCACTTGGACTGTAAAACACGTACATGTGAATGTAGTCTTGGATGGTGGACCTTTGGAGTTCTCCTCTAATACTTAATATAATCATTCAGATCTATCTTTTAACAAATAAAGCAGCAAAAACTTCTTTACAGCTAGGAAAATTTGTGGCCTAGGAAAAATGTCACCTGGCCGATCCTAGAAACAGATGTAACCGAGAAATGGCAGCATACAAATCCTAAATAAAAATGCAAAATCCTGTGGCATAGCGTTTGCAATGCAGAGGTTGTGACTGCAACTGAACCCAGACGAAATTAGAGACCATCTTGATCACTAGTCAGACACTGCTCTTAACTGCGTCCTCTGGACTCATACAGTGGAAACATGTGGCTCCCTGCTCCGCCACTTACTTATGCCACTTAGGCTAGGTTCACATTGCGTTAATGGGTTAACGCTAACGGACTGCGTTGCACGGCGAAATTGTCGCAATTAACGCCGTGCAACGGGTCCGTTAGCGCACCCATTGACAGCAATGTGATTTGTCTCTGTAGCGCATCGCTAGCGCATGCCATTTTCGGCACACGCTAGTGCAGCGCCCCAGAGTCCTGGTCGTTGCAGTAGCATGGTTCAGCCACTAAGGGGGGCCATGCTGCGTTCGATGGCACGGAAGGAGTTCTCTGAGCAGGTATCACAGTCACCAATACATTTCACAGCTGGGCCTCCGGGGGGAGCTAAGGGTGCTATTCATTAGGCCACTCCCCACCATAGTGGGTAAACTGGGGGTCAGGCAGGAAGTTAGAGAGAGAACGCTGACGGGATTGAACGGAGCAACACCTGGTGGCAGAGGGTGTTGTGAAGGGAGAGACTGTAGGGTCTCTGCCAGGGGTGGGATCCTGGCAGAGGCTTGGCATGGAAAGAACGTAAAGGGACCGTGCCTGCTCAGCATAGCGGCGGTGCCCAAGGAAGGACTAAGAAGCGAGATAGATTGTGCTGAGTGAGAAACGAAATCAAGCGAAAGGAGATACCAGTGAGGGTTGTGCTGAAAGAGGCAGCACCTTACTGAGGCGCACTACCGGTGGCCGGAACGCCGAGGAGGTAAAGAGTTTCAAGCCATACCTCAGACCTACGGCAGGGCAGTTAGCTTGAGGCGGACTGTCTCACGCATCACCCAGGAAGGCAAAGGGGGGTACCAACAGGAGAGGGGCGCAGATAGAGTCCCGGAAGATCTCCGAGCCTCCCCGTCATACGGGTGCGTTCCTACCATAGTATCTGGAGGGACGAGGAAGATCATTGCGAATTAAGTTGTTGTGAGGGAACACGAGAAACAGACACAACAGTTGTGGGGTACTTTCCGTAAGCACAGCAGGGAAGGACTGCAACACATGAAAATAAAAATAATAATAATGGCGGGTGCACCACTTACAATATAAAGAATTCAATAATGAAACAGCAGGGTGCTACATTAAGCATGGGAGGAGCAATTAGAATCAAATAAAAAGAAAAAGAACCCATGCAATGAAACATGCACACCTGCTACAATTTTATGGAAAATGTAAAGAACAATTTTTATTACAAGCAAAAAAACACATTACAACCATAAAATCAATTAAAAGCAGTATAAATACAAAACACCCCCAAACATCAATCAAATGTAATTGGCAAAAAATGTGCAAACACACGCTATATGTCTTATACTAATGGACTAAATATAAATAAATCAGTATCACATAATATGGGGTAAATCAGCATGAACTTTGCAACAAGTATAACAATGGCCAAAGCAAGCCCTATAAATACCACATAATAGGCGTCCCTATATGTGTCCTGAATAGTGCCAAGAAGATAAGCATATGGCTTATAGAGTAATGAAATATGTCACTGGCCCTGAAAGGGTGAACAAGTGCCGCAAAAGAATAATGCTCGCGGCGTGCAAGCCTGCAAACCACCCCTGGGAACCACAATGGAGGGATAATTAAAGAAAATCAGGTAGATAAATAAGACCTGAAGCCTGGTAACATGGTCAGCGTGGTAAAGTGGACCACAGGGAAAGCATGAAATAACCTGCAATAAACGGTGCCTCAGGATAAAGACAGCCAAGAAATATATACCAGCATCACTCATGCATGTCAGGGCCAAGATGTAGGGGGTGGAAAAATCCCACGCGTATCGCTGCTAGAGAGCAGCTTCGTCAGGGAAACGAAGCTGCTCTCTAGCAGCGATACGCGTGGGATTTTTCCACCCCCTACATCTTGGCCCTGACATGCATGAGTGATGCTGGTATATATTTCTTGGCTGTCTTTATCCTGAGGCACCGTTTATTGCAGGTTATTTCATGCTTTCCCTGTGGTCCACTTTACCACGCTGACCATGTTACCAGGCTTCAGGTCTTATTTATCTACCTGATTTTCTTTAATTATCCCTCCATTGTGGTTCCCAGGGGTGGTTTGCAGGCTTGCACGCCGCGAGCATTATTCTTTTGCGGCACTTGTTCACCCTTTCAGGGCCAGTGACATATTTCATTACTCTATAAGCCATATGCTTATCTTCTTGGCACTATTCAGGACACATATAGGGACGCCTATTATGTGGTATTTATAGGGCTTGCTTTGGCCATTGTTATACTTGTTGCAAAGTTCATGCTGATTTACCCCATATTATGTGATACTGATTTATTTATATTTAGTCCATTAGTATAAGACATATAGCGTGTGTTTGCACATTTTTTGCCAATTACATTTGATTGATGTTTGGGGGTGTTTTGTATTTATACTGCTTTTAATTGATTTTATGGTTGTAATGTGTTTTTTTGCTTGTAATAAAAATTGTTCTTTACATTTTCCATAAAATTGTAGCAGGTGTGCATGTTTCATTGCATGGGTTCTTTTTCTTTTTATTTGATTCGGACTGCAACACATAGCGCTAGAAGGAAGGCACCGATTTCCACCTGCAAGGAGAGCTCTGGAAGTGCCATTGGACCGGCCGGACTTGCGCAGCCTGGTGAGCCGTATTCCGGACTGAGGACCCAGAGAGCTTCAGTAAAGAGGTAAAGAGACTGCAACCTGGTGTCCTCGTTATTTACCGCGACCTGCACCCCACAACTGCACCGCTACAACATCACTTATTGCACCGGACGTCCCCCACTGACAGACAGGGCCACGGACCGGGTCTAGCTACCGTGACAACCCCAGGACTGAGACCTAGAGGCCCGGCTCCGGGTACCCCTCGGCCCTGCGGCGGTGTGGGGGCGCTCCAACTTGGCGTCACGAACAGGATCTACTTAAGCCTGAAGAATCAGGTCATGTGTGCCTTGGAACTGTGATTTATTGTGCTTGGACTGTACTTTATTGCAAAGACTGTGCTGCGCCATTTACCGCCAAAAGTTCCCGCCAAAACCGCCACCATTACAGCGCTGAGGAGAGCGCAGGAGAAGAAGAAGGGCGTGGAAGTGGGCGTGAACAAGCTGAAGAGCGCGAAAGACAATGGCCGCCCAGTCTAAATATCTCGGCCCCTTGAGGACGTGTCCGTCAGCAGCCGAGATCCGCCTCCTGATCCTTAATGGTGGGCAGAGACAACGAAAACGAAACCGCCCACGAAGAAGAGAGCGGGAAAAGGACCAGGAAGAAGGAGCGAGCGACATGGAGGACGCCATGGCGAGCCGCCCGGAGCCGGAGCGTGGGGTCGGAGCAGAGGACTCCCCCAGCCACCCGGAGGGGCACCGCAACCAGGCCTCCACCGCTGATGCTGAATTCCTGCAGGCCGGAGTGGACGAGCTCAGCAACCGACCCCGGCGGACGCAGCTGAGCACCAAGGCCGGGTGGAAGAAGGCCATCATCAGGAGCCTCACCGGACATCTGTCGGCAGCCTCATCTGGTCCGGAGCAGGGAAGAAGTCCCAGCGCTCCGAAGCTGGAAAGCAAGGCCCTGCCGGAAAGCGAGGTGCTGCAAGCAGAGATGACAGCGTCGCAGAACAAGGCCCCGCAGCCAGCGTTCCAGACCCCAGCGGAGACGGAGCAGTCCGGCACCGGAGGAACCGCATCTGAAGCAGGTAGGACGAGCCACCCTGCCCTGACGACCGACACCACCCCGGCGACTGCTAGTGCCACAGCTGCTGACTCCGTTCCAGTGACTGATCTTGCAGCAGCCGCTGCCTCTGCTGCAGCAGATGCCCATACTCAAGCTGCGCAGACCTCCATCGCTGCGCATGATTTAGTCGTACATGAAAGACGGATTAACGGCGTTTGTCCAACACTGGGTGTAACCCTGGACCTCACTTTGCCCAGGCCAAGAAGGGTTAAGTGCCAGGTGCAGCCCTGGAAGCCGTCCAACTAAACCTCGATACCATGAAAATGTAAATAGTTAACTGTTCATTCCTTTAACTGTTCCTGTTTGCCACTAAACCCGTCTAGGGTTAAAGGTGACCCCTTGTTGACCCGGGGCCACTATTGTTGTTCTCAAAGTTTTGCACAAGTTTAAAAAACTGCAGAAATCATGAACTGCGCATGATTCAAACTTTCCTTTGTAAAAAGTTGCACCTTCTTAAGGGTGCTCCCTACTGGTTTTAGCCAAAAGACACTTTGCGAAGAAACCTTTCCTACTAGTCCTAGTTAAAGACACTTTGTGAAGATCCCGGGCTGGAACTTTGCATAAGACTGGTAGGCTGAGAAGACGAGCTACCTCAGAAAGACTTGGTCCCCTCTTAAAGGGGATGTGACGAAGTAAATTTGAAAGAGATACTGTTACCGAACAGTAATGTGATAATGATACCTTGAAAAAAAAGAAAATGTAACTGTTTTACATGCCGAGTTATATGTGTTGAAGTTGTTGAAATGTGAAATCTGAATAATGTTTTGTAGAAAGGAAAGATGCAGAGAGCCCGTAGGGGTAGATGTAGAAGCCTGCATAGTTGAAAGTAAAAGAAGTAATAATGAAGGTGAGGATAGAAGGTAAACCCTGCGTCCCCATTGAAAAGTTACTTTGTTACTAAGGACAGAGAGTGAACCCGTAGGGGTTAGAGAGTGAGTCCTTAAAGGAGCCGAGTAGAGCGGGCTCAGAGTTCTTTAAATGAAAGGAATGTTATGTCTATACTGTGTATAGTAGCGAAAGGCAGTAGGCCCTGGCTGAACAGGGCGGTCCTGTAAAAGAAAGGAGAGGCAGTAGGTCTGGTGCCGTAGGGACAGGCGGTCCTGCAGGTTCACAAGAAGGAGAATGTAAAGTTGAAATGCCTTATAATGTGATTATAGGAAGGCCTTTGATAGACTAAGAGTGTGAGTTTCTTAAAGGCAATGTTAAGTTATTGTTCCAAAAATTGCACTAAGTAGAATACCCGGTTGGGTAACAGAAGTTATTTATGCTCTGTAATTTATAATGTTGATTATGTTTGTAACGTTAAAAGTGTCCTCACCTCCCATAAAGGGAAGCCTACTTAAGTATACTTATTGTTATTTGCACTCAACAAAATTGTATGTCTTTTTGCTAACCTGTATTGTTGTTTTTCTTCCCAGTCCCGGAGTACTGTGTTTAACCAGGGGGGAGTGCAGCGCCCCAGAGTCCTGGTCGTTGCAGTAGCATGGTTCAGCCACTAAGGGGGGCCATGCTGCGTTCGATGGCACGGAAGGAGTTCTCTGAGCAGGTATCACAGTCACCAATACATTTCACAGCTGGGCCTCCGGGGGGAGCTAAGGGTGCTATTCATTAGGCCACTCCCCACCATAGTGGGTAAACTGGGGGTCAGGCAGGAAGTTAGAGAGAGAACGCTGACGGGATTGAACGGAGCAACACCTGGTGGCAGAGGGTGTTGTGAAGGGAGAGACTGTAGGGTCTCTGCCAGGGGTGGGATCCTGGCAGAGGCTTGGCATGGAAAGAACGTAAAGGGACCGTGCCTGCTCAGCATAGCGGCGGTGCCCAAGGAAGGACTAAGAAGCGAGATAGATTGTGCTGAGTGAGAAACGAAATCAAGCGAAAGGAGATACCAGTGAGGGTTGTGCTGAAAGAGGCAGCACCTTACTGAGGCGCACTACCGGTGGCCGGAACGCCGAGGAGGTAAAGAGTTTCAAGCCATACCTCAGACCTACGGCAGGGCAGTTAGCTTGAGGCGGACTGTCTCACGCATCACCCAGGAAGGCAAAGGGGGGTACCAACAGGAGAGGGGCGCAGATAGAGTCCCGGAAGATCTCTGAGCCTCCCCGTCATACGGGTGCGTTCCTACCATAGTATCTGGAGGGACGAGGAAGATCATTGCGAATTAAGTTGTTGTGAGGGAACACGAGAAACAGATACAACAGTTGTGGGGTACTTTCCGTAAGCACAGCAGGGAAGGACTGCAACACATAGCGCTAGAAGGAAGGCACCGATTTCCACCTGCAAGGAGAGCTCTGGAAGTGCCATTGGACCGGCCGGACTTGCGCAGCCTGGTGAGCCGTATTCCGGACTGAGGACCCAGAGAGCTTCAGTAAAGAGGTAAAGAGACTGCAACCTGGTGTCCTCGTTATTTACCGCGACCTGCACCCCACAACTGCACCGCTACAACATCACTTATTGCACCGGACGTCCCCCACTGACAGACAGGGCCACGGACCGGGTCTAGCTACCGTGACAACCCCAGGACTGAGACCTAGAGGCCCGGCTCCGGGTACCCCTCGGCCCTGCGGCGGTGTGGGGGCGCTCCACTAGCGATGTGCCGTTCTTTTGTGACGGACCTCGGACGCTGCTTGCAGCGTCTGAAGTGCGTCCGAGGTCCGGTCCTCGCTAGCGCAGATCGGGGATCTGCGCTAGCGGGAACGATGAACGCGAACCCTAAAGAAACATTGCGTTAGCGCAATCCGCTAGCGCTATGCGCTTAATGGATTGCCCTAACGCAATGTGAACCTAGCCTTACTCTAGTCAGTCACAAGATGTTTTTGGCTTGTGGCCTACTAGAGGTCAGGTGTGCGACATAGCTCATTGTGGGAACGGGGTTAAGGGAGTCTTTTTTTTTTATTGAATCAGGGACATTACTATTCGGTCACGTTCACATATTCAGTATTTGGTCAGTATTTTACCTCAGTATTTGTAAGCCAAGACCAGGAGTGTATGATAAATACAGAAGCGGTGACGTGTTTCTATTATACTTTTCCTCTGATTGTTCCACTCCTGGTTTTGGCTTACAAATACTGAGGTAAAATGCTGACCAAATACTGAATATGTGAACGTGGCCTTATATTGAAGCACAATATTATCATATGGAGCCAAGAAAAAAGGAATGGATTATTAATACACTCCTCAATATTAGTTGTGCAATTATGGAGATCATAGAATGGATAGACATAGCAGAGATAAACGAATGATGAAGAAATGGAAACATTTTTCAAAACATCTCGATTTATTCAGTATTGAGTATGATTGCCATTCACATTAATGAGGTTATTAATTGTTGTTTGAGGAATTTTCTGTCATGCTGAATGCACTTGAACACTCATATCATCTAAATCCACTACTGGCAACTCACTTTGCAATTTTTTGATTAATGTCATCAGATATGTGTTCGATGGGAGACAAGTCTAGAGACCCCGCAAGCCCTGTTAGCACAATTTAGGCCATTAGGGCTACTCACAGCAGCAAGAGCAACATGCAGCCTAGTGTTGTCATGTTGAAAAACGGCTCATTAGACACACTGAAGAAATTTTAGGACAACTAGTTCCATATACCTGTGAGTATAATCTAACCTCTTTTTCTCATCTTTCAGGTTACATCGGGGCAGGTACGGACTGGGGCTGAAATTTAGCCCTGGCATTTGAAAACACACAGGCCCGTGCCATCCCCGTCCCTAAGCACCAGATAGGATATATTGCTAATATTACCCTGGATGGAGGAGAGGAAGATTTTCTACATGACCAATGTTTCTAATGATACCCGTGACCTACTGGGGTAAGTGACGGAGTCAGCAACTTTGTGCTCCATCACAACTCAGTATGGGAACACTGATTCTTTTAACATCATAGCAGACAAGGCAGCCTACAACCAGACAGGCCCTTCTGGCATTTGCCAGAATTGCCAAATGGCCAGTCCGGCTCTGCATCGGGGGCTTATCTACAGCATTCCAGAATGCTGTAGATAAGCCCCTGATGCCGGTGGGCTTAGCTCAACTTCGATTTTGGGGGTGACAGGTTCCCTTTAATACACCATACCGCTGACTCACACTACCAGGATTGTTTGCAGGGTTTGGCTCTCCAGGAACTTAGTGTTTAGCATATTTAACCGCCATGCACATCCTTGTGCTGTCTCTCTTATCTTTTCCTTCAGCCTTTTCTGCACCTATAATGAGATGACCTCTCCCAGTTGAGCTGGCTAAGCCTCCAGTTCGGTCCGTACGGGAGTAAAGGTACCTTCACACGAAACGACTTTGTAACGATATCACTAGCGATCCGTGACGTTGCAGCGTCCTGGCTAGCGATATCGTTTAGTTTGACACGCAGCAGCGAACAGGATCCTGCTGTGATGTCGCTGGTCACTGAATAAAGTTCAGAACTTTATTTGGTCGTCCGATCGCCGTGTATCGTTGTGTTTGACAGCAAAAGCAACGATACCAGCGATGTTTTACACTGGTAACCAGGGTAAACATCGGGTTACTAAGCGCAGGGCCGCGCTTAGTAACCCGATGTTTACCCTGGTTACCAGCGTAAAATGTAAAAAAAACAAACAGTACATACTTACATGCGTCCCCTGGCGTCCGCTTCCCACACTGACTGAGCGCCGCAAAGTGAAAGTGAAAGCACAGCACAGCGGTGACGTCACCGCTGTGCCCTGCTACTGCCGGCGCTCAGTCAGTGCAGGAAGCGGACGCCGGGGGACGCATGTAAGTATGTACTGTTTGTTTTTTTTACATTTTACGCTGGTAACCAGGGTAAACATCGGGTTACTAAGCGCGGCCCTGCGCTTAGCAACCCGATGTTTACCCTGGTTACCCGGGGACCTCGGCATCGTTGGTCGCTGGAGAGCTGTCTGTGTGACAGCTCTCCAGCGATCAAACAGCGATGCTGCAGCGATCGGCATCGTTGTCGCTATCGCTGCAGCGTCGCTTCATGTGAAGGTACCTTAAGAGTCGGAATATTGAGTCCCACTTACAAATCCTACTCATCACTCCAATAAAAACTGGCCTGGAACTATCAAGAATAAAACGGCTCAGCACCTAAGCTGCTGCACCAACTAGTACTACCCGGCTTTTACTTCTCGCCCAGCTTAACTTTCTGGGAGAGATATACACTCAGTCCAGTATCCTCCCTGTTGGCCGCCTATATATCCACCCCTTTTATCTAGACCTGAGGTCTGGGCATTTTGGGTCATCAAACAATGAATTCTGTGATTTCCCTAGACTATGTTCTATGAAGAAATTAAACTTCTGCAGCGAGAGAAACCAACTTGTAATCCTAGCATTTTTTTTCCTTATTATGTTTCATCCACGTCAGCAGGGCATGATCTGATATAAGCTTAAGTCTCCTACCCAAGAGGTAATACTTCAAAGATTCTAGTGTCCACTTTACAGCTAAGCATTCACACTCTACAATGGCATCTTTTTTTTCCACTAGAGTCAACCTCCATGCTTAAATATAGTACTGGGTGTCATTGTCCATTTATAGTTTGAGACAAGATGGCTCCTAACTCTGTATCCGATGCATCTGTTTGAACCAAGAACTCCTTTTTAAAATCCAGTGTATTTAACATGGGTTGCTCACACAACGCTGACATAAAGGGGTATTCCCATCTTCAAGATCCTATCCCAATATGTAGTTGGTGTAATGATAACATTAGCAAATACCTCCAATTAGAAATGTAGTATAGTTTTTCTGATTCGCTGTGTCTCTTTCCTCATGTGCAGGCATTGCAGGACATTAGTTATCCATGGTTATGACCGCTGATATAGTGACAGTTAGCTACTTCTAGTGTCTCTGTAATTAATGTGAGCTTGCACACATCTTTCCAGGCACATAACAGCTGATTTAATCACCTATCATGTGCCTCTAACGGCCAACGGTGAAATGCAGCACCATCCACGGCTGTTAACCTATTAAATCTTGCAGTTTATCTGTCATGGGGATAGGGCAACAGAGAGGGGTCTGACTACACATGCATCTGCACTGGATGGATCTGCTTTGCCTTCTAGTTAGCAGTGCAGATTTCCCTTGTTCTTGTGTTGAAAGGGTTACGCAGTGTAGATCTCCCTTGCTCTGTTGTTGCAAGAGTTAAACAGTTATGTTTGTCTCATAGAGCTCGCTGTCCTGAGTTATCTCAGCTGTTCTGAGTTTGCCAATCCCCTCTGGTATAAATGCTCATCTATTAGCTTGAGTAGTTGTTAGTGGTTTTTAGCTAGAGGCATGACATTTGTGAAAAGCAATCGCCTTTGAGTAGTCTCTGGAGATACTTGTTTGCATGTTTGTCCGAGTGTTTTTTTTACTTTTCTCTCCTATTTGGTTTGCCTCACCTAATTCTCCCCCTTTCCCCTTTCTGTAGTTTGGGAGCGCGTTGGGTGAATGCTGTTTCTTTTATTCCTGTCTGTTTCAGGACTAGTGTGTGAGCTGCCCTATGCACTAGTCAGGGTCGTTCTCAGAGTAAGACAGGAATACGAACAGGCTAGTCAAATGGGGTGAAAGGTCCCGTCTAGTGACACAAGGGAGCAAATGTTAGGGATGCCCCCTTTAATCTTTTCCTAGTGGCAGAGCTCCCCTTCCCTTCAGTCTTGTCATGGGCAATCTTGCTTCTGGCAGAAGCGTGACATTACCATTGGCCTCACCTTATTTGGGTCTAAAATCTATGTCTGAAGGTGGCAAACCTGCTTTCTGCGACCTTGCAGCACCCACCCCTGACCTCGGGTTTAGCAATCGCTTATCCCAGGCAACTCCTGTCTGAGCCTAGACTGGCCTTATAGGTTTTCTAAAGGTCGGTACGAGTTTGTGGTTTTTAGGGAGGCCTGTAAACTGTACTATAGGCTGCAACCATATTTCTAGGGTACTGAGGACCAGCGGGTGGGGATAATCATCTCTCTTCTCCAGGGGAGCTCCCAAGCCTGGGCATTTTCCCTTCCATCCGTTTCTCAGTCACTCCAAACTGTTGAGGAATTTTTAAGTTCTCTAGGACTCGTTTATGATGATCCCGACCATGTTGCCCTGGCTGAATCCAAATTACATAAGCTTCAGCTGGGAGACTGGCCAGCTGAGGAGTTCTGCTCTGAGTTCCACACATGGTTCATGGACACCAGGTGGAATCATCCCGCTCTCCAGAGCCATTTTTTTTATCAAGGTCTTTCTGAGAGAGTAAAATATGCTTTTGTCCCGTATGAAATATTCAGCAGACAGAAAAACTTTAACACTCAAATTGCAATTAAAGAGAAATACAATTTATTTATTGTACTCAAATGAAAAAACAGAAAACATCCAAAGTTTCTGACATATAAGGTCGCCTTTTTCATGGCTTATCTGTACAAACAATAGACAAAACATGACAAAAAATAATGGACATTTGTATAGATAATTATGTACAATTTTTATGTATGAAATAGGTATGGGAACAAAAAAAACACTTTATGCAAATTTCATGTCTCAAAAATATTCAAAAGGACGGCCGTCCAATATAATTAGATATACGTAAGATAAT
The DNA here is from genome assembly GCF_051348905.1 of Ranitomeya variabilis. Taxonomy (NCBI): domain Eukaryota; kingdom Metazoa; phylum Chordata; class Amphibia; order Anura; family Dendrobatidae; genus Ranitomeya; species Ranitomeya variabilis. Next base: position 62,928,671 of record NC_135239.1, on the reverse strand, counting down.
TCATTCAAAGTAATCCATAACCGGATTACAAATGAGAGGCGTCTAATATGTGGCTGTGAGATATTACTCAGTACATAGAGAAAAGGTTCAGAGAAGCATGACGACTTCCTAAAAAGTCAAAAGAAAAAAATTCACTGAAAAGGGTATTATGATGGATAAGAAAAAAAAGGTCCAAGGATGAACACGCAAGTCCAGAAATACTTAAAGAAAATAAAAGGAAAAATGAATATACAATTAGTGAAAATCTCCCCATAAAAGAGAATGTTTTTAGAAGGAAAAACAAAAGTAAGTACAGTAATAAATGTCCACCTGGAAGGAAATAGAGGCCTTGTAATGTTACCTGTATATGTGTAGGGGTCCACACGTGCAGCTATGTGGTGCTCGTCGCACCATAGTGGTATCTGGTAACGGTGTGGCATCTTATATGGCGTTTGGGCGCGATTAAGGGCAACATCCTGTGACGCTAGTGATGGACTTTGGAATCGATTAGTGCGCATGTCTGGATCCGAGCACTGATGGAAAAGGCAGAAAACGGCACTGTCCTGCGCAATGAGAAGTCCCCTGAAATAAGAAAAGTGCGCAAGCGCAAATGCTGTTTGCAAACGGAAAATGCCGTAATAAGCGCTGACAGGTAGAAGCAGGAGCAGACGAGAGGATGGGAGTTCAATTGCAGTATGAGAACCAAAGAACCAAGGACCATATGGTGTATAGGCATCTATATCTGGAATTTTTGTTAATGAAATTTAGGAAAAAATAGAAAATAAATGATTAGTAAGCAAACACAGGTATGATTCCAATTCTATTAAATAACATACATTAGTACAGACCTTCATATTCCCTATTAAGACCATGTCGCGATAAGGTCTGTAGGACATGAATCCAATAGGACTCTCGTTTTTAGTTTTTTAACACGATCACCTCCCTCCTGGCTGATTGTACATGTTCTATGATTTCATATTTAAGTTGGGAGATAGTCTGTCCCATGGAAAGAAAATTAGCCACTAGTAGAGTGCGTCCACAACATATGTCGATTTATGCTGTGATATGCTGTCTCGGATATGCTGGGTGGTCTCCCCAACATATCCGAGACCACATGGGGCACTTACTTAAGTAAACAACAAAACTCACAGGTAAAATAACCTTTGATTGGGTAACGTTTACCTGAACGAGAATGGTGAATGAATCCCCTCTGCTAATATTAGAAAAACTGTAGGGGAGCAAAAGCACACAAGACCATCGGGTGATACCCTTTTAGCTGCAAAGGAAAGTAAACGGAAGGTGCTTACCTGAGCAGTTTGTGTGCAGGCACAACTCCTATGAACACCTGAAGATATCAGCTACTGCTGCCTCATGGCTGGGGGATGATATCCTCCTGGATAGTTGGCCATATAGGATTGTCACGAACCGACAGTTACATCCAGCGGATGTCACAATGAACACCAACAATGGGATGGAATGGGGACAGGGAGGCCCTCACAGTGGGGAACAAGGGATGGGGCACCTCCTGAGCTCCAACCTGTGCCTGTCCCTAAACTCCCCTAATGCCCTAAGCAGGTCCTTCCCTCCCACCACCGTAACATGCCTTGTACCTGTTTTTCTCCTCACTATTCCCTGGCTAGTGCATTGGCCTGCTAGGACATGAGCCTCACCACTGCGGATGGTGAACAACATAGGGAGAGGGACAACAACAAGACAGACAGAAAAAGGGAAAATAGAACTCAACACTGTCCCCGCTGAAAAGCACCACACAGCTGAGGATACAGCACCAAGACCACAAACCCACGAACACAGCAGAAGCACCACTGCAACCAGAGAGCTCTGTACTCCAGGCTTGGTCAACATAGATTACTCTATCACCGACAGTCAGCTGATGAGTCATGTGACTTTTTCAAGAATGGTGGAAGTGGTCGCCACCCACATCAGCTGGCTAGCAACAAAACAGCTGCCTGCAAGGAAACAGACCTTAACCCTTGCTGGCCCAAAAAGGAAAAAAGCTACATTTAAATTATAGCGGAACCTGTTATGGTTCTCAATGGCAAGAGAACATAGCCCAGCAAACATACGAACTAGCTCTTGGAAGGATGGAAACTAAACTGACCATGAACTAAACCTGCCGCACAACTAACAGTAGCCGGGTAGCGTAGCCTGCGTTTTATCCCTAGACGCCCAGCGCCGGCCGGAGGACTAACTAATCCTGGCAGAGGAAAATATAGTCCTGGCTCACCTCTTGAGAAATTTCCCCGAAAGGCAGACAGAGGCCCCCACAAATATTGGCGGTGATTTTAGATGAAATGACAAACGTAGTATGAAAATAGGTTTAGCAAAATTGAGGTCCGCTTACTAGATAGCAGGAAGACAGAAAGGGCACTTTCATGGTCAGCTGAAAACCCTATCAAAATACCATCCTGAAATTACTTTAAGACTCTAGTATTAACTCATAACATCAGAGTGGCAATTTCAGATCACAAGAGCTTTCCAGACACAGAAACGAAACTACAGCTGTGAACTGGAACAAAATGCAAAAACAAACAAGGACTAAGTCCAACTTAGCTGGGAGTTGTCTAGCAGCAGGAACATGCACAGAAAGGCTTCTGATTACAATGTTGACCGGCATGGAAGTGACAGAGGAGCAAGGCTAAATAGCGACTCCCACATCCTGATGGAAACAGGTGAACAGAGAGGATGATGCACACCAGTTCAATTCCACCAGTGGCCACCGGGGGAGCCCAAAATCCAATTTCACAACAGTACCCCCCCCTCAAGGAGGGGGCACCGAACCCTCACCAGAACCACCAGGGCGATCAGGATGAGCCCTATGAAAGGCACGGACCAAATCGGAGGCATGAACATCAGAGGCAGTCACCCAAGAATTATCCTCCTGACCGTATCCCTTCCATTTGACCAGATACTGGAGTTTCCGTCTGGAAACACGGGAGTCCAAGATTTTTTCCACAACGTACTCCAACTCGCCCTCAACCAACACCGGAGCAGGAGGCTCAACGGAAGGCACAACCGGTACCTCATACCTGCGCAATAATGACCGATGAAAAACATTATGAATAGAAAAAGATGCAGGGAGGTCCAAACGGAAGGACACAGGGTTAAGAATCTCCAATATCTTGTACGGGCCGATGAACCGAGGCTTAAACTTGGGGGAAGAAACCCTCATAGGGACAAAACGAGAAGACAACCACACCAAGTCCCCAACACAAAGCCGAGGACCAACCCGACGCCGGCGGTTGGCAAAAAGCTGAGTCTTCTCCTGGGACAACTTCAAATTGTCCACTACCTGCCCCCAAATCTGATGCAACCTCTCCACCACAGCATCCACTCCAGGACAATCCGAAGATTCCACCTGACCAGAAGAAAATCGAGGATGAAACCCCGAATTACAGAAAAAGGGAGACACCAAGGTGGCAGAACTGGCCCGATTATTGAGGGCAAACTCCGCTAAAGGCAAAAAAGCAACCCAATCATCCTGATCTGCAGACACAAAACACCTCAAATATGTCTCCAAGGTCTGATTCGTCCGCTCGGTCTGGCCATTAGTCTGAGGATGGAAAGCAGACGAGAAAGACAAATCTATGCCCATCCTAGCACAGAATGCTCGCCAAAATCTAGACACGAATTGGGTACCTCTGTCAGAAACGATATTCTCCGGAATACCATGCAAACGGACCACATTTTGAAAAAACAGAGGAACCAACTCGGAAGAAGAAGGCAACTTAGGCAGGGGAACCAAATGGACCATCTTAGAGAAACGATCACACACCACCCAGATGACAGACATCTTCTGAGAAACAGGAAGATCCGAAATAAAATCCATCGAGATGTGCGTCCAGGGCCTCTTCGGGATAGGCAAGGGCAACAACAATCCACTAGCCCGAGAACAACAAGGCTTGGCCCGAGCACAAACGTCACAAGACTGCACGAAGCCTCGCACATCTCGAGACAGGGAAGGCCACCAGAAGGACCTTGTCACCAAATCCCTGGTACCAAAGATTCCAGGATGACCTGCCAACGCAGAAGAATGAACCTCAGAAATGACTTTACTGGTCCAATCATCAGGAACAAACAGTCTACCAGGTGGGCAACGATCAGGTCTATCCACCTGAAACTCCTGCAAGGCCCGCCGCAGGTCTGGAGAAACGGCAGACAATATCACTCCATCCTTAAGGATACCTGTAGGTTCAGAATTACCAGGGGAGTCAGGCTCAAAACTCCTAGAAAGGGCATCCGCCTTAACATTCTTAGAACCCGGCAGGTAGGACACCACAAAATTAAACCGAGAGAAAAACAACGACCAGCGCGCCTGTCTAGGATTCAGGCGTCTGGCGGACTCAAGATAAATTAGATTTTTGTGGTCAGTCAATACCACCACCTGATGTCTAGCCCCCTCAAGCCAATGACGCCACTCCTCAAAAGCCCACTTCATGGCCAAAAGCTCCCGATTCCCAACATCATAATTCCGCTCGGCGGGCGAAAATTTACGCGAGAAAAAAGCACAAGGTCTCATCACGGAGCAATCGGAACTTCTCTGCGACAAAACCGCCCCAGCTCCGATTTCAGAAGCGTCGACCTCAACCTGAAAAGGAAGAGCAACATCAGGCTGACGCAACACAGGGGCGGAAGAAAAGCGGCGCCTAAGCTCCCGAAAGGCCTCCACAGCAGCAGGGGACCAATCAGCAACATCAGCACCCTTTTTAGTCAAATCAGTCAATGGTTTAACAACATCAGAAAAACCAGCAATAAATCGACGATAAAAGTTAGCAAAGCCCAAAAATTTCTGAAGACTCTTAAGAGAAGAGGGTTGCGTCCAATCACAAATAGCCTGAACCTTGACAGGATCCATCTCGATGGAAGAGGGGGAAAAAATATATCCCAAAAAGGAAATCTTTTGAACCCCAAAAACGCACTTAGAACCCTTCACACACAAGGAATTAGACCGCAAAACCTGAAAAACCCTCCTGACCTGCTGGACATGAGAGTCCCAGTCATCCGAAAAAATCAAAATATCATCCAGATACACAATCATAAATTTATCCAAATAATCACGGAAAATGTCATGCATAAAGGACTGAAAGACTGAAGGGGCATTTGAAAGACCAAAAGGCATCACCAAATACTCAAAGTGGCCCTCGGGCGTATTAAATGCGGTTTTCCACTCATCCCCCTGCTTAATTCGCACCAAATTATACGCCCCACGAAGATCTATCTTAGAGAACCACTTGGCCCCCTTTATGCGAGCAAACAAATCAGTCAGCAGTGGCAACGGATATTGATATTTAACCGTGATTTTATTCAAAAGCCGATAATCAATGCACGGCCTCAAAGAGCCATCTTTCTTAGCCACAAAGAAAAAACCGGCTCCTAAGGGAGATGACGAAGGACGAATATGTCCCTTTTCCAAGGACTCCTTTATATATTCTCGCATAGCAGCATGTTCAGGCACAGACAGATTAAATAAACGACCCTTAGGGTATTTACTACCCGGAATCAAATCTATGGCACAATCGCACTCCCGGTGCGGAGGTAATGAACCAAGCTTAGGTTCTTCAAAAACGTCACGATATTCAGTCAAGAATTCAGGAATCTCAGAGGGAATAGATGATGAAATGGAAACCACAGGTACGTCCCCATGCGTCCCCTTACATCCCCAGCTTAACACAGACATAGCTTTCCAGTCAAGGACTGGGTTATGAGATTGCAGCCATGGCAATCCAAGCACCAACACATCATGTAGGTTATACAGCACAAGAAAGCGAATAATCTCCTGGTGATCCGGATTAATCCGCATAGTTACTTGTGTCCAGTATTGTGGTTTATTGCTAGCCAATGGGGTGGAGTCAATCCCCTTCAGGGGTATAGGAGTTTCAAGAGGCTCCAAATCATACCCACAGCGTTTGGCAAAGGACCAATCCATAAGACTCAAAGCGGCGCCAGAGTCGACATAGGCATCCGCGGTAATAGATGATAAAGAACAAATCAGGGTCACAGATAGAATAAACTTAGACTGTAAAGTGCCAATTGAAACAGACTTATCAAGCTTCTTAGTACGCTTAGAGCATGCTGATATAACATGAGTTGAATCACCGCAATAGAAGCACAACCCATTTTTTCGTCTAAAATTCTGCCGTTCACTTCTGGACAGAATTCTATCACATTGCATATTCTCTGGCGTCTTCTCAGTAGACACCGCCAAATGGTGCACAGGTTTGCGCTCCCGCAGACGCCTATCGATCTGGATAGCCATTGTCATGGACTCATTCAGACCCGCAGGCACAGGGAACCCCACCATAACATCCTTAATGGCATCAGAGAGACCCTCTCTGAAATTCGCCGCCAGGGCGCACTCATTCCACTGAGTAAGCACAGCCCATTTACGGAATTTCTGGCAGTATATTTCAGCTTCGTCTTGCCCCTGAGATAGGGACATCAAGGCCTTTTCCGCCTGAAGTTCTAACTGAGGTTCCTCATAAAGCAACCCCAAGGCCAGAAAAAACGCATCCACATTGAGCAACGCAGGATCCCCTGGAGCCAATGCAAAAGCCCAATCCTGAGGGTCGCCCCGGAGCAGAGAAATCACAATCCTGACCTGCTGAGCAGGATCTCCAGCAGAGCGAGATTTCAGGGACAAAAACAACTTGCAATTATTTTTGAAATTTTGAAAGCAAGATCTATTCCCCGAGAAAAATTCAGGCAAAGGAATTCTAGGTTCAGATATAGGAACATGAACAACAAAATCTTGTAAGTTTTGAACTTTCGTGGTGAGATTATTCAAACCTGCAGCTAAACTCTGAATATCCATTTTAAACAGGTGAACACAGAGCCATTCCAGGATTAGAAGGAGAGAGAGAGAGAAAGGCTGCAATATAGGCAGACTTGCAAGTGATTCAATTACAGGCACACTCAGAACTGAGAAAAAAAAAAAAAATCTTCAGCAGACTTCTCTTTTCTCTCCTTTCTCTGTGAATTAATTTAACCCTTTTAGGCCGGTCAAACTGTTATGGTTCTCAATGGCAAGAGAATATAGCCCAGCAAACATACGAACTAGCTCTTGGAAGGATGGAAACTAAACTGACCATGAACTAAACCTGCCGCACAACTAACAGTAGCCGGGTAGCGTAGCCTGCGTTTTATCCCTAGACGCCCAGCGCCGGCCGGAGGACTAACTAATCCTGGCAGAGGAAAATATAGTCCTGGCTCACCTCTAGAGAAATTTCCCCGAAAGGCAGACAGAGGCCCCCACAAATATTGGCGGTGATTTTAGATGAAATGACAAACGTAGTATGAAAATAGGTTTAGCAAAATTGAGGTCCGCTTACTAGATAGCAGGAAGACAGAAAGGGCACTTTCATGGTCAGCTGAAAACCCTATCAAAATACCATCCTGAAATTACTTTAAGACTCTAGTATTAACTCATAACATCAGAGTGGCAATTTCAGATCACAAGAGCTTTCCAGACACAGAAACGAAACTACAGCTGTGAACTGGAACAAAATGCAAAAACAAACAAGGACTAAGTCCAACTTAGCTGTGAGTTGTCTAGCAGCAGGAACATGCACAGAAAGGCTTCTGATTACAATGTTGACCGGCATGGAAGTGACAGAGGAGCAAGGCTAAATAGCGACTCCCACATCCTGATGGAAACAGGTGAACAGAGAGGATGATGCACACCAGTTCAATTCCACCAGTGGCCACCGGGGGAGCCCAAAATCCAATTTCACAACAGGAACCAGAGCTGCCACGAATCCAAAAATGAATCGTGACAAGGAAGATAATACGATATTGGGCTGCAATGCTGTCAATAAAGAATCCTTAGGACCCAGAGAAGTTGAATGGTTTTTATTTCCACGTGTTTCAACGTAGAATGAATGGTGTCATTCAAAAAGTACAACTCGTCCTGCCCCCATATGGCTATATTGATGGAAAAATAAAAATGTATGGCTATGGGGAAGAAAAAACGAAAAAACAACAAAATGGAAAATGGCCATGTCATGAAGGTGTTATATATGAAGTTGCCTATATTTCTGTGGGTGGTGCTCAAACTCAATACCAAATAAATAAATCGAGTTGCGCTGAACATTTTGTTTCTATTTTCTCATCATTTGCATATTCTTAAAATGTCTGTTGATCTTCTGATTCCCATAATTCCGCAACTTTTCCTTCTATGTGGGTGCAATTTTTATGTTGACGAGTGTATGGGTTGACACTGCTGTGGGCCATTATTAATATATGGAGACACAGAAGGGGTTATTATTATATGGAGGAATAGAAGGTGCTATAAAAATCTATGCAAGCCCAGTGTGGGCATTATAAAGCAAAAATGGTTATTTGTATGATATGGTAGCACAGAGCGGGCATTATCCATGTATGAAGGCACAAAGGGTGCAATGTTGCATTGACATGTTAGCAACAAGCTGGTGGGGGTGGGATAAAGATTCCACAGTTTCCTTGGGGCCCATATTATTCTAGTTATGACCCTGGTGAGATCTTAGGGTACACACCAATTGCTAAACTTCAGAAAAAGTAGAGGTCCAAACAATTCAACAGCAAGAAGCAAACACAACTCGAATTACTGGTTATAATAAATAATATCGTGTACATAAGGATTTTAATGCAGTAACATATACTAACGACTAAGGCACCAGGAGTGAAGATATTGGGTATAAAGTTAAAGGATGGCATTTTAAAATAATCCATAAAGTGAATTAAGAAGAAAGTCTTGCAATAAATAATATAAATAATTCTCCCTAAATGTTTTTAAAAAAAAAAAAATAATATCAATATAACAAAGAGGGTACTATAGTATTTTTGTGCCCATTTTATTTTGGTTATATTACTTTGTCATTATTATGCAGTCGGCTGTGACAAAATAATGAAAATTATTGCTGATCAGCCGTTTTGGTATTTTGCCATTTCCCCCTATATAAGGTGAAAAGGATAACGAATATTTCTCGAGTCAGAGATATCACCGTGACTAATTGAACTTTGGTGTCTGTGAAATCTTGAATCCTTCCACATCAATATCCAAGTTTTGTTTATCAGACTCTTGTGGCTTATGGAGTTTTGACCACCTTGTCAGACAAGGACTTACACATGAGAGTCAGAGTATCATCATACCCCTTATGACAGGTGCAGACGACTGTATATTCTCTCATCTGATAGAATCCGGCTTATTATGCAAATTACACCCTGAGCCACAGTGTTTAATCTGATTCTACCTTTATTTGGTTGTACTCCACTAAATTATGCATTTGGATTTAGGTAACTTACCGTATATGCCTGTCCTAACCTCACCTTTACTCCTTACAAACTTAGTTTGAGTCACCCAATGTGGGTTTGCTTATCTGCATTTCTTAACTTCTAAGACACACCTCTACTTATATAATTATTTCATGCTTTTATACACATTTGTATGTTATTTGGTTGGTATTTATTAAGGGGTTGTGATCATATTTTTTTCTGAGCAGAATTTGCGTGTTACTATATGGTACGTTTCAGGATAACACTTTTTGACCCCAATTGTTTTGCACATTTATAATTAGCAAATATCAGAAATTGCATTGTGACTATTAAATCACTGTACAGCTATATTATTGTGGAATCCCTGTTTTTGGCGAGCACATTGGAGGAGGATTGAGCATGTGTTGGCTTTTTAATTGTTTTTATAAATATGCTATATGTTGTATTCATTTATAAAGTGAATTATAATTTATCATTAGTGATCCTTACTATTTCATACACACTTCTTTTCTCTTTGTTTATATATTAAAATCCAGACTTGAAATGGTATTATACTGTATGGTATTTGGAACCAACTATCATGTTCCTGTGGTGTAATATCACCATCTAGTGGAAAATTGGTATATTTCTGTATCCTCAGTATGCAGCCAACATATATTTTAAACAAATCATTAGCAAACATATATATATATATATATATATATATATATATATATATATATATACACTCACCGGCCACATTATTAGGTACACCTGTCCAACTTCTTGTTAACACTTAATTTCTGATCAGCCAATCACATGGCGGCAACTCAGTGCATTTAGGCATGTAGACATGGTCAAGACAATCTCCTGCAGTTCAAACCGAGCATCAGTATGGGGAAGAAAGGTGATTTGAGTGCCTTTGAACGTGGCATGGTTGTTGGTGCCAGAAGGGCTGGTCTGAGTATTTCAGAAACTGCTGATCTACTGGGATTTTCACGCACAACCATCTCTAGGGTTTACAGAGAATGGTCTGAAAAAGAAAAAAAATCCAGTGAGCGGCAGTTCTGTGGGCGGAAATGCCTTGTTGATGCCAGAGGTCAGAGGAGAATGGGCAGACTGGTTCGAGCTGATAGAAAGGCAACAGTGACTCAAATCGCCACCCGTTACAACCAAGGTAGGCCTAAGAGCATCTCTGAACGCACAGTGCGTCGAACTTTGAGGCAGATGGGCTACAGCAGCAGAAGACCACACCGGGTACCACTCCTTTCAACTAAGAACAGGAAACTGAGGCTACAATTTGCACAAGCTCATCGAAATTGGACAGTAGAAGATTGGAAAAACGTTGCTTGGTCTGATGAGTCTCGATTTCTGCTGCGACATTCGGATGGTAGGGTCAGAATTTGGCGTAAACAACATGAAAGCATGGATCCATCCTGCCTTGTATGGGGCATCTTTGGGATGTGCAGCCGACAAATCTGCGGCAACTGTGTGATGCCATCATGTCAATATGGACCAAAATCTCTGAGGAATGCTTCCAGCACCTTGTTGAATCTATGCCACGAAGAATTGAGGCAGTTCTGAAGGCAAAAGGGGGTCCAACCCGTTACTAGCATGGTGTACCTAATAAAGTGGCCGGTGAGTGTATATATATATATATATATATATATATATATATATATATATATATAAAGAAAAAAAAAGCACCAAAGGAAAACAAAGGGTGCAAAAAATCCTTCCAGATATGTACCAAACACTCATGCTACAATTCAAAAGAATGAAGGCAGCACTCCAATAGAAAAAATAAATGTGACTTACTGGCCCATGTGCGACGTTTCCATCCAAGATGTGGACCCTTCTCAAGCCACTTGAGAAAGGTCCACATCTTGGACTGAAACGTCGCACATGGGCCAATAAATCACATTTATTTTTTCTATTGGAGTGCTGCCTTCATTCTTTTGGACTATATATATATATATATATATATATATATATATATATATATACACACACACAGGTGCTTCTCACAAAATTAGAATATCATCAAAAAGTTAATTTATTTCAGGTCATCAATACAAAATATTATATAGAGTCATTACAAGCAGAGTGATCTATTCCAAGTGGTTATTTCTATTAATGTTGATGATTATGGCTTACAGCCAATGAAAACCCAAAAGTCATTATCTCAGTAAATTAGAATACTTTATAACGACAGCTTGAAAAATGATTATAAAATCTGGAATGTTGGCCTACTGAAATGTATGTTCTGAAAAATGCGCTCAATACTTGGTCGGGGCTCCTTTTGCATCAATTACTGCATCAATGTGGCGTGACATGGAGGCGACCAACCTGTGGCACTGCTGAGGTGTTATGGAAGCCCAGGTTGCTTTGATAGCAGACTTCAGCTCGTCTCTCATCTTCCTCTTGACAATACTCCATAGATTCTCTATGAGGTTAAGGTCAGGCGAGTTTGCTGGCCAATCAAGCACAGTGATACTGTTGTTTTTAAACCAGGTATTGGTACTTTTGGCAGTGTGGACAGGTGCCAAGTCCTGCTGGAGAATGACTTTTCCATCTCCAAAAATCTTGTCGGCAGAGGGAAGCATGAAGTGCTCTAAAATTTCCTGGTAGATGGCTGCGCTGACTTTGCTCTTGATAAAACACAGTGAACCTACACCAGCAGATGACATGGCTCCCCAAGCCATCACTGATTGTGGAAACTTCACACTAGATCTCAAGCAGCTTGGAATGTGGCCTCTCCACTCTTCCTCCAGACTCTGGGACCTTGATTTCCAAATGAAATGCAAAATGTACTTTCATCTGAAAACACCTTGGACCACTGAGCAACAGTTCAGTTCTTTTTCTCCTTGGCCCAGGTAAGACGCTTCTGGCATTGTCTATTGGTCATGAGTGGTTGACACAAGCAATGCGATACTTGTAGCCCATGTCCTGGATACATCTGTGTGTGGTGGATCTTGAAGCAATGACTCCAGCAGCAGTCCACTCCTTGTGAATCTCCCCCAAATTTTTGAATGGCCTTTTCTTAACAATCCTTTCAAAACTGAAGTTATCCCGGTTGCTTGTGCACCTTCTTCTACAACACTTTATCCTACCACTCAATTCCATTAATATGCTTTTGATACAGCACTCTGATCAGCCAGCTTCTTTAGCAATGACCTTTTGTGGCTAAGGCTAGGGTCACATTGCGTTATGTGACCGCGTTTAACGGACTACGTTACACCGCGGCATAACGCGGTGTTAACGTAGTCCGTTAACGCCACCATAGCCTGTAATGGAGAACGCGTCGCTAGCGCCCGCCCACATTGGGCGTGCGCTAGCGATGTGGCGTCATTTGAGTGACGGACCTCGGACGCTGCTTGCAGCGTCCGCGGCGCGCCCGAAGTCCGTTCCTCGCTAGTGCAGATCGGGGATCTGCCCTAGCGGGGACGCCGAACGCAGACCCTAGAGAAGCATTGCGTTAGCGCAATCCGCTAGCGCTATGCGATTAACGGATTGCCCTAACGCAATGTGACCCTAGCCTTACTTTCCTTGTGGAGTGTGTCAATGACTGCCCTCTGGACATCTATCAAGTCAACAGTCTTCCCCATGATTGTAGAGCCTACTAAAACAGTCTAAGGAATCTTTTTAAATGCTTAGGAAGCCTTTCCAGGTGTTTTTGTTAATTATTCTAATTTACTGAGATAATGACTTTTGGGTTTTCATTGGCTGTAAGTAGTGATGGGCGAGTAGCACTGTTGCTCAGGTCTTCCCAAACATGCTCCGGTGATCTCCGAGTATTTTCGTGTGCTCGGAGATTTAGTTTTCGTTGTCTCAGCTGCATGATTTGCGACTTGTAGACAGGCTGAATACATATGTGAATTCCCTAACAAACAGGCATTCCACACTTGTATTCAAGCTGTCTAGCAGTCGCAAATCAACTAAATCTCTGTGCACGCCAAAATACTCGGAGACCACCCGAGCATGGTTGGGGGGACCTGAGCAATGAGTATACTCGCTCATCACTAGCTGTAATCAATAAACATCAACATTAACAGAAATAAACACTTTAAATAGATCACTCTGTTTGTAATGACTCTATATAATATATGAGCATCACTTTTTGTATTGAAGAACTGAAATAAATTAAGTTTTTGATGATATTCTAATTTTGTTATAAGCATCTGTATATATAACTAGGAGGCAGCTTTATTTGTCACTTACAATTTTGTTATCGCTTCTGTGTGTCTATAAACTCTTGTGGACCCTATGATAGTGTATTTTTGGAAACCATTAAGCTAGCATATGTAGAAATAGAAAAGTGCAATAAACACATTTTTGAAAAATAGTCAATGGGCAACATACGTGACACATGTGACTTTGAAAGGTGTCAGTGGCACTGGTTGGACGTATCATACCTCTGAAAATGTGTTTTATAAATTTTATGTAACTTGTGCTGTCTGGTTTGATGGACAAATAGAGATTATAATCAGCGCCGCCCCGATCACTTTAAACTCTGCCTCTTCTCTCTGGATGTAAGTGGATGACAACTCTACATCATTCACCCAGTACCAGAAGTCTTGCGCCTGCGCAGTGGTATCAGAGAGCTGAGCAGGAGTGCCCCATCATGCCTTGTTGAACAGCCAGGGAGCTGGTGACTTGACTTCGTGCTGCTGGTCTGATTCCACTGTGCTGGTGAGAGACATCGGGCACTGTGTGAATGATGTAGATACATCATTCACTTACATCCAGATAGAAGAGGCGGCACTTGAAGGGACCAAGGCGATGCTGATTGCAATCTAGATTCGCCCGTCCGACCAGATGGCGCAATTTACATGCAGCGTGGGACATGTATTAAACACATTTTTGGAGGTATGCAGGGGCAATTCTGAGGATATAAAGGGGTTGTAGGAACCCCATTCACATTATCTTAAAGGTGGTGGACAGGGTTTGAAAGTGAAAAACTGGTTAAAGGTTCCCTTTAAGGAACCGCATGTAGGATAGCTGCGGAGACACCATCACGTGTTTCTCAACGCAAGCAGTGAATAGCCAGACCTTTCCCCGGGAAGGAACAACCACGGGAAGGGCAGCATCCAATAAAGGAAAACATCCAATACAGGAAAACCACCTATGCCAAGCATGGTATCCATCCACAGACAGCTGTTTCGGGGTGTTTGCCCCTCATCAGTGTGGAGTAGGAATCTGGCTATTAGGAGCAGTGCCTAGTAAAAGGCTGTGAAGGAACAGATGATTGGCCTCGGGGAGACCAAAACATCCAACACCGCGGAGACACCATCACGTGTTTCTCAACGCAGTGATCCAGAACACTGCCCCCATCCCTTATGGGAAATATGCAAATGCATGTAGGATAGCTGCGGAGACACCATCACGTGTTTCTCAACGCAAGCAGTGAATAGCCAGACCTTTCCCCGGGAAGGAACAACCACGGGAAGGGCAGCATCCAATAAAGGAAAACATCCAATACAGGAAAACCACCTATGCCAAGCATGGTATCCATCCACAGACAGCTGTTTTGGGGTGTTTGCCCCTCATCAGTGTGGAGTAGGAATCTGGCTATTAGGAGCAGTGCCTAGTAAAAGGCTGTGAAGGAACAGATGATTGGCCTTGGACCATAAGGGATGGGGGCAGTGTTCTGGATCACTGCGTTGAGAAACACGTGATGGTGTCTCCGCGGTGTTGGATGTTTTGGTCTCCCCAAGGCCAATCATCTGTTCCTTCACACCCTTTAAGGAACCGACATTTTGGTCTAGGTGGACCTTTCCAAAGTTGTGTCTGGAATGAGGACATGCTGTGTATGACAGCATCCATAAGTTGGAGAAAAAGCTACTGCTGCAAAAACTGCAGGTATGGAGGAGGGACAGCAGTTCCTTTCTAGTCTGTCTCTCAGTACTCTCAGTAATGTTTTTGTCAGTCCTCTTTCTGTAATCTCCATGTTGTCATGATTCAAATAACATTTTGGTTTATAATGGTTTTTGTATTCCCCAAATATAGCAGATCATTTTCCCCACAATTTTCTGCTCGAAGATGAAAATCTGCGACAGATACACTCATGGACGAAAGTGTTGGCACCCTTGAAATAGTTCCAGAAAAGGAAGTATTTCTCCCAGAAAATTATTGCAATTACACATGTTTTGTTATACACTTGTTTATTTCTTTTGTGTGTGTTGGAACAAAAAACAGAGATAAAGGCAAATTGGACATAATTTCACACAAAACCCCCAAAATAGGCCAGAGAAAACTGTTGGCACCCTCAACTTAATATTTGGTTCCACCCCTTTGGGATAAATAACTGCAATCAATCACTTTCTTTCACATCAGCAAGCTTCTTAAACCTCTCAACTGGAATTTTTGACAACTTTTCTTTGGCAAACTGCTCCAGGTCTCTCATATTGGAAGGGCACCTTCTCCAACAGCAATTTTAAGATCTCTACACATGTGTTCAATGGGATTTAGGTCCAGACTCATTGCTGGCCACTCCAGAACTCTTTGTTTCCACCTATTCGTGGGTGCATCTTGAAGTATGTTTGGGTTTATTGTCCTGCTGGAAAAACCATGACCTAGGATGCAAACCCAGCTTTCTGACACTGGGCACTACATTGCAACCCCAAATCCTTTGGTAGTCTTCAATTTTCATGATACCTTACACACACTCAAGGAACCCAGTGTCAGAAGCAGCAAAACAACCCCAAATAATCTTTGGACCTCCATCATATTTCACCATAGGTACTGTGTTCTTTTTTTGTAGACCTCTTTCCATTTTTGGTAAACAGAATGATGTGCTTTACCAAACAGCTCTTTCTTGGTCTCATCTGTCCTTAAGTCAGTTTCCCAGAAGGATTTTGGGTTACTTACATACATTTAGACAAACTGCAGTCTAGCTTTTTATGTCTCTGTTTTAGCAGTGGGGTCCTCCTTGGGTCTCCTGCCATAGCGTTTCATTTCCATGTCGACTGATAGTTTGCACTGACACTGATACACACAGAGCCTGCAGGACAGCTTGAATTTCTTTTTAACTTGATTGGGGCTGCTTATCCACCATCCGGGCTATCCTGCATTGCAACCTTTCATCATTTTTTCTTTGCCATTCATTTCCAGGGAGATTGGCTACAATGCCACGGGTTGCAAATTTCTGGATTATGTTGCGCACCATTGTATGAAATTCTGTCCAATATGCCTTTTTTCACTCTCTTTTTTTGTTTTGATCCTATACACGCAAAGGAAATAAAGATGTGTTCAACAAAACATCAAAACGTGTAATTGCAATAATTCTCTGGGAGAAATGTTTCATTTTCTGGAACAATTTCAAAGGTGTCAACACTTTCGGCCATTACTGTATTATTAATAGTTCCTCTGTGAGGTGGCAAGGGTGGTAGTCATGGCTCCCACACCTTGGCCCCCGCGAAGAAATTACAATGTCTTATCTGCTGTGCTATGTGTGTGCAGTGCCTGTCACTCACTTTTGGGTTAGAGTCTTCCTCAGGTTGTAGCGTCCTGGTTTCCATCAGTATCACACAATGATTGTCAGAGTCCATGTTCATTTTCAACAACTCAACTTTACTCAGCTCGTCAAGTTCAGTCACAGACATCACACAGTAATCCTCTTCAAGTATATATTCCTTCCTCTATGCTGTCCCTTGTTTTCCAGAAATCCTTTGTTCCCGTACCGTACCCCCGGTACCGCAGCTTCCCGACTAGCCAGACTAGCGGGTGCCTGATGTTCCCCACCCAGTTTCCCCTCCGAGGGCAAAAGTAAAGGATGGCGCTTCCAATCCTTCTCAGACCGTAGGTCTCAGATGTTCCGGGATTTCCCATTGAGCCTAACTGCTGCCAGTCTCATGCTGCTCATGTCCTCTCGTGCTCTTGTGACTTCCAGCCCCGAGGCCCTGGACTGCTGGGCTCCTCTCCTTAAACTTGTTCCTGCAACAACCTTACTGTTCTTTATCCCATTCTCTAATTAACCCCCAGGAAGTGCCTCAACTAATTTTACTCTGGCCCCTCCTACTAGAAATCCCCTATTGCCTTAACCAGTTCTTATCCTAACTCGATCTAATTTCCTAATCTACAGTGCACCCCACTATTCTAAACCCTATATTACCCCTTACTAAAGGTACCGTCACACTCAGCGACGCTGCAGCGATATAGACAATGAGCCGATCGCTGCAGCGTCGCTGTTTAGGTCGCTGTGGAGACGTCAAACACAGCAGCTCCAGAACGATGCAGGAGCGATCCTGTGACGTAACGGTGACTCACTTATCGTTCTCACAGGTCGTTAGCTCCATGTAAAACATTGCTGGCATCGTTGCTTTTGCTGTCAAACACGACGATACATGCCGACCTGACGACCAAATAAAGCTGGAGTCACACTAAACGACTTACCAACGATCACGACCAGCGATACGACCTGGCCGTGATCGTTGGTAAGTCGTTGTGTGGTTGCTGGGGAGCTGTCACACAGACAGCTCTCTCCAGCGACCAACGATCAGGGGAACGACTTCGGCATCGTTGAAACTGTCTTCAACGATGCCGAAGTCCCCCTGCAGCAGAAAGGGGGCCCGAACACGCTGGCAGCCTGGTCCGCTCGGGCCCCCCTCTCTTTGCTTCTCCTCATCGGGCCTCTGGACATTTTGTTCAAGGCTTCTGAACGCCCGATACATAACAACGCTGTGGTGTTTTAAAGATACACCTACAGTGTTGCATACCTCCCAACTGTCCCGGATCCAGCGGGACTGTCACGATTTTGACAGTCTCCCCTGCTGTCACGGCCGGGACAAGTATGTCCCGCACTGGTTGGGAGGTGTGCAATGTATCAGCTGGTCATCCCTGCACCCGCAGAGCCTTACACCACATATTGGCTGCTAAGTGCACACAGGACCTGTGATGAGGTCACAGGAGGGGAGGAGTCAGGGGTCACATGATCGGGACCTCCGTGGATTGCAGGACTCGGCTGTGCTGGTTGCCAACTTGCCATGGTACTGCTGGATGAAGTAAGTAAGTTGCCTTATGTGTGGGGTCAGGAGGTGTTTACAGTGTGGATGTAGCAGAGCCATGTGTGTACAAGGTGTATGGAGCGGAGCCGTGTGTGTATGAGGTGTATGGAGCGGAGCTGGATGTGTACGTGGTGTATGGAGCAGAGCTGAATGTGTACAAGGTGTACTGAGCGTAGCCACGTGTGTACGAGGTGTATGGAGCGGAGCCGTGTGTGCAAAGTGTACGGAGCACAGCCACGTGTGTAGGAGTACTTGTGTGGCCATTATACGGTATGAAGTATCATTTGCGGCCAATATACAGTATGGAGCATCATGTGCGGTCATTATACAGTATGGAGCATCATGTGCAGTCATTATACAGTATGGAGCATCATGTGCAGCTAATATACAGTATGGAGCATCATGTGCGGTCATTATACAGTATAGAGCATCATGTGCAGTCATTATACAGTATGGAGCATCATGTGCAGCTAATATACAGTATGGAGCATCATGTGCAGTCATTATACAGTATTGAGCATCATGTGTGGCCATTATACAGTATGGGGCACTGTGTGGCCATAATTTTTTGGTTATAATTATTGTTTATGAAACAGTGTGATCAGCAGTGCTAAATGGGTGTGGTTGGGATGTGGATATGGGTGTGACTAGTTATGAATGGGTGTGGTCAGAGGCATGGCCTAAAATTTGCCGCGGTGCACGTTGCGCCCCGCAAACTTTGTCCCTCTTTCCCATCTTCAAAATTTGGGAGGAATGGTGTTGTTAATGCATCTGGCGAACGTAAATTGGCACGGTACCTTTAAGCTGCAGTCGGCCTGGGTGCATCATGGTCCTTCCTGACGTCCTGGCTCCACTTCTTCATTCCAGAACAGAGCAGCGTGCGGTGTGTCACGCAGGGTGCGGACAGCGGGTGACGAACAAGCAGGTGGAAGTGCGCGGGCGGGGAGCAGGGTGAGTCTCACTCTCTTTGGTGATCCCGTCTGCTGAGCTGTATATAATCCTATCCTGTGTGATACTGTCTGATGAGCTGTGTATCTAATCCTATCCTGTGTGATACTGTCTGATGAGCCATGTATCTAATCCTATCCTGTGTGATACTGTCTGATGAGCCGTGTATCTAATCATCCCCGGTGTGATACTGACTGCTGAGCCGTGTATCTAATCCTCTCCTGTGTGATACTGACTCCTGAGCCATGTATGTAATCCTCTGCTGTGTGATACTGACTGCTGAGCTGTGTATCGAATCCTCTCCTGTGTAATACTGTCTGCTGAGCCGTGTATCTAATCCTCTCCTGTGTGATACTGTCTGCTGAGCCATGTACCTAATCCTCTCCTGTGTGATACTGTCTGCTGAGCTGTATCTCATTCTCCCCTGTGTGCCCCGTCCGGTGGGCACTATGGTATAACACCTTCTCGCTGTTGCAGGTTGTGGGTGGTCTTGGAGGTCGTCACTTTTTCCGTTCTCTTCTTCTGACTGGGGGTTGACGGATGAGCAGGCGGAAGGCGGCGGGCGGACGAGAAAGGTGAGGCGGTGGGCAGACGAGCTGGGTGAGGCGGCGGGCGGATGAGCAGCGTGATGCGGTGGGCGGAAAAGCAGGGTGAGGCGGTGGGCGGACGAGCAGGGTGAGGCAGCGGGCGGACGAGCAGGGTGAGGCGTGGCTCACTGTGACTGCGGCTGAACTGGTATCGTGTGGCTAATGATGGAAGGCTAGTGAGGACTGGGGGCTACATCCAACAGGGCCCAGGGGGAGGCTAGTGGAATGTATATGCTACTGGATGATCCTGACCTGCTGCAAAACCAAATGCCCAATTATAACATCAGGCAGCAGCTCAGGATCATCCAGTAGCTTATAAGTTTTGGTTGGGGTTTGTAAGGGGGGTGGGGAATTATTGAGGCAAGTTGGTATATATGATCGGAAAACATCTTTATTATTATTATGGCAGTGTAATTTTTGAAATGGGGCTATCGGTCTGTGCTCGCACAGCAGTGCATGGACTAGGCGCCGATCTCCTGATCAGCATCCTCATACATGCTGTGAGGCTGCTGAGTTCAGGTCAGGAGACCCGCGGCCGGTCCATGCACCGCAGTCCAAGTGCAGACCGATATTCACCAAAAGTTGAGCTTTTCCAAGAGAGGGCGGAGGAACTGTGGAAGGTTCGAGGGGTGGAGGTGGAACTGGGGGTGCAGCCTGGGCGGAGTTTCAAGGGGCCCCCGAAATTTGGGCAGTATGGGGCCCTGAAATTCCTAGTGGCAGCCCTGAATACAACATCTGAGGAATCACATATTTATACACAACACAGCACAGAACTGTCATTATGGGAGAGTGATAAGTGATAAACAGTTGTGTCCATAAATATTGGAACAGTTCCTAGATTAGGAGTGAATGTTTTATTGTCCTCTGATTGGGGTCTGGTTCTGTGTTGTGATGACCCCACATGGTCTGAAGTGCAAATTCCTTAATTGATGTAAAAAGGCATAAGTCCATGCAACACATTCATTCCTGCACTAAGTGTGTCAAAGGTTGTCATAAATTTATTCTCCCAAATTCTCCTTTCTCTCTGAGATTTGAAGCTACCTTTCAATACAAGTAATTTCATGTCCATGGAGCTATGATCAGGCATACAAAAATGTTTGGCCACAGGTAGATCCATTCTTTTTTCTCTTATTGTGTGGCGGTGAGAATGTATCCTTGTTCTCAATTTCTGCCCTGTCTCCCCTACATACAGATCCCTAGTTGGACATTTAGTACAAATAATTAAGTACACCACATTAGATGTGATGCAGCTGAAAGTACCTGGTATCTTGTAGTCCTGATGTGAATTGGGGATCTTTATCTTGTCCGTGGTCATTATAAATGGACAGGTTTTACATTTATTCTGGTTGCAAGGAAAGGTACCTGCAGCTGTTGGAGAGGACAGGGAGCATCTGACAATTATGCATCTTAGATTTGGGGGCTGCCTAAAGCACAGTAGTGGGGGGTCTGGAAAAATGGATTGTAAGCGGGCATCTTTTTGTAGGAAAGGTTGTAATTTCCGTGCAGCTCCTCTTAGCACCTACAGATTTGGATTGTAGGTGACTACTAGAGCCACCTGGTTATTTTCTTCTTTAGCTTTGTAATGTAGCAGGTGATTCCTTGATATTCTGGTGGCTCTTGTACTTTGGTTTTGAATTGTTCTTGGATGGTAGCCCTGATTCAAAAAAGTCTTTCTGAGGCGACCAAGGTGTTCATCCCTATCCATTGGGTTGGAACATATTTGATTGTATCTGATGGCTTGGCTGTAGACAATAGAGTTTTTTATGTGTTTTGGATGGAATCTGTCCCATTTAAGGTATGTTGGGAGGTCAATTGGCCTCTGATACAGGGGTTGGGCGGTCGATTGGCTTCTGATACAGGGATTGGGCTGTCGATTGGCTTATGATATATTTTTAGAGCAGCATTGATTCCATTGTGCTGTACATCTGAAAAGAAAATATTGATATAAATTACAATGGACAAACTAACAATGACAGACTCAAACAGAGGGTGAGAGGGCCCTTCCCTTGTGAGAATAAATCTACAGGATAATGAGGAAAGTGACAGTATGTTAGGCAGTTGCAACAATTCCGGTGGTGGTGAGGTGGCAGTGGAGTCATTGCAGGCTGTAAGCTTTCTTAAAGAATTGGGTTTTCAG
The DNA here is from genome assembly GCF_051348905.1 of Ranitomeya variabilis. Lineage (NCBI taxonomy): Eukaryota > Metazoa > Chordata > Amphibia > Anura > Dendrobatidae > Ranitomeya > Ranitomeya variabilis. Next base: position 62,906,769 of record NC_135239.1, on the reverse strand, counting down.
GTTTGGTAGGAATGTTCCATTTGTGGTTGATAATTGGATGTGCTAGGGAACAGAATTCCAGCAGATGCTGCATATTCAGGAGAAGTCTTGGAGATGATTAGGTGAGGAATGTACGAGTGTGGAGGAGAAAGGGAAGTCGCTGGATAACTGGAGAGTATGTATGGGTAGTTATCATCAGATTAGTTTGGACATATACTGTATGGAAGCGACAGATTATGGACATCCTTGTAGGTCAATGGTAGTATTTTGAACTGGATTCGTTGTGGAATTGGAGAAGCAAAGTAGCAAGGAGTAAGGTGGATTTATTGGGCAGCAGAGTTAAAGATGGACTAGAAAGGTGCAAGAGTGTTGGCACGCGTTTCGAAGTTACAAGAACTTCTTCAGGAAAAAGAACAAGTGGTCCTTCTTTTTCCTGAAGAAGAAGTTCTTGTAACTTCAAAACGCATAGAATAAAGCCACAGTTTATTAATAAACCACACATGGACTGATGTCTCTTTAATCATTCAGCAGCGCAGAGGATTTCCACTAAACATTTCTTCTGGATAAGTACCTGCTATCTCTTGCATACATTGCCTACCAAGTTCACGTTCAGTTAATAATAGTAATTTTTGACTGGTAGTTTTCCTCATTGAACTGTAAAACACCTGGTCTTGGCAGAGTAGCAAAATTGCATATATGCTGCCTGCTTGGGCATAGCGCCCTCAGAGCACATGTCCACACACCCAGCCAGGACCTCCACCTTCATGTAACGTGACGAGGCACAAGAGACAAGTACTTCGTCCATGGCTGCCACCCAACACCAAGTTACACTTGGCGTCAAAGGCAGGATCAAGTTTTGCAGGTAAAATAACTGAATGATGCTCTGAGATGGTGCTGAGCACAAAGTTTAAAATGGCTGTTAGTGGCGCAGAACAACAAGAAGGTTCCGTCCTTCATGGGCATAGAACAAAAAGTGCGTGAAGCTGTGTCTAGCCCATAAGAGGTTATGCTTACCAAAGGAAGTACTTGACCTGGAAGTGCCAGCCTACAGCGAGGAGTGGCCATTGTAGGAGAACAAAGTGAAAGGACAAAGTCTGCCCAGTAAGGTGTGACTCAAAAGAGGAGGAGTAGCTAGACAAACGGGATTGTGAGCAAGGGAAAACCCCACCCAGCAGAAGGCAAAGCTGTGATGGGCCTCAAGTTGCAAAAGAGATGCCGCCATTTCTGGGTTGGAAGTCAGAGAAACAGCAATACAGTGAAGAGATGGAAGCAAGTAGTAAAGGCGGAATCAGACCATTCAACACAAGGGGTGGAAGGAGGTGCGAAGGACCCAGAGCTGGTTAGCTTCCTTGAGGAAGAAGAAGGAGCTTTCGTTGGGGGTCCAGAGCAAGGTGGTCCCACTAGTCAGACGGAACTTGAAGGTATAACATGGCCTATGCCTCTGGGTTTCCTAAAGACCAAGGAGGGAAGAGCAAGATTTCAAGAGCTCGTCAGCAGCCTGAGGTGTTCGGGCTGGTCGACAGAGCTGAGACGACAGGCTAGTACTTGGGCTGGGAACATGCTGGTGGGTCCCCTGACTGAACGTTACCAGGAGCTAGTGTCCAGAGGAGAAGTAATTTGCTATGATCTGAAGCAGAGGAATGGGTTAATTTACAAGTTAGGAACTAACTATAGGATCTTTGTGGAGAGGAGAAAGATGAAGACAGAACTTCTGCCTTGGGGACTCCAAGATCTTACATCATGCACTCAGATCAGATATCTGAAAATGGCTGGTCGCCTCAGGTGGTATGCGGTCTATGTCATTTGTGATGGGGCGAACTTGGCAGAGCGAATTTTGAGAGCGGAGAGAGATTAGGAGAGGACAATGGAGTCTTGCAAGCCTGAAGAAATGGTGATGGAGAGGAGGAGAATACTCTCACTGGTGGCTGGATCGATCGTCATTTAGGTCATGGCCAGTACGGTTGCCAATGTCCTTATGCCCTGGGTTCCACTGTTGGAAGGGATTGTGCCGCACTCAAAACAGATATCAGGATGAAATGGTGTAGGAGAAATATGGCGATCATCCATGTGGTCTCAAGAAACAGAAGAGGAAGAGGTGCCCCCCAGGACATGTAAGTTAGACCAGAGGAAGGCTAGCCAAGAAAAGAGAAGAAATGGAGATGGAGCTGGATCATGCCATGTTGTGCTAGTTGCACCTGATAATAGGAACAATTCAAGGTTCCAAATGGCGAAGGTTATAGTGGGTCAATGACCCATCTTTATTGGATTCCCAGATAGTAACGACCACAGATGGCCAAATTTATTGTTTCCCCTTGTTTTCTTTGACGCGCATTCCCCTGCTGGATTGAGAGACACTGCAGTTGCTGGATGGTTTAACACCCTCAATCGAGACCTGAGCTTGATCCAGTAAGGACAACATCCCTAAATGACTATGTGTGTACCTGCTTCATGTACAGAAGTGGGGCTAAAGGACTCTGTCCCCATCTTACGGACTGATGGGAGACAATGTACTGTTCCCGTAATGTAAAGGGCTACCCTTACAGGAATGGATTGTGTTGTTGGCTTGAGTGCCTTTATGAAGAGGGGTAAAAAATAACCAGAGGCACTGTTGCCGGGTTAGTAAGAAAGGACTTAGATGGTTGTAGTTCTAGGGTGCTAACCGAGAGGACCAGTTTGGGATCTCTCACAAGAAAGAAACATTATCTGGTTTCATCAATGTGCAAAAGAGTGATTTGGTCTTTTACAGCATCTTGTGATTTAAGTAATGTGTAGCAGTGTGTTGGCGTCTTGTAGGTTCCTGATGTCCGAGGACGGCCATCATTAAACTAGGGGGAAATGTAAGAACGTGAACAAGTTGCCCACATTCTCCCTTGAAGAACATGTAACCTGTAATGTGTACTGTGATGTATAAGATGAATTGTGACTTGTGTTAAAGATAGTGAAGGTGTGTAGTTTGACAGTATGGTTAGTGTGGGTTAATATTTGGGATTAGTCCAGAGTGGGAGGGGCTAAGTTGAAGGGAAAGCGGCAGTTTCCTGTTGAACCATCAGAAAGAGCCTAGAGTACATAGACAAAAGACCTAAAGTCCAATGTGAGCAGTGCCGCATTCTTTGGTATCCCTCTAGTGATAGGAGACCAAAGGATCAGATTGTGAGATCCAGAGCAGAAGTGACTAAGAGTCAGAGTGATCAATTGGAGATGGGTCCTAGGAGAGGATTTCTAGGAATGGCCCAGCAGTGAGGCCCAGAGTTTTTTAATTCCAAGAGGTAACAGGCCTGGCAGGACTGAGTATGTGAGATGAATAGATTGTCTCGGGCAGGAGTTCCAGAGTGTCAGCATTAGAGAAGATAAATGCCGGTCATATTTTCACCATAGCTCCCGTAAGGTGAGTGAAGATGCAGAACTGTGGATCGAGTAAAGGACTTTTGCTAAACAGGACTTCAGTATCGAGCTGGTTTGTAGTGAATTAATGAGAAACAGTCAATACAGAGGACAAGTAGAGAGAGTAAAAAGGAAAGGTGAATATCGAGAAAAGAAGGAAGGAATCTGTGTGAAAAGTTTTTTGAGTTGTTAAAGGATCCAAGAAGTATTGTTTCTCCTTGCGGAGAGTGACATGTTAAGCATGTCGAGATAAGGAGACTTAAAGCCGCAATACTCCTCTGGGAAATATGCAAATTGTCTCTTCAGAGAGGAAGAGGACTAGAACTCTAGTGCCACCTATTGGAAGTAGCAATCCTAACAGTCAATGTCGACCCTTTAACGAGCCTTGTCACATGACTTAGGATAAAAGCCAAATCAGTCATGTGACAAGGCTCATTAAAGGGTCGACACTGACTGTTAGGATTGCTACTTCCAATAGGTGGCACTAGAGTTCTAGTCCTCTTCCTCTCTGAAGAGAAATTTGAGTTGTTAAGGAAACTTTAATAAGAGTGTGTACTCACTTTCTCTTGTATATAATATTCCCTACCATGTTCCTGTTCAGTAAAAAGTTTATTTTTGACTGGTAGTCAAATGCAGCCTACATGAGCGTGGCGCCTTCACAGCACAAGTCCACACACCCAGTGAGGACCCCCAGTTTCATGTAACGTGTCGGGGAGCAAGAGACAAGTACCTCGCCCATGGCTACTGCCCCATGCCACGTTACATTCACCTCCCTTCTCTTAGTATTAGAGATAGCAGATGTGATAGAGATGGGGTTATATAGAATTCAGGTACAGTGTTATGGATGACAGAAAAAACAGGACAGAAGTTGCAACATTCAGACTATTTTAGTGAGAGCAACTCTATCACAAGAGTAATATCTGACACTTTGAGAAGGCTGAAAACTGTATGTCGGGTTGTCTGAAAATGAATGAAAAAATTTTGCTTAGTTGTTAACTCTCCTGGCTCCAGCGCCAGGCTCCCTGTCCTCCTTACAATGTCAGCTTCATCTGTTCTTCTGTGCTTCAGATTACTATGCTCCAGTGTTGTCTCGCTGCTCCCTGGCATAGACAAATTATACAAGCCCAAGTATTCAGGTAGTTGGTATCCTCGCCACAACTTCACTGGTTTTGTCATCTTTCAGACTCTGTTATCATTCAGAATCTTAGTAGTCGGACCAAAAAAGCTCTGCTTCACGTGCGGGCTCTGCTCCATTCAGATTATGAGTCTCCAGGCTAAATCCAGTTTAGCTTCACCAGATTTTTTTTTATTCTGTAAAACCTAACTCTGCTTCACCTGCCGGGCTCTATTAAATCCATATTGTGAGCTTCTTTATCAACTCATCTCTTCTCTACAAACTGGCCTCTACTACATTACTAGTCTTCTCTTCAGTGCCGCTGTTCTGCGTCTGGCTTATCCGTTACACCACTCTACTGTAAGTCTCTGGCTTCCTAGTGAACGTCTACCCAACTCCTCCAGTTGGTGTTCAGTTTCTTTAACCTCTGTTGGTCTAACCGAACCATGCTGCTGCATCAACATCATTGCCTGTACTGTACTACAACTGCTCATCTGGACCAAGGGCTTTGAGTATCTCCAATACCAGATGAAACAAAACAGTGCAATTTTTTTAACTAAAGGTAACCAATTGAGATGAGCAAACCTTTCAAGGTTCGGTTCAGTTCGGATTTGCCGAACTGACCTCCGTTCGCCAAACAGGTGGCCGAATGGTTTGACGAACATATTCGAACTCCATTAGATTCAATAGGAGGAAAAAACAAATGCATAGACAACACCTTAAGGGGTAAAAAAAAGCTCCCCAAACTGCCAAAAATAGGGACAGACACCAGGAATGTTGGCATCAATTGACCAACAGTAGAAATTTGCAAATGGCCAGCAGCAGTCAGCCATGGGCCATGCATGAGGTATCAGGCTCTGGCCCAGCATTTATAGCTTGGAATTGAAGTTTTAATGAGGACCTGTTGGTTAAGGGAGTGATGTAAGCATTCTTAGCTGGGAGACCTCACACCTCATGTAACACCATCAATTTTTTTTTATTCCAGCCACACTCATATGGCACAAACATCAGTTTTATAGACTACTATTGATAGAAAAAAGTAAGAATAGTAACACAGGTAGTTGACTGATCAATTGACCCACAGTAGAACCTGTTATAATGGCACAGAAGCAGTCAGCCATGGGCCATGCATGAGATATCAGGCTCTGGCCCAGCATTTACAGCTTGGAATTGAAGTTTCGATGAGGACCTGGTGGTTAAGGGAGCGGTGTAAGCCTCCATAGCTGGGAGACCTCACACTCATGCAACACCTTTAATTTATTCTTTTTTTTATTATTCCATCCACACTCAGATGGCATAAACATCAGTTTCATACAGTAATATTGGTATAAAAATGAAAGTAACACATGTAGTTGACTGAAAGTAAGTGCAGGCCTGCAGGTCTGGGAGACCTGCTTACATAGGCAACCCACCAGATGGAGACCGAATTTGGAGTCTCCACATTTAAAAAAAATGATTGTCACACAGCACAAAAGTGGCATCAATTTCAACAGAGTGGAAACAGTATAATGGGCCTCTGACACACCTTCCACAACAGACAACCCACCTGATGGAGACCCAATTTGGAGTCTCCGCATTTCAAAAAATAATTGTCACACACCACTAAAGTGGCATCAATTTCCACAGAGTAGAAACAGTATAATAGGCCTCTGACACACCTTCCCCCACAAGCAACCCATCAGATGGAGACTCAACTTGGAGTCTCCACATTTCAAAAAATAATTGTCACACAGTACAAGAGTGGCATCAATTTCCACAGAGTACAAACAGTATAGTAGACCTCTGACACACCTTCCACCACATGCAAAAAACCAGATGGAGACCCATCTTGGAGTCTCCACATTTTAAGAAATAGTTTGTAACATCAGCAGCAGTAGCAACAGCAAGCACATAAGAAACAACAAATATGGCACAGACGCAAAACCAATACACGACACTAAAAACAACACCATCGTCTAGTCTGCTCAATCTGCAACTGAGGTGCAAAAGTCATCGGAGATCCATGACTTGTTCAATTTAATGAAAGTTAGGCTGTCTACACTTTGAAGGGACAACCGGATGCTTTTATCCATCAGGACACCATCAGCAGCACTGAAGACATGTTCTGAGAGAACGCTGGCTGCCGAGCATGACAAAACTTCCAAGGCGTGACAGGCGAGCTCAGGCCACTCTTCCATTTTTAAAGACCAAAATGTAAAAGGGTCCAAACCCGCCCCGAATGGCATTGATATTGAGCTCCGGATACTAGTGTTGAGCATTCCGATACCGCAAGTATCGGGTATCGGCCGATATTTGCTGTATCGGAATTCCGATACCGAGTTCCGATATTTTTGTGATATCGGAAATCGGAATCGGAAGTTCCCAGTGTATGGTTCCCAGGGTCTGGAGGAGAGGAGACTCTCCTTCAGGGATCCATATTCATGTAAAAAATAAAGAATTAAAATAAAAAATATGGATATACTCACCCCTCCGGCGGCCCCTCCGGCGTGAGCAGTCACATGAGCGGTCACGCGACCAATCACAAGCCGCGACGTCATCGAAGGTCCTAAACTCCTCATTCTTAGGAACGGAGGCTGCCGGTTACATCGGTAAGGTCCAGGGGCCACCGGAGGGGTGAGTATATCCATATTTTTTATTTTAATTCTTTATTTTTTACATGAATATGGATCCCAGGGCCTGAAGGAGAGTTTCCTCTCCTTCAGACCCTGGGAACCATCCAGGATAGCTTCCAATACTTGTGTCCCATTTTCTTGCATTGGTATTGTGGAGATCAGACTGAAAGAATCCATTGTGTCTTTCTCCTGAGACAGCTGGCTTATTTCAAGAAACTTAAGCAAAGTTGACACTTCCTTTTATGGACGCATTCCTTCTGTGTTGTAACCTTTTACCTACATACCAAGCTGAACCTTATCTCTAGTATAGGCTGTTATTGTATAAGGATGTGAAATATGAGCGCTTGTACGCATGTCTGTAAAATGTTTAACTTTTTTTCTATATAAAAGGAGGGGGTAGAGCCCAGTGAGTCAGACGTGCTCCTGGGCTTCCCCTGTATATGATCACACAACCTTTGTGCTGCGTGTCATTTCACTCGGATCCCTACCTCTAGTAAGCCAGGGACTGAGAAGGACTTAACATTACTTTGGCGCACCGAACAGGGACCTGAGAAAAGAGTATTTGCTCGAGATTTACCTGCGGATACGGACAACGGAGATCTGGGATAATGGACGGCAAATGAACTGAAAAACCTGGCCAGGTAAGAGACATTATTAGTTCTCTTTTATCTGCCCTGTATTATCCGAAAGATCTCTATGAGCCGTGTCACGCTGGGTTAGTCTAGTAGTGAGTAGATACCTATAAAACTCGGGTTACCATATTGTATAGACTTATGAGTCCTGTCCCTGGCAGTGTGTGAACAGTGTGAAGGTTGTGGTATGTTGTGAAAGAAGAGCAAAAGTGCGTAGAAAAATAAGCCGAAATAGTTGGGGTATAAGCCTTATACACGGAAGTCAGCCTAACTGGGTCATGTTGTTGCGTCCTTCTGGGAGACCTCCGCCCATGCTTGATTCTCAATTAAGTGCTTAACCTCCTTCATTTCTGGATAAGGTTTGATAGAATGAGCCCAGGACGCGGTTTCATGAGCCTGGGACAAGTATGCTAACTGACACAGAAAGTTTTGTGATCTGTTTGGTGTTGCTGGGTCTGTTTGCGTGCATAATAGCACTTAAGTACGTCCTGCATATTAGAAGAAATGGAGCAGACGAGCCCTTCAATATTTTAGCTCCTTAGGAGAGAAGGCAACGAGACGCCACCAACAGAGGAAGTGGTTGTCCAAACGTCACCTAGGGTAGTCATAGCTAATATTGAAAAGAAAAATGGGAAATAAACAGACAAAAACTGTCTTAGGACAAGTGGAAGCAGCAGATATCATACAGGAAAGATGTGGAAAGATAGTCAGAAGGCAGATTAGGAGGGTAAGAGAAAAATTGGGAATTTCAGAAGCACTTATGTTCAGTACAGAATGGGAAAAACTGAGTAAAGAACGAGGTGGAATTATCAAAGACAATGGGTGGGAAGAAATCATACACTGTATGATAGAGGTCTCAAAAACAGCAAGAGAAGAAAATTGGAGATATGATCCAGACACTTTCAAATGGTCTATAGGAAGGAAAGGATGTATTCCACCTTCTTACCTAGATCCAAAAGCCCAATCATTTGTACCATCTGGAAGAGCAGAAGGAGGAAAACAATTTCCAGCCTTGTATCCCAATCTTGGTGGGGTAGGAGGATGGGAATGTTCACACTGTGGACAACAAAATCCAGATTGGAGAAATGATTGCCTAGCCTGTGGTACACCTAGATATGGCGCTGTACTTGCCCCTGTTAGGGTAGTACCAAGACCCTTTAGGGAACCTGGTGCTGACGGGGTAATGAACACCAGATATCATCAGACCAGACAATACTTTCCTTGGTCCCCTGCTGAGGGTATGTCCCTCCTGCATAATGCGCCTGATCCCACTCAATATCCTATCCGATTTGCGCAGTATATACAACAAATCATGCAGACTCATGCTGGGGTCTGGGCGGACGGGGAAGAATTATGTAGAATGAAAATGTCCCCCGGACTTTTTCAGGAATTATTGACACACCTACAGCCCAATAGACCAGTGGCAGAAGGGGGTGCCTTACAGACAGAAGCATCAGGTACCCAGTTCACAGAGGCATTAATAATTTTCATGAGAGGAAAACAGAGGGAAAGGGGGTCTACAGGTGTGATTATGCAGAAATTTGGGCAAAGTATTGAAGAATATAGTCAAGAACTAGAAAATAGCTTTAGGGATGAAGGATTGGATTTGACTGATGCTTCAGTAAGGAGACTTTTTACAAAACAATTAATAGAGGGGCTAGATCCGAAAATCAGAGAAAAATTTAAATCCTCTACTCCAGATTGGAGAACAATTGAACAACCAAATATTGTGAAACAACGATGTTTAGGAATAGCCATGGATATGAGAATCGTAAGCCTGTTAGAATAGCACAAGCTAATACAGGAGGAAGAGTGAGACACAATTTTCCTTGCCACTACTGTAAAAAGCCAGGTCATTTCCAAAGAGAGTGCAGGAAGAAGTTGGCAGATATAAAGTCAGGCAAATTTGTTCCCAGAAATAACCCTCTCCAAACGGACAACCAGCAGAAATCTACCATCATAGATGGTCCCATACCAGATTCAGATTGACTCGATGTGTTACAAACTTCCCTACCAGCTAGAAGACCTATGATACAGGTGAATGTGGGGGGGAGAGAGATTCCATTTTTGATAGATACAGGTGCAACTTCCTCAATTTTGAATCAAGATTTTCTTCCGAATCCGGAAGATATTTCAGAACAAACAACTTTTGCTGAGGGTTATGATGGGGTAATTCGAACACTGCCATATACTGTGCCCCTAGAGGTCTCATTAGGACCTAAATGTTTTGCATCCAGATTTTTGTATGCCAGAGGTGCCCCAACATGTCTGTTAGGAACTGATGTACTAAAGAAATTAGAAGCTAACATCAATTTTAGGGAAGATGGCACAGTTATGCTGACTATCCCTGATGATGCAGAATCATTAGAACAATATGTCAGAATTCAGGCTTTTGAGGATTATACTGAAGAAAAAGAGTACATCACAGATCTAGACCTCTCAACGGTCCCAGAAACACTGTGGGCACAGGGTGACACTGATGTGGGATTATTGCATATTTCTCCTGTAAAATTATCTGTGCAACCAGGAGCTGTTCTCCCACAGCTCAGACAATACCCTGTGAGTGCCCAGCAGGAATTAGCAATTACAAAACAGATAGAGGGATATAGAGAGAAAGGAGTTTTGGTAGAGATACAATCACCTGCTAACACTCCTCTGTATCCAGTCAAGAAGAGAACTCTTGATAAGGGTTCCATGCCCAAATATCGTATGGTACATGATCTAAGAGAAATAAACAAAGTTCTAGATCCAATCACCCCAGTTGTACCCAATCCTCATACGTTACTATCACAGATACCAGCCAGTTCTCAAGTGTTTACTGTAATAGATCTTTCAAATGCATTTTTCTCGGTTCCTTTACACCAAGATAGTTGGCATTTGTTTGCATTTACATTTAAGGGCAAACAGTTGGCGTGGACACGCCTTCCACAGGGAATGATACACTCCCCTACTCTTTATTCAAATGCCCTACAAACAGTTCTTCAAAGGTTTGAACCTGAATCACAGGTAGTAATTTTGCAGTATGTGGATGACCTACTACTTTGCTGCCCAGATTTAGAAACTGCAGAAAGGTCCACTGTGAGTTTACTATGTTTTCTAGAAAAAGAAGGGTGTAAAGTGAATAGACAAAAGCTACAAGTTTGTCAGATCAAAGTGGTCTTTCTAGGTCATTGCATTTCTCAAGGTAAAAAGCATCTTACAACTCAAAGAACTGAAGCAATAAGACAGATGAATGAGCCTAGAAATCATAAACAGCTACGAGCATTTTTAGGAATAGTGTCTCATTGTAGACAATGGATTATACATGCCAGTCAACTAATGCAACCACTGTATGACTGTGTAAAAAGTGAACCTTATTTGTTGACAAAAGAAGGTCAGATTTCGTTCCAACAATTAAAAGATGCCCTTGTTTCAGCTCCAGCGTTAGGGCTACCAGACTACACAAAACCATTTCAGCTTATGGCTGCAGAAGTTGATTCTCATGCTACAGGAGTTCTTACCCAGAAGCATGCAGGGAAACAAAGACCAATTGCATATCTTTCAGCAAGGTTAGATCCCGTAGCTAGAGCAGCGCCAACCTGTGTACGTGTAGTTGTTGCTGTCTCACTATTGTTGGACAAAGCATCAGAAATTGTCCTAGAGTATCCACTCACAGTTCAAACTACACATGATGTTTATGGGATATTAAACCAGGTCCAACCAAAACACATTTCCATGGCCAGACATTTGCGGCTACAGTGTTCTTTGCTGCTCCCCTCTACTATCACATTTGCAAGGCTTCAGACTCTTAATTTAGCAACACTGCTACCTCTCGAGTCTGAAGGGGGGAATAAGGACACTGATCCACACGCAAATTTTTTCCCTACAGACACACATGATTGTACAGAGCTCATTTTACAAGAAACAGCAGGCTTACCCAATGTATCCGAAACACCACTTCAAAATCCAGATTTAGAGCTGTTTATAGACGGTAGTAGGTTTGCAGATGACACAGGTAACTTCCATACAGGGTATGCAGTTGTGTCAGAATCTGAAACTCTCAAAGCAGAACCACTTCCACCAAAACAGTCTGCACAAGAAGCAGAACTAACAGCATTGATCGAAGCGCTAAAAATAGCTGAGAATCAGACAGCTAATATATACACTGATTCTAGGTATGCACATGGTATTGTGTTTGATTTTGGAGTAATCTGGAGAGCTAGAGGTTACATGACAGCGTCAGGCCAACCTGTAAAACATGCTTCTCTGATCAAACAGATCTTAGAGGCTGCACAAGAAACAAAAGAAGTAGCAGTAATTAAGGTAGCTGCACATGTGAGACTCGACACTAGGGAATCTAGGGGAAATGATAGGGCTGATAAAGCAGCCAAAGCAGCAGCAGTCAAACCCTTACAGCAGGTTCATACTGTAAACCCCACAGAAAATACTGAAGATAGACTGAGACAAGCACAGGAAGATGCAGGAGAAGAGGAGAGGGACAGGTGGAAAAAGGAAGTGGCAGAAGAACAAGCAGGAATTTGGAAGAAAGATGGACTAATATGTCTACCTAGAGCCTGGTACCCGATTGTAGTTGGTGGACTACACCACCCTACTCATGTGTCTGCAAATGCAATGACACTACTGGCAAAGCAAGTCTGGTTGGCTCCAGGTTTTGGCAACTACGCAAGAGACTATTGTGCTGCATGCGTTATATGCCTGGCACATAATCCCGGACAGACAACAAAGACCCCTATGAAGCACCACGTCCGACCTCTCTATCCGTTTCAGCGATTACAAATAGACTTTATCCAGCTGCCAAAAAGTAATGGGTATGAGTATGTGTTGGTGTGTGTGGACATGTTCTCAGGGTGGCCAGAGGCCTATCCAGTTCGGAAGGCTTCAGCTAAAAACACTGCTGTAAAACTAGTTGCCGAACTGATACCCCGTTACGGTCTCCCTGAAGTGATCGAGTCAGATAGGGGTACTCATTTCACTGGAGAAATATTTCAAAATGTACTGAAAATGTTGGGTGTTGAAAGTCAGTTACACACTCCATACCATCCTCAAAGTTCTGGTAAGGTGGAACGCATGAATGGAACTTTAAAATTAAAAATACAGAAAGCCATGGCTGAAACAGGAAAGCCTTGGACAGAATGCCTTCCACTGGCCCTTTACTCAATACGCAATACCCCAAGGGGTAAGACTAAACTGTCTCCATATGAAATTTTGTTTGGCAGGACTGCCAATTTAGGATGTTATTTTCCACAGTAACTTGTGTTAAATATTGAGTCATTGACTTCTTATGTGCAAAATCTTCAGAAACAATTAACTAAGGTGCATGCACAAGTTTTTGCTTCCCTTCCAGATCCTGACAACATTGAAGGAAGTCACAAGTTGGAACCAGGTGATCAAGTCTATGTAAAAAGACACACCAGAAAGGCTCTAGAACCAAGATTTGACGGACCCTTCCAAGTCCTGTTGACAACACCTACATCAGTCAAGCTTGAAGGAAAGGCATCATGGATACATGCAAGCCATTGCAAAAAAAGCAGTATAAACTCATGATATTGATGTTAATAGTATTAACCACGACAAAGGCATGGGAAAGACTAAATTCTCTAACCCCTTTGAACAATAGATTCGTACAACATCATAGAAAATTAGTGCATGACTTGTTAAACAATACACAAACCCTGACAGATTGTTGGATCTGTACCCATTCACCGGTATCAGCCACAAGTATACCTTTTCTAGCAGTTCCCGTATCAGCAGAAGAAATATTCGCTTGGCCTAATTGTTCAGACAACCTGGCCAACAACCAAACTGGTAATGCTAGGCTGTGGAATACTACAATCGCCATACCAATTGTGGGATGGGTAGAATTTCCTTGGTGGCAGGGTAATCTCTCAGGGAGTAATACACATCTACAATATTTAGCATTCAGGGGAGGAAAATGGGTACCTAGGAATAAGACTGGATTAACTGATCTAGGACAGGTCCCCACTGAAAATCTACAGCTCAGTTTCAGTACAACCGTCCCTTCCTCTGATGCCTTCAAACCTGTAGTATTGGAAAGATACATACATAATAGAAAATGGGAACATTCTGAGTTGTTCCCCCAAGGTGATGTAAACAGTTGTACAAGCAAACCGGGGAACCTGGTTTGTAATGAATCTGATGAGTATGACATTTAAATTAAAGGACGTACAATGACTCAGAGATCAGTATGACAAATATAATGACCAGAATAAGGATAGCTGGTGGTCAGATACCTTTTCTTTTCTTAACCTAGCCAACTGGTTCAGAGGAATCGGTGGGTGGGTTGCTGGGATTATGCAGAGCATTATACATATAGTTATGATTATTGTAGTCATATACGTACTATTCCAGATTGTGCTCAAGGGTATCTCAGTATGCACAGATAAACTTTGTGTAATAGATGCAAGAGTATAAAGTTTTTTGGTTTTTTTTCTTCCTTCTTATGTTATCCTCTAGTGATTCTAATTAATATTACCGTACTAATTTTTGTTTTTATATTTTAGTATACTGCTAAAGAAGAAAATAATTTGCAATAGAAGAATTAATACTAGATTTGATTCTCTTATTAATAATATAAGTGTGTGTATGTGTAATACCAAAAATAAAGGCTTTGTCTTTGGCCCTATGGTAATAAATAAAAGGAATATGTCAAAGGGGGGAATTGTGGAGATCAGACTGAAAGAATCCATTGTGTCTTTCTCCTGAGACAGCTGGCTTATTTCAAGAAACTTAAGCAAAGTTGACACTTCCTTTTATGGACGCATTCCTTCTGTGTTGTAACCTTTTACCTACATACCAAGCTGAACCTTATCTCTAGTATAGGCTGTTATTGTATAAGGATGTGAAATATGAGCGCTTGTACGCATGTCTGTAAAATGTTTAACTTTTTTTCTATATAAAAGGAGGGGGTAGAGCCCAGTGAGTCAGACGTGCTCCTGGGCTTCCCCTGTATATGATCACACAACCTTTGTGCTGCGTGTCATTTCACTCGGATCCCTACCTCTAGTAAGCCAGGGACTGAGAAGGACTTAACATTACCGGGTATCGGTATCGGCGATAACCGATATTTTTTGGATATCGGCCGATCCCATCCGATACCGATACCTTTGAGTATCGGAAGGTATCGCTCAACACTACCGGATACTCCTGACCATTCTCTCCAGTCGTTCAAAATGTAACAGACTTGTACTCTGTTCTGCTGGTGCACGGGCTGGTCTAAATATGTGTTAAATGACTCACAGAAATTGCTTACTGCTGCTGCTGTGGTTAATGTTTTGACGATGACGCCTTGACGTTCCCAGGATTGGACGTCAACAACTGGGATGCATACTGTGTGCCTCACTGCAGTTTTGGGGAAAACCGCTCTTAAAATTATCTAAAAGCATATTTCAATGCTTCAGCATGCACACATCCCTTTCCAGGGGGGAAGGTTCTGGCTTCATTTACTCTTGTACTCTTGTACTGTGGATCTAACAGAGTGGAAATCCAGTAGTCAGCACTATTTCTAACCCTAAGAACATGGGCATTGTGGTGAAGATAGTGCAGCAAGAAGGCACTCATCTGTCAGATGCTTCCATGAGGTTCAAGTCCATACTGTGTTGGTGGCGGGTTAACACTGAAGGTTGCTTCCTCTGTCCCCTCCCGCCAACCAAGGACAACAGAGAGCATATCATTATCCTCCTGACCTGTGGAGTGCGATCCAGGCAGGGATAGTGGTGGAGAAATTGCTGCACCACCAGGTTGAGGATGTGAGCCATGCAAGGCACATGTGTGAAGTTGCCATGGCAGAGGGCTGCCACCAGGTTTGCACCATTATTGCACACGGCCTTCCCTGGCTCCAGGTTTAGGGGAGACAGCCATTGCTCTAACTCAGCCTGGATACCTGTTCACAACTCTTGAGCTATGTGACTGTCATACTGTCATCTCCAAGGCATATTAATTTAAACACTGCCTGATAGCGGTTAGCCATGGCTGCATGGTATGGAGGTGGAGGAGATTCTATCTGCACTGTTGGAACGTGTATCTGATTAAGGGAGGGGATGAGGGCACAGGTGGAGGCCCTAGAGGAGATGGAGGAGGCAGAAGCAGTGGAAGAAATGTTAGATACAGAGGTTTGTCCCGCAAGCCTTGGGGATTCAAAGACTTGTGGAGCAAGTGAAATGCACTCTGACAGATTTTTTTCAGGGAACGGGTGATGTTGTCAACGACATGCTGGTGTAATGCAGGCACAGATTTCTTTGAGAAGTAATGGCAACTGGGACTGAGGGCCTGCGACGGCCATCAACTTTCAGAAACCGTCTGTATCCACCAGGCAGAAAGGCCACATCTCCGTGGCTAACAGATTGGAGATGGTGGAGTTCGAGCTCTTAGCTTTGCTATGTGTAGGAGGAAACATTGTTTTATGTGACCACAACTGCAGGACCAAGAGCTTGCTGAGAGAGGGTGGAGTACGAAGAACAGGACAAACTGCTGGACTGTGAGTGAGGTGCAGTCGGAGATGTTATGGTGGATTGAGAAAGATGTGTTGTGCTAGATGACACAAAAGCAGCAGTCATGTCTACTTCTGTAACAGCTGACCGGCTCTCACTCACCACGACTGTGGAGGGTAAACAATTGCAGTTTCTATGGCTGTAGACCTGTGTATGAATAGTTGGAATGGTAATGGAGGAGGCGAAGCAACAGTTGGAGTTGATGGAATGGCCAGTGGTAGGTGAGGATCGCTAGTCCACATTTTAGTGCAATGAGATTCCCACACTAAGGCATGGCATGTTGATCACGTATGTGCTGCTTCATGCATGTAGTTGTAAAATTATTCCAAGTTTTGCCTCTACTGATTTTTTTTGAAAATTTGACAAATAACGTGTTTTGGGTCATCCTTTGTGGTCTCAAAAAACACCCAGGCTAGGCAACCCTTGCCACCCCTGAGAACTGCACACTTGCGACCAGTGCTGGGCACAGCAAGAGTTGGGGCTGAGGATGCAGTGCTTGTCGTGTTTGCATCACTTCATGTCTGTTTTGGAAGCCGCAAAGCAACCTCTTCATCTTCCTCCTCTTCCACCTCCTCTGTTGAGCTACTCAGCTGAGTACCTCTGGGTTCACACCAAGTGGGTTCTACAACCTCATCGTCATCCTCTCTGTTCTCATACTCCTCACTCTGAGAGTCACCCTCCTCCTCTTCCTTCCCTGATGCCACAGTACAGTCCTGGTGCACCTCTGGTATCTGAGTCTCATCAGGATCACCTCCACCCTTAGTGGTTAACGTCTGGTGACAAGGGTCTGGATTCTGCTCGGACCCTGCTTTGTGCAGATGCTTTCCTCCTCTGGATTCTGTTATTCTTTGGAGCAGTCCTCTGTTGCCCATGGAATACAATGTGTGAATAGCTCTTCAGAATGGCCCATCTGAGGTTCCCTACAGTCAATTGGGCAATTGGAAATATTTGACGCGGGGGAAAGAAGGGTGATTGGGGTGTCACCTCTGACTATTGTACTGTATGTGATGTTAAGGTTGAGGAATAGGAGGAGAGGCCACTTGTTGCAGCGCCTGCCATCCACTGGAGCACATGCTCTTTCTGAGCCTCATCTACAAGGTGTACCACTGTATGGCTGCCAAAGAAAGGGAGTTGGGTAGGCTGGCCAGTAACAAATGTTGTCATTGGTCTTTGGATAGGACTAGATGGTGTTTGTTCAGTTGAGCTTTCGTTCACATTAACACCTAACCCAAGTACACGTTGAATACCAAAACTATTCCCCCTTCCACCACAACCTCGCTTTTTCCCACTCATGTTGTAAGTAGCTTTCCCCTCTTGTACCTCTTGTGCCGTTTCACAACCTTAATGGCTGCACTCAAGTTTATTGTGCTAAAGCAAGGAAATGTGCAATACATGAAATGTGAACAGCATAATGGCTTGTGAAATTTATGAAAAAACACATGAGATTTTTAGCACAAAATTTGGCCAAATATTGTGAGCCCATTCACCAAACGTCAAGGTAATCTCAGATCGAATGGGTAACTAACCTGTCTGCCTAGTGTGAACACTTACCTATGGCTAATAAAATGGTAAAGCCTGTATTTATAGAGGAGGTTAGAACCAACTGTGTTTGGATGTAGTTAAAATCACAGCATGGTGAAGGGCGGGGCGTTCAAGTCAGAAAAAGCAATACATAGTAAATATAGAAAAACTGACTGAACAGCCATCCAGTCTGAACTGGTGCATAACCAAAAAGTCTTACATAGCAAATAGATAATGGCTGCACTCAAGTTTATTGTGCTAAAGCAAGGAAATGTGCAATACATGAAATGTGAACAGCATAATGGCTTGTGAAATTTACTATGTATTGCTTTTTCTGACTTGAACGCCCCGCCCTTCACCATGCTGTGATTTTAACTACATCCAAACACAGTTGGTTCTAACCTCCTCTATAAATACAGGCTTTACCATTTTATTAGCCATAGGTAAGTGTTCACACTAGGCAGACAGGTTAGTTACCCATTCGATCTGAGATTACCTTGACGTTTGGTGAATGGGCTCACAATATTTGGCCAAATTTTGTGCTAAAAATCTCATGTGTTTTTTCATAAATTTCACAAGCCATTATGCTGTTCACATTTCATGTATTGCACATTTCCTTGCTTTAGCACAATAAACTTGAGTGCAGCCATTATCTATTTGCTATGTAAGACTTTTTGGTTATGCACCAGTTCAGACTGGATGGCTGTTCAGTCAGTTTTTCTATATTTACTATGTTTCACAACCTTAGGCCCACAGCTGTCAGTCACATGTCACTAAATGAACAATCACTATTATTACTATTAATTATTATTATTATACATTTTTATAGCACCATTTATTCCATGATGCTTTACATGTGAACAGGGCAAATATAGACAAGTACAATAAACATGAGTAAAACAAGGCACAGACAAGTACAGGAGGAGAGAGGACCCTGGCCGCGAAGGCTCACAGTCTACAGGGGATGGGTGAGGATACACTAGGAGAGGGTAGAGTTGGTCATGCGGCGGTTCAGCAGACAGAGGATTGCTGGCTTGTCGGAAGAGGTGGGTTTTCAGGTTCCTTTTGAAGGTTTCCGTGGTAGGCAAGAGCCTGATGCGTTGGAGTAGAGAGTTCCAGAGTATAGGGGAAGCACGTGAGAAGTTTTGTATGCTGTTGTGGGAGGAAGAGATGACAGAGGAGTAGAGAAGGAGATCATGAGAGGATCGAAGATTGCATGTAGTTAGGTACCGGGAGACCATGTCACAGATGTATGGAGGAGACAGGTTGTGAATGGCTTTGTGTGTCATTGTTAGTGTTTTGAATTGTAGCCTCTGGGCAATAGGAAGCCAATGAAGGGCCTGGTAGAGAAGAGAGGCTGGGGAATAATGGGGAGACAGGTGGATTAGTCAGTCAGCAGAGTTTAGGATCTATTGGAGTGGTGCCAGAGTGCTAGAGGGGAGGCCAGAGAGTAGGAGGTTGCAGTAGTCAAGGTGGGAGATGATAAGAGCACGCACTAGTGTTTTTGTGGTTTCATGGTCAATGAATGCACGGATCTGGGAAATGTTTTTGAGTTGGAATCGACAGGAGGAGGCAAGGGCTTGGATAAGTGGCTTGAAAGAGAGGACAGAGTCAAGGATCACCCAGAGGCACCGAGCGTGCGGGACTGGGGGAGGTGAGCAGCCATTGACATTGATGGATAGGTCGGGTGGAGGGGTAGAGTGAGGTGTGGGAAAGATGATGAATTCTGTTTTCTCCATGTTCAGTTTTAGAAAATGAGCAGAAAAAAAGGAAGTGAGGTCAGGTCCAGATAGGTAGATCTGCATGTCATCAGCATAGAGATGATATTGTAAACCATGGGATTCTATGAGCTGTCCCAGGCCGAAGGTGTAGATGGAGAAGAATAGAGGTCCTAGAACTGAGCCTTGGGGAACACCGACAGACAGGGGGTGAGATGAGGAGGTGGTGTGGGAGAGGGAGACACTGAATGTCCGGTCTGTTAGATATGATGAGATCCATGATAGGGCCAAGTCTGTGATGCCAAGAGATGAGAGAATCTGTAGCAGGAGGGAATGGTCCACAGTGTCGAAGGCAGAAGACAGGTTCAGGAGGAGGAGGACAGAGTAGTGTCGCTTGCTCATGGTGGTTAGTAGGTCATTGGTCACTTTAGTTAGGGCAGTTTCAATTGAGTTATGTGGTTGGAAGCCAGATTGTAACCGGTCATAGAGGGAGTAGGAGGAGAGGTGGAAGGACAATTCAAGATGGACATGCTGTTCCAGTAGTTTTGAGGCATAAGGGAGAAGGGATATCAGGCTATAGCTGGACACAGAGGATGGGTCAAGGGAGGGTTTTTTGAGGATAGGTGTGGTTGATGCATGTTTGAAGGATGAGGGGAAGACACCATTTTAAGTGAGAGGTTGAAGAGTTGCGTTAGGGTTGGGATGAAGACTTTGGCGAGGTTAGGGATGTGGTGGGATGGGAGCGGGTCAAGCGTGCAAGTGGTGAGATGTAATCTTGAAAGAAGGGTGGAAAGCTGATCGTCTGTCATGGTGGAGAAGCTGGCTTTGGAAGAACAGGGTTGAGCAGTCAAGAGAAGGGGCATTGGGGCTGCGGGTCAAAGCTTTGTCTGATGTCATCGATCTTTTGCTTAAAGAAAGAGGCAAAGTCTTCAGCAGAAATGAGAGAAGAGGGAGGAGGTGCTGGGGGATGGAGTAGAGAATTGAAAGTCTTGAAGAGCTGTTTAGGGTTGTGAGTCAGGGAGGATATGAGAGATGAGAAGTAGGTTTGTTTTGCTACAGTGAGAGTGGACTTGAAGCTGGTGAGGGACTGCTTGTATGCGCAAAAATGTGCTCAGCAGAACGAAATCTCTTCCATCTCTGCTCAGCGACCCGGAAAACCCATCTCAGTTCTTTGGTCAGGCTGGTCAGCCAGGGCTGCCTGTTGAATGTATGAGTTTTGCTATATATGAGGGGGGCCAAATCAAGTGTAGCTGTTATTGTGGTGTTATAAAAAGTGGCAGCAGCATCAGTGTCATGGAAGGAATGTCTGTGCAGCGCCCCAGAGTCCTGGTCATTGCAGTACTGTCGCTCCGCCACTAAGGGGAGTGATGGTACGTCTGATGGCACTAAAGGAGTTCACCTGACCAGGTATCACAGTCACACAGAGTTAGAGAGAGGACCTGTCAGGGGTGGGATCCTGACAGCAGCCTAGCACAGACAGATCGTTACGGAGCCGTGCCTGTGCCTTATAGCGGCAGATTCCTAAGAAAGGACACGAGGCGAAGCATATTGTGGAGAAGTGAGAAACGGGATCACAGCACAAAGGAGATAGAACCAGAAGGAGTCGTGCCTCAAGATCAGCAACATCCTTCTGAGGCGAGTAGCCGGCAGCCGGAACGCCGAGGAAGTAAGAGACTCTACACTTTACTTTGAACTACGGCCGGGTAGTTAACTTTAGGTTGGCTGTCTCACCCTTACACCTAACGAAGACAACAGAGGCAACTGTGGGAGAGGGGCGTCTCTAGGGTCCCTATAAAATAACTCCAGGCCTACCCCGTTATACGGGTGCGTCCTATCCATATCATCTGGGGGACGGAGAGAAAGAACAGAAACATACACGACAGTTGTGAGGACTATCCCGTGGTGCTCAGCAGGGAGGTACTACAACACACAGGCGCTGGTAGGAAGGCCACTGATTTCCACCTGTAAAGGGAACTCTGGATGTGCCTTCGGACCGGCCGGTCTCAGCCAGCCCTGTTGGCAGTGCTCTGGATTGCGGATGCCGAAGCCTTCAGTAAAGAGGTAAAGAGACTGCAACCCTGTGTCCTCGTTATTTACTGCGACCTACACCGTCACCTACATCTTTAATTGGGCGCCCCTTAGCAGGGCCACGGACCGGGTCAGGCCACCGTGACATCCCCAGAACAGAGAGAGAGACCCGGTACCAAGTACCCTGTTGTCCTGCGTTTGGGGGCCGCTCCAACTTGGCGTCACGAACAGGATCTACTTAAGCCTGGGGAATCAGGTCATGTGTGCCTTGGAACTGTGACTGAATTGTGCTTGAATCGAGATTTATTGCAAAGACTGTGTATTGCTATTTGCCGCCAAAATCCGCCATTGCCGCACCGTGTGGGGCATGAGGGGAGGAGCCATAGCTTTGTGGGCAGGGCCGGCCAAAAAGAGCGTGGAACAAGAAGACGCAGTGAGTTGCCGATTCCGGAAGAGGAACCCCGACTTCCACCAGGTTAGCAAAGGGGAGGAGCGGCCATGACTGATCCAGGAGGAGCGGAGGCGGCGGTCGCAGGCGCAGACTCAGGGGCACCTCCGGGCCCCGCAGTAGGCGCAGCTGCAGGCCTTGTACCACCGCCGGGTTCCGCAGAGCTTGCCGCCCCCAGCAGCCAGCCGGATACCGCCGCAGCTACAGCAGCCATAATGCCCTTCTCCATGCCGTACCTAC
Source organism: Ranitomeya variabilis (assembly GCF_051348905.1). Lineage (NCBI taxonomy): Eukaryota > Metazoa > Chordata > Amphibia > Anura > Dendrobatidae > Ranitomeya > Ranitomeya variabilis. Next base: position 62,884,589 of record NC_135239.1, on the reverse strand, counting down.
TGGGAGCAGCCTGGTTCCTGCGATATTCTGGAGAATCACATACATTAACTGACTTTAAAGAAGGGATCTGCAGCCTGCTTGAGTTTTATCCCCTGACAGAGCCTCAGAAAGTTCATATGATAACAGGCCAACTCTTTGGAGCGGCTCTGAGGGAAGTGAAGTCCTGGCCCGCCGCGGATAAGAGAACTGCGCAGCAGGTCTTTGCCAAGCTTAAAACCACCTTTGACACCCGCACCGCTACAGAAATTAAATTGACGTTCTATGGGTGCAAGCAGAGGCCGCAGGATAGCTTACGGGACTATGCCCTCAATCTCCAGGAGGCACTGCGGGCCATCAAACAGAATGACCCAAACAGCATGCAAGATGAGGTTAAACTCCTGAAAGAGCGGTTCATTGAGGGGCTCCTGTGCAGTCACCAAAGGGCCCAACTGCAATTCCTGGCCATGCAGAATCCAGACCTGACTTTCGTGCAATTCAAAGATAAAGCCATCCAGGCGCTACAGGAGCGACAGCCCAGCCGTGCAGTACTTCCCAGGCGTCAAGCTCTCACGTACCACCAGGAGGTGGTGCCAGATGCCCCAATTGCCGCCGAGGCCGATGCCCAGATCCTGGAGGACGATTCCCCTGCCGGACTACGCCTCCAGATGCAGGAGCTGACCAAGAGCATTGCTGCCCTAGCCCGGACCGTACAGTCCCTACAGGAGGCTCCCAAGGAGAAGATCCAGCTGGCTTCCAGACCGGAGGATGTCCCCTGGCAGCGACAGAGGAGGATTCCGCCGACCAGAGGCAGGGACGACGGTCGCTTTCATCGGGACGGACGACCTATCTGCCGCCGCTGCCACCAGGTGGGCCACCTTGCAAGGTACTGTCATTTAAACGAGCAACCCCTGGGGCAGAGGGCCAACCCCCAGGAATAGGACGATCAGGCCCGCAAAATTGGAGAGCCAAATACATTGGAGGACGACCAGTTCTTCCCATCGTGATCGACGGTATCCCCATGAACGCTTTGCTGGACATCAGGTTCTCAGGTGACGACCATGCCTTACATCCTTTATAAACGTTATTGGGAGGAGACCGACATTACTCGTGGCCCCGATGATGATTTCACCATAATAGCCAGTAATGGTCAGCCATTGCCACAAGTTGGGTACAAAGAGGTCACCATTAAAGTGGGGCGGGTAGAATTGGAGGCTTAAGGGATTGTAATTGTTGATATTGACCGACGTGAATGTAATCCCATGATGACCATTGGTACTAATGTCATAGAAAATTGTCTTGCAGAAGTTATTGTCCTGTTACAGCAGGTAGCAGAAACAGCTGGTTACAGTGAACAACGTGCCCTGCAGAAAGAAATCAGGGCTCTGATGCAGAGACAGCAGGTGGAGCTGACTGGTGGTGAAATTGGTGGCGTCACAGTGAGTGATTCAAACCCCCATGCGATACCCCCCAGGAGTGAAATGTTAATATGGTGTCAAGCAGCCATAGGCCTCAGGGGTAAAGACTATCAGGCCCTGGTAGAACCCGTATATTCAGATAATAGGCCTACCCTCCTGACAGCCAGAGGGGTGGTTGACGTCCGCAAGGGAAGGGTGCCAGTACGTGTTCTTAACTGTGGGGAAGAAGAAGTCCACCTAACCAAATATGCCACACTTGCTAAACTGTTTACTGTTAATAATAGTGTGATACAGGCACCCGGACCCTTGGTCCCCTCCAATCCGGCGGAGAACAATGGTTCTGCAGGGCAACTGAAAGATTGGTGTCGGGAATTGCATGTGGGCACTGACTCTACCCCACCTCACCAGAAACAGGGGGCCTACAGGGTGGTTCATGAGTATGAGCGGGTATTCAGCAAGCATCCCCTAGATTTTGGGCAGGTAAAAGGGATTCGACATCATATCCCCACAGGAGATCATCCACCCATAAAAGAGAGATACCGTCCTGTGCCCCCTGCTCATTATCAGTGTGCCAAGGACATGTTGTGGGAGATGAAGGAGGCTGGGGTAGTGAGAGACAGTTGTAGCCCCTGGGCAGCTCCGTTAGTCCTCGTTAGGAAGAAAGATGGCACCATGAGGATGTGTGTTGATTATAGGCAGCTAAATCGCATTACACATAAGGATGCATATCCACTGCCCAGGATAGAGGAGTCCTTGGCTGCTTTAAAGTCTGCTAATTACTTTTCTACCTTGGATCTCACCAGTGGGTACTGGCAGGTTCCCGTGGCAGAGGCGGACAAGGAAAAGACGGCCTTCACGACACCGATGGATCTCTGCGAGTTCAACTACATGCCCTTTGGGCTGTGCAACGCCCCGGCAACATTCCAGAGGATGATGGAGTGCTGTCTGGGACACAAGAACTTTGAAACCGTGCTGCTCTATCTGGACGATGTCATTGTCTTCTCCAAGACCTATGAAGACCATCTGAACCACCTGGCCGAGGTGTTTGAAGCCCTGTCCAACTTTGGCTTAAAGGTGAAACCGTCCAAATGCCATCTGCTAAAACCCAAAGTGAAGTACTTGGGCCATGTGGTGAGTGCTGAAGGAGTGGCCCCAGACCCCGACAAGGTTACTGTGATCAAAGACTGGCCGAAGCCCAGCAACCTCCATGAAGTCCGGCAGTTCCTCGGATTGGTAGGCTACTACAGGAGATTTATCAAGGACTTCACCAAGAAAGCCGCGCCCTTGCAAGACCTGTTGGTGGGCCAGTCCAAGAAGACCAAGTGTAGGAATACTCCATTTGACTGGAACAATGGACTGGAGGGATCCTTCTCTTGTTTAAAGTTGGCGTTAATGGGAGAAGAGGTACTGGCCTACCCTGAGAATGACCAACCGTTTGTGCTGTATACGGACGCCAGCAACGTAGGGTTGGGAGCCATGTTGTCCCAGGTCCAGAAAAGCAAGGAGAGGGTGATTGCATACGCCAGCAGGAAGCTTCGTCCCACTGAAAGGAACTCTGACAACTATAGTTCCTTTAAGCTGGAGTTCCTCGCCATTGTTTGGGCAGTGACGGAGAGGTTCAAGCACTACCTGGCCTCAGCAAAATTCACCGTCTTCACGGATAATAATCCACTAACGCATTTGGACACAGCAAAACTCGGTGCCTTGGAACAGCGGTGGATGGGCCGGCTGTCCAATTACGACTTCACCATCAAGTACCGGGCAGGGCACAAGAATGCGAATGCCGATGCATTGTCCCGGATACCCAACTTGCCAGAAACGGGGGAAGATCCGGAGGCACTTGAAGAGGTAGAGCTGCCCGCTTTCCATCGCCCCAAGGCCACCCAGTGTTCCCATCATGTGAAGAACAGGCGCCAGAACAAGCAGGACGCCACGCTGAATCCCCTGCCCCACCATGGATGGGCAGAAACCCAGGATGGTGACCCCGCGGTCCGTCGGGTGAAAGAGCTCCTGACGCAGGCAGGTTTGCATCCCGGCCCGGATGACCTACAAGAGACACAACAGCTGTGGAAGGGGAGAAGCAAACTGTTTATTCACGACGGTAAGCTGTGCCGGAGAAGCATCGACCCCCGCACCCATGAATTGGTATGGCAGATAGGGGTCCCAAGGCAAGATGCGCCAATGGTTCTGGGAGCGTACCACGATGGGGCAGGACACTTCGGATGGAGGAAGTTGGAGAGGCTACTCCGTGGGAGGTTCTACTGGATTGGCATGAAGAAAGCCATTGAGAAGTGGTGTCGAGAGTGTGGCCCATGTAGCCTACACAGGAGGGACCGTGACAGCCAACGGGCTCCCTTGCAGCCTATCATCACCAAACGGCCGCTCGAACTGGTCACGCTAGATCATGTGAAGGTAACACCTAGCCGGTCAGGCTATGTCTACGCTCTTACCATCGTGGATCACTACTCTAGATTCCTGGTAGTTGTGCCGGTCAAAGATCTAACAGCCAGGACAGCCGCCAAAACCTTCCAGCAGTACTTCTGTAGACCACATGGGTACCCGGAGAAGGTACTGACTGACCAGGGGCCAGCCTTTGAAGCGGAGGTGTTCCAGGAGTTCTGCAATCTGTACGGGTGTAAAAAGATCAGAACCACGCCGTACCATCCACAAACTAACGGGATGTGTGAGAAGATGAACCAAGTGGTAATCGACTTACTGAAGACCTTGCCTGTGGAGGAACGGAACTTGTGGCAAACAAAGTTGCCTGACTTGGTAGACATGTGCAGTGCCCCAGAGTCCTGGTCGTTGCAGTACTGTAGCTCCGCCACTAAGGGGGGCTATGGTACGTCTGATGGCACTGAAGGAGTTCATCTGACCAGGTATCACAGACACCAATACATTTCATAGTCTGGCCTCCAGGGGGAGCTAAGGGTTCTATTTATTAGGCCACTCCTCACAATCTGGTAAAACTGGGGGTTAGGCAGGAAGTTAGAGAGAAAGCTGACTGGGTTGGAACCAGGCAACACCTTGTGGCAGAGGGTGTTGTAGGGGAAGATTAAGAGGGGTCCCTGTCAGGGGTGGGATCCTGACAGAGGCCTAGCAACCAGAGAGAACGTTACGGGACCGCGCCTGCACGATATAGCGACGGTACCCTAGGAAAGGACAAGAAGCGAGGTATATTGTGCTGAGTGAGAAACGAGATCAACGCAACAAGGAGAATACCAGTAGGAGTCGTGCTGTAAGACGAGGCAACATCAGATTGAGGCGCATGACCGGTGGCCGGAACGCCGAGGAAGTATAGAGCTCCAAGCCAAACTTCAAACCTACGGCAGGACAGTCAGTTAGAGGCGGGCTGTCTCACCCAATTGACCTAGGAAGACACAGGGTGGTAACAACAGGAGTGGGGCGACGCTAGAGTCCCGGAAGAGCTCCGAGCCTCCCCGTCATACGGGTGCATCCTAACCATAAGATCTGGGGGACGTGGAAGAACATCAGAATCGAGTTGTGAGGGAACACGAGAAACAGACACAACAGTTGTGAGGACTATCCCGTGGTGCTCAGCAGGGAAGGACTACAACACACAAGCGCTAGCAGGTAGGCACAGATTTCCACCTGCAAAGGGAACTCTGGATGTGCCATCGGACCGACCAGGCTTGCGCAGCCCGGGTAACCGTTTTCCGGATTGAGGACCCTGAAGCCTTCAGTAAAGAGTAGTGTTGAGCATTCCGATACCGCAAGTATCGGGTATCGTCCGATACTTGCGGTATCGGAATTCCGATACCGGGATTCCGATACTTGCCGCGTATCGGATACCGGAATCGGAAGTTCCAAGATTCAAAATGCAGAAATTCAGCCAATGAGAATGATTCCAAGTGTGGGCACATCCTGTTTAGCATGGAGGGCATGAAACTACTGGCAAGGCTGTGATTGGCTGCTGAAATGATGTCATGATGCAGTTTAAAAGTCGCTGGCGCCATTTTGCGATCACTCTGCTGTGAATTCAGTTAGTGACAGGACGCTGTTTGCTGACTGAGGGACAGTTTAGAGATAGCGATTTGCTTCTTTGTGCTTTCCAAAGGCTAATTTAGCAACCGCTGTGTTCACCTACTATTCACCTTGCTTTTGCCTTGTAGCGGTGTTTTCACAGCGATCTGCAAGGTCTGTGTGTGTGTGTGTGTGAGTGCAGCCCACTCTCTAGTCTGAGTGCAGCCACATAGGCCATCCATAGCTGGTTGTATTCAGTTCAGGGAGGGTGGTTCATTGCCTCATACTGTTCTTTTTTTTTTTTTTTTTCAAGTAGTGTAGTCTGCTGCTAATTTATTCAAAAAAATCCTATTAGTGTCTTTCCACCCGTCTCCAGCTAATTTGTGGAAAAACACTACATAGGATAACGTAGAGGAGGGTTTTTGGGCCTTGCAGCGCCATTTACGGCTGTCTGCATGGTCTCCGTGTGACTGCAGCTCGCCCTGTAGTCTGTGAGCAGCCGTAGCCTGGTTGTCTCCAGCTCAGGGTTGTTCACTGCGTCATACCGCCAAATCAATTTTCATTTTGTTTTAAGTAGTGCAGGCTGCTGCACATTTTTTCAAAAAATTCCTATTAGTGTCTTTCCACCCGTCTCCAGCTAATTTGTGGAAAAACACTACATAGGATAACGTAGAGGAGTGTTTTTGGGCCTTGCAGCGCCGTTTACGGCTGTCTGCACGGTCTCCGTGTGACTGCAGCTCGCCCTGTAGTCTGTGAGCAGCCATAGCCTGGTTGTCTCCAGCTCAGGGTTGTTCACTGCGTCATACCGCCAAATCAATTTTCATTTTGTTTTAAGTAGTGCAGGCTGCTGCACATTTTTTCAAAAAATTCCTATTAGTGTCTTTCCACCCGTCTCCAGCTAACTTGTGGAAAAACACTACATAGGATAACGTAGAGGAGGGTTTTTGGGCCTTGCAGCGCCGTTTACGTCTGTCTGCACGGTCTCCGTGTGACTGCAGCTCTATCCGTTGTCAGTTCAGCCCCCAAAAAATAAATAAATAATAAAGTTCACCAAACACACCAGTTACACCACTTTACATTTGTGTAGGCCACATTAGCTCATATTAAAGTCTAGTCCACACTTTAGAAAATTAGTGTTTCTTATACCTGTTAGGAGGAGTTGCTCAGGAATAAGCACACAAAGCCGTTAGTACTTTTCTGCTTATCTTTATCAGTCAACCAAGATGAAGAAGGCAGTGAGTAAGGCACGTGGGCGTGGGCGTGGGCGCGGAGCAGGGAGGGGACGTGGGGATTCTGTGCCTGCTGCGGGCACCGGTGACTCATCAGCACCCACATTCACCAGGCAACAGTCATTCATGCGCAGCTTTGTGTCAGAGCGCCGTACACCGCTGCTGCGTGAAGAACAAATTGAAGCCGTTGTCGGATGGATGGCAGCTAATGCATCAACTTCAATTAGTGCCACATCCTCTCAGACACAGAGCACTGGAGAGCAGCCATCTGTCTCTTCACCACCTGCCAAATTGCCCAGGCAGACAGAGAGCCCAGGACAGGAGCCGTCTCTACTTCTGTTCTCTGAATCTCTTGGCTTGGAAACAGGGGGCCAGCCAAGCAGCATTGGAGAAATGGAAGAAGAGGCAGGGTGCAGTGATGCCCAACAGCTTTTTCTCTCTTCCTCTGAAGAGGCGGGTGGGCCAGTGGCTCCGGTCACCACATCGCAGGCCGCATCAGCTGATGATGACACTCAGGTGCCACTTACTGGTGCGTGCTCTGCTGCTGAGACTACCCAGGAGGAGCAGTTGGGGGCAGAGGGTAGTGTAGATGATGAGGTCCTTGACCCATCTTGGCGTGAGGGACAGGAAGGTGGTGGGAGCAGCTCTGAGGAAGAGATTCCCCGTACGGCCCAAAGAGGGAGAGGGAGGGGGAAGACTGCGGATCCTGCAGCCTCCGCTTTGGCACCCGTTAGGAGCATGTCTCTTCCAAAAGCCAAAAAGGGCGCTCCCAAGACTTGCAGTGCCTGGTCCTTTTTTGACACAGTTGCAGATGACATTTGCTATGTCAGATGCAAGGTGTGTCATCAAAAAGTCAAAAGAGGTCGAAATGTCAGCAACCTCAATACCTCCAACATGTGGAAACATGTGCGCAACAGGCACCCGGCGGAGTTAGAAAAACACACTGAAGAGCTAGGCCAACCAACAGCGGCAGCTACCACCTCTTCAGCTCGTGTTGCCTCTTCCTCTAGCTCACACGCAGCTGGTTCGGCTTCCTCCCAGGATCGCCGTGGAAGAACCTCTGGCCCTGTTGTCCAGAGACCCGCTGTAATTCCACCCGCAGCACCACTTTCCCAGTCATCCACACACTCCCAGCCCAGTCTACAGCCATCGGTAGTACAGGCATGGGAGAAAAGGCGGCCTTTCTCATCAAACCACCCACGAGCACAGGCTCTGACTGCAGGCATTGCCAAACTTCTTTCACTGGAAATGCTGTCATTCAGGCTGGTGGAGACTGACAGCTTCCGTGACTTGATGTCATTGGCAGTCCCACAGTACAATGTGCCCAGCCGCTTTTACTTCAGCAGGCAAGCCGTCCCTGCCCTGCACAAGCATGTGGAGGGACACATAAAACACGCGCTACTGAACGCCGTCAGTAGCAAGGTCCACCTCACCACCGATGCGTGGACCAGTCAACATGGACAGGGGCGATACCTTTCCCTCACTGCCCATTGGGTTAATGTCGTTGAGGCGGGTACAGACCGTGCGAGTGGCGCAGGACGTGTCCTGCCCACTCCAACGATTGCAGGAATCCATTCTGTACGCATTGACTCCTCCTCTTACACCAGTTCCTCAGAATCATCGCTGCAGGAGCCGTCACAGTCCACCTCCACATGGACCCGTGATGAACGTGTACCTGTTACGACCGACATGAGCACAGCCGTGGCCAAACGTCAACAGGCCGTCTTGAAATTAATTTTTTTGGGGAATCGTAGCCACACAGCGCAGGAGCTCTGGAATGCCATCAAGCAGGAGAGCGATGTGTGGTTTGTGCCAGCGAATCTCCAGCCAGGCATGGTAGTGTGTGATAATGGCCGAAATCTGGTGGCAGCTCTGGGCCTCGGCAACCTCACTCACATCCCATGTCTGGCACATGTGCTCAATTTGGTCGTGCAGAGCTTTTTGAGGGACTATCCGGATCTTGATGCACTGCTGCACAAGGTCCGCCTAGAGTGTGCTCACTTGCGGCGTTCCAGCACGGCAAAAGCGCGCATTGCGGCTCTGCAGCGCCGACACCGCCTGCCGGAACATCGCATCATATGTGACCTACCTACCAGGTGGAATTCCACGTTACATATGTTGGAGCGGTTGTGTGAGCAGCAGCAAGCTGTAATGGAGTACCAGCTGCTTCAGGCGCAAAGAAGTCGCAGTCAGCGCCGTACAGACTTCACAACCACAGAGTGGGCCACTATGAATGACGTCTGCCAGGTTTTGCGTCCCTCTGATTATTCCACGCGGATGGCGAGTGCAGATGATGCACTAGTCAGCATGACTGTTCCCCTTATCTGCCTGCTTGAAAAATCACTGCAAGCGCTAAGGGATGATGTTGTGGAAGAGGTGGAGGATGAGGATTCACCATTTCCATCATCTTCTGGACAGTCAGCGCCACGTGGTTCCTCACAAACGCGTAGGCAGGGGACAGTTTGTGAGGAGGATGAGGAGGAGTCAATGGAGGAGGAAGACATCCGACCAGAGGAGGGAGTTACCGAATTGTCCAGTACTCAGTGTGTACAGCGAGGGTGGGGTGATGACGAGCAGGCAGAGATCACGCCTCCAGCAGGGGACAGCGTTTCTTGGGCAGTTGGCAGTCTGCAGCACATGGTGGATTACATGCTGCAGTGCCTGAGAAACGACCGCCGCATCGCCCACATTCTCAACATGTCTGATTATTGGGTGTTCACCCTCCTCGATCCTCGCTACCGGGACAACGTAGAAAGCCTCATCACACCGTTGAACCGGGAGCGAAAAATGCGGGAGTACCAAGACACACTGGTCAATTCCATAATCTTCTCCATTCCAACTGAGAGAAGTGCTGCTAGTGCATTCCAAAGCAGCTCAGTGCGTCCAGGCAGTGGTGGAGGCTCTGCACAAAGAGGGAGCAGAAGCAGTGCCTCTGCCCAAGGCAAGACCAGTATGGCCCAACTGTGGCACAGTTTTCTGTGCCCCCCACAAAAGTCTACACCATCACAGACGGCTCCAGTCAGCAGGAGGCAACGGTTCCGTCAGATGGTGACAGACTACATGTCTTGCCCTCTTGCTGTACTCCCAGACGGCTCTTCCCCTTTCAAGTTTTGGGTCTCAAAGCTGGATACGTGGCCAGAGCTAAGCCAGTATGCATTGGAGGTGCTGTCTTGCCCTGCGGCCAGTGTATTATCGGAACGTGTCTTTAGTGCTGCAGGTGGTGTACTAACTGACCGTCGCATGCGACTATCCTCCGATAACATTGACCGGCTTACTTTCCTGAAAATGAACAAGGCCTGGATCTCGCAGGAATTTGCCACTCCTCCTCCTGATTAAATAATTAGGTCACTGTATACGTTATCCAGGTCTCCTGTTGTGTTCATCTTTCTACCACCTGAACTTAAATTCCTGGGCTCCAACACCGCCAGTTGAGGCTCAGAAGTGCCGTCTGCACAGTCAAAACATACGACCCAGTGTTATTGGGTTTCAGTAACGTCAGCTGATCCCCAGCTGTGCAGCCGGCAATGTGTCATGCGACCGCCACGCTGACACAACAACTGAAATGTAAGGGAATCTGTCCCCCCCCCCCCCCGAGGCGTTTGTTACTGAAAGAGCCACCTTGTGCAGCAGTAATGCTGCACAAGGAAAAGGTAGCTATTTTGGTTTAGCTCCTTGCACACGCAGAACTTAACACTTATAAAATGTGTCCACTGATACCGTAAAACCGTCCCGGAGGTGGGACTTTCCTTCGTAATATGACGCAGCACAGCCGTCATTCCTACCCCCCGGCGCCGCGCCCCGGCTCCTCAGCGTTGTTTGATTCCGTCCCGGAGCCTGCGATGTTATGTTATCCCGTGGCCAGGCACACTTAGCGCTGCCCGTCTTCTGGCATCATTTGGTGTCAGGATGGCTGCGCCTGTGCGGCCGCGCTGGCCGAGAGCCCGCCTCGCAGTGTCTTCTGATTTAATCCCACTGGGGGCCTGGGATCCATGGACATGCGCAGTGCATATCTGAACCTCCACCTCTCACTCATCTCCCTATGGCTTCTTCAGACTGTTCGGTGTCAGCTGGTCCCTAATAGCATGCCACGGCCGTGACACCGCACAGTCTTAAGAAGCCGTAGGGAGGGGAGTGAGAGGCGAGGATATGCACTGCGCATGGCCATGGATCCCAGGCCCCCAGTGGGATAAAATCAGAAGACACTGCGAGGCGGGCTCTCGGCCAGCGCGGCCGCACAGGCGCAGCCAGCCTGACACCAAATGATGTCAGAAGATGGGCAGCGCTAAGTGTGCCTGGCCAAGGGATAACATAACAGCGCAGGCTCCGGGACGGAATCAAACAACGCTGAGGAGCCGGGGCACGGCGCCGGGGGGGTAGGAATGACGGCTGTGCTGCGTCATATTACGAAGGAAAGTCCCACCTCCGGGACGGTTTCACGGTTTCAGGGGACACATTTTATAAGTGTTTAGTTCTGTGTTTGCAAGGAGCGTGATGAAAAGAGCCACCTTTTCCTTTTGCATCTTTTGTGCTGCACAAGCTGGCTCTTTCAGCTACAAACGCCTTGGGGGGGGGTTAAAGGTTCCCTTTCGACTTTCTCAGGCTTCGGCCTACATTGTGTTCCTCTGCTTTTCCACCTGTCCCTGGGCTCCAACACCGCTAGTTGCCGTCCAGAAGTGCTGTCCGCACAGTCCCAACAGTCACTCCTCTGTTATTGGGGTTCAGTAACGTCAGCTGTTCCCCAGCTGTGTGTGTGGCAATCCCTCCTACCTCCTCCTACCTCCTCCTCCTCCTCCTCCACCTGTCCCTGGGCTCCAACACCGCCAGTTGCTGTCCAGAAGTGCTGTACGCACAGTCAACAGTCCCTCCTCTGTTATTGGGGTTCAGTAACGTCAGCTGTTCCCCTGCTGTGTGTGTGGCAATCCCTCCTACCTCCTCCTACCTCCACCTGTCCCTGGGCTCCAACACCGCCAGTTGCCGTCCAGAAGTGCTGTACGCACAGTCAACAGTCCCTCCTCTGTTATTGGGGTTCAGTAACGTCAGCTGTTCCCCTGCTGTGTGTGTGGCAATCCCTCCTACCTCCTCCTCCTCCACCTGTCCCTGGGCTCCAACACCGCCAGTTGCCGTCCAGAAGTGCTGTACGCACAGTCAACAGTCCCTCCTCTGTTATTGGGGTTCAGTAACATCAGCTGTTCCCCTGCTGTGTGTGTGGCAATCCCTCCTACCTCCTCCTCCTCCACCTGTCCCTGGGCTCCAACACCGCCAGTTGCCGTCCAGAAGTGCTGTACGCACAGTCAACAGTCCCTCCTCTGTTATTGGGGTTCAGTAACGTCAGCTGTTCCCCTGCTGTGTGTGTGGCAATCCCTCCTACCTCCTCCTACCTCCACCTGTCCCTGGGCTCCAACACCGCCAGTTGCCGTCCAGAAGTGCTGTACGCACAGTCAACAGTCCCTCCTCTGTTATTGGGGTTCAGTAACGTCAGCTGTTCCCCTGCTGTGTGTGTGGCAATCCCTCCTACCTCCTCCTACCTCCTCCTCCTCCACCTGTCCCTGGGCTCCAACACCGCCAGTTGCCGTCCAGAAGTGCTGTACGCACAGTCAACAGTCCCTCCTCTGTTATTGGGGTTCAGTAACGTCAGCTGTTCCCCTGCTGTGTGTGTGGCAATCCCTCCTACCTCCTCCTCCTCCACCTGTCCCTGGGCTCCAACACCGCCAGTTGCCGTCCAGAAGTGCTGTACGCACAGTCAACAGTCCCTCCTCTGTTATTGGGGTTCAGTAACGTCAGCTGTTCCCCTGCTGTGTGTGTGGCAATCCCTCCTACCTCCTCCTCCTCCACCTGTCCCTGGGCTCCAACACCGCCAGTTGCCGTCCAGAAGTGCTGTACGCACAGTCAACAGTCCCTCCTCTGTTATTGGGGTTCAGTAACGTCAGCTGTTCCCCTGCTGTGTGTGTGGCAATCCCTCCTACCTCCTCCTACCTCCTCCTCCTCCACCTGTCCCTGGGCTCCAACACCGCCAGTTGCCGTCCAGAAGTGCTGTCCGCACAGAGCCAAACACCTCGCCAATGTGTTAGTGGGGTTCAGCACCGCCAGCTGTTCCCCTGCTGTGCAGCCGGCAACGTGTACTGCGACCGCCACGCAGGCACAACAAGTTAAATTTAAGGGAACCTGTCCTCCCCCCCCCAGGCGTTTGTTACTGAAGGAGCCACCTTGTGCAGCAGTAATGATGCAAAGGGAAAAAGTGCCTCTTTTCGTGGTGCTCCTTGCACATGCTGATCCTAACACTTATGAAAAGTGTCCCCTCCTACCGTGATACCGTCCGGTTGGTGGAACTTTCCTTTGTGATGTAACGCAGCACAGCCGTCATTCTTACCCCCTTGGCGCCGTGCGCCGCCTCCTCAGCGTTGTTTGAATCAGTCCCGGAGCCTGCGCTGTTAGGTTAGCCCTTGGCCATGCACACATTTTGCGCTGCCCGTCTTCTGACATCATTTGGTGTCAGGCTGGCTGCGCCTGTGCGGCCGCGCTGGCCGAGAGCCCGCCTCGTACTGTCTTCTGATTTAATCCCACTGGGGGCCAGAGATCCATGGACATGCGCAGTGCATATCTGAACCTCCACCTCTCACTCATCTCCCTACGGCTTATTCAAACTGTACGGTGTCAGCTGGTCCCTAATAGCATGCCACGGCCGTGACACCGCACAGTCAGAAGAAGCCGTAGGGAGATGAGTGAGAGGTGGAGGTTCAGATATGCACTGCGCATGTCCATGGATCTCAGGCCCCCAGTGGGATTAAATCAGAAGACAGTACGAGGCGGGCTCTTGGCCAGCGCGGCTGCACAGGCGCAGCCAGCCTGACACCAAATGATGTCAGAAGACGGGCAGCGCAAAATGTGTGCATGGCCAAGGGCTAACCTAACAGCGCAGGCTCCGGGACTGATTCAAACAACGCTGAGGAGGCGGCGCACGGCGCCAAGGGGGTAAGAATGACGGCTGTGCTGCGTCACATCACAAAGGAAAGTTCCACCTACCGGACGGTATCACGGTAGGAGGGGACACTTTTTATAAGTGTTAGGTTCAGCATGAGCAAGGACCATAATTAAAAGAGCTAAGTTTACCTTTTCCAGCATTAGTGCTGTACACGATGGCTCTTTCAGCTACAAACGCCTGGGGGGGGGGGGTTAAAGTTTCCCTTTCAACTTGCTCCAGTGCAGGCTTCGGCCTACACTCTGCTCCCTCTCATCCTCCTGCTGACCCTGGGCTCTAACACCGCCAGTTGGGACCCAGATGTGCCAGCTGCACAGAGAAAAACACCAGCCAATGTGTCAGTGGGGTTCAGCACCGCCAGCTTTTCCCCTGCTGTGTAGCCGGCAACGTGTCCTGCGACAGCCACGCAGACACAAGAACTGAAATTGAAGGGAACCTGTCCACCCTCCCCCAGGTGTTTCTATGTTTTACAGCCACCTTGTACAGCAGTAATGCTGCATGTGTGCAAGGTGGCTCAGAAACGTATTCTCCTTGCACTCGTGGAACTGAACACGTCTAAAATGTGTCCTCTGTGACCATTAAAACGTCCCTCAGGTGTGATTTTCCTTTGTATTGACACGCAACAAGCTCCTTGGTAACGCTGCCCGTCTTCTGGCATCATTGTTTGGCTGGGTGCGCCTCTGCGGCCGCCCTGCCCGACACAACGCCCCTCGGTGTCTTATTTATTTTGACTGCGAGGGTGTGATTGATGGGCATGAGCAGTGCATCAGTTCGCCTGTCCCTCATCTCCTTCCGCCTTCTTCAGACTGTGCGGCTTCATGGCCGTGGCATGCGATAAGGGATCAGCTGACGCCGCACAGTCTGCAGCGGGTGTAAGGACCCGAGTGCGAGAGGCGAACATATGTGCTGCGCCAGGCCATGAATCACAGCCCCGCAGTGTTTTAACAATGTTAAGACACCGCGGGGCTGGGATTCATGGTCATCGCGAACCGCAGCAGCCGACATTAAATGAGGTCAGAAGATGGGCAGCGCTAACAGCGCTAGGCCAGGGGATAACACGACAGCGCAGACTCCTGTACAGCAAATAACAATGCTCAGGAGGCTGCACCCAGCACCAAGGTGGGATTCTTGACATCTGTGCTGCGTCTCATTACAAAGGGAACTCGCGCCTCCAACACAGTTTGACTGTATAAAGGGCTAAATGTTATACGTGTTTCATTCAGCGTGTGCAAGGAGCAAAATTAAAAGAGCAACCTTTGACTTGTGCAGCACTACTGCTGCATAAGCTGTGGCTCTTCTACTTTGTAACCCCTGAGGGGGGGTTAAAGGTTACCTTTGAAATTGGTTCAAGTAGGCTTCGGCCTACACTCTGCTCCCCCTGCAGAGCCCGGGCTCCAACACCGCCAGTTGGGGCCCGGTACTGCTAGCTGCACAGAGCCAAACACCAGCCAATGTGTCAGTGGGGTTCAGCACCGCCAGCTGTTCCCCTGCTGTGCAGCCGGCAACGTGTCCTGCAACAGCCACGCAGGCACAACAGACCCAAAGCTGCCGCCAGTGCAGGCTTCAGCCTACACTCTGCTCCATCTCCTCCTCCTGCTGACCCCGGGCTCTAACACCGCCAGTTGGGGCCCGGTACTGCTAGCTGCACAGAGAAAAACACCAGCCAATGTGTCAGTGGGGTTCAGCACCGCCAGCTGTTCCCCTGCTGTGCAGCCGGCATCGTGTCCTGCAAAAGCCACGCAGACACAAGAACTGAAATTGAAGGGAACCTGTCCCCCCTCCCCCAGGCGTTTGTACGTTTTTAAGGCCACCTTGTACAGCGGTAATGCTGCATGTGTGCAAGGTGGCTCATAAACGTATTCTCCTCGCACATGTGGAACTGAAAACACGTCTGAAATGTGTCCTCTGTGTGACCATTTAACCGTCCCGGGGGTGTGACTTTCCTTTGTAATGACACGCTGCAACCCCCTTGGTAGCGCTGCCCGTCTTCTGGCATCATTGTTTGGCTGCCTGCGCCTCTGCGGCCGCCCTGACCCACACAACGCCCCTCGGTGTCTTATTTCTTGGGACTGCGAGGGTGTGATTGATGGGCATGAGCAGTGCATCAGTTCGCCTGTCCCTCATCTCCTTCCGCCTTCTTCAGACTGTGCGGCTTCATGGCCGTGGCATGCGATAAGGGATCAGCTGACGCCGCACAGTCTGCAGCGGGTGTAAGGACCCGAGTGCGAGAGGCGAACATATGTGCTGCGCCAGGCCATGAATCACAGCCCCGCAGTGTTTTAACAATGTTAAGACACCGCGGGGCTGGGATTCATGGTCATCGCGAACCGCAGCGGCCGACATTAAATGAGGTCAGAAGATGGGCAGCGCTAACAGCGCTAGGCCAGGGGATAACACGACAGCGCAGACTCCTGTACAGCAAATAACAACGCTCAGGAGGCTGCACCCAGCACCAAGGTGGGATTCTTGACATCTGTGCTGCGTCTCATTACAAAGGGAACTCGCGCCTCCAACACAGTTTGACTGTATAAAGGGCTAAATGTTATACGTGTTTCATTCAGCGTGTGCAAGGAGCAAAATTAAAAGAGCAACCTTTGACTTGTGCAGCACTACTGCTGCATAAGCTGTGGCTCTTCTACTTTGTAACCCCTGAGGGGGGGTTAAAGGTTACCTTTGAAATTGGTTCAAGTAGGCTTCGGCCTACACTCTGCTCCCCCTGCAGAGCCCGGGCTCCAACACCGCCAGTTGGGGCCCGGTACTGCTAGCTGCACAGAGCCAAACACCAGCCAATGTGTCAGTGGGGTTCAGCACCGCCAGCTGTTCCCCTGCTGTGCAGCCGGCAACGTGTCCTGCAACAGCCACGCAGGCACAACAGACCCAAAGCTGCCGCCAGTGCAGGCTTCGGCCTACACTCTGCTCCATCTCCTCCTCCTGCTGACCCCGGGCTCTAACACCGCCAGTTGGGGCCCGGTACTGCTAGCTGCACAGAGAAAAACACCAGCCAATGTGTCAGTGGGGTTCAGCACCGCCAGCTGTTCCCCTGCTGTGCAGCCGGCATCGTGTCCTGCAAAAGCCACGCAGACACTTGCTCTTGTACCTTCTGCTCCCCATCCTGGTTCCAGTACCGTCAGCTGGTTCCGGGCAGAGCCTTTGGCTTAGGTGCCTCCCTCTGGGTATCCGAGTTCCACCAACGTCAGGTGGTCCTTGGTAGTGCTTTCAGGCACGGGTACCTCCTGCTTAGTAACCGGGTTCCAGTAACGTCAGCTGGTCTTCGGTAGTTCCATTGGCTCTTGGACCTTCGGCTACCCATCCGGGTTCCAGCACCGTCAGCTGGTTCTCGGCAGTGTCTTTTGCTCTTGTACCTTCTGCTCCCCATCCTGGTTCCAGTACCGTCAGCTGGTTCCGGGCAGAGCCTTTGGCTTAGGTGCCTCCCTCTGGGTATCCGAGTTCCACCAACGTCAGGTGGTCCTTGGTAGTGCTTTCAGGCACGGGTACCTCCTGCTTAGTAACCGGGTTCCAGTAACGTCAGCTGGTCCTCGGTAGTTCCATTGGCTCTTGGACCTTTGGGTAGCCATCCGAGTTCCAGTTCCATCAGCTGGTTCTCAGCATTTTCTCAGCCTTCTTGTACCTTCTGCTACATTTCCAAGTTCAAGAGACTAAACACGATGACCCGGAAGACCACCCCTAAGATGACGACGACACCAGAGACGACAACCACCGTGATGACGACGACCCTGGAGACGATGACCCCGAAGACCACCCCGATGACGACGACCCTGGAGACGACGACCCTGAAGACCACCCCGATGACGACGACCCCGGAGACGACGACCCTGGAGACGACGACGACCTGGAAGACCGAGAAGCAGAAGAACAAGAGGCTGCAGAACAAAGAGCAGAAGAACATTAAGCATAACACTAAATATCAGAGCAAAAAATATTATCTAAATTATAAGCAGAAGAAGACTAAGCAGTGTATGGGGGTGAGTCCGTTCCTCCTCGTGGTGCCCCTGGATAAAGCCTGATGCTGCAGGCCAAACTGAACGCGGACAAATGTAACTGTTTTGTGACAGGCAGAACGGAAGGTGTAATCTTCAAACTTTTATAGATAACAACTACGGGAATGCCTGTCACAAATAAGAATATGATGAAGAAGTAGAATATGATGAAGATAATAGTAAAATAAAAAGAATATGAACAATGTAACCAAAAAAATAATAGGTAGAAGATGAAGAAGAAGATGAATAAGGTGAAGAAGTTGATGTCAAAGAAGCTGATGATGAGGATAATGAAGAAGAAAGTGTGGGAGAAGTAAAAAAGAAGGTGAAGGGCGTGGAAGTAGTGAAACATCAATATCTGACAAAATAAAAAAAAAATTAACATAGTCAAAATCTTTCTAACGCCGAACGTCATAAAAAAAAAAAAAACCTGCTATTCTATTACATTGGGCTAAACCTCTGGGCCTTTAATGTCTCCGCCACGTCCCCCAATACATCCTACATTATTCTTAGTTGTTTTCCTTCATGTAGAATGAACCTACAAGTTTATAAAGGGTTTATTTTAATTCCGATATTTTCGTCCCATTGACTTGCATTGGGATCGGGTATCGGTATCGGATTAGATCCGATATTTTGACGGTATCGGCCGATACTTTCCGATACCGATACTTTCCGATATCGGAAAGTATCGCTCAACACTAGTAAAGAGGTAAAGAGACTGCAACCTGGTGTCCTCGTTATTTAACCTGCACCGCACCACCACAACATCATCACCATCACGCACACCTATCATTGTACGCCCCTCAGCAGGGTCACGGACCGGGTCTAGCCACCGTGACAACCCCAGAACAGAGACTCAGAGGCCCGGTACCGGGTACCCCTCGGCCCTGCGGCAGTGGGGGCGCTGCAACTTGGCGTCACGAACAGGATCTACTTAAGCCTGAAGAATCAGGTCATGTGTGCCTTGGAACTGTGATTTATTATACTTGGACTGTGATTTATTGCAAGGACTGTGTATTGCCATTTACCGCCAAAATCCGCCATTACAGCGCTGAGGAGAGCGCAGGAGAAGAAGAGGGGCATGGAAGTGGGCGTCAACAAGCTGAAGAGCGCGAAAGACAATGGCCGCCCAGTCTAAATATTTCTGCACCGTGAGGACGTGTGTCATGATTCCCAAAGGCAAGGGAACAGGGAAAAAACGGACTAGCTCTAGGAAGATGGAAACTAAGGTAACCGCGATGCTGAACCTACCACGCAACTAATAGTAGCCAGGGGGTGTTCCTACGTTGTTTCTAGACACCTCGCGCCAGCCGGAGATCTAACTACCCCTATCAGAGGAATACACAGACCTGGCTTGCCTCCAGGGAAACCCCAAAAGTCATAGTAGCCCCCCACATATAATGACGGTTAGGTAAGAGGAAAACACAAACGCAGTATGAATATAGATTCAGCACAGTGAGGCCCTCTAACTAGATAGCAGAAAAATACAAAAGAGGACTTCACGGTTACCTAAAAACCCTAAGTAGCCATCCTGAAATTACCTTAGCTCCGTTATCAACTCATGACACCGGAGTGGCAATTTCAGCTCACTAGAGCTTCCAGCAGCACAAGAAACATAAATGCATGCTGGACAAAAAACAAACGTTCAAATGCCAAAGATTCAACTTAGCTGAATTGCAGACTTGGAGCAGGTAGCAAGCAACAGGGAAGCTCTGGTAACATTGACTGCCGGCACTAGAATAACTGAGAAGCCAGCCTAAGTAGGAAACTCCCAATTGCCTGATGAAAACAGGTGCACTGGGAACCCAAGCCACAAGTCAGCAGTACCACAAGTAGCCACCAGAAGGAGCCCAAAAACAGAATTCACAACAGTACCCCCCCCTTAAGGAGGGGGCACCGAACCCTCATGAGAACCACCAGGGCGATCTGGATGCGCCCTATGAAAGGCGCGGACCAAATCAGAGGCATGAACATCAGAGGCAGTCACCCAAGAATTATCTTCCTGACCGTATCCCTTCCATTTAACCAAATATTGAAGTCTCCGTCTGGAAATGCGAGAGTCCAAAATCTTCTCCACAACATACTCCAATTCACCCTCCACCAGCACAGGAGCAGGAGGCTCAACAGAAGGAACAACCGGCACCTCATACCTCCGCAACAACGACCGATGGAAGACATTATGAATGGTGAAAGATGCTGGTAGGTCCAAACGAAAAGATACAGGATTAAGAATCTCCAAAATCTTATACGGACCTATAAACCGAGGTTTAAACTTAGGAGAAGAGACCTTCATAGGGACAAAACGAGAAGACAACCACACCAAGTCCCCAACACGGAGACGATGACCCTCACGACGATGACGATTAGCAAACTGCTGAGTCTTCTCCTGAGACAACTTCAAATTGTCCACCACATGACTCCAAATCTGGTGCAGTCTATCCACCACAGTGTCCACTCCAGGACAATCCAAAGATTCCACCTGGCCAGATGAAAAACGAGGGTGAAACCCTGAATTGCAAAAGAAAGGAGAAACCAGAGTAGCAGAACTGGCCCGATTATTGAGGGCAAACTCGGCCAACGGCAAAAAGGCGACCCAATCATCCTGATCAGCAGACACAAAACACCTTAAATAAGTCTCCAAGGTCTGATTAGTTCGCTCCGTCTGGCCATTAGTCTGAGGGTGGAACGCAGACGAAAAAGACAAATCAATGCCCATCCTGGCACAGAACGCTCGCCAAAACCTAGACACAAATTGAGATCCCCTATCAGAAACGATGTTTTCCGGGATACCATGTAGACGAACCACATTCTGAAAAAATAAGGGAACCAACTCCGATGAAGAAGGCAATTTGGGCAAGGGTACCAAATGAACCATCTTAGAAAAACGGTCACACACCACCCAAATGACGGACATCTTCTGAGACACCGGAAGATCCGAGATAAAGTCCATAGAGATGTGCGTCCATGGCCTCTTTGGAATAGGCAAGGACAACAACAATCCACTAGCCCGAGAACAGCAAGGCTTGGCCCGAGCACACACATCACAAGACTGCACGAAGGTACGCACATCTCGAGACAGGGAAGGCCACCAGAAGGACCTGGCCACCAAATCTCTGGTACCAAAAATTCCAGGGTGGCCTGCCAACACAGAAGAATGAACCTCTGAGATGACTCTACTGGTCCACTCATCTGGAACAAACAATCTCCCAGACGGACAACGATCAGGCCTATCAGTCTGAAACTCCTGCAACGCACGTCGCAAGTCTGGAGAGACAGCAGACAAAATCACTCCATCCTTAAGGATACCAGTAGGCTCGGAATCACCAGAGGAGTCAGGCTCAAAACTCCTAGAAAGAGCATCTGCCTTTACATTTTTCGAGCCCGGCAAGTATGAAACCACGAAATCAAACCGGGAGAAAAACAATGACCAGCGCGCCTGTCTGGGATTCAGACGCCTGGCAGACTCAAGGTAAATCAGGTTCTTGTGATCAGTCAAGACTACCACCTGATGTCTAGCACCCTCAAGCCAATGACGCCACTCCTCAAATGCCCACTTCATAGCCAAGAGCTCCCGATTCCCGACATCATAATTTCGCTCAGCGGGCGAAAACTTTCGAGAGAAAAATGCACATGGTCTCATCACTGAGCAATCGGGACTTTTCTGTGACAAAACCGCCCCTGCTCCAATCTCGGAAGCATCTACCTCAACCTGAAAAGGGAGCGAAACATCAGGCTGGCGCAACACAGGGGCAGAAGCAAAGCGGCGCTTAAGCTCCCGAAAGGCCTCCACAGCCGCAGAGGACCAATTGGCAACATCAGCACCCTTCTTAGTCAAATCAGTCAAAGGTCTAGCAATACTTGAAAACCCAGTTATAAATCGACGATAGAAATTAGCAAAGCCCAAGAACTTCTGAAGACTCTTCAGGGAAGTAGGCTGCGTCCAATCACAAATGGCCCGAACCTTGACAGGATCCATCTCAACAGAAGAAGGGGAAAAAATATACCCCAAAAAGGAGATCTTCTGAACCCCAAAGATACACTTTGAACCCTTTACAAACAAAGAATTGGACCGCAAAACCTGAAAAACCTTCCTAACCTGTTGAACATGCGACTCCCAGTCATCCGAAAAAATCAAAATATCGTCCAGATACACAATCATAAATTTATCCAGGTATTTACGGAAAATATCGTGCATAAAGGACTGAAAGACTGAAGGAGCATTAGAAAGGCCAAAAGGCATCACCAAATACTCAAAATGGCCCTCGGGCGTATTAAATGCAGTTTTCCACTCATCTCCCTGCTTAATCCGCACCAAATTATACGCACCCCGAAGATCAACCTTAGAGAACCACTTTGCCCCTTTAATACGAGCAAATAAATCAGTCAATAGTGGCAAAGGATACTGGTATTTGACTGTAATCTTATTCAACAGGCGATAATCAATGCAGGGCCTCAGGGAGCCATCCTTTTTACCCACGAAAAAAAAACCTGCTCCTAAAGGGGATGAGGATGGACGAATATGTCCCTTTTCCAAGGACTCCTTAATATACTCTCGCATAGCAGCATGCTCAGGCACAGATAGATTGAACAAGCGACCCTTGGGAAACTTGCTGCCAGGGATCAAGTCTATTGCACAATCACAATCCCTGTGGGGGGGAAGAGAACTAAATTTAGGCTCCTCAAAAACATCAGAGAAATCAGACAAAAATGCTGGAATTTCAGAAGGAGTAGATGAAGCAATAGAAACCAAAGATGCTCCCCCATGAGCCCCCCGACATCCCCAGCTTAATACAGACATAGTTTTCCAGTCAAGGACTGGATTATGAGTTTGCAACCATGGCAGTCCAAGCACTAAGACATCATGCAAGTTATGTAGCACAAGGAAAAGAATCACCTCCTGATGATCAGGAGTCATACACATAGTCACTTGTGTCCAGAATTGTGGCTTATTCCTAGCCAAAGGGGTGGAATCGATACCCTTCAGAGGGATAGGAACTTCCAATGGCTCTAGGCTAAACCCACATTGTCTGGCAAAGGACCAATCCATAAGACTCAAGGAAGCGCCAGAATCCACATAGGCATCCACAGTAATAGATGATAATGAACAGATCAAGGTTACAGACAAAATAAACTTAGACTGTAAGGTGCCAATTGCAAAAGACTTATCAGCCTTTTTTGTGCGTTTAGAGCATGCTGATATAACATGAGCAGAATCACCGCAGTAAAAGCACAATCCATTTTTACGCCTATAATTCTGCCGTTCACTTCTGGACAGAATTCTATCACATTGCATAATCTCCGGTGCCTGCTCAGAAGACACCGCCAAATGGTGCACTGGTCTGCGCTCCCGTAAACGCCGATCAATCTGAATAGCCATAGTCATGGACTCATTCAGACCTGTGGGCATAGGAAACCCCACCATGACATCTTTAACGGCGTCAGAGAGACCTTCTCTGAAATTAGCCGCCAGGGCGCACTCATTCCACTGAGTAAGCACTGACCACTTTCGAAATTTTTGACAATATATTTCAGCTTCATCACGCCCTTGAGAGAGGGCTATCAAGGCCTTTTCAGCCTGAATCTCCAAATTAGGTTCCTCATAGAGCAACCCCAGTGCCAGAAAAAACGCATCCACATTGAGCAACGCAGGATCCCCTGGTGCCAATGCAAATGCCCAATTCTGGGGGTCACCCCACAACAAGGAAATAACAATTTTAACCTGCTGAGCGGGGTCTCCAGCGGAGCGAGATCTCAGAGAAAGATACAATTTACAATTGTGCTTAAAATTCAAAAAGCAAGATCTATCTCCAGAAAAGAACTCAGGTATAGGGATCTTGGGTTCAGATATAGGAGCATGTATAACATAGTCTTGGATATTTTGCACCCTAGAAGCAAGTGTATTCAGGTCCGAAGCCAAACCCTGGATATCCATTTTTCAGCAGCTGAGATCTGAGCCATTCAGGGGTTAAGAGGAGAGAAAAAAAAAACAGCAAACTGCAATTATGGCTAAGCAGAGTTTCAGAGCAAAAAAAAAAAAAAGTGTCGGAAACTTCTTTTCTTTTCTCTCTTTCTTCAGCCAATACATTTAGGCCGGCAGTACTGTCATGATTCCCAAAGGCAAGGGAACAGGGAAAAAACGGACTAGCTCTAGGAAGATGGAAACTAAGGTAACCGCGATGCTGAACCTACCACGCAACTAATAGTAGCCAGGGGGTGTTCCTACGTTGTTTCTAGACACCTCGCGCCAGCCGGAGATCTAACTACCCCTATCAGAGGAATACACAGACCCGGCTTGCCTCCAGGGAAACCCCAAAAGTCATAGTAGCCCCCCACATATAATGACGGTTAGGTAAGAGGAAAACACAAACGCAGTATGAATATAGATTCAGCACAGTGAGGCCCTCTAACTAGATAGCAGAAAAATACAAAAGAGGACTTCACGGTTACCTAAAAACCCTAAGTAGCCATCCTGAAATTACCTTAGCTCCGTTATCAACTCATGACACCGGAGTGGCAATTTCAGCTCACTAGAGCTTCCAGCAGCACAAGAAACATAAATGCATGCTGGACAAAAAACAAACGTTCAAATGCCAAAGATTCAACTTAGCTGAATTGCAGACTTGGAGCAGGTAGCAAGCAACAGGGAAGCTCTGGTAACATTGACTGCCGGCACTAGAATAACTGAGAAGCCAGCCTAAGTAGGAAACTCCCAATTGCCTGATGAAAACAGGTGCACTGGGAACCCAAGCCACAAGTCAGCAGTACCACAAGTAGCCACCAGAGGGAGCCCAAAAACAGAATTCACAACAGACGTGTCCGTCAGCAGCCGAGATCCGCCTCCTGATTCTCAATGGTGGGCGGAAACAGAGAAAACGAAACTGCCCACGGAGGAGAGAGCGGGAAAAGGATCAGGAAGCGACCCACGTGGAGGACGCCATGGCCAGCAGCTCGGAACCCGAATGTGGGGTTGAAGCAGAAGACTCCCCCAACTACCCAGACGAGCACCGCAGCCAATTCTCCACGGACAGCGCTGATCTCTTGCAGGCTGAGATGGGAGACTTGATCCACCAGCTCCTTCAGCTGAACGTGAAGGCCCAGGCTCTGCACCAGGTAGCGCCGGAGGGAAGTTCTCTGGCATCGGATCTTGTACCACTACTGGAGTTGCTGCTGAGGCCCTCGCCGACACCGCCAGCGGAACCCACCGCGGAGGAGGAGCCTGCATTGGCCGGTGAGTCCGCCAACCCCGTCCCGCTGGCAGAGGGTTTGCTAGTAGGCCCCGTTGCGGCACCCCCTCCCCCTGGGACCCATAAACCCCAGCGCCTGTTACCATGGGAGGAGACAACGGGTATGGAGCACCTCCTGAAAGCCCCGATCCTGCCAACTACCCTGCTGTGTGAAGCCCATGCAGAGCGCACGGTATGCCGCTGGGTGAACCCAGGATCCAACCTCATGGGGTTCCCCGGGGTGACGACACGGGAAGGGGAGATGGTGCAGGCCCTGAGCTGGGAGGAATACCAGACCCAGCTGGAACAGCAGTGGGAGGAAAAGGAAAAGGCGTACCAGGCCGGGCTGGAGGCCCACCATCAAAAAGACCTGGCGGTCAAGGACCGGGCCCGCAAGGACCCCGCCGCTCACCAGGCCCCGCGCAGGCAGGGCACCATCACCACCTTCAAGCTCCGCGGAGGCTGGGGCTTCATTAAAGAGCCGGGCCTGTATGCGGAGGTGTTTGTCAACCGAAGGGATGTGGAGTCTCATCTCAGAGAGGGCCACCCAGACCGGGATCTCTACCCGGGGGACGAAGTTAGTTACACCAGGCACTTTGGGGAAAAGGGGTGGTTTGCCATGAATGTCCGCAAGAGGCAGAACCCTGTGACACCCCCGATTAAGGTGCCAGTGAAGCTGACCCCTGTAGCAAAGGTGCCCCCTTGTGGTCAGCCCATGGTCATCACCAGGACCACCGAGGTCACTCCAACGTGCACTATGGTCAAGACCACGACATGCAGCATCGTCACCTCAACCACCCTCGTGGCCAAGGAGGAACCTCTTCAGGTGGGTGGTTGTTATGACCCCAATGGCGAGGGTCTCAGAGATATCAGCAAGTCTGCGAAGTTCAAAAATCCAGCTCATAGGGCAGTGGTAACTGGGTTGACCATATATCTACTCCTAACGCCAACACTAGAAGTAGCCGGGGAAAATGCCTACGTTGGTCGCTAGATGTCTCGCGCCAGCCGGAGGACTAACTACCCCTAGAAGAGGAAAACAAAGACCTCTCTTGCCTCCAGAGAATAGACCCCAAAAGTTGGATACAAGCCCCCCATAAATAATAACGGTGAGGTAAGAGAAAATGACAAACACAGAGATGAACTAGGTTTAGCAAAGAGAGGCCCACTCACTAATAGCAGAATGTAGTAAGATAACTTATATGGTCAACAAAAACCCTAACAAAAATCCACACTGGAGATTCAAGAACCCCCGAACCGTCTAACGGCCCGGGGGGAGAACTCCAGCCTCCCTAGAGCTTCCAGCAAGGATAGGATACAGATTATGTACAAGCTGGACAAAAATGCAAACAAAAACAATAGCAAAAAGCAAGAAAGCAGACTTAGCTTAATCAAGCAGGAACCAGGATCAGTAGACAAGAGCACTACAGATTAGCTCTGATATCAACGTTGCCAGGCATTGAACTGAAGGTCCAGGGAGCTAATATAGCAACACCCCTGACCTAACGACCCAGGTGAGCATACAAGGGATGATAGACATACCCAGAGTAAAAACACTAGTAGCCACTAGAGGGAGCCAAAAGGTAAATTCACAACAGTACCCCCCCCCTTAGTGAGGGGTCACCGAACCCTCACCAAGACCACCAGGGCGATCAGGATGAGCGGCGTGAAAGGCGCGAACTAAATCGGCCGCATGCACATCAGAGGCGACCACCCAGGAATTATCCTCCTGACCATAGCCCTTCCACTTGACCAGGTACTGAAGCCTCCGCCTGGAGAGACGAGAATCTAAGATCTTCTCCACCACGTACTCCAACTCGCCCTCAACCAACACCGGAGCAGGAGGCTCAGCAGAAGGAACCACAGGCACAACGTACCGCCGCAACAAGGACCTATGAAATACGTTGTGAATGGCAAACGACACCGGAAGATCCAGGCGAAAGGATACAGGATTAAGGATCTCCAATATCTTGTAAGGACCAATGAATCGAGGCTTAAATTTGGGAGAGGAGACCTTCATAGGAACAAATCGAGAAGACAGCCATACCAAATCCCCAACACGAAGTCGGGGACCCACACCGCGGCGGCGATTGGCAAAACGCTGAGCCTTCTCCTGTGACAACTTCAAGTTGTCCACCACATGATTCCAGATCCGCTGCAACCTATCCACCACAGAATCCACTCCAGGACAGTCAGAAGGCTCCACATGTCCCGAGGAAAAACGAGGATGGAAACCGGAGTTGCAGAAAAATGGCGAAACCAAGGTGGCAGAACTAGCCCGATTATTAAGGGCAAATTCAGCCAACGGCAAGAAGGTCACCCAATCATCCTGATCAGAAGAGACAAAACACCTCAAATACGCCTCCAGAGTCTGATTAGTTCGTTCCGTTTGTCCGTTAGTCTGTGGATGAAAAGCGGACGAAAACGACAAATCAATGCCCATCCTACCACAAAAGGATCGCCAGAACCTGGAAACAAACTGGGATCCTCTGTCCGACACAATATTCTCAGGAATGCCGTGCAAACGAACCACGTTCTGGAAGAACACAGGAACCAGATCAGCAGAGGAAGGCAGCTTAGGCAAAGGAACCAGATGGACCATCTTGGAGAAACGATCACATATCACCCAGATGACAGACATGCCTTTAGACACCGGGAGATCCGAAATGAAATCCATAGAGATGTGTGTCCAAGGTCTCTTCGGGACAGGCAAGGGCAAGAGCAACCCGCTGGCACGAGAACAGCAAGGCTTAGCTCGAGCACAAGTACCGCAGGACTGCACAAATGACCGCACATCCCTTGACAAGGAAGGCCACCAAAAGGACCTGGCCACCAGATCTCTGGTGCCAAAAATTCCCGGGTGCCCTGCCAACACTGAGGAATGAACCTCGGAAATGACTCTGCTGGTCCATTTAGCAGGCACAAACAATCTGTCAGGTGGACAAGAGTCAGGCCTACCAGCCTGAAATCTCTGCAACACACGTCGCAGATCTGGAGAAATCGCTGACAAGATAACTCCTTCCTTAAGAATACCCTCAGGTTCAGCGACTCCAGGAGCATCAGGCACAAAGCTCCTTGACAGAGCATCGGCCTTCACATTCTTAGAACCTGGTAAATACGAGACCACAAAGTCAAAACGGGAGAAAAACAATGACCAGCGGGCCTGTCTAGGATTCAGGCGTTTAGCAGACTCGAGATACATCAAATTTTTGTGATCAGTCAAGACCACCACCCGATGCTTAGCACCCTCGAGCCAATGACGCCACTCCTCAAATGCCCACTTCATGGCCAATAACTCCCGATTGCCCACATCATAATTTCGCTCTGCCGGCGAAAACTTCCTAGAGAAAAAGGCACAAGGTCTCATAGTAGAGCAACCAGGGCCTCTCTGCGACAAAACGGCCCCTGCCCCGATCTCCGAAGCATCCACCTCAACCTGGAAGGGAAGTGAGACGTCAGGCTGGCACAAAACAGGCGCCGAAGTAAACCGGCGTTTCAACTCCTGGAAAGCCTCCACGGCAGCAGGAGCCCAGTTAGCTACATCAGAGCCTTTCTTGGTCATATCCGTCAGCGGTTTAACAACGCTAGAGAAATTTGCGATAAAACGATGGTAGAAGTTAGCAAAACCCAAGAACTTCTGAAGACTCTTAACTGACGAGGGTTGAGTCCAATCATGAATAGCTCGGACCTTGACTGGATCCATCTCCACAGCAGAAGGGGAAAAAATGAACCCCAAAAAGGGAACCTTCTGTACACCAAAGAGACACTTTGAGCCTTTTACAAACAAAGAATTTTCACGCAAAATCTCAAAAACCATCCTGACCTGCTCCACATGCGAGTCCCAATCATCAGAAAAAAACAGAATATCATCCAGATAAACAATCAAAAATTTATCCAGATACTTCCGGAAAATGTCATGCATGACGGACTGAAAAACTGAAGGTGCATTAGAGAGCCCAAATGGCATCACCAAGTACTCAAAATGACCTTCGGGCGTATTGAATGCGGTTTTCCATTCATCGCCCTGCCTAATGCGCACAAGGTTGTACGCACCACGAAGGTCTATCTTGGTGAACCACTTGGCACCTTTAATCCGGGCAAACAAATCTGACAACAACGGCAAAGGATACTGAAATTTGACAGTGATCTTATTTAAAAGCCGATAGTCAATACAAGGCCTCAAAGATCCGTCCTTTTTGGCCACAAAAAAGAATCCCGCACCAAGAGGGGAAGAAGAAGGACGGATATGCCCCTTCTCAAGAGACTCCTTGATATATGAACGCATCGCGGTATGTTCAGGTACCGACAGATTAAACAGTCTCCCCTTAGGAAACTTACTGCCAGGGATCAAATCTATTGCACAGTCACATTCCCTATGAGGAGGCAGTGCACTGGACTTAGACTCGCTGAAGACATCCTGATAATCAGACAAATACGCCGGAACTTCCGAAGGCGTAGAAGAAGCAATAGACAAGGGCAGGGAATCTCCATGAATTCCATGGCAGCCCCAACTTGACACTGACATAGCCTTCCAGTCCAAGACTGGATTATGGGTCTGTAACCATGGCAAACCCAAAACAACCAAATCATGCATTTTATGCAGAACAAGAAAACGTATTACCTCCCGATGTTCGGGAGTCATGCACATGGTAACCTGTGTCCAAAACTGCGGTTTATTTTTTGCCAATGGCGTAGAATCAATACCCCTAAGAGGGATAGGATTTCCCAATGGCTCAAGAACAAATCCGCAGCGCTTGGCAAATGACAGATCCATAAGGCTCAGGGCCGCACCTGAGTCCACAAACGCCATGACAGGATACGATGACAGTGAGCAAATCAAAGTTACAGATAGAATAAATTTAGGTTGCAAATTACCAATGACGACCGGACTAACAACCTTAGAAAGACGTTTAGAGCATGCTGAGATAACATGTGTAGAATCACCACAGTAGTAACACAAGCCATTCTGGCGTCTATGAATTTTCCGCTCAATTCTAGTCAGGATTCTATCACATTGCATTAATTCAGGTGCCTGTTCAGACAACACCATGAGGGAATTTGCGGTTTTGCGCTCCCGCAACCGCCGGTCGATTTGAATAGCCAGGGCCATAGAATCATTCAGACCTGTGGGAATGGGAAAACCCACCATCACATTCTTAATGGCTTCAGAAAGACCATTTCTAAAATTTGCAGCCAATGCACACTCGTTCCACTGGGTCAGCACGGACCATTTCCGAAATTTTTGGCAATACACTTCAGCCTCGTCCTGGCCCTGAGACATAGCCAGCAAGGCTTTTTCTGCCTGAATCTCAAGATTGGGTTCCTCATAAAGCAAACCGAGCGCCAGAAAAAACGCATCAATATCAGCCAATGCCGGATCTCCTGGCGCCAGCGAGAAAGCCCAATCCTGAGGGTCGCCCCTTAAAAAAGAAATAACAATTTTCACTTGCTGAGCGGAGTCTCCAGAGGAACAGGGTCTCAGGGACAAAAACAATTTACAATTATTCCTGAAATTTCTAAACTTAAATCGGTCTCCGGAAAACAGTTCAGGAATCGGTATCTTAGGTTCTGACATAGGATTTCTGGTAACATAATCTTGTATGCCCTGCACACGAGCAGCAAGCTGGTCCACACTTGTAATCAAGGTCTGGACATTCATGTCTGCAGCAATCACAAGCCACTCAGAGGTAAAGGGGAAAAGAAAAAAAAATGAGAGAGAGAAAAAAAAACTCAGAACTTTCTTTCTTATAATCCCGCTTCTGCAATGCAGTTAACATTTAATACTGGCCTGGCAAACTGTTATGACCCCAATGGCGAGGGTCTCAGAGATATCAGCAAGTCTGCGAAGTTCAAAAATCCAGCTCATAGGGCAGTGGTAACTGGGTTGACCATATATCTACTCCTAACGCCAACACTAGAAGTAGCCGGGGAAAATGCCTACGTTGGTCGCTAGATGTCTCGCGCCAGCCGGAGGACTAACTACCCCTAGAAGAGGAAAACAAAGACCTCTCTTGCCTCCAGAGAATAGACCCCAAAAGTTGGATACAAGCCCCCCACAAATAATAACGGTGAGGTAAGAGAAAATGACAAACACAGAGATGAACTAGGTTTAGCAAAGAGAGGCCCACTCACTAATAGCAGAATGTAGTAAGATAACTTATATGGTCAACAAAAACCCTAACAAAAATCCACACTGGAGATTCAAGAACCCCCGAACCGTCTAACGGCCCGGGGGGAGAACTCCAGCCTCCCTAGAGCTTCCAGCAAGGATAGGATACAGATTATGTACAAGCTGGACAAAAATGCAAACAAAAACAATAGCAAAAAGCAAGAAAGCAGACTTAGCTTAATCAAGCAGGAACCAGGATCAGTAGACAAGAGCACTACAGATTAGCTCTGATATCAACGTTGCCAGGCATTGAACTGAAGGTCCAGGGAGCTAATATAGCAACACCCCTGACCTAACGACCCAGGTGAGCATACAAGGGATGATAGACATACCCAGAGTAAAAACACTAGTAGCCACTAGAGGGAGCCAAAAGGTAAATTCACAACAGGTGGTGCTCCTGCTGCTCCAGAACTGAAGACAGTGGGTACGCAGACCCCCAGATGGGACAACACTTCCCCTTACGCAGTACCAGGTGGTGCGCAATACCCTAGGGGGTTGCCTCTGCTGGTGCTGCCTCCTGAGTGGTTCAAGTAACTATACTCACACTCTGCATTGTAAATAGTTCATTGTTTTCCTGCGTTTTGCTGCTAAAACCCGTCCAGGGTTAACTCTTAAAGGGATCCCTTTGTTGATCCGGGATCCCTATTGCCTTTTGTTTGTTTTCTACTTGTTGCCTCAGTTATCAAGAGACTGCCGAATCATGGACGGTGAATGATTCAAAAACTGATGTTGTAAATAGTTTGCACCTTCTTAAAGGTGCTATCTACTGGTTTTATACAAGGAAAGGACTCTTTGCGAAGACACTGGTCTTGGAACCAGCACCGGAGTCCTTACTGCGAACAGACTTGCAGCTTGAGAAGTTGCACTACCTCATAGAGACTTGGTTCCCTCTTAAAGGGAATGTTCACTTATTGCACTTATGAACAGTGTTGCCTTGAGATGGTTAAATGGCAATAATGTCTTGAAAGAAGAAGTTAAATGTAACTAACTAGTTGATTGTAAGAAATGTTGGTAATGTGCTCTGAAATAAAGTCCTGTAAAGGTGAAAGCTAGAAGAAAGATGCAGCAGACCCGTAGGGGTAGACATAGCGTCCTGCATACATGTCAGTAAGAAAGTAATGAAGGAAGTTTAATGTTTTATTTAATAGAAAATGTTTAATAATGTGCTAGAAAATGAGGACAGGAAGTGAACCCGTAGGGGTTAGTGGTGAGTCCTCTTAGGAGCCATACAGAGATGGCTCAGTAATCCTGAACTGAAAGATGGATGATATGTTCTATACTGTGTATAGTAGTAGAAAGACAGTAGGCCCGGGCAGAAAGGGGCGGTCCTGTGACAGAAAGGAGAGGCAGTAGGTCTGGAGCAGTTAGGACAGGCGGTCCTGCCGATGTAAAGAAGGAGAATGCATAAAAGTTGATTAGCCTTATAATGTTTTATAAGAAGGTCTTTAGTGGATCCAGCGAG
Source organism: Ranitomeya variabilis (assembly GCF_051348905.1). Classification (NCBI taxonomy): domain Eukaryota; kingdom Metazoa; phylum Chordata; class Amphibia; order Anura; family Dendrobatidae; genus Ranitomeya; species Ranitomeya variabilis. Next base: position 62,852,157 of record NC_135239.1, on the reverse strand, counting down.
TACGTCCTTAAAGGCAATGTTAAATTATTGTTCAAAGATTTTGCACTTAGTAGAATACCCGGTTGGGTAAGAAAAGTTATTTAAAATATTTAACCATGTTTGTAACGTTCAAGTGTCCTCACCTCCCATAAAGGGAAGCTCTGTTAAAAAGTTTACTTGTACTTGCAATTTCAAAATTGTATGTCTTTTTGCTGACATGTATTGTTGTTTTATTCCCAGTCCAGGAGTACTGGATTTAACCGGGGGGGAGTGCAGCGCCCCAGAGTCCTGGTCGTTGCAGTACTGTAGCTCCGCCACTAAGGGGGGCTATGGTACGTCTGATGGCACTGAAGGAGTTCATCTGACCAGGTATCACAGACACCAATACATTTCATAGTCTGGCCTCCAGGGGGAGCTAAGGGTTCTATTTATTAGGCCACTCCTCACAATCTGGTAAAACTGGGGGTTAGGCAGGAAGTTAGAGAGAAAGCTGACTGGGTTGGAACCAGGCAACACCTTGTGGCAGAGGGTGTTGTAGGGGAAGATTCAGAGGGGTCCCTGTCAGGGGTGGGATCCTGACAGAGGCCTAGCAACCAGAGAGAACGTTACGGGACCGCGCCTGCACGATATAGCGGCGGTACCCTAGGAAAGGACAAGAAGCGAGGTATATTGTGCTGAGTGAGAAATGAGATCAACGCAACAAGGAGAATACCAGTAGGAGTCGTGCTGTAAGACGAGGCAACATCCTATTGAGGCGCATGACCGGTGGCCGGAACGCCGAGGAAGTATAGAGCTCCAAGCCAAACTTCAAACCTACGGCAGGACAGTCAGTTAGAGGCGGGCTGTCTCACCCAATTGACCTAGGAAGACACAGGGGGTAACAACAGGAGTGGGGCGACGCTAGAGTCCCTGAAGAGCTCCGAGCCTCCCCGTCATACGGGTGCGTCCTAACCATAAGATCTGGGGGACGTGGAAGAACATCAGAATCGAGTTGTGAGGGAACACGAGAAACAGACACAACAGTTGTGAGGACTATCCGGTGGTGCTCAGCAGGGAAGGACTACAACACACAAGCGCTAGCAGGTAGGCACAGATTTCCACCTGCAAAGGGAACTCTGGATGTGCCATCGGACCGACCAGGCTTGCGCAGCCCGGGTAACCGTATTCCAGATTGAGGACCCTGAAGCCTTCAGTAAAGAGGTAAAGAGACTGCAACCTGGTGTCCTCATTATTTAACCTGCACCGCACCACCACAACATCATCACCATCACGCACACCTATCATTGTACGCCCCTCAGCAGGGTCACGGACCGGGTCTAGCCACCGTGACAACCCCAGAACAGAGACTCAGAGGCCCGGTACCGGGTACCCCTCGGCCCTGCGGCAGTGGGGGCGCTGCACATGTACAACCACATCCCAGTGAATTCCACCAACTGCACCCCAGCGTACCTGATGCGAGGAAGATCTAGCAAGTTACCTGTTGATCTAGACATGGGGGTCCTAACCCCCGAAGATACCTCGCCAGATGCCGATTGGGATACGGAAAGGCAGGAGAGGTACCGCCAAATACAGGAGTGCGTGGAAAGAAGTCTAGCCCAAGCCAGACAAAAACAAGAAAGGGACTACAACCAGCATGCTCCTGCGATTCCCTTGTCACCCGGTGAGCAAGTAATCAAACGAAAGAGGAGATTACTCAAGCTTGACGACCAATGGGAAGCGGAACCGTATACCATCCTGCCATCCGATTTTGACAATACAAAGGTCTGTCTCATCAGCAAAGATGGAGGGGAAACTTCAACGGCAATATCCAGAGATCACCTTAAAATATGCCCTGATAAGTTGAGAGAAAAGGAAACATATCCAAGAACCTCTCCACCTGTAGAAGAGGAGAAGATGATACACACTGTTCTTGGCGATTTTCCCCAGTCTTGGACTCAAATAAATCAGGCCATCGTGGTACCTGTCTTAACGTTTCGTCAACTGAAACAGCCAGAACTAAATGTGGTGCCAGATCATCCGGACCCGCAATCACAGCGGACCCCACCAGAGGATGCCATGCCAACCGTTGAACTGGCAAGTCCTCCCTCTGCTATCGGCGAATCTGCCATGCCCACCATTAGTAGCAGAAGCCCTGAAAGCTCCAGCATGCCAGTGCTACCCAGACTCACTAGAAGTGTAGCTAGAAGACAGTGCACTATACCAGCGAAAGCAAGCATAGCAGGCCCTGTTAGGCCAATAGCAACCCCTGCACTGCGGAGGTCTACACATAGCACCAAGAATCAAACTCCACTTCGCTACAAAACTTGGAGATACTAACGATAGTTGCTATTTGGTTGAAAATGTTTGTGTAAATATCTTTGTTGCAGGTTTAAAAATGGACAATGGAGTGATGGACAGTGAATTGCTCCAAAACTTTCACAGGGACCCCTTTGTTTACCCGGGGTCCCTGCTGTTTCAAGGTTGCACCCATTGAACTGGGAGTCATGAACTGTGCATGACCAAACTTTCGCAACGTTCAAGCGTCCTCACCTCCCATAAAGGGAAGCACTGTTAAATTTACTTGTTTATTGCATTTCAAAATTTTGTATGTCTTTTGCTAACATGTATTGTTGTTCTTCTTTCCCAGTCCGGGAGTACTGGATTTAACCGGGGGGGAGTGCAGCGCCCCAGAGTCCTGGTCATTGCAGTACTGTCGCTCCGCCACTAAGGGGAGTGATGGTACGTCTGATGGCACTAAAGGAGTTCACCTGACCAGGTATCACAGTCACACATTACACTTCACACTCCGGCCGCCAGGGGGAGCAAAAGGTCCTATCTATTAGGCCACTCCTCACACATGGGTAAAACTGGGGGTTGGATAGGAAGTTAGATAGAAAGTAGCTGGGGAGAGTTAGAGAGAGGACCTGTCAGGGGTGGGATCCTGACTGCGGCCTAGCACAGACAGATCGTTACGGAGCCGTGCCTGTGCCTTATAGCGGCAGACTCCTAAGAAAGGACACGAGGCGAAGCATATTGTGGAGAAGTGAGAAACGGGATCACAGCACAAAGGAGATAGAACCAGAAGGAGTCGTGCCTCAAGATCAGCAACATCCTTCTGAGGCGCGTAGCCGGCGGCCGGAACGCCGAGGAAGTAAGAGACTCTACGCATTACTTCGAACTACGGCCAGGCAGTTAACTTTAGGTTGGCTGTCTCACCCTTACACCTAATGAAGACAACGGAGGCAATTGTGGAAGAGGGGCGTCTCTAGGGTCCCTATAAAATAACTCCAGGCCTACCCCGTTATACGGGTGCGTCCTATCCATATCATCTGGGGGACGGAGAGAAAGAACAGAAACATACACGACAGTTGTGAGGACTATCCCGTGGTGCTCAGCAGGGAGGTACTACAACACACAGGCGCTGGTAGGAAGGCCACTGATTTCCACCTGTAAAGGGAACTCTGTATGTGCCTTCGGACTGGCCGGTCTCAGCCAGCCCTGTTAGCAGTGCTCTGGATTGCGGATGCCGAAGCCTTCAGTAAAGAGGTAAAGAGACTGCAACCCTGTGTCCTCGTTATTTACTGCGACCTACACCGTCACCTACATCTTTAATTGGGCGCCCCTTAGCAGGGCCACGGACCGGGTCAGGCCACCGTGACATCCCCAGAACAGAGAGAGAGACCCGGTACCGAGTACCCCGTTGTCCTGCGTTTGGGGGCCGCTCCAACTGTAAGAGGTAGAAGGGACTCAGAGAGTGAGTGTAAATTTAGGTGTTTGAGATTTCTTTGAGGGTGAGTGAGTTTGTGGAGTGGGGGTTGCGCACTAGGAGAAGAGAGGGAAGAAAATGTCAGTACGTTGTGGTCAGGCAGGGGGAGGGGTGAGGTATTGAGATTAGTAAGGGAACGGAGGCGGGTGAAGATGAGGTTCAGTGTGTGGCCATCTTTGTGAGTGGCTGTGGAGAACCATTGAGTGAGACCAAAGGAGGCAGTAAGCATTAAAAGTTTAGAGGCAGCTGGGGTGGAAGTGTCAATGGCGATATTGAAGTCACCCATGATGATAGTGAGTATGTCGGCTGAGAGGAAATGAAGTAGCCAGGTGGTGAAGTGGTCAAGAAAGGTGGAGATGGCTAGTTCTGGGGGGTGGTAGATGGCAGACAGCATGAGGTTGGAGGGGAGTAGATGTGGACGGAGTACACCTCAAATGAGGGAAGAGTGGCAGAGGGTGGTAGTGGAATTGGGGTAAAGGTGCAGGTATCAGACAAGAGCAAGCTAACTCCTCCACCACATTTGCTGGTGGGGCGAGGGGTGTGAGTCCGCTATAAGAAAGTGCAGCTGGAGAGGCTGAGTCAGAGGGGGTGAGCCAGGTTTCAGTGACGCCAAGGAAAGAGAGTTTGTTAGTGATAAAGAGGTCATGGATAAATGACAGTTTGTTGCAGACAAAGCGTGCGTTCCATAGTGCTCCAGGTAGGGGGAGTAGGGGCTGGATGAATGGGTATGAGGTTATCATTGTTTCGAAGACATGTAGAAGATCGTGGCAGGGGGTTAGAAATGAGTGTGGGGATGTGTTGAGGAGGGCCAGGATTAGGGGATACGTTGCCAGCAATGAGGAGTAGCAGACAGAGCGTTAGAAGGTGGGAGCAGGATAGGACATGGTGTGACCGTGTGTGTCTGGAGAAAAAGGATTGTATGTGGAGGAACAGTTCTGTGGAGGAGGTGAGGTGGCTGGGGAGGATGGAGGGAGAAATGACTAGTTCCTTACTAGGTGGAGGGATTACAGGAGATAGGAAGAAATAAAGTAGTATGGGGGTGAATGTAAAAAGAAGCCGAAACATTATAGTAGTTTTCTATTCCTTTACCTTCCAGTCAATTCCAGTCCAATTCTATTCTAATTCAGAGTAATTAGAAATTTGTAATTTGAAAGATGGTCAGACACGTCTGGTCAGACTCATGGCTTTGAATTTATGTGCACCTAAGGGCTCGCAGCTGAGAGGGGATGTGGGCATGTGTGTCTAGAGCATATGTGTCACGGGAGACCTAGGTAGGAAAGAGCTGATAACCCGGGCCCCTGCGATTTCCCTCAGACTAGGGAAACCCTGACTGACCCTCTCCCAGAGTTTACACTGATGGTGTGCATGTCTGGGCCTCCACCCTCGCCCTATCTCCTGTTTCAACCCTAGGCTGAAACCACCCCCCCCCCACTAGTGAAGAGACCACACTCCAATACCCACAGTTAGCACAGACAAGGATAACGGAAAAATAAGCACCACGCCGCAGTCACTCAGGAATACACTAGAAATGCAAAGGGCAAAACAAATACAAATATGGGAAGGAGAAAATAAGACAAAGGGAAATACACCACCAGCAACGATACTCCAACTACTTAGCTCACCACTCCAGACCGAGATAACCACGCACAAGACAGAAGCTATAATCGGCGACGCCCAATGTTCAGGAGAACTATTTAAAGGCAGTGGGCATGGCCCAGCTTCCAATCCGAGCACCAGGTAAATTAACCCCGGACCAGCTAGATAAAATCTAGCCGACGCCAATGAGCGCATAGTGGACAAAAGCGGAATTACCGCTGTCTGTCGGACGACCTGGTCTGAACAGCGTCCGACATGACAATATGTTCACAGTTAAGGCAGGTTATAAAGAGGGGGAGGGGATAGATTGACCATTCAGGTATGCAAGGGAGATGCAAGAGGAATGAAGTACATATGGATAGAAAATAATGGGTAAGCAAAGCATACCAGGTGGGGATTATATGCACTTTATATAGACAGACAAAGCATGAAAGTTGAGTGGATGAACATACAAGGTGGGTATTTATTTTCTTAGATAGTGTGCCTGAACAACACTGTTATGTCTAGCGATGTTTAAGTGGAAATATAGCCGTCTGATTTGCCACTGAAACACAGTTTTAGCACAATCAATTAGAAGTAACTAATTGGACCTCTTGAATGCAACACTGTATTAGACCTAACAACTTTTAAGTGGAAATCTGGCCTTCTGATTTGCCATTGAAACACAGCTTTGGCACAAACAATTTGGAGTAGAAAATTGCACCTAGTGGCTGCACCACTATATTATGCTTAACCTTTTTTTAGTGGAAATGCCACTGAAACACAGTTTTAGCACAATTTAGCACTATTAGGAGTAGCTAATTGGGTCTCGTGGCTACACCACTTTAGTAGGCCTAATGATTTTTACATTGAAATCTGGTCTTCTGATTTGCCACTGATACACAGTTTTTGGACAAACAATGTGGTGTAGCTAATTGGGTCTTGTGGCTGCACCACTATAGTAGACCTAATGATGTTTACGTGGAAATCTGTCCTTCTGATTTGCCACTGAAACACAGTCTCTGCACAAACTATTTGGAGTAGCTAATGGGGCTTCCGGAGACTGCCACACAGTTTTTGCACAATCTACTTTGATCCTGGAAGATCGATTTCACACAGGTTAAGTTCACTTTCAGTACCAGCACTAGAAGGAGCGACCAATCTGCATTGTTACACTGAGCCAATGGTGCCAACAAGAGAAGGTGTTCGCTTTTTATATAGTAAGGGACATGTGACTTCGGCGACCAATCACAGAAGACCTTGTGTCATGACGTTGTGGATGGTTTCTGTGCCCTGATTGGTTGCTGGAATCAACACACATAAAGTTAAAGGAAGAAAAACAAACAAAAAAAAAGCATGTGCCACTGCTGTAACCTCTCCACATGTTCCTCTGACCTAGAAAAGCCTCCTCCCCTCATCAAACTCGTCTTCCCGTCCCCTTCGCACATGATACAGCACCACTATCCTAGCCAAAGTAATAACAAAAGCATTAGTGGAAACGCGATGATTTACCGAAATGTGACCGACTATTGACGACTTTGAGTAAAAATGCTTGTGAAAGCCATCACAAATCTGAAAGGGTTATGTTTGTGCCGAATTTGAGATTAGCGAATGTTTTCTGAACACGTTCGCTCATCTCTAGTAACCAATACCATTTGTAAAAATATTACATTTTTTTTTTTCATGTCAATGGTCTCCATAGCCTTTATTGTACTGCATAACAGGGTGGTTTAATAGTAGCACTTTAGCTTGTAAAGCGCAATTTTGTTTTTCATGGGGCAATCGTAGGAGTTCTGCAGCTCCTGTTGGCTCTTTTTTAGGACATATCCTAAGCTAAAGCAGACTGTACTGGTGACATGTTCCCTTCAAAGTCACCAGGTTACAGTTATTTCACATTCTGACGCTAGATGGTGCAAAAGGAAAGAAAACCTCAATGTTTTTAGAGCTGCTGCCTGTGAAGTGTTTGCTATGAATACAGAACCTGCTCTGTAAATGTTTTGTTTATCAACGGAAATCTTTGTCGTGCAATATGCATAAAACTGTTTTTTTTCTATTCCCAAAAGTGAAATGTGTACTTTATACATTTTCTGAAACTCCTTTCCTGCACGATATATTTCTACACTTGTCTTTTTTCTTATGTCTCTGAATAATCATGCCTTTTGCCAACTGTACTATTGCTACTATAGGGGCAACCATCAGAATTTTAAGTAAAGGAAGATGGGTTTTTGGTCACCACAATGTCGAGAGGAAGGTATCATACCAGTAGCCATGGTTCTGTGGGAGAAACACTATTAAAGAAAATTGTTTCTTCATCCTTTTCACTGTTTCAGATATTCACCCAAGTGTACAGTGGGTACGGAAAGTATTCAGGCCCCTTTAAATTTTTCACTCTTTGTTTCATTGCAGCCATTTGGTAAATTCAAAAAAGTTCATTTTTTCACATTAAAGTACATTCTGCACCCCATCTTGACTGAAAAAAAACAGAAATATATATTTTTTTGGCAAATTTAATAAAAAAGAAAAAAATATCACATGGTCATAAGTATTCAGACCCTTTGCTCAGACACTCATATTTAAGTCACATGCTGTCCATTTCCTTGTGATCCTCCTTGAGATGGTTCTACTCCTTCACTGGAGTCTAGCTGTGTTTAATTAAACTGATAGGACTTGATTTGGAAAGGCACACACCTGTCTATATAAGACTTCACAGCTCACAGTGCATGTCAGACCAAATGAGAATCATGAGGTCAAAGGAACTGGCAAAGGAGCTCAGAGACAGAATTGTGGCAAGGAACAGATCTGGCCAAGGTTACAACAGAATTTCTGCAGTACTCAAGGTTCTAAAGAGCATAGTGGCCTCCATAATCCTTAAATGGAAGACGTTTGGGACCACAAGAAGTCTTCCTAGACTTGGCCGGCCAGCCAAACTGAGCAAACGTGGGAGAACAGCCTTGGTGAGAGAGGTAAAGAAGAACCCCAAGATCACTATGGCTGAGCTCCAGAGATGAAGTAGGGAGATAGGAGAAAGTTCCACAAAGTCAACCATCACTGCAGCCCTCTACCAGTCAGGCCTTTATGGCAGAGTGGCCCGACGGAAGCCTCTCCTCAGTGCAAGACATATAAAAGCCCCCATAGAGTTTGCTAAAAAACACATGAAGGACTTCCAAACAATGCAAAATAAGATTCTCTGGTCTGATTAGATGAAGATAGACCTTTTTGGTGATAATTCTAAGCGGTATGTGTGGAGAAAACCAAGCACTGCTCATCACCTGCCCGATTCAATCCCAACAGTGAAACATGGTGGTGGCAGCATCATGGGGGGGGGGGTTCAGTTGCAGAGCCCAGACAACTGGTTGTCATTGAAGAAAACATGAATGCGGCCAATTACAGAGAAATCCTGGATGAAAACCTCTTCCAGAGTGCTCTGGACCTCAGTCTTGGCCAAAGGTTCACCTTCCAACAAGACAGTGACCCTAAGCACACAGCTAAAATAACAAAGGAGTGGTTTCAGAACAACTCTGTGACCATTCTTGACTGGCCCAGCCAGAGCACTGACCTAAACTCAATTGAGCATCTCTGGAGAGTCCTGAAAATGGCTGTCTACCAACGCTCACCATCCAACCTGACGGAACTGGAGAGGATCTGCAAGGAAGAATGGCAGAGGATCCCCAAATCCAGGTGTGAAAAACTTGTTGCATCATTCCCAAAAAGACTCATGGCTGTAGTAGATCAAAAGGGTGTTTCTACTCAATTTTGAGCAAAGGGTCTGAATACTTATGACCATGTGATATTTCAGTTTTTCTTTTTCACTAAATTTGCAAAATTACTACATTTCTGTTTTTTTTCAGTCAAGATGGTGGTGCAGAGGGAACATTAATGAGAAAAAAATGAACTTTTTTGAATTTACCAAATGGCTGCCATGGGTCTGAATACTTTTCATTCCCACTGTATGTTCACCAAAGTTTTGTTGGTATTAGCTATGATAAAATCAAGCATACTTAGATGTTGTGCAGATGGGAATCTATGCAAAATAGAGACTGCCTGGGATGATTTAGTGAATCCTGCTTTGAGCAGGGGGTTGGACTAGATGACCCAGGAGGTCCCTTCCAACACTAACATTCTATGATTCTATGGTTAATCAAAACCAGCGATGTTCACGGGTACGTGCTAGAGTCACATGCTCTTGATTCTTTAAGAGGCGCATACCTTTTAATGAATCTAGAGCGTCTGGTAAGTGGTGTGTGCCTCCGTGCACCTCGCCGCAAATATTTCTCCAGTCAAGGACTGGAGTAAGATTTCTAGCTTAGGTATGTCACAGCTCGTCATGAATTTGACAAGCAGTGGTGTCATACATCGGTTGCACCCCAGCTCCATCCATTGTGGTGGAGCTGATCGAAACATTTGTAAAAATGCGCCAACATTTTGCCACTTTTCAAAGCTTTTCATAATTGCTTTCAGGAATAGGAGCCTGTGTGATATAAAAGGGGTTTGTTCCATGCTATGTACAACCATTGAGGGTTCAGAATAGGGCAAAAGGTAATGACCATCCACCGCATGAATCCACCCAGCAAGTATTGGACATGCACATGAGCTATATCAAAATGAAATATTCCATAGATTTAGGATATATTCCATTAATCCAACATAGCATAGACATAACACTAATATAAATGGTCACTTTTATTTCAACAAACATTGCAAAAATCCATAGTAGAAGCAAATAGAAAACTATACAGTATTGTGGAAACATTTTGCCTAATATCTAAATGCACACAGATATGGCTTGTATAAGATGCCAATCACACAGATAATAATAGCATGGGTGTGAACAAAAGGCTGTAAGCTGCCATTGTGTACTACACAAATCTGTGTGACTGGTGTCCCATACAAGCCTTATGCGTGTGCATTTATAATACTTAATTGTAAAGTGCTGCTGAATATGTTGGCGCTATATAAATAAAAATTATTATTATTATTATTACTAGGCAACCACCCTATCAATGAATGTTAGGTGTCCGAGTAGTTGTTTTATCAGTATCTTTCATTTATAGCTCCTTCTGCCTTTTATCATGGGGCCTGCCACATCCCGTAGTGCATTAGTTTAGTGACCTGGAATTGGTAAGTACCGCAGATTTCAGCAGACTCATTCACCACCTAGAAAGAACTTTACTTTACTTGTTACAGATAGCACTCCTTCTAGACTGGGATCATACAACATGTCTTTTACTGATATGAATAGGTTTTGTCCATTTTTACTGGGGCACTCCAGGGTTCCATGTCTGGTACCTTTGGTGTTATTCTGTTTCCATCAGCAAGATAGATTGTTTCTTTGTTATTTAAGTCAAGTTGTATGAAAACGTTTCTAGCATTTGTCATGACTTGTTGCTCTGGATTTAATTGAAATGTATGACTATTTGTCAGTGCACATGGATCAGAGCTTGTAGCTTTGACCTTTTGATTAGTCTCATTTGGAAATTGGTTTTGCTGTTCTACTTTCCATATTGTATGTTTTTTCTTTATGTATCCCTGTTTGATGCTTCTGAAACACGCTCTCTTATTGTGTTTAACTGTCACTTTAAATATGATTCTACTGCTACTGTCTGTGTATTCCTGCTCATTTTTCCTCTGGTTTTAATTTACTAGTCTGGTCTTTACAAATTCGGTGTCAGGTCTGTGTCAGATCTTGTCTCTAATGCATTAATCAGCACATTATATGAGTCATGGTGATATGGCTGCTGTCTTTTATACCCTAACCCAGTGATTTCAGTTGTGCATTGAATTTATGGGCTCCTCTCCTGCATATCTTTTCTTTGCTGCTTTAGCTTTGTATGGTTTTCTTTGCAAAATAACTTGTTGTTTAGACTGGATTTCTTGTGCAGCTTTTGTAGTTCATCTCACATGCCTTTAGCAGTGTTCTCATGTCTTATGAGGATCTGTTAATCATCCTCCACTAATAAGCGTATAATGGCTTTTGCCTGTTTGTTTTTCTTGTCCCATTCCTGAATATTAACCTGTGGTCTCTCGGTAGTAATAATGTTCCACAAATCATCTCTGAATAGCAGAATTTTTTGAGTTTAAAGTTCCATAGCAGGTAATTGTCACTATTCAGTTTTGCCATTGTAAGTTTAAGCTGTGAACTGCTGGACATTTTTCTTCTCTTATTAACCAAATTGGGACTACATGTGCAGAGCTGGAGTAAGTGTGACATCAGAACTAGTGTTTGTACGGAAGATAGTTCTTGGGTCTAAAATGCCTTTTGTCAAAGGCAGAGACAAGACTAGACTCCCGGCTTGCTTTTCCCAGTGCCGCTTGAGGCGATTGACGGGTCTTTTGTTAAGTAAACATATGGGAGACACCTTTCAATCACATACAGCACTAAAAAGAGAAGCCAGCCAGGTGCAGTGCCGGACTAGTTTCATATCTTCCTACAGTCCCTGGCCAGCTCTTCAAGCTATATTTTCTCTGAAATGCTGGAGAACATCATGCAGCTGGGCTCTGCCAGTGGTTTGGACAGCATGAATAAAATTATAGTTCCTTTTAAATTAAGTGTTTCATTCTAATGTTGATTGTAGGTGACTTTAAATTTTTTTAATGTGTCTGTCCACATAACTTTATAAAATACTTCCAGTTTTCACTCTTATCACTAGAACAGTCACAATATGTTGCTGATGCTTTTTGTATTCTGTATCTCACTTATTAGCTTTACTGTATAGAATAGGACAGAATGAGAAGAGCCTTGAATTTATCATTGTAAGATCAGAGAAGATATGATTCAGTGATCAAGCTATTGTAAGGGCAGAGGTCCTTTGGCCCATAAGAGGAGAGCATTATTTTTTGTCTCTCCTGCTTTGAGTTGCACTTCCTTCCTGCGGAGAACAATGTTAAAGCGGATGCCTTGTCTTGATCCTTTCACCTATCTGATTATCAGTAGGAATTACAGTACATCATTAATGCATATAGGATTGATGAAGTGGCTCCTATTCTTTTAAAAGACAACTTTCCAGGAAAGACCTTTGTTCCTACTGATAGGAGGAAGAGAATTCTGTCCTGGTGACACAGATCCAAGTTGGCTGGCCATGTGGGCACACATAAGCCTACAGAGCTGATTGCTTGCTTGTTTCTGGTGGCCATCACTGATCAGGATGTTCAAAACTTTGTAACCACCTGCTCACTGTGTGCCAGAAACAAGTCCCCCAGGAACAAGCCTGATGGTCTCCTTCAACCTCTGCCAGTTCCTTCTGTCACCTGACAACACACTGCCATGCATCTCATCACAGACTTGCCCCTTTCTGAAGGTTACAACACCATATGTGCCATAGTTCTCCAAGATGGCTCACTTCATTCCCTGGTCGGTCTTACTTCCACTCCAAAGCTCGCCATGCAGTTCTTTCAGAATGTGTTTCACCTTCATGGTCTTCATCTCCACATTGTCTCTGATCATGGGGTCCAGTACACATTGAAATTTTGGAGAGCTCTTTGCAAGCTGCTGAGTATCCAACTGGATTTTTGTCACTATTCCTTCTATTAGTGTGTCTGGATGCAGTGAATGATAATTCTGCAATCCAGTCTAGAGCAGGGGCAAGCTGAGCTGTCAATATTGTGATGGACAGCTTTGCTGTACAATTGGATGCTGGGGCATGCTGAGCTGTCAGTGTTTTGTGTGACAGTTTAGCCTTCCAATCAGGATCAGGATGTGCCAGGGCTTCATACATATGTCTGCTGTTCAGAGTCATTGCCTGACTATTCACCCAGCTTTCTGCCTTAGATTGCTGCCAATTGAAGCTTTGCTCAAGAGATGCATGTGTACTCTGTGCTCCTAGTCTTGCATTCTAATCTTTGCTGCTCGACCTTGGATTTGTCTTTCACTTTGCTTTTGCCTAGCCCTTTTGTTGTGATCCACTACCTTCTTGGAATTCTGACCACGGACAGTGACCTGACTACACCTTTGTCTTACCCCTCTTTGTATGATGTTCCCTCCTGGCTTTTGACTTTGGACCTCTTGTTTACCCAGCCTCACAGTTGGTCCATGAGTAGTGACAAGAGTCACAGTTTTCTCTTCCGCATATTATCTTCAGACCATGGATGCCTCGAGGGACAAGAAGTATGAAATAAATTATCTGTAGAAGTTGGTAAAATCCATGAGTGGTACGCAAGCCTTAGGGATGATGCCAGGAGAAAGCCGCAGAAACATTCTCAGGATCCATTTTGAGGCCCTGACTGGAAACAAAGTACCTGAGGAATGGCAAGGAGGATCTTTTGAATACACATTTGGACAATTTAGCAAACAAATTATTCTCTGGTAGATGCTGCAAAACTTGACGGATATGCCATCTATGGGCAAGTGAAATGGATCAAATTCTTGAGAACTATCTATAGCACTTTATCTGTGCCTGTAAGGATGATTGGGTGCAGTTACTTCCCTGGGTGGAGTTTTCCTCCAACAACCACATTGGGGAGTCTTCTGGAGCATCTCCAGTTTTTGACATATACTCCCAGCATCCTCAAATGCTCCTTCCTATGTCTGCTACCTCTGGGGTACCAGCAGCTGAATGGCAAATTCTTCCAGATCTGGCAGCAAACTCGAGCTTTCCTTGTTAAGGCCGTGTTTCAGATGAAATCTCTTGCAGACAAGAAGAGAAGTTCTCCACCTCATTACCAACCTGGATATAAAGTCTGATTATCTTCCTGAAATATTCTACTGAAGGTGCCTTCCTATAAGATTCCCATTGGTACTTTGGGTCATTTAAAATCAACAGACAAATCAATCCGGTGATTTAGAGCCAACAGCTCCTGGTGAATCTACAGATTCAGAATTTTTTCCACATCTTGCTCCTGAAACCGGTGTTGCTGACTCTCTTCTCTAAATTCCATACTTCTATCTCTGCTTCTGTTCTTGAGGGTACCTTGGATGTATATGAAGTAAAGGACATTCTGAACTATAATAAAGTTCAGAAGAGGACCTTCTACATGGTTGATTGGAAGGGCTTTGGTCCTGAGGACAGATCTTAGGAGCCTGCTAAGAATATCTGTGCCCCTACCATTCTTTAATGGTTTCTCCATCAGTCTGGCCAAAAGAGGAAGGGGCATAAGTTCCTGTGATGTACACGTTTAGTGGATGCCATCCTACTCACTGTATTTGCCGCTCTTCTCCTCCCAGTGTCAGGCCATATTGCTGAGCTGCCTCTTGCAGCATTGCCAGCACTGCTGAATCCTCCTGTTGCTGGAGAGTCGCCACCTGGCTATAGGGAGGTGTGGCCAGACTCTGCAGGAATTTAACCTTCTGTGTCTTGCAGAGTTTTGCTTCCCTGACCTATCACCTGCCAGGAGGAGATATATTAGGCACACCTTGCCTGAACTTATGTTCTTAGCTGCAGTTCCAAGCTAGTACCCTGTCTAAGTACATTATTGTTTTATCTCTGCTACTACTTACCCAGCTTGTTAACTCATTTTGTCTGACCTCTCGGCTCCTGACCTCAACTTCATATTTTGATTCCGTGCTACCTGCTCAACCTTGGACTGTTTGACCACGTCTGTCTGTTCCCTCAGTGCTTTATATTGTGCCTGTTACCTTTCAGTCAGCTACTGCAGGTCCGGGAACTGCCACGGTGTGGCACCTGATGACTATAATAATGGCACAAACCTAACCAGAGAATCTAGTGAAGACCAGGTAGTCACTTAGTTACACTCCTCCAGAGTAAACCCTGCCAACGGCACAGTGTGTCCAGACCCACCGTCGTCTCACACTATAAGAATTGCCTATATTATTCTGTCATTTGACTTGGATCCTTTTAAACTCCCATGCACACCTTGTCTGTAAAGGCAATGCAGTAATGAAGTATGTGCCTCAAAATTATAAAAAAAAAGATCTCTCACATTTTTTGCATTCTACAAACTTATTGTCCCGATTCTGTCTATCTGTGCATCTGGAAGCAGTGAGTGACAGTTCAGCCATCCAATATAGGACAGGGGTGGGCTGGAATGTCAGTATGGTGATGGACAGCTCAGCCATTTAATTGGAGGCTGGGGCGCGCTGAGCTGTCAGTGTGTTGAGTGACAGTTCAGCTGTCCAATCAGGGCCGGGGCGTGCCGGGGCTTCCTCCATATGCCTCCTATTCAAGTGATTACCTGGCTATGCAGCTGACTCTCTGCGTCCAATTAGTGCCAGTTGTAGCTTAGCTCAAGTTTGTGCTTGCTCTGTACTCTGTTCTCCTGTATTTGATCTTTGTCGCCTGACCTTGGACCTTGCCTTTGACCCGCTACCTTCCTGGAATTCTGACCTTTGGCTATGACCTGACTATGCCTTTGCCTACCCCCTTTGTTTAAGTCGAGCCCTCTTGGTATCTGACCTCGGACCTCTTGACTACCCAGCATCATGGCTTATCCGTGGGTAGTGACTAGCGTCACATTTATATCTACAATTCAACTGAAATTCATTACTTTGAACATTCCCTTTATGCCAAATCACATGTACTGAATGATTTTTTCCTATATCAACTTACTTTGGCATGGCCCCAAGGTAAAGTAGTCATATTGTAATGCACTTTGGTTTCATTGATTCGATATATAATTATATTGTCACTTATTTAAAGCAACCCTAAAATGAGAGTCACATTTCACAAAGTATTAGCAGCTTTGTTTTTATCTCTGACATTCAATTTCTTTACAAATAATGGTAATAAACATTTATGGTAATGCAGTGGAGGTCTAACACTCACAGGAGAAACAATTAATCCACCCGTAGTCTATTAGTGACAGCTATCATAAGCCCTCATTCACATGTTCATTTTTCACATGCGTGAAATTCTATCTGAATTTTTTACAAAAAACATATGTTCAATATAATCTATGGAGCTGTTCACATGTCCGTGTTTTTTTCCAGACTATATGTCCACAAATCTATTGGATCAGTTTCCATCTGATACACAAATGTATATAGTCATATCACAGCTTAACGTCAATATACCAGAGGGATTAACTCGTTGCTTAGCTCACAGGTATCCCTCCTATTTTTATTTCTCATTTAAAAATTAACTCTTTATTAAACTTTAGTAAAAGCCTTAATGGCATCAATAATTAGCATCATACCAACACCCAAAGTAGAAAACAACCAGGGGGAGTGCCTACCCCTAAACTGGCCTACCTTAACCTACCTACCAGCGGAGGTTGGCACCCTAAACCTACGCACTGGCGCCCCCGCACCTCGACGGCTCTCCCTGCTCACCCTATTGGGCCCTATAGTGGCAGGGAGTGAGGTAGATGGTGAATAGGTAGGTGAGAAAGAGGAGAGATGTGTGTGCAGTACTTTGGATCCTTCTTTTATAAAGGCAGCTGGAAGGATTGTCGTCAGCTTGTTAGCTAAGCAAAAAATTCTGATAACATTAACAAAAGTGCTGTATTACACAACTGCCCTAAGTTAAATTGAATATTACTAATAACTATCTAAAAGATTATTCTGTCTGTAGCTTTCACTGTTGCACAAAATGTTTGTAATATGGTCAATGATGTCTTGAACCTATATATGGCGAGAGTGTACCAAATACTCTTTCACGCCCTCACAAATCTGAGCCTGAACAGTGTGTACAGAGAAATATCCTACATACTCTCCTATATCCTCTATGTGTAGAAATTCCAATATGTGGCCTCTATCAATTAGTTACACCGCAGAGTAGCAATGTAGATATATATTTATGATCTAGTAGCAAGTACCTAGTATTCTAGGCTCTATCTCTACATACAGCACACCTATAGTGTAGATGAAAAAATAGATAACTGCCACAAAAGGGTTACTACACATATAATGGCCAGACAAACATAAAAATTAAACAAAACCAAACCAAAAAACCATCACCCTTAAAACAATAAAAAGCATCATAGGTCAGATAACGACTCCCAAATCATATAGCCCATTAAGTCATGTACCAGGTTGAATTAAATTACTCGACGCGTTTCCCCTCTGCCGAGGTTCATCAGGAGAAAGATATAACCAAGGTACTTATCTCATTACTGCAAACATGAGCCCAAGGTGAATGGATTTGATGAGATAGAGTGGTGGAGACAATCCGCCATTAAGATATGATGCTGAGGAGCCCATTCGCCCCCCTCTGCCTCTTAAATAGGTACGCTACTAATTACCTCGTGTACGCTACCATATTGTGTGCAACGGCACTTCCGGTTTCTGATCTCACACCCCCTAGTGCCAGCGATGTGGTCTGGCATGCGTGCCAGCTCTGCGTGTCAAGAGGGAGTTTAGACAGAAGGCAGGTTGGCACTTTCAAATGTGGGGGTTGCTCATTCTGTGGATACATCAAGGTTGGTAAAAGTTTCTCAAATACCACGACTGGGAGGATATACCGGAACAGACACTTTGACAATTGCAAAACTAGTGGAGTTGTGTATCTATTCCAGTGCTCATGTCCTATGAGCTATGTGGGAAAAACCAAGAGGGAGCTGAGGAGACGTATTGGGGATCATATAGGAGACATCCGTCTCGCTAGAGATACCCCAATCTCCAAACATGTTAGGGTACCGTCACACAGTGCCATTTTCATCGCTACGACGGCACGATTCGTGACGCTCCAGCGTCGTATACTGCGGTCACACGTTGCAATACACGGCGCTGGAGCGATAATTTCATGACGTATACAACCTGTGTCACACGATGCAATCATGCCGCCACAGCGGGACACTAGACGACGAAAGAAAGTTTCAAACGATCTGCTACGGCGTACGATTCTCAGCGGGGATCCGGATCGCAGTAGCGTGTCAGACACAGCGATATCGTAAATGCATCGCTGGAACGTCACGAATCGTGCCGTCGTAGCGATCAAAATTGCACTGTGTGACGGTACCCTTAGAGAAGTGCATGGTGGTGATCTCGACTCCATATCATTTTCTGTGATTGAAGTGATAGTACCATCAGTGCGCCGTGGTGACTGGAATAAGAAAATCTTACAAAAAGAGTTGAGATGGATATATAGATTAGACACTACTTCCCCTATGGGGCTCAATGAACAAATACAATTTGGCTGCTTTTTATAGTTTCCCCACTTGTTCTATTTATACACCCAGGTCTCTTGTTCTTTATGTGTCTATGATAGTGACCTTTGACATCTATAGCCCAGTCCTTACATTGGTCGGAATAGGCCAAAAACTGTTTTTCATTTTCTCTTATTGCAGAGACATCTATCTAATTCCCTTTTTCCTCCTAATATGTGAGTGAGGTTAAATATGAGAATTTAGGGAGCCTATATTATGATCTTTCCGCCTACTCTCCGCCGCTAGCTATTTAAATGGTACATTAAAAGATGCCTATATTATTCAAGGGGTAACGTTTCTCCTTATGGAGAGTGACATACCAGCTGGCTTGTCAAGGTAAGGAGGCTTATTCGCCATGCAATGCTCCTCTGGGAATTTAAATATGCAAATTGCCTCTGCTGAAAAAAAGAGGACTTAACTCTATAGCGCCACCTATTGGAAGTAGCGATCCTACAAGTCACAATCAACCCTTTAACGAGTCGTGCAATATGACTTAGGATAAAAGCCAAATCAGTATCTCAATTCGCAGACACGGTGTTTCGGGCTGTTGGCCCTCGTCAGTGCGAAGCATGAGAACTGATTTGGCTAGGTGAGAGGCTCTGAAGTGGGGTCTAAGGGGTAACGTTTCTCCTTATGGAGAGTGACATACCAGCTGGCTTGTCAAGGTAAGGAGGCTTATTCGCCGTGCAATGCTCCTCTGGGAATTTAAATATGCAAATTGCCTCTGCTGAAAAAAAGAGGACTTAACTCTATAGCGCCACCTATTGGAAGTAGCGATCCTACAAGTCACAATCAACCCTTTAACGAGTCGTGCACTATGACTTAGGATAAAAGCCAAATCAGTATCTCAATTCGCAGACACGGTGTTTCGGGCTGTTGGCCCTCGTCAGTGTGAAGCATGAGCCTCTCACCTAGCCAAATCAGTTCTCATGCTTCGCACTGACGAGGGCCAACAGCCCGAAACACCGTGTCTGCGAATTGAGATACTGATTTGGCTTTTATCCTAAGTCATATTGCACATATTGGTGTGTAGCATTTGTCTTACATCGGGCTCGGGTACAACACATGACCAGAATCCTGTTCATTTTTGTATATGATTTCTTGGTGGTGGGCATATGCTCATATTGCGATTATATTATACCCACTGCATATCTATTGTTTGTGGGTGTTCTTCATCATAGGAAATAACCACACTATATATCCACCACCATTATAATTCCATCATTATGTGTGGATCCACCTCCAATCTATATTATTATAGACCCAATGAATATAGGCACTCTTGTTTGACCTGATATTTGTTTAGGGATACCCTCTTGATTAGATATCCACATATAATTGCATTATAAAAAGCATGAATTCTATATAAAAAATAAGTACGTTTTTGTAGCCAACATTGGCTGCACTGTCGCTGCACTTGTCACCTCTATCTATCATCCTAGTTGTCAATGAATATGTATGTGGAAATGTTACAGCAGCGTATGCCTCGGTGCTACATGCCTCGGCGCCCCTTGGTTACATATTATCTACGTGAACGCCTCCCATCTGGATTTCGGTTGCCGGGGGGCGGATACCCGCGTGATTGATGGGCGTGTATGTTAATGATGGGCGTTCACATAGTAACACCGCGAGAACTGATTCGCATACTTACCGGAAACTCCCTCTTGACACGCAGAGCTGGCACGCATGCCAGACCACATCGCTGGCACTAGGGGGCGTGAGATCAGAAACCGGAAGTGCCGTTGCACACAATATGGTAGCGTACACGAGGTAATTAGTAGCGTACCTATTTAAGAGGCAGAGGGGGGCGAATGGGCTCCTCAGCATCATATCTTAATGGCGGATTGTCTCCACCACTCTATCTCATCAAATCCATTCACCTTGGGCTCATGTTTGCAGTAATGAGATAAGTACCTTGGTTATATCTTTCTCCTGATGAACCTCGGCAGAGGGGAAACGCGTCGAGTAATTTAATTCAACCTGGTACATGACTTAATGGGCTATATGATTTGGGAGTCGTTATCTGACCTATGATGCTTTTTATTGTTTTAAGGGTGATGGTTTTTTGGTTTGGTTTTGTTTAATTTTTATGTTTGTCTGGCCATTATATGTGTAGTAACCCTTTTGTGGCAGTTATCTATTTTTTCATCTACACTATAGGTGTGCTGTATGTAGAGATAGAGCCTAGAATACTAGGTACTTGCTACTAGATCATAAATGTATATCTACATTGCTACTCTGCGGTTTAACTAATTGATAGAGGCCACATATTGGAGTTTCTACACACAGAGGATATAGGAGAGTATGTAGGATATTTCTCTGTACACACTGTTCAGGCTCAGATTTGTGAGGGCGTGAAAGAGTATTTGGTACACTCTCGCCATATATAGGTTCAAGACATCATTGACCATATTACAAACATTTTGTGCAACAGTGAAAGCTACAGATAGAATAATCTTTTAGATAGTTATTAGTAATATTCAATTTAACTTAGGGCAGTTGTGTAATACAGCACTTTTGTTAATGTTATCAGAATATTTTGCTTAGCTAACAAGCTGACGACAATCCTTCCAGCTGCCTTTATAAAAGAAGGATCCAAAGTACTGCACACACATCTCTCCTCTTTCTCACCTACCTATTCACCATCTACCTCACTCCCTGCCACTATAGGGCCCAATAGGGTGAGCAGGGAGAGCCGTCGAGGAGCGGGGGCACCAGTGCGCAGGTTTAGGGGGCCAACCTCCACTGGTAGGTAGGTTGAGGTAGGCCAGTTTAGGGGTAGGCACTCCCCCTGGTTGTTTTCTACTTTGGGTGTTGGTATGATGCTAATTATTGATGCCATTAAGGCTTTTACTAAAGTTTAATAAAGACTGATACACAAATGCCAGCGGGAAATTGATGAAAAAGCTGTTGGGTGAAATAAATGGAAACAAGCCCTAGGAAAGAGTATGGGGAACTTATAATTATGTGTCTTTTATGCAACTGAGATTTCACCCCCTGCCTCCTTCCAACACCGCAAGTCCCCAAAAGATTGACTTTGTGCTTTGACTGTCAGTGATCAGGATGGTGGAGGGTGGCAGGTGATGGAGAAAGGTGGTGAGAGTCAAAAATGCAGTGGACTCAAAACTTTGAATCCATTGTATTCTTTGTTGAATGCTCAATATTTTGTTCATAACCAATTGGTAGAATAGCCCAGTGGACCTGCCATTATAATTTTATTCTACTTTATTCTACACCTTCAAATGATGATATCTCAGCATTGAGGTAAAGTACCGTTCACATTAAGGTGCTTTTATAATATCCTTCTGGTGGATTTCCATCAACCAAAGCATAAGTAACTATTGTCTACCTAAGCATTTTAGCTTTCACAATCCTTTAACATAGTAGATATTACAACAAAGAAAGAAGGGAGCGGAAATAAATCAAATTGTGTTTCATGATACAAAAAAAAAGCAAATATCAATCTAACCCATTCCTTGGTTTGGGGTTATAATAGGCTTTAATACTTTTTTGGACCATCTGTAACCTCAGCGCCATAGAAAATACTTGCAGGGAAAAACTAATACAATCATTTTTAATATATTGCAGTTCAAAATACTACTAGGTCCTCATGCACACAGCATTATTAGGAATCACTATTGTGTGGATGCATAATACAGAGCTCATAGACAGCTACTGTATGGGATTATACCCTACCTCTTTATCCCAAGAGTCTTCAGTCTTGGTATGAAATCTATGATAGCAAAAAGATGGCATTATCATTAGGATAGAGATGCAGCTACAAAAACTTCAGCAACCAGAAAATCATCTGATTTCTTGCTATATCTTTTTTAAAAAAAATGTGATTGAGTAAAGTATCAGATAATTAAAGGGAACCTGTCATGTCCCAAATACTAATAACATGCAGATATGGAGTTAATTTGCAGGTTTATGCCCACTTCACATGTCCGTGTTTCCAGTATGTATGGTATCCGTTTTATTTTCACAGATCCCACACGTACCTGTGACACCCCTGGAAGCCAGTAGTCACAGTGGTATTGCCCTTCCTCACAGGGAGGGTGATGCCATGCCTGGAAGCGACAAGGATCCCTTTAACTTGGAAACACTAACATGCAACACTTTTCTGACTCCAGGCCAGAAGGGGGAGCTCTAGATCCAGATTCAGGGTAGCTTCTCTATATATATTCTGGCTGGAGGAAGAGTTAGAGGAGATTGTAGGAGACAGTGAAGGGAGAAGGAGCACAGGATTAGAGAGATACTGGGAGTGGAGCTGCAAGTGAGCTCACCCCCAGGATTGAGTGCAGAAACCAGAGGCCAGAAGTCCGAGGTTGTGCGGGAACTGTATGCCCCACAGCAGAAACCGGCGGGCAGGAGATTCCAAGTCCCCGGCTACAATTACACCCGAAGGCACAGCAGCAAATAGAGCCCGGAGTCACCACGAGAGAGGGACACCTGTAAAAAGGCTCGAGTTGCCTGTCATGCGCGTAGTGTCCACCTAAAAGGACAGATTGAGAGAGAACCTTATGTGAAGCCTCAGGCAGCAAGGGACTGAGAATACAGCGCAGAAAGGAAGGCTTCCAACCCCACCTGGTTAGGGGGATTCCAAATCACTTCCAGGCTGCCCGGGTTCCAAAGACCACCTGTAACCTGTACCTGAACTGCACCAGTAAAAGGTAAAGAGACTGCAACTCTGTGTTGTCCAATTCCTTCTTGCACTTCACCATCTAACATCCCTTACCAACTACACTGGGAGCTCTGGGGACCAAGCTCTACCTGTGGGGAGCTATACCAACTCTGCTGCAATCGTGATGCCCCAGGGTCCTGGTTGTCACAGTGACATTGCTTTCCTCATGGGGAGAGTGATGTCACGCTTGAAGGCAAGAAAGGATAACTTTCACCAGGTAAACACAAACATGCAACATGTTCACACTCCAGGCCACAAGGTGGAGCTTTTGATCCTATGCCTAGGTGAGTCCCCTATATATATTGTGGTTTGGAGGGAAAGTTAGTCAGATAGTGCCGAACAGCAGACTGGAGCAGTCTGAGGCAGGAAGAACGTATGAGGAGCCGTGCAGCCACGAGAAAGTGCTGCAGCTCCTGGACAGAGATAATACCAAAAGCAGAACAGAATGCAGTGAGCATGTAGGAGAGCAAAGTGCAGGAGAGTGATGTCAGGGGAGACCAGCTGCAAATGGGCTGCCTCCCTCTGAGGCTCAGATAACCGGTAGCCGGAACACCGAGGTTGTAAGGGACTCTAAGACTTACAGCAGAGACCGGAAGAACAGCTGAACTGCAAGTTACCTGTCTGCCTCAATACCCAGGAGGCAGAGTGACGCATAGAGCCTGGGTCATGATAGAGATCCTGTAAAAATGCTTGAGTCACCTGTCATAAGGGTTTGTGTCCTATCCTATATAGGCGACAGAGAGAAGAACTGTGAGGACCATAGGCAGTAAGGGACTACAACACCACCGCGCTAGAAGAAGGCTTTTAACTCCACCTGGAAAAGGGGACTCCCAACTTGCCTCCAAGCCGGCCGGACTCTGCCTATCCTGTGATCTGGTACCCTGGACTGTGGCTACCTGAAGTCTTCAGTAAACCAGGTAAAGAAACTGCACCCCTGTGTCCTCATTCTTTACTGTGCCATTCACCATCTTCCATCTACAGACCGGTAGCCCTGGGGATATACTTCACCTGTGGAAAGTTATACCATCTAGCTGCCATAACATCACCCCAGAGGACCCCTTAAAGCAGCGTCGGTCCCCACAGACCGAATACCACAGGTGGCGTCACAAACATAAACTTTATTCAATTTCCCTTTTACATGGACGCCCAGGGCCACGGACCAGGTCGCCACGTGACAAACCCCTGTGAACACCGGACCCGGTACCGGGTACCCCACGGCCCTGGCGGGCGACTCACAATACCATCATCCCCAGTGGACCCCTTTAAGCAGCGTCGCCATCCCTGGCCGGGTACCACAGGTGGTGTCACAAACACTACATTAGACTTTATTTCCCCTTCCATTCTTCCCCTTTTATTAGACACCCAGGGCCATGGACCGGGTCACTGCCGCTGTGACACTTCCCCTTTAAGAACTGTGCTGACCTGGTACCAAGTTCCCCACGGTCCCACACTCCATTTTGGCGTCACGAACAGGATGGACTGACCAAACAAACTGGGTCCTGTGTGCCAGAGACTGAATTGAACTGTTAATTTGCCACCATTGTGGTCCCACACGGTGCACGGGGGTCATGTCATCGTGGTCGGCACCAGGGCAAGGGCGCGAAAGTCATGGCTGCCTACTTTAAGTACTTCTGCACTCTAAGGGTACCGTCACACAGTGGCATTTTCATCGCTACGACGGTACGATCCGTGACGTTCTAGCGATATCGTTACGATCTCGCAGTGTCTGACACTCAGCAGCGATCAGGGACCCTGCTGAGAATCGTACGTCGTAGCAGATCGTTTGGAACTTTCTTTCATCGCTGGATCTCCCGCTGTCATCGCTGGATCGTTGTGTGTGACAGCGATCCAGCGATGCATTCGCTGGTAACCAGGGTAAACATCGGGTTACTAAGCGCAGGGCCGCGCTTAGTAACCCGATGTTTACCGTGGTTACCAGCGTAAAAGTAAAAAAAAACAAACCGTACATACTTACCATCTGATGTCCGTCAGGTCCCTTGCCGTCCGCTTCCCGCTCTGACTGTCTGCCGGCCGGAAAGTGAGAGCACAGCACAGCAGTGACGTCACCGCTGCGCTCTGCTCTCACTGTACGGCGGCACTCAGTCAGAGAGGGAAGCAGACGGCAAGGGACCTGACGGACACCGGAATGTAAGTATGTACGTTTTGTTTTTTTTTTACTTTTACGCTGGTAACCACGGTAAACATCGGGTTACTAAGCGCGGCCCTGCGCTTAGTAACCCGATGTTTACCCTGGTTACCAGCGAACCTCGGCATCGTTGGTCGCTGGAGAGCGGTCTGTGTGACAGCTCCCCAGCGACCACACAACGACTTACCAACGATCACGGCCAGGTCGTATCGCAGGTCGTGATCGTTGGTAAATCGTATAGTGAGACGGTACCCTTAGAATATGCCAGTCAGCAAGTGAGATCCGCCTCCTGATCCTGGATGGTGGGAGAAAGAAGAAGCTCCGCCCATAAAGGAGAGAGACCTGGGAACAGGAAAGAACCTGGACTACAAGATGGTGAGTGGCAAAGACCCGGAGCGTGGGGTGGAATCCAACATTAGACTTTATTTCCCCTTCCATTCATCCCCTTTTATTGGACACCCAGGGCCACGGACCGGGTAACTGCCGCTGTGACACTTCCCCTTTAAGAACTGTGCCATCATGGTACCGAGTAACCCATGGTCCTAGCGAGCGCTCCATACCCATTATAACCTATGGTGCTATACACATGTCCGTGTTTTTATACAGATCGTGTGTCAGTGCAAAAGACACGGAGACATGTCCGTTTTTTCTGGCAGCTCGAATGACAAGGGCCAAAACAAGTCTCTAGGTCCATGAAAAACAGCTATTGCACATGGCAGCCATCCGTGTGCTGTCCGTGTTTAACATAGCAAAGTATAGGGGAAGCTTTATAACTTATTCTTTCTTTTTCCATATTGTTAAAACACCGATGACACCCTGTTGATAAAAACGTACACATGGATGACACACTAATGACACACTGATGGTAAAAACAGACACATGGATGACACACTGATGGTAAGAATGGACACATGGATGACACACTGATGACACACTGATGGAAAACACTGACACCGGTACCAGTTTTTCAAGTATGTGTTTTATACGGCTGTGTGAAGGAGGCCTAGAGCTGTGCGGCTAAGCCCGGAGCCCGGAGAAAATGAACTTTATTCCTCGCGGCAGCCTCTAGCTTTTAGCCATATAGTGATGCTGGCGTGGTTTGAGTCATCGCTCAGAATACAGTGAGTAGTCCCAGTAAGCATTTTCCAGCTCTTTGGCCGACTGACATCCCTGCAGTGCAATAGTGTCGAGTTGGCTGTCAGTCAGTGTGTCAGGTCGTGCTTGCAGCGGGCACTCAGTGTATACTGAGCGTCCAATGAAGCCACGCTGTCTGTGCCTCTATGGTTGAAAACCAGAGATTGCTAGGAGGAATAAAGTTCATCTTTGGGTGAATAAGGGCTTGTTCACACTAACATATAGCATCTGATTATTCTCTCATGCGAGAGAATCGGCTGCTATATGCAAATGACTCTCGACTCAAACTCTGCGGCGCGCGTGATCCGAGTGTCATTTAACTACATGCGAGAATCGGATCACAAGTGCGGAGAAGATGGAGAACTTAATTTCTCCATCTGTTGTATTCTGTTTGTTGGCATATAATGGACTGCACCAGGATGACATCCGAGTGCAGTCCAATGTTTTGCACGCACCCATAGACATATCTGATAAACGCTGCTAATCGCAGCGTGCAGTGATTTTTTTCTCATGCCAACTCGACATGAGAAAATAAGTGCTAGTCAGTACTGCTCCATATAATAACATTGGAGCGCGTTCTATCTGATGAAACATCAGATTGCCTCTGCCGAGTTATACGCTGACTAGTCTCCTATATCTGCAGGTTAATAGCATTCAGGGACATTACAGGTTCCCTTTAAGAAAAAGGAAATTGATCCCCTTTCTAGCTATTGTGTAGATCTTTTCCCACACTCTGTTCACACCCTGAGTTTACATCTGTTTATATTGTAAGTCTATAATGCATTATATGTGCTGATTGAGCTTGATAAAGAACAGATATCCCTTTCCTAAGCATCTACTAATACCATTTTTGGCGCACAGTATTCCTATGACTGTGCCAACTGTGAAGTGGTTGATGAAACATAAGACTGTATGTTATAAGCTTCTTATGGATTTACTAATAATTTTATAGAGCTATTGCTATAAAAAATCCTTCTGCTTGACTTTTGTAAAACAACATTTTCTGTATCCATGTCTACTGAGCGGAAGGGTTTATTATGGAGTAATGCTAGTGCTGAGACTCACAGTCCCAGCTAATTAGACATGGGTATCACACACTTTCCTGGTGCAACATATCATCCAACTGAATGAAGAAACTTAGAGAGTGCATCATCAGAAAATGACCTATTGTCTAAATCAGGTCTTTCTAATATAAGTACTTTTTAAAAAATGTTGACAATAGTTTATTTTTTATGTTACGATCTTGTTCCCTGGATCCCTTACCGACATAGGACGTACTGATACGTCCTATGTTGTCTTCCTGACTTTGATGCGTGCTCGTACGACATCCCCCCTGCTTCCTGGCTGATGATGGCTGAAACCAGAAACTCAATTTGCAGCCACATGTTTTGGGGTATTTGCCCTTCCTCAGTGCAATGCAGGTGATCTGATTTGGCAAGGTGAGATGCCTGTGGTCTGGGGTCTAAGGAGGAACAATTCAACAATTCTCCTTGAAGAAAGTAAATCGTCATAAGGAAATTTACAGACCTTGCAATACTCCTCTGGTAATTTAAATATGCAAAAATCCTCTTCAGATAGGAAGAGGACTTTAAATATAGCTTCACCTATTGGATGTAGTAGTCCTAAAAGTCAATACTGACCCTTTAACGAGCGTTGCCACAAGACTTAAGGTACCGTCACATTAAGCGACGCTGCAGCGATAGCGACAGCGATGCCGATCGCTGCAGCGTCGCTGTTTGGTCGCTGGAGAGCTGTCACACAGACCGCTCTCCAGCGACCAACGATGCCGAGGTCCCCGGGTAACCAGGGTAAGCATCGGGTTGCTAAGCGCAGGGCCGCGCTTAGTAACCCGATGTTTACCCTGGTTACCAGCGTAAAAGTTAAAAAAACAAACAGCACATACTCACCAGCGCGTCCCCCAGCCTCTGCTTCCTGACACTGACTGAGCTCCGGCCCTAACAGCACAGCGGTGACGTCACCGCTGTGCTTTCACTTTCAGTTTAGGGCCGGCGCTCAGTCAGTGTCAGGAAGCAGAGGCTGGGGGACGCGCTGGTGAGTATGTGCTGTTTGTTTTTTTAACTTTTACGCTGGTAACCAGGGTAAACATCGGGTTACTAAGCGCGGCCCTGCGCTTAGTAACCCGATGTTTACCCTGGTTACCAGTGTAAAATATCGCTGGTATCCTTGCTTTTGCTGTCAAACACGGCGATACACGGCGACCTAGCGACCAAATAATGTGCAGACCTTCTAGCAGCGACCAGCAATTTCACAGCGGGATCCAGATCGCTGCTGCGTGTCAAATACAGCGATATCGCTATCCAGGTCGCTGCAACGTCACGGATCGCTGGCGATATCGCCTAGTGTGACGGTACCTTTAGGATAAGAAGCTAGACTAGAAGCTCCGTTTGCAGTCTCATGTTTCGGGGGGTTTTCCCCTCCTTAGTGCAAAGCATAAGATCTGATTTGGCTTGGTGAGAGGCCAATGACTTGGTGTCTAAGGGGGAATGTTTCTACCTGTGGAGAGTGCAAAGCTGGCTTAAGGAGACTTATAGGCCACGCAATGCTCCTCTGGGAATGTAAATCTGCAAATAGCCTCTCCAGAGAGGAAGAGGACATTAAATGGCAGTTGATTCTACCTAGATAGGAGGAGGAGCTCTGTCTTTAGCTCCTCCCTTCTTCCGTCTACATAGAATTGTAATAACTGCCATCTCCTATCTCATTAATGGGAAAGTCCGTCTTCACGGAATAATACAGATTTTACCTCAGAATTGAGAATTTTGATAATAACTGATCAATTCTCTCCAAGAAAGAAGCAAATCTCTCTGATAAGATATATTACAAAGTTTCTAATTTTCATGTGTTCTATTGATTTATGAAATAAAAATTAAAACTACAGTTACTCTTTAAGTGTTTGCAACAAACTCTGTGTCTAAGATGTTTCCTATCCGGGTCCATCATCCTTGCCATCCCCCTCCTCGTTATATTACAGATACACATTAAAAGGACAAGGCCGTGTCTAAGCTACACGAGAGGTCTTCCGGGGACATCAACTTTGACCTTTTCCCATAGACATTACTGATCAATTTCGAAAATTAAATTTGTCATACCAGCAAAAGCAAATTGCAGGAATCTATCTGCTATCTCTTCCTCATCCACGCTGCCTTTTTAACAACAACTACCATTTTACTCATTGTTATTCCTTGAAACCGCTCGCTACCAACATAGCCAATAAAGAATCTGCTTAAAAGCCAAAAAACGAGATGGAATTAGAGACTTTAATTTGGTTAAATGTAATTTTAGGAATTGCTAATTACAATAAAAATCTGCAAGGCAATTATCTGTATTGGATTTGGCGCTATTTTTATGGGTTTTGGACTGTTCTGTGAATTGTGAGGCCCTGCAGTCATTATTTGTCTATGAAGTAAAAGTAGATTGTAGCGCTCTGTAATTTGTAAGTCCCTAATTTGTCGCTGATTTTTCTCCCTCTGGCTCTGCAGGCATCTCTTTGAATCCTACTTTTTCCCAGCAGGACAGGAATGCCACTTACTCATCACTAAGGAATTTTAAATGCCTTACCCTGCTGCCTATCCCTTCCTGTGATGACAAAGCTTTCTTAAGCTCCAATCTCTTTCGGAGTCAAATTAACTCTCTTGCAATTCAATGACTTCCTTATTGAACCCATCTATCTATAGGATTGCGACTGTGTAATATTTTGCCAGGCTTGTGACATGCTAGCGCATTGATGACATGACATGTATCAGATGCAGACTTATTATGTATGGCTTTGTTTTATCTCTATTAACAAGTTATAACTATAGCAAAGCAATATCATAAATTATAGATTCTTAGAATCAGCATGAAAAGCTTTCATCTCCGAGAAGGAACAAGAAAAAAAAAAGAAAGCAAAAACTAGCTTCGCAGTTTGCTGTTATCATTCTGTAAAGAGCAATACAATATTTGGATGGTTTGTTCTATAGGGAAAATGCGTTAACTCAGCTGTGCAACAAAAATAACACAAAAGAACATAGTTTCCTATAGTAACTACTAGTCAGACTACAATTGTTCTTTTTATGACTTTAAAGGGAGTCTGTCCGATGCTTTATGGCTGCTAAACTAATAACAGCATAGATATGGGACTAATAAACATGCACACATACACTACATGAAAAATAATATTGGGTCACGCATCTAAATCATTTAATTCAGATTTTTTTTATTCAGTCCCTTTGCCACAGGTGTAACCATGCAGTCTACCTTTACTAACATTTGGGTAAATCTGAAGAACTCTGTTAATTTGAGTGTGACATCATAATAGTACACTACCATTGTATCAAGTCACTTTGTGGCAAGGATTTCCATGGCGGAAAAGCTGTACGCAAATCTGACAGCACCATGCATAATACCAAGCATTGGAAAGAATGGGGTAAAGTCATCACCGCGAGACTCTGGAGCAGTGGAAATGGGTTCTGTGGATTTGGTATTCTGATGGATAAGTCTGGATTTTGGCAAAACGCAGAAGAACCCTTACTTGCCTAACTGCATTGTGCCAGCTGTAAAGTTTTGCAGGCGGAAAGATAAGGCTATTATTTTTTTTATTCAGAGGTTGGTCTAGGCCCCTTAAGGTACCGTTACACTAAATGACTTACCAACGATCACGACCAGCGATACGACCTGGCCGTGATCGTTGGTAAGTCGTTGTGTGGTCGCTGGGGAGCTGTCACACAGACAGCTCTCTCCAGCGACCAACGATCAGGGGAACGACTTCGGCATCATTGAAACTGTCTTCAACGATGCCGAAGTCCCCCTGCAGCACCCGGGTAACCAGGGTAAACATCGGGTTACTAAGTGCAGGGCCACGCTTAGTAACCCGATATTTACCCTGGTTACCATTGTAAAAGTTAAAAAAAAAAAAAAACACTACATACTCACATTCCGATGTCTGTCACGTCCCCCGCCGTCAGCTTCCCGCACTGACTGTGTCAGCGCCAGCCGTAAAGCAGAGCACAGCGGTGACGTTTAACTTTTACATTGGTAACCAGGGTAAATATCGGGTTACTAAGCGCGGCCCTGCGCTTAGTAACTCGATGTTTACCCTGGTTACAAGTGAACACATCGCTGGATTGGCGTCACACACGCCGATCCAGCGATGACAGCGGGTGATCAGCGACCAAAAAAAGGTCCTGATCATTCCCTATGACCAACGATCTCCCAGCAGGGGCCTGATCGTTGGTCACTGTCACACATAACGAGATCGTTAGCGGGATCGTTGCTACGTCACAAAAAAGCGTGATGTTGCAACGATATCGTTAACGAAATCGTTATGTGTGAAGGTACCTTTAGAGTTCTATGTGAGCAGATAATCGTTTAAATGATTAATGATGCAATCGTAACTCATGACTAGTAATCATTGCCGGAAAAGTGTTTTTATGCAAGACAAGAGTCATAAATGAAATGGTTGAATAGTGATCGCTACATCGTAACTTCGAACATCGCACACTGTGTTTACACAGACAGTGAGACAGATGCCTATTTAGGACTTGAAAGGATAAACTAAGCCCAAGTGAAGCCAACGGCATAGTGACCCACAACTCTGTTGCAACATGACTGTGCTCCAGTGTGCAAAGCAAGGTCCATAATGCCACAGTTGGGTGAGTTAGTGTGGATAAAATTGACTGCACGGACATAGTCCTGACCAGAACCTCATCCAATACCTTTGAGATAAACTATAACAAAGATTCCAAGCTAGGCCTTCACATCCAACATCAATGGCTGACATCACAAATGTTCCATTGGATGTTGGATAAAAATTTCCACAGACACATCTACAATCTTGTGAAATCCATGCCAGACAAGTGGAAGCTGTTTCATTGTTACGGGTGTTGCATAGTTTGGTTGCAGAAGAAACTTGTGAGAGTAGATTATATGGGGTAATTCAACTTTTATCTTCACAGAACATGAGGTACGTGCATCAGCTTCTTAATACAGCATAGCAGGAAGTCTGAAGGACCTTTTACCAGAGGGAAAGTGAAACTAAAGTCCAACAGGTATACGCATTACATTCAACTAAGCATATAACAGTAACAATATCACCATCTACTGTCAGAAAAGTGTAAACTCCTCCTGCACACAAATAAGTCTGTATCTGTTGCATATCTGCTAACAAAGAGTGGACAAACTGAGGCCAATCCCTAGTCCAGCTAGTAGCCCAGCCTTTCTCAGTAAACCTTCCTCAATATCTTTTCTTTTCCTCAAATCATATCTAACAATTTGTTGGATAGTAAACAGATTCTAAAGTACAAGCAATAGTAGTAATTATGGATTTGTATGACACCTATCAAACTATTAAGAATGCTTTTAAAATAATAAAATGAGTTGTACTTGCTTACTGTAACCCCCATCGATTCAACTCGTGCAGTCTGAACCTGGACAGGAAATGATGACATCCTACTCTAGACACACAAGCGCTCCAGTCAATCACAGGCCTCAGTGGTCAGGTGAACAAATAATGGAACACTATCGTTTTCTGTTCCAGCGTAGACCAGTGGAAAGGCCAGAACTGCATTTGTAATGGTTACAACCATTTTGGTGCCCTAGGCAGAGAAAGCCAATGGCACGCCTCCACCGCCCCAAAGCAAAAGAATGGTTCAGACTTCAGAGTCTAAGGTACAGGACCCTTAACATAACCCCCCCTCCGATTGGTTAGATTACAAGCTCTGATGAAAAATTCCACTAGAATTGCTACCTTTGTTACCAAAAAATACCAACAAAAGTAAAAAAGTGGTGTACTTTAGAGGTGTGACGTAACAGGGAGTTCGATTTCAATGTTAGGTATACAATTATTCATTGTTTGTATTAACACAATATAAGGGACAAATAGCATTATTCATCTCTGATGTCCTATAGTTTAAATGTCAGACCCAGGGATAGTCATGGAAACTCATACAGCTTATCTATAATGGGGCTTTTTGGTTTCAATTACATTGTCTAGCATTTGGCAGATATGCTAATGAAAGTAAATAGATTCCCACCATAAATAAAGGGATATGTATATTGGTTTTTGCATCTGTCATGCGATAAATACAGCTTGCACAAAACTGATGGTGGTTCTGGTGATGTATTCATGTACTGATGGTTGTTCTGGTGACGTATTCCAGTTCTGGTGACATATTCATGTAGAGATGGTTGTTATGATGCTGTATTTATTTATAAATTTTACTCACTTATTTAGCACCATTAATTCCACAGCACTTTATTCATGTACAGTACTTCCAATGCCTCTAGTGATGATGCTGATATATTCATTAACAGAACCATTATCAGTATATGAATACGAAATCAAAATCATGAACAGTTCATAAACAGAACACCAGCGCCATCAATAATACATGCATAAAAATATCTGTTCATACTGTACCCTAAATAAGCATCTTATGGTATATGGGCTCTACACTGTCTGCTTTAATAAGCTATAGCCACCACACTGTCCACCTTAATGAGCTATAACCACCACACTGTCTGCCATTATCAGCTATGAACACCACACTGTCCGTCTTTATGAACCATGGCCTGTACCACGGCATTCTCCTCTTTAGTTTTCCCCTACACTCTCGATATCTCCACACTGTCCTCCACCATACTAACCACTTTCCATGTAGTGCCGCCATTTCATGCAGTACCCTCTCTATATCCATTCTGTGCACCTTCTTCACACTATGCCCTCATATTGCCCACCATGTTGCCCTCTCCAAACTGTGCCCCCTCCTCACACTGTCCCTCTGTGTAGTATAATGATCACCGCAGTTACTCATACAATATGATATCCACAACAGCCCCTCATTACATAGTATGGTCATCACCACAAACCCAATATACACTATGATGTCCACTACAGCCCCCCATATATAGTATGATGGTCCATACAGTGTTATAATTACATCAGTCCCCCATACAGTATAATGGCCCACTCTCAGCACCCCACACATTATGATATCCACCACAGCCCTCTATCCAGTATAGTCACCACAACCCCCAGTGTAATGTCCCCCACAGCGCTATATATAGTATGATCACTTCAGTCCCTCGTATACTATGATGTCCCCCACAGTCTGTCATGTGATGTACCCCACAGCCTATTATTTGAAGCCCCCACAGTCGCTCATTTTATGTCCCCCACAACCACAATTTAGAGGCTAAATAATATAAGAATAAAAAAATGGGTTATATTCACCAAATCTAGGCTCCCTGTCCACCACAGCTGCAGTGTTCTCTTCAATATGTTGAATAGCAGTGGGCTCTGGACAGCATGATGCAATGATGTCATCACGCCGTCTGATATATCCTGCATGCTCCTGTTCCAAGTTGTGCTCACATCGATTGTATTCACGTCTTGCAGACTTGGATACAATTTAGTTGAGGGAGGATGCGACGACTGGGGCGCAGACAGTGAGCGTGTTAAGCGGTGTCAGTGACTCACTGACACTGAGTACCTCGGCCCTCAACATGTTGAATGCCTGCGGCTGGAGGAAGGTGCCATGTGGCCTCAGGCATTCTCCAACATCATTTTATATTTCAAAGTGTGCCCCCCTTGGGGAGAGAAGAGGTAACACTCAAGGTGGATGCCTATCCTGCCTACCCTTTGTCCTAGCCTTGGTAACAACAAATGAGTATGTCTTATTTTATAGTTCTCTGAAATTTGTAGGACTCTTGTAGACTTCGTAAAACCCTTTAAATGGATAAAGTAAGATAAATATACACAAAGTAAAACACTGTTGAAGATAGGTTGTTTGTTAGAAGGCGAGCTAATGCCTTTTTAATCATCTGTTGGACGAGCAACTATCTTGAAGCATATTTCATTCATTTTTTATTGTTTTTACATATTTTTTTGTTAGCTTTTGCTCTCTGCAATGCATAAAAATGTTAATCCATAGTTGAACTTTTATTTTGTTGTAAATCATCTTGAAATATGTTAAAAGGGTTGTCTCAGAACAATAACCCTTGTCCTTTAAGAACATGCAGATAAGATTAAGGGGGCCACCAGCTTAATTCCCCCCTATAAAGTAAAAATGGAAAGATGCTCTTCAAAGCAGATCTGTCACCAGATTACACAATACAAACTGCACATATTGTCATATTGATTCCTTAGGCATGATGAATCTGGTAAATTTACTTTGAAAATTCATGTAATAAATGTCAGAATGGCTATATAATCTTGATATCAAAATTGTATATGCCCAGTGAAAGGGCTCATGAATCTAATGTATTCAGTCTTCACCTCTCCAGCCTCAATGAAAGCTGCAACTTGTACTAAGCAGCAGCAAGGAGGAGGGACACTGAGGATCTGTCGTTTAGGCTAAGTAGATTAAGTTTAGACTAGTGTTGAGCATTCCGATACCGCAAGTATCGGGTATCGGCCGATACTTGCGGTATCGGAATTCCGATACCGGGATTCCGATACTTGCCGCGTATCGGATACCGGAATCGGAAGTTCCAAGATTCAAAATGCAGAAATTCAGCCAATGAGAATGATTCCAAGTGTGGGCACATCCTGTTTAGCATGGAGGGCGTGAAAGTACTGGCAAGGCTGTGATTGGCTGCTGAAATGATGTCATGCTGCAGTTTAAAAGTCGCTGGCGCCATTTTGCGATCACTCTGCTGTGAATTCAGTTAGTGACAGGACGCTGTTTGCTGACTGAGGGACAGTTTAGAGATAGCGATTTGCTTCTTTGTGCTTTCCAAAGGCTAATTTAGCAACCGCTGTGTTCACCTACTATTCACCTTGCTTTTGCCTTGTAGCGCTGTTTTCACAGCGATCTGCAAGGTCTGTGTGTGTGTGTGTGTGAGTGCAGCCCACTCTCTAGTCTGAGTGCAGCCACATAGGCCATCCATAGCTGGTTGTATTCAGTTCAGGGAGGGTGGTTCATTGCCTCATACTGTTCTTTTTTTTTTTCCAAGTAGTGTAGTCTGCTGCTAATTTATTCAAAAAAATCCTATTAGTGTCTTTCCACCCGTCTCCAGCTAATTTGTGGAAAAACACTACATAGGATAAAGTAGAGGAGGGTTTTTGGGCCTTGCAGCGCCGTTTACGGCTGTCTGCACGGTCTCCGTGTGACTGCAGCTCGCCCTGTAGTCTGTGAGCAGCCATAGCCTGGTTGTCTCCAGCTCAGGGTTGTTCACTGCGTCATACCGCCAAATCAATTTTCTTTTTTTTTCAAGTAGTGTAGGTTGCTGCTAATTTATTTAAAAAAATCCTATTAGTGTCTTTCCACCCGTCTCCAGCTAACTTGTGGAAAAACACTACATAGGATAACGTAGAGGAGGGTTTTTGGGCCTTGCAGCGCCGTTTACGTCTGTCTGCACGGTCTCCGTGTGACTGCAGCTCTATCTGTTGTCAGTTCAGCCCCCCAAAAAGAAATAAATAATAAAGTTCACCAAACACACCAGTTACACCACTTTACATTTGTGTAGGCCACATTAGCTCATATTAAAGTCTAGTCCACACTTTAGAAAATTAGTGTTTCTTATACCTGTTAGGAGGAGTTGCTCAGGAATAAGCACACAAATCCGTTAGTACTTTTCTGCTTATCTTTATCAGTCAACCAAGATGAAGAAGGCAGTGAGTAAGGCACGTGGGCGTGGGCGTGGGCGCGGAGCAGGGAGGGGACGTGGGGATTCTGTGCCTGCTGCGGGCACCGGTGACTCATCAGCACCCACTTTCACCAGGCAACAGTCGTTCATGCGCAGCTTTGTGTCAGAGCGCCGTACACCGCTGCTGCGTCAAGACCAAATTGAAGCTGTTGTCGGATGGATGGCAGCTAATGCATCAACTTCCATTAGTGCCACATCCTCTCAGACACAGAGCACTGGAGAGCAGCCATCTGTCTCTTCACCACCTGCCAAATTGCCCAGGCAGACAGAGAGCCCAGGACAGGAGCCGTCTCTACTTCTGTTCTCTGAATCTCTTGGCTTGGAAACAGGGGGCCAGCCAAGCAGCATTGGAGAAATGGAAGAAGAGGCAGGGTGCAGTGATGCCCAACAGCTTTTTCTGTCTTCCTCTGAAGAGGCGGGTGGGCCAGTGGCTCCGGTCACCACATCGCAGGCCGCATCAGCTGATGATGACACTCAGGTGGCACTTACTGGTGCGTGCTCTGCTGCTGAGACTACCCAGGAGGAGCAGTTGGGGGCAGAGGGTAGTGTAGATGATGAGGTCCTCGACCCATCTTGGCGTGAGGGACAGGAAGGTGGTGGGAGCAGCTCTGAGGAAGAGATTCCCCGTACGGCCCAAAGAGGGAGAGGGAGGGGGAAGACTGCGGATCCTGCAGCCTCCGCTTTGGCACCCGTTAGGAGCATGTCTCTTCCAAAAGCCAAAAAGGGCGCTCCCAAGACTTGCAGTGCCTGGTCCTTTTTTGACACAGTTGCAGATGACATTTGCTATGTCAGATGCAACGTGTGTCATCAAAAAGTCAAAAGAGGTCGAAATGTCAGCAACCTCAATACCTCCAACATGTGGAAACATGTGCGCAACAGGCACCCGGCGGAGTTAGAAAAACACACTGAAGAGGTAGGCCAACCAACAGCGGCAGCTACCACCTCTTCAGCTCGTGTTGCCTCTTCCTCTAGCTCACATGCAGCTGGTTCGGCTTCCTCCCAGGATCGCCGTGGAAGAACCTCTGGCCCTGTTGTCCAGAGACCCGCTGTAATTCCACCCGCAGCGCCACTTTCCCAGTCATCCACACACTCCCAGCCCAGTCTACAGCCATCGGTAGTACAGGCATGGGAGAAAAGGCGGCCTTTCTCGTCAAACCACCCACGAGCACAGGCTCTGACTGCAGGCATTGCCAAACTTCTGTCACTGGAAATGCTGTCATTCAGGCTGGTGGAGACTGACAGCTTCCGTGACTTGATGTCATTGGCAGTCCCACAGTACAATGTGCCTAGCCGCTTTTACTTCAGCAGGCAAGCCGTCCCTGCCCTGCACAAGCATGTGGAGGGACACATAAAACACGCGCTACTGAACGCCGTCAGTAGCAAGGTCCACCTCACCACCGATGCGTGGACCAGTCAACATGGACAGGGGCGATACCTTTCCCTCACTGCCCATTGGGTTAATGTCGTTGAGCCGGGTACAGACCGTGCGAGTGGCGCAGGACGTGTCCTGCCCACTCCAAGGATTGCAGGAATCCATTCTGTACGCATTGACTCCTCCTCTTACACCAGTTCCTCAGAATCATCGCTGCAGGAGCCGTCACAGTCCACCTCCACATGGACCCGTGATGAACGTGTACCTGTTACGACCGACATGAGCACAGCCGTGGCCAAACGTCAACAGGCCGTGTTGAAATTAATTTTTTTGGGGAATCGTAGCCACACAGCGCAGGAGCTCTGGAATGCCATCAAGCAGGAGAGCGATGTGTGGTTTGTGCCAGCGAATCTCCAGCCAGGCATGGTAGTGTGTGATAATGGCCGAAATCTGGTGGCAGCTCTGGGCCTCGGCAACCTCACTCACATCCCATGTCTGGCACATGTGCTCAATTTGGTCGTGCAGAGCTTTTTGAGGGACTATCCGGATCTTGATGCACTGCTGCACAAGGTCCGCCTAGAGTGTGCTCACTTGCGGCGTTCCAGCACGGCAAAAGCGCGCATTGCGGCTCTGCAGCGCCGACACCGCCTGCCGGAACATCGCATCATATGTGACCTACCTACCAGGTGGAATTCCACGTTACATATGTTGGAGCGGTTGTGTGAGCAGCAGCAAGCTGTAATGGAATACCAGCTGCTTCAGGCGCAAAAAAGTCGCAGTCAGCGCCGTACAGACTTCACAACCACAGAGTGGGCCACTATGAATGACGTCTGCCAGGTTTTGCGTCCCTTTGATTATTCCACGCGGATGGCGAGTGCAGATGATGCACTAGTCAGCATGACTGTCCCCCTTATCTGCCTGCTTGAAAAATCACTGCAAGCGCTAAGGGATGATGTTGTGGAAGAGGTGGAGGATGAGGATTCACCATTTCCATCATCTTCTGGACAGTCAGCGCCACGTGGTTCCTCACAAACGCGTAGGCAGGGGACAGTTTGTGAGGAGGATGAGGAGGAGTCAATGGAGGAGGAAGACATCCGTCCAGAGGAGGGAGTTACACAATTGTCCAGTACTCAGTGTGTACAGCGAGGGTGGGGTGATGACGAGCGGGCAGAGATCACGCCTCCAGCAGGGGACAGCGTTTCTTGGGCAGTTGGCAGTCTGCAGCACATGGTGGATTACATGCTGCAGTGCCTGAGAAACGACCGCCGCATCGCCCACATTCTCAACATGTCTGATTATTGGGTGTTCACCCTCCTCGATCCTCGCTACCGGGACAACGTAGAAAGC
The DNA here is from genome assembly GCF_051348905.1 of Ranitomeya variabilis. Taxonomy (NCBI): domain Eukaryota; kingdom Metazoa; phylum Chordata; class Amphibia; order Anura; family Dendrobatidae; genus Ranitomeya; species Ranitomeya variabilis. The sequence goes on along the minus strand of NC_135239.1, from coordinate 62,812,496 downwards.
CTCATCACACCGTTGAACCGGGAGCGAAAAATGCGGGAGTACCAAGACACACTGGTCAATTCCATCATCTTCTCCATTCCAACTGAGAGAAGTGCTGCTAGTGCATTCCAAAGCAGCTCAGTGCGTCCAGGCAGTGGTGGAGGCTCTGCACAAAGAGGGAGCAGAAGCAGTGCCTCTGCCCAAGGCAAGACCAGTATGGCCCAACTGTGGCACAGTTTTCTGTGCCCCCCACAAAAGTCTACACCATCACAGACGGCTCCAGTCAGCAGGAGGCAACGGTTCCGTCAGATGGTGACAGACTACATGTCTTGCCCTCTTGCTGTACTCCCAGACGGCTCTTCCCCTTTCAAGTTTTGGGTCTCAAAGCTGGATACATGGCCAGAGCTAAGCCAGTATGCATTGGAGGTGCTGTCTTGCCCTGCGGCCAGTGTATTATCGGAACGTGTCTTTAGTGCTGCAGGTGGTGTACTAACTGACCGTCGCATGCGACTATCCTCCGATAACGTTGACCGGCTTACTTTCCTGAAAATGAACAAGGCCTGGATCTCGCAGGAATTTGCCACTCCTCCTCCTGATTAAATAATTAGGTCACTGTATACGTTATCCAGGTCTCCTGTTGTGTTCATCTTTCTACCACCTGAATTTAAATTCCTGGGCTCCAACACCGCCAGTTGAGGCTCAGAAGTGCCGTCTGCACAGTCAAAACATACGACCCAGTGTTATTGGGTTTCAGTAACGTCAGCTGATCCCCAGCTGTGTAGCCGGCAATGTGTCATGCGACCGCCACGCTGACACAACAACTGAAATGTAAGGGAATCTGTCCCCCCCCCCCAAGGCGTTTGTTACTGAAAGAGCCTCCTTGTGCAGCAGTAATGCTGCACAAGGAAAAGGTAGCTATTTTTGTTTAGCACCTTGCACACGCAGAACTTAACACTTATAAAATGTGTCCACTGATACCGTAACACCGTCCCGGAGGTGGGACTTTCCTTCGTAATGTGACGCAGCACAGCCGTCATTCCTACCCCCCCGGCGCCGCGCACCGGCTCCTCAGCGTTGTTTGATTCCGTCCCGGAGCCTGCGCTGTTATGTTATCCCCGTGGCCAGGCACACTTAGCGCTGCCCGTCTTCTGGCATCATTTGGTGTCAGGATGGCTGCGCCTGTGCGGCCGCGCTGGCAGAGAGCCCGCCTCGCAGTGTCTTCTGATTTAATCCCACTGGGGGCCTGGGATCCATGGACATGCGCAGTGCATATCTGAACCTCCACCTCTCACTCATCTCCCTATGGCTTCTTCAGACTGTTCGGTGTCAGCTGGTCCCTAATAGCATGCCACGGCCGTGACACCGCACAGTCTTAAGAAGCCGTAGGGAGGGGAGTGAGAGGCGAGGATATGCACTGCGCATGTCCATGGATCCCAGGCCCCCAGTGGGATTAAATCAGAAGACACTGCGAGGCGGGCTCTCGGCCAGCGCGGCCGCACAGGCGCAGCCATCCTGACACCAAATGATGCCAGAAGACGGGCAGCGCTAAGTGTGCCTGGCCACGGGATAACATGACAGCGCAGGCTCCGGGACGGAATCAAACAACGCTGAGGAGCCGGTGCGCGGCGCCGGGGGGGTAGGAATGACGGCTGTGCTGCGTCACATTACGAAGGAAAGTCCCACCTCCAGGACGGTTTTACGGTTGCAGGGGACACATTTTATAAGTGTTTAGTTCTGTGTTTGCAAGGAGCATGATGAAAAGAGCCACCTTTTCCTTTTGCATCTTTTGTGCTGCACAAGCTGGCTCTTTCAGCTACAAACACCTTGGGGGGGGGGGGTTAAAGGTTCCCTTTCGACTTTCTCAGGCTTCGGCCTACATTGTGTTCCTCTGCTTTTCCACCTGTCCCTGGGCTCCAACACGGCCAGTTGCCGTCCAGAAGTGCTGTCCGCACAGTCCCGACAGTCCCTCCTCTGTTATTGGGGTTCAGTAACGTCAGCTGTTCCCCTGCTGTGTGTGTGGCAATCCCTCCTACCTCCTCCAACCTCCTCCAACCTCCTCCTCCTCCACCTGTCCCTGGGCTCCAACACCGCCAGTTGCCGTCCAGAAGTGATGTCCGCACAGTCCCGACAGTCCCTCCTCTGTTATTGGGGTTCAGTAACGTCAGCTGTTCCCCTGCTGTGTGTGTGGCAATCCCTCCTACCTCCTCCAACCTCCTCCAACCTCCTCCTCCTCCACCTGTCCCTGGGCTCCAACACCGCCAGTTGCCGTCCAGAAGTGCTGTACGCACAGTCAACAGTCGCTCCTCTGTTATTGGGGTTCAGTAACGTCAGCTGTTCCCCTGCTGTGTGTGTGGCAATCCCTCCTACCTCCTCCTACCTCCTCCAACCTCCTCCTCCTCCACCTGTCCCTGGGCTCCAACACCGCCAGTTGCCGTCCAGAAGTGCTGTCCGCACAGTCCCGACAGTCCCTCCTCTGTTATTGGGGTTCAGTAACGTCAGCTGTTCCCCTGCTGTGTGTGTGGCAATCCCTCCTACCTCCTCCAACCTCCTCCAACCTCCTCCTCCTCCACCTGTCCCTGGGCTCCAACACCGCCAGTTGCCGTCCAGAAGTGCTGTCCGCACAGTCCCGACAGTCCCTCCTCTGTTATTGGGGTTCAGTAACGTCAGCTGTTCCCCTGCTGTGTGTGTGGCAATCCCTCCTACCTCCTCCAACCTCCTCCAACCTCCTCCTCCTCCACCTGTCCCTGGGCTCCAACACCGCCAGTTGCCGTCCAGAAGTGCTGTCCGCACAGTCCCGACAGTCCCTCCTCTGTTATTGGGGTTCAGTAACGTCAGCTGTTCCCCTGCTGTGTGTGTGGCAATCCCTCCTACCTCCTCCAACCTCCTCCAACCTCCTCCTCCTCCACCTGTCCCTGGGCTCCAACACCGCCAGTTGCCGTCCAGAAGTGCTGTCCGCACAGTCCCGACAGTCCCTCCTCTGTTATTGGGGTTCAGTAACGTCAGCTGTTCCCCTGCTGTGTGTGTGGCAATCCCTCCTACCTCCTCCTACCTCCTCCAACCTCCTCCTCCTCCACCTGTCCCTGGGCTCCAACACCGCCAGTTGCCGTCCAGAAGTGCTGTCCGCACAGTCCCGACAGTCCCTCCTCTGTTATTGGGGTTCAGTAACGTCAGCTGTTCCCCTGCTGTGTGTGTGGCAATCCCTCCTACCTCCTCCAACCTCCTCCAACCTCCTCCTCCTCCACCTGTCCCTGGGCTCCAACACCGCCAGTTGCCGTCCAGAAGTGCTGTCCGCACAGTCCCGACAGTCCCTCCTCTGTTATTGGGGTTCAGTAACGTCAGCTGTTCCCCTGCTGTGTGTGTGGCAATCCCTCCTACCTCCTCCAACCTCCTCCAACCTCCTCCTCCTCCACCTGTCCCTGGGCTCCAACACCGCCAGTTGCCGTCCAGAAGTGCTGTCCGCACAGTCCCGACAGTCCCTCCTCTGTTATTGGGGTTCAGTAACGTCAGCTGTTCCCCTGCTGTGTGTGTGGCAATCCCTCCTACCTCCTCCTACCTCCTCCAACCTCCTCCTCCTCCACCTGTCCCTGGGCTCCAACACCGCCAGTTGCCGTCCAGAAGTGCTGTCCGCACAGTCCCGACAGTCCCTCCTCTGTTATTGGGGTTCAGTAACGTCAGCTGTTCCCCTGCTGTGTGTGTGGCAATCCCTCCTACCTCCTCCAACCTCCTCCAACCTCCTCCTCCTCCACCTGTCCCTGGGCTCCAACACCGCCAGTTGCCGTCCAGAAGTGCTGTCCGCACAGTCCCGACAGTCCCTCCTCTGTTATTGGGGTTCAGTAACGTCAGCTGTTCCCCTGCTGTGTGTGTGGCAATCCCTCCTACCTCCTCCAACCTCCTCCAACCTCCTCCTCCTCCACCTGTCCCTGGGCTCCAACACCGCCAGTTGCCGTCCAGAAGTGCTGTACGCACAGTGCCAAACACCTCGCAAATGTGTTAGTGGGGTTCAGCACCGCCAGCTGTTCCCCTGCTGTGTATACGGCAACGTGTACTGCGACCGCCACGCAGGCACAACAAGTTAAATTTAAGGGAACCTGCCCCCCCCCCCAGGCGTTTGTTACTGAAGGAGCCACCTTGTGCAGCAGTAATGATGCAAAGGGAAAAAGTGCCTCTTTTCGTGGTGCTCCTTGCACATGCTGATCCTAACACTTATGAAAAGTGCCCCCTCCTACCGTGATACCGTACGGTTGGTGGAACTTTCCTTTGTGATGTGACGCAGCACAGCCGTCATTCTCACCCCCTTGGCGCCGTGCGCCGCCTCCTCAGCGTTGTTTGAATCAGTCCCGGAGCCTGCGCTGTTAGGTTAGCCCTTGGCCATGCACACATTTTGCGCTGCCCGTCTTCTGACATCATTTGGTGTCAGGCTGGCTGCGCCTGTGCGGCCGCGCTGGCCGAGATCCCGCCTCGTACTGTCTTCTGATTTCATCCCACTGGGGGCCTGAGATCCATGGACATGCGCAGTGCATATCTGAACCTCCACCTCTCACTCATCTCCCTATGGCTTCTTCAGACTGTTCGGTGTCAGCTGGTCCCTAATAGCATGCCACGGCCGTGACACCGCACAGTCTGAAGAAGCCGTAGGGAGGGGAGTGAGAGGCGAGGATATGCACTGCGCATGGCCACGTATCTCAGGCCCCCAGTGGGATGAAATCAGAAGACAGTACGAGGCGGGATCTCGGCCAGCGCGGCCGCACAGGCGCAGCCAGCCTGACACCAAATGATGTCAGAAGACGGGCAGCGCAAAATGTGTGCATGGCCAAGGGCTAACCTAACAGCGCAGGCTCCGGGACTGATTCAAACAACGCTGAGGAGGCGGCGCACGGCGCCAAGGGGGTAAGAATGACGGCTGTGCTGCGTCACATCACAAAGGAAAGTTCCACCTACCGAACGGTATCACGGTAGGAGGGGACACTTTTCATAAGTGTTAGGTTCAGCATGTGCAAGGACCATAATTAAAAGAGCTAAGTTTACCTTTTCCAGCATTAGTGCTGTACACGATGGCTCTTTCAGCTACAAACGCCTGGGGGGGGTTAAAGTTTCCCTTTCAACTTGCTCCAGTGCAGGCTTCGGCCTACACTCTGCTCCCTCTCCTCCTCCTGCTGACCCTGGGCTCCAACACCGCCAGTTGGGGCCCGGTACTGCTAGCTGCACAGAGAAAAACACCAGCCAATGTGTCAGTGGGGTTCAGCACCGCCAGCTGTTCCCCTGCTGTGCAGCCGGCAACGTGTCCTGCAACTGCCACGCAGGCACAACAGACCCAAAAGCTGCCGCCAGTGCAGGCTTCGGCCTACACTCTGCTCCATCTCCTCCTCCTGCTGACCCCGGGCTCCAACACCGCCAGTTGGGGCCCGGTACTGCTAGCTGCACAGAGAAAAACACCAGCCAATGTGTCAGTGGGGTTCAGCACCGCCAGCTGTTCCCCTGCTGTGCAGCCGGCATCGTGTCCTGCAAAAGCCACGCAGACACAAGAACTGAAATTGAAGGGAACCTGTCCCCCCTCCCCCAGGCGTTTGTACGTTTTAAAGGCCACCTTGTACAGCGGTAATGCTGCATGTGTGCAAGGTGGCTCATAAACGTATTCTCCTCGCACATGTGGAACTGAAAACACGTCTAAAATGTGTCCTCTGTGTGACCATTTAACCGTCCCGGTGGTGTGACTTTCCTTTGTAATGACACGCTGCAACCCCCTTGGTAGCGCTGCCCGTCTTCTGGCATCATTGTTTGGCTGCCTGCGCCTCTGCGGCCGCCCTGACCCACACAACGCCCCTCGGTGTCTGATTTCTTGGGACTGCGAGGGTGTGATTGATGGGCAGGAGCGGTGCATATCTTCGCCTGTCCCTCATCTCCTTCCGCCTTCTGCGGACTGTGCGGCTTCATGGCCGTGGCATGCGATAAGGGATCAGATGACGCCGCACAGTCTGAAGCGGGTGTAAGGACCCGAGTGTGAGAGGCGAACATATGTGCTGCGCCAGGCCCTGAATCCCAGCCCCGCAGTGTTTTAACAATGTTAAGACACTGCGGGGATGGGATTCATGGTCATCGCGAAACGCACCGGCCGACATTAAATGATGCCAGAACATGGGCAGCGCTAACAGCGCTAGGCCAGGGGATAACACGACAGCGCAGACTCCTGTACAGCAAATAACAACGCTCAGGAGGCTGCACCCAGCACCAAGGTGGGATTCTTGACATCTGTGCTGCGTCTCATTACAAAGGGAACTCGCGCCTCCAACACAGTTTGACTGTATAAAGGGCTAAATGTTATACGTGTTCCTTTCAGCGTGTGCAAGGAGCGAAATTAAAAGAGCAACCTTTGACTTGTGCAGCACTACTGCTGCATAAGCTGTGGCTCTTCTACTTTGTAACCCCTGAGGGGGGGTTAAAGGTTACCTTTGAAATTGGTTCAATTAGGCTTCGGCCTACACTCTGCTCCCCCTGCAGAGCCCTGGGCTCCAACACCGCCAGTTGGGGCCCGGTACTGCTAGCTGCACAGAGAAAAACACCAGCCAATGTGTCAGTGGGGTTCAGCACCGCCAGCTGTTCCCCTGCTGTGCAGCCGGCAACGTGTCCTGCAACTGCCACGCAGGCACAACAGACCCAAAAGCTGCCGCCAGTGCAGGCTTCGGCCTACACTCTGCTCCATCTCCTCCTCCTGCTGACCCCGGGCTCCAACACCGCCAGTTGGGGCCCGGTACTGCTAGCTGCACAGAGAAAAACACCAGCCAATGTGTCAGTGGGGTTCAGCACCGCCAGCTGTTCCCCTGCTGTGCAGCCGGCATCGTGTCCTGCAAAAGCCACGCAGACACAAGAACTGAAATTGAAGGGAACCTGTCCCCCCTCCCCCAGGCGTTTGTACGTTTTAAAGGCCACCTTGTACAGCGGTAATGCTGCATGTGTGCAAGGTGGCTCATAAACGTATTCTCCTCGCACATGTGGAACTGAAAACACGTCTAAAATGTGTCCTCTGTGTGACCATTTAACCGTCCCGGTGGTGTGACTTTCCTTTGTAATGACACGCTGCAACCCCCTTGGTAGCGCTGCCCGTCTTCTGGCATCATTGTTTGGCTGCCTGCGCCTCTGCGGCCGCCCTGACCCACACAACGCCCCTCGGTGTCTGATTTCTTGGGACTGCGAGGGTGTGATTGATGGGCAGGAGCGGTGCATATCTTCGCCTGTCCCTCATCTCCTTCCGCCTTCTGCGGACTGTGCGGCTTCATGGCCGTGGCATGCGATAAGGGATCAGATGACGCCGCACAGTCTGAAGCGGGTGTAAGGACCCGAGTGTGAGAGGCGAACATATGTGCTGCGCCAGGCCCTGAATCCCAGCCCCGCAGTGTTTTAACAATGTTAAGACACTGCGGGGCTGGGATTCTTGGTCATCGCGAACCACACTGGCCGACATTAAATCATGCCAGAACATGGGCAGCGCTAACAGCGCTAGGCCAGGGGATAACACGACAGCGCAGACTCCTGTACAGCAAATAACAACGCTCAGGAGGCTGCACCCAGCACCAAGGTGGGATTCTTGACATCTGTGCTGCGTCTCATTACAAAGGGAACTCGCGCCTCCAACACAGTTTGACTGTTTAAAGGGCTAAATGTTATACGTGTTTCATTCAGCGTGTGCAAGGAGCGAAATTAAAAGAGCAACCTTTGACTTGTGCAGCACTACTGCTGCATAAGCTGTGGCTCTTCTACTTTGTAACCCCTGAGGGGGGGGTTAAAGGTTACCTTTGAAATTGGTTCAATTAGGCTTCGGCCTACACTCTGCTCCCCCTGCAGAGCCCTGGGCTCCAACACCGCCAGTTGGGGCCCAGTACTGCTAGCTGCACAGAGAAAAACACCAGCCAATGTGTCAGTGGGGTTCAGCACCGCCAGCTGTTCCCCTGCTGTGCAGCCGGCAACGTGTCCTGCAACTGCCACGCAGGCACAACAGACCCAAAAGCTGCCGCCAGTGCAGGCTTCGGCCTACACTCTGCTCCCTCTCCTCCTCCTGCTGACCCCGGGCTCCAACACCGCCAGTTGGGGCCCGGTACTGCTAGCTGCACAGAGAAAAACACCAGCCAATGTGTCAGTGGGGTTCAGCACCGCCAGCTGTTCCCCTGCTGTGCAGCCGGCATCGTGTCCTGCAAAAGCCACGCAGACACAAGAACTGAAATTGAAGGGAACCTGTCCCCCCTCCCCCAGGCGTTTGTACGTTTTAAAGGCCACCTTGTGCAGCGGTAATGCTGCATGTGTGCAAGGTGGCTCATAAACGTATTCTCCTCGCACATGTGGAACTGAAAACACGTCTAAAATGTGTCCTCTGTGTGACCATTTAACCGTCCCGGTGGTGTGACTTTCCTTTGTAATGACACGCTGCAACCCCCTTGGTAGCGCTGCCCGTCTTCTGGCATCATTGTTTGGCTGCCTGCGCCTCTGCGGCCGCCCTGACCCACACAACGCCCCTCGGTGTCTGATTTCTTGGGACTGCGAGGGTGTGATTGATGGGCAGGAGCGGTGCATATCTTCGCCTGTCCCTCATCTCCTTCCGCCTTCTGCGGACTGTGCGGCTTCATGGCCGTGGCATGCGATAAGGGATCAGATGACGCCGCACAGTCTGAAGCGGGTGTAAGGACCCGAGTGTGAGAGGCGAACATATGTGCTGCGCCAGGCCCTGAATCCCAGCCCCGCAGTGTTTTAACAATGTTAAGACACTGCGGGGCTGGGATTCATGGTCATCGCGAAACGCACCGGCCGACATTAAATGATGCCAGAACATGGGCAGCGCTAACAGCGCTAGGCCAGGGGATAACACGACAGCGCAGACTCCTGTACAGCAAATAACAACGCTCAGGAGGCTGCACCCAGCACCAAGGTGGGATTCTTGACATCTGTGCTGCGTCTCATTACAAAGGGAACTCGCGCCTCCAACACAGTTTGACTGTATAAAGGGCTAAATGTTATACGTGTTCCTTTCAGCGTGTGCAAGGAGCGAAATTAAAAGAGCAACCTTTGACTTGTGCAGCACTACTGCTGCATAAGCTGTGGCTCTTCTACTTTGTAACCCCTGAGGGGGGGTTAAAGGTTACCTTTGAAATTGGTTCAATTAGGCTTCGGCCTACACTCTGCTCCCCCTGCAGAGCCCTGGGCTCCAACACCGCCAGTTGGGGCCCGGTACTGCTAGCTGCACAGAGAAAAACACCAGCCAATGTGTCAGTGGGGTTCAGCACCGCCAGCTGTTCCCCTGCTGTGCAGCCGGCAACGTGTCCTGCAACTGCCACGCAGGCACAACAGACCCAAAAGCTGCCGCCAGTGCAGGCTTCGGCCTACACTCTGCTCCATCTCCTCCTCCTGCTGACCCCGGGCTCCAACACCGCCAGTTGGGGCCCGGTACTGCTAGCTGCACAGAGAAAAACACCAGCCAATGTGTCAGTGGGGTTCAGCACCGCCAGCTGTTCCCCTGCTGTGCAGCCGGCATCGTGTCCTGCAAAAGCCACGCAGACACAAGAACTGAAATTGAAGGGAACCTGTCCCCCCTCCCCCAGGTGTTTGTACGTTTTAAAGGCCACCTTGTACAGCGGTAATGCTGCATGTGTGCAAGGTGGCTCATAAACGTATTCTCCTCGCACATGTGGAACTGAAAACACGTCTAAAATGTGTCCTCTGTGTGACCATTTAACCGTCCCGGTGGTGTGACTTTCCTTTGTAATGACACGCTGCAACCCCCTTGGTAGCGCTGCCCGTCTTCTGGCATCATTGTTTGGCTGCCTGCGCCTCTGCGGCCGCCCTGACCCACACAACGCCCCTCGGTGTCTGATTTCTTGGGACTGCGAGGGTGTGATTGATGGGCAGGAGCGGTGCATATCTTCGCCTGTCCCTCATCTCCTTCCGCCTTCTGCGGACTGTGCGGCTTCATGGCCGTGGCATGCGATAAGGGATCAGATGACGCCGCACAGTCTGAAGCGGGTGTAAGGACCCGAGTGTGAGAGGCGAACATATGTGCTGCGCCAGGCCCTGAATCCCAGCCCCGCAGTGTTTTAACAATGTTAAGACACTGCGGGGCTGGGATTCATGGTCATCGCGAAACGCAGCGGCCGACATTAAATGATGCCAGAACATGGGCAGCGCTAACAGCGCTAGGCCAGGGGATAACACGACAGCGCAGACTCCTGTACAGCAAATAACAACGCTCAGGAGGCTGCACCCAGCACCAAGGTGGGATTCTTGACATCTGTGCTGCGTCTCATTACAAAGGGAACTCGCGCCTCCAACACAGTTTGACTGTATAAAGGGCTAAATGTTATACGTGTTCCTTTCAGCGTGTGCAAGGAGCGAAATTAAAAGAGCAACCTTTGACTTGTGCAGCACTACTGCTGCATAAGCTGTGGCTCTTCTACTTTGTAACCCCTGAGGGGGGGTTAAAGGTTACCTTTGAAATTGGTTCAATTAGGCTTCGGCCTACACTCTGCTCCCCCTGCAGAGCCCTGGGCTCCAACACCGCCAGTTGGGGCCCGGTACTGCTAGCTGCACAGAGAAAAACACCAGCCAATGTGTCAGTGGGGTTCAGCACCGCCAGCTGTTCCCCTGCTGTGCAGCCGGCAACGTGTCCTGCAACTGCCACGCAGGCACAACAGACCCAAAAGCTGCCGCCAGTGCAGGCTTCGGCCTACACTCTGCTCCATCTCCTCCTCCTGCTGACCCCGGGCTCCAACACCGCCAGTTGGGGCCCGGTACTGCTAGCTGCACAGAGAAAAACACCAGCCAATGTGTCAGTGTGGTTCAGCACCGCCAGCTGTTCCCCTGCTGTGCAGCCGGCATCGTGTCCTGCAAAAGCCACGCAGACACTTGCTCTTGTACCTTCTGCTCCCCATCCTGGTTCCAGTACCGTCAGCTGGTTCCGGGCAGAGCCTTTGGCTTAGGTGCCTCCCTCTGGGTATCCGAGTTCCACCAACGTCAGGTGGTCCTTGGTAGTGCTTTCAGGCACGGGTACCTCCTGCTTAGTAACCGGGTTCCAGTAACGTCAGCTGGTCCTCGGTAGTTCCATTGGCTCTTGGACCTTCGGCTACCCATCCGGGTTCCAGCACCGTCAGCTGGTTCTCGGCAGTGTCTTTTGCTCTTGTACCTTCTGCTCCCCATCCTGGTTCCAGTACCGTCAGCTGGTTCCGGGCAGAGCCTTTGGCTTAGGTGCCTCCCTCTGGGTATCCGAGTTCCACCAACGTCAGGTGGTCCTTGGTAGTGCTTTCAGGCACGGGTACCTCCTGCTTAGTAACCGGGTTCCAGTAACGTCAGCTGGTCCTCGGTAGTTCCATTGGCTCTTGGACCTTCCGGTAGCCATCCGAGTTCCAGTTCCATCAGCTGGTTCTCGGCATTTTCTCAGCCTTCTTGTACCTTCTGCTACATTTCCAAGTTCAAGAGACTAAACACGATGACCCGGAAGAACACACATAAGATGACGACGACACCAGAGACGACAACCACCGTGATGACGACGACCCTGGAGACGATGACCCTGAAGACCACCGTGATGATGACGACCCCGGAGACGACGACCCTGAAGACCACCCCGATGATGACAACCCCGGAGACGACAACCCTGGAGACGACGACGACCTGGAAGACCGAGAAGCAGAAGAACAAGAGGCTGCAGAACAAAGAGCAGAAGAACATTAAGCATAACACTAAATATCAGAGCAAAAAATATTATCTAAATTATAAGCAGAAGAAGACTAAGCAGTGTATGGGGGTGAGTCCGTTCCTCCTCGTGGTGCCCCTGGATAAAGCCTGATGCTGCAGGCCAAACTGAACGCGGACAAATGTAACTCTTTTGTGACAGGCAGAACGGAAGGTGTAATCTTCAAACTTTTATAGATAACAACTACGGGAATGCCTGTCACAAATAAGAATATGATGAAGAAGTAGAATATGATGAAGATAATAGTAAAATAAAAAGAATATGAACAATGTAACCCAAAAAATAATAGGTAGAAGATGAAGAAGAAGATGAATAAGGTGAAGAAGTTGATGTCAAAGAAGCTGATGATGAGGATAATGAAGAAGAAAGCGTGGGAGAAGTAAAAAAGAAGGTGAAGGGCGTTGAAGTAGTGATAGTGAAACATCAATATGTGACATAAAAAAAAAAAAAAATAACAGTCAAATTCTTTCTAACGCCGAACGTCATAAAAAAAAAAAAAAATCCTGCTATTCTATTACATTGGGCTAAACCTCTGTGCCTTTAATGTCTCCGCCACGTCCCCCAATACATCCTACATTATTCTTAGTTGTTTTCCTTCATGTAGAATGAACCTACAAGTGTATAAAGGGTTTATTTTAATTCCGATATTTTCGTCCCATTGACTTGCATTGGGATCGGGTATCGGTATCGGATTGGATCCGATATTTTGACGGTATCGGCCGATACTTTCCGATACCGATACTTTCCGATATCGGAAAGTATCGCTCAACACTAGTTTAGACTTTGAAAAAATTTTTTTTTAAAGTAAGTCTAAGATCAATTTTAGAATGTAAGTTGTCTGTATTGTGTAATTTGGTGACAGACGTTAGGCTTTGCCAAAAACTATGCATTACAAAGCTACCTGCTACAGTTCCCCTTGCAGTAGCTGCTGTATAATTACACTCATTTTACACTAGTTATAGCTAATAATTACCATGGGTTAAATAGAAGATTTTGAAACACCACCTTGAAAGTGTAATACAGCATACACAGTACATAAATAGAATTCACACAAATTCCTGTTCATCATTACCTAGTTCGGACACAGATTGAAGCAGCATATAGGATAATATACAGCAGTACTGGGCAGTGTAGATGTGAATCCAGTTCTGGGATGAGCTAAAAGACTTGTTAGACAGCTCAGCACATTTCTCTGTATCTCCTCCACACTCCCCTCTCCATATAGTATAATAGAAGGTATACCCTGACACCTCACTGTGTAGTCAGTCATATCTTATCTTGTGCAAGAGGATGTTCTCCCCCCTGCCAGTGACTTTGCAGTGAGTAGAATTATAGTTCTACTGATGACTCGTGCAGGGAAAGGGGACTTCCTATTTCTACATAGAGCTTAGAAGGATTCAGCTAGTAGTCAGTTTTTAATCACATGGTGTCATAGACCTAATGAAAAAAAGAGAAGAATTAACTGGGTAGAAAGGCAAATTGAGCAATTGTAAGTACACAGTGCTATATAATATGATGACTGCAATATATTAAGAGGAAACAAATTTTGAGGGCAGTGCCTCTTTAAGTAATAATAAATAAGATGCTTCTTGTTGCCAGAACATAAATTGTGTACAGGGAAAAATCTGACATCCAATAGAATAACACTTTTACATACAATAATAATAGGATGTAGATTATTTCATAGCCCTTAGTTGCAATAAGATGGAATCTCACCGTTAACGAGACTGAAAGGAAACATAAGTTCATCCTTTTCTAAAGCCTATTCTTCAGGTCATCTTTATACTTCAATAAGTTACTTAATGGATAATGGAGTATTGAAACAGATAATTGAATGTCTAGAAGATGAAAGTTAATTTCCATGTATATAATATCTAAAAGAACTATGAGGGCGGTTAACTTAAAGTTTGTTTTATATATCATCAACAATGCAGCCGCTTGCTTTAATTGTGTAACAATGAGCATAATAACATTGGGTTAAAAGGGCAGAATGGCTGATGTTTGCTTTCAATTCTGTTTTACAGCCAAGATCTGCTACGCTCCGAAGCTATCTTTAAATGGATTCTAAAGTGCTATTTTGACTGTGTGAGATGAGAAATTACAAAGGCAAATTAATTTCATTATTTCAGAAACAAAGAATCCTCAAAATGAAGGCAGAGAGATGTCAACGCTATTCAGGAGTTATGCATTAAAACTTGGTCTTATTCAGAATATAAAGCCCATAAACTTATCAGTTACATTTAAAGTACAATACCTATATAATGAGGGAGAAAAAACAACGTGGAGCCACTATTCAAATGAAAATACTGCACTGTTTGAACCGCCGAGGTGCCTTTTGTTTTCGGCAATGAGCATGTGTAATAGATTTAATTATTAATTTTCTATTGTTCTCAGTGCATAGACAAGGTTCAAGGCACCGCTATTCTCTGCCTTTCATAGATATAATTTGTATAATTGTTTCCAGTAACAGGAATGTTCCAGTACTTATTTCTAATTTTTTTATTTATTTTTTTATTTTAAAAGCATGTACTTACCGCATTCCAAAAGTGGGAACACCTGCACCCATCTTTAAAGTTAGTCGATCTTTTGAAAAGATGAAGTTTTGCGTTTGCAGATAACAGTCCTTTTGTGTCCGTGGATTATTGTGCACCCTTTTTCTTTTATTTTTAACGAAGACTTTACATTTGTCAAGGCCTGTCTGTAAATAAATGATAACAGGAAGCAAATGTTGGATTTCGTCATTATTTCTCCTGCTCTTCAAGGGCTCTGAAATCCAGAACAGGGAGGAAAGCGTTTAAAGCATCAAAACAAAAGAGCGATGTTTTAAATGCAGACAATTAAGGCTTAGTTTTCTATTATGGTGATTTGGAAAGAAGTTAATGGATGATAATTGTCTTATTATTCATTGCCATGAAAAAGAAAGTTTTCCATTTTGATTGCCTGACTAATCATGTGCAGTTTTTTTTTTCTACCCAGATCAAGAGAAAAACATGATAAGGAACATATTTGCTGATCTAATTTAGATGTTGATTACCATCTGCCAGGGTCTGGAATACTTTGCAGAATTGAAGGTGTTTTGGCGCTGGTAAAACCCCATCTGACCCCTGCCTTTGTAATTATAGCATTAGCGTCCCCTTTAGCATCTATCAAGTTCAAGACACGACTTGGAGAGGGCTGAGAAGTTTGCAAACACTATGTAAGATTAGGATGCAATATGTAATAGGGGATCCAAATTGAATTGTCGAAATGAAGAGCCTTCCAATGACATACACAACCTTTACTGCCTGATTACATCTAAGCCTTAGCATATTCATCTCTCCTCTCCAGGCTAATTATGGAATCTCGGCAAATATTTCAATGCTGCGCTATGTTAATCAGACTTGGCCATGTGGTATATTACAATTATTTGCTAATCACAGGTATTAATATTTATAAAAAAAAAATGGCTCCTTTAATGTCAGTAGAGATATGAAGTGGAAAAATGAAAAAATAAATGACAGTATTTATCTATTACATCAAATTCAATGGCAGTCTGGGAAACAAATATCTGTGAGTTGTCTATCAAATATGGATGTCAGATCAAGAAAGAGGGCTCGTAGTAAGCTGAGATGGCTTTGGGTTGGGATATAGCTGTTTCATTGTGGGACCAACTTCTTGGGTTTAAGCTTTGGTCAATTATGACTATATTTTACTGTCATTATGTTCAATATTACTGCTTTTTATAGGGCTTGTTCCCTTTCAATTACATTTCAATCCCAACTGAACATTGTTATAAGAAGATAAGAAAAATGGTGTGCACTCAGGTCGTAGGATAGTGAGGTGCTGGTAAACTGACCGTGCGGTCAAGTCTAACATAGAAAAAAAATTACCGCACACTCAATATTGATATAATGCAGAAAAAAGGTTTATGCCAATTTTATTCAGGAAAAAACAAAATGATAGTTCGCCACAGTGATAGAGTAGAACCCATAGAGTAGAACCCGACGTTTCGACCCTCCCGGGTCTTATTCATGGGGTTACTCTAGTCCTTAGGAATGTATGTACACAAGGTGGCAGTAGTAAACGAGGACCAAACGATCCCTGATACAGAGAGCAAAACCTTGGTAGAAGGCCAGTAAGGGTTATTATCCCAAAGAGTTAATTCAGAAGGGGTCGTGTACTTCATGGACCTGGTGTGGGTCCTATGGGGGTAAGCGGCGCATCCCGCGCCTTGCTGCACGTTTCCAGAGGGGAGGCTCGGCGAGCCTCCCCTCTGGAAACGTGCAGCAAGGCGCGGGATGCGCCGCTTACCCCCATAGGACCCACACCAGGTCCATGAAGTACACGACCCCTTCTGAATTAACTCTTTGGGATAATAACCCTTACTGGCCTTCTACCAAGGTTTTGCTCTCTGTATCAGGGATCGTTTGGTCCTCGTTTACTACTGCCACCTTGTGTACATACATTCCTAAGGACTAGAGTAACCCCATGAATAAGACCCGGGAGGGTCGAAACGTCGGGTTCTACTCTATGGGTTCTACTCTATCACTGTGGCGAACTATCATTTTGTTTTTTCCTGAATAAAATTGGCATAAACCTTTTTTCTGCATTATATCAATATTGAGTGTGCGGTAATTTTTTTTTTTTCTATGAACATTGTTAAAAAAAACACCAAACAGTACAGTATTCACCATCCCTGAGTCCACCGGCGACTGTCCACCACTGTTCTTGGTGCCTGTCATTGGCTGTGGTGCTGACATCATCTTGATAGCAACAGCCAATCAGTGAGCTCAGCAGTTCTGCCAGGGTAGGTGGAACTCCCTCTTCAGAGCCGTTGAGCTCACTGATTGACAGTCAGGCAGCCAATAAGACATCAGCACCGCTCTCAATGACAGGTATTGGGAGCATCAGTGGAGACTCGCGCTTGGACCCAGGGAATGTGAGCACCACTTGGTTTATTGTTTTATAACAAACTTCAACCGAGATAGAAACTTCATTGAAAGGGAACAACTCTTTTAAAGAAAATTTTCCTCACTCATGGAGGAGAACCCTTCTGGATGACTAAGGTTCATTGCTGAAACGAGTAGGTTTTTCATATGTGCATGATCTTTTACAGTTACCTATACTGGTTGCTTGCTCTCAGTTTTAAATGGTCTAAATAAAAAGTTGTTTTTATCCCTCCATTGGGATCATTTTTTAATCGCTGGAGAACTTTCCTTCATTTTTTACTTCATTGACTGAGTCTGAGACTTGGACTGCTCCACGCAGATGATATTCATGAACAAGGGGCAAGGCATTTTGGTGAGCTGACTTTCCTTATTTCCCTTTTCCGGTTTTTATGCTTCTGGATCTCCATGCTTAAAGGCATCAAAAAAGTTGCTGTTGTATTATATCATGAAATATTAGCCTTAGTGGTTTGCATGGGTTTCCTATGAATACACTGGGTTACCTACCACACTTAAAAAGCATATTGATATGTAATTGTCTTATTATGAAATTGCCCATTTTGCCTACCTGGGATAGGGTAATTAGAAGCCCCACTGGGTCCTGCCGGGGACCATAGTTGGAGATTAGGCTATTCCGGCCTCATCCCTATGTACACCCAAGAGAAAGAGACATGTAAATCACTTGCTATCGTCTCTGCCTCTGGTCCCTGTCTGGACCTTTCATATTTATCTTCTCTGAAATGCCACAGCTGGTTTGGGCAACATAAATAGCCTGACAGGTTCCCTTTCACATTAGACAACAATTTGGAAACCCTAAACCTTATCTTCTTTCTTAAAAGTAAAAAATGCCCATTATTGACCTGACCTCTTGTTCTTCTTCCTAATAACAATTACTATGCAAAGTTGTGTCTTTTATTATCACTAATGTATATTCTGACCTTAAATGGAATCTGCCAGCAGGTTTTTTTTCATCTGATCTGAGAGCAGCATCTTGTGGAGACGGAGAACTTGATTCAGCAACGTATCACTTACTGGGTTGCTTGGTGCAGTTTTGATAAAATCACAGTTTTATTCAGCAGGAGATTATTATTAGAGGACTAGTAAACCTACTGCCATAGAGTCCTCCACATTCATAAGCTCTGTATAACCCCGCCCCCCACTGATTAGTAGCTTTCTGCTTATGCACAATGTTAAAAAAATGGAAAATTTGTGGTTGTGGTGTATCCGCGCTGCCTGCTGATGTAGAAACATCAAATATCAGACATAATGTAAAATAAGGGTTTTTTTTTTTTTATACGTTTCGAACTTTATCCCACTTCTTCTTATATATGGTTTTTCTATACTTTGTAAGTGTAGAAAAATAAAAAAAAATACACCTTATTTTACATTATCGCTGGCATTTGATATTTCTTCATCAGCTCACAGGGTGGATACAGACCACAAACTACTGTGTTTTAGTAGTCCCAGGAGACGTACCTCCACCAATCAATAAGTAAGGACATTTTATAATAAAAAAAATAAAAAGTAATGCATTATTTGTTTTTTATTATTGTGTAATTTTTAATTATTGTTGGCGATGTTTTAAATGTAATTAAGTCTGTTACATTTATTTATTTTTTTTAAAGATTTGTTCATAATATTCTGACATTGTAGCAGGATACCAGTGTTAAGAGTAGATGTAAACCATACAGCAAAGGTCTCACGTTAAGCTATATATAGTTCTGAGCTGACCTCAGGTCTCCTACTTCCATACCGCAGCAGTTTTCTCCACCACTAACACTTTTCAACATATTATGAATACCCTTTCCCAGTTTATGCCCTCCAGCCCTGCACATAAATGGACACTTTATAAATGCTTCCCTTTCATGTCTATTCAGACCAGGCTAATCCAGAACTTCTATTTACTTGAATCAATAAAACACATAGTTCACAACACGCAAATAATATTTGGTCACAAAACCAAAATGTCATGGAACAGAGAGATACCATAAATGTTTATAGCATGACACTTTTAGAGGTGTTAATGCCAAGTAAAATTATAGGAATCAGTAAACTTTAAGACGACAGAAAACAAAGTCATTTTCACATTCAGGACAAATGAAATCAGGATCCATTTTACAATTTAAAGGGGTTGTATTCACAAAAGTAACTAATGTCTAGTAAAAGTTTTTGCCACTTTATCTATATTTTATCATATGTTGGGGACATGATAAAGTCATGGCCAAAAGTGTTAGCATCCTGGAAAATGTTCAAGAAAATGAAGTATTTCTCCCAGAAAATGACTTGCAATTACACATGTTTTGTTAGACACAACAAAACAGAGAAAAAAGGCAAATTGGATATTATTTCGCACAAAACCTCAAAAATGTGCAGAACAAAACAAACTGTTGGCACCTTTCCTAAAATGTGGGTAAACAACTTTGTTTCAAGCATGTGATGCTCGTTCCAATTCACCTGTGGCAAGTAACAAGTGTGGATATTATGAAAATCACTCCTGAAACAAGATGAAAAGGACAGAAGTTGAGTCAGTCTTTGCATTGTGTGTCTGTGTATGCCACACTATGTATGGGGAACAGAAAGAGGAGAAGAGAACTGTCTAAGGACTTAAGAACAAAAATTGTTGAAAAATATCAACAATTTCAAGGTTATAATTCCATCTCCAGAAATCTTGATGTTCCTTTTCCATAGTATGAAACATAATCAAGACCTTTACAAACATGGCACTGTAGCTAATATCCCTGGACATAGACTGCAGAGAAAAATTGCTGGATATGCAACACAAATCAAGTTCCAAAGAAATTCAAGCTGTCCTGCAGGCTCAGGGTACATCACTGTCAGAGCACGCTATCTGTCGATGTTTGAATGAAATGAAATGCTGTGGCAGGAGACCCAGGAGAACTCCACTGCTGACACTGAAACATAAAAAAGCTAGACTGCAGTTTGCCAAAATGGAAGTGAGTAAGCCAAAATACTTCAGGAAAAATGTCTTGCGAACAGATGAGACCAATATAGAGCTTTTTGGTAAAGCAGATCATTCTACTGTTTACTGAAAATGAAATGATGCCCACAAAGAAAAGAACACTGTACCTACAGTCAAATATGGTGGAGGATAAAAGATGTGGGGTAGTTTTGCTGCGTGGGTGCCTTGACTGTGTACAAGACATCATGAAATCTGAAGATTACCAAATTATTTTGGGTCCCAATGTAGTGCTCAGTGTCAGAGACCTGGGTTTGCATCCTAGGTCAGGGATCTTCCAGCAGAGCAATAACCCCAAACATATTTTAAGAAGCACCCAGAAATGGATGAAAACAAAGTGCTGAAGAGTGTGAAGTGTCCAGCATTGAGTCTGGATCTAAATCTCATTGAACGCCTGGTGAGAGATCTTAAAATTGCTGTTGGGAGAAGGCACCTTTCAAATATGAGAGATCTGGAGCAGTTAGCAAAAGAAGAGTGGTCCAAAATTCCAGTTGAGAGGTGTAAGAAGCTTGTTGTTGGTTATAGGGAGTGATTGATTGCAGTTATTTTTTCCAAAAGGTGTGCAACTAAATATTAAGATGAGGGTGACAACAATTACGTCTGGCCCATTTATGGAGTTTTGTGTGAAATTATGTCCAATTTGACTTTTTTCTCTTTTTTTTGTTGTTGTTCCAATAAACACAAAGTGAATAAACGTGTGTATAACAATACATGTACATATAATCGCAATAATTTTCAGGGAGAAAAACTTAATTTTCTAGAACACTTTCAAGAGTGCCAACACTTTTGGCCATAACTGTATTGTGTCTCCTACCCATATGCAAGTATTATAGGTTCTCCTCTAGCATTTGTTACTGCCGCGTATCGCAAAGATTGTACAGCTCTACTGTGCACATAATGACTACTGATGGAGGAACAATCCAAAGAAATGCCACAAAATTGTATCCCTATTACATTTGTTAAAATACAGATAAACAGTCAACCACTTTAAGCAAAGATTTAAGGTCTAAGCTGGTTTTTCTATAGAAGACCTCTTTAATGTTGCACTTTTGTGAAGATATGGACTCACTCTCAGGTCATAGACCGAATGAGACTTTATTTGGTATGGTATCACTTTATCAGCGAACTACGTGGGTGCTGACATCTATGTCTAACACTTGAAAATAAGGTTAAATCCAGAATCACTGTTCCATTTCAAAATACATTGTCACAAGGATAACTGTAAATCAAAGAATGTCACTCAAAGGCCTTACACCAAAGGAGTCAAGTAGGCAAAAGAGAACACTAAACAAGTTTAAACCACATTATATTTTTATTGGCAGTAGCAGAGAACAATAACAAACACACAATCAATTTAAAAACAGATGCCCCTTGTGTGAGAGACGCAAAAAATGCCAGCCCAGTACATAGACACACCATTAGCTAGTCCACTGTTGTGAATAGTACAGGTAAATTAAAGAAGGATAGTCAATGCACAGTATCCCCCACCATTACAGAATCTAATAATTATGCAAATACAGATCTGGCAAAAATTAAGAGACCACCACATCAAAACCCTGTCATGGGCAGCCCAATCTCCAGACCTGAACGCCATTGAGAACCTATGGAATGTAATCAAGAGGATGATGGATAGTCACAAGCCATTAAACAAAGAAGAACTGCTTAAATTTTTGCGCCAGAAGCAGTAAAAAGTATAAAAGACTGGTGGAAAGCATGCCAAGACGCATGAAAGCTGTGATTAAAAATCATGGTTATTCCACAAAATATTGATTTCTGAACTCTTCCTGAGTTAAAACATTACTATTGTTGTTTCTAAATGATTATGAACTTGTTTTCTTTGCATTATTTGAGGTCTGAAAGCACTAGATTTTTTTTAAATTATGACCATTTCTCCTTTTCAGAAAAAAAATACAAAATTTATTGCTTGGAAATTCGGAGACATGTTGTCAGAAGTTTATAGACTAAAAGAACAATTTACATTTTACTCAAAAATTTACCGATAAAGAGAAAAATCAGACAAACTGAACACTTTGCAGTGGTCTCTTAATTTTTGCCAGAGCTGTAGATTGTCATGGTTCCCAATGGCAGGGACTCAGGCAAAAACGGACTAGCTCTAGGAATGATGGAATCTCAGATGACCGCAACGCTGAACCTAACACGCAACTAATAGTAGCCAGGGGGTGTGCCTACGATTATCCCTAGACACCTCGCACCAGCCGGAGATCTAGTTACCCCCTAGTAGAGGAATACACAGACCTGGCTTGCCTCCAGGGAAACCCCAAAAGTGATAGTAGCCCCCCACATATAATAACGGTTAGGTAAGAGGAAAACACGTACGCAGTATGAATATAGATTCAGCAAAGAGAGGCCCTCTGACTAGATAGCAGAAAATACAAAAGAGGACTTCGCGGTCACCTCAAAACCCTAAACAGCCATCCTGAAATTACTTTAACTCCGTTATCAACTCATGACACCGGAGTAGTAATTTCAGATCACTAGAGCTTCCAGCAGCAAGAGAAATATAAATGCATGCTGGACAAACAAACACAAAAAATGCCAAAGATCCAACTTAGCTGAATTGCAGACTTGGAGCAGGTAGCAAGCAACAGAGGTGCTCTGGTAACATTGATTGCCGGCACTAGAATGACTGAGAAGCCAGACTAAATAGGAATCTCCCAGTTTCCTGATGGGAACAGGTGCAAGACAAAAGTCAGCCAGTACCACCAGTAACCACCAGAGGGAGCCCAAAAACAGAATTCACAACAGTACCCCCCCCTTAAGGAGGGGGCACCGAACCCTCATGAGAACCACCAGGGCGATCTGGATGCGCCCTATGAAAGGCGCGAACCAAATCAGAGGCATGAACATCGGAGGCAGTCACCCAAGAATTATCCTCCTGACCGTATCCCTTCCATTTAACCAAATATTGAAGTCTCCGTCTGGAAACGCGAGAGTCCAAAATCTTCTCCACAATATACGCCAATTCACCTTCCACCAGCACAGGAGCAGGAGGCTCAACAGAAGGAACAACCGGTACCTCGTACCTCCGCAACAACGACCGATGGAAGACATTATGAATGGTGAAAGATGCTGGTAGGTCCAAACGAAAAGATACAGGATTAAGAATCTCCAAAATCTTATAAGGACCTATGAACCGAGGTTTAAACTTAGGAGAAGAGACCTTCATAGGGACAAAACGAGAAGATAACCACACCAAGTCCCCAACGCGGAGATGACGACCCACACGACGATGACGATTAGCAAACTGCTGAGTCTTCTCCTGAGACAACTTCAAATTGTCCACCACATGACTCCAAATCCGGTGCAGTCTATCCACCACCGTGTCCACTCCAGGGCAATCCGAAGATTCCACCTGGCCAGATGAAAAACGAGGGTGAAACCCTGAATTGCAAAAGAAAGGAGAAACCAGAGTGGCAGAACTGGCCCGATTATTGAGGGCAAACTCTGCCAACGGCAAAAAGGCGACCCAATCATCCTGATCAGCAGACACAAAACACCTCAAATAAGTCTCCAAGGTCTGATTAGTTCGCTCCGTCTGGCCATTAGTCTGAGGATGGAATGCAGACGAAAAAGACAAATCAATGCCCATCCTGGCACAGAACGCTCGCCAGAACCTAGACACAAATTGAGACCCCCTGTCAGAAACGATGTTTTCCGGGATACCATGTAAACGAACCACATTCTGAAAAAATAAAGGAACCAACTCAGATGAAGAAGGCAATTTGGGCAAGGGTACCAAATGAACCATCTTAGAAAAACGGTCACACACCACCCAAATGACGGACATTTTCTGAGAAACCGGGAGGTCCGAGATAAAATCCATATAGATGTGCGTCCACGGCCTCTTCGGAATAGGCAAGGACAACAACAATCCACTAGCCCGAGAACAGCAAGGCTTGGCCCGAGCACAAACATCACAAGACTGTACAGAGGCACGCACATCCCGAGACAGGGAAGGCCACCAGAAGGACCTGGCCACCAAATCTCTGGTACCAAAAATTCCAGGGTGACCTGCCAACACAGAAGAATGAACCTCCGAGATGACTCTACTGGTCCATTCATCTGGAACAAACAGTCTCCCAGGCGGACAACGATCAGGCCTATCAGTCTGAAACTCCTGCAAAGCACGTCGCAAGTCTGGGGAGACAGCAGACAAAATCACCCCATCCTTAAGGATACCCGTAGGCTCAGAATCACCAGAGGAGTCAGGCTCAAAACTCCTAGAAAGGGCATCTGCCTTCACATTTTTTGAACCCGGCAAGTATGAAACCACAAAATTAAACCGGGAGAAAAACAACGACCAGCGCGCCTGTCTAGGATTCAGACGCCTGGCAGACTCAAGGTAAATCAGATTCTTGTGATCAGTCAAGACCACCACCTGATGTCTAGCACCCTCAAGCCAATGACGCCACTCCTCAAATGCCCACTTCATAGCCAAGAGCTCCCGATTACCGACATCATAATTTCGCTCGGCGGGCGAAAACTTTCGAGAGAAGAATGCACATGGTCTCATCACTGAGCAATCGGGACTTCTCTGCGACAAAACCGCCCCCGCTCCAATCTCGGAAGCATCAACCTCGACCTGAAAAGGGAGCGAAACATCAGGCTGGCGCAACACAGGGGCGGAAGAAAAGCGGCGCTTAAGCTCCGAAAGGCCTCCACAGCCGCAGAGGACCAATTGGCAACATCAGCACCCTTCTTAGTCAAATCAGTCAGAGGTTTAGCAACACTTGAAAACCCAGTTATAAATCGACGATAGAAATTAGCAAAGCCCAAGAACTTCTGAAGACTCTTCAGGGAAGTAGGCTGCGTCCAATCACAAATAGCCCGAACCTTGACAGGATCCATCTCAACAGAAGAAGGGGAAAAAATATACCCCAAAAAGGAGATCTTCTGAACCCCAAAAATACACTTTGAACCCTTTACAAACAAAGAATTGGCCCGCAAAACCTGAAAAACCTTCCTAACCTGTTGAACATGCGACTCCCAGTCATCCGAAAAAATCAAAATATCATCCAAATACACAATCATAAATTTATCCAGGTATTTACGGAAAATATCGTGCATAAAGGACTGAAAGACTGAAGGAGCATTAGAAAGACCAAAAGGCATTACCAAATACTCAAAATGGCCCTCGGGCGTATTAAATGCAGTTTTCCACTCATCTCCCTGCTTAATCCGCACCAAATTATACGCACCCCGAAGATCAATCTTAGAGAACCACTTTGCCCCTTTAATACGAGCAAATAAATCAGTTAATAGTGGCAAAGGATACTGGTATTTGACTGTAATCTTATTCAACAGGCGATAATCAATACAGGGCCTCAGGGAGCCATCTTTTTTACCCACGAAAAAAAAACCTGCTCCTAAAGGGGATGAGGATGGACGGATATGTCCCTTTTCCAAGGACTCCTTAATATACTCCCGCATAGCAGCATGCTCAGGCACAGACAGATTAAACAAACGACCCTTGGGAAACTTGCTGCCCGGAATCAAGTCTATAGCACAATCACAATCCCTGTGAGGGGGGAGAGAACTAAGTTTGGGCTCCTCAAAAACATCACAATAGTCAGACAAAAATGCCGGAATTTCAGAGGGAGTAGATGAAGCAATGGAAACCAAAGGTACTTCCCCATGAGCCCCCTGACATCCCCAGCTTAACACAGACATTGTTTTCCAGTCAAGGACTGGATTATAAGTTTGCAACCATGGCAATCCAAGCACTAAGACATCATGCAAGTTATGCAACACAAGGAAGCGAATCACCTCCCGATGGTCAGGAGTCATACACATAGTCACTTGTGTCCAGTATTGTGGTTTATTCCTAGCCAATGGTGTGGAGTCGATACCCTTCAGAGGGATAGGAACTTCCAAAGGCTCTAGGCTAAACCCACAGCGTCTGGCAAAGGACAAATCCATAAGACTCAAGGAAGCGCCAGAATCCACATAGGCATCCACAGTAATAGATGATAATGAACAGATCAAAGTTACAGACAAAATAAACTTAGACTGTAAAGTGCCAATTGCAAAAGACTTATCAACCTTTTTTGTGCGTTTAGAGCATGCTGATATAACATGAGCAGAATCACCACAGTAGAAGCACAACCCATTTTTACGCCTATAATTCTGCCGTTCACTTCTGGACAGAATTCTATCACATTGCATAATCTCCGGTGTCTGCTCAGAAGACACCGCCAAATGGTGCACAGGTTTGCGCTCCCGTAAACACCGATCAATCTGAATAGCCATAGTCATGGATTCATTCAGACCTGTGGGTGTAGGAAACCCCACCATGACATCTTTAACGGCGTCAGAGAGACCTTCGCTGCAATTCGCCGCCAGGGCGCACTCATTCCACTGAGTAAGCACAGACCATTTTCGAAATTTTTGACAATATATTTCAGCTTCATCATGCCCTTGAGAGAGGGCTATCAAGGCCTTTTCAGCCTGAATCTCCAAATTAGGTTCCTCATAGAGCAACCCCAGTGCCAGAAAAAACGCATCCACATTGAGCAGCGCAGGATCCCCTGGTGCCAATGCAAATGCCCAATTCTGGGGGTCACCTAGCAACAAGGAAATCACAATTTTAACCTGCTGAGCAGAGTCTCCAGCGGAGCGAGATCTCAGAGAAAGATACAATTTACAATTGTGCTTAAAATTCAAAAAACGAGATCTATCTCCAGAAAAGAACTCAGGTATAGGAATCTTGGGTTCTGACATAGGAGCATGTATAACATAGTCTTGGATATTTTGAACCTTAGAAGCAAGAGCACTCAGGCCTGTAGCTAAACTCTGGATATCCATTTCTCAACAGCTGAGATCTGAGCCATTCAGGGGTTAAGAGGAGAGAAAAAAGCAGCAGATTGCAATTATGGCTAGACAGAACTTCTGAGTAAAAAAAAAAAAAAGTGTCAGAAACTTCTTCTTTTCTCTCTTTCTTCAGCCAATACCTTTAATACATTTGCGGCCGGCAATACTGTCATGGTTCCCAATGGCAGGGACTCAGGCAAAAAACGGACTAGCTCTAGGAATGATGGAATCTCAGATGACCGCGACGCTGAACCTAACACGCAACTAATAGTAGCCAGGGGGTGTGCCTATGATTATCCCTAGACACCTCGCACCAGCCGGAGATCTAGTTACCCCCTAGTAGAGGAATACACAGACCTGGCTTGCCTCCAGGGAAACCCCAAAAGTGATAGTAGCCCCCCACATATAATAACGGTTAGGTAAGAGGAAAACACGTACGCAGTATGAATATAGATTCAGCAAACAGAGGCCCTCTGACTAGATAGCAGAAAATACAAAAGAGGACTTCGCGGTCACCTCAAAACCCTAAACAGCCATCCTGAAATTACTTTAACTCCGTTATCAACTCATGACACCGGAGTAGTAATTTCAGATCACTAGAGCTTCCAGCAGCAAGAGAAATATAAATGCATGCTGGACAAACAAACACAAAAAATGCCAAAGATCCAACTTAGCTGAATTGCAGACTTGGAGCAGGTAGCAAGCAACAGAGGTGCTCTGGTAACATTGATTGCCGGCACTAGAATGACTGAGAAGCCAGACTAAATAGGAAACTCCCAGTTTCCTGATGGGAACAGGTGCAAGCAAAAGTCAGCCAGTACCACCAGTAACCACCAGAGGGAGCCCAAAAACAGAATTCACAACAGTAGATACAATCAAAGTGCATGTGCATATTAGAAAACAAAATTATTTTACTATTTTGGTAATCAAATGGCTAGATAACATATATATACACCACATAATGAGCCAAAGATCAAAAGAGACATTTCAATATTGTATTAAAGTGCATGCACATGAAAAGTTATCATTGCACTCTCATAGTGAATAGATATCAGCCAGTGAGATAGCTTCTGTAAAAAGTGCCTGTGCATTTACACAGAAAATCAGTAGATTAATGTCAATAAACAGGGACTATTCACCATATATAACCAACAGCAGAGGTGTTACATACCAGTGACTAGTTTGCATATCCACAGAGATAGCAGCTGCTTACTTTTAAGTAACAACACTACAATAGTGGACTAAATAGAGGTGCGGTTCAATGCCATCTATGTTGTGCAACTTACTGGATGTTGGTGTGTAACTGGGAGTCTCCTGCATCCCTGTGCCCCAACGCATGTTTCTTCCACACTTCCTCAGGGGGCGTGTCCGAGGTAGCTGTTCCAATGACTGATCGCAAAAGCATATCATGTGATCTATGCATCATGAAAACCAAGGAACACATCAGACAGATAAAGCTGTGGAGAAGAGTAAAGCCGGATTAGTTCCTAAATAAATATCCCAAAATCTGAAAATCTCATGGAGCACTGTTCAATCCATCATCCAAAAATGGAAGGAGTATGGCACAACTGCAAACCTACCAAGACATGAACATCCACCTAAACTATCATCCCAAGCAAGGAGAACATTAATTAAAGAAGCGGCCAAGAGACCTATGGTCACTTCTAGGGGAGCTACAGAGAGACAGGGAAGCTGCTCAGAGTTGATGGGCAGAGGGATAGAGCTAAATATAGGGCAATCCTGGAAGAAAACATGTTAGAAGCTGCAAAAGACTTGAGACTGGGATGTAGGTTCACCTTCCAGCAGGATAACAACCGTAAACATACAGCCAGAGCTACAATGAAATGGTTTAGATCAAACTATCTGATCAAAGCACAGTCCAGAACTAAATCCCATTGAGAATCTGTAGCAAGACTTGAAAATTGCTGTTCACAGATGCTGCCATCCAGTCTAGCGTAGATGGTGATCTCGGGACCAAGATCTTGAGAGATGAGATTTCAGCGCTTAAATAAAAGTTATATACTCACCTTCCGGAGCCCCCGGATCCAAGTGAAGTGGTTACCGACGCTGCTCGTGCGCTCTGGTCTCAAGAGTGCATTGCGGTCTTGCAAGATGATGTCGTAGCGGTCTTGCGAGACCGCTACGTCATCACCTCGCGAGATCGCAGCATGGAGCGGTCACCGGAGCGTCACGAGCGGGAAAGGCCTGTTGTCGATCTGGGGGCCGACAGACGGTGAGTATATAATGATTTTTTATTTTTTTTCTTATTTTTAACATTAGATCGTTTTACTATTCATGCTGCATAGGCAGCATGAATAGTAAAAAGTTGGTCACACAGGGTTAATAGCGGTAACGGAGTGCATTACACTGCGGAATAACGCGGTCCGTTACCGCTGCCATTAACCCTGTGTGAGGGCAGACTGGAGGGGAGTACGGAGCGGGCACTGACTGCGGGGAGGAAGGAGCGGCCATTTTTCCGCCGGACTGTGCCCGTCGCTGATTGGTTGTGGCTGTTTTGCCAGGACCAATCAGCGACTTGGGTTCCATGACAGACAGAGGCCGCGACTAATGAATATCCGTGACAGAAAGAAAGACAGACAGATAGACAGAAGGACAGACGGAAGTGACCCTTAGACAATTATATAGTAGATTAGTGACAAAATGAACAATTGGTGGAGAAAGGTTGAACTTGATGGACCTAGGTCTTTTTTCAACCTATGCAACTATGTAACTATGTAATATACAAGAAAGAAATCTAAATCATTTCAATGTTTGGTGTGACCGTCCTTCACCTTCAAAATAGAATCATTCTTCTGACCATCTATATCTTGACATTTTTGTCTGATCGATTGATTGGTAAATTGGGAGCAGATAAACTATTGTTCTACCAATTTGATGGTAAGAACTCAATATCACGCTTAGTGATTTTCCAGGATTGTCTCAACATGAATATCTACTCTTTTATCACGGGAGGTCAAAGGATGGGGAAATGTCTTGCTACTATTGGAAACAGTGTCTTGTATAGATTTACTCAATATGTGGTGATTATTATTTCTCCTTACAAACCAATGAGATTAGGTCATTCTGCAGAAGGGGAACTGAAGTGATTAAGTGACTGAACATTAAAGATCATGTTTAATGATAGAATCCATGATTAACCGATTGCAGCATAGCTGAAATGAGATATCAAAACAAACAAGGTATCATTCACATCTGGATTAGGCCGTCTATTCATACACTAGCAAGGAGGCCAACGAAGTAACAGTAAACTGCACACACACAAAACCAAATTAAGAAAACACAACACACTGGGGCTTGGCCATGAGTAAGATTAGAAATGTTTTAGCAATGATGAAATGATACGGGAAAGTATTGTATAAATTGGCTGTAAACCTGCTCTTATCACCCAGAATGTAGTTCCACGGAATGTGTGTATTGCAAAATCTCCAAATTTTGGAAACAACCTTGATCATGATGCAATGTTTGTTTTCTTGGGATGGGTCTCAACAGGATCTTGTTACTGTTGTTTATACACTGTAGCTCCAATATATTGAGCCACTGTCGTGTCGGACGCTATTCACACTAGGGCGTCCTACATACAGCGGTAATTCCACATTCGTCCACTATACGCTCAGTGGCGCCGGCTAGACTTTATCCAGATATTCCGGGGTTAATCTAGCTGGTAATCGGGTTGGAGGCTGGGTCACGCCCGTGGCCTTTAAATAGTCATTCTGGACTTTGGGCGTCGCCGATTATAGCTTGTGTCTTGTGCCTGGTGATCTCGGTCTGGAGAGGTGGTCTAGGAGAAGAAATATTGTATCTGGTGGTGTATTATCCTTTGTCATATTTCTCCTTCCTATATTTGTATTTGTTTTGCCCTGTGCACATTATAGTGTTTTCCTGTGTATCTGCGGCGTGGTGCGTTTTTAGTTTTTCCCTGTCTGTGCTTTCTGTAGGGGTTGGTGTGTGGTCTTATCACTGGGAGGCGGGTGGAGGTTTCAGCATAGGACTGAAACAGGAGTCAGGGTCAGGCCTGGTGGCCCAGACAAGCACACCATCAGTGTAAATTCTGGGAGAGGGACAGACGGGGTTTTCCCTAGTCTGAGGGATATCGCAGGGGCCCGGGTAATCAGCTGTAGTCTACCCAGAACCCTCGTGATAGCCACACTGTGTAGAGATTGTCATGGCAAACTTCGATCTTTGTCCCCTGTAGGGTTTTGTACTCACTGTGCTGCGTTTAAGGTAGACACGGGAAGGGGTTTCATGAAAATGTCCAGGCAGGTTTATTAAGACTGCATAAACCGCTCAGGGAACCAAACAAAAGAACAGCCTTTTCTGGCACAAAGTGAAAACACAAAGTAAAAAGTCCACACAATATTGCGAGTTTGCCCACTCAGGATAGTGTCTGGTTCTTTAGGCCTTAGCACAGACCAGGAGATCCACACAAGTCCAGACCCAGACACTGAATGAGACACTCGGTCTCCATTTTATCTGACAAACAATGCCCGAGGGGTGGGGATATTTGAGCAGTCATTCCCACCCATCTCTTATCACTGCTCGTAAAAAACCTGGCCCTGGAAAGGCCTAATAACTCTCTCAGCACTATATGTGATGGAGCATGCTTTCTGAGCTCACATCACCGAAGTTACCAACTGCGAAGATACATATCTCCCTTCAAGGACCTGTCCGGCGGCCATCTTACACCTCAAAGAGGTGTGCAAACACATAAAAACTAGGGTCAACTTCATAGGAAATCAAAATTAGATTTTTCTTTGGAAAATTATCATTTTGTGAACCTTGATTTTCCTCAAGTCCTTCAGCATCCACCTAAGTGAAGACTGCATTTCATAAAATGAAATTACACTTTTTCCCATAATTTTTTTCTTTCATTGGAGAAGTTAATATATATATGGTAATATATTGTGTTGCCTTGGTTACCAGAATACTGTCATGGGGCAAAATAGGAGGGACAGCAATTGCATCAACAAACCAGTTAGCAAACCTTGTAAAAAAGCAACTCCTGAGAACACAGACTCTAAAAAATGTTTGTAGAAGTGCCCATAGAGGAGTTACTCTACTCTACATTTGAGCTGCCAATAACCAGCACCATCATTGTATCTCTC
Organism: Ranitomeya variabilis; assembly: GCF_051348905.1. Lineage (NCBI taxonomy): Eukaryota > Metazoa > Chordata > Amphibia > Anura > Dendrobatidae > Ranitomeya > Ranitomeya variabilis. Next base: position 62,780,933 of record NC_135239.1, on the reverse strand, counting down.
AGAGAGTCAATCTGCATAGCTACACATAAGTAATCTATGACTGATGCCTTTTATCAGTATTACATTTTTTCAACACAGAGCCAGAAACTGTTTCTTTGAATTTTGGACACAGTTGTTTTGTGATTGAAGAGTCGTGAACCGCAGAAAAGAAGCCCACAAACCATATCTAGTAAAATGGTAAAAATTAGCGTATAGCCTATTATAATTGCATAAATAAAAAACTAGTCTCTATAATTAAAATAAAAGTCTGCGCTTTAAAGGGTTGCCCACTGTGTCTTTTTTTTTACTGGTCCGGGTAGCATAAAAAAACTCTACTGCACCTATTCAGAAGCTTCCTGGATTCCTCACTGGGGTCTTCTTCATAGACCACCCCCACAAACATAAGGCTAGGTTCACATTGCGTTAGGGCAATCCGTTTAGCGCTAGCGCATTGCGCTAACGCAATGTTTATTTAGGGGCCGCATTTAGGGGTCGCGGTAACGTCCCCGCTCTCGCAGATCCCCGATCTGCGAGAGCGGGGAACGGACCTCGGGCGCGCCGCGGACGCTGCAAGCAGCGTCCGAGGCGCGCCACAGAAGAACGGCACATCGCTAGCGCGAGCCGAAAAAGGCACGCGCTTGCGATGCACTACAGGGAAACTTCACATTGCTGTCAATGGGTGCGCTAACGGACCCGTTGCACGGCATTAATTGCGACATTTTCACCGTGCAACGCTGTCCGTTAGCGTGCGCACATTAACGCAATGTGAACCTAGCCTTATTGTGATCTCTCAGCTGATAACTTTCCACAGCAATGACCCAAACTCAGCAAGTGATTGCTTGATCCTGATCACATGCCCTTGTGTAGGAAAGTCAGTAGTAAAAAAAAGCAGAAGACCGGACAGCATCAGAAAAATTGATGATGATGAGTATATATATATTTTTTTGCCACCTTTAATTTTGTTTACATCTTTTGTAGAGATGAGCAAAAATATTCAAGTCGCCAACAATTTGCTGCTCCGTAAAGAGCCATCAAAAGGTTAAAAAAATCCCCACTTATACTCACCTTTCTGGCCCCTCTGCTCCTCACTGTCACCTGTCTGGTCCTCCTGCATCTTCTTATCACTGGTGGGTGTGTTGAATCCCTGGACTTCCACGCATATGCAAAGTCACAGTGCTCTTCATGATGTCATGAATAGGGAAATCCAGTGCAAGCAGTGGCAATAATGAGATATCGCAAGGACCAGATAGGTGACGGTGTGGAGTTGAGGGGTGAAAATATGGATTTTTGTTTTTTTACATTTTATATTTATTATGCTATGATGCAGAGGTCCCCAACCTGTGGCTTAGTAGCCACATGTGGCTTGCGGGCCCATGATGTGTGGCCCACAGCTTTCTGCCAGCTTGATGCATTATCACCAGGTCTAGCAAACATCTTTGAAGAGCAGGTCTCCAGATGGTGACTTTTCTGAGTAGCCCAACACAGAAGAGCAGTTTTTAGATGCTCATATGCTATGGCAAGCTGGAGATAGAATGATACTGGCAGTTAGACATTTGATAATGCTTGATGTAAGAATAGTGAATGGTGGTAAAGTGGGCACTTCAGGATGAAAGTATTCTGCCTGTAAGGAAAGAGACTCAAGATTATGCTATTCTTTATGTGGGGAAGCTTTGTGTTAGGGCTAGCAGAACGCACCAAATTATAAGAGAGATGGTATAAGGTGCGTTCGCAGCCCGGGGTCCACCATGCAGAGATGGAACCTGCTGCTGAGTAATGACGGACTATATGGCGGTTCAATGTGGATACAGACAAGGGTTAACTTCACCCTGTGTGAAGGAAGCAAACCCTGTTGCGTCACAGGGTCGCGGTACCACACCAAGAGTGCAAGCAAGGAGTCTCAGGACTCTATCCCAAGACACAGGATTACAGTACGTTCAGACCACTTGCGCTCGACGCCGCAACTGGGGTGTCAGAGTAACTGAAAATATAACTTAAAGCACAAGAGTGCGTGCTGTGCCGCTTTAGCGGATGCCACTAACCACCCAGACTTGGGATAGGAAAGCGCTCTTTAAGCGCACGGCGCCGCACTGGCGGTTACAGCAATAGACGCTGTATCGTGTGTCTTTATGTTGACAGCTTAGTCGGGCACTAGACAGCAAGCATCCACCTTTTGCGAACAGTCATACACAAGGGAGGGGATTTTAAAGAACGACTTGCACTCATCAACACACACACTATTCCAAATGTACACTAGCCGTGCGGCCATGCGAACCTTTTATAGCTGCAGCAAGAACAGGATCTTCCCAGAAGAACCAATGGGAGTCAGCCACAGAAGAAGAGCACCTTCAGGACCTTCCTAAAGGACCAATGGGATTTGCTGCAGTATCTGAGCATGTGACCCTTGATCTCCAACGAGAGATCTTGCCCTGGGCATGCTCAGAAAGGGAAGAGCAGGACTTTGTCCCAAAAACGTCTGCTCGCCGCTGCCCAGTACTGGCTACAATGGCAGAAGCTGGAAAGGCAGCAGTAACCAGTCGTCCAGTATCAGCTTGAGCCAGACACTGGGACCGACGTCTCCACTGAGCAGACTCCACTGCGGCTGGAGAAGAATGGGAGTCCGCAGCGGAGATGGTTCGAAATTCCCCCAGTGCAGAGGCGAGATCTCGACACCTAACATTTTGGCTGTCATTATACCAGGTTCTCGGTGTCACTACTGTGCGAGGAAGGGATGCTGAGTGTGCCTTGCGACCATCTCTCAGAGCTGAATTTAGCGATCATGGTAAGAAAAGTTGGAGACAGCTGCTTTTGGGACATTTGCAAAAAATAACTTCTGTGCAAATCAAATTTTCCGGAAAAATCCGTGCTAAAAGGCGAATTCAAATTTTAGTGGATCCACTCATCTCTAATAGTTGGCATGAGTAACAAGAGACATGTCCATCAACTTTAACTGAGGTTTAGAAGGGAAAATTGAATAAGGGAAGGAGCATTGACAACCTCTTTATACAACATAAATACCTAATAATTTGCAACTTATTGAATCTCATTCAATCGAAAAAAACATTGATACTACTAGATGCTGGGCTTGTATCCTCGTACATCATCTGTATAATTTTAGTACCCCTAGTATATTAAAAAAAAAGTGATAATTTCCATGTCTGCCATTTGTTAGGAAGCTCATCTGAGAAGATGGGGATAAGGTGAAGCATGATCTTTGAGTAGAAATAAAATATATTAAATACAACCAGGCTTGACCAAATGACCTAATCCTTTTTTGATTTGTTTTTAATCTCTGCACGAGGACTATCCTTTGAGGATGCTTTCATAAAGTCATTGCTTATCGCGCACATAAAAAAGATGGGACTTGTTAAACAAACTCACTGTGCTCGTTGCAGTTAATGAGATGTAGAAAGCTTTGTAATTTGATTTGCTGGACCATATGTTGTAAAGTGATACTGCTGATTTCACTTCTTAGATTTTTTTTCCATTTAAACAGTGGGTAATACTTTCTTACACAATCAACTTCCATGTAATGAAAAAATGATTTCCAAGCACTGGGTATGTGCCTCTCTACAGCATTCTCCTTGCAGTTACTCAGCTTCATATCTTTCTTCTGACATCTGTAATGTTCTTCACTTCACACCTAGGAAAATATTTGACAATTCATAGTAACCAGTTTTTGCAATATAAACTATCATGCCATGGCATGGCAACAAATTAGTTTCATACCCAGAGAGAAGGGTTCACTTAATGATTGGCTCAAATCTCTTCAGCAAAGTAAAGTAAAATTGTTTAAAGTATGGAAACACAAATGAGGCTGTGGAATGATGAATTTGGGGAGAAATATTAAGTATTTATATTAATACTCAGAAAATTCAAATATGCGAAGGATGCCAATTTCATAATGAATGCACCAGCCAACCATGCTTTTGGACCCAAATGTAATATATTTCTTGGCTTTTTTAATGGAAAGAGAAAAAAGTGTTCTATATTGTAAAGGTGTTTCAGTCTGTCTAATTCTTTCAATTTAACCCCTTTAATGGACCAATAATTATTATCATAAGTGATCTACAGACAGTGGGATGAACAGAGGAGCTTGATAATAAAATAACATCCAATATTCTTCCCAAGGAAAGAGAGTGCTCACCAGAGGCTCTTGCCACGTTTATTTGTATGGTTCCCTTTTTTGCTTAGGATTTGTATTGGTCATATGAATTTTCTAAAACAAAACACACCTTGTTATGCCAAATAAATTATTGATGTCAGAGATAGTATTTAAAGATAGTGTAATAAGTTGTAGTTTGGCGCTAAAGATGTGTTGGTAAGAAGGAGATCTTCACCAAAATGTATTTTAAGCTTTAATAATAGTTGTTTTTTTGAGTTTTGTGCAAATTTTGAATACTCGAGGTGGTGTGGCCCCTTTAAAGGGAGCCGGTGAGCAGGTTTTACTACCACGATGACAAATCAAGCATATCTGTGTTAGGTTGTTGCAGCCCAAACTTAATCTACAGCTCTGGTTTTGTAATTTTGTAAAAATGTCTTTGGTTTCCAAATAATCCTCCATTCAATTTTTGTGCTAATGAGCCGCAAGTGAAGAAGGCTTGGTCCTGCATTTACAGCTCTTTCTCTTCTTTTCTGTTTTCCCCACCCACCACTAACATTTACTCCCTGAGTGATGGTCACACTTGTCTGAGTGACCTGTTTCCAAACAGGCAATCTCATACAGGCACGAACACTCACTGTGCCGGACATCTCCTCTTAGGGGATGGCACACATACTGCTGCCGGGAGTGTCCAGTGGAGAGGCAGGTCCCTTAGACAAGACTGACCTGTCAATCATGGAGAAAATTACAGAAGTGAGTGTGGAAAATTGGAAAGAGGACTGAGAGCTGTAAGTGCAAGGCCAAGCCCCCTGCACTCGTGTCTCAATAGCATACAAAATGGAATATCACTTGGTGCTCATCATAAAAATTAAATTGAGGATTACTTTAGAAGTCAAAGAAGGATTACAAAAATGAAACTATGGATTTATTCTGTTTGATTTGTTGATTGTTTTTACAGGCTGGAGGCTGCAGTTGCGTGGGAGGATCGAGACCAGACCAGAACTCCTTGACGGAAGCTGTCAGTGTTGACGCCTGATTGATTATCACCAACCCAACCTGCAAACTCAACTGCTCATAAGCGTTTAAAAATAAATACTTTTACAATAGAAATGCATTTATAATGAGCAAAGCCACCTTTATTTTCCTACTGTATCTGACAAAAGTACCTCCTTCTCCATTACGCAATGGTGGATAGACATGCGCATCGGGCTCATTAATATCTCTTTGTAGTGTGGCCCAATTATCATAACTATGATTCCTCTTTACTTATCAGATAGGAAGAAGAACATGTGCAGTTCCATTGTCTTCTTCAGAAAAGCAGAAAAGGTTCTGCAACGGATCAGAAACAACAGAATGAAGTTCCCGCTTCTGGGCGGTGGAGTCACAATGCTACTCATTAATGGAAGGAGGGTAATGTGGCATGTTGCGATGTTACCTCCCACCCAAAGAACAAGAGTGCAGCATGACGTAGATAAATGCTTTACTTTCATGTTTTAAAAAATTGAGAACATTTTGTTTTTTATCAAAGTTTTCGGCTTTATCAATATGAAAATTATGCTTTAGGCTAACATTTAGAGTAGAGATGAGTGAATATATCCAAATGAAACTGCATTCTACCTGAGTTTTACAAAAATCCATATTCTCCAGAATATGGGTTTCATTTTGTAATTCGCTCTTCGTGAAATCAGAAAAGTGGAGGTCAGCTGCAGCTGTCATTTTACTGAGCTGTTGAGGGCTGGCAAAAGGTTAAAAAAAACCATAATGCCTATTTGGTCTGCAGAGCCTCTTATTTACACAGTCGTGCAGCGGTTTCTTCACTCTAGAATGGGACACCCCGCTGCGACCAAGTCCCAGAGGTCACGGTGCATCGTAACTTTGTGATGTCATGATGGGCCGTGATTTCCAATGCCTGGTGGTGGCAGAAAGGCCTGTTCTAGAGTGAAGACAGCAGACCTCAAATGATGAGGCCTGGCCACGTAGGCATGGTCGCAGCCAGAAGCCCTTTTCTAGAGTGAAGACACCAATGGAAAGAGGAGGCTCTGATAACCGGGTGGGCGCCAGGCATCGGAGGCAACTGTAATGCTGGTACAAGTGAGCAGTGAGGGATTAGTTTTAAGATTAGTTAATAGTTTTTTTTTTATTTTTGACATGTTATGCTTATTATGCTTTTCAGACCCCAGAATGTAATAGGGGACATTTAATTCCTGTGAAGAATACATTTATTGTGAATTGAATTTCCAGTCAAATCCATTTGATTGTGTGAATTAAAATCTTGCTAAATCCACTCTTCTCTAATCTAGTTCTATTTTCTTCCAAGTTGGTGAGATTCTCATTTAACCCAAAAGGCCTTGTATTAAATAAGAGGACAATATATATATATTTTCTCAAGGAACAGCGCTGCTCCTGTCTATAGTCTGTGTGTGGCATTGTGGCTCGGCTATATTCTCATACATCCTCATACCCGATGTATTATTTCTGTCTTTATTGAATTAAGTGAAGCCTATTAATAAAGCTAAATTACTTTTTTCTCGGTATGTAATTCACTTCCCGGATCTTAATTTCCTGGACAATAACGCTCTCTGATCATTTAGTGAGGAAAAGGTAATTCATGGTGGACAATAAAAGGGAATAAGAATAGACATGTACGGCCTTTACAAATGACTGGGCTGCAGAGTTCACTGTTTCTCGTTCAGATGAGGGCGATGTAATGTGTTGTAATGTCTTTATATCACAAGTGGCTGGGGAATTTTCTGAAACAAACTCCCGCAGACCCGTAGCGTCTGTAATACTACGTTTCTGCAATATAAAAATTAAACTTTCTATTAAATGGCAGATAATAGCACATGGAATTTGAGACACTAACCTCTATTAAATGTACTTCCTCAGCAATATGTTGAAATCTCACGTGGCTATACATAATAGGAAGTGTTGTAGAGATCAGTAGGCCTCGTGGGCTTCCATTTTTTTTCCTTGGACATAATGAAATGACTATGTAGCTGTTAAAGCAGACTGGCTGTGTTACATAACTCATAAAAGTTAAAATCAGCTTGACTTATCACACTATACACTTTCCCAACCTTGTTAAAATGACACTGTGCTCCATTTACCTCATTTTTTTGTATTATTATTAAAATTCTGACTACAAACCGCAAAAAATGATTAAATGCCTGTGGAAGCAGAACATTTTGCTTCAACAATATTATTGCAGAGGTATGAAACGTTTACAGAAAATATATACTGGAATGTATTAGATAAAAACTGGTATAGCCATATCAAGGCAAAGAACTCTGGGGATAGCATTTCCCCGTTTTATTATATATTGGTTTACAGGGACTTGGCTTGATGAGGTTTTTTTACCCCTGTAATTCCTTTCAATGTATAGTTCTCGTATTATGTTTCATTTCACTGTTAGTGTTAATATTGTCCATAGTTTCTATTTTTTTTGTATATGACAGATGATGTCATCTACAAAAAGATGATGTTACAAGTGAATTACCGTAACCTATTCTTGCTGTGCTTTTGCAAAATAGCCGCTATAATATATTGACATTTTGTGTATATATACTTATATACTGTATATACATATGTATATATATATATATATATATATATATTTATATTTATATTTATATACAGTGCCTTGAAAAGTATTCATACCTTGCGAACTTTTACACATTATTTCATGTTACACTCACAAACTTAGATGTATTTTATCGGGATTTTATGTGATATAACAACAATAACAAGTACAGGTACATCTCCCAAAATTAGAATATCATCAAAAAGTTAATTTATTTCAGTTCTTCAATACAAAACGTGAAACTCATATATTATAGAGTCATTACAAACAGAGTGATCTATTTCAAGTGTTTATTTCGTTAATGTTGATGATTATGGCTTACAGCCAATAAAAACTCAAAAGTCATTATCTCAGTAAATTAGAATACATTATAACACCAGCTTGAAAAAATGATTTTAAAATCCGAAATGTTGGCCTACTGAAATGAATGTTCAGTAAATGCACTCAATATTCGGTCGTAGCTACTTTTGCATCAATTGCTGCATCAATGCGGCATGGCATGGAGGCGATCAGCCTGTGGCACTACTGAGGTGTTATGGAAGCCCAGGTTGCTTTAATAGCAGCCTTCAGCTCATCTGCATTGTTGGGTCTGGTGTCTCTTATCTTCCTTTTGTCAATACCCCATAGATTCTCTATGGGGTTAAGGTCAGGATAGTTTGCTGGCCAATCAAACACAGTGATACTGTTGTTTTTAAACCAGGAATTGGTACTTTTGGCAGTGTGGACAGGTGCCAAGTCCTGCTGGAGAATGAAATTTCCATCTCCAAAAAGCTTATCGGCAGAGGATTGCATAAAGTACTCTAAAATTTCCTAGTAGATGGCTGCGCTGACTTTGATCTTGATAAAACACAGTGCACCTACACAGCAGCAGATGACATGGCTCCTGAAACCATCATTGATAGTGGAAACTTCACACTAGAAATCAAGGTCCCAGAGTCTGGAGGAAGAGTGGAGAGGCAGTCAATCCAAGCTGCTTGAGGTCTAGTGTGAAGATGATGAAACTCCACATAGAGCGAAGGCCATCACAGTGACATGTGCTGTTCGGAGCAATAGCAGGTGGACACGCTGCCCCAGCAGCACAGCAAAACAAAAGAGGGAGCAGAGTGCAAATGTACGGTACGCAGCATCTAGGCAGTTCGTTGGTTGCTACTGTCCACCGCACCAAGGAAATTAGAATACTAACGCCACCTCAAAGGAGCTCCCTCGCATGGCATTTCTTCAGCCAATGTGCTGACGACAAGACACGGGTGGGTTGCACACTGTGCCGTCAGAGCATGAAGCAAGCATAAATGTTCTGAACCTGAGCACCACCTGCATGAAGAGGCATCTGAATTCCATGAGCTTCAGTGGAGTATACAGCTTAAAGGGACTCTGTCACCTGAATTTGGAGGGAACAATTTTCAGCCATAGGTGCGGGGTTTTCGGGTGTTTGAATTACCCTTTCCTTACCCGCTGGCTGCATGCTGGCTGCAATATTGGATTGAAGTTCATTCTCTGTCCTCCGTAGTACATGCCTGCACAAGGCAATCTTGCCTTACACAGGCGTGTACTATGGAGGACAGAGAATGAACTTCAATCCAATATTGCAGCCAGCATGCAGCCAGCGGGTAAGGAAAGGGTGAATCAAGCACCCGAAAACCCCGCCCCATGGCTGAAAATTGTTCCCTTCAAATTCAGGTGACAGAGTCCTTTTAAACATGACAAATGTGAGCCTCTTCCTGCTCCCTCTTCTGCTGCGGTCTCAACCTCTTGCTCCTGCTCTCGATCAACAGGGCCACCTGCCTCCCCGCAAAGAGAGGATGTGACAGCACCACCATCACCAGCAGTGTCGCTGAGTATCTCCACAATGTCCCATAGAAGTGTTCAGCTCTCCATCCCCCAAACCATAGAGAGAAAGAGGAAATAAATGAGCCATTGTCCTGAATGACTGCATTTCCAAATCCCTGGTCTTTGAAATGCTGCAATTCCTGCTGAAAGGTGGAGACAGACAGTTTTAAAAAACTGATGGTGATGGCTGTCCCACAGTACGTTCCCAGCCGCCATTACTTTTCCAGGCGGGTCATCCCTGCCCTGCACACACATGTTGCAGACTAAATCAGGTGTGCACTGCGCAATGCCATCAGTAGCAAGGTCCACATAACCACTGATACATGGACCAGTGAGTATGGGCAGGGATGTTACATCTTCCTAACTATCCACTGGGTAAATGTAATGGTTGCTATGTCAGAGGCGAGAGGCGTTCTAGCACATGTCCTACCACCACTGAGGATTACTGGACATTTATCTGTCCATGTTGCCTCTTCCTGCTATTCTGCTTCGTCCACCACCTCCTCATCTGGTCGCAGTAAAATCTGCACCACCAACTTAAGCACAGCCAGGGGGAAATGACAACAGGCTGTTTTGAAACTCATTTGTTTGAGGACAAATTCTACACCACGCAGACAGATCAAACAGCAGACAGATGAGTGGTTGGTGCCACTGAACCGCCACCCCTGCCTGGTGGTGTGCTATAAAGGGGGAAATTTCATAGCAGATCTTGGCCTACCTGGTTTGACATGCATCCATTGCCTGGTGCATGTACTCAATGTGGTGGTGCAGAGATTCCTTAAAAACTAACCACATATGTCAGAGCTGCTGCTGAATGTACCGGCAGTGTTTGCGCTTTTTGTAATTCTCACCCTGCTACTCACCTGTCTGCGCTGCAGTGTCACTTCTGTCTTGTCGCTCACTGCCTCATATGCAACGTACCAACAAGTGGGAACTCCATCTGCATATGCTGAAGAGTGTGCAAGCAGCAGGAAATAGTGGAGTTTTAACTGCAGCATGCATGGGTGAATCATTCTACTGAACAGCACCACTTCTCCACCAGTGAGTGGGTCTCCATACAGGATGTGAGTGCCGCATTGCGCATCATCGAATACTCTACCAATATGGCCAGCATTGATGGTGCCATCTTGAGCTTTTACTATAAAACTTCTGTGCCTGCTGGAAAAAACATTTCAGCAATATTGGATGAGGTGGTGGCACAGGAGGAAGAGGAGCAGGAGGAACATTGACCATTCACACTGTTATCAGGCCTGTCATCCATGTCTGGCTTGAAGGGGCGGGTTCCTGTACCAACATAGTCCAGGTACACAACTGTTCAGCCAGAGGACAGTTTTGGAGCAGGAGGAGGAAGAACTGTTTTCACATTATGGTAGCATTTAAAGCAGCTCATGGGCATCACTCAAGAGTGACCGGGGGGGAACAGAGGATGCAGATGATACACCTCTCACCAAAGACAGATTGTTGTTGCCTCTGGGCAGTGTGGCACACATGAGCCAATACATGCTGCTGTGCCTGCACACTGACCACAGAGTTGCCCAGATTGTTACTACTGCTGATTACTGGGTGGCCACTCTGCTGGATCTCTGCTACAAGAACAATGTACCATCATTACTTCTGTCACCGGAGCAGGATCGCAAAATGTGTGAATACAAGCATACTCTGGCCTAGGCACTACTGCCAGATCATTGGGACTGCAATTTGTTAAGACAATGAAAATCTATTTCTCATAAATATCGGATTGATACACAATTCCAATGTTCATAACTGGACAGTTCTCCTCAGTGATCCTACTCAAAAAGTGGTAATAAATGGTTGCACATCCAGTTGGAAGAGTGTTTCAAGTGGGGTGACACAAGGCTCTGTCCTGGTCCCAGTGTTGTCCAACAAACAAAAATTACATGTACAGAATGGGAGGAATAGAACTAAGCAACAGCACGTGTGAAAAAGACATGTGTATACTAATAGATCACAGACAGCACATAAGTCAACAGTGTGATGCAGCAGCAAAAAAGGCAAACACAGTTCTAGGATGTCTTAAGAAAAGCATAAAGTCTAGAACACAGGAAGTAATTATCCCCCTCTACTCCTTCTTGGTCAGGCCTCATCTGGAATACTGTGTCCAGTTCTGGGCAGCACATTTTAAAAAAGGCATTGAAAAACTGGAGCAAGTTCAGAGAAGAGCTGCCAGGATGGTGAGCGGACTGCTAAGTATGTCCTAATAGGAATGGTTAAAGGATCTGGGAATGTTTAGCTTGCTAAAAAAGGCTAAGATGAGACTTAATAGCTGTTTACAAATATCTGAAGGGATGTCACAGTGTAGAGGGATCATCAGTATTCTCCTTTGCACATGTAAACACGAGAAGCATTGGAATGAAACTGAAAAAGGAGAATATACAGATTAGATATTAGAAATAACTGTTTGAAAGTGAGGGTGATCAATTATTTGAGGTGGTGAGTTCTCCTCCAATGGAAGTCTTCAAACACAGGCTTGAGAGACATCTGTGTGAGATGGTTTAGTGAATCCTACTCTGCATTGAGCAGGGGGTTGGACATGAAGACCCTTAAGGTCCTTTCCAACTCTAACATTCTATGATTCTATGAGTCCTTCTTTTTGGAAACAGAACTCTACCTCCTTGTCAGTTTTCCTAGAAAATATCCTGTTTACATACATGGCCACTGCAGGGGGTCCTCTGTTCAAAAGAAGTTAAAGTGTTATCTCTCATCTCCCTATATGTTCCATTGTGAGGTCTTACTTCCAAAAGAGGTTTGGATTGTCAACTTTTTCTCCTTCTGGAGATAACATGTGGATTTAATGTTTTCCTATGACATGTCATTTGCTAATTGGTCACCTTAAGGTAATAGAATATTGAAGGCTCAATAGACTAAATAGATGATGTGATAGACCAGCTACTTACAATGCAATAAAGATGGTGAAATAATAAAGATGCAATTTTTCTATAAACCTTGCTGAAAGATGTCATATGTAAATACAACCTCCTCTGGATCTTGAAAATTAGAGCCAATCAGCAAATGTAATCATCATATTCGTTTTCAGCAGCACAAAATTAGATGAATTCAACTGTTTTGGTCTGTGAACCAATTTGGCTGTAGAACAGTGTTACAGGAAAACAGAAATACGCCATGTGTGCCACCATAAGCACTAACCCACGTGGCACTGCCATGTGTATAAGAAAAAGATCAAGCTGCTGCTGTCTGGCCTCTAGAGGTTGTAAGGATCCTGGTAGGAATCATGCCCATTTCTCAAAGAAGTGGGGTTCGTGCGTTGGGTGAGGTGCTGGCTATGAATGGTCCACATACAGGGTATACATCACAGATGGGAACTCTTTTAATCATGTTTCCGGGTCGAACAGAACCCTTCATCAGGATTGTAACATCAACATGAGGCCTTAGTATGACATACTGGTGACTAAGAGACAAGGTTTTTACAATGGTTACTTATTAGATCCCTCAGGTCAGTTTGCATTTATGGTACATTAATATTTCATTCACATAGCTATATCACCAAAGATATCCAAAAGGATAACAATGACAAATGATAATAAAACAATCATTAGGTGCAATTCACGATTAGGAATGAAGAGCTCTAATCCCGAGAGTTTCTGGTCCGGGCAAATAAACAATTAAAACTCCAGCAAAACTTCATACTTTACCCACAAAAGTTCATATTCACAGAGCGATAGTTAATCTCTTTCATTATACTTATTACATTTCTCATTTAAGTTTCCTCATTTGTATTATTATAGGACTTTCATTTAGCTACCCACGCCTTGTTCTTAATTGCTCATCATTAGCAACATACATGGGGGCCTTCCTGCATAATTAAAAATGTGATCATTAGTATATGGGAAGACAAAAGCTCCTTTCAGACTATCATTAGTTACTTTGCCTCCACGGAAGTTCTCATTAGAAAAAAAACTTCCCACCTGGTTTAGTTACCGTAATGAGGTTCTGACACTATATTTTTCATAGTGGGGTTTTTGTCTAAGAGTCGAATATAATATTAGGCTTTGTTTTACTTTTTAAGCACATAATTGTAGACATGGGAAGAGATGTTCTTTTTTCCCAACGTTATAGTAATTTAAAAATATCATTTTCAATAACAGATAATTCCGACGAAAGCTATGCCTCTTACATGTACAGGAGTTATGATTTGATAATACATGTTTACTTTCCTCAATTTTCTCTAAAATGATTTCTAAGCTACAAGGAGTCTAAAAGCAATCAAAATGAAATAAAAAAAAATCTGCAGTTAAAAGGATTTGGAGAATATTCCTGCTAAAAAAAAAAGTCGTCACTGCTGTATATGACACATAATATTAAAACAAAGATTTTTCATATGTTAGTAAATGGCAAAGTCGTGAAATGTATTCATCACCTTTGCTTGGTAGTGAGAACAGACCTGTTTGCAATTTATTAGTTTTGGTTCCCAATGGAACCAAATAAGTTCATCTCACGTAACCATTATTTACGTTGGAGTTCAGCAATTCATTTTGACTTTTTATGGCTGGATGTACAATTTAACAGAGCGAATGCAAAAATAAATGTAGTGTATACACCAGTATAGGATAACCCTACAAAAACAATTTAGTTACCCATCTGTGACATTTCGATTTTACTCAAAATGTATATAAAATGTGTATATACAGAGATGTCAACCTGGGAGAACTCTTCACAAAGTAGCAGACCATAGTTAAAACAAGAATGGCTTTTTTTAATGCTGTGAATTAAATAAAAGACTCCTAATCTAACACAGATCCAAGACCAGACTATGGGCCTGATTCATCAAGATGCGTGCTAGAGTCAGACGCTCCTGATTTATGAGGAGTTGCACAGCTCTTCGTGAATCTGGAACGTCTCAGTGGTGTACGTCTCGGTACACTACACCAGATATCTTACTCCAGTCAGGTCATGAATTAGACGTACTTGGGGGTTACGAACCCGACGAACCCCTGATCCGTCTCCGCTCCACCTATTTTGCTGTGACAAACTGGATTGAAAACACCAAAAGTCTCAACTATCCAACTCTGAGTTGCGCCTAAACTTTGAGATTTTTCAAAGCTAGACTTCTGATGTGAAAGCTTAGATGAATCAAGGCTTATAGACATATCCTCCTTACTCCTGGCTCATATTTCAACTATCACTCTCATAGTCATCTATCACTTTGCAGCCAAAATAGCATTTGCATTCTCATGGAAGTCATGTGACTTTTCTTCTCTCTTCTATTAGAGTGCGATACACAGTGAGGAGGTCATATCCATTATTTGGAGAGCCCCATGGCCAGGATAGCACAGCTGATCCTCTTCTGCTTCAGTTGTCAAACTAGAAGCAACAGCATGTCCTGTTTACTTTAGGCAAGTGTAACATGGCAGGGGCATTGTAGGGCAGCATGGCCATGACATACATGGAAACAATCCATATAAAGTAAACATGCTTTCATTTTCAGCCAAAATACAACAAACAATAAAGCAAATGAAAAACAACAAAGACTTGATAACTAGTGCATCATACCTCTGAGACTCTACCAGGGATGTATGCGGGGCTTGGCTCTCCAGCAACTCATTGTTTAGCACATTTAACTGCTGTGCATATCCTTCTAAGAAATACGCTATATCAGTCCGGAGGCTTTCTCCCTGTAAAGCTTTTCCTTCAGCCTTTTCTGTGTCTGTATGAGGAGACCTCTCTCAGCTCAGCTGGATCAGCTGGATCAGCCGATGAGTCCCACTACCAAATTCTACTCATCACTCCAAAAAAAATGACCCGGAACTACCATAAATAAAACGGCTCATCGTCAGCACCTAAGCTGCTGCACCAACCATACTACCCGGCTTTTAATATCTTGCCCAACTTAACATTCTGGGAGAGATATACACTCCGTCCAGAATCATCCCTGTTGGCAGCCTGCACAAAATACAGTATTCTAAGAATTAGAGGTTTAAAACTAAATACTGGATGCTCTCAGCCTTATATGTAAACGTACCATTAAAGGACAAATATACACAATATCATTCAGCATTGGGAGCTTTTTCAGTGTCGGAAACATCTTGTCCATATCCTCTACCCGCACTCCACATATACCATAGGCTTTTGTTATGAAGAGATTTGAAGATCATTTGAGTCTTCTATGTATGTGGTGTCATCTTGTCCAGTGAGTTGCCAACAAGGTTCTGAGGGATAAAGGTTCTACTGTCACGAAATGCTTCCTCTGCACTGGGTCATCACCTGACCCCTCCATTTGTAGTGCAGGATCTGTCGCTCTCTACTTGTCCAGCACATGTAGTGCAGGGTTTGTCATTCTCTACCATCCCTCCACAGCACAGATGCAAAATACTGATGAAACAACCACTTAACACACATATGATGGATGGGGTGGTTGCCTGTTTTCACAAATGTGGTGGACAGCATTTGGCTTATAGTCTATCAGTGACAGCCATACTATTTGAGCGGGCTGCCCAGCGTTATATAAGTGCACCCCTCAATGTACTTGAAAACCAATTTCTCAAGCAATGACTCATATTGACCAATACCTCATGCATTTTATACATCTTTTTCATTTAATTTCTTGCACATTTTTCACTTCTTTTTGCAGTGTGTATCCAGGTAATTTAGTGCTGGCTTGGGAAATTAGGGTGTCTGCTCTTGTTGGTCTGGCCTACACATTGACTCTTTAGCCCCATTTCTCCAGCTGTCTAGGGTCCCCACATATCCACATCTCTATCTTCTGGGCTCCTCACCATACCCACTGCAGTTGAGCTCTCCTTCTGGATGTCCCACTTTCTCTGCATCCAGAACATTCTGGCCATATTAAGATGTAGACTGCCACTTACCCGGTTACTTTTGCAGACTTGCTATCTCAGAGATCTCCTTCCTTGATATCACACCCAGCTTGTGGATAAAATCTTGTCTTTCCGTGTTTACTCAAAACTACTGACTACCTCTAATGTTGTGAATTTGGATTCTGGGCTCCCCCGGTGGCTACTGGTGGAATTGAACTTGTGACATCATCTTCCCTGTTCACCTGTTCTGATTAGATCTGGGTGTCGCTATATAACCTGGCTTCTCTGTTAGATGCTTGCCGGTCAACAATGTTATCAGAAGCCTCTCTGTGCTTGTTCCTGCTCCCAGACATCTACTAGATAAGTTGGACATTCGTCCATGTTTTGTTTTTGTATTTTGGTTCCAGTTCACAGCTGCAGTTTCGTTACTGTGTCTGGAAAGCTCTTGTTGATCAGGAATTGCCACTCTGGTATTATGAGTTAATGCCAGAGTCCTAAAGTAATTTCTGGATGTGTTTTGTTAGGGTTTTCTACTGACCATGAAAGTATGCTTTCTGTCTTCTGCTATCTAGAAAGCGGACCTCAAATTTGCTAAAACTATTTTCCTGCTGCGTTTGTTGTTTCATCTCATATCACCGCCAATATATGTGGGGGGCCTCTGTCTCCTTTTTGGGCATTTCTCTAGAGGTGAGTCAGGTCTTATATTTCCCTCTGCTAGCATTATTTAGTTCTCCGGCCGGCGCTGGGCATATAGGGATAAAAAGTAGGACATGCTACCTGGCTACTTCTAGATGATGCGGTAGGTTTAGTTCATGGTCAGTATAGTTACATCTTCCAAGAGCTTGTTCCTATAGAGGCTTATGCTAGTTCTCTGGCCATGGAGATCATGACAGTTTGACCGGCCCACTAAAGGGTTAAAATCCTTGGCTGAGAAAGGAGAGAAATAAGAAGTCTGCTGAGAGTTTTTTTTTTTTTTTTTTTTCTCTGTGCTCTTAATTGGATCACTTGCCAGTCTGTCTATGCTGCAGTCTTTCTTTTTTTTCTCTCTCCTTATAATCTTTGAATGGCTTTGTGTTCACCTGTTAATAATGGATCTTCAGAGTGTAACTGCAGGTTTGAATAATCTCACCACGAAAGTACAAAATTTGCAAGATTTTATTATTCATGCTCCGGTATCTGAGCCGAGAATTCCTTTGCCGGAATTCTTCTCAGGGAATAGATCTAGCTTTCAGAATTTTAGAAATAATTGTAAGCTATTTTTGTCCCTGAAATCTCGTTCTGCTGGAGACCCTGCACAGCAGGTTGGGATTGTGATTTCCTTGCTCCGCGGCGACCCTCAAGACTGGGCTTTTGCATTGGCACCAGGGGATCCTGCGTTGCGCAATGTGGATGCGTTTTTTTTGGCCTTGGGCTTGCTGTATGAGGAACCTCATTTGGAACTTCAGGCAGAAAAAACTTTGATGTCCCTATTGCAGGGGCAAGATGAAGCTGAAATTTACTGCCAAAGATTCCGTAAATGGTCTGTGCTTACTCAGTGGAATGAGTGTGCCTTGGCGGCTACTTTCAGAGAGGGTCTCTCTGATGCCATTAAGGATGTTATGGTGGGGTTCCCTGTGTCTGCGGGTCTGAATGAGTCCATGACAATGGCCATTCAGATCGATAGGCGTCTGCGGGAGCGCAAACCAGTGCACCATCTGGCGGTGTCCACTGAGAAGACGCCAGAAAGCATGCAGTGTGATAGAATTCTGTCCAGAAGCGAGCGGCAGAATTTTAGACGGAAAAATGGGTTGTGTTTCTATTGTGGGGATTCTACTCATGTTATATCAGCATGCTCTAAGCGCACTAAAAAGCTTGATAAATCCGTTTCCATTGGCACTTTACAGTCTAAATTTATTTTGTCTGTGACCCTGATTTGCTCTTTGTCATCTATTACTACTGACGCCTATATCGACTCTGGCGCCGCTTTGAGTCTTATGGATTGGTCCTTTGCCAATCGTTGTGGGTATGATTTAGAGCCTTTGGAAACTCTTATTCCTCTGAAGGGGATTGACTCCACCCCATTGGCTAATAATAAACCACAATACTGGACACAAGTGACTATGTGTATTAATCCGGATCACCAGGAGACTATTCGTTTTCTAGTGCTGTATAATCTACATGAGGATTTGGTGCTGGGATTGCCATGGCTGCAGTCTCACAACCCAGTCCTTGACTGGAGAGCTATGTCTGTGTTGAGCTGGGGATGTAAGGGGACTCATGGGGACGTACCTTTGGTGTCCATTTCATCATCTATCCCCTCTGAAATCCCTGAGTTCCTGTCTGACTATCGTGACGTCTTTGAAGAACCCAAGCTTGGTTCACTACCTCCGCACCGTGAGTGCGATTGTGCTATAGATTTAATTCCGGGTAGTAAATACCCAAAGGGTCGTTTATTTAATCTGTCTGTGCCTGAACATACTGCTATGCGAGAATATATAAAGGAGTCCTTGGAAAAGGGACATATTCGTCCATCGTCATCTCCCTTAGGAGCCGGTTTTTTCTTTGTGTCAAAAAAAGACGGCTCTTTGAGACCATGTATTGATTATCGGCTTTTGAATAAAATCACGGTTAAATATCAATACCCATTGCCGTTGCTGACTGATTTGTTTGCTCGCATAAAGGGGGCCAAGTGGTTCTCTAAGATTGATCTCCGTGGGGCGTATAATTTGGTGCGGATCAGGCAGGGGGATGAGTGGAAAACCGCATTTAATACGCCCGAGGGCCACTTTGAGTATTTGGTGATGCCTTTTGGTCTTTCTAATGCCCCTTCAGTCTTCCAGTCCTTTATGCATGATATTTTCCGCGATTTTTTGGATAAATTTATGATAGTGTATCTGGATGATATTCTGATTTTTTCGGATGACTGGGACTCTCATGTCCGGCAAGTTAAGAGGGTTTTTCAGGTTTTGCGGTCTAATTCTCTGTGTGTCAAGGGTTCTAAGTGCGTTTTTGGGGTTCAGAGAATTTCCTTTTTGGGATATATTTTTTCTCCCTCTTCCATTGAGATGGATCCTGTCAAGGTTCAAGCTATTTGTGATTGGACGCAGCCCTCTTCTCTTAAAAGTCTTCAGAAATTTTTGGGCTTTGCCAACTTTTATCGTCGATTTATTTCTGGTTTTTCGGATGTCGTTAAGCCATTGACCGATTTGACTAGACAGGGTGCTGATGTTGCTAATTGGTCCCCTGATGCTGTGGAGGCCTTTCAGGAGCTTAAGCGCTGTTTTTCTTCTGCCCCTGTGTTGCGTCAGCCTGATGTGACTCTTCCTTTTCAGGTTGAGGTCGACGCTTCTGAGATCGGAGCTGGGGCAGTGTTGTCGCAGAAAAGTTCTGACTGCGCCGTGATGAGGCCTTGTGCCTTCTTTTCCCGTAAATTTTCGCCCGCTGAGCGGAATTATGATGTTGGGAATCGGGAGCTTTTGGCCATGAAGTGGGCGTTTGAGGAGTGGCGCCATTGGCTCGAGGGGGCCAGACATCAGGTGGTGGTATTGACTGACCACAAAAATTTGATTTATCTTGAGACCGCCAGGCGCCTGAATCCTAGACAGGCGCGCTGGTCATTATTTTTTTCTCGGTTTAATTTTGTGGTATCGTACCTACCAGGTTCTAAGAATGTTAAGGCGGATGCCCTTTCTAGGAGTTTTGAGCCTGATTCACCTGGCAACTCTGACCCCACAGGTATTCTTAAGGAGGGAGTTATCTTGTCAGCCGTTTCTCCAGACCTGCGGCGGGCCTTGCAGGAGTTTCAGGCGGATAGACCGGATCGTTGTCCGCCTGATAGGCTGTTTGTTCCTGATGATTGGACCAGTAAAGTCATCTCTGAGGTGCATTCTTCTGCGTTGGCAGGTCATCCTGGAATTTTTGGTACCAGGGATTTGGTGGCAAGATCCTTCTGGTGGCCTTCCCTGTCACGAGATGTGCGAGGCTTTGTGCAGTCTTGTGATGTTTGTGCTCGGGCCAAGCCTTGTTGTTCTCGGGCTAGTGGATTATTGTTGCCCTTGCCTATTCCTAAGAGGCCTTGGACACACATCTCGATGGATTTTATTTCAGATCTGCCTGTTTCTCAGAAGATGTCTGTCATCTGGGTGGTGTGTGACCGTTTTTCTAAGATGGTTCATTTGGTTCCCCTGCCCAAATTGCCTTCTTCTTCCGAGTTGGTGCCCCTGTTTTTTCAAAATGTTGTTCGTTTGCATGGTATTCCTGAGAATATCGTTTCTGACAGAGGAACCCAATTTGTGTCTAGATTTTGGCGGGCATTTTGTGCTAGGATGGGCATAGATTTGTCTTTTTCGTCTGCTTTTCACCCTCAGACTAATGGCCAGACCGAGCGGACTAATCAGACCCTGGAGACATATCTGAGGTGTTTTGTGTCTGCTGACCAGGATGATTGGGTTGCTTTTTTGCCATTGGCGGAGTTCGCCCTCAATAATCGGGCCAGCTCTGCCACCTTGGTTTCCCCGTTTTTCTGTAATTCGGGGTTCCATCCTCGATTTTCCTCCGGTCAGATGGAATCCTCGGATTGTCCTGGAGTGGATGCGGTGGTGGAGAGATTGCATCATATCTGGGGGCAGGTGATGGACAATTTAAAGTTGTCCCAGGAGAAGACTCAGCTTTTTGCCAACCGTCACCGTCGTGTTGGTCCTCGGCTTTGTGTTGGAGATTTGGTGTGGTTGTCTTCTCGTTTTGTCCCTATGAGGGTCTCATCTCCTAAGTTTAAGCCTCGGTTCATCGGTCCGTATAAAATATTGGAGATTCTTAACCCTGTTTCCTTCCGTTTGGACCTCCCTGCATCCTTTTCTATTCATAACGTTTTTCATCGGTCGTTATTGCGCAGGTATGAGGCACCGGTTGTGCCTTCCGTTGAGCCTCCTGCTCCGGTGTTGGTTGAGGGTGAGTTGGAGTACGTTGTGGAAAAAATCCTAGACTCCCGTGTTTCCAGACGGAGACTCCAGTATCTGGTCAAGTGGAAGGGATATGGCCAGGAGGATAATTCTTGGGTCACTGCATCTGATGTTCATGCCTCTGATCTGGTTCGTGCCTTTCATAGGGCCCATCCTGATCGCCCTGGTGGTTCTGGTGAGGGTTCGGTGCCCCCTCCTTGAGGGGGGGGTACTGTTGTGAATTTGGATTCTGGGCTCCCCCGGTGGCTACTGGTGGAATTGAACTTGTGACATCATCTTCCCTGTTCACCTGTTCTGATTAGATCTGGGTGTCGCTATATAACCTGGCTTCTCTGTTAGATGCTTGCCGGTCAACAATGTTATCAGAAGCCTCTCTGTGCTTGTTCCTGCTCCCAGACATCTACTAGATAAGTTGGACATTCGTCCATGTTTTGTTTTTGTATTTTGGTTCCAGTTCACAGCTGCAGTTTCGTTACTGTGTCTGGAAAGCTCTTGTTGATCAGGAATTGCCACTCTGGTATTATGAGTTAATGCCAGAGTCCTAAAGTAATTTCTGGATGTGTTTTGTTAGGGTTTTCTACTGACCATGAAAGTATGCTTTCTGTCTTCTGCTATCTAGAAAGCGGACCTCAAATTTGCTAAAACTATTTTCCTGCTGCGTTTGTTGTTTCATCTCATATCACCGCCAATATATGTGGGGGGCCTCTGTCTCCTTTTTGGGCATTTCTCTAGAGGTGAGTCAGGTCTTATATTTCCCTCTGCTAGCATTATTTAGTTCTCCGGCCGGCGCTGGGCATATAGGGATAAAAAGTAGGACATGCTACCTGGCTACTTCTAGATGATGCGGTAGGTTTAGTTCATGGTCAGTATAGTTACATCTTCCAAGAGCTTGTTCCTATAGAGGCTTATGCTAGTTCTCTGGCCATGGAGATCATGACACTCTAACTACTGAGGAAGGGCAACACCCCAAAATACATGTTTGTAACTAGAGATTATAGTTTGGTTTTTATCCTATATCATGTAGCAAGGCTCAGTAAGTGTCGATATTGACTTTTAAGATTGCTACATCCAGTAGGTGGTACTAGAGTTTAAGTCCTCGTCCTCTATATTTAATTTCACAGAGGAGTCTCCTTACACTGTCATGTCAGCCATATCACTCTCCATATTTAGAGACATTACTCCTTAAACCTCTAACTAGGAAATATCTCTCTTCTTACCCCCAAACCTCCTCCCACCATCTCGGCTAGTCAGCTGAAAGCTCTTCCAGCTTTGCCAACTGTTCAGAAATTCCAGAGTAATCCTTAAAAATGGGACACTTTTTTGCCCTGTTTGTAAAAAAAATTAAGGCGTCCATGATTTTTTTAAATTGAAGAAACTTATAGAGCTTATTTTGAACTGTAATTATCATCATTTTACAGTGAATGCAGTTAATGTCTTAGCCGTAGTCATGTATCACTTATAATCATAATGATTTATTATGGTTTTCCAATGTGTCCGTAAAAAATATTGTCTGTCCATTATTATTTCATAAGCTGTCCAAAAACAATAAAAAGTCAAGTTTGCAACCTTGACCCCTACTTTCCCAGCTTCCTATTCTTCTATAATCCCACATTAGAAGAATTACAATAACTTTATCAAAAAGTATGAATTATTTCTATGCAGATAATACAAATATCAGAACATAAGAACACATTAAAGCGATACAACAGATCTTCTGGGAAGTCTCAGCTGTTCTTCTGCTTCTTTACATGTTAATATGAGAATGGTGTTAGAATAAGTCAAACATCTGAAATATCTGCTTTAAAGCTTCTACGATTGAAACTCCTTGAATGACTGTTAGATATTATCATGGCTTCAAAGTCATCCACTGTTATATACTGGCAGTTTTTAATGCCTGTTGACCATAATTACTGTTTGGACCTTCGTGCTTTGTAATGGCATCGATTCACATTTCAACTCTTTTTTCCTTCATCTCTTTATTTCTATTTAGAGCCCAATATTCCACAAAATTCTTTGAAAATCATATGGGTCTAATTTTTACTGCAAAAGACTATGCAACATGTGCCTTATCACAATACCCTAAATGTTAGGTAGAAAAGCAATCTTAATCCATCCTTACTAGCAGTGTCTGAAACAAACCACTGTCACTGACAATAGATTGTTGAAGATCTGAGACAAATCTTTTGGCAGATGGATTCTATATAACTGGGGTGGGTCGGATCATAAGACATGCTTATGTTGAGAATCTTTACAATTGTGATTGTTATAAAGTCAAGGTCCTCTCACTCAATGAAGAAGCATTTTGTTTATTGGGTGATCAACTATCTGATTACACTGCATGATTATCGTGAAGGAGTGTTCCAAGGAATATTCATTTCATGATCACTGTTCTACAGTCAAATTGGTTCAGAGATGAAAACAGTTGGACTTAACTAATTTTGTGGTGCTGAAAATGAATATGATACTTAAATTTGCTGATTGGCTTTCAGTTTTAAGATCCCAAGGACATTGTAATTACTTCTGACACCTTTCATGCAGGGTTATAGAAAAATTGTGTCTTTATTATTTTATCATCATTATTGCATTGCTAGTAGCTAGTCTATTACATCATCTATTTAGTCTATTGAGTCTTCAGTATTCCATTATCTTAGTGTGACCAATCACGAAACGTCAACTCAGCTCAGATGATGTAATCCTAATTACAGTTGCATCACCTACTTGTATAAATGCTCTCTGTGTACGGTATACGGTTTTAGGATTTCTTAGATAATTTCTTAGCATATTGAGATGTTTATATATGGTTTTTTTTATATGCTTTCTTCTTGCTTTCATACAAATTTTTTCCCACCCATCCCCCCTACTCTGGAACTCTTTACCCCAACATGTCAAACTCTCGCCTACCATGGAAACCTTCAAAAGGAACCTGAAGACCTACCTCTTTCGACAAGCCTATATCCTACCATAACCCCCAATCCACCACAGTGGTGCACGACCAGATCTACCCTCACCTACTGTATCCTCACCCATCCCTTGTAGATTGTGAGCCCTTGCGGGCAGGGTCCTCACTCTTCCTGTACCAGTCGGTGTCTCGTTTTGTTCAAGATTATTTAATTTGTTTTTGTTGTGTATATTTCTTCTCACATGTAATGCGCCATGTAAAAAATGGCATTATAATAATAAATAATAATAATAATAATAGTACTCTCTTCTTATGATGGCCAAGGATGAGTATCTACTGTACTGTGGTTTGGTGCTAAGCACTAAGTCAGGGCCTGGTTTGAATTCTAAGGAGTGAAACTATCTGTATGGAGTTAGTGTCCCCTCTTCATGCCTTTATTTATTTCCCCTTGGTTCTCTGATTTTATCCTAATACATCACCATAAATAAATTATTTTCCTATAAAATAGACCCTAATGTGTGTACATTTGTGATAGTAACTTAGATAGTGATTTGTGAGCCCCCCTGGAAACAAGAATGTATAAAATTGATTACAATCAATCTTCAACATTGAGGAATATGCCTCCATTCTATAAGCAATGGAAAATAACTAGATAGGGATTGCACATCATTCAGAGCTCATTGAGTTGTAAAGAACAAAACCCCATCCTATAGAATTGAACTTTTTTCATCTCAATCTGAATAAATAGGTAATTAGATACTATTCAAGAATATAAAGAAAACATTAGATAAGGTTCAATAGGAGAAAAACAACCGTCTTTATTCTTCCATCCACATATTATTTAGATCCGTACAATGGGGTCTGGTAATAAGACATCTGTAGTTTCTCGAACACAACAAGGAATTACTTGTATAGTCCCTGAATCCATTTATATTATTGACAGATTTCTTTTTTTAAAAAAAAGCGTCATCGTTCCCCCTCTGGTGTGTTCTTATCTGCTACACTTAGCTGTTATTGTGAAGGTTTTTCTAGGAGAATAATGAGTCACTAGTTACCGAGAACAAGGGCGAGCAGCCCATCAGTGGCAGATCATCTGCAAACAATTAGGTCTCTGCTACTCATTCTACTCTGTTCTAAAAGGCCAAAGGAGCCTGCAATCATTTATATATCCAATTACCATAAAATGTATTAGCAATTCATTTATTAATGATTCATTAGTTAACTGCACATAATGAGCAAACAATAAGCAATGCCGAGCAGCTTGCCAAGCGGCAGGATTGCAAGGGATTTTAAAGTGGAAAGGTTAGGCGTATTATCTGCAAGGAACTGGCCACGACGAAGTTAACGCAGGACATAATTATGAAATCTGCTGTCTTGTGCCAGGCGCCACAAAACTCACCCTAATAGAAGTGAAATTAATATTTTTCACATTTTGCAGAACAATGGCTGCTGAATTTCTGCTTCACAATCTCCCTTCAGTAAGTTATATGGCACAATTAAGTTAATAAAATTCCAGACAGCAAGACTGTGTTCTTTGTTTGCCATTCAGGGCCCTTCTAGAAAAACAATAAATCGCATTCATGTCAGCCGAGGCCCATCCCTTTGCTAATTACCTTGTGGTGCTGAAATGACTTCTGTGAAACTGGGAGCACGTAGGAACATACAACCATACAAGGGAGTCTTTTCAGTCTTGTGCAGTAAATGTGTGATAGGCCCCAGGCACACAGATGTTAAACCAGCGAATTCCCCTACAGATTACACTAATGGAAACCCTGTCAGGGAAAGTCAAATGCAGGATCTGTGGTCAAAATCTAATTAAATTTTCTGTACTTAAAAGAATATGAAAGCCTGCGGGTAATGAAGAGTGGATAAAAAAAACCCTTTGCTTGTTTGTAAAACTGTTTAATTGAATAGTAACTACTATTGAGCTATAAGTCACAATGCAACACCTGTTATTGGAATGAGGATTCTGAATTACAGTCTGCGTGCCGGTGCCGGGGTTCAATCCAAATTAGCACGAGCAGCCGTTACAGGAGCTATTGCTTTGGGAGCCTATATCCTGCTGTTCTTAATGAGTAAAGGCTGGGTATATATTTGTGGCTGTATGAAATTATCTGCAACCTGGATGCCTTTACAAAAGCTGCGGCAGATTCATTCCATATCATTAAGGAAATGAAAATGGCTTTGAAGCAGTTTTGCTGTATGTATAACCTTATGCCCAGGATAACACTATCTATATTATTACTGACACAGGATTTCCATAGCTTATAGAAGTTTGTATCTTAGGAAAACATATATATCTTCTGGTAGTACCTGCAAAAAAGAACTATAGTATTACTTCTACTGCTCTTTCTAATATTTATATAGTGCCAACCTTTTCTACAATTTCTACAACACTTTATGACTGGGGAAGCCACAAACAAAAAAGTGATGAAAACAAGTCAATAGACATTGACACTAAAAAGAGACTGAGCCTTTCACCTCCCAAATGCTTGGCAGCATGTCCACTTTGAAATTTACTTACACCTCTCATCCACCAACATACTCTTTGATAACCTACAATTTAGCTTCCGTCTTCACCAGTACAAAGACACTGTTATAACCCAAGTTACTAATGACCTACTAGATGCCAAAGCCAACAGATAATACTTTATACTCCTTCTCATTAACCTGTCCTCTGTCCTTAATAGATTCGACCACTTCATCCTACTACAGATCCTTTCTTTACTTGACATGGAAGATCTTGCCCTTTCATGGATCTCCTCATTCCTCACTAATTGCTCATTTACCATCTCCCATTCCCATACTCCATTCTCATCCTGTCCTTTCTCTGTTGATGTCCCTCAAAGCTCTGTACTTTGTCGCCTACTTTTTTAATT
Organism: Ranitomeya variabilis; assembly: GCF_051348905.1. Taxonomy (NCBI): domain Eukaryota; kingdom Metazoa; phylum Chordata; class Amphibia; order Anura; family Dendrobatidae; genus Ranitomeya; species Ranitomeya variabilis. The sequence goes on along the minus strand of NC_135239.1, from coordinate 62,753,939 downwards.
TTCTCCATCTAAACCTTTGGCCTGGGACAAACTGTAAAGTCCCATGGCTTCCAGTAACACCTTTATGCTGATGACACTCAAACTACCTCTCTGGCACAAATGTCACCTTTCTGCTGTCCAGAGCATCTATCAGCCAAATCCTCCTTCTTCCCATCACTCTTTTAAAGGGAATCTGCACCCCATTTTTCGCCTATAAGCTGTGGCCACCGCCATCAGGGGCTTATCTACTGCATTCTGTAATGCTGTAGATAAGCCCCGGATGGAACCTGAAAGCAAAGCAAAGTACTGCAGTGCGCAGGCGCCGGAAAAGGTCAGAGAGGCCAGGCACCTGCGCACTGCAGTACTTTACGCTGCTCTCAACAGGGCAGATAAAGTACGCCTGCGCAGAAGCTGCAACAGGAAGCAAGGAAGAGGACGTCATCGCATGAAGATGAGAGGCGCTTGACCCGGACCACGACGCCCATCGGACCGGACCGCACCGTGACCGCCCCTGGGTGAGTATAATCTAACTTGTTTTTCTTATCTTTCAGGTTATATCGTGGGCTTATCTACAGCATTACAGAATGCTGTAGATAAGCCCCTGATGGCGGTGGCCGCAGCTTATAGACGAAAAATGGGGTGACAGATTCCCTTTAAAAAGTCAATGTGGCCAAACTCATCATCTTTTCCTCATCTAACTCAATCTACTTGAGCTAGCTATCAAAATAAATGACATTACTCTTTCCCTTGTATCATAAAGTCACCTCTTACTGCCTCCAACTCAAAAATATATCCAAAATCTATCCTTTCCTCAACCTTGAATCAGCTAAAACATTAGTATATGCCCTCATCATTTCTCGCTTCAACTATTGCAATATACTTCTCTATGGCCTCCTGACTATCACTCTTGCATGTCTCCTATTTATCCTTAAATCCACTGCCTAATTGATGCAGCTATCCCCTCATTACAAGATCTGCTTCTCTCCTCCATCCCTATGTGTTCCGCAACCAACCGTCTCCAAGATTTTTCCTGAGCAATACTCTTCCCCTGGAATTCAGTACCTGTGACATCCACGATTGTCTCATCTACTCCTGCTTTGCTCTTGGTTAATGCAGTGACTATTCAGGAGCCCTATTTAATGCCTAGGACTCTTGCAAGTCCCTTAGCTTTGGGAATAAATCTGTTAGGTTGGGTTTCTTTCTGCTATTAGCACCGAGTGGGGTTGCTCTATACTTAAACCACTTGAGAATCAGTTCTCACTGCTCGTCAATAGTTTTCTATCTTGATTTATACCTCTGTGCTATTGTGTTTTGTCTTTACTATTCCCATTCTCTGATCTCAGCTTGACATTTTACTACCCATTTGTTTTATGATTTTGTTTCTGATGTGACCTCCTGCATACGACCCAGCTACCTGACTATCCTTCTTGCCAGTTTGCTCCACCAAACAGCTGCTGATTCTGTGGCCCTTGCCCATAGACCTCTGTGTAAGTCCAAATCCCTGTACAGGGTTCAAAGGATGAAGACCAAGTGCAACCCTTAGGTTCTAGGAAACTGAATAGCTTGAGTAAAGCCTGTTTGTGGCTGCCTTTTGGAGCTGCCAGGTGACTACGAACAGCGCCCCTGTGATAGTACCTCAACATGTCCGAATGCCTTCCTCAGATAAAATCTTCAAATGCACCCTGAAAACTTATTTATTCAGAGAAACCTACAGTCTGCTATAGCCCAGCTGCCACCTCACTACTAACATAGTTGCTGCAACCTGTCTTTTGAACTATGTTAATACCAAAAGGACCTGCTGTGACAAAGGCAAAAGCAATAGGCCCAATATAAAGTTGCAATCAAAATTATTCCACCCAATTACAACTTAGGTTTATACAAAACTTCTGCTGTTTTCAATAAATCAATCAAAGGATAATTTTTTAAATAGCTTAAAGAGGTTTTTCCACAAAGTACATTTAAATTAATAAATCCTATAATAAAAATAAGATCCATAATTGGATGTTTTAAGAGTTTATTTTCCTGTGTTGAGATAATCTTGTAAATGTGCCCCTGCTGTGTACTGTGTAGTGGCTGTGTCCTACCATACTGGAACATGGTCTGATCATACCACATTTCATTGGCAGGGGAGGAAGAAAAAGAGTATACATACATTATAGCATGGGATTGCAGCCATTTTTTTGTGAGGCAAAACATTTTCCTGCCTATTTTTAAGTTATGTTTTAATTCATGCATTGGATGTATTTCTCCTCAAGTTCCAGAGTGGATGGAAGATAATGGGGTGAAAAGTGCCATCTTTGAGAAAAGATCCACCCAGATCACGAACTGCCCGTGGACACAGGAAGGTCTGTAATAAAGTCCCTGGCAATATGCTGCCAAGGCACCGAGGGCACAGGAAGTGGTAGGAGTCACCCTTATGGGAGTTTTGTTGCCAGTAAAGGAAGGGAAATGAACTCCATGATTTCCTTATGCATGGTAGGCGACTAGTAGTGTTGTGATATGAGCTGTAATGTCTTTTTCTGCCTGGCATGACCGGCTACTTTGGACTAGTGCCCCATTGCAGAATTCGCCTTTTGTCTGATTCAGGCACCAATGCTTCACCTGACAGATTTTGGAACATGTTTACCGGAACCACAGTAACCATCTTGGGCCACTAAATGATGAGTTGAGGTTCCTCCTCTTGGTCAGTGGGCAGGACGGAGCAGGGAAGTGCATGAGTTTTGACGTTTTTGCAGGCTGGCCGGAAATGGAGAACAAAATCAAAATGGGCAAAAAGTAATAACCACCTAGCCTGGCGCAGGTTCAGTCTTTGCATTGACTGCAGATAGGCCAGGTTCTTATGGTTGGTATAATTGACGACTGGATGGACTGCTCCCACGAGAAGGTACTGCCTCTTCTCCAGTGCGATCTTAATTGCTAACAACTCTCTGTCTCCAATTGAGTAGTTACGCTCTGGGGCAGAGAAGGCCTGGAGAAGAAACCATAGGTAACCATACGTCCTTAAGGAGACTTCTGGGTAAGAACTGCTCCCGCTCCAGAAGAAAAAACATCTACCTCCAGAAAGAATTGTTTGTTCACTTCTGGTAGATTTAATACTGGAGCAGAGGAGAAGGCCTGTTTCAGGGAAAGAAAAGCGTTCTCAGCCTCTGGAGTTCATATCTTCGGATTATCTCCCTTATGGATCATGTCGGAGATGAGAGCGGTCTGGGACGAAAAATGCTAAATGAATTGCTGGTAGTAGTTGGTGAATCCCAGGAATTGCAGGATAGCATTAACGCCGTCAGGGTGCGGCCACTCGAGGGTGGAAGACACCCTCTTTGGATCCATCTCCAGACCTGTGTCCGAGATGATATAACCTAGATAAGGCAGAGCAGATTGTTGAAACACACATTTCTCATATTTAGCATACAGGCTATTCTCTCTTACTTGCTGCAGGACCTGGCGAATGTTGTGCCTATGTGAGGGCAGATATTGAAATGTAGAAGAGGTCTCAAAAGTGTTCATATACAATTTATTGTAAGACAACTGGGTCATTGCTGAGCTCAAACGGCATAAACGTCTTCTATTCATCTCCTTGACATACAGTGGGGGAAATAAGTATTAGATCCCTTGCTGATTTTATAAGTTTGCCCACTGACAAAGACATGAACAGTCTATAATTTTAAGGGTAGGTTAATTTTAACATTGAGAGATAGATTATCAAAAATAAAATCCAGAAAATCACATTGTATAAATTATATACATTTATTTGCATATTGGAGTGAGAAATACGTTTTTGATCCCACTGGCAAACAAGACTTAATGCTTGGTGGTAAAACCCTTGTTGGCAAGCACAGCAGTCAGACGATTTTTGTAGTTGATGATGAGGTTTGCGCACATGTCAGGAAGAATTTTGTTCCACTCCTCTTTGCAGATCATCTCTAAATCATTAAGATTTTGAGACTGTCGCTTGGCAACTCAGAGTTTCAACTCCCTCCATACGTTTTCTATGGGATTAAGGTCTTTAGACTGGCAAGGCAACTCCATGACCTTAATGTGCTTCTTTTTGAGCCACTCCTTTGTTGCCTTGGCTGTATATTTTGGGTCATTATCTTGCTGGCAGACCTAGCCACGACTCATTTTTAATGTCCTGGTGGAGGGAAGGAGGTTGTCACTCAGGATTTTACGGTACATGGCTCCATCCATACTCCCATTGATGCGGTGAAGTAGTCCTGTGCCCTTAGCAGAGAAACACCCACAAAACATAATGTTTCCACCTCCCATGCTTGACAGTGGGGACAGTGTTCTTTGGGTCATATACAGCATTTCTCTTCCTCCAAACATGGCAAGTTGAGTTAATGCCAAAGACCTCAATTTTTGTCTTATCTGACCACAGCATCTTCTCCCAATCACTCACAGAATCATCCAGATGTTCATTGGCAAACTTCAGATGGGTCTGCACATGTGCCTTCTCGAGGAGGGAGACCTTGTGGGCACTGCAGGATTTTATACCTTTACGGCATAATCTTTTACCAATGGTTTTCTTGGTGACTGTGGTCCCAGCTGCCTTTATATCATTAACAAGTTCCCCCATATAGTTTTAGTTAGATCTCTCACCTTCCTCATGATCAAGGATACCCCACAAGGTGAGATTTTGCATGGTGCCCCAGATTGATGTCGGTTGACAGTCATTTTGCATTTCTTACATTTTCTTACTATTGCACCAACAGTTGTCTCCTTCTCACCCAGTGTCTTACTTATGGTTTTGTAGCCCATTCCAGCTTTGTGCAGGTCTATGATCTTCTCCCTGACATCCTTATAAAGCTCTTTGGTCTTGCCCATGTTGTAGAGGTTAGAGTCTGACTGATTAATTGAGTCTGTGGACAGGAGTCTTTTATAAAGGTGACTGTAAGACAGCTGTCTTTAATGCAGGTAACGAGTTGATTAGGAGTGTCTAACTAGTCTTTTGGAGCCAGAACTCTTAATGGTTGGTAATGGATCAAATACTTATTTCTCACTGCAAAATGCAAATAAATTTATATAATTTTATACAATGTGATTTTCTGGATTTTATTTTTGATATTCTATCTCTCAATATTAAAATTAACCTACGCTTAAAATTATAGACTTTTCATGTCTTTGTCACTGGGCAAACTCACAAAATCAGCAAGGGATCAAATACTTATTTCCCGCACTGTATCTGAAAGAGTTTTGTATGCTCCTCACAGATCCAGTTTAGTAAAGATCCTAGCACCTATGAGGCGTTCGAACAACTTCATAATCAACGACAATGGATACGTGTTTACTTGTTCTTAACCGTGACTTGATAGAGACCCCTATAATCAATGCAAGAAAGGAGGGTCCTGTCCTTTTTCTTTACAAAAAAAAGTTGGCTCCTGCTGGAGAAGAGGAATTCTGAATGAAACCCCTAGCCAAATTCTCCTAAACATACTCAGACATGTCTAGAGTCTCCATCTGGGACAGAGGGTAAATACGGCCTCGTGGAGGTGGGGATCCCGAAAGCAAGACTGTAGGGCAGTTGTATGGCCTTTATGAAGGTAAAGTTTCTGCTTTCTTTTTTTTCAAATGGGTTCTTCTGCACTGCCATGAAGGAATGCAGGATGCCAATCCAACAGTAAGTGGTTTACTAGTCAATGCGTGATTGTGGTTGTCCTGATGAAGAAGCTGTATGCTTTGAAATGCATTGACTAATAATCCACTTACTATTAGTTTGACATCCTCCATTCTTTCATGGCAGCACAGAACAATCCATTTGCTCCTTCTTTTTTGAATCCATCTCCTCGTGGGTCTACTGCAGCATTAAGTGCTATAAGTGGTTATGTGCACACAACCTAATCAGGTGAGCACATTTTGTGCATTTCTGTTTAATTTGATACAAAAATAAGACCCTATTTTCTCTTTTTCTATTTCCAGTGTTTTTCCTTTTCTATTAAAGACATCTGCATATGACCAGTAAGCAGATGATAATCCTGACAGAGAAGATGGTGCCACCAGCAGCCACACCGGTCATACAGATACAAGACACTTCCCATGACAATACTGGTCCCAATGAAGCACCTCTCTGGATCTCCAGTTAAGTATAGGTTCATGCATGCGGAGCTACAGAAGAACCAGGAGAAGCGGATGACACAGGCAAGGAAGCATGTAGAAGGCTACTTTCTTAGTATTCAGCATTTATATCCAGTGCTCCACTTGCTTGGTGACCACCTGAATGGCTTCAGGTAGGAACTTCCCAACAACAGATGACACCAGCAACAGATTTTGGAGTTGTCGAAATGGGATCTGATATTGATCTAGCTCTGCTTGCTGTACCAGAATCCAGATACACTGTCTCAATGAACCGGGACCAGCAAACCCACAGATACAATCTGGATCAATGGCGAAGAGGAATTACTCTCTCCCAGGATAGCCTCTCCTAACAGCCCTAGGCTTGGGAGTTTTCCGGTTTCTTGAGACAAGAGCGAGCAAGATGACCGGTGTCTGAACAGTAGAAACATAAGCCCCTGGCTTGACAAATCTCATGCCATTGCTCAGCCAGCCCCATCTTGTTGACCTGCATAGGTTCAGGAGCTTCTGCGGGTGTGGGATGCTGAGCGGCCTTTGGAAGGATGGAGCCAGATGAAGCATTTTTTTTTCATGCACCATCTCTCTTGAGTACTCCAGGAAATGGCATAAATTATCATATCATATATCAATTCATCTGGCCAGGGAAACTAGATCTTCCAAAGTTGTAGGAATGTCTTGACTGGCTAGCTCATCCTTGACCCTTCCAGACAATCAATCCCAGAAAGTGGCCAGTGCCTCTTTGTTCCAGCGGATTTCCGAGGTCAGGGTGCGGAACCAGACAGCGTACTGGCCTACAGACAGATTGGTCACGCATAGTCTGAGAAGGGATGAATCAGCAGAGGTAACCCAGCTGAGGTCATCAAATACTTTGTAGAATGCCTCCAGGATGGTGTGCAGGTCTGAGATCATCGTATCTCCTCTTTCCCACAAGAGGCTGAGCTACACCATAGCCTTTCCTCCAAGATGCAACATCAAAAATGGCTACCTTCATCCAATTGGAGGGGAAGTGGTGGGCCAGCAGTTCAAAGTGCAGCGAACACTGGTTGATTGGTTGAGCATCTCAGCATTGCTTTGTATCCCCATCAAAACATGGTGGTGAGGATAGATGTAGTTTCGGACCAGAAGGATGACTACTGGACTGAATGGTCACTGCCAAGGTTGCCGCAGCTTGAACCGGAGCCAAAGCGGCGGCTGATGTCAGTGCACCCAGGCGGGTGTTAACCATCCATAGATAAGATAATATCTTGTTCTTCTGATCTCTCTGAAGGATCATCTCGTGGTAGAGGTCTGAGACTGGAGGGGTATGAAAGTTAGTGGATTCCATGACCATAGCAAACTGTTACATGCCTGGCTGTGGAATCACTGTGAAGCGGTCCGGAGAGAGCCTGGAGGGGCGTAACTACGCGAACACCTGGTTCTTCACTAGAGCTCCTGATGGTGTGGTTAGACTTGAACCCAGGTGGACATCAGGTGCTAATCCAGGATGGACTCCAGAGCTGTGGCAGCTGACTCCAAAGAGCATGGAAGAAGGACCGGTCCGGATCTGGTTTAGCAGGAGGGGTACGGTAGATGCGGAGTCAGGCACAGGCATAAATGATACAGGAACATGGGGCGGCCATAGGTAGGGAATTAGAGGTGCAAGCACAGAGGAGCTGGTTCAGTCAGATCAGGAATAGGACTCAGCACAGACAAGACATCCATCTTCATTTATTTTGTAATAAGCCTCATTAGACCGCCTGGTGCGAAGGCACTTTTAGCTTTATTCTATTCACATGTGTCTCCTATTCTGGAGATGAAAAGATAAAGTCCACATATGGGAGCCAGTACAATGGGTATAGACAATGTTGTGATTTGAAGTACTAGACAGAAGTCCTTACATCTGGATAGCTGGCAGCCTATGATCTGCTTTGATATAATATCATTGCATGCATGAGAAGCAATATAAAGCTGGCTGTGGCAAGTTTTAAACAAAATTTCACTATGTTGGAAAGAAAAATCAATGTGTTCCAACCATCCAAGTTCAAGGTGGAAAGTCCATGAACTGATTTATCACAAATTTTCTCTGCTTTGATTTTGTTAGTCGATGCCTGGACAAAAGGTAGTTAACAGAGAAACTTGCCTAGGACACACCAGTCTCCCTTTCCAAAAGGAATATATTTACAAGCACTGCTATGGCTACCAAATATACATTCATCAAGGAGGTGAATTTCCCCACTGCTTGAGTTCTCTCTAAGCTGTGCATATATAGTGCCCTCACTGTTTCATTGTTTATGGGAACACTCTTTGATTTGTTCTATGTATGTAGGTACTTCTTGGTCGGCTGTATGCATAGCTTGCAGTGTGTATTTTGGGACACTGACAACCACTGGTTATGTAGGCATGCTCAGTCATACATTTGTATGGGGAAACTCTTTGGCAGCCAGTCTTTAAGTAGGCCCTTTTTTTTGATGGTTGATATTGTATCCCACAGTATCACAACAAGTCTTATTAATGTAATTGTGTACAATCAAGAAAGTTTGCTAATGATCATCACCAACTGTGCTCAGATGTCCCTGCTTTCATTTTCATAATTTTGGAGGTTAGTAACCTGGAGTCTTCATTCACATTCCCTGTTTAGAATGATATCCAGCATGTGATTGCAAAGTTCAGGAAAAACACATTTGGGAAATGTAAATAATTGCAACTTTCGAAACCACTTCCAACATGCACCCCTGGGTGATGGTAAATGTTTACCAAGTACTCTCCAAGCGAAGTACGGTACATTTATACTAAGTGCCCTGTAATATGACATCATTTATTCAAGTTGTTCCAAAATTGGTGTGATTTTATATCAAGTATAGAATATCTTAAAATTCCTTCTGCATACGTTTTCGATGACATCTGTCTTTCAATAAAAAATACAGCATAATATAAAGTAGGGAAGAGGGTGCACAGCTAGCTCTCACTCCACATATCCAGTTTGACCACAAATGGTTTTATTAGATGATGAATGCTTGGCTTTTTTTTTACTGAAGTACAACATATGTGCATCATGTCACACAAAAAATGCACAAGGGTGTGGATTTTGTACTCTTAATATGGAGAAGGGTGCCCAAAAAATCTTCATAAACTCTTCATGCCAGAAGACAACAGGAAGGGTGAGAAATTGTAGGCTTAGTGACAGCCCATCTAACTCTTGGCTTCCACTGGGCTGCCACTCCAGTGACCACTAAGATCTAAACTTGTGAGGTCTTCTAATCTGAAGGAACAAGGGTATGCAAGGGGTTGAGGTACTCTGGGACCACAGATATTTTACCCCTTGACATCCAGGAGGGACATCTCATAGGTGCACTAATCGCTGAAGAATGACAAATGTGAAAACATAGGATGTGGACTGTGAGATTGACCTCAAATGTATATGACTTTCTCTACACCACAAAGAGCACAATAATAATTTTATTACCAAGATCCACTTCATTTTTCTAGCATTTTCTGTATCTCTGTGATATTGAAGACATCAAGGAGATATTGGCTCCTTATTTTTCTTGTTGGGCTACTTTTTATGAAAAAGTAGGGAGATCAACCAACTTATATTAGGGCTATAAATTAGCCAAAGCCCTTCCAGTTCTTATTTCATCACTGGGATGTTACTCTGGACACTTGTTACCATCATACCCATGCAGCTTGTGTGTACATTTAGGAATTGTTCAATTTGGTCACTGATGTCACCCATTATATTCATAGTAGCTAACATCGTTGATTAATATGAAACCATCATTTGTGTTTTGTACAGTGCTATGGCCAGAAATGAGTTACTGTACTCAGTCAACAGTAGAATTAAGGGACTCTGGAAGAGAAGCTGCTATATTTCTTTACATACAGTAGATTATTCAGGAAGACTTCTAGTAACCCTATGCATAGAAATATACTGTATATTATATATTATATATAAAAACAGATCTAGAAGCTTCAACACCTATTTACTGGGCATCCAACATGAGATACAGACAATTTCACAAAAGAACTTGAGGTTCACCCCTACTCTCACCCAACAATCTATCACATTCGCCTCCAACCATACCCCTTATTTTATTCTTCTTTTCTTATACTTTTTGTTCCCTATTTTTAGTATTCTTCTCATTCTCTCAGCTTCCTATTTTTGTGTTTTATTTGTTCATTGTACATCATATGTAGGCAATAATTAATTCATGAAAGATTACAAATCTTTTAGTATTATAGTTACCTGATAGTAGATATTATGCAATCACTGTGTTTGTAATGTATGTCTTAATTCCTTATAAACATTTCAGAAACTTTCTTAAACTGTTTATCCAACCTAAATGGTCTACAAATGTTCAGCACAAGACTTCTGTTGCAAATCAATGGCCACAGCTGTCATGTGCCAAATTACTGGCATTAGTGCTCAACAACAGGAGTTGCGATGCCAGTAGTATGACACCTGACCAATAAGGACACTCATTCGCTTCAGCAGACGTGTGCCTCCCACCAATTATAATTTCTAGCATGTAACTATATGTCAAAAGATTTTTAAAGTTTATATTCCCATTATTTTTCATTATATACAGTATACACGTGGTCAAAATTGTTGGTACCCCTTGTTTAATGACAGAAAAACCCACAATGGTTACAGACATAATTTGAATCTGACAAAAGTAATAATAAACAAATAAATAAAAGATCTATGAAAATGAACAAAGGAAAGTCAGACATTGCTTTTCATCCATGCTTCCAAAGAGTAAAAAAAATAAAACTCATGAAATAGGCCTAGACAGAAATGATGGTACCCTTAAAGGGAATCTGTCACCATTTTTTTGGCATATCATGTAAACATATCATTCAATTTAGTGTCAGCTCTGCATTATACAAGTACTTTTTATACCTCTTGACTGATACATAAATACCGTTTTTATTACTCCTGCGGTGTATGTTAATATGCTTGGTCCGGTCCGATGGGCATGGCTTATTGTCCGTCTCCACCTCCCTCCTCGTCTTGCTGTATGTATTAGTTTCTGTGAAAATCACAGATAGCATACAGTTACCATGCGTGCGCATTCAAATGGCCTCTTGCGCCTGTGCAGTATGCTTTGCCCAACTGTGGGCAAAGCATAAAATCAGTATTGCGCATGCGCCGGCATACGCCATGGCTTTCTATGGCCTGGAAGTATACATGTATACTTCCAGGCCATATAACGCAATTGCATATGCCGGCACATGCGCAATACTGTTTTTTGGCTTTGCCCACAGTTGGGCAAAGCATACTGCGCACGTGCGAGGGACCATTTGAATGCGCACGCATGGTAACTCTATGCAAATGCAGGAATTACCCAAAAGGAATGAGCAGAGCAAGCCAGGAGGGGGGGAGAGAGATGGACAATAAGCCCCACCCATCGGACCGGACCGAGCCTAATTACATACACCGCGGGAGGAATAAAAACGGTATTTATGTATCATTGGTGGGGAGTCAAGAGTATAAAAAGTACTTGTATAATGTAAAGCTGACACTAAATTGAACGACATTTTTACATGATATGCCAAAAAAGTGGTGACAGATTCCTTTTAACTTAATATTTTGCTGCACAACCTTTTGAGGCAATCAATGCAATCAAACAATTCCTGTAACTGTCAATAAGACTTCTGAACCTCTCGACAGGTATTTTGGAACGCTCCTCAAGAGCAAACTGCTCCAGTTGTCTCGTGTTTGAAGGTTGCCTTTTCTAGATGGTATGTTTCAGCTCTTTCCAAAGATGCTCAATAGGATTTAGGTCAGGGCTCATAGAAGGCCACTTCAGAATAGTCCAATGTTTTCCTCTTAGCCTTTCTTGGATGTTTTAGCTGTGTGTTTTGGGTCATTATCCTGTTGCAAGACCCATGACCTGCGACTGAGACCAAGCTTTCCGACACTGGGCAGCACAATTCTCTCTATAATCCCTTGATAGTCTTCAGATTTCATTGTACCCTGCACAGATTCTAGACACCCTGTGCCAGATGCAGCAAATCAGCCCCAGAACATAACAGAGCCTCCTCCATGTTTCACAGTAGGGACAGTGTTCTTTTCTTGATATGCTTCATTTTTCTGTCTGTGAACATAGAGCTGATGTGCCTTGCTAAAAAGTAACATTTTTGTCTACTCTGTCCATAGGACATTCTCCCAGAATCTTTGTGGCTTGTCAACATGTAGTTTGACAAATTCCAGTCTGGCTTTTTTATGATTTTTTTTTCAACAATGATATCCTCCTTGGTTATCTCCCATGAAGTCCACTTTGGCTCATACAATGACGGATGGTGCAATCTGACACTGATGTTCCTTGAGCTTGAAGTTCATCTTTAATCTATTTAGACGTTTTTCTGGGCTCTTTTGTTACCATTCGTATTATTCGTCTCTTTGATTTGTCATCAATTTTCCTTCTGCGGCCACGTCAAGGGAGGTTGGCTACAGTCCCATGGATTTTAAATTTCTGAATAATATGTGCAACTGTAGTCACAGGAACATCAAGCTGCTTGGAGATGGTCTTAGAACTTTTACCTTTAATATGTTTGTCTATAACTTTCTTTCTAATCTCCTGAGACAACTCTTTCCTTCGCTTCCTCTGGTCAATGTTGAGTGTGATACACACCATATCACCAAACAGCACAGGGAGTGTTATGATCCGGTGACCTTGGAGCCGCATGAAACTTTCTCTGGAGATGGTGGAACCTGTACTGACCCCAAATCCTGAACTAACATCGCAACTAGAAGTAGCCGTGGGGTGTGCCTAACAAACCCTAGACACCTCGACACAGCCGGAGGACTAAATACCCCTATAGGTGGAAATAGGAATGCTACCTTGCCTCAGAGCAGACCCCCAAAGGATAGGCAGCCCCCCACAAATATTGACTGTGAGTAGGAGAAGAATAGACACACGCAGGTAGAAAACAGGATTTAGCAAAAGAGGCCACTCTAGCTAAATAGGAGAGGATAGGACAGATTACTAGGTGGTCAGTATTAAAACCCTTCCAAAAATATCCACAGCAGATAATACAAAAAGTTCCACAATCTAACTAAAGACATGGAATGTATATCTGCCACTCCAGAGAATCCAACAAGACTGAGAAAATACTGACACAATCTAAGCTGGACAAGAAAACACAAGGAATAGCACTGAATTGTGAAGCACACCGCATGTGTACCACAGGAAAAAAAAACCAGACACTTATCTTTGCTGATTTGGCAGAAAGGCAGGAGGAACCAGGCAGAGGTCAAACACCTCCCAACAACAATTGACAACTGGCAAGGACTAATGAATCCTGCACACCTAAATACCCCAGTCAGAACTGCAATCAGCAGACACACCTGACCAGGACTGCAACCCAGGGACAACTGCATTACCACCTACTACCACCGGAGGGAGCCCAAAAGCAGAATTCACAACAAGGGAGTATCTGTAGCCCTATATACAGGCCCACTCACTGATTCCAAGATTGTAGACACCTGTAATGCTAGTTAGTGGACACACCGAGATTTAACATGTCCCTTATGTCACATTATTTTCAGGGGTATCATCAGTTCTGTGCAGGCCTATTTCATGAGTTTAATTTTTTTAAATATTCTATGGAAGCATGTTTGAAAAGCAATGTCTGACTTTCATTTTTTTTATTTTCATAGATCTTTTATTTATTATTACTTTTGTCAGATTCAAGTTATTTCTGTGACCATTGTGGGATTTTCTCTCATTAAACGAGGGGTACCAACAATTTTGACCATGTGTGTATAACATAATAGGCCCTATATACTTACGCTAATATTTTTTGCTTTCTGTTATTTTGTTGGCAAGAATAGTTTTGTCTGCAGGACTATTTTAAATGTCAAAAATACTAAAACCCAAATGAAAACCATTATGTGGTTCTGTTGGTGTACAAAAATAAACTGTCATTGCCGCATTGTGCATGGTACCAACAATGGTAGTGTAAGCCTTATAAATAATATTAAAATTACATCTATGCTATGGTATTCACAATAATACAATATCTTGTGCACTAGGAATAACAGTGAAATTCTATCCCTGTTAGAACTGTTTAACCCCTTTATGTTTTGCACTTCCTTTTTGACACCACTGATTCAATGAAAGTGAAGATTTTAATTGTGACGTAAAAATGCACAAAGCATCTTCCTTTAATGAATTAATATAGGCTGATAGTATTCATAGCCGGCAGACCGAGGTAAAGTCGTATACATAATTTTTTACAAGCCTTATTTAGTTGAGATTAGTGGATCAACGAAAATTAAAATTTGCTGGTTCATGTGAGTTTTCCCAGGAAATTCGATTTGTGGAAAAGTTATTCTAAGCAAACTTATTGTCTCTTATCATGATTTGGGGCCTTGTTAGATCCCAGAGCATAATAAACATAAAATATAAAAAGTAATTAACATCCTTCTGCTGACCTTACCGCTCATCTCTCCAACCCCTGCTATCCTCACCATTACCAGTCTTGGTCCGGTCCTGGGGATTTCAGCACGAGTGGCGGCGATCTGAAGATGTGGTGTAGATTGGATGACTCAGAGGGGCAGGAGAAGTGAATGGTTAGGTGGGCATAAGCATTTTTTAATGGTTTAAAATTTGATAGCCCCTTTTTTTTTGTTGATGTTGATTTTTGTAAAATTCGAGGAGAATTCACTTCTACTCAAATTTAAATATCCCTATTATTTAGAAAAAGTTTTGCGGCACAGAAGATCATGCATTATCTGGATTCGGAATCTCCTCCACTCTACAGCGTTCGCATGCTATTTGTTTTAATGCTGACCTTATCCAACCTTGAAAAAAAAAAAAAGTTTGACTCTGGGTTCTGTAATACATGGGGAGAATTGTGTGATGTGCAATTTAACATTCTGCAGCATTAAAATAGTGAGAGGCATTTTGTAGAATTTGGACTAAGGAAACTAATTGGCTTCAGAGAAGGTGAATTGGAGCCAAACTTAGAGTGAACTTTTAAACAAGTAACTTTAGTCAGAGCGGAGGCAAAATAAAGACATCTTTGTTCCCCTGGTCAAATTAACTGATTAAAAATACAAACTTTATATGCTTTAAATGTAGTATTAATTATTTATGTGAGAAATAAAGCCAATGCATGTGAATTACTTCTTGTATTTCAATTAAAAGTTATGGGAATAATGATCCTCCGGCTTCTAAACTTCACTCTATTAAGTGAATTTTGGGCTGTAAGGGCTCTATTCATTGAAACAAAATACTTTTTAGTCACTTCATATTTTTCCTGGGATGTTTGTGAGCTGGCAATTTGGTTGATGCTAAAACCAATTTGTACAGAAAAGAGGTTTCCTACTTGCAAACAGTAATCCTCTGCATAAACCACAGTCCATTGCTGTTTCTTTTTTTTTTTTAAACTTTTCTGCTTACTTAGATAAACAGACGGCAAAATGTAATATCAGAGAAAAATGTTTAGATTTAGTGGATGTGAATTATTTGCTCATTAAGGGAGACTCGCAAATACTTGGTGGTGATTGGTGAACGCACAAATGTATATTTAGTCTTACAATCGTCTGCATGAAAAATCGAGAAACATAAGATAGTAAAAATCTACAATATCTTTATCTAGGAAGATTATACAGAACATTATGTAGCTGTGAAGTATATTACACCAGTATACATGGTATTACAGCGTAAAATGTAATAGAGCACATATAATGAAGGCTTACTCTGTATTCAAAGTAATAGAATTAGTGTAAAAAGGATCTTATTGTAATTGTTTTATTGCATTTGGCACTGACAATGACAAATATGAGCGTTCTGTGCCCAGTGTAGTAAATCTCTAGGAACCTGGCAATTACAAACTTGGTTTTCCTACTCAATGCAAGTCATCTCAATACTGGGCTATCTATCTATTAATGCAGATTACATCTATTAATGCAGAGTGTAGCACAGCTAAAGAACCAGTAATGTGGGCACCAAAATGTCCATCAAATATGAAGGGCATACAAGCTTAAAATCGGGGCCAAAATTCTAGAAAATGCACCAGTCCACTCTTTGAGTTAAGCTCTAAATCAGCTACAATAACCTTTTTAGTCTACGTTCACATTAGCGTTCGGCGCCGCAGCGTCGGGCGCCGCAGCGTCGCCGCATGCGTCATGCGCCCCTATATTTAACATGGGGGCGCATGGACATGCGTTGTGCTGCGTTTTGCGACGCATGGCCGCAAGCGTTGGGCGCAGAGAACGCAACAAGTTGCATTTTTTTGCGTCCAAATTTCGGCCAAAAAGGACGCATGCGTCGCAAATCGCAGCGTTTTAGCGTGCGTTTTGTTGCGGTTTTGTTTGCGTTGTGCGTTGCGTCGCCGACGCTGCGGCGCACAACGCAAATGTGAACGTAGCCTTTGCCTGTATTTTTTTTTTTAATTAGTGACCAAGTAACAAGTTTTAAACCTGGACCTTTCCATCTCTGCCACCCACAGTTATTTTCGCATGCATGGCACTCTTTACGCCAATCACTTTATAATGAATTCTGTGAGCACAGTTTTGGCACTATGTGGGCACATTGTATCTTTACATGGGTAAGCTATTAAATTCTATAGACCCTGTATAGATCAGTGGGCAAATTATGACACAATATGGGTCCAATTGGCTTTATATGGGCAAAGAAGTATGATCTGTTCATCTATTTGGGCAAATTAAAATGCATATCTGTTAAAGATGTGTAATTTAATTTGTGTAGCTCTGGACTGACCTCCTGTCTGGTCATTCATGGCAGCCGATTTCACCTTCTATGTCTTGCATTCTTGTGCCAACGTTCTGGACACCTTTAGCCACTTATAAAGGCCCCTTGATTTGATGATACCTCAAAGGTGCTACAAGCACCCAGGATGCTGGGTCACGGATGTTGGATGCAGAAGTCAATACCTGCTACCATGGAGGATAGAATAGAATCAACATCTCTAATATCCATCCATCCATTAATCAATCCATCCATGCACCCATACATATTTTTGTAGAAACCCAAGAAAAAAACAAAATTAACATATACCTTATAGTAAGTAAATAAGTAACTAGTAATAGTACAGGCAAATAACATAGGGTACTTGGTTAACACTATTTTGATCAAAAATCGTAAAACTGTGGAAAAGTGTACGCAGTCGGGATGGTCCTATCCTGTTTCTAGCATTAAAACCTTACCTTGTGTTAGCCTACCTCAATCTGAATAGGGGCAGAGCAAGACAGGGGCGCAACTCTGCAGCCACCTGTCTAAGGGAAGCTATACAGATGAGATGCCTAGCTCAGAAATTCGGGCTATGACCATGTTTGTACAACGTACAAGAATCCACAGCAAAACCAAAGAAATGAGTCAGTGAATAAGTTGGTATGTTTGCCATGTGTAAGAGTACATTCACACTGTGGCCATTTCACAGACGAAACTCAAGAAAAAAACAAAATTAACATATACCCTCTAGTACATAAATACGTGAATAGTAATAGTATATGTAAATAACAGGGTATGTGGTTAGCATTATTTTGACAAAAAAGTGTAAAAGCAATCCCACAGTGACAAGCTGTACCTCTAGTATTAAAACCTTACCTAATGGCAGAGTACTTACCATAGGGTACATGCTCATTTTGTTTGTTTTTTTCTTGAGTTTTGTCTGTGAAATGGCCACAATGTGGACATGCTCTTACTCATTGCACATATGCCAGCTTATTTAGTGGCTTATTTGTTTGATTTTGTATCCATATCTTTGTGTAGAACCAAAGTCCAAAAGATTTGGCATCCTCTTTTCTGGAACTTGGGAGGTATATGTAACAGTGTTGCTGTTAGTTTTATGTTACGTCTATGTTTGAACCTTCTCCTATGACCTCTGCCTGTGCTTCTTGCCTGTGTTTGCATTGCTGTCTGAACTGGGGGATGTAACTGCGGTTCTGTTTAACATTGGTGTGGCCTGGAACCCATGTCTTAATATAAAGTGCTGTTTATTAGTTTTAATTAGTTCTCTGCTGTGAGCCTTGGGTGCGGCCACGTCCTATTTAAACCCCCAGCAGCTTGCTGCAAGTGGCCAGTTATAGATTTAGGCTGGTATCACACTTGCAACTGCAATGCAAGAATCTCGCGCAAGTCTCTAGCCTCAATACCCGGCACTGCCATCGGCGATTTGGACCGCAGCGTTCAGCTGCATAGAAATACATGCAGCTGCACACTCCGGTCCCGAGTGTCGGCAGCAGTGCCGGGTATTGAGGCGAGAGACTCACTCGAGTTTGTCGCATTGCAGTTGCAAGTGTGACACCGGCCTTATTCTTACCCTGGTTTATACCCTGCATCCTGATCCAAATGCAAAATTACACTGCTGACCCTAGATTTTACTTCTGACTCCATCATCTTGGTTTTCACCTTGGCTTCCTCATGTCTCTCTTTACTGCCCTCTCTAGTTTTGACCTGGCTAACATACATAGTAACATAGTTATTAAGGATGAAGGAAGACTTTAAGTCCATCTAGTTCAACCCATAGCCTAACCTAACATTTCCTAACATGTTGATCCAGAGGAAGTAAAAAAATCCCCATGTGGCAAAGAGTAAGCTCCACATTGGGGAAAAAAATTCCTTCCCGACTCCACATACGGCAATCAGACTAGTTCCCTGGATCAACTCCCTATCAAGGAATCTAGTATATATACCCTGTAACATTATACTTTTCAAGAAAGGCATCCAGTCCCCTCTTAAATTTAAGTAACGAATCACTCATTACAACATCATACGGCAGAGAGTTCCAAAGTCTCACTGCTCTTACAGTAAAGAACCCGCGTCTGCTATTATGCTTAAAGGGCCACTGTCACCCCCTCCAGCCATTATAAACTAAAAGAGCCACCTTGTGCATCAGTAATGCTGCAGTCTAACAAGGTGGCTCTTTTAGTTTTTGTTTCTGTTATACCCACAATAAATATATTTATAGTTTAGCTGAAATACCTCTCTTTGCACCTGGAGGCGGGTCTGAAGCCTCCTCTTAGAAGCGCCCAACTGCCGTCAGTCATCGCTTGGGTTGATTTTCGCCACCCCCTCAGCGCTGTTATTGTGTGAAATCCTGCGCCTGTGCTCTGGTCTTCTGCCTTGCGCAGGCGCATAGATCATTTGCCGTCCTAGTGCAGGTGCCGGGTTCCGTTCTGCGCCTGTGCGGGCAGTGCGGCCAGCCTGTTGCTGAATCCCCGCCCCGCACTGTGTTATGCATTATGCACAGTGCGGGGCTGGGATTCCTGGGCATGCGCACTGCGCTTGTCAGACGCTCCCCAGGTCCCCCGCCTTCCAGCGCTGCCGGAATATACAGGTTTCCTTGCCGGCGTTTGGAACAGCCGCAAAGAACAACGCTGGAAGGTGGGGGACCTGGGGAGCGTCTGACAAGCGCAGTGCGCATGCCCAGGAATCCCAGCCCCGCACTGTGCATAATGCATAACACAGTGCGGGGCGGGGATTCAGCAACAGGCTGGCCGCACTGCCCGCACAGGCGGAGAACGGAACCCGGCACCTGCACTAGGACGGCAAATGATCTATGCGCCTGCGCAAGGCAGAAGACCAGAGCGCAGGCGCAGGATTTCACACAATAACAGCGCTGAGGGGGCGGCGAAAATTAACACAGAAGAGATGACTGACGGCAGTTGGGTGCTTCTAAGAGGAGGCTTCAGACCCGCCTCCAGGTACAAAGAGAAGTATTTCAGCTAAACTATAAATATATTTATTGTGGGTATAACAGAAACAAAAACTAAAAGAGCCACCTTGTTAGACTGCAGCATTACTGATGCACAAGGTGGCTCTTTTAGTTGATAACGGCTGGAGGGGGTGACAGTGGCCCTTTAAACCTTCTTTCCTCCAGATGTAGAGGATGCCCCCTTGTCCCTGTCTCAGGTCTATGATTAAAAAGATCATCAGAAAGGTCTCTGGTACTCACCCCTCATATATTTATACATTAAAATAAGATCACCCCTTAGTCTTCGTTTTTCCAAACTAAATAGCCCCAAGTGTAATAACCTATCTTGGTATTGCAGACCCCTCAGTCCTCTAATAACCTTGGTCGCTCTTCTCTGCACCCGCTCCAGTTCAGCTATGTCTTTCTTATACACAGGAGACCAGAACTGTGCACAGTATTCTAAGTGTGGTCGCACTAGTGACTTGTATAGAGGTAAAATTATGTTCTCCTCATGAGCATCTATGCCTCTTTTAATGCATCCCATTATTTTATTTGCCTTTGAAGCAGCTGCCTGACACTGGCAACCAAATGTGAGTTTGTCATCCACCCATAAACCCAAGCTAAGGTTACCCTCCTCTGCCAGTTCACTCCACTGAGAAGCAGCAGCTCCGAGGATGTCACCCAGATCGTCCAGATTCATGTATTGAGGTTAATGTATAAAGACCACAGTTCACCTGGGATCTGTTATGTGGATTGTCTTGTGCCAAGTCTGTCTGTGGAAGCCCTATTAAATCCTGCTAGTCTTTCACAAACAGAGCATTTATCCATTTTATATGAGTTGTTCTGTGATTAGTAAATTATCCTTTTATCTATATCTTTTTTTTTACTATAGTCTCTGTCTGGAATTGCAGCTCATTTCCAAAAATGGCCCATGAGCAAGAGTGATGCTGAATTTACGATAACAACAGACCATTTTTCTAATCCTAAACAATCTCTAGAAACTTAGGACCCGATTTATCAAGACTAGCATTTTGTATGCCAGTGTTGATGAACAGTGCGCTGGAATAATATGTGCCAAATCGGAGTACATTTCTGTGGCTTTTGTGGTGTAAATTATGATGAATATATCGAATTTGCTTGGCCATGTCCCCTCCTGGCTGATCTTTGCCCATTTTTACAAACGGTTGGTGGAGCAGTTGGGGACTGGCATAATAAAAAAAAAAAGCTGCAACATTTTTATGCAACTAGGAATTGGGCAAAAAATGTTGCAACAATTTGAAACAGTAATTCTAGTAAAAATTATGTGATGAATCCAGGCCTTTGTCTTCATCACAACTTACACAACTCTTGGAGTTACACTAATGTAATAATTACATAAAAAACAAGTCATAATATATGCCCAAATAAAGAACATATTTCTCCGACATACGGTATAATAAGACATGGTTTTCTGCATATTTTGTGGAGAGATGGTCAATTAGGAGAATGTAGAACATTTCACTGATCCATGGTAACTGGAAAATAATAATGTTAATAATTAGAATGAAACTTCAATTTCCAGACATTTGTTTTCTTTCTCACTGGTGGTTAAAAATAAAGCAGACATTTACTACAGTCTTTAGAGAATTTCTGTAAATTATTTTCATGTGTTTGTGTAAACATTTCATAATGTTAATTAGTATCATATACACCCCAATTGGGATTAGTTATTTCTTTATGACTGCACACTTATGTCATTACAGAAATATATTTTTATAACTCTAGAATCTAACATTATAAGAAATATTAGTTTTTTTTGGGGGGGTTAAAGAACTACAATATGTTAAACTTAGACATAAACATAGGTCATGGGAAACTGCACGAGAAGAGAAAGTGGTTTTAGGTACGGATTGATAGGAAACAATTGACAACTGTCATTTGGGAAGTCTCTTACTCTGTTTCACACTGGAAACATTCTGGCTATTAAAGGGTTATAATACCCATGTTATAGCTTTTATAGCTCTGACCTACAGTAACAGAGATAAGGAAAAATACTGGAACAACTGATCAAAAACACTTCCATAACTCCCATTCATTTCTATGAGAATTACAGAAACGGCATAGCTCAGCCTCTCTCAATTATGTCCATAGTTACACTTCCATTGGCCATAGATAGGATGGAGCTATTGCCATTTTAGTCTTTTAGCTACAAGGTACAATTTATAAGATTTTTTTAGTGTGTCCTGGTCTAATGACTACTGCATCGGACTGGCCCACCAAAGGATTGGAGAATCTTCCGGTGTGCCCCCCGGCACCGGAACTGCTGCAATACTGCTGCAGCTCCTCACTGGCTAACAGAGTGCAAGGCATTCCTTGACTGATCACTCTTCTTCTCTTCAGTGCAGTGCTACTGTTAATAAGCCTAACACCGATTGGCTGCAGCATTTAAGTCAATCAGTGTTAGCTTTATTTTCTGTAACACCCCCTCCTCCACTCCCTAGCGCAATAGCACAGCATATGTCATCAGCAGTGCTATGGGTAAGAGGGTGTGTTTGTGGAAATATTGCCTGAGGGGGCAAGAGCAGCTGTACAGGGGCCCAGAAGGGAATTGGGCCTGCTTCAGAACTCTGCTAAATGTCAATGTCCTAGAGAGCATGAAGAGGCGTGGCTTACTGCAGAGGGGTGGGATTAACTATGAAGGGGTGGAGTTTATGTGCTATTGGCTAAGTGAACATGCCAGTGTCTCACCTGTATGCACATATGACAATGTAAGCGATTTAGACGTTTGTTATAAGTGACGTGTATTATTAATGTGGCGCCCCAGGGTCCTGGTCGTCGCAGTGGTATTGCTTTCCTCTTGGGGTATTGCTTTCCTCTCGGGGAGACTGATTCTACGTTTGGAGGCAAAGAAGGATAACTGCATCCAGGTATCACAAACATGCAACACATTTCACACTCCAAGCACCAGGGGGAGCTCCTGCTCCTATTTATTAGGTCACTCCCCACATAGGTAAAACTGGTCCCTGTAGGGAAAGTTAGTCAGTTGCTGGCTGAGCTCCGCTCAGTTAGTTGGTCCCTGGCAGGGGTGGGATCCTGTCAGAGAGCAAAGGAGAAGGACACTTAGCTGTGCATGCCCTCAGAGCTGCAGCTCCTGGAAAAAGACATCGAAGGCAGAATTGTATTGCAGCGAGCGTGCAAGGAAGTTGTAGCAAAGGAGTGGATATCAGAAGGGGACCAGCCCTACACAGGCTGCCTCCTTCTGAGGTACAGAAGCCCGGTAGCCAGAACACCGAGGGAGTAACGATCTTTATGCCTTGCTCCAGAGACCGGCAGGACAGCTAATTTCACGTTACCTGTCCACCCTACACCCAGGAGGCACGGTGGCACCCCTTAGAGGCTGGGGCATGATAGAGTCCCTATAAACCTGGAGCGGCCCCCAAGCGCAGGGCAGCGGGGTACTCGGTACCGGGTTTCTCTCGGTTCTGGGGATGTCATGGTGGCCTGACCTGGTCCGTGGCCCTGCTAAGAGGTGCCCAATTAAAGATTTAAGTGATGGTGTAGGTCGCAGTAAATGACGAGGACACAGGGTTGCAGTCTCTTTACCTCTTTACTGAAGGCTTCAGCATCCACAATCCAGAGCACTGCTAACAGGGCTGGCTGAGACCAGCCGGTCCTAAGGCACATCCAGAGTTCCCTTTGCAGGTGGAAATCAGTAGCCTACCTACTAGCACCTGGGTGTTGTAGTACTTCCCTGCTGAGCACCACGGGATAGTCCTCACAACTGTCGTGTATGTTTCTGTTCTTTCTCTCTCCGTCCCCCAGATGATATGGATAGGACGCACCCATATGACGGGGT
Source organism: Ranitomeya variabilis (assembly GCF_051348905.1). Classification (NCBI taxonomy): domain Eukaryota; kingdom Metazoa; phylum Chordata; class Amphibia; order Anura; family Dendrobatidae; genus Ranitomeya; species Ranitomeya variabilis. The sequence goes on along the minus strand of NC_135239.1, from coordinate 62,730,412 downwards.
AGGCCTGGAGTTATTTTATAGGGACCCTAGAGACGCCCCTCTCCCACAATTGCCTCCGTTGTCTTCATTAGGTGTAAAAGGTGAGACAGCCAACCTAAAGTTAACTGCCCTGCCGTTGGTTCGAAGTAATGCGTAGAGTCTATTACTTCCTCGGCGTTCCGGCCGCCGGCTACGCACCTCAGTAGGATGTTGCCGATCTCAGGGCACGACTCCTACTGGTTCTATCGCCTTTGTGCTGTGATCTCGTTTCTCACTTCTCCACAATATCCTTCGCTTCGTGTCCTTTCTTAAGATGCCGCCGCAATGAGGTGCAGGCACGGCTCCGTAACGATCTACCCTGAATCTTCCCAAGCAACGCTCTCCTCTCACTTGATGTTACCTGGGCAAAACCCAGTCAGCTTCTCTCTAACTTCCTATCCAACCCCCAGTTTTACCAGAGTGTGAGGAGTGGCCTAATACATAGAACCTTTTGCTCCCCCTGGTGGCCAGAGTGTGAAGTGTAATGTGTGACTGTGATACCTGGTCAGGTGAACTCTTTTAGTGCAATCAGACGTACCATCACTCCCCTTAGCGGGAGAGCAACGTTACTGCAACGACCAGGTCTCTGGGGCGCTGCAAACCACCTCAAGCCACCAGTTTGTCCTATCCTATCCGGGAGACAGAGAGAGAGACATAACATCTACAACAGTTGTGAGGACCTTATGAGAAGCTTAGCAGTAAGGGACTACAACTCTGCAGCGCTAGAGGAAGGCTACTGATTTCCACCTGGACAAGGGAACTCTGGACTTGCCTCCAAACCGGCCGGACTCTGCCTGCCCTTTGATCTGGTGCCCTGGACTGTGGATGCTGAAGTCTTCAGTAAAGGTAAAAAGACTGCAACCTTGTGTCCTCATTCTTCTCTGCGCCTCTCACCATCCACCATCTACACACCGGGAAGCCCTGGGGATATTCTTCACCTGTGGGAAGGTATACCATCTAGCTGCCATAACATCACCCCAGTGGACCCCTTAAAGCAGCGTCGGTCACCCTGACCGAATACCACAGGTGGCGTCACGAACATAAACTCTATCCCCTTAAAGACCTTTCCCTTTGACACGGACGTCCCAGGGCCACGGACCGAGTAAGCCACCGTGACATCCCCCTGTGAACTGCAGGACCCGATACCCAGTACCCCACTGCCCTGATGGGGTGATCCATTAACACGCTCATCATGTTTGTCACTGGGAACTGTAGATAGCCCGTGTCTAGTGTGCAAATCTTGTGTATCCATCAGGCGTCTAAAATGTGTATGTCTTTTGAGTAGAAAGAACAAATGGGAACAATCCTCTCACCTGTCTGGGTGCATAGCAAAAATGCTCCAAATAGGAGAAGCAATCCAAACGATAGCCGGCACTCACATCTACATAAAAAATCCTTTATTGTGTCAAAGCTTTGACAAAAGACCATGTAGGTCAGAAACACATTGCCTGAAAAAGCGATGTGTTCTAGTGATGAGCGAATATACTCGTTACTAGTGTTGAGCATTCCGATACCGCAAGTATCGGGTATCGGCCGATACTAGCGGTATCGGAATTCCGATACCGGGATTCCGATACTTGGCGCGTATCGGATACCGGAATCGGAAGTTCAATGATTCAAAATTCAGAAATTCAGCCAATGAGAAAGATTCCAAGTGTGGGCACATCCTGTTTAGCATGGAGGGCATGAAACTACTGGCAAGGCTGTGATTGGCTGCTGAAATGATGTCATGATGCAGTTTAAAAGTCGCTGGCGCCATTTTGCGATCACTCTGCTGTGAATTCAGTTAGTGACAGGACGCTGTTTGCTGACTGAGGGACAGTTTAGAGATAGCGATTTGCTTCTTTGTGCTTTCCAAAGGCTAATTTAGCAACCGCTGTGTTCACCTACTATTCACCTTCCTTTTGCCTTGTAGCGCTGTTTTCACAGTGATCTGCAAGGTCTCTCTGTGTGTGTGTGTGAGTGCAGCCCACTCTCTAGTCTGAGTGCAGCCACATAGGCCATCCATAGCTGGTTGTATTCAGTTCAGGGAGGGTGGTTCATTGCCTCATACTGTCCTTTTTTTTTTTTTTTTTGAAGTAGTGCAGGCTGCTGCACATTTTTTCCAAAAATTCCTATTAGTGTCTTTCCACCCGTCTCCAGCTAATTTGTGGAAAAACACTACATAGGATAAAGTAGAGGAGGGTTTTTGGGCCTTGCAGCGCCGTTTACGGCTGTCTGCACGGTCTCCGTGTGACTGCAGCTCGCCCTGTAATCTGTGAGCAGCTATAGCCTGGTTGTCTCCAGCTCAGGGTTTTTCACTGCGTCATACCGCCAAATCAATTTTCTTTTTTTTCAAAGTAGTGTAGTCTGCTGCTAATTTATTTTAAAAAATCCTATTAGTGTCTTTCCACCCGTCTCCAGCTAATTTGTGGAAAAACACTACATAGGATAAAGTAGAGGAGGGTTTTTGGGCCTTGCAGCGCCGTTTACGGCTGTCTGCACGGTCTCCGTGTGACTGCAGCTCGCCCTGTAGTCTGTGAGCAGCCGTAGTCTGGTTGTCTGCAGCTCAGGGTTTTTCACTGCGTCATACCGCCAAATCAATTTTCTTTTTTTTCAAAGTAGTGTAGTCTGCTGCTAATTTATTTTAAAAAATCCTATTAGTGTCTTTCCACCCGTCTCCAGCTAATTTGTGGAAAAACACTACATAGGATAAAGTAGAGGAGGGTTTTTGGGCCTTGCAGCGCCGTTTACGGCTGTCTGCACGGTCTCCGTGTGATTGCAGCTCTATCCGTTGTCAGTTCAGCCCCAAAAAAATAAATAAATAATAAAGTTCACCAAACACACCAGTTACACCACTTTACATTTGTGTAGGCCACATTAGCTCATATTCAAGTCTAGTCCACACTTTAGAAAATTAGTGTGTCTTATACCTGTTAGGAGGAGTTGCTCAGGAATAAGCACACAAAGCCGTTAGTACTTTTCTGCTTATCTTTATCAGTCAACCAAGATGAAGAAGGCAGTGAGTAAGGCACGTGGGCGTGGGCGTGGGCGCGGAGCAGGGAGGGGACGTGGGGATTCTGTGCCTGCTGCGGGCACCGGTGAGTCATCAGCACCCACTTTCACAAGGGAACAGTCGTTCATGCGCAGCTTTGTCGCCGAGCGCCGTACACCGCTGCTGCGTGAAGACCAAATTGAAGCCGTTGTGGGATGGATGGCAGCTAATGCATCAACTTCCATTAGTGCCACATCCTCTCAGACACAGAGCACTGGAGAGCAGCCATCTGTCTCTTCACCACCTGCAAAATTGCCCAGGCAGACAGAGATCCCAGGACAGGAGCAGTCTCTACTTCTGTTCTCTGAATCATCTCTTGGCTTGGAAACAGGGGGCCAGCCAAGCAGCATTGGAGAAATGGAAGAAGAGGCAGGGTGCAGTGATGCCCAACAGCTTTTTCTGTCTTCCTCTGAAGAGGCGGGTGGGCCAGTGGCTCCGGTCACCACCTCGCAGGCCGCATCAGCTGATGATGACACTCAGGTGCCACTTACTGGTGCGTGCTCTGCTGCTGAGACTACCCAGGAGGAGCAGTTGGGGGCAGAGGGTAGTGTAGATGATGAGGTCCTTGACCCATCTTGGCGTCAGGGACAGGAAGGTGGTGGGAGCAGCTCTGAGGAAGAGATTCCCCGTACGGCCCAAAGAGGGAGAGGGAGGGGGAAGACTGCGGATCCTGCAGCCTCCGCTTTGGCACCCGTAAGGAGCATGTCTCTTCCAAAAGTCAAAAGGGGGGCTCCCAAGACTTGCAGTGCCTGGTCCTTTTTTGACACAGTTGCAGATGACATTTGCTATGTCAGATGCAAGGTGTGTCATCAAAAAATCAAAAGAGGTCAAAAAGTCGCCAACCTCAATACCTCCAACATGTGGAAACATGTGCGCAACAGGCACCCGGCGGAGTTAGACAAACACACTGAAGAGCTAGGCCAACCAACAGCGGCAGCTACCACCTCTTCAGCTCGTGTTGCCTCTTCCTCTAGCTCACACGCAGCTGGTTCGGCTTCCTCCCAGGATCGCCGTGGAAGAACCTCTGGCCCTGTTGTCCAGAGACCCGCTGTCATTCCACCCGCAGCACCACTTTCCCAGTCAACCACACACTCCCAGCCCAGTCTACAGCCATCGGTAGTACAGGCATGGGAGAAAAGGCGGCCTTTCTCGTCAAACCACCCACGAGCACAGGCTCTGACTGCAGGCATTGCCAAACTTCTGTCACTGGAAATGCTGTCATTCAGGCTGGTGGAGACTGACAGCTTCCGTGACTTGATGTCATTGGCAGTCCCACAGTACAGTGTGCCCAGCCGCTTTTACTTCAGCAGGCAAGCCGTCCCTGCCCTGCACAAGCATGTGGAGGGACACATAAAACACGCGCTACTGAACGCCGTCAGTAGCAAGGTCCACCTCACCACCGATGCGTGGACCAGTCAACATGGACAGGGGCGATACCTTTCCCTCACTGCCCATTGGGTTAATGTAGTTGAGCTGGGTACAGACCGTGCGAGTGGCGCAGGACGTGTCCTGCCCACTCCAAGGATTGCAGGAATCCATTCTGTACGCATTGACTCCTCCTCTTACACCAGTTCCTCAGAATCATCGCTGCAGGAGCCGTCACAGTCCACCTCCACATGGACCCGTGATGAACGTGTACCTGTTACGACCGACATGAGCACAGCCGTGGCCAAACGTCAACAGGCCGTCTTGAAATTAATTTTTTTGGGGAATCGTAGCCACACAGCGCAGGAGCTCTGGAATGCCATCAAGCAGGAGAGCGATGTGTGGTTTGAGCCAGCGAATCTCCAGCCAGGCATGGTAGTGTGTGATAATGGCCGAAATCTGGTGGCAGCCCTGGGCCTCGGCAACCTCACTCACATCCCATGTCTGGCACATGTGCTCAATTTGGTCGTGCAGAGTTTTTTGAGGGACTATCCGGATCTTGATGCACTGCTGCACAAGGTCCGCCTAGAGTGTGCTCACTTGCGGCGTTCCAGCACGGCAAAAGCGCGCATTGCGGCTCTGCAGCGCCGACACCGCCTGCCGGAACATCGCATCATATGTGACCTACCTACCAGGTGGAATTCCACGTTACATATGTTGGAGCGGTTGTGTGAGCAGCAGCAAGCTGTAATGGAGTACCAGCTGTATCAGGCGCAAAAAAGTCGCAGTCAGCGCCGTACAGACTTCACAACCACAGAGTGGGCCACTATGAAGGATGTCTGCCAGGTTTTGCGTCCCTTTGATTATTCCACGCGGATGGCGAGTGCAGATGATGCACTAGTCAGCATGACTGTCCCCCTTATCTGCCTGCTTGAAAAATCACTGCAAGCGCTAAGGGATGATGTTGTGGAAGAGGTGGAGGATGAGGATTCACCACTTCCATCATCTTCTGGACAGTCAGCGCCACGTGGTTCCTCACAAACGCGTAGGCAGGGGACAGTTTGTGAGGAGGATGAGGAGGAGTCAATGGAGGAGGAAGACATCCGTCCAGAGGAGGGAGTTCCCGAATTGTCCAGTACTCAGTGTGTACAGCGAGGGTGGGGTGATGACGAGCGGGCAGAGATCACGCCTCCAGCTGGGGACAGCGTTTCTTGGGCAGTTGGCAGTCTGCAGCACATGGTGGATTACATGCTGCAGTGCCTGAGAAACGACCGCCGCATCGACCACATTCTCAACATGTCTGATTATTGGGTGTTCACCCTCCTCGATCCTCGCTACCGGGACAACGTAGAAAGCCTCATCACACCGTTGAACCGGGAGCGAAAAATGCGGGAGTACCAAGACACACTGGTCAGTTCCATCATCTTCTCCATTCCAACTGAGAGAAGTGCTGCTAGTGCATTCCAAAGCAGCTCAGTGCGTCCAGGCAGTGGTGGAGGCTCTGCACAAAGAGGGAGCAGAAGCAGTGCCTCTGCCCAAGGCAAGACCAGTATGGCCCAACTGTGGCACAGTTTTCTGTGCCCCCCACAAAAGTCTACACCATCACAGACGGCTCCAGTCAGCAGGAGGCAACGGTTCCGTCAGATGGTGACAGACTACATGTCTTGCCCTCTTGCTGTACTCCCAGACGGCTCTTCCCCTTTCAAGTTTTGGGTCTCAAAGCTGGATACATGGCCAGAGCTAAGCCAGTATGCATTGGAGGTGCTGTCTTGCCCTGCGGCCAGTGTATTATCGGAACGTGTCTTTAGTGCTGCAGGTGGTGTACTAACTGACCGTCGCATGCGACTATCCTCCGATAACGTTGACCGGCTTACTTTCCTGAAAATGAACAAGGCCTGGATCTCGCAGGAATTTGCCACTCCTCCTCCTGATTAAATAATTAGGTCACTGTATACGTTATCCAGGTCTCCTGTTGTGTTCATCTTTCTACCACCTGAACTTAAATTCCTGGGCTCCAACACCACCAGTTGAGGCTCAGAAGTGCCGTCTGCACAGTCAAAACATACGACCCAGTGTTATTGGGTTTCAGTAACGTCAGCTGATCCCCAGCTGTGTAGCCGGCAATGTGTCATGCGACCGCCACGCTGACACAACAACTGAAATGTAAGGGAATCTGTCCCCCCCCCCCCAAGGCATTTGTTACTGAAAGAGCCACCTTGTGCAGCAGTAATGCTGCACAAGGAAAAAGGTAGCTATTTTGGTTTTGCTCCTTGCACACGCAAAACTTAACACTTATAAAATGTGTCCACTGATACCGTAAAACCGTCCCGGAGGTGGGACTTTCCTTCGTAATATGACGCAGCACAGCCGTCATTCCTACCCCCCCGGCGCCGCGCCCCGGCTCCTCAGCGTTGTTTGATTCCGTCCCGGAGCCTGCGCTGTTATGTTATCCCGTGGCCAGGCACACTTAGCGCTGCCCGTCTTCTGGCATCATTTGGTGTCAGGCTGGCTGCGCCTGTGCGGCCACGCTGGCCGAGAGCCCGCCTCGCAGTGTCTTCTGATTTAATCCCACTGGGGGCCTGGGATCTATGGACATGCGCAGTGCATATCTGAACCTCCACCTCTCACTCATCTCCCTATGGCTTCTTCAGACTGTTCGGTGTCAGCTGGTCCCTAATAGCATGCCACGGCCGTGACACCGCACAGTCTGAAAAAGAAGCCGTAGGGAGGGGAGTGAGAGGCGAGGATATGCACTGCGCATGGCCATGGATCCCAGGCCCCCAGTGGGATTACATCAGAAGACACTGCGAGGCGGGCTCTCGGCCAGCGCGGCCGCACAGGCGCAGCCAGCCTGACACCAAATGATGTCAGAAGATGGGCAGCGCTAAGTGTGCCTGGCCACGGGATAACATAACAGCGCAGGCTCCGGGACGGAATCAAACAACGCTGAGGAGCCGGGGCACGGCGGCGGGGGGGTAGTAATGATGGCTGTGCTGCGTCATATTACGAAGGAAAGTCCCACCTCCGGGACGGTTTCACGGCTTCAGGGGACACATTTTAAAAGTGTTTAGTTCTGTGTTTGCAAGGAGCATGATGAAAAGAGCCACCTTTTCCTTTTGCATCTTTTGTGCTGCACAAGCTGGCTCTTTCAGCTACAAACGCCTTGGGGGGGGGGTTAAAGGTTCCCTTTCGACTTTCTCAGGCTTCGGCCTACATTGTGTTCCTCTGCTTTTCCACCTGCCCCTGGGCTCCAACACCGCTAGTTGCCGTCCAGAAGTGCTGTACGCACAGTCAACAGTCGCTCCTCTGTTATTGGGGTTCAGTAACGTCAGCTGTTCCCCTGCTGTGTGTGTGGCAATCACTCCTACCTCCTCCAACCTCCTCCTCCTCCACCTGTCCCTGGGCTCCAACACCGCCAGTTGCCGTCCAGAAGTGCTGTACGCACAGAGCCAAACACCTCGCCAATGTGTTAGTGGGGTTCAGCACCGCCAGCTGTTCCCCTGCTGTGTATACGGCAACGTGTACTGCGACCGCCACGCAGGCACAACAAGTTAAATGTAAGGGAACCTGACCCCCCCCCCCCCCCCAGGCGTTTGTTACTGAAGGAGCCACCTTGTGCAGCAGTAATGATGCAAAGGGAAAAAGTGCCTCTTTTCGTGATGCTCCTTGCACATGCTGAACCAAACACTTATGAAATGTGTCCCCACACAGCGTTAAACCGTCCGGTAGGTGGAACTTTCCTTTGTCGTGTGACGCAGCACAGCCATCATTTTTACCCCCTTGGCGCCGTGCGCCCCCTCCTCAGCGTTGTTTGAATCTGTCCCGGAGCCTGCGCTGTTAGGTTAGCCCTTGGCCATGCACACATGTTGCGCTGCCCGTCTTCTGACCTCATTTGGTGTCAGGCTGGCTGCGCCTGTGCGGGTGCGCTGGCCGAGATCCCGCCTCGCAGTGTCGTCTAATGTAATCCCACCGCGGGCCTGTGATCCGTGCCCGTGCGCAGTGCATATCCTCTCCTCTCACTCCCCTCCCTACGGCTTCTTCAGACTGTGCGATGTCAGCTGGTCCCTAATAGCATGCCACGGCCGTGACACCGCACAGTCTGAAAAAGCCGTAGGGAGGGGAGTGAGAGGAGAGGATATGCACTGCGCACGGGCACGGATCACAGGCCCGCGGTGGGATTACATTAGACGACACTGCGAGGCGGGATCTCGGCCAGCGCACCCGCACAGGCGCAGCCAGCCTGACACCAAATGAGGTCAGAAGACGGGCAGCGCAACATGTGTGCATGGCCAAGGGCTAACCTAACAGCGCAGGCTCCGGGACAGATTCAAACAACGCTGAGGAGGCGGCGCACGGCGCCAAGGGGGTAAAAATGATGGCTGTGCTGCGTCACACGACAAAGGAAAGTTCCACCTACCGGACGGTTTAACGCTGTGAGGAGACACATTTCATAAATGTTAGGTTCCGCATGTACAAGGACCATAATTAAAAGAGCTAAGTTTACCTTTTCCAGCATTAGTGCTGTACACAATGGCTCTTTCAGCTACAAACGCCTGGGGGGGGGGGGGTTAAAGGTTTCCTTTCAACTTGCTCGAGTGCAGGCTTCGGCCTACACTCCGCTCCCCCTGCTCCTCCTGCTGACCCTGGGCTCTAACACCACCAGTTTTTGCCCAGATGTGCTAGCTGCACAGAGAAAAACACCAGCCAATGTGTCAGTGGGGTTCAGCACCGCCAGCTGTTCCCCTGCTGTGTAGCCGGCAACGTGTCCTGCGACCGCCACGCAGACACAAGAACTGAAATTGAAGGGAACCTGTCCCCCCTCCCCCAGGTGTTTCTATGTTTTACAGCTACCTTGAACAGCAGTAATGCTGCATGTGTTCAAGGTGGCTCAGAAACTTATTCTCCTTGCCCATGTTGAAGTGAACACGTCTAAAATGTGTCCTCTGTGACCATTAAAACGTCCCTCAGGTGTGATTTGACTTTGTATTGACACACGCAACAAGCTCCTTGGTAACGCTGCCCGTCTTCTGGCATCATTGTTTGGCTGGCTGCGCCTCTGCGGCCGCCCTGACCCACACAACAGCCCTCGTTGTCTTATTTAATGGGACTGCGAGGGTGTGATTGATGGGCAGGATCAGTGCATCAGTTCGCCTGTCCCTCCTCTCCTTCCGCCTTGTTCGGACTGTGCGGCTTCATGGCCGTGGCATGCGATAAGGGATCAGATGACGCCGCACAGTCTGAAGCGGGTGTAAGGACCCGAGTGTGAGAGGCGAACATATGTGCTGCGCCAGGCCCTGAATCCCAGCCCCGCAGTGTTTTAACAATGTTAAGACACTGCGGGGCTGGGATTCATGGTCATCGCGAACCGCACCGGCCGACATTACATGATGCCAGAAGATGGGCAGCGCTAACGGCGCTAGGCCAGGGGATAACACGACAGCGCAGACTCCTGTACAGCAAATAACAACGCTCGGGAGGCTGCACCCAGCACCAAGGTGGGATTCTTGACACCTGTGCTGCGTCTCATTACAAAGGGAACTCTCGCCTCCATTACACAGTTTGACTGTATAAAGGGCTAAATGTTATACGTGTTCCATTCAGCGTGTGCAAGGAGAAAAATTACAAGAGCAACCTTTGACTTGCGCAGCACTGCTGCTGCATAAGCTGTGGCTCTTCTACTTTGTAACCCCTGAGGGGGGGTTAAAGGTGACTTTTGAAATCGGTTCAATTAGGCTTCGGCCTACACTCTGCTCCACCTGCAGAGCCCGGGCTCCAACAACGCTAGTTGCTGTCCGGAAGTGCTGGCTGCACAGAGCCAAACACCTCGCCAATGTGTCAGTGGGGTCCAGCACCGCCAGCTGTTCCCCTGCTGTGTAGCCGGCAACGTGTCCTGCAAAAGCCACGCAGACACAACACACCCAAAGCTGCCGCCAGTGCAGGCTTCGGCCTACACTCCCCTCCCCCTGCTCCTCCTCCTCCTGCTCCTCCTCCTGCTGTCCCTGGGCTCTAACACACCGCCAGTTGGGGCCCAGATGTGCTAGCTGCACAGAGAAAAACACCAGCCAATGTGTCAGTGGGGTCCAGCACCGCCAGCTGTTCCCCTGCTGTGCAGCCGGCAACGTGTCCTGCAAAAGCCATGCAGACACAAGAACTGAAATTGAAGGGAACCTGTCCCCCCTCCCCCAGGCGTTTTTACGTTATCCAGCCACCTTGTACAGCGGTAATGCTGCATGTGTGCAAGGTGGCTCAGAAACGTATTCTCCTCGCACATGTGGAACTGAAAACACGTCTGAAATGTGTCCTCTGTGTGACCATTTAACCGTCCCGGTGGTGTGACTTTCCTTTGTAATGACACGCTGCAACCCCCTTGGTAGCGCTGCCCGTCTTCTGGCATCATTGTTTGGCTGGCTGCGCCTCTGCGGCCGCCCTGACCCACACAACGCCCCTCGGTGTCTTATTTATTGGGACTGCGAGGGTGTGATTCATGGGCAGGATCAGTGCATCAGTTCGCCTGTCCCTCCTCTCCTTCCGCCTTCTTCGGACTGTGCGGCTTCATGGCCGTGGCATGCGATAAGGGATCAGATGACGCCGCACAGTCTGAAGCGGGTGTAAGGACCCGAGTGTGAGAGGCGAACATATGTGCTGCGCCAGGCCCTGAATCCCAGCCCCGCAGTGTTTTAACAATGTTAAGACACTGCGGGGCTGGGATTCATGGTCATCGCGAACCGCACCGGCCGACATTACATGATGCCAGAAGATGGGCAGCGCTAACGGCGCTAGGCCAGGGGATAACACGACAGCGCAGACTCCTGTACAGCAAATAACAACGCTCGGGAGGCTGCACCCAGCACCAAGGTGGGATTCTTGACACCTGTGCTGCGTCTCATTACAAAGGGAACTCTCGCCTCCATTACACAGTTTGACTGTATAAAGGGCTAAATGTTATACGTGTTCCATTCAGCGTGTGCAAGGAGAAAAATTACAAGAGCAACCTTTGACTTGCGCAGCACTGCTGCTGCATAAGCTGTGGCTCTTCTACTTTGTAACCCCTGAGGGGGGGTTAAAGGTGACTTTTGAAATCGGTTCAATTAGGCTTCGGCCTACACTCTGCTCCACCTGCAGAGCCCGGGCTCCAACAACGCTAGTTGCTGTCCGGAAGTGCTGGCTGCACAGAGCCAAACACCTCGCCAATGTGTCAGTGGGGTCCAGCACCGCCAGCTGTTCCCCTGCTGTGTAGCCGGCAACGTGTCCTGCAAAAGCCACGCAGACACAACACACCCAAAGCTGCCGCCAGTGCAGGCTTCGGCCTACACTCCCCTCCCCCTGCTCCTCCTCCTCCTGCTCCTCCTCCTGCTGTCCCTGGGCTCTAACACACCGCCAGTTGGGGCCCAGATGTGCTAGCTGCACAGAGAAAAACACCAGCCAATGTGTCAGTGGGGTCCAGCACCGCCAGCTGTTCCCCTGCTGTGCAGCCGGCAACGTGTCCTGCAAAAGCCACGCAGACACAAGAACTGAAATTGAAGGGAACCTGTCCCCCCTCCCCCAGGCGTTTTTACGTTATCCAGCCACCTTGTACAGCGGTAATGCTGCATGTGTGCAAGGTGGCTCAGAAACGTATTCTCCTCGCACATGTGGAACTGAAAACACGTCTGAAATGTGTCCTCTGTGTGACCATTTAACCGTCCCGGTGGTGTGACTTTCCTTTGTAATGACACGCTGCAACCCCCTTGGTAGCGCTGCCCGTCTTCTGGCATCATTGTTTGGCTGGCTGCGCCTCTGCGGCCGCCCTGACCCACACAACGCCCCTCGGTGTCTTATTTATTGGGACTGCGAGGGTGTGATTCATGGGCAGGATCAGTGCATCAGTTCGCCTGTCCCTCCTCTCCTTCCGCCTTCTTCGGACTGTGCGGCTTCATGGCCGTGGCATGCGATAAGGGATCAGATGACGCCGCACAGTCTGAAGCGGGTGTAAGGACCCGAGTGTGAGAGGCGAACATATGTGCTGCGCCAGGCCCTGAATCCCAGCCCCGCAGTGTTTTAACAATGTTAAGACACTGCGGGGCTGGGATTCATGGTCATCGCGAACCGCACCGGCCGACATTACATGATGCCAGAAGATGGGCAGCGCTAACGGCGCTAGGCCAGGGGATAACACGACAGCGCAGACTCCTGTACAGCAAATAACAACGCTCGGGAGGCTGCACCCAGCACCAAGGTGGGATTCTTGACACCTGTGCTGCGTCTCATTACAAAGGGAACTCTCGCCTCCATTACACAGTTTGACTGTATAAAGGGCTAAATGTTATACGTGTTCCATTCAGCGTGTGCAAGGAGAAAAATTACAAGAGCAACCTTTGACTTGCGCAGCACTGCTGCTGCATAAGCTGTGGCTCTTCTACTTTGTAACCCCTGAGGGGGGGTTAAAGGTGACTTTTGAAATCGGTTCAATTAGGCTTCGGCCTACACTCTGCTCCACCTGCAGAGCCCGGGCTCCAACAACGCTAGTTGCTGTCCGGAAGTGCTGGCTGCACAGAGCCAAACACCTCGCCAATGTGTCAGTGGGGTCCAGCACCGCCAGCTGTTCCCCTGCTGTGTAGCCGGCAACGTGTCCTGCAAAAGCCACGCAGACACAACACACCCAAAGCTGCCGCCAGTGCAGGCTTCGGCCTACACTCCCCTCCCCCTGCTCCTCCTCCTGCTGTCCCTGGGCTCTAACACACCGCCAGTTGGGGCCCTAGGAAGACAAGCTTGAATAGGTCCCCATCCGGGTTCCAGTACCGTCAGCTGGTTCTCGGCAGTGTCTTTTGCTCTTGTACCTTCTGCTCCCCATCCTGGTTCCAGTACCGTCAGCTGGTTCCGGGCAGAGCCTTTGGCTTAGGTGCCTCCCTCTGGGTATCCGAGTTCCACCAACGTCAGGTGGTCCTTGGTAGTGCTTTCAGGCACGGGTACCTCCTGCTTAGTAACCGGGTTCCAGTAACGTCAGCTGGTCCTCGGTAGTTCCATTGGCTCTTGGACCTTCGGCTACCCATCCGGGTTCCAGTACCGTCAGCTGGTTCTCGGCAGTGTCTTTTGCTCTTGTACCTTCTGCTCCCCATCCTGGTTCCAGTACCGTCAGCTGGTTCCGGGCAGAGCCTTTGGCTTAGGTGCCTCCCTCTGGGTATCCGAGTTCCACCAACGTCAGGTGGTCCTTGGTAGTGCTTTCAGGCACGGGTACCTCCTGCTTAGTAACCGGGTTCCAGTAACGTCAGCTGGTCCTCGGTAGTTCCATTGGCTCTTGGACCTTCGGGTAGCCATCCGAGTTCCAGTTCCATCAGCTGTTTCTCGGCATTTTCTCAGCCTTCTTGTACCTTCTGCTACATTTCCAAGTTCAAGACCCGAAAGACGATGACCCGGAAGACCACCCCTAAGATGATGACGACACCAGAGACGACAACCACCGAGATGACGACGACCCTGGAGACGATGACCCTGAAGACGACCCCGATGACGACGACCCCGATGACGACGACCCCGATGACGACGACCCTGGAGATGACGACCCTGGAGATGACGACGACAACCTGGAAGACCGAGAAGCAGAAGAACAAGAGGCTGCAGAACAAAGAGCAGAAGAACATTAAGCATAAGACTAAATATCAGAGCAAAAGATATTATCTAAATTATAAGCAGAAGAAGACTAAGCAGTGTATGGGGGTGAGTCCGTTCCTCCTCGTGGTGCCCCTGGATAAAGCCTGATGCTGCAGGCCAAACTGAACGCGGACAAATGTAACTGTTTTGTGACAGGCAGAACGGAAGGTGTAATCTTCAAACTTTTATAGATAACAACTACGGGAATGCCTGTCACAAATAAGAATATGATGAAGAAGTTGAATATAAAAAAGATAATAGTTAAATAAAAAGAATATGAACAATGTAAAAAAAAAAATATATATATACGTAGAAAAGAAGAAGATGAATAAGGTGAAGAAGTTGATGTCACAGAAGCTGATGATGAGGATAATGAAGAAGAAAGTGTGGGAGAAGTAAAAAATAGGGTGAAGGGCGTGGAAGTAGTGAAACATCAATATCTGACAAAATAAATAAAAAATTAACATAGTCAAATTCTTTCTAACGCCGAACGTCATAAAAAAATTAAAAATACTGCTATTCTATTTGATTGGGATAAACCCCTGTGCCTTTAATGTCTCCGCCACCTCCCCCAATACATCCTACATTATTCTTAGTTGTTTTCCTTCATGTAGAATTAACCTACAAGGAAAGAAAGGGTTTATTTTAATTCCGATATTTTCGTCCCATTGACTTGCATTGGGATCGGGTATCGGTATCGGATTGGATTCCGATACTGTGACGGTATCGGCCGATACTTTCCGATACCGATACTTTCCGATATCGGAAAGTATCGCTCAACACTACTCGTTACTCGAGATTTCCCGAGCACGCTCGGGTGACCTCTGAGTATTTGTTAGTGCTCGGAGATTTAGTTTTCATCGCCGCAGCTCCACCAGAGGGCGCATCACCGCAACTCAATGTAAGTACAGATCTCCCAGTTTTCCTTTCATCATCCGGGGATTACAGACATGAGCGAGTGCTTTAGCGCAGCTCCTGCCTGTAAATTGAGTTAACCCCTGTCTCAATGACATATATATATATATATATATATATATATATATATACTGTATATATGTTTTACCGAACATTTGAGCACATAAATCCATTAGATGTCGGTTTTGCAAGCGCGAGAAGATATCGCAGTACGGATGCCATACGGATTACATACGGAGAATGCCATGCGCAAAATACGCTGACACACCCTGACTACGGATCACTATTTTGGGAACATTTCTCCGTATTACGGCCTTAAAAAACGGACCGTATTGTCTTACGCTGAGTGTGACGCCGGCCTTATTCTGATTTCATGTAAGATATTGTGAAAGACATGCATATGTGTCTTTTTATATAGTGTATGTAAACTTCTAGTTTCAACTGTATGTATAACAAAACATGTGTAATTGCAATAATTTTCTAGGAGAAATACTTCATTTTCTGGAACAATTTTAAGGGTGCCAACACTTTTGGCCATGGTTGTATGTATGTCAATTCAGTTATGTCCTTGTGTATGATGTAGAGAGAAAGATTTTGCTAAACATATTTGGGGTGGCGGAGGTAGTGTAAGCTCTTTTATATATTAATAAAACCATAACAGGTTGTGGACACCTCTTTCACCTCACAACATTGTCAGAAAGGGTATGCTTACACAGAAGATTTGCAACTTTCCCCCCCCCCAGTTTTATTGCAGCAAAATCTGCATCGAATAAATGCTGATTTTGCTGTGGATTTTATGTATGTTGAAATATTTTTTTTTTACATGGATGGATTTTTCAGGTGAAAATTTCTCATAAAAAATGTTTAAAAAAAGAAACACTTTTTCATGTGCTTTTTATTAGTTTTTTGTTGTGAATGGGTTGTTTTTTCTGCTTTTTTTAATCAGTAGTCAAATTTAAAGCGCTTTATGAAGAACAGACTATTCAATAATTGACATCTTGTTTCTTTTTCCATATTGAAAAAGAAAATGTGAAACAATCAGCATAGTGTGAACTAAAAGTGCGTTTTCCCACGTTATAAATGGACAACACATGGATGTAATGTGAATGGAATCCATGTGCTGACTGCTCACATTACAGACCCATTCATTGAAATGTGAGTTTGGTTTACAAATCAGACCAAACTCAGACACATGTGGTTGCTGAACAACTCTCCGTTTTTGGCAACGCTGCCTGGACCTTCGGTAACTTGATTTTTTTTACTTATTTCCCTATTTTTCCTAGCAGCCCCACTTTACTGGCTACAACATGGAAGCCATGGATAACAGTCACTGTCAGGACTCGGAGTGCTGTGTATAGGAAGATCAGGAAGGCAGAAAAGGTAAAACACTATTTCCGCCTTCTTTTGTTGGTGCCTGCTTGCTTATGATTACTAGGTACCCAACTCACTACATCACAATCTTCCACGTAGTCATTATTCTAGAATGCTGAAAGGAAATGACATATCGGTGTTCTTTAAGGAGTTGACACCTGTGATTAAAAGACAAAGTTTGATCTTTTCCAGAAACAAAGGGTGTTCTTTATCACCATGAGAATGTGTAAAACCATGCTGCCATACGAGACACAGCCAAAAGTCAAACTGTTTTTAAAAATAAGCAGAGCTTTTTTTTTCTAAACCTGAACAACCTTAAATTTGCAAACTGTTCTGTATTTCAAAAAGATATATTTCTTACCAAAATGAGACTTATCTTTTGGAAACAAATCATTATACTTTATTTTTTGTTTATAAAATAGCTTAACATTATACTTAGTCTCAATGGATTCTATGGTCACCACTCACCAACAATTCTTCCTAAAGGATTATTTCCTAAAATGTAATTTGTGTATCCTACAATGACCCACCTCACATCAAGGCCATCTGTGAAAATGCATTTGATGGGACCAATGAAGAATTTAGAAAGACATCTTATTAGTTTGTGCGCACATATGTGGCTCTGTAGTCCCTAGGTAGAAAACATATGTCCTGCTTCTTGTCTTAGAACCATAAACATATGCCATTCTGCCTATAAAACTGTTTCAAAAGAAGGAAAATTTTGATTGACAGAGCCTAAGGCAATGCCAATGGGAACTATACTCTGGGGGTAAACTCAAAAAAGTTTACTACAAGGAACATACTTTGGAAAGGAAGAACCATCTGGACCTTTCCAGACTCATCTTCACCTCCGTCATTTTCTCAGTTAACATGTTACAACAAAAAGATTTAAGAAAACAAAGCAATATTAATAAGCCTAACTGGACACTAGAGCATTGTGCATATGACAGGTTTTGACATTTAGAATTACGTGTTAGTTCAATTGATAAATAGTTAAATAATAATTGTACAATACAATTTGCATCTGGTTTTAATAAAAACAGAAATTATCACAAGTCCGAATTTAAAGAGGATCTTTCACCAATTTTTTCATGCTGAACTAAACACATTATGTAATAGTGGCTGCAGAGCAAAATAAAACATTTTTTTTAATTCTGCCTCTATGTTGGGGAGATATTAGCAAAGTATTTGGCACTTAATGAATGAACTTTTGATAAGTCTAAGTGGGTGTCGTCCGATAGTTTTCACTGGGGGCGTGTACTTCTTCTCCCTGTATCAGTTGCCCAATCATAGTCAGGTAGAAACACAGCAGAAAAGGAAAACACTCTTACCATAGCTCAGTTTTCTCCATGTGAGATCTAAGGATACAGCTCTGATCTCCTGGTCTACTGCTCTAACCTCTAACCTGCGCTCATAGCAGATTGGCAATGACAACCACAGGGGTCTCCTATAGACTCCGGGTTGCCATGCCAACCCATCGGTGCACAGCGATCATGTGACAGGGGCACCAATGGGTGAAGTTAGTGATGCGCTTCTGGAGCGATCATGTTAAATTCTGCTGACAGAGATTGACAGTGGCATTTAATATGTTAACAGCCCGAGGTAGATCGCACTTCCACCTGCGACTGTTAGAGGCATATGTCATCTGATAAAATCAACTGTCATGTGCTGGAAAATATGCGAGCTCAGCACATCAAAGGGGAGACACGAAATATGACGTATACAGTACATACCAAAAGTTTGGACACACCTTCTCATTTAAAGATTTTTCTGTATTTTCATGACTATGAAAATTGTTCATTCACACTGAAGGCATCAAAACTATGAATTAACACATGTGGAATTATATATTTAACAAAAAAGTGTGAAACAACTGAAATTATGTCTTATATTTTAGGTTCTTCAAAGTAGCCACCTTTTGCTTTGATGACAGCTTTGAACACTCTTGGCATTCTCTTGATGAGCTTCAAGAGATAGTCACCGGGAATGGTCTTCCAACAATCTTGAAGGAGTTCCCAGAGATGCTTAGCACTTATTGGCCCTTTTGCCTTCACTCTGTGGTCCAGTTCACCCCAAACCGTCTCGATTGGGTTCATGTCATGGTTCCCAATGGCAAGGGAACGTCAGAGAACTTAAATAACAGACTAGCTCTTGGGTGATGGAATCTCAAGCTGACCGTGAGCTAAACCTACCACACAACTAACAGTGGCCGGGTGACGTGCCTACGTTTTATCCCTAGACGCCCAGCGCCAGCCGGAGAACTAACTAACCCTAATAGAGGAAAAAACAGACCTGGCTTACCTCTAGGGAAATTCCCCCAAAAAGGTGACAGAAGCCCCCCACATATATTGACGGTGAGTTCAGAGGAAAAGACATACGCAGTATGAAGGTAGGTTCAGCAAAGCGAGGTCCGCTTACTAGATAGTAAGAAGATACAATAGGGAACTTCACGGTCAGCTGAAAACCCTATTAAAATACCATCCAGAAATTACTTTAAGACTCATGTGTCAACTCATGACACCGGAGTGGTAATTTCGGCCCACAAGAGCTTCCAGCTACAGAAACATAACATAACTGTGAACTGGAACAAAAATGCAAACAAACTTAGGACTAAGAGTCCAACTTAGCTGATAGTAGTCTAGAAGCAGGAACATGCAACAGAAAGGCTCTGGTTACATTGATGGCCGGCACTAGAATAACTGAGCAGCAAGGCTAAATAGGATACTCCCACATCCTGATGGAAACAGGTGAACAGAGAAAGTGAAGCACACAAGTCCAGTACCACCAGCGACCACCGGGGGAACCCAAAAACCAAATTCACAACAGTACCCCCCCCTCAAGGAGGGGGCACCGAACCCTCACAAGAACCACCAGGGCGATCAGGATGAGCCCTATGAAAGGCACGGACCAAATCAGAGGCATGAACATCAGAGGCTGTCACCCAAGAATTATCCTTCTGACCGTAGCCCTTCCACTTGACCAGATACTGAAGTTTCCGTCTGGAAACACGGGAGTCCAAGATCTTCTCCACAACGTACTCCAATTCACCCTCAACCAACACCGGAGCGGGAGGCTCAACGGAAGGCACAACCGGTACCTCATACCTGCGCAATAATGACCGATGGAAGACATTATGGATAGAAAAAGATGCCGGGAGGTCCAATCGAAAGGACACAGGGTTAAGAATCTCCAAAATCTTATACAGGCCGATGAACTGAGGCTTAAACTTAGGAGAAGAAACCCTCATAGGGACAAAACAAGAAGACAACCACACCAAGTCCCCAACACGAAGACGAGGACCAACACGACGACGGCGGTTAGCAAAATGCCGAGTCTTCTCCTGGGACAACTCCAAATTGTCCACCACCTGTCCCCAAATCCGATGCAACCTATCCACCACAGTATCCACTCCAGGACAATCCGAAGACTCCACCTGACCAGAAGAAAAGCGAGGATGAAACCCCGAATTGCAAAAGAAAGGAGAAACCAAAGTGGCAGAACTAGCCCGATTATTGAGGGCAAACTCCGCCAACGGCAAAAAGGCAACCCAGTCATCCTGATCCGCAGACACAAAACACCTCAAATAAGTCTCCAAGGTCTGATTAGTTCGCTCAGTCTGGCCATTAGTCTGAGGATGGAACGCAGACGAAAAAGACAAATCAATGCCCATCCTAGCACAGAACGCCCGCCAAAATCTAGACACGAACTGGGTCCCCCTGTCAGAAACGATATTCTCCGGAATACCATGCAAGCGAACCACATTTTGAAAAAACAGAGGAACCAACTCGGAAGAGGACGGCAACTTAGGCAAGGGCACCAAATGAACCATCTTTGAAAAACGGTCACACACCACCCAGATGACAGACATTTTCTGAGAAACAGGGAGATCAGAAATAAAATCCATAGAGATGTGAGTCCAAGGCCTCTTTGGAATAGGCAAAGATAACAACAATCCGCTAGCCCGAGAACAACAAGGTTTGGCCCGAGCACAAACATCACAAGACTGCACAAAAACTCGTACATCTCGAGACAGAGAAGGCCACCAGAAGGACCTAGCCACCAAATCCCTGGTACCAAAGATCCCGGGATGACCTGCCAACGCAGAAGAATGAACCTCCGAGATGACTCTACTGGTCCAATCATCAGGAACAAACAGTCTACCAGGCGGGCAAAGATCAGGTCTATCCGCCTGAAACTCCTGCAAAGCCCGTCGCAGGTCTGGGGAAACAGCAGATAATATCACCCCATCCTTAAGGATACCTGTAGGTTCAGAATCACCAGGGAAATCAGGCTCAAAACTCCTAGAAAGGGCATCCGCCTTCACATTTTTAGAACCTGGTAAGTATGAGACCACAAAATTAAACCGAGAGAAAAACAACGACCAGCGCGCCTGTCTAGGATTCAGGCGCCTGGCAGACTCAAGATAAATCAAATTCTTGTGATCGGTCAATACCACCACCTGATGTCTAGCCCCCTCAAGCCAATGACGCCACTCCTCAAAAGCCCACTTCATAGCCAAAAGCTCCCGATTACCAATATCATAATTTCGCTCAGCGGGCGAAAATTTTCGAGAAAAGAACGCACAAGGTCTCATCACGGAGCAATCGGAACTTTTCTGCGACAAGACCGCCCCAGCTCCGATCTCGGAAGCATCGACCTCAACCTGAAAAGGAAGAGTAACATCAGGCTGACGCAACACAGGGGCGGAAGAAAAGCGGCGCTTAAGCTCCCGAAAGGCCTCCACAGCAGCAGGGGACCAATCAGCAACATCAGCACCCTTTTTGGTCAAATCAGTCAAAGGTTTAGCAACATCAGAAAAAACAGTTATAAATCGACGATAAAAATTAGCAAAGCCCAAAAATTTCTGAAGGCTCTTAAGCGAAGAAGGTTGCGTCCAATCACAAATAGCCCGAACCTTGACAGGATCCATCTCAATGGAAGAGGGGGAAAAAATGTACCCCAAAAAAGAAATCTTTTGAACCCCAAAAATACACTTAGAACCCTTCACACACAAGGAATTAGCCCGCAAAACCTGAAAAACCCTGCTGACCTGTTGGACATGAGAATCCCAGTCATCCGAAAAAATCAAAACATCATCCAGATACACGATCATGAATTTATCCAAATATTCCCGGAAAATGTCATGCATAAAGGACTGAAAGACTGAAGGGGCATTTGAAAGACCAAAAGGCATTACTAAATACTCAAAATGGCCCTCGGGCGTATTAAATGCGGTTTTCCACTCATCCCCCTGCTTAATTCGCACCAAATTATACGCCCAACGGAGATCAATCTTAGAGAACCACTTAGCCCCTTTTATTCGAGCAAACAAATCAGTCAGCAGTGGCAGAGGATACTGATATCTGACTGTAATTTTATTCAAGAGTCGATAATCAATACACGGCCTCAAAGAGCCATCTTTTTTAGATACAAAGAAAAAACCGGCTCCTAAGGGAGATGAAGAAGGACGAATATGTCCCTTTTCCAGGGACTCCTTAATATATTCTCGCATAGCAGCATGTTCAGGTACAGATAGATTAAATAAACGACCCTTTGGAAATTTACTGCCCGGAACCAGATCTATGGTACAATCGCAATCTCTGTGAGGAGGTAGTGAACCAAGCTTAGGCTCCTCAAAAACATCACGATAATCAGATAAAAATTCCGGAATCTCAGAGGGAATAGATGACGAAATGGAAACCAAAGGTACGTCCCCATGAGCCCCCTGACATCCCCAGCTTAACACAGACATTGCTTTCCAGTCAAGAACTGGGTTATGAGATTGTAGCCATGGCAATCCGAGCACCAAAACATCATGTAGATTGTACAACACAAGGAAGCGAATCGTCTCCTGATGGTCTGGATTCATACGCATAGTCACTTGTGTCCAGTATTGTGGTTTATTACTAGCCAATGGTGTAGAGTCAATACCCTTCAGAGGTATAGGAACTTCCAGAGGCTCTAGATCAAACCCACAGCGCCTGGCAAAGGACCAATCCATGAGACTCAAAGCGGCGCCAGAGTCGACATAGGCATCCGCGGTAATTGACGATAATGAACAAATCAATGTCACAGACAAAATAAACTTAGACTGTAAAGTGCCAATTGAAATAGACTTATCAACCTTTTTTGTACGTTTAAAGCATGCTGATATAACATGAGTTGAATCACCACAATAGAAGCACAACCCATTTTTTCGCCTAAAATTCTGCCGTTCGCTTCTGGACAGAATTCTATCACATTGCATATTTTCTGGAGCCTTCTCAGAAGACACCGCCAAATGGTGCACAGGTTTGCTGTTATGACCCCAGTGGACAGGGTCTCAGAGGAACGTGTAAGTCTGCAAGATACAAAAATCCAGCTCATAGGGCTGTGGTAACTGGGTTGACCAAATAGCTACTCCTAACGCCAACACTAGAAGTAGCCGGGGATCATGCCTACGGTGATCGCTAGATGACTCGCGCCAGCCGGAGAATCTAACTACCCCTAGGAGAAGAAAACAAAGACCTCTCTTGCCTCCAGAGAAAGGGACCCCAAAGCAAGATACAAGCCCCCCACAAATAATAACGGTGAGGTAAGAGGAAATGACAAACACAGAAATGAACCAGGTTCAGCAAAGAGAGGCCAGCTTACTAATAGCAGAATAAAGCAAGATAACTTATCTGGTCAACAAAAACCCTATAAAAATCCACGCTGGAGATTCAAGAACCCCCGAACCGTCTAACGGTCCGGGGGGAGAACACCAGCCCCCTAGAGCTTCCAGCAAAGGTCAGGATACAGATAGGAACAAGCTGGACAAAAATACCAAACAAAACAAAAGCAAAAAGCAAAGAAGCAGACTTAGCTTGAAAAACAGGAACCAGGATCAGAGGACAAGAGCACAACAGATTAGCTCTGATTTCAACGATGCCAGGCATTGAACTGAAGGTCCAGGGAGCTTAAATAGCAACGCCCCTGAACTAACGGCCCAGGTGAGGATATAGGAAAAGACAGACGCTCCAGAGTCAAATCACTAATGACCACTAGAGGGAGCAAAAAGCAAAATCACAACAGTACCCCCCCCTTAGTGAGGGGTCACCGAACCCTCACCACGACCACCAGGGCGATCAGGATGAGCGGCGTGAAAGGCACGAACTAAATCGGCCGCATGAACATCAGAGGCGACCACCCAGGAATTATCTTCCTGACCATAGCCCTTCCACTTGACCAGGTACTGAAGCCTCCGCCTGGAGAGACGAGAATCCAAGATCTTCTCCACCACGTACTTCAACTCGCCCTCAACCAACACCGGAGCAGGAGGCTCAGCAGAAGGAACCACAGGCACAACGTACCGCCGCAACAAGGACCTATGAAACACGTTGTGGATAGCAAACGACACAGGAAGATCCAGGCGAAAGGATACAGGATTAAGAATTTCCAATATCTTGTAAGGACCAATAAAACGAGGTTTAAATTTGGGAGAGGAAACCTTCATAGGAACAAAGCGGGAAGAAAGCCACACCAAATCCCCAACACGTAGACGGGGACCCACACTGCGGCGGCGGTTGGCAAAGCGCTGAGCCCTCTCCTGTGACAACTTCAAGTTGTCCACCACAAGATTCCAGATCTGCTGCAACCTATCCACCACAGAATCCACCCCAGGGCAGTCAGAAGGTTCCACATGACCCGAAGAAAAACGAGGGTGGAAACCAGAGTTGCAGAAAAACGGCGAAACCAAGGTGGCGGAACTAGCCCGATTATTAAGGGCAAACTCAGCTAACGGCAAGAAGGTCACCCAATCGTCCTGATCAGCAGAGACAAAACACCTCAAATAAGCCTCCAAAGTCTGATTAGTTCGCTCCGTCTGTCCATTAGTCTGAGGATGGAAAGCAGACGAAAACGACAAGTCAATGCCCATCCTACTACAAAAGGATCGCCAGAATCTGGAAACGAACTGGGATCCTTTGTCTGACACAATATTCTCAGGGATGCCGTGCAAACGAACCACGTTCTGGAAAAACACAGGAACCAGATCGGAAGAGGAAGGCAGTTTAGGCAAAGGAACCAAATGGACCATCTTGGAGAAGCGATCACATACCACCCAGATAACAGACATGCCCTGAGACACCGGAAGATCAGAAATGAAATCCATGGAGATATGTGTCCAAGGTCTCTTAGGGACAGGCAAGGGCAAGAGCAACCCGCTGGCACGAGAACAGCAAGGCTTAGCTCGAGCACAAGTCCCACAGGACTGTACAAATGACCGCACATCCCTAGACAAGGAAGGCCACCAAAAGGATCTGGCCACCAGATCTCTGGTGCCAAAAATTCCTGGGTGACCTGCCAACACCGAGGAATGAACCTCGGAAATGACTCTGCTGGTCCACTTATCAGGCACAAACAGTCTGTCAGGTGGACAAGAATCAGGCCTATCAGCCTGAAATCTCTGCAACACACGTCGCAGATCTGGAGAAATAGCTGACAAGATAATACCATCCTTAAGAATACCAACAGGTTCAGCGACTCCAGGAGCATCAGGCACAAAGCTCCTGGAAAGAGCATCGGCCTTCACATTCTTTGAACCTGGTAAATACGAAACAACAAAGTCAAAACGGGAGAAAAACAATGACCAGCGGGCCTGTCTAGGATTCAGGCGTTTAGCAGACTCGAGATACATCAGATTTTTGTGATCAGTCAAGACCACCACACGATGCTTAGCACCCTCGAGCCAATGACGCCACTCCTCAAATGCCCATTTCATGGCCAACAACTCCCGATTGCCCACATCATAATTTCGCTCCGCAGGCGAAAACTTCCTAGAGAAAAAGGCACAAGGTCTCATAACAGAGCAACCAGGGCCTCTCTGCGACAAAACGGCCCCTGCTCCAATCCCTGAAGCATCCACCTCAACTTGAAAGGGAAGCGAGACATCAGGCTGGCACAAAACAGGCGCCGAAGTAAACCGACGTTTCAACTCCTGGAAAGCCTCCACGGCAGCAGGAGCCCAATTAACCACATCGGAGCCCTTCTTGGTCATATCCGTCAAAGGTTTCACAATGCTAGAAAAGTTAGCGATAAAACGACGGTAGAAGTTAGCGAAACCCAAGAACTTCTGAAGACTCTTAACTGACGAGGGCTGAGTCCAATCAAGAATAGCTCGGACCTTGACTGGGTCCATCTCCACAGCAGAAGGGGAAAAAATGAACCCCAAAAAGGGAACCTTCTGTACACCAAAAAGACACTTTGAGCCCTTGACAAACAAAGAATTTTCACGCAAAATTTTAAAGACCATCCTGACCTGCTCCACATGCGAGTCCCAATTATCAGAAAAAAACAGAATATCATCCAGATAAACGATCAGAAATTTATCCAGATAGTTCCGGAAAATGTCATGCATAAAGGACTGAAAAACTGAAGGGGCATTAGAGAGCCCAAAAGGCATCACCAAGTACTCAAAATGACCTTCGGGCGTATTGAATGCGGTTTTCCATTCATCCCCTTGCTTAATGCGCACAAGGTTGTACGCACCACGAAGGTCTATCTTGGTAAACCACTTGGCACCTTTAATCCGGGCAAACAAGTCAGACAACAGCGGCAAAGGATATTGAAATTTGACAGTGATCTTATTTAAAAGCCGATAGTCAATACAAGGCCTCAAAGATCCGTCCTTTTTAGCCACAAAAAAGAATCCCGCACCAAGAGGGGAAGAAGACGGACGGATGTGTCCTTTCTCCAGAGACTCCTTGATATATGAACGCATAGCGGTATGTTCAGGTATCGACAGATTAAACAGTCTTCCCTTAGGAAATTTACTGCCTGGAATCAAATCTATTGCACAGTCACATTCCCTATGAGGAGGCAATGCACTGGACCTGGACTCGCTAAAGACATCCTGATAATCAGACAAGTACTCCGGAACTTCCGAAGGCGTAGAAGAAGCAATAGACACAGGCAGGGAATCCTCATGAATACCACGACAGCCCCAACTAGACACTGACATAGCCTTCCAGTCAAGGACTGGATTATGGGTCTGTAACCATGGCAGCCCCAAAACAACCAAATCATGCATTTTATGTAGAACGAGAAAACGTATCACCTCGCGGTGTTCAGGAGTCATGCACATGGTAACCTGTGTCCAATACTGCGGCTTATTTTCTGCCAATGGCGTAGCATCAATACCCCTAAGAGGGATAGGATTTTCTAATGGTTCAAGAATAAAACCACAGCGCTTAGCAAATGAGAGATCCATAAGACTCAGGGCAGCACCTGAATCTACAAACGCCATGACAGGATAAGATGACAGTGAGCAAATCAAAGTTACAGACAGAATAAACTTAGGATGCAAATTACCAACGGTGACAGGACTAACAACCTTAGATATACGTTTAGAGCATGCTGAGATAACATGTGTAGAATCACCACAGTAGTAGCACAAGCCATTCCGGCGTCTATGAATTTTCCTCTCATTTCTAGTCAGGATTCTATCACATTGCATCAAATCAGGTGTCCGTTCAGACAACACCATGAGGGAATTTGCGGTTTTTCTATCACATTGCATCACATCAGGTGTCTGTTCAGACAACAACATGAGGGAATTAGCGGTTTTGCGCTCCCGCAACCGCCGGTCAATTTGAATAGCCAGGGACATGGTATCATTCAGACCTGTGGGAATGGGAAAACCCACCATCACATTCTTAATGGCTTCAGAAAGGCCATTTCTAAAATTAGCGGCCAGTGCACACTCGTTCCAATGTGTCAGCACGGACCATTTCCGAAATTTTTGGCAATACACCTCAGCCTCGTCCTGGCCCTGAGACATAGCCAGCAAGGCTTTCTCTGCCTGAATCTCAAGATTGGGTTCCTCATAAAGTAAACCGAGCGCCAGAAAAAACGCATCAATATCAGCCAATGCCGGATCTCCTGGCGCCAACGAAAAAGCCCAATCCTGAGGGTCACCCCGTAAGAATGAAATAACAATTTTAACTTGTTGAGCAGAGTCTCCAGATGAACAAGGTTTCAGGGACAAAAATAATTTACAATTATTCCTGAAATTCCTAAACTTAAATCGGTCTCCTGAAAACAGTTCAGGAATCGGTATCTTAGGTTCTGACATAGGACTTCTGATAACATAATCTTGTATACTCTGCACACGAGCGGCAAGCTGGTCCACACTTGTAATCAAGGTCTGGACATTCATGTCTGCAGCAAGCTTAAGCCACTCTGAGGTAAAGGGGAAAAGAAAAAAAAATGAGAGAGGGAAAAAAAAAAAAAAAAACCCTCAAAATTTTCTTTCTTATAATCCCACTTCTGCAATGCATTAAACATTTAATACTGGCCTGGCATACTGTTATGACCCCAGTGGACAGGGTCTCAGAGGAACGTGTAAGTCTGCAAGATACAAAAATCCAGCTCATAGGGCTGTGGTAACTGGGTTGACCAAATAGCTACTCCTAACGCCAACACTAGAAGTAGCCGGGGATCATGCCTACGGTGATCGCTAGATGACTCGCGCCAGCCGGAGAATCTAACTACCCCTAGGAGAAGAAAACAAAGACCTCTCTTGCCTCCAGAGAAAGGGACCCCAAAGCAAGATACAAGCCCCCCACAAATAATAACGGTGAGGTAAGAGGAAATGACAAACACAGAAATGAACCAGGTTCAGCAAAGAGAGGCCAGCTTACTAATAGCAGAATAAAGCAAGATAACTTATCTGGTCAACAAAAACCCTATAAAAATCCACGCTGGAGATTCAAGAACCCCCGAACCGTCTAACGGTCCAGGGGGAGAACACCAGCCCCCTAGAGCTTCCAGCAAAGGTCAGGATACAGATAGGAACAAGCTGGACAAAAATACCAAACAAAACAAAAGCAAAAAGCAAAGAAGCAGACTTAGCTTGAAAAACAGGAACCAGGATCAGAGGACAAGAGCACAACAGATTAGCTCTGATTTCAACGATGCCAGGCATTGAACTGAAGGTCCAGGGAGCTTAAATAGCAACGCCCCTGAACTAACGGCCCAGGTGAGGATATAGGAAAAGACAGACGCTCCAGAGTCAAATCACTAATGACCACTAGAGGGAGCAAAAAGCAAAATCACAACAGTTTGCGCTCCCGCAAACGCCGATCAATCTGAATAGCCATTGTCATGGACTCATTCAGACCTGTAGGTGCAGGGAACCCCACCATAACATCTTTAATGGCATCAGAGAGACCCTCTCTGAAATTCGCCGCCAGGGCGCACTCATTCCACTGAGTAAGCACAGACCATTTACGAAATTTTTGGCAGTATATTTCAGCTTCATCTTGCCCTTGAGATAGGGCCATCAAGGCTTTTTCAGCCTGAATCTCTAAATTATGTTCCTCATAAAGCAACCCCAAAGCCAGAAAAAACGCATCCACATTGAGCAACGCAGGATCCCCGGGTGCCAATGCAAATGCCCAGTCTTGAGGGTCACCCCGCAGCAAGGAAATTACTATCCTAACCTGCTGTGCGGGATCTCCAGCGGAGCGAGATCTCAGGGAAAGAAATAATTTACAATTATATTTGAAATTCAGGAAACGAGATCTATCCCCGGAGAAAAATTCTGGTATAGGAATTCTAGGTTCAGATATAGGAGCATGAATAACAAAATCCTGTAAATTTTGAACCTTCGTAGCAAGATTATTCAAACCTGTAGCCAAACTCTGAGGATCCATTTTAATCAGGTGAGATCAGAGCCATTCAAGGATTAGAAGGAGAGAGAGAGGCAAAGGCTGCAATTAGAGCAGAAATGCAACTGAGTAAACTATAGAGCAAGCTCAGAAGAAAAAAAAAAAAAAAAATCTGCAGACTTCTTTTTCTCTCCTTTCTTCTGCCAACGGTTTTAACCCTTGGCCGGCCATACTGTCATGGTTCCCAATGGCAAGGGAACGTCAGAGAACTTAAATAACAGACTAGCTCTTGGGTGATGGAATCTCAAGCTGACCGTGAGCTAAACCTACCACACAACTAACAGTGGCCGGGTGACGTGCCTACGTTTTATCCCTAGACGCCCAGCGCCAGCCGGAGAACTAACTAACCCTAATAGAGGAAAAAACAGACCTGGCTTACCTCTAGGGAAATTCCCCCAAAAAGGAGACAGAAGCCCCCCACATATATTGACGGTGAGTTCAGAGGAAAAGACATACGCAGTATGAAGGTAGGTTCAGCAAAGCGAGGTCCGCTTACTAGATAGTAAGAAGATACAATAGGGAACTTCACGGTCAGCTGAAAACCCTATTAAAATACCATCCAGAAATTACTTTAAGACTCATGTGTCAACTCATGACACCGGAGTGGTAATTTCGGCCCACAAGAGCTTCCAGCTACAGAAACATAACATAACTGTGAACAGGAACGAGATAACTACGGCACTCAGGGATGCTTGGGAGGTGCTCAAGTTGGGGATCCAACCCGTAATTATAAGTTGAGAAAATACTTGGCACTCAGGAGAATTTTTGTTGCAAGGTTCAAAAGTAGATTTTTACTCTGGTGCATCCAGTTCAACATATAAACGTTTTCGGTCTCGACAAATGAGACCTTCATCAGATATAGTTGTCAACGCTGCAGTGTATATACAAAAAACAAAAAGGAGATGCTGTAAGCAATGAGAATACTGTTGCACAATAATACAAAAATAAATAAATAAACATGAAATCCATATCATATGACAAAACAGTCTGCATACGATTGCGGGAAATGGCGTGCAGTACAGGTGGCAGAATGGGTGAATCCGTTCTAGACCTGCGTGAGACGTGAAACTTGTTCAGGAATTGCTGGAGAGTGTACACGTGTCAAGGTTATACTGAGGTGAAAAATGACAAAGTAAGCAAATACAATGGAAAGTAAACCATAGAACACTGGAGATGTGACCTCGTAGTGGGTCTAACATTGCAAAAGAAGCACTGTCTCAGGTGAAGGATACAGGAAGTGGAATATCCTCCACAAGTATGTATGGGGATATATGACTAAGGTGCACGGTGGGCTACCTGAAAGAGAGAAAGTTATGCATCAGAGATGACAAAGTACAGAGCTATAATGTGAGAGGGCACAGCTGCCCCATAGGCCACATGGAACACATGCCAGACAGACTAACGGGGTGACCACCAGAAAACCAGACAGGATATATGGGGCTAGATGCGGCCCAACGAAGGCGTACCTGGAGACCATGGGTAGTGTGTGTATAGGTCACACACTGAGTATGGAGGCAGGGAGTGGGAGCGCAGGGCGCCTGTGGAAGGGAATAGAATACACACAGCATGTAACCGCTGCAGGGCTGAAAAAACGAAAAAACGAAAAACATCCCCCACTAGCAGGACATACCTGAGGTGCTGGAGGGCAGTATATGGCGCGTGTAGCAAGGCGAGAACACTCGCAATACGAGAAGCGCTGTGGAGACATGCATAAATGCTGTTGTTGAAATCAGGCTGGAGCCAGGGAGAGAACAGTCTAAAGCCAGCACAGGGCTGGGACTGTCCGTGATGTTACCTGAGCGGTGCCGCTGCCAGGGGCGATGTGTGCGCTGTGCTGCTGAGCAAGGGGACGCTCCCGGGGCTGCTGAGAAGAGCGCAGCACTTCCGGGTATATGAGCGCTCTGGGACGCGTCACCTGACGTCTGACGTCACCGGGTCATGTGATTGGGGGAGCCGGCGCATGCGCAGAAGAGCCGAAAAGGATGTCAATAGGAATGAAAGCCGGGGGAACCGGCGCTTGCGCAGTGAGCCCCTGGAGGCAAGGAAATGGATATGGGAGTGCACTGCAGTGCAGGAAGCTGTGTGAATAAAAAGGAGAAAATTGTAAATAAAAAGAGTAGGGTGGAAAACCCCAAAGGTGTCTGGCAAGGGGTCACCCCGGATGTATATAGAGAACCATTTACCCTCTATATATAAGGCATGTAGTGCATACTGTACCGTGTGCAGTGCTCAGTGCGAAGGGTGCAATTAACGATTCTGTGGAGAAAAAGGAAAGGGCACAGATAAACCATAAGTAAAACGATAGTTATGTTACATTACATGGTGCACCTGAAAGGTGCTACAGAATAAAACCAATAGACATGTACATAGTTACAAAAAAGCCGAGACATCGTAGTCTCTGTTGAGACCCTTCGGTTCTAAGGTTTGCAAGGAATAAATCCAATAGGCCTCCCTTCTGAGGAGTAAGCTAACACGGCTTTGGCCCCTTCTTGGAGTGTCTACTTGTTCCAGGACCTGATAGCGGAGCTGAGAAATGTTGTGGTTTTGTTTGGAGAAATGATACGGAAGTGGTAGATGTGTTTTATTGCAGCGAATTGTGGATTTGTGTTGGGCCACCCTGTCTCTTATTGGTTGTGTAGTTTCACCCACATATGCCAGCCCGCAAGGGCACTTGATGACATACACGACATGTGTGGATTCGCAAGTAAAAAACCCTTTTATGGGGATGGCCTTGCCTGTTTGCGGGTGAGAGACTGTGGGACCCTTCTGAACATTGCTACATTGTAGGCAATTTAGACAGGGAAATGTACCCTGTCTTTGGGTTTGAAGAAAGGACTGTTTGGGGACCCTATTGGTTGAGCCAATGTCAGCTTTGACTAGTTTGTCTTTTAGATTCCTGGGTCGTTTAAAACAGGACATAAAGGGCACCCTAAACTCTGGAATGCTGGGATAGCTTTTTGTAAGGATGCCCCAGTGTCTCCTGATGGTAGACTGGACCATGTTGGAGAAGGGATGGAATGTTGAGACAAACGGAATTCTCTTGTGGTCATCCTTGGATCTAATCACTGAAATGCTACGTTTGGCCTCTGTGAGGATATGCTGCGGATATCCCCGGTTTGAAAATTTTTGTTCCATCTCACTCAATCTTGTTTCTTTGATTTTATCATCTGAGACAATTCTTTCAACCCTGTGAAATTGGGACTTGGGAATAGAGTTTTTGATGGATGGTGGATGGCAACTGGTGAAATACAGTAGGCCGTTGCGGTCTGTTGGCTTTGTGTATAGATCAATAGATAAGGAGCCGTCCCTCTCCTTATAAATGAGGGTGTCAAGGAAGCTGATTTTAAGTTTGTCGTATTGTAAAGAGAAACCAAGTTCGGGCCAAATGCTGTTAATATGCTGGTCAAAGGCTATCAATGATTCCAGGGGACCGTCCCACACGCAGAAAATATCATCAATATATCTGCGCCATACCCTACAATGGGCAATGAATAGAGGGTGGTCGTACACAAAGTCATTTTCAAAGGCCGCCATATATGCAATAGCATATGGGGGCGCTACGTTCGCGCCCATTGCGGTGCCTTGTAGCTGGGCGTAAAAGGAATCCTGGAACATAAAGTAGTTTTCTTTTAAAACCAAATTCAAAAGGTCGGCGCAGAAGTGGCGGATTTTTTTATCGACTCTATTATCTGACAGGAGTCTGTCAGTAGCGGCCAAGCCCTTGTCATGAATAATGGATGTATAGAGGCTATTTACATCCCATGTGATCAAAAAGGAAGAAGGAGATATGGGGCCCAGAGTTTTTATGACCTGAATGAATTCACCAGTGTCCAGAATAAATGACCGAGTTGTTTTAACAAGTGGCGTGAGGATCTTCTCTAATACTATGGATAATGGTGAGAGGACTGAATCAGTCAGGGAGACAATTGGTCGGCCAGGGGGTTTAACTAGTCTTTTATGTATTTTAGGTAGGATGTACAGAATAGGAGTTATGGGCTCTTTTTTGATGAGAAAGTCCCTCATCTTGCTATCTATAGTGCCTACTCTCATGTGGTATTCAATAACTGGTGCAATTTTCTTCACCAATTCGTTGAGGGGGTTACATGGTATTAGTTTGTATACTGTGGTGTCCCCTAGCTGTCTGTGTACCTCCTCTAGGTAGTCAGTTCTGTCCATCACTACCGTTGCTCCCCCCTTATCCGCCGGTTTGATGATTAGAGTTTTGTCAGACGCCAATTCTTGCAACGACAGTCTTTCTGTGGATGAAAGGTTGGCCTGAAAATGGAACTTCCCTTGTTCCATTTTGCGGGTCAGTGAGTGGATGTCCCTTTCAACAAGGGATACAAAGGTCTCCACTGGGGGATCCCCTCGAGGTGGCATGTAGGAGCTGTGGTTCCTGAGACCCAAGCTCTGAAGTTCCAAGAGAGTCTTTTCCCCCCTGGCTGGATCCAACACCGGGGGTTGTGCTGCAAAATGGACCCGGAGTCTGAGGTTCCGATAGAACCTTTGAAGGTCCATGCTTAGTTCAAATGAATTGAACTTGTATGCCGGACAGAAGGATAAACCCTTCTGAAGCACAGCTAATTGGTGTGTATCCAAGTTTTTAGATGAAATATTAACTACTAGGGGGAGGTCCATACCTGTGAGCGTGTTGTTATCTGGTTTCTGGATTCCCCGCCGGCACTGGCCGCCCCGCCTCGTCTTCCTCTTCTGCGGCCGCGGTTGTTCCCTAAAAAAGAAGCAGAACTTGAGGTGCCGGGTCTGCTGTCGGTGGATCCAGAAGAGCTTATCGAGCTGTGCCGTCTGGTGGAAGGCCGAGTATCTCGCCACTGGTAAACCCTGTTCTGTAGGTAATCTTCGGTATCTCGTAGGAACTTTGACCTCTTCCTTTTTTCCACTTCCAACCTGTGCTGCCGTAGATGTTCTAGGTTCTTTGTCCGTAATTCCTGGAACTCTTCCTGGGGCATCGTGCTGGTTAGTTGAGACTCGATGGCCTGTATGTGGGTGTTGACCGAGTCCAAATCCTTTTGGAGATAGGAGAGGGTGAGAGTCATCAGGTCTGCTGAGCATTTGTTTAAAATGTGTTCGAATTTTTCACAATATTCCTTGTTTTCCCTGAAGAAGGTTGGTTGTAACGGGACCCGCAAGCCACGTGGGATCCTCTGGACTCGAAGGTACTCGGCAATAGTAACAATATGTAGTTCTAGATTAACCGCTCTTCTGGATTCACGTTCCAGGTCACGGTTTTTTAGTTCTTTGGTTGGAATTTGGAGGAAGTCGCTGGGTGCGGTCACTTTAGAGAGAATTTCTGCCGCCTCTGCTGCATTGAAGGAAAAGGTTTCAGACATCGTCCAAGGTGCTCGTGTACGGATATAACATATGGAACGAGATAACTACGGCACTCAGGGATGCTTGGGAGGTGCTCAAGTTGGGGATCCAACCCGTAATTATAAGTTGAGAAAATACTTGGCACTCAGGAGAATTTTTGTTGCAAGGTTCAAAAGTAGATTTTTATTTTGGTGCATCCAGTTCAACATATAAACGTTTTCGGTCTCGACAAATGAGACCTTCATCAGATATAGTTGTCAACGCTGCAGTGTATATACAAAAAACAAAAAGGAGATGCTGTAAGCAATGAGAATACTGTTGCACAATAATACAAAAATAAATAAATAAACATGAAATCCATATCATATGACAAAACAGTCTGCATACGATTGCGGGAAATGGCGTGCAGTACAGGTGGCAGAATGGGTGAATCCGTTCTAGACCTGCGTGAGACGTGAAACTTGTTCAGGAATTGCTGGAGAGTGTACACGTGTCAAGGTTATACTGAGGTGAAAAATGACAAAGTAAGCAAATACAATGGAAAGTAAACCATAGAACACTGGAGATGTGACCTCGTAGTGGGTCTAACATTGCAAAAGAAGCACTGTCTCAGGTGAAGGATACAGGAAGTGGAATATCCTCCACAAGTAAGTATGGGGATATATGACTAAGGTGCACGGTGGGCTACCTGAAAGAGAGAAAGTTATGCATCAGAGATGACAAAGTACAGAGCTATAATGTGAGAGGGCACAGCTGCCCCATAGGCCACATGGAACACATGCCAGACAGACTAACGGGGTGACCACCAGAAAACCAGACAGGATATATGGGGCTAGATGCGGCCCAACGAAGGCGTACCTGGAGACCATGGGTAGTGTGTGTATAGGTCACACACTGAGTTATTCACACAGCTTCCTGCACTGCAGTGCACTCCCATATCCATTTCCTTGCCTCCAGGGGCTCACTGCGCAAGCGCCGGTTCCCCCGGCTTTCATTCCTATTGACATCCTTTTCGGCTCTTCTGCGCATGCGCCGGCTCCCCCAATCACATGACCCGGTGACGTCAGACGTCAGGTGACGCGTCCCAGAGCGCTCATATACCCGGAAGTGCTGCGCTCTTCTCAGCAGCCCCGGGAGCGTCCCCTTGCTCAGCAGCACAGCGCACACATCGCCCCTGGCAGCGGCACCGCTCAGGTAACATCACGGACAGTCCCAGCCCTGTGCTGGCTTTAGACTGTTCTCTCCCTGGCTCCAGCCTGATTTCAACAACAGCATTTATGCATGTCTCCACAGCGCTTCTCGTATTGCGAGTGTTCTCGCCTTGCTACACGCGCCATATACTGCCCTCCAGCACCTCAGGTATGTCCTGCTAGTGGGGGATGTTTTTCGTTTTTTCGTTTTTTCAGCCCTGCAGCGGTTACATGCTGTGTGTATTCTATTCCCTTCCACAGGCGCCCTGCGCTCCCACTCCCTGCCTCCATACTCAGTGTGTGACCTATACACACACTACCCATGGTCTCCAGGTACGCCTTCGTTGGGCCGCATCTAGCCCCATATATCCTGTCTGGTTTTCTGGTGGTCACCCCGTTAGTCTGTCTGGCATGTGTTCCATGTGGCCTATGGGGCAGCTGTGCCCTCTCACATTATAGCTCTGTACTTTGTCATCTCTGATGCATAACTTTCTCTCTTTCAGGTAGCCCACCGTGCACCTTAGTCATATATCCCCATACTTACTTGTGGAGGATATTCCACTTCCTGTATCCTTCACCTGAGACAGTGCTTCTTTTGCAATGTTAGACCCACTACGAGGTCACATCTCCAGTGTTCTATGGTTTACTTTCCATTGTATTTGCTTACTTTGTCATTTTTCACCTCAGTATAACCTTGACACGTGTACACTCTCCAGCAATTCCTGAACAAGTTTCACGTCTCACGCAGGTCTAGAACGGATTCACCCATTCTGCCACCTGTACTGCACGCCATTTCCCACAATCGTATGCAGACTGTTTTGTCATATGATATGGATTTCATGTTTATTTATTTATTTTTGTATTATTGTGCAACAGTATTCTCATTGCTTACAGCATCTCCTTTTTGTTTTTTGTATATACACTGCAGCGTTGACAACTATATCTGATGAAGGTCTCATTTGTCGAGACCGAAAACGTTTATATGTTGAACTGGATGCACCAAAATAAAAATCTATAACTGTGAACTGGAACAAAAATGCAAACAAACTTAGGACTAAGAGTCCAACTTAGCTGATAGTAGTCTAGAAGCAGGAACATGCAACAGAAAGGCTCTGGTTACATTGATGGCCGGCACTAGAATAACTGAGCAGCAAGGCTAAATAGGATACTCCCACATCCTGATGGAAACAGGTGAACAGAGAAAGTGAAGCACACAAGTCCAGTACCACCAGCGACCACCGGGGGAACCCAAAAACCAAATTCACAACAGGTTCAGGTCTGGTGACTGTGGAGGCGTAGCACCCCATCACTCTCCTTCTTGGTCAAATAGCCCTTACACAGCCTGGAGGTGTGTTTGGGGTCATTGTCCTGTTGAAAAATAAATGATGGTCCAACTAAATGCAAACCAGATGGAATAGCATGCCGCTGCAAGATGCTGTGGTAGCCATGCTGGTTTAGTATGCTTTCAATTTTGAATAAATCCCCAACAGTGTCACCAGCAGAGCACCCCCACACCATCACACCTCCTCCTCCATGCTTCACGGTGGGAACCAGGCATGTAGAGTCCATCCGTTCACCTTTTCTGCGTCGCACAAAGACACGGTGGTTGGAACCAAAGATCTCAAATTTGGACTCATCAGACCGAAGCACAGATTTCCACTGGTCTAATGTCCATTCCTTGTGTTCTTTAGCCCAAACAAGTCTCTTCTGCTTTTTGCCTGTCCTTAGTAGTGGTTTCCTAGCAGCTATTTTACCATGAACGCCTGCTGCACAAAGTCTCCTCTTAACAGTTGTTGTATATATGTGTCTGCTGCTAGAACTCTGTGTGGCACTGACCTGGTCTCTAATCTGAGCTGCTGTTAACCTGCGATTTCTGAGGCTCGTGACTTGGATAAACTTATCCTCAGAAGCAGAGGTGACTCTTGGTCTTCCTTTCCTGGGACAGTCCTCATGTGAGCCAGTTTCTTTGTAGTGCTTGATGGTTTTTGCCACTGCACTTGGGGACACTTTCAAAGTTTTCCCAATTTTTCAGACTGACTGACCTTCATTTATTAAAGTAATGATGGCCACTCGTTTTTCTTTACTTAGCTGCTTTTTTCTTGCTGTAATACAAATTCTAACAGTCTATTCAGTAGGACTATCAGCTGTGTATCCACCAGACTTCTGCACAACACAACTAATGGTCCCAACTCCATTTATAAGGCAAGAAATCCCACTTAGTAAACCTGACAGGGCACACCTGTGAAGTGAAAACCATTCCTGGTGACTACCTCCTGAAGCTCATCAAGAGAATGCCAAGAGTGTGCAAACCAGTCATCAAAGCAAAAGGTGGCTACTTTGAAGAACCTAGAATATAAGACATAATTTCAGCTGTTTCACACTTTTTTGTTAAGTATATAATTCCACATGTGTTAATTTACAGTTTTGATGCCTTCAGTGTGAATGTACAATTTTCATAGTCATGAAAATACAGAAAAATCTTTAAATGAGAAGGTGTGTCCAAACTTTTGGTCTGTACTGTATGTACACATGTGAATGAGCTGAATCTGGTATTACAGCACAGCTCTAGATATCTCGATGTCTCAGTCAGTTTAGTATGCAATGCTTTCAAAAGATATTAATATGAAAAAATTAACTGAATTGATCTAAAAACTTTAAATTGAATAGTGATGGGAATGTTAAGAATGATTTGGGTTGAGCCTTTATCATCCAGTAAAGAACCTTACAAATAACTGACAGAAAAGAGAAATTTGCATTTCAATGATAAGATAGTGTGATAGTTGCAAATTTGGAAATCAACATCATGATTTATATTTCTACACTGAATAAATGGGATGTAGAGTTTTCGAGGAATTTCAGCTTGTATTTCACAACCAAAACTCCACAACTCACATGCTGTGTGAATCCAGCCTAAATATATGACCGCACTGCTATGACCAAATGACAACATATGGAACTGCTATTCTGGTCGAAAGACATAGTTTTTTTAAATACGCAATTAATTTTGATGGGGCTTTACGTCTCCTTGTTGTTTTCTCAATGTCTGCCCAGTAATCCAGATGCATAATAATTATTTTGGGTTCCATTTATTAAATATAATTTATTGAAACAGAAACACAGACCAATACATATGCAAATGTGAAAAGTTAAATGCACAACGGGATGTATCTTAAATCTTCAGGAAAAGAAAATCATGAATGTAAGTTGCAAAAACTCAGTCCAGGGATACCAATATACGTGAGAAGGATAAGATTAGTAAATTGTCTGTCACATAAACAGTCACTTTTCTTTGCCATTAGCTTAGCCTGAGGCAAAGACATTTCACAAAGTAGTAACAAGTGAAGCTGTGGTAGCATACTAATTTATTAAGCAATATACTGAAAAGTGACCATTATAATGATGTTCCTAGAGATTTATTTGACTTTATTCGATTTTAAGACTATTGACCCAAGAGCCACTTGTTTCCAGCAGCCAGAGTTCTTTTGATCTACATACTGTAGTTTTATCAAGGGATAAATGCACAACTGGATAAGTCTATATTCAGATGATATTTGACTAGCTGATTAGATTCAGTTCAAAAAAATCTAAAGTTACAAAGAAGTTTATTAGTCTCTAAGGTCTCTGTAGACAACAAAGCATAATAAATGGAGCAGAGCAGAGTTTAAAAATTATTAAAACACTTTATACTCATCTGTTTTAGGCCCTCTTCGGCCTTATGCTGACTCTGCGTTAACTCCCTGGTCCTATGTGCTTTTCTTTGATTCTTCTGGTGCTGAGGCCAGTGGTTATCTGGTTGAGGGGACACATGTCATTGACTGTATGAAGCCTCACTGCTGGAAGGGAAGCCTGTATGCACACTCACCAAGAAAGACTCCATTGCTGAGCAAATAGCAAGTTCAAGCACATTCAAAGTTACCCAACAACTTTTAGATAAGATGTCACGCACAGTGTGGGAAGACTAAGTGAAGCACGAGGGGAAGAGCGAAAGGAAGCCCAAACACTAGGGAAAGGGGGAGTGGAGATCCCTAGACAGACCAAATAGCACGCTGCCTCACCTACCATCCCTATATTGGTTCCACACCAATCGCCGAGCAGGAACCTAAGCCCTGTATATTTCTAGAGCTAGGCCCTGAATAGGGAAGAGGGGATGAGCACTGGTCATTCCCCACTGTACACTAAAGAGAAGGAGGGAGACAAACAAAGGGGAAGCAACTTAGATTGAGCAGACTCAGAGGTAAAAGCAAACATCCTCCAACAGCACCAGAGAGGAAGTAAGCTGACTGCTATAGCTCCAGGCCTTCACAAGGAAAAATAAGAATATCACCAGTGACTCCCTGAAGCAGACTGAGAGTCTACAAACGCCC
Organism: Ranitomeya variabilis; assembly: GCF_051348905.1. Lineage (NCBI taxonomy): Eukaryota > Metazoa > Chordata > Amphibia > Anura > Dendrobatidae > Ranitomeya > Ranitomeya variabilis. The sequence goes on along the minus strand of NC_135239.1, from coordinate 62,690,511 downwards.
AGGTCCAGGTGTGTCAATTAGAGTCTGAGGGAGGTTACCATTGGGTCCACAAGTCAGAAGGATTAAGAAGGCATCTGCAATGCTAAACGAAGAGACCTTCTGCAGCCAGATGCAGAGCGACTGTCTGTAGCATCTGACACACCTGTGACACAAGCCTGTGAAATACTGGAAGACTATAGTTTGGCCAGATGAGACCAAAATTGAACTTTTTTTATGCCATAATGCACACTACAGTTGGAGATCTAAAGGCACTGCATATCACTCCAAAAACACCATACCAACAGAAGTTTGGAGGTGGGAACATCATGGCATTTTATTTAAGCATACGACACTGGCAAACGTCTTGTAATTGAAAGAAGGATGAAAGGACAAATTTACATTTTTTGCTCCCCTTCTTCCCAGAGCCATCGCTTTTTTACTTTTTGGTCAAAATTACCATGTGAGTGCTTCCTTTTGGGGGACGAGTCGTACTTTTGAACAACACCATTGGTTTTAACATATCTTGTACTGGAAAACGGGAAGAAATTCCAAGTGCAGTGAAATTGCAAAAAAAGTGCAATCCCACAGTTGTTTTTTTATTTTCCTTTTAACCATGTTCACTAAATGCTAAAACTGACCTGCCATTATGATTCTCCAGGTCATTAAGAGTTTATAGACACCAAACATGTCTAGGTTCATTTTTATTTAAGTGGTGAAAAAAAATTCCAAAGTTTGGTTAAAAAAAATTGCGCCATTTTCCAATACCCATAGCATCTCCATTTTTTGTGATCTCGGGTTCGGTGAGGGCTTGTTTTTTGTATGCCAAAATTGCGTTTTTAATGATACCATTTTGATGCAGATACGATCTTTTGATCACCTGTTATTGCATTTCAATGCAATGTTGCAGCAACCAAAAAAACATACTTCTGTCATTTTAGGACTTTTTTCTCGTTACGCCGTTTAGCGGATCGGGTTAATTATTTTATTATATTGATAGATCAAGCAATTCTGAATGCGGCGATACCAAATGTGTGCACGGTTGATTTTTTTTTTGTTTTATTTTTGATGGGGCGAAAGGGAGGTGATTTGAACTTTTATGGTTTTTTATTTTTTTTATATTTTTAAAAACATTTTTTTTAACTTTTTACATGCTTCAATAGTCTCCATGGGAGACTAGAAGCTGCGATAATCTGATTGGCTCTGCTACATACAGGTAATGATCAGATCACCTGAAGGTACCAAAATTGCTGACTTGCTATGACTGCCGACCATCGGTAGCAATATGGCAGTGACAACCATAGAGGTCTGCTGGAGACCTCTGATTGTCATGCCGACGCATCGGTGACCCGCGATCACGTGACGGAGTGTGGGATTTCCGGTGCGCTTGCTGGAAGCGCCAGTTAAATGCTGCTGTCAGAGATTGACAGCAGCATTTAACTACTTAACAGCCGTGGGTGGATTGCGATTCCATCCGCGGCTGTTAGAGGCACATGTCAGCATTTCAAAACAGCTGACATGTGCAGGAAAAGATGTGGTCTCAGAGCCGGAGCCCACACCAAAGGGAGGGAGTCCGACATCGGCATACTATTACGCCCGATGTCAGAAAAGGGATAAAGCATTCTTAATTTGAAGCATTTTTTATACATTTCCTGCAAACTTTTGCCCAGTATTATGTGTAGATGTGTAGAATAGCGTAGATGCTGACATACTAACCCAGCCTTTTTGGAATCATAAATGACCTTTGCACTGACTTAATTTTCAAGAGAAAAATAATGTTGCTTTGTCCTTTCATTACATAAATAATATAATTTAAAAATCAGCGAAAATGGCTAGTTGCTAAATTCAGACTTTATAAAAATTGTCTAAATAAAATGTCATGAAACTCTATGACAGTGTGAAGAAAATAGCAGCGTGAACGAAGCTCATGAATCACAGAGACAGATCCAAATTCAAATGTCTATGTTAATGGTGTTTGGCTTAGTTTACTACTACCACTGCCTCCTGTGAGATTACAGAGCTAACTGCCATTTAGTACCCCATTCATTGTGGGTTCAATCCTAATCACTGACAATTGTTACACTTTTTTTACTGCATAAATTGCAAGTTACATTTTCTAAAGATTTAATGCAATCATAATTTTTTGTTATGTTTTGCAGTAATCTTGTTGCCCACGTGTCTGTAAAAGGACCATATGCACAAGAGCCAGCTGCCAATTTGTGAACCAGTGTGAGCAGGCCTACACTGAAGGCAGCTGTACTGAATATCCCATATGCTTGGGGTTTTAAAAGGAGCTTGCAGTTTTGGCTCAATTGTCATTAGCATGGTATACAATCAGACTGAAAGTGAATTATTTCAATCCTCTTATAAAGAGCATTTAAAATGGGGACTGCAAATAAGACAAATAGGAAGATGGCAAAGAAGGAAAGAACAAAAACCTTTTGGTTTGGGGATTTGAATTGAATGCAAACGTAATAGGCACAAAAAAATACACGAAATTAAAAAGACAAGACGCTTTTCAAGGAAAATGTCACAGTGACCATGAGCATCTCAATCCACGTGCGAGATGGTAGGGTTGATAAGTTCACTATGGGAATGAGTATTTTTGGCACGTTAATTTTATAGCAGTTGGTAATGAATTATTTTAGGTACATCACTGTTGTCGGTAACCAGTAGGCATCTAAAATGTTATTGTCCGGAGAAGAAGGAACTCATTGTATAACCATTCACTTCCTCTTGAAACAAAATGGAAGGTTGTGATTAATAGGACATAAATGAGCAAAAAAAAAATAGCTTTTTCTTCACTTTTGAATGACCATTCATTCTGCCACATAGTGTACGACAAAATGGGAAAAAAAAGTGCGGTGAAATTGCAAAAAAAAAAAGAGCAATTCCACAATGTTTTTTTTTGTGTTTTTTTTTTTTATTTAATTTAGCATGTTCACCATGTGGTAAAACTGACCACATATGAGACCCATAACGTTCTCATTTTTTCTTGTTGTGATTTTACTGATCGGATGAATTTATTTTATATTTTGATAGATATGACATTTCTGAACACGGCGATACCACATACCGTATATATTCGAGTATAAGCCGACCCGAGTATAAGCCGACCCCCCTAATTTTGCCACAAAAAACTGGGAAAACTTATTGACTCGAGTATAAGCCTAGGGTGGGAAATGCAGCAGCTACCAGTTAATGTCAAAAATAAAAATAGATACCAATAAAAGTAAAATTAATTGAGACATCAGTAGGTTAAGTGGGTTAAGTGTTTTTGAATATCCATATTGAATCAGGAGCCCCATATAATGTTCCATACAGTTCATGATGGGCCCCATAAGATGCTCCATATTAAAATATACCCCTTATAATGCTGCACAAAGGTTAATAATGGCCCCATAAGATGCTCCATAGAAACATTTGCCCCATACAACGCTGCATAAAGGTTGATGGCCCCATAGGATGCTCCACATATTATGGCCCCATAAGATGCTCCACATATTATAGCCCCATGAGATGCTCCATACATTATGGCCCCATGAGATGCTCCACACATTATGGCCCCATACATTGTGGCCCCATGAGATGCTCCACACATTAGGGGCCCCATGAGATGCTCCACACATTATGCCCCATACGATGCTCCATACATTGTGGCCCCATGAGATGCTCCACACATTATGCCCCCATAAGATGCTCCTCATATATGCCCCATAAGATGCTCCTCATATATGCCCCATAAGATGCTCCTCATATATGCCCCATAAGATGCTCCATACATCTGCCCCATTTGCTGTTGCTGCGATTAAAATAAAAAAAATCACATACTCACCTTTGTTCGCTCAGGCCCCTGGCACTTGCGATAGTCACCTTCCACGTTCCATCGCTGCACGCTGCTCTGTCTTCCATCCTCTGCACTGACTGTTCAGGCAGAGGGCGGCGCGCACACTAACCGCGTCATCACGCCCTCTGACCTGAACAGTCACAGCCAGAGGACGGAAGACAGAGCAGTGTGCAGCGATGGAGCGTGGAAGGTGACTATCGCTCAATGCTCCCCCTCCCCTGATATACTCACCTGCTCCCGGCGCGGTCCCTGGCAGCGTCTCACTGTCAGATGGTCTCCGGGAGCCAGCGGCATCTTCCTGTGTTCAGCGGTCACGTATCGCTCATTACAGTAATGAATATGCGTGCATATTCATTACTTTAATGAGCGGTACCACATGACCGCTGAACACAGGAATCGCTGCCCAGAGACCATGGGACATGCAGGGACAGCGCCAGGAGCAGGTAAGTATATCACAGCCGCCGCTCCCCCCTCACCCGCCGACCCCACACCGACACTGACTCGAGTATAAGCCGAGAGGGTCACTTTCAGCCCAAAAAAGTGGGCTGAAAATCTCGGCTTATACTCGAGTATATACGGTATATATTTTTAATTTTTTTCATGGTTAGATTTTTCATGGGTCAAAAGGGCGGTGATTTGAACATTTGTGTTTTTTATTTTTGTTATGTTTTTAAAACTTTTTTTTACTTTTTACAGTATTTAATAGTCCCCTTAGGAGACTTGATTCTGCAATTGTCCGATTGCATCTGCTATACATAGCAGTGATTCAGCATGCTATGTATAGCAAAAATTGCAGGCCGCAGTTCACAGGAGGATCGTCATGCCAGGCATGACCCCAGGTTGTCATGACAACCCATTTGCGCCCTGCGATCTCGTGATGGGCTCACCGATGGGCAGGATCAATGACGGATTTCCTGTTTGCGCTTGTTAAATGGTATTTATGCAATTTAACTGGTTAACAGTCGCTGGTGAGCCCATATCGAAGACAGAGACATGACCAATGAATATACAGTGGGGAAAATAAGTGTTCAATACAATGCCAATTTTGCAAGTTTTCCAATCTACAAAGAATGGAGAGGTCTTTAACCCCTTTCTGTCATCAGACGTACTATTCTGTCCATGTGACCTGGGCCCTAATTCCCATGGACGGTACATGTATCACATGCGATCAGCCGCACTCTCAGGGGGAGCGTGGCTGATCGCGGCCTGGTGTCAGCTGATTATCACAGCTGACACCCGGTACTAAGTGCCAGAAGCAGTCACAGACCGCTCCCGACACTTTAACCCCTGGAACACTGCAATCAAACAAGATCACAGCGTTCCGGTGGCATAGAGAAGCATCGCACAGGGAAGGGGCTCCCTGCGTGCTTCCCTCAGACCCTCAGAACAACTCGATGTGATCGTGTTGTTCTGAGGTTCTCCCTGCCTGCAGGCCCCAGATCCAAGATTGCCGCGGGTCCTTCCAGGTCCTGCAGGGAGGTGGCTTGTCAGTGCCTGCTGAGAGAAGGATGTGAGAAGCCTCCTTCACTGCCTGTCTGATCGCTGATCTGACATTGTGCTGTGCAAAGTGTCAGATCAGCGAGCTGACTTTATACAGTGATTTCTCACCCTGGGGCAATGTAAAAAAGTTAAAAAAAATATACTGTGTAAAAATATTTTTTTTAAATTCCTAAATAAAGAAAAAAAAATATTGTTCCAATAAATACATTTCCTAATGTAAATAAAAAGAAAAACAATAAAAGTACACGTATTTAGTATTGCCGCGTCCGTAACGACCAGCCTATAAAACTGTCCCCCAATTAACCCCTTTAGTGAACCCCATAAAAAAAACAAGGCAAAAAAAGCAATGCTTTTTCATCTTACCGCCAAACAAAAAGTGGAATAACACGCAATCAAAAAGACAGACATAAATAAACATGAAAACGCTGAAAACGTCATCTTGTCCTGCAAAAAACGAGCCGCCATACAGTGTCATCAGTGAAAAAATAAAAAAGCTATAACTCTCAGAATAAAGCGATGCAAAAATTATTATTTTATATATAAAATAGTTTTTAATGTATAAAAGCACCAAAACATAAAACAATGATATAAATGAGGTATCGCTGTAATCGTACTGACCCGAAGAATAAAACTGCCTTATCAATTTTACCACACGCAGAATGGTATAAATGCTCCCCCAAAAGAAATTCATGAATTGCTGGTTTTTGTTCATTCTGCCTCCCAAAAATCCTAACAAAAAGCGATCAAAAAATGTCACGTGCCCGAAAATGGTACCAATAAAAACATTCCGCAAAAAACAAGACCTCACATGACTCTGTGGGTCAAAATATGGAAAAATTATATCTCTCAAAATTGGGTGATAAAAAAAACTATTTTTTCCAATAAAAAGCATCTTTTAGCATGTGACAGCTGCCAAACATAAAAACCCGCTATAAAAACTTGCTATAAATAGTAAATCAAACACCCCTTTATTACTCCCTTATTTAGGGAAAAATAATAAAATAAAAAGTATTTCCATTTTCCCATTAGGGTTAGCGTTAGGGCTAAAGTTAGAGTTATGGTTGGGGCTAAAGTTAGGGTTAGGGTTGGGGCTAAAGTTAGGGTTAGGGTTGGGGCTAAAGTTAGGGTTAGGGTTGGGACTAAAGTTAGGGTTAGGGTTGGAGCTAAAGTTAGGGTTTGGATTAGGGTTAGGGTTGGGATTACGTTTACGGTTGGGATTAAGGTTAGGGTTGGTATTAGGGTTAGGGGTGTGTCAGGGCTAGGTGCGTGGTTAGGGTTATGGTTAGGGTTGGGATTAGAGTTAGGGGTGTGTTTGGGTTAGGGGTGTGCTGGGTTATGGTTCTGGTTAGGGCTATGCAGAGGCATAGCTAGGGTTTTGGTTTGGGAGGCCAAACTTCTGAGTGGGCCCCTAACCAGGTAACCTTGATTACAACTGGGTGATGCACCCTAATAGTGGAGGAGGACCTCCGCAGATGACCACGCTATTACTGAAGATATTCTCTATATAAAGACCAACATGGATATTACTGCCATATGGTCAGTCCTACAGAATATATAAGAGATCACAGTACAGATATACAGTGCCTTGCGAAAGTATTCAGCTCCCTGGAACGTTTCAACCTTTTCCGCATATCATGCTTCAAACATAAAGATACCAAATGTACATTTTTGATGAAGAATCAACAACAAGTGGAACACAATGGTGAAGTTGAACGAAATTTATTGGTTATTTTAAATTTTTGTGGAAATTCCATAACTGAAAAGTGGGGCTTGCAATATTATTTGGCCCCTTTAACTTAGTACTTTCTTGCGCCACCTTTTGCTGCGATTACAGCTGCAAGTCGCTTGGGGTATGTCTCTATCAGTTTTGTACATCGAGAGACTGAAATTCTTGTCCATTCTTCCTTGGCAAACAGTTCGGGCTCAGTGAGGTTTGATGGAGATCGTTTGTGAACAACAGTTTTCAGCTCTTTCCACAGATTCTCAATTGGATTGAGGTCTGGACTTTGACTTCGCCATTCAAACACCTGGATACATTTATTTGTGAACCATTTCATTGTAGATTTTGCTTTATGTTTGGGATATGGGATATGTTTGGGATCATAATCTTTACATTAGGTATCTAAGTCGCCCTAAGGAACTTATCTAGATGTGTTTTGAGAGCTTTGATCCAAGAAGTGTTTCACTACAGTTTATAACGCAGAGCCGTGAAAATAAAAATTCTTTTTTTTTCACAAAAATGATTTTTAGCCCCCAGTTTTGTATTTTCACAAGGGTAACAGGATAAATTGGACCCCAAAAGTTGTTGTCCAATTTGTCCTGAGTACGCTGATACCCCATATGTGGGGGGAACCACTGTTTGGGCGCATGGCAGAGCTCGGGAGGGAAGGAGCGCCATTCTGAATGCAGACTTAGATGGATTGGTTTGCAGGCGTCACGTTGCATTTGCAGAGCCCCTGATGTACCCTGTTATGATCCGGTGACCTTGGAGCCGCATGAGAGACTTTCTCAGGAGTAAGTGGTATCTGTACTGACCGCAAACCCTAAACTGACACCGCAACTAGAAGTAGCCGTGGGGTGTGCCTAACACGTCCTAGACACCTTGACACAGCCGGAGGACTAAATACCCTTATAGGTGGAAATGGGAATTCTATCTTGCCTCAGAGCAGAACCCCAAAGGATAGGCAGCCCCCCACAAATATTGACTGTGAGTATAAGAGGAAAGACACACGCAGGCAGAAAAACAGAATTTAGCAAAAGAGGCACTTCTAGCTAAATAGAAAAGGATAGGACAGAATTCTAAGCGGTCAGTATTAAAATCCTAAAAATATCCACAGCAGAAAATACAAATATTCTACATCTAACTAAAGACATAGCAAGTATATCTGCAACTCCTGAGAATCCAGCATGACTGAAAATCCAAACAAAGTCTAAGCTGGACAAAAACACAATGAATTGCACTGAATTGCAAAGCACACTGAATGTGTGCACAGAGACAAAAAAACAGACACTTATCTTAGCTGAATTGGCAGCAGAGCATGAGGAACCAGAGAGATGCAATCCCTCCAAGAACAATGGACAACTGGCCAGGAGTAATGGATCCTGCACACCTAAATACCTAGTAGAGCTGCAATCAGCAGAAACACCTGCCCTGGATTACAACCCCAAGACAACTGCACTACCATTAACAACCACCGGAGGGAGCCCAAGAGCAGAATTCACAACAGTACCTCCCCCTTGAAGAGGGGTCACCGAACCCTCACCAGAGCCCCCAGGCCGATCAGGACGAGCCAGATGAAAGGCACGGACCAAATCAGCAGCATGGACATCAGAGGCAAAAACCCAAGAATTATCCTCCTGGCCATAACCCTTCCATTTGACAAGGTACTGAAGCCTCCGCCTCGAAAGGCGAGAATCCAAAATCTTCTCATACTCCAACTCCCCATCAACCAACACAGGAGCAGGAGGATCAACAGAGGGAACAACGGGCACCACATACTTCCGCAATAAAGATCTATGGAAAACATTATGGATGGCAAAAGAGGCCGGAAGGGCCAAACGAAAAGACACCGGATTGATAATCTCAGAAATCCTATAAGGACCAATAAACCAAGGCTTAAACTTAGGGGAAGAAACCTTCATAGGAACATGATGGGAAGACAACCAGACCAAATCCCCAACCCGCTGCCAGGAACCAACACACCGACGACGGTTAGCAAAACGCTGAGCCTCCTCCTGAGACAACACCAAATTGTCCACCACATGAGCCCAAATCTGCTGCAACCTGTCAACCACAGAATCCACACCAGGACAATCAGAAGGCTCAACCTGCCCCGAAAAAAAACGAGGATGAAAACCAAAATTACAAAAGAAGGGCGAAACCAAGGTAGCAGAACTAGCCCGATTATTAAGGGCGAACTCGGCCAATGGCAAGAAAGCCACCCAATCATCCTGATCAGCAGACACAAAGCATCTCAAATAAGTTTCCAAAGTCTGATTAGTTCGCTCGGTCTGGCCATTTGTCTGCGGATGAAATGCGGAAGAAAAAGACAAATCAATGCCCAGCCTAGCACAAAAGGCCCGCCAAAACCTAGAAACAAACTGGGAACCTCAGTCGGACACAATATTCTCCGGAATACCATGCAAACGAACCACATGCTGAAAAAACAACGGAACCAAATCAGAAGAGGAAGGCAATTTAGGCAAAGGCACCAAATGAACCATCTTAGAGAACCGGTCACAAACCACCCAGATAACCGACATCCTCTGGGAAACCGGAAGATCTGAAATAAAATCCATAGAAATAAGCGTCCAGGGCCTCTCAGGGACCGGCAAAGGCAAAAGCAACCCGCTAGCACGGGAACAACAAGGCTTGGCCCACGCACAAGTCCCACAGGACTGCACAAAAGAACGCACATCACGCGACAAAGAAGGCCACCAAAAGGACCTACCAACCAAATCTCTGGTACCAAAAATACCAGGATGGCCTGCCAACACAGAACAATGAACCTCAGAAATCACTCTACTAGTCCATCTGTCAGGAACAAACAGTTTGCCCACTGGACAGCGGTCAGGTTTGTCAGCCTGAAATTCCTGCAGAACCCATCGCAAATCAGGGGAAATGGCCGAAAGGACCACTCCTTCCTTCAGAATGCCGACCGGTTCCAGTACCTCAGGAGAATCAGGCAAAAAACTCCTAGAGAGGGCATCAGCCTTAATATTCTTAGAACCCGGAAGATATGAGACCACGAAATCAAAACGGGAGAAAAACAAGGACCATCGAGCCTGTCTAGGATTCAGCCGTTTGGCAGACTCGAGGTAAATCAGATTTTTATGATCGGTCAAGACCACAATATGGTGCTTGGCTCCCTCAAGCCAATGTCGCCACTCCTCAAACGCCTACTTCATAGCCAACAACTCCCGATTGCCGACATCATTATTGCATTCAGCAGGTGAAAACTTATGGGAAAAGAAGGCACACGGTTTCATCAAGGAACCAACAGAATTCCTCTGAGACAAAACGGCCCCTGCCCCAATCTCAGAAGCGTCAACCTCAACCTGAAATGGAAGAGAAACATCCGGCTGACGCAACACCGGGGCAGAAGTGAATCGGCGTTTAAGCTCCTGAAAGGCAGAAACAGCCACAGAGGACCAATTCGTTACATCAGCGCCTTTCTTCGTCAAATCGGTCAGGGGTTTAACCACACTGGAGAAGTTAGCAATGAAACGGCGATAAAAATTAGCAAAGCCCCAAAATTTCTGAAGGCTCTTCACGGATGTGGGCTGAATCCAATCATATATGGCCTGAACCTTAACCGGATCCATCTCTATAGATGAGGGAGAAAAAATGAAGCCCAAAAAAGAAACCTTCTGCACTCCAAAGAGACACTTAGACCCCTTCACAAACAAAGCGTTATCACGAAGGATCTGAAACACCATCCTGACCTGTTTCACATGAGACTCCCAATCATCGGAAAAAATCAAGATATCATCCAAATATACAATCATGAATTTATCAAGATAATTCCGGAAGATATCATGCATGAAGGACTGAAAAACAGATGGAGCATTAGAGAGTCCGAATGGCATCACAAGGTATTCAAAATGGCCTTCGGGCGTATTAAACGCAGTTTTCCATTCATCACCCTGCTTAATACGAACAAGGTTATATGCCCCCCGAAGGTCAATCTTAGTAAACCAACTAGCCCCCTTAATTCTGGCAAACAAATCGGAAAGCAAAGGTAAAGGGTATTGAAACTTGACCGTGATCTTATTCAAGAGGCGGTAATCAATACAGGGTCTCAAGGAGCCATCCTTCTTAGCAACAAAAAAAAATCCCGCTCCCAATGGTGAAGAAGATGGCCGAATATGCCCCTTCTCCAAAGACTCCTTAACATAACTCCGCATAGCGGTATGTTCAGGCACAGACAGGTTAAAAAGTCGGCCCTTGGGAAACTTACAGCCTGGAATCAAGTCAATAGCACAATCACAGTCCCTATGCGGTGGAAGGGAACTGGACTTGGGCTCATCGAATACATCCTGAAAATCAGACAAAAACTCTGGAACCTCAGAAGAGGTGGAAGAAGAGACTGACATCAAAGGAACGTCATTATGAACCCCCTGACAACCCCAACTAGTCACAGACATAGACTTCCAATCCAACACAGGATTATGTATCTGCAACCATGGAAAACCCAGCACAATAGCATCATGCAAATTATGCAACACCAGAAAACGACAATCTTCCTGATGGGCTGGCGCCATGCACATGGTCATCTGTGTCCAAAACTGGGGTTTATTTTTAGCCAAAGGTGTAGCATCAATGCCCCTTAAAGGAATAGGGTTCTGCAAAGACTGCAAGGGGAAACCACAACGCCTGGCAAATTCAAAGTCCATTAAGTTCAAAGCGGCGCCTGAATCCACAAACGCCATGACAGAAAATGACGACAATGAGCAGATCAAGGTCACAGATAACAGAAATTTAGGTTGTACAGTACTGATGGTAACTGAACTAGCGATTCTCTTTGTACGCTTAGGGCAGACTGAAATGACATGAGAAGCATCGCCACAATAAAAACACAACCTATTCTGACGTCTGAATCCTTGTTGTTCCGTTCTAGACAGAATCCTATTACACTGCATAGGCTCAGGCATCTGCTCTGAGGACAACGCCACAGCGCGCACAGTTCTGCGCTCCCACAAGCGCCGATCAATCTGAATGGCCAGAGACGTAGAATCACTCAGACCAACAGGCGTGGGAAACCCCACCATAACATCTTTAACAGATTCAGAAAGACCCTTTCTGAAAATTGCAGCCAAAGCATCATCATTCCATTTAGTCAGCACAGACCATTTTCTAAATTTCTGACAATACAATTCTGCCGCTTCTTGACCCTGAGACAGGGCCAACAAGGTCTTCTCCGCTTGATCCACAGAATTTGGTTCATCATATAATAATCCTAGAGCCTGAAAAAAGGCGTCTACATTAAGCAAGGCCGGATTCCCAGATTCCAGTGAAAATGCCCAATCCTGAGGGTCGCCACGCAACAGGGAGATGACAATTTTAACCTGCTGAATAAGATCACCAGAGGAACGAGGTTTCAGTGCAAAAAACAGTTTACTGTTGTTTTTAAAACTCAAAAATTTGGACCTGTCCCCAAAAAACAAATCAGGAGTAGGAATCCTAGGCTCTAAAAGCGAAGTCTGAACAATATAATCAGAAATACCCTGTACCCTAGCAGCAAGCTGGTCTACACGAGAAAATAATCCCTGAACATCCATGCTAGCACAAGTCTCCTCAGTCACCCAGAGGAAAAGAGGGAAGGAAAGAAAAAACAGGCTACAGAAAAAAAATGGCTCAACACCTTTCTTCCCTTCTTCTGAGATGCATTTAACTCATTGTTGGCCAGTTGTACTGTTATGATCCGGTGACCTTGGAGCCGCATGAGAGACTTTCTCAGGAGTAAGTGGTATCTGTACTGACCGCAAACCCTAAACTGATACCGCAACTAGAAGTAGCCGTGGGGTGTGCCTAACACGTCCTAGACACCTCGACACAGCCGGAGGACTAAATACCCCTATAGGTGGAAATGGGAATTCTATCTTGCCTCAGAGCAGAACCCCAAAGGATAGGCAGCCCCCCACAAATATTGACTGTGAGTATAAGAGGAAAGACACACGCAGGCAGAAAAACAGAATTTAGCAAAAGAGGCACTTCTAGCTAAATAGAAAAGGATAGGACAGAATTCTAAGCGGTCAGTATTAAAATCCTAAAAATATCCACAGCAGAAAATACAAATATTCTACATCTAACTAAAGACATAGCAAGTATATCTGCAACTCCTGAGAATCCAGCATGACTGAAAATCCAAACAAAGTCTAAGCTGGACAAAAACACATTGAATTGCACTGAATTGCAAAGCACACTGCATGTGTGCACAGAGACAAAAAACCAGACACTTATCTTAGCTGAATTGGCAGCAGAGCATGAGGAACCAGAGAGAGATGCAATCCCTCCAAGAACAATGGACAACTGGCCAGGAGTAATGGATCCTGCACACCTACATACCTAGTAGAGCTGCAATCAGCAGAAACACCTGCCCTGGATTACAACCCCAAGACAACTGCACTACCATTAACAACCACCGGAGGGAGCCCAAGAGCAGAATTCACAACAGTACCGAAACAGTAGAAACCCCCCACAAGTGACCCCATATTGGAAACTAGACCTCCCAAGGAACTTATCTAGATGTGTTGTGAGAACTTTGAACCTCCAAGTGTTTCACTACAGTTTATAACGCAGAGCCGTGAAAATAAAAAATATTTTTTTCCCATAAATATTATTTTTTAGCCCCCAGTTTTGTATTTTCCCAACGGTAACAGGAGAAATTGGACCCCAAAAGTTGTTGTTCAATTTGTCCTGAGTATGCTGATATCCCATATGTGGGGGGGAACCACTGTTTGGGCGCATAGCAGAGCTCGGAAGGGAAGGAGCGCCATTTGGAATGCAGACTTAGATGGATTGGTCTGCAGGCGTCACGTTGCATTTGCAGAGCCCCTGATGTACCCAAACAGTAGAAACCCCCAAAAGTGACCCCATATTGGAAACTAGACCTCCCAAGGAACTTATCTAGATGTGTTGTGAGAACTTTGAACCCACAAGTGTTTCACTACAATTTACAACGCAGAGCCGTGAAAATAAAAAATCTTTTTCTTCCCACAAAAATGATTTTTAGCCCCCCAAATTTATATTTTCCCAAGGGTAACAAGAGAACTTGGACCCCAAAAGTTGTTGTCCAATTTGTCCCGAGTTCGCTGATGCCCCATATGTTGGTGTAAACCCCTGTTTGGGCGCACGGGAAAGCTCGGAAGGGAAGGAGCACTGTTTTACTTTTTCAATGCAGAATTGGCTGGAATTGAGATCGGACGCCATGTCGCGTTTGGAGAGCCCCTGATGTGCCTAAACAGTGGAAACTCCCCAATTCTAACTGAAATTCTAATCCAAACACACCCCTAACCCTAATCCCAACGGTAACCCTAACCACACCCCTAACCCTGACACACCTCTAACTCTAATCCCAACCCTAATCCCAACCGTAAATGTAATCCAAACCCTAACCCTAACTTTAGCCCAAAACCTAACCCTAACTTTAGCCCCAACCCTAACCCTAGCTCCAACCCTATCCCCAACCCTAACCCTAACCCTAGCCCTAACCCTAGCCCTAACCCTAACCCTAGCCCTAACCCTAGCCCTAACCCTAGCCCTAACCCTAGCCCTTACCCTAACCCTAGCCCTAACCCTAACCCTAGCCCTAACCCTAACCCTAGCCCTAACCCTAATGGGAAAATGGAAATAAATACATTTTTTTTATTTTATTATTTTTCCCTAACTAAGGGGGTGATGAAGGGGGGTTTGATTTACTTTTATAGCATTTTTTATAGTGGATTTTTATGATTGGCATTTGGAAATTTGGAATTTTTATTTTTTATTTTTTTACACATGTGGAAATTTTTTTTTAACTCTTTTACTTTGTCCCAGGGGGGACATCACAGATCGCTGATCTGACAGTTTGCGCAGCACAGTGCTGCAGGCTTACCAGCGCCTGCTCTGAGCAGGCACTCGGTAAGCCACCTCCCTCCCTGCAGGACCCGGATGCCACGGCCATCTTTGATCCGGGCACCTGCAGCGAGGAGGAGGTAAGAGACCCTCGCAGCAACGCGATCACATCGCGTTGCTCCGGGGGTCTCAGGGAAGCACGCAGGGAGCCCCCTCCCTGCGCGATGCTTCCCTGTACTGCTGGCACACCGCGATCATGTTTGATCGCGGTGTGCCGGGGGTTAGTGTGCCGGACGCGGTCCGTGACCGCTCCTGGCACATAGTGCCGGATGTTAGCTGCGATAGTCAGCTGACACCCGGCCGCGATACGCCGTGCTCCCCCCGTGAGCGCAGCCGATCGCGCTGGACGTACTATCCTGTCGGTGGTCATACGGGCCCACCCCACCTCGACGGGATAGTACGTCCAATGTCAGAAAGGGGTTAAGGGCATGAAAATTAAAATTTGGAAAATTGCAAAATTTTCTAAATTTTTGCCAAATTTCCATTTTTTTCACAAATAAACACAAGTCATATCAAAGAAATTTTACCACTATCATGAAGTACAATATGTCCCGAGAAAACAATGTCAGAATCACCTGGATCCGCTGAAGCGTTCCAGAGTTATAACCTCATAAAAGGACAGTGGTCAGAATTGTAAAAATTGGCCGGGTCATTAACATGCAAACCACCCTTGGGGGAAAAGGGGTTAATTTTTATTGTACATACACTTCAGCTGTGAGAGACAGAATCTAAAAATAAAAACCAGGAAATCGCATTGTATGATTTTTAAATAATTAAATTGCATTTAAGTATTTGATCACCTACCAACCTACCAACCAGCAAGAATTCTGGCTCTCACAGACCTGTTAGCTTTTCTTTAAGAAGCCCTCCTACTCTACACTCATTATCTGTATTAATTGCACCTGTTTGAACACCTGTATAAAAGACACCTGTCCACACAATCAATCACATTCCCACTTCTCCACCGTGGCCAAGATCAAAGAGCTGTACAAGGACCCCAGGGACAAAATTGTAGACTTGCACAAGGCTGGGATGGGCTACAGGACAATAGGCAAACAGCTTTCCGAGAAGGCAACAACTGTTGGCACAATTATTAGAAAATGGAAGACACAAGAAATGACTGTCAATTTTCCTCGGTCTGGGCTCCTTGCAAGATCTCGCCATATAGGTAAGGGTGATTCTGAGAAAGGTCAGGAATCATCCGAGAACTAAATGGGAGGACCTGGTCAATGACCTGAAGATAACTGGGACTACAGTCTCAAGCATAACCATTAGTAACACACTACACTGTCATGGATTAAAATCCTGCAGGGCACACAAGGTCCCCCTACTCATGCCAGCACATGTCCAGGTCCATTTCAAGTTCACCAATGACCATCTGGATGATCCAGAGGAGGCATGGGAGAAGGTCATGTGGTCAGATGAGACCAAAATAGGACTTTTTTGTATCAACTCTACTCGCTCTGTTTGGAGGAAGAAGAAGGATGAGTACAACCTCAAGAACAACGTCCCAACCGTGAAGCATTTTGGGGGAAACATCATACTTTGGGAGTGCTTTTCTGCAAAAGGGACAGGACAACTGCACTGTATTAAAGGGAGGATGGATGGGATCATGTATCGCGAGATTTTGGCCAACAACCTCCTTCCCTCAGTAAGTGCATTGAAGATAGGTCATGACTGGGTCTTCCAGAATGACAATGACACACAGCTAGGGCAACTAAGAAGTGGCTCTGTAAGTATCATTTCAAGGTCCTGGGGTGGCCTATCCAGTCTCCAGACCTGAACCCAACAGAAAATCTTTGGAGGAAGCAGAAACTCAATGTTGTCCAGCAACAGCTGAAAGCCTGAAAGATCTAGAGAAGATCTGTATGGAGGAGTGGTACAAAATCCCTGCTGCAGTGTGTGTGAACTTGCTCAAGAACAACAGGAAAAGTCTGACTTCTGTAATTGAAAACAAAGGTTTCTGCACAAAACAGTAAGTTCTGTTTTTCTATTTTATCAAATACTTATTTCATGCAATAAAATGCAAATTAATTATGTAAAAATCATACTATGTGATTTTCTGGATTTGCTTTTAAGATTCTACTTACGATAAAAATTACAGACCTCTCCATTCTTTGTAGGTGGGAAAACATGCAAAGCCGGCAGTGTATCCAATACTTATTTTCCCCACTGTATGTCATCGGTGGTGAAGCGGTTAATGGTAACCTGTCAGAGTAGACATGGTGCTGGTTAGACTGATATCATGTTTTTTGGAAAAATAATTTGTAATGCATTTATTTAAATTGCTTTTATTTCTATGGGTTGAACTAGATGGACTTAAAGTCTTCCTTCAACCTTAATAACTATGTTACTATGTTACTATGCATAGGAGTCCGGTAGTCAGCCCCATTCAAATATTGACAACTATGCTGTATGATTGTACAGAACTAGCGGTTCGTCACTAAGTAGGGGCCTCCCACTGGACTCTTAGGTATAGAAGAAGCAGGAATTTAAATGAATATACAAAATAGTTATACAGAATCTTATCCCACCAAATATGTGGCAAACTGCTCAGCTCGTTCTGCTCTATAACATGAAGCCCACAGAAAAGACTACATGTACAATGTGGTACAACGTCACAGGTTGCCTTTGTAATTGCTCCTTGGTTATCAGCAGTAGTGTAAGGTCTGTAAAGTAGTATAAAGCAATAACTATACCTTACAAAGAAAAATTAGGACACCACCTTTCAAAATTTTGCATGGTGGTAGGGTGTTTTAGTAGTAGTTGTCTATATGTCCAGTCTTTATGGCATACAGTCAACTGTGAATCCACTTTAAAATTAATATTCCAAAAAGTTACATGATTAAGTTGTCTGTAAAGGGAATCGGTCAGCAAGTTTTTGCCATGGAATCTGAGAGCCTGATTCCAGGGATGTGTCACTTACTAGGCTTTGTTTTGCTCTGTGCAGTTTTGATAAAATCCTTGTTATGTCTGCTGTAGAACTGAAATGGCTGCTGAGCTCTGTATAACCCCGCCCACATTCCTGATTGGGAGCTTCCTGTGTACACTGTCATCAAGCTGACAATCAGTGGCGGGGCGGGGTTATATAGACTAGCTGGACTGCTGTGCACATGACCCCTAGTCCTACAGTGATAATCTGCCGATTAAACACTGATTATATTGAAATTACAGCAAGCTGCTGAGCAACTGACAACCCTGGAATCAGGATCTCTGCCCTTACATTATGCTGCTCTCAGATTAAATAGCAAAATCCCTCTGCCAAATTGTCATTAAATGAGCTCTGTTTCTCCTCCATTATGTGTTTGACAACTGAATGACCAAAAGCTATGGAAATACATCGAGCATCTAATGTGGAGGGATGTCCTTTTACCATTACTAAAATACTAAGATTACAACCATGGTTCATGCTTTACTTTAACAGAGGTCTTTTTATATTGATCTACTTTTAAAATATTAATATTTTCATCGTATTTATATCAATGAATTTTATTGAAGTCATTTTTTTCCTCTATGCAGCTGTTAAGACACTATAGGAAAGATGTAAGTGATCACCTATTGTAATAAATGCTTTTATAGTAGACTTTAGTGCTGTTGGTACAGAATAGGGACAGAGGATATTTTGGCAATGACTACAAAACTAGATTAAGAAAAGTAAACAGCAAATCAGATGACAGCGATTCCTGCTTATGCTCAAGGAACTCCTTTACTTCACTACAATTTTAGAAGTGGATAAAGAAATAATCTGCTTCCAAATGTTTTCATGTCACGTACTCCACCTGTATCATGTGATGGAAGAACATTTGCACATTACATAAGTATTGGTCTTCAAAAGCGGTTGACCAATTCTTGGAAACCGCAGAACAGAAATGTCAAATTATGAGCTCCTTAAAAAAATACGTGACCTGGGCCGAGATCATCAAGGAGATATTTGTGTGTATGGAAATAGAAATGAATAACATTGCATACTTTTTCATGGGTGACAGAGATATGTGAATGAGCCTCAAGGCATAAGTAAGCCGAAGATCAATGAGTGTTGGCTGATTATGTACAGGCACTGTTGTGCAATAGCATTACAGACTTACTGTCCTATTGAAATTTTTCCTTTGTTGGTCAACACCTTTGCTCCCAGTTGCAACAATTTTCTGGGGGCATTAATATGTTACACAAGTAGCCATAAGAAACATCAAATACAAAATTGTGCGTGGTGCTTGTGGGATGAGCGTGCGTGGTGCTTGTGTGACGAGCGTGCGTGGTGCTTGTGGGACGAGTGTGCGTGGTGCTTGTGGGACATGTGTGCGTGGTGCTTATGGGAAGAGCGTGCATGGTGCTTGTGGGACATGTGTGCGTGGTGCTTATGGGACGAGCGTGCGTGGTGCTTGTGGGACATGTGTGCGTGGTGCTTATGGGACGAGTGTGCGTGGTGCTTGTGAGACCAGCGTGTGTGGTGCTTGTGTGATGAGCATGCGTGGTGCTTGTGGGACGAGTGTGCGTGGTGCTTGTGGGACATGTGTGCGTGGTGCTTATGGGACGAGCGTGCGTGGTGCTTGTGGGACGAGCGTGTGTGGTGCTTGTGAGATGAGTGTGCATGGTGCTTGTGGGGCGAGCGTGCGTGGTGCTTGTGTGACGAGCGTGCATGGTGCTTGTGGGGCGAGTGTGCGTGGTGCTTATGGGAAGAGCGTGCGTGGTGCTTGTGGGACATGTGTGCATGGTGCTTATGGGACGAGCGTGTGTGGTGCTTGTGAGATGAGCATGCGTGGTGCTTGTGTGATGAGCATGCATGGTGCTTGTGGGACGAGCGTGCGTGGTGCTTGTGTGACGAGCATGCGTGGTGCTTGTGGGACGAGTGTGCGTGGTGCTTGTGGGACATGTGTGCGTGGTGCTTATGGGTATGAGCGTGCGTGGTGCTTGTGGGACGAGCGTGTGTGGTGCTTGTGAGATGAGTGTGCATGGTGCTTGTGGGGCGAGTGTGCGTGGTGCTTGTGTGACGAGCGTGCATGGTGCTTGTGGGGCGAGTGTGCGTGGTGCTTATGGGAAGAGCGTGTGTGGTGCTTGTGAGATGGGCGTGCGTGGTGCTTGTGTGATGAGCATGCATGGTGCTTGTGGGACGAGCATGCGTGGTGCTTGTGTGATGAGCATGCGTGGTGCTTGTGGGACGAGTGTGCGTGGTGCTTGTGGGACATGTGTGCGTGGTGCTTATGGGTATGAGCGTGCATGGTGCTTGTGGGACGTGCGTGTGTGGTGCTTGTGAGATGAGTGTGCATGGTGCTTGTGGGGCGAGCGTGCGTGGTGCTTGTGTGACGAGCGTGCGTGGTGCTTGTGGGGCGAGTGTGCGTGGTGCTTGTTGAGCAGGTGTGTGTGGTGCTTGTGGGACATGTGTGCGTAGTGCTTATGGGACGAGCGTGCGTGGTGCTTGTGGGACAAGTGTGTGTGGTTCTTGTGGGATGAGTGTGCATGGTGCTTGTGGAGCGAGTGTGCGTGATGCTTGTGTGACGAGCGTGCATGGTGCTTATGGGATGAGCATGCATGGTGCTTGTAGGACGTTGTGCAATAGCATCACAGACATACTGTCCGATTGAACCTTTTTGCTTTCCTGGTCAACACATTTGCTCCCAGTTGCAATAATTTTGGTGGGCATTAATATGCTAAACAAGTAGCCCCCTGACAAATGCTTCCGAAACATGCGTAGGGGTGGGTACGTGGGTGCTGTGGATCTGTGTCTCCCTGTACATCTTCAAGGTATATATCTTGCTATGTGTGATTATTAATCATGTGCAACTCTGGCTAAATATTGCCATTACTATGTAATTACTGCTATTCTTTCTGTTGCATTATCAATATGGGTCTGTGTTTTACCTTCACACATTTGACCATATGGTCTAGATGTCAGGTCATTTAGTGATACATGGTTGTTATGTTTGCAATCACTATCACTATAGACAGATGTTATTTTTTATCACATAACCATCAATCACCATCAATCGACTGCCCCCTGTGCCCCTTTGTGTGTTATTTGCCTGTTCTGCACCTATTCCCTCCTTTCCTGGATACATTTATACATAATTTTTAACTATTTTGGTATCAATAAAGTTTATACATTTTACTTAGACCATGTGATAGTCCCTCTTTCTTTTCTTTGTTCTATTATACATGACAATTGGTCTCTAATGTGTGCATCACTTCAGAACTAATTAGTTTTTAATTTAAGTTTACATTCATTTTGTAAACTATGCCTATTGTTTCCATGAGCTGTTGCTATTGCAAGTAGCTATAAGAAACATCAAATACAAAATCAGAGTTCAAAGAACATAAAAACTGACAATATATTAATCCAAATAAATCCAAAATACTCTGTTGATTATTAGTGATGAGCAAACATGCCCTTTTAATGTCTTATCCGAGCATCTGGGAGCGCTTGTGTATTATGTTTGAGTTTTTGCAGCTGCATGATTTGCCTCTGTTAGACAGCCTCAACACATGTGGGAATTCCCTAACAAACAGGCAATCCCCGCATGTGTCCAGGCTGTCTAACAGCCACAAATCATGCAGCCGCAGGGACACGAACATAATATACGAGCACGCCCAGATGCTTGGATAACACCAGAGTATGCTCGGCTAAGACGCTATCCGAGCACGTTCGCTCATCACTATTGATTATGCTTGTTGTCTGCAGCCGCCACCACTAGTGGAAACTAAGCAGCTTACGGAAGACAAACCTATACAGGACCTGTCACCAGGTCAAAAGTGAACAGTTTTTACTGCTATTTTTTCCTGCTGCTCCCCTGAGTGTTATGTATTTTTTTTAAATTCAGCCACATGAGTCTAAAATACAGGCCTTTTAAACTAGTGATAATTGTTATGGTCCTTATCAATGGGCTATAGCTCATGGAATAATAATGCAGAGCAGCAAAAAAAAAAAATTCTGTGAATCACACCCCTGGTTATGGCCATAAAAATTACCATTAAATTAAAATGTTTATACAGCAGGAACCATAAAATTGAACACTCATGGGAGCAGCAGAATTAAATAAAAACAAAATTTGGCCACTTTTTTCCTGGTGATAGGCCCAGATTAAACTCAACAGCAGAACGGTATGAACTAAGCTCTTTGCTTCCCCTTGTGGTGCAGATACAGCATCATATGTGTGTTTAACAAGGATGACCTATCTTTAGGATAGGTCATCAATGTCTGATCGGTCGGAGCTACTCAGTTATGGAGCTGCTCATTTTACTGATTGTGGCTGCGCCCAGGTACTGTACATTCGCCCCATATTGATTTGAATAGGAGGCGGATGTGCAGTTCCCTGCTGCGGCCACTATCAGCTTACGGAGCAGCTCCATAACTGAGTACTTCCGGCCGCTGCCAACACCTAGAATAGCTGATCAGTTGGGGTACCGGATGTCACACACCCACCACTCAGACATTGATGACCTATCCTAAATATAGGCCATCAATGTTAAAGTACAACCTCTTTAAACAAAACTTTTAATCAGGATTTTATACCCCAAAATAATGGCATTTATGCAATGATGTGTTAATGCTCTTTACTTTTCTTGTAGAAATCAGTTCTGCTGTTTCAGAGAAATCCACAGTTGAAATTGAATGCTAATGATATGCAAGTGCAGCAATGTTGGACACTGTCCTTGCAGCTCTCCTGCCTCTCTCCTTGTTTCCCACCCATTGTCTGCCTCCTGTCTCTGTCTGACAGGTCGCTCTTGTTTAAGCAACCTGTCAGTCTGAGAGATGTTGTCTGAGAATTGTTCTTCCACACAGAATGCTTTTAGGCACACTCTGCTTCCTTCATCTCGGTCCGCTGCTCTCTGTTGTGCTCTGCATTGCGTTTTGCAGGTTGCTTGACATGGCTCAGTGACATCATCTCCCTAATCCTATTTTAGACCCATTAGGATACACACTTGTGTTTTAGGATTGAAACTCAAAACTTTTGCTTGGTGTATGCCACCTTCTGTGTACACTGTGCTTCAACTTGCTTCAAGCCCTGCTCGGTTCCTCTTGTCATCATGCTGTTCCCAAGTATCCTGAGTGTGCTAAGTTCATGCTTACCCTGTACCTTCATACTTGCCGCTCCAACGCCCATGGTCCGTTTTTCCCACCTGGACCCAAGGCTTAAGGTACCTTTACACTAAACAACTTACCAACGATCACGACCAGCTATACGACCTGGCCGTGATCGTTGGTAAGTCGTTGTGTGGTCGCTGGGGAGCTGTCACACAGACAGCTCTCTCCAGCGACCAACGATCAGGGGAACGACTTTGGCATCGTTGAAACTGTCTTCAACGATGCCGAAGTCCCCCTGCAGCACCCGGGTAACCAGGGTAAACATCGGGTTACTAAGTGCAGGGCCGCGCTTAGTAACCCGATATTTACCCTGGTTACCATTGTAAAAGTTAAAAAAAAAACAGTACATACTCGCATTCTGATGTCTGTCACGTCCCCCGGCGTCCACAGGGTTAAAACTGCTTTCGGCAGGAGCGCTGGTAATGCACGCGCTGCTGCCGAGAGCTTCCCTGCACTGAATGTGTCAGCGCCAGCAGTAACAGCGGTGACGTCACCGCTGTGCTCTGCTTTACGGCCGGCGCTGACACAGTCAACCCTGTGGATGCCGGGGGACGTGACAGACATCAGAATGTGAGTATGTACTGTTTTTTTTTTAACTTTTACAATGGTAACCAGGGTAAATATTGGGCTACTAAGCGTGGCCCTGCACTTAGTAACCCGATATTTACCCTGGTTACAAGTGAACACATCGCTGGATCGGCGTCACACACGCCGATCCAGCGATGACAGCGGGTGATCAGCGACCAAAAAAAGGTCCTGATCATTCCCATCGACCAACAATCTCCCAGCAGGGGCCTGATCGTTGGTCGCTGTCACACATAACGAGATCGTTAGCGGGATCGTTGCTTACGTCACCAAAAGCGTGACGTTGCAACGATATCGTTAACGATATCGTTATGTGTGACTCAGCCTTTAGAGAATCCACCTCACCAGGTGAGCCGAAACACTTGGTCTGCTGTTTCTAGAATATCTCCACATTTAGTTGTAGATATACTTGAAGAGCATTTGCTATTCATCTCTTCCACAAATTTGTGCCAGGAGCCTCCACATTGTAATACAGCACTAGCTAAGTTGATGAGATTCCAAAAATTTCATGTTCACGTTGCAGAAAATTTCTGTGCTTAAATTAACCTGTGGTGCGGATTTTGAAATCCACTATATGTCAATTACTCCATGAATTCATAGAAAATCTGTGATAAAACCTGCTACAAAATCTGCATATATCCTCAGCAGATTTTAGTGCTGAAAAGCCGCAGATCCGATGCGAAAAATCAGCTCCGTGCGCTGGTGCCCTGAAAGCAACAGGCCATGATTTGCTATTGCCAATGATCAAGCAGCCCCTTTAGGCTTAGCTCCTTTAGGGTTCATAAATCATCAATGCATTCCCTTATTTACTAATGTAACAGCACAAAATATGATCCAATTTTTTAAATTTCATGAATATTTTGTAATTGAAAACTCATTGAAAGATTCAAAGATCCAAAAAAGGATTTTAAAAAACGTTTCCCGCTTTGTAAATCTTTGGCGCTCACAATATAAAGACAAAGAAAACTCTTGTCAATCTAAAACCTTTCTTTTCTTTGTAAAAGTAAATAACTTCAGACCATTATAAGGTATTAACGAGTTTCCCAGGATAGGATCTTTTAAAGTATTGCTCACTGGTATTGTCATCAGAAATTAATTTCCTACCTGAAAGACAAATTGGCTGGTAGATTACGAAGTTAAACGCAAGGAACAAGTGAGCATCTGTGTCTTCTGAATGCGCCTCCTTGGTGTCTTACATATAAACGAATCAGAGTGTTCAAACTTAAATTAAGATCTTTGGAGAGATAAACAGTTAAAACTGGTTCCCATAGCTACATCTCACACATAAATGTGATTGCATTATAATCCCCTTGTAATCAGGTCTAAATGAAAGAAAGATGATAAGGGTTTTATTTTCGGATTTCAGTGCTGATTTTTATTAGTTCCCAATCAGATCAGTGCTGAGATGCCTTTCATCATATGGTGGTAGTGCCTGACAAATCATTAGTATATACTGGGAATAGTGTGTAGTGTTATTCTTAAAATATTCTTCATTTCATTACTACAGTTAGGATATTTCTTATCTAATAGGAACATAGAAAATAAAAAGGTCAGCTCACCCATTAGATGTCCAACACCGGAGCACGTCATTGCAATGACTAAGAACCGTAAGGTTCGAAACGCGTCTGCCCCTACAATTTAACTCCCTCTTGGGGACTGGAGACATATATGCTGTATACTATTTTAAAGTATTCTTCAATAAATTAATTTTATAATATTAGTGGAGCTGGATATGCCTTTTCCTTAATTGATTTCTTATGAAATGTACAAAATAGAAGTCTTGGTGTAATATGTGTAATGCAACGTAGAAGGATCAAGAATCTGGTTGTTTTGGAGGTGGCAGTGGCCCTCTTACCTCTTGGGTCCCTGTGCAGTTGCACAGGATCCGCTACTGATATGTCCGTCCCTAAATTGCTCCATAGTCACAGTTGTTGAACTATTAAAACATAAACCTCCTAACAGTCTTTCCATCTACACCAATGTTATCGGGTTGTCCAATACTAGTATCTTTTTTTACTATGGGACTTAAAACTAACAGGCAGATAGTTGCTATCAGAGGCAACTACCTGCCTTTTCTACCCGGTGCTGGCTCAGTGTGATCATCGACCACTCCTGCCGGTGATTCAGCTTCTCTACATCAACAGAGCAGCTCTTATTTCTCTGGGCTGCTCTGTTGATGATGCTTGACTTCCAATGTCATTTTGATTTACAGCCGGCTCTCTACAGTTAGGCAATAGAAAGTCGGCTGTCAATCAGCATGATGTCAGCAGTCACGCCCCATCAACAAAGCAGAGAGGATGAGAAGCTGCTGTTCTGTCAACGTGACATCAGTGGAAGCTGAGGAATTGCCAGCAGGAGCAGTATGGGACAGCTCTGTGCCGTCAGAGGTAGGTGCTGGGCATAACAGGCAGGTAGTTAGCAATTACCTGCCTGTTAGTTATTAGGCAATTAGTAAAAAAATTATACAGTGCTGGATATCTCCTTTAATTTGTTTATTCCAAGATTACGAGTTATTACCTATTCATGGGACAGGTGATTCCTAACGCTGGGACTATTGTCATGAACAAGAACAATAAGAGACCCCCTTGATTGGAGTATGTGAACTGCAGGAAAATATATGAAATAGATGGAGATAGCAAAGTGCTGTCATCAACTATCTTCAGCATAGACTTTAGACCCATAGAGCATTAGTGTTCATGCTGGACCACATTTTTATGATCAAGACTCCAGAAATCAGAAAGTTATCACCTATTATTCATAAGTCATAACTTATGATCTTGATACAACCCTTTGAATTAACCACATCATGGTGACGGCAACATGGCCGTTTAGATGACGCTCTATGGGGAGAACAAAGCAAGCTGCTGCCATGCTCATCTGGCCTCAGCTTGTCTGTCTGCAGAACATAAGAAGAGGATATTTAAAATCAAGTGTCCCCAACATCATCAGTCAGAGTAGAGTTGGGAGGCCCCCATTCATGTTCGATTTTTGGCCAATCCTGACCCATATTAATCTAAAGTGTATGGGGGTCTTAATATGTTTGGTCTCATTCATCCAGCAGAGCAATGTGTTCGGAGCCAGACCACAGACGCGTGGAATAGAGTTGAGCCCACAGAGATTGTACGAAGTTGGAATATAAAAGGGCCTTTTGTATGTAATGTAAAAAGTGACTAATAATCACAATTATATATACGGTGTAGAACCATATATAAAAATATCAATCTATTTACAAGCAATCTATTAATAAAGAATTCTGTCCAACACAGCACTTCACATGGTATTACTCTTCACTGCACATCACAAAAGTTCTCCATTATATTACGTAGTCTTCAACACAAACATTTTTCAGATCAGAAATTTAAGATTTTCTTTATGTTTATGTCTTAAATATGGTAGAATTGAAAGCTCAAATTGCACATTATTACTGTGTCTGTTCTGCAATGATGATGCTAATGTCAAGACTAGCCAAACTGACTCTTGTGTGATGAACACTTGAAGAATAGAAGCTAATGGCTCAAATTATAGTATCCTAATAATGAACGGCAGATTGTACCACTCCTATTGGTTTTCAGATTCCGTTCCACCAATACCATTAATTTGCTCACATGCTGAGTTTATAAGATAAGCGCTCTTAAGACTTGAGTGCAGTCAAGATATTTATGGAATATTGATTTATTTTTTTTCCTTGTAATTTGTGTTAGGAACAGAATGTTTCCAAGTAGAGAATAAGTGTTTTTGCTATTTTGTCTTGAGTGTATTTAGTTTTTCTCCCCTGATCTACATCGTACTTACAAACGATTGGCAGGAAAAAGAGTCGCTCAGTGATCCGGCATATGGACTGACTGTGTCATCTGGAGCTGTGGTTTACTCAAATATATTCTTGATTTTGTTTTTTCTGCTGATTCTCTTTTTATTAATGGTAGAAATATGATATGCTAAAGATTGGAGTAATTCTAATGGTCTTCATTGACTATTTGACTAAAAGTTGAAGTTCAAGTTATTTGTGAGCTTCCCCAAGCCTATAGAAAAAAGCGATGAGCATACATAGAAGCTCCACTCTGTACTGCTGTCTGTACAGTTTCTTTTTTGTGAGGAATTTCTTTTAATCATTGACCACATTGCCTTTTTAGAAGTTTTGAAATCATCAAGCTTGTAAAGTCAAGTAAACTTGTTCCTGCTTGTTCTGCTTTTCTTCTGCTATCCCCAAGAGTAAAAAACACTCTACCACCAAAAGCCATTGTATCCTATATTATAATGGAAACACCACCACCAAACCAAGATTTATATGCTGAACTTTTTAGCCTTCTAATGTAAATAATAAAGATAAGCATATCTTTTGAAATTTGAATTTGCAGGCTATGGTGAATTTTCATCAATAATTAGATTTCTGGCAATAAATTTGCATGAATCTCAATAGTGGAAATCTCGTAATTGCTCAGAAACTACATGTAGGGGAGAGAGAGGACCTCACTGACCAGAAGATCTTACCCTTTGCAGGAGAGAAGAGACCCCACTGACCGTAAGAGCTTATGCTCTACAGGAGAGAGAGATGACCCCATTGACCATAAGAGCTTACACTCTATAGGAGAGAGAGGATCCCACTGACCATAAGAGCTTACACTCTACAGGAGAGATAGAGAGAATCCCACTAATTATAAGAGCTTACACTCCACAGAGGAAAGAAAGGATCCCACTGACCATAAGACCTTACAAACTACAGTAGAGATAGAGAACCCTGCTGAACATAAGAGCTTACAGTCTACAGGAGAAAGAGACAGCACCCTGTTGACCATAAGTGCTTATACTCTACAGGAGAGAAAGGATCCGTCTGACTTTAAGAGCCTAGACTCTACATAAGAGAGAGAGAAGACCCTGCTGACCATAGGAGCTTACACTCTATAGGAGAGAGAGAGGACCCCGATGACCATAAGAGCTTACACTTTATAGGAGAGAGAGAACCCCGATGGACATAACAGCTTAGACTCTACAGGAGAGAGTGAGAGAGAATCCTACTAACCATAATAGCTTACACTTGTAATAATTATAGGGGATAACTCAGGAGACTCTTTGCGTGGAACAAGACAACGACAGGGCACAGTTTTATAAGTGGTAAAGTCTATATTATCACATGGTGATTCAAACAGGTGCAGAGAGAAACTCAAGTCCACAACACTTGGCGTAAATATTAAACGTAGCTTAGCAGTCTATAAGGAACTTCAGAGGAAAATGCAATCACGCAGAAAGTCTATGAAGCACAATTATTCTTGAGGATACTTGACATGAATAAGTCCTTGTTTTAGTCCAAACACATATAGCTATCCTTATAAGGCAGTTCAAATAATATCTTAGCTCAACCAGGGAGGCCTGGGTAATAGTCTCAGGTTTTTGCAGAGCAGAAACAGCTTACATGTCCAGCAAATGCAGATGGAAGTAAACACGAGCAGCAGATGAAGGAGGATTACTGGAAACTGGTTTATGCAGCAGGAACTCAGAGCAGAGTAGCAGGATCACCACACAGGTTCACAGGAGCAAGTACAAAGCCAGGGAGTCACCAGGGTCAGGAGCTGGATGCAAGGCAGAATACTCTAGCACAGACTGAAGGCTGGGGTGGAGTTTTATAGCAGGAAGACACAGTTCACATGAGACCAAAGACGCCATCTTGGAAAAGGGCAGTAATGCACAAAAGGTAATAAAAATGTTCAGAGTCCTGACAACACTCTATAGGAGATAGAGAGGATTGTCATGATTCCCAATGGCAGGGAATTTAACACATAACACGGGAAAATACAGGACGAGCTCTAGGGTGATGGAACCTGAGCTGACCGCGATCCTGAACCTCAACACTCATCTAACAGTAGCCGGGGAACGTTCCTGGGGGGACTCTAGACGTCTCGCGCCAGCCGGAGATCTAGCTACCCCTATCAGAAGAATAATAGACCTATCTTGCCTCCAGAGAAATATTCCCACAGAAACAGCAGCCCCCCACATATAACGATGGTGAAATGAGAGGAAGGCACAAACGCAGCCATGAAAACAGATCCAGCAAAACGAGGCCCGCCTAAGCTAGACAGCAGAGGATACAAAAGGTGAACTGCGCGGCCAGCTAAAAACCCCTCAAAACACCATCCTGAAATTACTTGAACTCATGTGCCAACTCATGGTACATGAGTGGTAATTTCAGCCCACTAGAGCAACCAGCAACAGAGGATCACATATCTGCAAGCTGGACTAAAAGCATGAAAGCAAACATGAAACAGGGAAATCAGACTTAGCTTGTCCTGAAGGCTTTAGGAGCAGGTAGCAAAGGTAACAGAGACACACTGATACATTGATAGCCGGCAAGGGAATGACAGGAAAGCCAGGTTAAATAGGAATCACCCAGCCTCTGAAGGACAGGTGGAAACCAGAGGCCGCAACCCACCAAAGTCACCCAGTACCAGTTGTAACCACCAGAGGGAGCCCAAAAACAGAATCCACAACAGTACCCCCCCCTTGAGGAGGGGTCACCGAACCCTCACGAGAACCCCCAGGGCGATCAGGATGAGCTCTATGGAAGGCGCGGACCAAATCAGTCGCATGAACATCAGAGGCGACCACCCAGGAATTATCCTCCTGACCATAACCCTTCCACTTAACCAAATACTGGAGTTTACGTCTGGAAACACGAGAATCCAAGATCTTCTCAACAACATACTCCAATTCTCCCTCCACCAGCACCGGAGCAGGAGGCTCAACCAAAGGAACAACGGGCACCTCATACCTCCGCAATAACGACCGATGGAACACATTATGAATAGCAAATGATGCTGGGAGATCCAAACGAAAAGATACAGGGTTAAGAATCTCCAAGATCTGATAAGGACCGATGAACCGAGGCTTGAACTTAGGAGAAGATACCTTCATAGGGACAAAACGAGAAGACAACCACACCAAGTCCCCAACACGAAGTCGGGGACCCACGCGGCGACGGCGATTAGCAAACTGCTGAGCCTTCTCCTGAGACAACTTCAAATTGTCCACCACCTGATTCCAAATCTGATGTAGCCTGTCCACCACCACGTCCACTCCAGGACAATCCGAAGGCTCCACCTGACCAGAGGAAAAACGAGGATGAAACCCCGAATTACAAAAGAAAGGAGAAACCAAAGTAGCAGAACTAACCCGATTATTAAGGGCAAATTCGGCCAGTGGCAAAAAGGCAACCCAGTCATCTTGATCAGCAGAAACAAAACACCTTAAATAAGTTTCCAAGGTCTGATTAGTTCGCTCCGTCTGGCCATTCGTCTGAGGATGGAATGCAGACGAGAAAGACAAATTAATGCCCATCTTAGCACAAAACGTCCGCCAAAATCTAGACACAAACTGGGATCCTCTGTCAGAAACGATATTCTCCGGAATCCCATGCAAATGAACCACGTTCTGAAAAAATAAAGGAACCAACTCAGAGGAGGAAGGCAACTTAGGCAAGGGTACCAAATGAACCATCTTAGAAAAGCGGTCACACACAACCCAGATAACGGACATTTTCTGTGAGACAGGGAGATCTGAAATAAAATCCATGGAAATGTGCGTCCAAGGCCTCTTCGGGATAGGCAAGGATAACAATAACCCACTGGCCCGAGAACAGCAAGGCTTAGCCCGAGCACACACTTCACAAGACTGCACAAAGGTGCGCACATCCCTTGACAAGGACGGCCACCAAAAAGACCTGGCCACCAAGTCTCTAGTACCAAATATTCCAGGATGACCAGCCAACACAGAAGAATGGACCTCGGAGATGACTCTACTGGTCCAATCATCCGGAACAAACAGTCTTTCTGGTGGACAACGATCAGGTTTATCCGCCTGAAACTCCTGCAATGCATGTCGCAAGTCTGGGGAGACGGCGGACAATATTACCCCATCCCTAAGGATACCAGTAGGCCCAGAGTCTCCAGGAGAGTCAGGCACAAAACTCCTGGAAAGAGCATCCGCCTTCACATTCTTTGAACCTGGCAGGTATGAAACCACAAAATTGAAACGAGAAAAGAATAACGACCAACGAGCCTGTCTAGGATTCAGACGCCTGGCAGACTCAAGGTAAATCAGATTTTTGTGATCAGTCAAGACCACCACACGATGTCTAGCACCCTCAAGCCAATGACGCCACTCCTCAAATGCCCACTTCATGGCCAAAAGCTCCCGATTACCCACATCATAATTGCGCTCGGTGGGCGAGAATTTTCTAGAAAAGAACGCACATGGCTTCACCACCGAGCCATCGGAACTTCTCTGTGACAAAACCGCCCCCGCTCCAATCTCGGAAGCATCAACCTCAACCTGAAAAGGAAGTGAAACATCTGGTTGACATAACACAGGAGCAGAAGAAAACCGGCGCTTAAGTTCCTGAAAGGCCTCCACAGCCGTAGGAGACCAATTAGCAACATCAGCACCCTTTTTAGTCAAATCAGTCAAAGGTTTAACAACACTGGAAAAATTAGTAATGAACCGACGATAAAAATTAGCAAAACCCAAAAACTTCTGAAGACTCTTAACAGATGTAGGTTGTGTCCAGTCACAAATCGCCTGAACCTTGACGGGATCCATCTCAATAGTAGAAGGAGAAAAAATGTACCCCAAAAAAGAAATCTTCTGGACTCCGAAGAGACATTTTGAGCCCTTCACAAACAGAGAATTGGCCCGCAGGACTTGAAACACCTTCCTGACCTGTAGAACATGAGACTCCCAGTCATCAGAAAACACCAAAATATCATCCAAATACACAATCATAAACTTATCCAGATATTCACGGAAAATATTGTGCATAAAGGACTGAAAGACTGAAGGAGCATTAGAAAGTCCAAAAGGCATTACCAAATACTCAAAATGGCCCTCAGGCGTATTAAATGCGGTTTTCCACTCATCACCCTGCTTTATCCGCACAAGATTATACGCACCGCGAAGATCTATCTTAGTGAACCACCTAGCCCCCTTAATGCGAGCAAACAAATCAGTCAATAATGGCAATGGATACTGATATTTGACTGTAATCTTATTCAGAAGGCGATAATCTATACAAGGCCTCAGGGAACCGTCTTTTTTAGCCACGAAAAAAAAACCTGCTCCCAGAGGGGACGAAGATGGACGAATATGTCCCTTTTCCAAGGACTCCTTAATATAATTCCGCATGGCAGTATGCTCTGGTACTGACAGATTAAATAAACGACCCTTAGGGAACTTACTGCCAGGAATTAATTCTATAGCACAGTCACAATCCCTATGAGGAGGGAGCGAATTGAGCTTAGGCTCGTCAAAAACATCCCGATAGTCAGACAAAAATGCAGGGACCTCAGAAGGAGTAGATGAAGCGATTGAAATCAGAGGTGCATTATCATGAACCCCCTGACATCCCCAGCTTAACACAGACATTGTTTTCCAATCCAGGACTGGATTATGAGTTTGTAACCATGGCAGACCAAGCACTAGTACATCATGTAAATTATACAGTACAAGGAAGCGAATCACCTCCTGATGAACGGGAGTCATGCGCATGGTCACTTGTGTCCAGTACTGCGGTTTATTCATAGCCAATGGTGTAGAGTCAATTCCCTTCAAAGGAATAGGAACTTCCAGAGGCTCCAGACTAAAACTGCAGTGTTTGGCAAATGACCAATCCATAAGACTCAGGGCAGCGCCCGAATCCACATAGGCATCGACGGAAATGGATGACAGTGAACAAATCAGAGTTACAGACAAAATGAACTTAGACTGCAGAGTACTAATGGCAAAAGATTTATCAACCTTTTTTGTGTGTTTAGAGCATGCTGATATAACATGAGCTGAATCACCACAATAAAAACACAATCCATTTTTCCGCCTATAATTTTGCCGTTCACTTCTGGACTGAATTCTATCACATTGCATAGTCTCAGGTGCCTGTTCAGAAGACACCGCCAACTGGTGCACAGGTTTGCGCTCCCGTAAACGCCGATCAATCTGAATGGCCATAGTCATAGACTCATTCAGACCTGTAGGCGCAGGGAACCCCACCATAATATCCTTAATGGCCTCAGAAAGACCATCTCTGAAGTTTGCAGCCAGGGCGCACTCATTCCACTGAGTAAGCACCGACCATTTCCGAAATTTTTGACAATATACTTCCGCTTCATCTTGCCCCTGAGAGAGGGCTAATAAAGCCTTTTCAGCCTGAATCTCCAGATTAGGTTCCTCATAGAGCAATCCCAGTGCCAGAAAAAACGCATCCACACTGAGCAATGCAGGATCCCCTGGAGCCAATGCAAATGCCCAATTCTGAGGGTCGCCTCGCAGGAAAGATATTACAATCTTGACCTGCTGAGCAGGGTCTCCAGAGGAGCGAGATTTCAAAGAAAGAAACAATTTGCAATTGTTCCTGAAATTCAGGAAGGTAGATCTATCTCCAGAAAAAAACTCTGGGATAGGAATTCTAGGTTCAGACATAGGAGTGTGAACAACAAAATCCTGTATGTTTTGAACTTTTGCAGCAAGATTATTCAGGCTGGAAGCCAAACTCTGGACATCCATGTTAAACAGCTAAGGTCAGAGCCATTCAAGGGTTAAGAGGAGGTAAGAAGCAGCTAGACAGCAATTAAGGGCTAGGCAGCAAAACTCTGAGGGAAAAAAAAAAAAAATTTCCCTTCAACACTTCTTTTTCTCCTGCTTCAGCCCAAACAATTAACACTTTGTGGGCCGGCTATACTGTCATGATTCCCAATGGCAGGGAATTTAACACATAACACAGGAAAATACAGGACGAGCTCTAGGGTGATGGAACCTGAGCTGACCGCGATCCTGAACCTCAACACTCATCTAACAGTAGCCGGGGAACGTTCCTGGGGGGACTCTAGACGTCTCGCGCCAGCCGGAGATCTAGCTACCCCTATCAGAAGAATAATAGACCTATCTTGCCTCCAGAGAAATATTCCCACAGAAACAGCAGCCCCCCACATATAACGACGGTGAAATGAGAGGAAGGCACAAACGCAGCCATGAAAACAGATCCAGCAAAACGAGGCCCGCCTAAGCTAGACAGCAGAGGATACAAAAGGTGAACTGCGCGGCCAGCTAAAAACCCCTCAAAACACCATCCTGAAATTACTTGAACTCATGTGCCAACTCATGGTACATGAGTGGTAATTTCAGCCCACTAGAGCAACCAGCAACAGAGGATCACATATCTGCAAGCTGGACTAAAAGCATGAAAGCAAACATGAAACAGGGGAATCAGACTTAGCTTGTCCTGAAGGCTTTAGGAGCAGGTAGCAAAGGTAACAGAGACACACTGATACATTGATAGCCGGCAAGGGAATGACAGGAAAGCCAGGTTAAATAGGAAACACCCAGCCTCTGATGTACAGGTGGAAACCAGAGGCCGCAACCCACCAAAGTCACCCAGTACCAGTTGTAACCACCAGAGGGAGCCCAAAAACAGAATCCACAACAGAGGATCTTGCTCACCATAAGAGTTTACATTCTACAGGAGACAGAGAGAGGACTCCACTAACCATAATAGTTTATACTCTACGGGAGAGAGAGAGAACCCCACTACTTATAAAAGCTTATTCTCCACAGGAAAGAAAGGATACAGAAGAGAGAGAACCCTGCTGACCATAAGAGCGTACATCCTACAGGAGAAAGAGACAGCACCCCGCTGACCATAAGTGCTTATACTCTACAGGAGAGAAAGGATCCCACTGACTATAAGAGCCTAGACTCTACAGAAGAGAGAGAGAAGACCCTACTGACCATAAGAGCTTACACTCTACAGGAGAGAGAGGACCCTGCTGACCATAAGAGCTTACACTCTACAGGAGAGAGAGAGAACCCCACTGGCCATAAGAGCTTACACTCTACAGGAGAGAGAGAGAACCCCACTGACCATAAGAGCTTACACTCTACACAAGAGAGAGAGAAGACCTTGATGACCATAAGAGCTTACACTTTACAGAAGAGAGAGAAAGACTTACCGAGTGACTCTGGAGATCGAAAAAGATTCTGACATACAAACTGTGCTCCACTGGGAATCACTGATCTAGGATGGCCAATGTACTGACTAGCACTGTACAAGGTATGATAATTTGCTAGATGTCAGCTGCGGGGCATCTTAGGGGATCCTGTGTGGCCACATAAGAAGATATCAGCCTGTTCCCAGAAGTGTGTAACATGGTGTCAGTGAAAACTGTTTTTTGTGAATTACAAGTCGAAGCTTAAATTGTTCGAATTTGCATGAAACAATGAATTTTGGGGATATATGACTCAAACTAGATCCTACTAATAACTGGTAGCTGCAACTATCTTTAAAGGAAATTTTTTTAGACAATGCATACAGCGTTAGTACTAAAACTTTACAAAGTACAATCTACATGTAAACAACAGAGTAACAAATATTGTAAAAAGAAGGGTGTTGCCGGCACTTACTTCTGTGGTTATTTCAGCTGAGATTGAAATCTACCAGGGTGTAAGCTGGACAGCAGACAACTGAGGGAATAGGGGTGCATATCAAAAAATTAATCAAATATTGTCCAAAAACAGAAAAAAGGTGGCACTCACCATCCGGCCGTCGTCCATGGAAGGTATCCGCTCCTCTCCCGCTGTACCTGTGTCATGGACTAAATAAAGGAATGTTTTACCGGATGGTGAGGCCACCTTTTTTCTTTATTTTTGGACTTGAGTGACAAATATATTGCACAAGATTTCAGGTGCTGGGCTTATGTACATATCTTCAGTAGAAGCTTTTTCTTCAATCCCAGTGAGTCTAGTTAAAATCAGATACGTGTTTAATCCAATTATCACATGAAACAGAATAGATTATCAGCCTTTTTTTCAGGAAATAACATTAAGTTGCTCATTAACACTTTCAGCATATTGCAGTCCATGACTATGATCTAAACTATATTATGAAACACATTGTAATAGAAAGCTGATAGTATTGCAAAGTCATACAACCATATACTTTATTGTTGTTACACCGATATCTGTTCCTTACTCATCAACTTTTAACCCCTTCAAGACTTGCCATTTTCAGTTTTTGCGTTCTCGTTTTTCGCTCCCCTCCTTCCAGCAGCCATAACTTTTTTATTTTTACGTCAATATGGCCATGTAGGGCTTGTTTTTTGCGGAACAAGTTGCACTTTTGAACGACATCATTGGTTTTAGCATGTGGTATACTAGAAAATGGGAAAAAAATTCCAAGTGCGGTGAAATTGCAAAAAAGTGCAATCCCACACTTGGTTTTTGTTTGTTTTTTGTTAGGTTCACTGAATGCTAAAACTGACCTGCCATTTTGATTCTCCAGGTCATTACGAGCTCATTTGTCAAAATAAAGTCTAGCACTCAACTTAAGTATCCAATGGTGCATTTATTTGTAGCACTCGAAATGTTTCAGTCCTTGTGGACTTTCATCAGTCACGTGCTAATCCTAGCGAATGTAGTGGAGTTCAATATCAGCTATTATATACGAATAGTGCAGAGAGGGAATAGGGAGAGGGGAAGCCCTCATAGACACCAAACATGTCTAGGTTACGTTTTATCCAGGTGGTAAAAAACAATTCCAAACTTTGCTAAAAAAAAATTGCGCAATTTTCCAAAACCCGTAGAGTCTCCATTATAGCTATTATACCAGGGTTTCTCTTTGGTTTTCATTTGGGTTTTATGCTGCTATCTTTGGATTTTCTCGTGTACCTGACTCTACAGATGCCAGCTATCCTGCAACAGCAGTCTGGGAAGGACTCTGTAAAGCCCCGCTCTGTTTTGGGAGTGGGTGAAGAATATCCCAGCCCTTAGAGACTTGCCTAGCAATGATGGCTTGTGCAAAGTGCATAACAGGTGGTATGTAAAAGACATTGAATGAGTTTTCCAGAACAATTGATGACACATCCCCACGCTCGATTATATACATGAGATAAGTCAGGGTCCATCATCCAACAGCCCAATTGATGAGCTGAAACCTACTCTGCCAGCAGCTAGTTATAATAGACATAGCAGCCCACTATATTGCTTAGTGGTCACTACCAAGTTTTGCTAAATTCACTTGAATAAGAGATAAACTGCAGTCCTTGGCAGCAGCCACTAAACACTGTCCGGGGCTGTTGTGTTTCACCTCATGTCATGCTACATCCGATCAAAGTTTTTATGGAAACTTGTTTGTTGACATCATGGTAGGCAATGCAAACTTTAAAATGATGAAGATTTCAGGGTTGTTGCCCTTATTTTCTGCCATGTAAAGATATTTGGATCTTTACAAATTTGCTAACAATTAATTATTGTGCCTTATATATGCCTTATATGAGGACTAAACTTCTAGATGTGTCCCAGAGATGACTTACCTTGTATGAGCTGTCAACTGCTGAAGAGACTGTCCTGAATATACAGAAAATAATACAAACCTGCCTGATTTTAAGCCACCAAAATGGACAAACAAAAATGAAATGTAGGTTATGTTCACACAGAGCTTTGTATGTGGATTTTAGAGCTGTTCTGCTTCAAAATCCACATCAAAGAGTATCCAAAGAGAATCTGAAGCAGATTTTGATTTTGATTTTGATGTTAATCTCAAACCAGATGTGCTTTAAAATCATAAAAACTCAGTGTGGATATATCTTAAGGTCACGGTCACACGGTCAGTATTTGGTCAGTGTTTTTCATCAGTATTTGTAAGCCAAAATCAGGAGTGGAACAATCAGAGGAAAAGTATAATAGAAACATATGCACCACTTCTGTATTTATCACCTACTCCTGATTTTGGCTTACAAATACTGAAATAACATACTGACCAAATACTGCTAGTGGCCTAAGGGCGCTTCTATCAATCATCATTTTGATTAGGTTTTCTGATGAAGTTTTTGAAGCTAAAACATTGGGCACAAAATCTGCATTAATAAAATGCACTGAGGTTGTACATTTGAAAGACCTCCTAGATCATTTTTATTCTTCTTTTATTAATTACTCTATTTAACACATTCAACTCAGTTTCTGATAAATTATGGGCTCTTGGACATAGTATGCCGCCATTAGATATGGAAGGAAGTTATCATTAGGAGCTTTATATAACGAGACAGGACTGGGTTACAATCCCGCTCTAGAGTGTGATTGTGTTGATATCTGTAAG
This sequence comes from Ranitomeya variabilis, assembly GCF_051348905.1. Classification (NCBI taxonomy): domain Eukaryota; kingdom Metazoa; phylum Chordata; class Amphibia; order Anura; family Dendrobatidae; genus Ranitomeya; species Ranitomeya variabilis. The sequence goes on along the minus strand of NC_135239.1, from coordinate 62,651,786 downwards.
TGTTGCAGGACGTTTCGCAGCTTGTGCAGGTGTGTCCCACATTTTGCAATTAAGTGAAAGTTTAATAGTTTCGGTGACTCTGCTTTCCCATAATCCATATTATATCTGGAATATGTTACCAAACATTGTGTTCTCCTGCAAACAGAAAAATACTAGAAGTGGAACTGTGTTTTTAGCACTTTGGACTTGAACACTTAGTGCTCCTCATACTCGGTGTCAAGTTCTGCTAGTTCATCCAAACAAACACATTTTAGATACAAGGCTTTGGTTTCCATTACAGGCCTCAATTTAAATTACCATCTGGTGTTAAGATTAACATTATGACTTTCACACTGGTAAAAGCAAGCTCTGTTATCTTGTAATAGCCTCTTACATTTTCATATGTTTTTACTAAAGATGATTAATATGGACATGGATAAAAACAGGATTTTTGTTTTCACAGCCTTATGAAAATACTTTTTCTTCCTTACTTTGAGCTAAGGCTGTGGTTATTTCCTTTTTTACCCCACTATCGTCTAAGGTTTAAATTGAAATCAAATTTGCTACTGCTCTTAGACAGCGCTGGGGTTTTACTCTGTGGGGAAATAAATATTCTTGAGTGAATTTTTGGCTTAGGGATTTCTTTTAAAATGAAATTTGGAAGCCAAAACATATTTATTTGAGGTCCAAAGACTCTTAATGTTAAATCGGGGGTTTGCAATATGCAGCTGTCCAGCTGTTATCAAAAATGGTTTTTACTCATTTTTCTTTTTAATATTCTTATTGCCAGATGATTTCTCTCTGCCGTCTGTTCCTCGAGTCACATTGATAATTGGGAACATAGTGACCCTGACATGTCTGACTATATAGATTTAACCCCAAAAGGAAAGAGCAAGCAACTTATTCAAGTGATATTATTTAATTTTCACCCTGAACACCTTTCATTTTCCTTAGCTTAAGATAGCAAAGCATATCATGAAATTAACCTATAAAGACTGTGTCTAAAAGTGCAAACAATTTGACAAAATTTTGAAAACTTCATAAGCATTCATACGAGTTTGCTAGTGTTTTTGCATTAAATTCTTAGAAATATATCTATGGGAGCTGTACTTTTTGCCTTACAAATACTGAGATAAAAAAATTCACCAAATACTCAACGTGTGCACGTGCTGTCATGAGGATACCTAGACAGAAAGGGTCCAGAAGAATGTAGCGTCTGGTTACACAAACTCCTGCATTTATTAGAATTGTTTCAACATCCTATTAAACAGTACAGTTTTCCTTTCGCTGTCATGGCAAGGGTTAATCAGTTCATTTGATCTCCTATAGTTCTCCATCCAGAATGGTCTCAGCTGTTCTGTATTGGCCTTTCCCATCTGGTATTTATGCTTGCCACTGGAACTTTGGATGTGCCATTGATAGTTCTACTTCCTGGTTTGGTGCTGAAGGAGAAAGTTCAGTGTTTGGAGTTGGCTGGAGTTAGCTACATGGACTTGGTTTGCATATTTATCCTTATCTTAGATCCAAAGGGTAATGTTGCTCCTTGCGGAGAGTGGCATATCAAGCCTGACATGCCAAGGTGAGGAGACTTTTAAGCCTTCTAATGCTTCTCTGGGAAATAAGCAAATTGTCTCTTCAGAGAGGAAGATGACTAGATCTCTTGTGCCACCTATTGGAAGCAGCATTCCTAAACGCCAATATCAACCTTCTAAAGAGCCTTGCCACTTGACTTAGGATAAAAGTCAAAACCAAAATCTCAATTTACATACACTGTGTTTTGGGGTATTACCCCTAAAGCAAAACCAGAAAACCAGATCTCTCACTTTGTCCTGATGAGGGGCAGTAACCCAAAGCACAGTGTCTGGAAATTGAAGTTTTAGTTTTGGCTTAGATCTTGGTCATGTAGCATGGCTCATTAGAGGGTCGATAGGGTCGATATTGACTGTTAGGATTTCTACTTCCAGTTGGTGGCACCAGAGTTCTAGTTTCTTTTCTCTCTGAAGATACAATTTTCATATCCTTATCCTCTCACATTTGGTTTCCCCTTCGTATAACTACCCTGGTGCCCACTCTGTTGTTTGTGAGTGTATTTGTACGATTACAGTTTTTTTTATCCCTGTTTGTTTAGCCATGTACATCTGGTTAGTGCTATCCTGTACACTTTGGCCTTTCACCTGATTGGGTGCGGGAGGCTTCACATAAGAGTTAAATTAGCAGCACAGCTAGGTACGAAACCCTGGCGTCTCCACCATCTGGGGGACAGGTATAGACTAGTGTGCCCCTTCTTTGAGGGATTGGGTTGGTGCCCACAGTCTCTTAACACTATGTGACACGTGGCCTAACTCACCACAAAGCTGGATTCACATCTACACTGTTCAGTGGTGCTGTATAATTTCCTCCATGCTGCAGTGTTTAATAAACATAACAAACAGCAGGAATCTATCTCAGTGCACAGAAAAGTCATACGATCTGACATTATTCCTCATGAGCACACACAGGATAAGTAATTCTGAAAGTTACTCAAAGGTATTCATTAAGGTGTTTATACCTAGATGTATATCCTTTACATTACAATGACTTGTATCTAAAAGTTCAAATGACTACAATGAGCTAAAAATGTAGGTGTGGAATGATATTTATCCTTTGATGTATAAAACGTAAAGCTAGACATAAATACCAGATTGCTGGTGGGTGACAGCTATATCTCCTGACAGTCTGATACACTTGCACTCTCTGTTCTGCCAAGCAAGCATGTGATCTGCAATCTGTTGAATAAAAGTATTGGCTATTGAACTTTAACATGCCCGATGCTGGGAGACCCCATACACATGAAGTAATCTGAAGGTTCAGCCACTAAAGGCTTTGCTATCTTAAAGGGACATTCTCAAGTTTTTGATTTGCTTTACTTAGCATCAAAATAAACAAGTTTGCAACTGACTTGCAATTTATATTATCTGCTGTCAATCTTATGCAATAAAAGCTTTCATGTTTCATAGTGTACAGCTGGTTTCAATGGAGCTAGGCCACAAGTGCCGGCCCAGACCCAGGCCAAGAGTGTGCAGTAGCTACATTTCAGGAGGGGTTAACTCTAAAAACTCCAACTACCTTTCTCCAGCCCATTGATTTCTATACAAAAGTTATCTGATTATCTAGCTCTCACTTTCTGACACGCTGTTATAAATCTTGCAAATTCATGAGAACCCTCTATTGGGCTGCTTTTAGAGCAAGTGTCCTAATCACTGCTCTCAGCGTCCAGAGCCATCAACCAGGAAGTAAGGAAACTGCCGACTTGTGAGTTGTTCAAGAGGCAACTTGAGAATACCCCTTTCAAGTATACAGCTCTGGCGAAAATTAAGAGACCACCACATCAAAACCCTGTCATGGGCAGCCCAATCTCCAGACCTGAACCTGATTGAAAACCTCTGAAATGTAATCAAGAGGATGATGGATAGTCACAAGCCATCAAGCATAGAAGAACTGCTTACATTTTTGCGCCAGAAGCTGTGTGAAAGACACCAAGACGCATGAAAGCTGTGATTAAAAATCATGGTTATTCCACAAAATATTGATTTCTGATCTCTTCCTGAGTTAAAACATTAGTATTGTTGTTTCTAAGTGATTATGAACTTGTGTTCTTTGCATTATTTGAGATCTGAAAGCACAGTTTTTTTTTTAATTTTGACTATTTTTCTTTGTCAGAAAAAATACAAAATGTATTGCTTGGAAATTCGAAGACATGTTGTCAGAAGTTTCTACAATAAAAGAACAATTTACGTTTTACTCAAAATTATACCCATAAAGAGAAAAATCAGACAAACTGAACATTTTGCAGTGGTCTCTTAATTTTTGCCATGGCGGTATAGTATTTTCAAGCATAGTAGTGGACAACTCTTTAACAGTTATTTATGCTAGATAACCAATTCAAGCTATTTTCCACTTTTGCTCGAAAGTGCACCCAACAAGAAGCTGATCAGAAAGTATCCCACTGCTGAAACCCCTATTAATCAGCTGTAGCTTGTGGGTGAGGCTGAAAAGCAATTATTAGTCCATTCTCAGACAGCGCCACCGCAGAAACTAGGCAGTACACAGTTCTCATTGACATGAATGATCAGTCTCTGTCTCTGTAGTATATGGATTTGCCTAGTCCTTCAGAGTAAGAGATACTTCTGAAATGCGTCAGATGTTTAATGACCTATGTTCAGTGGTTTTAGCATGTATGGAAAAAAGTTACAATGCACACAGACTTTTCTCAAGAAGGATGGAATGCTGACCTTTCTCTTACTGGAATAAAACATACTAAAGTTTTGAATATTTTTTATATGTTGTAAAAACTTTAATTCTGTACAGACCGGTGGGGACCCAGGTCCAGAGACTCCGACCGATCACACAAACAGCTTATTAGAATTTCGCAGCTGAAGAGGCAAGAATGCTAACTTCTGTCTAGGCACTTGTACACAGCAGTGTACAGATTCAATTGAAAGATATAGGGGCCGATTCATTAAGACTGGTGTAGCACACGCTTGCATTACATCATTCTTGCTGAAGTATAAGGCGCCAAATTCATTAAAACACACACGCTACTAAATTAATTTGGGGCACTTACTAAATGACGTGTGCCTCAGTGTATCGCATCAGAAATGCTAGTCTATTCAGGGACTGGAATAGCATTTCTGGTAGAAAATGGTAGCACTTTTAATGAACTGGGTGGTCGGGGGTGATCATGCCCCATCCCACCCTGGCTCTGTCCATTTTGGTGAAGCTCAAACTGGCGTGAAATCACCAAAAGTCGTAAAGTTTTGCATGTTACGCAAACATTTTACAACTTTTCAAAGCTGTTGTGACAGTTTTCTGGCATAAAAACTTTGACATATTGGCTTACTGAAACTGTACTCCACTTTGTGCACGTGGTAGGGCTGTGCTCTTCTGCCTCCTGAGCTGACCAATGCTAAGAGATCATTGAGGGTCAGAGGACGAGGAATCCCACCAAACTACAAAGAATTAAAAGGCCTACAGCAAAAAAAAAATATCCAAAAGTTTATTATTTTTTGTATTACTTTGGGTATTTGAAAATGGGTTTTATAAACCAGGCAACTCTTTTAAACTTAAAAAGTATTTATTCCCATCTGCCAACAATATGCTTTGAACTTTAGGATAAAAAATTGTAAGTATGGAGAGTATGCACAATTTCCACATTGTTAAAACTTCATTTACAATTTGTGTAATTTGAGTTTTTACTTGTCAATATGGGATCTGTATGAATCTGTGTGTAGTTTCCCCCATAGATAAGAGCAATAAACATGTCATGAAGACTGCAAAACCATCGTAACTAAAGACGTGTATATCTACCGGTCTACTAACATCGCAACACATGTAAACATGAGCGTTACACACTCAATAACTTAATCTAGGCATGAAATAATAATCTAAACAGACAATACTATTAGATTGCCTCTGCTGAAAAAAAAACAAAACGTTGAATACTTGCGGTATGATGCAATTGCATGTTACTTGGAAACACGGTAAATTGTAGACTGTGATTATATCAACAGATAGTAGTGTGAACTGTGTATAAATAAATGCTCAGCACCAATCCCGCTGATTGGATTAGCTATATAATCATGTCTCAGGTAGTAAGCCTGTGCTGACAAATGAACACTTTTCATTTGGCTCAAGGTCCTCATCAGCTCGGAAGCCAATCTCACATTCTCAACCATTAAGTGAATAAGATGTGGAGAATGCTGCTTGCTTTTTGAAGTGTAAATTTTGATGCCGAGAGAAGAGCCAAGTATAGCTATTTGGAAACAAGCAAATGAAATCATCTAGGACGGTCGATGCAATACATACACTGAGCCCAAAATGAACTCTTTTATATGGGATTTCTGGAGGCTGTTAAAGGGCCTTTAGGATGATTACACCTGCCTATTAATGTGTACCAGACAGAATTTCATTTCATCAAGTTAATTCATTCCTCCTTCTATTCGATGATTTCCGCTGTTTACCATTGTATCGCTAGCAAAAGTAGAAACAAATGTGCTATCCTTTAATTTCATTTATCCCCAAAATCAGAAATCTTAGGAGAAATATGATAAGTAGTTAATTGGTTTTCTCTATCTTTTTTACGTTATGAAAATGTGTGAAGTTCAGAAAAATCACTTTAGGCAGGAACTGTTAGAAAATCTTAAAAATTCCTGAGAAAATTGTTTTTGTTAAAAAAAAAATATATATATATATATATTATTTAAAAACTTAACATCTTCAAACCTGTTTTCACCTTCAAGACCAGGCCAAATTTTACAATTTTGACCAGTGTCATTTTATGTCGTACTCGTAATAACTCTGGAACTCTTCAACGGATTCCGCTGTTTCTCAGATTCACATATTGTTCTTCATGATAGTGGTAAAATTTGTTTGATATGACTTTTTATTTATTTGTGAAAATTGCAATTTTAAAACTTTAAATTTTTATGCTCTTATACTTGAGAGTTATGTGACACAAAATAGTTCATAAATAACATTTACCACATGTCTACTTTATATCAGCACAATTTTTGAAACACAATTTTTTTTTGTTAGGAAGTTAGAAAGGTTAAAAGTTTATAAGCAATTTCTAATATTTCCAACAAAATTTACAAAACCATATTTTTAAGGACCACATAACATTCGGTGTGACTTTGAAGGGCCTATATGACAGAAAATACCCGAAATGGACAACATTCTAAAAATGTGCTCCAAACCACATTCAAGAAGCTTATTAACCCCTTTTAGTGCTTCACAGAAACTGAAGCAATGTGGAAGGAAAAAATTAACATTTACATTTTTTTCACAAAAATTTTACTTTAGACTCAATTTTTTTTATTTTCACAAGGGTAACAGGAGAAAATGGACCCCAAAATTTGTTGTGCAATTTCTCCTGAGCACACCGATACCCCTTATGTGGGGGGAAACTACTGTTTGGGTGCACAGCAGGGCTCAGAAGTGAAGGAGCACCATTTAACTTTTTGAAAACAAAATTGGCTAGAATCGGGAGCAGACGCCATGTCGCGTTTGGTAAGCCCCTGATGTACCTAAACAGTGGAAACCCCACAAGTGACCCCATTTTGGAAATCCCTCAAGCAACTTATCTAGATGTGTGGTGAGCACCTTGAACCCCAAGGTGCTTCAACGAAATTTATAACGTAGAGCAGTAAAAACAAAAAAATCACTTTTCCACAAAAATGTTCTTTTAGTCACAAATTTAGCATTTTCACAAGGACAACAGGGGAAAATGCAGTATTACATTTTTTGTGCAATTTTTCCTGAATACGCCGATACCCAATATGTAGAGGAAAACTACTGTTTTCTTGCACGGCAGAGCTTGGAAGGGAAGGAGTGCCATTTGACTTTTTGAATGCAAAATTTGATTGAATCATTTGTGGATGCCATGTCACGTATGGAGAGGCCCTGATATGCCTAAAAGTAGAAGCCCCCACAAGTGACCCAATTTTGGAAACTAGACCCCCCAAGGAATGTATATAGATGTGTGGTGAGCACTTTGAAAATCAAATTTTTGCCACAAAAATGTTCTTTTACCCTCACTTCTTTCACAAGCGTAACAGGAAAAATTGCACCACAGAATTTGTTGTGCAATTTCTCCTGAGTACACCGTTACCTCATATGTGGTCAAAAACTACTTTTGAGGCACAGTGCAAAGCTCAGAAGGGAAGAAGTGCCATATTGGAGTTCAAAATTTGTTGAATTGATTTGAGGGTGCCTGTTATGATCCTTAGTGGTTGAGGATCACAAATACTCCAGCTAAGTAACATACATAGGACAAGCTCTAGGGAGGTGGCAAACTGGACTGACCGCAAATCTGAACCTATCCAAACACACTAGAAGGAGCCGGTGAACGTGTCTAAAAATCCTAGACGTCTCGAGCCAGCCTGAGGAACTAACTAGCCCTAGAGAGAAAGAAAGACCTCTCTTGCCTCCAGAGAAATAATCCCCAACGATATAGAAGCCCCCAACATATAATAACGGTGAGGTAAGAGGAAGGCACATACACAGGGGTGAAAACAGATTTAGCAAATGAGGCCCACTAATACTAGACAGCAGAAAATAGAAAAGGGGTCTGTGCGGTCAGTAAAAAACCCTTACAAAATATCCACACTGAGATTTCAAGAACCCCGCACCAACTAACGGTGTGGGGGGAGAAACTCAGTCCCCTAGAGCAACCAGCAAGCGAGGAAATCACATTTTAGCGAGCTGGACTAAAAACATAATAAATGCTGATAATCAAAAAATGATCAAACAAAAACTTAGCTTGTCTTGGAGAGACTGGGAGCAAGGTAGTCACAAGGAATCTGAAGAGCACTGAATACATTGAGAGCAGGAAAGGAACTGAGTATCCAGGTGAGCTAAATAAGAAACCAACCAAGGATAACGAACCAGCAGATGCTGCCAACCTGCAGAAAGACAACACTACACAGTATCGCTTGTGACCACTAGAGGGAGCCCAAAAACAGAGTTCACAACAGGTGCCATGTCACATTGGTAGAGCCCCTGAGGTGCAGAATAGCAGAAACCCTCCATAATTGATATCATTTTACAGACTACACCTCTCAGTGAATTCATCTAGGGTTACAGTGAGCATGTTAACATCACATGTGCTTTACAGAAATTTATACCATTGGGAGGTAAAGAAATAATAGTTACTTTTTTTTCTGCTAAAATTATGTTTTAGCCACAAATTTTTTACTTTTATAAGGGCTAAAATGGAAAAATGGGCCTCTCAGTTCATTATGCAATTTCTCCTGAGTAATACTTACATGTAATCGTGAAATATTTTTGAGGCACAGTGCAAAACTCAGAAGGGAAGGAGTGCCACAATTTAGCGCAGATTTTGCTGTTATGGTTAGCAGGTGCCATGACCCACTAGGAGAGCCCCAGAATGCCAGAACAGCAGAACTCCCTTGTGGAGACATGGGAGGTTGGTGGGTGCTCTAGTCAGCTAGCTGAAACTGCATGGACGAGGGCTCATCCCACCAAACATCCACTCTCTTTTTACCGTGGGTGCAATACTACTCAGACAACATATGGTGAGGGTAAAACAGTGTGGAAATACTTTCTTGAATCACAAAACCACAAAACAGGTAAAGAAAACATAGAACAATGACAGTAAAATACCCAAGATGGTGCAAAATTACAGAGTCTCACCCTTCCACTGACTCGCTGGGATTAGAGCAGCTGTGACTTCAGAGTTTCCAGGGCTGACAAATCCTGCCTGTGGCACGCACAGAGAGGAAGTAGCAACAAGCATAAGAAGCTGACATTCCATTGAGGTACAAGGCCAGGTGACCAGAGGGTCACAACCTGGCTTCTCTAAACATCTCCATGGAGTCAGGTGAGTCGGTGGGTCCCAATCCTGACACACCCAAACATATCCATGTGTTCAGTGATGATCAATGGAGCAAATCTATATTCTTTGTGGTAAGTCGACTCACTCGACTTCTTAAAGAGGTAGACACAGGAACCATTTCTATTTAAAGTCTGCCTGGCTTATTGTAATCCTCATAGACCACGTCACCAGAAAACGTTAATAGAGCATTTAAGATGTCAAACTCCAGTGACCACTCCTGGCAGTGAGTGTCAGTTGTCAGCTGTCATGTCATCATCATCATGACTTATCCATAGGTCTAATTTAAGGTCAGGAAGTACTTCCCAAACTGGACATATGGATATGCTTAAGGTCATGAAAGGGTAAATCAAATGATAAAGTCTGAAAAGGAGTAAAATAAATATCACTATCCTTTACAAATCCATGCTAGGCCATGCAATGCAATCTGAGAAAAGAGATATGCAAATTGTCTCTCCTCTAGAGGGAAGAAAGCTGCCCTTCTAGTGCTTCCAAATGCAGATCGCTACAGTATAAACCAATGTCCAACACTTTAAGAAGCCTTGCAAAATGACATAGGTTTTCTGTTAAACCAGTCTCCGCCCAAAACATGACACCCATCTTTATATAATCGTTTTTAGCAAGGCTGTAAGGGTTGTTAGGGGACCTGTCAGGTCCCCCATGCCCTTCAACCCAGCAACATTTACTTATTTATGAGTAAATTCTCTGCCTAACCTGCCCTGTATAATATTTTTCTGTACAAATGAGGTGTAAAAAAAGCATTTATTTTGTCCCTGTTTGCTATACTAATGAGAACTTTGACTAGTCGATGGGGTGTTAGTTGCCCCTGATTAGTCAGCCCTCTTTCCATGTTATCATGTTCCTGTGGGCATGATAACATAATTTTCAGGCGCTGTCGTCATCTCCAGACCCAGCAAATCTCGCGCATGTGCGCCGCTCATTCTGGCTGCATCACTGTGTCTCTGAAGTCAAGTGTATGCTTCTTGGCTTCAGAAGTGCGCACAGTGCATGACCAGAAGCTATCTCCTAAACTTCCGGACATGCACATGGCTTGCATCTAAAGCTGAGACGTGTACACCCAGCTTCGACTGCATACTGAGCATGTCCGGAAATTCAGAGGATGGCTTACGGGCATGTGCAGTGTTCGCCTCTGAAGCCGTGAAGCGTACGCCCGGCTGCAGAGGTGCAGTGACGCTGCCGAATGTGCGGCATGCGTGCACAAAATTTGCAAGGGTTTTAAATGACGACAGTTTCTTCAAATTATGTTATCACGCCCACTTGATAGCATGGAAAGATGGCTGACTAATCAGGGGCAACTAATGCCCTATTGACTAGTCAAAGCCCTCATTAGCATAGCAAACGGGGACATTCTAAATGCTTTTTTTAATGTCATTTGTATAGAAAAACATTATACAGAGCTGGTTAGGCAGGGAATTTTCTCATAAATAAGTGAATGCTTCTGTGTTGGAGGGCATGGGGGAACTGACAGGTTCTATTTAAAGGGTCACGTTGACTTAAAACTACTTACTGCTTTTTTCCTTTTGGAGAAAAGTTAATTTGCATATTTCCTAGGGAGCTCTGCCTGCCTTTAAAGGTCCCCTACGCCATCTGGTGGTCTCCAGAAACTACTTGTAGAAACAGAAGCTAAACCAAGGACCGCCCACCCAGGAAACCAGCAACCTCTTGCCTAAACATGGATCCAATTAAAAAGTTTTATTGTAATTTTGTTTAGCAAGTATATTATAGAACCTAAAATTATGTTACAAATGGTTTTAACTTATTGCGCTAGACAACACATATACGTATTACATCAGTAATAGCAATATAAGTTGCTAGAGGGACCCCAAGGTAAGTGAGCTATCAATCAAATTAAAGATACTCGTGCTGGGAAGGGAAACAACCTTAGGAAGCAGTGGCTTCTTAAGTGCTATGTTGTAACAAGGGCACTTACACACGTGATCTAAATTGTTGGTACCCCTCGTTTAATGACATAAAAACCCACAATGGTCGCAGAAATAACTTGAATCTGACAAAGTAATAATAAATAAAAGATCTATGAAAATGAACAATTGAAAGTCAGACATTGCTTTTCATCCATGCTTCCACAGAATTAAAAAAAATAAAACTCATGAAATCGGCCTGGACAGAAATGATGGTACCCTTGAAAATAATGTGACAAAAGGGACATGTTAAATCAAGCTGTGTCCACTAACTAGCATCACAGGTATCTACAATCTTGAAATAAGTGCATGGGCCTGTACATAGGGCTACAGATACTCAGTGTGCTGTTTGGTGACATGGTGTGTATCACACTCAACATTGACCAGAGGAAGCAAAGAAAAGAGTTGTCTCAGGAGAGTAGAAAGTAAATTATAGACAAACATGTTAAAGGTAAAAGTTATAAAACCATCTTCAAGCAGCTTGATGTTCCTGTGACTCCAGATGCACATATTATGCAGAAATTTACAATCCATGGGACTGTAGCCAACCTCCCTGGACGTGGCCGCAGGAGGAAAATTGATGATAAATCAAAGAGACGGATAATACGAATGGTAACAAAAGAGCCCAGAAAAACTTCTAAACAGATTAAAGGTGAACTTCAAGCTCAAGGAACATCAGTGTCAGACTGCACCATCCGTCGTTGTATGAGCCAAAGTGGACTTCATGGGAGATGACAAAGGAGGACACCATTGTTGGAAAAGTCATAAAAAAGCCAGAATGGAATTTGCCAAACTACATGCTCACAAGCCACAAAGCTTCTGGGAGAATGTCCTATGGACAGATGAGACAAAAATGGAACTTTTTGGCATGCCACATCAGCTCTATGTTCACAGAGAGAAAAATAAAGCATATCAAGAAAAGAGCACGGTCCCTACTGTGAAACATGAAGGAGGCTCTGTTATGTTCTGGGGCTGCTTTGCTGCATCTGGCACAGGGTGTCTAGAATCTCTGCAGGGTACAATTAAATCTCAAGACTATCAAGGGATTCTAGAGAGAAATGTGCTGCCCAGTGTCAGAAAGCTTGGTCTCAGTCGCAGGTCATGGGTCTTGCAACAAGATAATGACCCAAAACACACAGCTAAAAACATCCAAGAATGGCTAAGAGGAAAACATTGGACTATTATGAAGTGGCTTTCTATGAGCCCTGACCTAAATCCTATTGAGTATTTTTGGTAAGAGCTGAAACATGTCGTCTGGAAAAGGCAACCTTCAAACACGAGACAACTAGAGCAGTTTGCTCTTGAGATCTTGAGAAGTGGGCCAAAATACCTGTCAAGAGGTGCAGAAGTCTCATAGACAGTTACAGGAATCGTTTGACTGCAGTAATTGTCTCAAAAGGTTGTGCAACAAAATATTAAGTTAATGGTACCATAATTTCTGTCCAGGCCTATTTCATGAGTTTTATTTTTTTAAAAATTCTGTGGAAGCATGATTGAAAAGCAATGTCTGTCTTTCATTTGCTCATTTTCATAGATTTTTTTAAATTTATTATTACTTTTGTCAGATTCATGCTATTTCTGTGACTATTGTGGGTTTTTGTTGTGCTTGTGCCCTGACTGGATGGCATGAGTGTGGGGGTGTGGCCCCACTGTGCCACAAACCAGACTACCATGGAAGGGGCGTGACTAAGCAGCTACCTTGGTGTTACCTTGAGCCTCTGATGGTGAGGTCAGGATTGTGTGGCAGGTAGCTGCCAGGTACCACTCCAGGGTGGTGTCTGGCTGTGGGTGCTGATCCCACTGGGGGACAGACGGGCATGGCTGAGACACTGGCAGGCAGGCAGGCATGGCTGAGACACTGGCAGGCAGGCGGGCACGGCTAAGACACTGGCAGGCAGGCGGGCATGGCTGAGACACTGGCAGGCAGGCGGGCATGGCTGAGACACTGGCAGGCGTGCACGGCTGAGACTGGCAGGCAGGCGGGCACGGCTGAGACACTGGCAGACAGGCGGGCACGACTGAGACACTGGCAGGCAGGCGGGCATGGCTGAGGCACTGGCAGGCAGCTACAGCTGGGACAGAAGGGACAGGAACTGACTCAGTAGACACAGGAACACAGGCAGGTGTGAGTGGTATCTGAGAACAGGTAGAGACCAAAAAACACTAGAGGAGCAGGGACTGATTCGGGAAGGAAAGGAACATGGACAGGTGTGAGTGATATATGGGAACAGGTGGGGACCTGTTCAGACTGTGGGAGCAGGGACTGATTCAGGGAGGACAGGGAGACAGAGAGGTATGAGTGGTATATGGGAACAAGTAAGAACCTGTTCAGACTGGAAGAACAAAGACCCGCGAGGTGCAGAACGAGAGCGGTGCAGAACCAAAAGGTGCAAAGCAGGGCAGAACCGCATGGAGCGGAGCAGGGCAGGACCGCAAAGCGGGAGCAGAGCGCGACCACAGAGCGAGAGCAGAGTAGAGCCGCACGGTGTGTAGCAAAGAGCTGAGCAGAGCTGCAGGGTGAAGAGCAAAGAGCTGATCAGAGCCGCAGGGTGCGGAGCACAGAGCTGAGCAGAGCCGCAGGGAGCAGAGCAAAGCAGAGCAGAGCCGCAGGAGGTGGAGCTAATAGCTGAGCCGCAGGAGGCAGACCCGAGAGCAGAACAAAGCCACAGAGTGCGGAGCAGATCAGATCCACAGGGAGTGGAGCAAAGAGCAGAGCCGCAGGGTGTGGAGCACAGAGCAGAGCAAGTTCACAGAGTGCGGAGCTGAGAGCAGAGCAAAGCCGCAGAGTGCGGAGCAAAAAGCAGAGCCACTGGGAGCGGAGCAAAAGGAAACACACAGAGAGATAGGGAAGGCTACAGATTGGGATACAAATGGAAAAGTATAGGACTTAGCTCAGACAAGGACAGGTGTCATGAATCCCAATGGCTAGGGATAGCACAGGACAAGCAAAGTACAAATAAATTACGGACGAGCTCTAGGGTGATGGAACCTGGGCTGACCGCTGCCCTACGCCTGACAAACGCAACTAGAGATAGCCAGGGAGCGTGCCTACGTTGGTTCTAGACGCCACGCACCAGCCTAAGAGCTAACTAGCACTGCAGAGAAAATAAAGACCTCACTTGCCTCCAGAGGAATGAACCCCAAAAGATATAGTTGCCCCCCACATGTATTGACGGTGAAATGAGAGGAAGGCACACACATAGAGATGATATATATAGCTTTAGCAAATTGAGGCCCGCTGTAAACTAGAAAGCAGAACGATACAAAAGGGGACTGAGCGGTCAGCAAAAAACCCTAATCAAAAAAACCATCCTGAGATTACAAGAACCCATGTGCCAACTCATGGCACATGGGGAGAACCTCAGTCCACTAGAGCTACCAGCTAGCATAGAGACATAATAAGCAAGCTGGACAAAAAAACCAAACAACTGAAAATCAGCACTTAGCTTATCCTGAAAGATCTGGGAGCAGGTAGGCAGGAACCAAACAGAGCACATCTGAATACATTGATAGCCGGCAAGGGAATGACAGAAAGGCCAGGTAAAATAGGAAACACCCAGCCTCTGATGGACAGGTGGAAACCAAAGGCCGCAACCCACCAAAGTCACCCAGTACCAGCAGTAACCACCAGAGGGAGCCCACAAACAGAATCCACAACAGTACCCCCCCTTGAGGAGGGGTCACCGAACCCTCACGAGAACCCCCAGGGCGATCAGGGTGAGCTCTATGGAAGGCGCGGACCAAATCAGTCGCATGAACATCGGAGGCGACCACCCAGGAATTATCCTCCTGACCATAACCCTTCCACTTAACCAAATACTGGAGTTTGCGTCTGGAAACACGAGAATCCAAGATCTTCTCAACAACATACTCCAATTCTCTCTCCACCAGCACCGGAGCAGGAGGCTCAACCGAAGGAACAACGGGCACCTCATACCTCCGCAACAACGACCGATGGAACACATTATGAATAGCAAACGATGCTGGGAGATCCAAACGAAAAGATACAGGGTTAAGAATCTCCGAGATCCTATAAGGACCGATGAACCGAGGCTTGAACTTAGGAGAAGAGACCTTCATAGGGACAAAACGAGAAGACAACCACACCAAATCCCCAACAAGAAGTCGGGGACCCACGCGGCGACGGCGATTAGCAAACTGCTGAGTCTTCTCCTGAGATAACTTCAAATTGTCCACCACCTGATTCCAAATCTGATGTAGCCTGTCCACCACCACGTCCACTCCAGGACAATCCGAAGACTCCACCTGACCAGAGGAAAACCGAGGATGAAACCCCGAATTACAAAAAAAAGGAGAGACCAACGTGGCAGAACTAGCCCGATTATTAAGAGCAAATTCGGACAGTGGCAAAAAAGCAACCCAGTCATCTTGATCAGCAGAAACAAAACACCTCAAATAAGTTTCCAAGGTCTGATTAGTTTGCTCCGTCTGGCCATTCGTCTGAGGATGGAATGCAGATGAGAAAGACAAATCAATGCCCATCTTGGCACAAAACGTCCGCCAAAATCTAGACACAAACTGGGATCCCCTGTCAGAAACGATATTCTCCGGAATCCCATGCAAACGAACCACGTTCTGAAAAAATAAAGGGACCAACTCAGAGGAGGAGGGCAACTTAGGCAAGGGCACCAAATGAACCATCTTAGAAAAGCGGTCACACACAACCCAGATAACGGACATTTTCTGTGAAACCGGGAGATCAGAAATAAAATCCATGGAAATGTGCGTCCAAGGCCTCTTCGGGATGGGCAAGGATAACAACAACCCACTGGCCCGAGAACAGCAAGGCTTAGCTCGAGCACACACTTCACAAGACTGCACAAAGGTACGCACATCCCTAGACAAGGAAGGCCACCAAAAAGACCTGGCCACCAAGTCTCTAGTACCAAATATTCCAGGATGACCAGCCAACACAGAAGAATGGACCTCGGAGATGACTCTACTGGTCCAATCATCCGGAACAAACAGTCTTTCTGGTGGACAACGATCCGGTTTATCCACCTGAAACTCCTGCAATGCACGTCGCAAGTCTGGGGATACGGCGGACACTATTACCCCATCCCTAAGGATACCAGTAGGCCCAGAGTCTCCAGGAGAGTCAGGCACAAAACTCCTGGAAAGAGCATCTGCCTTCACATTCTTTGAACCTGGCAGGTATGAAACCACGAAATTGAAACGAGAAAAAAACAACGACCAACGAGCCTGTCTAGGATTCAAACGCCTGGCAGACTCAAGGTAAATGAGATTCTTGTGATCAGTCAAGACCACCACACGATGTTTAGCACCCTCAAGCCAATGACGCCACTCCTCAAATGCCCACTTCATGGCCAAAAGCTCCCGATTACCCACATCATAATTGCGCTCGGCGGGCGAGAATTTTCTAGAGAAGAATGCACATGGCTTCATCACCGAGCCATTAGAACTTCTCTGTGACAAAACCGCCCCCGCTCCAATCTCGGAAGCATCAACCTCAACCTGAAAAGGAAGTGAAACATCTGGTTGACACAACACAGGAGCAGAAGAAAACCGGCGCTTAAGTTCCTGAAAGGCCTCCACGGCCGCAGGAGACCAATCAGCAACATCAGCACCCTTTTTAGTCAAATCAGTCAAAGGTTTAACAATACTGGAAAAATTAGCAATGAACCGACGATAAAAATTAGCAAACCCCAAGAACTTCTGAAGGCTCTTAACAGATGTAGGTTGTGTCCAGTCACAAATAGCCTGAACCTTGACGGGATCCATCTCAATAGTAGAAGGAGAAAAAATGTACCCCAAAAAAGAAATCTTCTGGACTCCGAAGAGACACTTTGAGCCCTTCACAAACAGAGAATTGGCCCGCAGAACCTGAAACACCTTCCTGACCTGTAGAACATGAGACTCCCAGTCATCAGAAAACACCAAAATATCATCCAAATACACAATCATAAACTTATCCAGATATTCACGGAAAATATTGTGCATAAAGGACTGAAAGACTGACGGAGCATTGGAGAGTCCAAAAGGCATTACCAAATACTCAAAATGGCCCTCAGGCGTATTAAATGCGGTTTTCCACTCATCACCCTGTTTTATCCGCACCAGATTATATGCACCGCGAAGATCTATCTTAGTGAACCACCTAGCCCCCTTAATGCGAGCAAACAAATCAGTCAATAATGGCAATGGATACTGATATTTGACTGTAATCTTATTCAGAAGGCGATAATCTATACAAGGCCTCAGGGAACCATCTTTTTTTGCCACGAAAAAAAAACCTGCTCCCAGAGGGGACGAAGATGGACGAATATGTCCCTTTTCCAAGGACTCCTTAATATAATTCCGCATAGCAGTATGCTCTGGCAGTGACAGATTAAATAAACGACCCTTAGGGAACTTACTGCCAGGAATCAATTCTATAGCACAGTCACACTCTCTATGAGGAGGGAGCGAATTGAGCTTGGGCTCCTCAAAAACATCCCTATAGTCAGACAAAAACGCAGGGATCTCAGAAGGAGTAGATGAAGCGATTGAAATCGGAGGTGCATCATCATGAACCCCCTGACATCCCCAGCTTAACACAGACATTGTTTTCCAGTCCAGGACAGGATTATGAGTTTGTAACCATGGCAGACCAAGCACTAGTACATCATGTAAATTATACAGTACAAGGAAGCGAATCACCTCCTGATGAACGGGAGTCATGCGCATGGTCACTTGTGTCCAATACTGCGGTTTATTCATAGCCAATGGTGTAGAGTCAATTCCCTTCAGAGGAATAGGAACTTCCAGAGGCTCCAGACTAAAACCGCATCGTTTAGCAAATGACCAATCCATAAGACTCAGGGCAGCGCCCGAATCCACATAGGCATCAACGGAAATGGAAGACAGTGAAAAAATCAGAGTCACAGACAAAATGAACTTGGGCTGCAGAGTACCAATGGCAAAAGATTTATCAACCCTTTTTGTGCGTTTAGAGCATGCTGATATAACATGAGCTGAATCACCACAATAAAAACACAATCCATTTTTCCGCCTATAATTTTGCCGTTCACTTCTGGACTGAATTCTATCACATTGCATAGTCTCAGGTGCCTGTTCAGACGACACCGCCAACTGGTGCACGGGTTTGCGCTCCCGTAAACGCCGATCAATCTGAATGGCCATAGCCATAGACTCATTCAGACCTGTAGGCGTAGGGAACCCCACCATAATATCCTTAATGGCCTCAGAAAGACCATTTCTGAAGTTTGCAGCCAGGGCGCACTCATTCCACTGAGTAAGCACCGACCATTTCCGAAATTTTTGACAATATATTTCCGCTTCATCATGCCCCTGAGAAAGGGCTAATAAAGCCTTTTCAGCCTGAATCTCCAGGTTAGGTTCCTCATAGAGCAATCCCAATGCCAGAAAAAACGCATCCACACTGAGCAATGCAGGATCCCCTGGTGCCAATGCAAATGCCCAATTCTGAGGGTCGCCCCGCAGGAAAGATATTACAATCTTGACCTGTTGAGCAGGTTCTACAGAGGAGCGAGATTTTAAAGAAAGAAACAATTTACAATTGTTCCTGAAATTCAGGAAGGTAGATCTATCTCCAGAAAAGAACTCTGGAATAGGAATTCTAGGTTCAGACATGGGAGTGTGAACAACAAAATCCTGTATGTTTTGAACTTTTGCCGCGAGATTACTCAGGCTGGAAGCCAAACTCTGGACATCCATGTTAAACAGCTAAGATCAGAGCCATTCAAGGGTTAAGAGGAGGTAAGAAGCAGCTAGACAGCAATTAAGGGCTAGGCAGCAAAACTCTGAAGGGAAAAAAAAAATAAAAAATTTCCCTTACACACTTCTTTTTCTCCTGCTTCAGCCCAAACAATTAACACTTTGCTGGCCGGCTATACTGTCATGAATCCCAATGGCTAGGGATAGCACAGGACAAGCAAAGTACAAATAAATAACGGACGAGCTCTAGGGTGATGGAACCTGGGCTGACCGCTGCCCTACGCCTGACAAACGCAACTAGAGATAGCCAGGGAGCGTGCCTACGTTGGTTCTAGACGCCACGCACCAGCCTAAGAGCTAACTAGCACTGCAGAGAAAATAAAGACCTCACTTGCCTCCAGAGGAATGAACCCCAAAAGATATAGTTGCCCCCCACATGTATTGACGGTGAAATGAGAGGAAGGCACACACATAGAGATGATATATATAGCTTTAGCAAATTGAGGCCCGCTGTAAACTAGAAAGCAGAACGATACAAAAGGGGACTGAGCGGTCAGCAAAAAACCCTAATCAAAAAAAAAATCCTGAGATTACAAGAACCCATGTGCCAACTCATGGCACATGGGGAGAACCTCAGTCCACTAGAGCTACCAGCTAGCATAGAGACATAATAAGCAAGCTGGACAAAAAAAACCAACAACTGAAAATCAGCACTTAGCTTATCCTGAAAGATCTGGGAGCAGGTAGGCAGGAACCAAACAGAGCACATCTGAATACATTGATAGCCGGCAAGGGAATGACAGAAAGGCCAGGTAAAATAGGAAACACCCAGCCTCTGATGGACAGGTGGAAACCAAAGGCCGCAACCCACCAAAGTCACCCAGTACCAGCAGTAACCACCAGAGGGAGCCCACAAACAGAATCCACAACAGACAGGTACGAGACAAGGCACAGAAACTAGGATACAGATGACGGAAACAAGAGACACAGAATACAGGCACTGACCAGAGTACAAAGCTCCACTGGGTGGCATACACAAAAGATAATGAACACAGGTACAGGCCAGGGTACAAAGCCCCACTGGGTGGCAGACACAGGAGTAACAGAACACAGGTACTGACCAGGGTGCGAAGCCCCACTGGGTGGCTAACACAAGAGATAAGGACAGGACCTGGCACCTCAGCAGCGAGAAACTGAGGAAGTAAGTTGCTCAGGCATCCTCCAATGGGTGGGGATGCCTTAAGTATGAGAGGCCTCTTAGCAATTGGCAGGGGACACCTTAAGAAGGTGCACACAGTCTCAATAAGAATCAGGAGTTGCCAGCGCTGCCCCCTATGCACACAGCAAGGAAGCATGCACAGAGCAAGCAGGAGACATGAGGCACACAGCATGGAACCGACAGAAGACAGAACTCACTGCATGGCCCGTAGTAGTTAGTATGTTGGTGTGTAAAGCAGGTGGGGGATGGAAGGCCATGCAGTGATGCCAGCAGGGTTGTTACAATTTTTGGGGATGAAAGGCCAAGCCGTGATGCCGGCAGGGTTGTTTTTCTGTCATTAAACAAGGGGTACCAACAATTTTGACCACATGTGTAATGTCTCATTTGCATATAAGTGAAAATGTTTATTACTCAGGTATACAGCAAAAGATAGAAGATAAAAAAGTGTCAAATGATTAACATTTCAAAGACCTGCATGCCCATATATACAGGGGTGATCAAAATGACAGAATCCCTTTGTATAAAGCCTACAAATAAGTTCATACTTTAAAAAAATAATTATTTTTGCTCAACTTAATGCCGGAATGCATTGTGTCTAGAAAGGACAGAAGGTTCCCTTCTAACCAGTAAGCAGAAAACATTCATCAACTGAAGTAGAGCCAGATTAAACCCCGAGGCTATAAGGTGGGCACCTTAGGAGCACAATGTTCTTTATATTTCAACAGATGCTTATCACTTGTTTTCCATGTATGTGTTGAATCTCATGGAAACTGAAGTTACTCAATGCATGTTCACTTTCTTAATCGTGAAGTGTGCAAAGTAGATACTGCCGATAATATAAAGGTAAAGATACAGCATTCAGGCACAATTAAGGCTTCCCTGCGTTTCTCCTGCTTTTAGGGGAGAATAGATTTGTACAGAGTCCAGTAGAACATGCTGCAATTATTTTTCTATAGAACCAAACAGAAAAAAATAACTTGTATGAGGCTGATTAATTAAGACTTTTGTAGTTCACAGTCATGTCATGCTAGTCTTGCTGGAGTGCAAGGTGCAAAACGCCAGCACTTTTAATGAATTTGATGGGTGGGCTTGGCCATGCCAAACCATTCACGCCATGCCATTCAGCGGAGATGTTCACGCCATGCCATTCAGCGGAGATGTTCACGCCATGCCATTCAGCGGAGATGTTCACGCCATGCCATTCAGGGGAGATGTTCACGCCATGCCATTCAGCGGAGATGTTCACGCCATGCCATTCAGCGGAGATGTTCACGCCATGCCATTCAGGGGAGATGTTCACGCCATGCCATTCAGCGGAGATGTTCACGCCATGCCATTCAGCAGAGCAGATTCAAATTGGTATAAAAACACCTAAAGTTGCAACATTCTTTAGCCAAAAATTTGCAACTTTTTAAAGGTTTTATGCATGTTTCCTGATCCCAGTGTTTTTAGTTTATACAGAGAAGCAGTACAGTAGATGCCTCCAGGACTTTTAAGTTAGCCTCACAATGGCTTTCTACAAAGTGTAGCTATAAATAGAGACGTTCAAATGTCTATATACCGTTGATTTCAGCAAGAACTCCAAACAAACTATATACTTTGTATGGAGACATTCCAGCATTCCCCAGGTGACAGATACCAAATATGTCCAATCCTTGTCAGAACATACTCTAGGATCAGAAGTATCTAATAGAGAACCCTATCCGCTGTGCTGTGACATGTGATGCCGGCCCCCAATCAGACAAACTGACAAACAGAACATGAAGAGGAAGCCAGGGATCAGCTGCAGCCCAGACTTCCTTTTCATGTTCAGTTAGTCCGAAGGCGAGGACATTGATGCCAGCTCTGATTGGGGCCCAGGCACCAAGTGTCATTCAACTGTATCACAGCCCCGGGAATGGAGCCCGCATGGGAGGTGAGTATAGGCTTTATTATTTTATCTGGGCCAAACGTTTAGTTTAAGAAGGGGTTGTCCTAATAGTGGACAACCTCTTTAATTTGCACTTGCAAAAAATTGCTTCTGCTACTGTTCAATGTCTGCAATGGACTATACTGAACTGTAAGCTTGCCTCCATATCATTCCTGTATGCAGTTTGATAGACAGAAGTACAGGAGTGGGCAGGCAAAGACCCTTGTCTATAACCTCTTATAATCCATTTTAGCACTTTGATGCTAGACATACATTGCACTTGACAACAGGGTGTTTACAGTAAATTAGACAGAAGGAAAACACATAACGGTTAGAATTTTTTTAGTGTTTTTTGGGGGTGAGTGGGAGTGGGACAACATCATTTTAAATACATTGATGTACAGATTGTAAAAAATTATTTAGCAAATTAGCTAGCAAATAAGATTCAGATGTGATTGATATTTTATGACCATCCATTCAGTTGTGGCTATGGATTTTTAGATCTAAGAATGGGTAATGGGACACGCTCAGGTGCAGTATGCTATGTGTGCACATTTATAGTTGCTCGGCAGGAGTAAGTATCACGAGTCAGGGCACAACACAATGCTACGATATTTTTATCTTCGAAGATATCTAAGCAAAACTTTTTTCTGAAATCTGTCATGATTATTTATGTACTGTAGTATAAGTGTATCAAAATACTTACAGGTCTCCATCCTCCCCAGTTCCCTGGTTTCCATCACCGCTTTGGCCCATATGACCGTTCTCCAGCTTTGCCAGCTCACGCTATGTGGGTTCCTTGCTGCTTTTCCAGTGTAATGGGACATTTACACTACACGATTGTCTCAAATGAATGTTCCTGGGAATCATAATCATGCAGTCTAAACAGGCTGTTGATCACCCAATGAACAAACAAAATTTGGTTTGCCCAAAAGTTCATCGTTCTTGGTTTGCCCAAAAGTTCATCATCCTGTGTAAACAGAATCTGCATTGCCCAATACAACGGCAGCATACATGGACCTTTAGTCTATGAGACTGAGAACAATGCTATGTAGACTCATGAGAAAGCAATGTCTGCTCCACACATAAACCCTTTCGTGAGTCTGGTTTCAGGTCAAGTGGGTTAGAAGACCAGAGCAAAGCTTAAAACTGGCAAACACAACGATCGGTAAGTATGTTAATACATTTACATGCACAGGATGAATTATGGAAAACAAATTTGCTGAGACATTATCGATAATACAATTGAGTCTAGAACTGTCATCATAACCACAGACAGGAAAATAAGCAACTACCTGAAAATCTAACAAAATTATTGGAATTACTAGTTCACCTAACGTAATGACACGACCACTGTGTTAATGTGTACTATATATACTGTATGTATGTTTTCCAATCTAGCAACCTGTAGAGACTAATCTCAATGGAGAAATGGACGTTCAGTAATTGTATGTGGTCTACCTCTATTCCTGCTCTATTATTTGCCCGTGGTGCACTATCCTTCGGGATTAGTCATATGTAAGAAAATATGTATCCGTTATCCTTGTGAATTCCATAGAAGAGAAGAGATTGAAATGGAAATCACCATCTGATCTTGGCATGAACTGGTACAGTAATCATAGCTAAGGTCTCAAAGGAGCAGAAAATCTCTTTCCTGTGCGGTGAATAATAGAAATAGGAAAGGTCTTGTCTGTGAACATTATATGCTTGTATATAATACTACATTTGTAATACATTCAGGATATATTAAAATAACTTAGAAACCTGAGCTATTTTGGTAGTAGCAGACTTAACCTTAAAGAGCCTTCCCAGACGGTAATAAGTCTTTAGAATTGTATTTTTTTTAATTTAAGAGTGGAAATACTTCTTTTCATTGTAATATTTGGCTTCCAAGACGGTTTCCATGCTGCAATCTGCCGGATAAGGCTACTTTCACACATCAGGTTTTTTGTTTCAGACACAATCTGGCTAATTTTCTAAAAAACAGATCCGTTGCAAATAGTGAAAAACTGTAGCGACGGATCCGTTTTTCTGATGGATCTGTTTTTTTATTTTTCACCCGGGAATACAGTGACTTCCTGTTCCGGGTGGAGGAGAGAGCGCGAGAGAGAGGTGAAATTCCAGAATGGAACAATGCATGATTTCTGTTAAAAACTGGATCCTTATGCTAGATTTGGCCATTTATACCTGCATTTCATACGTTTTTGGCCGGATCAGTCATTATGCGGTTTTCCGCCAGACAGAAAAAATGTTGCTCTGGATGTTTTCTCCATCCGCCGGAAAAACTAATTTTTGACGGATCCGGCAAAAAACGTATGAAACGTTGAGACATCAGGCGCAATCCGGGGCTGATACAACTCTATGAGAAAAAAAACAGATCCGGCGGAAAAAAAACGAATCCGTTTTTCTATAAATTCGCCGGATTGTGCCTGATGCAAAAAACCTGATGTGTGAAACTAGCCTAAACTGCTCAGCACTCAGCAAACTGTAAAAATAGTGCAAATTCTGAAATAGCCATTACAGATTTTGAGTTGGGGCACAAGAACTACAAGCTACATATCAAGGTGGAGCATAGGAGCCTGACTGGCTCATGCAGAAAAAAGGCATACATACAGTACTTGCCTGTCAATATGTTTATTGGCATAAGTAGTTACCAGATGGGTTATTCCATGAATAACATTGTTTATGATCATGTGCTGAAATCCGCACTAAGTCAAAGAACAAGGGACCTAAAATCTCATGTGAATGAAGGGTGACCAGTACTCCATTTACTAATCTATAGAGGCTGTAGTATGCATTTGTGACCACCACTTCCATACACGATAAATGAAGAAGTGGTCACACATGCTCACAATCACTCCATTCAGCAGAAGATACGGGACTTTTGTTTTCATAATTGGTGAAGACCTCAATGGTGAGAAACAGTTATCATCCAATTTTCACCTTTCCTGTAAATATATCTTGGGTGTGGGGTGTGTGATCAACAATTTAACTGTATAGTGATACTGGGACCACCGTCGATGGCCTTGACGAGCAATACAATAGTACATTACATATAATTGAATCCCTTTTGCTTCTTTTCCAGAAAAAGCTCTACTGTGCGTCTGAACTGCAATCCCATACAATCCCAGGTGTTTAGCTTTTTGCAAAAAAAATAACAGACTGTTTTTCTTAACCTAAACCCCTTTAATGAAATATCAGAAATTAAGAAAAAGAGTTAACTAGAGATGATAGAATAAATGTGAGTGGAATTGAATTATAATCAAATTTAAAAAAAACAAAAAAAAAAACCAGTATTCTCCAAACTGCTGATTTTTTGTAATTTGAGCAAAATGGCAGAAACTGGCCACCATTTTTTGAAACGATGATGTGCCATCAAATTGTTTAAAAAATATATTATACTCACCTTATTGCTTACCGGTCCCTCCGTTACTTACTGGAACCCTTCCTCGTCACAACTTCAGATCCCTTAACGCCCACGCTTGAAGCTTCGGGCATGTCAAGCTGTACTAGGATTTCCAGCTTTCATGGAGTTGGGAAGGTTTGGTGCATGCATGCTGGAAGGTCATGGTGCACTAACCGCCTGTGCACATGTGCAGAAGCCTCTGGGCCTTATCAAAGCTGGAAGTGCGGCACAACATGATAAGACCAGGAAATCCAAGGCAAGCGGTGAGGGATGAGAAGAGGTGACGAGGACCAGACGGGTGGCGGTGAGTAGTGGAGGAGCTGGTGAGGTGAGTGATGAAGTGAGTATAAGGATTTTACTTTTATTATATCTTTTGTTTATTATGCTCTGGGGACTGGGGAAACCCCACAATGTAATAATGTAATAAGGGACATTACATTTGCGGGGAGTAACTTCTCCGAGGATCACATTTCCTGGGAAAATCTACATGAACAGACGACTGTGAATTATGCCTGATCTGCTCATCTGTAGAGTTAACCTTTGAAACTGTGAACATTTTTTAAACATCAGACATTAAATGCAGTTGTAGTAAACTGGGAAATAGTTAACTCATACAACACAAGTGAAAATAATTCTCCCCTCTAAACTGCTATATCTCCCGCCCCAAAAACTAATTTCCAAGTCAGCCTCCCATTCCACAAAAACCACACACATCTATTTCCAAGTCCTGAGTTAATTTCAACCATCCATCATTCCCGAATGTAATATTAAAGTAGACTGAACTTCTATAGAGTTCAACATCATGTATTGAGGTCTGCAGCATGCCAGTTCATAAAATCCAGCTCTAGTTGATTAGTCAACACTTTTCTGTATTGATGATCTTGTTAATTGTGTAGTTTAAAACTAAATTTGGTGCTTACACTATATTACTCTATAGAGTTCTGTTAACATTCAGAAATCTGCTTGAATGAATGATTGATGAATGTAAGCAAAATCAAAATTATTTAGCTTGTTTTTCTATTAAAGGAGTTGTCCAATCGTAAGACTATTGTTTCTAGGCATAGGTTGACTAGAAATAATAAACAGAGTCATACTCACCTTGCAGAGCCCATGTGGACCCACAGCAGGCCACTCCAGCAGTCTCTGCCTGCTCTGGAACCAGTGTCTGCCCCTTTATAAAATCACAGCATCGGGGGTCACTAGTTTCCTCCTGGATGCTGCGGTGGTCGAGCTCCCTTGAGGGAAGGGCCCCTTCGAGTGACCCGATGGTTCCCTCTATAGTTTATTTGACTCTTGATTTTAGCCACAATATCTCTTATAGGATTACAAGTTTGATTCTATTAACATATTAATCACAAATAATTGTTTACTCGATGAATCTACACCGTCTGTAAGTTTATGGATACACCTGGTATATGTCTTGTTCCTTTTATTCTGTGTATTGTTTTACATTCCTCTTGTTGTTTGTACAAGCTCACGTGTGTAACTATGTTTATACAGGAGACAACGTTCTCTTGTGATCTATCGAGCTGTGAGTTTACCTTCATTGTACGTTTAAAATTTATAAATAAAGAATTAAAAAAAAAATAAATCACAGCATATGGTGAAATTATAGCTACGTACAAGCTCAGATTAGAAGTCTATTGGGCTACATTGTTATGGCTCACGTGGTATGGTTGATTCTCCATGTCGTAGATTTGCATGTACAGCATGGGCTGATCATGTCAGGAGACTCACAAACGAAGATGCAGCAGAGCTCAGTAGAGTAGCAGAGCTAAGTAAATAAGGACACTGACAAATGAAGATGAAGTAGAGCCTAGTAACATAGCAGAGCTTGGTATATAAGAACACTCACAGGAGGGGAGTGTACATCAACAACCTGAATACTCAGGCAATGTACTGCTGCATTTGTCAGCCTGCATGAACTTAGATTGTTACTTCAGAGCTGTTCAGCAGCCCAATGCACACAAGAGCAGAGAGGGCTGCACAAAGTAGAGAGAGGATGGAGAGTTTTATGCTGGAACTGGGACAGGTGTATATGTTGGAATAATGCTTATTATTGTATATAATGCATCAAGTATTATTTACTGCTGTTTAACCCCTTCATGACCTTGGGATTTTCCGTTTTTCCGTGTTCGTTTTTCGCTCCCCTCCTTCCCAGAGCCATAACTTTTTTATTTTTCCGTCAATATGTCCATTTGAGGGCTTATTTTTTGCGAAACAAGTTGTACTTTTGAACGACATCATTGGTTTTAGCATGTTGTGTACTAGAAAATGGGAAAAAAATTCCAAGTGCGGTGAAATTGCAAAAAAAGTGCAGTCCCACACTTGTTTTTTGTTTGGCTTTTTTGCTAGGTTCACTAAATGCTAAATCTGATCTGCCATTATGATTCTCCAGGTCATTATGAGTTCATAGGCACCTAACATGACTAGGTTATGTTTTATATAAGTGGTGAAAAAAAATTCCAAACTTTGCTAAAAAAAAAAAAAATTGCGCCATTCTCCGATTACCCGTAGCGTCTCCATTTTTCATGATCTGGTGTCAGGTGATGGCTTATTTTTTGCATGCTGAGCTGGCGTTTTTAATGATACCATTTTGGTGCAGATACATTCTTTTGATCGCCCGTTATTGCATTTTAATGCAATGTCGTGGCGACCAAAAAAACATAATCCTGGCGTTTCGAATTTTTTTTCTCGTTATGCTGTTTAGCAATCAGGTTAATGCTTTTTTTTGTTGATAGATCGGGCGATTCTGAACGCGGCGATACCAAATATGTGTAGGTTGTTTTTTTTTTTTAATTGATTTATTTTGAATGGGGCGAAAGGGGGGTGATTTAAACTTTTATATTTTTTTCACATTTTTTTTAACTTTTTTTTTACTTTTGCCATGCTTCAATAGCCTCCATAGGAGGCTAGAAGCTGGCACAACGTGATCGGCTCTGCTACATAGCAGCGATCTGATGTTCGCTGCTATGCAGCAGAAATGCAGGTGTGCTATGAGCGCCGCCCAAAGGGTGGCGCTCACAGCTACCAGGGATCAGTAACCATAGAGGTCTCAAGGACCTCTATGGTTACTATACAGAAGCATCGCTGACCCCCGATCATGTGACGGGGGTCAGTGATACGCTCATTTCCGGCCGCCCGGCCGGAAGCTCCGGTTAAATGCCGCTGTCTGCGTTTGACAGCAGCATTTAACTAGTTAATAGCGGTGGGTGAATCACGATTTCACCCGCCGCTATTGCGGGCACATGTCAGCTGTTCAAAACAGCTGACATGTCCCGGCTTTGATGCGGGCTCACCGCCGGAGCCCACATCAAAGCAGGGGATCTGACCTCAGACATACAATCCCGTCCAAGGTCAGAAAGGGGTTAATAGTGGATGAGTTTTTGTCTCCAGCAATAGCGCTGTATTGCCTATAGTACATCGTTAAAAAGGAAAAGAAAACAGGAAGATCTTGTTCACTCACTGTGTGTGTGTGGCACCCCAGGAGTCCAGTTGCCACAATGACCAGAATGGGGAGATCTACACCCGGTTTCAGGGTAGCTTCTCTATAAGTTCTGGTCTGGAGGCAGAGTTAGAGAGTTTAGTGTGAGACAGTGAAGGGAGAGGAAGCATGTGAGGAGAGAGACTTGGAGTAGAGCTGTGACTGAGCTCTTCCCAGGATTAAGTGCAAAAGAAACTGGACACCGGAGTCCGTAGTTACACGCATAATAAAGGCCGAGCAACTAGAACCGGAGGGCAGGAGATTGCAGGTCCATCTAACACATGGAGGCAGCACAGCAAGCCAGGAGCCTGGGGCTGCCAGTGAGAAGACAGCGCCCATGCAAGGCTCATGCTGTCAACCATATGAGTAGGAGACACAGAAAGGGACAGAGAGCACAGCGCAAAAGGAAGGCTTGCGAACCCACCTGGCTAGGTGGATCCCAAGATGCTCCCAGGCTGTCCGGACCCCTTCAACACCTATAACCTGTGTCCCGGACTGCACCTGCACTTCATCAGTAAAAGGTAAAGGAAACTGCAATACCTGTGACCTCCAATTATTTCCTGCACCCTCAGTCCTGCACCCCACCATCTATCATCCCTTAGGCTATGTGCACACGATGCAGATTTGGTGCAGAATTTTCTGCACAAAATCTGCACAAAATCTGCATCTTCTGGCAGAAAACGCACCTGCGTTTTTTATGCGTTTTTTATGCGTTTTTAGTGCGTTTTTAGTGCGTTTTTTATGCTGATTTGTCAGCTTTTTTGTCAGCTTTTTAAAGCTAAATAAAGAGATTAAAAAAAAAAAAATTACGTGATGTCATTTCCTAGTCCAACCTCTTCTCAATCTCCATTTTGGAAAGCCATAACCACTTTCTGACAGGCCTTACCATGAGTGCTGGTAATGAAGAACACAGGGAAGAAAGTAGCCCACCGCATACCGAACAGCATGCTACTTCTGTGCGGATACGCAGGCCACAACGCCTCCAGATGATTGGGGTTTTACTGGAGTATCTGAACCAGCAAAGATTGCAGGTAAGGCTAGGTTCACATTAGCGTTGTGCGGCGCAGCGTCGGGCGCTGCAGTGGTGACGCATGCGTTATGCGCCCCTATATTTAACATGGGGGCGCATGGACATGTGTTGCGTTGCGTTTTGTGACGCTTGCGTCTTTTTTAGCGTTTTTTCGCATGCGTTTTCATGCGTTTTCGGCAACGCATGCGTTTTAGGACGCGTGCGTTCATTTGCAGAAATGCAACCTGTAGTAATTTCTAGCAGCGTTTTTTTGCAGCAAAAAAACGCATGTGTTTCTTTGCGGCAAAAAAATGCATTGCTGTCTATGTAAACGCATGCGTTTTTAAGCACATGCGTTTGTTTGCGTTAAAAACGCATGCGTTTTTATAGAAAATAAAACAGAAAACAATCTGAAAAGCCACCCACCACCATCAAGGTGATAAAGGGATCCAAACCCTAACCCTACCCCTAACCTCACCCCTAACCGTTTAATGAACATTTTCTGACATAGTGCCACGTATTTCAGTCACGTTTAATGAATATTTTCTGAGTCATAGTGCCACGATATTTAAGTGCCACGATATTTAAGTGCCACGATATTTAAGTGCCACGTATTTAAGTGCCACGTATTTAAGTGCCACGTATTTAAGTGCCACGATATTTCAGTGCCACGTATTTAAGTGCCACGATATTTCAGTATATTCAGATATTTCAGTGCCACGATATTTCAGTGTCACGTATTTAAGTGGCACCGAAATACGTGGCACCGAAATACGTGGCACTTAAATACGTGGCACTTAAATACGTGGCACTTAAATACGTGGCACTTAAATACATGGCACTTAAACGCGGCCATCTTAAACGCGGCCCTAACCCTACCCCTAACCCTAGGGATCCTAACCCTAGCTATTTCTATTTATAGTGGGTTAGTTGCACATTTCCTTTTTTTTCCCCTCCCAATGCGTCATTTTGGGAATAAAATGCATCCTGCAAATGTGCCTGCAGGATGCGTATCTTTACCATAGACTTGTATTGCCAACAGATCGTGACATATGGCCACACGTTGCGTCCGTCGTGCACTGGATGCGTCAGGTTTTCCCAAACCGTTGTCTTTGAAAAATGCTCAAGGGAACTATTTTCTGTCCGTTTCATCCACTGTTTCAGACTGCGCATGCTCAGCAGGAAATATCGCTCTCACGGTATTTCCTCACGCAGCAGTCTGGTGGAAATGTGAAAGCACACACCTCCGTCTGTACATTGCGCCGATGATTCGTGACAGGCGACTAACGACTGAAGTGTGAAAGAAGCCTAAGCTACACCATGTGTACAATAATATTACATGTCTCTTTTTTTGACTGTGTTGTGCAGTAACGCATATTTTTGCTACAGTCGCAGACCAGAAGACGAAAAATGTGGGTACACCCAATAGTGGCACAAAGGACTATGAAGGGACATTTTAATGTGCTATATCAAGATTTGAGGAGGTAAGTTTTTCTTATGTGAAATGACTACCTGTAAACTTATCCATGTCTGTCCGGACCTTTTTACTCCTTTTTTCCAGATACCCCGAGAAATTCATAGCGTTTTGTCGGCTGAGCATACCCGCTTTTGATCATCTTCTTTCTGTCGTCCGTCCTGAGCTGACATACGAGGACACTGTGATGCGGAAGTCCATCTCTGCTGAGGAAAGGCTGCTCATCACCTTGCGGTAAGTATTTTTCAATTTTTTGTTTTGCCTGTCATAAGTACTCTTTGACACGTCAATGTCTCCGGTACGTGTGGTGAAAGTTTTCCCGTGTCCTGGAGACACTGACAGATGACCATTTAAAGGGAACCTGTCCCCCCAAAAATCGACGCTGAGCTAAGGCCACCGGCATCAGGGGCTTATCTACATCATTCTGTAATGCTGTAGGTAAGCCCCTGATGCTGGTGGGCTTACCTCACCCTTGATTTTGGTGGGGACAATTTCCCTTTGACGGCTGGGATCACACATACGCAATATACGTCCGAGTCTCGCCGGTGAAATCCCACCTCTGGCGCCGGCACTCATGAGCAGAGCGTGCAGCTCCATGTGTTGCTATGCAGGTGCACGCTCCGCTCTGGAATCCAGACGCAAGAGGAGTCATTTCACAGACGAGACTCGGCCGTATCTCGCGTATGTGTGATCTCAGTCCAATGTTTGGGTGTACGCACAGGTCAGCTAGGTGTTATGTAAATTTATTTATTTTTTTTACATTTTCTGGGCGCATGGTACACAAACACATACAAACATGGCTGGCCACCACGAAAGAAGAGTGCTGTTGAACACGAACTCTTTATCACGTTTTGCTGGTGACCAGCGCTTTTCTTCTTCCATGGTGGCCATCCATGTGTTACTAATGTCTGACACAGTTACACACCTGTACACAGATATCACTGGTCAATTAGTCCTTACTGTTAGTATTGTGACATATGGAACAAACCTGTCAGTAGTTTTTGCCGCTATAGAACATGTTGAAATCCAACCTATCTACTGCATTGTTACATTGACTGGGGAAGTTTGACTGGGGAGTTATTGGCAGCATTGGAAAAGGTTCTTGAAAAAACAGGCGGTGACATAGCGGTCCTAACTACTGACAGGTTTTCTTTAACTTGAGGGTGACATTACTAATAATCTTTTCTTTCCTTGCAGATTTCTGGCCACAGGAGAGAGCTATACATCCCTGCACCTCCAATTTAGAGTTGGTAAATCTACCATCTCTCAAATTGTGAGGTGCACATGTACCGTCATCTGGCAGAAGTTGCAGCCCATTGTGATGCCTTCCCCAACTGAGGAGACTTGGCTGCAGGTTGCAGCAGGCTTTCAGTCTGTGGCCAATTTCCCAAACTGCATAGGTGCAGTTGATGGTAAACATGTAAGGGTTCAGCAGCCACCACGATCAGGATCACGCTTCTTTAATTATAAGAAGTATTTTTCAGTGGTCCTGATGGCGGTGGCTGATGCCCATTACAAATTTGTTGCCATTGACGTTGGTGCCTATGGTAGTACTGGGGATTCTCGGGTGTTGCGAACTTCACAGATTGGGATGCAAATTCTTCAAGATGGCGGAACGCTCCCAGCCCCAAGACCTTTGCCGGGTTCCACACATCCAGTACCCTTTGTGATGGTATCGGATGAGGCCTTTGCTTTAACTACCAACCTGCTGCGCCCATACCCACGAAGGGGACTGGATGCCCGACGGAGGATTTTTAATTATCGGCTGAGTCGTGCACGAAGATATGTGGAATGCACCTTTGGTATCATGAGTAGTCAGTGGAGGGTCTTTCACACTGCCATCCAGCTGGATACTGACACCGTTGACACTGTGATTAAGGCTTGCTGTGTGCTTCACAACTATGCTCGTGACTACAGCACTGACATAGATGTGGAGCAGCAGCAGCCTGTATTGAATCCAGTGGTCAACGTGGGTCTGGGAAGACCATCCAGCTCCGGTGTGTGTGAGAGAGAAACCTTCACTGATTACTTTATGAGTCCTGAAGGTGCCGTGCACTGGCAATACTCCTGTGTCGGTGATGTGCAGCCGGACCAGCAGAGGATGGACGAAAACTAACCCGAACACTGAAAATTAAATTGAAGACCAATAATCATTTTTCACTTTTTTTGGGAAAAAATTGTTATTTTCTTTTCACTTATTAAAAAAAATGTATAATCTATTTTTGGCTTTATTTCAAATTAAACTTTTTTTTTTCTTCTTAGTCTAATTATGAGTTATAGCACGAGTTGATTTTCTGAAAAAAATTGTTGGGTATGGGTATTCACAAACAGTGTGATTACATATAATGGAACAGCATTATGACTGTCAACATTGTAACTATTGTAACATGGTATACTCTTGGCCAAATAAAAAGTGGTCAGAGTTGGTATCTGAGTAGTACTGGCTGGTAGGCCGGTGATACCGTTGGTCATGCTGCATTGGCGGTGGCGGTGGCGGTGGTGGTGGTGGAGGTCTCACACTCCGTGTGATACCTGTTACAATGTCCGCTAGTGGGGCAATTGGTGCAGGTTCTTCGAATGCATCCAAAAGAGCATGGACAGAGCTCATGAATTTGCTCAGTCTTTCCGGTGCCAATAACCGTGCCTTGTTTGCAATAGTAGACCCAAAAAGATCAAGATAATCTTCTTTGGCAGATTTGTTTAGAAGATCAATGGTCTCATTGACTCTTTTTGTGGTTTTATCTTCTTTTTTTTTGCCTAATTTTTTTTTGGGGGGTGGGACTGTTATTGGCACCGGAACGACAGAGGTTTCTTGGGTTCTTGGAACATCACTTTGGTCAGCCGAAGATGTTGCACTGGAGCATATTCCCGAAGTGCCAGCGACAACAGGGATAGAGTCTTGTGAGCCCAAAGCAGATGTGTCATCGGCTGACTCAGCTGTTGAGTCCTCTACGGGGTCAGGAGCTGGAATGTTCCCTTCAGTGCTGTGAAAAAAAAGGAATTTTTAAGCTTGATACAATAAATTATATTCATAAGTACTGCATTCACTTTAGTTTTAACAAATCACCTTCTCAAAGTCCTGCTTGTGATCAAGAAACTTAGCTCATCATACAAGCTGAAGCTCCCTTTCACGGGGGAAGACCCGCTTTTGGACTGGCTGGTGTGAAATTTTTGGAAGCGGTCTCGCACTGAGCGCCAACGCTGTCTGACTTCTTTATCTGAAACAATAAAATATGATCATTACATTCCCTTTAAAATAAAAATTTCTGCAAGGTGTAAAAAAAAACAACTTACTAATTTGCTGCTGCAGGCTATAGGTGTAGCTGTCATAATGCGGATAGAGGTCACGTAAATCCTCGTCCAGCAATTGTCACGTGCATACTTGTCTTTATAGGCCTCATCGGCCGGGTCCCATATGGCGGGCATGTCCCTTATCTATTATGGATAACAAAATGTTATTAAAAACCTTCCTCAGATGTCATAGTTAGACATTAAAAAAAGGAAGAATATCAATTTTTTTTTAGAAATTGTAGACACACCGATGTTATATATATATATGTGTGTGTGTGTGTGTGTGTGTGTGTGTGTATGTATGTATGTATGTAGGTGTGTATATATATATATATATATATATATATATATATATATGTATACACACACACTATATAATTGTAGGGTCCGTCTTTCTGTCCTTCTGTCTGTCATGGATATTCATTGGTCGCGGCTTCTGTCTGTCATGGAATCCAAGTCGCTGACTGGTCTCGCCAGCTGCCTGTCATGGATGCCGCGACCAATCAGCGACGGCCACAGTCCGATTAGACCCTCCCTACTCCCCTGCAGTCAGTGCCCGGCGCCCGCTCCATGCAAGCGGCAGGTTCCAGTGGCAAGGATGGTCTGGCAGAAGGACCGGCCATGACGTCACGGTCATGTCAAGGCGGAGGAAGGTGAGTATATAATGATTTTTTATTTTTTAACCTGTGACATACGTGGCTGGGCAATCTACTACATAGTTGGGCAATATACTACCTGACTTGCCAATATACTACGTGGCTGGTCAATATATTACATGGACATGCATATTCTAGAATACCAAATGCGTTACAATCGGGCCACCATCTAGTGGGGTAATAAGGGGTTAACGTCACCCTGACATTGTAATTAGGCTGGTTTCACACTTGCGTTTTGATCTGCATGCGTTTTTAAAAAAAACGTGTGAAAAAACGCATGTAAACGCGGTAAAACGCTGCATTTTTTAGACGCATGCGTTTTTGCATGCAGAAAAGAAAGGCGTTTTGCCGCGTTTACATGCGTTTTTTCCTGCGTTTGCGTTTTTAAAACGCATGCTGAGAAGTGTGTGAGAGCTGCCATTCATCAAAATCAACTAGAAAACCCACTATAAATAGAAATAGCTAGGGTTAGGATCCCTAGGGTTAGGGGTAGGGTTAGGGCCGCGTTTAAGATGGCCGCGTTTAAAAGTGCCACGTATTTAAGTGCCACGTATTTAAGTGCCACGATATTTCGGTGCCACGTATATAAGTGCCACGTATTTAAGTGCCACGTATTTAAGTGCCACGATATTTCGATGCCACGTATATAAGTGCCACATATTTTAGTGCCACGATATTTTGGTGCCACGTATATAAGTGCCACGTATTTAAGTGCCACGTATTTAAGTGCCACGATATTTCGGTGCCACGTATATAAGTGCCACGTATTTAAGTGCCACGTATTTAAGTGCCACGATATTTCGGTGCCACGTATTTAAGTGCCACATATTTAAGTGCCACGTATTTAAGTGCCACGTATTTAAGTGCCACGATATTTCGGTGCCACGTATTTAAGTGCCACGTATTTAAGTGCCACGTATTTAAGTGCCACGATATTTTGGTGCCACGTATTTAAGTGCCACGATATTTCGGTGCCACGTATTTAAGTGCCACGTATTTAAGTGCCACGTATTTAAGTGCCACGTATTTAAGCGTCACGATATTTTGGTGCCACGTATTTAAGTGCCACGTATTTCAGTCACGTTTAGGATTAGGGTTGATATTCATAGCCTAGAGAGGGGCCATGGATATTGCCCCCCCCCAGCTACAACTACCAGCCCGCAGCCGCCCCAGAAATGGTGCATCTCTAAGATGCGCCAAATCTGGCGCTTAGCCTCTCTCTTCCCACTCCCGTGTAGCGGTGGGATATGGGGTAATAAGGGGTTAACGTCACCGTGACATTGTAAGGTTAACCCCAGTTAATAATGGAGAGGCGTCTATAAGACGCCTATCCATTATTAACCCCTAAAAAAAAATTGGCGTAGGCTCCCGCCCAATTTTCATGTCCAGAAAGGGAAAGCCAGCGACTGCAGGCTGCTAATTTGTAGCCAGGGAAGGGGTTAATCTTCCCAGGCTATGAATATCAGCCCACAGCTGTCTGCGTGGCCTTACTGGCTATTAAAATAGGAGGACCCCAGAAAAAAAATGACATAGGGTCCCCCTATATTTTATAGCCAGAAAGGCTACGCAGACAGCTGCGGGCTGATATTCATAGCCTAGAGAGGGGCCATGGATATTGGGCCCCCCCCCGGCTACAACTACCAGCCCGCAGCCGCCCCAGAAATGGCGCATCTCTAAGATGCGCCAAATCTGGCGCTTAGCCTATCTCTTCCCACTCCCGTGTAGCGGTGGGATATGGGGTAATGAAGGGGTTAACGTCACCTTGACATTGTAAGGTGACATTAACCCCAGTTAATAATGGAGAGGCGTCTGTAAGACGCCTATCCATTATTAACCCCAAATTACTGAACACAAAAAAAAGACACAGGAAAAAGTATTTTAATATTCTAAATTTTACCATACTTACAAATCCCTTGATGATCTGTAGTCTTTTCCGACGTAGTCCATTAATATCGAGTGCCCCACGACGATCTGCCATGGAGAACAGCCACACCAGGAGATGTGACTGCTCTCCATGGCTGCCAAAACACACTGACAGGAGCTAAAGCTCCTGCAGTGTGCCTGCGCATGCGCGCGAGTTTACCGGCGTTCAATGAACTCCGGGACTCTCGCTTTACGACACTGCTGAAAAATTTTACAGCAGTTCAATTGCCGTAAAGTGAGCTCCCGGAGTTCATTTAGCTCCAGGAAAAGAACGGGCAGCTCCGATACACTGCAGGAGCGATTAACTCCTGCAGTGTATCACCGGAGGACGTCGTGGGACAACCTATTAATGGATTACGACGGAAAAGTTTTTTTTTTTTTTGGGGGAGAAGAATGATCGAGGAAGGTGGCCTTCGGGGATGTATGTGGTGAGTATGTACTACATGTTATGTGTGTGTTTGTGCTTTTAACCCATTGTAGTCAGTCGCCTGACGATGGGACAACTCTCCCATCATCACATTTCGATGGGAGCAGTAGTCCCATCCGACGAATGACTACAATGAGTCACTACTGACTGACAGACAGACACATAGACACACACACAGAGACACTATACATACCATTTCTACCATACGCCTCACATCGATCCCCATCCGACTTTACGACTCCATTTTCACTACACTCCGCCCACACACTTCCTCCTTTCCTGACGTCACTTCCGTCTGCTGCGGTTTTGACACCCAAATCCACATAAAATCTGCAGATGGTATATTACATCTGCAGTTTTTATGCGGATTTGACCCACAGAATGGGAGTCAATGGGTGCAGAAACGCTGCAGTTCTGCACAAAAGAAGTGACATGCACTTCTTTGAAATCTGCAGCGTTTCTGCATGGATTTTTCTGCACCATGTGCACAGCTTTTTTTTTTTTACATTGATTTACATTGTTCTGTAAATCACAGTGCAGTTCTGCAGCGTTTCTGCTGCAGAAAAAAACGCTGCAGAACTGCACTAAATCTGCATCGTGTGCACATAGCCTTACAACTGCAACGGTAGCCCTGGGGACTAAGCTCTACCTGTGGGGAGCTATACCAGCTCTGCTGCAACACCATCCGCCCCAGTGGTCCTCTTTAAGCAGCGTCGGTCATCCCTGGCCGAGTACCACAGGTTGCGTCACGAACATTTCTCCATAGACTTTATTATCCACTACACTTCATCCCCTTTAATTGACGAAGGATTCTAAATCCGAAACGTGCGTTGGGGTGCGCATTGTTTGGATCCTGGTGACGCCATAAAAGGTACAGGTACTCCCATATATCTCTGGACTATCGGATTTTTGCACTCAGCACTTTATTCTGTTCAAGGTTTTTGCACATTGCACATAGCACTGTTGCACAGGTTTATAACCCACGTTTTTTACTGTGGGGAATATATTTTAAGCTCAATATTTTAATTATTTTAATCATATACTATTAATTTTATTTTTTCTATCACTTGTGACACACAATAGTTCATAGTCCTGAATGAGAGCCCTGAGATTAACCCTTCCTTATGTGGTACACCCTATGCCTATTTTTTGTATATATTGGTGAATAATCTATTTATATATATATGTCACCTATTATATTGTTTTTATATATTTTTTTATTTTCCAACATGTGCACATGAAATATGCTATTACCAGCTTAAATAAAGTAATTTTAAAACATATAACCTGTGCCATCAATTCCTTGGTATTTGGTCTTAAACTCTGGTGGTTGGTACTTGTTAGTTATGTGAGTGGCCCCCACTCAAATTCTTTTGTTTGCACTGAGGTTCACTTTTAGAAAAATTGTTCTTGGTACACATATATTTATGTTTATAATAATATATAGAATTTACCATTTCCTAAGTGCTAACAAATTTCTTGCCCTTTAATTGGACACCCAGGGCCACAGACCGTGTCACTGCCACTGTGACCACCCCTTTAAGTACCTCTGGACCCGGAACTGAGTACCCCACGGTCCTAGCGGGCGCTGCATGTGTAGCTGGAGCACATTCCTTACTTTCACTTCGCATACTGACAGACAATATGCTAAGATCATAAGCTATAAGAAATACCAGTTGTAAGCAGTGTTAACTTTGTTTCTGAATAAGCATACATTCAATGTTGAATAGCTGGACAGTACAGAGATTAATTTGCTGCCAACAGGTTATGGGCTCCGTGACCCAGGGGCACAGAAACCCAAAGAGAACAGCCTAGAGGAAAGAGAACAACAGTGTACTAAGAAGAAGATGAAACAAAGATGGCCACCTGCAGCAACTCTGTGATGTTCACAGTGACAAATCTGTCTAACCAGAACTACCAATCCTGTAAATTCAAGGTAAACATGCTGCTGATAAGAGAAGTTATGTTGAAATACACACAAGAGTCTAGACCTGACCCACTATCAGAAGACTGGGTAGAGAAGGATCAAAAAGCACAAAGCACTATCTCCCTCAGAATAGATGATGATCAGATTGTGCATGCATGTAAATGTGAAACTGTAAATAAAAATGTGAGAACAGCTGAAGAAAGTGCATGAAAGGATAAATCTCAGCAATAAGCTCCATTTAATGAGACAGATGTATAGGTCTAAGCTAAATAATGGCTAAGATATGCTGGATTACATAAGAAATAGTCTAGAAATTTTGGAGCATCTGCAAGGCATTGGGGAAGATCTAAAGGATTTCCATGTTGCTGTACTACTAAGCGGTCTACCAGAAAGCTATGACACACTTGTAACTGCACTACATACACAACCAGATTATGATCTTTGTGATGTAGTGTCTCATGTTACAGCCAGGGGGCGCTGTATGTGCTCCTCGGGATGCGCATGGAGGCGTATCTTTAATGATGATAATGAAACAGTGTCCGGCATGAGTGTAAATGGACGGTATGTGTCGCAGAGGGAGTCTGCGCTGTAAGCCTGAAGTAAGGTTGTTCTGGGACCTGTAGTCCCACAAGTATTTGTGTTTGTTTACTAAAAGGGAGGCTTGCAGGGTTAGTTGGAGAGCTGGGCAGTATTGGATAACCACACACACCTCCCACCTATGGGAGTGGTTACAACTACATAATGTGACCAGGGTTTGGGTCACATGGTTCTGAGTGTATGGACTGGAATGGTCAGAGTGTGAAGTCCTGGATAGCCTGGGTGTTGGAATGTCCTGGAGTGGACTGGATTCCTGGAAGCACCTGGTGAGGCTATGGACTGAGGGCCTGTGTGTTGGAAGTGCCCGGGACTGGAGCACACGGAGAGGCCGTATCTGCAGAGCCTGTGATGGCTACTGTGTTGGGGAACCTACAGTTCCGTCTGCGGGTCTGGATTTTCTGAAGTGCCCTGGTCACAAGGACGGTGATCCCAGGTCAGCAGTTTCCCTGGGAACCAGGACTGACAAGAGTCAGTGTGTGGAGCAGGAGCCCCTGTAAGGTAACACCAGATAAAGGGGGTTATGGGCAGTATCTGCCATTGGAACAGACTGTTGGTGCTTGTTGTGTTCCATGGATGTTAATGAACTGTTCAATGAGTTAAAGTGCTATGGACTATGTATATGCCTGTGATGTGCAACATGGCCTATGGTGTGGTTTATGATGCCTAAATAATCCAAATTGACTGTTTTTTGTGAGAAACCATGCCTGAGTACTTTAATCCCAATGCCAAGCAAGTGTCCCCCAACCCACTCAGGTAGCGCTATCTCACATCTTCCATTGAAGTATGTGAGAGGAAAGCTTGTAGATGAGTATAAGCAAAAGGCAGAAAGTGTAAGCAGCAGTGTGGTATCTAAAGCAGAATCCGCTTTAAAAACCCAAGATCTACCCAACAAATAAAAGCAATTTGAATGAAACATGTGAGTGCTTTATCTGAAAGAAATCAGGGCATCCAAAGGCTGACTGCAGAGTCTGGAAAGCTAGAGTGAATCAGCTGAAAAAAGCAAAATAATCATT
The DNA here is from genome assembly GCF_051348905.1 of Ranitomeya variabilis. Classification (NCBI taxonomy): domain Eukaryota; kingdom Metazoa; phylum Chordata; class Amphibia; order Anura; family Dendrobatidae; genus Ranitomeya; species Ranitomeya variabilis. The sequence goes on along the minus strand of NC_135239.1, from coordinate 62,610,422 downwards.
AAAGGGGTAAAAGTATAAATATATAAAGTATAAAATATGACACTTCAAGTACTGAAGCTGTGTTTACTGTTAATGCAAGAACATCAAAGCATGCACGGTGTAAAGACTCTGTGATAACTAGTCGTATGACTAATGACAGAATCTTATGACTAATGACAGAATCTTTTCTCTAACCATGACCAAAGTAAAGGCCCCATCTCACATAGCGAGATCGCTAGCGAGATCGCTGCTGAGTCACAAGTTTTGTGACGCAACAGCGACCTCAGTAGCGATCTCGCTATGTGTGACACGTACCAGCGATCAGGCCCCTGCTGTGAGATCGCTGGTCGTGTCGGAATGGCCTGGACCTTTTTTTGGTCGTTGAGGTCCCGCTGACATCGCTGAATCGGTGTGTGTGACACCGATCCAGCGATGTCTTCACTGGTAACCAGGGTAAACATCGGGTTACTAAGCGCAGGGCCGCGCTTAGTAACCCGATGTTTACCCTGGTTACCAGCGTAAATGTAAAAAAAACAAACAGTACATACTCACCATCTGATGTCCGTCAGGTCCCTTGCCGTCTGCTTCCTGCTCTGACTGAGATCCGGCCGTACAGTGAGAGCACAGCACAGCAGTGACGTCACCGCTGCGCTCTGCTCTCACTGTACGGCGGCACTGTCAGAGCAGGAAGCAGACGGCAAGGGACCTGACGGACATCAGATGGTGAGTATGTACTGTTTGTTTTTTTTACATTTACGCTGGTAACCAGGGTAAACATCGGGTTACTAAGCGCGGCCCTGCGCTTAGTAACCCGATGTTTACCCTGGTTACCCGGGTGCTGCAGGGGGACTTCGGCATCGTTGAAGACAGTTTCAACGATGCCAAAGTCGTTCCCCTGATCGTTGGTCGCTGGAGAGAGCTGTCTGTGTGACAGCTCCCCAGCGACCACACAGCGACTTACCAACGATCACGGCCAGGTCGTATCGCTGGTCGTGATCATTGGTAAATCGCTATGTGAGACGGGGCCTTAAGTCAGAGAAAGTGATCTTGGCTAATGGTCAGTATATAATTTCAGAGGGAATAGTAGATGGTTACATTAATTGTTAAGTCTCCCCAACACAAAGCAGAAAGATCCCAGTAAAGGATGTGCTCTATGTCCCTAGTCTTGAAAGCAATCTGTTATCTCCGAAGAAACTCACAAGACAAAGAAATTAAGTTACATTTAAAGATGACAGCTGCATCATCTCAAAATAAGGTCACACGCTACCAGAAGGAAAAATCAAAAACGAGTTGTACCAGCTAAGGTGTAAGGAAGGTGTATACACTGCTAAACCTGAACAGCACAAGAATTACATCCATGTTCTTGCACATAGAGACCCAGAAGCAATAAGAAAGTTAGTTCAAAAACAACTTGCTGTGTAATCAGATAATGAAATGTACTAGCTGTCTTAAAGGGAAAAGGTCAAGAAAATCCTTTTCTTAGAATAGTGCTACAAAATCAGAACAGCTTCTGGACTTAATACACACTCATTTGTATGGACCAATGAGTACAAACTCATGGAAAGAAGAGATATTTTCTCATATTTATCATTGATAATTCAAGATATGCAGTTGTCTATCTGCTTCACAGCAAAGATGAAGTTCCAGAGATACTCGAAATATACCTCACAGAAATAAATAACAAATTTGGGCGAATGCCAAAAATTCTGTATGTAGATAATCAAATAGTGGAACTGAATATACAAGTAATGAGACACAAAGTGCTTTTAGGAAAAATTTAATTGTGTTTCAGACCACTGTACCATTCATCCCTGAATAAAACTGTGTAGCTGAAAGAAGGAGTCGGACACTTTGTGAAAGTGTAAGAATTATGCTATTTGATGCAGATTTGCCAACAATATATTGGGGTGAAGGAATCATGACAGCTTGCTATCTTCAAAACAGAATACCAGGCAAAATTACTGCAAAAATGCCATTTGAGCAATGGAACAGCAAGAAACCTGTACTACAACACTTAAGAATATTTGTAAGTAAAGTATTTGTAACATATTCCCAAAGAAAGGCCTACCAAGTGGGAATCTCATGTAAAAGAAGGTAACCCAGAAAGGTTATAGAATCCTGCACCCAGAAACAAACAATGCTGCAATAAGCAGAGTTGTAATGATTAATGAGAACTTCATGTCATTCAACTTTCATGACATCATACCAGTAATCCAGCTGAAACACCAAAAATCTCAGTCACAATTTTAAAATAACAAGGAAAAAGGTGTAGAAGTTTGGTCAGGTTCTCCCAAGTACTACTTTTTAACCGCTGAAGAAGCAACAGAAAAATCAGGTGAACTTGAAGTCAGGAGATCATCAAAATCAAACAAGAGTATACCAGCTAAGTGTCTTTTTCCATTTCTCAAAACACTACCTGAGTCAGAGCCACAGTCATGGGATGAGATGCAACAACTACCTGTCCATGAAAAACTGAAGAGGATTGGTTCTGCTGATGAGTCCTTTCATCGACTTCAAACTTGGAAACTCACCAAACTACTACGAGACAAGAAAGCAATCAAATGTAAATGGGTTTATAAGACCAAGTATGACTCTGAAGACAAGGTTCACAGATTTATAGCAAGATTAGTTGCAAAAGGATATTCTAAAAAAAGTGATGAAGATTATGAAATCATGTTTTTTCCAGTTGCTAAGCAGACCACATTCAGGATTCTGATCGATACAGCTGCAGTACAAAGCATAATTGTCAGACATTTGGACATCAAAACTGTCTTCTTAAATGGTGAAATTGAAGATGACTTGTACATGACTCAACCTGAGGGTTATATCAAAGAGGGTGAAGAGAATCTAGTTTGCAAACTACAAAAATCTCTCTATGGTCTTAAGCAATTGGCAATAGCATGGAACACCAAAATGAACAAAGTCTTATTGGAAGAAGAATTTAAAAGAGGTCAAGCAGATCCATGTTTATACACTAAGGGTATGTGCACACGTCAGGATTTCTTGCAGAAATTTCCTGAAGAAAACTGGAAATTTTCTGCAAGAAATCCGCATTTATTTTTTGCGTTTTTTTCCCGTTTTTTTCGCGTTTTTTTAGCATTTTGCAAGCATAATTAGCTTGCAGAATGCTAAAGTTTTCCAAGCAATCTGTAGCATCTCTTGGAAAACTGACTGACAGGTTGGTCACACTTGTCAAACATACTGTTTGACAAGTGTGACCAACTTTTTACTATAGATGCTGCTTATGCAGCATCAATAGTAAAAAGATATCATGCTAAAAATAAAAAAAATAAAAAAATGGTTATACTCACCCTCTGCAGTCAGAGGCGTCCGTTCCTATAGATGGTGTGTGCAGGACCTTCGATGAAGTCGCGGTCACGTCAGCGGTCACATGAGCGGTCATGCGACCAATCACAAGACAGCGATCGCAGGTCCTTCACACAGAGCATCTATAGGAACGGAAGAGAGAGCATGCAGCGCTGAGAGGCGGGAACACTCCGGGGGCCATCGAAGGTGAGTATATGACTATTTTTTATTTTAATTCTTTTTTTTGACCAATTATATGGTGCCCAGTCCGTGGAGGAGAGTCTTCCCTCCTCCAACCTGGGTACCAACCGCACATGATCTGCTTACTTCCTGCATGGTGTGCACAGCCCCGTGTGGGAAGTAAGCAGATCAATGCATGCCTAGGTGTGCGGAATCCCCGCAATTCCGCAAATTTAATGAACATGTTGCTTTTTTTTCCGCGATGCGATTTTTTCGTGGAAAAAAATGCAACATTTGCACAAAAAATGCGGAATACCCTGAAAATAATGGGAGGCATATGTTAGCGTTTTTTTCGCGTTTTTATCACGTTTTTATAGCGAAAAAACACAAAAAAAACGCGGAAAAAAACTGAACGTGTGCACATGGCCTCAATGTACAGACGGAAAGTGGATGTATGTTCTCTTGTATGTAGATGATGTGATTATGATTCATCAAGAGGAAACAGAAATTGAAAAGATGACTAAAATTCTGAATCAGCATTTTGAAACTTAAAACCTTGGAAATGTAACATTTTATCTAGAAATCCTGGTCCAAAGAGAAGAAATGGAATCTTTATTCCACACTAGTGATGAGTGAGTGTACTCGTTGCTCGTGTTTTCCAGAGCACGCTCAGGTGTTCTCTGAGTATTTGTGACTGCTCGGAGATTTAGTTTTTGTTGACCCAGCTGCATGATTTACAGCTACTAGCCAGTCTGAGTACATGTGGGGATTGCCTTGTTGCTAGGGAATCCCCACATATAATCAAGCTGTATAGTAGCCACAAATCATGCCGCTGCGGCAAAGAAAACTAAATCTCCGAGCAGTCATAAATACTCGGAGACCACCCGAGTGTGCTCGGGAAAACCCCAGCAACAAGTATACTTGCTCATCACTATTCCACACCAAAGTGTAAAAATCAGCTCAATTTTGAATCAGTTTGGAATGTCAGAAGTCAAAGGTATATCAACCCCAATGGAACTGTCCCACCTTGTCACGACCACAAGGGTCGGTCCAGTGGATGGCACAACAAACACCAACAATGATATAGGAAAAGGGGAAGGAAGGCCCTAATTGTAGGGAAAGAGGGATGGACACCTCCTAACTCAGCCTGTGCATATTCCTAAGCTTCCCTAACGCCCTATGCGGGTCCTCCACCTATGCTGGTGGTGTCCTGACAGATAACCACTTCCGACTGACCCCTGAAAGTGTACACCGCCTAACTTTCAACAAGCTCAAAAGTCATGGATCTTCAAAGACTTTTGCAACCCAGTCGCAAACTGGGCAGACTAGGCGATGGTGTAGTTTTTAGCATGTTGCATTGATCTCATGTTATTGCAGTCTGTGACAATTTGTCATGGATTCTGTGCCTGCTGTTGCTACTGCTGCTGATTTTACAAACAATTTTTTGAAATAGGGAGACTCCAAGTCCAAGTCGGGTCTCCATATGGTGGGTTGCCTGTAGCGGAAGGGGTGTCAGAGCCACATTATACTATTTCTACTGTAGGGAAATTCATGCCACTTTAGTGGTGAGTGGCAATCATTTTTGTAAATATGGAGACTCCAAGTTGGTTCATCTTCCTGTGTGTTGCTCCCAGAATGGCAGGCCTGCACTTACTTTCAGTCAACTCCCTGTGTTACCATCCTTACATTTTACTAACATTAGTGGTCTACCAAGCTGATATTTGTGCCACCTGAATGTGTCTGAGCAATAAAGCAGTTTGAGATGTTACAAGAGGGCTTCCAGCACAGCAGGCCTACACTGGTTCCTCACCCTCATCATCTTAATTTCAACTTAAATTCAAAGCTGTAAATGATGGCCCAGACCTGAGATACCTCATGCATGGCCCATGGCTGACTGCTGCTGTGCCATTATCACAATTCTACTGTGGGTCATTTGATACCACTTTTCCTGGTGTCTGCCTCTAATTTTTGGAAATGTTTGGATGCCAAGTTGGGTCTCCTTCATTTGTGTTGCCTTAATTTGTCAGGGCTCTCAGACCTGTCACTCATCCACCTATTACTGATCAATGTTCATGCTAAAAATGCTGGTCCAAGCCCTGTCACAGGCCCTGTCCCATGCATCCATGCTGCGCAATTGTAGTATTTGTACTCTGGGTCAAATGATGCCACCTTTCCTGGTGTCTGCTAATAATTTGAGCTGTTTTGGCAGCTTTTTGCACCCCCCCCGAAGCTGTTAGGATGTGGCCAACAAACCAAACTTTGAAAGGTTGTGCTATATCTAGGTAAATATAAAAAAATGTGTGGCTCCCCTGTGTTTTTGATAACCAGCCAGACAAAACTGACAGCTGCGGGCTGCAGCCATCAGCTGTCAGCTTTAGCATGGCTGGTATCAAGAATAGAAGAGTCTCCATGCCGTATTTTTTAGTTATTTAAATAAATCATTTAAGAAAAAGGTGTGGGGTCCCCCCATTTTTGACAACCGGTCAAGCTATAGCAAACAGCTGTTGACTGGTATTTTCAGGTTGGTAAGAGATAAATATGACACATAAACATGGTAATACAATAATTGAAAATAAATCACTAAACGGCCTACAACTCGATGATGATATGGTGTTTGTGACTGGGGATGTTGAATCCTTATACACGAGCATTAGGCATGTGGATGGGATCCATGCCACGGAAGTTTTCCTTAGTATGTCCAATCTTCCAATGGACATCCAGAGATTGGTGGTTGAATTGTTAAAGTTCACGTTGACACACAATTTTTTTGTATTCAAGGGGTCCTTCTTCCTACAGCTCCAAGGAACAGCGATGGGGGTGTCCTTTACCCCGGCATATGCCAACCTGTTCCTGGGGCTGTGGGAGAGGGACCTCTCCCTGCCGGATCAGTCATCGCCGATGTGTCGTGTCCTTTCATGGACGCGGTACATCGACGATATTTGGCTGATCTGGCAGGGGTCCAGTGATGATTTGAAGAGGTTTATGTCATCATTAAATGATAATCAGTTGAACATATTTATCACTTATAAATATGATTCTAAAACTATTGAATTTCTGGATGTCCTACTCTCAAAAGATGAGAAGGGGGAGGTGCAAACAAGTATATATCGTAAGCCCACCTCTACGAACATGCTGTTGCATGCCACCTCCTCCCATCCGGGTCACATGATCCAGTCAGTTCCCACCGGACAGTTTCTTCGTCTACGTAGACTGTGTTCAAACAATGAAGAATTTTACACACAGGCTGAAGATCTCAAACGGAGATTACAGGAACGTGGGTTTAGTAATCGAATGATTAAGAAGGCCTACAACAGGGCTAAATATTCATCCAGGGATGTATTATTATATGGCCCTAAGCAGATAAGTAGGGATAGTCAGGATCGAGTTAGATTTGTAACGGACTACCACTCTCAATTTGGTCGTATGAGAGAAATATTAAATAAATCATGGCATATTCTTAAAGCGGACCCAGTGATCTCTAGGTTCATACCTGAAAAGGCAGCGATAGCCGCTAGAAGATCAAGAAACTTGAGGGATCATCTGGTCCGCAGCCACTACACCGGACCACCTGGGAGCACATTCTTAGATCAGGTCAGGGCACCGAATGGGTGTTTCCCATGCGGCCGATGTGTGGCATGCACTAATATTGATCGAATAGACCATTTTGAGAATCAGGCAGGGTCACGCAGGTTTTCCTTCAAAAAAAGGATCACGTGTAATAGTAGATATGTGGTCTATTACGCAGTGTGCCCTTGCCAGAAAATATATGTGGGTATGACCACTAGACCATTGAAGATAAGGATCCGTGAGCACGTTTTAGGGATTACGGCGGCGGCCAGTGCCAAGGACATCACGGCACTTAAAACGATCCCACGCCATTTCAGACGGTACCACGATTGCAATGGGGACCTCTTGAGATGTAGGGGGATCGACATGTTAGATATGAATATCCGTGGTGGTAATATGACCAAGAGGTTGGCTCAACTAGAGTCCAGGTGGATATGGACCCTCGACACGGTCCATCCATCTGGACTCAACGAAAACATTAGTTATGCCTCCTTCTTATAACCACGGTGCCGCCGATATTCATTTGGTACCATCGTTACATATTTTTATTATTATATGGTGTTTTTATATGTTTGTTTATTATTTTATTTTATATATTTCAGCTTTGATCGTTCATGCACTTTGTGGTGATCTATGCGGAAGTGGGGAGCAACAAAGTATTGGACATACATATTGGAGTAATAGCATTGGACATATTATGGACGCAATACTTGAGTTATATTGTATATTCTATACGGCGTGACGCTCTCATTGGAGGATTCGAGATGTGATGACTATTATGCATTGTTCCAATTGTTTGTAAACGTTCCCAGATATTATGTATGCTATATAGAATATTTCGCTGTGTTCTACCACAGTTTTGCACTGGTGATTAGGGCAGGGCAATTACATTTGTGGTATTGGTGCAAGTGGTTTATCCGAAGTCCTCCCCCTGACGCGTGCTATGTCCATTCACCGCTGCGCTTGCCTGCTTTCGGCGTCTTTACATGGGTGCTGGGTTCGTCCCGCCTCTCATGTGACGCCGACGCCGGCCAGCGTCGCCCGTTGACTGGGCAACAGTACGCGTCACATCCGGGGGTGTGTATGTCACATCCGGCCGCGCGGTATCCACGCGGCGGCCGGTGACTATATAATAGGAGGACTAGGGATGTGTGTATGTGCGGCCCCTTGAGAAAGGTCACCGAAACGCGCGTCGGGGCGGACGTGCTACCGCAGGATCGACAATATTCCCCCACCATTTGGAGCAGGTGATTATGTTTGTATAGGCATTTAGGGCTGTTTTAGCCGTGTGTGCTACAACTATGGGGGTGTGGGGAACACTTTGGGTAGTTAGACACAACGGATAGGAGGTCTGTTGTATAGATATATACTCTACATGATTTAGTGAGGTTTCCCTGTGGGCTGTGATCAGGCTAGATGTCATTATAGACGCATATCAGTGCCATTTGGTTAGTCTGTGTGCCTGTACTGTCCCAATATACAATTGTATGTTGTCATATGTATCCTGTGGGTGCGCGTATTATGTATGATGGTATTCTATGGGTAGATGTGCTTTCCCTGTATTTTACACCTTGATCATATGTTTTTATATGGGTATTATTAAATAAAGTTTGGCAATTTTTCATATTCTGGCCTTTTGATCATCTTTCTTGTTTTGTTTGCTAGGTTGGTAAGAGGCCATGGATATTGCAAGCCCTTCCAGCCTAAAAATAGAAGCCTGCAGCTGCTCCAGAAAAGGTCCATCTATCAGGTATGCCAATTCTGGCACTTTTCCCAGCTCTTCCCACTTGCCAGGGTGGGGTGGCAAGTGGGGTGATATTTTGGGGGGGTTGATGTCACCTTTGTATTATCAGTTGACATCAAGCACAGAGGCTAATAATGGAGAGGCGTCTATAAGACGCCCCAATTAATAATCCCGTATGATATTGTATAAAAAAACACACCCAGGATAAAGTTCTTTAATTGAAAGAATGACATAGACACCTTTAATTAATCTAAATTATACCATACTCACATCATTGCCCAGTCCACAGAAGCCAATGTCTCCTGTAACAGAATTAAAATACTAAACAACAATATTCCTCATGTATCCACCTAGAAGATAATAATCCATTTGTCTCGCAACAAGTGTAACTCTGCTACATGTAGATGGCAGGTTGCATTGCTGCATGATGTGACTATACAGCCTGCTATCCAGGTGAGACACTGAGCTAAGCTTGCTGCTTAGACATCCTTGGCACTGCTTCCCCTTTACTATTACCCTACTAATGCAAAAAGCAAAAAAGCAGCACATAAAAGACAGTCACCTTAGAACTGTGAAACAGAAAGTATCCAATATGGGAATAGTGACCACATACTGTCCTGGCACAATAATAATGCCTCTGCACAATAATAGTACTGCTCTTTGTGTTGCACATAATAAAAATGCTTGCTTAGGTCCTCATATGTCATAAGTAGAAATAGTGTCTCCATTGTAATAGTAACAGTTCCCTCTTGGTACTTGTGAAATGTATTAAATATTCCTTCTTGTTCATAGTGCTTCATACACCATAAGGGTAAGTTCACACAGGGCGTTTTTGCTGCATTTTTTTTGCTGCTTTTTTATGCTAATTTTCAGCTGCTTTTTACAATACCAGCAAAGCCTATGAGATTTCAGAAATCTCATGCACACACATTGTTTTTTTGTTTGATCAGTATTTTGTGCTTTGCTGCATTTTTTGGACATAGAGCATGTCACTTCTTTCAGCGTTTTTGCTGCGTTTTTTACCCATTGACTTGAATGGGTGTTGAAAAAAACCGAAGCAAAAACGCAGCAAAAACGCAGGTATTATTATTTGCTGTGTTTTTGCTGCTGAAAATCCAAGGAAATTAGCATGGACAAAGATAAAAAAATGCACCAAAAAAAGCATAAAAAAACGAACCTAGACCTGCGTTTTTGAAGCGGCTTCTTCCCTGCCAAGATGATCAGGTTTTGCTGCAGAAAAAAAAGCAGCAAAAACGCCCTGTGTGAACTTACCCCAATAGTGGCCCTTTCTAGCCACACACACTTTTAGTGTCTACACAGTGGTCCCATACAGTCATTTTGCACCCTCTGAGCTCTGTGTGGCAACAGGACCATCTGTACCTTCTTTAAACTCCCCACATAGTAACGGCAACCCTTCATAGTAATGCTGTCTCATAGTTTCGCCCACAGTATTTGTGCTCCTTTAGTGTCTTTACACAGTATTGGTGTAGTGCCTCTTAGTGTCCCACACAGGGGCGGACCTACCGCCGGTTCAACCGGTGCAGCCGCACCGGGGCCCGGAGGTGGAGGGGGGCCCTTGCAGGCAGGGCCGGCGTTAGGGGAAGGCAGACCTGGCAGCTGCCTGGGGCCCCCACTCCCCCAGGGGCCCCCAGCTAGCGGCAAGTCACGCAGCCGCTATGGGGCCCCTATGAGGCAGGGGGGCCCGCCTGCCGCCAGCGCCGACTCCCCCGCCGCATTGAACTATACCGGCGTCTGCCGGTACAGTTCAATGCAATGATGGAGGAGAGAGCGTCACCTGACGACGCCCCCTCTCCCATCATTCCCCGCTCTGCCCCTGACACAGCGGGTGCGCGCACACTCACTGTGTCCCAGGCAGAGCAGCGGCAGCCACTGACACAGGAGCAGGAAGGAAGCAGCGCGGGCTCGGGGAGAGGTGAGGAGCTTGTGTTTTTTTTTTTTACTGGACTGTGGGGCCATTCTCAGGAGGGGAGGAGAGGGGAGGGAAGGGGGAATGAGCATGCTGTATACTATTGTGGGTTCTGCTGTATACTACTGAGCCCTGTGCTGTTACTGTGGGCTCTGCTTTATACTACTGTGGGCTCTGCTTTATACTACTGTGGGCAGTGCTGTATACTACTGAGCCCTCTGCTGTTACTGTGGGCTCTGCTGTATACTACTGTGGGCTCTGCTGTATACTACTGTGGGCAGTGCTGTATACTACTGAGCCCTCTGCTGTTACTGTGGGCTCTGCTGTATACTACTGTGGGCTCTGCTGTATACTACTGTGTAGGCAGCGCTGTATTCTACTGAGCCCTGTGCTGTTACTGTGGTCTCTGCTGTACACTACTGTGGCCTGTGCTGTACACTACTGTGGCCTGTGCTGTACACTACTGTGGCCTGTGCTGTACACTACTGTGGCCTGTGCTGTACACTACTGTGGCCTGTGCTGTACACTACTGTGGTCAGTGCTGTATACTATATGGAGGACTATGGGAAGTGTATAATACTATATGGAGGACTATGGGGTGTATTATACTAAACAAGCAAAATGCTGCATATTCATTGGGTGATTGGATTGTTTATGCTGGAATAAAAATCCTTGTTCTCAGCAGCACATCACCGGTGTAAACTGTAGATATGCTGCTGATAACATGATGCTGTATGGTGATCTGTAGTGATCTAATAGTGATTGTTCTGTCCCCTTCATTCTTTCTCAGATGGTGGAAAGAGGCAGGGAAACAAGCGTCCATGACTTCAGTATTGTCGATCACACTCGTTTAGCGGCCTGAGATCAGCGCAGGTAAATACAACCGAAATGCTTCTGTATGATGTGCAATATGCTAGCATTTGGGGCCCCATTTTAAACTTTTAAACACTATGGAGCATCATGTGCGGTCATTATACAGTATGGAGCATCATGTGTGGTCATTATACAGTATGGAGCATCATGTGCGGTCATTATACAGTATGGAGCATCATGTGCGGTCATTATACAGTATGGAGCATCATGTGTGGTCATTATACAGTAAGGAGCATCATGTGTGGCCATTATACAGTATGGGGCATCATGTGCGGTCATTATACAGTATGGAGCATCATGTGCGGTCATTATACAGTATGGAGCATCATGTGCGGTCATTATACAGCATGGAGCATCATGTGCGGTCATTATACAGTATGGAGCATCATGTGTGGTCATTATACAGTATGGAGCATCATGTGTGGCCATTATACAGTATGGGGCATCATGTGCGGTCATTATACAGTATGGAGCATCATGTGCGGTCATTATACAGCATGGAGCATCATGTGCGGTCAATATACAGTATGAATCATCATGTGTGGTCATTATACAGTATGGAGCATCATGTGCAGCCAATATACAGTATGGAGCACTGTGGCCATATTTTTTTGTTTATAATTATTCTTTATAAAACAGTGTGATCAGCAGTGCTAAATGGATGTGGTTGGGACGTGGATATGGGTGTGACTAGTTATGAATGGGTGTGGCCAGAGGCGTGGCCTAAAATTTGCCGTGGCGCGCGTTGCGCGCTGCACACTTTTCCCCCTCTTTCCCTTCTTCAAAACTTGGGAGGTATGATGCTGGGCAGGGAGGGGGGCCCAGACACATTTCTTGCACTGGGGCCCAAAGCTGGCAGTGTCCGCCACTGGTCCCACACATAGCAAAATAGTCAGTTTTGCAGGGCAGTAATGATTATGACACTTCACTGCATTTGCATTGTTGTCCAGTTGCCTCCTCTTGGTGGCTGCAAGCAACTTAGTCCAGCAACCTACAAGATACCTTTTCTTGTCCCAGTATTCTGGGACACGAGACCAAAAATCCTTATCCAGGTATCATCCCTTGGATACCCACTTCTAGTAATGCCACTGGAACATGAAAAACACATGATGCATGTATACTACACTAAATGACTTGAGACAGGAAGTGCTGAAAGTAATATTCGAAAAGATAGGTGATAACTTGCTGACCGATGGGAATCTGACAGGTGGGACTAAAATTGATCCAGAGAATGATACAATGGGTTACTTTAAACATCAGAATGGAGTGGTGACTTGTCATAGGTGCCAAATTTCATTCTTTTTCTTTGGTGTTGCCAGACATAGCTAAGTCCTCAAGTTTCTGAGGCTTTTTTTTTTTTATAAAGAATTAATGGAGTAGTAGCATTCATGCACAACCACTGTTCCATTCCGCCAGGTCATTTCAGAGGCATCCCAGAAATTTGATGCCCACTAATGCTCAAGTTATTACCCATTTTTAGGATAGGTAAAAAGTTTTATCGATGGGAATAACCGTTTAGGACAGCTATTCACATTAGACGAATGTCAACCTGAGCCTGACAATTTCAGTGGGACTAGTCTTTCATCTATTATGTATTAGATCTTCAGTCAATGTTTGTTTGGTTCACAAAAATATTTTACAGAGGAGAGAGTTCATAGCTTTCAGAGCAAGATGAAAGAGGACATTCCTCTATGTACTAGTTTTAACTATCTGATTTGCGTAATAGGTAGCTTTACACAACTGTCCCGGTTATCTCTGGCTATGCCTCCATCATTTAAGACAGCTGCCCTCTGTTGTGCTCCACGTCATGTTTTGCAAGTTACCCAATAACATCATCTATGTAGGCCTAGTAAGACACACCCTGTGTGTTAGTATTGAGACTCCAGAGTCCAATGTTTGGTGTGTTCCTCCATCTGTGTCTATTGTGCTTGAACTTACATTTATCCCTGCTGGATTCCACTTCATCTGGCCTACTGCTCCTGAGATTGTTGTTTTTCCAAGTTCTCACAGTTTCACGTGTCTTTGAGGAATTTGCATCAAAGCCCAGGGACCGTGTGCCCACCGGAACCCGAGGCTTAGTGAATCCACCTTATCTGGTTAGCCTAACAGCTTTTTCTGTGATAGCTGTATGATGGAGGTATGAAGCCTGAATCGAGTAGCTGAGGTAGAAAAAAATGTGCTCTTAGGCTTCTCCTCCATTAGTCCCATGGTTATAAAACCTGAGTTCAGGGGTTATTTTTTCTGAAAAACAGCAATGTCTACAGAATGAAGGGGCGAAGAAGGAGACAGGATAAAGCTTTTAAGACATGATAGGTATGAAGCATTTCTAAAGTTTAAGTTTCCAATATTAGAGCAAATAAAACAGCACAATGATGAAGAAAATAAATAAATTATGGAGAAAATGTGTTTTGGGAATATTGGAATATACAATGAGTGGCCAATTATTCAGTGTCCATATTATTTTCTCATTTTAGAAAACTCTATATATTTTACATTTTATAATTATGTATTTCCATTCAATAACTAAGTAAAACAAGTATAAATAAGACTGGTGCCACTGGTAATTATGGCCATACAATATTTATCTCCCCCAACATTTATCAAACAAGTTAAAACTAATAATCTGTTTAGTTTGCGATCTAGGCTGAAAGCCAAGATATACAACGTATCAAGAGGAATAGTTGTAATCATGTTTCACCCATACAAAAAAGGATGTGAACAAATATAGGTATTTATCAAACTTAATTAGAAGAAAAGAAAATAAGAAATGGTTAGAAATGAATGGAGCCAATAAATATATTTCACAGCAATTTCAATTATTTAGAGGATTTCTGAATTTTGTTAGCTTTATTATACACAATGAGATTCCAAGTTCACATTCCATATTACTACTTCTACTATCATCAATGATAAAAAATGTATATACATTTACTATTATACAAATAATCTTAATTTTATGGACTATGCATTATATAAATATTGGTGTTAACAGATGTCACCATGTAGAGGTAGGTGGGCTGTTTTTCTTTCTGGATTTATTGGCCGCTCACGTTTTATGTTTTAGGCTGTTTTTACATCTCATTATGGATGAGTTGATATTTAGCATATGCTTAAGGAAAATATATCTTTGTACCATGGTAACCAGTAGATAGAAAAAATTTAGAGTCCTCAGTGGTTTATACCTTTTAATGGTTAACTGAAAAGATGCTAACAAATAGCAAACTTTTGGGGCTATTCAGGTGATAGTATGTATGATGCCGTAATACACCAGGCATCCTGCCACGGTAATTTGAAGTATGTCGGGCTGACTTCAAGAAAGTTTTGCAGAAGTGTTAAATGTTAATTATTAGTTATTGATTTAATCTTATTATTCAGTACTGAGAACATTGCCTTTTGCTGACATTACATGTATTATTCCTGTATATTTGGCTCAGAGTAGAAGTTAACACCATACAGAGAGAACACGTGCTCTGTGGGACGTATATAACACATGACCCACGGGAAGGGGGGCTCTCTTCGCTCTATGCGGACACTTTACACACACTTCACAGACATCAGGTTGTACATTGGACAGATGGTATATGAGCTAACCACGTGTTTCAACCATGCTTATGACAGAGACAGATGCTATTTACCATACAGGATCCCAGGAAAGATGGGGAATAAACTTTGATATGGACAAATGGACAGTCTCTTTGTAATTATTTCACCTATTTTATGTTTTGCTGCAATGATGCTTTTTGGTGGACAATCCAATAAACCACTACTTTTTTTAATAAGAAATATAATGACATTTTCTTTAGAGTATCACATCTGGTAAGAAGTTTTAAATAAATAAATATATGAAGTAAGTATATTTAACAAGAAGAGTCAGGGAAAATGTCCTCTCTATAATAGCGGCTAAGGAATAAGACAAACTAAAAAAACTAACGTCCATCTCACGACATTTTAAGCTGTATCACCAATGTCTAAAGCCTCATTGTTGAAAATCTATGGGAGTGATCAAATAATGGTGAGCTCCAGAGGTGGGAACTGGAAGTAGGTTCTAGTCCCCCAGGCTCTGTTCATCATTTCTGGATGCTGCACTGACTTCCAGTTTGGTGGAGCGCAGAAAGCATTCGACGATCACAAATTCTGGTTGTGTGCCCATTCTCTGCCCTGGGGAACGCAATATACATTTCACTGCTGTGGTTTTAGACAGGTGACCATCCCCAAACATGTTTTTTATTTACAACATTGGTTAACATAACCAATTAAAGTGGTGCTTAATATGGGTACCACAATTCCACCTTTCAGTGTGTCTGGGTGCAGTGAATTAGTGTCTACCATTCAATCTAGAGCAGGGGCGTGCTGAGCTGTCTATATTTGATGGACAGCTCAGCTGGAGAATTGGATGCTGGGGTCAGTTTCTTGAATGATAGCTTAGCCGTCCAATCGGAGTAAGGATATTGCCTGAGCTTCAACCATGTGTCTCCTGTTCGGATAATTACCTGGCTATTTAGAAAGCTCTCTGTCTCAGACTAGTGCCAGTTGTACCTTCATGTTCACTAGAGAATTTTTGTCTTGTTTCATTATGCTCTGATCTACTGTTGCCTGACATAGGATCATGCTCTGACCATTCATTTGCTTTGACTCTTTGCTTGATCCACTATCTTCTTGGCTTTGACCCCTGGACCGTGACCTGACTATTCTTTTGTCTCACCCCTCTGTCTATAATGTACCCTCCTGGCTTCTGACCTTGGACCTTTTGACTGTCTAGCCTTACGGCTTGTACATGAGTAGTAACTAGAGTCACAATGGGAACCCACCTCTTAATTAGTTTATGGGTCGAATTGCTTGACAATCTTTTTTCTACCTATTGAGGTTACTTTGATTCACTTCCTACTGAATCATGTGGATTTGTTTCTCTCTATCACACCTACTCTCAGCAATATATAAACCACTAGCGTGCCCTCCTTTCTATACTGCCCTAGGAAGAAGTGACGGTGTAATGTCTGATTTTACTGCTCTTACAAATAGAGTGCTATGTTATGTAATGTAATCCGCTTTTTATCATATATGTATATTGTATGTATGGATTAAATAAAAATCAATTTTTAAGACTTGGGTGATTATGCTTGTAGGTTTTGTGCTACAAATACTGATGTAAAATACTGACCAAATACTGAACATGTGAACTTAGTCTAATAATGTAATGGTTACAGCAAATGGCACCAATACATTTTTTTTATTTTGCTATAATGTGCTTATTACTTTTGTTTGTATGTAGAGGTTTACTGACTTACAGTTTTTTTTTTTTTAGAAAAGGGAGTGAATTTTCAAAATTAATTAAAAAAAGTTATCACTAACTCTAACCCCTATCGCTTGAGGGCAGGACAATCTAAAAGTCTTCAGTTAGACTAAAAGTGATGATGTCCTATACCAGTCAAATGATGGCTGCAGTCAAATACTGTACATGTCTCTGCAGTCAGGTGAACAAAGAAAGGATGTCATCACTTCCACATACTCACATACTATGGTCCCCGATTCATTAAGTCCAGTGATTTTCACATTGTTTATGATGAGGAGGCATGGTCGAGTCAGATACTCTCGATTCATGAAGTGTACACCTCTTCATGAATCATGAACGTCTGATGAGTGGCATGCTCCTCCATGCAACAGGCTTGAAATCTAAGATTTCTGATGTAGGGAATAACACAGCTGGCCATGAGTTACAAGAATAGTGGCATCACGACCCCGCCGCTTCCCTATGAAGACACCAGAAGTTACATAATGCATGCACAAAAATTTAGTTACTTTTCAAAACTATTTTTGCCAGAATTCTGGCAAAATTGCTTTGATGAATTGGGGCCTATAGGTATAATTGTTTTTGGAGAGTTTAAAACATGTCCTTATTATTTTTTTTAACAATTTTTGAAGGTCAGACAACCTCTTTAAACTGCGTCATTGTGATGTTTAATTTTGTATACATCCATCCAGTGTCTGAAAATGAATTCTCTTGCATTCTATAATATATATATATATATATATATATATATATATATATATATATATATATATATGTATATATATATATATAAGACATGTCTTTTTAAAACCTATTTTTATCCCTTCTAGCTCTTGAGATCTTTTCTATTTAAGTCAAAGATTCTAAGCACGACTGGTAACCATAATAGTACCTTGCTTTGGATGCACTGTTGATCTTTTGACTAGTGACTGCATTAACAGTGTTTGTAATTCTAGGTAGATCAGAGCCAGGGCCGTTAATTAAATTTTCCAAAACAACTTTGCTGGATCTGTACAAAGGACAATTTGCGAATTGAAATCATCCTAATTTGTGAGTTCAAACTTCAAAGCAAAAGTATACCACAAATCCACACACAGAATATGTCAGCACTGTGAAATATTTGCTGCAAATCAGCAATTTAGTTTGAAAAAGGCGATTGAAAAAGTCATTGAGTCAGTTAATTACAGTTTCTTTTTGTCACGTCAGGAACTTCACAAAAGGAAATATTCATGAGTATTTTACACTTCTTTAGTTTAATGGGGCGAGTTGAATATTTAGAAAAGCTAATGCAAAGATTTAGTTAATGTATTGTGTTCCAGAAAGCTGCATTGCAGGAGTTACCGGGAAAGAACGGACAAGAGGTTTGGTTAAGACACAAATTTAAGTTTCCCACATGGAGCTAATCTGTTATCAAAGGCTACAACAAATCTATAATGATTGAGCTATACAGCAATATAAAGTCGCATGCAGGTTGCATGAAGGTCACAGTCACAATGTATTGTAACTTCCATTATTTCCCTTAAGAAAAAAAGTCACATGCAATTTTCCCCAAAGGGAATAAGAGAAGATGCATTGCAACTGCAAGTTTCATGATTTATATCATTTTTATAGCATTTCTTCTTTATATGCTTTCATTTAGATGTAGATACTCTAGGTTAAATTAAATGCAGGATAATGTGGGGGAATACTGAACAGAGGGCTCTGCCATCCAGGGGCATCCACCACCAAGTTAGCTACAGTCCTTCTAACCTTTACCAGTAGGAAAACATAGAACATTGAAAAGATGCAAAGCATAGCTCCAACAATATAAAAGTTTTAATTAAGTTAATACTCTTAGAGTATGTTTATGCAAATGTGTTTGTTTTATGTAAATTAGATACAAGGCACTGGGGAAACACTACTATACACATAAGGTTTTCGAAAGGAACTGCTGATATGTGTCTTGATAAAGTACCAGTCATCCCCTTAAGGTGTTTCATGTAGTAATACTGTAAGAATCACTTTTTTTAGTATCTAGGGAATGTTACCAATAAACCATGTAAAGTTGCTTGGCCATTCAAATTTCCTACAGCTTCTCTTCCAGCCCATCAGTAGAAGACTGGTTTCCATTTATAGTATGCTATATCAATTTGTAACCTGCTGAAGGGGAAGCTGCAAACAATGTTAACATCCCAACATCCAGCTGCCCACTGTATTACTAAAATGCCCCAAAATATCTGCTTAAGAAAGCAATTCAAGAAGATGTGTTTTTCGCATCTTAAGACACATCACTTTATCATTTGAGGGGTATGACTTCTGGGACCCCTCACAAGCTTGAATATATAGGCCTCATACATAGTAGACTAATGTTGGTCAAACTCACCAATATCAGTGGGCTCAATCAACGGTCTTATATATATGGGGGTAACTCTCCCCATACAGATGATGTTAGCGTAGACAGATCAGTCATGTTCAATTTGAGGCCACCTATACTTTTTTCATGACAATATAAGATTTGCTTTCAGCAAAGGAGTATGGCAGACGCTCACTCATAGAGAACACAGGAACCTTCTTCAGAGTGAACATTCTTGGGTATCGAGGAGTTGGGAGAGATAGCTGCTGGCCAAACGTTTTGCAGAACCATTGTTCAGCTGACATCTATTATGTATAGGACTACTAAGGACGCTGCGTTGGTTTTGCACTGTACATCTTTTTACGTTCTTCTAATATAGTGGTGCAGCCTCTTCCTTTTTTATAATTGTTGGGAGACTCCAAAGGTTGTGGCAACAAAAATTGAAAACTCCTTTCCATTAATAACCTAGTATATTCTTATAGGTTGACTTATTGCTAACCTAAGTTTTCATTGAGTCATAATTAGCTTCATGATATCAGAAGGATTAACATTTTTTTATGAATGGGGGGCCCAAAGGAAGGATACATTTTAGCTGCTGTCAGATTGTGTACAATACCACCACTGTCATGATTCCCAATGGCAGGGACACGGGCAAAAACGGACTAGCTCTAGGAAGATGGTATCTCAGGTAACCGCGATGCTGAACCTAACACGCAAATAAAAGTAGCCAGGGGGTGTGCCTACGTTTTATCCCTAGACACCTCACGCCAGCCGGAGATCTAGCTGCCCCTAGAAGAGGAATACACAGACCTGGCTTGCCTCCAGGGAAACCCCAAAAGTTATAGTAGCCCCCCACATATAATAACGGTTAGGTAAGAGGAAAACACAAACGCAGTATGAATATAGATTCAGCAAAGAGAGGCCCTCTGACTAGATAGCAGAAAATACAAAAGAGGACTTCGCGGTCACCTCAAAACCCTAAACAGCCATCCTGAAATTACTTTAACTCCGTTATCAACTCATGACACCGGAGTAGTAATTTCAGATCACTAGAGCTTCCAGCAGCAAGAGAAATATAAATGCATGCTGGACAAACAAACACAAAAAATGCCAAAGATCCAACTTAGCTGAATTGCAGACTTGGAGCAGGTAACAAGCAACAGAGGTGCTCTGGTAACATTGATTGCCGGCGCTAGAGTGACTGAGAAGCCAGACTAAATAGGAAACTCCCAATTTCCTGATGAAAACAGGTGCACTGGAAACACAAGACAAAAGTCAACCAGTACCACCAGTAGCCACCAGAGGGAGCCCAAAAACAGAATTCACAACACACCACACTCTTACAAATCTTTAGCAGTAGGTCTTTATGGTCTACTCTTTATTGCTTCACCAGAAATCCTATTATGTAAAGTAAGGGTACTGTCACACAGTGGCACTTTGATCGCTACGACGGTACGATCCGTGACGTTCCAGCGATATCCATACGATATCGCTGTGTCTGACACGCAGCAGCGATCAGGGACCCTGCTGAGAATCGTACGTCGTAGCAGATCGTTTGGAACTTTCTTTCTTCGCTGGATCTCCCGCTGTCATCGCTGGATCGTTGTGTGTGACAGCGATCCAGCGATGCGTTCGCTTGTAACCAGGGTAAACATCGGGTTACTAAGCGCAGGGCCGCGCTTAGAAACCCGATGTTTACCCTGGTTACCAGCGTAAACGTAAAAAAAAAAAAAAAACAGTACATACTTACATTCCGGTGTCTGTCCCCCGGCGTTCTGCTTCCCTGCACTGTGAGCGCCTGCCGGCCGGAAAGCAGAGCACAGCGGTGACGTCACCGCTGGCTTTCCGGCTGGGGCTGAGAGTGCAGAGAAGCAGAACGCCGGGGGACAGACACCGGAATGTAAGTATGTACTGTTTTTTTTTTTTTACGTTTACGCTGGTAACCAGGGTAAACATCGGGTTACTAAACGCGGCCCTGCGCTTAGTAACCCGATGTTTACCCTGGTTACCAGGGGACTTCGGCATCGTTGGTCGCTGGAGAGCGGTCTGTGTGACAGCTCCCCAGCGAACACACAATCACTTACCAACGATCACGGCCAGGTCGTATCGCTGGTCGTGATCGTTGGTAAATCGTTATGTGAGACGGTACCCTAAGTCATGATTTGAAGGCTAGTTAAGGCTGCATAACAAACATTACTGTGAAGGATGCCTAACTCTAAAAGAAGATCATGAATGTTATATACGGCATTGTTTCAGCTGCAACTACCAGCTAATTTGGTGCCATGGTCAATAGCTGCATCTAGTTGGTTAGCCAAAGGAATACACTCTCTGTTCGCTTTTGCACGATAAGATAACAGGGTGCTGATGGGTGGATATCGCAGCTTGCTAATGTTGCCATGGTTTGCAGCCACCCTAATCTTTTGCTTGTCTAGTCTTGGCTTTCTGTATATTCTGGTGTGTAGTTCCTGACCTCGGCTAGTATTTTGATTACCTGACAGCCTCTTGATTTTGTCCTTGATGTTGACCTAGTTGTGACAATCCGGCTTTAAAACTTTCCTTTCTACCAGCTCACTTCCCCAGCAAAAACCATTCCATGGATATAATCCAGGGGATTCTGCTAAGTCCAAATCTTTGTATAGTAGTAGAAAGATGAAGACCAAGGATCCCCTGGAACCTGCTAAATTGATTGGCATGTGCAAAGACTGTCTGTGGAAGCCCTATCACTTTCATCTGCCTACCAACTATAGACCAATGGTCAGTCTGAATGGGCTAATCAGACACTTAAGCAATATCTTTCATGTTAGGAGGCAGCACAGTAGCACAACTTTCAGCCCTGGGGTAATTGATTCAAATTTTACCAAAGATAACATGCAAGGAGTTTGTATGTTCTTCCCGAGTTTGCATTGGTTTCATCAGAGTACTCTGGTTTCCTCCCAAAGACATATTGATAAAGTATTCACATTTTCAGCCTCACTGAGGACAGTGATGAAGCTGTGTGACTGAATCCATGCAAGTCCAGCTCTGCCCCCTACTGTGATAAGCAGCTCACTGTCTATAGACAATGTACTTTCAGAGTCTAGCATGGGCGTGATCAGCTTTCTCAGCTCTGACACATTGCTAAATCTTAAAATTCTGATTGTGTCAGAACTGCTGCACCCAGTAAACCCAGTAAACTGATATATCAATGGATTCAGAGTCTCTTTGCTCACATTATGCTAATCTCAGATGAGGTAGCAAATACCTACTGATAAATTCCCTGTAACCTGCACACTATTACTTTTTTTAAATGGCAGACATTTTTATTATTTTTATCATGCAAAAAATTAAACAAAAAGTGTAAAAAAGTCTTATCTACTCCAACATGCAGGGGCGGGCTGGGCCTGGTGGCAGTGAGACAAATGCCCCTGGAGCCACTCCCCCAGCAGCTGGGCAGGGCCGCTTGATTGCCATGCACAGCAAACTGTGTGTGGGCCAGCGAGGTTGTGTCGTGGGCATGTGATACCGCCGCCATCAGGGCATTATTACCCTTACTGATGTATGTGGCCCCTGAGCTGGGGGGGCGGCATCAGTTTTCAAAAGCTGGAGCTGTGTGAGGAGGGAGCAGGAGGAGGAGCGTCACTGTGACAGACAGACCACTGGGCTGAGGCAGCCAGTGCTGAGCCATAGGAGGGCAGGGCCACAAGAGGTCCAGATTCCACCATCCAATCCCTGCTGAGTGTGGGCTCACCGCAGCATCTCTCTCCCCAGTCAGTGAGCAGCGCAGCGCCAGGTGAGTGTCTGAGCTTGTGCTGGTAAAAGTGTATGGACGGTGTGATAACAGGCTCCAGTCCAGTCCCTGCAGCAGATGCATCATCAGTGAGCCGGCCAGTGTCAGCCATACTATCAGCACAGCAGCTGGCTCACTGAGAACGCTGCTATGGGATCTCCTTCCACAAGCTTCTCACAATAGTTCTTCAGAATTTGGGCCCATTCTTCCTGACAGCACTGGTGTAACTGATCCAGGTATGTAGGTCGCCTTGTTTACACCTCCCTTTTCAGCTTTTGCCCATAAATATGGGCTGCTCTAAAACATTTACATTGTTATCCTTGAGCCACGTTGTTAGCCACTATATACAGGGGGCAGTGGGGACCTTCATACTATATATAGGGGCAAGGAAACCTTCATACTATATACAGGGGCAGTGGGGACCTTCATACTATATATAGGTGGCAGTGGGGACCTTCATACTATATATAGGGGGCAGGGGGACCTTCATACTATATATAGGGGCAAGGGGACCTTCATACTATATACAGGGGGCAGTGGGGACCTTCATACTATATATAGGGGTCAGGGGGACCTTCATACTATACATAGGGGTCAGGGGGATCTTCATACTATATACAGGGGCAGTGGGGACCTTCATACTATATACAGGGGGCAGTGGGGACCTTCATACTATATATAGGGGTCAGGGGGACCTTCATACTATATATAGGGGTCAGGGGGACCTTCATACTATATATAGGGGGCAGGGGGACCTTCATACTATATTCAGGGGGCAGTGGGGACCTTTATACTATATATAGGTGGCAGTGAGGACCTTCATACTACATATAGGTGGCAGTGGGGACCTTCATACTATATATAGGGGCAGGGGGACCTTCATACTATATATAGGGGTCAGGGGGACCTTCATACTATATATAGGGGTCAGGGGGACCTTCATACTATATATAGGGGGCAGGGGGACCTTCATACTATATTCAGGGGGCAGTGGGGACCTTTATACTATATATAGGTGGCAGTGAGGACCTTCATACTACATATAGGTGGCAGTGGGGACCTTCATACTATATATAGGGGCAGGGGGACCTTCATACTATATATAGGGGCAGGGGGACCTTCATACTATATACAGGGGGCAGTGGGGACCTTCATACTATATATAGAGGTCAGGGGGACCTTCATACTATATATAGGGGTCAGGGGGATCTTCATACTATATACAGGGGGCAGTGGGGACCTTCATACTATATACAGGGGGCAGTGGGGACCTTCATACTATATATAGGGGTCAGGGGGACCTTCATACTATATATAGGGGTCAGGGGGACCTTCATACTATATATAGGGGGCAGGGGGACCTTCATACTATATTCAGGGGGCAGTGGGGACCTTTATACTATATATAGGGAGGAGTGGGGATCGTCATACTATATATAGGGGTCAGGGGGACCCTCATACTACATATTGGGGTCAGGGGGACCTTCATACTATATATAGGGGGCAGGGGTCCCTTCATACTATATACAATGGCAGTGGGGACCTTTATACTATATATAGGGAGGAGTGGGGATCTTCATACTATATATAGGGGGAAGGGGGACCTTCGTACTATATATAGGGGGAAGGGGGATCTTCATACTATATATAGGGGGAAGGGGGACCTCCATACTATATATAGGGGGCAGTGGGGACCTTCATACTATATACAGGGGGCAGGGGGACCTTCATACTATATATAGGGGCAGGGGGACCTTTATACTATATATAGGGAGGAGTGGGGATCTTCATACTATATATAGGGGGAAGTGGGACCTTCATACTATATACAGAGGGTAGGGGGACCTTCATACTATATACAGGGGGCAGTGGGGACCTTCATACTATATATAGGGGTCAGGGGGACCTTCATACTATATATAGGGGTCAGGGGGATCTTCATACTATATACAGGGGGCAGTGGGGACCTTCATACTATATACAGGGGGCAGTGGGGACCTTCATACTATATATAGGGGTCAGGGGGACCTTCATACTATATATAGGGGTCAGGGGGACCTTCATACTATATATAGGGGGCAGGGGGACCTTCATACTATATTCAGGGGGCAGTGGGGACCTTTATACTATATATAGGGAGGAGTGGGGATCGTCATACTATATATAGGGGTCAGGGGGACCCTCATACTACATATTGGGGTCAGGGGGACCTTCATACTATATATAGGGGGCAGGGGGACCTTCATACTTTATACAGGGGGCAGTGGGGACCTTCATACTATATACAGGGGCAGGGGGACCTTCATACTATATATAGTGGTCAGGGGGACCTTCATACTATATACAATGGCAGTGGGGACCTTTATACTATATATAGGGAGGAGTGGGGATCTTCATACTATATATAGGGGGAAGGGGGACCTTCATACTATATATAGGGGGAAGGGGGATCTTCATACTATATATAGGGGGAAGGGGGACCTCCATACTATATATAGGGGGCAGTGGGGACCTTCATACTATATACAGGGGGCAGGGGGACCTTCATACTATATATAGGGGCAGGGGGACCTTTATACTATATATAGGGAGGAGTGGGGATCTTCATACTATATATAGGGGGAAGTGGGACCTTCATACTATATACAGAGGGTAGGGGTACCTTCATACTATATACAGGGGGCAGTGGGAGCTTCATATGATATATAGGGGGACCTTCATACTATATACAGGGGCAGTGCGGACCTTCATAGGATATATAGGGGGACCTTCATACTATATAAAGGGGAAGGGGGACCTTCATATTATATAGAAGGGCAGTGGGGACCTTCATAGTATATATAGGGGGACCTTCATACTATATATAGGGGAAGGGGGACCTTCATACTATCAACAGGGGGCAGTGGGGACCTTCATACTATATATAGTGGGAATGGGGACCTTCATACTAGATATAGGGGGCAGGGGGACCTTCATATTATATACAGGGGGACCTTCTTACCATATACAGGGAGACCTTCATTTTATATACAGGGGACATGGGGACCTTCATACTATATACAGGGGGACCTTCATATTATATAGGGGGCAGTGGGGACCTTCATACTATATACAGGGGCAGTGGGGACCTTAATACTATATACAGGAAACAGTGGGGACCTTCATACTATATACAGGCGGGAGTGGGGACCTTGATACTATATACAGGGGGCAGTGTGTGTGTATGTGTGTGTGTGTGTATGTGTGTATGTCCGGGATTGGCATCTGCACCGTCGCAGCTACAGCCACAAAATTTTTGCACAGTCACACGTCTGGACCCCGAGAGCGTTATAGGCTATGTTGTGAGGCGAAATTTTAACCCTGCACGTTCCAATTCCCCAAACAATTTTGCCCCTGTCTACATAATGGGGAAAAAGTGAAAAGAAAAGTGTTGGAGGCAAATTGACAGCTGCCAGATGTGAACAAGGGGTCCTTAAAGAATGAGAGCGGTGGCGCCAAAGAGTATATACCATACAGTTGCTAAGGTGGGGCCCCGACATGGGATACTCACCACACATGGGGATATGAACACACACACACAAAATGCGCCACACACTACCACGTGCGTGAACACATATACCACCCTCAGCACACATTTCACCACACATACACCAACCTCGCCACATAAAAGTCGAAACACAAAAGTCACCACTAGTGTTGAGCATTCCGATACTGCAAATATCGGGTATCGGCCGATATTTGCTGTATCGGAATTCCGATACCGAGTTCCGATATTTTTGCGATATCGGAAATCGGAATCGGAAGTGTGCGGTGCGTATGGTTCCCAGGGTCTGGAGGAGAGGAGACTCTCCTTCAGGCCCTGGGATCCATATTCATGTAAAAAATAAATAATAAAAATAAAAAATATTGATATACTCACCCTCTTAGTGGTGCCTCCGATCCTAAGAATGCAGGGAGTGAAGGACCTTCGATGACGTCGCGGCTTGTGATTGGTCGCGCGAGCGGTCACATGAGCGGTCACGGGACCAATCACAAGCCGCGACGTCATCGAAGGTCCTTTACTCCCTGCATTCTTAGGAACGGAGGCAGACGCTTGGACCTGTGAGAGCCGGGGCCGTCGGAGGGGTGAGTATATCAATATTTTTTATTTTTATTCTTTATTTTATACATGAATATGGATCCCAGGGCCTGAAGGAGAGTTTCCTCTCTTTCAGACCCTGGGAACCATTCCGATATTTTGTGTCCCATTGATATGCATTGGTATCGGGTATCGGTATCGGCGATATCCGATATTTTTTGGATATCGGCCGATCCAATCCAATACCAATACCTTTGCATATCGGAAGGTATCGCTCAACACTAGTCACCACTCAAAACTCGCCACACGCAAAATTTGCCACATGCAAAACTCGCCACACCTGCAAAACTCACCTAGGTACATACTATATACAGGAGAGGATGACATACAGGTACATACTATATACAGGAGCAGATGACATACAGTTATAAACTATATACAGGGGAGATGACATACAGGTATATACTATGTACAGGAGCAGATGTCATACAGGTACATACTATATACAGGAGCAGATGACATACAGGTATATACTATATACAGGAGGAGATGACATACAGGTATATACTATGTACAAGAGGATATGACATACAGGTACATACTATATACAGGAGGAGATTACATACAGGTACATACTATATACAGAAGCAGATGACATACAGTTATATACTATATACAGGAGGAGATGACATACAGGTACATACTATATGCAGGAGGAGATGACACATAGGTATATACTATATACTGGAGGAGATGACACACAGGTATGTACTATATACAGGGGAGATGACACACAGGTATATACAATATACAGGGGAGTTGACATACAGGTATATACTATATACAGGGGAGATGACATACAGGTATATACTATATACAGGAGGAGATGACATACAGGTACATACTGTATACAGGGGAGATGACACACATGTATATACTATATACAGGGGAGATGACATACAGGTATATACTATATACAGGAGGAAATCACATACAGGTATATACTGTATACAGGAGGAGATGACATACAGGTATATACTATATACAGGTGAGATGACATACAGGTATATACTATATAAAGGGGAGATGACATACAGGTATATACTGAGGGGAAAATGAGAGGTGTGAGGTCAAAATGAAGCGTGAGGTGAAAATGAGAGGAGTGAGGGGAAATACTGGAGTGATCGGAAAATGACATGGGTTAGGGAGGAAAATGAGAGGCTTGAGGGGGAAAATGAGAGGAGTGAGGGGAAAATGAGAGGTGTGGGTGGAAAATGAGAGTTGTGAGGGGAAAAATGAGAGGAGTGAGGGGAAATGAGAGGTGTGAGGGGAAAATGAGAGGTGTGAGGGGTAAAATGAGAGATGAGAGGAGTGAGGGGAAAATGAGAGATGTGAGGGGGAAAATGAGAGATGTGAGGGGGAAAATGAGAGGAGTGAGGGGAAAATGAGAGATGTGAGGGGGAAAATGAGAGATGTGAGGGGAAAATGAGAGATGTGAGGAGGAAAATGAAAGGCCTGATGGGAAAACGAGAGATATGAGAGGGAAAATGAGAAATGTGAGGCGGAAAATGAGAGATGTGAGGGTTTTTATAACTAAACACAGTTAGTTACTATGCCCGGGCAACGCTGGGCTCTTCAGCTAGTTTGTTATAAATGGGGACATTATTAGTTTTAATTGGGGCACTCAGGTTCCATTATTTTTTTCTTGGGGGGGAATGTTATCTTTAAGTGGACACTCAAGGGTATTTGTTGCTAGAGGGGGGCATTTGGGATATTATATTCTTCAAAGGAACATACAGAGCTTTTCTATCTAGCACAGTATGGGTATTAATACCCTCTATGGCACACTTTAATTTTTGGGGGGAGGGAGTAATCATAGTAATGATACAGTTTTTTAAATATTGGTGTCACTGTTCATCTCCTCAGGTGCATGCAGAGTGGGGAGTTTTTGTAGGTTGGTAATAGATGGAGACGTTGATGGAAATGAGAGAAGTCAAATGTGTTTTTGTTGTAATCTGTGCAGACGAGTTGTGACTGGAGAAGTTGTCGTGTCGGTCTGGGCCAGACGGAAAACACGAGAAAAGTGAACGACCCAAATCAGAAAGATTGTCAGTGGTAAGTTACTATATATAACTGTACTGTACTCACTTGTTCTGCAGAAATGGTATCTACCAATATACGGTTCCTGTAAGGTGGGAATATTGCTCTTTTTAGTAGCTTTTTTTAAATTTATTAACAGCTTAATGTGTTTTGGTCATTGTGTAGTAGAACAGCTACAACAGTATCACGGACCTGCCTGTTGTGTTCCTTGGTCTTCATGATGCTCTCTGTGCTTCCAACAGAACCCTGAGACTATCACAGAGCAGGTGCATTTATACGGAGACTTGATTACATACAGGTGGATTATATTTATCATCATTAGGCATTTAGGACAACATTGGATCATTCAGAGATCCACAATGAACTTCTGGAGTGAGTTTGCTGCACTGAAAGTAAAGGGGCCGAATAATATTGCACGCCCCACTTTTCAGTTTTTGATTTTCCACAAAAATTTAAAATAACCAATAAATTTTGTTCAACTTCACAATTGTGTCCCACTTGTTGTTGATTCTTCACCAAAAATTTACATTTGGTATCTTTATGCTTGAAGCATGATATGTGGGAAAAGGTTGAAAAGTTCCAGGGGGCCGAATACTATTGCAAGGCACTGTATATTAGTATTCGTTGTGTGGTGGTGATGGTAGTGGGCATTGTGCTGCCGTATTTGGTTGGTCTTTTATAGTAGTAATATTGATAATATTGGTCTTTGCATTGTGTGTTTTTGGTTAGCAATAGTGGTATACTGTAATTATATATACATGCTATTTTAAATGGCTATAGGGTGATCGTATGGGGAGACATGCACTTTGGGGCTTTGGCCCTTGATCTTTTAGAACCCTAGCAATGCCCCTGCCTTACTGTGTTTCTGGATTTATATGTATGTTTGTAAGTAAGCTCAGTTATGGTACAATATCTAAGCAGTAACCTTGGTTCTGGTACTGTATCAATGTAGTAATCTTGATTCTGGTACAATATGTCTTGGTTCTGTTTCCATCTCTTATAGTATACATAATAAGCTCTGTTCTGCTCCCTTATCTCTTTGGTAAGCTCCGTCCTGCTCCCATATTTCTGTGGTAAGTTCGGTTTTGCTCCCATATCTCCGTAGAAAGCTCGGGTCTGCTCCCATATTTCTGTAGTAAGCTCGGTTCTTCAGTTTCCTTGTCTACGTAGCAATCTTGGTTCCGGTCTCGTGTCTATGTAGATAGCTTGCTTCTGTTACAGTATCTATGTAGGCAGCAAGCTTGGTTCTGCTTCCATATATATGCAGCTAAGCTCCGTTCCCATATCTATGTAGCAGCCTGTTTTCAAAGCCTGTTATCTCTGCTACTTTAATGCAGCGGCCAGAGATAAGCAGGGCAAAAGCACCGCAACTGGAGGGCCACTGCCTTGTGATTGCCCCCAGGCTGAAAAATGCCAGGAAGCCCCTGCCAACATGGTACCAATGAAACAGTTAACTCAGCCTGCAAAAAACAAAACCTTACAGAGCTATGTTGATGAAAAAGTAAAAAGTTAAAGCTGTCAGAATACAGTGAAAACAAAAAGGAATAAAAAAAAAAAATGTTTGTGCAAAAGTAGTAAAACATAAAAAATGTACATCTAGCATTATGTATTATTCTATATGGTTAGCCAGTCTGTCTGTATGGCATTCTTAGATTGGGATACAGGCTTATTTATTTTGTTAGACACTTGTATACTTGTAATCAACATCGTGTTATGGACAAAGCAGAAATATTCTCTAGTACAACCCTACTGAACATCAATGTTTTTAATCACTGCATTCCGTATATTGTTTTTTTCAGGATCCTGAAGATTTGCGATGCAAATGCTTTAAATACAAAATCAGATAGAAGTACGACAAGAGAGACATTAACTAAACCTTTTTATTTTTATATCGCAAAGAGCTCGGTGTTTCAGACCCATTTGTCCATGTGCAAAATTAAATTACTATCTTCTTGGTAATGCCATTAGAGTTTAAAAAGGAATGTTTGAGCTGGCTACTTATTTTGTTCTACACTATATCAGCGCATTAATCGTTCTTGGCTTGGTCCCAGCAGCCTTTTACATGTTTTATGAAAATAAAACACCATTATCCTGTTCAATTCAGATCATACTCCAAATGTTTTCTCTTAGACAAAGAATTCAATATTACCCGGTTCCTGATAGCTCTGGTAAGATCTATTTATTGTGGGTTCCTTGGTCTTTAAACAGACAGATAATGCAAAAGCATTTTGATTACCCCTTCTTATTCCTATCATTCGCAAACCATCTTTTCTAATTATATTATTAGGACATTTCCATAACTGGTGGGAAGGGGGGAGGAGGTTGACTGATTTCTATTCTCCCTGGCACTTGTGTGAAAGGATATTACATTCACGTGCATTGCAGATTGCTTATGAAAGATCAAGACAATAATAGCTGATCAGACGATAAAGGATCTCTTTTCTCCTCCCAGACAGGCTGTCTCTGATAGAAGAATACAGTTCATCAAATGTGTCTGCAGGTTGTCAAACACTGTGAGATTCGGGGACACTCTTGAGGCATGCTATGACCAACAAGAACATATTCTGTAGGGTATTTTTTTTTTTAGTTGCCATTCATTCACCCTCAGGATATAATCACTCAGCACACACTCTAAATTTTCCCATTTGGGAAGAAAAGAGCCATTTCATGAAAAAAAAACAAAAAAACCAATATATCCCTTTTGCTTGGTCCTCACCGATTCCATTATCTAACAATAATAAATCATATTTATGCTCCCAGAAGATTACCACTTACGTTACATAGTTTGGGAAGAAAGCTAAAAAAGATGAAAAGTGCGGTGAAGGAAAATGCATCTTCTTCTTCTCCGAGTTTGAAAATGGACAACTGACTCATGATCAGAGGCTGAAGGAAAGAATATTCTAAATCTTGTATGGGAACGCTATAGCCTAAATAATACAACATTAGTAGAAAAGGGATCTCTCGAAATAGAGCCAGCTCTAATGGCAAGAAAACAAGAGAAATTAGGTCACTTACAAATTGCCATGATACGACATGCCTAGTTTATTATTGCATTGCATTTTTTTTCTCCCTATGAGATATCCCAGGGTTCTAAACTTTGAAGGGCGCACGTGTTTCTAATTTGTGCCTCGTACTCTAGTAACCATTCACATCTTTATGATTAATGAGCCTTTGGAGCTTCTAATCAAACTAATATAATATTACCAAAATAAAATGCAAAATCGGGCAATGTTCTCAATGTGTTTCCACTTAATATTTGTACTGAAACAGACGAATAACAAAAACATTGTGATTAACCCGTCTGATTGCGAAAGGAACTCTAATACTTTTCTCACCACATTTTTGGGTTTTAACAAATAAATTATATTTCCTATCGGAATTATTTTTTTCAGTTCCATTCAGCAAGTAATCAAACTGTTGCCTGATTCTCCTTTATATTGGCATAATGATGTAATTATATTGGATAACTAATAAACGCAGGTAGGTGCAGGAAATATGAAAAAAATAAGTGCAACTTAAAAAAATAACATTTTTGACTGGGTTATGTATCTTGTAGAGATAAGCAAAGATATTTGCAGGCCCCGCGTCCAGTGTCAATGGCGGAAGTATGTTGCAACAGCACCAAGGCAGTGCAAACTTCCTTGGCTGGCACTCGAATATTGGAATCCTGGATGCTTCTTGTGATTACTAGGCCATGCAAAATTATTAGGTGGTGTAAGGCCCAGTGATCACAAGAAGTACAAAGGATGCCGGCATTCAAGTGCTGACCAAGGAAGATCACACTATCCTTGTCCATATACCATTGAGTACTGACCAGGGTCCTGTAAATTACTTTGCTCAACTCTACTTTCCTGGGATCAATTAATCAGCTCTCTAAAATTGCCCTGAAAAGTTGTGCGTGACAGTCTGAGGTCTCCTAGGACTGTAGCCATCCTTTTTCAAGCTTTTTAATAGAAATGCTGCCTAAGTAATGTCAAAGTGACTTGACTGTAGAAACGGATGGTTACCGGTAGTACCCAGCAGCCCATTTAATAATACAAGACACTGACAGACTTCATGTTATTTTTTTAATAAAATAAAAGTCCAAAATGTATTCCTGTCAGTCATTTGTGTCTAGGCGGACCTCTCTGTGCAGAACAGTGACTCAAACTGACAGTGGCGTTGTTAGAGATAACATCATCTTGCTGTGACTGAAACAAGTTATGTTCCATATATTCCATTCCACTCCCTCTAATTGTGACCTGCTTTTGGTAGTATAAGTGCCCGGATAGCTGTTGCCAATGGTGACGCTGTAAGGGACCATTGGCGGCATGGTTTGCATTGCGGTCCTAAAGCACCAAGTTGCAGAACCTCTAATTGTGTGTGTACATTCTGATGATTTGATGCTTATTCATTTTTAGGCCACAACCAGAATGATGCTACGGGGACCTTAAAAATATGCAATGAATCAGCGAGACCAGGATCCATTTTAAGAAGATAAAATCGCCTTTATAGGAATCCTTCAAACAGGGTTTCAACACTTGATAACACACATAATACCTGTCATACATTTCTTCTACATTAGGCAGAGGCTCATACTTATATTGATTTCCATTCAGCATAACGATGTTATAGTCACAATTCAAGAGTGACAAAGTACTTCTGAGGGCTTCCTGACTCTGACCTTCACTTCCTGCATCCTCCACTGCAATAGTTACCCCTTGTTCCTTCCTGGTCGGAATAGAACTTCTCTTAACTTCCAGAACAGGTTTACACATTTTTCCATAACCCCCTCCTGAACAGGAGAATTACATGTCCCTGAGCTGTGCTTATTGCCACGGCACGTACTCACTGATGGTGAAAGGAGCCCTCTTCAGTCTCCGCACTCTGGCTGTCTATTTAGTTAGTTGCTGTAGAACTTGTTCTAGAACATTTTAGCCATTTGAATCACCTGTAGCCAACATACTCTCCAGTTTGTGGCCTTCTAATTAACAATCATTCTTATCCCTTGCCCAACAAACAGGAAATAGCTTCCTATGTGCCTATGTAAGATGTAAGTCCTCCCAAACCTGGGCTGGTACTACAGTTATCCCTATCATGGCTAACTCACTACTGCAGAACACAGTATATGTAAAATCACATGAAATAAGACAGATAAAACAGCAGATAAATAAAATAATATATGCAAAGTCCTCGGAGATGGTGTTTAGATGATTTCTCCACCTTTACAGTGCTGCTACTTCTACTGCTAGCAGCTCCCAATTCTTAGTATTTTTTTAATTCTCACTACCTTATCCATTGCTAATATCACCTTTATTTTACCATGCATTTTGTACCACACTATGATAAACTTTTGATATTATTTTAATCCCAATTATTCAATCTTTGACACACTATAAATACTATGTAGGCAGGTAGGTACACGTACAGAAAACAAAATGTGGCAGCAGGCTGGAGTCCACAAGTGGCATGTATGGTTTTCAAATTGGGCATATAAACAGGTCTGCAAAACCAGACATACACAGTTACATTTATTTTTTTTCCATTTGTTTAACAAAATTCAACCTTTTTTCCAAAAATTCTAAAATGAGAAATGCTAATTAGGTACACATCCAAAAGGTTAACTCCTGCAGCAGGTTTCTGAATTATTGTGGCATATACAGATGTAACATTTATATAGTAAAACAGATGTGTAATAAAGATATGTTTGCGACATATTCACTTTGTGAATTAAACAGTCATAGTTAAATGTCCGGTTATTTGGGAATTTTCTTTTGTATCTTTAAAACAATTATTCCCCCTTTCACAAAAAACAATTGTATATGAAAAGAAAAATCTCAGTACAGAAGCAAACTGTCTGTGATTTTAATTGATTTCAATTTTTATCTCCTGTGGCTTGCTGGTGCTTTCTGGTGCATTAAGAATAACAAAAAAATTGTAACTGTAATTCAAATGCAACAGGAAAAATACTAGCTGCACCGTATCGCTGATCAATCACACTGAGTCTGGCACTGCTGATGGCACGTCTGCAATTTCTCTCTCACCCTATCAATTGAATCGCTGTATTATTCGCATATTACTACAGTCATCTTCTTCAATGGTGCAGTTATACAACACATTACTGCCGGGAGTATTTGTCCAATGTTTCATGGCTTTCTCTTACTATCTCACTTTTAGAGCTGTGACACCCTCTCACTGTTCTAAGTCACCCTGATATGGCTGCTGCAAGACCCCAAGTAAACACTAATTGAAAGGTACTAGCATGTCTTTCACTAAGCCTTAGGTTCTCAAACTGTGATTAAGCATACTGCATTGTAATGCCAGCATGCCTGTGGTTTTTCCCCATCTGGCGTCAGGGACATGGACATGCTCACTGCCGCTCTGTCGTCTTTCCTGCCCTGGCTCCTGCCGCAACTCCCATGTCCCAGAGCTGGCACATGCCGCACAGGTATCCTGGCAAAGAGTTTAGGGCATGCGCACTGTCCACCTTTTAAAGGGGCAGCGTGCACACTCCAGAAGTGTCCTCAGTCTATTGAATCTTAAACCGACTTGTCTGTGCCTGAACCTAAATCCGCTTGAACTTGAACCCATCCTGTCTAAACCTGCCGTCCTTTCTGAACCAGTGCCTGTGATCCTGAACTAGTAATGTCTAAACCTGGAGACCAGTCTGAACCAGTACCAGTGATCCTGAACCTATCCAGTCAAAATCATCTGTCCAGTCTGAACATGCACCAGTATCCTTTCTGGTAGTGTTCTTGTTCACGTCTCATCAGTCACACCAACTCCATACCTCCATTCCTGACCCCTGGGGTCAGCTGCTGCAGTACTGGTGACTGCCCTTGAGTTGTACCTGGTCACTACCTGCAGCTCAAGCCCAACCTCACCATCAAAAGCTCAAGGGAAGACCAAGTAGCCTCTTAGTAATGCCCCTCCAGGGTAAGTTTGGCCGATGGCGCAGTGGGTCCACACCCACCAGCGTGACATGCATGAATAAGACACTCTGTCTTTAGATTTACTCTCAGGGTCCTCTCTCTGATTTTTTAGGGTGCGATCTTGCATAGAGCCAAACATGATGCAGTAGCTGCCCAATAGGAGTTTGTGAATGAGATATTGCAAATGTGATAAGTACTAAAGACACTTGTCATGAATGCGGTTAAATAATTCCAAGACTGCCATAGTTTCTAAAAGTGGAATTTTAAGATGAATTTGGAGTAACGACTTATTATAATATATCATTTTGTTTTTGTAGGTTTTCTATGCTTTATGGCCAATACGAGCATGCGTTTATGTGCTGAATGTATACCAACTTAAACCAAGCTCAATCTTCGTGTTTTTTTTAATTACATTAGTTGTATTGAGGGATTTAAATTGTTCTTGTTTAATCGGTGTATAGCAAACAGCAGAAAGTTTGCAAATCTGGCCAATAAAACTTGTTTTCATGTACACACACAGGTATACTGAATGTGTGTATGTATTTATACATATATATATATTTTATGTATATATATGTATATATATGGGTTACTTATTCTGATGAATCTCTTTCTCTGGTCTGCATTGTCTAAGAATCCCAGTAACATCACATAACATCACAGACAATGAATTCCTTCTTCCCCATACTGTAGTAATATGAAAACATGTTGAAGGTTTGTTTCTTTGTCATGAAAATGTAATTCTCGAGGTGAACTGCTAATATGATGTGACAGAGGAGATGCTAACCTTCCATTAAGGTCCTGCTGACTCTCATCCATAATGCTGCAAACATGATTGGGCCATTATTTTTATTGACGTCCAGATAACCCTTTTAGGCCTGGATGTTCTGCACAGTATTGTGGGAAAACGAAAGTGAACACAAGAGACCAGATTTTGTTATATATAAGAAGTACATGACAAATGACTTAAATATAACAATCTTTACATTGGTTCTTTCTGTACAGTACTATTCTACAACTTTTTAGATCATTGTGCAAATGTTATTGTATAAGCCAGCAGTACTGCGTAAATTCATGTATGTGTTATAGCTAAACAGTCCCGGTCATTTAAAGAATAAAGTCTAATGTAATTTACATTTCCTTAAACTGAAGTTAAATGAATGACCTTGCTGATGAGAGTTCCTTTGTCACCTTCAGAATAAGTAGTTTTGCCCTTGCCTTTTCTCATTGCAAAAAAAATATATATATATCCTTTCATCCTGGACTTATGAATAATTAATACGCCTCTTCAGTCTACTGATTTAAATGATAAAGTAGTCCCAAGTATTACAATTTCACTAGAGACCCCTTTGAGTGAGATGTTTGAACTATATATGGGGAATCAGCTTACTTTTCGCTTCTGTTACCCTAGTGGGGGATGCATTAGTCATTGTTCCTATTGATATACCCTTAACCTTAATATGGCACTGGTCTATTAGAAAGTCAGGACCATAGCTAAAGGGGATTTAGATATAACAAACACATCAAGGTGCTAGAGCCTGAGGAAGCCCAAAGGTAATAGGTAGGTGGGTGGGGGGCTGTGTTATAGACTTAGCATTGGGGTCCAGGAGCTTCATGTTATGGCAGGAAATTCATCACTATGTTGCCTGAATCTTCAAGTACAGCGTTTCTCAATGTTTTTAACCCCTTAAGCCCCGAGGGTGGTTTGCACGTTAATGACCGGGCCAATTTTTACAATTCTGACCACTGTCCTTTTATGAGGTTATAACTCTGGAACGCTTCAACGGATCTTGGCGATTCTGACACTGTTTTCTCGTGACATATTGTACTTCATGATAGTGGTAACTAGGGTTGAGCGACCTTTACTTTTATAGGATCGGGTCGGGTTTCACGAAACCCGACTTTTTCAAAAGTCGGGTCGAGTGAAATCGGCCGATCCTATAAAAAAATCGGGGTCGGGGTCGGCCGAAACTCGAAACCCAATGCAGTGCATTGGGTTTCCAATGGTTCCCAGGGTCTGAAGGAGCGGAAACTCTCCTTCAGGCCCTGGGATCCATATTTAAGTGTAAAATAAAGAATTAAAATAAAAAATATCGCTATACTTACACTCTGACGGGCCCTGGTACTAACCGGGAACCTTCCTTCCTTAGAATCAGCCTTCCAAGACCTTGCGGTGACGTCGCGGGGACGTCGCGGCTTGTGATTGGTCGCGCGGCCCCCATGTGACCGCTCGCGCGACCAATCACAAGCCGCGACGTCACCGTGACGTCACCGAAGGCCCTGGAAGGGCTGATTCTTAGGAAGGAAGGCTGCCGGAACGAAGCCGAGGGTGAGTATATTCCTATTAGGTATATACTCACCCTCGTACACGCCCTGCTTCTTTCCGACAGCCTTCCTTCCTAAGAATCAGCCCTTCCAGGGCCTTCCGTGACGTCACGGTGACGTCGCGGCTTGTGATTGGTCGCGCGAGCGGTCACATGGGGGCCGCGCGACCAATCAAGCCGCGACGTCACCGCGACGTCACCGCAAGGTCCTGGAAGGCTGATTCTAAGGAAGGAAGGTTCCCGGTTAGTACCAGGGCCCGTCAGAGGGTAAGTATGGCGATATTTTTTATTTTAATTCTTTATTTTACACTTAAATCTGAATTCCGATACCAATTCCCGATATCTTAAACATATCGGGAATCGGTATCGGAATTCCGATTCCAGATTCAGAAGATCGCCGACCTCATGGCCGACCCCACACAGGGGTCGGGTCGGGTTTCATGAAACCCGACTTTGCCAAAAGTCGGCGACTTCTGAAAATTGCCGACCCGTTTCGCTCAACCCTAGTGGTAACATTTATTTGATATAACTTGCATTTATTTGTGAAAAAAATGGAAATTTGGCGAAAATTTTGAAAATTTCGCAATTTTCTAACTTTGAATTTTTATGCCCTTAAATCACAGAGATATGTCATGCAAAATAATAAGTAACATTTCCCACATGTCTACTTTACATCAGCACAATTTTGGAACCAAAATTTTTTTTTGTTAGGGAGTTATAAAGGTTAAAAGTTGACCAGCAAATTCTCATTTTTACAACACCATTTTTTTTTAGGGACCACATCTCATTTGAAGTCATTTTGAGGGGTCTATATGATAGAAAATACCCAAGTGTGACACCATTCTAAAAACTGCACCCCTCAAGGTGCTCAAAACCACATTCAAGAAGTTTATTAACCCTTCAGGTGTTTCACAGGAATTTTTGGAATGTTTAAAAAAAATGAACATTTAACTTTTTTTCACACAAAATTTATTTCAGCTCCAATTTGTCTTATTTTACCAAGGGCAACAGGAGAAAATGGACCCCAAAAGTTGTTGTACAATTTGTCCTGAGTACGCAGATACCCCATATGTGGGGGTAAACCACTGTTTGGGCGCATGGCAGAGCTCGGAAGGAAAGGAGCGCCATTTTACTTTTCAATGCAAAATTGACTGGAATTGAGATGGGACGCCATGTTGCGTTTGGAGAGCCCCTGATGTGCGTAAACATTGAAACCCCCCACAAGTGACACCATTTTGGAAAGTAGACCCCCTAAGGAACTTATCTAGATGTGTGGTGAGCACTTTGACCCACCAAGTGCTTCACAGAAGTTTATAATGCAGAGCCGTAAAAATAAAAAATCATATTTTTTTCACAAAAATGATCTTTTCGCCCCCAATTTTTTATTTTCCCAAGGGTAAGAGAAGAAATTGGACCCCAAAAATTGTTTTGCAATTTGTCCTGAGTAGTGTTGAGCGATACCGTCCGATACTTGAAAGTATCGGTATCGGAAAGTATCGGCCGATACCGGCAAAGTATCGGATCCAATCCGATACCGATACCCGATACCAATACAAGTCAATGGGACTCAAGTATCGGACGGTATCCCTGATGGTTCCCAGGGTCTGAAGGAGAGGAAACTCTCCTTCAGGCCCTGGGATCCATATAAATGTGTAAAAGAAAGAATTAAAATAAAAAATATCGCTATACTCACCCTCCGACGCAGCCTGGACCTCAGCGAGGGAACCGGCAGCGTTGTTTGTTTAAAATTCGCGCTTTTACTTGGTTACGTGAAGTCCCGGCTTGTGATTGGTCAGGGCGGCCATGTTGCCGGGACGCGGACCAATCACAGCCAGCCGTGACGAAATTACGTCACGGCTTGCTGTGATTGGTCCGCGTCCCGGCAACATGGCCGCCATTAACCAATCACAAGCCGGGACGTCACGGGAGGCTGGACACGCGCCCATTTTAAAAAGCGCGCGTGTCCAGCCTCCAGTGACGTCCCGGCTTATGATTGGTCACGGCGCCATGTTGCCGGGACGCGGACCAATCACAGCAAGCCGTGACGAAATTACGTCACGGCTTGCTGTGATTGGTCCGCGTCCCGGCAACATGGCCGCCATTAACCAATCACAAGCCGTGACGTCACGGGAGGCTGGACACGCGCGCTTTTTAAAATGGGCGCGTGTCCAGCCTCCCGTGACGTCCCGGCTTGTGATTGGTTGCGCCGCGGTCAACCAATCACAAGCCGGGAGGCTGGATACGCGCCCATTTTAAAAAGCGCGCGTGTCCAGCCTCCCGTGACGTCACGGCTTGTGATTGGTTAATGGCGGCCATGTTGCCGGGACGCGGACCAATCACAAAGCCGGGACGTAATTTTAAAATCCTTAAGGACCTGAAATTACGTCACGGCTTGCTGTGATTGGTTGCGTCTCCCATGTGACTGCGACGCAACCAATCACAACGCCGGAACGTAATTTTAAAATCCTGAAGGACCTGAAATTACGTCACGGCTTGCTGTGATTGGTTGCGTCCCGGTCACATGGGCGGCACGCAACCAATCACAAGCCGGGACTCACGTAAAGGAAAGAAAAGCGCGAATTTTAAACAAAGAACGCTGCCGCTTCCCTCGGTAAGGTGCAGGCTGCATCGGAGAGGTGAGTATAGCAATATTTTTTATTTTAATTCTCTCTTTTACACATTTTTACATTAATGTTGTTTCGATACCGATACCCGATATCACAAAAATATCGGATCTCGGTATCGGAATTCCGATACAGCAAGTATCGGCCGATACCCGATACTTGCAGTATCGGAATGCTCAACACTAGTCCTGAGTACGCTGATACCCCATATGTGGGTGTAAACCATTGTTTGGGCGCATGGCAGAGTTCGGAAGAGAAGGAGCGCCATTTGACTTTTAAATGCAAAATTGACTGGAATTGAGATGGGACGCCATGTTGCGTTTGGAGAGCCCCTGATGTGCCTAAACATTGAAACCCCCCACAAGTGACGCCATTTTGGAAAGTAGACCCCTTAAGGAACTTATCTAGATGTGTGGTGAGCACTTTGACCCCCAAGTGCTTCACAGAAGTTTATAATGCAGAGCCGTAAAAATAAAAAATCATATTTTTTCACAAAAATGATTTTTCGCCCCCAATTTTTTTTTCCCAAGGGTAAGAGAAGAAATTAGAGAACAAAAGTTGTTGTGCAATTTGTCCTGAGTACGACGATACCCCATATGTGGGGGTAAACCACTGTTTGGGCGCATAGCAGAGCTCGGAAGGGAAGGAGCGCCATTTTACTTTTCAATGCAAAATTGACTGGAATTAAGATGGGACGCCATGTTGCGTTTGGAGAGCCCCTGATGTGCGTAAACATTTAAACCCCCCACAAGTGACACCATTTTGGAAAGTAGACCCCCTAAGGAACATATCTAGATGTGTTTTGAGAGCTTTGAACCCCCAAGTGTTTCACTACAGTTTATAACGCAGAGCCGTGAAAATAAAATTTCCTTTTTTTTCTTCACAAAAATGATTTATTAGCCCCCAGTTTTGTATTTTCCCAAGGGTAACAGGAGAAATTGGACCCCAAAAGTTGTTGTCCAATTTGTTCTAAGTACGCTGATACCCCGTATGTGGGGGGGAACCACTGTTTGGGTGCATGGCAGAGCTCGGAAGGGAAGGAGCGCCATTTGGAATGCAGACTCAGATGGATTGGTCTGCAGGTGTCATGTTGCATTTGCAGAGCCCCTGATGTACCCAAACGGTAGAAACCCCCAAGAATTGACCCCATATTGAAAACTAGACCTCCCAAGGGACTT
Organism: Ranitomeya variabilis; assembly: GCF_051348905.1. Taxonomy (NCBI): domain Eukaryota; kingdom Metazoa; phylum Chordata; class Amphibia; order Anura; family Dendrobatidae; genus Ranitomeya; species Ranitomeya variabilis. Next base: position 62,568,246 of record NC_135239.1, on the reverse strand, counting down.
ATTTAGATGTGTTGTGAGAACTTTAAACCCCCAAGTGTTTCACTACAGTATATAACGCAGAGCCGTGAAAATAAAAAATATTTTTTTTCCACAAAAATTATTTATTATCCCCCAGTTTTGTATTTTTACAAGGGTAACAGGATAAATTGGACCACAAAAGTTGTTTTCCAATTTGTCCTGAGTACGCTGATACCCCATATGTGGGGGGGAACCACTGTTTGGGCGCATGGCAGAGCTCGGAAGGGAAGGAGCGCCATTTTGGAATGCAGACTTAGATAGATTGGTCTGCAGGCGTCACGTTGCATTTGTAGAGCCCCTGATGTACCCAAACAGTAGACACCCCCACAATTAACCCCATATTGGAAACTAGACCTCCCAAGGAACTTATCTAGATATGTTGTGAGAACTTTGAACCCCCAAGTGTTTCACTACAGTTTACAACGCAGAGCCGTGAAAAATTTTTATTTTCCCAAGGATAACAAGAGAACTTGGAAACCAAAAGTTGTTGTCCAATTTGTCCCGAGTACGCTGATACCCCATATGTTGGGGTAAACCCCTGTTTGGGCGAACGGGAGAGCTTGGAAGGGAAGGAGCACTGTTTTACTTTTTCAACACAGAATTGGCTGGAATTGAGATCGGACGCCATGTCGCGTTTGGAGAGCCCCTGATGTGCCTGAACAGTGGAAACTCCCCAATTCTACCTGAAACCCTAATCCAAACACACCCCTAACCCTAATCCCAACGGTAACCCTAACCACACCCCTAACCCTGACACACCCCTAACCCTAATCCCAACCGTAAATGTAATCCAAACCCTAACCCTAACTTTAGCCCCAACCTTAACCCTAACTTTAGCTCCAACCCTAGCCCTAGCCCTAACCCTAGCCCTAACCCCAGCACTAGCCCTAGCCCTAGCCCTAGCCCTAACCCTAGCCCTAACCCTAACCCTAACCCTAGCCCTAACCCTAGCCCTAATCCTAATGGGAAAATGGAAATAAATACATTTTTTTTATTTTATTATTTTTCCCTAACTAAGGGGGTGATGAAGAGGGGTTTGATTTACTTTTATAGCGTTTATTTATATCGGATATTTATGATTGGCAGCTGTCACACACTAAAAGATGCTTTTTATAGCAAAAAAGTTTTTGCGTCTCCACATTTTGAGACCTATAATTTTTCCATATTTTGGTCCACAGAGTCACGTGAGGTCTTGTTTTTTGTGGGACGAGTTGATGTTTTTATTGGTAACATTTTCGGGCACATGACATTTTTTGATCGCTTTTTATTCCGATTTTTGTGAGGGAGAATGAACAAAAACCAGCTATTCATGAATTTCTTTTGGGGGAGGCGTTTATACCGTTCCTTGTTTGGTAAAATGGATAAAGCAGTTTTATTCTTCGGGTCAGTACGATTACAGCGATAACTCATTTATATCATTTTTTTATGTTTTGGCGCTTTTATACGATAAAAGCTATTTTATAGAAAAAATAATTATTTTGGCATCGCTTTATTCTGAGGACTATAACTTTTCTATTTTTTCGCTGATGATGGTGTATGGTGGCTCGTTTTTTGCAGGACAAGATGACGTTTTCAGCGGTACCATGGTTATTTATATCCATCTTTTTGATCGCGTGTTATTCCACTTTTTGTTCAGTGGTATGATAATAAAGCGTTTTTGGCTCGTTTTTTTTTTTTTTCTTACGGTGTTCACTGAAGGGGTTAACTAGTGGGACAGTTTTATAGGTTGGGTCGTTACGGATGTGGCGATACTAAATATGTGTACTTTTATTGTTTTTTTTTTGTTTAGATAAAGAAATGTATTTATGGGAATAATATTTTTTTTTCTTTATTTAGGAATTTTTTTTTTTTTTTTTACACATGTGGAATTTTTTTTTTAACTTTTTTACTTTGTCCCGGGGGGACATCACAGATCGCTGATCTGACAGTTTGCACAGTACTCTGTCAGATCAGCGATCTGACTGACAGTGCTGCAGGCTTACCAGCACCTGCTGTGGACCCGGAAGTACTCCCTGCAGCACCCGGATGCAGCCCCGCGGCCATTTTGGATCCGGGGACTGCAGGGAGGAGACGCTCGGTACAAGGTGAGTACATCGCCTTGTACCAATCGTCTCAGGGAAGCACGCAGGGAGCCCCCTCCCTGCGTGATGCTTCCCTGGACCGCCGGTACACTGCGATCATGTTTGATCGCAGTGAGCCGGGGGTTAATGTGCCGGGGGCGGTCCGTGACCGCTCCTAGCACATAGTGCCGGATGTCAGCTGCGATAGTCAGCTGACACCCAGCCGCGATCGGCTGCGCTCCCCCTGTGAGCGCGGCCGATCACATATGACGTACTATCCCGTTACTGGGAATTAAGTCCCAGGTCACCTTGACGGGATAGTACGTCATATGAGATTAAGGGGTTAAGCCAAGTACCCCTTACTCAAATAAATTATATCAATTTTTTCCCAAAGGTTGTGAGCATACTGTATGTAGTACTGCAAATTTAAGATATAAATAAATTTGAATAAATTTATTCTCCTTTATTCCATCATTTTTCTTTATGCTTGTCCAATCAAGCGACAAGAATAACTTACAACATAGGTAACTTCCGATAACTTTATTTCACTGCATATGGCACAAGATATTACCCAAGGATAACGAGGCATTGTGTGCAAATCCTTGAGTTAAACAGCAGAACAATAGTTTCTTAAATATTATTTGAAAAATCCATTTGTGGTCATAGCAGTAGTAGCCTATTGATCTGTAGGGATATGTATTTGTTGGAAGCTTTCATGGATTGCATTAGACAAATCTAAACATTACACAGATCTAATGTGAACGAGAAACCACATGCCAATTTCCATTTCAGTGCTTAGATGTTTTTTTTTTCTTAGTTTATTATCAAATATATTGCAGTTACATCCTAAATTCTCTTATATATATATATATATATATATATATATATATATATATATATATATATATATATATATATATACTAGCTGTACTACTACCCGGCTTCGCCCGGGGTAATAACTGCTGTTAGCAAAATAGAATGTGTTAACAAAAATTTATTCTGCACAAAAAAAACACAAAACAAATAGATAGAAATGTAATTATTAAAAGGCAAAAACTAAGCTAATAGAATCATTTTACAACATATATTTCAACACTAGAGATATTCCACACAGATTTAACTAAATTGGCCAAGTAATGTGAAGTAATCTTCTACTACTTATTCGAGAGCCTTTTGATAAACGACATTCTTAGTTTTTCCTTCAGGTGCAAAGACAAACAGATTTTTGGCTGTTCCAACTCTTGAACAGGCCACATAAAGTTGACCATGAGAAAAGCATGGAGATTGTAAATCTAAGCTAGCTGAAGAGCCCGGCGTTGCCTGGGCATAGTAAATATCTGTGGTTAGTTATAGCACCTCACTTCTCTTATTTTCCCATCACGCCTCTCATTTTCCCCATCACATCTTTCATTTTCCCCCTCACATCTCTCATTTTCTCCCTCACACCTCTCATTTTCCCCCTCACTCCTCTTATTTTCCCCCTCACTCCTCTCATTCCCCCCTAACACTTGTCATTTCAACCTCACATCTGTCATTTTCCGATCACTCCACTATTTTCCCTCACTCCTCTCATTTTGCACTCACACCTTTTCATTTTCACCTCACACCTCTCATTTTCACCTCAGTATATACATGTTTGTCATCTCCCTTATATATAGTATACACCTGTATGTCATCTCCTGTATATAGTATATACCTGTATGTCATCTCCCCTGTATATAGTATATACCTGCTGTGTGTCATCTCCCCTGTATATAGTATATACCTGTATGTCATCTCCTCCTATATATAGTATATACCTGTATGTAATCTCCTCCTGTATATAGTATATACCTGTGTGTCATCTCATCTATATATAGTATATATCTGTGCGTCATTTCCTCCTGTATATAGTATATACCTGTATGTCATCTCCTCCTATACATAGCATATACCTGTATGTCATCTCCTCCTGTATATACTATATACCTGTAGGTAATCTGCTCCTGTATATAGTATATACCTGTGTGTCATCTCCTTCTGTATATAGTATATACCTGTATGTCATCTCCTGCTGTATGTAGTATGTACCTGTATGTCATCTCCTCCTCTGTCATGATCTCAATGGCAAGAGATCATAGCATCAGCATATATAGGAACTAGCTCTTGGAAGATGGAAACTGAGCTGACCATGAACTAAACCTAACGCACAACTAGCAGTGGCCGGGTAGCATGCCTACGTTGATTCTAGATGCCCAGCACCAGCCGGAGGACTAAATAAAACTAGCAGAGGAAAATATTAGTCCTAGCTCACCTCTAGAGAAATACCCCGAAAGGAGACAGAGGCCCCCCACATGTATTGGCGGTGAATCAAGATGAAATAACAAACGTAGTATGAAAATAGGTTTAGCAAATTTGAGGTCCACTTACTACATAGCAGAAGACAGAAAGGACACTTTCATGGTCAGCTAAAAACCCTATCAAAAACACCATCCAGAAATTACTTTAAAACTCTGGCATTAACTCATAACACCAGAGTGGCAATTCCTGTTCACAAGAGCTTTCCAGACACAGTAACGAAACTACAGCTGTGAACTGGAACAAAAATGCAAAAACAAACATGGACAAGAGTCCAACTTATCTAGTAGTTGTCTAGGAGCAGGAACAAGCACAGAGAGGCTTCTGATAACATTGTTGACCGGCAAGCAACTAACAGAGCAGCAAGGTTATATAGCGACTCCCACATCTTGATGGGAACAGGTGAACAGAGAAGATGAAGACACCAGTTCAATTCCACCAGTAGCCACCGGGGGAGCCCAGAATCCAAATTCACAACACTCCTCTATATAGTATATACCTGTGTGTCATCTCTCCTGTATATAGTGTATATCTGTGTGTCATCTCCTCCTGCATATAGTATATACCTGTGTGTCATCTCCCCTGTAAATAGTATATACCTGTGTGTCATCTCCTCCTGTATATAGTATATATCTGTATGTCATCTCCTCCTGTATTAGACCTCGTTCACACGTTATTTGGTCAGTATTTTTACCTCAGTATTTGTAAGCTAAATTGGCAGCCTGATAAATCTCCAGCCAACAGTAAGCCCACCCCCTGGCAGTATATATTAGCTCACACATACACATAATAGACTGGTCATGTGACTGACAGCTGCCGGATTCCTATATGGTACATTTGTTGCTCTTGTAGTTTTTCAGCTTATTAATCAGATTTTTATTTTTGAAGGATAATACCAGACTTGTGTGTGTTTTAGGGCGAGTTTCATGTGACAGGTTAGTGTAGCAAGTTGTGTGCAGCAAGTTTTGCGCATGGCGAGTTTTGCGCGTGGCGAGTTTTATGTGTGGTGCCTTTTGAGTATGTGCAAGTTTTGTGTGAGGCAACTTTTGCATGTGTTGCAACTTTTGTGTATGTGGCAATTTTTCCGCTTGTGCAAGTTTTGCGTGTGGCGAGTTTTCCATGAGGTGAGTTTTGCACGCGTGGCGAGTTTTGCATGTGGAGAGTTTTGCGCGTGGCGAGTTTTGAGCTGCGACTTTTGTGTTTCAACTTTTATGTGGCGAGGTTGGTGTATGTGTGGTGAAGTGTGTGCTGAGGGTGGTATATGTGTTCGAGCACGTGGTAGTGTGTGGCGCATTTTGTGTGTGTGTGTTCATATCCCCGTGGTGGTGTGGTGATTATCCCATGTTGGGGCCCCACCTTAGCAACTGTACAGTATATACTCTTTGGCGCCATCGTTCTCATTCTTTAAGTCCCCCTTGTTCACATCTGGCAGCTGTTAATTTGCCTCCAACACTTTTCCTTTCATTTTTTCCCCATTATGTAGATAGGGACAAAATTGGTTGGTGAATTGGAAAGCGCGGGGTTAAAATTTCACCTCACAACATAGCTTTGACGCTCTCAGGGTCCAGACGTGTGACTGTGCAAAATTTTGTGCCTGTAGCTGCGACGCCTCCAACACTTTTCCTTTCACTTTTTCCCCATTATGTAGATAGGGGCAAAATTGTTTGGTGAATTGGAAAGCGCAGGGTTAAAATTTCACCTCACAACATAGCCTATGACGCTCTCGGGGTCCAGACGTGTGACTGTCCAAAATTTTGTGGCTGTAGCTGCGACGGTTCAGATGCCAATCCCGGACATACATACACACATACATACATACACACATACACACATTCAGCTTTATATATTAGATATATATATATATATAGTTTGTGAACATTTCAATATAAGATGATAGGCACAATTCCTTTAGATAACTCTACATTAAGTAGGGCAACTCCTACATTAGCATGATAAATCAAGTTTGGATGCATACACTATTCCTCACACAAAGGGATCTGTCACCAGATTTATGCTACCCCATTTGTGAGCAGCAGAGGCGTAGCTAGGGTTTTGGTTCAGGGGGGCGAAGCTTCTGAGTTGGCCCCTAACCAGGTAACCTTGATTACAACTCGGTGACACACTCTAATAGTGGAGGAGAACCTCAGCAGATGACCGCACTGTTGCTGAAAATAATCTCTATATAAAGACCAATATTGATATTACCATATGGTCAGTGGTAGATACCAGTCCTACAGACCATATAACAGATCACAGCACAGTTGCAGATGGTGATTTACCGCTGATGTTCTTTCTGATGGAATCGTTAATTTTTCATGTCTTTTCCATCTGGCCCAGATCGACATGACAACTTCTTCCACCCAGTACTCGGCTGCAGAGAATGCAACAAAGACACATTTCACATCTCATATTTTCAGCACTGTCCCAAGTGGGACTATTCCCAACCTGCACAAACTCCTCTTCCTGCCGATACCCCAATACTGAGCCGCTGCTGCCGTATGTGTCCCTATTACTGCCCCTGATACCCCAATACTGAGCCGCTGCTGCTGTATGTGTCCCTATTACTGCCCCTGATACCCCAATACTGAGCCGCTGCTGCTGTATGTGTCCCTATTACTGCCCCTGATACCCCAATACTGAGACACTGCTGCCGTATGTGTCCCTATTACTTCACCTGCTCTGTGGTTCTCTGTGCCTTCTAAATTCTAAGGCAACCCTCTATAATATAGTAATGCTGGGTGCAAGTGCCCTAGAAAACAGTGCCCACATTTTGTCCCCTAAAAAGTAATATTGCCCTGTGTGCCCCTTTGATAGTCATAGTAACCTGAGTTCCCCTATAACAATAACTTTACTTTACATTTAATAATGTCCTAAGTCTCCCCCATTTAAAACTCCCCTCTACACAATATAATGCTCTCTTATGCAGTCTAATGCCCCCTTACTACGTATATATACTGACCCTTAGTATCCCCCAAACTGTTTGATAGCTCTAACACTAATCTCCACACTGTATGATGGCCCCCTAGATAGCCTCTATATAGTATAACGCATCAGATAATCCTCAATATAGTATAATGCACTCCCCATAGGCCTGCATATAGTATAATGCACTCCCCATAGGCAAACTCTATAGTATAATGCACTTCCAATAGGCAGACTCTATAGTGTAATGCAGCCCCTAATATAATGCACCCCCATAGGCAGCCTCTATAGTGTAATACAGCCTCTATTATAATGCACCCCCATAGGAAGCCTCTAAAGTATAATGTAGCCCCTAATATAATGCACCCCCATAGGCAGCCTCTATAGTATAATGCATCCCCATAGGCAGCCAGTATAGTATATTGCACCCCCATAGGCAGCCTGTATAGTATATTGCACCCCCATAGGCAGCCTGTATAAAATATTGAACCCCCATAGGTAGCCTGTCTAGTATATTGCACCCCCATAAGTAGCCTGTATAGTATAATGCACCCAATATGCAGCCTGTATAGTATAATGCACCCCCATTAGGCAGCCTGTATAGTATTTTGCACCCCATATGCTGCCTGCATAGTATATTGCACCCCATATGCAACATGTATAGTATAAGGCAGCCTGCATAGTATATTGAACTCCCATATGCAGCCTGTATACATAGTATAATGCACCTCCACAAGTAGCCTGTATAGTATAAAGTGCCCCCATATGCAGCCTGTATAGTATAATGCACCCCCATTAGGCAGCCTGTATAGTATATTGCACCCCATATGCAGCCTGTATACATAGTATAATGCACCCCCATAGGCAGCATGTATAGTATAATGCACCCCCATATGCAGCCTGTATACATAGTATAATGCACCCCCATAGGTAGCCTGCATATTGTAATGCACCCCCATAGGCAGCCTGTATAGTATATTGCACCCCATATGCAGCCTGTGTAGCATAATGCACCCCATTAGGCAGCCTGTATATATACAGTAGTATAATGCACCCCCATAGGTAGCCTGTATAGAATAATGCTCCCCCATATGCATCCTGTATAGTATACTGCACCCCATATACAGCCTGTATAGTATAATGCACCACCATTAGGTAGCCTGCATACATACTATAATGCACCCCCATAGGTAGCCTGTATAGTATATTGCACCCCATATGCAGCTTGTATACATAGTATAATGCACCCCCATAGGTAGCCTATATAGTATAATGCACTCCCATATGGAGCCTGTATAGTATATTGCACCCCATATGCAACCTGTATAGTATATTTCACCTCCATTAGGCAGCCTGTATACATAGTATAATGCACCCCCTTAGGTAGCCTGCATAGTATAATGCACCCCCATAGGCAGCCTGTTTAGTATATTGCACCCTATATGCAGGCTGTATAGTATATTGCATCCTATATGCAGCCTATATAGTATAATGAACCCCCATTAGGTAGCCTGTATACATAGTATAATGCACTCCCATAGATAGGCTGTATAGTATATTGCACCCCCATAGGCAGCCAGTATAGTATATTGCACCCCATAGACAGCCTGTATAGTATATTGAACCCCCATAGGTAGCCTGTCTAGTATATTACACCCCCATATGCAGCCTGTATAGTATAATGCACCCCCATTAGGTAGCCTGTATAGTATATTGCACCCCATATGCAGCCTGTATACATAGTATAATGCACCCCCATTAGGCAGCCTGTATAGTATATTGCACCCCATATGTAGCCTGTATAGTATAAGGCAGCCTGTATAGTATATTGAACTCCCATATGCAGCCTGCATACATAGTATAATGCACCTCCATAGGTAGCCTGTATAGTATAAAGCGCCCCCATATGCAGCCTGTATAGTATAATGCACCCCCATTAGGCAGCCTGTATAATATATTGCACCCCATATGCAGACTGTATACATAGTATAATGCACCCCCATAGGCAGCATGTATAGTATAATGCACCCCCATAAGCAGCCTGTATACATAGCATAATGCACCCCCATTAGGTAGCCTGCATACATAGTATAATGCACCCCCATAGGTAGCCTGTTTAGTATATTGCACCCCATATGCAGCCTGTATATATAGCATAATGCACCCCCAAAGGTAGCCTGTATAGTATTATGCACTCCTGTATGCAGCCTGTATAGTATACTGCACCCATATGTAGCCTGTATAGTATAATGCACCCCCATTAGGCAGCCGGTATACATACTATAATGCACAACCATAGGTAGCCTGTATAGTATATTGCACCCCATATACAGCCTGTATACATAATATAATGCACCCCCATAGGTAGCCTGTACAGTATAATGCACTCCCATATGCAGCCTGTATAGTATATTGCACCCCATAGGCAGCCTGTATAGTATATTTCACCCCATTAGGTAGCCTGTATACATAGTATAATGCACCCCCTAGGTAGCCTGCATAGTATAATGCACCCCCATAGGCAGCCTGTATAGTATATTCCACCGTATATGCAGCCTGTATAGTATATTGCACCCCATATGCATCCTGCATACATAGTATAATGCACCCCATAGGTAGCCTGTATAGTATAATGCACCCCCATATGCAGCCTGTATAGTATATTGCACCCCATATGCAGCCTGTATACATAGTATAATGCACCCCCATAGGTAGCCTGTATAGTATAATGCACCCCCATATGCAGCCTGTATGGTATATTGCACCCCCATAGGCAGCCTGCATAGTATATTGCATCCCCATAGGCAGCCTCTACAGTATAATACACCCTCATAGGCAGACTCTACAACATGATGCAATCCCAAAAAAATAAATCCAATACACACCTCAGCTCCCGTTCATCTCCTGACAGCGGGCGCTGAATACTGACGTCAACTCGCCCGCTGTCAGTGACTGAGTCAGTGACGTCATACGCTGACAGGGGGATGATGGGAGAAGGAGCATTATGCTCCTTCTCCCATCAATGCTGTCAGCTGTATCGGCTAGATGCCGGTACAGTTGACCCTGCGATGACAGGCGGGGGGCCCACTGCTGGCACCGGGCCCCCCCCGCCTGCTCAGGGGCCCATAGCAGCCGGGCGGCAGTGCAGGGAGATTGATTTTCCCTGTTCTGCCAGAGAATGTAGGTGCATCGGCGTGCGCAATGTGCTGATGCAGTTACAGTAGCGCTGCTCCGGGTGGGCTCCCTCTGAGCACTGGGCCCGGGGCCACTGCACCCTCTGCCCCCCGGTAGCTATGCTACTAATGAGCAGCATGATGTAGGGACAGAGACCCTGATTCCAGTAATGTATCACTTACTTTACTGAGTGCTGCTGTTTTGATTACATTTCTGTTTCTGCTCTGCTGCAGATCTAGCAGTTCTCTAAATGTTGAGCTCTGCATAACCTCGCCCACACCACTTTACCTTTATTTTACACATATTAGAGAAACTGAACATGTGATTACTCAACCTCTGATTTGGTTTAAAGGGATTATCCAAGTCATGGTAAATGCAGCATAGAGGCAGCATTACTGCAAAAAACTAAGAAATAATGCCTACCCTCCTTTCCTGTGCTGAGTGCCTGCTGTTCGCTGCCGCCTGCCGGTATACTGTTTACAGTGACTGCAGATGTCAGAGCCCATATAACTCATGTAATGTCTCCAGCCAATCGCTGGCCTCGGCCATCTCGGCTGTATACCACTGACACCACTGATTGCCTGTATATGTGAAATATGGAATACAAGTTGTGACTTCTGCAACCAACAACGGATAATTATAATTTCTTTATGATAGCAGTACTGTTGCTTCTTTGCAGCATTTTCCACTTACTTGAAAAGCCCCTTAAATCGGAGTACTAAAAAGGCCTCTGGCAGCTATGACAACCCATCATCACCACATATTCATATTGGTAAAATTGGGTGAGAGAGCAAAATGCCTCCCACTATTTTACCCATTATATGCAGCGGCTGTTTTTGACTGCGGCATCTAAGTGGTCAGTTGTCCAAGATGAGAGTTATCTCAGGTCTCAATGGTAACATGTAAAGAATATAGTGCAAGCTTAGCTCCATAGCTTCATGCATTCCCTAGAACCTTATCTTGCAAATATACAATTTCAATGGTAAGTCCCTAGTACTAGTTTGATGGTATTCCAACTCTTAGCATTCCTGCCAATCATCTGTTTGAAGTGTTCATGGCGCTCAAGTAACCACACATTCCCTGCGCTGTTTACCAGCCACAGTTCATTACTTTTAACAGTGTCTATGCCGAACAGTTTAGATCTCTATAATTCAAGTAAAATGGACTGAGCTGTATTACCAGCTGTTACCTAAATAATGGAATTGTGCCTAGCAAACAATGAAGGAGTTGTAGCACTGGTCGCAATTAATGACGATTAAACACCAAAAAGGTTGAGTGCTCGGTACTCGAGTCCAGCAGGTCAGACGCTCTGATTGGCCTTTACTCAACAAGTATAATGGAAGTCAATGGGAAACTCATTGACTTCCATTTTGTTGGGCAAACCCTAACAGGAGTGATGGAGGGACAGGGAAAATTGCTGAAATTGATAGAAATAGAGCTCAAATGGGATGGGAACAGCCAGAGCAGTACAAAGAAATCATAGGGCACCATAGCAGAAGTTATAATTGCCCGCCCCCACAAAAAAATGTTGAGGTCACAAAAGAGCATATCTCACAACTTTTTGTACTTTACAAAGTAATTTTACTCCTGCTGAAGTTCTAGATTCCTCTCTCATTGCCCCCATGAAGTATGATGCCAACAAAAGTGCCCCCCAAACACAGTATGATACCCCCATGGTGAATTCCTACACATTAGCCACCACATGCACAGTATAGTGATCCTACTGTACCCCACCTCAACTTCCAAGGCAAATGATGGTGATCTCAACACAGCATGATCCCCCAATTCTGACCCCCACACAGCCATCCACGCAGTATAATAGGCCTACCTACAGTACAATTGCCCAATACCTCTCCACACTGTATAGTGGCCCACACTAGCCCTCCAAACATTATAATGGACCCTACACTGTGCTTCACACAGTATGATGGATCCCACACAAACCTTTACACTCTATAATTGATTGCAAGCAGTATAATGGCCTCCACATAGCCCTCCAAATGTTCTAAGGGCCCCCACGTAGACCTCCAAATATTAAAATGGCCCAACATAGCCTTCGTTATATTATACTGGGCCCCATATTGTCCTACATATAGTATAATGCGCCCCCCATAATCCTCCATATAGTTTAATGCACTCACCATAGTCCTTTATATAGTTGAATGCTCTCCCCATGGTCCTCCATAGAATAGCATGCACTCCCTATGATCCTCCATAGAATATAATGCATTCCCCATGGTCCTCCATAGAATATCATGCACTCCCTATGATCCTCCATAGAATATCATGCACTCCCTATGATCCTCCATAGAATATCATGCACTCCCTATGATCCTCCATAGAATATAATGCATTCCCCATGGTCCTTCATAGAATATCATGCACTCCCTATGATCCTCCATAAAATATCATGCACTCCCTATGATCCTCCATAAAATATCATGCACTCCTTATAATCCCCTGTAGAATATAATGCACTCCTCATGGTCCTCCATAGAATATCATGCACTTCCCATGGCCCTCCATAGAATATAATGCACTCCCCATGGTCCTCCATAAAATATAATGCACTTGTCATGGTTCTCCATATTCCATCATGGCACCAGTCACTGATCTAAAAAACAAATGCAATGCACACCTTTCCTCGTTCCACCCTATGCTGTGGTCTCCTGAGTGTGTGGTGTGATGCAATTCAGCACAATGGGCGTGGTGTAATTACATCATCGCTCTCGCTGCGCTGAGACGTCACTTGGCGAGGAAGAATGATGGGGGAGGAAGCGATAACTGACGCTCCTTCCTCCATCATCATTGATCGCGATGACGATGATGGGCAGCACCCGGTGTGGGTGCTGGCATCGGCCCCCCTTCTCACGAGCCCCTAAAGTAGTTGAGTGGCCTGCCATCATTGGCGGTATGCCACTGAGAACAGCATGGGGAAGATGCCTGGTTGCATCTCTGACTCTCAGGTCACTGATGGAAACGATGTTGTCAGAGTATTGCGAAACTTTTATAGACTGAAAATAAAATGCAGCGCCCCAGAGTCCTGGTCGTTGCAGTACTGATGCTCCGCCGCTAAGGGGGGCTATGGTACGTCTGATGGCACTGAAGGAGTTCACCTGACCAGGTATCACAGACACCAATACACTTCACAGTCTGGCCTCCAGCGGGAGCTAAGGGTGCTATGTATTAGGCCACTCCTCACAATCTGGTAAAACTGGGGGTTAGATAGGAAGTTAGTCAGAAGCTGACTGGGTTGGAACCAGGCAACATCCTGTGGCAGAGGGTGTTGCAGGGGAAGATTCAGGGGGGTCCCTGTCAGGGGTGGGATCCTGACAGAGGCCTAGCGAACAGAAAGAACGTTACGGGACCGCGCCTGCACTTCATTGCGGCGGTACCCCAAGAAAGGACAAGAAGCTAGGTTTATTGTGCTGAGTGAGAAACGAGATCAACGCAACAAGGAGAAACACCAGTAGGAGTCGTGCTGTAAGACGAGGCAACATCCTACTGAGGCACGTAGCCGGTGGCCGGAATGCCGAGGAAGTATTGAGCTCCAGGCCTTACTTCAAACCTACGGCAGGACAGTCAGTTCTAGGCGGGCTGTCTCACCCAAAATCACCTAAGCAGACATAGGGGCAACATCTGGAGAGGGGCGACTCTAGGGTCCCGGAAGACCTCCGAGCCTACCCGTCATACGGGTGCGTCCTAGCCATATCATCTGGGGGACGAAACAGAACATCATAATCGAGTTGTGAGGGAACTTCAGAAACATAAACACCAAGAAAAAGATGTCATGCTATATAAAGGGAACCACCAACAATAGAAAAAATATATATAAAAATATCTTCAAGTATTTTATTATGTCGACCAAAAAAACACAAAACAACACACTACAATTGTAAAAACATTTAAAAACAAATGTGACATCATAGATTCCTATAAGGAACCTCCCCCTGGACATGTAATATGATAGGGATCATTAAATAGCAAATAATTATTTCATCATGGGTATAACTGTCCTAAATACACATATAAGCAGATGATAAAGCAATACATAACATAACCACCTATGGTCACACAGATCAGTACAAAATGAAAATAGTTAAAATTTGTACCTGGCCCAGCTCGCAGCACAAAATGATAGACACTAATATAGAGTTATGTGGTCCTGTTATTATAATAGACAACTGCTTAAAAAGCATGTATACCAAATATATCTAATATAAATAGGTGGCAGCAAAAAATGCCTAAAATGAACCAAATAAACTGTCCTGCTAATATGAACCAGTAGTGACCATAATACATTAAATGGACCAGATAGGATATCGTGTTTTTTAGGCAAGTGAATACCCAAATATATATATAGCGAATATACCCCTAATGGACAGGTGGTAACGGAGAGATGAAAAAATGAAACAAATAGATAGTATCTAGGACTAATGAAGTACATTAAACACCTATATTCTTAACCACATATATAAAGTAGAATAACAGCCGTGAGGTGATCAGCCCCTAATGCTGAAATCCATATATGGTAAATTTACAGTTGTCCTATATACAGAAATCATAGTCAAAGTGTCCAGAACCCCAAAAATATACAAATACAAACACAGTGTATACAAAAAAAAAAAAAAAAGAGAGATAGTATATGCGGCATATAAAGGAGCAAAACCCGCTATGTAGGGCAGGATGCTGCCATCTCCGTACACACTTAGAGTAGTAATGCTAATAGAACATTACCAGGATACCCATCCATACAGAGGTCCAGGGGGCAAAAGCCCAACGCGTGTCGCCACTAGAGTGGCTTCGTCAGGAGCAGGTGCCATAATGTGCGGCCGACCACTATATATACAAATAGACGCTTACCCTAATGAATTATCCCCATCAGCTGTGGTACGGCGGCATGATATTACAAGGCTGGGTGTAAGGTATCGGCGTTCCCCGCGCCGGAAACGGCGCCGCACGCGAGCACTTCCGGGAGTGCCAAGATGGCCGTATAGGCACTGGGTGCGCATGCCCAAACCCCCTGTCAAAAGAATAGAGACAGAGGAAGCATTCCGGAGCACCAAGATGGCTGCGAGGAGCGCACATAGCGCATGTACCAGTAAGATACTCCGCCCCCCTAAAGAAATATAGGGACGAACCATCCCAAAACTGTCAGGATGATTCGTACTGGAGAAAGATGGAAATACATAATACTCATAGTATAATGGTGCAGTAAGGCCCCACCAAGCACAAAAATAAAGATATTACGGTATTTACACAAATTCACTATACTAAAAACAATGGTGAAAAAATGGTGAAAAATATATGGTGATGGAAGTGAACAAATGTACAATCATTGGAGTGTACGCAAATATGCCGTAATATATGAAGGTGCTGGCAACAAGATATATCATATATACGTCCTCCTTGCAACATAGGATCAAATGAAAATAAGATCGTATATTAAAGTAACAAAGGGTAATCTGATATCAATCATCCCAACACTAGATCACATACTATTATATTACGCGTAAATATGGACCCTCCCCAGTACATCTATCCACCCATAATTCCTACACCAAATATCAAGTTGAACTCTGAGAGTACGTTCCATATGAACAGGGGCATGATATATAACAAACAACCCAAAAGAGCAGTTTACAAAGGAGTGAGGTATTTATTCAGCAAGAAGAATAAGGCGTAAAGAACACATATACAAGCCCCATATGTTGGTATATATTCACACTATAGAATCACTCCTAAATAAATAATAATTAGAAAGACCGACTCCCCTGACGCAAGCAACTGCATCCCTCACCAATTACTCCTACGGTATATAGGTAAAAAATGCCCACCTAGATTGGATTCTGAGATCCGCAAAGAGGAGACTTAGCAGAATCGGGAGGAATGATTCCTAAAGTATGAATAATAGGGAGGCATGCGAGCTGGTACCGGGCCAGGAAAAAAAAAAAAAAAAGAAATACCGTACCTATGTCATATGACCAATAAAGACACTACCTAACAAATGGAGACACCAAACCAGATATTAAATGCAGAACCATGACAGATGACAAATTAAGGTCCCAAGATGTACTCCTCATAGTTGTTTATAGAAACCAGTGAAGAGACACTCTTCATTGAGTCCCCTAGGAGTCATGCTCTGTAGATTGTAAATCCATTTTGTTTCACAACACAAAAGCCGCTTGGTAATGTCTCCACCCCTTATGTTCAAGTGTATTCCTTCCAGTCCCATGACTTTGAAGTTAGAGGTTTTACATTGATGGTAGTCCAAAAAATGCGCAGCCACAGAAGAAAGAGTCTTATTTTTCGCCCGGTCCCTTGCCGCCGTAGAGATACTTGAAAGATGCTGTTGCATTCTCCTCCTTAATTCTTGCGTGGTCTGTCCCACGTACACCTTCGGGCAATCACAAAAGATAGCATACACCACATTCCTGGATCTGCAGTTAAAAAATTCCTTCGGCTGTATCTGGAAAGGTACTGTGGGAATAGAAAAGCCGTCTTGTGAGATCATAAATTGGCAGATATTACAACCCCACAGGGATAAGAGCCAAAGGTTCTAGTCCCTCGATTCAACTTCACAACTGGACGCTGGTAGTGACTGTGACAGAGGTCATCCCTAAGATTTTTAGCCCTTCTTGCTACCATACAGGGTGAATTAGAGACCACTGAAGGAATTCGTTTATCAGTCATGAGAATGTCCCAATTACGACTTAAAAGCTTCCGTATATCCGACCACTGGTTATTAAAGGTGGTGATGAGGGCTAGGGGGCGTGTAGACCCACGTACCTTTTTCTCAAAAAGATGTTTCCCATCCTGTTGACAGGCATGTTGAAAAGCCTCCGAGATAAGTCTCTGTGGATATCCTCTTTTCTTGAAACGAGTGGATAGGTCCCTTGCTTGATGTCTGAATTCTTGATCTGTGCTACAATTTCTTCTAACACGAAGAAATTGGCCCTTGGGGATGCCCTTTCTAAGGTGGAACGGATGGAAACTGGTGAAGTGGAGGAGACTATTGGTAGCTGTAGTTTTACGATGTAATCCACTTACTATTCTCGAATCCATAATCGAGAGTCTCAGATCCAGGAAGTCAATGCTGGTTGCTGAAATCACAGATGTGAGTTTAATGTTGAGATTGTTTACATTAAGATCCCCAATAAATTGGTTACATTCTTCGACAGACCCCATCCATATCAGCAGAATGTCGTCAATATACCTTTGCCAGGTGTGTACCATAGACTTGAACAAACGGTGTTGATAGACCACTATCTCCTCCCACCAACCCAAAAATAGGTTGGCGTAGGCGGGGGCACATCGAGCCCCCATGGCGGTACCAGACACCTGTCTAAAAAACTTCCTATTAAAGACAAAATAATTTTTGTCTAAGATAAAGTGTAACAATCTAAGGATGAACCTGTCATGTTCTACGGCTCTCTCTGTAGATTTTTCCAGGAAAAAAGAGACCGCCTGCATACCTGAATAATGTGCGATGCTGGTATACAGGGATTCCACATCCATACTGATTAACAAGGTGTTCTCAGGGATTTCACATTCTTCAAGAAGTTGCAACAGATGGGTAGAGTCTCTGGTGAAAGATTTCAGGGAGGTGACCAATGGCTGTAAAAAATGGTCAACATAAATACATGGACGTTCAAAAATACTACCTATCCCTGAAACTATGGGCCTACCTGGAGGTTCTACAAAGGACTTGTGGATTTTAGGCAGGGCATAGAAAGTGGGAATAGTTGGTGCCGGTGTTATAAGAAAATCTGCTTCCTTTTTAGTCACTATGTGATCCCGCAGAGCCCCATTGATAATACAGTCAAGCTGACTTTTAAAAAAATCAGTCGGATCTGAGGGTAGAAGGTATAACAGTTATCATTGTTAAGCTGTCTGGTGATTTCCTTAAAATATTGATCATGTGGCCACAAGACAACATTTCCCCCTTTGTCCGCTTCACGTACCACAAATTCCTTGTTCTTCCTTAAATCCTGTAGAGCTTTGAACTCTTCCCTACTGAGATTATTCGCCTTATGGGGATCCGGTCTTAGGTTCTCAATATCACGACACATCCTATCAAAGAATATCTGAACTGCGGGGAATAAAGAAAAAGACGGAGTCGCCTGCGATGGAAGACATCTAGTAAATCTGCCTTTAGAGAACGGAGTCTCATTTTCTTGCAAAAGTTCCAAAAGGTCTTGAAAGACCTGTCTCTCATTATCAGGAAATGTATCCAGTAGCGAAGGCTGATGATAGAGAAGCCTAAAGGTAAGTTGGCGGCAGAAGAGGTAGAGGTCTTTCACTAGTACAAATTTGTTTAAAGTATTCATTGGCGAAAAAGAAAGGCCTCTAGAGAGGACCTTGATTTCAGGTACCGATAATATATATGATGACAAATTAACAATCTGAAAATTACCTGATTGAGCCATATCCGATTTATCACTGGTTATCTCCTCTTGTTGAACCTGGTCTCCCTCCTGTATGTTGGCGACCAGTTCCTGTATCCTCTGCCCTTTCTTTTGTTCAGTCCTTGCTTTTCTACGACCCCCTCCGACTGCGCCTTCTCCGTCGCTGGGGTCTGAAGATAAAAAAAATCGCTGGAAGACATTTCTGGACCTGCTTGACTCTCAGGCATCCTATTAAGATCGTCAAAAAGGGGTCTTTTATTACCCCGATGAATCCACCTATAGGCTCTCCCATTATTAAAGTCAGATTTGTCCCTGTGAAATTTGTTCCTTTTGCGGGCGATGATTTCTTTCTCGAAGGTATCAATTAGATTTTTTAATTTTAATTGAAAGGGATTTACTAAAGCATCCTTATCAAAATCAGTAAGCTTATTTTCGCAGGTTTTAATTTCGCTCTTAATTTTGTTCAACAGAGTTTGGTCATGTTCTATGAGCATATCTATCAAAATGGTGGAACATTTAGCCAGGCCAGTCTCCCAAGTGTCACGAAAGTCCGGGGTGGCTTCCCAGGCCGGGAAGATCTGTACCCGTAATCCACGTGGTATAAGATTGGCTTTTTTGTATTCCTCAAGGCTTCTAATGTTCCACCATGTTTTAGTGAGAGATTTATGTAAACTCAAAATTTTAGAGGACAGATTATGGAAATCCGCATCTTTACCAGTATCACCAGCTATGGTATTAGAATCATTGTCAAACAGACCCAAAGCCCTATTGCTCCATGCCTTCTCCCTGCTAGACAGGTCCATACCGGGCAACAAGATTGGACTAACTAAATTACACTATAAACGCTAAAATAGCTCAATATGATGTGCCTCTACTCCAGAAAAGGAGGAACAAGAGCCCCCTACAAGGACAGCTATGCAACAAAGAGGTGGAGGGCACCATCCAACATAATAGCGAAAGACAATGGTTCGACCCGAAGCATGACCTAAAGTAAGATACATAAACACCAATAAAAAGATGTCATGCTATATAAAGGGGACCACCAACAATAGAAAAAATATATATAGAAATATCTTCAAGTATTTTATTATGTCAACCAAAAAAACACAAAACAACACACTACAATTGTAAAAACATTTAAAAACAAATGTGACATCATAGATTCCTATAAGGAACCTCCCCCTGGACATGTAATATGATAGGGATCATTAAATAGCAAATAATTATTTCATCATGGGTATAACTGTCCTAAATACACATATAAGCAGATGATAAAGCAATACATAACATAACCACCTATGGTCACACAGATCAGTACAAAATGAAAATAGTAAAAATTTGTACCTGGCCCAGCTCGCAGCACAAAATGATAGACACTAATATAGAGTTATGTGGTCCTGTTATTATAATAGACAACTGCTTAAAAAGCATGTATACCAAATATATCTAATATAAATAGGTGGCAGCAAAAAATGCCTAAAATGAACCAAATAAACTGTCCTGCTAATATGAACCAGTAGTGACCATAATACATTAAATGGACCAGATAGGATATCGTGTTTTTTAGGCAAGTGAATACCCAAATATATATATAGCGGATATACCCCTAATGGACAGGTGGTACCACAGCTGACGGGGATAATTCATTAGGGTAAGCGTCTATTTGTATATATAGTGGTCGGCCGCACATTATGGCACCTGCTCCTGACGAAGCCACTCTAGTGGCGACACGCGTTGGGCTTTTGCCCCCTGGACCTCTGTATGGATGGGTATCCTGGTTATGTTCTATTAGCATTACTACCTAAGTGTGTACGGAGATGACAGCATCCTGCCCTACATAGCGGGTTTTGCTCCTTTATATGCCGCATATACTATCTCTCTTTTTTTTTTTTTGTATACACTGTGTTTGTATTTGTATATTTTGGGGTTCTGGGCACTTTGACTATGGTTTCTGTATATAGGAACACTGTAAATTTACCATATATGGATTTCAGCATTAGGGGCTGATTACCTCACGGCTGTTATTCTACTTTATATATGTGGTTAAGAATATACACTCACTGGCCACTTTATTAGGTACACCATGCTAGTAACGGGTTGGACCCCTTTTGCCTTCAGAACTGCCTCAATTCTTCATGGCATAGATTCAACAAGGTGCTGGAAGCATTCCTCAGAGATTTTGGTCCATATTGACATGATGGCATCACACAGTTGCCGCAGATTTGTCGGCTGCACATCCCAAAGATGCTCCATACAAGGCAGGATGGATCCATGCTTTCATGTTGTTTACGCCAAATTCTGACCCTACCATCCGAATGTCGCAGCAGAAATCGAGACTCATCAGACCAAGCAACATTTTTCCAATCTTCTACTGTCCAATTTCGATGAGCTTGTACAAATTGTAGCCTCAGTTTCCTGTTCTTAGCTGAAAGGAGTGGTACCCGGTGTGGTCTTCTGCTGCTGTAGCCCATCTGCCTCAAAGTTCGACGCACTGTGCATTCAGAGATGCTCTTAGGCCTACCTTGGTTGTAACGGGTGGCGATTTGAGTCACTGTTGCCTTTCTATCAGCTTGAACCAGTCTGCCCATTCTCCTCTGACCTCTGGCATCAACAAGGCATTTCCGCCCACAGAACTGCCGCTCACTGGATTTTTTTTCTTTTTCGGACCATTCTCTGTAAACCCTAGAGATGGTTGTGCGTGAAAATCCCAGTAGATCAGCAGTTTCTGAAATACTCAGACCAGCCCTTCTGGCACCAACAACCATGCCACGTTCAAAGGCACTCAAATCACCTTTCTTCCCCATACTGATGCTCGGTTTGAACTGCAGGAGATTGTCTTGACCATGTCTACATGCCTAAATGCACTGAGTTGCCGCCATGTGATTGGCTGATTAGAAATTAAGTGTTAACAAGAAGTTGGACAGGTGTACCTAATAAAGTGGCCAGTGAGTGTAGGTGTTTAATGTACTTCATTAGTCCTAGATACTATCTATTTGTTTCATTTTTTCATCTCTCCGTTACCACCTGTCCATTAGGGGTAACAAAATTTTACAAAACATTCTTTCCTGTATAATGACTTGTACATAGGGCTTAATTAAAAAGAGAAAGAAAAACCCCACCTGTTCCATCCCTTAATAACCAGTCACCTATGACTACAGTAGATGACATTGTAGAGGAGGAAATAAAACTGTGGTGTGTGTGACATGGTCAGATACAACCTGTTTAATTTATGAAGGAGGGACTCTGAAACTCACAAAGCCTGTGCGGACAATGACAGTGCAAGTGCTGTCAAAAATTAGAAGGAAGGCCTGCAAGACACTCTGGAAGACAAAAAATTTGAATGGGGGCTACATGATGAGAAAAGAAAATATTTAGCCCTGACAAGGACTGTTGTTTTAAAGGTGCAACGGTGGACAAGTACTGCTATAGCAATATTGAACACTGCCTAGATGTCTCCAATCCTAAACTTTGCCCCACTAAATGCAGGTAACAGCAATTTTAGCCCTGAAAAGGACGATTTTAATGTTGCAGGAGCAGGGTTATTAAAGCAAACATGTCAGCAGGATTTTGCTCATTAACCTACAGACACTGTCAGGTTGGTGCTGTTATACTGATTAAAATGATACCTTGGTTGATGAAATCCGCCTGGTTGGTTGTTGTTTAATTTGTGTTTGTAGTTTTCAGTTAATCAGATTCTCGTGCTCTGAGGTGGCCTGTGGGAGGTGCTGTGGGCAGGGAGGTGGGCAGCCTGTGGACAGGGCTGTGGGCGGCCTGTGGGAGGTGCAGTGGGCAGGGCGGTGGGCAGCCTGTGGATGGGGATGTGGGCAGGGCGGTGGGCAGCCTGTGGATGGGGATGTGGGCAGGGCGGTGGGCGGCCTGTGGGAGGTGCTGTGGGCAGGGAGGTGGGCGGCCTGTGGACGGGGCTGTGGGAAGGGCGGTGGGCGGCCTGTGGGAGGTGCTGTGGGCAGGGAGGTGGGCGGCCTGTGGATGGGGCTGTGAGCAGGGCGGTGGGCGGCCTGTGGACGGGGCTGTGGGCTGGGCTTTATGTGGTGCTCTGCTAACATATGCATCTTTATGGGCTTATGACAGGTCACTGATCTTTCAGCGTCCTGCCCGCTATTTTAAATACTACATATACATATACGCGCCCACCCCAACGCGCGTTTCGGTCGCACACCTTCCTCAGGGGGCTTCCTGAAGAAGGTGTGCGACCGAAACGCGCGTTTTGGTGGGCGCGCGGACCCGGGGGAAGGTAACACCTGCTTGGTGCTAAGAGGTAAGATTCACTCCAAGTATATTGATTTATAGGGTATGTAGCCTGATTGCCATATTACATGCAGGGCTTTGGGGTAACTATACCTATGCATTATGCTCTTTTTCCTCTGTTAAAGTCTGGCATTGCTACCCTTTTTTGATTACATACAGTATATTTGGATATTTGGCTGTGGTAAACTATTGCATTGTCATGATATATTGTTTCCTTGCATATATGCGGGTGTTTTCTTTCCCTGGTTCCGTGCGCCTGTGGTAGATCACGCATCGGTGAGGTGTCTGTGTACACCATGCGGTATTCCACTGCATTTGTTCTATTTTTGTCTAAAAATCTTGTTCTAATAATTAATAATGATTGATATATATTTTGTTATATGGACTTTGAGGTCATTTTTTCGGGTCCTTCTTCCCCTAAGGAACTTATCTAAATGTCTGGTGAGCATTTTTAATCCCCAAGTGCTTCACAGAAGTTTATAATGTAGAGCTGTAAAAATAAAAAATCATATTTTTTTTCACAAAAATGATCTTTTTGCCCCCAATCTTTTTTTTTTCAAGGGCAACAAAAGAAATTGGACCCAAAAAGTTGTTTTGCAACTTGTCCTGAGTACGCTAATACCCCATATGTGGGGGTTAATCACTGTTTGGGCGCATGGCAGAGCTCGGAAGGGAAGGAGCACCGTTTTACTTTTCAATGCAAAATTGGCTGAAATTGAGATAGGACGCCATGTCACGTTTGCAGAGCCCCTGATGTGTCTAAACAGTGGAAATCCCCTACAGTTGACACCATATTGTAAAGCAGACCCTCTAAGGAACTTACCTAGATGTGTGGGGAGCACTTTTAACCCCCAAGTGCTTCACAGAAGTTTATAACGTAGAGCTGTAAAAATAAAAAATCATTTTTTTTCACAAAAGTGATCTTTTCGTCCCCAATTTTTTATTTTTTCAAGGGAAACAAAAGAAATTGGACCGCAAAAGTTGTGCAATTTGTCCTGAGTATGCTGATACCCCATATATGGGGGTAAAGCACTGTTTGGTCACATGGCAGAGCTCGGAAGGGAAGTAATTGTGTTTTGGAAGTCAGACTTTGATGGAATGGTCTGCGGGCAAAATGTTGTGCTTGCAGAGCCCCTGATTTACCTAAACAGTAAAAAAAAAACACAAGTGACCCCATATTGGAAACTAGACCACCCAAGGAACTTTTCTAGATATGTTGTTAGAACTTTGAACCCCCAAGTGTTTCACTAAAGTTTATGATTTTTTTTGTCCCAAAATTTTTATTTTCACAAGGGTAACAGGAGAAATTGGACCGCAAAAGTTGCTGTCCAATTTGTCCTGAGTACGCTGATACTCCATATGTGGGGATAAACCACTGTTTGAGCATACAGCAGACCTCCGAAGGGAAAGAGCACCATTTTACTTTTTCAATGCACAATTGGCTGGAATTGAGATGGGACGCCATGTCTCGTTTGGAGAGCCCCTAATGTGCCTAAAAAGTGGAAACCCCAACTTGTTTGATCGCAGTGTTTCGGGGGTTAAAGTGCCAGGAGAGGTCCGTGACCGCTCTTGGCACTTAGTACCAGATGTCAGCTGTGATAATTAGCTGACACCCGGCCGCGATCGGCCACGTTCCCCCTGTGAGCGTGGCTGATCGAATGTGACGTACTATTCCATCCATGGGAATTAGGGCCCGGGTCACATGTACGAAATAGTACATCCAATGGTAGAAAGGGGTCAAAAGGACTTAAAATGGTTTAAAAAAAACAAAAGAACTGAAACTTACATTTATTAATCACCCACAGCTCCCATTCTGACATTTATCTGGTCTGCAATTCTCAGTCCTGCCATGTCCTGCTTTTCGACACTGGACATAGAGATAAACATCTGTTAATATTGGGTAAGTGCAAGGGATTGTGAGTTTGAGAATTATTCTTTTATATTCAAAGCAGTCCTTTGAATATATCTGCTGGCAGTGGTGTAGTGAATGCAGGCATTTGCCTCCAGCACCAAAGTCTATTGGGTTGCAAAATTTTGCCTCTCTTCCTTTCTCCTACAAAAGCCATAATGTCAAATGATCAGTGCTTTCAGTAAGTGCTTACATAGAGCAAAGCAACTGTAACACCCCAGGTAACCGGTTGTTACAGTGGCATTGCTTTCCTCACGGGGAGAGTGATGGCATGCTTGGAAGTGAGGAAGGATCCCTTTAACAGGTATTCAGCACATACAACACCATTCTCACTCCAGGCCAGAAATGGGAGCTCTACACCTGACTTCAGGGGAGCTGCTCTCTCTGGTCGGGAGGAGTCAGTTGCTAGGCAGTTAGAGAGAGACAGTTGGTGTGAGGAGAGCGAGGAGTGAGGAAGGAAAGCTGGAACCATGCAGGCGAGTGATTCTGCAGCTCCTGGGAAGAGCAAAGAAAGCAGAGCAACTTGTAAAGAGACTGAAAGGGAAAAGAAGCAAAAGGCGAAGTAAAGAGACAGAGAGAGAAGCTGCTAGTGAGCTTCCTCCACGCTGAGCGCGGATACCGGTGGCCTGACGACCGAGGTTGTGAATTACTTTATGTCTCACAGCAGAATCCGGCGGACAGCAGATTGCAAGTTACCTGTCACCATTAACACCCAAGGATACAGCAGCAGATAGTGCCCGGGTCATGATAGAGATCCTGTAAAAAGGCTTGAGTTACCTGTCGTACGGGTTAGTGTCCTACATAAAGGGGGATAGAGAGAATGTGAGGATCTTGTGTGAGGCCTAAGGCAGCGAGGGACAACACAGCGCTAGAAGGAAGGCTTCCAACTCCCCCTGGATAGGGGGATTGCAGAGATGCTTCCAAGCTGGCCGGACCACCACCAGCACCTGGGATCCGGTACCCTGGACTGTGGCTGCCTGAATCATACAGTAAAGAGGTAAAGAGATTGCAACCCTGTGTCCTCCGTTTCTTTCTACACCACCTACCACCTGTTCCTACTACACCAGGAGCCCTGGGGACCCAGCTTCACCTGTGGGAAGCCATAACATCTCTGCTGCCATAATATCACCCCAGTGGACCCCTTTAAGCAGCGTCGGTCACCCCTGACCGAATACCACAGGTGGCGTCACGAACTTTTATTATTTCTACACACCAATCTCTTTTAAAAACTTTTCCCTTAACATGGGCGCCTTGTTCACGGACTGGGTCATTGCCTCTGTGACACATCCTTTTAAGTACCAGACCCGGTACCGAGTACCCCACGGCCCTGGCGGGCGTTCCACAGGTAATATAAGTTTGTCATTGCCTGGTGTGCTCTGCATAGGCAGTGACCAAAATTAAAAAAGCTCAGTAGAATGAAGTGAGCTTTGTCATCTTGGTGACTGCCTATGCAGAACGCAGCAGCTTATAACAATTTAATCTTGACTGCTGAACTCTGCATAAGCAGTGACCAAGATGACAAAAGACGAGCAGTTAATGAAAGTATTGCACATGATTTCAACTGTCTTTTTTTCATCACTAGCTCTCACTAGGGTTAGGGTTAAGGGTATGGATTGCCTTGGGAATTGGCTTAGAGATAGACTTTCTTTTATTGATAGGGTTATGGATAGGATTAGGGAAAGATTTATGGTTAGGGTTAGGGCTAGAATATAAAATTGTAATAAAATTGTTACAATGAAAATGTATTAAAAAAAACAGAAAAGTATAATAATTTAAACCTTTTTAGTCTTAATTTGATGTCTTACTTAAATGGTAAGGATCAAAGTGCAAATAAGTATTGTTTGTCAGCAACCTAAACCACTGCCTACTGGAAAAACCTTCTATAGCCTCATTCTTCTTGATTTCTCTAATGTTTCCTAAATATATTCAGACATTTTGAGGTCATATATTATACTGTCCATATAAAACACTAAAAAGTGTAGAGAATACCTATCTTTGTGTGCATTATTTAAAAAAAACTGAGCCTTTTGTTAACGAGAGTCAATGCATCTCGTTCACCCATATTCGTTAACATATCACCATCTCCACATTTACTGAGTGAAATTAGCTGTCAACAGGACAGCTTGTGGCTTGGGATATCCCCTTCATAGAGAAACAATGACACATTTACTATATTTATCACTGCCGTAGAGCTTCCATGGCACTTTGAAGCTAGACAATTGCTTGGATATCGAGGTGCATCCTCATTATCTGCTAACAAAGGAGTGCGTTCCTTTATCTCCCAGGACTGACATTTGATGGTATTGTGATCTCTTCACTCTTGATGTTGTTTATTGTGATCTAAAATCTATTTCTATTTCGCTGTGGATTCTTAAATTTAATAACAGTTCCAGAGCATTTGAAGCTATGAATATTTACTCATATGTCATCATATATTGCATGAACCTTTTTAGAAGAAGAAAGAGAAGCTCAGATAAAGTGTGAATTACCGTAAGTGCAAATGATCAAAGGAAACAGCATGAAGATGACCCTACTCTGAGATCTTACATTCTAATCTTTAGTCTCAGGGATTCACACTCCAGGCATAGCACTTCTTCTTGGAGATTGCTGTTTAACGTTGAAACGTTTCTATCTTTATGTTTCCGTTATTGGAATAAACCAAAAGTGTCTACAGTAGTATAATGACGGAGAAACTCCATGATGTCAGATCTATTACAAGTAGCACACAGACGGTGAAGGAACCTTCTCATCTGATCACTTTGCAATATTCGGACATTGTCCAACTTATGTTTAACACCATGCCTATCTACCAAGAATATATCTTTAAAATACATAGAGAATTGCAAGAAAAGGAGAGCCTAGTGATGGGTTGGACATTAAATGGAATGTCTTCTCAAAAAATAATTTACAAGTTCGAATGCCAAATTTCTTTGAATGTTTTTTATGTCAATTTTTATATCCCTATGTTTATAAAGGTTGCAATTTTCCCACTAGTCTAGTTTTAGCCTCCTAAGTCATGTCCTTTTCGACAGCCACATGGACATCAGTAGCAATAGATTTTTTCTGCACAGGGCCACTGTCTTAGACTGTGAAAATTGCACAGTTTGTGAACAGATGACCCTACCTTTCCACACAACAGTGGAAAGAAAATCACAAAATTGACAATTTAATGGAATGGAACAAAGCACAACATGGCTACATTTCATAAAACATACTGGTTAGTTGTAGCTTATTCTTATAGGCCCAAAATTCATGGTTGTAGCAGGTAAAACGTTCCCTAACATTATCCTAACAAGTACAGTTTTCTGAGTAGTCTTTTTCCAGCTTTAGAATCAATGGATGCTCTTTACACCATACCCTGAGCAAAGCCAGTAGGGCAAAATACGTAAGATGTATGACTTGTCATTTTTAATTGGTTTTAATGGACTGTAACCACTAATTATTTGAGTAGAATATTTGTTTGGATGAAATAAACCACCTTATCTTGTTTTACTCTATGGTCATGTGAGTTTCTGTTTAATATAGTTAGCTCCAAAAGATTTCCCTCTTTGCCTCGTGAATGATTCGATGTCAATTCACAGTGTTTTTGAACAAAGGGCATCTTCCATAATGGATTTTTATATGGAAATGGAGAACATCCAATCCAGGTTGTGAGTAGATTGCTGCAACCTTTCATGCAGAGTGGTCTGACATTGTATGAGATTGCAAATACTATAGTTCTCTTTGTGGAGATTTTACTGCTTTCTGCCCCTATGTCATGCGTCTGCTCTATGAGAAATGGTTACATATGTAAAGATGCTCAGTATTTTAGATTATTTCTGGTTGAATACACTATAATCTATATGGGTTTCATGCTAGTTATTTATTAGTACTCCCTTCCACAGCCAGCCTGTCCCAAATAGAAAGTACTTCCCAGGTTACACCGGCCGCTCTGTTTCGATAAGTGGATAATCCTTGGATCCTTGTGGCCGCTAAGTTACTCTCTTTAATGGTTTTTCCCAGCTATCCTCAGCAGAGAGCACATATGCCACTTACACTTAAAGCAGTATGAGCATTGAACCAAGGCCATATTGTGGCTAAAATAGATTGGGTATGAGGAAGAACAAAACAAAATAGGTGCACATAGGGTGAGTACGTCAAGGAGATAAAACGCAGAGACGGGTGCTGGGCAGAATAGACAAGTTGTTGGCAACTGCCTGCTTGTAAATTTTTAGCCCCTTGTAAAAGATAAGCAATGTCCTGGGTAATCCCTTTTATCTTTGGTCTGGATTGTGAACCTCTGCAGCTTAAAACAGCAATGAAGATGAAGACATTGGCCTGTCCCCTGAGAGACCAGAGGAGTGAATGTATCCAAATATTGTTATGCACTGCATCTTTTAGGACACATTATGGATGTATCACGGTTCCAAACCCCAGTGTGTCTGGGATACAGTTACTGACAGCTCTGCAGTTTAATCTGGTACAGGGGCGTGTTGGATCTGTCAGTGCTTTGACTGACAGCTTAGCCATCCAATCTGGTACAGGGGTGTGCTGAGCTGTCAGCGTGTTTATTGACAGCTCGACTATCCAACAAAAGATGATTGTGTCCAAGTGTTCATTATCCCAGGTGATTGCCATGCTGCTTAACTGAGCTGTTTCTTTCAGACCTCTGCCAGACATACACTCAACAAGTGAGGTTCATTTCCTCTGTGCCCTGAGTTCTGTATGCTAAACGTTCGTTACCTAACATTGGACCTCGTTCTGACCATCAGTCTGTTTAACCCCCTCTGCTCTGATCCGCTATCCTCCCGGTATTCTGACTTTGGAATGTTACCTGACTACACTTTTGTTTCTTCCTTCTGTTTATGATGTACCCTCCTGGTTTCTGACCTTGGACGTCTTGACTATCCTCACTCAAAACTTGACCGAGAAAAGTGACTAGTGTCACAGGATGTGAGCAGAAGCGAACACAGACAGCAGAGGGCCCCTTTGCAAAAATAATATATGGGCCCTATGCAGTTCAATAGCTCATCAAAATGCACAATTTCACCTGCCTTGAAGAAGTGGGCCCCCTTCTTATATTTTTGGCCCCTCTACACTGCCCAGGTTCACCCCTGGATGTTGGATTCTGGCTGGCAAAGCGAGTGTCACAAACGAATATGCTTAAGTCAAGCGAATGACACAGCTTATACCTACAACGGGATGGAATGGGTGAGGAAGGCCCTAACCGTAGGAAATGAGGGACGGGAGCACCTCCTGAACTCCAACCTGAGCCTGTCCCTAAACTCCCCTAATGCCCTAAGTGGGTCATTCCCCCCACTGCCATCACGTGCCTGGTCCCTGATTGTCACATCACTAATCCCTGGCTAGTGCACTGGCTGGTAAGGATGCTAGCCTCACCACTGCAAATGATGAACAACACAGAGAGCAAGTGACAAACACAATACAGACAAATAGAGGGGAATTTAACTTAACAACTGTCTCTGCTGCAAAGCACCACACAGCAGAGGGTAGGCACCAGGACCACAAACTCCACGAAAAGAGCAGATTCACTACTGCAACCAGAGAGCTCTTTACTCCAGGCTTGGTCAACATAGATTACTCTATCACCGACAGTCAGCTGATGGGTCTTGTGACTTTTTTAAAGTTTGGTGGAAGTGGTCATCACCCACATCAGCTGACTAGCAACAAACCAGCTGCCAGCTAAGAAACTGACATTTAACCCTTGCAGGCCTTAAAGGAGAAAACTACATTTAAATTATAGCAGAATCAGAGCTGCCACAAATCCAAAAATGAATCGTGACAACGAGATTCCACAATCCTTTGAACTAAATCAGTTCTGAAGCTTTCTTTATTAATTAGTTACCAAAAGATAACCGCACTAATGATTTTACCGATCAGTAACTGCTTAGTAAAGAATGTACATGAGATCTTGTGTTAAAACATGAGACCTCATACTTTCACAGGTCTTCTAAGCTGCTAGGCCAACTGACAACTGTTCATTTGGTTGCTTTGGAATTACATCAGACCATTTATAAAACTTTTTCTTTGCATCTACCTGGATTATTTCAGTTTAAAACACAATTACATCATCTGATTGGAAAAGCTACTTGGTAATTTCTTGGTTTATTATTTTCACTGAGGCTAGTAAAATGACCCCTGAAATTCTGACATTGTTTCATGGCTCTGCAAGCTTTGGTGCCCAAAGTAAAAGTAATAAAAGAAAAAATTAGGACGGATAAACTATTACAAAGGCAATCAAAAAATGGCAAGGATCACGTGTACCTGAAGGCTATAAATCAGAGAGAAATACGGCTTAGGTGCCTTTTACCTGCTATTAAATAGTTCTGTGTTTCTATGGAAATATAATCATGTTAAATCATGTACACATAGATCAACTGCATTCACCTTTGGGAAATGTCACTGAAGGTGATATACCATTGGCTTGAAATTAATTTTCAGTCTGACCTCAGAAAAGACAGACATTTGTATTCATAATTCCTGAAACTTAGTTTTCTTAATATTAGGGGGCATACATAGATGGCCCTATCAAAATGGTGTATCTGGGACTTTGTGAAAAACTAAAAATATGCCTAAGCACTAATAGGCAATGTAGTTGCTACCTACCTGCCTGTTGTGCCTGGCAACGTTCATTGCCGGCACAGAGTGGTCACAGGCTGCTCCTGTCCGGGATTCAGCTGCCTCTGCTGCTGTCATGTGTTTTAATTTTAGTCTTTTCTGCCCTGCTCTGTTGAAAGGGCGTGGTTTCCGTCATCATTCTGATTGACAGTCGGCTCCCCCAGTTAGGCAGTGGGAATCTGTCTGTCAATCAGTATGACTTCGAAGTCCCGCACCGTCAACAGAGCAGAGCAGGAAAGAAGCAGCCACTCTGTAGACGTGACGTCAGCAGAGACAGCTGAATCCCTGGCAGGAGTGGTCTGTGACCATTCTGTGCCAGCTATGAATGGCGATGTGCACAACAGGCAGGTAGTTAGCAACTACCTGCCTGTTAGTGCTTAGGCACATTTTTTGTTTTTCACAAAGTCCCGGATATATACCAGGACAGTAGGACATTTTGTTGTGTGACCTCATCACTTCTGATCCTTAAAGACGATAAAATAAAAGTAACCCTATATTTAAATGCTGTTTTCTTTCCCCTGTACATGTATCGCGTTTTTCCCCTTACCTATAACCTTGCTTTTAACATGATATAATAAAGAAGAGTTTGTACCATTTTCAGAGAGTGCTACTGGTAATTCTTCAATATTAATCTTTTCTTTGTTTAGTAATATTATATTGGGTGTAAGTAACCCGATAAAGATAATTACCTCCTAATGGAAAGAGGGATTGTGCTACAATAATCTGAGCTTCTTCATTCTATGGATATTTACTGAGGCTGCATAGGTTTTTGTCAGTAAGAATATTGGGTAAAAATCACAAAAATCAAGAGGTTTGGCCAACTGTCATGTAATGTGTATTGGCACCTTCAGAGAAAGACCCAGCATGTCTTTGTATGGTGACTCGGCAAGCGAATTAACTGCCTTTCTAACTGTCTTCCAGATATTCACTTTCAAGAATATTTATATAGACTAAAAAAACTTTTTTTTTTCACTCTAAAGATTACAACTGATCTCTGGATGTCCCTGCAGCTTATTTCAATTTTTTTTCCACTAAAAACAAAGCTATCATGAGAAAAATGCCTATGGTTTAAATCAGGATTTTGTGTTAAATGTATTTTTTTAGGTATTAAAACTAAAAACAATATAATAATTATTGCAATTTTCAAAATGACCACTTGGGCTTTTTTAGACTCTAACTTTTTGTTGTTTAAGGAAACAATATATGTACATAGTCACAATGGTCAGACTCAAGAACCTACCTTTTGTAATAAAACATCTAATGAGCATGTGTAAAGGTCATTCTGGAGAGAGGGGGAGCAGGGTCAGCTTTGACATCCCCTATTGCGATTGGTGGATCCTGTGTTATCAGATGCGCAATTTGTAATTGCAATACTACCTCTGATGATAAAGAGCCTGCTGAAAAGCCAGGAAGTATCAGTCTACAACAGCAAAAAAAAACAAAAGAACATGATGTGAAGCTAAAATTTAATAAAAATAATTATATGTAATACAAAAACCTATTTTCATCAAATATTAATTTCCTAATGATAGCTTCCACTTAGACATTTATCACTTATGCAGAAATGGCACCACCCAAAACTCTGGAATGTGGTTCCGATCCCCCTTCTTCCTGACTATTTCTTGGAATCAATGGCATGTCATGGTACAGCATGAATGCTGCCACTCCCTTCATTGTCTATGTGATTGGTGGCGATAGCTGAGTGCGGTACTTGGCTATCTGTGAGTGCAGCATAATGTAGGGGGCAGAGACCCTGATTACAGCAATGTGTAACTTGCTGGGCTGCTTAGTGCAGTTTTAATAAAATCACTGTTTTACCATCAGGAAATTATTATTAGAGGGCTAGTAGGCCTGCTGTCAGGTAGTCCGCCTCCGCCCCATTACTGATTGGCTGCTTGCTGTGTACACTGTATATGGACAGAGAGCAGCAAATCAGTGGTATAGACAAGGTTATAAGGGGCTCAATATTCAGAGAACTTCTGGATCTGCCGCAGATAACACAGTGATTTTATTAAAATGACAGCAACCAGCCCAGATAGTGACACATTGCTGGAATCAGGGTTTCTGTCCCTACATTATGCTGTTCTCAGATGGGGTAGCAAGAGAACTGATGACAGATTCCTTTTAACATGGTTGAGGAAGTAAAGATGGCTGGGAATTTAGGAGGCAGAGATCATGCTATCCTCGAATTTTGGATTACAAGACGAGGAAGACCAGGGAGGACTCAGACAGTAAGGTTGGAATTAGGAAGTAGGAAAGGTCCATTTGCTGGAAGTTGTAAAGGACAGAAATGTCCAAGAAGGATGGGAGATTTTGCTAAATGAAATTCTCTCTGTTCAATTGGTAATAATCCTGAAAAAGGAAGAATTGGAAGCATTTAAAGAGACCAGGGTGGATGAACACAGAACTTAATCACTCGTTAAAGAAGAAAAAGAAATGTTTATTAAATGTAAAGAGGGGGGAATATCTAAAGAAGATAATAATGCTGTTTGCAGGGAATGAAGGGCAAGCGTTAGAAGAGATAAAGCCAGTAATGAAGGGAGGCTTGCAAGGGAGACCAAAAGCAGTAAAAAAGGATTTGGGGGTTATGTCAAAAGCAAAAGAAAAATCAAAGATGCTACAGGATTTTTACAGGATGAAAAGGGTCAAAAGTGGTCAAAAATAATGTTGAGAAGGACGAACTTTTAAATTCATATTTTGCATCTTTGTTCTCTAACAAAGCAATTGTAACATCAACTGATCTACACTGTGCCATCGAAGGTGAGGAAACACTTAGTTAATTTAAATTAATTTAAATCTCCTGGTCCAGATGAATTTTATCCTAGGGTACTGAAAGAGTGAGCAGAGGAAATTGTAGAACCCCTAGCCAGAATATTTGAAAAATCCTGGCGAACAGGAGAAATACAAGAAGATTGGAAAAGGGCAAATGTTGTCCTATCTTCAAAAAAGGAAAGACGATGGAGCCAGGAAATTACAAGTCAGTGAGCCTTACTTCTAGATGTGGTGAGTTCTCCTTGAATGGAAGTCTTCAAACAGAGGCTGGACAGACATCTGTCTGAGATGGTTTAGTGAATCCTGCATTGAGCAGGGGGTTGGACACGATGACCCTTGAAGTCCCTTACAATTCTAACATTCTATGATTATATCTTTCCAGCACAATTTTATTGTTCCCTGAGATAAGCAGTGTTAGCAGTGTTAAAGGGGTTGTCTGGAATAATTTTCTTTTATCCGTAGAGCTGCAACTATTGAAAATAAGAAACTCAGTGCTCTAGCTCTGCTTCCCCACCACTGCTGCAGCTTGTCAAAAGTTCTGAAGCAGTAGCAGAGAGGCAGCACTGATGTAGAGGAAGGTAATTAATGCTGACTTGATTACTTTAGACAGCTGCAACTCTGCATGAAAAATAAAAATCATATAAAAATGATTCCGGAAACTGATTAACTGATTATGTTTTATGATTTAGTCTAAGGCCGATTTTAATGTATTCCGAAACCACTATAGCTGTATACGTCTGCCAGGTGGATGTATATGCTATTGCATCCATTCATGTTTTTATGCAAAAGTTTTTCCCTCGTGCTGCTATAAAATGATCACTCAATATATGTAGCAAATAAAAGTTGATATCCTTTTATACCAGCCTGAGAATGTACTTTATTTTCCTTATTACTAAATTATCTCCTCTGATGTGATAAATAAAGGGACTGGAGGGAGCTTAGAGGGCAACTTATTTAGTCGTAATGACTGCCTATTATCACTTTCACTGCTCCAGTGACCCACAATGCCTTACTTTATCAAGCAATGTAAGCAGCCTTTCTCCTGCTGGAAATACAATGTAATGCATTTTAAATTCAGATGCAAAAAATATAATGTCTTTTGCTTCACTGGCGCTGTAAAACATGTCTTTGTAACGATGTCCCATTTTCAAGATTGATATGATTAAGATTCTCAATAATCATCTACTACTGTTGGAACCAATACGTCTCCCGTTAAATCAAAATACCATTTTAAAGCTGTTGGTTTGACGGCTTATTACTGTAAATAAACCAGATAAAACAAATTCTCTAGTCGCTCCCGAGAACGTGATATATGTTCATGATTATAACTATTGGTGTAAGTGGCTAATAATATACATGTGACTAGTAGATGTCTGCTTCTAATGAATCTTGGCTAATTGTCTCTGACTGATGAATCTTGGTGCTAGAACTGAGTCCTGAATAATTACGAGATTTATCACACAGCGCAAGCACTCATTATAGGTTTACTCAGGTTGATCTAGTGGATACCGGCTCCAAGAATATATTCTTTTTCTAACGCTACAATTACTATGTCAGTAGTAACAGAAAGTCTTATACATCAACTACTGTGATAGCATTAACCTGGGGAATAGCTAGAAGCAAACTAGTACAAGGCGGACACGTGAATTTTAATTAATAAAAAAGGACCATTTCATGTACATATTTCTTGATTTATTCCTTTCATATGGACAACACAGTGTTAAAAAGAAAAACAAAGCATGAACCAAAATCCATGGCAATTACTACTATGGTCCTCCTCAGCAAGGAGTCTAAGAGCCACTTGGATGGCTTGGGACTAGAGTTGGACGCATCATTTCACAGGACTACCATCCATTGGCCAGGTCACTGCTCTGTGATCATGGGATGAGAGGTTTGCGAATGTTTTACCTTCTGTGATCAGCGAGGCAGCTTTTGATTACCTGGGCTGGCACAATGTCATCTCTGCATTACGACACAATGATGACATTGTCCCATCCCGACTAATCAAAAGCAACATTGGAGATCCCAGAAAGTAGAATTATAAAATCATAGAATGTTACAATTGGAAGTTATCTCTAGGTTTATCATGTCCAACCCCCTGCTCAATGCAGGATTCACTAAACCATCTCAGACATATGTCTGCCCAGCCTCTGTTTGAAGACTTCCATTGAAGAAGAACTAACCAAAGTAAGAAATGCACACGTCTACCAATCAGTGGCCAGAGACTACCGACATGGCTGATGGAAAGGAATCCTGTGACTCGATCCACTTAATTTTACTTGTAACCAATAGAATGCTGAAAATACTTTTGTGCATCTATGTCACCTATTGTCAGAAACTTGGCACCAGGACCAGAAACACCAGGACTGTGAGCTGACACCAGGTTAAGAACCAAATCATTACTTCTTGGTTAGTTCATACTTGTCAACTCTCCTGAAACTTCTGGGAGGCTCATAGAAAAGGGGAAAACCTACCAAACTCCCACAGGTGTTCACATACCCTGGGAACTGGAAAAGTCTCCCAAAATCCTCCTTGAAAGCTGCACTTTTGTAAGGATCCCAGGATGCTTTGTTCTAAGAAGGATGGGTAGCATCTACGGTAGATGCATATTCAGTGCGTGGGGAGTGGAAGAGTAAAAAAAAGGCAAGGTTATTACAAATCAGTGAATCAATTTGTGGCAAATAGAATCAGCTTCAAATGTCACAATCAATTCACCAGAACCCTGACGGACATTTTTCCAAAGGGATTCAAAATTAAATATATATTACATTCTCCTTGACCCTCACCTGTACCAGTACTGCACTAGCTTGTTTTCTCTCTCCAGTTCCAGGCTTCTCTTTCATCCTCACCCTTCACCACCTTCAGCGCTGATTAGCCCTTAAGAGATGTCAAGGTGAATCACAATGTTGCATAAGGACTAGTGAGGACTACAGGTGCCAAAGAGGGACGAAGACTAAAGATGGAAAGAAGACTGAAGTTGAAGGAATCAAGAGAGCCAGCAAAGGACTAGGCGAGGAGCTCTGGTGCCAGGAAATGTGAGTGGTGAGTATAATATTTTTTGACCGCTATGTTTCTGATGCGCTGGTGTATAATGGATACACTTTACTGTCAAATACATTTGAAGTAGATCAAATTTTTCTACCATTTTCTGATTTTTTTGCAGCTTCACACATAGTATTACAGAGTCTTCAAAAGCTAGCAAGTATGGGTTAGATCAATATAATGGACACTTGTCACTACGATGTGGATAGTCAAATTATTTAGTCAGAATGTTTTTTCCCATAATGCATCAATGTATTGCATATCTGCAGCCCTTCAAATATTACTGCTAAAGACGAGTGAATCTTTTGAAATCCAAATTCGCCAACCTTGCAGAATTTTCTCCAAAAATTTGATTTGCAGCAAATAAATTTGCCCGCATCTCAATACTGGAAAGCTTGTATTATCTTGGAAACTACACTAGGGGAAAAGGAGAGAAAGGGAGAGAAAACCTAATCATAAGAGGTTATACTCTATAGAAGAGAGAGGACCCCGTTGATCATAATGATCATAAGAGCTTACTGTCATGATTCCCCAATGGCATGGGAACATCAGAAACACAAAATAACAGACTAGCCCTCGGGTGATGGAAACTCAAGCTGACCGTGACCTAAATCTACCACACAACTAACAGTAGCCAGGAAGCATTCCTACGGCTGCCTAGATGCCATGCGCCAGCCGGAGAACTAACTACACCTGGAAGAGGAAGGAACAGACCTGGCTTACCTCTAGTGAAATTCCCCAAAGATGATAGTAGCCCCCACATATATTAACGGTGAGTTCAGAGGAAAAGACATACACAGTATGAAGGTAGATTTAGCAAAGCGAGGTCCACTTACTAGATAGAGGAAGGATACAAAAGAGGACTTCACGGTCAGCTGAAAAACCCTTTCAAAAACCCATCCTGAAATTACTTTAAGACTCCTGTGTCAACTCATGACACAGGAGTGGCAATTTCAGTCCACAAGAGCTTCCAGTAACAGGAAATGACAAACTGTAAACTGGACAAAAAATACAAAACAAAAAGGACAAGAGTCCACTTAGCTGATCAGCAGACTGGTAGCAGGAACATGCAACTGAAAGACTCAGGTTACAATGATGACCGGCAAGGAAGTGACTGGAGAGCAAGGCTAAATAGGGAACTCCCAAAACTGATGGAAGCAGGTGAGCTGAGGCAGAAAAGAACACACAAGTCTCCAGTACCACCAGCCACCACTAGGGGAGCCCAAAAAGCGGATCACAACAGTACCCCCCCCTTAAGGAGGGGGCACCGAACCCTCACAAGAACCGCCAGGGCGACCTGGATGAGCCCTATGAAAGGCACGAACCAAATCCGAGGCATGAACATCAGAGGCAGTTACCCAAGAATTATCTTCCTGACCATAGCCCTTCCATTTAACCAGATACTGGAGTCTCTGCCTGGAAATACGGGAGTCCAAGATCTTCTCTATAACGTACTCCAATTCACCCTCAACCAGCACAGGAGCAGGAGGCTCAGCAGAAGGAACCACCGGCACCTCGTATCTCCGCAACAACGACCGATGGAACACATTATGGATAGCGAAAGATGCCGGGAGGTCCAAACGAAAGGAAACAGGGTTAATAATCTCCAAAATCCTATAGGGACCGATGAACCGAGGCTTAAATTTAGGAGAAGAAACCCTCATTGGGACAAAACGGGAAGACAACCACACCAAGTCCCCAACACGAAGGCGAGGACCAACCCGACGCTGGCGGTTAGCAAACCGCTGAGTCCTCTCCTGGGACAAATTCAAATTGTCCACCACTTGTTCCCAAATCCGATACAACCGATCCACCACAGCATCTACTCCAGGACAATCCGAAGACTCCGCCTGACCAGAAGAAAAACGGGGATGAAACCCCGAATTGCAAAAGAAAGGGGAAACCAAAGTGGCTGAACTACCCCGATTATTAAGAGCAAACTCCGCCAACAGCAAAAAGGCAACCCAATCATCCTGATCCGCAGACACAAAACACCTCAAATACGTCTCCAAAGTCTGATTAGTTCGCTCCGTCTGGCCATTAGTCTGAGGATGGAAGGCAGACGAAAAAGACAAATCAATGCCCAACCTGGCACAGAATGCCCGCCAAAATCTAGAAACGAACTGGGTACCCCTATCAGAAACGATATTTTCAGGAATACCATGCAAGCGAACCACATTTTGAAAAAACAAAGGAACCAACTCAGACGAGGAAGGCAACTTCGGCAATGGCACCAAATGAACCATCTTAGAAAAACGGTCACACACCACCCAGATAACAGACATCCTCTGAGAGACAGGAAGATCAGAAATAAAGTCCATCGAGATGTGCGTCCAAGGCCTCTTCGGAATAGGCAAGGGCAACAACAACCCGCTAGCCCTAGAACAACAAGGCTTGGCCCGAGCACACACATCACAAGACTGCACAAAAACACGCACATCTCGAGACAGAGATGGCCACCAGAAGGATCTAGCCACCAAATCCCTGGTACCAAAAATTCCAGGATGACCCGCCAGCGTAGAAGAATGAACCTCCGAGATGACTCTACTGGTCCAATCATCAGGAACAAACAGTCTACCAGGTGGACAGCGATCAGGTCTATCCGCCTGAAACTCTTGCAAAGCAAGTCGCAGATCTGGGGAAATAGCGGATAATATCACCCCATCCTTAGGGATACCTGTAGGTTCCGAATCACCAGGGGAATCAGGCTCAAAACTCCTAGAAAGGGCATCTGCCTTCACATTCTTAGAACCTGGTAGATATGAGACCACAAAATTAAACCGAGAGAAAAACAACGACCAGCGCGCCTGTCTAGGATTCAGGCGCCTGGCAGACTCAAGATAAATCAGATTCTTGTGATCAGTCAAAACCACCACCTGATGTCTAGCACCCTCAAGCCAATGACGCCACTCCTCAAATGCCCACTTCATGGCCAAAAGCTCCCGATTACCGACATCATAATTTCTTTCGGCGGCAGAAAATTTTCGAGAAAAGAACGCACAAGGTCTCATCACTGAGCAATCGGAACTTTTCTGCGACAAAACCGCCCCCGCTCCGATCTCGGAAGCATCGACCTCAACCTGAAAGGGGAGAGAGACATCAGGCTGGCGCAACACAGGGGCAGACGAAAAGCGGCGCTTAAGTTCCCGAAAGGCCTCCACAGCGGCAGAGGACCAATTGGCAACATCAGCACCCTTCTTAGTCAAATCCGTAAGAGGCTTAGCAACACCAGAAAAACCAGTTATAAATCGACGATAAAAATTAGCAAAGCCCAAGAACTTCTGAAGACCCTTTAGAGAAGTAGGCTGCGTCCAGTCACAAATAGCCCGAACCTTGACAGGGTCCATCTCAACAGAAGAAGGGGAAAAAATGTACCCCAAAAAGGAAATCTTTTGAACCCCAAAAACACACTTAGAACCCTTTACACACAGAGAATTCTCCCGCAAGACCTGAAAAACCCTCCTGACCTGCTGAACATGAGACTCCCAGTCCTCAGAAAAAATCAAAATATCGTCCAAATACACAATCATAAATTTATCCAGATATTCACGGAAAATATCATGCATAAAGGACTGAAAAACTGAAGGTGCATTAGAAAGGCCGAAAGGCATTACTAAATACTCAAAGTGGCCCTCAGGCGTATTAAATGCGGTTTTCCACTCATCCCCTTGCTTAATTCGCACCAAATTATACGCCCCACGGAGATCAATCTTGGAGAACCACTTAGCCCCCCTTATGCGAGCAAACAAATCAGTAAGCAGCGGCAACGGATACTGATATTTGACAGTAATTTTATTCAGGAGTCGATAATCAATACAAGGCCTCAGCGAGCCATCCTTTTTAGAGACAAAGAAAAACCCAGCTCCTAAAGGTGA
The DNA here is from genome assembly GCF_051348905.1 of Ranitomeya variabilis. Classification (NCBI taxonomy): domain Eukaryota; kingdom Metazoa; phylum Chordata; class Amphibia; order Anura; family Dendrobatidae; genus Ranitomeya; species Ranitomeya variabilis. The sequence continues at coordinate 62,526,845 of NC_135239.1, read as the reverse complement.
TGAAGAAGGACGAATATGTCCCTTTTCCAGGAACTCCTTAACATACTCTCGCATGGCAGCATGCTCAGGTACAGATAGGTTAAACAAACGACCCTTTGGAAATTTATTGCCTGGAATCAGATCTATGGCGCAATCACACTCTCTGTGGGGAGGGAGAGAACCAATTTTAGGCTCTTCAAAAATATCCCCAAAATCCGACAAAAATGCCGGAACCTCAGAGGGAATAGATGACGAGATAGAAACCAAAGGTATGTCCCCATGAGCCCCCCGACATCCCCAGCTTAACACAGACATAGTTTTCCAGTCCAGTACTGGGTTATGAGATTGCAACCATGGTAATCCAAGCACTAACACATCATGTAAATTATGCAACACGAGGAAGCGAATCATCTCCTGATGGTCTGGAGTCATACGCATAGTCACTTGCGTCCAGAACTGTGGTCTATTACAAGCCAGAGGTGTAGAATCAATACCCTTCAGAGGTATAGGAACTTCCAGAGGCTCCAAATCAAACCCACAGCGCCTGGCGAAGGACCAATCCATGAGACTCAGAGCGGCGCCAGAGTCCACATAGGCATCCACGGTAATAACTGATAATGAACAAATCAGAGTTACACACAGAAGAAATTTAGACTGTAAAGTGCCAATAGAAACAGACTTGTCAACCTTCCTAGTACGTTTAGAGCATGCTGATATAACATGCGCGGAATCACCACAGTAGAAGCACAAACCATTTTTGCGCCTATAATTCTGCCGCTCGCTTCTTGACAGAATTCTGTCACATTGCATTTTCTCTGGCGTCCCTTCAGAAGATACCGCCAAATGGTGCACGGGTTTGCGCTCCCGCAAACGCCGATCAATCTGAATCGCCATTGTGATGGACTCATTCAGACCTGTGGGCGTAGGAAACCCCACCATGACATCCTTAACGGTATCAGAAAGGCCCTCTCTGAAAATTGCCGCTAGGGCACACTCATTCCACTGAGTAAGCACAGACCATTTACGAAATTTTTGGCAGTATATCTCAGCTTCATCTTGCCCTTGAGACAGGGCTATTAAAGCTTTTTCAGCTTGAATCTCCAAATTAGGTTCCTCATACAGCAACCCTAAAGCCAGAAAAAACGCATCCACATTGAGCAACGCAGGATCCCCTGGTGTCAATGAAAATGCCCAATTTTGAGGGTCACCTCGCAGCAAAGAAATCACAATCTTAACCTGCTGAACAGGATCTCCAGAGGAGTGAGGTCTGAGAGAAAGGAATAATTTACAATTACATTTGAAATTCTGAAACCGAGATCTATCTCCGGAAAATACCTCTGGTGTAGGAATCTTAGGTTCAGAAATAGGAGTACGTATAACATAATCTTGTAAATTCTGAACCTTCGTAGCAAGATTATTTAAACCTGCAGCCAAACTCTGAGAGTCCATCCTTAAACCGGAGAGATCAGAGCCATTCAAGGATTAGAAGGAGAGAAAGGCAAGGCTGTAAATAGAGCAGAAATACAACTGAGCCAACTAAGTAGCAAACATGTGAGAAAAAAAAAAAAAATCTACAGACTTCTTTTACTCTCCTATCTTCTGCCAATTACTTTAACAGCGGCCGGTCATACTGTCATGATTCCCCAATGGCATGGGAACATCAGAAACACAAAATAACAGACTAGCCCTCGGGTGATGGAAACTCAAGCTGACCGTGACCTAAATCTACCACACAACTAACAGGAAAAATAGCACCAGAACAAAAAATTGGACCAATAAGAAAGTGACAGAGAATAATTATCACAAAATTATTTTTATTTATTTATAGCAATAGTGACAAGCATAAAAATATATATATAAAAAAATGTATTAATCATATATAGTACAATACAAGAATGTGCACAAATAAAGCCGCATATAGTAGGGCAAGCCAGTTAATATAATAAATAATAGTAAAAAGCAATCTATAGCTTGTATTATCCTGACACAATGGACAAAAATATATATATGTGCAGGGTAGCAGCCAGGTAAAAAAATGTGATAAAATAGTGTAAACCAAAATATATATAATTATATGAAAAAAGTGCTATGTGCAATAACTAATTCCCACCAGAAGGTGGTGCTATAGACCGAATCAGGACAAAGTGATAGAAGAAAAAAAGTGCTATGTGCAATGACTAATTACCATCACAAGGGGCATCTCAATCCAAGGGCCAAGTAAGGAGACAAGTAAGGTGCTATGTGCAATGACTGGTTACCATCACAAGGTGCATCCTAGTATAAGGGCCAAATAAGGTGCTCAGTGCTGCATTAGAAAATACGCCAGATTACTTACAATTTATCAGGGAAAATTCCAAGGCTGCCAACGGCTAATTATGTGCACCCTGACGCGCGTTTCGGACGCACAGTCCTTCGTCAGGGGGTATTGAAACTACATGATCGAGGGGCTTTAAATACTATATAGGGACGCCGATGTCAGCGCCCACCGTATGAACGGCGCATGCGCCACCCAGACAACCCGGAAGTCCGGGGCGCAGCGCCACGTGACCGGACGCACATGATGGTACACAACTAACAGTAGCCAGGAAGCATTCCTACGGCTGCCTAGATGCCATGCGCCAGCCGGAGAATTAACTACACCTGGAAGAGGAAGGAACAGACCTGGCTTACCTCTAGTGAAATTCCCCAAAGATGATAGTAGCCCCCACATATATTAACGGTGAGTTCAGAGGAAAAGACATACACAGTATGAAGGTAGATTTAGCAAAGCGAGGTCCACTTACTAGATAGAGGAAGGATACAAAAGAGGACTTCACGGTCAGCTGAAAAACCCTTTCAAAAACCCATCCTGAAATTACTTTAAGACTCCTGTGTCAACTCATGACACAGGAGTGGCAATTTCAGTCCACAAGAGCTTCCAGTAACAGGAAATGACAAACTGTAAACTGGACAAAAAATACAAAACAAAAAGGACAAGAGTCCACTTAGCTGATCAGCAGACTGGTAGCAGGAACATGCAACTGAAAGACTCAGGTTACAATGATGACCGGCAAGGAAGTGACTGGAGAGCAAGGCTAAATAGGGAACTCCCAAAACTGATGGAAGCAGGTGAGCTGAGACAGAAAAGAACACACAAGTCTCCAGTACCACCAGCCACCACTAGGGGAGCCCAAAAAGCGGATCACAACAGCTTACACTCTACAAACAAGAGAGAGAAAGAGGACCCCATTGACAATAAGAGATTACAGATTACAAGAGCCTTACCCAGTGACTCTGGAAATGGAAAACAACTCTAACGTACAAACTGTGCTCCACTGGGAACCGCTGATCTGTGATGGCCGAGGTACTGACCACCACTGTACAAGGTATGATGATCCGCTAGATGTCATAGCTGCAGAACCTGATGGGGAGGTCTGCTCAGCAATGCTTAATATCAGCCTGCTCTCTGATGCTTCAGCAGTGTGAGAAAAGGTGTTGGGCAAGTTTTTGTTTTTTGCGAACCATGAAGTAAATGTCAAAATGTTTGAATATGAGTGAAACAGAACCTTTCAGGAATTTGACCCAAAATCGTTCCTCTACTGATCGATTCCTCAACTCTAATTTTTGCACTAGATGATTTGGGCATTGGATAGGCAAAACATGTGAGCAAGTGACTTGTCAACTGGCACGCAGATGCCCTACTGCCCTGTACTATAGGCAGTTGGTTCAGCATGTTGCACGGTAAGGTGCTGTCCTGAAGCATAGTATTGTCCCCTAGATGAAATGTTACTGTGAAAAATGAAGCATGAAAGAACATATAACCCCTGGTGTCTATAACTTATTTTTACATAGTGCTGCCAAAAATGAAAATAAGTGCAGAGAAAGAATGAAGAAGTTGCCCAATGCTACCTATCAGAAAAATATTGCTTCCTCTATACAGGCATCTATGGGTAACAGCCCACTTTTGCTTTGCATTCTGTTTCATTAATACTGTAAGACTCATTGATAAAACCAGGGGGTCTCAAATTGTAAAGCAGAGAACTTACTGGTGAGACTGACCCCAGTTGCTTGGGTTGCACAGCTGGAGAGGCAGTTTTGACAGAATCTAATATTTGCGCTAATCTTTGGTTTATCATAACTACTTTATTTTGTGCTTATTTTATATATTTTAGCTAACATCTGAGTTAGGATTTCTGTTTTTTGTTCCCATTTTGTGAATGAAACAATGGAATTCATTGAACTACAGATTGTTTAAATGACAGTCAAGTAGAGATGAGTGAACCGAACTGTAAAGATCGGGGTTCGCACGGTGCTGAACTCAGAGCACGGACTTCTCACAGAAGTCCGTTTTAGTGTTTGGAGTTGAGAGATAGAGAGACTCTATGGTGGTATTCTGCTTCCTTTGGCGGCCCCCCAGCCCTTACTACAACCATTTTACCGCCTTTTAACAGCACCAAAGTCCGACTCCCCATTGTCTCCTATGGGGTTCTGTTTCTGGTACCTGAACCAAACTTTGAACTAAAGTCGAACATCTACGGGTTCTCTCAGACAAGTAGTACCCAACAGACTTCTTTGACTATAATGGGGTCTTAAAGGTATCATGCCCCTTTTAGTTAAAATGTTGGAATCTATAAGTAAATATGTGAACCAAGTCATACAGCTAGGGGACATATTGTATGAAAAATATTTTACAAATAAGAATAAATTGCAGAATGAACTATGACCAATTGGGGAGAGGGGTCTGAGGAATAACTCTGTTGGTAAGGCTATGGTTTAAGCTACGACAAAACTAATGGAATCATGATTGGTTTGATATGGAAATCTCTAGTCTGTCATTTCTAAAAGTTGGATTTGAATAATACCCCCTCCCCCTTCCCAAACTATGGCACGGATTACCTAGCTCCGTTCTACTGCATTGGCCGACTACTTTGAGAACAAAAGTGACTGGTGTCTCAATGATTTCTGGGAAACGTCTTTGACAAATACTATTCATTTTGCACTATTTGTTCATGCTCTACAAGGACTCTGTGCAAAGTTCAGCATTTGCCAGATGATCCAATAATTTCAGCTCTCAAAAACACAGAGAGGGATTCAAAGCTGAAAAAGAAAAAAAAATAACACTAATGGGAAGCATCAACATGTTGCTTACAGAACACCTTTGAAAACAGCATGCAGCTTATAGACTTATCTGTGTGCGAGAATATAAACTCCCACTCATCTCCAGAAATAAACATGGTTTTTATGCACATGATTAGAGAACAGAAATGTTTAAACCGGGTAATGATCTAAGACCCAGAGTATCACACAGAAATGAAGTCCATTTAGTAGAAAGTTGGATGCATTCATTTTACAGAATCATGATCAGGATGATATAAACGGGCCCCTTCTCACACCTGCGGAACTAGAACAAAAGTAAGACAATGCATTGCGGGGATTTACCAAGATTGGCACTTCATATGGAAAACTAAATCTCATTTGTGCTGGAGTTGTTGCAGATTTCAACTTTCAGCAGAATCATTCTGCACTCGGGTCATCTAGCAACCATAGAGGATTACTGGAGAAACACCAACCAGGGGTCACAGAGTACAGTAATATAAAAACTTTTAACAAGCATTTCCCATAAAAGTTTTTACCCTCTTAGTATATTGCAGTCACCATATTACATAGCGCTGTGTACTTACAATTGCTCATTTTACCTTTCTAACCAGTTAATTGTTTTCTTTTGAATTAGGTCTATAACATCATTTGATTAAAAACAGACTAGATGAATCGTTCTAAGCGCTATGTAGAAATAGGAAGTCTCTTTTTGCCTGCATGAGTCATCAATAGAACTACAATTCTACATCACTGCAAAGTCCCTGGCAGCCCAGCTCCACCCCATCTTCAGCTCCTGATCCACCTGTTCTGCTCCTCCACTCTGCCAGGGACTTTGCAGTGAGTAGAATTGTAATTCTAATAATGCTTAGAAATATTTAGACGTCTGTTTTAACCATGTGAAGTCATAAACCTAATGGAAAACAGAAGAATTAACTGGGTAGATGAATAAAATGAGCATTTCTAACTACACAGTGCAATATGATATAACATTTGGAATATATTAAGATAAAAGCTATGATGGTAGTGCTTTTTTAACAATTAACACAGCATTATCTTGTCTACTGAAGATAGTCCATCTACTGCATAAGCCTGCAGCTTTTATATACTCTTATAGGAGTAAGATACAACAAATTTATTGAAACATACAAGGAAAGTAGATCAGTTTGGCAGAAGGGGTAAGGACCACTGTTGTCCCAACAGATTTTCTATAATTTACATCAGAAACTGGCATAAGTAATAGCAAACAGACTGTTGCAAAGATGGCTAAATTGCAGCAAATGTAAAATGTCAGCCTAAGTACATTTTCCCCGGTGCCTTCCCCTTATTCATAGATGTTGATTTTTTAGCTACAATTTGCAGCAATTTCAGGCACAGTTTTTAATTAGTCCGTCAGACTGATGCTAACCCTATCTCTTCACTCTCGACCTTATTGACTTTTCCTTGTCATTTTTAAAAAGTGGCAAGAAGTATAAAAAGCCATAAATTGACTGCATACATTATGAGGGGGTACCCCAATAAAATAGAATAGCGTATTTATTTTTTTTTCATCAAGATAACATCTTGATAACATTAATCCTCTTCAAAATACTGTCCATTAGATGATATGCACTTGTCCCAATTGATTTTCCACTGTTCTAAACATTTTTTATAGTCTTCTGAACTAAGGGGTTGTGCCCTGAACAAAAGTATATCAATAGATCCTGGAATAAAAATAAACTCCACAAATGAATGTGTTTAAATGTAATGTTCCTGTGCTGAGATAATCTTATTAATGTGCCCCTGCTGTGTACTATGTAATGACTGTGTCTGACCATACAGGAAAATGATGGTGTCACGATAAGCTGCAGCCGCTAATGCGGCCCAGCCCATAGACGCCCCAACGCCGACCGACCATGACGGGGCACAAGTCCCCCGGGGATGCAATATGGACCCTTTATACTGCAGAGCGGGACCCAGGCCTACCCGAACTAGGGGAGGGCAGAGACCGGGGTTCTGTGGCAGCTCAGCTGTGTTTCGACAAGGAAAGAAACACGTAGGACTTGATTACACCGCACAACTTCAGGTATAGAGAAAGTAAAGTTTACTAAAGTAAAGTCACACAGTACATAAACCAAACATGACTATGCCAGGCTCCCGATTCCACACCTCTCAGAAGGGTACCACCCAGTGGACCCCAAGGCACCAATGGATCACCGAGGCACACATAGGCGGGACATCAGGACACAGGCATGACATGAGGGTAGACAAGGTCATCAGGATGCAGGCAAAACATCAGGACACAGACGGGATGTCAGGACTTCAGGGTACATGAGATCATCAGGACATCAGGGTACACAAGGTCATCAGGACGCAGGCAGGACATCAGGGTACGGACAGGACATCAGGACATCTAGACACAGGGTCACCAGCAGACATCCGGCAGGAGTCGTTTGGTTACGGACATCTGATACGACCTACAGGCACCACCACAGTCATCAGGCTCCAAGCTTCAGGCAGCGGTCATCAGGTTCCAGACTGCGGTCATCAAGCTCCGGGCATCGGACCTAGGAAGGAACTCAAGTGGGATGGTGCTAGAACCGCAGGACTGCTGGGCCTGCCGGGAGCTAGCACCACATGGTAGCCAGAGCACAGAGTAGTAGATGCTCAGCAGAAACACCGGTTACAAGAGACTCAAAGTCACTGGGTGCAAAGCTCCAGATGCAGAGGGATTCCAGGAACATAACACAACAGACACAGTTCAGGCAGGGTCAGGTACAGCAGAGGTCCCCAACCGCCGGTCCGCGGACCGGGACCGGGCCGTTGGGGTTTTTCAGCCGGTCCGCGGCGCCGCAGCTCTTCCCCTGTTCAGCGGTCACGTGGGACCGCTGATTAGAGAAATGAATAGGCTGCTCCACCTCCCATAGGGGCGGAGCCGCCTATTCATTTCTCTAATGAAGCGGTGCCGGTGACCGCTGATAGAGGAAGAGGCTGCGGCACCGAAGAGCAGCTGTCCGGGGGAAGGAGCGGGACGCCGGGAGCAGGTAAGTATGTCATATTCACCTGTCCTGGTTCCACACGCCGGGCGCCGCTGTCTCCATCTTCCCGGCGTCTCTCTCTCCTCACTGACTGTGCAGGCAGAGGGCGCGATGACGTATATAATGTGCGCGGCGCCCTCTGCCTGATCAGTCAGTGCAGGGAGACGCCGGGAAGATGGCGCCGAGGAGCTGCAAGAGAGGTGAGTATGTGTTTTATTATTTTTATTGCAGCAGCAGCAGCACAGCTATGGGGCAATAATAAACAGTGCAGAGCACTGTATGGCACAGCTATGGGGCAATTATGAACGGTGCAGAGCACTATATGGCACAGCTATGGGGCAATAATGGTGCAGAGCACTATATGGCACAGCTATGGGGCAATAATAAACAGTGCAGAGCACTATATGGCACAGCTATGGGGCAATTATGAACGGTGCAGAGCACTGTATGGCACAGCTATGGGGCAATAATGGTGCAGAGCACTATATGGCACAGCTATGGGGCAATAATGGTGCAGAGCACTGTATGGCACAGCTATGGGGCAATAATGGTGCAGAGCACTATATGGCACAGCTATGGGGCAATTATGAACGGTGCAGAGCACTGTATGGCACAGCTATGGGGCAATAATGGTGCAGAGCACTGTATGGCACAGCTATGGGGCAATAATGGTGCAGAGCACTGTATGGCACAGCTATGGGGCAATTATGAACGGTGCAGAGCACTATATGGCACAGCTATGGGGCAATTATGAATGGTGCAGAGCACTGTATGGCACAGCTATGGGGCAATAATGGTGCAGAGCACTATATGGCACAGCTATGGGGCAATAATGGTGCAGAGCACCAGGGAAACAAGCATGGTGCTCCCACTCATTCTGAACCTATGGTAAGTTGAATCACATTCTCATTATAAATGTCATAATTATATGATAAGTATGCACTAAGCTCCATCCCTCCATAACCCCACCCCCATATGACCAAAGCCCCGCCCCTGCCCCACCCCCACCGGGCCATGGAAAACTGGTCTGGCTTAAAGCCGGTCCCTGGTGCAAAAAAGGTTGGGGACCTCTGAGGTACAGGACAGGTACAGGATCAAGGATTCGGGCCTGGATATACTGCCTCCAGGACAGGCACCAGAACAGGACATAACAGGAATCAAGGCAAGGACTTTGGTACCAAAACATAGACAGGAGAAGTGCAGGAACACAAAACGCACATAGCAAAGTTCAGGAGCTTTATGAGTAGCTCAGGCCCCACCCATAGGGCAGGGGAACTATATATAGGAGCTGCCCCTCAGCAATTGGCTGGGGACAGCATTTCATGTACACACACTAACCCTGATAAAAGCAGGGGAGGTGTGGCTGCGCATGCCCTTACTACAAACAGAAACCATTACAGCACAATCGGTGCAGGAACTGAGGCTCAGGGCACCTGGCAGCGGCTGCACGCCCAGACACACGTGGAAAGTCATGCACCAGCTGCAAATGACCTCACAACTCATGGACAGCTTCCACAGCGGCAACCAGGGACCGCACATGCGGATGGTCATGCAGCTGGTCATGCAGCAGAGCAAAGACCTAACCACCCATGTATGGCTACGCAGCAGAGCAGGGAACTAAGTAGGCTCCATTCATGTAACAGCTAACAGTATCCCAGCTCAATTAGGGGGAAAGGAGCAAAGGGTTAAAGCAAAGACATGCATTGTCACGCCGAAAACCAGATACAGACAAAACGGCGTGACAGATGGGATCATACCACAGCTCCTAGTCAGAGAGGAAGTAAAACAAAGTATACAGACATTACATCATGGGATCACAGCCAAGTCTTTCTTTGAGGTAAAATATTGTTTAAAAACAGGCAGTGAAATGTTTTACTCACAAAAAGAATCAGCTGTGATCCTGAGCTGCAATGTCTGTATACTCTCTTTTGCTTCCTCCCCTGCCCAGGAGCTGTGGTATGATCAGACCATGGTCCTGTACAATGAGACACAGCCATTACACAGTACACAGCAGGGGCACATTTATAAGATTATCTCAGCACAGTTAAATTATTTTTAAACTAATCCAAATGTGTAGTTTATTTTTATTCCAAGATCTGTTGATTAAAATATTCTTTTTTTTTGTGGCACAAACCCTTTGAGTGCCTCAAGCTATTTTCTCTTTGTACATCCTGAAAATGCTTTTCCGTAAGGTTTTTCTTCATTCTTGGGAATAAGAAGTCACAAGGAGCTAGGTCGGGTGAGCAAGGAAGGTGAGAAACTGTTGTAATGACATTTTTTTGCCCAAAACTGGTTGATTTTCAACGCTGTGCGGGCAGGCATGTTGTCAAGATGAAGCAGTCAGTCCCCCGATCGCCACAATTCTAGTTGTTTTTGTTTCTCACTGCCTCACTCAATCACTTCAGCACTTGCAGATAGTAATGTTGGTTCACTGTAATGCCTTGAGGAGCAAATTCAACACAAACACCTTCTTTGATGTTGATAAAAAAAACCCATCATGGACTTCAAATTTGATGTCTCTTGCCGTGCCTTTTTTGGTCTGGGCGATGACGCTTTCGCTGGCTGGACTGCTGTTTTGCTTCAGGATGATAGACGTAACACAAAGATTCATCCCTTGTGATGACTTTTGACAACAAATCAGGGTCACCCCTCTTACTCGCCTGACCTTGCCCCCGGTGACTTATTCTTAAGGTACCTTCACACTAAACGATATCGCTAGCGATCCGTGTCGTTGCAGCGTCCTGGCTAGCGATATCGTTGTGTTTGACAGGCAGCAGCGATCAGGATCCTGCTGTGACATCGTTGGTCGGAGAAGAAAGGCCTTTATTTCGTCTCTGGATCTCCCGTAGACATCGCTGGATCGGTGTGTGTGACACCGATCCAGCGATGTCTTCACTGGTAACCAGGGTAAACATCGGGTTACTAAGCGCAGGGCCGCGCTTAGTAACCCAATGTTTACCCTGGTTACCAGCGTAAACGTAAAAAAAAAAAAACACATACTCACATTCCGGTGCCCGGCGTCCGCTTCCCTGCACTCCTCCTGCATCCTGTGTAAGTGCCGGCCGTAAAGCAGAGCGGTGACGTCACCGCTCTGCTCTGTGGGAGATGCCGGAGATGTTCGGCGCTGACACAGGATGCAAGAGGAGTGCAGGGAAGCGGACGCCGGGCACCGGAATGTGAGTATGTGTTTCTTTTTTTACGTTTACGCTGGTAACCAGGGTAAACATCGGGTTACTAAGCGCGGCCCTGCGCTTAGTAACCCGATGTTTACCCTGGTTACCAGGGGACTTCGGCATCGTTGGTCGCTGGAGAGCCGTCTGTGTGACAGCTCTCCAGCGACCACACAACGACGAAACAGCGACGCTGCAGCGATCGGCATCGTTGTCTGTATCGCTGCAGCGTCGCTTAGTGTGAAGGTACCTTTATTCCCAAGAATCAATAAAAACCTAAAGGGAAAGTGTTTTCAGGACATAGAAGAGGCTAAGAAAAAATAGCTTTAGGCATTTAACAGCATTAATTCAGAAGAATATTATTTTTTATTTTTTTTTTTGAATAGTGGAAAAATCTTTGGTACAAGTGCATATCACCTAATGGACAGTATTTTCAAAAATGTAATAAGTAATTCTTCTTTTGTTTGTGTACCCCCTTGTATGTGCATCCAAAACAGTAAAACCAGCCATTCAATAATACACTCTCATTCAATCGTATATCTGAGGACTTCTATATATGTTCCCGATACGTTGGCTTCAAGACAACTGGTTGCAGGATAATCCCCCTTTCACTCTGCCTACATTAAAAGTGCAAGAACACTGAGAATATCTAATATCTAAGAAATTCCATTAGAGATTGTCGCTAGAGGACTACATCTCACGTGCAGGCGAGTCAGGCTAACCTGTGTAACTATGCCCCCACCATAGCAGTTGCTGATAATTTACAGTGTACACAGGAAGCTGCCAATCTGGGGTGTGGATGGGGTTATAGACAGCTCAGAAGTCTTAGCTCTGATATATGTTCATCAGAGACAACAGGGATTCTATCAAAACTGGACCAAGCAGTCCAATAAGTGACACATCACTGGGATCAGGGTCTGTCTCCACATTATACTGCTATCAGATTTCCTTTAACACCTTAGCTTTCTCCAGGAGACACAGTTTTATTATTGTGTTTTTCCTTCCTTTGCCTACAAAATGCAGAGGTGTGGCCAAGTTCTGCTGCTATGTTTGTACAGGAGTACAATATGACACTTGGTGTCACGTTCGGACACAGGTAAGTCCGGCGGACGACACAGCATACAACAATGACAGGATGGAAAAGGCCCTAACAGTAGGCAGAGAGGGATGGAACACCTCCTGACTCCAACCTGTGTCTGTCCCTAAGCTTCCCTAAAGCCCTATGATCCTTCTCCCCGCCGCCGTCATGGGCCTAGTCCCTGATTGTTACTTCAATATAGCCTGGCTAGTGCACTGGCCGGCAGGGACGCTAGCCTCACCACTGCAGATGGTAAGAACAAAGGGGAAGTGACAAACATGGGTCAGACAAAGATACGAGAATCAAAACTCAGCTACTGCCTCTGCTGCAAAGCTTCAAGCAGCCAAGGATACGGCACCAAGAATCCAAACTCCCAGAGCTGCAGCAGCTACACCACTGACACCAGAGAGCTCCTAACTCCAGTATGGCCTGCAAAGAATAACTCTATTGCCGACAGTCAGCAGGTGGGTCATGTGACTATTTAAAGGATGGTGGGAGTGGTTACCAACCAACATCAGCTGACCAGCCAAAAAGCAGCTGCCAGCACGGATACTAACGTTAACGCTTGCTGGACCAAAATGAAAAGCAACATTTAAATTATGGCAGAACCAGAGGTGCCACAAATCCCATAATGAATCACCACTAGTGTTGAGCATTCCGATACCGCAAGTATCGGGTATCGGCCGATATTTGCTGTATCGGAATTCCGATACCGAGTTCCGATATTTTTGTGATATCGGAAATCGGAATCGGAAGTTCCCAGTGTATGGTTCCCAGGGTCTGGAGGAGAGGAGACTCTCCTTCAGGCCCTGGGATCCATTTGATGTAAAAAATAAAGAATAAAAATAAAAAATATGGATATACTCACCCGTCCGACGGACCCTGGACCTTAGCGGTGCAACCGGCAGCCTCCGTTCCTAAGAATGCAGTGAGTGTACAGGACCTGCGATGACATCGCGGTCTTGTGATTGGTCGCGTGACCGCTCATGTGACCGCTCACGTGACCGCGACGTCATCGAAGGTCCTTCACTTACTGCATTCTTAGGAACGGAGGCTGCCGGTTACACCTCTAAGGTCCAGGGTCCGTCCGAGGGTGAGTATATCCATATTTTTTATTTTTATTCTTTATTTTTTACATGAATATGGATCCCATGGCCTGAAGGAGAGTTTCCTCTCCTTCAGACCCTGGGAACCATCCAGGATACCTTCCGATATTTGTGTCCCATTGACTTGCATTGGTATCGGGTATCGGTATCGGCGATATCCGATATTTTTTGGATATCGGCCGATCCAATCCGATACCGATACTTTCAAATATCGGACGGTATCGCTCAACACTAATCACGACACTAAGTATACCTGAAAAAGTGGATTCTCTATGTCACTAAGCTTCTGACAGACTCTAAGAGCCATCTATATTTGCAACAGTAGACCTATTCATAGTTTTAAGACTTAAGGCAGTAAACAAAATACATAGTCAAATAGGCTGGAAGGCAAGGTTGGGAAATACTACCAATTTTAGAACCTTATTGTCAGGCAAGAAATGCTGAGAGAAAAGCTTATTAAGAATACTTGAGTTGCCCGCCAGGGCCTAGGGGTACTCGGTACTTAAGGGGTGTCACGGTGGCAGCGACCCAGTCCGTAGCCCTGGGCGCCCATGGTAAGGGAAAAGTCTTTAAAGGAGTTATGAATAAACTTTATGTTCGTGATGCCACCTGTGGTATTCGGTCACTGGTGACCGACGCTGCTTAAAGGGGTCCACTGGGGTGATTTTATGGCAGCTGAGATGGTATAACTTCCCACAGGTGAAGTAGGTCCCCAGGGCTCCCGGTGTGTAGATGAAGATGGTGTGTGGTGCGGTAAGAAACAGAGGACACAGGTTTGCAGTCTCTTTACCTGGTTTACTGAAGACTTCAGGCAGGTAGCCACAGTCCAGTGCACCAGATCACAGGTACAGACAGAGTCCGGCCGGCTTGGAAGCGAATTCAGAGTGCCCTCTACCAGGTGGAGTTAGAAGCCTTCCTACGAGCACGGTGATGTAGTCCCTTGCTGCCTGTGGCTCCTGACAAGGCCCTCACAGTTCTCTCTGTCCTCCTTAAAGGTGGGACACAAACCCGTATGGCAGGTGGATTGAGCCTTTTTACAGGTTCTCTATCATGACCCGGGCTCTATACACCACTAGGTCTACTGGGTGTTAGGGCGGACAGGTGATGTGTTGTCCAGCTGTCCTGCCAGTTTCTGCTGTGCCTCCTAGAGTTCGACCCAACCTCGGTCTTCCGGCTACCGGAATCTGCGCTCTGCAGGAAAGTAGCCCAGTCGCAGCTATCCTCCCCAGGTCTCACTCTCCTGTGCTCCGTTTTCCTGCATGCTCTCTACAAACTGTTCTTCCTTCTGTATATCATTATCCAGGAGCTGCAGCACCTCTGGCTGCACGGCCCCTTACACGTCTTTCTTCCTCACACTGCTCCAGTCTGCTGTCTGGCACTAACTGTCTCTCTGACAAGAACTAACTGACTTTCCCTCCAGACCATAATATATATATATATATATATATGGGGAAGTTCCCCTGACAACCGGGTTCAGAGCTCCCGCTTCAGGCCTGGAGTGTGAACATGTTGCATGTTTGTGTATATCTGATAGAGAAGATCTTCCTTTGCTTCCAAGCGTGACATTACTCTCCCGTGAGGAAAGCAATGCCACTGTGACAATCAGGACTCTGGGATGTCACATACTCAGTTACCAGAAGACTTGTTAGGGTATGTGCACACGATAAGTAAACGCTGCGGGCTGGATGCTGCGTACTTGCGCAGCATCCAACCCACAGCGTCCAGATGTTACAGCATAGTGGAAGGGATTTTAAGAAATTCCTTGTACACTATGCGTCCAGAGACACGGGCGGAGACGGACATGCAGCGCGTCTTTCCAGACTGCAGCATGTCTATTTATCTTGCGGAGGCGCGGGTGTCCGCAACATAAATTTCACCCGTACAATGTATTGGACGTGGTGAATCTGCACTGTTCAGTGAACACATGCGGATTCACCTGTGTTCAATAGACGGCAGCGCTTTGGACGCAGGGAACATGCTGCATCCAATGTGCTACCAATTCCTGAATGTGTGCACATACCGTAGGAAGGAAGATCTGGCAGAGTCTATAGGAAGAGGAGCGCACCACCACAAACTATGCGAGAGCACCGCCAGTAGTTGAGGAGTGCAGTGGAGGTAAGTGGCACAGAGTGGAGTAGTAGGCAACACAGTAAGAAAAATCAGTGTGAATCATGTCATGCTGCATTTAGAAATCCACTTGACTCTTCAACTGTTGCAGTCTTTTGTGGAAGTCTGCAAATTAGTTTTAATGTGATAAATTAATTTTACAGCAAAACTTCTATGTAAAAGCATGTTAACAAATGTGAATTTACAAGAGGATTTCAATGAGCACTACTGCAGGTCTTTTAGACTAGCTATCTTGGCATCAAAGATTAGATAATATTCATAAACTCATTAGGCATAACTGTTGTTTGAGTAGAACTTGCTGCAGAATGTCTGTGTCTGTTTTCAGCTCTTCCTCCCTTCTCCATAGAGTCTTATACGCACAAACTGTCCTCTATCTCAGTAATGGGAACATTTGTATTCCCGAAATACAGATTTTACTCATGAATTCAGAATTAATCCGTCAGTCCAGGAGAAGAAGGAAGCAGATTTCTCTGATAAGATGTATTACAACGTTGCTTATTTACATGTGTATGTTGTTTTATGAAATAAAAATTAAAACGAATATTACTCTTTAAGATTCATTTTACTAGTGTACATAATAAGCCAACTGTGAGGGCTGAACCTCCCAATAGGACTTGTTCACATGACCATAAATTATTAATATATAGTTTTAGCATTCGTCCACAGACATGTAAAGCCCGTAACATCTGTGTGCACTAAGACGTCTCTTACTACCAAATTAGCACCACGGATTTTTCAGGAGGTAGCAAATGAGCGCAGGGAAATGAAGACACTTGGGTCCCTTTTCTCTTCAAGATTTAATAGCTTCTCTTCATTCTTCACATCTCTCAAGTTACTGAAAGAAGGTAATTTTTCCTGGCCATTTACTAATGCTCATTAAAGATTGGAAGGAACAAACAATGCCAGCCCTCTGAGGCTACCATTCAAAGGCACTCTACTTCTCTCTTTTCTACTACTTGAGACAAATTAATTATTCCTTCGTGAAAAGTATACAATTCCTTCTCTCCGTTTTTTTGGCCGGGTGAATGGGGGTGATTGCGTGTCACTGAATACCTATCAATGCAGAAGGGGAAATTAGACAAATATGTATTTTCATTGCCGCTCATTATTATTGATATCATTTTCTTCTAGATCAGCAATGTAACTCCTATGCAATCTCCTTATCAACAAACCCAGGGGGTAGGAGCAGCAGGGTGTGTAGACCTGCAATTAACTCCGGTCTTGTGATAGTAAAAAGCCAGAATCAAATCCCCATCTCTAAGAACCGAGGAGGAATTAATTTGTGTTCTCCAAAATACAATACACTGCAGGGCGGACAGCTCTCCGGAGATTACGAGCGTGTACACACGGTGGAAATGTATTTATACAATGAGCATCATCATGACTCTACCAGTTATATTTGTCTTCTATACCTTTTCTTTATCTTTATTATTTGCTTTCCTCTCGGTGGTCTTGGCATTTGAAGTTTTCTCATAACCCTTTGGCTGCCGTTTGGGCCACCATCAATAGGATAACTAAATATATAGTTTGCTTGAAGACGGGTTAAACTGTCGGACACGCTAAGGGCTAGGTCTAGAAGCTCGAATCACTGGAAGGGTCCGGCTCACCCTTTCATCTTCCTTAATGAATCCAAGCTCAGTTATTTACCAATACGAGATTGCTCTTGACACCACCTTTCCATTGCACTTTAAGGAGTCCCAGGAGAGATTCCTCGCTGACTCCAACTGGACGGAGGATACATTTGGAAACCATTTTATCCCTCAATTACCAAATGCAACGTATGGAAAAGATTTGCACTCCTTCAGCTTTTGCAAAGCAATTAGGCCAAGTCTGGGAACAAGTGACAACAGGATCCGAGCAAGTACTGGTTAATGTAGCAATTAGCCGCCTTGCTCCTTGTACCCCTATATATTTTATATGCTGGCAAACACTGGAAACATGTTAGAGGATTTATTATCTATGTGCAAATTAGCTGAGCAATTTTATTTATTTTTTTTCTTTTAATAACGCACAGAATAGAGAAGCAGAGGATATAATAATGCACAATTGCTACACACCCTGCTCAAAGGAGGATGATTCGGGCAGATGTTCATTAACATGGATCCAGAAAGAATACGCAATTTCTATCTATTATTAAGGAATAATGAAAATTAACATTTAGTATTAAGTAATAGCAAAGTCAAAATGTAATGGAGAAAGTTATTTGAGAGCTGAGATTTAACACCTCCAAGATTTGGCAAAGAAGCTGGATGGTTTAAACCAGAAGGCGATAAATTGTAAAATTAAGTTCTTACTAGAATGGGATTTGCTGATGGAGTCATGAGAAGTGTTTTTTCTTGTTTGACAGATTAAATGAGTATTTCTTTTCTTTTTTTTTTTTTTAGAAAAACTGTCCTGCACAAAATAAAAAAATATCATATCTACAGGCACTTCTCATAAAATTAGAATATTATCAAAAAGTTAATTTATTTCAGATCAAAAAGTGAAACTCATATTTTACAGTATATACTCACGTACAGTAAAAGCCTACCCGAGTATAAGCCAAAGGCACTAGTGATGAGCGAATATACTCGTTACTCGAGATTTCTCGAGCATGCTCGGGGGCCCTCCGAGTATTTTTTAGTGCTCGGAGATTTAGTTTTTCTTGCCGCAGCTGAATGATTTACATCTGTTAGCCAACTTCATTACATGTGGGGATTCCCTAGCAACCAGGCAACCCCCACATGTACTTATGCTGGCTAACAGATGTAAATCATTCAGCTGCGGCAAGAAAAACTAAATCTCCGAGCACTAAAAAATACTCGGAGGGCCCCCGAGCATGCTCGAGAAATCTCGAGTAACGAGTATATTCGCTCATCACTAAAAGGCACCTAATTTTACCATGATGAACTGTGAAAACCTGTTGACTCAAGTATAAGCCAGGTATGCATTGTCCCGTCATCCCCATCCTGGTCTGCACGGCCTCCTCATCTCTATCCTGGTATGCACATCCTCCTCATCCCTATCCTAGTATGCATGGCTCCTCACCCCCATCCTGGTATGCACATCCTCCTCATCCCTATCCTAGTATGCATGGCTCCTCACCCCCATCCTGGTATGCACATCCTCCTCATCCCTATCCTAGTATGCATGGCTCCTCATCCCTATTCTGGTATGCATGGCTCCTCATACATATTCTGGTATGCATGGCTCCTCATACATATTCTGGTATGCATGGCTCCTCATCTCTATCCTGGTATGCACAGCTCCTCATCCCTATCCTGGTATGCATGGCTCCTCATCTCTATCCTGGTATGCATGGCCTCCTCATCCCTATCCTGGTATGCATGGCTCCTCATCCCTATTCTGGTATGCATGGCTCCTCATCTCTATCCTGGTATGCATGGCCCCCTCTTCCTATCCTGGTATACATGGCCCCCTCACCCCTAACCTGGTATGCATGGCCTCCTCATCCCTATCCTGGTATAAATGGCCTCCTCATCCCAATCCTGGTGTGCACTTATCCCCATCCTGGTATGCATGGTTCCTCATCCCTATCCTGGTATTAATGGCCCCCTCATCCCTATGCTGGTATGCATGGCTTCTCATCCCCAACTTGTTATGCACGGCCTCTTCATCCCCATCCTGGTATGCATGGTTCCTCATCCCCATTCTGGTATGTATGGTTCCACATCCCTATCCTGGTATGTATGGCCTCCTCATGTCTATCCTGGCATGCATGGCTCCTCATCCCTGTACTGGTATGTATGGACCCCTCATTCCTACCCTGGTATGCATGGTTCCTCATCCCTATCCTGGTATGCATGACCTCCTCATCTTTATCCTAGTATGCATGGCCACCTCATCCCCATCCTGGCATGCATGGCCTCCTTATCCCTATCCTGGTATGCATGGTTCCTTATCCCTATCCTGGTATGCATGGTTCCTCATCCCTATCCTGGTATGCATGGTTCCTTATCCCTATCCTGGTATGCATGGCTCCTCATCCCTATCCAGGTATGCATGGCCCCCTCATCCCTATCCTGGTATGTATGGTTCCTCATCCCTATGCTGGTATTCATGACTCCTGATCCCTATCCTGGTATGAACGGCCTCCTCATCCCTATTCTGGTATACATGGCCCCCTCATCCCTATCCTGGTATGCATGGCCTCCTCATCCCCATCCTGGTGTGCACGGCCTCCTCATCCCCATCCTGGTATGCACGGCCTCCTCATCCCCATCTAGGTATGCGTGGTACCTCATCCCTATCCTGGTATGTGTAGCGCCCGCTAGGGCCATGGGGTACTCGGTACCGGGTCTGACACAGTTGTTAAAGGGGAAAGTCACGGCAGCAGTGACCCAGTCTGTGGCCCTGGGCGTACAATAAAAGAGTCTGTGAATGAAAAGGGGAAAAATAAAGTTTATAGGGGATTATGCTCGTGATGCCATCTGTGGTACTCGGCAATAAAGGTGTTAGCTGAAGCTGCTTCAGAGTTCGCTGAGACTGGTGGTGATGCAGCATACCTAAGGGTACGCCCAGGTGCCCCGACTGAACTGGTGTGTGTTGGATGTGAGTTTTAGAGTCTTGGGTAGTGCTCCCTCCTTACCTGAGAGTGGGATACCACACCTCTGGATGAGGTGCAGTACCTCTGTGGTGACTGGACCCCAGGGGTGCCACATATGTATTGTTCCTCATCCTCTTCCTGGTTTGCATGGCTCCTCATCCCTATTGTGTTATGCATGGTCCCCTTATCCCTATCCTGGTTTGCATACCTCTTCATCCCTATACTGGTATGCATGGCCCCCTCATTCCTATCCTGGTATACATAGTTCCTCATCCCTATCCTTGAATGCATGACCTCCTCATCCCAATCCTGGTATGCAAGGTTCCTTGTCCCTATCCTGGTATGCATGGCCTCCTCATCCCTATCCTGGTATGCATGGTTCCTCATCCCTATCCAGGTATGCATGGCCCTTTCATCTCTATACTGGTATGTTTGGCCTCCTCATCCCCATCCTGGTATGCATGGTTTCTTATCCCTATCCTGGTATGCATGGTTTCTCATCCCTATCCTGGTATGCACGGCCTCCTCATCCCCATCCTGGTTTGCATGGCTCCTCATCCCTATCCCGGTATGCATGGTACCCTCATCCCTATCCTAGTATGCATGGCACCCTCATCACTAGCCTTGCATGCATGGCACCCTCATCCCTATCCTGGTATGCATGGCTCCCATCAAAAAAGCATAAAAAATAACACATCCTACTTATCCAATAGGTAAGCTACCTTCTGGACATCTGTTAAGTCAGCACTCTTCCCCATGATTGTGGAGCCTACTCAAACAGAATAAGGGACCTTTTTTAATGTTTAGGAAGCCTTTGCAGGTGTTTTTTGTAAATTACTCTAATTTACTGAGATAATGACTTTTGGGTTTTCATTGGCTGTAAGCTATAATCATCAACATTAACAGAAATAAATACTTGGAATAGATCACTCTGTTTGTAATGACTATATAATATAAGAGTTTCACTTTTTGTATTGAAGAACTTACGGTAATCTTGATAAGTTGCCAGAGGCTTGCTCCGCCAAGCAGCCTGTAATAAGGTGCAGGGTTGAGTATGTCACCACGGAACAGACAGACCAACTGTTGAGGGGAATTTATTAACAGGAGTAAGATTCTCCTCGCAGGGAGTAAACAGGGGGTTAATAGAGGTAAATCAAACAGTAAACAGTTAAGTGAAAACAAAAGGGTTAACGAGTGTTCTTCTAACTTATCAGTCCAGGGAGGTCCTGACTGGAGGGTCCTAATTCCAGCGTGGGTACAGTCACCAGCAGAGTCCGCTTTCATGTACTCACAAGATGTAGTCTTTAGCTTTTAAAGCACAGCCAGGAATCAGGGGCTCCGCACTGTTAAGTCTCTCACCAAGAATCACAGTCTCTGTACTGATATTGCGGGGCCCAGGGGATCGAAGTCTCTTCTCTGTTTCCTGGGAACTGGAAACTCCGGGGTTAAGACTTTTCTCCAAGTGAATCTGCAAGCAGGAAATCACACAGCTACTCGCTGCGAGTCTCTGTACACCAGGCAGACAGTCTCTCTCTCTCTGCAGCAAGAATACACACACACTGAGCAGTTTCCTTAGTCACACTCAGGGGTCCTGGCTTGTCAGTGCGGTCACCGGGGCTGCGCGCTCAGGTCACTGTAAGGGTATACGTAGTCTCTGATTATGGAGGCTTCCAAATCCCCACTCTCACTCCAGCCTTAGTGCCCTCACGGGGAGCACTCTGTCATGGGGAGCGCTGCACTGCAGCCTGCTTTCTCTCTGGCACGCTGTCCCCTCTGTCTGGTGTGCTCTGCTCTCCCGCACTTTTCTGACCACACCCCCCTCTCTTCCTCTCTGCCCCAAGCCGTCACATGGTCCCTTCTGTCCAGGGCAGAAAGTCTTCCCCCCAACAACCCAGCTGTCTGACTAAGTGGTTCTAGGTAAGGAGCAGGGAAAGCAACCTCCTTACATTCCCCCTCTTTGAATCTCACCATTCCACGGGCGAGGACTCTTCGTGCTTCTCTTTGCTTTTTTGAGGAGAGTCAGATAACTGCAATTCTCGCATCTCCTTCTGCCTTTCTTCTTTCACATACTGTCAAACTAAATGGTCTATTTGTTGTTCATCGGTCAGGTTGAGATATGCCTTCTCCGCTTCATCGACAACTGCTGGCCTCTTCTTCTTTTTCTTCTTCTTAGCTTTGCCGCTAGCAGATGTCTGCATAGATGATTCATCCTCTTCCTTGTCCTTATCGGAAACTAAAGGGACTTCTTGCTTGGGCTCCTCAGTTTGGGGACTTAGTACAAGCAATTCTTCTCCATAGCTCCCCCTCTCTTTGACAGGAGCATTCTCGTCGAAGCTTGAGTCAGATGAATTAAGACCATGCAGGCCAGACTCTGTCATCTGCGCCGGGCTCTGCGGGCATCACTTCCCAGAGCTTCTCAGCCACACGCCCTGTCTGATCAGGAACTGGTGAGCTGACAGCCAGCACATTCTTCACCTCAGGGGACGACATCAGTGGTTCCTCCTTCTCATCGGCTCGGACCTTGAAAACGAGTGTCGCAGGAACACTTGGCACTTTCTCTCCTTCTTCGGGAACTCGTGCTGGGCAAGGTAGTAAAGCACTTTGGTGGTCTTCTCGAGTGAATGTCCCTTTCTTTCCTCCGGGCTGAGTCTCACAAACAAAACCTTCAGACCCAGGCTGGAGATCCACCAGGCTCGCCTTTACGGGTTGGGACAGCACAGTCATTCCACCAGAGATGCTTGACACTTTCTCCACCTCTCCTTGGCGTCCGACATTGTGGTACTGTCTTGCCTTAGGTGGAACTCTTCTCTTCCTGCCGTACCATTCTCTCCAGGGGTGATGTTCCCTCCAGATAGCAGGACCCTCAGAGGGGTGAGCGGATCTCTGCCACCGCTCTTCTCGGGTAGGGCAATTTCTGGACATGTGTCACACCTTCCTGCACGACCAGCACTCACGTCTGCGTCTGTCTGGAGGGCGCTTCAGTCTGGATCATCGACCTCGGTGAGGGACATCTCTCATGTGCGGTTGCTCTTCACCCCAGGATACAGAGTTACACTCTGGGGCCACCACCGAAGCCTTCTTCACGCTGCGCACCTCTCCTCTATCTCTTTCTGGCGGTTTCCACACGTTACCTCTGGGTATGCCGCTGGTCCCTAAAACGGCAGTAAGGGCTTCCCCCAGACTCTCAATCTCCTCCCAGATTCTTCTTATCTTCAGTTGGGAATCTCGGGTCCACATCGCCTCCTCTTCATTTTGACTGGGTGCTCTGCAGTTGTAGCATCTAGGCAGTCTTCTTCGCCGAGCGGCACTAGTCTCACTTTGGGGGCCGGTCTCTCTTTCTTGCACCAGAGGGCTGCACTCTGCAGCAGGGGTTTTCTTATATTCAGCTACTTCCTCACGGACTCGCTTAAGCTCCTTCTTCAAGTCTTCTACCCATTGAGGGGCTGTTACCTCCCCGCTCCATACCTTTCCCACTGGCACTACCACCCCTTGCTCTTGCTCGCGCGTGCGTGACTCACTTCCGACCTCAGAGAAAGTCATATCTAGCTTTACATGCATGCGCTCTCGCAGGGCCTGTTTCACCAACACATCTCGCAAGCCTGTCACCAGTTGGTCCCGCAGCACAACGTCAATTGACACCACACCTATGCCGTCCTTCCGTATAATGGCAGTATGAAGCTCCTGCAGTGCGTTCATATATTGTGTCACGGTCTCCCCCTCTCTTTGTACCCGGCGGAACAGTCGCATGCGCAGCTCCTCTACGTCAGTGAGGTCCCCATGCGTCTCCTCAAGTATACGTAATACTTTGTCCAGGGTATCTCTCGCCGGGGGGGTCTGAGCATAACAGAGTCCCGTGCATCCCCCTCTAGGGCCATCACAGCTATTTCCGCCTGCAGAGCTGGCGTCATAGGATGCATCCGCATCATCCCTCAGATGCGCTCCGTCCAACTCCACAACATGACATTGCTCCCCGAGAATTTTGGCAGGTTAACCAACATGGCTCCCAGGGAGATGCTAGACCTGGGGCCTCCCTCAACTGCTTGGTCTGCCCCTTCCGCGCTACCGTGTGACATCCTGCCGACTACGCTAAGTGTAATAAGGTGCAGGGTGGAGTATGTCACCACGGAACAGACAGACCAACTGTTGAGGGGAATGTATTAACAGGAGTAAGAATCTCCTTGCAGGGAGTAAACAGGGGGTTAATAGAGGTAAATCAAACAGTAAACAGTTAAGCGAAAACAAAAGGGTTAACGAGTGTTCTTGTAACTTATAAGTCCAGGGAGGTCCTGACTGGAGGGTCCTAATTCCAGCGTGGGTACAGTCACCAGCAGAGTCTGCTTTCATGTACTCACAAGATGTAGTCTTTAGCTTTTACAGCACAGCCAGGAATCAGGGGCTCCGCACTGTTAAGTCTCTCACCAAGAATCACAGTCTCTGTACTGATACTGCGGGGCCCAGGGGATCGAAGTCTCTTCTCTGTTTCCTGGGAACTGGAAACTCCGGGGTTAAGACTTTTCTCCAAGTGAATCTGCAAGCAGGAAATCACACAGCCACTCGCTGCAAGTCTCTGTACACCAGGCAGACAGTCTCACTCTCTCTGCAGCAAGAATACACACACACTGAGCAGTTTCCTTAGTCACACTCAGGGGTCCTGGCTTGTCAGTGCGGTCACCGGGGCTGCGCGCTCAGGTCACTGTAAGAGGATACGTTGTCTCTGATTATGGAGGCTTCCAAGTCCCCACTCTCACTCCAGCCTTAGTGCCCTCACAGGGAGCACTCTGTCATGGGGAGCGCTGCAGCCTGCTTTCTCTCTGGCACGCTGTCCCCTCTGTCTGGCGCGCTCTGCTCTCCCGCACTTTTCTGACCACACCCCCCTCTCTTCCTGTCTGCCCCCAGCTATCACATGGTCCCTTCTGTCCAGGGCAGAAAGTCTTCCTCCCGACAACCAAGCTGTCTGACTAAGTGGTTCCAGGTAAGGAGCAGGGAAAGCAACCTCCTTACAAGCCTGCACCACCTCTGTAGCAGTACCCTTCAAGCTCTCTACTATTCTCTGCTTCTTTACAGTATCAGTGCACTGCCACTCTTCTAGGCACTGTAAAGTGACATCCCTCCAAGTATCATATCCTTCTTCTCCAGCATGGGTGGGGAGGGCACCCGAGAAAGTTCTTAGACGCCGGTAGTTCCCTTCTGGCTGCATCTTGGCAAACTGACTGACTAACTTTTCCATAGCTGTCATAAGCACATCAGCAGGGGCCGCTGTCTCTTCAGGACAGAATCTAGATGGAGTAGAGGGTGGATATATACTAGTCTTTCTAGGCTGAGGGGTTGATTCCTGTTGCCGGGTCTCAACTTCGGATTCAGTAGGCCAAGTGATCTGCCATTGTCGACCATACTCTGAAGACACAGCTACCATGGATGGGAAGTATTCTTTCCTCAAGATCTGCCTGGTTGAAATCAGGGCTGTGGGTAATTGTCCCCCCTTTTCCTTCTGGCGGTCGACCACTTTAGGTTGGGCAAGTTCAGTGAGTCGGTTAACTATTTTCAGTATCTCTTCCTCAGATGCATCACAGAGCTCACCACTCACTGCAAAGCTTTGTTTGGTGGGAACATCCATCTCTTCACACCACAAATACACTTCTCGTTCTGTTAAAGTCTCCATAGTAAATACTCCTGTGTTAGTTCTGGATCTCAGCAGTGCCTCCACTGTAACACCCCTTTAGGGCTACCACGGTACACTGGGTGTTATGGGGGGTCTCACCTCTCCAGGGCGCAGTGCCTCCACCCGAATCTTGATTGGAGCTCTCTCAGGGACTGCAGAAGGACTATTATCTTCTGCCAGGGGCTGACTCGGGAAGCCCCTGCCCCACTCAGTACACACTCACAGGGATCAGGAGTAAAACAGTTTAACAGGTTTATTGCTATGCAGCATAAGGGAGATGGATTTAAAAGAATAACATGCAATACAAGTAACTGTGCTCTGTCAAAGTCATATACACATCACACTCTAATTCTACTTCAACCCTGCAAGTATAACGTAGCGGGGTTTTGTTTTTTGTTTCTTCCAGTTTAACTCAGTCCAAATGTTGAGGTCCAGTTGCCGTGGATGTTGGCGTGCAAATTAGAACAGTTTGTGCACTTAGACGAATATTAATGGCAATAGTCTGGGCTGTAATGTACTCACTGTAAATAGCGTTGGTAGGACCACAAGTCTCAGAAGGGTACTCACTGTGCGTCTCCAACGGTCGGATGGTTCTCTGGACGCCAGCTGGGGGCGGCCGGATTCAGTCCTTTATACGGTGGGAGTGCCGGCAGAACTCTCCAAGTCCTTGATGTAACTTGCTCCAGAGGGTAAGAAAAAGCCGTGCTCTCTCCAGCAGCGCAGGTATATCCGAGGGCACAACAACACTGCAGTGTAGAGGGATGCAAATCCACCGTGCTCAGTCTCTCACCGCAAGTTGCCACGCTCTTCTCTTTCTCTGAATTCTTGCTTTCACTTTCTGCCCAGCTCCTCCCTTCAAGTCCCTCCTCATTCAATCCAGGCTATGTCATCTGACTGAAACAAGGGTCCCTGGGAATTGTAGTCCACTGCAGCTCAGGGGAAAATCTGCTAATATCTGTAGGTCCCTGTTTAACAGCAGCTGCAAAGCTCTTCTTAGTGTCTGTAAATCCCAGTATACCAGTAGCTGCCCTGACAGTTCCCGGTGCAGGTGTTACAAATGTATTTTCAACAAATGCCTGATGCAAACACAACATCATCTGTAAAAAAGCTGAAGTTGAAAAGAGTATGGTTTCTACAAATGGATCTTGATCCTAAACACACATGTGGAGGGTTCCATAGTGATTTGCTGGTCTAGTGCAACATGTAACAGATACAAAGTACTGCCATATGTAACTATGAAGTTCCTGACTGTGGATTCTGTAGAAGATGTTTTCTTTAAGTGATATCCCTGCTATCTGATGTATATACTTCTCATTAGTTTGTTCAGCAAAGAAAAGTGTATTTTTGGACTCTGGTCTCCCTCATTGATCTCTACTTTATTGAGTCCTTGCTTGCCATGTCAATTCACAGCATATTGTCTGCATATGGCATCGCTAAGATAAAAGCACACATACCCAACTAGGAACCCATTTTTCTGTAGTGTTACGGGACACGGATATGACCCTTGGTCGCGGCCACCCTGTCTGTTACAAAACATGTGGAACAGCCATTTCTCCAAAGTGTCCTTAAAGTAATTTTTAACATGGCAATTCCAGGCCACATGTTACTCGTAAGCAGCTTGGTGGCCTAAGCGTGCTACCATGTTATCGTGCATGGTGTCCATACTTGTCTCCCATCAAGCACATCTGCTATATTATTGGTCGCCAATTGCAAAGTGAGCTGCCAGCAGTGGATCTTGATGATTTGCATGTCCAAATGCATTCAGAATGGCAGAACATTCCTCAGACAACCATTAATGACCACACTGATTGCAGCCAAGGCATGCAAGCGCATGGAATGTTTGTTTAAGGGCTCATTTCCACTGGCGAGGAAAACGGACGAGTGCAATCCGATAAAAAATCGGATTGCACTCGGACCAATGTTATTCAATAGTTGTCTTTTCATTTGCGATTTTTTTCTCGGCCGAAATCGGACTGAGAAAAAAATCACAGCATGCTGCGATTTGCTGCGAGTCTCGGACGAGACTCGCCAATGCAAGTCAATGGGTGCGAGAAAAAAATCGCACAGCACTCGCACCATGCGAGTTCTGTGCAATTTTTACGCACCGGTGTCCTTTGAAAAGCCGGCAATTCAGCGCGGTGTACAGTAAAATCACACTGACAGGTTAGAATAGACTAGATATATACACATAGAATGTGTATATATACATATATATATGTCAGTGAGACACCTATATATGTATATTTATATTTAATGCAGCGCTAGATAGCATTAAAGCTGCTAATTCAATTGCCGGCTTTTGCTCTCTCCTTCACAAACCCGACAGGATATGAGACATGGTTTACATACAGTAAACCATCTCATATCCCCTTTTTTTTTGCATATTCCACACTACTAATGTTAGTAGTGTGTATGTGCAAAATTTGGCTGCTGTAGCTGCTCAAATAAAGGGTTAAATGGCGGAAAAAATTGGCGTGGGCTCCCGCGCAATTTTCTCCGCCAGAGTGGTAAAGAGAGTGACTGAGGGCAGATATTAATAGCCAGGAGAGGGTCCATGGTTATTGGCCCCCCCGTGGCTAAAAACATCTGCCCCCAGCCACCCCAGAAAAGGCACATCTGGAAGATGCGCCTATTCTGGCACTTGGCCACTCTCTTCCCACTCCCGTGTAGCGGTGGGATATGGGGTAATGAAGGGTTAATGCCACCTTGCTATTGTAAGGTGACATTAAGCCAGATTAATAATAGAGAGGTGTCAATTATGTCACCTATCCATTATTAATCCAATTGTTTGAAAGTGTTAAAACACACACACACACATGATTTAAAAGTATTTTAATGAAATAAACACAGCGGTTGTTTTAATATTTTATTGCTCTCTCAATCTATTTTCAGACCCTCGCTTGGCAAAACAATAAACACACAATATACATACCTTCTGCTGACCCGTCACATCCCACGAGGTAATCCATCTGTAGGGGTTAAAATAATTTACAAGCAGGAGCCCTGCAAAAGCAGCTGTGCTCGTGCTTGTAATTCCCCGGCGAATGAAGGAAATGTAGGTCATTGACCTACATTTCCTTCAGTCGCGGTGATGCGCCCCCTGGTGGATGTCCTCATATGACCTGGAGCGTGGGAAAAAGTTCCCAGGCTGCAGTTCATGAGAACATCCAGCAGGGGCGCATCACCGCGACTGAATGTAAGTATAGATCACTGCTTTCCTTTCAGCACCCGGGGATTACAGGCACGAGCGAGTGGTTTATCGCAGCTCATGCCTGTAATATTAGTTAACCCCTTCAGATGGATTACCTCGTGGGACGTGACAGTTCGTCAGAGAGGGTATGTATCTTGTGTGTTTATTGTTTTGCCAAGCGAGGGTCTGAAAATGGATTGAGAGCGCAATAAAATATTAAAACAACCGCTGTGTTTATTTCATTAAAATACTTTTTAATCATGTGTGTGTGTTTTTTAACCCTTTCAGACAATTGGATTAATAATGGATAGGTGTCATAATTGACGCCTCTCCATTATTAATCTGGCTTAATGTCACCTTACAATAGCAAGGTAATATTAACCCTTCATTACCCCATATCCCACCACTACACGGGAGTGGAAAGAGAGAGGCCAAGTGCCAGAATAGGCGCATCTTCCAGATGTGCCTTTTCTGGGGTGGCTGGGGGCAGATGTTTTTAGCCACGGGGGGCCAATAACCATGGACCCTCTCCTGGCTATTAATATCTGCCCTCAGTCACTGGCTTTACCACTCTGGCGGAGAAAATTGCGCGGGAGCCCACGCCAATTTTTTCCGCAATTTAACCCTTTAATTTCATAGCTAGAGACCCCAAATTTGACACACAGACACTTGTTACATTAGTGAAGAGGAATATGTAATAAAAGACGGGATATGAGATGGTTTACTGTGTGTAAACCATGTCTCATATCCTGTCAGGTTTGTGAAGGAGAAGGAAAAAGCCGGCAATTGAATTAGCGGCTTTTATGCTATCTAGCGCTGCATTAAAAATAAATATACATATATAGGTGTCTCACTGACATATATATATATGTATATATACCTATTCTATGTGTATATATCTTCTCTATTCTAACCTGTCAGTGTGATTTTACTGTACACAGCGCTGATTTGCCGGCTTTTCAAAGGACACCGGTGCGTAAAAATCGGACAGTAATACGGATGTCATACGGATGTCAGACGGATGTTGCGATAAAAAATCGCATGACACTCGCATGATTTTCCTCCGTTTTTTTGGTCCGTTAATCGTACCGATTTGTCTCTCGCCAGTGGAAATGTACCCTAAATGTTTTCATCAATTGCATATCATTAATATGTCTATCAATCTTGTCATTTCCATAATTCCATGACTATTGCAATTTCAATTTAGAGGAGTGTATAATGAAGATAGTTATTTAGGAGCTGAGACTTAACACCTCCAAGATTTGACAAAGAACATCTGACTGAGTGGTTGCCTTGAGCAATATGGCCACGTTTTTTTTACATTTTCATAAGAGATAACATTTTTTTATATACTCACATTATAACAATTTTTTTGTAAAATTTCTAAGACTTTCCATCTCTATCAATAATGGGAATAATGAAAGGGTTCCTAAGCTTGTATTTCATCTATGTGGTGATTATAGCTAATCTACTTATCTATTCTTGTAGACATACAAGACCGTACTCAGCATTCACTGTACACAAGAGCTAATAGTAGCTATTAGCGGTAAACTTAGCATTTTCTAAGGCAGAACATATTTTATGCACAACCCTTTTTGCAATCTTTTGTCTTTCAATTGTAATGTATTTTTTTCTGTAGAAGGTAGATAACAATGTTTTTTTCCTATGATACATAAAAGCACTCTAGTCATTTGCTGTTTAGTAATACAATAAATGTAGTATGTGTTATCTTGGCTTCAGAGTTAAAAAAGCTCTTTCTGATGAATCCTGTAGCTGGTAATAAGCCACTGTTACTTTTCCATCATGGGGAATAGAAGGACAATGACTTACTGTGTTCAAATGGACTGACAGCTATTTATCAAAGACAATTTAAGATATATATGATTTATGTCCAAGATTATATGTAAGGACGCTAATGTGTTTACGTATTGAACATATCCAATCTTAACTCCAACTATTATATAGGCTGTCAGTGCCAACTATTTCTATGGATTTTACATTCTGCAAATAGGAAAGAGCTGAACGCAGCTTAAAAAAATGAATTTGTTGCATGGAAGCAGTAGGAGAGGTGACTGTCATATACTTATGTTTTCATTAGCCAGGTTAAGATGGATCTGCTGTTATAATCCATCAGATGAAAGGCTTTTCTCAGAGAGGCCTAAGCCCTAAGTCAGAGCTGGGCTGTTAGAGGACATTTTTTACGACATTAAGAGGAAGAGTCATATGTAACATACATGGATCTGGAAACTAATGCATGTTGGCATTGGTTAAAGTAAAGTGCAGAGTTGTAGGTTTTTCCAATATTCTCTCTTTTGTTTTCTTTAATTAATTTTTTCATGTGCCATCCCCTGAGGTTCTGTTGAAGATATAACCAAGTGCATTGGAACATTTCAAAGTGTTCCTGTAAAGTAACTCATATCTAAAGGTTTTACTATCTTGGAATTAATGGCATATCTACAGAGTATCACAAAAGTTTGGAATAGATGCATGTCCCAACACAGGGACCTGCACCTCTGATGAGAGCAGGGCCTCATATTATGTTCTCGGGAATGAAGATGTGGCTGTGTATGTATGTCTCTCTCCATTTACAGCTCTCTTCCACATCTATTGCAGGTTACCTATGTCATATCCTATGGATACACCATAGAGATCCAAGATGGGAAGGCCACATTAACTATCACAGGAAGGTATTCATGTTGTCATGTAACGGCTCCAAAAACAGCCACCTCCGAGTAATAACTATTGGGTAAATAGGAGCTGATTGTCCTGTTGATTCTAACATACATCCCACAACTCACCACTTCTGGTTGTCAGGTCTCTCACGATTCACTGTGTTATAGAGAGTCACAAGCAGGAGGTGGTTGTACAAGGCAGGTCTTATTGTGGAGAGTGTGGAAAACATCGAAGTCTTTAGTGTGGGCAAGTCATGCAGGTTGAAAAGTAAGAGCGTCCATAAGGTTGAGAGCAGGCAGAGGGATTTGGGAATAACATTTTCTGCAGGAGTTGTGTCTGCATGGACAAGGAACAAGAGATGCCTCATAGGCTGTAACATGGGAACTCAGTACAGGAATGAATCTGTGGTAGAACATGGCAGCTAGTGAAAGCAACATTATCCTCATTGAACTCTCATCCAGAAAGTATTACTGTAAGGACCCCATCAACAGGTGGAAAAAGCCTGAAACTAGCATCAGGTTGCAATCTTCATATTAGAGGTTCTGAAAATAATTAAAGAAATGAAAACTGTACACTTGAACTTTGCGTAAATTCTTTAAGGCCTCTTTCACACAGCATTTCTTCCTACATCAGTGGCCCGATTGGGGCTTACGTGCGAACCAACCCAGCAAGACGGGATTCTGGCATGTGCACCAATGGCGCTATTGCTTATAATGATGGAGACAGAGTCACCGTGTGCTCTGACGTGCATCATTTTTGGACATGTAAGCCTTTGGAGGTGGACAGCAAGATATGTATACATTTTAGTCCATGAAGTCCAAAAACACATTCATCAATATCTACCACAAAAAAACTCCCACATACTGGACAGGCTACAGAATGTATTGTTTTAAAATATACTTTATTTATATCAAAGATTTAAAACTTATTAAAATACTACTACAATAATTTTTGTGTATTTCAATAAGTTTTAAATCTTTGATATAAATAAAATATATTTTAAAACAATACATTCTGTAGCCTGTCCAGTATGTGGGAGTTTTTTTGTGGTGGACAGCAAGATGTAGTAAGGCTATGTCTTCCTGTCCGCCTCAACTAGGCATATATGGCCGAAAAAGATGCACGTCAGAGCACACGGTGACTCCGTCTGCATCGTTATTGTCAATGGTCCCCTTGGCTCATACCATTTTGTGGGGGGTTCGGATGTAAGCCCCGATGGGGTCATTGAAATAAGGGAAAACGCTATGTGAAGGGCCCTATCTCAAAATAATCACCATTTTTTAAAAAAAATTGTTTCCAGGTCAATTGTTTTCTATAGTCTCTAAAGGATAATCTAAAGGTGTAATGAATGAACCTTTTGTAAAAGAGAAAGCTGCACATCTAACAGAAGAACAAATCCAGGCGCAAAGGAAGGGGAAAGAGATCCTGGCGGTCTGATTGTGACTCTGTAAAGAAATACTGTTTTTCTCTTTTTTATATACTAGATTGTATAAAAGGTCTCTAAAAATTGTTGACTTATATACCTGCAGTTTCCTTTGTGTTTTGGAATAGAACTAATTCTATTTAAAAGATTTTGCTGTCATCACCCTCAGGACTTGTATTTACAAGATGTTTTCATCCTCTTATAAATGCCGCTTAACTGGCTCTTCAGGTAGGGTTCATTGGCCCAAGAAGAATGCAGTAAATGTACTTACAGGAATAGCCATGCTGAACGTTTAGTGAATTATGAGCAAACCTGGCGCTTTGCGTGTTTGATCTACAGTAT
Organism: Ranitomeya variabilis; assembly: GCF_051348905.1. Lineage (NCBI taxonomy): Eukaryota > Metazoa > Chordata > Amphibia > Anura > Dendrobatidae > Ranitomeya > Ranitomeya variabilis. The sequence continues at coordinate 62,493,462 of NC_135239.1, read as the reverse complement.
ATAGGGTCTACTGTGCATTATAGGCTTATTATTCCCAAATGTCAGCCTCTATGCTTCATGAGTGTGACTCTGCAGCCTAGGACAGAGGATGTCCCCATATCTAGGGGCTCTTTTGATGCCGTTTTTAGTGCCTCGGCATCACTGGCATCATTCTGTAAGTGGAATTTAGTTTATTACAACCTTTGGGCAAAGTGCAATTGATTTACATAGCAACTACACTTATAGGATAAAATTGCAGAAGGTAAAAAAGAAGATTCTGTACATCTGTGAATTCAGCAATGGAAGAAAGAAAGGTAATGTTATGGTTATTTCATTCCAAAAGGTGACAATTCACAATAAACATTTCTACACTCAGACTTTTGAGTCTTATTTGATCCATTTTCTTAATTTTCTTGCACCGACAATGTAAAAATGGTCAAAGCTGGTCAAGTATGACAAAATTGTGGCAAATCAGGGTGCTTTTGTCGTAAAATTTGGAAGAGTCATTTTTCCATTCATAGGTCTTAGATGACATCTCTGCAATGTTTATAGTAGAGTACAGAGGACCCAACTTATACAAATATCTCTCACTGTTTGTCAGTGAAAATAAGATATCTGCTTGCCCTTGGACTCCATGGTCTATGAATGTCAGTTTGTCCTAAAAATTATCAATAGATCAACTACCTTCTCAGTAAAAATTGTAAGGGTTTGCCCAATCTATTTTTCTCCTCTCTCTTGTTCTACAATAGTAACAAGCATTACCTTTCAAATTAGTAAAATTTTGGCTGCATTCAACTTTATTTTGGCATGATCATGTTATTCCGTATATAGTCTGTATGGAAATGACCCAGTGGTGAGAATATCATCACTGATGTCCCTTTCATGGTACATCCCTGCTTCAGAGCATTTGTTAAGTTAAAGGGGTAGTCCTATACTATAATATTGATGCTCTAACCATAGGATGGGTCATCAATATCAGATCAGTGCAAGCATGACACTTGACACCCCCGCTGATCAACTGTCCCCGGTGCCGTCGGAGACCGGATGTGATCAGTTGTGGAGCTGTAGAGCACAGCTTCATCAACTGCATAGTGGACGTGGTCAAGTACTGCATATCAGCTCCTTTACAGATGAACAGGCATAGATCTGCAGTAGCCCACTGCAACCACTATGCAGTTTATGGAGCTTTGCAGTTTTGCTCCACAGTACGTGCAGAAGCTGCATATATATATATAATATATATATATATATATATATATATATATATATATATATATATATATATATATATATATATATATATCAGTAACAAATTTTACATTTGGAAAATATTGTTTACACATGTTATAAAGTCATATTCAGTCTTCTTAAATTTGGGTTAGAAACCTTTTTAAAAGGACAAGTTTCTAATCTAAGTAACTCATTGCCTTATTGTACCATAAATATGGACATTGGGTGACAAACTTTGCTGCTCTTTCATCCAAATAATCAAGACTTTTTTCCTACTTAATGTAGGAAGGTGGCGTTACAGGAGAACAGACTCAGTATTGACCTATTCATCATCATCATGAGTAGAATAATAAAATCACATGTTGCCAACCGTACAATAAATAATGGCCATAACAATCCAAGGATGTTTTTGAAAAAGGGATTTAAAATCTATGGATAGGCAAAATAACCTTTTTCTAGCCACATAATACTAAATACCAAATTCCATTTAAAGGGTTATCCCCTTCCAAAAAATCTTGGACTTGGGCTTCAGTTTGTTCTAAAAATTAGACATGTAGATAAAGGGGACTATGGGCACCTACTCGGTTCCTCAAATTAGGGGTGCCCTAGTCTATCCTTATCCTCCGAATTCCCCCAGATGGTGGAGATGCTGGGGTCTCGTACCTTGCTATGCTCCTAACTTAACCCTTATCTTATTCCTTCCTCACCTAGGGAGGTGACGAGGCAAGCATACATACCACAGGGGAGTGGCCAACACAGAACAGCTGAGACAATTCAGGATGGAGAGCTTCAGAAGATCAATTGAACTGATTAACTGCTACCATGACAGAGCAAGGAAAAACCTGTACTGTTTAATAGGATGGTGAAAAAGTTCTAATAAGTGCAGGAGTTTGTGTAACCAGATGATGCGATCTTCTGGCCTCTCTCTGTTGCGGTATCCCCGTGACAAAAAAATCAAACCACGCTTTACTCGCTGTCACCAGGTCTAGAACTGAGTCTCTAGCACCAGTAATGGCTTTGGTGCTGATGTCACTTTGACAGCATGGCAGCCAATCAGTGGGCTCAGTGGCTCTGTCCATGTAGACGGATGGCTGTTGCTTTGAAATGAAGTCAGAGCCGCAGCCAATACCGGACACCAGGAGCAGGGTCAGACACTCAATGAAGGACCCAGGGACAGTGATTAAAAATGAGTTTGTCTTTTTAAAACAATCTGTAGCCGGAGACCAAGATTTTCTGAAAGAGGACAATCCATTTAATATACAGCATCTTGTTGTGTTCATCTGCAATAAATGACCAATATAACTCTGCTTTTAGATGCAATACTGATTCACATACTAGTAAATTTAGTAAATGGTTTCACATTCTACTTAGGCCAATGCAGTAATACTCGATTGCTTATTATTTTAAAAGGAATCTAATGTTATATGCACAGATTATCCATAAACTGTAATAATTTTACCTGAATGTACAGACGGGTGAACCAGTCCCAGATCAATCAGCCAAAATGATTTCAAGAGTGTGCATGAAGACAGAAAACTGATTTTAGATAAATACTTCTGCAGATTAAAATTGATATATACAGTATTTTGTGCTCTCATTTAAAACTGCTAGCAATTTCTGCACCCTTATATTCAATCCACTTTAGACAATTTCGGTTTTAAGTTCAGTTATTCACAGTTCATATTAGAAAAAAAGAGAATTGTTGAGGCTTTCCATCCATGTAAATCACCAATCTTTGAAAATGATGATCATGTTACTCTATTCCCAAATGTCTTTTGCTGTAGCAAAAAAGATACAATATTTTTTGAGTTTGTAAACATTTACATTTTACAACCTGAGTCAATGCTATTGTTATCAAATCTTTGGCTAAAAGTGGAGTACATGTGTAACATCCCAGGAAGCCAGTTGTTATAGTGGTGTTGCCTTCCTTTCGGGGAGGGTGATGCCATGCTTGGAAGCGACAGGGATCCCTTTACCAGGTGACATATACATGAACATGTTCTGATCCCAGGCCAGAAGGGGGAGCTCTAGACCCAGTTTCAGGGTGGCTACCCTGGATATTCTGGCTTGGGGGAGGAGTTAGAGAATAGTTGGTGAGGGAGAGAAATAGAGGGTTGGAGAGGAGAGCTGGAGCCGTGCAGACATGAGGTTCTGCAGCTCCTGATCAGGAGTGGAGAAGTCAGACAGTTGTATTTGTGGAACGTGCGAGGACAAAGAAAGCACAGGAGAAGTGAAGAGCTGGAGGGGAGCTGTGACTGGGCTCCCTCCACGCTGAAGTGCAGGAATCAGACACCAGGAGTCCAAGGCTCTGTGGGACTGTATGCCCCACAGCAGAAATCGGAGGGCAGGAGATTTAAAATAGTCTGTCCACAATCACACCCCGAAGGCACAGCAACATATAGCGCTAGGAGTCGCAATCAGAGACACCTTTAAAAAGGCTTGCATTGTCTCTCATGTGGGTACTGTCCTACATATAGTATAGAGAAAGAGGACCTTGTGAGAAGCCATAGGCAGCAAGGGACCCACACAAGGGGGATTCCTAATCGCTTCCAGGCTGGCCAGACCTCACCATCACTTTTGATTCGTACCCTGGAATGTGGCAGGCTACCACCGGTAAAAGGTAAAGAGACTGCAACCTTGTGTCCTATGATTCTTTCTGGCACTATACCATCTACCATCTTTACCCAGTACACCGGGAGCCCTGGGGATCCAACTTCACCTGTGGGAAGCCATACCATCCCTGCTGCAGTACCATCATTCCCAGTGGACCCCTTTAAGCATCGGTTATCCCTGACCGAATACCACAGGTGGCGTCACGAACATTCTTTATTAACAACAACCCCTTTAAAGACCTTCCCTTTAACTTGGACGCCCAGGGCCATGGACCGGGTCGCTGCCACCGTGACCACCACTTTAATGACCACCGGACCTCGCCCGATTACCCCTGGGTCATAGCGGGCGCTCCACATGAGCCATGTGATGAGACGCCCATATACTCCAGTCTGTTTCCTATTATGATAAAATATGGTGCTTTATATCTGTAATGCAATTCATTGCATAATGGCAACATTGCATATTATAGAACTAAGTTGAGGAATCAATTTAATTATCAATTAATTCTCATATAAACACCTCTCCCTCCGTTAGTCATGCAGCAAATGCTAGCTCTGATAAGGATTTGCATCAGAGTCCAGATTATAAAGGGGAAAGTAGTGGATAACTTAACTCAGCTGGGAGCACAGAGATTTCCAACATGGCCGATTAACCCCTGTTCTGCCAGAAGGAATAAACATTAAAATGAAGAAGTGCTTATTTTCAGCGCCAGAGTAGGAGCAATCAGATGTTGTGGTCTTCTGGCTTCACACTGTTACGGTAACCCCGTGACAGTACCCCCTTTTCTACAAGGGACCTCCAGGACCTCAGGACCAGACTTATCGGGGTATGCCACGTGTAAAGACCGGACCAGTCTGGCCAGATGAATATCAGATGCTGGTAACCAGCACCAGAGTTACAGTATTCACTAGGGTTGAGCGACTTTTATTTTTATAGGATCGGGTCGGGTTTCACGAAACCCGACTTCTCAAAAGTCGGGTCGAGTGAAATCGGCCGCTCCTATAAAAAAGTCGGGGTCGGGGTCGGCCGAAACACGAAACCCAATGCAGTGCAATGGGATACTATGGTTCCCAGGGTCTGAAGGAGAGGAAACTCTCCTTCAGGCCCTGGGATCCATATTAATGTGTAAAATAAAGAATTAAAATAAAAAATATTGATATACTCACCTCTCCGACGCAGCCTGGACCTTACCGCTGGTAACCGGCAGCCTTCTTTGCTTAAAATGAGCGCGTTCAGGGCCTTAGATGACGTCACGGCTTGTGATTGGTCGCGGCCGCCCATGTGACCGCCACGCGACCAATCACAAGCCGTGACGTAATTCTCAGGTCCTAAATTCCTAATTCTAGGAATTTAGGACCTGAGAATTACGTCACAGCTTGTGATTGGTCGCGTGGCGGTCACATGGGCGGCCGCGACCAATCACAAGCCGTGACGTCATCTAAGGCCCTGAACGCGCTCATTTTTAGGAAGGAAGGCTGCCGGAAAGAAGCCGAGGGTGAGTATATTCCTATTAGGTATATACTCACCCTCGGACGCGCCCTGCTTCTTTCCGGCAGCCTTCCTTCTTAAGATTGAGCGCGTTCAGGGCCTTAGATGACGTCACGGCTTGTGATTGGTCGTGGCCGCCCATGTGATCGCTCACACGACCAATCACAAGCCGTGACGTAATTCTCAGGTCCTAAATTCCTAGAATTAGGAATTTAGGACCTGAGAATTATGTCACGGCTTGTGATTGGTCGCGTGGCGGTCACATGAGCGGCACGCGACCAATCAGAAGCCGTGACGTCATGGAAGGCCATAAACCCGCTCATTTTAAGCAAAGAAGGCTGCCGGTTACCAGCGGCGATGTCCAGGGGCCTCCATAGAGGTGAGTATATCAATATTTTTTATTTTAATTCTTTATTTTACACTTAAGTGTGGATTCCGATACCGATTTCCGATATCGCAAACATATCGGAACTCGGTATCGGAATTCCGATACCAGATTCAGAAGATCGCCGACCTCATGGCCGACCCCACACAGGGGTCAGGTCGGGTTTCATGAAACCCGACTTTGCCAAAAGTCGGCGACTTCTGAAAATGGCCGACCCGTTTCGCTCAACCCTAGTATTCACTGTTGACATGGAAAGATCTGTGATAATATCGCCAAACAAGTGAGTCCAAGGTCTGCTGGGAATCGCCAATGGTTGGAGAGCCCCCGACGGACGAGTATGAGAGGTCTTAGAATGTGCACAGACACTGCAGGTGGCTACATACTCCCAGACATCCTGATGAGCTCCTGACCACCAAAAACGCTGAGTAAGAAGATCAGAGTTTTCCAGCCTATATATGACAAAAAAGTTAAACTTGGTAAAGAACAATGCCCACCTTGCCGGCACATGTTTCGCCAATTCCAAATATACCATATTCTTATGATCCGTGATTACCATAACTAGATGAAGGGCTCCTTCCAAAAATTACTCCACTCTTCAAAAGCTCATTTCATTGCTAAGAGTTCCCTGTTACCAATGTCATAATTTTTCTCAGCAGGTGACAGTTTCTTAGAAAAAAAAGCACATGGTTATCAATTACCATGAGACGCCCCCTGCGACAATACAACCCCTACTCCCACCCCAGAAGCATCGACCTCAATGATAAAAGGCTGAGAGATGTCAGGCTGAATAAGGAATTGGTGCAGATGAAAAACACCTATTCAACATATCAAATGCTTTCCTGGCGGGACTGGATCACTTGGAGAAATCTGTCCCCTTCCTGGTCATATACATAAGAAGTTTGGCTACTACCGAAAAGTTTTTTATGAACTTACAGTAGTAGTTGGCGAAACCTAAAAACCTTTGCAACGCCTTCAAATCCTCTGGACGATCCCAATCTAATACCGCCCGGACTTTCACTGTTTCCATGAGAAAACCAGTGGTCGATAACACATATCCTAGGAAAGGGATCTCCTCAACTGAATTTGACATATAACTTATTGTCTCTGAGTATATGTAATGTAAGAACTGCCTGACATGTACCTGATGTGACTCAAGGTTGGGTGAATAAATTAATATGTTAAATTATAAATATGATAAATTAATATATGATGTTATAATTTGGCATTATTGGTGGTCAAGACAATTGCTTACCTCGTGAAGACCCCTGTGTCTGCATACCCATGAAGCCCAGTGAAAATATATAATTTTGGAATAAACTGCAATACTACTATGGTAGATTTGCTCACTCGGTTGCTCATTGGTTTATTAGATATAGCATAAACCAAGTTTAAGCATAAAATAAGCACAGTCTTCTGGGCAAAACAGCAAAACAAAACGGTATCACTACGTACAGTACTTGCATTAGTGGGGATCAACCTACTCAGGGTTAGCAAGACCCATGGTTCAGGCATAAAGAAAATCACAATTCACTTCTTTGGAGTATTCCTCTCTGAACACTCCTTATGATGCCATTGGAGGCCAGCTACTTAAGTACAAGACCATGTGAATCCTCCCTCATGTGACTGATTACATGACTGTGACATCCTGTTAGCACACAGTGGTGCCAGCTCTGCAGGTGGAAATAAGGTGGACATCCTCAAACCCACTCTCTGGATGTCCATGTAGTAGGGTGGTGCTGTTATGGACAGTAAGGAACACGCTGTTACTTTAAGAGACTGCGCCCCCTTGTCTGGCAGGATGGAATGTTCTGCTTCTCCCCTGGGATATATTGTGTGAATGAACTGGACTGGGCAGATGGCAGGGGTGGAGCCTGAACAGTGTGTGTGTGAGCTGAGGCTGCTGCAGAGAGAACTTTGTGCTTATAGCTGCAAGAGAGGACCCCAGCCTGTAGCGGAGGGACTTGTGAGATTTCACAGACTTTTCCGGGTGCAGCAAGGGTGGCTGTCCTGTGTTAGTTCGAGGAGCCACGAAGATACCGAGAAAGGGATTTACAGTTTCCAGGAGCACCTCCAGGACCCTGAAGCAAGGAGAAGACCACATTTCACGGAGCTGGCAGAAAGCAGTGCGCACCACCATACTAGACTGTAGGGGGCCCCCCGGGACTGGATCTGAGTCCCCAACATCACCGTGAGTTTGTTCCTGTTTTGTGCAAATGTTAGGGCCTAATATAGGCCTCAATAGTCAGAACACGGCAGCCGTGAGCCCTGCTTAGTAAAAGCCAGGGAGGTTATACGTAGAGTAGCATCATTCTTTGTTTATTGTTTGCATTTACTTGTGTGACATATATTGAGTCTGTAACAGTTGGAGCACCGTGCTATTTTACGGACAAGCTAAAGAATATAACTCTTGTAAATTATCTTTTGCCATTGCATACCCCTGTTTGCATCTTGCTCATCCACTTCATTCCTTGCCTTCCAATAAATCTCCCCTTTGTTGCTTGCACCTCATCTTGTGTACAGTAGTCTTCCTGCACCGTGGTGGTCCCCCGGCCATCGCTTCAAGTGGCGCTGTGAGCAGGGTACTGTCACCAAGATGGAGGCAGCAGACAGCAATGGCGGGAATGCTAATTTTAATGGAGATGCTGTGGGCATTGGTGGAACCCCTGCAAGGACACTCCCTATGGGCACCATATTTAGTATGCTAACAAAGTTTGACAGCAATAATATGCCACTTTCCGATGGGTGTCCCGGCTGCAAAGCACCCTGAAGATTTATAACATCAGCCCAGACCTTGAAGCGGACATTGCTTTAACTGCCCTAGAGGGAGAAACCCGTAGAAGCATCTGCCTACAACCAGAACTCACCCGCAGTACCCTGAAGGAGCTAGTGAAGTTCCTGGAAGAGATCTACGGTGAGACTGCTAGAGCCGGACACCTTCGCGCCAAATTTTTCTCTAGGCTGCAGCAGAAAGAAGAAGGAATTTCTCAGTATGCAACAGCACTGCAAGAAGTGTTAGCGGAGGTGCAGAGAAAGGAGGCGGATGGATTTGGCGGCATGGGCTCTAAAGACCGGATACTCCGGAAGCAATTAATTCTGGGACTGCACAGCACATCCTTGAGGCGAGCACTGTCAGAACGGGTCCGGCCAGATCCGGCTCTTACGTTTCGTCAAATCCTGGCGTAAACAGTGGCCCAAAGTAAAGAAGAGAGCTACGCGTCTGGGGTGATGCGTGTCCAGGGCGCCAATACCAGAGGGGACCCAAACTATGAGGAGGTGCTGGTCCAGATGGTGCAAGACTTGCAGCGGTCCCTTGTCAACATGCAATAGAAACTGACCCAGATGGAGCAAAAAGTGGGGGAAATACAACAGTCTGACCCACCGTACTCATGCAACCATTCTTCGGCCCGACCGATACGGGATCAGTGGGAGCAAGCCCCCTCCCGTGAGGCATCGGAGGCACGAGGACAGGCTCGAGGTGCCCCCCGGCGAGGAGAAGGCATCCATTGCTGGGAATGTGGAGGATGGGGGCATCTTGCCAGAGACTGTCGGAAATATACTCAAAGCCAGCGGAAGCCGCCGTTAAACTACCAACCAACACAGTAGTGCGGCACTTTGCGGGGGAGGCGAGGAGAGAGGCCGCTCCATATCATAACGAACACTTGATTGCTGGGTGTCCCATCCTACATGCTGAATTCGAGGGAGTTCTAGTGGATTGCCTAAGAGATACCGGGTCACAAGTTACGACAATGCCAGAAACGTATTTCAGGCAGCATTTCCAGGCCCTGGCCAAACCAGAAAAAGAGACATTGATCTTGATGTTTGCTGCCAACCAACAACCGATCCCGGTCACAGGGGTCGTGTGGATGAATATTCGAATTTGTGGGCAAAAAGTGGGGAGAAAAGGGATCCTGCTAGTCCCTGAGCCTATCAAAGAAGATGTGCCTGTAGTACTGGGAATGAATATCCTACGTGAACTCGATCAGATTATGTTTACCAAACAGGGACCTGGATATTGGAAGAACGCTACTACACATAAACCTACTCAAGAAGCCCTACAACGACCGATCCGAGTCTGTGGGACGCAGAAGAATGTGCCATCTTATCAGACGGTAGGGGTCATCAGGGCTCCTGGTAAAGAGCCTGTAATCCTGACTCCTGAGCGAGAAACTATAGTATACCTTCCAGTGGGGACTCATCACAACCTTGACGGGTTGGAAGTGATTGTTCAGCCTGTGGTAGGTGGAGGAGTGGACCAAGGAATCATGATAGCTCGTACGATAGCTGTAGTCCAGCGAGGACACATCCTCATAAGAGCTTTGAATGTTGCCCCCCGGGGAGGTCACCTTGCCACGAGGGACAGATCTGGCCCTGGTGTACCTACATAAGGGTGAAGTGATGAGTCAGAAGGAGATGTCTTTATATCTGAAAGAAGGTGCGGGGTGGACCCTAGCTGGTGCTGCGAGGGCCGAAGAGACGCCATCCCCGGAGTGGAGTGGACAGGTCATCCTTGATCAAATGGAAGTGGATATGAAGGCTCTGGGCCCTGAGCGTGTGCAAGCAATAGAAACTATGCTGTGGGAAAATCAGGTCGCATTCGCCCGTCACGCCGAGGATTTCGGCTGTACTGAAGCCATCACACTTGAGATACCGACTGGGGAAGCTCATCCAATTCGAGAACGATAACAGCAGATCCCGCCCAAGATGTATCAAGAGGTGAAAACATTACTGAGGCAGATGCTGGATTCAGGAGTGGTGCAGAGTAGTCAGAGCCCTTGGGCAGCCCCGGTGGCGCTCATCAAGAAAAAGGATGGGACCATCCGGATCTGTGTAGATTACAGGAAACTCAATGCCTGCACTGTTCGAGACTCGTATCCATTGCCCCGCATCGAGGAATCCTCGACAGCGTTGGGGTAAGCTAAGTACTTCTCCACCCTGGACCTAGCAAGCGGATACTGGCAAGTAGCCGTGGCAGAGAAAGACAAAGAGAAAACCGGGTTCATCCTCCCTATGGGGCTGTCCGAGTTTAACCAGATGCCCTTCGGGCTCCAAAATGCGCCGGGCACGTTTCAACTGCTGATGAAAAAGTGTTTGGGAGACTTAAAATTTGAGGCTACCATGATCTATCTGGATGACATCATTGTGTTTTCGGCCTCATTCGAAGAACACCTTGCCCGGCTTGGACAGGTACTCGGAAGACTGCGGGCTCATAACCTGAAGGTGAAGCCAAAGAAGTGCCACCTCTTCAAGAGAGAGATCGAGTACCTGGGCCACATAGTGTCACAAGATGGAGTTCTACCCAGGCTATAAAGAATGCCCTTACTTCAGCCCCGATTTTGGCCTACGCAGATTTCGATCAACCATTCCTGTTGTACACAGATGGTAACCTTTATGGACTAGGTGCAGTACTTACTCAGATACAGGATGGACATGAGAGAATCATTGGGTATGCCAGCAGGTCATCGCTTCATCCACATAAAAGCCAGACCATTATGCAACTTAGCTAAACCCTCACATTTAGTGTGCTGGAGGAAAAACTATGGATTTTATATCATTGACGCCATACGGGCAGCACAGTGGCTCAGTGGTTAGCACTGCAGCCTTGCAGCGCTGGAGTCCTGGGTTCAAATCCCACCAAGGACAACATCTGCAAGGAGTTTGTATGTTCTCCCTGTGTTAGCGTGGGTTTCCTCCGTGTTCTCCGGTTTCCTCCCACATTCCAAAGACATACTGAAAGGGAATGTAGATTGTGAGCCTTATTGGGGACAGCGATGATAACGTGTGCAAACTGGAAAGCGCTGCGTAATATGTTAGCGCTATATAAAAATAAAGATTTATTATTTTATTATTAGGCACAGTGAAACATATCTCCCCTCGAGCACTTTACCAGTGACTTCGTCATCGTCACACTTCATACTTGCAATGCATTGCACAAGCAGTTTCACGTTCAAATTATCTAGGGGTGCTAATAAAACATGTAAAACACAATTGAATGTAATAACAAGTGAACTAAATAAAGAAAATATATATATATATATATATATATAGATATTCTCAAATAAACTCTATGAAATGAGAATCAGATTTTGTATCACAGTATACCTAAGGCCGGGGTCACACTAGACCGTAATACGGACGAGTGCTATGCGATAAAAAATCGCATAGCACTCGGCCCAATGTTAATCTATGGTGCAGCTCCCATCATCCGATATTTTCTCCACCGTATTTCGGATCCAAGGGAACTCGCAGCAGGCTGCGATTGTCAGCGTATCTCGGCCGAGACTCGCCAATGAAAGTCTATGGGTGCGAGAAAAAATCGGATTACACACGGACCATGCGTGTGCATTGCGAGAAATACGCAGCGGTGTTCTATAGAAAAGCCGGTAATTCAATTGCCGGCTTTGCATTTCTCCTTCACAAACCCGACAGGATATGAGACATGGTTTACATACAGTAAACCATCTCATATCCCCCTTTTTTTTGCATATTCCACACTACTAATGTTAGTAGTGTGTATGTGCAAAATTTGGCCGCTGTAGCTGCTAAAATAAAGGGTTAAATGGCGGAAAAAATTGGTGTGGGCTCCCGCGCAATTTTCTCCGCCAGAGTGGTAAAGCCAGTGACTGAGGGCAGATATTAATAGCCAGGAGAGGGTCCATGGTTATTGGCCCCCCCGTGGCTAAAAACATCTGCCCCCAGCCACCCCAGAAAAGGCACATCTGGAAGATGCGCCTATTCTGGCACTTGGCCACTCTCTTCCCACTCCCTGTAGCGGTGGGATATGGGGTAATGAAGGGTTAATGCCACCTTGCTATTGGAAGGTGATATTAAGCCAGATTAATAATGGAGAGGCGTCAATTATGACACCTATCCATTATTAATCCAATTGTTTGAAAGGGTTAAAAAACACACACACACATGATTTAAAAGTATTTTAATGAAATAAACACAGCGGTTGTTTTAATAATTTATTGCTCTCTCAATCCATTTTCAGACCCTCGCTTGGCAAAACAATAAACACACAAGATACATACCCTCTCTGATGAACTGTCACGTCCAACGAGGTAATCCATCTGGAGGGGTTAACTAATATTACAGGCACGAGCTGCGATAAACCACTCGCTCGTACCTGTAATCCCCGGGTGCTGAAAGGAAAGCAGTGATCTATACTTACATTGAGTTGCGGTGATGAGCCCCTGCTGGATGTTCTCATGAACTGCAGCCTGGGAACTTTTTCCCACGCTCCAGGTCATATGAGGACATCCAGCAGGGGCGCATCACCGCAACTCAATGTAAGTATAGATCACTGCTTTCCTTTCAGCACCCGGGGATTACAGGTACGAGCGAGTGGTTTATCGCAGCTCGTGCCTGTAATATTAGTTAACCCCTCCAGATGGATTACCTCGTTGGACGTGACAGTTCATCAGAGAGGGTATGTATCTTGTGTGTTTATTGTTTTGCCAAGCGAGGGTCTGAAAATGGATTGAGAGAGCAATAAATTATTAAAACAACCGCTGTGTTTATTTCATTAAGATACTTTTAAATCATGTGTGTGTGTGTTTTTTAACCCTGTCAAACAATTGGATTAATAATGGATAGGTGTCATAATTGACGCCTCTCCATTATTAATCTGGCTTAATGTCACCTTCCAATAGCAAGGTGACATTAACCCTTCATTACCCCATAGCCCACCGCTACAGGGAGTGGGAAGAGAGTGGCCAAGTGCCAGAATAGGCGCATCTTCCAGATGTGCCTTTTCTGGGGTGGCTGGGGGCAGATGTTTTTAGCCACGGGGGGGCCAATAACCATGGACCCTCTCCTGGCTATTAATATCTGCCCTCAGTCACTGGCTTTACCATTCTGGCGGAGAAAATTGCGCGGGAGCCCACGCCAATTTTTTCCGCCATTTAACCCTTTATTTTAGCAGCTACAGCGCCCACATTTTGCACATACACACTACTAACATTAGTAGTGTGGAATATGCAAAAAAAAATAATAAAATATATATATATATATATATATATATATATATATATATATATATATATATATACTGTATATATGTTTTCCCGAACATTTGAGCACATAAATCCATTAGATGTCGGTTTTGCAAGCTTGCGAGAAAATCTCGGCATACGGATGCCATACGGATGTCACACGGATCATTTGATGCGAGGAAATCGCTTCCTCGCACTGCACACGGATCACTGTTTTTGAAACATTTGTGCGATTCTCGGCCGTGAAAAACGGACCGTTTTTTTATACGTTAAGTGTGTCCCCGGCCTAAGTGTCCAAATTATATGTATATCATAATATCTATTCAATATGATGAATGTCATAGGAAAAAAAAATCACACTGGTAGAGTCACTGTATTCTGGTCACTTTGCCTCCCAAAAAATAAAAGACTAAAAAGAGATCAGAAAGTGGTATGGACTCCAAAAGGACACCAATAAAAACAATGTATTCGGCAAAAAACAAACAAGCAGGCAACCATACCAACTAAAAAAAAAGTTATGTCTCTCTCAGACTATAGCAATACCAAACCTTTTTTTTAACGTTGTTATATTTTTACAATTGTTATCCACAGACTGCCATACTGTGGTGTTGTGATACATGCCATACTGACCCGAAGAACAACTCATTCTGCAGAAAATAAACCCTAACATAGACACGTGAACGGAAAAAAAAAAGCAATTATTGATCTTGAAAGGTGAAGTGGGAAAAAAAGCAAAGAGAATGGAACGGCTGCTTCATCAAGGGGTTAAATAAATAAATAAATTGACCAGTTGGACAACCCTTTTGATGACCCGTCAATGGCTGTTTTATGGTTTCAATTCTTTCGGGCTTCAACTGTCACAAAACTGTAACTACATAAGTTGCGAGGCCATGCTGGGAGTTGTAGTTTTTCAACATCTGTTGAAGACTAGTGTCAGAGACTGTTCCAACTCCGTGGTAAGCATTTTCCCTTTTCTACTGAACACAGGTGAATGCACTAAACTGTCAAAATAAAACACTTCAGCGGGTTCAGTCTAAATGAAGGATATCCAGTGAACTCAGAAAATGACACTTTCTAATGTATTGGTTTAATTACAGGCTTCAGAGGCAGAGATATGAATATCATGATAGAAAGGTTATTCACAGGCAAAGTCATATGCTAGGAGGGTACTTCAGAATAATTGCTTTAATAGAAAGATAATTATATATGTATAACATTCTCATTTTTTCAACTAATCCTTTATAGTCTTGTAAGACAGTTTGTTTTCCCGGCAGACATGGCATTTCTGTTACGTGTTAAGAAGAAAAAGAGCGTATGGGAAGAGCAAGGAGGGAGGACTGGAGTCTATTCAGACCAATTGCAAAAGGCTCATTTTTCACCACTGATTACATATTGCAGAAAATATGTTTATTAATACTGTTATTAATAGCTCCACTGTTGGAGCCCTGTGATTACAGTGCTGGATGACCTAACCATACATTTCTATATAATGCTGAAGTTCTCCTATTCTAAAACTGTCAGAGGATTTCGACAAATCTCATATACAGCATTATTACTGAATTAAACACAGCGCGAGGACGATTATTTTGTACTAGCTAATGAACCCGTTCTACGCCCGGGTGGCGAGCATTTATATTGGTATATGGTCTCCATCCTGGTATGTGCTGCTCCCATCTTGCTCTTCCATCCTGTCATGTGCTGCTCCATCCTGCGCCCCCATCCTGTCATGTGCTGCTCCACCGTGCCATGTGCTGCTCCATCCTGCGCCCCATCCTGTCATGTGCTGCTCCACCGTGTCATGTGCTGCTCCATCCTGCATCCCCATCCTGTCATGTGCTCCCATCCTGCGCCCCCATCCTATCACGTGCTGCTCCATCCTGCGCCCCCATCATTGCGGGCGGCTGTGCTGAGTGCGGGCGGCTGTGCTGAGTGCGGGCGGCTGTGCGTGGCGCTGCTGGGTGCGGGCGGCTGTGGGTGGCTGTGCTGGGTGCAGCGGCTGTGTGTGGCTGTGGGCGGCGGCTGTGCTGGGTGCGGTGGCTGTGCTGGGTGCGGCGGCTGTGCGCGGCTGTGCTGGGTGTGGCGGCTGTGCTGGGTGCGGCGGCTGTGGGTGGCTGTGCGTGGCTGTGCTGGGTGCAGCGGCTGTGCGTGGCTCTAGGCAGCTGTGCGTGGCATGTGGGCGGCGGTGCGTGGCTGTGCTGGGTGCGGCGGCTGTGGACAGCTGTGCTGGGTGCGGTGGCTGTGCTGGGTGCGGCGGCTGTGCGTGGCTGTGCTGGGTGCAGCGGCTGTGCTGGGTGCGGCGGCTGTGCTGGGTGCGGCGGCTGTGCTGGGTGCGGCGGCTGTGCGTGGCTGTAGGCGGCTGTGGGCGGCTGTGCTGGGTGCGGCGGTTGTGCTGAGTGCGGGCGGCTGTATGTGGCGCGGCTGTGCTGGGTGCGGCGGCTGTGGGTGGCTGTGCTGGGTGCGGCAGCTGTGGACGGCTGTGCTGGGTGCGGTGGCTGTGCTAGGTGCAGCGGCTGTGCGTGGCTGTGGGTGGCTGTGCGTGGCTGTGGGCGGCTGTGCTGGGTGCGGCGGCTGTGCTGGGTGCGGTGGCTGTGGTGGGTGCGGCGGCTGTGCGTGGCTGTGCTGGGTGCGGCGGCTGTGGACGGCTGTGCTGGGTGCGGTGGCTGTGCTGGGTGCAGCGGCTGTGCGTGGCTGTAGGCGGCTGTGCGTGGCTGTGGGCGGCTGTGTGTGGCTGTGCTGGGTGCGGCAGCTGTGCTGGGTGCGGCGGCTGTGCGTGGCTATAGGCCGCTGTGTGTGGCTGTAGGCGGCTGTGCGTGGCTGTGCTGGGTGCGGCGGCTGTGGACGGCTGTAATGGGTGCGGTGGCTGTGCTGGGTGCGGCGGCTGTGTGTGGCTGTGGGCGGCTGTGCGTGGCTGTGCTGGGTGCGGGGGCTGTGCTGGGTGCGGCGGCTGTGCTGGGTGCGGCAGCTGTGCGTGGCTCTAGGCGGCTGTGCGTGGCTGTGGGCGGCTGTGCGTGGCTGTGCTGGGTGCAGCGGCTGTGGACGGCTGTGCTGAGTGCGGCGGCTGTGCTGGGTGCGGCGGCTGTGCGTGGCTGTGCTGGGTGCGGCGGCTGTGCTGGGTGCGGCGGCTGTGCTGGGTGCGGCGGCTGTGCGTGGCTGTGCTGGGTGCGGCGGCTGTGCTGGGTGCGGTGGCTGTGCGTGGCTGTAGGCGCCTGTGCGTGGCTGTGGGCGGCTGTGCGTGGCTGTGCTGGGTGCAGCGGCTGTGCGTGGGTGTAGGCGGCTGTGCTGGGTGCGGCGGCTGTGCGTGGCTGTGCTGGGTGCAGTGGCTGTGGTGGGTGCGGCGGCTGTGGGTGGCTGTGCTGGGTGCGGCGGCTGTACTGGGTGCGGCGGCTGTGGGCGGCTGTGTGTGGCTGTGGGCGGCTGTGCGTGGCTGTGGACGGCTGTGCGTGGCTGTGCTGGGTGCGGCGGCTGTGCTGGGTGCGGCGGCTGTGCTGGGTGCGGTGGCTGTGGTGGGTGCGGTGGCTGTGGACGTAAGTGGCGTAAGTAACAAATAGCTGTGGCATGAAGTGCCACAGCCTCATGGCACAGCAATTTGTTACTTGCGGAGGGTGAGTATACTTACCTGTCCCGTTCCACCGACGCCATTCCGGGCCATGAATATCCCCCTGCTCCCGGAATCGGCGCCTGCGTAGTCCGCGCTTTCCGGCGCCATTTTCTTGAAGACACATTGCAGTGTGTCTTCAAGAAAATGGTGCCGGAAAGCGCAGAATGCGCAGGCGCCTTTTCCGGCACCAGGAGGACCAGAAAATCTGTCCTCCTGGTGCCGGAAAAGGGGCCTGCGCAGTCCACGCTTTCCGGCGCCATTTTCTTGAAGACACACTGCAATGTGTCTTCAAGAAAATGGCGCCGGAAAGCGCGGACTGTGCAGGCGCCGATTCCGGGAGCAGGGGGATATTCATGGCCCGGAATGGCGTCGGTGGAACGGGACAGGTAAGTATACTCACCCTCCGCCTCCTGGCTCGTCCCTGTTTCTCTGTTGGAGATCGCGGTGTGCGTTCAGCGCTTACGCATACCGCGATCTCCTGGGAGCGTCGCTCTGTGGGGTCCAGACTGCGCCGGCGCTTGCGCTTGCGCAGTCTATAAAGGCTTTGGACAGAGTGACGCTCCCAGCGTTATATTATAGATCCCCCTCCCCAATGTCTATTTTAAACAAAAGCGCCAGTGGTGTAAAACCATGTTTTGTGTGCTCAGAATGCTTTGTGTATGTAATATGTAATGCATTAAAGGGGTTGTCCACTTTATTTCTACCAATAAGTCGGGGATGTGATGTGATTTTGTAGCACTTAGTATTAGTCCGGGGTCACACTTGTGAGTGCAATGCGAGAAACTCACGCGAGTCTCTCGCCTCAATACCCGGTACTGCATGCATTTTTATGCAGCTGCACGCTCTGGTCCCCAGTGCCAGCAGCAGTGCCAGGGATTGAGGCGAGAGACTCGCATTGAACTCGCAAGTTTGACCCCGACCTTATACAAGCATTAAAAGTTCAGCACTGATCTCCTCCTTTGTGAAGTCCCCCATGCTTGGTAGTGAAGTCTTCCTTAAAGAATGCACAGAATAACTCCTGTTCTCACAATGACCGTTCCACGACTGTCACAGGCTCAAAAAGTCTACCCAGGACAGACTTGACACAAGCCACTACGTCTGGCAGATTCCAGAGGAACCCTCATCTTCATCGTACAACGGGACCCAGTTGATTGCTTCCACTGAACGGCTGCCATCGGGAGGAGCGAACCAGAGGCAGGAAGGGTCACCAAGCCAAGTCATAGCCAAGAGGTCATGTCAGGAACAGAATCACAAAACAAGAATGTGGTCAAAATTCATGCTAGGGTCAGGAAACAGTAGGAATCAGGAAACTACCACAAGCAAGGTCAAGTCAGGTTGCAAAAACTAATTGACTGGGTGTGGAAGTCAGAGCCCCAGGTGTTTAAATAGCAGGCAGCTCCGCTCATGACTCTCAGAAAGGAACAATTAAAAAAAACAGTACATTAACCCCATAACTCTCTGATCTATTGGCAACAAAAGTCCCAGAAATTAAACAGTACTGATACTGTCACACATTGCCCACAACAAAGGCGCATTGCCGCCTAGCAGCCGAAGCAGAAACAAAAGGGACAGAAACCAATAGAGATGCTACAGACCACTGATAGAGTGGTCCCTGTGCGTCCCCCCTACTCTGGAACTCTCTACCCCAACATATCAGACTCTCACCTACTGTGGAAACCTTCAAAAACAACCTAAAGACCCACCTCTTACGAGAAACCTACAACCTGCAGGAACCCTCGCTCCACCATACTGCTGTATGACCAGCTCTGCTCTCACCTCCTGTATCCTCACCCAACACTTGTAGATTGTGAGCCCTCGTGGGCAGGGTCCTCTCTCCTCCTGTACCAGTCGGTGACTTGCACTGTTTAAGATTATTGTGGAGCGCCCCCATGTTAAGGGCAATGGGGTACTCGGTACCGAGTCCTTTGGTTCAGGGAATGTCATGGTGGCCCGTCCCGGTCTGTGGCCCTTTGAAGGGCGTCCAATTAAAGGTGTAGTTTATATGATGTTCGTGACGCCACCTGTGGTATTCGGTCAGGGTGACCGACGCTGCTTAGGGGTCCGCTGGGGTGATGTTATGGCAGCTAGATGGTATACCTTCCCACAGGTGAAGTGTATCCCCAGGGCTTCCCAGAAGTGTAGGTGGTGATGGTGTAAGGCGCGGTGAATAACGAGGACACAAGGTTGCAGTCTCTTTACCTCTTACTGAAGGCAACAGTGTCCACAGTCCTGGGCGCCGGATCACGGGATAGGCAGAGTCCGGTTGGTCTGAAGGCAAATCCAGAGTCTCCTTATCCAGGTGGAATGCAATAGCCTTCCTATGCGCACAGTAACACAGTAGGTCCTCACTTGCTTAAGCTCTAATGAAGTCCTCACTGTTATTACTCTTCTCTCTGTTCCCCGTGGTCGGATAGAACAAAACCTGTATGACTGATGGCCTGAGGCTTGTTTATAGGGACCCTAGAGACGCCCCGACCCCCACAAGTTGCCACTGGTCTTCTTAGTTATTAAGGTCAGGCAGCCAACTTGGAATTGACTGTCCTGCCAGTCTCTGAAGCAATGGCGTAGAGCACTTTACTCCCTCGGTATCCTGGCTACCGGAACGCGCACCAGAAGGATGCAGCTCCTCACGTCTACTATCCTCTCTGGTATCCACTTGTTGCTATGCCTTCGTTTCTCACTCACTAAAACACGCTTCCTTTCAATGTCTCTTTCTTAGGATGCTGCCGCATGGGGTGCAGGCGCAGCTCCGTGTACCCTCGTCCTCCTCAGACCGTAGACTGGATCTGCTGGAAATCACTCCAGACAGCTCGGCCTGGAGACCTCTCTCTCGGTCTCCAGCCAGGAACTCTCTCTCTTTCTAACCAACCCATCAGTTTTACCTAACTGTGAGGAGTGGCCTAATAGATAGAACCTTTGCTCCCCCTGGTGGACTGGAGTGTGAAGTGTGTGGTGTGTTTGTGATACCTGGACAGGAGATCTCCTTTATTGCCTCCAGACGTAATATTGCTCCCCCGGGTGGAGGAACAACATTACTGCAGCAACCAGGACTCTGGGGCGCTGCACTTGTACTTGTTTTTAACATATATACCCGTTTTCACATGTAAAATGTCATGGAATAAATAGAGCTATAATAATAAAATAGAGGAGCATGTGACCCCAGATCTTTCCTTCTGCCTCCTCCAATTAAAAACAGCTTTCCCTTATGCAGTGTACTTCGGTTGGAGGAGGTAGATGGACAGATCTGGTCGAATGTTCCTCTGCCAGCAAATTTAAGTAAAAGAGATCTTTTCAATCATTGATGAAAGCTGCATTAGCAAATGCGAGAGTAGAACTTGTAGTGCTTATATGTATATGCTTATATATCATGTCCCCCAATACGTTTACTAAAATAAACTGGCCAACCCCTTTAAAACCTCCGTAACACAGCGTCTGATAAAATATCCTATTAGAAAAACTCTAAGTATAATTCCATAAGAAATTGGAAGCATACAATGGTACAATGTAGAAAAACATAAGTTTGTAAGTTTCATATTGCACTTCCATAGCCCCTGAAGAAGCAGTATGGCTTTATTTCGATTTGTGCCTGTCTGTAGGCTATGCCTGGTATTACAGCTCAGCTCTAGACACGTAAATGGGGCTGAGCTAAACATTAATGGTACCTTAATATGACAGTTGCCTGGCTTCTATTCCCTGTGTAATATGGGTTCCTGTGATTATGTAGGGCATGAAAACAGGCAGAGGGCGAAACAGTTCTACGTGTGGTATTGTCTTCTGTTCAGACCAACTTGAAACAATAAATTCCCACATTTGTCACAATAGTCACGTTGTGCATACCACTTCTGTCTCATCATACCTCAACACTACCCGCTGGAAATTACCTCGGGTTAAGAAGAGAAATATGCTTTGGAAAATTAAAAGCTATACAATTTTTATTGAAAGTTTTTACATAAAACTTACCATTAAAAATAAGCAAGGAATCGCTGAGCTAAACAGAAACCATGTGGAGAAGTACATACTACATAAATATACAGGTCCTTCTCAAAAAATTAGCATATAGTGTTAAATTTCATTATTTACCATAATGTAATGATTACAATTAAACTTTCATATACTATAGATTCATTATCCACCATCTGAAATTTGTCAGGTCTTTTATTGTTTTAATACTGATGATTTTGGCATACAACTCCTGATAACCCAAAAAACCTGTCTCAATAAATTAGCATATTTCACCCGACCAATCAAATAAAAGTGTTTTTTAATACCAAACAAAAAAACCATCAAATAATAATGTTCAGTTATGCACTCAATACTTGGTCGGGAATCCTTTGGCAGAAATGACTGCTTCAATGCGGCGTGGCATGGAGGCAATCAGCCTGTGACACTGCTGAGATGTTATGGAGGCCCAGGATGCTTCAATAGCGGCCTTAAGCTCATCCAGAGTGTTGGGTCTTGCGTCTCTCAACTTTCTCTTCACAATATCCCACAGATTCTCTATGGGGTTCAGGTCAGAAGAGTTGGCAGGCCAACTGAGCACAGTAATACCATGGTCAGTAAACCATTTACCAGTGGTTTTGGCACTGTGAGCAGGTGCCAGGTCAAGCTGAAAAATGAAATCTTCATCTCCATAAAGCATTTCAGCCGATGGAAGCATGAAGTGCTCCAAAATCTCCTGATAGCTAGCTGCATTGACCCTGCCCTTGATGAAACACAGTGGACCAACACCAGCAGCTGACATGGCACCCCACACCATCACTGACTGTGGGTACTTGACACTGGACTTCAGGCATTTTGGCATTTCCTTCTCCCCAGTCTTCCTCCAGACTCTGGCACCTTGATTTCCGAATGACATGCAAAATTTGCTTTCATCAGAAAAAAGTACTTGGGACCACTTAGCAACAGTCCAGTGCTGCTTCTCTGTAGCCCAGGTCAGGCGCTTCTGCCGCTGTTTATGGTTCAAAAGTGGCTTTACCTGGGGAATGCGGCACCTGTAGCCCATTTCCTGCACACGCCTGTGCACGGTGGCTCTGGATGTTTCCACACCAGACTCAGTCCACTGCTTCCTCAGGTTCCGGTCACCTCTTCTCGTTGTACAGCGTTTTCTGCCACATTGTTTCCTTCCAACAGACTTACCATTGAGGTGCCTTGATACAGCACTCTGGGAACAGCCTATTTGTTGAGAAATTTCTTTCTGGGTCTTACCCTCTTGCTTGAGGGTGTCAATGATGGCCTTCTTGACATCTGTCAGGTCGCTAGTCTTACCCATGATGGGGGTTTTGAGTAATGAACCAGGCAGGGAGTTTTTAAAAGCCTCAGGTATCTTTTGCATGTGTTTAGAGTTAATTAGTTGATTCAGAAGATTAGGGTAATAGGTCATTTAGAGAACCTTTTCTTGATATGCTAATTTATTGAGACAGGTTTTTTGGGTTATCAGGAGTTGTATGCCAAAATCATCAGTATTAAAACAATAAAAGACCTGACAAATTTCAGTTGGTGGATAATGAATCTATAGTATATGAAAGTTTAATTGTAATCATTACATTATGGTAAATAATGAAATTTAACACTATATGCTAATTTTTTGAGAAGGACCTGTATAAATGGCTGAGAATATAAAAGAAATGTGTTCACTGTTCAGAATCAAGCTAAAGTGCAAGAGCAACCGTGAGTATCACATAAATCCTGTATAATCTCCTTATGCTGAACCTATTCAGAGAGCCCATGGATATAATTATCAATTTGTATGTTCGAATATCAGCATTCAGAATATAATGCAGGATCTACTTACAGCCAATAATCCGTGTGCTAAGGTCCATGTTCAGTAGCTGCACCCCAACGATGCCGTTTCGCCACGCTTCTTCCAGGGGGCACTCCACATGGTACTTCTCCATATAGTTTGTGTTTAGCTCCGGATTACTTTCTTATTTTAATGGTAAATTTTATGAATAAACATTCAATAAAAATTTAATATTTTTGAATTTTCTGGAGCATATGTGTCTTCCTAACCCAAGGTTATTTCACCTGGGAAGTACTTGGGTAACAACGTAAAACAATGGCAGCTTTATTTAATCGTAACAATTTTATTTTTTATTATGCAGTGCCATCATATTCCGCACCGCTTAACAGACATTATTATGTCTTTCCCCATTGGGGCTCATAATCTAAATTCTCTATCATTATGTCTGTGGACTGTGGAAGGAAACTGGAGAACCCATAGGAAACCCACGCAAACACGGGAAGAACATACAAAGTCCTTGCAGACGTTGCGATTGGTGGGATTTGAATTTAGAACCCCAGTGGATCATATTTCCTTTACCAGATAAATATGCAAGCACAATCCTGAAACATGATATTTGCATTTTGACTGAAATTAAGGCAATGAATTACTGATTTTATCACCCGGTCAGTGATAGGTTCACACCTCTCAGTCCTTTCATAGAAACTTTGTATTATGCAGTCTTAACGAGGCTTTGGCAACTCAAGCACTTAGCCTTCTAAAGGGGTTATCCAGGCTGTGCTTATTTTTACTCAAAGAGGATATTTGTGACTTTAATAAAAAGGCATGTAGTTGCTAACAAAGGCAACTACCTGCCTGTTGTACATGGTGACGGTCATTGACCGCTCCTGCCAGAGATTTAGCTATTCCCTATCAACAGACAAGCACTTTCTCTTCCTGTTGACAGGGCAGGACTACTGGTGTTATGATGATTGATAGCCGGTTTCCCCCAATTGGGCAGCGGAGAGCCATCTGTCAATCGGCATGACACCAGTAGTCCCGCCTTGTCAGCAGGAAGAGAAACTACTGCTCTGTTGACAGGGAGCAGCTGAATCTCTGGCAGGAGCAGTCATTGACCGACACTGGGTACAGCAGACAGGTAGATGCTTCTGTTAGCAACTAAATTACTTTTTTAAGTCCTGGATATCCCCTTTAAGAACTTAGAAGCAGGCGGTTGTGAACTACCTGAATGTTCTGCCCGGTGCTGTATATTATGTAAGCGGTGTTATGCACCTGTCCCAGATTCGGGCATTACTACCCCCAACCCAGTCTGCTGTACTCTGTTGTGCTCCATGCCTGTGCCTACATAAGGCCTCCCAAGACACACAGCTGTGTCTTGCTATTAAGGCTTTCTAGTTGCTCTGGAGTTCTGGCTGTTACCTGTCCCTGTTCTTTCGAGACTTCTGCTACTTGTTCCCAGCCTTCCAGGATGTCTGCTATGTGTCTGTCTGCAGCTTCCAGGATGTTTCCTGCCTGCCTGTGGCATCCAGGACCTCTGCTACCTGTCTGTGATATTCTAGGACCTTTGTTACTTGTCTGCGGATATCCAAGAACCTCTGCTACCTGTTCATGGTATCCTAGTAAATATAAGTAAACTGACTGAACAGCAATCTAGTCTGAACTGGTGCATAACCAAAAAAGTCTTACATAGCAAATAGATCAATGGCTGCACTCAACTGTACTAAAGCAAGGAAATGTGCGATACATGAAATGTGAATAGCTTAATGGCTTGTGAAATCTATGAAAAAACACATGAGATGCTTAGCACAAGATTTGGCAAAAAAATGTGAGCTCATCCACCAAACGTCAAGGTAATCTCACGGTATCCTGTCTGCCTGCGGCTCCCAGAACTTCTGTAACTCTACTTGTTTCTCGAACGCCTCATCTGTGGTATTCCCAGACCTAGAGCTTTGAGGATACAACTCATCTAGTGAGCCTAACAAGCGGGTTGGCAATCTTTAGTGATGGCACAACAGGCATATCTGTTGTGAATTTGGATTCTGGGCTCCCCCGGTGGCTACTGGTGGAATTGAACTGGTGTCTTCATCTTCTCTGTTCACCTGTTCCCATCAAGATGTGGGAGTCGCTATATAACCTTGCTGCTCTGTTAGTTGCTTGCCGGTCAACAATGTTATCAGAAGCCTCTCTGTGCTTGTTCCTGCTCCTAGACAACTACTAGATAAGTTGGACTCTTGTCCATGTTTGTTTTTGCATTTTTGTTCCAGTTCACAGCTGTAGTTTCGTTACTGTGTCTGGAAAGCTCTTGTGAACAGGAATTGCCACTCTGGTGTTATGAGTTAATGCCAGAGTTTTAAAGTAATTTCTGGATGGTGTTTTTGATAGGGTTTTCAGCTGACCATGAAAGTGTCCTTTCTGTCTTCTGCTATGTAGTAAGTGGACCTCAAATTTGCTAAACCTATTTTCATACTACGTTTGTTATTTCATCTCAACTCACCGCCAATACATGTGGGGGGCCTCTGTCTCCTTTCGGGGTATTTCTCTAGAGGTGAGCTAGGACTAATATTTTCCTCTGCTAGCTTTATTTAGTCCTCCGGCTGGTGCTGGGCATCTAGAATCAACGTAGGCATGCTACCCGGCCACTGCTAGTTGTGCGTTAGGTTTAGTTCATGGTCAGCTCAGTTCCCATCTTCCAAGAGCTAGTTCCTATATATGCTTATGCTATGTTCTCTTGCCATTGAGATCATGACAGTTTGACCGGCCCTCAAAGTGTTAATTGTTTGGGCTGAAGCAGGAGAAAAAGAAGTGTTGAAGGGAAATTTTTTTTTTTTTTTCCCCTCAGAGTTTTGCTGCCTAGCCCTTAATTGCTGTCTAGCTGCTTCTTACCTCCTCTTAACCCTTGAATGGCTCTGTGTCCACCTGTTTGTAATGGATCTTCAGAGTGTAACTGCAGGTTTGAATAATCTCGCCACGAAGGTACAAAATTTGCAAGATTTTGTTTGTCATGCACCTGTATCTGAGCCGAGAATTCCTTTGCCGGAATTTTTCTCGGGGAATAGATCCGGGTTTCAGAATTTTCGAAATAATTGCAAATTATTTTTGTCCCTGAAGTCTCGCTCTGCCGGAGACCCTGCACAGCAGGTCAGGATTGTAATTTCCTTGCTCCGGGGCGACCCTCAAGACTGGGCTTTTTCATTGACACCAGGGGATCCTGCGTTGCTCAATGTGGATGCGTTTTTTCTGGCCTTGGGGTTGCTTTATGATGAACCTCATTTGGAGCTTCAGGCAGAAAAAACTTTGATGTCCCTATCTCAGGGGCAAGATGAAGCGGAAATTTACTGCCAAAGATTCCGTAAATGGTCTGTGCTTACTCAGTGGAATGAGTGCGCCCTGGCGGCGACTTTCAGAGAGGGTCTCTCTGATGCCATTAAGGATGTTATGGTGGGGTTCCCTGTGCCTGCGGGTCTGAATGAGTCCATGACAATGGCTATTCAGATCGATAGGCGTTTGCGGGAGCGCAAACCTGTGCACCATCTGGCGGTGTCCACTGAGAAGTCGCCAGAGAGTATGCAGTGTGATAGAATTCTGTCCCGAAGCGAGCGGCAGAATTTTAGACGGAAAAATGGGTTGTGTTTCTATTGTGGTGATTCTACTCATGTTATATCAGCATGCTCTAAGCGCACTAAAAAGCTTGGTAAATCTGTTTCCATTTGCACCTTACCGTCTAAATTTATTCTATCTGTGACCCTGATTTGCTCTTTGTCATCTATTACCACGGACGCCTATGTCGACTCTGGCGCCGCTTTGAGTCTTATGGATTGGTCCTTTGCCAAACGCTGTGGGTATGATTTAGAGCCTTTGGAGACTCCTATTCCTCTGAAGGGGATTGACTCCACCCCATTGGCTAATAATAAACCACAATACTGGACACAAGTAACTATGCGTATTAATCCGGATCACCAGGAGATTATTCGCTTTCTGGTGCTGTATAATCTACATGATGATTTGGTGCTAGGATTGCCTTGGCTGCAATCTCACAACCCAGTCCTTGACTGGAAAGCTATGTCTGTGTTAAGCTGGGGATGTAAGGGGACGCATGGGGACGTACCTGTGGTTTCCATTTCATCATCCATTCCCTCTGAGATTCCTGAGTTCCTGTCTGACTATCGTGACGTCTTTGAAGAATCCAAGCTTGGTTCGTTACCTCCGCACCGAGAGTGCGATTGTGCCATAGATTTAATCCCGGGTAGTAAATACCCAAAGGGTCGTTTATTTAATCTGTCTGTGCCTGAACATGCTGCTATGCGAGAATATATAAAGGAGTCCTTGGAAAAGGGACATATTCGTCCATCGTCATCTCCCTTAGGAGCCGGTTTTTTCTTTGTGTCAAAAAAAGACGGCTCTTTGAGACCATGTATTGATTATCGGCTTTTGAATAAAATCACTGTTAAATATCAATACCCATTGCCGTTGCTGACTGATTTGTTTGCTCGCATAAAGGGGGCCAAGTGGTTCTCTAAGATTGACCTTCGTGGGGCGTATAATTTGGTGCGAATCAGGCAGGGGGATGAGTGGAAAACCGCATTTAATACGCCCGAGGGCCACTTTGAGTATTTAGTGATGCCTTTTGGTCTTTCTAATGCTCCGTCAGTTTTCCAGTCCTTTATGCATGATATTTTTCGCGATTATTTGGATAAATTTATGATTGTGTATCTGGATGATATTCTGATTTTTTCGGATGACTGGGACTCTCATGTCCAGCAAGTCAGGAGGGTTTTTCAGGTTTTGCGGTCTAATTCTTTGTGTGTGAAGGGTTCTAAGTGTGTTTTTGGGGTACAGAGGATTTCCTTTTTGGGATATATTTTTTCCCCCTCTTCCATTGAAATGGATCCTGTCAAGGTTCAAGCTATTTGTGATTGGACGCAGCCCTCTTCTCTTAAGAGTCTTCAGAAATTTTTGGGCTTTGCTAACTTTTATCGTCGATTTATTGCTGGTTTTTCGGATATTGCTAAGCCATTGACCGATTTGACTAAGAAGGGTGCTGATGTTGCTGATTGGTCCCCTGATGCTGTGGAGGCCTTTCGGGAGCTTAAGCGCCGTTTTTCCTCTGCCCCTGTGTTGCGTCAGCCTGATGTTGCTCTACCTTTTCAGGTTGAGGTCGACGCTTCTGAGATCGGAGCTGGGGCAGTGTTGTCGCAGAAAAGTTCTGACTGCTCCGTGATGAGGCCTTGTGCCTTCTTTTCCTGTAAATTTTCGCCCGCTGAGCGGAATTATGATGTTGGGAATCGGGAGCTTTTGGCCATGAAGTGGGCTTTTGAGGAGTGGCGCCATTGGCTTGAGGGGGCCAGACATCAGGTGGTGGTATTGACTGACCACAAAAATTTGATTTATCTTGAGACCGCCAGGCGCCTGAATCCTAGACAGGCGCGCTGGTCATTATTTTTCTCTCGGTTTAATTTTGTGGTGTCATACCTACCGGGTTCTAAGAATGTTAAGGCGGATGCCCTTTCTAGGAGTTTTGAGCCTGACTCGCCTGGTAACTCTGAGCCCACAGGTATCCTTAAGGATGGAGTGATATTGTCTGCCGTTTCTCCAGACCTGCGGCGGGCCTTGCAGGAGTTTCAGGCGGATAGACCTGATCGTTGCCCACCTGATAAACTGTTTGTTCCTGATGATTGGACCAGTAGAGTCATCTCTGAGGTTCATTCTTCTGCGTTGGCAGGTCATCCTGGCATTTTTGGTACCAGGGATTTGGTGGCAAGGTCCTTCTGGTGGCCTTCCCTGTCACAAGATGTGCGAGGCTTTGTGCAGTCTTGTGACGTTTGTGCTCGGGCCAAGCCTTGTTGTTCTCGGGCTAGTGGATTATTGTTGCCCTTGCCTATTCCTAAGAGGCCTTGGACGCACATCTCGATGGATTTTATTTCAGATCTGCCTGTTTCTCAGAAGATGTCTGTCATCTGGGTGGTGTGTGACCGTTTTTCTAAGATGGTCCATTTGGTTCCTCTGCCCAAGTTACCTTCTTCTTCCGAGTTGGTTCCTCTGTTTTTTCAAAATGTTGTTCGTTTGCATGGTATTCCTGAGAATATCGTTTCTGACAGAGGGACCCAATTCGTGTCTAGATTTTGGCGGGCATTCTGTGCTAGGATGGGCATAGATTTGTCTTTTTCATCCGCTTTCCATCCTCAGACGAATGGCCAGACCGAGCGGATTAATCAGACCCTGGAGACATATCTGAGGTGTTTTGTGTCTGCTGACCAGGATGATTGGGTTGCTTTTTTGCCATTGGCGGAGTTCGCTCTCAATAATCGGGCCAGCTCTGCCACTTTGGTGTCCCCGTTTTTCTGTAATTCGGGGTTTCATCCTCGATTTTCCTCTGGTCAGGTGGAATCTTCGGATTGTCCTGGAGTGGATGCTGTGGTGGAGAGATTGCATCAGATCTGGGGGCAGGTGGTGGACAATTTGAGGTTGTCCCAGGAGAAGACTCAGCTTTTTGCCAACCGCCACCGTCGTGTTGGTCCTCGGCTTTCTGTTGGGGATTTGGTGTGGTTGTCTTCTCGTTTTGTCCCTATGAGGGTCTCTTCTCCTAAGTTTAAGCCTCGGTTTATCGGCCCGTATAAGATATTGGAGATTCTTGGCCCTGTTTCCTTCCGTTTGGACCTCCCTGCATCCTTTTCTATTCATAACGTTTTTCATCGGTCATTATTGCGCAGGTATGAGGTACCGGTTGTGCCTTCCGTTGGGCCTCCTGCTCCGGTGTTGGTTGAGGGTGAGTTGGAGTACGTTGTGGAGAAAATCTTAGACTCTCGTGTTTCCAGACGGAGACTCCAGTATCTGGTCAAGTGGAAGGGATACGGCCAGGAGGATAATTCTTGGGTGAATGCATCTGATGTTCATGCCTCCGATCTGGTTCGTGCCTTTCATAGGGCCCATCCTGATCGCCCTGGTGGTTCTGGTGGGGGTTCGGTGCCCCCTCCTTGAGGGGGGGGTACTGTTGTGAATTTGGATTCTGGGCTCCCCCGGTGGCTACTGGTGGAATTGAACTGGTGTCTTCATCTTCTCTGTTCACCTGTTCCCATCAAGATGTGGGAGTCGCTATATAACCTTGCTGCTCTGTTAGTTGCTTGCCGGTCAACAATGTTATCAGAAGCCTCTCTGTGCTTGTTCCTGCTCCTAGACAACTACTAGATAAGTTGGACTCTTGTCCATGTTTGTTTTTGCATTTTTGTTCCAGTTCACAGCTGTAGTTTCGTTACTGTGTCTGGAAAGCTCTTGTGAACAGGAATTGCCACTCTGGTGTTATGAGTTAATGCCAGAGTTTTAAAGTAATTTCTGGATGGTGTTTTTGATAGGGTTTTCAGCTGACCATGAAAGTGTCCTTTCTGTCTTCTGCTATGTAGTAAGTGGACCTCAAATTTGCTAAACCTATTTTCATACTACGTTTGTTATTTCATCTCAACTCACCGCCAATACATGTGGGGGGCCTCTGTCTCCTTTCGGGGTATTTCTCTAGAGGTGAGCTAGGACTAATATTTTCCTCTGCTAGCTTTATTTAGTCCTCCGGCTGGTGCTGGGCATCTAGAATCAACGTAGGCATGCTACCCGGCCACTGCTAGTTGTGCGTTAGGTTTAGTTCATGGTCAGCTCAGTTCCCATCTTCCAAGAGCTAGTTCCTATATATGCTTATGCTATGTTCTCTTGCCATTGAGATCATGACACATATCATTGCAATGCCCATCAGGGCCGGCTCCAGGTTTTTGAGGGCCCTGGGCGAAAGAGTTTCAGTGGGCCTCCCCTTTAACACATACCATGATTCATGATCGCATATATCACAGCCATGTAGTATATAACACAGCCACGTAGCATATAACACAGCCATGTAGTATATAACAGCCCACGTAGCATATAACACAGCCACGTAGTATTTAGCACAGCCCACGTAGTATATAGCACAGCCACATATTATATAACACAGCCCACTTAGTATATAACACGGCCCACGTAGTATATAGAACAGCACACGTAGCATATAACAGCCCTCGTAGTATATAACATGGCCCACAAAGTATATAGAACAGCCATGTAATATATAGCACAGCCCAAGTAGCATATAACAGCCCATATAGTATATAGCACAGCCACATAGTATATAACACGGCCCATGTAGTATATAGAACAGTCATGCAGTATATAGCACAGCCCATGTAGCATATAACAGCCCATATAGTATATAACACAGCCCACATAGTATATAACACAGCCATGCAGTATATAGCACAGACATGTAGTATACAGCACAGCCCCCCTCCCCCCAAGAATGGCCCCATAGTCCAGTACTCACTGTTCTAGTTACAAATAAAACCACTCCTCGCCTCTCAACGTGCCCGCGCTGCTCCTTGCTCCGGTCTCGGCGGCTGCCGCTGCACTGCCTGACACACAGCGAGTGCACGATGACGTCATCGTGCACCCGCAGCGGCAGTGTCAAAGGCAGAGTGGGGAATGATGGGAGAGGGAGCGTCAGGTGACGCTCTCTCCTCCATCATTTGCTTTGAACTTTACCGGCAGATGCCGGTATAGTTCAATGCGGCAGCGGGGGAGTTGGCGCTGGTGACAGGCGGGCCCCCCTGCCTTACAAAGGCCCCATAGCGGCTGTGCGATGTGCTGCTAGCTGAGGGCCCCTGGGGGAGCGGGGGCCCTTAGCAGCTGCCTGCCCCTAACGCCGGCCCTGAATGGGCCCCCCTGTCTCGCCAGGGCCCCGGCACTTGCCCGGGTACGCCGGGTGCTGACGCCGGCCCTGATGCCCATGACTTGATGATGCTCACCCACTTGAGGGTCCCGTGGCATTTATGGTACAGTGAGGAATTTAACAGGTCACCATATTGACATTTTTTTTTCTTTCGCAGAAATCCATTTCATTTTAAAAACAGTGATTTTTATGGTCATTTTTAATTTCATTTTTGGAAACATTATTTTAGATCTAAATTGCACTTCTACTAATCTGAGTTTTCTGCCCTTTAATGACCATACTTGCTATACTAAATCTTTCATCCAGTCCAAACAGTTTTTTAATCTAGCATTCTGGTATGCCTTTCTCCTATATTTATCAAAATTGCATTTAAACTTTCTGTAGACTTTATTTCTTTTAGTGTTTTACACTATTGAGTATCATTGTTTTTAGGGACATTTTTGTTTCTAAAATCATCCATATAAAGTAACTTACAGAAATATCCAACAGATGGCGCTCTTATAAAGGCACAATCCCAATGTGACAAAACCCGTCTCACCTTTCTGCATAAGTAACTCTCCTCCTTACTAATGTAATCATAAGGATATGAATATTACATTTGTCTATACGGCAAGTGTTATAACGAACTTGCTTCGTATATTTATGTCTCATTTAAACAACATCCATTTTCATTTTATTATTTAGATAAGGGACTTTTCCATTTTTATGTGCAAACAAATCTCCCTAAAGCCTCATCGCATTAATGTTCTTAGGGTGCCAGTGCCGTGCTATTAATTAAACATAATGTGGCTGGCCCTAGGAGTGGGCATTTAGTTAGGGGAAACTGTTGCAGGGGGACAGATTTAAGGCCCGAGGAAAGGACAGTGACTATTAGGCTTTGCAAGGCTCTGACTGTTCGTTAGATTCAATTTGTCAAGAGAAAACAAGTGGTTGCATAGAATTTAATACAGTCTATGTATTGTATCTATGTAGATGTATGCCTCCAGGATAAACTTGGTCTCCTCTATAGTCATACATGTAGCCTTCATTAAAATCTAATTAAGGAGGATTTGGTGCCACCCCTCGGGGAATCTAAGGGTCACCATTTGCTGTTCTCTCACTCCGCTGGGACATTGGGGTTTGTGCTCAGATAAACATCGATATTATTGAGCTACGCAAGAAGACAATGCAAAACTATAGAATCGTTTTATGCTCTTTTTTTTTTTTCTTTTAATATCCAAAGGCAAAAATGCAAGAAATATTTTTTCAATTTTGTTATAAATTGAGTTCACTCCCTGTATGAACACTTTATGGATAAAGTTAATAGGAAAGGTATCAAGGCAGGCGATGGAGAGTAGGGGGCACACTTACCTTCAGGCACATTATTGTATTTTTTCACATGGAGGATGACACTATTCTAATTAATTGCAAGATAGTGATGAGGGAGTGAGTGTACAGGCCCAGAACAAGTACTGCAGGCCTATATATATATATATATATATATATATATATATATATATATATATATATATATATATATATATCAGGATTCAAAATGGGAAGTAGAAGTAGTACACCAACATTCTGCAAAAAGTATAGGTGGACTTTATTAGGACCACATGGCGTGGTAACGTTTCGGTTTCCACAAGCGTTTCTCAGGCACTGAACAGACAAGTGCATACAAGCATATATATAGGTACAAATTAACAAGGTACAATTAGTGCAATAACCATATAAAATGTATTATAACATAATATTCTCACATTGTCTTATGACCTGTGTTATTAATATATCAATACAAAATTGCCGCTATGTGGAGGTGGGAACACAGGTGAGCGGTGCTGATTGTGCGCTTGACTTTTTTTCTTTCTATTTTCCATTACAAAATTGCCTGTGCTTGTGCTATAAAATGCTAAGGGGCAATACAACATACATCACAAAAGTGCATATTGCTCATTAACACACTAGGTCCACGCTTTTCGATCACTAAGGGCTTCTTTTCACTTGCGTGAAGTACGCAGGTTAAAACCCGGCTCTGGCACCGGCACTCCAGAGCGGAGCGTGCAGCTCCATGTATTGCTGTGCGGCCGCACGCTCTGCTCTGGAGTGCCGGCGGCAGAGCAGGGTTTTAACCTGCGAGACTCGTCCGTATTTCTCACAAGTGAAAAGGAGCCCTAAGACTCAATCCCTTGGTCTCTGTCTGTGCATCGTACCCTCATTAGGTTGCGTGATACCTGGACGGGATGAGCTGATGTGAAATTTTGTCCTTACATCAAACAGGTAATGATTAGGGTTGAGCGAAACGGGTCGGCAATTTTCAGAAGTCGCCGACTTTTGGCAAAGTCGGGTTTCATGAAACCCGACCCGACCCCTGTGTGGAGTCGGCCATGAAGTCGGCGATCTTCTGAATCTGGAATCGGAATTCCGATACCAATTTCCGATATGTTTAAGATATCGGGAATTGGTATTGGAATTCAGATTTAAGTGTAAAATAAAGAATTAAAATAAAAAATATCGCTATACTTACCATCTGATGCGCCCTGGTACTAAGCGGGAACCTTCCTTCCTTAGAATCAGCCTTCCAGGACCTTGCGGTGACGTCGCGGCTTGTGATTGGTCGCGCGGCCGCCCATGTGACCGCTCGTGCGACCAATCACAAGCCGCGACGTCACCGTGACGTCAACGAAGGTCCTGGAAGGGCTGATTCTTAGGAAGGAAGGCTGCCGGAACGAAGCCGAGGGTGAGTATATTCCTATTAGGTATATACTCACCCTCGGACACCCCCTGCTTCTTTCCGGCAGCCTTCCTTCCTAAGAATCAGCCCTTCCAGGACCTTCGGTGATGTCACGGTGACGTCGCGGCTTGTGATTGGTCGCGCGAGCGGTCACATGGGCGGCCGCGCACCAATCACAAGCCGCGACATCACCGCGACGTCACCGCAAGGTCCTGGAAGGCTGATTCTAAGGAAGGAAGGTTCCCGGTTAGTACCAGGGCCCGTCAGAGGGTAAGTATAGCGATATTTTTTATTTTAATTCTTTATTTTACACTTAAATATGGATCCCAGGGCCTGAAGGAGAGTTTCCGCTCCTTCAGACCCTGGGAACCATTGGAAACCCAATGCACTGCATTGGGTTTCGAGTTTCGGCCGACCCCGACCCCGACTTTTTTATAGGATCGGCCGATTTCACTCGACCCGACTTTTGAAAAAGTCGGGTTTCGTGAAACCCGACCCGATCCTATAAAAGTAAAGGTCGCTCAACCCTAGTGATGATGATCATTTTTATATGTAGTTTGAGAAAGTAAAACAAAGAGCTTAGAAATGGATGGGGAGCAGCCAAACTTTGCTAGAAAGGTGAGGTTGCAGAAGACATTTTCATGTGACAGGTCATGCATCATGGCATGATGGAGCACAGTGACAAAAGATAACTGTATTAGTAAGGTCTCTCCTAGGCAATTACTTCAAAGCAGGCCAGGATTTGATGATGCGCTGTTCAAGCTCTTTTGTAGAAGCATGAAGAAATGGACAACGTTGAAAACCACAGATGCACAAGGTCAGCCAAGGAAACTTAGTGCAGCAGATGAGAGACACATCATGCTTACTTCACTTCATCAGAAGATGTCCCAAAGTGCCATCATTTCAGAACTAGTAGCAACCAGTGGGATTCAGTTACACCCGTCTACTGTTCTACTGTCTGGCCAGGAGTGGACATCATGGAAGAATTGATTCCAAAGACCATTCCTTTGACATAGAAAGAAGATAAAGTGACACACAAAAACATAGGAATTGGGGTGCAGAATAATGGCAGCAGGTGTTTTGGATTGATGAGTAAAATAGTGAAATAGTTGCCTGCAATAGAAGGAAATGTATGTCCCGAATGGCTGGAGAGAGGAACAATAATGAGTGTCTGCATGCAACAAAGAAGCATGGTGGAAGGTACTTACAAGCCTGGGGCCAATGGAGTTGTGGATTTGGTCAGGATTAATGGTGTCCTCAATGCTGAAACTTATCCATCATGCAGTACCATCAGGGAGGCATTTTGTTGCCTCAAAATTTATTCTGAGCAAGACAACGACCCCAAACACACAGCCAATGTCATTAAGAACCATCTTCAGTGTAAAGAAGAACTAGGAGACCTGATTTGGCCCTCACACAGCCCTGATTTCAACATCATCCAGTGCGTGTACAGACTGAAGGATTTGCACCAGTGACATCCACAGAAGATCTGCGGTTAGTTCTCCAAAATGTTTGGAACATCCTACCTTTCAAATTCCTTCAACTACTTTGTGCAAGTACCTAGAACATATAATGCTGCTTTTACGTCAAGGGGTGGTCACAAATTAAAAGGTGACCCGATTTAGACTTCTCTTCTGTTCATTCATTTTTCATTTTGTTACATAGCTACATGTGGAGAGTGGTGTAGGAGCCAGGATAGGTGCTACTATACAAGGCTATGGTCAGTTTATTATTCTAGACTGTTTAGTGCCTATTTTAGAGACCCAATAAGATTTTCTACCCTTAGATGGTTGTCAGGCCAATTGCATATCCATAATGTTGTGTAAAAAAAAATCATTTGCACATTTTGTCAAATTTTACAAATTGGGTAAAAAAAACCAAGCTTTGCTGCCAAAGGCAACCAATCACAGTGTAGCTTTCATATATGTAGCTGGATATTTTGAATACGAACTACACTTGATTGTCAGGCTTGCTTGCATACTATACATTACTATAGGGGTTTCATAAAAGACCATCCCTGAGATAGGCCTATTTCCAGACAAGTCCGTACATGATCCTGTGGAGACAATTACAAAAAGTACTCAGAGATTTCTTATAGTTATGGACAATCCAGGCAGTTCCCATAAAAAATAAACTTTAATCTTGCAGTATCTGACTTTTTTGTGGGTTATAATATTGCATATTACTATAGGGACTGAATTAGATGCCACCGCTTCACCCATGTCTGGTCAGAAGAAAAGGGCTGGATATTTATAATCTTAGACTATAGGAGGAAGACTGGTCAAAATGTAAAAACAGCACAAAAAGTTCCAGTAGAAAAGACAGAGGGTCCAATTCATCATTTGCTTTTTTTTAAAGTAATTTTTTTTTTTTTGTGGTTTTCATTGGCGTTTTCTGCACCAAATACCTCATAGAGTGCACATAGTTGATACATTTTCCAGAAAGTGCTCTTTATTTTTGTATCTTTTCTGCTAAAATTTGGGCAAAAATTTCAAGCGTACATAAATTCACTCAAGTGGGAGACAGGAGTACATGCGCACAATAATTTTGAAATATAGAACAAATATAAAATAGAAGAGAAGGTTTGAGGCGCAAGTATAACGGGGAGGGTACAAGATGCAAAAAAGGGACACCACCCCAGGGATGTCAGAGTGAAGAACAATTAAAGGTATCAGTAATTTGCGCTAAAAGTACCTTCCCAAAATAGGGGGGAAAATATCACGTATAATATAGTAAACTACTACGATTATGTATCAAGAGAAGGTTCGAGGCACATAATCATAGTACACAGTACATAATCGTAGTACTTTACCATATTATACGTGATATTTTCACCCCTACTTTGGGAAGGTACTTTTAGCGCAAATTACTGATACTTTTAAATATAAAATAGACTTTAAAAAAGGTATAAATTAAAAGAGAAATATAGTGCATCTGAAAAATAGGCATAAAACAACAAAAACTAGACAAAAAAGGCATAAACACAATGATGAATCAGGTCCAAAAGATTTATACTAAGGCCTTCTTTACATGTCTGTGTTATATGAGAAAAATGGACCATGCGCTGGATCCAATTTTCCTCCATTTTCGGCCTGTGGTGTCCCTTTATCTTGTATGTAAAAAAAAGCCTCTTCTGGCCAATAAAAATGTAAAAAACTACAGTACTCAGATGGCATCCAAGTGCTCTTAGTTTTTATCACATGTTTATTCACTTGAATGGGTGAGCTTGATACTCAAATCAGATAAATATGGACGTCTGTTTTTTCTTGCAATCAGTTCAGAAAAACACAACCATGTGAAAACGACTATAGACTATAATGGTGACTATAATTGGTGAGAAAGATGAATACAATACGTATAAACATTGATATGTAAATGAGGCCAAAAACGTAAACATTTTTAAATAGTAAAAATATAACGTTCACTTTGTAGTTTCTATGGAAGGGTTATTTTTGGAAGAAAGTTTGGGAAATGTGGTCCATTGCTAGTATAAAAAAATAACCTTAATGTGTTATATATATTTCACTGTTGAGATACATACTTTGTAAAAATCCCTGATCCTCCCTTGCTCTGTTTGGTGCTGCTTCACTATATTGCAGAGACATCTGTTGCTTTTGGAGTGCAACATGTGAAATCTCTGCTTGCAATCCAACTGTGCGTTTCTTCAGAGTCTTATTTGGGGGAATGTATTTTTACACTGCCAATAACAGCCAGCACCTGACCTAACATTCTAAGATTGGCAACATCTGGGAGGAAAAAATCAAAGCTCACGCCCCCATGGAAAACTCTAAAGAAAAGCCCAGTGGGACTGCAAGCAGAGATTTCACATACTGTGCTCCAAAAGAATCAAATGTGAATATCTCTGCAATGGAGCGACACAATGCAAAACGGAAAAGAGAGGCAGAATCAGGTGAGTTCAGTGATTTTTTTTACACAGTATTTAAACAAAATGTTTTTGACCAAGTGACACTTTAATATAGCTCAAATTAACAACCATGATATATATAACAATATCCCTCAGGGTTATAGTGATAGAAAAATATACACTAAGAAAATATGTTTAGCCCATCGATGACCTTACTTCACTCTTCTCTTCAACATTGTTTCATGAGCTGTGTAACATACAGCTTTAGGCTGCCGTCACACTATCAGTATTTGGTCAGTATTTTACATCAGTATTTGTAAGCCAAAACCAGGAGAGGAACAATTAGAGGAAAAGTATAATAGAAACATATGCACCACTTCTGCATTTATCACCCACTCCTGGTTTTGGCTTACAAATACTGATGTAAAATACTGACCAAATACTGCTAGTGTGACGGCAGCCTTAAAAGCAGCATCCGATGGTAATATTACAATGGTTGGTTATATATGTGTCACCTTGATGCCTTTACATTAGGAATAAATACGTCATATCACCACAGGAGCACTCAGAAACTATTATGACTAGAAAAGAAAAACTTATTTTTTTTATTTTTTTTTTTACTTTCTGCTTTTTTCCCTTCTAAAATCAATAATCACTTAATGGCATGTTCCACCTGCGAAATGCGGCCTTCACCTCCATTAGCGAGCTACTTCTGCCAACAATTAATAACTGCGTGAACACAATATACCCAACATGACTTAGAATAACTGTTAAATTAATAACCCTATGTCCTCAGAATGGATTGTATTGTATTTATCTAACGTGTTCATTATTTCCAGAACATTAGGGGTTTTTGTAAAGATGGCATTTCGCATGGCATTCTTTCCTTTCTGTGTTTCAGATGCCTACCAAGCTACCATATATATATATATATTTATTTTCTCATTATTATTTTGCTAGTTTTATGATGCTAATCAGATTATTTGGATATGAGATTGCTGTAACCTTTTCACATGAAAAATAAAATGCCATGGCTGTAAACAAACTGCATTCTGATGAATGTTTAGCTTCAAGGCTCGGTGTATGCATTAAGATTATGGCCCCAATCAAAGCTGAAGTTCCAATAACATATTATCAAGAAGACTGTGCAAAGCCGTGAATCTACATGGTGAGACACCTTGTTTCAGTTGGAACCGTGGAAAGATTTAGCTCTCATTTAAAGCACCACTCTTTAAATGTTTTTTTTTTTATTATTTCACAGCTGGAGTGGTGCATAAAATCCAAGTCCCCTGCCCCCTGTCTGATACTCACCTCCTGGTGTTTTCATCTGCTTTCGCTGCCGCTCTGGTACGTCTCCTGCAGTTTGTGACCTGCCGGCTTCTCCAGTGTTTCATGGAGTGGCGCTGAGGTCAGTAATCAATGTAAGTCTCTGAAAGCCTCATTCTGGGTCTCACAGACTTGCATCGAGAACTTGTGATGCAGCTTCTCCGGTCTATCTCCTGCAGTTTGTGACATGCCGGCAGCTCTAGTGTTTCATGGAGTGGCGCTGAGATCAGTAATCAATGTAAGTCTCTGAAAGCCTCGTTCTGGGTCTCACAGACGCATCGAGAACTTGTGATGCAGCTTCTCCGGTCTATCTCCTGCAGTTTGTGACATGCCGGCAGCTCTAGTGTTTCATGGAGTGGCGCTGAGATCAGTAATCAATCTTAGTCTCTGAAAGCCTCGTTCTGGGTCTCACAGACTTGCATCGAGAGCTTGTGATCCAGCTTCTCCGGTCTATCTCCTGCAGTTTGTGACATGCCGGCAGCTCTAGTGTTTCATGGAGTGGCGCTGAGATCAGTAATCAATGTAAGTCTCTGAAAGCCTCGTTCTGGGTCTCACAGACTTGCATCGAGAGCTTGTGATCCAGCTTCTCCGGTCTATCTCCTGCAGTTTGTGACATGCCGGCAGCTCTAGTGTTTCATGGAGTGGCGCTGAGATCAGTAATCAATGTAAGTCTCTGAGAGCCTCGTTCTGGGTCTCACAGACGTTTAGCGAGAGCTTGTGATGTAGCTTCTGAGTTCCGGCCAGTCAGAAGCTGCGATGATGGTGCTGCGGGACTGGACCAGCGGCGAAAAACTGAGAAGACGCCGGACTGTGACTATAAGAACTGGGCAGGGGACTTACTTTTAAAGCACCACTCCAGTGCGTGTTCTTTATTTCACCATTGGAGACGTGCTTAGAATCCAAGTCTCCTGCCCTTGTCTGATACTGACCTTCCTGTGTTTCCATCTGTTTTCGCCGATGCTACGGTCCGTGTCCTGCAATTTGTGACCTGCCGGCTGCTCCAGTGTTTCATGGAGTGGTGCAGAGGTCACTAATCAATGTAAATCTCTGAGAGCCTCGTTCCTATCTCGTTCTGTCTCTCATAGACTTGCATAAAGAACTTGTGATGTAGCTTCTAAGTTCTTGCTAGTCAGAAGCTGCGCTCACAAGATGGCGCTACAGGAATGGAGGAGCATCAAAAAACGGTGAAGATGTCGGAGGGTGAGTATAAGAACGTCTGAAGGTCTGATACTGGGGACTACTGTTTAAAGCACCACTCCAGGGGTGAAAAATAAAACCCCACTGGAGTGGTGCTTTTAAAAGGTCTTAGCACATGATATAAATATGCATTTTTTTTAACCTGCTGTAAATTCCGCTGTTCTAAATCTGGAAGTTTTTATGTTGTTCCTGCACTTCTCCAATCCTGAAGTGTGCCCTCTGTCTTCTGTATGTCAGTCTAGTCTTTTAGACAATTAGGTGTGGTCAGGTCTTTGTGAAAGCCACACCTAGTTGGATAAAAAGACTAGATTTATGTAAAAGATAGAAGAAGCCATATTGCATGAACAGAGAGGCGAAAAACGCCAAAAAAAATGCAAGATTCAGAAGAACTTCAACACTTAAAGGGAATCTGTCATCAGGATTTTCTACCTCATCTGAGAGCAGCCTGATGTAAGAAGAGACCCTGATTCCAGCGATGTATCACTTAGTTTACTGTGTGCAGCAGTTGCGACTAAATCAGAGTTTTTAGGTGTAGCAGAGCTCAGAAAGCTGCCCCTGACCACACCACAGCTTTCTCTGTATATCATCTATTGACAGTGAGCTGCTAATCAAAGGAGATGGCGTGGTTGGTCTAGCAGTAGTCTAGGCAGTGATAATCTCCACGTGATAAAACTTTCATTGTAATAAACAACAGTACACAGCTTGATATGTGACACAGCCCCTATCTCTTGCTGCCTTCAGATTACATAGTAAAAACCTGCTGACAGACTCTCTTGAATTAATACTGCAAGGAGTAATCAGCTTTAAAAGACCCTTCAAAAAACAAAGGAGAAAAAAACCCACTTTGGCTGTTAGGCTATGTTCACAGGTTGCGTTTTTGCAGCGTTTTTTATGCTAATTTTCAGCTGCATTTCACAGTACCAGCAAAGTCTATGAGATTTCAGAAATCTCATGCGCACAGCTTGTTTTTTTTCTCACTGTTTTGTCAAACAGCCGCATTTCTTAGTGCAAAAAAACGCTGCAAAAAATGCAGGTACCAGGTGTTGGTGCCATAACCTAATGAAGATGAATCAGATTTTTTTTTTATGCACTAAACTTTATCAGCAGATAATGTGTGTAAAGCGCTGCGGAATATGTTAGCGCTATATAAAAATAAAGATTATTATTATTATTATTATTATTATTATTATTATTATTATTATCAGCATGCACAAAAGACAAATGTATCCTGAGTAATCTTGCAATTTTCACACTGGCCACTGGGGCTATTTTACCTCTAACTTCATGTTCTTGCAGAAAAAAAGTTTTCATCTGTCCTTTACAGGGCTGTTAACAAAGGGTTCACCATTCACAGCGGGGGCTATCACAGCTGACTCTGCTCTCCCTTCACAATGACCTTTGTACACACTCACTACTACTGTAGAAGCTTAAAACAAAAGACGGGGTCTGAATCAGTCTATTGCCATTAATGCACATGCGGAGTCCTGAAACAACAGGAAGTTACAATCTAAGGTAGCCCTAGTGGCCGGTCTGAAAACTGCAAGACTTCAAATTTTTACTTTTCATAGATCGTGATATGAAAAAAATGAAATAAAAAAACACATTAAGCAAAAAA
This sequence comes from Ranitomeya variabilis, assembly GCF_051348905.1. Classification (NCBI taxonomy): domain Eukaryota; kingdom Metazoa; phylum Chordata; class Amphibia; order Anura; family Dendrobatidae; genus Ranitomeya; species Ranitomeya variabilis. The sequence goes on along the minus strand of NC_135239.1, from coordinate 62,450,979 downwards.
AGTAGGTAAATTTTCTGCTGACACATTCTCTTTCGGTTGAATCGGAGATCACATCCAAAAAAAGGAGAAAGGGGACCATGAACGTTTGCATTACACATCCACGTTGTACTGATCAATGACAGCTCCTACTGGAAAACATGCTGCATTATAAGAGTAATATCCTATCCAATCATCACTTCTAGAAGGCATACATAGTATAGCAATACATATGGAATCTTGCGAAAATATTAACCCCCCCCTTGCTCTTTACTTATTTTGTTACATTATAACTTGTGTTTAAATATTTTTGTAATCCGATTTGTGTGCGATGGATCAGAACGAAATAGTCTAAGATGGTGAAGTGAGAAATATGTAGGCATATATTACATTTATCAGATCAAATAACTAAAAATTGGCATGTGCATATGTATTCACCCCTTTTGCTATGAAACCCCTAATAATGTCTGGTGCAATCAATTACCTTCATAAATCACATGCTTATTGAAAGGAAGTCCACCTGTGTGCAATATGTGTCCCATGGTCTGTCAGTATGTACACACCTTTTCTGAAAGGCCACAGAGGCTGCAACACCATTAAGCAAGAGGCGCCACTAACCAAACAACGCCATGAAGACCAAGGAGATCTCCAAACAAGTCAAGGACAAAGTTGTTGAGAAGCACAAGTCAGGGCTGGATTATAACATAAATGAGCCCAAACTCTGATGATCCCCCGAAGCACCAACAAATCCATTATCATCAAATGGTAAGAACATGGTACCTCAACAAACCTGCCACGAGAGGGCCATCCACCAAAACTCTCTGCCCGGGCAAGGAGGGCATTAAACAGAGAGACAGCACAGAGACCAAAGGTAACCCTGAAGAAGCTGCAGAGTATGTGTCCATATGACCAAAATAAGCCGTACACTATATAGAGGTGGCCTGTACGATAGAGTGCCTGAAAAAAAGCCTTTACTTACACACAAAAAATTGTAAGATTCATTTTCAGTTTGTCAAAAGATATGTGGGAGACTCCCCAAATATATGGAGGAAGATGCTGTGGTCAGATGAGACCAAAATGTAAAGTTTTGGCCACCAATACATCACACCAAGAACACCATCCCCACAGTGAAACATGGTGGTGGCAGCATTACGCTGTGGGGTTATTTTTTCTGCAGCAGGGACAGGGAAAATGGTCTGAGTCCAGGTGAAGATGGATATTGCGAAATACAGGGATATTCTTGAGCAAAACCTGTATCAGTCTGTCAGTGATTTGAGACTGCTGTTTACTTTCAAACAAGGCAATGATCCAAAGCATACTGCTAAAGCAACCCCCAAGTGGTTTAAGGGGAAATATGTAAATGTTTTGGAGTGGCCTAGTCAAAGCCAAGACCTTAATCCAATTGAAAATCTGAGCTGTGACTTGAAGATTGCTGTTCACCAGAGGAAACCATGGAACTTGAAGGAGCTGCAGCAGCTTTGCCCCGAGGAATGGGCAAAAATCCAAGTGGTAAGTTGTGGAGAGCTCATAGAGACTTATCCAAAGCGACTTACAGCTGTAATTGCCACAAAAGGAGGCTCTACAAAGTACTGACTTTAGGGGGATGAATAGTTCTGCACACTGAAGTTTTCAGTTATTTTATCATATTTGTTGTTTGCTTCACAATAAAAAGAAACCAAATGTTCAGAATTGTTGGCATGCTCTTTATATAAACTGACGATAAACCTAAAACAAAACAGTGAAATTCCAAGTTGTGAGGAAGGAGAACAGGTAGTTCCGGCCTCTGCTGACACTGAGAACATCTGATCGGCGGAGGTCCTGGGTGTCTTATCCTAGGAATAAGCCATCAACGTTAAAGTCCCGGACAACCACTGTAATGTGTCCTACTGGTTCCTAAGGATCCACGTGAAAACTTCTTCGCTATTATAACACACGCCCTGGATTCAAACTGGTAAAATAAAAATGGTGACAAGATTTATGTTTTTCTTTTGCTACAATTGACAATGTCGGATCATGTAAAAACATAAAGCAATAACATTTGAAGAAATTTGCAGATTATTACTTCTGTCAGGCACTTTTGCACGGCAGTTCCAGATTCTGATGACTTCTATGAATGCGCCCAGACTTTTTGTAGCATGTGAAGTTCCACAGAAATCCAATATGGCTAGAGTCACACGGGTCTCATTCCACAAAATCAGCCCGATGATGCTGATCAGGGTGTTCAGACTTTGATCAGAGTGTGATCCAATTTTCTTGGAGATGGAGAAAAAAAAAGTTTCTCCACATTCTCCATTCAGTTACTTCTCCATTTCAACGGATCCATAGACTTAAAAGCAGAGCGCGACTGGAATATCGGCGACAAATCATGCAGGCTGCGTTTTTCCAGGACCACTTGGTCTCAGCAAAGAATCGGACATGTGCAAGGCCTTAATGAATAACACGGTGTTAGGGTTGGCTGATTGCACTAAATGTAAATTTAGATGGAAAACTGCAGCTAATGTGAACACTGGCGGAGCACACAGCGAGCGATAGCTGGCTCGTACTGGGTTAAACATCACCCAGTGTATAGAACACAAGACTGTCACTTGCACACAGTAATGGAAAAGATGCTCTGCAGTAGCTGTGTCATTCACACACAGTAACAGAGCAGGTATGGCGCTAAACACGATCCCTGTTAATCTCACAGGAGAGCGCAACCCTCACAGGGGCAAGGAAACAGATAGTGGACACAGTCACAACATGTGCACACACACGAACTCCTCTCCGGAGGTGCCGGAATTCTATAGGCTATACGCCTGCCCTGAATTCACCCAAACTCCTCTCCGGAGGTGCCGGAATTCTATAGGCTATACCTTTGCCCTGTATTCACCCAATCTCCTCTCCAGAGGAGCCGGAATTCTATAGGCTATACGCCTGCCCTGAATTCACCCAAACTCCTCTCCAGAGGTGCTGGAATTCTATAGGCTATACCCCTGCCCTGAATTCACCCAAACTCCTCTCCGGAGGTGCCGGAATTCTATAGGCTATACGCCTGCCCTGAATTCACCCAAACTCCTCTCCGGAGGTGCCAGAATTCTATAGGCTATACCTTTGCCCTGTATTCACCCAATCTCCTCTCCGGAGGAGCCGGAATTCTATAGGCTATACGCCTGCCCTGAATTCACCCAAACTCCTCTCCAGAGGTGCTGGAATTCTATAGGCTATACCCCTGCCCTGAATTCACCCAAACTCCTCTCCGGAGGTGCCGGAATTCTATAGGCTATACCCCTGCCCTGAGCACACGCAGATAAGTCCACACTACCATTATTTTCCACACACACATATGACAAACATGATCTTAGCGCACCGATGCACGCTCCAGGAAACCTTTTATACGTTCCTGCTCAAGTCCAGTCAGACAGGACCTTGTTAGTGGACCAATCCGGAACGGTCACGTCACCTGAGCAGCTGATGACCGACCACCAATGAAAGGTCGCCACCTCATGAGCATGCTCAGTAGGGTGATTTCTGGACTTAGCCGCTGGAACATGTATTCGCCGCTGCCTATTGCTAGTTACTATAGCTTTGGCTGGAGAGCCAGCACTAAGTGAACAACACAAGTCTGGGCAAGACGCTGAGACCGATGTCTTTGCTGAGCAGCTCCCACTGCGGCCAGAGCAGAATGGGAGACCGCCGAGGCAGACAAGGCTTGGGATCTACCCTGTGCAGTGGGCAAATCCTGGCGCCTAACACATGGAGGTGAGAATTATCCTTGAAAGCCATGGATAGCAGTCGTCTGATTATTATGGTTGTATGCACCAGCTCTTAGTGGTGCTAATAGTGTGTGAACACGTCAGTCATTCAATTACTATGCGTGAAAAAGTGCGTCAGTGCTGCCCGAGCTACAGCGTCCGATCATGTGCTGCGGAGGGCACACACTGCATTCCTATGCAGAGACCCTCCAAAACTTCTGGTTTAACCATGTAGCTGCTAGTGCAAGGGTTAATTTGCGACACGTCCCTCATTGTCATTGTCAGAGGCAGCTCGGGTCTTTACTTGGGACTGGATCTCTCAATTACATGACTTCAAAAAAGGGGGGTAAACATGCAAAAAATAAATAAAAAGGCTTCCTCCACCTGATCTATCCATCATCCTGTGCACTGCCCCCAGTCTCAGGCACTGGCCTTCCCTCGGCTCATTTTATTATTCCGCCTGAACAATCAGAAAAGGGGACTGGGCTGGGAGGAGCCAGCAGGCAGCAGTGCTGGGAGGAGCCAGCAGGCAGCAGTGCTGGGCTCAGCTCCGTCAGTAACACATGTCAGGCTGGAGAGAGAGCAGAGAGCTGAGAGAGAGCAGCGAGAGAGCCGGGGCCTCCAGTGCAGGCAGCAGGCAGCAGGCAGCAGCAGCGGCTCACAGGACTCCTCACCCCAGGAGCTGACCCCAGGAGTTGGCCAGCGACCAGGAGCAAACTTCCCGGTCCCAGCAGGCAGGATCTGCGCTTGTGGGGAGCAGCAGCACCTTGGATCGGACGGCTGCCTTCCCTATTCCTGGAGCTGGGCATTCTCCACATTGCTACAACTGTGATTCTGGGAAGCAGGGAAAGGTAAGCAACGATCTCTGTGTGTTTGTGACTCGCAAGGGTTAATCATGGAAGCTTAAAGTGCAAAGCTGAGAGAAAGTCTGCAATGTAAGTGCCCCTGGAGGCTTCCCACCCCAACTGGAGTGATGGCACATAAAGTCATGGTTGTGGGGGGGCACCTATTTGTCTGGACGTCCTGTCAGTAATCCCATGGAAGAACATTATGGGCAGCCTTCTCCAATGGCTGCTTACAGACATGACAATAGATTGTATTCAACCGCACAGCAAATGGAGCTAGACTTTGGGTGTAGGGTTCCTTCAGTGTCTGCGCACTTGGTGGGCTCCCTGGCCCCTATTCCCGCTCCGTTGTGGGACGCAGAATGAAGAAAGCTCACTAGTCCCTGACAGCAGCAGATATGTGCCCCCCGCTATAGATGCAGAGGTTTCTGTCCTCTCCCACCCCTTCCTCTACTCTGTTTTGTGTGGAAAGGATTCCCTAGCCTAATTGTAAATTGGGCGATCGCCACCCGCCTTCTCGAAGGGAGAACTGGGAAGCCTTTTATTTCTGCGAAACCCAGTGGCACGAGGATCAAAGTGGCCATAGGTCTCTGAACTGGTAATCCACCGACTAGCCTAATTAAAACCCACCTTACAGTTTTGGGGTTTTTTTTGTATTACAAATTACCCTCCTCCTCCTCCGCCTCCCTTCTTCTTCTTCTTCTAGAGATCTCCATTAAACAGGAGTCGCTGCTGTTGCCTCTAGCTGCCACTGCTGGCTTCCCTCTACAGTCCCTAAATTGCCTGGCTATATAATTTATGTAGCAGTTCTATTAAAGTTAAAAGGTTTTTATTTCCTCGACTGCGATGAAACTTGATGAGCGCCCTCCCTATAAGTTATCTTGAGAGTCCTTTCTGGTCAGTAAAGAAGGATTCATCTCTAGTAGATTTAATCAGCATTAAGGTATTGCTTGTCTTTAAGAGCTTTACTTAATGTGGTTACTGGATGCCTGGCGCAGTGTCACGTTTCTTTTATTATTTTTTTTTTTTTTTACCTTTTGACAAGGCTTGAGGTCGGTCATAGGCTGTCCTTCTAAAAGAAATTCGAAACTAAGAGGGGAAGAAAAAAAAAAAAAAAGGACATGAAAACACTTGGTGGATTCTGGGCAGGAAATGCAGATTCATTTAGGGGTTGGAGATGAAATTGTTACCAAAAGCCATTCGTTGAGTAATGCATCAGATAAATCAATTTACATAAAGGTATGATGCATTTGGGTACACAAAGATAATGGCTTTTAGAGTGGTTCCGTTTCCCAAGTCCTAGTGTTTTGTTACAGCTTAAAAGGTACAGTTCTGATTATAGCAGATTATGTGGTTTATTTACTGTCCTTAGCAAAATGTCTTCAAATATTGCCATCAACTTCACTGGCTCCAAACTTTCTTTTTCCCATGACAGTGTTTCTTATGTATATTTGTAAACAAATATGTAACATCGTGTCTCTAATTCTCATAGATCACTACTGGCGTGCTACAAAGTCATTATGGCATTTCACAAACCATTGATTAGAAGACACAATTAGGTCACTCTTGAAATATGATGTTTTGGGAGGAAGTACTTATGTATAGAGGGTTACAAACCCAGAGTAACATTCATTTTAGGTTCTTTTTTTATCCAAAAAATGCAGTTTTAATGCCAGCAGTGAAGTTTAGATACTGTGGATACACGATCATCTTAACTGCGTTTCCCTAGCTCTCCTTCTAGAGATGGTGGCACAGTTTAGATGAGCCCAGTTTAGGTACTTTATGCGTAAAGGGGGTTTTAAATGACAAGATTGGTGAAATGACTGCTTATGGTCCTGAGATAAAGTGGTTCTTTGCTTCTGAAATTGTGTTGACAGATGTTGGATTCAGTCTATAGGTTCAATTGTGTCTGCTCTGACTTATCTGTAAATGGAAGCCTTTTGAAGGTGTCCATTCATTGCATTTAAATTGCTGATCAAGGACAGATTAGTGATACAAAAGTGTTATTTGTTTGTGTAACAAGTTAGCAGGGCTTCCTAAAGTTCAACCCAGGTTTATTGGCTCCTAATTCCAAAATGACATTCATTGATTGCCTTTGAAATGAAATGAGATTTCAGCTGATCCAACAATAATGAGACATTGATTAAATGGCCAGCATAACAAAGGGAAAATAGCAACTAAAAAATTAGAAAAAAAAAGTCCAATAAGTTTTTACCCCTCACTTTTTTGTGATGAATATGGTAAATTACTTTGTTGCTGGTGGATCATATCTATAGAAGAGCCCTGAATGATCCAAAAAGATCCTCTTCAGTGAAGTTATTCCTGATTAATATGGTTCCAATGCAAACCCTACTACCCAACTATGCCTTCTATTACCAACTACTCATTATTTCTCAAGTTGTCCTCCTGAAGTCCTGGCACAACTTCAGACAGTTGAGAGGAGGGCTTTCAGTAAAAGTGATCTGGTGGGTGGAACCTCTTGACAGATCACTGACCCCAAACAAAATAAATAGGCTCTTCCCGTCTTCATTAATTAGCTGGATCCACTGATTTGCTACTGTTTTAGAAAACCATATGAAGATTGAAGAGCATCCTCAATAACTTTTCTTTTTTCTATTTTTTTTGTTCTACTCTTTTAGACCATGGTGAACCCAGGTAGTAGTGCCCAGCCTCCCCCAGTGACCGCTAGCACCCTCTCTTGGAAAAGGTGCGCAGGTTGTGGGGGAAAGATTGCAGATCGGTTCCTGCTCTACGCCATGGACAGCTACTGGCATAGTAGATGCCTCAAGTGTTCATGCTGTCAGGCTCAACTTGGGGAAATTGGCACCTCGTGCTATACAAAGAGTGGAATGATTCTCTGCAGAAATGACTACATCAGGTACGTGTGTCTCTACTTTTTATCTTGTGTGCCCAACAATTTCAGTCCTAACTACAGTCCAATTTCGGAGCAAAACATTGCCTGAGCCAAATCGTGTGATGATAACATCCGAAGTCCGAAGCTAATGGTTCTTTACAAATAAGTGAAATATTGCCGGATTTTTATCTGCACATAGTTTCCACTCCGCACATGATGGAACATGTCGAATCTCCTAATTACTAAACTGGTTTGGGCATCTTTGCATTCCCTTCCTTTTAGAAAATGATCCATTTCCTGACTTCTGGATGTAATCATCCTAAGTAATAACCCATTAATTGCGCAAGATGTGAGCACAGATTAATTAGATGTCCATCATGCTTCCTAATGTCATTTTAAAGATGGGAATCAATACGGATAGTGTGCCCATGCGATCTTTCCAGGTGAAACCAAGCTTCTTAAGTCATTAAACCGAAAGGCATTTGAAAGATTACATATTTAATTTAAGTGAACGCTTTATTACACTGATGCACCTGGATGCCCTGCACTTTTTAGTCTGCAAGATTTCGGTTAAGTCGTCCATAAATTGCCAATTTAGACATCAAACACAATCAGTAACATATTCCTTAAGATACTGGCTCAACTTTTGCTCTTGAAGTATGGAATGTTCTGGGGTTAAAGTAGGATCCGGTTACACCATCGCTGGGATTTAGGAACACTGAAGACCTCATTTAGTGTTAAAATGATGAAGTCCAAACGCTCTAACCTATGTCCAGCCGAATCCCACCGTCCTCAATCAGCTAAATAGAAGTAATATGCTCACTGAAAAGGCCATTTGAGGGATTGCAACATTAATTTCGCTAAGTGGTTTTTTTTTTAAGACTTAAATGTTAGGAAATCAGCACATGCTTTAACAAACCGGAGCCAGTTCTAGACTTCTCGGTGGCTGCTGTGGGCTCGACAGAATTTTAATTAAATGGAGCAGAACATGGGAGAAAAGAGCCATTTGTTTCAAGTGGAAAAATTGACACCACTGTCTTGAAGGCTTCCTATGTTACAGATGTATCCAGCAGTAAACAGCTTTCTGTAAAATCTAACTTCTGGGTACTAATTACAGAGTTGGTGTTATCATCTGGATCCCATCATTAGTTTTATTGTATATGTGTGCTTAGTGCAACAATAAGGGCTCGTTCACACGGTCTGGAGCCCTAAGTCTCAAGTTTCATTTAGTTTTTTTTATGTTGCGATAGATCAGGAAAACCTGACTGATATCCATTTGAGAGGTCTGTAGCTTCTGGTAATTTTCAGTACATGTATCGGGAACCTAAAGAGGTCTAATATATAGTGTGATCCAAGGTGCTGTGGCCATATGGGCCTGTCGAATTCTCCACGTATGCCATGGGACCTGTGCAGATAGAGATCAATGGACAAATGTCTAAAGCCACCTGTGTTCATGAACTTCTATAGATGGCTTCCTTTCGAAATGTGGTAAATAAGGCTCGAATACAATTAAAAGGACTTCCGTATCCTATCTAATACTTTTGAGATTATACAATTAAAGGTACATAAAAAATGTTGACCCCTTATGTAATCGTTGAATGGTGAAATTAAGATGCCTGTCAAAACGGGCAAGCACAAAGGTAAGGGACTAAGTAAAATGTCTTGAGAGTTTGATGTAAGGACATGGTTGTCTTTGAGAAGGACCTTCTGAGTGAGGCCAAAAAAGTGCTCCAGCTCTACCCTTCATTTCGAGGTGGGGGGGGGGTGGTGTAGTGGTGATGGTTTGAAATCCACCTCTTCCATTAATGAAAGTGCTTTGGTGGGAGACTGACATGTAGCTTACAATCATAGATTCGAGATAAAACAGGCTGACAGTGAATACACACAATTAAAAGCTTTAATTAGTGACTCCTCCATTTTCTTTTAGTCCTGATAGGTTTTATCTAATGAGATCTGGGCCCTGGCTTAGATCTGCTCGGGAATGACGTGTCCGAAATGAATGAGAGCTGCATTGCAAACAAAACATTTAATTAACAAAATTGGCCTGTAAGAGAGGGGATTATTAACCAGGGCTGAGGATTCAGACTGTTAAAGGGCCAGTGTCTGACGGACCGGGGAGGGGGGGGGGGGGGGAACATTAAAAGGATTTGGAGAGATGTTGATGTGATTACAGAATTTTTCGATTCCGCACATCTCTTGCCCTGTCGGCGGGCATTGTATCGGGCCAGCAAGATTTAAAATGCCAAAGAGGGGGCTTGAGTTCTTCACCTACGTCTTTTCCAGTACAATGAGGTCCTATCGATGGTTCTTTGCCATCGATTCTCCTTGGCTGATGGGTCACATAGGGAATGACAGTCTGTTAATGCCTGTTGTGTTATTGTCTAAGTGACGTTTTAACCCCTTGCAGTCCTGGTTTTGTGACTTTTTTTTTTTTTCCTTGAACTTGCAGTCCGCATAATTTTTTGGGGGGAGTTGTCTCTATTCTTGAACCCAACTAGGAAAAGTCAATATTGAAAACATGATAAAAATGAGTTGCGGTACTCTCCTGTCGTTTCCTTTCACATGGAATCTGGTGTAACACAACAGGCATTAATAATGGCGGTGTCTAGTACCCCCACCAGTCCTAAATCCCGGTTTAGATGGAGGTCCGCGCTGTAATTGCTGAAGTAATACGTCTGGAAGCTGACTACCCCCCCCCCCCACCTCCTTTGAGCCCCTCCTCGTTTCTTTAGAAGGAATCCAAGAGACATCATGCAGAGAGTTAATTTCCCTGGTAATCAACAGCAAGCTGCTATATTCAGGGAATGCTGTCCCTTTAATTGAACAGGCTAGGTAATTAAATGGCGTTTTTCCAATAGGACGTGCTAGGTAAATCTAATAGTTGGTTATTTAATATCACTTTGAAGTCTGCCCACTCAAGCACAATGACAGCACAGGAGCCTGTGAACTATTAGCTGGGAGAGGGGGAAAAAAATAGAAGAAAAAAAAACAAAAAAAAAACCTGGATCTCAAAAATTAATTAAATCGCATGCAATTTAGGGGGAACGTTTATCTTGATTTGTCATAACAGAATTAATTCAAGGCCTCCAATTCACTTGGGGGCAGATCTGTTACTCTGAATTAACCAAGCGTAATTTGGCAGCTTTTTTTTTTTTTTTTTCCTTCCTCCTTCTCTAATGTAGCTGCAGCCATTATGCACAGCCCTTTTCTTTTTTTTCTTTTTTTTTTTCTTAAGTATCAATAGCTCCTAGAGCTTTTAAGGTGCCTTAGTATCCAGTTAGTATGAAGTACCTTTAATGGACTTGGCTCTTGGCATCACTTTGTAGCGTTTAATACACCTCCCATTAACCCCTGGAGAGCTGGAGGTTAATGCATTGCACTCCTCTGCAGAAGGGACATAAATGAAAAAAAAAAAAGGCTTATATAATTGCTTATAAAGCCGGTTAACGCTGAAGAACAGTGTTTTAGATGAAAAATGAAATAATGCATATGACCTTGAGGACCATAAATTTCCCTTAAGTCAGTGCAATTTTTTATTTATTTTATTTTTAAGGAGCGGTACCAGAAGATCAATGTGTTTTTTTGGTTTTTTTTTTCTACCATTACTGTATGTGTTATTCAGTGAGTAGGTTTGTTATTGTTTTTAATGATACTTTTTAGAGTGGAATTGTTTTATATATATATATATATATATATATATATATATAGTACTATGGCTATGGAATGGTCATCGCTTGCAGGCATTATCTGCAGGGCAGTTCTTAAACATGTAATTAAATAGCATTGATTAAATATGTAGGCGTTATATAGGGACTATAGCCAATATTATTATTATTAACATTATTATTGAATAACTTGGCCTTCATAAATATTTGCCTTACTTTATTATGTATTTAGCCCAAATCAATATTCTTAATAATCTCACAGGGCCTGACTTGGGCGCTATGTAAAATCTGTGTCACTTGAGTGACGTCTGTGACAAGTGTCCCATGGCTCATGATAAATGTCTCTCCTTCTGTAGCCTGTTATAAAATAGGCACTGTCCATCAATCCTATGTTCTTAACTTGTATAGCTGGACACTGAACTCCATATATAAGCTCAGGTTTTAGGTTTGTTTTTTTTCGCTGTGCACATAGAAAAATGGGTTCCGGCATCAAACACAAATTGTTGATAATATAAAATATATCCTAAGAATGTATGATCAGTCATAAAGGTTATAAGGCTTACCTGTCACGTCCCTTTAAAGGGCCATATTTCATAGGCTCCGGCATTGTAAGCAAGTTTAACAAATATGAACAAGGCTGTCTTCTTTTTTTTTTCTTATTTTAAGGACCTGCCTCATGAGGACTCGTTATTTAATTAGTCCATATGCTGCACGTAAGCATAACTAATAGCATGTGGACAGCACCCTGACCAATGCAAGTCATTGAGGAGTCAATTTAACCCCCGAATCAATGCTTTGCATGTAAGAATAATAAAAAAGAAAATAAAAAAGGAAATCTGGATCAAGGGAGATCGTGCTTTGTCACTAAGTTCGCAATAAGAGGCTCACATACAGTTTACCATCCATATTTCATGTTTTTTTTTTAGTGAATTCATTACAATTAGGATCGCAAACTGTATCTGACTTTTGATTAAATTGTTTGCATGAAAAACTGGTGTTATACGGATTACATACGGATGTAGAAATAAAAAGCACAACCAACAGACACACAGCATATAAATGACAATATAGATTAAAAATTGTGTTTGTTTTTTTAATGAAAACATGATTTTGCATACTTTACTCTGTACCCGGCCTTAAAGGGGCTGTCGACTACTCAACAACCTCCTATTAATCGCCATGTTGTTCTGCATCAGTAAGAAAAGCTGCAGTTACCTCCCAGACCTGTACTGCCTCCTTTGCTCGGTCTGTTCTTCCGCTCAGATGTGAAAACTGCTGCTGATTGGCTGCAGGGGTCACGTGACATTATTTTTCTTGAAACTGGCGGTGAGAACAAGTCTCAGAGAGGAAAAGTAGTACTTTATTATATACTTTTTTGTGTGTTATTTATGCAGAATACTGGGGCAATAAAGGGGTGTCTTACAGTTGTGGACAACCCCTTTTAAAGACTCTATATTGTTACATCTGCCCCTGACCTAGTGTTCTCAATCAGCCTGCTTTAAGCATACTAACTTTCGTTGACCTGCTTCATTTAACCACCTGGTATGATCCATCGCTCCTATACGGTTGTTGAAACAGTTAAAAGTGGCAACTGTACGACATCGGGGGAATATCGAGCATGGGTGCAATACTAATTAATTGGACCCATGCATGCAATTTTCTGGCCCGGTATGGATGCCACAAAAAAATTGTACCACCCAACATATGTTGCAGGAGCTCTTCACCACACCAGATGGTCAGATCACGCAGGAACGACAGTGTAGGCAAGGGCTAAACAGCCTTCTCTACCGGCGTTATTATAGGGGGCATAGTTGTGCTCGAGTTATATTTATTGTTCTCATATTTTGGAGTTGTTGCTGCTTTTATTATACAAATCTTCAGATGTTCGTTGATGTACATCTCCTTTCTCCCTCCCGTTCGGACTGAGCTCTCTCGAGTACTTCACCCCTATCTCTTTTTAGTGCTTTAACTCCGGCGACATCTGTAGATTAGATGAGATCCAGTGACACCAAGCAGCAGAGATCATTAAATAAAATATTTACATGTAGGCAATCTCTTATGTCAGATCTAGCCTTCAGAACAATGATCTGCCTGTAATTGTAAATGGTCTCACCGTATTAGGCACATCTTGCTGTTTTTGAGATTGATTGTGTTCCCCAAATGCTAAAATATTAACGATCTCCTCCAGTCTGAAGACCTTAGCAGAGGAAACTGAAACCATTTCTGTCATCACAATTAAGGAGTCCCCTGGCTTTAATTAGCCTGACCTGGGGTGTATCTCTCACCCCCCCAGAGCTGGAGTTGGAGAGGAGGGGAAGAAAAAGCCCATTAAAGTCCAGACTGAGACTGATAGCTACTTAATTGAGCACCTAAAGCCTCGAGCCTTTTAAATCAAACACTGTCCTGCACAATCCCCTGGTTAGATAATTAACTCTCCTGCCTCACAGAAACCCTGTGAAAACAAGTTTTTAGAAAAGGCTACAGTTACATAGTTGCCTTCATTCTTGGCTCAAAGTGAAAAGCAATTACTTCTCGTCATTTACAAGGGTTTACGTTCAACCGAGATTTTTCAATTTCCAGAAAATGATATAATTAAATATTCGGGCCTATACAGACGTGATTTGAACATTTCCCATGAAAGAGGGAAAAACATTTTTTTTTGACCAATCTTACGTAAGGGAGCGTGAGAAAAGGGAAGTACAAACCTATCGTACTGGACAACGTTAGGGAAATTGGGTTTGACCTACAAACGACCTTCATGCACTAAGACTGATAACCAACATCCAGGCAATTATAAGAGGACAATAGATAGTATTGTATTGTGTAGCGAATATGGTCTTGGGTGGTTATTTCATACAAAGGAGTGAAGACAACATGGGGCTTACAATGCAGGGCCTTGTTTAAAAAGCACTAAGGGCTTCTCTGGTCCATTGACTGTACTTGTTACCGAATCCAACTTTAATTGGGTAGCCCGCCATCTTCTTCAGTGATCATTCATTTTGTTACAGGTGTAGCATGTACCTGACAAATTATTTGTGCCGCTCCATAACTAAACACAAGCGATGTGGGGTTGTGATATACTCGGGGAAAGGCCACGTTCATACGGTCAGTATTCGGTCAGTATTTGTAAGCCAAAATTAGGACCGGAAAAGTATAATAGAAACATGTCGCCACTTCTACATTTGTCTCCCACTCCTGGTTTTGGCTTCCAAATACTGGTGTATTATAATGAAAGTCTGAACTTGGCCAAAGGGTAATATACGTTGACCAGGTCCGTGGTTGCATATATTGCTTAAACCTATAGCTGTTGATAAGTTTTGGTAAAGTTATTGAGATATATATTTATTTTCTACATCATGGCAACGCCTGAGACTTGTCCTTCAAAATATCTCATGATATATGTCTCAAATACTACGCACAATAATAAAACAATCACACCCTGTTGTTTGCCTCGCCTGTCAATTATATGGCACACCATGGTAAGATGATACCTGTCCTACATAGTTGATAGTCGAGCCGCGATCCTTTAGAAGAACGAAACCCAAAGGAGTCATAAGCGGATGGCCAAATGTCCAAGTATAGAAGAAGTCACCTGAGGCTTTTCAGGAACTGTTTATTCTGGAACTGCCCTATAGAACACATTGTTGCTTCTTCCATAGCAGTGGATTTGGGGATTTGGCTCTTGGGGACTGAATTTTAATAAGTGTTATACTAAAATTTGGTACATATCTTCTTCAATTTTTTTTCTTTAATTTGAGTCTTGGCAAAATGTGAAAGAATCTCCAAGCTTCCCCCGCTTACTATGTATTTCATACGTCACTACATGTAGTAATTAATCTATTAAATAAGCAGAAGTCGTCTATATGTTGGGGATCGCTCACACATGAGGACTCCATAATGGTAATGACATTCTACTTACACTCTGATCTGAGTTTGATCAGTGTCCGTTTACTGTGATCCGATTCTTTCGGTGCGGAAAACTTAGTTTCTCCCATTTTCTCTATTGTCTGTGTCATCGTAAATCGGACTGCACTTGGATGACATCCGAGTGCAGTCCTATGTTACACACACCTCAGTAGACTTGAATAGATGTGTGGGATCTGATTTGCGGATCCACTTGCAGCATGCTGTTAATTTTTTTACATTTTTTTTTTCACCACCCACCGATTCGATGTAATAAAAAACAAAAAAACGCAGAACTGCACTGCCCCATAGTATAACATTAGTCCTAGTGCGGATATAACATTGGCTAGCACTAGTGCAAGTGAGACCTTCGGTGGAACACATGAGGGTCTTCAACCCCTTTTAAGATAAGTTATCACGAGCGTAAAAGAAAGCCTCATTTTCATTCAGAAATGATGGACATTTTTTCATCTGTGTGACATCTGTATGGCATTTGTTTTTATTAATCGGAAGTTAAATATAATTTTACTTTATTCTTTTTTTTTTTTTTTTAATTCTGACAGTCATCTACACAGCCCAATTGAATAACATTACTGCAAGCTCTGTCCATGTGAGGACTTTTTTTTTTTTTTTCCAGACAGCACTCAGACCGAAAATACTGTCATGTGAACTTTCTTCCTTTTTCCTTTTGGTCAGTCGTTGCCTACTGGAGACCATGGACTAATGCTGATTACTAATTTGTTTCCCAACTAGATACATTACACCACTGCAGTTTGTATACTTGGTTTAGTGATAACTTTTTGATGTATGTAAAAAAAACAAAAAAAAAACAGGTTTGGCACATTTATGATATCCATCAAGATGTGTAAGAGTTATTAACCTGAGATCTTATCTATCTAAACTAATTATGATCTGAAATGTTGGGAGATTGTTCTCCATTTTATTTGTCTATTACTCTCTTAGGCAATGGCTTTAGGACTATTACACACTTTAGTAAAAATAAAATTGACAAAGTAGAGCAATGGCTGACACTTGTTAAATGAAAACAGAGGATTGGCTCAAAGTTTTGAGATTCAACCCTGACCAAGTGAAGTGGCCCCAATGAATGGAGATGAGTTTTAATACCAGACTATTATGGGATGCTACTGAAATAATAGATTGTGGAAATTTGTAGATTTTCTGTATGTTGAAAGAAACTATATTTTTTTAAAATCTTTTTAATGATCACTTTTTTTTTTTTTTGCCATAGGTGTCTAGTATGTCAGGAGTTTACTTCTAGTAGGTTGGTTTCACACAGTGGTTATCTGGATCCTAAATTTAGGAAAAAATTATTTTAGACACGGGCCCTATAATGATCATGAGTTATCGCACATTGGAACAATATACACGTAGCAAAGTTTACTTAGCGGGTGACATTTTCTATGCATTCAAGCTAAAGTATAAATTAAAGGGGTTCTGCAGCCTTGTAAAATTGATGGCCCATCGCCTCATGGCACAACACCGCAATGCCTTGCATGCCAAAAGTATGGTGTAGTCAAGTACTACCTAGCTTGGTATTATTACATTTTAAAGGGAACCTATCATGTCCCCAAACGCAAATAACCTGCAGATTTGGGGTTAATCTGTGGGTCAGTAGGATTCTAAAGCTGTAAGACCGCCACACTGAAAGTGCCATCATCAGGGTGGAACACTTATTTTGGCTGGCAGCCTCTGGATTTCAGTCAGAGACGTGTCATGGTGGTTCGATCACTGCTTAGGGGTGGCTACAATCACGCCCTTGTAAATTGACTGACAGCCGGCTCTACAGCATGTCAGTGAAGAGATGGCTGTCAGTCAGTGCCGGTGCTCGGTTATAGCCACCCCTACTCTGTACTGAGTGGTGACTGAAGTCTCATCAACACGTGTCTATGACTGAAATCTGCAGGGAATAGTTAACTTCCTCCTGGCAGCGGTGCTTTCAGTGCAGCAGCCTCATAGCTTTGGGACAATGTCCTACAGATTAACCCTATATCTGCAGGTTAATAGTGTTTGAGGACCCGACCGGTTCCATTTGCAAAAAAGCTGAAGCATGTACACCAGTGTTTCCCAAACTCCAGTCCTCACGGACCCCACAGGTCATGTGTTCAGGATTTCCATAGTGTTGCACAGGTGAGAGAATTCCTGAGGGCTTGATGAAACTTCCACCACCTGTGCAATACTCAGGAAATCCTGAGAACATGACCTGTGGGGTCGGTGAGGACTGGAATTTGGGAAACACTGATGTACACAATTGCTCCTTCAAACAGCTGATCAGTGGGTGTGCTGACAGTCGGACCCCTCGCAAACAGATAAAATCCATGAGTTCTAGACACACAATCTCCAGTACTGGTCCTGATCCTGCATATGGATAAACCTCCCTCATATTCCAAGTATACGCTTCCATTCTCTCTGTCCATCGCTCTGGCGTCCTGATGAAAAGTTCTAGAGCCCGATGCCGGGTACATTAACATGGAGTAAATTGGCTGTGTCCACATGCAGAACAGCAGACTGCAGAAGTGTAATGTGGCTTACAAACTTGTATAAAGGTCCAGTGATTCACTTAAGTGACAAACTGTTAACGGTGGAACAAAAGATGACATTTTAATGACTTCTAATGAAGATGGCTGTAGACGGAACACTCGGTGACAGCCCTGTTTGTTTACAGTGTAACACGAGACTTAGAACTGTTTATGAAAAAAGTATCCTATTGCCATCTGCGCCTACAATATCGATAGAATCTCCAATATTTCCGACCTACATCTGATTTATAGCCGCAATCTGCCGCCACAAATCCCAGCATGCTGCCAGTACATGATGAGAGTAGTTTCATTGCTGAGCAGAGATTTGCAACCTGTGTCTTCTCCGCTGCAGAATCCTATTGGCTTCCTGCTCGTCTTTGAGTTGCATTCTACCCTGAATTCTTCATTTAAACTCACACTCCCCCCATTGAATACACATTTTATAGTTTTGGGGCTTCCCATCAACACCAGCAGTTCTGGATACACCGTCAGGAACAGGCACGAGCAGGACGGATTTGCATGGCGCCACCCTCTGTACGGGAATAACGATCCCTTGTCCTGTCGATTTGACATGCAAATCACTAGGAATAAGTTAGAGAAGTTTTTATTTAAATCCTTCCTCTTTCTCGTGATCCCAACATGGCCTAAAGATTGTCTAATTACTATGTGCACACAGCAAAATTTAGACGCAGCTACTAAGTGTTTTGTTCATGTGAAGCCACATTAGGAAAATAATGGCGATCACTTTTCAAAAGTGGCTTGCCCATCGTCTTCGCCGTCATTCTTGCGGCTGCCCCATTACCGGCATAGATCACCGTATACCGGTAACAATGTGCACGTCATTTCATTTTTAAAGGGGTATTTCAATCTCAAAGATCCCAATATGTAGTAGATGTAGTAATATTAATAATAATAATAATAATACATTATTATTTATTGTTGAACAATCAGGAATGTAGCATAGTTTTTCTGATTCGCTACGTCTTATGTGCAGGCATTGCAGGACCTTGTGTATCCATGGTTACGACCACTCATACAGTGAGTTAGCTGTTAGTGGTCATAAACATGGATGCCTAAGCTACTGCAATGCCCTACACTGGGAATGCAACATAGCAAATCAGAAGAACTATACTGCATTTTTAATTGGAGGTATCTGCTAACATTATTATTACACCTACTACATATTGGGATAGGATCTTGGAGATGGGAATACCCCTCTAAACACTTGAGGGTTTCCAGAAACCTGAAGCGTATAAAAGTGACATAAGGATCATGTGCACAGCAATCTGCTCATTGTATGGGATGATTTTGCCGCTTCAGGGTATGTGCACACGTTGCGGAATTTGCTGCGGATTTTTCCGCAGCGGATTTGTAAAATCCGCAGTGCAAAACCACTGCAGTTTTCACTGCGGATTTTCCTGCGGTTTCTTCTGCGGATTCCTCTGCGGGTTTTCAACTGCACTTTCCTATTGGTGCAGGTTGAAAACCGCTGCGGAATCCGCAGAAAGAAGTGACATGCTACTTCTTTTTTTCCGCAGCGTTTCCGCGCTGAATTTTCCGCAGCATGTGCACAGCGGTTTTTGTTTTCCATAGGTTTACATGGTACTGTAAACTTAGGGAAAACTGCTGCGGATCTGCAGCAAAATCTGCAGCGTGTGCACATACCCTCAGAATCCGCCTGAAGACTCGGTGTGCACATACATCTAGATACAGGTGAACCCGTGTCAAAAAAGCAATAAGCCAATACTATATGGAAAGCAAAGTTTTTGTTTTTAATAGACCCATCTTTAAAAAAAACAAATCAGACATCTGTTTATAAATGGACACTAGTTTCCGTTTTTTGCATTTGCATTTATTTTTTTGAATACCTCTCATACCATCCATTATGATCTGTTTCCTATAGATTTCAATCTTTAAAAGAATTTGTTTCTATTCGATTTAGATATAATTTATAATTTTTTTTCTTTTTTTTTTGGGGGGGGGGAGGGTTTGAAAAAAAATTCTACAGCCCGACTGCAGTCAAACAGGAAACCTTTTATGAAATAAAATGCCATAGATAAGCATTTCTTATTCAGGTCTAAAGGTAAGGGTGACTGAAAGCTGGCCATACACCTTTAGGCCACCCTCACGCATAAGTAATACTATAATACCGGTACTAGAAAAAAACTGTTTTTTGGTCAGTTTGCCATCTGGTTTTTTTTTCCTCCCGTATGGCTTAAGAAAAATTAATTCCAAGGCTCCTTATAGTTTGCAGCGTTAACCATGTACATCCATCCATCCATCCATCCATGTGCTGTACATGTTTTACACGAACTCATAGACTCGTATTGGCCCTTGTCATGTGTGCTGCTGGTTAAAAACGGAAATGTGCACAGCACCATAGATCATAATGTGTAGTATGTTTGGTATCCGTGAAAAACAGATGCCACATGTGCTGCAAACATGGACATGTGAAGACGGCCTAAAGGGGTTGTCCAACGAACAGTGTACACTTTAATCAATCAATCTTAGAATAGTAATAAGCTCCACAACTGGAGGAGTTAAAAATATCCTATAAATGTTCCCCTGCTGTGTAATGGCTGTGTCTGACCGTGCAGGGACAAGGTCTTCTCATACCACAGCTCCTGAGCAGGGGAGGAAGCAAAAGAGCATACAGTCAGGACAGCACTAGTGATGAGCGAGTATACTCGTTGCTCGGGTTTTCCTGAGCACGCTCGGGTGACCTCAGAGTATTTATGACTGCTCGGAGATTTAGTTTTCTTTGCGGCAGCTGAATTATTTACAGCTACTAGCCAGCTTGATTACATGTGGGGATTCCCTAGCAACCAGGCAACCCCCACATGTACTCAGCCTGGCTAGTAGCTGTAAATCATTCAGCAGCCGCGATGAAAACTAAATCTCCGAGCAGTCATAAATACTCGGAGGTCACCTGAGCGACGAGTACACTCGCTCATCACTAGACAGCACCTGTTTCTGACATCTGCAATCCCGTGCTGTCCTGTCTGTATACTCCTTTGCTTCCTCCCCTGGCCTGGAGCTGTGGTATGATCAGACCATGTTCCTGTACGGTCAGACACGGCCATTACACAGTACACAGCAGGGGCACATTTATAAGATTATCTCAGCACAGGAACATTATTTCTTTTTTTTTGTTTACACATCCAATTATGTAACTTGTATTTATTCCAGGATCTATTAATTAAAATGTGCTTTATTTGTGGGAAAATCCCTTTACAGCTCCTCATATGCACTAAATAGATGTTGCCCAAACGATCATTCGGCTGATGGCTATCTCTCCCGACTCCCCCCCCATTCATAGAAACCCTTGACTTGGCTGATCACTTCGGTCTACTCTGAGGGAGACTCTACTAGACTCCATGAACAGTGGCTTATATCGAGGTAGAACAAAACAAATTCAACTGGCTGGATCCTTTCATCCCCAACATCAGCTGTCGGGAGAAAATCTGGATAGCCCCATACACATTAAACTGTTGGCCGACATTGATATCAGCGAGTTCGTCTGACTAATGTATGGGAGCTTTTAGACAAAGGTGGGCTTACCATATGTTACCAGCTATTCCTTTGGTTACACCTTCCATTACACATGCACACTCTGCTCAGATGACTATCCATGTGTGTTCAACAGAGAGGCAAAAAAATAAATGTAATTAAAAGGCAACTCGTACATGCTGCCATCGGTGTAAGGTCGGGACAGCCCTTAACAGTTCAGAAGGTCATCTTGCCAAACTTGATGAGTTTGACAGATGGCCATTGTCTATGCACAAGTCAAAGTTTGTAGGTTTTGTTTTGGCATGAAGAATAGTTAAATAGTTATATCTGTGGTCTATCTGAACTATGAGACCCAGAATGCTCTGCATCCTCACTTTAAAGTTTCTGCTGGGACTTTTAGTTTCAGTACAATTCAGTAATGAGCTAATGTCTGACACAGAAGATTGTTTAGATCTGGGTTCTGAAACATGGCTGGGTATATGGGCCGCACTTAGAAAATATTTGAATTCCACGGACTGCATTAGTTGCAGGACAAGAGGACTTTTTCATTATTATTATTTTTTTTTTTTTCTATACAAAATTTTCTTCTGAACATTTTTGGCATGGTTTTTCTCTTTTAATGGCATTCATTATGTGGGTTATGGTACAGTTGTATAGTTTGGATATTTACGGATGCGACAATAAGAAACATACTTTTTTGCCTATGTTAGTAATGTCCCCTTCCTGCAGTAATGTCCCTTGTTCTGGTCCCTATCTTGTAGTAGTGTCCCCAATTATTCTCTTTTTTTCCACATACACATCCAAAAACGAAACCAATCCACCTCCTGTCCCCACATACTCGGCAAACAGCACCCTTTTTTCTGTGACGCCCTACACTGCGTAAAACAGGCACACCGATGTCAGCTGCCGGCCTCTGATTCGCCGGTGGCTGATATTGCAGTGCAGAGAGCCAGTCTCTGATTTGCAATACATTTCAATTGAATGTGCATCCACTGACGCACATTTAGCTGAAGAGAAGCGCTGGAGTCGGTGGGCCCCCTGGACCAGGCCGAGATCATCTCAGTAGCTCAGGTGCTCTCAGGCTACATGATGCAGACTCTGGCCACATGTGACCCTTGGACAGTGTGTTTGAGAACCCTGATTTCAGCTCTTAACAGGTCTGCTTAAGGGCGGACATATGCAGAAAAGGGCACAAGAAAAGTATTGAGCTTTGTAGTCCAATAGCTCATCATAATGCACTTTTTGTATCTCTGATAGATGCTGCTTGCTTCTTTGAAGGTTGTAGTAGTGGTCCTCTATCCTACCTCTATGCTAGATGCTGCTTGCTTCTGTGAAGGTTGTAGTGGTCCTCTATCCTACCTCTGTGATAGACGCTGCTTGCTTCTTTGAAGGTTTTAGTAGTGGTCCCTTATCCTACCTCTATGGTAGATGCAGCTTGCTTCTTTGAAGGTTGTAGTAGTCGTCCTCTATCCTACCTCTATGCTAAACGCTGCTTGCTTCTTTGAAGGTTGTAGTGGTCCCCTATCCTACCTCTATGCTAGATGCAGCTTGGTTCTTTGAAGGTTGTAGTAGTGGTACTCTATCCTACCTCTGTGATAGACGCTGCTTGGTTCTTTGAAGGTTGTAGTAGTGGTCCTCTATCCTACCTCTGTGATAGACGCTGCTTGGTTCTTTGAAGGTTGTAGTGGTCCTCTATCCTACCTCTGTGATAGACGCTGCTTGCTTCTTTGAAGGTTGTAGTAGTGGTCTTCTATCCTACCTCTGTGATAGAGGCTGCTTGCTTCTTTGAAGGTTGTAGTAGTGGTCCTCTATCATACCTCTATGCTGGATACTGCTTGCTTCTTTTGAAGGTTGTAGTAGTGGTCTTCTATCATACCTCTGTGATAGACGCTGCTTGGTTCTTTGAAGGTTGTAGTAGTGGTCCCCTAACATACCTCTATGCTTGATGCTGCTTGGTTCTTTGATGGTTGAAGTAGTGGTCCTCTATCCTACCTCTATGCTAGATGCTGCTTGGTTCTTTGATGGTTGTAGTAGTGGTCCTCTATCCTACCTCTATGCTAGACGCTGCTTGATTCTTTGATGGTTGTAGTAGTGGTCCTCTATCCTACCTCTATGCTAGACACTGCTTGGTTCTTTGAAGGTTGTAGTAGTGGTTCCCTTACCTCTTGGGTCCTGTGCAGCTGCACAGGTTGCACCAATGGTACTTCAACAACTGAGACTGCTGGTAGTGCATTCTAAGAAAGGGTAAAAAAAAGAGACTGTAACTAGCAGCTGGATGTTGCAAGGGCCCTCAAGCAGTGAAAGCAAGGTTTATTTTAGGAATTTTGGATACATTCATTTCCTAAATTCGCCCCGCCTCAGCTCTCCTCTGTGTAGTACCTGTATAAAGGGCCTGGCAGCCAAAGGCTCCTGTATCCGGAAGTACCATGTGTTCTGGGCTCCCTTCCCCCTCTCCCACCACCCTGAGCATTCTGCAGGAACGTGTCAGCGTGCGATCCTGGGCCTCAGACTAATTAGTTTTGAAATGGAGTTTTGATTGAACTCTCCAAATCGATGCTGCTGCAAAATTTGTTTCTCGGGCTTCCTATTAAAAGCCATCTTAAGGGGCAGTTTTTACTACTCTCCCTGTCGTTCAGTCGATACATTTAATAACAACTTACAGGCTATTTTCAATAAAGTGGCGACAGCAAATTAGTAGTTTGAACATGACAAGCCTCCTGCAAGATCAGATTCAGAAAACTCCGGGCAATTAGTTTTTTTTTTTTTTTCTTCTTTCCTAAGGAGGAAGCATGTTCCTGTAATGAGAAGCACTGGTAGTGGCGAAGACTCATTATTAACCCCTGCTGTGCTGCCAGGCAAAGCCCTACATTCCAACTGGGTGGCAGAGGGACAGTTGCAGTCTTGCTATTGTGTTTTGAAGACCACCATTAATTATCTTGAAGGCTGTCTCTTCAACTGCGGGGACAATTCAATTGCAGAACCTCTTTAAAAGCACACTGGGCATTCCTCAGTTTATTTCAGAGATATCCTAGGGGTAATCATACTTGAACAAGGCTTTCCAAGTGATTATTGAAAGAATGACATAGTTTGGAAAGTTGTAGGTGGGCAGCCTTTGTAGCTCGGCCTTCAATTTATTTTCTAGGAATGTTTTTTTTTTCCTCTCTCGGCTCTTATGTAAAACATTTTTTCTAAGATTGGTTTAATGTGTTTGAAATTCTAGGGAGATTCTTTAATCAGTGGGGCAGCTGAAGGCATTGTGCACCTTGCACCGCACGGACAGGGTTCCAGTGACCTCTTACTGCTTCGTGTCTCCATATAGTGCGCTGTACGGTGGCACACAGGGATAACCAACTCCATGTACACACATTTCAAACTGCTTTATCAACCTTCAGTTTGCGGGTTTCTTTGGTAGATGTTGAAGTGTGCAATATGGTAGATATTGGGGGACAATATAAAAAAAAATCTTGAAACTTTAAAAACTTTTTTTTAAAACTGTCCAATTATTCTGTGATACAAAATACCGTAGTTGAACCCAGATTAGAGCACGGGCTGTTTTATAATTGTTACAAAAATGTACTATAGTTTAGATCAACATATCATTTGCGAAACTTTAATTCCTGAGGGTACAAGAGATGGGGAAATATCATTCTTCACATTACATCCTAATTGATATTGTAAAACATATCAGTAGGATTGGAAATGTTACAGATCTTAGTCCAATCCATGACTTCATTTAGTGGCCAGTTGAAATACCTAATGGAGATAATGGGTAGCAGCATAAAGAATTGACAACATTTGCAATTACACAAGTTGTATGCTGACCATATACGAGTATCAGAAGGCATTCTGGCTGGTCAGTTGTGCGTAGGAAAGGTCGTATGACAGACAAAGCTGGCACAGAAGTATAGGCACCCATACACATTGGATAACTTGGCTGAAATCCACATTTATGGGAGAGAGAATAGTTTTAAAGCAATGCTTGTCATAGGCTAGGCGCTATGTTGGAGTTTTGTGGGAAACCTCAAACTTTTCTGACTGGAACCCCAAAGGAACCATTCCCTAGAATGAAGGTGGAATTTCTGTGGGCACAGTCTGGCTTCCATCCTGGCAATAGTCTACTTTTTCATACATGCTCAAAAATTCCAAAAATAAATAAATAAATAGATTATATAATCGATAATTTTATAATATAATAATTTTTACATAAATATACTGCTAGGGTGGAGGCCACACGGTGCCTACAGTGACTGTTGGCTTCATGCGGGGTTCCCATCAGAGTATTTTTTTTGAGGATTACAACATACACTGACATGGTGACCTGTATTAATATGAACCTAGCCCTATGTGTATGGGCAGCTTTACAGTCAATGCCATTTATAACTATTAATGGTGTCTGGTATTGTAGCTCCACACCTAGAAAGTGAATTTAGGTGTGTAATACCAAATGCAACCTTGAAATGAGTGACCCTGTTTTGGAGAAAGAGAGCACATCCACGCTTGTGTAACTCCTTGAAGTGGAAAAAGTCAGAATACAGGCTGCTACTTATACAGCCTATATTGTTCCATGAACTATAGACATTGACAATCAATGACGGGGCTCTTTATATGATGACATGACTTCATAAATTTAAATTCTCTTGTCAGAGACATATAAAGTAACAAACTAAGCTTTTACTCGGCCTCCATGGGTCCATCAGTACCTTTACACCACTCCCCAGGTCTATTTTGATTGGCTGCAGTCGTGACATTTGGTCTACAATGCTACTGCTAATCATTGGGCTTATTGGCCTGTGCTGTCTACATCAGTTGAACCCAATGATTAGCTACAGTGGTTATGAGCTTTGTAAACATAACATATTGCTGTATCTGATCAACAAAGACCAGAGCAGCTGCAGAGAGTTGGTGCTATTCCAAGGAAAGTAAAAACTTATTTCACACATCTTGGGCCATGGCGTAACAAAAGGTAAGGGGACATTCCCTTTAAGATCATGTGTATAAATGGTTAACTGGAGCAATGTGGATGATTTGGTTAGGTCCGAGTGATAACTTGAAATTGGTGATGAGCGAATGTGCTCAGATAGGGTGATATCCAACCAAGCTCAGGTGCTAACCGAGTGACACACAATCCCTGAAGTGTTTCAGCTGTTTAACGGCCACTAGACATGCAGCCGTGGGGGCTCGAACATATTTTCGAGCACGTCGAAGACACTCGGTCAGCGCATGAGCATGCTCCGATAACACCTTATCCCAGCACATTCTCTCATCACTATTTGAAATGTGATCCCATATTTAGACCTTTTCGTCAATTGCTATGCCCATGTACATGTCGGTGATCATAGGGTATGACATTACCTAGGCATTGTCCACTTTTTTAATTTTAACTCTGTAAAGTGTGATTTTTTTTTTTTTTAAGTGTCATTTCCCTTTAGAGAGTTCATTCAGATAAAAGGAGAAATTTGCAGAACATGTTTTTGGAAAATGCTAATGGCGCTTTCCCTGTAGCTGCTTTACTAATGGTGTGTTCTTTTTTTTTTCTTTCCGCTTCATCAAGCGGGTCCAGACAGAATCCATCTGAAAAAGATGTCATGTGCACATACCTTTTTAAAGAAGGAGTTCTTTTCTCAAGTTGTCCATAGTTGCCCATAGCTTTCCAGTCTCTTCACGTCCTGGTTTCTGGCAGAGAGTGCTCTCATTGAGTTACAGTTCCTCTGATAGTACAGCTGTAGTATTAGAACTATAAAGCCTGGCACACATTCTGCTGTAACACATTCAGTCTACACTGTTTGAGTCTTATCAATCACTAGATTTATAACAGCAGCTTATCAGGAGCTGAGTGGTAGGAGGGAGGGTGGCGAGCAGCTAATTAGTGAATACAAATCAATGGGCTGGTCAGAGGTGGCTTGGATATTGGGAGTTAACCACTATTTTGGAATGTAGCTGCTGCTTATACTTAACCAGGGTCTGGGCAGGAATTACGGTAGCTCCATGGAAGCCAACTGCACACTACGTGAGATAAAAGCTTTCATTGCAGGAGAATAACAGCAGATGAGGGAAAAAAAAGCATGTCAACTGAAAACTTACATATTGCAATGTTGTCTGACTAATTAAAGAATAATAAAGCTTAATAACTTAAGCATACCCCCTTTAAGGCAACTATACAATTCACTGAGCCACCAATAGACTCCAGCAGTTGGATACAAGAGGAATGATTTTTATATCTTTTTCTATTTATTTTTTTTAAATCGACCAATCACAATGCATCTTTTAATTTTCAATAAATTGTTGCATTGTGATTGGTTGCCTTGGGCAGTGATAGACTACTTATCTTCATATCCTTGTTGCCCATAGCAACCAGTCCAATCCAGTTCACACAGCTGAACTGTTGCTATGGGTAACAAAGCCCTTGAAATAGTTTTATGGCCTCATATTCTCTGAGAAATCCCTAAACATTAGGCCTAATACTTAAATAAAATGGGAAAACTAGATAGCAAGCAATAGGAATCCTACTTTAATGTATATATAATTATTTTTTGACTGGCCGCCAGGGTCAACTTCTCACAGGTGTGATTTTTTTTTTTTTTAACCATAATATCCCAAAGTTCTAATAGAGAAGGAAATGTAACACCATTGTCCTTTCATTGTCAAGCATTCAGTGCTCTAATCCACTATAAATAATAGGCAAGCCACTCTAGATTCAATTTGGGATCCGCATAAGCTTTCCCTTTTAAATTAAAAAAAAAAAGTTCAGTAATTAACATCTGTCCATTTGGAAAAGACTTATCCTTGGGTTCTAGATATTATGAGCCAGCCACTAGTGCCTCCTGAAAGGCAAAATGTCAAACGAAATTAACTTTTCGCTCGCTTGACGGAGGTAAAATGCAATCTTCATTAACTAACGTGTGCACTGTTTTGGTGAGTGCTTAAATGTATTAAAAAATTATGTATATCATTTTTTTTTTTAATTTCCCACTTCCTCCCCCCTTTCAACACTACTCCCCCCCAGCCCCCCTATGGCAGATGTTGTGGTCTCATTTGATTGCATAGGAAAACTGCAGTGATACAACAAACACCCAGAGAGATATGATGACAAATGGGTCCAGATCCCGGTAAATTACTTTCTGCTCAAATCGAAATTTCATTCAGTTTGTTGCTAGCAGAGATGAAGTAATCTAAATTGTGGACTCAGGAGCAGATAGAGGGAAGTCGGAGCAAGCATTTCATTATCAAGAGAGAGAGAGAGAAGGTTAGAATGAAAGAGATGAGCGGAGGCAAATCTAAAGTGTTGACACTATGATTGAAAAGGTTAACCCATACACATTATATATCAACCTGGATAGCAGTGACTTCCTAATGGAAACTCTGCTCTGATGGCGGTTTGCTAGAGTTTCAATACACCGAGCATGATGTCTTCTTAGATATACAATCAAATCCCCTTAACCCCTTTGATGACTCATATCTCTTGATATGATTAAACCACAAAAAAAAAAGAGTTCTTCAAATAATTTCAAGGACACAATGCATTTAAACTCTAGTCATGAATTGTATCTGTTTTAGATTTTTGTTTATGATCAGCCCCGGAAATCTGATAAAAATGTGGGCTTGCATTTTCTTGAGGTGTAAAGCCTGCGTTTTTTGATTAAATCCCATGACTCCATGTGAATTAAAGGGTTGTAAAAAAATAAAAAAACATTTATATATATATATATATATATATATATATATATATTGAAATAAAAAAAATAAAAATTAAAAATATTATAATATTTATATTATATTCTTTTATAGGTGCAGTGCTGGACAGAGGACATGGGAGGGGGCAATAATTAAAAAATGTATATATTTTTTTGTTTATTATTGTCCTCTCCCATGTCCTCTGTCCAGCACTGTACCTATGATCCATTTTGGAGCTACAATGTATCATTAACCATGATCAATCCTCATTTTCTACCTTTTTTGTGTCGCCATAGGTTATTTGGAAATAGCGGTGCTTGCAGCGCTTGTGGGCAGTCAATTCCAGCCAGCGAACTGGTCATGAGGGCACAAGGAAACGTCTATCATCTCAAGGTACTTCTACAACGCTAAACTTTTTTTTTTAATCAGAGAAATGGGGTATTTCATGGTGTCTGGCATCAAAGGAGTTAAACCAAATCCCCATTAGAGTTTGCTTAATCACTTGATTGAAGCTATGATCTAT
Source organism: Ranitomeya variabilis (assembly GCF_051348905.1). Classification (NCBI taxonomy): domain Eukaryota; kingdom Metazoa; phylum Chordata; class Amphibia; order Anura; family Dendrobatidae; genus Ranitomeya; species Ranitomeya variabilis. The sequence continues at coordinate 62,421,764 of NC_135239.1, read as the reverse complement.
AGTATTATTTTATCAACCTTTTTTTTTTAGTTTTTTCTTCTCCGTTGATTAATTTGTTTCTGTTCCCTTCCCTCTTCTGCCGTGCAGTGTTTTACGTGCTCAACCTGTCGGAATCGCCTCGTCCCAGGGGACCGGTTTCACTACATCAATGGCAGTTTATTCTGCGAACATGATAGACCTACAGCTCTTATCAATGGTCATTTGAATTCACTTCAGAGCAATCCACTACTGCCAGACCAGAAGGTGAATACTTGACTCTTTATTAACAAGCTTTTTTTTTTTCTAGGAGGCTAATTGGCACAATTATTTTTCCTGTCCTTATTTGCATTTCTTACATGATTAGGGCCATCAGATGCAGAACAGATCTGATTTATTTTATGCTTATTATACTTAACTATAAGGAAATACATATGGGCTTGTTCACATTTTTGTTGCTTTTTTTTTTTTGCGCTGCTATGCCTTTATTCAGACACTGCACTTTTTACCTATTCTAATGAATGCATTAAAACCGCACGTAAAGTGCAGTTTTCCTGCCATTACTTCTGCACTCTAGTGTAGAAAAAAATCTGCAAAAAAATCACCGTTTGATCTTACCCCAAGACCACCACTTTACCTAGCCCAGATATATATACACTTATTATTTGTATTATTTGAAGTGCTGACTTTGAGGAAGCAAAAATGACCTCCAGCAAAATGGTTCCGGCAGCGGCACCTGCGCAGTATCCTCTCTTACCGATAGATGCTACTGTGCATGCACTGCCGCCATGTTGCTGCAGTTTGCCTCCTGGTAAAATGGCGAGGCATGCGCCCTAGCATCCATCGGCAAGTGATGCTCTCAATCTGCACAAGAGATGCCCACCAGTGGATGGGGCATGCACCCATTAAGAGCATTGCTTGACGATAAATGCTCCTTCGCATGTGCCGCCTTTGCCATTTTGTTGTATGCAAAAAAATTTTGGCTGCAGCAAAATAGCATCAGTGCTTGCGCAGTAGCATCTATCTGCAAGCAATGGATGATACTGCGCATGTGCTGCTGCTATTTTGTTGGAGCAAAAAAATTGACTCCTGCAGTATGGCGGCAGCTGGAAGAGAGAGATGCTACTGCGCAGGCGCTGCTGCTGGCACGATTTTGCTGCATCCAAATTTATTTTTTCAAAGCCAATACTTCTATGTGCAGTATTTAAAATAGGGGGCACTGAAGGATCAGTGACCTGCAGTTAAGCCCATAAGGATGACTATGAGAACATGAAATAAAGCCCCATCAGCCCCCCCACCCACACAGGCCGAACCGAAGCACGAGAATTAACTGAAAACTACAAATAAAGATTAAACAACCACAAAACGGATTTCATCAACCAAGGTATCATCTTAATCAGTATAACGGCGCCGACCTGATAGTGTCTGTAGTTTACTTAGTAAAATCTTGATGACGGGTTCCCTTTAATGTATTTTTTTTACTGTAAAATGTATATATATTTTTTAATGACCTTGTTGTCAGTGCCAGTTATGAATTGTGTTCAGCCATGCCAGATAGTTATGAAGAAGATTATAAAATGTAAAGGGTTTAGAGCATCTTGATCTTGCGTCCTAAAAGTAGTCGCAAACTGAAAACAGAATATCTTCAACCTACTTAAAGAGGTCCGGTCAAAACCGTTAAGTCTGCAGTCACTCTGTGTGACTGCAGGCGTATGAACCCCCCAGTGTGTGGATTTCCCGGTTTAAGACCGAGGAACGAAGGGTATTTGAGTTATGCCTATAGTCCTTACTATTTATTTTATTTTTACCCATGAACAGCACATTGTGCACCTCCAGTAGTCTACATTATTGCTTAGGATCTAGTGCAACAGAATTTCAGGGTCATTGTTCTTCATCGCTGGAAAGGTTCGCTACACTTGAAAAAGGTTCGCTACAATGAACCGAAACATCGCCATCATGGGCTAAATAAAATAGCTCCTTATTCCCAGACAGTGGTGTGCTGCTTCCTTTTTTGGGCTACTACTGGACTGAAAGGCAACTACAAGGACTACATAATTTATACCATTTGCAAAGTTTAGGTTTGTGAGTATGTGATTGAAGGACAGTAGATGTAGTGGAGCGGCACATGTCCTACACCCATCCTTACTGGGCAGGGGTACCGATCAGCTGCTCAGACCCTCACAGATAATTGTGGCATTTAATACATTAACTTCAATCAGAATGTGCACGCTGAGGTGACGGACCCCAAGTGAGGAGGAAAATCCGCCTCTGATTAATCCATTAAGTTGGACAAGTTGGAGGTGATCTGTAAGTTTGTAGCTGGTAATAAATAAGGACCATAGCTTACATGCCACAATGTATCAACTGGTAATATGGCCACCATTATAGCTCTTATACTGGAAGTCACTCAGCTCTTTTAGACACCTGAATGGATAATCTTTGTCAGGATCCTTGTGGAGAGCAGAAGATGTATTTCCACATGGCTACGCAGAGGCAATGACCCTTCAGTGTTGTAGAAACTGCTGAGTAGAATATGAAGCATTTACACCAGAGAACATCACAAGGAATTTTAACCACAAGGGACTTTTAATTATAATTCCAGATGAAATAATTAATGCGCCATTTTATGTCTGTTTACTGTTAATTAAAGCCCAGGAAAAGTAAGATGTGACCTCCGAGGCCGTCACCAGACAGGCGCCTTTATGTAGCCATCTATAAAGGCAGGGTCCTCTCCTCGCTTGCCGGTCTGTCACTGTTGGCGTATTTACTGTGCTTTATTAAAATAGAAGTATATGAGCCCTCCACACATATAAAGGACCACGGAATATGTGGTCATTGTAATTTCTCCCCCTCGCCTTATCCTATAGATGGCCTGATGTAGAGAGATCACTTTAGTGACAGTCCCATCATAAGCCTGGATAATCTTAGTAATAACCGCTTCCCTATGATAACCAGGAACCAGATCTCCGTATTTAAGGAAACCAAATCAAGTGCTTTCCATTATTTATTAATCTCATGTGTAGCCTCTGTTTATTTCCTGCATATGGTTCCTGATGGGAAGTGATCTCACGTCTTTGCATCGGGCTGAGCTCGGTAAATGTCATTTCCAGCCTTCCTGTCTAGCAGAATAACTGTTTTGTCAACATTTAACTTGTCATTTCACTTCCTTTTTTGTTTCTATTTGATCCAACATAATTAACCAGAGCAATTCTATTTATCTGCTTAAAACAACAAACACATAATTGCAAGTTGGGAGTACTTTATAGATCCAGACTATATGTCTACCGGCCCGCCACATGTGGTTACATTATACACACGCCACTCTGTGCTGCTTGTATTATCCAATACTGCTGCTGTCATAAAATCGGTGACTCGTACATGAACAGTGGCATCCAGGTCCAAGTTATTAAATATTGGAAGTTAAATTAAACATGGAAAACAATAGGAAGTCTACGGTGATATTACGTTATAGGAGAAAATTTGTATATAATGTGTGTAATAAAAATATATCATGTATATTATTATTACACACATTATATGCAAACTTTCTCAGATCACATAATATCACCGTAGACTTCCTATGTCTAATTCTAGTGTTTTCCATGTTTAATTCTGTTTTTATGCACACACTGTTTATGTATGCATGTATATGTAGTTATAATGTGTATATGTAGTTATGTGTGTGTGTGTGTGTATGTATATTTAGTTTTAATGTATGTATGTATGCCTGTATGTATATGTAGTTATAATGTGTGTATGTATATGTAGTTATAATGTGTGTATGTATATGTAGTTACAATGTGTGTATGTATATGTAGTTATAATGTTTGTATGTATATGTAGTTATAATGTTTGTATGTATATGTAGTTATAATGTGTGTATATGTATATGTAGTTATAATGTGTGTATGTATATGTAGTTACAATGTGTGTATGTATATGTAGTTATAATGTTTGTATGTATATGTAGTTATAATGTTTGTATGTATATGTAGTTATAATGTGTGTATGTATATGTAGTTATAATGTGTGTATGTATATGTAGCTATACTGTGTATGTATATGTAGTTATAATGTGTGTATGTATATGTAGTTATAATGTGTGTATGTATATGTAGTTACAATGTGTGTATGTATATGTAGTTATAATGTGTGTATGTATATGTAGTTATAATGTTTGTATGTATATGTAGTTATAATGTGTGTATGTATATGTAGTTACAATGTGTGTATGTATATGTAGTTATAATGTTTGTATGTATATGTAGTTATAATGTTTGTATGTATATGTAGTTATAATGTGTGTATGTATATGTAGTTATAATGTGTGTATGTATATGTAGTTACAATGTGTGTATGTATATGTAGTTATAATGTTTGTATGTATATGTAGTTATGTTTGTATGTATATGTAGTTATAATGTGTGTATGTATATGTAGTTATAATGTGTGTATGTATATGTAGCTATACTGTGTATGTATATGTAGTTACAATGTGTGTATGTATATGTAGTTATAATGTGTGTATGTATATGTAGTTATAATGTGTGTATGTATATGTAGTTACAATGTGTATGTATATGTAGTTATAATGTTTGTATGTATATGTAGTTATAATGTTTGTATGTATATGTAGTTATAATGTGTGTATGTATATGTAGTTATAATGTGTGTATGTATATGTAGCTATACTGTGTATGTATATGTAGTTACAATGTGTGTATGTATATGTAGTTATAATGTGTGTATGTATATGTAGTTATAATGTGTGTATGTATATGTAGTTACAATGTGTATGTATATGTAGTTATAATGTGTGTATGTATATGTAGTTATAATGTGTGTATGTATATGTAGTTACAATGTGTATGTATATGTAGTTATAATGTTTGTATGTATATGTAGTTATAATGTTTGTATGTATATGTAGTTATAATGTGTGTATGTATATGTAGTTATAATGTGTGTATGTATATGTAGCTATACTGTGTATGTATATGTAGTTACAATGTGTGTATGTATATGTAGTTATAATGTGTGTATGTATATGTAGTTACAATGTGTGTATGTATATGTAGTTATAATGTGTGTATGTATATGTAGTTATAATGTTTGTATGTATATGTAGTTATAATGTGTGTATGTATATGTAGTTATAATGTTTGTATGTATATGTAGCTACAATGTGTGTATGTATATGTAGTTACAATGTGTGTATGTATATGTAGTTATAATTTGTGTATGTATATGTAGTTACAATGTTTGTATGTATATGTAGCTATAATGTGTGTATGTAAATATAAAAAAAATCTTTGTTCAGGAAATGTTCTGTAGTAGGGATCTGCCACGTCTAAGACTCTAATATGCTGGGAGTTGTAGTTTCATTATAGCTAAATCTCCGCAGTTGGCTTCTTCATGCAATGGCATAATGTAGGTTGCCAGTGTCTTGGGTAATGCAGGAATTTCATTGTCTAAGGCTATGTGCACACGCTGTGGATTTTGCTGCAGATCCGCAGCGGTTTTGATGCTGCGGATTCGCAGCAGTTTTCCATGAGTTTACAGTACCATGTAAACCTATTGAAAACAAAATCCGCAGTGCACATGCTGTGGAAAAAAACGCGCGGAAACGCTTCATTGTTTATTCCACAGCATGTCAATTCTTTGTGCGGATTCCGCAGCTGTCTACACCTGCTCCTCAATAGGAATCCGCAGGTGTAAAACCGCAGGTGGAATCCGCACAAAAACCGCGGTAAATCCGTGGTAATTCCGCAGGTAATCCGCAGTGCGGTTTACCAGCGGATTTACAAAAACAGGTGCAGAAAAATCCGCAGAGATCCATCCTACGTGTGCACATACCCTTAACCTTTAATAATGCCCTTGAGTTCTCCCTTAAAATAAATAATGTCCCTGGAGTCCCCTTAAAAAAAAATAGTATAAAAGTAAAATCACTCCCAGCAAAAAAAAACAACAAACTTTTCTTTTGAAATTTTGCATAACCCTAAACATTTTGCACCCAGGACAACTGCCCCTGTGTCCCACCCACACTACTCAGGTAGGCCCATGTAATCTGTAGAAAGTAGATCTACATGTACGATGCAGTTCTTCCTACATGAAGTCAAAGGGGAAACCTTGCAACCACATTTACACACCTAGAGCAATAATCAGTATTTACGTGGATTATATAAGCATTTGGAGCTGAATTACAGAAATCCTATTTTTGTAATGTGGCGCTTTATAGAGGGCCTAATGGCAGCAGTCGCTCAAGCTTCTTACTGTAGAGTGGCCCCATTCGCCTGTCAACACAACTCCGCTATATGTATGAAGCCCTGTTCTCATTAACGTTGTATGTCTTGGTTTTTTTTTTAATTTTTGTTTTTGTTAAGGCCACAAAAACACAGCATAATGAGAAAATTTTTTTTACAATTTTCCACAATGATATGCATTCCTCCCAACAGATTGAAATGAATGTATGAGAGCGGGAATTCAGATCAACAGTTGTAGAGAAGGAGACTGTTTAAGATCTAGCTTCATTTTCCTAACAAGTCTCCTTGCTATTCTAGTGAGTGCATTTTGATAACTGCTGTGTCTAATTTGTACCAATTACTGTCAGTCCTCACTAAGTCTGTTCATTCCGCGCTGGTTCAGGGAAAAAAGAAGGAATGCCCGACTCCTGCACATAATTGTATTCACATCATATTTCATACTGATTACGTATTGATGACATTGATTCATTTACTCTTTACAGCTTCACTTGCATGGGTAGTAAATCTTATTGACCACATATGAATTTTAATTTCAAATTGGTGATAGATTTTTCCATCAGCCCTGATAGCGTGTTTGACTTTTTCATCATTAACCCAGGCAATCACGCTGCACTGAGTTATTGCAGTGAAACAAAAAATGCATACTTCAGTTGCTGCTACTATATGGATTTGCAATAGAAACTTCATTAATGTGCTGAAAATTAAAGGGAAAATAAAAGCTTTTATTCTCTCCTCGGCGTAGGCAAATAAAATAATAACTTTGGATTTTGTAAATTATTTGGTGTACAGGGACCAGTATTTGAATGCATGCGCTATGTATCATTTATGGAACTGTTAACCCAATATCTTAGCGGCATTTCCCAAAAGCAATTACCTTCGTATTGGATTACATTTAAACACAACTTAATGGATTTATTACTCATTTTATATGTGCACGTAATAACGTATCCAGGAAATAGATATGCAGGAAAGGGATTTTGTCTCTATATACAGTATTTTCATTAATGTATATAATGACAAAAGAGGTAATATTTGTATTCTATTACTTTTTAGGCACTTATGCTATGAATTAGTGTTTTGGTCCGTTTTTTTTTTCTCTTCCTTTAAAGGATGTTATAAAATACTCGCAAAAAAATGGCTGTCGCTGTATCTCATTCTTTATGTATTATAGTAATCTGAAATCAATAAAATATTTAGTTTTAAAGGGTTATTCCCATCCTCCTAGATGAGTGGTGTTGGATATTATTTTTTGCAATTTGCGGTGTATTTTAGATATTAACACTTTTTGTTTACAGTTTGTTGCCTAGGAGACAGACCACCATTGTTGTCTAGCTTGTAAGCGCTGGACAGGATTAGGAGCTGACAGTGTGCTTCAGCGATCCCAGCCAGCTTCTATGCAGTACTTACAAGCTCAATAGAAAAGCACTCGTAAGCACTGTGCATGTTCGGGCAACAGTGGTGGTCGGTCACCTAGGTAATGGGGAAAAAAAGTGTTAATATCTCAAGAGCAGCTAAGAAGTTTTTTAGGCATTAAAATGAAAAAGTTCTTGTTTTCTCAAGCTCTATTCAACAATACCCATCTAAAAAGATGGGAATAACTCCTAAATGTTGCTTGTATTAGTGTTTTGCGAGGCCCAGTACAGTTTCCTACGATTGAAAGTTTAGATTTCTTTCTACCAACTTCTATTTTTGCTTTAACACAATATTTGACTCTGGCCTAAAGTGTCCACATAACTATTACATTCTTCATAATGTGGTTGGACTGTTAAACTTCACATAATGACTATTTAACCATATGAAGTAGAAAGAGTGTGTACATGCTGATAGGCACAAATGCTTTGATTGCATATTGCAATTATGAGTTTAATAGCCTATAAAGGAGATCAAAGCTATTTCTTCTTATTCGATGGAAGTTTGGAAATATATTTCTTTTTTTTTTAACAAGCTGCAGCTGATATGAAATTATAAGTGGATGAAGTATTTTGTAAAACTACAAAAACTCCATGGGCCTGATTTTTTTTTTTTTTTGGCCAACTGCACCATTAAATACTTGAAAGCCAGACTAATGGTCTATTTACATGGACCGACAGCCTGTTGGATACAAACGCCGATCGGTAAACTTACCAAACTGCTTTTTTGCCCAGGCAGATCTGTAGTGGATCTCACAATTCACATAGGCTGCTATTATTCTCGGCAGTGTGAGTCAGGATGATGCACCACTCAGAACGAAGAACTTTAATTCTGTACAAAAGATAATTTCACCCGATGAACAAGCTTTTTGTTTCTTCTTAGGGTAATTGGTTGCCTGTTTACATGGTAAGGTTAATCGTGAAACAAGCATTTTTAACAATTCTTGTTTAGCTTGCAATGTAATGGAAGAATGAGTTGGTAATATAACTCTAGACGAGGATCGCATCGCAATGCTCGGACTGGCTGGCAGCTCTCTTCTGACCCAAGTGTCAAAGCTGCTTAGAAATGCATGCGGTCATGCTTTGATCGGGAGAGCCAACTGCCACTCCGAGCACTGCGATGCGATCCTCATCCTGAGTTATACTGCCATCTGACTTTTACATAAACGCCCCATAAAACATGCTACCAACTAGATTGTAGGCTGAACCGTAACATGTAACTAAACCCACTTACCAACTTTGGTCCTATTACCTTACAACTTTTTGTTACTTGATGCCATAATAACAAATAAAAGTATGTATCGCTTCTAGGTGGTCTGCTCAGGCTTTGTTCTGTCTTACAACATAATGGTCTAAAAGAGATAGATATTTTATAGATGGATAGGTGTCTGACTGATAGACATGGCTGGTAAGTCGGAAAGCCAAACCACCAACTCCTCAATTTCCCTGACTTCCAACTCCACAGCCCTGGTTATTACTGAGCATGTACATAAAGTACAGCACAGATTCATCTCAACTCCGACCCCACAGCCCTGGTCACTACTGAGCATGTACATAAAGTACAGCACAGATTCATCTCCACTAAAAGCAGAGATCCTTAGATCAGGACTAGAACAGACATTTTTAGGATACTTCATAACTTTCCCAAATTCTTCTGAAAATAAATTTCAGCACATACTGCATTGATCTACTATACCCAATTTATTATATATTTTAGGAGTCTGAGTCAGTCCATTTAATAACAACTTCAACAAAATAGACACACTCACGACTCCACAGCCCTGCTGATAGGACCCCCACAAATCGGCACAATAACACACTTTTATCCCCATTGAAGTGGATCAGCAGTACTCATGCTTCATCACTGCTCCATTAATTTCCTGTGGGACTGCTGAGTGATGCCTTCTACTTTTTCTGGTTGTCCGGCGGCCTCTATAAAGAATAAATCGAGCAGCAGTCGAGCATGCACTCTGCCTCTCCATTTTTAACTGGGAGTAAAAGTGTTGTATTTGCTCATTGTTGGGGCTCCCAATGGACTGACCGTCACTGATCTAAAGGTTATTACCTATCCTTTGGATAGATAATGTCTTTTTACCGGTCAGCCTCTTTAAATTTTGCACTTTCTTGCCTAGAAATTACCCTATTAATACAGCTATCCTAGAGGCTCGCACCACAGCGTACACCGCTCGCAACCTTTCATCGGTCTTTATTTAACTAAAGCCTTATCTAAATAGTTCAGCTTTCACTCTGGTTTATAAGGCATTAGGGCTGAATCTGGACATGTGTGATATAATATTTTATTGTGACTAGCTAAATGTGTGAATTATTGAGCGGTTTTTTTTATGTACGTCATTACAATTATGTGATCCTTTGCTTTTCTCTTGGAAAAAGAAAAGGTTAAGACCACCACTATGCCAAGCAGTTGGCAAAAAATCTTCATGTTCCCAAGCAATTGGGAACATGTAGATATTTTGCTAACTAGAGTGATCAAATGTTTATGCATCAAGCCAATTTGCACTGATCAGCAGATGACTTTAGGTTGACAATTAAGATTTCCAAATCTCACAAATTTCGTTTAAGGCAGATTTGCTTGGTCAGCAGATTCAATTTGTTCCAAATTGAAAGTTCCTTTATTGCCATTTATTATGCTCTGAGGACACTGTATACCACAAACGGCTTGAAAGAGGTTAAAAAATAATGAAGGCAAAAAAAGCATTATACTCACCTGCTAGACCATCAACTGACTTCCCTCTGTTCCATCGTCCCTAGCTGTTGTAGCAGTGATTCAGCTCCATATTTTCGACCAACTTTTTGGTGCTGAAGCCCAACCTTCTCATGACCTTGTTGATCTCTGTGTTGGAAAAATCTGTGTGGGCCTCAGGACTAGGATAGCTGTGGCAAAAGGAATCAGGTCAAGGCCTAATAGATGGTGTGTTGTTTTTTTTTTATTTAATTTTATTTTCTTCCTGTCTCTCAACAAATTCTCCAGATTGATGGCAGGCTGGTCTTTTCTTATGGATTCTTGTAAATTTAAACTTCTGGGACCTGAATTGTTGGAGAAATTTGTAACATCTCTAGTGGCCATATGCACAAAAATGCTTGATGCTTGGTGCTTGATTCTAGTTATACTAGTTTAGTTCCTTACATGTTCAATGAACGATCTTTCTGAAAAATGTATATATCATTTATTTTGTTGATTTATGTAACAGAAATCCTCAACAATTTACAGACCTAATCACTTTCCCCATTGGGGTTCACAATCTAAAGTCCCTTTCAGTATGTCTTGAGAGCTTGGCTTTAATCTCCTTTTAGATGTTGTCTTTGGTGGGATTTGAACTTGGGACTTCCTTGCGTCACCATTTTTCCTGCCACGCTTCATTCTCAAAAAAGATTTTATGTAGACTAATGGCTATTGAACAACAATTTAGGTGACTTCTTTCCTGATAATGTCATCAGTTGACCAATATGGTTGGTTGTAGTATTTTACGTTACAAACAATTTTTGGTTAAAACCCTCAGGTTTGATCTTCTACACTAACGTGGTCAATGTTCTTGATTACCTGAATATTAATCTGACAACCAAGTAAGCTATCCGTCTAAGTCTTAATTTTTGAGGATTGTCAGTTCTTAAAACGTGTCCTCTGTTTTTCTAAAACTTCTACTGAATGTCAAATTCTCAACACTCATTTCTATCTGAAGAACCAACTTTATTATATACCACAAATTAAAATTAAAAACCCAATCGCCTATATAAAAGGTCATACAAATACCGGCTTACAGTTTTATTAATATACAGCTTAATGTCAAAACTTAGAATTACTAATACTACTTGTAATTTAATATAATTGAAAATGGGAAAAAAAGAGAAAAAGGCAGAAGATTTTTAGGGCTGTCAGTCTACATTCAAAAGAAAAAGTCATTGTGAGAATCCGTTTGGTTTACTTTGAAGCTTCTATGCAGGACTTGGAGTTTCTAATTTGGTTTTCATTTTGTAATTACAGGTCTAGCCGCGGTTGAACGTAGATGTGCCCCTCAGTATTTACTTACTTGTTAATTAAGTTCTTTGTTACGTTATGTTTGGCAAGGGGGTGGGAGAGCATGGCAAGGCAAGCAAACTCACCTGTACAATCAATCAGCATATAGAGTATTATGTTATCTATTCTAGGTTGCGTTTAAACCAAGGTCTGCGCCATTCACTTTATTGGTTATTAAAAAAAATCTTCTAGTTTACATATCACTCAACAATTCCCTCGTTGTTATATAATTGGAGTTGTCTGTGTCCGTAGTAGAGGACATTTGATGCTCATTTATTAAATATGCTCACAGGCTGCTCTCTAATCTCTTTGTTCTGGACAGCCAAATTACCTTTCTCACACTGAGCTTCAACTCATGGGAATTGAACCTCCACTCCCGCACCATTTTAATTAGCTTGAAAGTATGGTGCTCCTGAAGGAGGAGGTGGGGACCTTGAACTTACTCCGAGACCTCAAGTTCTCACTAACTCTGTGCACTCCTAGGTTCAGAAGAGTATTTTAAAACAAATCTGACATTGTGTTGCTTAGAAATTTTATATATTTCTTTTGTAAGTTTTAGAACATTTTGTAGGGCTAAAACACATGGGAAAACTCATTAAATTAATCTTTCACACTCCCTAAAAGTATTTATTTTAAGGATTTTTTTCCTGTTTACTGAGAGTTGACTAGATTCTAATTGCCTATTTCATTGCCTCTGATTTCTATGCCCTTTTATTAAAGAAGCACTCCTCCCATCTTCTTAATATATTGCAGTCCTATTATATGGATCTGTGTACTTACAATTGCTCATTTAATCCTTCTACCCAGCTAATTCTTCTCTTTTCCATTAGGTCTACCATATCACATGATTAAAAACTGACTAGCGGAATCTTTCTAATCTCTATGTAGAAACAGGAGGACCATTTTCCCTGTACGAGTCATAAGTTGCTGCAAAAGTCCCTGGCAGGGAAGAGTGGAGCAGCGGGGTCAGGAGTTGGAGGGAAATGATTCATTCAGGGAAAAGAGACTTCCTGTTTTTACATACCGCAGAGAAAAGAAGAATTAGCTGGGTAGAAAGGCAAAATGTGCAATTGTAAGTACACCATATAATATGATTGCAATATAAAAAACTTTGATGGGGGTGCTTCTATAATGAAACTTGGGAAATCATTCCTCTATTATAGTGATATGTACAGACAAGTAAACTTTGGACTAAAGGTACCTTCACACTGAACAACTTAACAACGATAACGATAGCGATCCGTGAAGTTGCAGCGTCCTGGCTAGCGATATCGTTGTGTTTGACACGCAGCAGCAATCAGGATCCTGCTGTGACATTGTTGGTCAGAGCTAGAAGGCCAGCACCTTATTTCGTCGCTGGATCACCCGCTGACATCGTTGAATCGGCGTGTGTGACGTGGATTCAGCGATGTCTTCACTGGTAACCAGGGTAAACATCGGATTACTAAGCGCAGGGCCGCGCTTAGTAACCCGATGTTTACCCTGGTTACCAGTGTAAATGTAAAAAAAAACAAACACTACATACTTACATTGCCGTGTCTGTCGAGTCCCCCGGCGTCCGCTTCCCTGCACTGTGTAAGCGCCAGACGTAAAGTGAAAGCAGAGCACAGCGGTGACGTCACCGCTGTGCTCTGCTTTATGGCCGGCCAGCGCTGACACAGTGCAGGGAAGCGGACGCCGGGGGACTCGACACACACTGGAATGTAAGTATGTAGTGTTTGGGTTTTTTTACATTTACACTGGTAACCAGGGTAAACATCGGGTTACTAAGCGCGGCCCTGCGCTTAGTAACCCGATGTTTACCCTGGTTACCCGGGGACTTCGGCATCGTTGGTCGCTGGAGAGCCGTCTGTGTGACAGCTCTCCAGCGCCCACAGAACGACGAAACAGCGACGCTGCAGCGATCGGCATCGTTGTCTATATCGCTGCAGCGTCGCTTAATCTGACGGTACCTTAAGGCTATATGCACACAAAGCTACTGGCATATGTCTGTGAATAAAAATGTCCAAAAAACTTTGAGAATAAACCGCAAACTTTTCCTGCAATCCAATGTGCTTCAATTGACCCCTTCAGGAGAACCACAAAAACACATTATTTTTAGCATTTTTTTTAGCTCTTCTAATGGTGAGTTTTAGTGGGAATCAGCCTGAAAAAGGGTATGTGCACATGACCTTAAGGAGGACCTCTCATCTTTTCAAGAGTGTTTTTAAGTAAATACTTGTATCTCCCATTAAGAATAGAATTTGGAAAAATCTTTTCTTGCCAATTTTAATATCTTTTAGAAATGCATGAATAGATTGACAGGTCTTCTTTTACACTTTGATATCCTGCTTCTAATAAAACCTGCATTAGGCTACGTTCACATTTGCGGCCAGCGCCGCAGCGTCGGGCGCCGCAGCGGCGCCGCATGCGTCATGCGCCCCTATATTTAACATGGGGGCGCATGGACATGCGGCGCACTTGCGTTTTGCGCCGCATGCGTCGCTGCGGCGCCCGCGTCGGGGCGCAGAGGACGCAGCAAGTTGCATTTTTGCTGCGTCCAAATTCAATGAAAAAAACGACGCATGCGGCGCAAAACGCAGCGTTGTGCATGCGTTTTGCTGCGTTTTTGTTTGCGTTGTGCGCTGCGGCGCCGACGCTGCGGCGCACAACGCAAATGTGAACGTAGCCTTACTGTTGACCTCACATGAACAAAAGTCATAATTGGCATCAATCATGCAAACAGCTGAGGCGCATTCAACCATTTAAATCTAATTTCCATTTGATCAATTTCCAACTGTTTTCTTTTTTTTCGGGACAACTGCTGAAAAGCAGCTTTTTATTTTTAGATAACTGGAATCCCATGGATCACGGTGCAAAATTTGAACCTGGGCCCCCATCTCTGTTGGGCTTTTGTAGCGTCCTAGACCCTATAAAGACATGCATGTAATAGTTTCCCCTGTCCTTGCCCCATCCTGTAATAATCTTTCATTCTAAGCCCCTTCCTGTTATAATATCCCCTCTCCTGGGCCTCTTCCTAATAAATCTCTCATCCTAAACCCTTTCCTGTTATATCCCATGTTCCGGGCCTCTTCCTGGTATAATGTCACTTTTCATGGGTCCCTTGATTTTTATACTGACGCCCAATCTGATCTAATGACCCCGCATCCTGGGCCTCTTCCCTGTATAATGACCCGTATCCTGGGCTCCTTTTTGGTATAATGTCCATTCTCTTTTGCAAAGCATAAAAAAATAAACTGTTCTTACCTTTCTCCACTTGCATGATGTGCGGCGGCGTATTCTTCTGTAGCATGTAGCTGACTTTAGTGTTCCGTCTTGGGCAGCGCATGACGTCACTGATATGCACCGCTAATGACCGGCACGTTGACTTTAGCTGCCGGTCACTGATTGGCTGGTAGCGCGTATTGCAGCGCAGGAAGGCATAGGGGCCCTGCGCTGCAATACACTTCAGCTGGACATGTGTCCTCGGACGGACACATCCAACTGAATTGGGCTTTGGCCGGCGCCCTTCCCTTACAGGCTCTTTTATGGTCGCACCCTCTGCGACCGATCATTAAACCATTGTAATAACTGTATTACTGATCAAAGTTGTCTGTTTTGACCTCATATGAGCCTAGAATTACCATTTTTTATGAGAAAGTGTTTTTTTCTCATACATGGGGGAGGGGAAGCATGCTCTTTTATTCAGATATTCTCGTGTGCAACACTGTACTGCTTCACTTGTAGTATTTTTGTTTTCATTATATGGACCTGAAGGTCTCAATATGCCACCAAATAAGATCAGAACTGTTGGCTTAGCCATGTGCATTGACCTTTAGTGTAGTGTAGTGGGATATGAAAGGTAGTGTTTGTCAGTTACATTGTCATTATTTCTTTTTTACTGTCTACAAACCAGACTAATGTTTCTCTGTTTCTCATTTTAGGTTTGTTAAAAGGTCAGAATAAAACAGAATGCGTGCCTTCATCTCAAGTTCTGTTCATCGCAGATGGATCCCATATGTCTCAAGTAGACAAGTCACCTTTGTAGCTAGCATCAGTGCCAGCTTCATGCCATTGCACCTTTTTTTCTCTTCTTGGTTGCCCTCCCCACATTTATTGGTGTATGAAAAGGACTGAAGACACATATATTATGGACTCCATGAACCTGGGCAAATTGGGAGACTTTTGAAAAAAAAAAATAATAATAATTTGAGCTGTTCACCGGAGGACTTCTTGACGAGGGTGAAAATGACTTATGAAACAAATGACAAGATGTATTCAGAAACTGCTTACCACCCTCATTACCGATTAGCAGGGCACTGGCCAGAGTTTGCACCCTTTCCCTTGACGACAACTCTACTCACTCTTTTGTCTATTTTACGTGCTGTGAGGAAGAATGTTCCAATCAAAGTGAACATAAGATAAAAGGGAGTTGTAGCTTTTGGGTACTTTATCACAAACACTTTTATTGTATCTCTCTGTAAAATACAATGTACGTATGCATGTATGTGATATTTTATTTTATTTTTTTTTTTATTTTTTACATTTTTGTTTGTCCTATCGTTGCTACTTCCCATTGCAAAAGGGAAGGGGCGGGAAAAAGAATCTGCTATTGTGTAGAAATTTTCACCTACTTGCTGATTGAAGAAAAACTTTTATTTGTGATATTTTCAGAGACTTGCTCTAGTATGGTGTATTTAAGTAATAAAAAATTTAAATGCTATAGTTAAATTGAGTTTTACATTTTATAATGAACATAATCTGACCATATTTTTTTTTTTTTCTCCGGGAAGTTTCCAAGCAGAATATTTGCAGGGATGATAACAATGGGGATAAATGTGCCAATCAATATGGCCAGTGGTAAACACTAAATTCTTTATTTTAAATATACTTTTAAGGAACGTTCACATAGTTTTCAGACGGGGATCTGCTCCAAATTCTACATCAAAATCGCTTGGGGTATGTGCACATGATGTCTTTTAAATGCTGGCGCGTCTGCATAATTTTTCAAGCCGAAGACACTTCTCAATCGCCGGAGGGATTTTTCCTGAAGCATCTTCATGGCATCTTACCAGTCATTTTTGTGGCAACATTTAAAAAAAAAAAAATTCTATATATCCCATAATGGCTTAAAAACCAACTGTAGAATAGTCAAGTCCCTTCCTTTTAAAGGGGTATTTCCATCCCAAAGACCCTTATCCCAATATGTAATAGGTATAATATTAGCAAATGCCTTCAATTAGAAATATAGTATAGTTTTTCTGGTTCGCTATGTTTTTCCTCATGTGCAGTCATTGCAGGACCTTAAGTATCCATGGTTATGACCACTGATATAGAGACCACTAGTTGCACGTGGTCGTAACCAGGGCTGTGGAGTCCGAGACCATTTTGGTGGAGTCGGTGTCATGGAAATTGGGGAGCCGGAGGTTTGGCTTACTGACTCCACAGCCCTGGCAGGAAAAAAGCCATAGACCTACAAACTCAATGTAAGTATGGCGTCTGATATTTCCCTATTGACAGGAAACATCTGGCCACAGTATTGTCAGGAAAGTTCTCAAGGTATATGTCCAATACATCTGTAGTCCTCTACAACCTTGCCTTTTGCCTCCTCTTCTATGCCGAAACATCCAGTAACAAAGTGTATACAACACTGTATTTTATTATTTAATAGGAGTCTATAGAAGGTATACAATAACATACTCGGAAGCTATATGTCGGAGAAATGATGCTAAATTATACATGCAACCGTCCTATATGCAAATTATTTTTTTCTTTTGCAAGTTTTTCTTCTAAGGTAATGTCAATACATTTTTTTGAACTCCTTTATTTTTGTGTATGAGTACCTGTATTTTATTAATGGTTTTTTTATTCATTGCGTTTTTTACATCCCAAAAGGTTTCACTTACAGATTGTGATACAAAGATTAATCTTGGGATCACACGATTTGTATTTTGAAATACACAACAAAAAACACCACCAAAAATACAAGACACATTGTAAATGTTTTTTTAAGCTGCAAAAAAATTTAAAAAAGTGAATGCTTATGGTAAAAAATAAAGCAAACTGCCTAAAAATAATGTCATAGGAAAGAAATGCATGTACTGTAAAGGTACCGTCACACTAAACGATATCGCTAGCGATCCGTGACGTTGCAGCGTCCTCGCTAGCGATATCGTTTCGTTTGACACGCAGCAGCGATCAGGATCCTGCTGTGATGTCGCTGGTCGCTGAATAAAGTCCAGAACTTTATTTGGTCGTCCGATCGCCGTGTATCGTTGTGTTTGACACCAAAAGCAACGATACCAGCGATGTTTTACACTGGTAACCAGGGTAAACATCGGGTTACTAAGCGCAGGGCCGCGCTTAGTAACCCGATGTTTACCCTGGTTACCAGCGTAAAAGTAAAAAAAACAAACAGTACATGCTCACCTGCGCGTCTCCCAGCGTCTGCTTCCTGCTCTGACTGAAATCCGGCCCTAAAGAGAAAGTGAAAGCACAGCGGTGACGTCACCACTGTGCTGTTAGGGCCGGAGCTCAGTCAGTGTCAGGAAGCAGACGCTGGGAGACGCGCAGGTGAGCATGTACTGTTTGTTTTTTTTTACTTTTAAGCTGGTAACCAGGGTAAACATCGGGTTACTAAGCGCGGCCCTGCGCTTAGCAACCCGATGTTTACCCTGGTTACCCGGGACCTCGGCATCGTTGGTCGCTGGAGAGCGGTCTGTGTGACAGCTCTCCAGCGATCAAACAGCGACGTTGCAGCGATCGACATCGTTGTCGCTATCGCTGCAGCGTCGCTTAATGTGACGGTACCTTAACCTAAGACTAAGTTCACACATTCCTGATTTGCTTTGCGAACTCTATAACTTGCTGCAAATTTTCAGTGCAGTGTACTACAAATGAACGGGGTTTTTCCATCCCTATTCCACGTTTAGTGGCAAAAATCTTCTCGGAAATCAGAACATGCTGTAGATTTGAAAATCTGTACTGTGACTCTAATATCTAGAAGATAGAAGGTTCTTTACTGTAAGGCCAGTCAGATGGAACATCATGGTTTAAGAAGCACTCATCCTCCCATCAAAGTTTTTATCCTCTTAGTATATTGCAGTCATAATATTCTATAGCACTGTGTACTTACAGTTGCTCATTTTGCCTTTCTATCCAGTTAATAACTCTATTTTCTCTGCAGTTTGTAGAAACAGGAAGTCTCTTGTCCCTGCGTGAGTCATTCCCCTTTTCACCTCTTGACCCAACTACTGCCTCTCCCCTCCTCCAACCTCTGCCATATACTTTTGCAGTGATGACTCATGCAGGGTAAATTGACCTCCTGGATCTATATAGAGCTTAGAAGGATTCAGCTAGTCAGTTTTTAATCACATGATGTCATAAACCTAATGGAAAGAAGAATTAGCTGAGAAGAAAGGCAAAATGAGCAATTGTAAGTACACAGTGCTATATAATGTTACTGCAATATTTTAAGGATAAACACTTTGATGGGAGTGCTTATTAATTCTCAAGTTCAAATGTGGCCTTTTTTCAGTCCATAGTTCTATAAACTTTAATTTGAGAGTTAATAGACTACTTTAGGATAGATATAGCAAACATACTCTAGGGTCTTCAATCCAGTATTGAATACAGTCAACACACTGTCAAATAACAGGGTTTTGCAGTATCTGGACCTCTTCCACCTCACATCATCCCATTGTATACTCTCTGTGTCTTTGTGTCAAACATCATTCACAAATGTACAGACTTGGCTTTACTAGTGTTGAGCGAGTATACTCGCTGCTCAGGTTTTCCCGAGCACGCTTGGGTGACCTCCGAGTATTTATGACTGCTCGAAGATTGTTTTCATCGTGGCAGCTGAATGATTTACAGCTACTAGCCAGGCTGAGTACATGTGGGGGTTGCCTGGTTGTTAGGGAATCCCCACATGTAATCAAGCTGGCTAGTAGCTGTAAATCATTCAGCTGCCGCGATGAAAACTAAATCTCTGAGCACTAAAAAATACTCGGAGGTCACCCGAGCGTGCTCAGGAAAACCCGAGCAACGAGTACAGTCACTCATCATTAGGCTTTACGTGTGCATTATGTCCACCATAAGAAGTGGAAATAAAAAAAAATGGACCCTGACAAATCTGTGTACAACATGGATTTCAAATACATACATATGCATAAGAAAAAAAAGCTTTAACATTACTGCTCTATACCAAGTGATTTTTGTGTATGAAAACAAGAAATGGAATACTGTTCTGAATGTCTATTATGGATCTTTTTCTGTTTTTTTTTTTTTTTTTACATTTTCTATTTCTCAAGAGAATTTCCAAAACCCTATCCACAAATCCTTGAACATGAAATATGGATAAAAAGCATTTACTACTTTGCACATCTTTGCAATAAAAGCACATGCTACAGTAACTGTCTCACTTATACCAAATCAAGATGTCGGAAATTTAGTTTCAAGATGACATGTGATGTAAATTGAGGGGTAAAAATCTGCAGCAAGGTATGAGTTAAAAGCAGATTTTTCTCTTCACTTGTGATAGCATACCTGAGAGAGGGATCCACCCAGAAAGGACAGGAAACCTACTGAAATGAAAGGTCGGTACCTCTCTCCCACATCAGTTGGTTTCATGTCCTTGATGGAAACCCTTGTGCTGGAAATCGGCGGAGGAAAGACCAGCCCCTGTTCGTAGCCTTTCAGGATAGCAGAAAAGGGTATGGGGTTTCCAGGGGTACCATTGCCATTTTTTTTTTACACTGAGTGGTGCTCCGGTTCCTGAAGTCATCAAGGCTCACTCCACCAGATCCGTGGCAACTTCCTGGGTAGAAAAAGCAACGGAGGTATCTACTGATCATAGTAGGGCCGCTACCTGGTCTTCACCATCTTCCTTCTTTAGGCACTACAGACTGAATCTGTCCTCTGCTGACTTAACCTTTGGTAGAAGAGTGCTGCAAGCAGTGGTTACTCCCTAAGTTGTTCCAATTCTCCAAAAGTTCTGATCCTGTACAAATGTAGTAATCTTTAATTTGTCAGAAAACACACTACATGGTTTTGTTAATAAAGTAGTGCAACATCTGCTAAGTTGACTTGCTACATCTGTAATTGTTAGGAGCATTAAACTTTTGTATTTTGGGTGAGGGCAGAAAAATGGGAGTCCTACTTAGGTGTGCGGTGTAATATGTGAAGATCCTGTAATCCTGTGAAATACTTGAATAACACCTACTCTATTATCAGTAATCAAAGAGAAACCCTCACCATTCACCCAAAAAGCAGTGTGCTTCTCAGCAGACAGAAGTACTGAGATTCTGCCTGAGCATATACACAGAGCGGTATAAAGTATTAAAAGTAAAGTATTCTCAATATATACGGTTCTGTTCACTGCTTTCATAGAACAAATTTTCAGAAATCACTGCAAACAGTGCACTTTTTTGTCATGGCTGTGGCAAACACACCACAGCAGCAACACTAAAAATGCGTAGGGCCATATTTAGAACTTATGGTGCCCTATCTGTATGCAGCATACAATTTTTACGTATCACGTGAATCCTTAATACAGGAAACTTACTTGACCCCTTATTTCATACATTCCCCACTGCACTGTTGATTGCTTTTTTTCAGAAATCTTCATGTGAGTTGTGAATCAGGAAATCAAAAATATGGAACACATTTCTATTTTAAAGGCTTAATACCGGACTTTACCGTTATCACCTTTCCATGTAATAAAAAATGACATGCTGGCGAGGCTTATGACTTACTATCACTGGCAAACCTTGAAGCCAAAGTAAAAAGTTGATAATGGCATGTTATACTTTTCACGACATCCTAGTTACACGAAAATGTACCACCCAATTTTAAAGGGATTTATTTTAGCTATATCCAGAATTACAAATTATCCCCTATTCTTAGGATAAGGGCTAACTCAGTGTTCATTGGAGTTTCTCCTTTGGAATCCACAGCGATCCCAAGAACAATGATCAAGTATGTCCACCTCCGCTGCACTCATTATGGAGCTTTGCGAAGAAAAGATGTTCTTCAAACTGTACAGTAAACTTTTGTCTGTGAGTAGGAATTCATAAAACGCATAATTGCTGGTATAAATAGTAGAATATGCAATTAACACCTTGTGTAGCCTTGGCCTAAACATCTGCCAGCCATAATAGTCATCTAGTTGCGATTTCTGTTAATTATAGCATATAACCCATCAAACCGAAAAAATGGAAACCCTGCACAAATAGCACTTATACCACAGCCAGCTGATAAATCTACAACTGAGCTGCCAAAAACTACCAATAAGCAAATATTTAGGAACAGGAGGTGTGAGAAACAGTGGCACCTGTGTGGATAACTGCCTGGCAGTAAGAGAATATTTTTTAAGCCAAGGATAATAAGCCACTTTTAGACATATGGCAGTAGAGACCATATGATAATCAAGACTGCAAAATTCTGGTTGGGCACAATGTGTTGGTCCAAAAGAGGTCATGTTACAGTTGGAGGGGAAGGTAGTCTGGCATGACACAATCACACATCAGTCACTGTAAATCTGACTTGATAGCCATTTCTTTATTTGAGTTTAGCTGATCGATCTGCAGAGTATTGAGATTAAATCAAATTTCCTGAAATGCATGGTTTCTCGAATTTGAACACTTCGAGTTTCGATTCGTGCGTCACAAAAAAAAATCGTTTCCACCACCATTTCCCATTTTGCTGGAGAATCAGAGAGCAGGCTAATGTTGTTTTGCGTTGCTGAGCAGACCGCTGGATAATGTCCAGCAGCTATGACATCTTACAGATTATCATACCTTGTACAGTGGTGGTCAGTACCCGAGCCATCACAGATCAGTGGTTCCCAGAGGAGCACAGTTTTTACGGCAGAGTTGATTTCCATCTCCAGAGTCATTGAGTAAGAGTTCGTACTTATCACCGTGAAAAAAAAAAAAATGTTACGATTTTGATCCAGAAAAGTAGTACTAGTGTCATGCGATTTTCATGCAAGTACAGTCAGATTTTTCACACCTAGCATCCGATTTACATCCGAGTGCAGTGCGATTGTTATCCGATTGCAATGTGATTTTAACATGAGCTTTTACATACAGCAATTCTCTGTCATTTAGACATCGTTTTCAAAGGAAATATTCTTCAATGCACGTGTGTGTATATAATATATATATATAATAGATAGAGAGAGATGATAAACTGCCAATTCATCTGCTGCGTACAGTAAAATCACAGCATGACCCGACAGAATAAAATAGATAAATTACATACAATATACACACAAAATTGATATAAAGATGTCAGTCACATATATAATTAGTACATTTTGTGTGCAGCTTACTGTACATGTATTTATTAACTTATTATTTTCCTGAAAAAAATGGCATTGGCTCCCACGTATTTTACCAAACTAGCAGAGGGAAAGTCCGACGGTTGATGGCAGAAGTTTATAGCCTGGGAAGGGGATAATACCCATAGATCTTGTAGATTGTGAGCCTTCGCGGGCAGGGTCCTCTCTCCTCCTGTACCAGTTATGACTTGTATTGTTTAAGATTATTGTACTTGTTTTTATTATGTATACCCCTCCTCACATGTAAAGCGCCATGGAATAAATGGCGCTATAACAATAAATAATAATAATAATAATAGAGCTTCCCAGGCTATTAATATAATCTCACAGCTGTATACTTAGCCTTTACTGGTTATTAACCCCTAATAAGTCTTTTTATTGACCTGAGATGTAAGAGAATAGCATCCCTATACAGGTGACAATCCAGCTTCTATCGGCTGTCCATTATACCTGACAACTTGCTGCATCAGCCACGATCAGTGTTGGCACCAACCATATCTGTTTAACCCCTTAGATGCTGCTGTCAAAGTTGACTACATCATATAAATGGTTAACAGAGTGTAGGGGCTTCCGATTTAACCTCATCGGCACCCATAGATCATGATTGTGTGGTCCTCATGTTTGCTATGGCAATTCACGGCCAAATAGCAGCCTTATGGTATGTGCACATGCTGCAGATTACTCTGCGGATTTTTCCGGACTCATTTTGGTAGATCCGCAGGTAAACCGCACTGCGGATTTCCTGCGGAATTACCGCGGATTTACTGCGTTTTTTGGTGGATTTTGTGCGGATTCTACCTGCGGTTTAACACCTGCGGATTCCTATTATGGAGCAGGTGTAAACCGCTGCGGAATCCGCACAAAAAATTGATATGCTGCGGAACAAACAATGCTACGTTTCCGTGTGTTTTTATCCAAAGCATGTGCACTGCGGATTTTGTTTTCCATAGGTTTACATGGTACTGTAAACTCAGGAAAACTGCTGCGAATCCGCAACGTGTGCACATAGCCTTAGAGTCTGCCGGCTATAATGACCTGTTCATAAGTTAGCGACATTTAGGTGGTAAAAAAGCACTTTTCCTTTTCTGTAATGCCACTCTGCATTAATTCCAGAACATCGCCTGAAGGGTTAAAAAACTACCTGACAGCAGTTTTCAATATGCTGAGGGGTGCAGTTTTTAAAATGATATCACTTTTGGGGGTATTTCAATATATAGGACCCCCAAAGTCACCTCAAACATGGATAGGTCCTTCAAAAAGTACATTTTGTGAATTTCTTTGAAAAAATGAAAGATTACTGCTACATTTTTAAACCTCCTGAAATGCCAACCAAATAAATTAACATTTTATAAATGGTGCTGATGAAAAGCAGACATGAGGGAAATGTTATTTATTAATGCTTTTCTGTGCTATGACTATCTGGATTAAAGGGATAACCATTCAAAGTTTGAAAATTGCACTTTAGTTTACATTGTTGGCAAATTATTGATATGTTTTGCATTTATTTATAAAAAAAAAAAAAGTCAACCTACATTTACCATTATCATACATTATAATGTGCCATGAAAAAACATTCTCAAAATCACTGGGTTATGTTGAAGCATTCCAGAGTTATTACCACATAAAGTGACACTGGTCACATTACAAAAATTTGGCCTGGTCACTAAGGGGTTAAAATGGGGGACCCCCCAAAAAAAAAATGACGTAGGGTCTTCGTATAATTAATAACCAGCAATGAACTCACTCACCTTACCTAACTGACATCAGCACGAGACCGGTGGGAAAATTTCTAACTGTGCTCGCGTTGATGTCACATGAAATGAGTTAATTGGCTGTGAAATCTCAGGACCTTTCTGATGGCACCATGAATTGTATGTGAACTTTCTCACATTGCAGTGACATTAGTCAGGTCATACAAGTTTACCGCGAGACACTGAGCAGCGGTAGCACACGCTGCTCAGTGTCTCCGTTGCATGGCAGGCTGCATAGTCACATCATGCAACAATGCAGCCTGTCATAAAGATGTAGCAGAGCTAGACCCATCACGGGACAAATGGATTATTATATTCTCAGCGGACAGGTGAGAAATATGGTTGTTTTTTACTTTAATTCTCTTACAGGGGACAATGACTTCACTGGAATGGGCGATTACGCAAGTATGGTTTAGTTAAGATTAATTAAAGGAGTCTGTGTCATTCTTTTAATTAAAGGACTTTATTCTGGGTGTGTGTGTGTTTTTTAATACAATATGACTATGGGGTTAGTAATGGGACGTCTTATTGACGCCTCTCCATTACTAACCTCTGGGCTTGATGTCACCTGACAATACAAAGGTGACATCAACCCCCCAACTATCACCACACTTCCCACTAAACCAGGGAAAGTGGGAAGAGCAAGGCTAAGTGCCAGAATTGGCACATCTTATAGATGTGTCTTCTCTGGGGCTGCTGAGAGCTGATGGCTGATATTTTTAGCCTGGGTGGGGTCAATATCCATGGCCCCGTCCTAGGCTATTAATGTCATGTCTGCCTAGCCTTTGCAGATTATTAATTACAGGGAGACCCTACATCATTTTTTGGGGGTCCCCCATTTTAATAACCAGTAAAGGCTAAGTATACAACTGAGCTGATATTAATAGCCTGGGAAGCTTCATGGGTATTACCCACTTCCCAGGCTATAAACTTGTGCTGCCAGCCATCGGCTTTCCCTTTGCTGGTTTGAAAAATTACATTGGAGCCTACACCATTTTTTTCAGAAAAATAATTTATTAATTAAATACATGTACAGTAAGCTTCACACACACTCTACTAATTATATATTTGACTGACATCTTTATATATCTATTCTGTGTGTTTATACTGTATGTATTCTATCTATTCTATTCTGTCGGGTCACTCTGATTTTACTGTACGTGGCAGATGAATTCCCAGCTTTTCAAAGGACATGGGTATGTAAAAATCGGACAGCACATGCATTGACTTGCATTGTCGAGTGTCGTCTGGAATACGTGGCAAATCACATCATGCTGCGATTTATTTCTCAGTACGATTTCAGCTGAGAAAAAAAATCACAGATGAGCTGTAACTCATAGTTTAACATTGGTCAGAGTGCAATCCGATTTTTTTTATTGAATTGCACTTGTCCATTTTTCTCGCAGATGAGTATGAGCCCATATGCTCTTTGTCCTGAAGAGTGTAAGCTCTTATGGTTAATGGGTCCTCTCTTTCTTTCTCCTGTAGCGTTTAAGCTCTTATGGTCAGTGGAGTCCTTTCTCTTTCTCAATCGAAAAGTGTAAGCTATTATGGTCAGCTCTATGGTTCTCTCTTGCTCTTTCTCTCTCTCTCTCTCTCTCTCTCTCCTTTTCACTCTTTCTCGCTCTCTTTTCTCTCTTTCTCTCTCGTTCTCTTTCCGTGTATGTTTCCTGAGCAATTACAGGCTTTCAATTATTGAGATTCACACAAATTTATTCTCCTTGAATCAAATTTATGAGAAAAATAAGGCGAAGTTGGAGAATTTGAATTTCAAAAGATCATATCATCTCTAGTCTTTATGCAACTTGTATGACCAGTTGGTTGAGGTATAGTTAAGACCTTATAGGCACTCTCTCTGTCCTTCAGAATGAGCACTACAAGTTCATAACCTGTAGAAGTAATGGATTCTTTTTCTTATTTTAGGCTTCTCTACTGTACTTTTGGTAGCAATCAGGATAATGGCTGAGGTTAATCATTTTCATACAAACTCAGTCTTGTAGCGTCTAATCTGGCACTCCGAACCTTAGGTCATATATTGTATGCATACAATGACAAGGGACTTGGGCTCACAGTACATACAAATGTCATATGCTAATTACTATGAATTCCAGGGCATTAGTGAGAATCCTGCCCTGTGACTGGCTGAAATCCAGCACCCTGTATGATAGCGAGGAATGCTAAACATGGCTGCTAACAATTAGTAAGTATCCGAAAAAAGGTATTTAGTGTTGTAAGGGTCGAAGTTCAGATAGCGCTTTAAATGAGCCATTATATGCCTGGGTTCTTAAAGAACTGCTACTTAGTTAATGGGAAGATTTAAAAGCATTTCCTAAATTGCAAACCTATAAGATTACAGATGTCACTCATGTTCATATAATCCACCGGCAGGAGATGAAGGTTTTGCTTTGATGTGCTAAATTGGAGACGGGCTAATGGCACTATTAATATACAATAGTGCATATTTAAGTAGTTAGTAGAATGGTTTTCCTCCGTTTTTGTTCCCAACCACAAGCATTTAAAATGTTCAGTCCTATTTAATATAGATTCAAGGCTCCAGAAAGCATGCCTAGCTTAGTACAGCTGATGGCTTGACGCGGGATTGTTTGTGAAGAGCTTGCAATGCATTGGAGTTCACTGTTTGACAGATATCCGCAGCCCTGAGAAGCACACGACTGCAGAGAATAAGCTCAGATAGCTTGGACCACAGTTTGCCTTTCTTGTTATTGGAGCTTAGGGATAACCTATGCTGTAGATAATCAAAGCTTTACAAAGGTGTTACCTTAGTACGTCGCGCTATATGTTGTCAGTAGAGCAGATAAATTGGATAAATGATTTGAACACAATGCATGGCACATGAAAAATATCCATCATTCTATTAATTTTATATAGATTGAATTCATATATACAGTACAGACCAAAAGTTTGGACACACCTTCTCATTTAAAGTTTTTTTTGTATTTTCATGACTATGAAAATTGTACATTCACACTGAAGGCATCAAAACTATGAATTAACACATGTGGAATTATATACTTAACAAAAAAGTGTGAAACAACTGAAAATATGTCTTATATTCTAGGTTCTTCAAAGTAGCCACCTTTTGCTTTGATGACTGCTTTGCACACTCTTGGCATTCTCTTGATGAGCTTCAAGAGGTAGTCACTATTCCGTAGTGTGGAGTACATTTCTATGATCTCTAAATTTGATAAAAAGCTTTTAAAAATGATGTAGGCTTCCATTTCTCAGCCATACAGTGTTACATGGTTTGTGAACATTTCTGTAATCTCTAAAACTGCAAAAACGCTTTTAAAAATTTTGTAGGCTTCCATTTCTCAGACGTACAGTGTTATGTGGTCTGTGAACACTTCTGTGATCTCTAAAACTGATAAAAATCTTTAAAAAAAGTTTTAGGCTTTAATTTCTTAACCATACAGTGTTACGTGGTCTGTGAACATTTCTGTGATCTATAAAACTGAGAAACATTTTTCTGGATTGAATCTGATTGTCATTCATACGCTTTTGCTTTCTTTCTGTTACATTATGGCGGAGTAAACGCACAAAAAATGCTTTGATTGCTGCAGGTGACCAAGATTTTACTTCTATTAAAAATAAGCTTGATTTCAAGTGACCTAGCAATTGCAAAATGTGTAAGGCGAGCGGTAAGGGATGAGGAAATGGAAGTGCTGATGATGGTGCATGCAGATGCTGAGGACGTGGGGCATGTGTTACTATGCCTGTTGCACAGGAAACATGTCCATCCATGACACATAGGTTCCTGTCCCACTTTGCAAGGAGGCACAGTACTCCACTTCTGAAGCCAGAACAGTGGGAACAGGTGGTTGGTTGGATAGCAGAAAATGCTTCCAGCAGACTTGGCAGCAGCACACAGTCTTCCATATGGTCCATTTTCACCAGCCTAACATCTGGAGCACTTAATCCTCAACTTGATCTTCCTTCCTCCCACCATGTTGAGTCCCTCGGTACTCAAACCCCATCTACCACTTTTTCTCCCGGTGTGGCATCCCCACCTTGTACCAGCAACATGTCTTAAACATCACCCGTGCCCTTACCAATGCACTTACTGACATTGTCCACTTAACAACCGACATTTGGACAAGAACTTGTGGCTAGGGATGCTACATTTCCCTGATAACACACTGGATGAACATTGTGGAGGCTGGGGCTGAGTCATACCCTGGCAGGCACATGTCCTCCTGACACCGAGGATTGATGGTCCTATTTCTGTCAGGGTTTCTTCCACCTCCTACAGCAGTTCCTGCACCCCTTCCTGCTCCTCCTCCATTTCCGATGTGGTATCTCAGAGCACGATGTCCACATCAACGGGAAGCTGGAAGCTCTGCAGAAATGCCTCAGGCTCTGCTGATGCTTATTTGTCAGATCTATGTTTTTTGCTTCTGAACCTCCAGTCAGGCATGGTCATGTTTAATAATGAGCGTAGCATGGTGGCGGCTGTGAAGTTTGGTAAGCTCACACACATACCATACATGGAACAGGTGATCAACTTGGTATTTCAGAGGTTTCTAAAAACATACCCAGATTTGTGCCAGATCTTCTGGTCAAGGTACACCGCCCATTTCTGCAACTCAGAAGGCTTTGTGAGCAGAAGAGGCCAGTGCTTGAGTTCCAGCTCCAACATGCCCATTGGTATTTTCTTCAGCCTCTGCACAAACTACAGTAACTGAAGAGTGGGCATAGACGTCTGACATTTATTTGGTTCTCCAAGACTTTGAGGATGCCACAAAAATGGTGAGCGGTAATGATGCCATAGTCAGCGCAAGTATCCCGCTTCTGTGCCTGCTTAAACAGTCGTTGCTCACAATTAAACATGAAACATGAAGCTTTGCTCAGGGACTAGGTGGAGATAGAGGAAGACTTAACACAAAGATTGTAGCCAGCCCAGCCTCATCTCATCTGCTCAGCATGGATTGGGTAACAATGAGGAGGTGTAGAGTGTGAAGGAGGAACAGGAGCTGGTGGCCACACAACAATCACCCTGTCTCTCCTACGTGGATGGGCTGAGGATGGGAATGAGGCTGAAGAGAGGGAGGAGGAGAGTTGTCATCATGGTGGAGACAGTGAAGTGGTGCTGTATGGAGCTTGGCCCATATTGTTGACTTTATGTTCCGCTGCCTTTCCCATGACCCTTGCATTACATTCATCTTAGCCAAAAAAAGAGTACTGATTGTTTACCCTGCTAGACCCTCACTACAAGGGGAACTTTGCATCTCTTCTACTTGAGGTGGAAATGTCTTCTAAAATGGTGCTGATTCCTCTACTACTTTCAATTATTGGGTCTCAAAGCTGATCACTAGTGATGAGCGAGTGTACTCGTTGCTCGGGTTTTCCCGAGCACGCTCGGTGGTCTCCGAGTATTTGTTAGTGTTCAGAGATTTAGTTTTCCCTTGCAGCAGCTGTATTATTTGCGACTACTAGACAGCTTGATTACATGTGGGGATTCCATAGCAACCAGGCAACCCCCACATGTACTCAGGCTGGCTAAGGCTTCTTCCACACTTCCGTTGGCAGGTGGCCGTCAGAATGCGTTGCGACGTATCGACGGATGTCTTAAGAATAGTGCAAAACGGATGCAACGCATCCTTTGTCCTAACGGATGCGTTGAAGTTGGCATTGCCTGAATTTCAATGCATAAAATTCTGGAGAGAGAGAGTGAGAGAGAAAGAGAGAGATTTTTTTTTATCCTGCGCCCATAGGCTTCCATTATAGCCGCCGACGAGCAGCGCAGGACCCGTCGCTGAGCGATTTTCCAACGTGCAGAAAAAACATTCTTATGAACGTTTTCTCCACCTGACGGACAGTTATTTTCCAACGGATCCAATGCACGACGGATGAAATGGCTGGCCATCCGTCACAATCCGTCACTAATACAAGTCTATGGGAAAAAACAGGAACCTGCAGAATAATTTGCAGGATCCTGTTTTTTTCAAAAATCGACGGATTATGACGGGAGGTAAAAGACGGAAGTGTGAAAGAGGCCTAACAGCCATAAATCATGCAGTTGCGTCAACAAATACTCGGAGATCACACGAGCGTGCTCCGGAAATCCCGAGCAACGAGTATACTCGCTCATCACTACTGATCACCTGGCATGAGCCTTGGAGGTGTTGTGCTGTCTGTTATGGATCTGGTGGTTAGGTGCACCAGGAATGACCTGATAGTTAAACACGGAATCGGGACGAGCTCTGGGGAAATGGGAACTCTGCTGACCGCAAACCCTACTCCTATCAACACAACTAGAATTAGCCCTGGAGCGTGCCTGACTCTGCCTAGACGCCTCTTCACAGCCTAAGAGCTAACTACCCCTAAAGAAAGGAAACAAAGCCTCACTTGCCTCAGAGAAATTTCCCCAAAGGTAAAAGCAGCCACCCACAAGTATTGACTGTGAGTTAAGAGGAAAGCACAAACACAGGATGAAATAGGTTTTAGCAAAGAGAGGCCAGTCTAACTAAACAGATTGAGGATAGAAAAGGGATCTTTGCGGTCAACACAAAAAGCTACAAAAACCACGCAGAGTGTGCAAAAAATACCCCCGCACCGACTCACGGTGCGGTGGTGCCACTCTGCACCCCCAGAGCTTCCAGCTAGCCACACAGTTTCATGATAGCAAGCTGGACTAGAACTTAGCAAGAAAAACCATATGTAACCTAATGAACAAGCAGGAACTTAGCTTATGCTGGAGTAGACAGGTTCTCAGAAAGATCCAGGAGAGATCTGAACCAGTACTAGAACATTGACAGCTGGCATGGAGTAACGATCTGAGTGGAGTTAAATAGAAAATCCAGCCTAGCCCTAAACGAGGGCAGCTGGAGAAGGAATCTCAGAACCAGCAGCTCCACTCACAGCCACCAGAGGGAGTCCACAGACAGAACTCACCGAAGTACCATTCATGACCACAGGAGGGGGTTCGAGAATGGAATTCACAACAGCTGTCCTGCCACTAGCGTCTTGTCTGAGTGGGTTTTTAGACTCACTCTCATAAAATGAACAAAGCCTGGATTAGCCCACACTTTTCCACACCACCAAATGATAGCAGCACATGAAGTGTTTGTAATATTCAATATTTGAATGAGGTCTGCAAATTGTTGCCTTTCAGAGATCTATGGATGGCACTCTTCATAATTTCTGTCTGGCTTTGCACTTTCTGCAAAGTCTTTATGACTGTATAAGTACATCAACTACACTTTCAAAATATTTTCGTGCAAAATTTTTTTATGGACTCAATGACTTATTCATACAGTTTAACATGGTTATTGTTGCATTATGGTGGTATGTAAAACTTACAAAAAGCATAGAAAAATAGTTCAGGATTAGATTATTCATTCATACAGTATTATGTGCATTCTGTCACATTTTGTTGTTAAATAACAGAATAAAAAAAAACATTTAAAAATGTTGCTTCTTTACATTTGTTGCCCATACACTATTCCATGTTCTGACATTTTTGCAATATATAACATTAAAAAAAAGTTAAAATTTTTTGCTAGGTTATATTTTTTAGCCACACAGTATTACGTGTTCTTGGGTACATTTCATTGGTATATAACCCTCAAAAAACGTGTTCAAAATGTATCCGTATTATATTGCTCATCCATAGGGTATTACACCTTCTTGGGTACATTTTGTTGCTGTATAAACCTCAACATACTTGTTCCAAATTTATTGGCATAATATTGATCACCCATACGGTATTATATCTTCTTGGGTACTTTTTGTTACTATAAAAGCCTCAAAAAACGTTTTAAAAAATTTATTGGTATTATAATGCTCACCTACAGACTATTACAGGGTCTGGAGTACATTTCGTTGGTATATAACCCTCAAAAAACTTCAATATTTATCGGTATTATATTGCTCATCCATAGGGTATTACATATTCTTAGGTACATTTCATTGCTTATATACTGTAAGTCTTCAAAAACCTGTAAATTTATCGGTATCATACCGCTCACATATGGGGTATTACATCTTCTTGCTTTAAAAGCCTCAAAAAATAATTCTTAAATGTATTGGTATTATATTGCTCATCCATAGGGTATTACATATTCTTGGATACATTTAGTTGACATATATCCTCAAAAAATTTTGGCTGTGTGCAAACATTGCAGATTTGATGCATTTTTGTCACGTTTTAGGAAATAGGAATTGCTCGATTCTAGCAACGAGCACCTAAGCATTTTGGTGCTCGCTCATCCCTAGTAATTAACTCTACATCAGGATTGCCCCCTCTGTGTGTATAGTATCCAGGTCTTATAGCAGTTAGTCTCCAACCTCTCTGAAGCCCAGTTTAGAGAGAACGGACTATTCATTACAGACCATATAGAGTGGAAAAGTAGTGAAATTACCGAATTTAGGTCATATAACGGAGTGAAGTAGTATTATACTTCATGTGAACACATACACTCTAACCACAAGGGAAAATACTTACGCTATGTGCCCACAATGAGGTTTTGAAGCTGTGGATTTTCACTATTTGTCAGAAATACAGCCTCTTACAGATCGAACAATATGGATAGGATATATAGAAATCTCCTGCCCACTGTGTTTTGTTTTTACTCAGCGTAAACGGAGCTGCAGTGCGTTTTTCAAATACGCAAGTAATGTAAAAATCTGTTTTCACTGAATACAGATTTTACCCGTGAACTGAGATTTTTGACAATGAATGGTGGATAAAGAATTCTCTGATAGGATATAGTACAGAGTTTCAAAACTACAATGACTTTTTAAGGGAACTTGTTACCAGATTTTATTCTGGTAAGCCCTTTCCACCTCATTGTATGACATGGAAAAACACTTTTCTAATATACACTGCTCAAAAAAATAAAGGGATCACTAAAATCCCACATATTAGATATCACTGAATGAAATATTCCAGTTGTAAATCTGTATTCATTATATAGTGGAATGTGGTGAGAACAGTAAAACCTAAAAATGATCTATGTAAATCACAGCTAATATCCCATGGAGGTCTGGAGTGTTAGGGGTCGAGTTCCCTCCTCTGCACAGGGGGAATCTCGGGCCATCTCCACTGCGGTCTCCCATTCTTCTCCTGCCGCAGTGGAGTCTGCTCAGCGGAGATGTTGGTCCCAGCGTCTTGCTCAGTCTGACTCTGTGCAAAGGGTTACTGCTGCTTTTCCAGCTTCTGCCATTAAAGCCAGTACTGGGCAGCGGCGAGCAGATGCTTTTAGGACTAAGTCCTGCTTTTCCCCTTCTGAGCATGCCCAGGGTAAGATCTCTCATTGGAGATCGAGGGTCACATGCTTAGATACTGCAGCAAAACCCATTGGTTCTCCAGGAAGGTCCTGAAGTTGCTCAGGCTCTGTGGCAGTCTCTCATTGGTCCTTCTAGGAAGGTCTTGTACTTGCAGCTATAAAAGGTTCGCATGGCCACACAGCCATGCGCTAGTATCAAATCTAAGTTATGTGCTTTGCGCCAGTGTGATTACGAGTATTTGTGTTCAGGGACCCAGCTGAAATAAGCCCCTAGAATACCGGCACCTCCGGTGAGGAGATTGTGTGTATGGATTCAGGGTCCCGGCTGAAATAAGCCCCTAGAATACCAGCTTCTTCGGTGAGGAGATTGTATGATTGCGTAACCACAAACTGCTATCTGCTCGGCAGTTGCTGTGTACTCCTGTGAGTTTAACAGGACACAGTGCTTTCTTTAGGCGACTCTGTGAGGTAACAGAGTTCGCTTTTACCGCCATATAGGGCCGCCATTTGCCAGCAGCAGGTTCTCTTCTGTATGGTGGACCCCAGGCTGCGAACGCACCAAATAACATCTCTCTATTTACTCGGTGCGTTCCGCCAGCCCTAACATGGAGTTGGAATGATGCTCAAAATCAAAGTGAAAAATCAAATTGCAGGCTGATCCAACTTCAGTGGAAATGCCTCAAGACAAGGAAATGATGCTCAGTAGTGTGTGTGGCCTCCACGTGCCTGTATGACCTCCCTACAATGCCTGGGCATGCTCCTGATGAAGCGGTGGATGGTCTCCTGAGGGATCTCCTCCCAGACCTGGACTAAAGCATCCGCCAACTCCTAGACAGTCTGTGGTGCAACGTGACGTTGGTAGATGGAGCGAGACATGATGTCCTAGATGTGTTCAATCGTATTCAGGTCTGGGGAATGGGCAGGCCAGTCCATAGCTTCAATGCCTTCATCTTGCAGGAACTGCTGACACACTCCAGCCACATGAGGTCTGGCATTGTCCTGCATTAGGATGAACCCAGGGCCAACCGCACCAGCATATGGTCTCACAAGGGGTCTGAGGATCTCATCTCGGTACCTAATGGCAGTCAGGCTACCTCTGGCGAGCACATGGAGGGCTGTGCGGCCCTCCAAAGAAATGCCACCCCACACCATTACTGACCCACTGCCAATTCGGTCATGCTGAAGGATGTTGCAGGCAGCAGATCACTCTTCATGGCGTCTCCAGACTCTGTCACGTCTGTCACATGTGCTCAGTGTGAACCTGCTTTCATCTGTGAAGAGCACAGGGCACCAGCGGCTAATTAGCCAATCCTGGTGTTCTGTGGCAAATGCCAAGCATCCTGCACTTGGTTGAGCTCTGAGCACAACCCCCATCTGTGGACGTCGGGCACTCAGACCATCCCCATGGAGTTGGTTTCTAACCATTTGTGCAGACACATGCACATCTGTGGGCTGCTGGAGGTCATTTTGCAGGCTCTGGCAGTGCTCCTCCTGTTCCTCCTTGCAAAAAGGCTGAAATAGCAGTCCTTCTGCTGGGTTGTTGCCCTCCTATGGCCACCTCCACTTCTCCTGGTGTACTGGCCTGTCTCCTGGTAGTGCCTCCAGCCTCTGGACACTACGCTGACAGACACAGCAAACCTTCTTGCCACAGCACGCATTGATGTGCCATCCTGGATGAGCTGCACTAACTGAGCCACTTGTGTGGGTTGTAGAGTCAGTCTCATGCTACCACAAGTGTGAAAGCACAACCAACATTCAAAAGTGACCAAAACATCAGCCAGAAAGCATTGGTACTGAGAGGTGGTCTGTGGTCCCCGCCTGCAGAACCACTCCTTTATTGAGTGTGTCTTGATAATTGCCAATAATTTACATCTGTCGTCTATTCCATTTGCACAACAGCATGTGAAATTGATTGTCAATCAGTGTTGCTTCCTAAGTGGACAGTTTGATTTCACAGAAGTTTGATTTACTTGGAGTTATATTCTGTTGTTTAAGTGTCCCCTTTATTTGTTTGAGCAGTGTAGAAATATTGGTTTGCAGTAACACAGCTTACATTAGAAAATGAAGTTAGAAAAACTTCTGGACAGTATCATTTTTAGTCATGATATGTCCACTATGCATATCACGACCTTCCAAGTGTCCAGATTAATTGTCACTAAGCCTACTTCAGTATCAGTAATTGAAATGGATGATGCTTCCAATGTCGTTTGCCTGTTACTCCAGCAGAGAAATCGTGCATATTCAGTGTGTTTGCCCAACTGAGGTCAGAGAAATCATAGTTCTCAAACATCAAGTAGAAAACCAATGGTCCCAAAAGTTCTGCATGCATAGAACAATAATTCCTGTGCCCACAAAAAGGGAAAAAACACAGCACATGCATCAGTTGATGTTGGATGATGTTGATCAGTAGAACAGTGGCTGACCTTGAAAGGTTTCAGCAGAACTTATGTCATGTACATTGAGTTTATATGGCAATAGAACAAGATCCTGCTCACCAGCATTAGATTTCCAAATGGTTCGGTGCTGGGAGGGTGTCTATGCCTGGACGCAGTCAGTAACTAGGGGAGGATGCGAAATATAACTTCATGAACTCATAAAAAAGGGGTTTTCTTTAATGGTGACATGGTAATTGTCTGGAGATTGGTGAGGATTCTGGATCATGAGACCCCTCATCAACTGGTCAAGAGAACCCTGAGAAGTATGCCGCTCAGGAGATCGAAGTGCACACAGATTGTGGCGTGGAGATTCAATTTTGTCCCATGTACATGTTTGTAATTTCATCCATAGAACTTTTTATTGAAAACGTGCTCCACTCTGTGTTAGTAGCTATGCGTTCCAGACTTCTTAGTGCTTAATAACATAAAGAATAACCACACAATGTGCACAGCTAAGTTGTGGGTAAAATAGCTGAATCAGACAGCAGCACGGGATCATCATAAGTGCATCCACACCACTTGTAAGGTTGCAAAGACCATAAAATCGTCCAATATCCTGCTAGTAGAAGTCAGACACATGAAGACAGAGCAGAAGGGAAAAAGGGAGCCTGTGTCTTAGCAAGCTAGCAAGTGGGGGTGAGTTTCACATACTATTAAAGTGAGTGACCTCAGGACTTTGCAGTGCCACAGATGAGCTTGTAAAATGCTGAAGGAGACCAGCTAACTTGCACAAGATTATTTTCTGTACTGAAATAGAGAGGATAAGGAAAACAGTCACCAAGTGGAGCAGAAAGACTTATAGTCCATGAGCCGGGCCAGATATCGGTACCACCCGGAGTGACTAATTTTCTTTGGTATTTTTAGGTAGATGCATGTCTGTAGTTTATTTTTTGATATGATAGCCCTTACATATACGTAGCTTATTAACCCCTTCAGCCCTAGGCCTATTTGTACCCAAGTGCCTAAGCCAATCTGACCTGTGCCACTTCATGGGCTAATAACTTTGGAACGCTTTCACCTATCCAAGCCATTCTGAGATTGTTTTCTCGTGACATATTGTACTTCACGTCAGTGCTAAATGGGAGTCAATATATTTTACCTTTCTATATAAAAAAATGCTAAATATTCGGAAATTTTGGAAAAATCGGCAATTTTTTAACTTTGAAATTCTCTGCTTTTTACAAAAATACTGATACCCCCCATAATAGTTATTAATTTACACTCCCCACATGTTTACTTCATATTGGCATCATTTTGAAAATGAAACCTTATTGTTTTACGACGTAATAGGGCTTATAGTTTTATGCGCAATTTTTCACATTTACAGCAAAACCCACTTTTCAAAGGACCAAGTCACTTCTGAAGTCACTTTAAGGGGCTTACATAACAGAAACCACCCATAAATTACCCCATTTTGCAAACTACACCCCTCAAGCTGTTCAAAACTCATTTTTAAAAACTGTTAACCCTTTAGGTGTTCCACAGGAATTTTAGCAGAATGAAGGCGAAATTTCAAAATTTCATTTTTTTTCCAGATATTACATTGTAATCCAATTTTACCTGCAACCTAGCAAGGGTTAACGGCAAACCCAAACTTGGTTACCCTAATTCTGCAGTTTATAGAAACACCCCACATGTACTCGTAAACTAAAGTATGGGCACACAGCACAGCTCAACACGGAAGGAGCGCTATGTGGTTTTTGGGTGGCGGATTCACTGGAAGAAATCTAGGGGGCCATGTCACATTTGAAGGCTGCCTGAGGTACCCCCACAGTGGAAACCCCAAAAAGTGACCCTATTTTGGAAACTACACCCCCAAGGAATCTTTTAGGGGGTATAGTGACCACTTTGACCCAACCAGTGTTTCACAGTAGTTGGAAACACTTGGTTGAGAAAATGGAAAAAGTGCATTTTTTACATGAAGGTGTCAATTTAGGCTCATTTTTTTATTTTTAAGAGGTGTACCAGCAAAAAATGCACCCCACTATTTGTTCACCAATCTCTCCCGAACACAACAACACCCGATATGTTGTCGTACACTGCAGTATTGGGGAACGGCAGGCCTCGGAAGGGAAGGAGCGCCAAATGACTTTTGGAGTGCAAATGAACAACTCTCAGCATTCTGGATGTCATACTTGGACATGGTCGAGACCATGCTGGCCCTGGTTCGAGCTTCAAGAGAAGGCAACTGGATGCTTCACCTAGGAGCAATCCGACAGATGATACCATGGTGTTTTGCCTATGACAAGGTCAACTATGCCCGATACCTAACCTATTACTATGCCACAATGTCTCGGCTGCCCATAGAACACCCAGAGGTCCATGAATACTTCATGCAAGGTGGCTTTTCGGTCCAGATCGGTAGCAAGAATCCTTTTGGACGAATTCCTGTGGACCAGACCATTGAAGAGACAATCAACAAAGACACCCAGACACCAGGGGGCACAAAAGGCTTCAGCCTCAAAGTTGGAGCTGTTTCCAGGTTCTACCTGACATCAGAGTACCGCAGTATGTACTTGAGGCAGCTGAGGGCCCTGGTAGGCCAACAATATACTGACTTCAGCCATTCAGACCTACAGGTGTCTAGGATTAGAAGAGATGAAGCCGATGTCCAATCTTTCGTTCAACTGCTGGAGACAGGTTGGGTGAACCCCTTCAACAAAGAGCATAATGGTGAACTTATCAGTTTGTCAACAGCGACTGTAGCACCACCAGATGTAGCCAAAGACCTTCAAGGGGCATACAGTATAGGAGAGGATGCATATCAAACATTCAAGGATGAGCGTTTGGGTACCGATAAGCCAACTACATTGTTTCATGACAAGATGACGAAGAACAAACTTAAAACGTTCTCTAACATCCAAATGAAGACACGCAGACAAGGTCTTGGCAAGGAGGTAATTTTGAAGGCTGACAGAAACCTATTTGGCCAGATGATACTTGTAGCTGAGAACAGAAAGCTACAAATGAGTGATGTCTTGACTCATCCCCTGGGTCCATTGCCATGGGCACTTGCCAATGGTGATGGGTCTATCCGCAAGACCAACAAGGCTGCCCTCGCAAGGGAGTTGGAGAGGAATGCTCGTCCTGCAGAAGTGATCCCCGAGCCCTCTGCAACCATCATTGATGGGATGAGCCTGGTTCAGAAACTGAAGGGAAACAATGCAACATTTGGCCAGCTAGCAGGCACAGCAATGAGTCGCGCTATCCATGAGGGTGCTAAGAGCAAGCGCATTGATATTGTCTTTGACGTCTACAAGGAGACATCCATCAAAGATACAGAAAGAGTCAACAGATATGAAGGCACAGGGATCCATTTCAAGAACATTCAACATGGGCACAACATCCAGCAGTGGAAAAAGCTTCTAAGTAGTTCCTCCAACAAGGCAAGTCTCATAAAGTTTCTGGTAGAAGAATGGAAGGCGAAACACCACAGGGAGAAGCTTGAGGAGAAGGAGCTGTATGTCACATGTGAGCAGCTCTGCTTTAAGATCACCAAAGAACAGTGGGAAGAGGCTGCTGACCTTAAGTCAAATCAAGAAGAAGCAGACACACGCCTCCTTCTCCATGCTCTTCATGCAGCAGAATCTGGTTACAAGTCGGTCATCATCACTTCGGAGGATACTGATGTCATGGTCCTGTGTCTGGGCATGTGCCACAAAATCCCATCCCACCTGTTCCAGAAATGCGGTACACAGAACCGGACAAGATTCCTGGATATCACCACTCTGAGCCGAACATTGGGAGGCAGCGTATGTGATTCATTGATTGGTATGCATGCATTTACAGGCTGTGACACCGTCAGTGCATTCGCTGGCCGTGGGAAGATGACGACACTCAAGCAGTTGAAGATGAACAAGACATACCAGGATGCCTTTCAGGAAGTTGGTCGTTCATGGGAAGTGTCTACCGAACTTTTTGAGAAGTTACAGGAAATCACCTGCCACATGTACCTGCCAACTACCCAAACAACTGAGGTAAACAGGCTCCGTTATCAGCTGTTCTGTGCCAGACGTGGAGTGGTAGAGTCAAGTCAACTCCCTCCTTGCCAGGACTGCCTTTTCATGCATGCACTGCGTGCAAACTACCAGGCTGCGATCTGGAGGAGAAGTCTGCAGAGCCAGCCATGGGTTGCAAACCCAACAGACTGCGGTTGGATGATAGATAACGACGGAAAGCTTGTTGTCAAGTGGATGCAAGGGGCACCAGCACCAGAAGCTATTATACAGCTACTGTCCTGCAAGTGTGTGCGGTCATGTGAACTTCCTCAGTGTACTTGCCTCAGCAATGGCCTGAAGTGCACAGACATGTGCAGATTACAGACATGCCAGAACAAGGGTACTGAAGACGAGCCAGTAGAACAACAGTCAGATTCAGAGTCCGATGTTGAAGATATTATGGAGTAACATATATATATATATATATATATATATATATATATATATATATATATATATATATGCACATGACATGTTCAGTGTGTATTTACATAACTTGGATTAAATTTTGTTACAAATACTACATCTAGTCACTCCGGGTGGTACCGATATCGTCATATTTGGTTCTTGGCTCATGCTAAAATTCCTGTGGAACACCTAAAGGGTTAACAGTTTTTAAAAATGAGTTTTGAACAGCTTGAGGGGTGTAGTTTGCAAAATGGGGTAATTTATGGGTGGTTTCTGTTATGTAAGCCCCTTAAAGTGACTTCAGAAGTGACTTGGTCCTTTGAAAAGTGGGTTTTGCTGTAAATGTGAAAAATTGCGCATAAAACTATAAGCCCTATTACGTCGTAAAACAATAAGGTTTCATTTTCAAAATGATGCCAATATGAAGTAAACATGTGGGGAGTGTAAATTAATAACTATTATGGGGGGTATCAGTATTTTTGTAAAAAGCAGAGAATTTCAAAGTTAAAAAATTGCCGATTTTTCCAAAATTTCCGAATATTTAGCATTTTTTTATATAGAAAGGTAAAATATATTGACTCCCATTTAGCACTGACGTGAAGTACAATATGTCACGAGAAAACAATCTCAGAATGGCTTGGATAGGTGAAAGCGTTCCAAAGTTATTAGCCCATGAAGTGGCACAGGTCAGATTGGCTTAGGCACTTGGGTACAAATAGGCCTAGGGCTGAAGGGGTTAATAAGCTACGTATATGTAAGGGCTATCATATCAAAAAATAAACTACAGACATGCATCTACCTAAAAATACCAAAGAGAATTAGTCACTCCGCTTGGTACCGATATCGTCAAATTTGGTTCTTGGCTCATGGACTATTATTTCTGAGAGAGAAGAGTGCATAAACTAGATAGCTGATGAGTAATCCTCCAGAGGAAACAAGGAGTAGCCAAACTAGAGGGGTCTGTAAGCTGATGTGTGTGTGTCGAGATTAATGCACAGAAGAGACAGCAGAGAACTGGCATGTGTGTGTGGATAACAGGTTAGTAAAGTGTGCCAACCACCATGGGAGTGCTGCAGTTGTCATTCCACACTTGATGTCTACCTCTGCTTAACCTATTGCTTAATATCACGTACATGTACATGATTGCAGGCGTGATCGCTGGTGGACGTGGCTCAGGAGCTGAGCTCTCTCCACACATGGCAGGTTCCAGCCATAATAAATATCTGTCTCTAACAGACTTGTCCAGAGATGAGCATTGGCTGTGGTTGATAGCCATTTAAACCCCGTTGTCAATCTCGGACAGCAGGATTTCAATGGAAAGCGTGTAGCTACTCACGCTTAGCGGCTCCCATCCTCACCCTGTAACGTAATCGCTGACATTTTGATACTCCTGATTCTGAGCTTCAATAGAGGCCGAGTTTTACAATTTATACTGCAATACAATAATAGAGTAAAAAAATGTAAAAGGATTTTAGAAATATAAAAAAATATAAAAGTTGTAAACCCTTACTTTTTCCCCACATACAAATAAATAAATAATAAATAAATAAACATACGGTGCTTCGTATTAAAAGTCCGACCTATCAAAATATAAAATAAAATAACGCTATACAGAGAAAATAAATAAAAATGTCACCCCGCCGCCCCTAAAAAAATACAACAAAACCAGATCAAAATGTCATATATAGCCAAAAATGGTATCAATAGAGCTATCAACTCTTCAAGCAAAAAACAAACCTTTACCAAGCTCAATTGATGGAAAAGCAAAAATGTTACGAATCTCAGAACCTGGCGACATAAATATAACATTTTTTATTTTATAATTTTCTGAAATTTTTTTCTAAACTTGAAAAAAAAAATCTATACAAGCTTGATATCAACCTAATCATACTGTCCTGGAGAATCATAATTCGGAGTCATGTACACCATAAAAACAAAAACCCCAAAAATCGTGGTGGAAGAGCATTTTTTTCCCAATTTCACAACACTAGGATTTTACCCCCATTTTTCAGTACATTGAATTGTAAAACGAATGTTCTTAAAATGGTCTGTTTATGTCATACAATGTGTTGCTAAAAGTTTGCAGGGATAAAAGTTGCCGTCAAAATTTAAAGATGTTTATTCATCATACAAGGATGTCATCGATGTAAAAACTAACTAAGATGTCATTCAGACGTGGTTTTCTCTTACAGATACGAAGGAATGAGCATTTAATGAAACCATCCGGTCATGGTGCACACTTCCACAACACCTGGTTCAAACCCTTGTGCTAGAAATAGATTTCCAAGAACCCTCATCCCCTTACCGAGACTTAAGTTCGCTGTACATTAGTAAGTTTGGGTGGTGGAGTGATGAATGACTTGTCATGTGTAATTGATCTGGTTAGATTGTCGTTAAGGACAACAATGCAATTCATTAAAATGACAGAGAACAGACAGATCTCAGTAAAGGCCTGTGACTCAGGCAATACATGAATATTTTTAAAGTGACATCTATAGGGGCTCATGTATATTGGTGCCGATGTGTTGATAATAATAACACAATCAGATTGGTTTTCTGAGTCTTGCATTAGGTTTGCTTCTTACACAATCTATCGGGTCACGTAAAGTGACCAACCGACATCAAGTGATGGTCTTGGATAGTGATTACAGCAGTGTTCCCCAACTCCGGTCCTCAAGAGCCACCAACAGGTCATGTTTTCAGGATTTCCTTAGTATTGCACAGGTGATGCCTTTATCACCTGTGCAATGCTAAGGAAATCCTGAAAACATGACCTGTTGGTGGCTCTTGAGGACCGGAGTTGGGGAACACTGCATTACAGACTAAAACTGTTCTCTCTCATCTGGTCAGGTGGATCCTCAAAGCCTCATGGTCTGGATAAGCAGCATGGCGATGCAGATGAAACAACGGAGCCTGTTGTGGTTGGACGGCAACATGAGGAGCAGAAATGGAACTTCAGTTAAAGACATAAGAGTAGTCGTGGCAGAGTTGTAATCCATAAGGAAGTAAGGGTAGACTCATCAATGTTGTTGACCTGAGTTTGCAGCAGAGTCCAAATGCAAAGCTGGCACAGTGATATAGAAAAATTGACACAATGGCATAGCTTAGTTTGTCACAGAATCCAGAAAGAACTGGCTCTACGATGCAGCAGAATTAACTCAGCAGCAAAGCTAAGTTTGTCACGGAGTCCAATACATAGCTGTTCAGCAGAATTCAAATGCAAAGCTGACACAGTGATATAGAAGAACTGACACAATGACAGAGCTTAGTTTGTCACAGAATCATCCAGAAAGAACTGGCACTACGATACAGTAGAATGAACTCAGCAGCAAAGCCAAGTTTGTCACAGAGTCTAATATGTAGCTGTTCAGCAGAATCGCAGAGCTCTGGCAGTGTGGCAGAGCTGATCTTGTCATACAGCTAAGGAATAGCTGAACAGTGGAATTGCAGTGTACTAGTGATATAGTTTTACTGAGTTTGTCATAAAGTCCAAGGCAGTGATGATGAACAGAATAGAAAAGTCCCAGGTATAAAGCAAAGTTGGGTTTGTAGCGAGATTCTTAAAGTGCAGAAAGGAAGTCCACAGTACTGATGTGGATGCTAAGTACCTGAATGCTCCAAATCATCCTATAAGACTTGAGTGCATGATGTCATTCCTATAATGCTGTATACATGACTCCACTTGGCAGGTTTTTCGCCTTACAGGGTAAACTGGAGTCATGGATACGGCATTATTGAATGCTGTCACGTGGGGCCCATAGGTTGGTGCCCATAGGTTATATGGGAAAAACCTGGTGGCATGATCCCTTTAACGCTACACAAGTCGTATGACAATTCTGCAAATGTATTGAATTTTTTTAAATAGGCGCTAGATATAATGTTTCAATATGGCAC
The DNA here is from genome assembly GCF_051348905.1 of Ranitomeya variabilis. Taxonomy (NCBI): domain Eukaryota; kingdom Metazoa; phylum Chordata; class Amphibia; order Anura; family Dendrobatidae; genus Ranitomeya; species Ranitomeya variabilis. The sequence continues at coordinate 62,377,026 of NC_135239.1, read as the reverse complement.
TGCACTCTTTATGTATAGTTTTGGCATGTACACCTAATTTTATGGATAAAGGCTATAGAGGACGTAATGTTTCCTCAGTAACCTACCTAAATTTGAATCCCTTAAAGGGAATCTGTCACCCAGGTTTTGCTACCCCACATGAGAGCAACATGATATAGGGGCAGCAAGCCTGATTTCGGCAAAATATCACTTACCCGGCAGCTAGCTGTAGTTAGCCACTGTTTTAGCTACTGCAGATCTACCAGTTCCATCAGTTCAGAATGTTGAGCTCTGTAAAACCCCACCCACACCAGTGATTGGCATATTTCTGTGTACACTGTGCATAGGCAGAAAGCTGCCAATCAGTGGTAGGGGCGGGATTATACAGAGCTCATGAATATGAAGGACTACAAGGGAGAAAGTTTACTAATCCTCTAGTGATAATCTCCTGCTGATAAAACAGTGATTTTATAAAAACTACAGCAGCCCAGTAAGTGCCACAACACTGGATTCTGATTGCATGGTGATAGATTCCCCTATAATTGACTTTGCATACAACGACTCCTACAACTGTTTCTTTCACCCAGGAGTGAGTTTTCAATCTTTGAAGACAATATATAAGAAAAGTTCTTACAGCTCCTGGTTACTTCCACTATTTGGAGAACATTGTTGACTTCTTAAATGCATTATTTTAAATATTACAATTATTACATTATTCCAAATACTAATTGTGCCACATTATTACAAATAATCTAAGCATTTTACCAGATTTAAGCATCAGACATTTTTTGTAAATGTAAGTTATTTTATTGACTGTTGTATATGATCTGTTGAATTGTAACGCGCTGTGGAATATGTTGGCACTATATAAATAAAGATTATTATTATACTAGATGGTGGCCCGATTTTAACGCATTGGGTATTCTAGAATATGTATGTATGTATATAGCAGCCACATAGTATATAGCACAGGCCACGTAGTATATAGGAGCCATGTAGTATATAGCAGACAAATACTACGTGGCCTGTGCTATATACTATGTGGCTGCTATATACATACATACATACATACATATTGTAGAATACCCGATGCGTTAATACAGGCCACGCAATATATAACAGTGGCCACGCAGTATATAACACAGCCCAAACAGTATATAGCACAGCCCATGTACTATATAACACATCCCACGCAGTATATAGCAGCCACGCAGTATATAACACTGGCCACGTAATATATAGCACAGCCCACGCAGTACAAAACACAGGCCACATAGTATCTAACACTGGCCAGGTAGTATATAATACAGCTCACGTAGTATACAGCAGTGTGGGCACCATATCCCTGTTAAAAAAAAAATAATTAAAATAAAAAATAGTTATAAACTCACCCGCAGGGATCCAGCGAAGCTCCGGCGATGCGCGCTGCTGCCGCCATCTTCCATTCCCAGGATGCATTGCAAAATTACCCAGATGACTTAGCGGTCTCGCGTCTGGGTAATTTCGCAATGCATCTCTGGGAACGGAAGCTGGCGGCAGCCATGTGCGCCTCGACAGAAGGTGAGAATAGCAGGTGTTTTGTTTTTTTATTATTTTTAATATTACATCTTTTTACTATTGATACTGCATAGGCAGCATCGATAGTAAAAAGTTGAGGACACACAGGGTTAATAGCAGCGGTAACTGAGTGCATTACCCATGGCATAACGCGGTCCGTTACTGCTGGCATTAACCCTGTGTGAGCGGTGACCGGAGGGGAGTATGGAGGGGGCGCCTGGCACTGACTGCAGGGGAGTAGGGAGGGACTAATCGGACTGTGCCCGTCGCTGATTGGTTGCGGCAGCCATGACAGGCAGCTGGCGAGACCAATCAGCGACGCGGGATTTCCGTTACGGAAGTTGAGGACAGAAAGACGGAAGTACCCCTTAGACAATTATATATATACTAGATGGTAGCCCGATTCTAACGCATCGGGTATTCTAGAATATGTATGTAGTTTATTTATGAAGATTTTAGAATAATACATTAAATACACAGGATTCGGCCAACCGCGACCAATTGGCAAAGCGTGGTTCAAATCCCGCGCCAATTCACGGCCGGACTGCGCCTGTCACTGATTGTTCGCGGCCGGCCACGTAGTATATAGCACAGCCACGTAGTATATAGCACAGGCACATAGTATATAGCACAGCCCACGGAGTATATAGCACAGCCCACGGAGTATAAAGCACAGCCATGTAGTATATAACATAGCCCACGGAGTATATAGCACAGCCACATAATATATAGCACAGCCCATGGAGTATATAGCACAGCCATGTAGTATATAACACAGCCCACGGAGTATATAGCACAGCCACGTAGTATATAACACAGCCCGCGGAGTATATCGCACAGCCCATGGAGTATATAGCACAACCCACATAGCATATAACACAGCTCACGTAGTATATAACAGCCCACGCACGCAGTATTTAACACAGCCCACGTAGTGTATAACACAGCCCGATTCTAACGCATCGGGTATTGTAGAATATGTATGTAGTTTATTTATGAAGATTTTAGAATAATACATTGAATACACAGGATTCAGCCAACCACGACCAATGCAGGACTCCGGGTGCCCGCACACAATAGGTAGTCACAGGCCGGCGTCCTCGCAGTGCCCTCTGCCCTCCACTCTTTGCCCTCTCCCGGTCCCCAGCTTCCTCACCGCCTCCCTCGCTCACCCGGGCCGGTACATTAACTGTCCGGGGGACCCTGCTCCTTCTCCCCGGTGCCCCGGCTCCCACACCCCGGCTGTCCGCACACGCAGGACTCCGGGTGCCCGCACACAATATGTCGTCACAGGCCGGCATTCTCGCAGCCCCCTCTACCCTCCACTCTTTGCCCTCTCCCGGTCCCCAGCTTCCTCCCCCGCCTCCCTCGCTCACCCGGGACGGTACACGCACTGTCCAGATGCCTCCACATTCCCTCCTGGTCGGTACACTGTCCCGCTCCTCTCTCCTGTCCATCCTGGAAATCCCACGTCGCTGATTGGTCAGGGCCCAGTCAGCCGCGACCAATCAGAGACGCGGAATTTCCGGGACAGACAGACGGAAGTGCCCTTAGACAATTATAAATATAGATATAGATTGAGAGTGTTTCAGAAATATTTCTCCCGTTTCACTTGGACAAATTGACCTTCCTTCCCTCCCATTGTATTATCGATAACACAAGCTTTGCATTGTAGTTAGTTTTTTTTTTTTGCTTGTTGTTAGGTCATCCAAATGAGAGAAAGGCTTAGTGTAGATAACTATCAATTTGTTTCCATTAAGTCATAATTAAGCAGTTGCTGAGATGCCATTTTAGCTGAGCAATATCTGGGATGCATGTTAAGTAGTCAACGACTGTGCCGCCAGCGCTAATGCTGAACAATGCATAATGGGCCCGGCCGGCACTCTCACCTATATCCATGTCAGAGCCGTGTCACATTGAAAGGTGTTTGTGTTTGCAGAGTGCTCTGATCTCATGTAGAACATGCAGAGATCTGTAATGAGTCACGGCCGAGCTTGTAGGTTAAACTTCCAGTCTGCTTATTATTTTACTGTATCCTCTCTGCGCGTCCTGCAATAACAAGGCTGTTTGCAGATCGCGGAGAGAAAGTGTTAAGCTTCGTGTTGATTCTGCTAAATTGAAGAGCTACAATCAATGACGTGATGCAGGTCGAGACATGTTCCTCTTGTTTAAAGGGGTTGAAAAGAAGTGTGGCACGTAATGCTCAAATTCAGACAGCTTTCAACCAATAAAAACATATGGCCCAAATTGGAGCACTTAGGCTAAGTTCATGGAGTGATGGAGCGAGCGTGTCGGATGACATCATACCCGACAAGCTTGCACATGTACGACTGTAAATTTAAGCATAGTCTCACTAGTGATTTTTTTTTTGTCTTCTGTTTGCTTAGCTTTATTACCGCGTTATATTGCCAAAAAAACAATCAATACCTCTACCTGATTGCAGCATAAATGGAGAAAAATGAAAACTTGTAAGGCTCTATTATGTATTGATTATCCCTTGATTTAGCAGACATCAGTAGCACATGTGCACCATGTTCTACATTAGCGTATTACAAAATTATGTGCTGCGGGTTTGTTGTACCCGTTATTAGTATTATTTTTCTTTTATGTGTATTGGAATATTAGAATAGATTTTGCTCCTCAGGAATAATATTTCATAACTTACAAGTGGCTAACAGTTATAGTGACACTAAAAAAAATTGTAGAGCTCATGTTCCTAGGCAGCCATCAGATATGATTGGCAAGTACGGAGCTTCGACATTTCAATACCACAATTGTTAAAATATGAAACGTGGAAATAAAAGTGGGTTCATTTATAAAAGCAATTATTTAGAAATATTCCATCTGAACTTGGGTGGCACTAGACATAAGCTACATATGGCACATTATTGGATATAGTTTGAAGGGAGTGGTCCCTATCTTTGTCTTACTATTATACCCAACTGTTTTTTTTTACTACATCCTATTTTATGACACTTCGTTTGAGAATCCCAGTGCATGCTGGGATAGTAAAATGAGTCATCATCAGGGAGCAGAGGCTGCGGTCACTGCCGCAGCCTCTGCCTTTTCCCTGAAATGAAGCATCATCAGTGACATCCGTTTCGGGGGGCTAGACTAGTCTTGCTCACACTGATCATGCAGCTGTTTCTCAATTCCGAGGTATGCTCAGTAGATTCTTGTCACTGTGCAACATGCACATTGACAGTGCGCTCGCTCGTTGGCTCTGATCAGAAGTAATGAAATGGCAAAAGAGTGCACTGTCCCTAAAAAGAAAGTAGTACAAAAAAAAAATAAAGCAGTTAGATAGAACAGTGAGGGAACTATAGGACTTTTTAATTAAAGTATATTAGAAAATAGATTATATTATGATATTAAATACATAGGGATATAGTAGGAAAATGCATTTCCGGACCAGCCATTTAAGCTATAATGCTGCAAATTAAAGAAGACCTGTCACTTGCTCAAAAAATTTGAGTCAAATACCTCAGCTCAGGGATTTTAACAAGGTATTTAAACTCATTTTTTGAGCAACTGACAGGTTATCTATAAACTGTATCTCTAATTTTAAGAAAAAAATATTAAAGTTTTAATTGTTTGGAATGAAATATTAGGGAATAAAAATGTGTAATTTCCTAACATTTTTTCATGGGCTGAACTATTCAAGATCTTGGCATGGAGGGAGAAAGCTGCAAGGAATACAACTCCCCCATGGATTCCTTGCAGCCCATTAACGGTCAATATTTCGCAATTTCTTACTTACTCACTACTTTTTAAGAAAGTGGGGTCACATGGCAACTCTGGAGTACCGCTGCTATAAACGGGTTCTCCCTACGAATATGGTTCTTAGTAAATCAATAGTATATTCCATAGATATCTGGTGGTGGGTGGGCAATCATGTATTAAGAAAATATTGTTTGAAGCACTTCAGAGAAAAGCAGGGCTGCACAGCCGCTAAATGTATCAGCTTAAGTAACCTTGTAGTGAAAATAGGAGAGCCTGATCCTCACATCAGCGGTGCTCGCATGAAGATAAGCAGAAGTCCATACTGTATAGAAGAAAAAATGCGGCAGCACTCACCGAAGATGCGTGGTCCAAGTCCTTTATTGAGAACGCTTACAGTGAAGATAACATGCTGACGGCACAGGGGAGCAGGAAAAACAAGGAGGTGAGCAGGGAAAAGTCGACGGCCGTTTCACGCCTACTGTGGCGCTTCAACAGGTCAGAGACCTGTCTCCAAAAATTAAGGTTTTTGTTCCTGTGTGCATTTGAAAACATTAATTTGGCTTTTTCATGTTTCTTTTGGAGTAATGGCTTCTTCCTGGCATAGTGGCCTTTCAACCCATGTTGATACAGTACTTGTTTCACTGTGGATATTGACACAATCTTACCAGCTTCCACCATCATCTTCACAAGGTCTTTTGCTTTTGTCCTTGGGTTGATATGCACATGTTGGACCAGAGCACGGTCATTTGTGGAACACAGAACCATCTCCTTCTTGAGCAGTATGATGGCTGGACATTCAAATCTTGTTTGTACTTGCGTATAATTATTTATAGAGATGAACGAGGCACCTTCATGTATCTTGAAATTGTACCCAAGGATGAGCCAGACTTGTGCAAGTCCACAATTCTCTTCATGATATCTAGGCTGATTTGTTTAGACTTTCCCATGATGCTACACAAAGAAGCAGTGTTTTTCTTTTCAGGTGTACATTAAAATACATCAACAGGTGTGTCTCTAATTAACTTAAATGTTGCCAAAAAACCAGAGGCTTCCAAACACATGACATCATCATATGGGCAGTCCAGAATTGTTTAAAGGCATAGTAATCTTAGTGTATGTAAACTTCTGACTTTGCAGTAAGTAATAAAGATGCCTTAAAACATTCTCTCTCTCATTATTCTGGCATTTTGGCAAATATTAATAATTATGGTAATCCTAATTGACCTACAATGGGAAAGGTTTATTCTGATTTCATTTCAGATATTGAGAAAAGCATGCAGATGTGTCTATTCATATAGTGTATGTAAACTTCTGGTTTCAATTGCAGCAGTGCTTTGGCACTGCTTTATATAGCAAAAATCACAATCTCCTATGAGCGCCAGCAATGGGCCGGCGTCCACAGGAGGATCGTGATGCCAGGCCAGGGGGTCTTAAACAGACCCTCGACTGTCATGACAACCCATTGGCGCCCTGTGATCACATGACGGGCGAGCCAACAGGTGGGATCAATGATGCGCTTCCTGTTTGTGAGTGTTAAAAAGCCGCTGTCAGTGACTGACAGTAGCATTTAACTGGTTAGCATCCATGAGTGGATCTCTGATCCATCTGCAGCTGTTAAAGGCACTTGATAGCTGATTAAATCAGCCGTCAAGTAAGTGGAAAGTTGCCGGCTCAGCGTGTGATCCTGCACCAAAAGCAGGAACATGGCCAATGATGTACACTGTATATACATTGTCGGATGTGAAGGGGATATAGGGCACCTACATTTCACAAGTAAATGAATTGCAGTATAATAATTCTCCTAAATCACTCCATTAGTCATTTTTGCTGGCAATCTTCAGCCTACAGTCTGTGCTGCTGGTTACGCTAAAATTTGCAGCACCCTTTTCCTCCTGGAAGGCTACCATACACGGGGAGAACAGACAAACTCCTTGTAGATGTTGTCCTTGGTGGGATTTAAACCCAGGGCCCCAGTGCTGCCAATCTGCCATGCTATGCATTGTATATCAATGGGTTTTTTGCCCTAAAATATAGAAAAAAATTAAAGCGCTTTAAGCTAAAAACTCGTACCAGTATACTGATTTAACCCTCTTAAAAGGTCATGGTAAAAATAGTTGTCTACGTATATATTTTCCATTTTTATTCAGCAGAGATGCTGATAATTCTGTATGTTCTACTTCCATATTAAATGGGCCGATTTTCCATATTTAATTTATTACTTGAATACTAACCAGTTTAAATAAATCTACAGGATTACATATGTCAAAATAGCATGTGCTAAGCTGGTGTTCATCAGGATCATATACATAAGACTGGGGAGAAATGTACATGTATAATTAGACACACACTCGGCCTCGTATGTGTCAGTATAATTTACATTGTGGACAACTACATTCGTTTTCATGTTTCTGATTTGGAACGGAGCAAAGATAAAGTACATGCAAGGGAACGGGAACTGCTGGATAGTGATATGCACTACGAAATACGGGGACAAAAAAAAGATTACTGGCTTTGAAATTGAGTGCTTGTTGCTAGTTCAGATTCACAGGGAAGAATTTTTTTTCTACTTAATCTTTATAATAATGAAATTACTTTTTAAATCCCAAGATACATTGCACAGTAGGCTGTTTTTATATTCGCCCTCTTACACTTGGGCACATAGGACGCCGGCCTTTAAAATACGTTACATTGAAAATACATTGAAAAGGAAAAAAAATAAGGGAGAAATTAAAAGCTCTTGAACATTTTCTATCTGTAAGCAGTTCTGATTACTGACCATGTTTTTGGTGATTCATCTATTCCTCGCACACACAACAATTAAAGAGTAAACAGAAAATGCGGTTGCTAAGTGAGAAATCAGCAGAAATAAGGATGTAATTAAAGGTATAATCTGTTCCATTTGAACAGTTTCTGGCTATCTCTTTTTAAAATGACAATTAATAATATTAAGCTGTTCATTTGCAAGATGTTTGCTCCATTTATCAGCCTATAAAAGACTGACTGGTGCAGCAAAAAGGCAACAAATAAGCAAAGATAAAAAAAAAATACACCAAGTACAAAACAGTCAGGACCCGTCAGCATCATTAGTGTCTTTATTTAATATATTGTAGAATTTAACCCATGTTATGTCTTCAGTAAATTTAATATACACTGAGCTCACATCTTTGAGAACACCACCTCCTTCAGACTGGATTTCCAGTGAAAGTCATACAGTATTAGGCCCCCTTCAAACATCTGTATAACACTGGTACCATAAAAAATGGTACCCGTGACATCAGTGTTTTGGATCAGTGTGTCATCAGTGTGCCATCTATGCTTTGGATCAGCGTGCCATCAGTGTGTCATCAGTGTTTTGGATCAGTGTGCCATCAGGGTTTAGGATCAGTGTGTCATCAGTATTTTGGATCAGTGTGCCATCAGTGTTTTGGATCAGTGTGCCTTCAGGGTTTTGGATCAGTGTGCCATCAGGGTTTTGGATCAGTGTGCCATCAGTGTTTTGGATCAGTGTGCCATCAGGGTTTTGGATCAGTGTGCCATCAGTGTGTCATCAGTGTTTTGAATTAGTGTGCCATCAGTGTTTTGGATCAGTGTGTCATCAGTGTTTTGGATCAGTGTGCCATCAGTGTTTTGGATCAGTGTGCCATCAGTGTTTTGGATCAGTGTGCCATCAGTGTTTTGGATCAGTGTGCCATCAGTGTTTTGAATCAGTGTGCCATCAGTGTTTTGGATCAGTGTGCCATCAGTGTGCCATCTATGCTTTGGATCAGTGTGCCATCAGTGTGTCATCAGTGTTTTGGATCAGTGTGCAATCAGTGTTTTGGATCAGTGTGCCATCAGGGTTTAGGATCAGTGTGTCATCAGTATTTTGGATCAGTGTGCCATCAGTGTTTTGGATCAGTGTGCCTTCAGGGTTTTGGATCAGTGTGCCATCAGGGTTTTGGATCAGTGTGCCATCAGTGTTTTGGATCATTGTGCCATCAGGGTTTTGGATCAGTGTGCCATCAGTGTGTCATCAGTGTTTTGAATTAGTGTGCCATCAGTGTTTTGGATCAGTTTGCCATCAGTGTTTTGGATCAGTGTGCCATCAGTGTTTTAGATCTGTGTGCCATCAGGGTTTTGGATCAGTGTGCCATCAGTGTTTTGGATCAGTGTGCCATCAGGGTTTTGGATCAGTGTGCCATCAGTGTTTTGGATCAGTGTGCCATCAGTGTTTTGGATCAGTGTGCAATCAGTGTGCCATCTGTGCTTTGTATCAGTGTGCCATCAGTGTATCTTCAGTGTTTTGGATCAGTGTGGTGTGCCATCAGTGTGTCATCAGTGTGCCTTCAGTGAGCCATTAGTGTGCCATTCGTTTTTTTCTGGTATGGCTTAAGAAAAATTAATTCCAATGTGTCTCCTATACTTTGTAGTGTTAAACACATACAGCACACAGATGGCACATGGAGCACAGATGGATGCCATCCATGTGCTGTAAGTGTTTTACATGGACCCATACACTTGTACTGGCCCTTGTCATCCATACTGATGGTAAGAAACAGACATGTCTCCGTGTGGTTTGCACCAACACACAGTACATGGAAGCACACGGACATGTGTGCAGCACCATAGATTATAATGAGTACGTGTGGCATCAGTGAAACAAACAGATACAACACGTACTGCAAACACGGACATGTGAGAGGGGCCTAATCCATACTAGCCATCTTCTGTGAGAAGAGCACCTCTACTAGATCCCTTTTAAGACAATTTTGGATGTACAAAGGGACAGATTATAGTGGGGGCAAACGGGCAGTTGGTCAGAAACTATCAACACCTAGGAGTCTGGAATACTCAATTCCCCCAGCTCTCCTTAGACACTTGCAGCAGCCAAACCTTGGACACTAGAAGGAATCTGAAGGTCAAAAATGCATGTCTATTGCCCTGGGAATAAGTGGCTGCCAGATAGCATTTATATCCTAGCTGAACGAAGGATAGGTGTAATGAAGTTTCAGCTTGAAGCAGGTTTATACAGTCTGGTTTTGTGCTGGTCATTTAGTTTGGTCTAAGGATCTCCCTGGTATTCACCATTAACATTTCTACAGGGATATGGACTTCACTACAGGGGCTCCCAGGATGTGTCTATGGAGTAGTCACTGACTTGTAGAGTGAGCTGAGCTAATAAACCAACTAGTCAAAGTCAGCACATGGCAACACAGCCAACTATAGGGTTCAAGAGTCCAAGGTCAAGCTAAATTGGATATCCACAGGTATATCCAGTAGTGTAGTCAAGAAAACAGCTGGGTTAGAACAATAATTAACAGTTTAGAATATGATAACAAGTAGTATCAATAAGATAAAATAGTTGTTTCAGGGTACAAGAAACATAAAAGCTAAATGAAGAATGTGGGAGAACTGATGATGAGCCATAATCATGTTCGGTAATTGATCTTCTGACCCAGGTACGGACTGGGGCCAAAATTCAGCCCCGGCATTTGAAATCCCACAGGCCCATGATGTCCTTGTCCCCATGAACGAGATGGGAGATATTACTAATATTAGCCTGAATGGAGGAAAGGAAGATTTTCTACAACACTAATATTTCTAATGATATCGGTGGCCTGCTGGTGTAAGTGACGGAGTCAGCGACTTTGTGCTCCGTCACAACTCTTAACAGTATGCGTGTCTTGAGAACACCAATTGTGTTAACAACATAGCAGACAAGGCAGCCCATGTCCAGACAGGCCCTTCTGGCATTTGCAAGAACTGCCAGATGGCCAGTCCGGGCCTGTTCTGACCCATCTCCCTGATTGACTAGTCAGCCTGCACCTCCATAGGCCAGAGCAATTGTCTCTCAACCTAAGTGGATGGGCGAACAACACTTCGAGTGCGACACCCAGCATCTCTGCCATCGAAAAGAACAATGCAGAAGCATGGCAAAGTACAATAAGGCTTCTTAAAGGTGTTATTTGGTTCTATATGAAATGTGATTGGTTCCTCTGAAGTTACAACACCCCCACATCTCCTGAAAAGTGTGCTTGAAGGGAAGCTTTATGCTAATGCATTTCTTCATCTTTAGATGACTACCTCCCTAGAAGCCTAATTTTTACAGCACTTTTGGATAACTATTTCAATGAGGTTTCATTGTATAACTTTAATTTGAAGGTATGCTAATGCCTGGCAGCTTGCTTTATTCAGAATTGCATTTATTGAAGGTGACTGGCACTAGTGATTTGCAATTAATCCTACAATATCAGCTAAACCCCAATATTAAAAGAGATTTATAAGTTTAGTATGCTTCTCTAATTAAAGGCCGCTTATTACAGGTCCTCTGTTCTCATGGTTCAAATCTTAGTGACAAATGTAAGGATGTTTTTGCAAAATAGAAGTAATAAAAGGACAGTGGCTCAAGCAGAACTCGCTCCTGAGTTCTCTGCATTCATGAGCTCTGTACTGCCCCTGCTTTGTCTTACAGCCCTTCACTCTCCTAAAGTGCTGATTCATAGTGCTTTAGTTTTTCTTTTTTTTACACATGAAAGATGGTTTGTGCATTTTTTCCGTGTGCTGGATCTATTTTGGTCAGTGCATCAGTTTTTACAGTATTTGTTACATCTATTTTTCTCATAGTTTGGGCACCCCTGGTCAAAATTACTGTAAGGCTATGGGCACACGTTCAGGATTTTTCACTTTTTTCGCATTTTTTCGGCGGTTTTCCGCATAAAAACTGCTAAAAAATGCTTACATTAAGCATCCTATTATTAGAATGCAATCCGCAATTCTTGTGCACATGTTGCGCTTTGTTCTGCAAAAAAAACGCATCGCGGAAATAAATGCAGCATGTTCATTAATTTTGCAGAAAATCTCTGGATTTGCCACTATATAATATAGTAGTGGAAAGCTCCGGAAAAATCTGCATAAAAAACGCGATAAAAACGCGAGCGGATTTCTTGCAGAAAAAGTCCGGTTTTGTTCAGGAAAATTCTGCAAAGAATCCTGACGTATGCACATAGCCTTATTGTGAACAGTTAAGCAAGCTGAAAATGAAATGATTTCTAAAAGGCCTAAAGTTAGAGTTGACACATTTCCATTGTATTTTAGGGAAAAAAAAATTGTCATTTTTTGCATTTTAAAAATTGCAAAAAGGAGAATGAGCCAATGCAAGAGTATGAGTACCCTGCATGGTTAGTACCTAGTAGCAATCCCTTTTTGCAAGTATCACAGCTTGTAAATACTTTTTGTAGCCAGCCAAGAGTCTTTCAGTTCTTGTTTGAGGGATTTTCATCCATTTTTCCTTGGAAAGTTCTTCCAGTTCTGTGAGATTCCAGGGTTGTCTTGCACGCACTACTATTTTGAGGTCTAGCCACAAATTTTCAATGACATTTAGATCAGGGGAATGTGAGGGCCATTGTAAAAGCTGCAGCTTGCGCCTTTTGAGGTTATCTATTGTGGATTTTGATGTGTGTTTAGCATCATTATCCATTTGTAGAAGCCATCCTCTTTTCAACTTCAACTTTTTTTTACAGATGGTGTTATATTTGCATCAAGAATTAGTTGGAATTTAATTGAATACATTCTTACCTCTACCTGTGAAATGTTCTCTGTCCCATTGGCTGCAACACAACCCAAAAAAAAGCATGATTGATCCACCCCCATGCTTAATAATTGGTGAAAAGTTATTTTCGTGAAATTCTGTGCCCTTTTTTCTACACATATACGTTTGATCATTGTGGCCAAAGACTTCTATTTTAACATCATCGGTGCAAAAGACTTATTTTCAAAATGCATCAAGCTTGTTTAGATGTTCTATTGAATACTTCTTATGTTAAATTTTATGGTGAGGACACAGGAGATTTTTTCTTCTGATGATTCTTCTTTAAAGGCAATATTTGTGCAAGTGTCTGAAGCAAGGTTCTGATTTGCCTCTTTAGCAATCCAGCGAGCAACTCATACTGAAGTTTTGCTTGGTCTTACAGACCTTATCTTGACCTCCACTCTTCCTGTTAACTGCCATTTCTAAATTACATTTCGAACTGAAGAAAGGGCAACTTGAAAACGCTTTGCTATCTTCTTATAGCTTTCTCCTGCTTATTGGGCCTCCACTATTTTCATTTTCAGAGTGCTAGGCAGCTGATTAGAAGAACCAATGGCTGCTGTTTTTTGTCACAAGGTTAGAGGAGGCTGGGTTTTTATAAAGCTGGGAAATTTGCATCAACTGGCCTTTTCTAACAATGACAGTGAACAGGCCATATCCCTAACAGGTTAATTAAGGTCTGCAACCTTGGTTAAAGTTATCTGAGCACAAAAATCGCCAAGGGTGCCCAAACTTTTACATCAGCAGATTTTTTTATTTTTTTTTTAAAAGGTAAAAAATGACAACACTTTTTTTCCTAAAACATAAAGGAAATGTGTCATCTTTAACTCTAGCCATTTTTTAGATCATTTCATACTCGACTTGCTTCAATGTTCACAATAACAGTAATTTTGACCAGGGGTGCCCAAACTTTTACATGCTGCTGTATATAAGAAAATTCTTGGTTTCTTCAACCCATTGAACAGTAAAATACAGACAGCACAGGGATGACATTCATGCGCTACCTGTTTTTTGTCACTGGGTAATTGATTTGCATTGGAAAGTTTGATCTACAACACAGATCAAAGCAGGACATGCCTGGTTTTTTGGCAAAAAATATGTGCGAAAGGAAAAAAATGTGTGGAAAGGCACAATAATTGTAATGGCATACATATAAAAAAATTGATGTGTGAAAAAGCCCTTAAGAAGAATATAGAAGCTGCATGGAAGGTGACACAATTTTGTTTTTCACACAAATTATTTATGACTTACATTGGATAAGGTTGAACACTATGGGCCCCAAAATGTCTATGGACACCAGATTTGCTGGGTTCAAACATTGGCACAGGAGTGCTAAGAAAACCAAGACAACACAGCAGTAACTGCAACTCTCCCCCTTCAAATATATCCCTTCCATTTTAAGTACCAAACGACATGGTGATAAAGACCCCATTGGGGGTGAAACATCCTTACTTTATCGCATACTTCCAAGTCACAATTAATATTGTTCGCATGAAATAAAGAAACTTGCATCACCAAAAAACAGAGTGTTTGGTGAATCTCTCTAGTCGTGGGGTCTCAGGCCCCATTTCACCTGCACTTTGACACTTTGACCGAGTGCATGCCAATCTTCCAGCAACTATTATGCTCTGGGGTTTGGAGATATCCCGGAGTACTATAAGGGACATTAAATTTGTGGATAACGCCTTCTTCATGAATCAAATTTCCCACTGAAAAAATGTGAGTACAAGCAAATTCGAATTTTCTCATCTCTACAGTTGATACACGAGTTAACCAAAATACATTGAAAATTTAATGTATATTCTCAAGCTTCTTTTTGGTCCTATTTTTACTATTTAACTCAAGTATCAGAATAATTAAAGAGCATAAGTGATACGTTTGAGTGACCTTATCCGAGTCCTGATTCTCCACTGACTAGATATCATGGCTCCATTCAAAACATTCAAATGAAGATCCACCGTCATTGTTAAAAAAATACAGCTACAGATAAAATTTTCTAAACATCAAAGAAGGTTCCTGCCAAAGTATAACCCCCAAATCTTAATTCATTCTTATCAGTCACCTTTTTTGGATGCACAGTCATTTCATGCTTGCCAACTCTTTATAAAAGTCTCACCTGTAAAAAGGAAAACCTCCCAAACTTTCAAAATTCCCTCAGGAGCTGCTCCTTCAACACTTCTGTGTGTGATCCATCAGGTGGAACCCCAGTATCCAAACGCACATTTGATGGGCAAGCAGCAGAGCGAGGAAGGAGTCTATAAAGCAGAAAGCCTGCAAAGTGGCATTTGAAAAGTTGGCAAGTACAGTATGAGTAATTTCCAAGACTTTATCTTGACACAAAATGAATGATAGCTTGTCAATATAATAAGTATATGTACCATTCAAAAAGAGTTTCCCAGCATTTGACAAGTTTACTAGCTTGCTATGCATTATTATTATTATTATTATTATTAATAATAGAATATATAGTATATATCATCTCCACTAAAAGGCAGCATGTAGTCTAAAAATTAATTCTAAAATAATTAATTAATCATGGACTCAAATTTCACCCAACGAAACAAAGGATTACTGAACTGGATGTACAAGTTTCATTCTTTTTATGAGATGGTAATAATATTCATGAATATACAGGTTAATGTTTACGAACCTTATCAGAATTGCAGATAACATTGTGTTGTAAATGTGGCGATCACCGGTATCCATCTCCAGCTTGTCCCTTTTTTTTCTTATTTTGGTGCTAGGTTACTATGTGCATTGTGCTTATTGAAGTCCCAGTAGTTTGAGAGAGGAATTTCTCCAAAATTCTTTGCACTCTTTTCCAAGCAGGCTTTATCTACTTGCTGTGGCAACATTCATGGTATGCTGCCCAGGATTGAGCTCCGCTATGATAACCGCATAATTCCCTTGATGTCCTGGGGGGTGTTGAACACTCCATGTAATTGTGCTTGATCCTAGGAGCTTCTCCGGTAGTGATTTTTTTTAAAGATTGCTTCTGGGACAGTCCATTTAACATTCTATATTATACTGTAATATGCATTGTATGCATTGTATATACTGGATATTGAAGAGAATGATTCTCAGGTCTCAGCCTCTAGCTATATAGAACTTGTGCATATCCACTTAAAAGGAACCTGTCTTGTCCCAAAATGCTATTAGTTTGCAGATATAAGGTTAATCTACAGGCTAATAACACTCCAAAGCTGCCCAGCCGCTGCACTCTAATTCCAGCTACAGGGAGGAAATAAACTTTATTCCTCCCAGCAGCCTCTGGCATTCAGTCATGAAGATGAGGCTGGCATGGCTTCAGTCACCACTCAATAGCTTATGGGTGGCGGCTGTAACCATGCCCCAGGACTAACTGACAGCTGGCTCAGTACTGACACAATGCTGAGCCAGCTGTCAGTCAGTGGCGGGACATGGTTACAGCCACCGATCACTTTGTACTGAGCGGTTATTGAATCCACACCCTATGATTGAAAGCCGAAAGCCCCCGGGAGGAATAAAGTAAATTTCCTTCTGGCAGCAGGGCTCTCAGTGCAGCAGCTGGTCAGCTTTGGAAAGTTATTAGCTTGAAGAATAACCACTTATCTGCAGGCTAATAGTGTTTTGGTATGTGACAGGTTCCCTTTAAGTCTTTAACTTTGTTGTTATCATTGTATGCACAGGACATCCTAATAATAATAAGCTAAATGGGCATCATTACAAATATAATGCTCCAAAAATAAAATCTAATAAAATAAAATAGTGAACAGTTCCAAAATCAGCTCTAGGGTTATCTTCTCTTGGCTATTGGGGCACTGTTTCATTATAGGGATAGCACTTATCACAAGAGATTGGGTCCTCTGCTGGTTCTCCATTCGACCTTGCTTGTGTGTCAAATGAAGTGCTATACTACATATAGTAATGCAATGATTTATCATAAAAGGACTGGATTTAATATAATAACAAGATTTATAAATAGATAAAGGTTCAATGATAAAATTACACAAGGCGCTCATTATAGCATTCAGTGACAATTCACCATGAAAATAAGCTGATGGCTCTATAGATGTCAAGCAGCCAATTATATTAATTTATATATTAATTTTTCTATTTGGCCCTTGGGTCCTGTACTCATTGAAAAATATCGTATTTATGAGACAGCAATGTTGGTTTCACACATACTACATAAACTGTATTCCTTTAGTGCAGATCCTGTATCATTAGTTGTATAAGAGAACAAGGAAGGGGCATTTATTACAATAAATGCAGCCAAATTCTGGTTAAAACGCCTTGCACCACCTTCATTATGTGTTTTAGACACTCCACTCGAGCACATGCTCTTTCTGACTGAGCCTCATCTACCAGGGGTACCGCTGTGCGCCTGCCAAAGAAAGGGAGTTGAGTAGGCTGGCAGTAACAGATGTTGTCAGTGGTTTTTGGATAGGACAAGATAGCGTTTGTTCAGTTGAGCTTTCATTTACATTAACACCTAACCCACGTACACGTCGAACACCAAGCCTATCCCCCCTTTCTCCACAACCTCGCTTTTTCCCACTCATGTTGTATGTAGCCTTCCCTTCTTGTACCTCTTGTGCTGTTTCACAACGTTAGGCCCACAGCTGCCAGTCACCTGTCACTAAATGAAGAATCCCTTTATTCTCTTTGATGGTGTGCCTGAACAACACTGTTATTCCTAATGATTTTTAAGTGAAAATCTGGCCTTCTGATTTGCCACTGAAACACAGTTTTAGCACAAACAATTTGAAGTAACTAATGGGGCTTCCGTAGACTGCCACACAGTTTTTGCACAATATACTTCAATGCTGTAAGATCTATTTCACATAGGATAAGTTCACTTTCAGCACCGGCACTAGTGCAGAAATGACCTGTCTGCACTGTGACACTGAGCAAATGGCGCCAGCAAAACAAGATGTTTGCCTTTTATATGGCCAAGGACATGTGACTTCACCAACCAATCACAGAAGACCTTGTGTCTTGAAGTTGTGGATTGTTTCTGCGCCTTAATTGGTTGCCAGAATCAACACAAGTAAAGTTAAGAGAATAAAAAAAAGCACACCACTGCTGAAACCTCTTTCCCATGCTCCTTTGACCTAGACACAGCTGAAGGTGCCTTAAATAATAAGTGTCTCCAAGTCATTGGCTAGGGAGAATTTTGGATGGCACATGCTGTCCCTTTAGGAAGGAGGGAGTGCGTGCCCTAAGCATAGTGCCCAGGGATCTCCGAGCAGTGTGCAGACCCCAGGCAGCAGCAGGAGAAGGAGGAAGTGCAGAACATGGGCCATGGCAATGAGTGAGCCGGCGTCCCTGCCGAGGGAGGAGGCAAGCATGCAGGGAAGCCGGCACTACCAAACTATTGGGATTTTTTAAGGTGGAAGGCGGTTTTACAACGGAAAGTGATCGGATTGATTTGTGCTATTGAGACCTAGAGAAAGTTTTTTACAAGCAGTCTTTAGATGCATGTTTTTGTTGGATTTCCTAACTTTATCACCTGAAATTATATTAAGAGTGAGTTGCCTCTATTTATCTACACCTCTTTTTTCTTTAGCCACAGCAGTTGGGATGTTGGTTTGCAGTGTGGGCCAGATGTCAGGGAGGTTTCTATAAACTTTTCTTACTGCAGGAAGTTGACTTTGAGAAGTTGTTGGCAAAGAAAGACGAGGATCCCAACCAAAGACTGTGACAAAAGGCTGAAAATTAAGGAACTGAATTATTGGGAGCAAATTTGACTCAAAGAAAAAATTGCAGCAAATTATCTTGAAGATCATTAGAGAAAATCTGAACATATTGCTTCAACAACTGATTGAGCCTCTCATTTTGGCCACTAATTTGGGGGTGATAGAAGAGACGTTTAAGGAGATTTTAAGAATCTCGCAAGACACAAAAACAGCAAGCCAGTATTGAAGGGTTCAGCTGACAATAGTCTACCATGTTTGGGGAACTTTACTCCCTTTCACAATTGAAAATGCATGGATGCTCAGCTGAGCCAACTGTACATGTGTATAGCGGAATCAGAAGAAATAGCTGGCAGTGAAATGAGTATTTGGCGGACATTTATCGAAGGTGTATGAGCACAGTTAGTTTAGATATTAGACAGGATTAGTAAACCTTCCCCAAAAACTTTATATGTGAATTGGGGCTACATGAAAATATTACTTTAGTATAATGCCATACATTTCAGATTTTCTTTAGGTTCAAGGACTATCATGTGTATTATATTACAGCACTATACATAGAAACAATTCGTTTTTGTTCGGCGATCCCTTCACTTCCTGCAGTCTCTCAGTACTGCAGTAATGTAGTTTTGGAAGAGGGAGCACTTCTTAAAACGACTTAAACTAGGTGCACTAGAGCACTTAAAGTTAGAGGAGACAGCAATATTATATAATAAATCACGCCTTCAGTACTGGAAAGCCTGCAATGAGTTGCCCTGCTCTGTAATTGAATGTGAGATTTTACAGGGTCCGAGAGACCCTACAATCTATTTACCATTTGCTTTCAATCACAGTAAAATTCGCATCGGAATTAAATTAAATATTTCAAATTATACCGAAAAAGTCTAGTAATTGCCGGCATGTTGCATTGAGAATAGAAGAGAATGTCGACAGAATATCTATAGCAAAATACGCTTGCACAATACATAGTAAAACGTGTCATACTCATAATCATCCTCCAAGACTCCTCCTAATAGTAGTTAAATCTATTTCACTTACTGCTATAAATTTCCCTAATTTGTGACTAGCATCTTGGGATCTCAGGCATAATAAGACATTTGTGTCTTTTAAATAGTCAAGTGCTAGATGCAGATTGCATGTATGTATATATACTCACAGGAGCAGACGTAATAACCGGAATAAGTTAATTAAATCAGAAGACTGTCTTTGCTCTGCAGGATAAAAAAAATGATAAGAAGTGTTTCTTTTGTGTGTGTCTGCTATTGCCTATGATTTTTTTCTTTATTTGTTGGTATGGATATTTGATTTATTGACTTGTATTATGTATTCATTTATTTATGTAGATATGACATTTCTATATTATTCTCAGAAAACACAAATAATAGCTGCATATGCTAATGGAGTTGATGGATTAACTGAGTAAGGAATAATTCCACAAGCTCAAGCAACCACATCTGTATGTATAGATATACAGTTAAAGCTCAATACCCTGACTTTGCTGTAAATATTTATTCCAGGTACATTTTTGTGGACCTTCTTGGGGTACAGCAATGCCCACCTCTGCCTGAATAACACTTGCTTGTGTGTAAATGGAGTAAATTAGAGATGCAGAATAGATAATTGCTGGCAATGCAGTACCCTGATATATCATAATTAGGGCAGGAGCACACCAGCCTAATTTTTCTCATCTGAGAGAATCGGACCGATTATGCAAATCCCACTGTGATCACAGATGGATCAGCGTGTTATCAGATTTTCTTGAATGTGGAGAAGATGGAAAAAAACATTTCTCCATATCCTCCATATCCTGTCAGTTCGTGAAAATCGGACTGCACTCAGATTATATCTAAGTGCAGTCCAATTTGCACAGACTTATTAACTTGTAAGGCCAAGTGCGATCCTAATATTGGCTCAAACTGGGGCATGCTGTGATTTTTTTCCTTGGACAGACTCTGTCCTCTGAAAAAAGAAATCAGACATGTGCATGATTCCATAGACTAACATTGGTCCGAGTGCAATCCAATGTTTTGTCGAAACGCTCTTGGACCAAAAATATGGTCGTCCGCACTTGACCTCACCTATAGTTACAACTCAATATTCAGGACATGCAAGCCGTGGCCCCACAAATGTTTGGTGATGCCCTAAAACAATGTTCCCCAACTCCGGTCCTCAAGAGCCACCAACAGGTCATGTTTTCAGGATTTCCATAGTATTGCACAGGTGATGGAATTATTGCCTGTGCAGGTGATGCAATTATCACCTGTGCAATACTCAGGAAATCCTGAAAACATGACCTGTTGGTGGCTCTTGAGGACCGGAGTTGGGGAACACTGCCCTAAAACATCCAAGAATTTCCCAGAAATACCCACTGTAGGGTGCAATTTTGCTTAGCCCGTCCCCATTTATGGTCTGGCTTACAGGACTGTTATGGCACAATTTAAAGCTGTTAGAAAGTATATAAAAAATTATTCTAAGGTGGATCTCCAATTAAAATGCAAAATACTCATATACATACTCTCTGTTAACTTAGGTCCTGCACTTCAGGATGTGATCTTCCCACCCACAAAACTAACCTGCTAAATTGTGTTAGCCTCCTATAGGCACCAGGCCCACATAGCACTAGGCACGTGACCCACATGACAAGTAAATTGTAAAGATGTACTGTAGATCCTCAGTTGGGTTTGATGCAAAATGCTATACTAGGTCTTCCGGTTGGTTTGTTTCAGTACTTTTTTTTAAACCTAAACTCTACATTTCAGAAAATTGTTATTTACTGATATACAAATTAAATTGAATTGACACTAAGCAGGGGAAGAAAAAATACAGAAAACAACTATACTCGCCACCTGCTACCCTCTGGTTCCTTAGCATTAACATCCGATTTGAGGTCACATGACCACTGCATCAAATCAGTGGCTACTGATCACTAGAGGCCCTCAAACACTTTCTTCCAGTTTGGACGAAATGTGAAGGTCACTTAAACTCCTCCACACTGAATACTGATGCCAGGAGAACCTGAGTGTGAAAAAGTAACACTGGTCTGAAGGTAAATTTAAAAAAAAAATTGTACGTAGTTCTTGATCCATTTAAGGGGTTATCCAAGACTATTACATTTTTTCACTATGGGCCTAAGAACTAACAGCCAAGTAGTAGTAGAAGTTGCGAACTACCTGCTTGTTGTGCCCGGCGCTAACCTCTGCCGGCACAGATCTGTCGTAGACCACACCTTCCAGCGATTCAGCCGCTACTGTTGATGTTTTGTCGACAAGGCAGCGGATTATCTTACGCTCTGCTCTGTTGATGGGACTTTATTGCCTAACTAAAGGGAGCCGGCTGTCAATCAGCATGATGTCGGCAGTCATGCCCTGTCGACAGAGCTGGAGGAAGGAGAGCTGCTCCGTTGACATGGAGCAGCCAAATCGCTACTAGGATCAGTGATCGCTCTGAGCGCGGGATAGAATAGGCGGGCCACTGACTCTATAAGCAACTACCTGACTGTTAGTTTTCAGACCCATAGTAAAAAAAAGAAAGAAAAATAAGTCCTGGACAACTGCTTTAAGGTTAACTTGTATGCTAGTATAGAACCCATAGAAATGGTAAGAGGTTATTCCTGCAAAGTTTCCTAATTGTAAGGCAGATTATTTTTCTAAAATCATTTTTAGACTTTTTCTATGAGATTGTGTTAAACAACTTTTCATTTAAATTTCTAGATGTTTAAAAAAATACTAACGAGCTGAGATATTGGACAGCATAGAACTTAAAAATATGAATAAAGTTGAATTCTTTCATAAAACTGTAATTACTTGCCAGGAACCTGATCACATCTATTCAAACTTAGGATCCATCACAGAAAGTGTGATTAAATTAATGTATGAGAAGTGTATTAGGAACAAATGAAACAAATAACATGTGCAAACACAAACAGTCTTTCTCTTCGATGACTCACTGGTTATGTCGTATGTTAGCTACATTACATGCTTTATCAGTATCCCATATTGATGCATATTTCCCAGCATAAGATATAGAAATTAATCATTCGCACCAGCGCCTGCTCCAATGATGCTTACAATCTCATTTCCTTATTTGTGGCACAAACCCAAACATAACAGGGAGTTTCATAAGAAGACAATTAGGCTATCAGTGTTTCAAGAAGAGGAGGATCTATCACAAGATTTCATAACACAAACTAAAAAAATACAATATCTAAAAGATTTTCCAGACCAAATGAGGCTGGTATACAGTGGGTTCGGAAAGTATTCAGACCCCTTTACATTTTTCACTTTTTGTTTTATTGCAGCCATTTAGTAAATTCAAAAAAGTTCATTTTTTCTCATTAATGTACACTCTGCACCCCATCTTGACTGAAAAAAAAAAACAAATGTAGAAATTTTTGCAAATTTATTTAAAAAGAAAACTGGAAATATCACATGGTCATAAGTATTCAGACCCTTTGCTCAGACACTCATATTTAAGTCACATGCTGTATATTTCCTTGTGATCCTCCTTGAGATGGTTCTACTCCTTCATTGGAGTCCAGCTGTGTTTAATTAAACTGATAGAACTTGATTTGGAAAGGCACACACCTGTCTGTATAAGACCTCACAGCTCACAGTGCATGTCAGACCAAATAAGAATCATGAGGTCAAAGGAACTGGCCCAGCAGCTCAGAGACAGATTTGTGGCAATGCACAGATCTGGCCAAGGTTACAACAGAATTTCTGCAGTACTCAAGGTTCCTAACAGCACAGTGGCCTCTATAGTCCTTAAAGTTTGGAAGTCTTCCTAGACCTGGCCAAACTGAGCAAAGAACCCCAAAATCACTGTGGCTGAGCTCCAGAGATGCAGTAGGGAGATGGGAGAAAGTTCCACAAAGTCAACTATCACTGCAACCCTCCACCAGTTGGGCCTTTATGGCAGAGGGGCCGGACGGAAGCCTCTCCTCAGTGCAAGACATATGAAAACCCGCATAGAGTTTGCTAACAAAACCACACGAAGGACTCCCAGACTATCTACTATATAATTGTCTAAAGGTCACTTCCGTCTTTTTCTCTGTCTGTCATGGAAATACCAAGTCACTGATTGGTCGCGGTCAAACGGCCACGACCAATCAGCGGCGGGCACAGTGTGGCTGCGTAATGGCTGCTCCCTACTCCCCTGCAGTCAGTGCCCGCTCCATACTCCCCTCCAGACAGCGCTCACACAGGGTTAATGGCAGCGTTAATGGACCGCGTTAAGCCGTGGTGTAACGCACTCCGTTAACGCTGCTATTAACCCCATGTGACCAACTTTTTACTATTGATGCTGCCTATGCAGCATCAATAGTAAAAAGATCTAATGTTAAAAATAATAAAAAAAATAAAAAAATCATTATATACTCACCTTCTGTCGGCCCCCGGATCCAGCCCAGGCCTTTCTCGCTCCTCGCGATGGTCCGGTCCATGCATTGTGGTCTCGCGAGATGATGACGTAGAGGTCTCGCGAGACCACTACGTCATCATCTCGTGAGACCGCAATGCACTCTTGGGACCGGAGCGTCGCGAGGAGCATCGATAAACGCCTGGGCTGGATCCGGGGGCCGACGGAAGATGAGTATATAACAATTTTTTTATTTTAATTCTTTTTTTAACAGGGATATTGTGCCACATTGCTATATACTACACGGGCTGTGTTAGATACTGCGTGGGCTGTGTTATATACTACATCTCTGTGCTATATACTATGTGGGCTGTGCTATATACTACGTGGCTGTGGTATATATTATGTGGCTGGGCAATATTCTACATTGCTGTGCCTTATACTATGTGGCCTGGGATATATACTGCATGGGCAGTGTTATATACTACGTCTCTGTGCTATATACTATGTGGCAGTGCATTATATTACGTGTCTGTGCTATATACTATGTGTTTGTGCTATATACTACGTGGCTGGGCAATATACTGTGTGGCTAGGAAATATACTACGTGGCTGGGCAATATACTACGTGTCTGTGCTATATACTATGTGGCTGGGCAATATACTACGTGGCTGGGCAATATACTATGTGGCTGGGCAATATGCTACATGGCTGGGCAATATACTACGTGTCTGTGCTATTTACTATGTGGGCTGTGCTATATACTACGTGGCTGGGCAATATACTACGTGGCTGTGCTATATACTACGTGGCTGTGTTATATACAACGTGGGCTGTGTTATACACTACGTGGGCTGTGTTATATACTACGTGGGCTGTATGCTACTTGGCTGTGCTACATTTCTCTGCTGTATCTGTGCATCATGAATCGTGGAATGTGTTAAAGAGGGGGGCCCACTGAGACTCTTTCGCCCAGGGCCCTCAAAAACCTGGAGCCGGCCCTGGCTTCACTGATTCGTCACGCCCGGCTGCGAGCAATCAGCAACAGTTGCAGTCCGGCCGCGAATTGGCGTGGAATTTGAACCACGCTTCGCTAATTGGTTGCAGCCGGCAGGCCGAATAGTGTGTATAAATTGCATTATTCTGAAAACTTCATAAATAAACTACATACATATTCTAGAATACCCGATGCATTAGAATCGGGCCACCATCTAGTGATAAATAAGATTCTCTGGTCTGATGAGGTGAAGATAGACCTTTTTGGTGATAATTCTAAGCGGTATGTGTGGAGAAAATCAGGCACTGGTCAGCACCTGCCCAATACAATCCCAACAGTGAAACATGGTGATGGCAGCATCATGATATGGGAGTGTTTTTCAGCTGCAGGGACAGGACGACTGGTTGCCATTGAAGGAAACATGAATGCGGCCAAGCACAGAGATATCCTGGATGAAAACCTCCTCGTGAGTGCTCTGGACCTCAGAACTGGCTCTGAAAGTTCACCTTCCAACAAGACAATGACCCTAAGCACACAGCTAAAATATCAAAGGAGTTGCTTCAG
Organism: Ranitomeya variabilis; assembly: GCF_051348905.1. Taxonomy (NCBI): domain Eukaryota; kingdom Metazoa; phylum Chordata; class Amphibia; order Anura; family Dendrobatidae; genus Ranitomeya; species Ranitomeya variabilis. The sequence goes on along the minus strand of NC_135239.1, from coordinate 62,351,605 downwards.
AACAATTCTTTGACCATTTTTAACTGGACCAGTCAGAGCCCTGACCTAAAACCCAATTGAGCATCTCTGGAGAGACCTGAAAATGACTGTCCACCAACGTTCACCATCTAACCTGATGGAACTGGAGAGGATCTGCAAGGAAGAATGGCAGAGGATCCCCAAATCCAGGTGAGAAAAACTTGTTGCATCATTCCCAAGAAGACTCATGGCTGTATAAGCTCAAAAGGGTGCTTCTACTCAATACTGAGCAAAAGGTCTGAATACTTATGACCATGTGAAATTTCAGGGTTTTTTTTAAACAAATTTGAATAAATTACTACATTTCTGTTTTTTTCAGTGGTGCAGAGTACATTAATGTATATTAGTGTACATTAATGAGAAAAAATGAACTTTTTTGAATTTGCAAAATGGCTGCAATGAAACAAAGAGTGAAAAATTTAAAGAAGTATGAATACTTTCCGTAACCACTGTACTTGTTTAGTCTGGCATGATGATGGTCAAAACATTCATACAAACAATCTTGCAAATAATTGCTCAGCTGTATTATGGCAATCATAGTTTTATGTGTCTAGCCTGCTTAAAAGGGTTTTTCAAGAATGTAATAAAATGGTCCCAGTCACGCAATTCAAGTGGCGACCTACTCTAGTCACATATCAGGATGGGCTGCAGTCTGAAGAAACACAACTCCTAAAGCCTAAGTCACACTAA